>NC_133502.1:144282500-147250833 GCF_049354715.1 Callithrix jacchus | reverse complement strand
GAAGCTTTCGAATTGTTGGTTCTGCCAGGAAATTTTATTTGTGTTATTTTAGAAGAGATGGGGTTTCTCCATGTTGGCCAGGCTGGTCTCGAGCTTCTGGCCTCAAGTCATCTGCCCAGCTCACCCTCTCAAAGTGCTGGGATTACAGGTGTGAGCCACTGCACCCAGCTCTAGGAAATTTTAAATGTAAACTACAGGTGAAGGACCAAAAATCTAGAAATTATGTAAAATTAATTTATGCATAGACCATAAAATAAGCTGAAATTGCAAAATAAAAGCATCTAGACCGTTTAATGCTGCTCTGAATCCCCACTCATTAAACTGCTGTTGATTGCTTTAAAAGATAGGAGTATTATATAAGGAAGAAGAAATCCACTCTGAGAAGAAGGTAGAGACAATCTGAAGATGTCGTTGTGGACTTTGTCAGAATTTGCTTTTATCTATCCTTTTAGGTATAACAGACCTCAGAGAAAGTCCACCTTGGAACCACCTTCTTAAACAACACATATCCAGGAGGCAGGATCTTGGCTACTCCTGTAAGTCTATAACAATGGACAAGTCACTTCTTTCCTCCTCTTGCCTCTAAACTGAACAAGTTGGATTAGACAATTTCTATGATCCCTTCTAGTTCTAAAATCACAAAGTATGAAGAGTTTTTCTTGTAATATCTAGGCAAAAAATTTTATACAACAACTTACCAGTAGTTGGAAGTTCTATTTTATTGCAATGGTCCTGATTGCAGCAATATGTTGTAGTCACAGACCCAGTTTTTGAAGAGGGTGCACATACAAATGGCCTATCTCGAGGAATTAAGTCAGTTTCAGCTATACACATGGTGTTGTGTATAACTTTGTCTGTGGTCTCCGTGACAGAGACAAAGCAGAGCCCATCTGTCACACAAGTAAAATTGTCTTTTGTACAGAGGTGGCAGAAACACTGTAATGCTGGAAAAGAGAAAGATTCTATTAGAAAAAACTCAAAATTAACAGTTTGAAATTATCGAATATTCACTCTAATAATACATTCTTGATTTTATCACAACATTTATATGCACTGTTCAAAAAATAACTATTTGTTGCTCTTAGAAATTTCAAATTCTATTAAGAACCACATACATGTAGAAGCCTGAAATGTAGCAACACTTGGACCCAGGTTTCTTCCTAAAGGTTTTTGCTTTCAAGTATAGAAAAATTTTGTTACAGGCAATTTCATCAAAGCAAGGCAAGCATTTGCCTTCCCATTAGAAACAAAGTACATTTAAATTTGTAAGGTTATATATATATATTTTAAGCCAGCCCCAAACTAAGCATTCACATACTCCTCCTTTGAACAGCAATGTGTGAAAACACTACCATCCATTAACTGTAGGCTAATGCCATTTCAGTTGGTTTCTGGGTAATGGAGTAACGGAAACAGATTTGTACTGAGCCAGACACTCTCTATTCTCCTTGGTGCAAACCCTAAAAAAGACATGTATATTCTGGCCAGAACTGGGGCATTCTCTTAGTGAAGCCAGGCAGACTACGCCAGTAACAATATATAAATGCTCCAAGCACACAGGCAAGCTAACTACAGAAATGACTAGCAGCAAAACACTAGCTTCATACCCACTTATATCTACTTGATCTTTATGGCTTAACCCCAGGAGTGAACTCTTTAAGGAAGCCTTCTAAACATCACCAACACCTTCCCATATACCCAGATACACCCATCTTCAACCATGCTCTCTGATTAAGTGCTAAAACACACACTGCTTACCAGAATTGCTAGTTTTGTTTTTCTCTCTCCTATGAAACTGTAAACTCCATGAAGCCAGATACCTGTATTAGTCATTTCTGTGTATCTGCCATCTAATACCATGCCTGATACACAGAAGCATCCAAAAAATACTTGTTGAATCACAATGATAGAATGGGTATATAATTTCACCATGGTCTCATGAAATTGCAAAGCAAAGACAGTCTTAAATCCAAACGTTTCAATTACTTGTCGGCAAGAGAAAAAAAAAGGAGTCTCGGTATGTGGAATGGCCATCTATGAGGAGAGCAGGGAGGTCCACTGTATCTAGAAAAGGAGTGGCTAGGTAGACAGAGGCAGGATAGAGAAAGCTAACTCCCTGAACAGCTAACTTGCTGTACAAGGAAGGGTTAACTCAGCAGGACTGAGTTGCTCAAACCCTGCACATTCCCAAGAAAGACCTGTCTTTATAACTGGCTTTGGCTGGCTCCTGGTAGACAAGCTCTAAATTTATGGAATATTCTCCCTGACAAGAATATTTCTATATGCCTGAGGCCTTGGGTTACATGGTACCAATTTTGCCAGATAGCTTATTCTAACAATGTTACAGTGAACACCTATTACTGGGGGGCTGGGTGAGGGAAGTCTGAGGAGCTGAAGCCTGTCACGAAGGTGCTGCAAGCCTAAGCGACTGACCAACAATAAAAACCCTGGACACCAAGGCTCAAGTGAGCTTCCCTGGTTCACAACTTCATGCATGTTGTCACACGTTTTTGAGAGACTTAAGGCAATCTACACTATTCTACTGGAATGGGACACCTGGAAACGTGTGCCTGATTTCTCCTAGACTTCACTCCGGGTGCCTTTTCCTTTTGCTGATGTTAATCTGTCTGGTTTTGCTGTAATAAACTATAACCATGACTATAATAGCTTTTCTGAGTCCTGTGAGTCCTTCTGGCAAATCAAGTGTGAGGGTGACCCTGGAGACTCCCAACTCACTTGCTAAACTCAAATTCAGGAATGTCAGGTTCTCCTCAAGTAGTTGTTTCTTGGTTGCTGCTTAATTCACACACTTGTCTATTATCTTTACAGACCAGTAAGGTTTTACCTTAATCATTATTAAAAATGCTTTATTCATAAACACATCAGGTATTTGCTTCCTAAGTATGAAAGAAACAGAAGAAAATTTTAAGAGACACAATCATAATATATTTAAAAACTGCTAAAAGAGATAGTAATTATTCATGACAATGTGTGATGGTGATGGCTATCTGGGTATAATTTCCTAAGGAGGAATTCTGAACCAGGAATTCATGGACTGGCTTCAAAGGTTGAATTCCATAAAACTATAAGCCTAATGTTATATGTATTTTCATTTTCACGGAAAAGCTTTCAAAATAACTCACAAAGGAGTCTGTGACCCACAAAGCATTAAACTATCACCATAGGAGACTGTCATAATTCTCTCCTAAATCCTCTTTACTCATGATTAGTCATTCAACCCATGTTTTCTAGGCATTACTTTTTTTTTTTTTTTTTTGAGCTCTTGTTACCCAGGCTGGAGTGCAATGGCACGATCTCGGCTCACCGCAACCTCCGCCTCCTGGGTTCAGGTAATTCTCCTGCCTCAGCCTCCTGAGTAACTGGGATTACAGGCACACACCACCATGCCCAGCTAATTTTTTGTATTTTTAGTAGAGACGGGGTTTCACCTTGTTGACCAGGATGGTCTTGATCTCTTGACCTCGTGATCCACCCGCCTCGGCCTCCCAAAGTGCTGGGATTACAGGCGTGAGCCACTGCGCCCGGCTTCTAAGCATTACTTTTATCAGTTCCTCTACCAAAAGCTTAGTATACAAAGATTAATAACTAATGGTCACCGCCCTTGAAGAGCTCCAATGACAACTGAAGCAGAACACTGTAATACAATGTGGCAACCACTCTACATAAAAAATACTGCCATGAATACTCTCCCAGTTCTCAGATCACCAGGGCTCCCCTATGTTTATGAAATAAGGGCTAAACACCTGGCCTAACAAGACTTTTAGTTTGGGGCTCCAATTTACTTCTCACATGACAAATGCTATCTAGGGCCACACACCTCTCACCATTATAATAGTGTCTTTCATGACTGTGGTCTTTACATATACCATCTCTCTGTCTAGTTTAAACCTATCTTCTTATCTGACTCATCCTTTAAGACTCTATTCTAATAGGATCTTTTCCATGATGTGCTCTAAACCTCACCCTTACCTTCACAATAATTGGTAGCTCCTTTCAATATGTTCCATAGTGCTCTTTGCATACCTTTAGGACAGTGAAAAATCAATCTATTTATAGTTTGCTGTTAAAGTGTCTTTCATTGCCTTAGGAAGGGCCAAGCTTGCTTTGTTTTTCACATCTCTGAATTCTGGTTCCTTAGATAGTGATCAGAAAAATATTTGCTAAAACAATGTTTCCGAAATATATTGGGAGATAAAAGGATGTATGAGTTGTATACAAGTTTTAAACAAATATTTTCATTTCAAAGATAATCTAAAAACAAGGATAAACATTCAAGATCATGAGTAGCCACTATCTAAACACTGGCACTAGGCATTCACTGCTGCTGCTTCAGCTGTGTGAAGATCTTCTTCAGGCCAAATGTCCTTGTGGCACACTACACCCAGTGTAAGTTTCATGGTCATTCTAAAAGAAACAGTAAAAAATAAAAGGAACTCAAATCATCAGAGCATATGGCAATACAGGCATGGCATGCATATTCAAAAGCAAATAGCCTAACAGCCAATATCATATGTGCACTTTATTATATGCAAGTGTTATATGGGTCCTACATGTGTAGTAAAATCTGCAAATATTTGTTAGCAGTAAATGTAATTATAGGTATGTAATGATGTTTTTTCATTCTCATTTCCAGCAATAACTGGTTTAGAAAATCATTTAATGAAGATTTCAATAATGTCATAATATTAACCATATCTTCCAATAAACAAAACAGCTGACATTTCTGTAAAACTTATAAGCCTGTATTTGAGGAATGCTTGCTGGCAAGTGTTTTGGTTAGGTATGATGTCTCATTCTGAACTTACCAATAAAGCTTTGAAGTCATTAATACTCTTTGCATAATATTACTGATGAGAAGAGGCACTACTCACAGCTTTTATTATCACTGAAGTTAAAATACAGAAACAGATTTAAAATGGAATTAGACCTAAAGTTACTTTTTTCTACTGTGAAACCTAAACATCATCTGTCACACTGAATAACTGTATTCATTTGAATTTTGTTTTTTTGGTAGTTGCCTTTGTATTTAATTTGCAGATTTGGTTTACAGTGGTGCATGAGCCAAGAACATAAGGGTTTTATATCTAGTTTCATGTCTACAGAATTTAAGTAACATTATGAAAAATACATTCTGTACTTCTCCTTTCAAGGAGGTCATTACATTACAGTAAACTTGAAAAAGTCAGTGCTAAAGGGTTTCTCCTAACTACTCTTTCAATAAGAAGAAGAGGTCACTAGACAAATAAAAACATCTAGATAACACAAAGCTTAACTGGACAAAGATTTCTCCCTCCAGGGAATTTAAAAATTCTATTTATCCACTTGAAATCAGTCTTGTTTGACTACAGACTGCTGTTACATGATACGGCAAAATCATTTAGGGGAAAACTAAAACAGGAATTTACACTTTTCCGTGAACATATGGGTTTTAATTGCCATTTTCTTAACAATTTCAAATTTATTTTATTAAGAGATTTGGCCCCTGGTTAACCACCCCTTTTATTTAACTAGGTTTTTCATTTTTAAATGCACATACAGGGCAAATTTTCAATCTAAAAAAGGGATACAATGACATCTCCTTCCCATTAGCCCAAAGCCCAAGTTCTCCTTACTCCACAACTCCAGCCCATCACTTTAACTCTTTCATTTGATTCTACAGTTATTCACTAAGCATCTCTATATGCCATGTACAGTATGAGGTTTAGGGATAAATAAGACAAGGTATTTGCACTTGAGTAGTTCACTAGGGTGGAAGAGAAAGGCATTAAACAGATAATTAAAATCCTGAGTCCTGAGGAGAATGATCAAAGTGCTTCTACTCTGCTGAGGTAGAAGAGATTATTAAGAAAAGCTTCAGCAGCATTCAAGTCAGAACTTGGAGAATATGTATACTTTGCTAGATAGATGAAGGTGAGAAAGCTTTCCTGACTGGGTTTTCTTTCTCAATGGCAGGATTTCATCCTTAGAGGCTAGCATACCAAGTAAGATGATCAAATTTAAATTGTTCAAGAGGCTAGCCACCATGTTTCATTTCATCAGGAAAATGAACATAATACCTTTCTGACCTATTTCATCACCCAACTGAGCTAATCAAATGAGATACTGTATATTAACACATTTGGAAACTAACATAAATGATTATATAAACACACAGAATCATCCATATGATAAATGGCATTGTTCCAAGATGATTTTTATTTGTAGGCCACCAAAGGTAAACTTGTTCCCAAAAGTAGTGACAAAATTCCACTGTAGAATCCCAGACTAACAGAACCACATGGAACTTTGAATATCATCTAGATAATTCAGTTCTGTAATTTTATTAATAAAGAAACCAAAACTTTTTTTTTTGAGATGGAGTTTCACTCTTGTTACCCAGGCTGGAGTGCAATGGCGCAATCTTGGCTCACCGCAACCTCCGCCTCCTGGGTTCAAGCAATTCTCCTGCCTCAGCCTCCCGAGTTGCTGGGACTACAGGCACGTGCCACCATGCCCAGCTAATTTTTTATTTTTCTTTTTTGTATTTTTTAGTAGAGACGGTGTTTCAACCTTGTTGACCAGGATGGTCTCGATCTCTTGACCTAGTGATCCACCCGCCTCGGCCTCCCAAAGTGCTGGGATTATAGGCGTGAGCCACCGCGCCCGACCGAAACCAAAACTTAAGAAGACTAAAACGATATAAAAAAAAAAAAGAAAACCAAAATGATTTATACCAATATTTTACCCAGATTACAAGGTGGATGTGAATTCCCCCACTATATTATCATCACCACCCCATGAGTAAAATCAATGCAACTATTTGCTGTATCACTATCCACATGCTAAGTAACCCTAAACTTGAGACTCCCAGGTGGACCTGATTTGGTTTAGACTCCTACAGTTGACTCTTCCACTTGATAACAAAAATAAGAACCAAATCCCCTGTTACATACCTTTCTAGTACACTGTCCAACTTTGTTTCCATGCCCCAATCTTTAACAGTGGGCACAGCTTTCTTAATTTTGAGATGCACATTTCTCTAAGCTTTACATTTCTAAAATCTGGATACAATTTACAGTCAAAGTAAAAATACTGAAAGGTTAAGTAAGACATGATGAGTTGCTGTAACCTACATATGTGCAAACTTGGCTGTACAAAGAAGGTATTACAAGTTGCGTATCCCTCGTGCAAAATGCTCAGGACCAAAAGTGTTTTGGATTTGGGATTTTTTTTTCAGATTTTGGAATATCTGCATTGAGACATCTTGGGAATGGTACCAATTCTAAATATAAAATTCACTCATGTTTCATATATGCTTTACATATATAGCCTGAAGGTAATTTAATATTTTAAATAATTTTGAGCATAAAACAAAGTTTGTGTTAAAGTACTTATGTGTAGAATTTTCCACTTGTGGCAGAATTTTGAATTGGGGTGTTTGACTTGTATTCGTTTCACCATTACTTTAATTATTTGCCTTGGTAGCTCCCTTGCAACTAAACTTTAACTTAGGTTGAACAAGGATGTCAGTATGATTCAGCACTAAAAGGAAAAGCTACTGTGTACACAGAAAATTATATCAGACCCATGCCAGGAAATATAATTACTAGCAGTGAAATTTCCAAACATTGAAGAATAAATCAGAATTTTCAGAGTTTGCAGATGTTAGTATGTGACATTTAGTACATCAAAGGAAGTGACATGAGGAAAAAGAGACAACAGGACCCTTGGGATTATTATTCACAGAATTATAGTATCAGGCTAACAGCTCTCAGGGTAACACAACCCAAGCTGAGATCTTGGCTCTTGGTCCCAATATAAAGGATTTCCTTGGTTGCCTCATTTCAGTATGTCTCGAGGTCACACATGGAAGTACTATTACTTCTACCTAATGCCAGAGATACCCAGGGTTAATTCACAAGCCCTTATGTCTTGCTAGAAAAGCTGAGAGGTAGACAGCTGTGCATAGTACTAATATATGAAGCAAACATTTCTATCACCCTTGTTAAAGAAAAACTAGCGCCAGAAACCTTGTCTTCCCAGGCTTAGTATGTCCTCATCTATACAACCTACCCATACTCTTTTTATGCATATGCTTGAATACTCTTTCCTTTTTCAACCCTCATTATTGGCCCTTTCCATTCTTCCATCATACATCTTCCTTCAATTCAGAACTAGACTGAAATCTCTCTTTGAAATTCACTAGCAATGCCCTTCTGGTCAAATTCAATAGTGTTTTCAAAACGTTTCAGGATATGAGACAGAATGCCACCCTTTATTAGTTTATATGACATTACACTTCCCAACATACTTTGCACTTGGTCTTTTACCTGTGCTCCCAACTTGTATTTTAACTGCATCCAGGGAACACTCTGCTTGACTTACTTACCTATACAAAGTCAAGCTGAGTATTTAAAATCCAGTCTTTTCACCACTCTGACTCTGCTGCTGATGATCCTTATTTTCCTCATCCTGCCCATTACAGCACAACTATACTCTTCTTTGCAGTGAGAGTATTTCCAAATATTACAAACATGTACCAACAGGCAAATAAATGGCATTTTTTTTTTATAAAAGACCTAACATGCACAATGTCCTTTATTCAGTTTGCTTCTCTACAGCTGAAAGCAGATCAACCACTGCTGGCAAAGGTGAAGGCAAAAGTTAGAAGTTATTTAAAAAATCCTTTCAGGGACTAATGTCAGCCCTTTTTATCATCCAACCTATTCCTCTACCCCAGGTCTTCTGAGTAATCTGCCTTCCCTCTTTTCTCCATTCTCAACACCATGCCCCCTTTTCAAGGAGATGTGTCCTCTCTTCTCCATCATCCACCTCTGAAGTAAAGCATATTATATAGATTCTCCTCTTTCCTATATTAAATATATTACTTATCTCTCTATACATGGCTAAAACCCTGACGTCCAACTCCCTCCAGCCTACTATCCTAGGTTTTGTTCCTCAAAATACTCAGTTCTTTTCAATTCAACCCTCTGGGGCTACCCTGCAGCAGTAATATCAAAGTGAGCTTGTCAAAATAGATGACACCATATAATGTACACAAAATTTTCCTCTAGTCCAGGTAATATTTCACCCCTGAATTTAGGGCATCAGAATAAACATCTGTTTTTTTCCAGATAAATTCCATTTACTTCTGTCACTTTTTAAGAAAATTTTTTTGAGATGGAGTTTTGCTCTTGTTGCCCCAGCTGCAGTGCAATGGTGGGCTCTCAGCTCACCGCAAGCTCCACCTCCCGGGTTCAAGCAATTCTCCTGCCTCAGCATCTGGAGTAGCTGGGATTATAGGTGCACACCACTATGCCCGGCTAATTTTTTGTACTTTTAATAGAGACGGGGTTTCTCCATGTTGGTCAGGCTGGTCTCTAACTCTCGACCTCAAGTGATCCGCCCGCCTCAGCCTCCCAAAGTGCTGAGATTACAGGCATGAGCCACCGTGCCCATCCTACTTCTGCTACTTTTAAAGAATTTAAGATGTTTCGTTTATCATTTAACCCACATCACATCTTAAAAGAACAAGGCACTCCCAAATTCACAAGCACTTGTTTTTCCACATTATCTTCATTTTCCAGTCTCCTAGTCTCTGTGGAATTAGCCGATATAATGTTAACTGATATCAGAGAAAACACACTAAGAAAAGGCTGCCCAAATGGCAAGACGGGATTTAACAGGGCAACTAATACAAAGGCTTTCATTTAGATTCGAAATAAATCACACAAGTACAGCATAAGGATCTGCTTAGAGGATCTGAGGAGTTTAACAACACATTTTAAAAGAATCAGAGCCTTTAAAAAGTATCTTTTAATCCATTAATTCTACTAAGTGTTTAGTCTAAGGACACAATAGGTGAGAGCAAAAATCTAAGCTCACAGATGCTCATTACAGTATTTTATGACTGAAAACAACGTATGTGAATGACAATACAATGACAGAATGAATCCTGATACAATCATAAATGGAAGACTATAGCCATTAAAACTGGCATTTTAGAAGCATGTTTAAGGACAAGGAAATGGTCCTACTACTAAATGGCAGGAAGTAAAGCTGTATAGAGTGATTACAATTACAGTCCTGTCAAGTGACCTTGTTTTTGTTCCACTTTAATGAGTTAAGGGGATATTTTAATATACAGAGCAGATGTGTGTACTTTACCTTACCCCAGGCCCTGAAAAGAAATGGAGAAACTTCTATGTCTAATGGTAAGTGCTAAAACAATAACCAAATTTCTTATTTCCCCTCCATCTAAACATGCTTTTACAGTTTCTTTTTAGATTTTAATTTGACTAGTGGGTAGGTATTACAAGGATACGGTAGTTAAGTTTATGGAACTCAGAGACAAAAAGACTTAAGTTCAAATCCTATCTTTGCTCGTCAGGCACTGAGTAATCCTGAGGAAGTCACTTAACTTATTTGAACCTAAATTTCTTCAGCTTCCTAAATTTATAACATACTAACAGTACCATCTCAGAAGGTTTGAGAGTTAATGAGACAGCATAAATATAATACTCAGGACAGTGCCCAGTACATAATAAAATGCTCAAAAATTAGTTTATGCCCTTTTTCAACAAGTATTTCTTTAGCCAGTCCCTGCTCTAGATGCTAGACAGAGAATCAGAACTGCTGAGATGGCTCTAGGAGGCAATTCTGACACAGAACACAATATAAACCACATGCACATAAAACAGCGAATGTTCATGGTATGTATTATCTCTTTCTCCTTCATAAATATTCATACAGTTTTTAACAATATGACTGAACAGACCCGGCTCAAGAACTTCACTGTAGTAGCATTAGGCACATACAGAAAGTATATTTTCAGTTCCAACCCAAATTAACAGTGCAGGGACATATCCAGTGTGTTTATGTAATATCTCTAACTAATAAATAAGTTAATATCTAATTAGCCATAAAATATTCATGCTGGAAGGAATGTGAACAGAAATATAAGATCCCAGCCCCTTTACAGATGAAGAAACAGAAATGTCCTAACACTTACTTCAACATAATCTAGATTTATTCCAAAAGCACACAAAGGAAAGAAAGGATTACTTGATAATCCGGTGATTTCCACCCCTACTCCCCACAACCCCCAAAGTACGACAAAATGAAAAATTCAACCTTACCCTTTGGAAAGCACGAGGGGCTATAGGAGACACTGGCTTGGCTGCACAGATAATAAGGTGTAATGATGAACGTAAATGAAAGTGGCAATCATCCTGAGCTAGAGGAACAACGTACAAAACAGAACTATGGTAGAGAAGGAACTGTGGTAAGAGAAGGAAGTGGTAACCACTCCCAGCTGCTACTGACTCAGGGCAGAGGAGAGCAATCCTGGGCCAGCAAACAGCAAAAGATCTGTTGGAGCCATAGCTGAAGAAATGAACTGATGGTGCTGTGCAGTTAGTAATTTTAGAAGCAGAAAGCAGGGCCTGAACACCTTTTCTCAGAACAGAACACTGTATGTAACCTGTGTAGGAAGAAAGAAAAAAACTTTAGGAGGACAGATATAATTAGGATATCTCTGCCCTCAAGTTCACAATGTAGAGAACATGCCACTGATAAAAGATGATGCAAAGTGTACAGATCAGAGGACAGAGAAGGGAGATTTCTCTGAAAGACGACACCTAAACTAAGACTTAAGGAAAGCTAGTGAAGAAAGGAAAGTCATTTCCAGGAGAGGATACACAAAAACATTGTAGAGATGCCAAAGTAAAAGTTTGAGCCAGGCATGGTGGCACACGCCTATAGTCCCAGCTACTTGGAAGGCTGAGTGATCCTCCTACAGGATCACTTGAACCCCAGGAATTTGAGGCTGCAGTGAGCCATGATCAGGCCACAGCACTCCAGCTTGGGCAACAGAGTGAGATCATGTCTCAAAAAAAAGGAGTAAGGGAGTTTGGCAGTTTAGGTGATGTAAACAAAAACCAAAACGATAAAATTCAACAGCTCTTCATGATCTTTAAAAATCTTAGTAAACAGTAGAATTTTTTTAATAAATTCTGAAATAATCAGATTAAGGAAAAGGCATAAAACAGGCATTAAATTTGTTGCATGACTGTCAGTTTCCCCCTGAAATCACAATAAGAAAAGGATATCTATCACTCCTCCTCAACATTGTATTAGAGGTCTGAGTGTAATGTCAGAAATGAACAAAAGGAAGATAGACTGGAAAGAAACAGAACTATCATTACTTGCAGATGACAACTGTGTACATAGAAAATCCAAAAGTGACCTACAGATCAACTATTAGAATCAATTAGTAAATCTAGCATGGTCACCAATAAGGTTACTCACTGTACAAAAATAAAATAAAATAAATCATTCTTAAACCAGCAACAAATAGAAAACATTTTTTAAAAATCTAAAAACTAGGAATAAACCTAATAAAAGACAGGTAAGACCTCTGTACAGAAAGCTTAAAAAATATTACTTATTGATTGAAATTACAAAGGAGATAAAATAAATTTTAAAATGTATTTATAAGTGGAGAAAAATGACAAGTTCCTAACTGGAAGATTCAACCCTGTAAAGAGGTCAATATTCCATAAAGTAATCTATAGATTCGATAAAATCAAGTCAGAAACCCCACAGGGTTTTTATTCAGTGGAAACTGACAAGTTGATTTCTAAAATTTATATGGAAAAATAACATCCCAGAATAACCAAAGTAATCTTTGGAAAGCCTACGCTACTAGATATTAAGACTCCTAACATTATAATAATTAAGACAGTAGGGTAACGGCACAAAGACAAATAGGCAAAGAGAAAAGAGATTCCAGAGAAATAGACCCTCACATGTATGCAACCTCTTGATTTATGATGAAGGTGATACTATTGTACACTGGGGGAAAGAAGGTATTAACAATAAATGGTTCTAAGTCAACTGGATATCCATATTTTAAAAACAATAAAAATCTCATACCATAATCAACTCTAGATGGACTATAAGGTAAAACAAACAACATTTGGGTCAGAAAGAGTAAGCAAACAGGATTCACAAAGCACTTAACCTTAAAGTAAAAAAGTGAAGGCCAGGTACAGTGGCTGATGCCTGTAATCCCAGCACTTTGGGAGGCTGAGGCAGATGGATCACCTGAGGTCAGGAGTTCAAGACCAGCCTGGCCAACATGGCAAAACCCCATCTCTACTAAAAAAAAAAAAAAATTAGTCAGGCATGGTAGTGGGCACCTGTAATCCCAGCTACATGGAAAGCTGAGCCCAGGGAATTGCTTGAACCCAGGAAGGCGGAGGTTGCAGTGAGCCAAGATCATACCATTGCACTCGAGCCTGGGTGACAGAGTGAGACTCTGGCTCAAAAAAAAAAAGAAAAAGAAAAAAAAAACTGAAGCTATACTACCATAAATACATTAAAGTTTATCAGAAAGATACCATTCTCCTTTGTCATTTTTCTATTCATGTCCTTTTAAAATATTTATGTTTTTAAATAATAATGCATTTACAAAGACTACAGATCAAATTTTTTTCTTAACTTTTTTCTATATTCCTGTTTCTCTGTATTTACTTAGTTGCTCTTTCTCTAGCTTGATTTTCAAATTTCTTGCTCTCAAATTTTCCATTGGCTACCACTTTAGCAAAAGTCCCACTACTTTTGGCATGTAGAGGTCTTGTCCATTTAGATGGCTTATAATTGTAACTCTAACTTCTACTTTAAGGGATCATTGAAAAGAGTAATCTTAAATTTTCAAGTGGACCTATTGTTTTGGCTTCAAAAAACTCAACTTCTGTCAGGACATGGTGGCTCATGCCTGTAATCCTAGCACTTTGGGAGGCTGAGGCAGATGGACCCCTTGAGTCCAACTATCTGGAGTTTGAGACCAGCTGGGCAACATGGTGAAACCCCTTCTCTACAGAAAAATACAAAAGATTAGCCAAGTGTGATGGCGGGTGCCTGTAGTCCTAGCTACTTGGGTGGCTGAGGTATGAGGATCACTTAAGCCTCGGAGGCAGAGGTGAGCAGAGATCATGCCACTGCACTCCAACCTGGGTAAAAGAGAAAGACTCTGTCTCAAAAAAACAACAAAAAAAATGTTGATTTCTAATTTGAGTGTTACCCACCACATCATCGATTTCTTCGAAAACTCCAGAAGTATTCTGAAAGAATGCTATTTGTGATTACAAAATTGGAATATGTTAAATTTTTAGGTTATATCTTGTTTTCTTAATCTATAAACAATGATTTTATGAATTTCTTCTTGAATTTTTAATAGTTTTGGTCTTCTATATTTTAAAGCTCTTTCATTAGTTGCATAAAGACTAATGACATGTCTTATGGAACAGTACCTTTTATCAATGTAAAATACATCTTTCTTCCCTTTAATGAAGTTTATCTTGTCAGGTATTAATCTTACCATATCTACCTTTACATTGTCAGATTCACTTTTTCCTTTTCCATTATTTTCAACTTTCTGCTGTCATTTTAAGTGACTCTTGGGAAAAAAAAGGTAGATTTGCAAGCCTGTGTGTGTACTAATCCAATCTAAGAATTCATTTTCAAACAGGGGAACTTAACCCCACAGCATCCATGGACTTATAGCTACCAGGTAATTACCAACTTTTTTTTAGGTCTTATTTTTATCAAAGTTACATATGTACAGAGTTTATGGTGCCAAATAGTTCTACAAAGCTGGGCATGGTGCCTCACGCCTGTAATCCAAACACTTTGGGAAGCAAATGTAGGAGGATCATTTAAGCCCAGGAGTTTGAGACCAGCCTGAACAAGATGACAAAACCCCATCTCACAAAAAAAAATACAAAAAACACCTAAAAACTTAGCTGGGTGTGGTGGTGCATGCCTGTAGTCTCAGCCACTCAGGAGATTGCTTAAGCCCAAGAGATGGAGCCTTCAGTAAGCCATTGTACCACAACACTCCAGCCTTGGCAACAGAATGAGACCCTGCCTCAAAAATAAATAAATAAATAAATAAATAAATAAATAAATAAATAAATAAATAAATAAAATTCTACAACACTGTTACCATAAAAAAGTAGCAGCTCCAACATTCAACTCTTTCCATTTCCTGTTCCAGAAGCAAACACTTTCTACTCCAATGAATTCTCTTGGTATCAGCTTTATGTTACTCCTATCCCTATGCAAAACAAAAACTTACTGAACCTAGCCACAAGAGAGATGCACTGTTAGAAATTTTGGAGACCTGGTGAGCTACATAAGCTTTAATGTTCTTGCCTCCCCTCATATGAAATGTTCATTTCCTTTGTCAAACAAAATGCCAAAGCAAGCAGTTAAATTCTGGTTGCAGTCTCCCAGAAGAACACAGCTGAATTAAACCAAGCAAGGACAGAAAAGCCAGCCAAAATGAAGGAGCTTTTGTATTTTTTCTATAATATTCATATTTTTATAATATTTCTAGACATTAAATTTTGGACTCCCTTGGGGTATAAAGATACACATCTAGTGTTGACTGAACTCCTTTCAGGGGAATGTTTGCCGTTTGAGACTAAACTATGTGTATATGAAAACTTAAGCTTGAAATGTGCTATAACCAAGCTAATAAGGTTTTCAGACCTCAAAATCTACAGACCAAGGCTTGGCATTAGGAATATGGGTTTCCAATTGCTGGTAACATTGATACGAGGCTACTGAAGAAAGCCTCTAGTGGTGAGCTGGTAACTAAAAGATAAGGATCTGCTAGGCTCAGAGGCATAAGGGTCTTGATGTTATTTATCCCTTAGAAAATGGAAGATACAACACAGAAGACTAGCTCACAGAATTACGAAATCTATCTACAAGTCAGTAATTACTAGGCTCTACATAATAGTTTAGAATGATTCACAAGTGATTATACCCATTTCTTCCATGAGACTTTCCTTTTTCCCACTTAGAGAGACTACACTAAATCAGATGGAAGCACCCAATTGCTTAGGGCAACTACACTATTTCCTCAGGGACACACCATCTGTTTGCAATGCACAGCTAATTCTGAGCCTGCTGGTCGTTGCAGAGTTTCCCTTAAGGCTTCTGCCTAATGCCTAAAATCCCTTAAAATTCCTCCGCACTTTCCTTCTCCCATGGTATGGCAAGAGCAGGCTGGATCTGACGAAACTTAAATGATAGATGAGATCTAGCTAAAGTATTTATGTGGCCTTATTTTTTTCTTAAGAATAAAGTGGAAAAAACAATTATGATCTTGAGGAGAAAGAGTATGAGAGCAGTAAGACTCAAGTTTACATATACATCAAAATAAGAAGGAAGAAAACAAAAGGACAAAGCACCATGGAAAGGAGGAAAGCTAAATAATGGAAAGGGAGAAAAAAAAGAGCATCTCTTCCTGGTAATCTACAATGCTGTTAATCTGCCAATGCTTTGGTGGGACTGGCAATTAGAAATTGTCTTTTCTCATTGACAAACATGACCAGACTCTGGCCCCTGGTTTGTAATTTTTTTCCCAAATGTAAAATGAGACAAAATAACTAAAACTACTTTAGCTTGTTTATTTTGATAAAATAATTATATATAATTATTGTGGAAGGAAATATACAATATACAATCTTGGTTTTTTATTTAAATCTACTGCATATTGAATAACAAAATTAAAATGCCAGTTTTTCAATTGGAGAAAGTACTCAAACCAACAGCCATGTGCTGAACAAAGAGACCCAATTAGAGCACATTATAGTTTGATTTGGAAATGAATACACCAAGCAAAAAATAAAAACTCATCCATATATCGTGTGCATGTGTACAAATGAAAGGCCAGTTACTGCTTTTCTATCTCTGTATTTTTCAAGTTTTTACTCTATCCTCCATGTTCAGTGCTCCCAAATATCTACATTAGTCCTAGTTTCTCGCAGAAAAAGCCATTTGTTTTTGCCTTTTCTCAGGGGACATATTTGTAATTCAATTCATATTTAAGGATCTTTTCATGTAGAAATGTAACAGGATGCCTGAACAAGGTGTCCTAGAACTATAAATACATGCTATTATGCAATCAGTGAGGTTTACACCTAAGAAACCTAGATGGAATGGTTTTCCTGAAGCAAATGAACAAAAATTAAAAGGTTCAGTCTTGGTGGTGAGAACAAGGAAACACTGGAACCAACCTGAAGTTGAAGTAGTAGCTCAGCAACTGCGGAAGAAAAAAGTGAATCCATACAAATCATGGAGAGTGATAAACTGTACAAACTGTTCACTTTATTTCCCAGTGGCCCATGTACAAAGACTTCTACAAAAGGTTCTGCTCAAGAACAGAGAGAAGCTTGTTTTTCCCAATGAAACCAGAATGCTTCTAACCAAAGAATGCCTTCATGCTAATATATGTATCTTTTATATGAATACTGGGATTACTGTGAGAAAAGTACAGTAGGGCCACAAAGTGTGGTCTCTCTTCAAGTAATCATTCCCAATATTGATTACCCAAAAATGGCAGTTATTCAAACAAGAAACCCAAGCAAAGACACTCTGGATCTTGGTGACTTCGACCTGTTTGAAGGTAAATGTCTGGCTCTGCCTTTGGTGGCAGTACTCAAATGAATTGTATCGAATGGAGACACACTAAAAGATAAGGGCATGAGAAAAACGTCTTTGTAAGCCAGACTGAATAGTTTCATGTTGTTCTCCTCTTAGAAAAGCTTGATTTAAATGTCCTAGCCTTACATCAGCTGTTCTATTGGCACTAGGAAAAGACTAATGTGTTCAAACTTGGATCAGAGACTTAAGGTGGAGAAGATGGCAGTAGCAGCACTAAGTTGAACCCTCAATACATGTTAAAGGGGAAGTCTAGGAACAAGAATCAGATTATTGTCAGATCCAGCAATAACCCCTTACCACCTGGAGAGTCTCCCTGTATTACAATCTTGGCTTTGGGGCTCCACTTTATTAAGGAAGGTGGCAGCCTCCTCATGAATTCTTGATAGGCAATAAGATCTATGCAAATTAACAGGCTTCCTTATTTGCCTTGGTTACTAGAAAACTCAGAGCTAAGTATTGTGTTCAACTTCTAAAGCTTTCCTCAGCTAAACTTATGGATAATTGTTCTCTTTCCCTTTTTGACTTACTGATTCCTATCTTTTGTGGTCAGTAGTTTTGGTCTTACTGAATTTGTTATTATTTCAAGCTTCCAAAATCCTTTTTTGGAAAATGACCAGAATTCATGCCAATCAATGAATAAACTAACTTTTCTCATACAAGAGTTACATTTTACATTTCTCATACAAGAGTTACAATTACAAGAGATACTGCTCATCTTGGAGTCATGAATCCTAGGGATATTTAGACTATATTTGGCTAAAATCGGTAAGCAAGAAAGCTTGGACTATACCCAAAAGTACAGAATTCTAGAGGAGAAACAGAGCTTAGAGATAAACAAGTCCAACCTCCCAACTAAAGCAAGAAATTTCTTCTACAATTTTCTCAGACAGAAGGTTATCTAGCCTCTGCCTGAATAGTTCCAGTGTGACAGGGAACTTACTACCTTACAATGTTCCATTTATGATAGCTATGGTAGATAGAAAGACCTTCCTTATATTGAGCTGAAATCTGCCTGTCAGTCTACCAACTAATTCTAGTTCTTCTTTACACAGACATGTACCTCCTCTTCCAGAAGACAGTCTTTCACTTATTTAAATATGTAATTCCCATTTATTGAATACCTACTGGTGTCAGGCTATGTACCAGGTAACTTCATAAATACTACTGTACACTAGTTTCACGAAGATCAGGTAAATTAGAAACTATCCTCCTTTGAAAAGTGAGTCACAGATAACACTGACTAGACTCTAACTACAGCCAGTTATGTTGGGGCTTATATACAAAATTCCTATAAACTAAGATTTCATTAAATTTCTGACAACCCAGTCAAATGAACTGAATCTGCCTTCAAAACTGGAAGAAAAACTTAAGTTAGATCAATCCAAATAGAAAAATAAAGATGGTCTAGGCATACAACAGCATCAGTATCTGGTTCACTGAGAGAAACAGCAGGAAAAGCATTTAATAGGATAGCCATCAGGGAGCTCCAGGAGATAGTAAAGCCGACACCTGTAACATCAGCAACCATGACCTGAGGCCTAGGTCACCTCCTCTCTTTTATCTCAGCCAAGAACCTCAAGACTCCCAAGAGATCAAAGGTATGACAAGAAAGCAGCACCATCTGAAGGTTAATTTCAATACAAGCAGAAGATTGCAAGTAATTCTGAATATTTATGTCTTTATTAAGAGAGGTGGGGGAAAAATAGAAAGCATGGACCTGCGAGACAGGAGAGAATGATACCACAGCAAACTGACAAGCTAGGACTTCAGGGTCTAAATAAAAACTCCATTTAAGGTTTTTGGACACTAGAATCCTCCCATCCCAGAGAGAGACAGAGAGACAGAGACAGAGAGAGACAGACAGAGAGAGAGAGAGAGAGACAGAGAGAGACAGAGGTAGAGAGAGAGAGAGAGACAGAGAGGTAGAGAGAGAGAGAGAGAGAGAGAGACAGAGAGAGAGAGACAGAGAGAGACAGAGGCAGAGAGAGAGAGAGAGAGACAGAGAGAGAGAGACAGAGAGAGACAGAGGCAGAGAGAGAGAGAGAGAGAGAACATGAGGTGAATGCTAGATGCTAGTAGCCACTTCTTTGCTTAAGGCTCTCTCCCATTTCCAACTAGGTTTCATTTTTTTTTTAATCTTTGCTGACTACCAGGCAATTTTATTTGGCTACCTTCACCTCAAACTCAACATGCTTAAACTAGAATTCATCTCCCCTTAATCCTTCTCATGCCAAATTACTCATTAACTTAAAGGCATTATCCAGCTATAAAAAGCTTGGTGTCATTCTTTTTTCCTCTCATGGAGTCACTCTTAATTTCTGTACTCTACCTCTTTACAGCTAAGACCTACTGCCACCCAAGTATTTACTGAGTGCCTAGGATGCACCAGGCACTTCCGATGCACTTGAGATACATTGGTGAACAAAATGAAGACATCCACTTTGACAGAGCTTAGACTGACAGGAAAGAGACAATAAACAGTAACTAAGTATATTTGATAAGTAAATAAATACAGTATGTTAGAAGGTAGTCTTACAGAGAAGGAAAGCACTGTAGGATGAGGACAATATTTTAAAAGGTGGCAGGATAAACCTCACTGAGAGAAAGGTGTCATCTGAGCAAAGCCTTGCAGGAGGTGAGGGAGGAGATCATGCAGGCATGTGAGGGGAGAGCACGCTCACAAGGGAACAGCCACACAAAGGCCTTACTACTAATTCCTCTGATTTGTTTGAAATGTCATACAGTCACCATTTCACCCCATTCCCAATGTCATCAAACCAACTCCAAAATCTCCCTAGGTAGCCACCCTGATCCATTCCCTCTGTGGTACGATTAGACATTCTTTTTCTACATTACAACCACCCACCTGATTTTCAAGGCCCATAATTCTCTGAGCCCACCCTTTCCACCATGAACTTCCATTTCTCCCTCAAAATTCTTGAAACTTACAATGTTGCTTCTCCATATGTGCCATCCCCTCCAGTCAAGGAGTGCCTCCTTTCCATCACGCATTCACTCAAATCCCTATCCTCCTGCAAAGCACGGAGATAAGTCCTACCTCCTCTGTAAAGCAGTCCCTGTGGTTGTTACTATTGAGTCTGTAGTCATCATATTTCCTCAGTATCAATTTTTCTTACAATCAAGACTGCCTCTTTTCCTATAGTTCTCATCATGTTGATCACTACTGAGTATCTACTAAGAATAAATGACCTATTTTCTCTGTAAAACTGAAGCTCTTTGTCAATTTAAACACTTATTAGCTTTGATAAACTGCTACAACAGAATGATTTTTATACTAAAAAAAAAAAATGCACGGGTCCAGAATATGCCAAAATGTTAATAATGGCTGGTGGTAGCTTCTTTGTTTTCTCCAATGCAAATTTTCAGTTCTGTGTTTATGTTACTTACAGAAGCAAAGAATTTGCTGTGAATATATGTATAATCAATACAAATAGTAAGTGATCAACTACCACTGGCCTCATCAGGGAGATTCAAATTATCCAAATATACAATGTCAAAGAAAGATTGTCAGTATCTGAATAGCCTGCAATTGCAAAGAAAGACTAAAAGTGGAATAAAGAAATCTGAAGCAAATTCTCATGGTTTTCAAAAAAGGAAAAGAAAACTTTTCTGAAGTGGCTCTAACAATGTATTTACTCTATATGAGAGCAGCATGGACATACATGGCCCCATCATAAGTAGATGAGCATGTGTACAGGAAAAGAGCACAGACCCGAGTGCTCAAATGCAGGCTCTACCTTTCATTAACAGCATAACTTCAGTTTCCTGGTTTATAAAGTGGAAACAAAGGGGGTCTTCTTTCATAGATATGAACTAGGTTCCAATCTGAGCAAAATTCTGTCTATTCTGCCTACCCAGGCAGTTGGGGTTTATGATAATAAAAAATCATTTGAGTCTCAGTGGTTGAATTACTGTTAGTCTACATCTGTGCCATTCAAAGCAATGTCTTCCTTTCACACACGTATTTATGATTAGAGGATGAAAAACAAAATACTAATACCTTTGGATAATGTTTAAGAGAGCTGAAAAGAATCTTGGGGTAGAGTCGATGTTATCAAAACCTACAGTCAACTTCTGAGCTCTGGTCACCTGTGTCTAGGAACAAATAGACTTAAGAGTTTGGAAATTAACCAGCAAATAAATACAAAGTTTTGGTACCACTATACAACTACCATTCAAGGTTGGTTATGAGAATTAAATGATGGTGTACTAGCCATGGTCAAAGAAAAAAAAAGAGAGAGAAAATAATTAAATGAGACAAGACAGGTAGAATGCCTAGCACACTCTTGTAATCTTTCAAGAAATTTCAAACCAACCTGTGTGTATACTCTCTGCAAGTCATAATTTTTTTTAAGTTAGATTAGAAATCATTCCTTGAGGGAGCAGCTTTAGAAAAGGCTTGATCTGATCTATAAAATTTGGACCATAAAACCAAATAGACTTAGTCCACTAGTATTTAAGAAAGTGAAGTCTGAGGTGAATAATTCCAAGCCTACCAATCTTCTTCATGATGAAGAAGGGTAGCCACAAGAAACCTACCTGGAAAGCAAACAAAACACCTAAAATTGGATCTAATTCAGAGAAGCAAACAATTTTAATGTTTATGGAGACTGCCTGGATTTAACGTTCAGAAAATTCAGTTAAGAATGGCATTAAATATTATCCTAAGTATTGGAGTTAGGCTGGGTCAAAACAGACCATACATTTTGAGAAGACTCCAAAAATTTCCTCAGCTTAGTTCTACGGGACAAAGCATTACAAAAATCCCTGAGAAACATGCCAGCATCTGCCCTCAGTTCCAGAAGCAGGAAGCAAAGATGTGACCCAATCACATGATATCAAACCACAGTCCATCTCTTCAGAACTCTATTATGTAAGCCATGACCAAGGAAGAAGAGCAAAAGGCAAGAGGTTTGTCAACATTCGCAAGGGGCTCTGTGGTTTGAAGAGACATATTTTCATATCAAAAGGGCCATCCACAGGATAACAGCATTTTCAAAACTCAATTCATTACACATGAACATATTTGATACAATAAAATGATACTATAAGAATGGTGCTGAGTCCTTGTAACTCTTCAACTAAGGCCTAGAACCTTTCCTTGTGGGGAAGACCCCTGTTGAAAGATAAAGAACAAGATTTATCTTCCTCTTGATCATTTTTATCATGTCAATTCCTCACTGAATTCCAATAACAAAGCAGATCATCTATTATTCTAAACCAAGGCCTTTTAATTACACCCAATTCAATTAACAGTACTTATCCAAGACTACCTTCCAAACTACTATAGGCCTATGTTTCTCAGTCAGTATTATACCAGGTCCTTTTATCAGCAATTAAAAAAAAAGAATCCTGACCTTTCCCTTGAGGACTTTTAGCCTTTAATCACTCCCCTTCCCTTCTACCTTTAGAATTCACTTTTCATAAATTGTGTGAAGTGCAAGGCCTATTTCACTTAGGTAAGTCACTCCATTAACCTCGTCCCACGCCCACCTCCATGTCCTTCACATTTTAAAGCAGAATATAGGGCACAAGATTTGGAATCAGAAAATCAAAGTTCCTGTCTCTGTTCTGCCCTTTGTCACCCTAAGAAATTCACCTAATCTGAGTTTTTTCATCTGTAAATTGAAGTGACAATATACTTAGGACTTTCACCAGCTGAATGCCTAGCCCTAGTGGGCATCCTATAATGTTATTCTCTCTCATTTACTCCACTTTGATTACTTTTATGCTTTGTTTCCAGCCATGTACTATAGCCTTTAGGATTGGGGGGAAAAATGATAGAGGTTAATACATCCAAATCCCACAGTAAAGAATAAGGAACCTAACTTTGAAGAGTAACTTGCCAGTCAGTAAAAGCTTTGTTTCCTCCCTTGGAGTGGGGGCCCCAGTACAGTTGGAGACACACTTTTAGAGAACTTTCATACTCATCAAATCCCCCTCTGAATTGTACCCACCCTTCAAAGTCAGCTTAAGTCCTAAACTGTCCAGAAAGCCTCCCCCAATCACTCCAGCCTACACTAATCATCTCCCTTTTTGAATACTAATGCCTCCCTACAGGGATGACATTAAAAATATTTAACAACTGGCACTACAAGGGTACCAACCAACCAGAAAGGATGTTTAACCAAAAAACACATGGCCCAGTGGGAACTGCTTGTTGAATATCAGTCCTGATCATTAGTAACAATACAGAATAGCAACCTCAAACTCAAATACCACTTTCTCATGTGATCTTCACAATCTCATGAATTAGGCAAAAGCAGGTATTGCCCCTATTTTCTGCATAACTGGTGGTGAAGGTGGGACTAATAACCACTTGCCTTCACCACACCACACAATATTTCCTGATTATTTATACAGAATTATAAGTTAATATTGCATAAACTGGACTTAGATAAAACAGTATAAATACTAAAGGAATGCTCAAATAGAAATCAACAAGCATCTATGTGGAATAGAATATAAAACACAGTGCTAAGTTCTGAGGCCATAAAGCAAAGAAATGGCATGAATCTCGTCCTCTAGGTATCTACAACATATTCAAGTGTAGTTAAATTGCAGTGCAGACAGTAGAAATGGACAACACAAACTGTAAGTGTTGCAGAGTTCTGGAAGACAAAGAATTCAAGAACTAAACCAGTACAGGAAGTCAGGACTGAGAACTTCTTACACTCCCAAAAAAGGGGCAAAATTAAATGTGTAGTGAAAAGCTGAACAGTCAGGAGTCAGTGAGAAATAGAAATTGCTTGAAGGTCTGCAGTAATGAGAAGTGAGATTCCTGGTAGGATACTCAGAGATGGCCCCAATCATAAGCTGCTGAAGTGTTTCTCTAAGTGCTGAATACAAATGGGAAATCATATAAACCTTTATGGGGATGGCTGAGGAAGATTAGTTTGGCAGTAGCCCATAGAAAAGCTTAGAAGAGAGAAACATGGGAAAGCAACTAGATTTGGAGGATAACAGGCAGGATTAAGCTGAAGGCTGCATACCAAGAAAGGAGGAGACATTCAAGAGGCATTAATAGAAACAAGAGTTGGATTTAGAGCATGTTTCCAAAGAAAAAATGTTATGAAATGGCAGAAAGGAAGCAAACAGCATTCTCACAAGGGATATTCATATAGACACAGTGGTACTAAACCGTGTACTAGCGACAAGGAATCAATTTTCCTAGAGAAATCTATGTTGGGGAGAGAAGTTGGGCAGAGAACAATAAAACATACTCAGAAAATAAGAAACTGCACTCTTTTTAAAAGGGAAGTAAAATTACAGAGAGAAAAAAAAGCATTTGACCTTTTTCAGAATGTTATTTTAAGGGTGGACTGAGACATCATCATAACCAATAAGAAAGGCAGAGAAGCTGAGGCAGTCTGGGCTTAGAGTAATATGCACCTGGACAGCTTTGTACTGTGTACATGCCACAGAGACTGTAAACTCCCCCAGGACATGGACTGAGCAATGTTCTGTGTATCCAACTAAGTCCACCTACTGTTACTTGAATACATGAACACTTCCTGTGCTACTTCTGGTGGAAAAGAGGGCACTATGTTATTCAAGTTAATAGTGGTGTGGAAATGTTACCTATGTTTCCCCCTAACTATATTGATTCTCCCAATCTGTCCACACAGTTATCTTGCCTTCCTCCCTAGGCCAATGTCAAAAATCCATTGTTTCCTCTAATGCAGGCCCACGTGAAGGGACTCAGGAATGTGCTAAGAGTCAGAATGAAGCCTATCTGACATTCATATCATGAGGACAGAATCTAAAAGTGAATAATAAAGACCAGTTGCTCATCAGATGAAGAAAAATGGGCTATGCCAGGTAGTATGATGTATACATGTTTGCGTGTGTATATACATATTTATATATATATGTGTGTACAGGTTTTGGAAACTGAGATCTGAGTGAAAATTCTAGCTTTAGCACTTAGTGACTGCATACTTAAGCAGACCCAGGGGTCTGCACCCCACTTTTCAAATCTTTAAAGTGGGGCAAATGCCACAAGTCCTGAGAGTTTGGTTGTGGTGATTAAATAATGTACGTATCCAATAGTGTACTTTATGCATTTACATCATAGTAATGCATAATACATAGACGGAGGCTATTAGGACTAATTATAATCATCATCTTCAGTCTTGATTTTTAAAAGAATTTTCAACATTTTTGTACAGTTTCAGAAACAGAAATGTAATTTCACTGCATTTTAGTTGCTAAGACTGAGGCTCTGATTTTAGTTTCTACTGTCTTAATTCAGCTGCTAACAAAGTTTTCCACTCATCACTTTGTGGATGCCAACCACCTACCCCGACCTGATTTAATACTTGGAAAAACTCAGCGAACATTCTTCCTTGAAAACCAGCTACCAGATGTATCATTCAAACTATTAACTGTCACTCAAGAAAAGGAACATCGCAAGTGATGTTCCTTCTAGGAAATAAAAGCGTTGAATCAATTCACAGTCATTCCCCAAATTTCCAAACCCTGTAGAGTGAGCAAACGTTCAAGTTTCCACTACGAAAACAATCCGTAGCCTTCTGGTTACTGGACTCACTTCAACACTCCTCAGGCGCACGAAAGAAGGAATACTCCGCGCATCTCCACGCTTCCTTCTTCTCACACAAAGCCCCCTTGGCTGAAGGAGCAGACCCTTCCAGCAGGGTCGGGCCGGGCGGGAGTCAGGGCAGCTTGCAGACCCGGGGGTCTCACCACATGTCGACCCCCGACTCCCACCCCGGGAAGCCCTCGCGGCTCGGAGCTCACACCCCGCCCGGGAGCCGCCTTCCCCCCAACCCCAAAACCCGCCCGGGACCCCAAGACCACGCCGTTCCCTGGGGGGCGGCGGCGGTCGGCAGCCACCGCTCTGCCAGTCCCCGCCCGTCTCGCATCCTCCGCCCCTGGCCCTAACCCACGCACACCCCACAGGGCAGCCCCGGCCCTCGGACGACTCCGTCCGACTCCACCTCCCCGGGGGAGTCCCGAGCCGGACGGCCTCAGGCTGCCCGGCACGTTCACCCGTGCCCGGACACACGCCCCTGCCCCGCCTCCGCTCCCCGCTTGCGGTTCGCCCGGCTGCCACCGAGCCGCTCGGGGCCACGAGAGCCCGGTTGGGGCCACGAGAGCCCGGTCCGGGCCCCGGCGCTGCCACCTGCGCCCCCGGCCCCGCGCCATGTTTGAGAAAGAGCAGTAGCGAGCCGGAGGCCGGGCCCGGCCCGCGCGCCCCGCAGTCGCCCGCCCGCCCGCCGCGCCGCGCTGCCGCTCACCCGTCGCCCCCGGGAGCAGCAGCGCCGCCGCCGCCGCTGCCGCCGCCAGCACAAGGAGGAGCAGTCGGGGACGCGGAGCAGCGGCCGCCGCCTCCATGGTCCCGCCGCCACCGCCTGTGGCCCGGCCCGGCCCGGCCGCCGCCTCACCCCAGCAAACCTCGCCTCGCCCCACCTCCCCCGCCGCCGCGGCGGCCCCGCTTCGGCCCTTTGTAACTGCTCGGGGGACGTGCGTCCATTGGCTGCCGGGCTCCCGCCGGCCCCGCCTCCCCGCCGCCGCGAGCGGCCGAGCGGGACCCAGCCACGAGCCCCGCCCGCGGGCCCACCGGGCAGCCAATCCGGAGCCGCGCGCCCCGGCCTCTGGCCACGCCCCACGCTCCCCGGGGGACGGGCCGCCAGACCCCTGCCCCGGCCAGAGCTGCTCCCGGCTCCGCGAGGCGGTGTGGGGGCGGGATCGGCCAGACCCAGCGCCGCCGAGCCGCTAGCCCCGGAGGGCCGGGTAGAGCGAAGGGTGTGTCTGTGTGAGTCGCTTTCGGGAAAAGGCTGTGGCCGCTCGACTCTCTTTTCTTCTAACCTCCTCTAGGCGCGGAAGATCTCGTACTGCTTCAGCCCCACGCTGACCCCATTCACTGCTCCGCACCGGCAATCCCTGCATAGGCCACTCAGATCCGCTGCAGCGCCAGGCCCTGCATGCACTTCAACTTCCCCTCTCCAAGTCCACGCATCAACTTCAGCATTCCCCCGAAGATCTTTCCTCCGCGCCCTTCACATGCGACTCAGTCTCCTGTTTCCTCATGCTTGGAGCGGTCATCCCGAACCTAGCTCCCCCACCCAATTCCAAACCTAGGAAGTCCTCAGATCCCAGCCTCAGACCCAGATCCTGACCCCAAACACACCCCCAAATAGCCTCCCGCCTCACTCCGGAACAGGCACAGGATGGGGATCCAAGCCGCTCTCGCCTCATCCCCCTTCCTGATCCAGGTTGGAAAGGGAGGGTCCCCACCCCAACCCCTCAAAGGAGGGGTTCCCCCTTCTTAGAACCCAGCTCCCGCGGGGTGGAGGGGGAGCAGTCATTACTTTGAGCTGTGTCTGACACTCCTGTATAATAATCCTGAGGTGTCACTAAAAACCCAAATAAACTACGTTTTCATTCCGAATTCCTAATTTACTGCGAGACGCTCCACCCACCTTTCCTCCGCGACGCCAAAATGAGCTCCAGATTTGTAATTCTTCCTGTCAGACTAGTCCTTTCTTCAGACACAAACACAGCCAAGGAGGCTGTTACGTAGAACAGAGAATATTTTCCCTCAGAACCTTTTAAGGAGAAAGTTTTATTTCCTGTGTCATTTGAGCTTGGAATTAAATAAACCTTGATAGCAGGAATCAGAACCAGCCTCTAATGTCAACTTGTGCACTACTTCAGAGTCACTGGGTGAGCATTTTCCCCACCTGTGAAGGTTTCCTTCCTGGAGATGAAAAGGGAAAGGACGTGGATATTGGAGCTGGGATCTGAGACCTGCGTGCTTTCTCCCTCCTGGCTGGGACACTACTTCGGCAAAGTCAGCTAACCTTTCAGAGTCTCCAGCAGGCTCAGAGGCCTGCAACTTGCTCTAGACTGCAGCGCCAGCAGCCTCAGCAGCGAACTCCCCTCTTGTTCAGACTGAAGGATTCCAGAAAGACGGTTTCTGGCAGGCTCCAGTCCCAATTTGCCCTCTCGGTTCCAGTTTCTTCAATGGAGACTTGGTGGGCTTTGTGCCAAGAGGTCTCTAGATTGCCTTTTTGCTGCTCTATTTGCAATGTCTTGCATAAGATAAGAGCTAATGAGATTTTGATTGTGTGAATGAATGAATGATCTCAAAGTGACTGTTTTTCTTTGGCCTTTAGCTTCCTCATCTCTAAAATGTAAATAATAATAGTACCTACCCCGTTTATAAATGAAAGGGATTGAATCACTTGTCTTGGGCTCCTTAGATGATGTAATGTGTCTGGTACAGTGTCTGGAACATAGTAAATATTTAGTTAATGCCATTTCTTTGCCCATCCCCTTCCAGCTCCGTATGATTCTAATCAGCATGTGTGTTCATGTTAGTCTGTGCCCTTGACGTACAGAGCCTAGATTAATCAGTGTTAATCACACCTCCAGTTCCTTAACATTTTCCATGGAATTGAGTAGATTCAACAGAAAGGAAAAACAGACCGGTTTTTAAATTTTAACATCCTGATACTAGGAGGAAATTTCCATGAACAACAGATCCATAAATAAACTACACTAGAATGGAACACTAAATTAATAGTTTAAAATCATGGTTCCCAAATTGTAAAGTGTCTCCAAATTACCTGGAGAGCTTTTAATAATGCAGATTCTTGGGTCTCACTGGGTCTTAGCAATTCTGCTTCAGTTCTTCTGGAGAAGGTTCAGGAATCTGCATTTGTAATAGACATCATAGTTAATTCTGTTGCAGGTGGCACTAGGCCAGCTTCAAAAGACTGGTATACTTAAAATTCAGTAAATAAAAATGCATGACCTTATTTGCCTTTTGAGAAAGGTTGGATGGGCAGTGGAAAGAAGCCGCTGGCTTTGGAGGCCTGCAGACCCTACTTGAAATTCTGGCTCTGCCACTCAGTAGCTGTGGGTCTGTGAACACTATTTGATCACTCTTGAGATTTAGCATCTCCAGGGTAAAGGGAGATATTGTTGTGAGGTCTAAATGAGCTATTGCACATAAGGAATCTATCATAAGTGTTAATTCCTTTCAGTCTTTACAGACTTACTTGTTGTTTAAAAGGCTTCCCTGTTATCTACTACAATGTCTTGATTATCTTGATTTAAAGATGGAGAAACTTAGATCAGTTCCCCAGCAAGTCAGCTGCAGAGCTAGTACTAGGAGTCTCACTCCAGTGCCTTGTACCCTATGTAATGTTGTCTCTTAATCTTTATGCCAAGGACATTGTTTGCATTTCCTTTTGGATTATTCTCTTATGTAAGATGTTTTTGCCAAAATAGACAGCAGAGACTGCTAGTCATCTAAACTATACCCATTCCTACATTTGCTTTATAATAGAGTCCTGATTTTCTCTGGGAAAGCAGTTCACCTAGAAAAAAATATGTATGAATTTGCCAGGCTCCTTGTACCTAGTATTCCCAGTGAAATGGAAATAGAAGTCTACTTTCCACAAGGTGGAGCCTGTACATATTTCCCAGTTAAAAAAGGAAAGAGATTCATCATATTCTCTCTGCCTGGAACATGGTTGCAATGCTTGGCGGTACAGCAGCCACTTTGTAAACATAAGGGTGATAGCCAAAACTGAGGACTGTAGAGAGAAAACCTGGAGAGAGTCTAAGTTTTTGATAAATTTCCTGAACAGCTGCACCAGCTCTATAATGCTTATTTCTTATTATATGAGAAAAATAAACCTCTTTTTTTTTTTTTTTTTTTGAGGCAGAGTTTCACTCTTGTTGCCCAGCCTGGAGTGCAATGGTGTGATCTCAGCTCAATGCAACCTCCACTTCCTGGGGTCAAGCAATTCTCCTGCCTCAGTCTCCCAAGTAGCTGGGATTACAGGCATGCACCACCACCCTCAGCTAGTTTTGTACTTTTAGTAGAGATGGGATTTCTCCATGTTGGTCAGGCTGGTCTCGAACTCCTGATGACCTCAAGTGATCCTCCCGCCTTACAGGCATGAGCCACTGTGCCTGGCCAATAAATCTCTTTTTTATTCACCTTAGAACATTTCAATTCTACTCATTTGCCCATCCTATTTGTTGTTGCATATTTTATTTCTGTCTTATTTTCTAACCTACAAGATATTATTGACTTATACCATTATTAGCTATTGCCAATTCTTGGTGCTCCTAACTGAATAACAAATCACCTCAAAATTTAGTGGCATAGAATGATAACCATGGATCATTTTTCATGAGACTGTAGGTAGGCTGGAGAGTTTTTCAGGTTTATGCCAATTTATGCTGATTTCAGCTGAGCTCACCTGTGAGTCAGCCATCAGGTGGAAGGGGGTGGAAGAGGGTAATGAGCTAGATCAGCTCCTCCATGTTGTTTTCCACCCTCCAGCAGGCTAGCCTAAGCTTGTTAACATGACAGTTCAGAGGTCCAAGATAATGAATGAAAGTGTGCAGGACCCCGGAGTCGTAGGTTTAGAACTGTAATGGACCAGGCATGGTGGCCCATGCTTGTAATCTCAGCACTTTGGGAGGCCAAGGTGGGTGATGGCTTGAGCCCAAGAGTTTGAGGCCAGCCTGGGTAACATGGCAAAACTTCTCATCTACAAAAAAATGCAAAAATTACCCGGGTGTGGTGGCTCATGCCTGCAGTCCCAGCTACTTGGGAAGCTGAGAGTTTGGAGGATCGCTTGAGACCAGGAAGTCAAAGCTGCAGTGAGCCATGATCGCACCACTGCACTCCAGCCTGGGTGACAGAGTGAAACCCTGTCACCAAAAAAAAAAAAAAAAACCACTGGCGCATCACTTCTACCACATCCCATTGGTTTGGCCATGAACTGCGGCTGAGCCCAGATTCAAAGGGTAGGGGAAAAGACTCAATTTTTTTAATATATAAAGGAAATGCAAAATCACATTACAAAGAGGCAAGGATATCAAGAGAAAAATAAGCGTGTACATTTTTACAAACACTTTTTAACCACTTTCTCTTATCTCCATTTCTTTTTACCTCTCATACTTTCTACCTCAAATTACTGGTACTGTTATTCTTCCTGAAGTGTAGCTTTTAAAATTTCTTTTAGCAAGAGTCTACCAGTAGCAAATAATCTTAGTTGTTGTTTGACTGAAAATGTTTTTATGAACAATGTTTTTGCTGAAAATAGCATTCTAGGTTGATAATTGTTTTCTCTCAAAAATTGAACGTATCATTTCACTGTCCTTCCATTGTTTATGTGAAATTAGATAGGAGTGTAATGGTTTTTCCTTTGTAAGTAATCTGTCTTTTCTGGTTTTTTTTTTATAGACTTCATTTTTTTAGAGCAGTTTTAGCTTCACAGCAAAATTGAAGTGAAATTACATAGAGTTCTCATCTATTCCCTGACCTCACCCACACCCACAGCCTCTCCCACTGTCCACATCTCCTACCAGAGTGGTACATTTGTTACAATCAATGAACCTACACTGTCACATCATTACCACCCAAAGTCAATAGTTCACTTTTGGATTCACTCTTGTTGTCTGTGGGCTTTGACGAACATACAGTGACAGTATGATGCAGAATATTTTCACTGCCCCCCCGCCAATCACAAAGATTTCCTCCTATATGTTCTTCTAGTTGTTTTATAATTTTAGCTTCTTCATCTAAGGCTTTAAGCCATCTTGAATTAACTCTTACATATGATGTGAGGTATGAATCGAAGTTTAGTTTGTTCTATACTGACATCCGGTTGATCCAGCATAATTTGTTAAGATTTATTAAGAAAATTTCCCCATTGGACTACATTGGTGACTTTGTCAAAAATCATTTGTGTATTTGTGGATCTATTTATGGACTCTCTTTTTTTCCCCATTGGTCTGTCTATTTTAATGCCAACCTCACTGACTTGATTACTGTATTTTACGGTAAGTCTCAAAATTAGGTGGAACAAGTTTTCCAGTTTCGTTCTTCTTTTGTTTTGCCTATGCTAAGATATTCATAGTTCCAAGAAAATTTTAGTGATAGTTTGTCAATATCTACAAAAAAGCCTGCTATTCTTTTTTTTTTTTTTTTTTTTTTTGTGAGTCAGAGTCTCACTCTGTCACCAGGCGCCAGGCTGGAGTGCAGAGGCGCAACCTCGGCTCACTGCAACCTCCACCTCCTGGGTTCAAGCAATTCTCCTGCCTCAGCCTCCCGAGTAGATGGGACTACAGGCGCATGCCACCACGCCCAGCTAATGTTTTTGAATTTTTAGTGGACACGGGGTTTCACCATGTTGGCCAGGATGGTCTCGATTTCTTGACCTTGTGATCCACCCACCTCGGCCTGCTATTCTTTTTATTGAAATTGTGCTGAACTATAAATCAATTTGTGGAGAATTGACATCTTTACAATATGAGTCTTCTCATCCATGAGCATGACATATTTCTTCATGTATTTGGATCTTTAATTTTTCTCAACAATGTTTTGTAGTTTTTATTGGTAGGGGTCTTTTATAACATTTGTTCAATTTATTTCTAAGTAAGTTTTATCAAGGATTTGCATTTATTTTTGCCACCTGGACCAATACCAGTCTTTGATTACTCTAAATTATTGACTTGAGTTTTGTTGTTGTTGTTATGAGTCTCACTCTGTCCCCCAGGTTGGAGTGCAATGGCACGATCTCAGCATACTGCAACCTCTGCCTCCCAGGTTCAAGCAATTCTTACGTCTCAGCCTCTTGAATAGCTGAGATTACAGTCATGAGCCACCATGCCTGGCTAATTTTTGTTTTTGTTTTTAGTATAGACGGGATTTCACCATGTTAGCCAGGCTGGTCTTGAACTCCTGACCTTAGGTGGTCCACCCACCTTGGCCTCCCAGACTTGACTTTTTTAATTTGTTTATTGTTTGGCCCATGTAGGTAATATGCATTTGGGTTTTAAGCAACATGAGAGACAGAGAGCTTGTGGTACCAAATTTTCAGTGATAACATTATTTCTCCTTTTCTGCTAGAAACCTGGGTTTTCACAACCTCTCAGTAGTTGATGTGGTTAGTATTTGCTTCAGGTTTACCCTTTCATTGGAAGTGTAAACTTTGGGGTCTTATCTTTATGGGGGAAGTGTCCTGGGGCCTTGGATGGCCCCTGATCTTCGCCTCCCATTTCCTGTGCTCTGTGAGACCAGGCAACAGAAGCTTAATAAATGCCCTAAGAACAACAGCCAGTTGCAGTGCTCCTGAGTTCTTTCTTTCACTTAGTATTTTGGCCCGAGAGTCTCCTACTTTCCTGCCATCTCATAAATGCATTTAGGAAGATACATTTTTCCTATATTTTTACTTTTTGTCCATGGAAAGATCAATCAACTAATAACCAGGAACAAAACTACTACTACCTAACCTCCTCCATTACACAGATAAACTTAAAAATCATTACAAAGTTCTCTGCTATAGCAGAACACAATTGTAACTGGCATAGGTATCAAAGAGGATTGAAACAAAAGCTATTTTGCTAATACAGTACAAGAGAAATTCAACTTCTGGCATTGTCTCTGCAGCTTCTCTAACATTGAAAATATGCTCACAGGCTGTCTATCCCCACCCCCGTCTTTCAAGCTGGTTTCCCCAAATGCTTGCGTTACTTTAGGAAAATGTTTTGTTTTATTTTGTTTTGTGTTTTGTTTTGTTTTGTTTTCATACAGACATTTGTTGTGAATGTCTAATTTTAAATACACTATGGATATGGAATTTCACCTGTGGATAAATACTTTTTATTCGGCTTTGGGAAATGTATTTCTTATTTTAGGATTAATTTTTATAAATGCCCTATGGATACTAGAAAACAGAAGTGGACTCTGTTTTTTGTGTACATTAACTTGTATGTGTCTGTATATTTCATTTGTGTGTGAATGTGTATGTGTGTGTTTATTTCATCTTTGTAGCTAATCCTTGTTTATTTTTGACTGTGTAATCTGCCAAAGACAGAAAGAGGTGCACTAAGCTCTCCCCATTCCCCACTGCTCTCCCTGTTTCCCTTAAGACACATCCTCTGGACTTCAGTGCCCTCCCTTCCTCATCAGAGAAATAAAATGGGATTCAGACTTCCTGGCCCCTCTGAGTTAGGGGGAGGGAGGACCAGCGGGCTTGAGCATCTTCTCTCTTGTCCTGAGAGGCAGTGCCACAGCTGTAGGCTGTGGCTCTGTTTGCAGCAGTTCTCAGCACTACTCCTGCCCTCAGACACCTGAACATTAAGCAGTCTCTGCCTGCCTTCCTGCGATACAGCCTCCGCTAGGCTTCTGCCATTATGCACATCTGTGCTTCTGCTGTGATCCCTTGCGTTATCCACAATTCCGCCAAGTCTGGCCCAACCTCCTTTTTACCATTCGGCCTCCAAGACTGGAATCCTAGGCCCAAATTGTGCCCAGTGGGGAAGTTTTTGCTCCATGCAGACCAACCTCCCTAATGTAGTTGTCCCTGCTTTTCAAGTACCCACTGGCACTCTTTTTGTCTGTTGAAACATCTTGCTTTCTTGGTAGAGTTTCAGAGCTGATGGCCTGCGTGTCATGTATGCTCTTGTTTGCTGCCTGCCTGACTAGGTGCATTGCTTCGCTATTGTTCACTCTTCCTCCCTGTCAGTCTGCCCTATTCAGTTACATTGTCTCAGGGAGAGCCTGGCTTTTCCCTTGGTCAATCAGGAAAATTCCCTTGTGGTCAAGACAAATTGAGGATTTTCAGTAGGTTGCCACTATGCCTTCCTCTTGGCTCAAATTTCCGTTTAATCACATGTTCTGAAAAAGTGTAAAGAAAGAAAGAAAAAAAATGCCATAAGACATGGGGCACATGCCCATGTGGCCTCTTTGTAGGAGACCTGAACACGTTTAATTCTACAAACACACACACACACACACACACACACACACATACACACACACATTCACTTGTACATTTAAAACTATACATCCAAACAGCATTCACATTGGATGAGAGAATTCAACAGAAGCACAGCAGTACTGCAGACAGCTTAATCCAACTCTATTTGGCAACTCAAGCACTAAAAATGTAAGGAAAAATAACTACCAAGATTAAACGTGCACACATATATACCCAACTCTCCACACACAAATTCACATGCACAAAAAACCAGAATCTCCTTCCTCTTTCCAGTATCCATGAGACACTAACAAAAATCGATCGTAAGCTAAGAAACATCAAGAAGTCCCTCTGAGACAGAAAATAGAGGATAAATCCATGATTCCTACTGCTTAGAAAGCTGGACATTCATAACAAAAGTTCAAGTGAAACCAAAGCAAAACAAAATATTCAGAAACACTAAAAAAATATTCCTGCAGAAACCCAAGCATTTGGAGAAATCAACTTGAAAGAAAGGGGAGGAGAGAGAGCCTGTGAGTGTATTTTGGAATTGGAGACAAGAGATAATGTCAGAAGCTGAATTTCTTTGGGCTGTGTTGTCAAATAGCTTTAGTTTGAATCCCTTCCATACCTATCACAGTTAAGACTTTATTCTGCTGCAGCAAGTACCTGACAATGACTTTTGTCTGTGTAATTGGAAGGAGGAAGGCAGGTAGGGGTGGTGAATAGCGGGCATGCCAGAGGATCTAGGAACTCTGATAGTTCAGCATGAGAAAAGCACTTAAAGGTGAGCAGGTTCCCCACTTTCTGCAGAGTAGTCTCCCCCCATCTAAATCAGGCCTTGCATAAATCCTTCCAACTTAAGGGTAAGGTCAGAAGATCCCATCTTCATCTAATTATAGAGTCCTGGCCATTGAGACCAGCCTGGCCAACATGGTGGAACTTTGTCTCTACTAAAAACACTGAAAAAATTAGCCAGGCATGGTGGTACGGGCCTGTAATCCCAGCTACTCAGGAGGCTGAGGCAGGAGAATTGCTTGAACCTGGGAGGCAGAAATTGCAGTGAGCTGAGATTGCACCACTGCACTCCAGCCTGGGCAACAGAGTAACTCCATCTCCAAATAAATAAATAAATAAAATAGACTCCTGGCCACAGGGCATCTCTAAGAATGCTCTGGGCCAAAGAGGGATGCCAACTATCACCTGATGGTCTTTTGCAGAGGGAATGGGAGGTCCCAGGGAGCAATTTCACTGCCTCACCTGGAAAACCCAGGAGGAGGGAAGGTAAACCGCAGCAGGCTTGAAATTCCCTGCCCTTTAGTTTGAGTGTCCTATGTTCCCAGTTTCATCTGAATATCCCACTTTTTAAGTCAAATCAACAGGACCTTGGCAGCAATAGTGGCCTCAACCAGCTTGAAAGTTCCTAGTGGACCCAGACCAAGTTTCCTTTTGTGTATCTTCCCCTGAGTGCCAAATGAGGTATTAAGGACACAGTTACACCCCAACCCCAATGACAGGAGCTTACATTTGATTTTATTAAACAAGAGTAGGCTGTTTGTTCCGAGCTCTGAGACAAGAGACTTGACCTCCAATATGGTCTCTGCCACTAGTTTGCGTTGTAATCCTTCTCTGGAGCTGTTTCCTGCTTGTAGAAAGTGTGGAGGGAGGTTTGGGAGAATAGAGAGAGCTGAAGCTGCCTTCTAAAATTTGTATTTCCTACATCCATCACCAGAGAGAAAGAACATTGCTTCCTGAAGCCTCAGAATGGTTAGGATTCTTTTTTTAAAAATTAAAAACAATTTTTTTTTTTAAATTTGAGACGAGATCTCTCTCTCTCTTCAGGCTGCAGTGCAGTGGTGCAGTCACGGCTCACTGCAGCCTCAGTCTTTAGGGCTCAAGCCATCCTCCCACGTAAGCCTCACAAGTAGTTGAGACTACAGGGGCATGCAACCACATCCAGCTAATTTTTTAATATTCTTTGTAGAGACAGAGTTTCACCATGTTGCCCAGGCTGGTCTTGAACTTAATTTGGCTCAAGTGATCCACCCACCTTGGCCTCCCAAAGTGCTGGAATTACAGGTGTGAGCTATTGCACCCAGCCATGGGGTTGGATTAACCCATTCTTTAGGTTACAATAGCAAAAACCTGACTAGAAAGAGAAAAAAAAATGTTTTGGCTGTCATAACAGAAAAGGACAAGGGCAGATGATCAGATGATGTCACTGGCTGCTTCACACTCTCATCTCCATCTCGCATCCCAGCCTTTCTCTGTGTTGGCCTTGTTCTCTCCTTCAGACATCATCTTGTGTGCATTATAGGATAGAGGGAACGGCCAAGGTGCTTCAGGCTCACCTTGAGCTGGGGAACCCAGAGAAAGACAACTTTTCTTGCCAGACATTCTTAGACAAAATCCCAGGAATAGACTAACTGGTCCAGTTGGGACCAGGGCCCCATCCTTTAGGTCAGAGTTTTTCAACAAAGTATATTAGCCTTTGGAGTAAGACAGTTCTTTGTTATAAGACAGTGTCCTGGGTGCTGCTGATGTTTGGCACCCTGGTCACTAAATGTCAGACATGCTCCCCAATCTAATAATAACAAAAATAAAACTGCCACCCTACTTTTTCAGTGCCAGAGGTGTGGGGTTCAGTACAGCCTTATGCTGAGAACCACTGCCTTATATCAATCGCTGAAGCCAGGGTCTTGAGGCACTGTGATTGGCTGAATCTGGGTCTTCTGTTTTCTCCTGTGGTGGGAATCAGATTGGACATGCACTGTGTTTGGCAGCCCCACCAGACCCATACAATGTGGGTGGTTGAAGTGGGGTCATTTCCCAAAGGAACCCTCACCAGGTTTCTGTAACCAGAAGGGATGCTACACAAAGACCAGCAGCTGTTGATTGCCCTATCCTCGAGGGGAAAAGTGAATGCTCCCACAGGGAGGGAGGGATGATCACCTTCCTCTTATCAGCCATCCTCCATGCCTCAGCCACTCCATGTGCCAAATCCCGGGACTCCAGCTCAAAACCACACCTCCCTACTGAGGCATTTGAGGCCCTCCTGATCACTTTTGTTTTTGACCCCTCCACATGTTCCCTGGCCTACAATCTCCAAGATGGTCGAGGCCCCCTATGTCTCCAATGGGGTGGCAGTGGGGTCAGCTCAGAAATGCTGGACCAAACGGGAGCCAGAAGGGAGGTTCTGTGGATTCATCACATCCAAGGCAAATGCCATTTTCCAGATGAGCCCATTGGAACTAGGCCATATGGTTTTTCCAGGAAAGACCGGAGAGGCCCAGAGCACCGGCCATCTTTGCATTCTGAGAAAAGAAGGTGAAGTTTCTTCTTGAAGAGCCCCAGTGTCTTCCTGGCACCACAGCTGAGTTGAGCTGAACCAAGCTGGGGAGGAATGTGGCTGCAGGAGTGGGACCCTGGAAAACATCTCACCTAAGTCAAAAGAAGAAGCCAGGGTGAATTTTCAGGAGAGATTTCAGAGATCCTGGGCATAGGCTGAGCACTGCTCAGGTGGGGCAGACCATTCCAGCATCTCCAACTCTGCCCCAGAGTCGTCATACCCAGCGCCCCCAAAGTACAGCTCCTGACTCCTCCTTCAGGCCCCAGAATGAAACCAGAACCCCTTTCTCATTTCCAGTAAGATAGTGAGACAATGAGGTACTTTCCAAAGGAACTTCACTGTGAAGCTAAGAGAAATTTGTTTCTCTTAGAAGAAAATGCTGGAAATCCATCATCCTTATAGAGTGTGCATCTGAGCTCCTGGAAGGTTCTAGGTTCTGTCCCATACCTGATCTTAGTGTTTCATTTACAGAGAACTCCATGTTATTTCTGAGGTGGTCTCTCGATTCTTCAGGCCGGGGGACTGCACTGTTGTCTCTCTCCCAGCCCTTCTAAGTAGGGTTGGCTGGGAAGGGCAGATGCCCCCCGGGGAACTGGACTAAGTAAAGGAGATCTTACCACGTATCCTTTCTTCCTTCCTCCCTCAAGCATTGCTAGATTGTCTGCTCTCAGCTCAACTCTGTTTTTTTCTAGGAGCTCACGGTTGAGTGAGGGAGATGGCTACATACAATTAATTACCTACTCTAGCCTTGTATTAATAACTCCAGTGTAGCTGATCATCCCTGAGCCCTCTCACCGTAATGTTTCATCAAAAGAAACAACAGTCTGACTCCTCCCCCGCACACACCAAAAAGCCATTTAAGTTTTTATTGAAAAGAATTTTTTTTTTTTAGACGGAGTCTCACTCTTTCACCCAGGGTGGTGCGATCTCGGCTCACTGCACCTCCACCTTCCAGGTTCAAGTGATTCTCCTGCCTCAGCCTCCTAAGTAGCTGGGACTATAGGTGCATGCCACCACACCTGGCTAATTTTTGTATTTTTAGTAGAGATGAGGTTTCACCATGTTGGCCAGAATGGTCTCAAACTCTTGACCTTGGGTGATATACCCGCCTTAGCCTCCCAAAGTGCTGGGATTACAGGCCTGAGCCACGATGCCCAGCCAGAACATTTTTAACAATGCCAGGGGGGTTACAATTAAACCTTCTTTCAAAATGTGCTTTAGGCCACCCCACCCTCTTTCCTGGATGTCTTCTTTCCTTCAAGAGGCTCTCTGCCCTTTTGAAAGTGTATCCAGTTAGCCTTCTCCTGCCACTGCTCCCGTTACCCAGAGTTCCTTCACAAGAGCCCTGGGAGTCTGGAGGTCAGTTCAGACCAGGTCTTGGTAGACTAACAGAGGAGAACAGGAGGGAATGCGGTTCTCATTTGTGTCCACCACACTGCAATGGACGAGTGCAGTAGTATCCGTCTTCTCTCTGACTACTTTTTCTCTGTCCACTCTGGGCACTATTGCTCCCCAGGGTCTGCCCCAGGCCTTCTTCCTTTGGCTAGAACTTCTCCCTGGACAGCCTCAAATGCGTCCCTGGCTTTCCCTGGCATGGACATGCTTATGATTCTCAAATCTGTTTCCCTAGGTATTTAGCCTCCTAAGTACCCAGTCTTTTCCATGTGTCAACTACTCCTTGAGGGAACCCAGTGCTTGAGAAGGACCTGTGGTCACCTACAAAGCTCTCTTTAAGGTAGCAAAACCATGACTTTTGTAAGTAGTTTTTAATGGTGTCACTTAAAATTATCCTGTGTCTTACTTGTTTGTTTTTCGGTCTTTTCTTCTCCCTCCCTAACCGGCTCTGGTCTGGGGGTGGGGTGGGGTGCACAGTGAATAGCCTTTTTGTGTTTCAGGCAAGACAGGCCTCTCCAAAGCATGTCTTTGTAAGATTTCCAGGCCCATCAAAGGATGTGGTTGGATTTCCTGGAAGATGGATCCCTGCATTAATTGGGTCATGTGTCCCTTGACTGTGGCCAGGGAATGACATGTTCTAGTTGGTCTAGGCATTGGATTGCTGACCATCCCTAAACCAATCCTGGTAGCAACTGGGTTGAAATTATGATAATTGGCTCAGGCCGTTCATGGCCACTCCTACAGCCCATCCAAACCACAGGATTATCCTACCATAAGGAGAGGTGGAATAGGGAGTAGGTGAGCAAGCAACCAATGTCCCTGGCAAGGTTCCTCTAGAGCAGTGGCTTAAAAACATTTTTTGAACATAATTTATAGAAAGAAATACATTTTACATTGTGACCCAGGACACACACACACACACGCACACACACACACTTTTCACAAAATAACATTTACCATTTGCTACCTTGCTACTGGGAGCACATTCTGATCTTTTTGTAATCCTGGCTGCTTGATGAGGTAATGCCCAGTTCTATTTCATTTTTTAAAAATCCTGGTCTGAACCCACTAAGTTGACTTTACAACTCATTAATGGGTCATGACCTACAGATGGAAAAATGTCATTCTTGAGGTTTGCACAGACCGCTTGCATTGTTGAAATGATTGTTAAAATGTGGCATAAATTCTCCAAGAATTTGACAGGGACATGTGTAAGGAAATGAAAATTAGGTTAATGGTGGATCATTAAGGGGGTTGGGGGTGCTTGTCACTAGTGACTCAGAAGCAAGGCCCACAGAGAAAAGATTTTTGAGCTCCACAAGTAAGGCAGTCACTAGGACTTCCCCCTCAATAGACGTGATTTGTGACTACAAAGTAAAACCGCATTTGCAAAAATTGTGACAGCAAGAGAAGTCTAACATGGCCTACTCCATCTTGCTTCTCGCCTTACAACCTGGCTGTTCTCACTCATTCCTGTGCACAGGCCAAGCTAACCAGGGAATAATTGGTTTCTAGTTTAACTTGGAAACAAGAATGATAATCGTCCCTCCCTAAAACTAACCTCCTCCTTGCTGAGGGACCAAAGACGCTTTTGTAAAATGAATGAAAAGCCACAAGATTAGGATTATGGGAGGGGCCTGAATTCTGCTGAAATGAAGGTGTAGTTTCTACAATCCCTTACTGCTCAAGAGTCATGGGGCCAGAGCTCACAAGATATGTGACCTCCAAACTTGCTCCTATACGTAACATCCCTATTGCAGAATCAAAAATTGGTATTTTTAGATATTTTTTAGACTTTTTGATTCTGGCAACCAACTGATCCCACCTTGACCTGTGACTCATGAGTAAACTTGATGGGGTCCTTTGGCCTCCACCCAGAGGAGGATTCCATGCACGAGGACTATTTTTCATACCCCTAGGATTTCAACCCCAACCAATCAGCAGCACCCATTCCCTAGCTTCCTGCCCACAAAATTATCCTTGAAAACCTTTACTGCAATAGGACTGTCTCCGTGAACTGGCTTTGTCTGTGCAGCAGGCAAGAAGAACCTGTTGAACGATTACAAAAAGACTCCACCGGAGTAGCAGCATGGGCATGTAATGTAGCTAGGTGCTCCAAGATACTGCGTTCTCATGATTTTCGTTCTCCAGAGCCCAATGCCAACCTTTGACCAGACTTCTTCAAGCCCTTGGAAATGATGGTGGGCAGCCAGATGCTTTCTGGTCATGCTAGAGCCAGGCCAGATCAAGGGCCTACTGTGGGTAGGACGTGGAGGGTGTGTGGGGACAGAGGATGGTGGTGAGGATAAATAAGCCATTTACCCATTTATTTAAACAAACCACATACACAATTAAATAATATGGATACATTCATATGATAAAGATGAAATTCAGAATAGTGGTTAGAGGTTAAGATACAAGGAAGGGGCACAGAGAAGCCTTGGACAGTAATAGTGAAGTTTGATTTCCTAATCTAATTGGTGGATACATGGCTGGTTGTTTTGGTATTCAGCAAACAGTAAAGATGCATTGTGTACACACATATACACGTGCACAGGTTTGTTGGAATGTAGGACAAAAAATATAAGACAAGGATTCTGTTTAATGAGCTAAGAGACTCAAGTGGAAGGTACACACAGTCACAAAGAAAATGTTACACAATGAGGTCATATGAAATCTAAAGAAGCCATTCATTCTGAATTGTTATAACACCTTGGGTAAGTCATTTTATTTCTTGAAGCCTTGAACTTTTGAAGCATTATATATAGAGATATAAAAATTGTATCTGTTAAATATGTGTATGATATGTAATAGGCATACACGTATATGTACATATGTGTAACAGGTTTATTGTGAGAATTAACTGATATATAATACATGAGAAAATGTCTGACAAACTGTGAAGCACTTTGAAAAAATGTAAGATGATATGAACACTTTGAGCATCTTTGCAGCTATTTCTTCTGTGAAACTGCCATCCCACACAGTTTTGGGCTCAAGTGGCAGTCTGCAGCAAGCAGGTTGTAAGTGACTGTAAACTTTTCTTAAGCAAACATATTTTGTGTCTAGCACAATGAGGGATAGAAATAAAGAAGACACTGGCTATTATTGAATAGCTTGTGATTGTCAGAACAGGGACTTGGAGCTTAAGAGACCCATGGGATGGCTCAGCTGGGGGATGTAGGAGTTTGAACCAGTAGGAGATCTGCAGGGGGCGGGGCGGTGGTTAATGCTGAGAGGAGAGTACTGTGCTTCACATTCCTGGTGTCTCTCTCAGTCCAGTTAGCAGAACCTCACTGCCATCATCATGCTAGGCCCTGCAGGTGCTTCCCTCCTAGCACTCTGGCCTAAGCATGACACAAATCCCTCCCTCTAGTTCTCATCAGGCCAAATGTAAGGAACACTCTGGCTTCCGATGTTGCCACAGTTGCTGGCTCTCTCTTGCCCCAGACCCCCCTCTTCTTGTCCCTCTGCTATATGAGACACCTAATGCCATCCCAGCCAGCCAGCACAGCTCCGCAGCCTCTTCACTCAAGGTCCTCAGTTCCTGGCCTCTTGCCATCTCTGTGTAAGAGGTTCTACTGTAAGTTCTTGGGGGCTTGTTCTCAGGAGTAAGGTGAGAATTTGCAATTCAGACTTAGGAGTTCAGATTCAAGGAACCTGCAGACACACTGACTCCTGAAAGTAGGTGCCAAAAATTCTCCCTCTTGGGACAGAATATGTTCCAGAGACTGGGACAGAGGGAGTCTCAGGTTGGAGTCAGGTAGTATATCAGTCAGAGTCCCAGATGAACAGGTGGCACACTCAATGGGGTAAATTGAGGTGAGTTTAATAAAGAGATTATTTTTAAAGGGATGGCAGGGCATGGGGAAACCACAAGAGACAGTGCAGAACCCCAAAGGGCTCATCAAAGCACAAGTAACAGCAGGTGCTGTCACCTGCCCAGGCCTCTAGACGAGTGGAAGGAGAGCTACCTGGAGAGAGAGTCCTGTGATGGGGGGAGCCACTTGGCAGAGGCTGAGATTTTTAATGGAGAGATGCAGCCAGCCCTTGGAGATCTCACAGAGAGGGAACTGGGCAATAAGTACCTCAACTTCACCCTCTTCTTTTCCACCTCTGGTCAGTTGGCTGAGCCCAACTGGAAGCTGCAGGGTTATATTCCAGATAGGCCAGGTTACAGGGCACAGAGCAAGGGGAGTGTGGAAGAGCAAATGACCCACACAGCCTTGCTGTGATGACGAGGGTCCACAGGGATGATCAGACTTGAGTAGCACAGATGGGAAACTGGGAAGGCACCAGAGATGACAAAAATACGGTCAAGTTTCCTCGGTAAGACAAACTTCAGACCATGGAATTCAGAGACCAAAAAGGCCACTGGAAGGCAAAGGCACAGTCAGCAAAGCCATGACCTGGATGTCTGAATTCAGTTGCCTATGGTGTTTAAACCAAGACAAAGTCATATTTTCGTAGAGATATTCTTGACATGCAAAAATCAAATTCATTTAGCAATTTCACTTGCAGCACCAGGTTGAATTTTCCCATCAACTGCTCTCAAGGACATTTAGAAGCAAATCTGTAGCAGGCACTCCATTATTTACTTTATTAAGCATTGTTGAATGACTTAATGGAAAGATCCTTGTGCAGGGATTTAAAAGACTTCAGTACTAGGTTTTGTGCTTCCTCTCACTCACTGGGGCCTTTAAGTCACTCCATTTTCCACTTTGGGTCTGTTTCCTTCCCTATGGTGTGAGAGGGTTAGCTGTGATCTCTTCTGATCCCTTCTGATTCTGGCATGGTAAGATTCTAATGGACACTATGCTCAGAACAAGTCATGATATTTCAGCAAAGCAGATTTGGCAGTCACTATGCGGTCCCATTTTTTTGTAAACTACAGTGCTGTTTCTTTGAAATTCCTCGTTAAAATTGCTCCATTTCTCTGATGCAGCAAAGAAGCAAGAGAAAATAATTGGCTTTCCCGTAGACTCATGCCCGTGTAAACAAAACCAAGTGTACTGCTACTAAAAACAATCCGTCTGCCACACTTCCAATTTATTTGGCTTTGGAGAATTGGACAGAGCAGAATTGAGGAAGGCCTGATCCACCGCACTGAGTCATCACCTGAAATGGCTTCCCTCTGCAAGAGTCCCCAAGAGCCCAGCGAGCAAAGGTAGGGCATGCTCTTACAAACTCCTGCCTTAATATACTTCTCTACAAAGGAAGAAATGCTCACTTCCTCATTACAATTCCTGTCCACCAACTTCATTTCTTGTTTAAGTTAGGAAAGGAAACAAAAACAAGTCTTTGAATGCTCGCTCTTTTTTGGGTCCTGGCATTAAATCTGACTCACTGTAAGAGGGATCTGTTGTCTCTGCCTGACCAGCTTCTCTCTCCTTTCTTAATGCAGACAACCGTCCTCCCCTTCTTCCCTTTGATATCTATTTCTCCCCTACTCCAACCAGGTGGTTGATTCTGGCGGGACTGCCATTCACAGATTCTTAGCACATGGCCACAAAGACGAAGACTTGACTTACGCGTGACCATCCCCCAGCCAAGATTGAATGGGGAAACTGATCAAAGCTGGGCCAATCGGCTGGAACTTACATTCAATGAAGCATGAGGAGAGAGAAGCCCTCTTCTTGCTTTGGCAGAGTTGAGCTACGTAAGATGAACCAGGAGATTAAGCTCTGCCCTTGCCAAGATGAAGCCATCTGCAGTCAGATAAAATGAAGCCCAAGCACAGAGAAAAGTTGAGACCAGTTATGGAAGGAAAAGGATGGGAGAAGGGAGGAGAAAGACTTGACAATATTATTTGTTTATCTAGACACGGTGATGGTGATCCAGATGCCAGACCCAACTGGTTCTTTTTACTAGAGCCATTAGCTGTGCGGTATTAGTAAGCTAATTTTGCTTGGATTTCTGTTCCATAACTAAAGAGGCCTGAATAATACAGAAACTGATATCTGCAAATGAGGACTTGTAGGTATGGTCCCTGAAATGTGGAACTGGTTGAGGCAAGGTAGTGAGGAGCTGCTTCAAGAGGTCTAAGGTCAAAAGATGTCGGAATGGGTTGACTATTTCTTATGCCCTTTAAGGAGTCACTGCCAAAATGGATGTTTCCATCCAAGCTGGGTTGTTTGAAAGCAGAAGAGGAACAGCAGGCAGATAAAAGAGAGGCTCCTGCTACTTGTGGCAAGATTCCAAGACTATAGAGAGTTTGATGGTCTTCTTCCTTAAAGAATTGCAAATGAAAACTCAGTGACTGGGAAGGGGGATCCCTGTGGGAGCTGGAGTAAATCAGGAGCACCTTATCTTGAAGCAACATTGATGGGAACACTGCTCAGGGCTGTGTTCATGACACAGAGCTTCAAGGCAGCTGAGCCCAGGCAGCTGAGGCCAGGAAGCAGAGTCCCTGAAGAATGAACACTTCCCTAGGCCTGTGCTGAGGAGCAGAAATCCTTCTAGGATGGTGGCTATTTTACTGCTGCTCAGTGAAATTCTCCCAAGTTCTCTAAGGGGCAGGACCAATAGGAGGGCAGAAAGAACTTGCTCCTCTGACAGCAAAGTGAGTTTGTGCTGTCCCTATCCAGAAGGCAACTGGAACTGCTTCCCTGTTCCTCCTTATCTTATTGTATTTATTGAGACAGAATTTTGCTCTTGATGCCCAGGCTGGAGTGCAATGGCGCAATCTCAGCTCACTGCAATCTTTGCTTCCCAGGTTGAAGGGATTTTCCTGCCTCAGCCTCCCAAGTGGCTGGGATTACAGGCATGCACCACCATGCTCAGCTAATTTTTTTGTATTAGTAGAGACAGGGTTTCATCATGTTGGTCAGGCTGGTCTTGAACTTCTAACTTCAGGTGATCCAACTACCTCGGCCTCCCAAAGTGCTAGGATTACAGGCATGAGCCACTGTACCCAGCCCATTCCTCTTTTTTAAGTGGAAATTTTGCAAACATATATAGGTGTTCCTCAACATACACTGGAGTTATGTCCTGATAAACCCATTGCAAGTTGAATATATCATGTCAAAAGTGCAATTAATACCTAACCTAAGAATAACAACGTGGTTTAGTCTAGCCTACTTTAAATGTGCTCAGAACGTTTCTGTTAGCCTACAGTTGGGCAAAATCATCTAACACAAAGCTTATTTTAGAATAAAGTATTAAATATCTCATGGTGGTTTGCCATTGTGATTGTGTGGCTGACTGGGAGCTGTGGCAACTACAGCTGCCCAGCATTACAAGAGAGTATCATACTGCTTATCACTAGCTGGAATCAAGGTCAAAATTCCAATTATGAAGTACATTTTCTACTTAATGTGTGTCATGTTTGCACCATCATAAAGTCAAAAATCATAACTCAAACCATCCTAAGTTGGGACCGTCTGTATAGAGTGGTTACACGCATTATTTAGTTTTGGTGGCAAGAGTGTGAGTGTAGGCTTCTCAGTGATAACCTGATCAAATGTTTGCTTTTGCATTTATTCAACACATATTTGTGGGGTACCTACAAGGTGGCACACGCTCTTATAGACCCTGGGGCTATAATTGTTAAGAAACAAAGCACAACAACTACAAATGAATCTCGCCTTTACAGAGTCATTCTCATCCCAGGAGGTAGCCTCACCCTCCAGGGAGTCGGCTAGTCAGGTCCAAATCCCAGGAATCATTCTTTCATAACTGAGACCTTTCAGCAAGGCTCCTCCTCCTAAATTCATCCCAAATCTGCCCACTTCTCACCACCTCCACTGCTTCAACCAGCACCCGGGACATGATCCTCTGTCAGCGAAATCACTGCATCAGTTTATTAACTGGTCTACCTGCCTGTAGCATTGTCCCCGCATTCTACTCCACACACAACAGTCACAGTGGTCTCTCCAAAATAGTGATCGGTTCATACACTATTAATCTGACAGTTCTGTGGAGAGCAAAACTCTGATCGCGGTATCCATCTCAACAATAAAATGAATGTTAGCCAGAAGAAGTGAATATGCACAGAAAGGGGAGTACTAAACACCGGGGTCTATTGGGGGGAAAAGGGGAGGGCCAGTGGGAGGGGGAGGTGGGGAGGGATAGCCTGGGGAGAAATGCCAAATGTGGGTGAAGGGGAGAAGAAAAGAAAGCACACTGCCATGTGTGTACCTACGCAACTGTCTTGCATGCTCTGCTCATGTACCCCAAAACCTATAATCCAATTAAAAAAAATAAATAAATAAAAATAAAAATAAAAAAAAAAGAAGTGAATATGCATTCGTCAGACTCTCTTTGTGTAAGTAGTCAATGTCGGTTTTATTTTTTCTGACAGTGGAAAATGTCATAACGATCCATCCACTTACAGAATTTGCTGCCTTGAAAAAATAAAATCTGTCCAGTTATATAAGCTACACCCAGTAGCTTCTCAGAGTAACCAGACAAAACTCTAAGCCCTTACCTTAGTCTATGAGATCGTAGGTATCCACAGTTGCCTACCCATCCTCCCTTATTTTTCTGTCTCCTCCCACGCATACTCGTGCTCCAGCTTCACCAGCGCCCTTCTGCCCCTCAGCCACACACAGCAAACTACTTTGCAGTCAAGGCTTTGACATTTGCTGTTCCTCCTTCAGGGACACTCTTCCCCAAGATCTTTGCAAGCCCACCTCCTTTCCATTGTTCAAATGCAACAGGATGTTTGATGAGGATTTTCCTGTTTGGGAATTCCAACTAAAGCCCAGATGTGACAACAAACAGGCTCTAAGCATGCCACCTTCTCAAGACAGCTGTCCACCATGGTGCCAGATTCCTCTCCCAGGGCTCATCCTGGGAGGTGGCTGTCCCTATCAGATCTATCCCTACCAGGCTTCCCGCAGCCCTCCTTCCCAATAAGATGACTGCGAAGGGAGAAAGAGGGGAGTTAGGGTCAGAAGTATCTGTTTTGTGGAAAGTGCCATGTTTATAATAAGAAGTGTCCCCTCCCCGCTAAGCCAACTATTGGGGAGACTCCAGAGAACAGGCATAAAGCAGGAGGTCCCTAGAAGAAGGAACAATGGGCATGCTGTCCCCTTCAAGTTGGATATTATTTGTTGATCTGCCCTTGGACTTACCTGGTTAAGTAGGAGATAACTGGAATGATTTCAAGGTGAATATGGGGGCAGACAGGGAGCTGCTTATACGTAGCCCTACAGTTGCCCTGGCAAGAGTGGAAGAATTTCTGATTGGGCTCAGGGAACATAGTAGAAGGTGGTTTGGCTTGGCCCCATGAGTCCTCCAGAGGACTGACCAGCATTTGAATGTCTGCCACAATGAGGACATCAGTGGCCAGTGTTAGTCAGAGAAGCAGTACCAGCCAACCCAGAAAGGACTGCAGCTGTGGCCAGAAGAGTAAGACATTTTTCCAGTTTCTTCTCCTTCTGCCCACCTCAAATACACAGGAAGGGCTGGACCTTGAAGAAGGAGGGGGAGCGGATATCTCAGACACAGATCATACCCTTTTTCCACTTTCATTTCTAGAAGACAATATCCCAGCTCAAGAGTACTCCATGTGAGGGCAAGAGAAGGGAAAAGAGATTTAAATGGAGTTTGAGATTGAAATCTTAAAGAAGACTGGACTTTTATTAATCAGAAAGTTATGGAATCCTCCTGTGTCTGTCCTGGACCTGTTTGCCCTCAGTCTTTCCCACCTGCGCTATGTATTGGCGCTGGGACCTGATCCCTGCAGGCTGTGCTTCCTTGGGTCACTTCCTTCTGGCTATATGGTCAAAGGCAGGCACAGGTGAGGGACTGGAAAACAGGAGAAAAGAAAATAATCAAGGTATTCATTGTCCACGCTCCTGTCTCCAGTGGAGTTTCTGACTGTGGGTTCTGAGGGTCCAGATTTCACTCTTCACTCCTAGTTTCTTGGCTCTGGTCACACATCCTCCCATTTGCTCCTCTTCTGATAATATCTGGGTGGTCTTACTGTCCTCTGTTCAGTTTCTCACCTTTTCCATCAACCACGTAACTAATTGTCTGCATCAAATTCTCTCTGTTTCAAATACTGTTTTTTCCTTATATACAGGGATTGGTTCTGTCACCCAGGCTGGAGTGCAGTGGCACCAGCATAGCTTATTGCAGCCTCAAGCTCCTGTGCTCAAGCAATCCTCCTGCCTGAGCCTCCTGAACAGCTGGGACTACAGGCCCGTGCCTCCACACCCGGTTAATTTTTAAAATTTTTGTAGAGATGTGGGTCTCACAATGTTGCCCAGACTGGTCTTGAACTCCTGACTTCAAGCGATCCCTTCCTCAGCCCCCAAAAATGCTGGGATTACAGGTGTGGGCTACTGCACCTAGCCCTGTTTCAAATCCTGAAAGTGCTGTTTGTCTTTTGGATGGACCTTAGCTCATGTACTTCACCAGAGGTCTATAAAGGTCTATGCTCTGAGAGACTATGCTATAGGAATAGTATAGTTGAGATAGAAATGGCAAGAAATCAAATGGTTTCATATATATACCTCAATCAAGACATCTTAATAAACCAATGACAAACGTCTCAACTCAAATGTCATCTCTTTAGAAGGACCTCTTCACATGGGCGAAGGCAGCATATCCCTCTCCCAATCACATTCAGCCCCATTACCTTGGTTTTCTTCTGGCAGTTTTCAGTAGCTGAATTTGTCTTTTTTTTTTTTTTGAGTCGGAGTCTCTCTTTGTCACCCAGGCTGGAGTGCAGTGGCATGATCTCAGCTCACTGCAACCTCTGCCTCCCAAGTTCAAGCGATTCTCCTGCCTCAGCCTCCCGAGTAGCTGGGATTATAGGCGCACACCACCACGCCCAGCTAATTTTTGTATTTTTACTAGAGAAATACAAACTGGGTTTCACCATGTTGGTCAGGCTGGTCTTGAACTCCAGACCTCATAATCCGCCCACGTTGGCCTCCAAAAATGCTGGGATTACATGCGTGAGCCAACCAACGTACCTGGCTCCTGAATTCATTTTATCTGTTTGTCTGCATGTTTACTATCTATTTCTTCCCACTGGAATATAAGGTCTTTGGGGACAGTTACATGTCTTTTTCTGTACTCCTATGTCCTCAATACATAATTACTAACTGATTGACCAGCGTCAGGGCCTGACTGAATGGAATGTAATTCACGCAGCCACCCTTGGCTTGCAGCTGGATGTGATAGTTGGATGTTGCTTTGGTTGTCAACCCTTAAGGACGAGGTGAATGCATTGTATTATGTTTGCCTTCTTGGAATTGTATACGTGGAAGAGTGTACCTGGCGTTGTCTGTTTTACTCGAAGGGTAGAATGCAATGAACATCACTTACTTTCCTGTTACTATTTCTTTCTTCTATAGTATTCTCTTTTCTTTGAGGAACTGTTCCTGTCCCACCTATGAAACTATCTAATGATGCAAAATTTGGGGAGGCAAGCAGATTTTCCATACTCTGAAATTTCGTTTGTAGTTAGTAAGCAATCCAGGTATTTTATTTATTTTTTGCATCAGTTTTTGTCATTACATTTTCATAGCACATTATCCATTATATCTATGTTTTAAAATTCATATTAGTAAATTATATAAGAATCTTTTAATTTTTAAAATATCTTCTGTGTCAATAGTTTCTAGCCTTTTCATTACAGTTTTGTATATGTGTGCTTTTCTTTCTTTTGCCAGAAGTCTGCTTCTCAGACTTGCCAGAGGTCTTCTTCTTTTTTGTTCGTTTTCAAATAACCAAATGTCCCTTTTTAAAATTTATCAGGTTTACTGTGTTTTATACACTTTGGCTAATTCATTTTTGCTTTTTCTCTTGCTGACAGAGGATCAAAGATGTTAAAACATGTCATATCTACTGTGGTTGCTCTAACTGGAGCCAAAAAGCAACATGGAACTATGTGGAGGATGGGGCCATGACTGAAACTGATGATGAGGAGTGGAAGGCTGGACTGCTAAGTCGGACTGTAGTTGATGCCTCTTGCATCTGTTTCACACCCAATTAGCCCATCTCTGATTTCATTCATAGCTGTGATAGACCGTCTGACTCACCTCCTGATGCTGGTGCTCTACCTCAAGACTCACACCTCTTGTCTTTCTCCATTCTGTGCCAGGGCCTTCTCCTAATGCCAGGAAGCTTTCCAGGCTGGCTCAGCTCAGAAGTACAGAGGAATTCATACCCTATGGGCAACCCTCAACCAATGCACAATGGTGGCCAATGAACAAATGCTCCATCCTCCTCTCTCTATTGGGTAGGCGCTTGTGGGGAATTTCTGCATGCTTCTCAGAGATCTTGGTGGGATGGAGCTCTTGTTGCTGATGATAGTGACCTCACAGTGTGTCCGCTGATGGATTTTTCCTCTATCTCTGTTTTACTCTCCCTATCTTCATGCCTCTTCATCCTGGGATCACCTGCACCAAGTCCTTGTCTCAGGCTCTGCTTTGTGGGACACTAAAACACTTCACCACTGTCTGGGAAATGTTTGAAGTGAACACAGCATAGGATTAATTGTAGAACTTCTAAGTCGGCTGCTTGGAGAGATGTCTTGCAGAAAACTACAGAGCGTAGATGAACAGAAAAGGCTGTGCTATTTAACAGCTGTAACACTTGAGACCAGGCAGTTTTGCTGTGGGCGTCTTAAATAAGCACAGCACTGTAAGAAGAGGCAAACATTCTTGAACTACAAGAAAGCACTGCGGCATCAATTGGCAGAGAACTCTCTCAGTGGTAGCTGACGTGGTTTGGGTGACAGGACCACCAGAACATCTCTTCAAGGTCACCATGACTTCAGCAGGGTGACCCAAAACACCAGCTGGGCACTTACTGTCAATGGAGTGTTGACACCAGGGAGGTGAATCTGGTCACAGGGGACATCCCGGAATTCCCTTCTCCCAGAAGTTACCCACAGATAAACAATGAGTTGAACTAATTCCTGGGCAAACAGAAGTAACCCTAGAATATTTGAAGGGAGAATTTTTGAAGAACATTTGAGAAAGAAGATGACGACTCTGTGCTAATTTAGTACCTAGCGCATCAGCCCTGTCATTTAAGTTTTAGAAGAAACACAAACCTGTTTTACCATCACAGTTGGGTAAAGTCTAAAATGTATTTTACAACCATATTATTGACAATTATTCAGCTCATCATTTCCCCAACATTCAGTCAGTTGTCTATCATCTTGACGCTGTATCATTTCACTATTAGTTACCTCATACGTTCCTTTCAACCAACCCACTTTTTAAAACTTAAATGCAAATAAATGTGAAATTATAGATTTAGTATCTATATTTTTCTAATAGCTATTGAAATATATAACTGTTAAAGTAAAACTATTTCAACCCATATGTGGTATATATATTACACATCGGGAAAAAATAGGTTTGGGCATAATCACAAGTTACCTGACTTTGTTTCTCATCAGATTTCTAGGACGACGTCCTCTGCTTTGTGAGATACTAATTCTCGGTTAATTTCCATTTGGTTATAATCCTTCCACAAAGTGTGTTTTTCAGAAAAGGTACCTGAATGCTATAATTTTGACTTCTGACATTTCTGAAAGTGTCTCTCTGTATTCCCATACATGGAATTTTAATTCTTAATCCACAGGATTAGTTACACATTACCCCATTGTCCTCTAATTTTTCTTATTGCAAATGAGAACTCCAAAGCCAATTTGAATTGCTCTCTATATAGAAGTGTATAGGATTTTTACATTATTATTAAAATGCATACATTTTACCAGAAATGTACATAGGTGGATATTTTGCAACAATTCTGTCCAGGACTCAGTGAATCATTTCAATCCATAGATTATGCTCCTTCTTTAGCTCGGGAAATTTTCTATTTATTTATTTAGATTTAGATTGTGGTGGGCATAGTGTCTCATTATGTTGCCCTGCTGGTCTTGAACTTAAGGGCTTAAGTGATTCCTCCTGCCGCAGCCTCCCACGTGGCTGGGACTACAGGCTCGAGCTACCATGCCCAACTTACTTTGTTCACTGATTCTCCTCTTCCATCCAATATTCTCTTTTATTTTATGACTCCTGTTATATAAATATTGAAACATTATGCCGATCTCCTTCCCTCATCTTTATCTCATGAATTTATCGTTTTGTCTATGTCCTTTGAGCAGATTATATTCTTTTGATTTGATCTAACAATTCACTAAAACAGGTTGCAACAGCATATATGCTGTAGTTCTATTTTATTTTGGTGAGCATATAGTCATTCCTTTATTTTCAAGGACTGTTTCTTATTCTCCCAGTATTTTCATTTCATGCTTCTTTTACTCTCCGAAATTTTACTGAGTATACCAATTTGCTTTGTTTTCTTTTTTGTTTCCAGTGGGGTTGGATGAAAATACAAATTTGAATCCTTATCTCCTGTTTTGCATAATCATTCTTTTGAAATAGAAGCCAATGGCTCTGACTGTTGGTTCCCTTTTGGGAGCTGCTAGATCTCCTCCGATGACTAATTGGTGCTTGCTGTTCTGTACTGATGTTCATAAATATGAAAGCCCACATTGAAAAGGTCCAATAGGTCTGGGTACTCTCAGCAACTGCACAGGTCTCTATGAGCTTCTCCCCAGCCTTTTCCCAGCTTATTTCTGTTTCCAGCCCCTGCTGGCACTTTCCTGTGGCTATCGTCTCAGGAGGGATTCGAACACAGGCCCTGCCTTTGCTGCTGTGGTTATAGGATAGCCAATCATAGCGGGTTCATATCTTTCAGAAAGTCTGCAAGGTTTCTGCCAGATTAATACAGTTCTTCCTTTTTTAACAGTAGGCTTACAGGTTGTTTTTTTCTTTCTCTGTTGTTTTTATCATTTCAATAAGGTTTGAGGAAGGTATTGTAAGCTCAAACTGTTATCTTGAAGTAAACCCTGAGTGACTTCCTGCTGGATTGGGCCTGATACTGCAGCCTCTGGGGTGCTCCGCCCACAGACCTCCAAGTTCCCACTGCCAGTGTCCATGTGTCTGCCTGAGAGCTGTTTTATTCAAAAAATATTTCTGAATGAGTGAACAAATAAACAAAAAACTGGCTTGATCTATCTCAAACATGGATCTGATACCATCTCTTATCTTATTTAAATATTCCCAAGGTGCCCTGCCAGTTGTGAAGTGGCATCATTGTCTGGGGGGGGTTTGTGTCTCACACCAAGAAGATTAAAGACAGAGGCACATGTGGGTAGGTCAAGGAGAAGAAAGTCTAATAGGCAGAAGGAGAGAGGAGAGCAGCTTTCTCTCTCTTGAGGGACAGTTGACTGAGAGGGAAAAGCAGGCCTGAAGCTGACTGTAGCAGATTTTATAGGCAGGCTTGAGGAGGTGGTGTCTGACTTAAATAGGCTCACAGATTGGTTTGACCAGGTGTGACGTTTACATAACATGTGGGAAGGCTGGCAACCCCATCCTAATATTATTAGGTTTTCCACTGGGCGGGTGCCATCTTGTCTGCTCCTTACTGTACATGTGGCTGTAAAAGAAAAGGTAAGATGGAGCTGTCATTTTTATCACACCTAGTCCCAGGTAGCCTTTTCCTATTGGCTCAACTGGCAGCATTCACCCATGTAAGCTTCTAGCTAAGCCTATAGCTTGATTTTACAGGCTGCTCTTTGTAGAAAAGAACATGATTGATCGGGTATGGTGGCCCACGCCTGTAATTCCAGTCCTTTGGGAGGCTGAGGCGGGCGGATCACGAGGTCAGGAGATCAAGACCATCCTGGCCAACATGGTGAAACCCCATCTCTACTAAAAATACAATCATTAGCTGGGCGTGGTGGCACATGTCTGTAGCCCCAGTTACTCAGGAGGCTGAGGCAGGAGAATTGCCTGAACCCGGGAAGTGGAGGTTGCAGTGAGCGGAAAAGGAGATCACGCCACTGCACTCCAGCCTGGCAATAGAGAGAAATTCTGTTTTAAAGAAAAAAAAGAGGACATGATTTTGGGGCTGCTTTTCATTAAAAGGAAAACCTTACTGAGGACTCCTGTACCCTCACTATCTGCCTAAATGCTTTATTCTTAGTCCTACGCCAGTTGCAGGATAAAGTCTAAATGTCTCATCCTGGATTTCAAGGCCAGCACGATCTCACCTCTGTCTATTATTCCACTGCAGTATCTCCCACACTTGATCTTCCCTGCTGCTGTGTGTGGTAGAATCTATTTTGCTGGCTCTCTCAACCTTCTATGCCTCATTTTCAGTCATTGCAAACTCCCATGCATTTTGGGTGGAGGAATTATGCCTCCTGCACAACTCATCTCTGGGGTGGGGGCTGCCACACACAGTCACGGGGCTGCCACACACAGTCATGGGCCTGCAACACAAGTGGAACCAATCAGAGTCCTTTCCAGGAATTCATATCATCCCAGAGGGAGAGGAAGTCTTCTCTTTCCTCTGGAGTCATTCTCTGGGGTGGTGGAATCATACAAGCCTAGAGCTGTCTGCAGACATCTCTGTCACATGAATCTTGTCCTCAGTTGGAGGGAAGGAACCATATTCACAGAAAAAGAGAAGCAAGACAGACAGACACACACACACACACACACACACACGGAGAGAGCGAACAGAGTGAGTGATCACATTGTCACACCACGTTGCCTGAGTCTCTGCATCCCGTCCTTCCTGGTTTCATGAGCCAATACATTTCTAAACACACACACACACACACACACACACACACACACACACACACACTTGTGAATTTGAGTTGTGTTTCCTTTATGGACTAATACAAAGAGTCTTAACTCCTTTTCAGCAGTACTGGATTGCTGATGATTTCCAGAATTCCACACTGTCTCCGACTGACACCCTTTATGGGTTCAAGAGACACCTTGCTAGGCACATCAAGTCCAGGAGGATTCAGCAAATGCACGGGTGGCTCCTGTGGCCCATTCTCCTTGTTCCTGGGTTTTTCTTCAGGCTACTTGATGTGGCCATGTTCAGGTTGGCAGGGGGATTCTCCTTCATGCTCTCTGTCCCTCCCTGACACCTGTTTAGTCCCTCTCCTCCTTTGCACCCTCCAGAGTTGCCTCCTTATGGAGCCTGGTTCCTGACATGGGCTGGCAGCCTTCTCTGTTCCTCTAGTTGTGTTGCTGGGTAGGGGCTTTAGCTGCTGCAGCCTTTAGACCCTGAGGGTCGACAGTATGGACGCACAGCAAGTCTCTGACAGATCTCTAGCACGATAAAGATGAATTACTTGTGACAAATCTTCTCTCCCTTATCAGGCTTGAGGCTGTGAATCGCCTTCCCAGACTTCAGTCACATTTGAGATACCCAGGAACGGGGCAGAGTGAAGGCTTAGAGACCCTTCTGCTATTGTGTTTCAACTGTGTCACAAGACTCGGATGCCACACGTCAGGTGCTCAGAGGAGGAAGCGTGAGAAACGCCAGGCAGGTTGGGGAGCTGGGGGATGTCACAGATATGCCGGCCATGGGCAGAAGGGCCTGGCTAGGCTGCAGTGGTTCAGGCTTTCCTGAGACAGGGCGGGGCTCAGATGACACAGTCTTTAAATATTCCCAAGGTGCCCTGCCAGTTGTGCCCTGCCCCTCAGGAGGAGCCTCCATGGCCTGCCTGAGTGACCTTGAGGATGTTAGGTTGACAGCTTCTGACATGGGATGGGAAGGCTTGGGCAGAGGCTGAAGTTTTGTGAATTCAGGCCCAGGATTTTGACAGTCATTCTCTGAGTCTGAATGGGGCTGGGGCTTATACCTCCTCTGGTGCATGGAGAGGCCTGAGCTGCAAAGGCATAAGCCTCAACACCCACTCCAGGTTTAGCATATGAGGTCTCCCTGCCTTTGGGCTCCTCCCCCAACCCAAACCCACCTTGTCTCTATTTTAACCCTGGGCCAGGTGGGCTATGAGACAGAAATGGACAGTATCTGTGCTTCACGGCCTTGGGAGACCCCTGCCTGCCTTCCCCATGCCAAGCACCCCCAGCCCTCATCACTCAACGGGTGGGCTGGTCCTCAACAAGCCAGCGCTGGGGCTTTCCAGCCTCAAACTATCCACATTCTGTGACTCATGAGGAAGATCCTCACTGCTCGTGTATTTATGAAGCCCCTACACGGAGATTCTGGGCTGCTTGCTTTTTCTTTGTTTTTCCTCCTTGATTTCCTTCCTACTTCAAGGACTCTGAGGGTAGATTCGCTTTGCTGAGCTTCTAGGCCAGTCCAGCTGAATGGGAGGAAATATCCCAGCATACTTCTTGCATGGTGATTATGTTTCTCCTAGAGGGTCAAATCGAGCCAGAGAATCACATGCTTGCAGCAGGGAGGGAGCAGAGAGGCAGCGCTGCACAGGGGTTCCTTGGGAAGATCACGGCCCCGACACAAGACAGACCCTGAGTCTGAAACCAGCCCTGCCACTCACCAGTGTATGACCTGGAACAAGTAACTCCCTGAGATAGGACCTGTTTTTTTTTCATTGCAAAGTAGAGATTTAAAAACTACTTTGCAGGGTCATTATGAAAATGAAACGGGATGTATCAAAAGTCTGATGTTTAATGACTGGAAGCCCTAGGCCTGTCATATCCCAACCACCTTGAGAGACAGAGGCGAACTTGCCCAAAGTCATGACCCGAGACGCCGGCAGAATCACAGCTCATCCTGTTTCCCACTCTGGGGCCCTACACACCCTACACTGCCCCCACTACAAGGGAGACAAGAGCCAGGGCAGATGAGCATGACAGGAAAACCTTTCAGTTCTCTGATCATCACCTGAGGGGCAGCACACGTGGCAGGATTAGCAAACCAAGCCCGTCTGCTTCCACGTCAGCGATGGGAGAATAAAGGAACGAGCAGGAGAAAGTCAAACAGAAGAAAGCGTCCAGAAAAGATGTTTTTATGTTCACTTACATGGAAAAAAAATCCAAGTATATAACATGTAGATATATGTTCCTCAGAAAATTCATCTCCATGAACCTGTTTCTTTCAGTCGAAGTTATAATTCAAAAGTTGCCAAACGGAAGTCATAAAATTGTGGGGTGGGGGTTGGGGAGGAGAGCCACCAAGGGGAAGGTAGTAATGATGTGCTATTTCTTTTCTAGTTGCAGATAGTTTGGAGTTTTAACTTTTCCAGCAAGTCAGAATTACAAAAACAGATGCCATACTAAAATATGATTGTGTACAAATATAAAATTCCTAAAGCATGATGGCAATAATATTTTAGGAAAAAATGAAAGTCTGATAGTATCAGAAAATACAAATAGGATCATTTGAGCAGTTCTGTTTCTGTGTATGAATAGCATGTGAAAGAGAACAGCATTTGGTCTGCACATAAGTTAGAAAGGGTAACATTTCTAAGCACTGACTTTGTAAGAAAACATGAAGGACATCTTACACTCAACAACAATGGCTGAATGGAGGATATAACTGTCTCAAGGATACAGCGGCAGAATACCATGGCCTTTGTGTTCAACTTGCTCTTAACCTATGTTGGGACGCGTTTTCCCACAGAATCTAGCACCAATGTATGGATCAGATTTTGTCTTTGATCTGAGTCCTCTATGTCTTCAGTTTGAGTGTACTGAGGTATGTTTTCTTTGGTTGCTGTTGTAACGAATGTGTAGTTAAAAAAAAACTGTAATATTTACAACAATTAAACATTTTAGATTTCAGTGTCAACACTTCACATAAGAAAAAATGGAAAACTCTTTAAGAATCATCGGAAGGCTATTACTTCCTAGCGTCTGTCATGAAACTGTTTTCAATACACAGGACAATTAGCCGATTAGCACAGCTGTATGCTTTCTGGTCCAGAATCTTCCCCGTGTTCAACGGGGAGGCCAGTCCTGTGACCGCCGTGTCTGCGGTTCGCCACGCTTCACAGTAGTTATCCACAAGTCGAACGCCATGGGGGCTGGAGCCGTGCCATATGACCTTCTGAGGCCTAAAAAGTAATTTTGTCATGTTATTTTTTGAAATGACACTTCTTTGTGGTATTTTTTGGTAAGCAAATTGGCATAAGTCTAGTGAATCAAGTTAAACTCCTTAACCCTGATGCCAAATCACCTCTCTATCCTCACTGCTCTTCCTAGCTTTCTTAACACACTAGGTTCCAGCCACACCCAGCTTGCAGTTATTTTCAAATCACACCCTCTGCTTTTGCGAATCTACACCTTTGCTCATGGGTCCCCTAATCTGAAGAGCCTCTCTTTTATTTTCAGACCAGTGACTCCTTCTCATCTTTCAAAGGCCAATAAATACTTCCTGTTGCAGGAAGCCATCTCTGATTCTCACCCCTAAGTACAAATGAAAATAAACATTTCCTGTGTATCCTATAGTACCTGTTTCTCCATTTACAATATTCTGTCTAGAGTCATAGTTAGTGTAGGTCTATTTCCTCTGTAGACTGTGAGCCCTGTAAGGGTAGGAGGCATGTAGGTTTATTACTGTGCCTTCCAGGCCTGGCCTCAGGCCTGATATAGAGTAAGCCCTGAGGGTTTGCCGAGTTGTTCTATTCTGAAAAACACACAAAATTTTCAAGATTTAGAGTACAAATCACAGTGTAGTTACAGGATCACTGGGAGTTGCACTGCTTACCACTTATTATGTGCCCCCTGCATGCTATATGTTTTCATATATATTCATTTTATTCTCACAAAAATTCCATGACATAGATATGGTTATCTTGCCCATTTGACAGGTAAGGCAGCTGAGGCTCAGAGAGTGAAAATGTCTTGCCCAGGGTTCCATACTGAGTTACTGAACCTGGGTCTTCTGACTCCAACAACAAGACTTTCTCCGTGGCCTGCAGTTGCCTCACTGTGACTTTATGTTGGCAACATCCTAGAGGAGCAGCTGATAAAGGTATCCCATTGTTAGGATGCCCCCTAAAACTGTCTATCACACTATATCTGAGGACTTCCACCCTCACTTACCAAGAAGGATCTGTCATTATGTCTCGGCCGTCAAAGGAGTATATTGGAATATGCGTATTGAACTGACCTCCGTGGCCAGAAAAAATCGAGTCCCAATTATTAAAAAGTACTTGGCCCTATAGAGACAAAAAAAGCACATTAGAATCATGATACCATTGGCCTACAAATGAATTAGATCTTTACTCATTCTTCAAGGCCCAGATGCCAGCTCACCCTGGAGTCTCCAGCCCCAGTCCTGGAGCCTGGACAGAGAGTGGAAACTCAAGAAATGTTTGTGGTTTGATTTTATAATCCATCCACGAACTCTTTTGCTTTATGTCTTGAGGCAATTTCTCTTATTGTATGTGTGTACAAGCCTCTTTCCAATCACATGTGTTTTATGTCTTTATTTTATTATTGTTATTTTGAAAATATTATGCATATGGACTAAGTTTCAAATATGTGGCAGGCCTTGTGTCAGTCTACACTGTGGATGATATGGAGATGAACTTCTTAGTCCTTTTCCTGAAAGAGCCTGGTCCCTTGTAGGGAGATCCAAGAATAAAAATAATTTCAGTGGGTGAAGGTGCTGAAATAGACTTCTGGGACAGGAGATGGGAAGTGCTGGGTGTGGGGTTAGGATGGAACTTCCTAGCCTCAAGGTTTCAAACTGGAGTGCTGGGGTTGCAGAGACTAACGGGTCTTGAAGTACCTTTAAGAAACAAACAGTCATCAGGACCCAGAGCTTCTCCAGGGTGTGTGTAAGTGGCAACGAGCTTTCTCTGCAGAGCCTTGAAGGAGTCTGCTATTTCTGTGGAATAACTGAGGGATCCTACAAGGGCCTGTCTTACCAACAAATGGGGCAGAGAAATACCCATTTGTTTAAATGCTCAGAGAACACCAAACTGGGGGTCAGGACAAAGTACTCTAATTCACAGTGATTTTAAGCAAACTGCTTTCTTCCTCTGAGCCTCAGTTTTCTCATCTGAGAAACTAAAAATGATTAACTCTCATATTTATTAAAAGTACCTCTTAAGATAATGGGGTACTTTGTAAACAAACAAGAAAACTCTGTATCAATGAAAGAAGTTATCATTATCTCTCCTATGTGCTCCAAGAGTCACACCAGCAAAAAGGAAACTGAGGTTCAGGGAGGGCAAAGAACCCGCCCAAAGTGACATAGCCAGTCAGGGAGAGAGCTGGCTTAAGTCCACAGTCTTCTGTTGATGTCAGGCCCTGTGGAGACCAATGCCTGCAGAAGACAGTGGGAACCGTATTTGTTTTTACCTTGAGGTTCACTATGGGAAGGCTGTATCTCTCTGCTTTCCTCACAATGGTGGAGAGATCTTGCAAATGAGAAGATAAGAATGCTCGGTAGGTGGACAACAGTCCTGCAGCTCTGGCCTGCTTGAAGCACTGAAAATCAGCTCGAATGTCCCCAGAAAATGGCATGTTCAGAGCAGCCAAATGTAGCTGAAAAATGTGAGACAAAAGGGAGCTGTCAGAATCAAAGGCAAACTCCAGCCCCCAGAACCATCTCACATTCCTACAAAGATTCCAGACTTCTTAGGCTGGAAGGCACGTTCAAGGTCATCTTAGTCAATCCCTCCCTGACATAGGAATTACAGTCTCTGCCTGACTGTCTCTGGGGAAGGAGAACTAGGGTCTCCCAAGCAGCCTGTTTCAGCTCTCTGAACAGCTCTAAGTGGTAGAAATGTTTTCCTTAGGTGAAAACAATACAAATAAGGTGGATTTGTATTGTTTTCAAATCCACCTTATTTGTATTGTTTTCACCTAAGGAAATAGGTGGAATATTTCCTTGGACCAAATAAATCACTTCAGGGATCTGAATCCACCTTCAGGCCATAAGTTTGACTCCTCTGGGTCTCTGCAGGGGTTTTAAGCTGGCTTTGGCCCTGAATCCCAGAGCTTCTTCCAGCTGTCTGTCTGTTGTCCTTTCTTCCGTCTCCTGGATAGGCCTGGGGCTGATCACACGAGGGGTCTGGGGGAAAGCCATGGAAAGAAGGATATGGCACCTATGACTAAGACTGCTGAGACAGACCATTCTGGAAAATAGGGGTCTTATGGTAATTCTAGCCTCACATCCCTGCTATCTTGGTCAGCAGCCAAAATAAAAACCAGTCCACAGTCTATTTCTATTTCTCCCACACGTTTGCTCCCCAAACACAGCCTTCCAGAGCTGCTCTCTCTCAGCCTTTCTGCCACTCCCTCTGGAGTGCATTCCATAATCAAGGAACACTCATCTCCCTGTCTCCCATCAATCTCATCATGGGGGTAACTTTTACCTCATCGACTTAGAGCTGGGAAGCTGGTACAGGACCTGGATCCAAGTTATCAAAAAGGAAAATATTCTTAAATGTCTTAAGCTAAAGAACATGAAATGAGGCATGGTGGGGCAGGAGGCGGCCGGTATGTCTCTCTGTTTTCTACCTTGCCTTTCACACCTGAACAAAGCCTCTATGTATTGAGGTGACAAGGACTGTCATGGTGGTTTTCTGCTTTTCCAGCTTCCAGCCAGTTGGCCACAACTAGCCATGAGCTAGAGTGAGTATCCAGACTGCCCCAAGCAGCACTTGCACTTCTGTGGATATTTTTCTCCATTCACCACCCCTTTCCTTGATGCAGAGGATGGACCCCAAGGCTGCCACCTGCTCTGGTCTCTCTTTTTATTCATGCTGGTTCTGTCTTGACCATCATGCTAGACTGAGGTCCAGGTTAAGCAGCAACATGCCCCATCCCCATTTCCTTCCTGCCCTGCACTGAGCCAAGGCTTCCCCAGCAGGCCTCCCAGTGGCTAGCATTTTATGTTCTACATTCCCAGCCATCAGGATAAGAGAGAGCTTTAGCATGCTGCCCACTCACCACAATCACAGGCAGGCCACCAGACTTCCACCTCCACATACACACCCTGACCCTTTGATGTCCTTGCCCGCCATCTGACTATACTGCCCCCACCCCCGTCTTCCTCCTCATGCATCTGGAGACTCTGGTGCCTGAGGGAAGAAGCCCTATGGTCTCATCACCCCCCAACCAGTGCACTTTGGGGCTACATCAGAGTGCAACACGAGAGGCCTTGAAGGAATGAGGCTTCCCCAATGCCAGGGGCCACCCAAGAAAGGCACAGGCAGGAGGCAACTGCAGGGGTTCCCGGCCACACCTCTAATCCCACCAAGGCTACTCTCCTTTAGAAAGACACAGAGAAATGTCTGAAATTATGGTCGTTTCTGAATGATGAGATTGAGGGGTTTTGTGTCCTCATGTTTGTATTTCTTTAACTACTGGAATATTTTTATAATAAGATGACACTTTTATATTGTCCTTTTATGAAGACGATAATGTTGTAACACTCAACCCCAAAATTGCTATTTTGGGGATGGTTGTAGTTTTGGTAAAATTGTAGGTGTGTTACTATTTTTTTCTCCATTCTTTTCATGCACTGTTAACGTTTTCTGCAATGAATACGTATTCGTTCTGAATTTATAAAATACTATTTTTAAAAATCCTTTAGCTACGGTCCTAACTTCGGGGCTTTTTGAAGGGTTACTGATACTCACATCTCTCTTCCTCACTTCCCACTGACTCCTCAACCAACTAGAATCTTTTTGGCTACTAAATGCTCTGCTCTAGATTCTAAATTTGAAGGACACCTTTTGGTTCTTCTTAAGGATTTCCTGGCAGCCTTTGACACTGTTGGATACCACCTGGCTTGGCTTGCTTCTTCCTCTCTGGCTATGGCTTCTCAGTTTCCTTCTCATATTTCTCCCATCAGTTCCTTTTCAGTTTTGTTCCTCATCGTTTAATGCCTTCTGACTGTACAGATTCTCTTTCAAGAATCCAACCAGCCCCGTAATAATTGCACGGCTCATCTCCAGCCCAGATCCCACTGTGGGGTTTCAGCCCTTCAGATCCTTTCCAGGCACCTCAGACTCACCATGCTCCAAATGAGCTCCTCCTTGGTCAACAGCAGCAGAGCAGGAAATGCTCACATCTGGTTTTAGAAAATGCCCCCACAATCCTTGCTACAAGGAGTGTCCTTAGGCCTTCAACCTCATTCACCTGGCTACTCTCGATTGGTCTGGGAGTGGGCATTGACCCAAGACTGACCGTACAGACGATCTCTCCCAAGACTCTGAACTGAGTCCGTAGTGCTGGACTTGGCAGCTGTAAGATCACACAGAATTGGGTCAAGAATCAGTGCCAGGGTGACCCAAAGCTGTGTGCAAGCTCATGTCACCTATGTATGTGTGTTGGGTGAGGTGGGGAGGAAGAAAGACTCTTTCAGAAGGTTATCTGTGGAGACTGCAAAGCAGACTAATAGAGACAAGAGTCCCAGGCCTGGCTGTTCTTCCTGTGATGGAGTTCCATGAGGTTTCTATGACGATTTAAACAAGATCTTTACTTAACCTAGCAAAAGAATAGAGAGAGAGTTTCGAATCCTAGCGATGAAACAATCCCTGGAAAGGAAACTGTCACCACTCAATCATCCAAGCACGTGGGCATCATTCTTGACCTCTTTCATCCTTACTGCACCATTTTCAACCAATGCCCCAATTAGTCACTCCTACTTCTTTCATGTCTCTCCAGTTGCCCGCTAGTCTATGTACTCACTGCTGTGATTCTAGTTCAGATAATGCAGGAGCCACCTAACTGGCCTTTGGACCCCTGCTCCTGTCCCTTATGATTAATCTGCACACTGTAACCAAGGTAATTTCTGAAACACCAGTCTTATCATACCTGTTCCCTGCCTTAAACCCTTCTGTAGCTCCCCATTGCCCACAGAAAGTGGTCAAACTCTTTGGCTTGGTTTGCAAGCCCTTGAGGCTTAGCCCTTGCTTTTGCCGACTTCTGCGTCTAAACGTCTCCTATCTCTGCCTCGTTGTCTAGACTGAAATACTCGCAATTACAGGAATGCAAAGCCCTTGCCCTTGCCTCCCTCTTGTCCATCTTCCCTCTTCCTCTTTCTTCCACCCGGCTCACCCTTGAACTCAGCTGTCCTTTGGGTCTCAGTTTGGAGGTCACCTTCTCCAGGCAGACTTCTCTGACCTTCCTCATACCCCCAGGGCCCTGTGCTTGGCTCACCCAAACAACTTACCACCCTGTATTGTAGTTCTCTATTTTCTGTTTGCCTCCCCCACTAGTCTATAAGCATCATGATGGTAGGAACTGTGTACTAAGCATGAGGCCTACCTAGCACATAGTAGATACACACTCAGTATTTGCAGATTAAATGTATAAATTGTACTTACAGCAGGCCTCTCATAATTGGCACTTGAAATAGGGTTCAGTGGAGGCAGAGGCTGATGTGGCTGTTATGTAAAGGAGGAAAATAAACAGTTCTGAATATGCATTCGATCTGTTCTTCAGAGTGCACTGAGGTGCGAGTGGAATATTTCTAGAGAAGATGCTTTAGTTTGATGCAATTGTCTGCCACTGTCTCTAACTGTGACTCTTAACTGTAAAGAGTTTCATGACCTGCTGAAGAAGTCATCTTCAGAAAGGGAGAAGATGTTCTCAAGACTTTTAACAGAGTGCTGAATCAAGGAAGGGCATTCTTTTTGATAAACCCATGTTTAATCACCAATGCTTTTACTTCACAGAGAAATCTACCTCTTCAGAGCCTCGGTTTCACCATCGGCAAAACGGGGCTGATAGTACCCACCTCAAAGCATTGCTCTAGGGCTAGAAGATGGACAACACCAGTTGCCCATGTTCTTATAAGGCAGACGGTACCAAAAACTAAAGGAATCTTCTAGATTGCTTATACCAACCAATGATTCCACAGATGAACAAACTGAGGCCAAGAGAGGGAAAGCCCTGCCCAAGAGGACGTGGCTACTATATAGGCACAGCAGGTCTGCAGCCTCTGGGTCTAGTTATTCCTCCACTCTATTACAGGAACCTCTGTTAGCACCCATCGATTTCTAGGATTTCACCAGATACTAAACCGTGCACAGCTGGCTGTCCAGAGTTTGGAGAGGCTTGCTAGATAGCATGGGGGACTCAGGAAATGCTGACAAATGAATGCATGAGGTAACTACTCACGTTGCTGGAAAGTGCAGGGGGTGGAGGGCTGTCGGCAGGAATGGGAATCAGTTCTCCCAGCTTTAAGAAAAACAGTACATTGAAATGAAACATTGACTACAAACTTTTCCCTATTCAAAACAGAAAAAAATGGCATTTGCGGGAGTATATTTTTATTTTTAGAGGGTATTGAAGGCAGTGTGTTAAAGGAAGTTTAGAAATTACCTGTAATTTTTTCCAGCCATCTCTAACGCGAATGAAAAACTCAGTGCTGTCCCTCAGGTAGATGAATGTTCCTTCTATAACCAAATGTGCTGTCTGCAGCATGTCATCCATATTGCTGAATGCTGTGACCTGTCAAATCATTTAAATTTCAAACACTGCCATTAGCATTAGAGCAATGGCACCATCTGATAGCCTGGCCTCTCTGTAAAGTCAACTAGGAGCTGACCCCCAATATTCAATAAAAAGGTTTGTTAATGTACCAGATGGAGATATATACCTTCATTAATAACTAAAGGGCATTCTTCTTGATAAAACAAAAACATGTATACTTTGAAACACAAATCTAAACTATAATAAATGAATTTAAACAAAAAAGACAATATTCTGTGAGTATAAAGGCATTTAAAAATTGTCAGTGGAGTTATCTTGGTGTTGGTTTGGGTATTAGCAAAAGCACTGGTAAGTTTTGCCACTTCTATTTTTCTAAGCTGCTTGGTGGCACTCACATGGTTAAATGGTGTTACTTCATGCTGGTCCTTGAAGAGTTTCTAATTTTTCATTTGGAATAAGAAAGGCAAGCAAGTGAGCAACTACACTTAAGGTCTTAAATCTTTTTTTGTCTAGCTTGGTAGTTACATTAAACGCATGATAGAAAATGGAGGCCTGCAATTCCTCGCCTAGAAAAGTGCCAAAGATTAGACAGCCACTTGGCATATCTAGAAGCACATATAGAAACTACAAATATCTATTGAATACATCAAATCTCAAAAGCCAAGAAAGTTTTTTGTTTTTCATTGTTACTGAGAAAGATTATAAAAAATTCATTTTCACCTAGCCTTGAAGATATAATAAGCTTTGTGCGCCAAAATGACAAGGGAACCAAATATCAAAATTCCATCATATGGATGACAGTCCTTTCTTTTGGCAGCCAAATTTTTCAACTAAAATCCTGCAAAGATCAAAGAGCATTCTTAGGACGCCTGACATTCTTGTGAAGTATTTGTCCATTTTTCTGTGCATTACAATAATCTTGGAGTGCTGTATCTTATTCCAATGAACTGCAGGGCAGGCAATGAATATGCCAGAGATGTCCTTTGCAGAATGGAGAAGGCTGAATTGCCTATGTAAATCTGAGCAGCACAAGGTCAGGTTGTAATATTGTTTATGCTCCTGGGCTTTTATTGTTGTTTTGTTTTGTTTTTTCTTTTTTTTTTTTCTAGAGATGGGGTCTTGCTTTTTCACCCAGGCTGGAGCGCAGTGGCACAGTCTTGGTTTACTGCAGCCTCGACTTCCCAGACTCAGGTGATCCGCCCACCTTAGCCTCTCAGGTAGCCTGGGCTACAGGTACGTGCCATCACACCTAGGTAATTTTAAATTTTTTCTGCAGAGACAGGATCTTGCTCTGTTGCCCAGGCTGGTCTTCAACTCCTAGACTCAAGCGATCCTCCTGTCTCAACTGGGATTACAAAGTGCTGGGATTACAGGCATGAGCCACCACACCTGGCCAGGTTTGTATTTTTTGAACTACTATGATTGGTGGCCAGGCACTGTGGCTCATGTTTGTAATCTCAGCACTTTGGGAGGCTGAGGTGGGAGAATCACTTGAGCCCAGGAGTTGGAGACCAGCCTGAGCAAAGTGACAAAAACCCTGTCTCTACAAAAAATATATACATATATAAATTAGCCTGGTGTGGTAGTGCGCACCTATAGTAACAGCCACTTGGAAGCTGAGGTGAGAGGATTACCTGAGCCCAGCGAGGTTGAGGCGGCAGTGAGCTATGATCTCACCACTGCACTCCAGTTTAGGTGACAGAGAGAGATCCTGTCCACCCCTCACCCCACACAAAAAAAAGTGGTATGATTGGTTCTTGTCATAACTTAGTCAATTAAGGATTCAAATGGTGGAACTTAAATATAAATGATTTTGCTTTTCATGTCTTTTTACTTAATAAGGCATCCAAATAGAAAATTAATCCCTTCTACTGTTTATGGAATTGCACCAAATCTACTGTCATGGAGGCCTAATTCCCAAGGGATGTCACACCCAGGACACTGTAGCCAGAGTAAATTCATCCTAAATGGAATAATGAGTACCCTTTGATAAGAATACTGACCAAGTTTCTGGATCCAGGAAGGCCTGGCTGTCCTGGAGGGCCAGGGGGACCTGGAAGGGCCACAGCTAAGACAAAACAGAAAGGAGAAGTTACACAAAAACCAGACTCTGAAAAACATCTCAGGTATCAGCTGATCCTTGGGGAGAAGTTTTTTCAACCCCATTCATAGTGTCACAAAGCATCCCAACTTCCACCTGCGTCTTGGGTGCTCTGCCTTCAGCATGTGGCTTAGGCCACATTGACTGGTTCAGGAAAGAGATGGGATTCTTGATTGTTACCCTGGATGAAGCTGTGGCTAGGGCTTTTGCATTTCATAAGTGAATCAATTCCTTTTGTGGTTGTTTTATAAAAGGCAGTTTAATTTGAATATTTTGTCACTTGCATTCAAAAATATCCTGACGCATATAACTTATTTCACCCAAGAGACAAGCATGTGACACTGAACAGAGGAAGCAGGCTCAGAAAGAGGAAGAGAAGGCTCTAGGGAGTGGGAGGAGGCCAGGGTGGTGCAGTGACAGCAGCCCTAGCTTGGGGCCTGAGTCATGGACTCAAGTCCTTAGTTTGTCCATTCCTAACTGTGTGATCTTAAGGAAACAGCAAGCTCTCTGAAGCTATTTCCTCATCTGCAAAATGTAAAATGGGCATTTCTTCTTCCCTAGGCTGCGGTGAGAAGTGAGTGCTTTGCAAATTGTACATGTACAGCATTCATTCGACCAGGGCTCTTAGCTTTTGAAGAGCCACAGTGCTCTTAAAAATCAGATCAAGGCTACTGCCCTCTTTCCCAGAAAAATGCACACATACACAATTCTACAAAAAATATTATGGGGATGACAAATCCTAGAGATATATCCTTGAACTCTCTAGGAGTCTATGATTCTTCAGCTGAAAAGCCCTTACTTTAGGCAAACATAAAGTAGTATTATTATAACTATTCCGTTTGGTCTTTGTCTATCTCTCTCATCTTCTGCTCACCCTGCCCCTGACGACATCTCCAAATCTGCCAAGCTCTTGGCAGTATTAAGGATGTTTTTATAAGTCCCAGTAAAATGATACAGTTCTTCAGGTCATTGCAAGCAAGTGTTCAGTTCCAACACAGGACTTGAACATCCACATATAGGCGGTAAACGTCTAGTAGATAGAGGGCCAGTGGACTTGGATTTGGATCCCAGCCATGCCTCCTAATAGTATTTGTGACCTTGAGTAAGTCTCTTCACCTCTGTGAGCTTCAGTGTCTTCATCTATGAGATGAATTCTATAATAATATCTGTTTCATCTTCCTCCCAGGGTTGCTGTGAGGATTTCATGGGCCAATAACCATGAAAGTGTTTTGTAAACTGAATTGTTACACATTCTGGGAGAAGCAATCCTTGCTCAATGCAGCAAGGCATCCCAGGACCCCTAGTGCAGTGTTGCTGTGGATAACAGATTTTCTACACCTTGCACTCACCCTGTAAGATGCCACCCCCTCCTGCAGTCCTACTCATCCCTCAAGGCTGTTGTGAGCACGTATGGTTTCATCCACTCAGCACCTTCTTCCTTTGCAGGACCAGTGTCCTCATCTCCTTCTTTTGGGATCTTTCCTTCACCCCTACAACCATTTGATTCCAGAAAGAGCTACCATGTTCTCAGGTGATCCAACCTCCTGGTCATAGGGGATTGGTCCAAGATTGGGTACCTTGCCCAAGACAGGCCCATCAGGACCCTTCTCTAGGACTTCCCCATCCCAGAACTTTTCTAACTAAAGGAATGAAAGAAGTTCAAGATTTCTGGCCGACAGCGGAAGCTGTAAGTTGTCAGTAGCCATATTTCCCTCTGTGCAGAGGATGTGGTTTGTGGTGAGAAAGCAGGAAGCTGCACGCAGAGAGAAGCGGAGGCTAGAAATGGCCAGAGAATCCTCGCAGGTGTTGAATCCCTGGCTCTGGCGGTTCCTGAGGTTCAGCCGCTTATCTACCTCACCCACAAGTTGATTGTTCCCTCCCTCCTTCACATCCAGCACATTTCCCCTTTGCTCGAGCTACCTTGAGTTAGGTTTCTATCAGTTGCAGCCAAAAGATCCAAGGCTACGTCAAAGCCCCAGCCCCAAAGTCCCCTCCCATGTAAAGCTCTCCTTATGCCAAGGACTCCATAGACCTCTTTCCAGGTATGCTTCCACCATACCTGGCTCCTGCCAAGCCAAACAACAAAAAGGTATGCCTCCATGCTATTACTGTTACTACTATTGCCTCCCACAATGGACACAGTAGAAATAACACAGGCTTTGGAGCTGGACTGCTCTGGGTCTTCATCCTGTTGGTCACCTTGGAAAGGTTCCTAAATATCTCTGAGCCTCACTTTCCTTAACTGTAAAATGGGGATGTTAATGCTTTTTTTAAAGGGTTGTTGTGAGGATTCATAAAATACCATAATATTAGCAAAACGGCTGGTATCTGATACATGCTCAATGCATAGAGTTTTTCTTTAATCTCACCCATTTTGCATTTGAGGAGGTGAGGCTCCAAAGGATGAACAGATTTTTATATACAGAGTTACAGTCACTGCTGGTCCTTAAGGCAGGTTCTCAAGCCCCTAAGTCATTGACAGGGCAGCCAGGAAGTTTCCACTCACATGGGAAAAGATGTTCAATATCATTAGTCATTAGGGAAATGCAAACCAAAACCACAGTGAGATATCACTTCACACCCAGGAGGATGGCATCATCAAAAAGATACAATGAGGACACCATAATAAGGGAGGAGAAATTGGAACCCTCATACACTGCTACTGCCAGTGGGAATGCGAAATGTTGTGACTCCTTTGGAAAACAGTCTGGCGGTTCCTCAACAAGTTAAACATAGAGTTACCATAGGACCCAGCAATTTCTCCTAGGTATATACTGAAGAGAACGAAAAACATGTTCACATAAAAACATGTACATGAAAGTTCATAGCAGCATTATTCATAATAGCCAAAAGGCAGAAACAACCCAAGTGTGCATGAACAGATGAATGCATAAATAAAATGTGTATCTATACAATGCAATAGTATTTGGCCACAGAAAGGAATGAATTGCTGATCCATGCTGCAACATGGGTGAACCTTGAAAACACTGTGTTAAGTGAAAGAAACCAGACTCAAAGGGCCGTATATTATATGATTCCATTTATATGAAATATCCAGAATAGGCAAATCCAGAGACAGAGTAGATTCATAGTTGCCCAGATCTGATGGAAGACAGGGAAACAGAGAAAAGAGAACAACTGCTAATTGGTACAAAATTTCTTTTTAGTGTGATGAAAATGGTCTAGAATTAGACAGTGGTAATGACTGCATGTCTTCATGAATATATTAAAAACTACTGGATTGGACACTTTAAGTGGATGAATTTTATGATGTATAAATTAGATCTCAACTTAATAAAAAAAGAAAGAAAGAAGGCTGTATCCAGGAAGGCCCTCTGTTAGTGCAGCTGTGACAAGCCACCCAGATGCAGTGACCTTGAGCACAATGGTAGGGACAGCATGAATGAGGGTACTGTTTACAGCACTAACCTGCTCCCAGGATAGCTGGAGGTCCTGGTGGCCCTGGGGGTCCCGGTGGCCCAGGATCACCAGGTCTTCCAAAGCCAGGTGGTCCAGGCAGACCAGGAGCACCTGGGGGTCCTTGGGGCCCAATGACTGTCTCCCCTTTCTGGCCCTGTGAAGGAAAGCACACTGTAACAGAGAGAAAGCATCATTCATCACTAGAAGTCCTATCTAGTTCTTTTATGAAACTATTTTTTTTTTTGAGACGGAGTTTCACTCTTGTTACCCAGGCTGGAGTGCAATGGCGCAATCTCGGCTCACCGCAACCTCCACCTCCTGGGTTCAGGCAATTCTCCTGCCTCAGCCTCCTGAGTAGCTGGGATTACAGGCACGCACCACCATGCCCAGCTAATTTTTTGTATTTTTAGTAGAGACGGGGTTTCACCATGTTGACCAGGATGGTCTCGATCTCTTGACCTCGTGATCCACCCGCCTCGGCCTCCCAAAGTGCTGGGATTATAGGCTTAAGCCACCGCGCCTGGCCCATGAAACTATTTAAAAGAAATCAATAAATATCAGCTATTGTTATTAGTATCCTCAATCTTGGGCACAATTCAAGGTGTGATAAGGCCTCCAAGATGGCAGCTGAGTTGTTATGTTGAATGACTCTACTGAGAACCCCAGAGAGCCCTGGAGGTAGAAGGGACCTTGGAGATCATCTAATCTGGCCTTTGCACTTCACAGATGGAGAAACTGAAGCCCCAGAGAAGTGAAAGGACTTGCCCAAGATCACAAAGCAAATTAGAGGCCCAGTTAGCAGCAGAACTCTGATCTCTGGCTTTGCTGGTTCTACCCTCATGGTGAGCTCTGGGCCCAAAGGTCAATGATTTGGTCATATTGTTGTTGGAGGCACAGCTTGACTTTCTCTCCTTTCACCTGGAAAAGCCTCTCATCCTAGGAAAATCACACCTATCTAGGAGCTCCTTCTTTGATAAAATTTCAGAAGAATCAAATGGCTCCTCTAAAAATATCTCCCTTACCTTCCATTCTGCTGCTGTTATCTGATGCATTCATCATTAATCATTCTTTCTGTGGAGTGAATTTTCCAACAATTTCATGAATAAAGTAGTGTGGCTAATGGTCTGGAAGTTACCCACCTTCATGTAGCCTTGGCCAGCTACCTTCCCTCCAGGGACCTCAGCCAACTTCCCCATTAATCAGCAAGGATGGTGGGAAAGCTGGCTGATCCCCGGGCCTTGCCTCCAGCTTCCATTATGATGACTAGCCCTAACTGCCTAGTTCCATTGGGGGCTTCTGGGAAAGCTGTAAGTCCTTGGGGAAGATAACTTGGAGGGGGTCACTACTCACAGCCATGCCTGGATTTCCGGGCAGGCCTGGAGGTCCAGACATAAGAAAGCTGCCATTAAACTCTCCTTTTTCTCCTTTTTCACCTTTGAACCCCTTGTCTCCACTCTCTCCCTGGAAGCAGAGCACATAGGAATATTTCAGTAAGAGTGGGATGAGCTCCGCCTCTGACATAAACCAAAACATGAAAAACACAGGCCAAATGTTGGTAGACAAACACTTACCTTCAAGTTGTTCAGAAAGTGTCTCAGATAAGTTAGATCAAGTGGAGGACCTGAAAAGAAATGCTTCATAAAATTCACCATCGTAATTTCAGCAATTTAAAAAAAGTCTCTAAGTTGGCAACCACAGTTACGTCTTAGTGGAAGTGACTCTGCACCAGGTTGGCTAACAGAGTCTGCTTGGAAGCAGAAACATGTGCTCGTGTAAGCCCATCAACCCAGAGCACTGTCGGATCCCATGTAGGTCCCTGGCCCTCTTGGGGCTTGTTTTGCATATAAAACATGGATAATTGGATTTTCCGGTCTCTCTTGACAATGTTCCATATTGGACATGCCAGGCCCATACCTGGGTCTTACTAGAACCCAGCAGAACTTATGTTCAGGGTGGAATATCATTAGTCTTACCCTCTGGCTAGGTCACATTTCTCAGCTGCATTTGCTCTCAGGAGCAAAAAATCAAAGGCAAGATTGAGAACAAGAACTGGAATACCTGGTGGTCCCTGGGCCCCCTGGTCGCCTTTTTCTCCCTTTGAGCCAGGAAGACCCCAGGATCCTTTCTCTCCTTTAACACCTGCCACCAAACACATACATGTTTAAATAAAAAGTGGAAAATCACCTTCATTCTATATGAAACCTTTCTGAGACAGATTTGCAAGCCGAGCTCATTGAGCAAAGTCCACTCAAACAAAGCCCTCCTGAGAAATCAGCAAGTGTAAAATCATACAGAGGGCAGAAGTACATGCTTCAGACACATTCCCAACCTTAAAAAGCTCAGTCTATTGGGAGACAGACACAGCTCACAGTAACGCAAGACAAGATGAAATCTGTGCTCTCGCTCGGGTTCCAGCCGTGTATCCTGGGAGCCCAGCAGAGGCTGCAGCTAACCCTGGTTTGGACAGTTTCACAAATGAAGACAGAGGCTCAATGCCATGTCAATCTTCCAGAGTCATCTTATCCAGGCCTGTGCAGTGTGGGGGTATGAGGGAAGGAGAGGGCCCTCCCAGGAGTTCCCATACAGGGTATCCAAGGGTGCTAAGTTTTCTACTTACGAAGTTGTGAGAATGCCCACCATGCAGTGCTGCACATCCCCACAGGACTTGTGAGAAACACCATTTCTGCAGAACTGGTGTCCCATACCCACCTTTCCCCTCAATTCTTTATGCGGGAAGGGGCATGGAAGAAAGCCTTTTGGGAGATCACTGCTTGGGAAGGGAAGTGGTTCCCTTTTCCCACCTTGATGGGTAGGGTGGATACTAGGTCTTTGAATTCCTCGTTCCCAAGAGGAATGAGGCAGACCAACCCACCAAGGCTCTTGAGCCTAGAGATGGGGCTACAAAAAGTAGATGAGGGTGAGGGTGAGGGCTTTCCCAATGAGGGGGAGGGAATGTGAGCATTGTAGGCATGATGGTGTCAGCAGGGGCTCATCGGGGAGCCACAGCTACATCTACTGAGGTCTTGCCAACCCTGGGGATGCTGTGTGAGACCAATGACCTGGGCAGTGGGGTCCATGGGGCCTCCTTCACCCACACTGAGCCCACAGATAGCAGTGATCAGACGAGAAGACCACCAGCAGTGAGCGGAGCAGTAGCAGCTGCACACAGTAAGCAGGACATTGTGGCATCCAGAAAGATCTGTTCCCTCCCCCTATTTCCAGGGGAGGCTCACAGGGAAGAGGAATAATTGGGGAACTGAGAAACAAATCCAGCTCCATCCCCTGCTCCCCAAGGTTCACCTTGCACCAGGGGGAAGGGGAGCCTTGAATTGAATCTAAGCACAGTGTTTGGAAACAGGCTGGGCTTGATAAGCAGAAGTGACAGAAAATCCATGGGGCCAGATATCATCAGGGAGACCACGACCTGGTGGGCCAGGGTGACATGGCCAAGCCGAAGGTGAGTATTGAAGGAAAAAGGCCTTCCCCAATTTAAACCCCAAGTGGTGTGACAGCATTTGTGGGGACAGGGGACCAGAGTGACTGCTCACCTGCAGGCCCTGTCCCCTGGCCTGTCCCTCTCTGATGTGCCATAGCAAAGCTCCTGTATGTGGCTATGAACATGCTGACATCTCCTAATCAAACCCTCTGAGCCAGCACTTCTCACTTTGCCGTGCACACACCTCACCTGGGAGGTGGTTAAAATGCAGGTTCTGACTCAGCAGGTCTAGGGTGGGGCCTGAAGTTCTGTGTTTCTAAGGAGCTCCCACGAGATGCTTACAAAGTTGCATGGACACTGAGACAAGGGTCTCCTGAGCTCCTATGGCCCTTCCCTGATCAGCGCTTGGTTTTTAAAACAGTTTCACTTCATAGATTCCAAGAGCCTGAGAGGCAGGAACGACATTTCCCAGGCTCCTGGAATCTGCCTTAGCCCAATGCAGATCATACCAAGTAAGGACTAGGCATCAGTGAATGTTTCATAAACAAGTGAACAATTGGAAGAACAGAGTGCTTGTTGCCAACCAGAAGGCTAAGCTAAGACGGGCAGAGCAGACACACATGTGACCAAACCAAAGAGAGATGGCGTGGCCCCACAGCCTTGGCTCAGCTGCCCCCCAAATCCCACAATATGCAGTTAGACCTTCCCAACTGGCTAGTCTGCGCCCAACACTGGGCAAAGAAAACTGCCTTCCTTAAGGAGATGTCCCAGAGAAACAAATGATGAAGAATGTAGTGTATACCGTGAAAGGTGATGAGCTCTGGACTCCCAGGATGAGCGGTACCGACCTGGAAAGAGAGGAAGGCCAGGTCAGGCACTGCAAGCTCTGCCCTGGTGTTGGCGGCCACAGGCAGCCACTGGCCCCGGGGACATGTGACAAAAGAGGCAATGCTGCAGAGTCAGGCCTTCCTTTGGCTTTGGAGTCCCCCAGAGCCCTGAGTCCCAGGAGTTCTCAATGCAAAGACATCCCATTTCAGTTGGGAGATCCCAGTTGCAGCTGAGCTAGGGAGAGACAGCTGAGACCTACCGGCCAAAAAAACTCAGCCATAGGGAAGCCCAAAGTTTAAGACCACAAATCGTGGCAAGTGTTGGTTTGGCCAACTGTGAGCATTCTTGTCTTCGTTTCTTATCACTTGGGATTGATTCATGTGTGAGGTCAAGCATCTGAACAAGTGACGTGCTCAGCTGTGAAGCTGGGTCAGCCAGTAACTTAGCTATTGCATCTAATCAGAGATGAGCATCATGAGCAGGTAAATTAGCAAAGGGGGATATCATTAGATGGGGGGGGCGGGTGGCTATTCTGGACTCCTCATTGGGTTCCAGGGGTCTGGGGTCCAAGCTGTTCTAGATAATATTCCTTCCCAGTTTCCCCCAGATGCCTGCATTTTTATTAAGACAAAACCACTTGCAACCTGGCTTCTTCCCAGTAAATGTGTGGAATCAAAGTCATCCATCTGATGCCAAAATCCTTCTGTGCTTACGGGTGGAGGGTCACAAGCTGCTCAGGGGTCACCAAGAGAAGATGGGAGTGGGGAGAGAATCTTCCAGGAAAAACATTTCTAACTTAAGGATAAAGGTTGCAGCTCCAAGCTGTTATCTTGCAGGCTCTGCTGATAAAGTTCCTCTGCTAGAGACATGAGATGTAAATGATTTGGGTGTTGGAAGGAGCTAAAACTAGAAGGGGCTCGTGAAATGCTGTTAGTGAGAGGAAGCATTTCTGTTTCAAAATGTCCATTTTGAGAGTTGGTCAAGAAATCTCCATGACCCAGCTCCTGTTGTGTCTAGCCAGGCATATAAAGTAAAAAATCTTACTAAAAATGCTTTGAGCCTATCCTTTCCTTCTTTTAGGTATCCCCATGAGCCCCGAAGACCATGGTTACTGCAAGAGGTCCTGGTGCAGGTATGATAATTGCAGTAGCATTTTTACAGCACTCTGAAATTTGTCAAGTGCTGTGCTGTGGTTTGTTCGCTGGGATCATGTTAGTTGGGAGTGGCTTCTGTACTAACTCACTGTGTGACCTGGAGCCAGCCCTTTGCTTCTCTGGGCTCTGGTCTCTCCTGTGTGATAAGGAGGTGGGATGCAGTGACTTCCCAGGAAGGTCACTCTAGCTTTGATATTTTATGTTTCTCTTCAGGCCATGGATATAAACACATACTGGGTTGCTGTTGTCTCCATGTAGAGCCAGGAGCCCCTTAGTCACCTGACATAGGTGGTTCCTGCCCTCCAGGCCAGAGATACCAGGCCCTGGGCTGCCGACTTGGATGCCTCAACATTTAGACTTAGCCAGATGTCTGGGCAAACACGCAGCCAAACTGAGTCATTTTGAAGCCTCTCACCCAAGCCCTAGCACCACCTCCAACAGGCATCAATTATGAACCCACTTCAAAGAATATTTCTAAATTGTAATTTGCAAGCTCCTGAGAGCAGAGGCCACACCCGTCTAGTTCAGCCTTGTGTCTCCAGGGCCTAGCAGAGTACTTGGCACTCCATAAGTGCTCAATAAATATTTGTTGAATGAATGAGAGAATGAGTATGCACAGTTCTGTGACTAATGCCTGTGCACCGGGCTGACCCTCCCCTCGGAGTTTTCTCACAGATACCTGACTCTCTTCCTAGGGATAAAACATCAGAAACAGAGCTGCTCAATGGCTGCGGGGCTAGGCAAGTGCCTGACCCCTCAGAATCCCAGTGTCTGCACCTGCTGCCTGGTGGTCAGGAGACCTGAGTTATGGTCCCAGCTCAGTCAAGTCTCATGACCTTGGACAAGCCAGTGAGCTTCTCTGAGTCACAGTTTGTTTCCTTACTACAAAGCGGGAGAGACAAGTCCTGCCCGTCAGTGTTGTGTGCTGTGCAGTCACGTGATCACTGGGAAAGGGCACAGCATAGTTACAGATTTTAGCCCTATGTTCCCATTGCAAAGATCATGAGCTGGCATTGCTTGTTTTCTCATCTACATTTTCTAAGGCGTCTGTTTTTCCATACATTATACTGCTCCAAGCATGAAGCTAATGTGGTCACAATAACATACGCCACTGCTTTTTAGATTGTATAAAAAAGAAACACCTCACCACGTGTACACCCTTACAAGATCCAGTGTATTTCATCGCCACGATCTGTTACCTGAAAGCTTCTAGTCACTTAAGGGTCTACACTTAGGGGATAGAAGGCATTAGAGAGGACATTTGAGGACAGAAAGGGCCCAAGACAAAGACTGATCTTTTTCTCTGAGTTGCTATCTATGCCAAAGCCTGCTCTTTAAGGCAGTGATTGCTACTTACGGGCATTTTGCAGTGTGGTCGGACAGGTATTGGGAAAACAGCCTGTGGGTAATGAGAACGAGACAGGTGAGCTCACCAGGACACCCGACTCCAGCGCAGGCCAGTTGGGAAGGTCTTCCCACCCTATGCCAACTTACCCCTTTGATGTTAATCATGGCTCCAGGTGGCCCAGGGGGGCCTGGAGGACCAGGTAAGCCAGGTGGGCCCTGAAGGAAGAACAAAAGGCCATTCCATTAGTCCAGGCTGTTGCAAGTGCAGGGACAGCTGCAGGGCACTTCCTCCAGAGTTTGGGAACCCAGGAAAGAAAGGAGGGTTTGCTGAAGCCAACCAGCTTCTCCCTCAGGCTGGATTGGGAGGCACAGAGCACTTCTATGTCCCTGTCCTCACTGTATCTTCACAACAAACCATAGGGAAGATGGCAGGGCAATAAGTATTGTCTCTGGTTAACACATGCAGATAATGAGGCCCAGAGAGGGGAGCTGACCCGCTCAAGACCACACAGCAACTTACAGCAGAACTGAGATTGCAACCGAGATTCTGACTCCCAGTTGATACTGACCCTAAGGCCTCCCTCTCAGTGCATTCCCAGTAAAGAGGTGGGAGTAGACTGCCGGGGTCCCTCAGGTGATATAGTGAGTGCCTGAGGGAATGTATCTCAGAAATGCAAGCATAAATGCAAAATTCTTGTTAGATAGCACAGTCATTTTCAAAGTGAGGCCAGGTTGGCCTTAATACCATGCAACAGTTTCTTCTCTAAGCCTAGAGCCAGGAGCTTGCAGCAGCAGAGGTGAGGCAGGCATGGGGAGTTCAGCCCATGCAGAGGGCACATTGATCGCTCTAAATGAAGGCATCAGCATCTGGTTTATTTGCTGGTTCCAGTGGGCTTGGTGAGTGAGAGTCAACCCCTAATGCTTCAGGAAAATTATATTTCTGGATCTCTGGGCATACGAAGCAGAAGTAGTGTGGCACAAACAGAAGGAGCAATAGACATGGAGCTGTTTCTCCATCTTGGTTGGTGCTTATTAGCTGGGTCACCTTGGTTGGGTGCCTTGACTGCTATAGGCCCCAGTATCCTCTTTTTTTTTTTTTAAACCAATACATCTGAGATCCAATATCCTCTTACATAAAACAAGACACCTGCATTGAGTCTCATGCAATAGTTATCATCAAGACTAAATGAGAAACTGTCCTTAAAAGCACTTTGCACAGTGACTGGTACATAGCAGTTGCTCAATAAACACTAGCTTCCTTCTCCTAGCCCTGGGCCCCTGCTGCTGCCCCGAGTTTGCCAACCTGGAGGCCCCACCTGAGTAGCTGACCTGCCTTTGATACTGACTCCAGCTCTCACTGAGCCCCTAGTGATGGGAGTAATCGCTGGGACTGTGTAAAGGAGGGAAGAGGTGATATTACCGTAGTTAGAGGCCCTGGGATTTGGAACCACATTTTCTAGGGTTGGGATCCCACATTTTCTGGGATTTGGAACCACATTTTCTGAGCATGACCAGAGCCCTTTCTCCCCTACTCCCTCCGGGGCCTACACGAGAAAGTCTATTCTCCACCAAGGTGCTTTAGGTGGCAGGACCCTCCTGAGAGGGAGCCGAAGGACAGGGCTGGGTGGGGACCTTTGGCAGTGGCAGTGAAGAAAGAACAATATTCCTGAACATTCAGTCTACAGGCCCTGATCTGTGGACCCCACACTCTCTCACCCTCTCTGGATGCCAACCTCCGGCTCCATCCCTTGGGTGACTCACCTTCATAATGACCCCTGGATCTCCTTTGGCACCCTTGAGGCCATTTAGTCCTGGGCGACCCTGGAACCCACAGCAGATACCTCAGTAAAACCTCTGCCCACAGGCCAACCTGGCCCACATGTCCTCCCCCTCCAGCCTGTCCAATGAACACTGATACCTACAGGTCGTCCAGGGAGGCCGAATTCTCCTTTGTGTCCTGGTGGTCCTTTGGGCCCCTAGAGGCAAGACAAACACAAGATAAGAAAAGAACAGAAACTCTGGGTTCAGGGAAATAAGGGGTACAAGCCCTAATATAATTTAGTACAAATTCAGTCCCTTCAATGTGCAGATAGGAAAACAGGAGCCCAGAGAGAGAAGAGTCCTTGCATGAGGTCTCATAGCAAATGAGTAGCATATTCACACCAGAATCAAAAATCCCAGAGGGGTTTTGTGGGATCCATTTGAGGGTTTCCTGGGCAATTGTACCTCTTTAGCTGGCAAGCTCTGTGGTATAACTGCAAATACACCTCTCCTTCCTGAACACACAGCTAAACTACATTCTGAGGCCCCGAGCATCTGAGTTTTGGCCAATAGAATGTGCCAGAAGTGATGTTTATTATCTTCCACAATCTCTTCCCCCTCCCCAGCCTCAGCCTGCCAGCTCCTATGCAACCCTGAAACCACAAGATGGCAGAGTCAGAGAATGGAAGCATCCTGGGTCCCTGAGTCACTTCTTGGAGGAGAGATGCCAAGCTGGGAACAACCACAGTGGACTTTGCAAGAGGGAGAAATAAGCTGCTATTGTGTTAAATCACTGAAAAGTTTATTTAATTGTAGTTAGCCTTATCCTAATATATGCATATTTTGCCACATCTTTGAATTTTTATAACTGGGACAACGAAATCTAATCAAATCAAAGTATGAAAAATGCTTCACACCCCAGTCCAGATCCAGCTAAGAGACACTCTGGCTTACCATTGGTCCTGGGGCTCCGTGCATTCCAGGTTCACCCTAAAAGAGGAAGATATGTACTTGTCACTGTTTGGGACAGAAACAAAGATTCCCGGGAAGCTGGGGCAGATATGTGCCTGCAGGGTCTGGTGACATAATTACCTTTTTCCCCATTAGCCTTTCCAAGGGAACGTCTCCTGTCAGGATGGCACCCGGCTCTCCCTTCTCACCCTGCAATTCAGAAAACATCTCAGTGAAGTCAGGACTCCTTGCCACCCTGTCCAGAGAGTCTTATACAGTCTCCTCCTTGTCATCTTGTACAGAGAGTTCTCAGTCCTACTGTCATGATTTATTTCTCTTGCCTTCATCCTACTTAAAGCCCCACTGCTGCAACATTACCTCTTGCTAGAGTATTGCAACAGCCAGCTAAATGAGTGAATATTCTCTCAGCCATTCCCTCTGTGCACCATCAGAATTACTGTCCTACAGCATAGGAAAGTCCTGTCTTCCATGCCCCTCCAGGGCTCCCACTGATGACAGATCTGCATTCTCATTCTCAACCCTCCAGGATCCAGCCCCAGAGTGGTCCTGTCTATCTCCTGCCACATGGTGCCCTCAAGAAACCTCTGGCTCCCAATGTATTTGATAGCTTGCTTTCCTAGCAACTCAACCTGAGAACTGTTCCCGTCAAGAATACTTATTCTTGTTAAAACACCTGAAATTAGGAAAGAGACAAAGGTATAAAAACTAGAGGCCTCTCTCAACATGGAGGCTTTGTGTCTCCATATGCAATGTTGCCTCCAAACTCTAAGCTCGTGTGCAAACACACACTTGGTTAGGCAAAGCTATCCCAGCTGTTGGAAAATAGGTGATGAACACAGTATCCTGCCCCCAATCCTGTCCTCAGCAGAGCCATCTACTATGCTAGGAGGCTGCTGAGAAGATGCTTGTCCAGAGAACAAGGCCAGGTGCAGAAACCTATGTGACTCTGGGGCTTTGGCCCTGAACTTCAATGTTGGCCCCTGGGGAGCAGGGCTGAGCCACATAGAAGTCTCCTTTCAATGGGGCTTGGAATAGCTAAGAGAGTGGCATCAAAGCAAGCAGAGCAGCCTCTTTTTTCCATCCCCCTAAGCCCACACCTGGTATTTAGATCTTACCACTCCGCTGGTGAGGAAAGGTAGTCCTGAGCACGCCAGCAGGGAGAAGAAGCAAGCACAAAAGCATTAGAGGCAGAGTGAGAAAGTGCGTTTGCTGCAATGGCCGGAGCACAGCCGCATGGATGCCTGTACTAGTCATTCAAGGTGGAAGGAGGTTGGGGGTGGGAGTGTCATGTCCACCCCTCTAGATTCATCTGACTTCACCACATAAGAAACAGAGTGTTTAAAGCAAGAGCTGCTCTTGCTTGATGGGGCTTCCTCCCAAGCCTTGAGCTGGCCAGCCCTGGTCCATCTCCGCAGGCATGTGGGAGCAAAAGCATCCCAACACCACCCCCCCACGTGATGCCAAACCTCCACCCAGCACATTTGAGCCCTCCATGCCCTGGAGCAGTGGTCCACTAGATATTGGAGGTCCTCTCCTCCTTGGAGGCCAGTGTATTATAGAATGGTCGGGGGAGAGAAGAATGAGAGGAGCCTAAGCTCCCTGTCCCGGAGAGCATACCCATCCTTCTTGACACCCCATGGCAGGTTCAGGGGGTTGCCCAGTATGCTCCCACTGGCTTTGCACAGAGCTCCATCCCAGCTGTAACCATGTGCTCTGTTAGCTCTGCATATCTCCTCCTCATCTTATTTCTACATCCCTAGTGCCAAGGACAGGAAACTGCCTGGCACACTGCAGGGGTCAGTGGACGAAAGATGGATGAGTATATGCACGGATGGGTGAACACATGAATCTGTTCATGGATGTCACTCTCCCCCTTATCTATAAAAACCAACTGGAAAGTTAATTTTAAGAAGCAAACACAAAAGGATACAAGCACTACAATGGATCTGGTACCCTGGGAGCTGTTCTGTGTGCTAAATATTTATTTCAGAGATTTCAGAACAAGACTGTCATTCAGTTGCAGAGTGCAAACTTGTAATTTATAAATATTAACATTTGTTCTATTTATCAATTATACATGCTTTCATCCAACAAGTGTTTTGAGTACCATTTGTATACCAGGCCCCATTATTAGTACTGGAGTGATGGAAAAGAAGCTGACAGGATGCCTGTCCTCAGGCAGTGCATGTTCTATAGGGATGCTCAACAGGTGGCTAGACAAAGCACAGTGTGTGTGAGAACAAAGGAGTGTTGAGCTCTCTTTCAAAATTATGGTAAAAATCAGTTTCACTACCTACTTTGTACCTTCTCGTCTCATGGAGAACCTTGAGATTAAAAAAGTTAACAGCTGGAGAGTGACTGCTAAAAAGTATGGGGTTTCTTTCTGGAACAATGAAAATGTTCTAGAATTACTGAGTGGTTCATGAGGTTGTACAACCTTATGAGCCCACCAAAAATCACTGAATTGGACAATTTAAAGGGTTGAATTTTATGGTATGTGAATTGTATCTCAAAGAAGGAAAAAGTTAATAGCTACTTTCAGCCAATCTGAAATGTTTAGCAAATTCCAGAGCCCAATCCTACCCAGATATCTGGACCTCTCTTACCTGTTCTCCTTTTAGTCCTGGAAAGCCAGGCAAACCAGTGTCACCTTTTGGTCCTCTAGGGCCCTGGAAGGAATTGTTGTATAATATTTGGTTGTTTGTTAAGATTAAAATGCATTAACCAATTAGAAATTTTTTTTTTCTAAACAGGAGAATAGACACTACCATCCCCCAGGCAGGTGGAAGTCATGATTATCCATGACAATTGTCAATGTATCCATGACATTTTCTTAACCTTAAGTGGTCCAGAAATTGTGGTCTGGTAGAAAGAAGACAGTCACACTTCTCTGAATGCTGGTTTCCTCCAACTGGTCACTACTGACCCAGCCTATTATCTGGGCCTGCTGCCTCTGCTTGCCCCACGGCTTCTCCAGGCCACCTTGCAGCCCACCTCCTCTACCATACCCTTCCACAATTCCCACCCCTTCTCTGGCTCTCCACTACCTATGAGATGGAACCCAGGTACCTTAGCCTGGCACCCCAGCCCATCCCAGCCAGGCATCAACATCTCATCTCCCACAGCATCATGCTGACTCCTTTCCTGCAGCCTCTCTGCACTCCCCCATTGCCTCTGCACCAGCACTCATGCCACCCCCCCTTAGGAATGCCCACCCACCTCTCTATGGAACCAAATCCCCACACACACACACACACACACACACACACACACACACACACACGGCCAGAGACAACCTTTTCTCAACTCCAACAGACACTGAATGCCTGTGACGATGACTCACACAGCCACATCTGCCTCAAAAAGGCATTTCAACACTTTCTTGCTATTTTAACTTTTCAGTTTCCTGTCTTGTCTTCTGGATGAAAGAGTGAAATACTGACTATGGCAGTGGCTTTCAATTATTTGTCATTATTGTTTAGCAGTGAAACTTTTTTCTTTCCTCCCCCCCCCAATAAAGTCTCAAATGAAAGCCCAATATATAAAAATATGTCCAATGGAGCTTCCCTTATTGAAGGTCAGTGGCCTGGAACGTGCCTATTTGGCCCCCTCCTTACTCCCTGCAGTGGAAGACCTGGAGGCTCTTCTGCAGAGTCTGGGACTCCCTTGGGATCACAGGACCATTCTTTTAGAGGAGAATGTGCTCTGAAATGTGCCCCAGGTCTTGGAGCAGCCAAGCCAGGGATGGAGCTCAGGGGTCTGACCTTTTCTTCTGCTAATCAAGAGTCATGGTCATGGTCATGAGGTCATGGTTGACATTCTCTCTTCTGTTTTTTAATGTCTAGTTAGCATGTATGTTTAGTGTTATGTGATATGCACCTTTAGAAAACGTAAAAAGTTTAGAAAATCAGCCAGGTGCAGTGGCTCATGCTTGTAATCCCAGCACTTTGGGAGGCTGAGGCAGATGGATTGCTTGAGCTCGGGAGTTCCAGACCAGCCTGGGCAACATGGTAAAACCCCATATCTATCAAAAATACAAAAAATTAGCCAGGTATGGCAGCACATGCCTGTAGTCCCAGTTACTCGGGAGGCTGATGTGGAAGGATCACTTGAGCTTGGGAAGTAGAGGTTGCAGTGAGTCACTGCACTCCAGCCTGGGCAACCAGAGTGAGACCCCACTTCAAAATAAATAAATAAATAGTTCAGAAAATTATAAAGAAATAGAAAAGAAAGCCACTGATCATTCTACCAGCAAGAGCAAATTTCTATTATATTTTTGATAAATTTCCTTCATTTATCCAGGAGCAGGGCATGTCACCCGTTGGCACTGGGCCTTTCAGAGATGCAGTTCTTTGGAGAAATCATTCAGGTCAGTTCAGGGCGCAGTAGCTCATGCCTGCAATACCAGCACTTTAGGAGGCTGAGGCAGGCGGATCATGAGGTCAGGAGTTCAAGACCAGCCGGGCCAACATGGTGAAACCCTGCCTCTACTAAAAATACAAAAATTAGCCAAGCATGGTGGCATGTGCCTGTAATTTCAGCTACTCAGGAGGCTGAGGCAGGAGAATTGCTTGAATCTAGGAGGTGGAGGTTGCAGTGAGCCAAGATCGCGCCACTGCACTCCAGCCTGGGTGGCAGAGCAAGACTCCATATCAAAAAAAAAAAAAAAGAAAAAAAGAAAAGGAGGGGAAAGGGAAGGGTAAGGGAGACAGGAAAGAAAGCAAGCAAGAAAGAAATAAAAAAGGAAAGAAGACATTCAGGTACCACATTGAAGCCAGGCCTTACTTTTAGACAAGCTCAAAGTTTTAGGCAAAACTAATCTCTTTCTAAACAGAAGCATGTTTCCATTTTTCATGGTGAAAGCCCCATGGGGTGCACACAGATGATTAATTATTAGATGTCTATTCCATGGTTCCCCTCCCTCACGCCTCCTCCATTGTCATCATCCTATCTACTTGAAATTTAGGGATTTATCTACTTGAAATGTTTGACTCATCCACTTTCATTCATAGCAAGCCAATCCGCTGGCTCAGGCTTTTATTGGTCCTGGATAGAGAGAGATGAATAGGACCCAGCCCTCCACAAGTTGTTCATAAGACGGTCAAGAAAAAAAAAAAAAGGCAAGGGCACAAATAATTGTTACTTAAGGTAGAAAAGAACCACAGGAGTGGTTCAATAAAGCCTTGTGGGTCTTAAAGAAGGGGACACTTCCAGGTGGGCGCACCCAGAAAAAGTTGATAAACAAGATGCCACTGGAGCTCAGTCATGCAGAGATGGAGGAAATGCCATTCCAGGTGGAAGGAACAGAATGAGTACAGCCTCAGGGCACAAATAGAAGAGGGCTAGGGTGGTACTTACTGGAAATCCTGGCAGCCCAGGCAACCCGTCTGGCCCCTGTGACACACCAAAGAGAAAGTACGTGGATTAGGAGCAGCATTCCCAGAGTCAGCAGGACCACCTCCCTCCCACTCCCTTCCAGAGGCCTCAGCATGTTCCCACAGTGGGGAAGAAGGAATGAGACAGCATTAGGGATGAAGGGGCCCTGAGAAGGTCTGGATTTGTCAAAGGGAGGACAGCAACAGGGAAGGAAGTGAGGAAGAGAGAGAAGGGGTAATGCAGGTAGACAAGGCCCAGGGACTGAGGACAGGGATGCCCAATCTCTGGTTTTTGCCTGTGTTTTGCTTCAGTATCCATCTACCTAAAACCCAAAACCTCCAATAGCTTGGGGAAAACAAAGACCACTTGGGATGAAACTTTTGTTTGTTAGCTGGTTTATTCTAGGTTTTGATTACTGGAGTATTTTGGATTATGTTTTCATAGAAATCAAATGGATGCAGTACAGAGGAGACAGGGAGATAGCTCACAAGAGGTCACTCAGCAGGGAGAAAGCTGGTACCAGAGGAGCCTGCAGATACTTGCAGGAATCTTGGGCCGGCACTGGATTTTCCCCTGGACATGGAAAAATGGGGTTCAGGGCAATCTCATGGGGATCTGCAGGAGGGGCGGCCCTGGCAGACATCTGCATCGCACAGTTGTCAAGGTATAAACCTGTCTCCAGCAGTGACTTGCACAGAGCGCCACAGTATGCTAAGCAGTTTCACATCATTTCTTACAAGCTGCCTCAAAGGCTGGTGAGGGGTCATCAGAGAAGAGAATCAGGGGTTTGGAGAGGTGTGTGAGAAGATGGGACTAGAACCCCAAGTCTCCTAAGACCAGAGCTCCTTCCTTTCCCCGCTGAAGACCAGCAGACGCTGGGAGATGCAATGCGGATTTATTCTACAGGCTGTAGGAGGAAGCTTCCTTCCTCTTAGGGCCATTGTGCCATGGGTCAACTCTGCCAACTTGAAAAAATAACGTATATTTGGGTTTTTTGTTTGTTTTGAGACAGCGTCTCGCTCTGTCAACAAGGCTGGAATATAGTGTTATGATTCTGGCTCACTGCAACCTCCACCTCCCAGGTTCAGATGATTATCGTGCCTCAGCCTTCTCAGCAGCTGGGATCACAGACATGTGCTACCACACCTGGCTAATTTTTATATTTTTAATAGAGATGGGGTTTCACCATACTTGCCAGGCTGGTCTGGAACTCCTGACCTCATGATCCACCTGCCTAGGCCTCCCAAAGTGCTGGGATTGCAGGCGTGAGCCACCATGCCTGGCCAAAAATAATGTATATTTCTGATATATATTATAACCCCATTTTAGAGATCTGGAAATTAAGACACAAATAATTTCCAGATCTCTAAAATGGAGCTATAAAGACTGGATTGAGTCCATTTCCTCCTGTGCTCCAATTTCCCTTGACCACAGGGAAAGGTGTCTTCAGGTTCTTCCTATTCTGTGAAATAAGATAGTGTAAATAAAAGCAGGCCAAAAGTGTGCAACAGATGTCAATCTGCTGTTACTTAGCATTCTCTGCTTTCCATGACACATACTTCTGGTGCATAGGACTGGAAGCTTCCACTGCTTTGGACACAACGTTCCACATGGTCAAATTAATGTGAAAGCAATTTTCCAAAAAATGCAAAGCTTTCTTTCTATTCTACTTTGATATATTCTAGCTCTATGCTTCAGGAGCTAAAAGGAATCCAAAGCAACCCGGCTTTGTTTTAACAGGGGCATCGGGGTAAAAGCCACACTCTGGGGCAGCTGTAGATACCAACCGGAGGCCCCACCAGCTCAGGAATGTCTGAGAAATTCATGAATCCATGGGTGATATTGATCAAGGACTGAAAAGAGAAAAAGCAGACAATGAGGACAAAGAATGGCATGTGTCCTGCCTTGTTCCTGGCAGTGAAGCTTTAATTAAAGTCACCCAGCAAAGCGGAACACTGCAGCACCGAGAACACCCTCAGCTGACTGCCAAACGCAGCTCTCCCGCCCCCGTCTTATAAAACAGCTCTGAGCCGACTTCACACTTTCCTCCTTTACTTCATTTTTAAATCACACAATATACAAATGTCTTCTCTCTTTTTAGAGTTTAAACATATACATATTATATGCACCCACAGAAAGCACAGTGTTGGTGTGTGTATGTTTGTCCATGTGGTTATTTTACATAAATGGCATCGGGCTGTATTACTCAACTTGCTTCATTCAATCGACCATATTGTGTGGAGATCTTTCCATGTGGAATTTTGGAATACAGATATTTTTAGCTTTGAAGACTGCCAAAGAGCCATCCAAAGGGGCCAATTTACACTTCTACCAGAAGCAAACGAGATTACCTTTTTTCCCCACCCTCTTTCACATATTTGATTTTTTAAAATCATGTGGTTTTTTTTTTCTTTCTAACTTTAGTCATCCTTTTCCTAGTTATTTGGGGCTTGTCTTTCTGTGGTCTACCAGCATAGTGTTATTTCTCTCTGAAGGGTTAGGATTTTTCACGATGTGATATCTTAATATTAAATGGACCTGATCTGGTCCCAGCCCACATTCCAGCCCTCTCTCCAATTCCCATCACTCTCCACACACACCCACACCCACCACCCCCTGCCAGTCAGCTCCCTGAGCCTGGGGCACACCACATTGTCCTACTCTCTGCTTTGGCTCAGGGCATCTCTACCACTTGAACCTTGGAAGTTCTGTCCTCTGTGCTTACCTGGTGAAATCCTTCTCAACTTTCCAGTCCCTGCTCAAAGATATTCCTACAGGAAGTCTTCCTTGATTCCTCAAATCCCAGTATTTTCTCCCTTGTTCCCTTATTTATGTTCCTTTGCCTCTCAGTTACAGCCCTTCCTCTGATTTCACTGGGGGCTCCTTGAAGGTAGGAATCCTGTCTTACTTATATTTATTTTTTATTTTTTTAATTAGAAACTTAAAACAATATTAAAGACAGGGTTTCACTATGCTGCCCAGGCTGGTCTCAAACTCCTGGGCTCAAGCAATCCTCCTGCCTTGGCCTCCCAAAGTGCTGAGATTACAGGTGTGAGCCACCGTACCTGGCCTTACTTATCTTTACACCCACAGGACCTGATGCAGAGTGCATGCTCCTGAGTGCTTATGCCAGAGTGTTTATTATAGAAATAGAGGATTCACTGGCACCCAACATTTCATCCAGCAAACACTGATTAAGCCTGCATTATGGCCAGCAGGGGGGACATAGAGAAGAAAAAAGCTCCAGAGGGCAGGTGGAGGAATCAGACATGTAACCAGGCCATTGCTATACATGATGGGGGTTTGAAGGATGAAGTTACTACCTTCCTTGTTGATGAGAGCTGGGAAAAGGATGCTTTCCTCCATTTGTGTGGACATCTTCCCATGTGGGATTGTGGAGAACGGGTATTTTTAGTTTTAGTTTTAACAGACTATCAAAGAGCCATCCAAAGGGAGTACATAAAGATGTTTCCTCTGACAGGAAGGGTGTAATCCTTGGCTTCTCTTGGCCCCTGCACCCCCTCCGTGGAGAGGTGAAGGGACCTTCCTGATGGGCAGTTTGGGAGGCACCATGGGGCATGCCCAGCTCAGCCATGCTTCTTTCCTTCAGCCTGCCTCCAGGAAGCACATCCGGCAACCTGTGGGCAAGTCCATCTGATTGGCAGGAACATGTGGCTCTCCCATTGGGTGGAGGCCTTTTGCCTAACCTCCATCAGTAATCAAGGTGGCTTCCAGGCCTACCTCCTCATCGTTGGCTTTATTTCTCAGTGTGCTCTGCACCTGGCTGGGGAAGGTGTGCACCGCTTATCTGGGCCTTCCTCAAGACCCTAACATCTCTAATGCTCCTAGGCTACATTTTCAGTTGACCCCAAATGCTGCTAATCAGAAGAGACAATTCTGGAAGCACCACGTGAGAGAACAGTGGTACTAGGGGAGGAACAGAGAGGTGATGCGTGCTGGCAGGTGGAAGTTCTAACACCAGGTGCTGGCTACATGCCCCCTACATGGCTAGCAGTTTTGAAGTTATGGACGACCTTCTCTTCCCTTTGGCAAAGGTGGAAAACACGTAGACAAGCTCTGACCTGGATGATACTCACACTAGACAAGATCTCGATGCGCCCAGGTGGCCCTCTTGGCCCAGGGGGTCCCACAATGCTGGCTCCATCCATCCCCCTTTCTCCCTGGTCACAGCAGCGAGAAGTGAGAAAAAGTTTACTGTACAGGGATAATGCCCCTAGAACCAGGCTGGAAAGCCCTCCCACCCCCAACTTGGCTCTGTAACCTCACCTTGGGTCCCCGGTCTCCTTTCTCTCCCTTGAGACCCTGGAAAAATAAACATAAATATTCTTCTAGTCACTTTGCTCACCCCTACCTACCATCTCCCCCTGAGTTTTTATGCTGATTTTGTCCCAGGCAATGGGAATCAAGGATAAGTAACACATTTCCCTTCCGGAGTCAGAAGGAAGCAACACCCCACAGAGCGAGAGAATCAGAGGGCCCCTCCCAGCAACCGGTGAGGGTCCTCTTGACCCTATATCTCAGAACCCTCTGCCTCTGGGGGTCGAGAGAGGGCCGCTTGTTCAGTCATGGGAGGGGCTGCGCTGCTCCCTCCTAGACTGAAGGGCTCAGCTCTGGATCCCATTTGACAAAGAGAATGAGATCCAGGGGGCTGGTCCTCCTGAGAGCAGGCATTGTGACAGGAGTTGAACAACACCTGCCAGGGGCTGGAGGCAGCAGGGAGAAGCACCTGCCAGGAGCACAGGGCTTTCACATGGAGTAAAGTGTGTGCATTGAATGGGGCAACAGGAGGAAGGAAATAAAGTAGAGATGCTTAGTTGTAAGAGAGTGAAGAGGGAGAGGGAGAGAGAGAAATAGATGAAGAGAGGTAAAAATGATTTTCAAGTTCTCTTTCCACATCATGTTTTCTGCAAAACTTCTATGCTGCTCCTGAAAGACACAAGCTGTAAAGGGCATCTCATTTCCCTATGGCACAGCTGGGGGCTGGAGGCACAGAGAAGGCGAGTTTTTGAAAGTGGCAGAGCCAGGACATAGCCCACAGCTTCCTCGCTGTATCATGACAGTGTGACAACCCTCATAAATGAAGGTTTCAGAGGTGACCTACGATTGCAGCCGTTGGTCTGGAGAGTTTGGGTTCATTCAGTAGCTGGGTGCTTCCAGAGCCTTCAGTCTCCTGGGGAAGGAGCAAGAATGAGAATTTCCGATCTGGTTCCTGAGCACCTGCTTGTGCCAGGTATGGTGCTGGAAGCTGGCAGCTCACAGGGGAGTCCGCATAGCCTCCGCCCTGGGACCAGGGTTTAGCTTATTGGTCTTTCCAGTAGCCCTTAGTACACATCATTTTTTTAACCACAGAAAAGGGGGAAAATACCTCAAATCCAAGTCCCATTGTGCATCCAGGGCCTGGGGGCCCAGGGGGTCCAGGAGGCCCTGGGGGTCCCATGACCCCAGGAGGGCCAGCTTGTCCCTGTTTCCCCGGGGGTCCAGGTAAGCCTCTGTTGCCAGGGTCACCCTGTAGGAAAGAGGACAGGCTAATTATCCAGCCGGGGGTTCACTTGTGGAAGGAACATCATGCATGCCTGAATCAGAAAATCACTCTTTGAAGTTAATTAGGTTGATGAATTCTCCAATCGGTACTGCTTAATGGTACAGAAACAGCTGTCTTGCTAATTGACATTTTACTTGGAGATAAGCTGATGCATTCATTTGAATGCATTTGGAGGAATGGGTGAGGAGGGAGAAAACATTGAAGGGTGTTTACTCTCCACCATCCCCAGCTGTTCTGCCTTCTCTGAGCAATTCCTTTGAGACGTCTTTCTCTCTGTTCCATGACATTTATATGTTCAATATTCCAACCCAGCAGTCCAATTATAGTAAACTCTAAGAAAGGGGAGGAAGGAGGAGAAAGCTGTTTTTTTTTTTTTTTTACCTTTTCACCAACTGAGCCATTAGGCCCTCTTGCTCCCTGAAAAAAACAAAAACAAAAACAAGGACCAATTAATGCATGTCTCATTAGATATGTTCTGAAGACAATGCCCAATTATGGAGTCTTAAGTAATAGGATATTAAAATACAAAATATTTCTGTCTCAGATTGGTGTCTCCAAGCCAAACACATTAAAATAGATGCCAGTCTGTTGGACAGGTCATGCTGAAAGCTTGTGAAACCCACTTTTCAACCATTAGCTCATCACCTACCTCAAGAGTAAACCAGAGAATTTAAAGATTAACAAGAGGGAGATTATAGAAGACTTCGCTTGGAGAGCTGCCAGTGGACTGGAGTGGTCCCCTTCCCCACCCTTCCCATGACAGAGGTAGAGGGTACTTCATCCACTCTAAAGTGAGGAAGGGGCTTCAAGATCTCCAAAATGTATCCCTTAGACTTTTGGGGATGTGGGGGATGATGAATGGCTCTCTTCTGGAAAGTTCTAAAGACCCAAAGCTGGCTGGAATAGTCCCCAGAAGGCAGAATTGGGGAGGTGGTTGCGTTAGAGTAGTTTGTATGTTCACACCCAGTGGGGACCACACTACAGTTTCCTCGGGGGTTAGATGCAAAGGAGTCCACTGTGGGCTCCAAGCAGAGGGGAGGACCAAAGGGGGTGTGTGGTCAGGAGAGGTCAGCTATGGGACACTGGCCTACATCAGAGGATTGGAGCAGGGAGCTCCCAAATGGAGAATCTGTGAGGAAACCACACATGCACCTGCAAGAGATGAAGTCAGCAATTGCATGGCCACACAGAAGGGCCTGAGAGAGATGCTGATGTGCCAGCCATCAAAGATTATGTCCTTCCCCGCCCCCCCACCCCATCATTTTTGTTCCTGGTCTACAGTCTCCTTATATCAAATCCATAGAAATGACAGAATGGATAGTTCTAAAATAGCCATGCTCAAAAATAAGATGGGGAGGGGCATTGGACTCAAACAGAAATGCCAAAGGGAAAAGAGATGGGAAGCTGTAGACAGGGGCCTCAGCCATCAAGAGAAACCACAGGGAGAAAAGTCTGCTGCAAAGCCGTGATGGAAGTCAGGTGCATGATGTGGCCCCTGGGCCCCAGCAGCGAGACAGGGTGAAATTCTGCAGCAGGAAGCCCTCCAGCCCTGCCCATCTCCCCTCCCCTCCCTCCCTCCCCCCTGCTGAGGAGAAACTATGGGTGCCTTAATTTTAGAAAAATAAGAGTTGTTTATTGGGCCAAAGAGATAGGGCAGAGCCCCAGACAACTAGGAAACTCTGTGAGGTCCAGGGGAACCCTACACTCGGAAGATCAGCTGTCCTGCCTGATGGCACATCTTATTTCTTCCACCCCCTTCCTGAACACTGCGAGTTTCAGAAGGGGCTACGGCCAACCTCCCGACAGTCTAGCAGTCTACACCAACAGAGGCAGAAAACAGACTCAGGCAGGATCCCACTTTCAAACGTAAACACACAAGAAAGAAACACAAACATCTGAGGAAAGGCAACACTGTGAGAAGCAACTAAGTCAACTAGAGTTTACATCCAAGGAAAATGGAGTTAAGAAAACAATTCAGTCAGGACCTTACGTGTGAGACATACGTTCTCACAGAGAAAAGGGAGGATAACACAGCCATGAAACAAAGACAAGCTATCATGAAATAAGAACCGTGGTTATGAAAAAGAACCAGTTGGAGATCTTGGAAATCATAAATAGAAAACTGCTGAAATGCACAACTCTACAGAAGGACTGCATAATAGAATAGACACACGTGAAGAGAGAATTAATACAGAGATCAGGCTACAGAATTCTCCCGGAAGGCTACACAAGAGGGTAAAAAGACCTAGACAGAACGGCAAAGTAGCAAGAGAGACAGAGGCAGAATCAGAAGTTCCAGCATCGGTTTAATTGGAGTGGCAGAGGAGAGAATAAAGAGATAGAAAAATGCAGTGTTTAAATTTTCTGAAAAAAAAAAACAAAAAAAACAAAAAAACAGCTGTCTCCAGATTAAAAGGCACCCCTCCAAAAAAGGTCCATAGATTACCAAGAAGGATAAATAAAAGCACACATTTAAAAAATAACCCACATTTAGTAACAATGCAGGGGAAGTGTTAAGCACCAAGAATAAAGAAAAATAAATCCCCAAGTTTACCAAAGAGAAAAATCAGACAGCCTCCAAGAGAGTGAGAATCAGAGTGAATCTGACTTTGTGTTGGCAACACTAGATGTTGGAAGATGATCATCTTCAAATCATCAAGGGCAAATGACTGTGAACCCAGAATTCTATACTCAACCAAATGAGAAGAAAATAAAGACATTAAAAAAATAATCCAAGGTCTCAGAAAGTTTGCCGTCTACAGTCAGTCTGTGAAAATATGACTAGAGGACCTACTCTAACAAAAATAACCAAAGAGGAAATAGGACACAGGAGACAATGAAAATTATATTCATATATTACTTTCATAATTAAAATTTAATAAATGCTTGAAGAAGAGTTGCTCTGTCTCTCACCTACCAGCCCCGAGGGACTTCCACAAAGTCCCACGGCTCTGCCAGGACACAGAAACCAGGAACTAAAGCAATTTGCAGGTTCCTTCCAGTTCTAAATCTCTGGGACTCTAGTTGAGTATGAGCCTAAGCAAAGCTCTCAGGGTAGATGAGAAAGATGAGGCTGCGGCATGGCCAGCAAAACTACCTGCACATAATAGGCAACTGCCAGGCAGCAATCTCCCCTCTCCCTCACAGACTTGGGCCCATGCTGTCTGCTTGGAAGCTGTGATAACCCTCCTCAAGGAACTGGCCATTCCCATGGGTGAGGTTCATGGATTTGCTAGGTGAAGGCTTCCGCAGGATTCTGGAGGAAGACAAATGCCTCACGTCTGGGGGCATGCATAGGGCATGGGAAAGGTCCCGTCTCTTGCAGTGTTTTCCTGTTGGGACACACTACCCAATTCTTGGCCTAGGAATGGGTATGACAGGGGTCGAGGGTGGGCTGGGATCCCAGGTGAGGCACCAGGCTCTGGAGGCAGGCTCTGAGGCTGGAGTGGCATGGAATTTCTGCAATCAAAGCCCTCCATAAAGTCTCCTGGGGCAGCCTTATGAAACCTTGGTGCTTCTCTGGCAAGGGAACCAGCAGGGACATTCTTGCCATTCTGAGGATGTGGGAGGAGGTGTGCTTAGTGAAGGAAGCGACAGTGACTGGGCCCTGTCACCTCCCTGCTGGCCAGCCTCACCAGGGAGAAACTAAGCATGACCTTCTACCTGCAGTGGAAATGTGACTCCAGTAACAGGATGCTTATTTTACTGCCTATGACCGGCTTGTTGCTGGCTGCCCGTTGCAATCTGTCTTCAATGGAAGTGTCAGCCTTGTGTATCTTTTCAGGAACAAGGCAAACTATCATCAGGATTGTTGTGAAACAGAAAGTAGCCTCCTACTCTGAAAACCTTACAGCTTCATTACCAGCTGATCTTGTTACAGAAAATTATGTCCATAAAATAAAAAACTGAATTTTTTCAGTTGCCTTCCTCATTCCTTTCCAATCAAGAGTGCATCTTATAGAGTTTCAAAGGAAGTTCTAGAAGATACCGTGGACCTTGGTTTATGGTCTTAGATGACTTTAGCCAGCTCAGACATAGTAAAAAGAGAGTATTTGGATCTATTCCATTGACTCACAGATAAGATAGCCATCAGCTTGGAACATGAGTAGATTGGCTTGTGGGTGGAAGAGCCCACCTCATTGGAATTTATGTGAACAGGCAGGATGAAAAGTGGGAGCTCTAATGAACAGGCTGAGCGAAGGCTCCTATTCCCCAAATGGTGATGCTGGAGTTGTACATTATTTCTTAGTGAAAGAATTTTTGTGCAGTGAGGGCATGCATGCGATCTTGGAATTCCAACTAGCAGAGCTGCAAGTATGGTTTTAAAAGTGATGAAATACGAAGATATCAGTTCGCTAATGGAAACACTGCAAAGGAATGAGGTACAACAGTGCTGTGTGTTGCAAAATCGTGGTTTAGAATTGCTTCAAAATGTTGGTTTACTGTGGTGAATTGGATTTTCTAAGGATATTACTCAATTTCAGCACACAGGAACCTCAAAGAACCTAACAGAGACGAGAAATTTTTTTTTTTCCTGTTATGGCTTCTGAGACAGCACATATCACCTTGTGGAAGTCTGTTGGTTTTCCTTCTGCTGTTTGTAATACTGATAACCAGTTTCTTATCTGTTACAATTGATTTCTTTCTCTTTTTCTTTTTTTGAGATGGAATTTCGCTCTTGTTGCCCAGGGTGGAGTGCAATGGCACAATCTCAGCTCACTGCAACCCCCACCTCCCAGGTTTGAGCGATTCTCCTGCCTTAGCCTCCCGAGTAGCTGGGATGACAGATGCCTGCCACCAAGCCCAGCTAATTTTTTGTATGTTTAGTAGAGATGGGACTTCTCCGTGTTGGCCAGGCTGGTCTTGAACTCCTGACCTCAGGTGATCCACCCACCTTGGCCTCCCAAAGTGCTGGGATTACAGGCGTGAGCCACTGTGCCTGGCCATCTATTTGATTTTATGGAGGCCTATAATCCAGATGTTTAACCAAACACTTCTTATGATAAAAGAAGATACAAAATAGGAAATTAGGCAACTATTTCAGTCTTTCATTTAAACATGTTGTTAGAAGGTCTAAACCCATTACTGGGTCCTAGGCAAAAGCAGTTTACTTCTGTATTTTTTACTATTCAAGGTTTTTAGAGAATTGTTCAAAGACAAATTGGGATTGCTTGGAGAAAGGGAAAGTGATGATGATTTCATTGTATTTCTCTTACATCAACAGAAAAGATAGAAGCTGATTTTACAATGACAGTTCAGCAGCGCAGTGAAATTACTCAAAGGCAATTACTGGGAATTCAACATTCTTCAGTAATTCTGGGCACTGAAGAAAATTTCCAAGCACAAACTCTTTCCTGCCTGAGTGTCCCTTTTGAGACTGAAGAATAACATGAATGACTTAGATTCTCAAAGTAGAAAACCAACAACTGTTAATTCTAGGTGTGCTCCGAAGAACCGAAAGGCAGAATCCACAGTGCAAAAGCAGAAAGGAATGATTTTTTTCAGAGATCTGTCTTCTCCAGCAAGTTCTTCTGCATTTTTTCCAGAAACATTCTACTACTGAGAAGACTGGCCACTCCTCACCTTTTCCTTCTTGGGCTAAAGTTCTTGGTTAGTTGCTGATCTTGATTTGGAAAAAATAAAGTAAGGAATATTTGTTATTGAACTCAGCATGGAATAATCTATTTGATAAATTCTTTGAGGTATCATTTTAAAAAATCTTTTAATTTAACAGGTGGTGTTTGGTTACATGAGGTCTTTAGTGGTGATTTCTGAGATTCGGGTGCACCCACCACCTGAGCAGTGTACACTGCAGCCAGCCTGTACTCTTTTATCCCTCACCCCCTCCCACCCTTTTCCTCAAGCCCCAAAGTCTGTTGCATAATTCTTACATCCATATGTCCTCATAGCTTAGCTCCTACTTATAATACTTGATGAATTGTTAATGAGCATCATATTTTGATCTCAGTCTCATATTTTATAATAATTATTATTATATATAAAAACTTTTTTTCCGATAAATAACCTGAACTTTATTCCCTGTAGGGAAAACTCCATTCTAGATCAATGCCTAGCTTGGTCTATGTGCCATGCTAAAGAGAAGGAAGGCTGATTTCACCACAGCAGACAGAAAGGCTTCCCTACAAGTGGGTCCATATAACTGTGCAAGGCACTGCCTGGGCAGGAGATGAGTTCCTTGGCACTGGAGGTATGCAAGCTGAAGGACAGATATTGTTGAAGGGGAGTCAAGGATCAAATGAATCATTGGATCTTATGATCTATTACAGCCCTGAAGCTGTTCATTTCCTTTAGCACATGTTTTATTATTTTACATACCTTGGTTTATTTTTTTTTTTTTATTTTGTTTTGTTTTTAAGGTAAATATCATGTGTAAAGTTTCCTGCCCGCTCTCCAGATGCAAATTCCCAAGTTCTTCCAAGTCTGCCTTAACTTGATCAGAAAACCTCATATGTACACAGTGCAACGAACTGAGATGCTTAGCAAATTTCAGAAACAAACGTGATTGATCTCCAACATTCACCCTAGGCACGCCTGCTGCTGCTCTATGCACTGCTGATTCTTCAAGCAGCTGCAGAGTGTTTGTGCAAGGGTGTTTTGTATGCAGTTGTGGGCGTGGGTATCTTTAAGTTCGAGACAGAGTATGGGAGGGGTGAGTGTGGGTGGGTGGCGGGAAGCTGGGAAGAAGAACAGGTAGGAAGATAGGTCTGTGGTGTTTCCTGCAAACTTTAATTTCTTATGAAACCGTTACTACATGTAAAATGAGTTCCATAAAGCTTGACAACTGTTCCTTTTTCTGAGAAATAAGCTTTCCAAGAAAATTGAGTTATGGCTCCAATTAAAATAAACATACTTGAGCTGATGGAAACTAGAAATTCAGTTCATGGCGGTGTCTAAAGAGTCAGCATTTTCCACGTCTTTATCTGTGAGAAGGCCACAGAAGGTCCCACTTTCCATCCCAGCTGAGAGGGACTCTTCGTCCTCTATACCCCAGTAAAACCCTCTGATCACATCCCTAGCACAGGGCTCACCTTGTCTTTACTGCCTTCCTTTGACAGACATGCTTGTCTTATTAAACTGGGAACCCTGCAGAAGCAGGAACTACTCCTACACACACACACACACACACACACACACACACATGCGTGCCCCGGGTAGCACCAGCACAGGTTTGCAGATAGGAGGCAGGACCAGCTTACAGACAGAGAATGAAGAGGATGAAGGCAGGCCAGACTGGGAAAAGCAGACTAACGGTGTCTGAAGGAAGTTTCATTCATGTATCAAACATAATAGAGGTCTGTGCTAGGTTCTAAGGAGACAGAGGCAGTACTGCATGCTTTATGTCAGGGTCGGGTGAGGAGCAGACAGGTAAGCTAACATCTTTAGAGTCACTGGCTAGAGATGTTCTCATAGCACAGGAGCTTCCTATGATGCTAATAGAAAGCAGAGGAAGGAGGGATGCTTTCTGTTCATGATGACTCAGGGAGAGCTCCCCAGAGGATGTATCTAAACTAGGTCTTAGAGGATGAGAAAAGGAAAAGGACATCCCAAACAAGGAGAAAACCACCTGCAAAGACCAGGAGGCCAGAAGGGAAGAGTGTGCCCAGAGCATGTGGGCAGAGCTGGCCCACTGGCCAAGAGCCCATGTGAGGAGTTGGGGGATGCACTGGAGAGAGGCAGCCCATGTGAATCAGGAAGCGCTAGAGGTCTGCACAGAGCTAGGCTCTGTCCTACAGGCAGTGAAGCCCTGGATCTTTTCTCAGGGACCAGGGAGGGGCTGACGAGAGCCTGCTACAGGAAGATGAACTGGGCAGGAGGCTGGAGGGTGGGTGGAGAGAATGGGCAGCGATGGGGAGCACAAGGCCACCATGCAAGTGAGAAGCAATGAGTCCAACTCCATGGGGAGAGAAAGGTGAGAGAGGAGGAGGTCAGACTGGGCCATCTTGGCACTGACCAATCACAGCAGGAAAGGGAGGGAAGGAGTAGTTAGAGAAGATTCCATTTCTGGCTCCAGGTGACTGGGTAGATGGCAACGCCATTCACTGAAGCTAGGGACACACGAGAGTGGGCAGGGAAGGTGCTGAGTTCAGGTTTGGGCATCATGAGTCCCATGATAGGGACATCCAGCAGAAGTGGCTAGCAGGGGATTTCAGGGGCCAGGAGGTCAGTCACATAAGAGGCAAGGTCAGGTTTAGAGGTCAGAAAGAGTAGTGTGGGCCTGGTGGCTCCCATGTGTTGGGACCCTTCCGTGTTTCCCTTACCTTCTCCCCTTTCATCCCGGGAAGGCCGGTGGCTCCATCAACTCCAGGCTGTCCCTCAGGGCCCTAGGGAACATCAGTGACAATCAACCCACAACATTTCTGCTAAGAATCACATACATACGCTTGTTAGAAAAAGAGGGCAGGGTTGGGAGGCAGGTGAGGCTGGTGGGCCCAGGGTCTCATGTCAAGTGGAAGGCAGGAAACTAGTCCTCAGCCCAGGCTGGGTCACTGCTGACTGTGCACCTGTGGATAACTGTCCTTCACTCTCTGAATCCCATTTCCTCCTCTGTGGGGAAGTTAGAGGCAGCGTTGGACCAAATGGTCTCCAAGGGTCTCCCACCCCAGGTCCAGCCCTGATGGCCTATGATTCCAAGATTCTTTATGAATCTGTGTCTTCTATACAGATGCTTCTTGAGTTACAGTGGGGCTACATCTGATAAACCAATTGTAAGTTGAAAATATCTTAAGTCCAAAATGCATTTAATACATCTAACCTACCGAACACAGCTTAGCCTAGCCTACCTTAAACGTGCTCAGAACACTTCCATTAGCCTATAGCTGGGCAAAGTCATCAAACACAAAGCCTATTTTGTAATAAAGTGTTAAAAGTGAAAACAGAATGGTTGCATGGGTACTCAAGGTACTGAATGTGTATTGCTTTTGCACCATTATAAAGTCACAAACATCATAAGCTCAACTATTTGTAAGTTGGGGGCCATCTGCACTGACTGTGATAAAGCAGTGAAATGATAAGTAGGATGATGTTTTTCTTGGCTGCTGCTTCTCTGGAATCTCAACAATGATTCAGATGAGGAGGATTTCTGTTTACAAACTGTGAACTGCTCTCTCCCCACCATGAACCTTGAACAGTGCTGGGTTTTGCAATCTGTACACCGCTCCCCAGCTAAAGGAAGCCCCAGAGCCGCAGAGATGGGGAGAAGACTTCAGTTGCTCACCGGGGGCCCAGTTTCACCAGCAGCTCCGTCCTCTCCAGGAGATCCAGGCGGTCCCATGAAAACATCAGTTCCTGGTTTTCCTGGAATCCCAGGTAAGCCAGGTGGGCCTGGGGGCCCTGGAGGACCCTAAAAACACAGATACTCTGTTAGAAACAGTGGGGGAATACTGAATGAGATACTGAATATGTGCTTCATACAGTCTCTCAAATTCTTACAACAATCCTACAAGTAGGGATTGGTGCTCCCACTTCACAGATGGGGAAACTGAGTCTCAGTGAGATCATGCAACTCAAGGGCTCTCAGACACACAGCTAATTAGTAGGAGAGCTGGGATTTGAATCTTGGTCTTTCTGAGCCCATCGTATCGTGTTTTCTCCCAAACGGCTGAATACAAAACCCAATTAGCTGGAATTCCTGAGAAGTGTTCTGGTGAACTGAGTTTTCCGGTGAACTGTGAGGTCAGTCAAAAGCTGCCTGTTGGATAGCCTTGTTGTTAAAACTCTTTCTGAAGTGTACTAGTGTTTTTAGCTCATTGCTCGGCTGGCTGACCCACCAGGCTGGGAGATTCATTTGGCTCCCATTCCATTTAACAACAGAGTCTAGAACCCATCTAGCCCTGGCCATGAGGGGCAGCCAAGTGAAGCTTTCAACTGGGGATTCAGTACAGGTGCCCAGGGACAGAGGCAACAGCTGCTGCCAGAGAAGGAAGAAGCTCCCCTGGGGGCAATTTCGGAAAGGACTGGTGGAGCCACAGCCTTGGCAGGGGGCCAGGGGAGCAAGAGGCACCAAGAGAGAAAGAGTGGTCTGGAGATGGAGGCCTGGAGATGGAGGCAGGGAGGGGGTGCATAAGGGAAGGAGATTTCAGGAAGGTTCTGGAAGCTGAAATAGAATGTGCCACCCAGAGACGAGGCCAGCAGTTCTCTTTAATGAACAGGGTGAGAGGAGGGGGAGGGAGAGTCAAAAGCCAACTGGCAGAGGTGAAGGGCAGTGGGCACACCTGCTGCGGGGAAGCCTGCTTGAGAAGCCCACTGAGGAAAGGAAGCAGGTGGGCAAGAAGGTCCTGAAGATAAATGTAGGCTCGTACTCACTTACAATGCCACTGATCAAAGCAGACAATTTCAAACATATATAGGGAAAAGGAGGATGAACCCCCATGAGCTCACCACCAGCAACCCCAGTGGTAGCCGGTCTGGTTTCATCTGTCCCTGACCCCAGGTCCCTCCCTCTGGGGTTATTTTGAAGGCAGTCCCAGACACCATGTCACGTCCTCCTTCACACTCACTCTCAGCAGCTCCTCACTGCCCACCAGGTCACCAGAGCCGGAGCTGACGCCCGAGCCCCAGCCCAGGCCAGAGCCCTCCACCTCTGCTCCCACCTGGAGAGAGAAGAAATTTCCACAACTTGTATTCAACTGTCAGATTTCAAGGACAGCCACGTCACTGAAAGTTTTCCCCCAAATGGGGAAATATTTCCCATATTCTGTAGCCCGGTAACTTCAGCTCCCCATTTTCCCTCTGTCTTTTCTCCCACTCCCCTCTCCAGCTACCTTCCTCCCTTGCTGCCTCCCAGCTTTGCAGCCCACTCATGTCTTCAGCCTCCTTTCCTGCTTTTCAATTCCCTACCCATCCTTCAAGGCCCAGTTCCGCAGTCTCCTCCTCCATGAAGCCCTCCCTACCCCATTTCCAGGCAGAATTCTTCTCTCCCTTCTTGGTGCTCCCACTAGCCTCTATCAAGTTCTCAGTCAGCTGCTTGAAGCTTAGTTGTGCGTGTGTCTGTCAGCTCCTCTAAACTAGAACTTCTCAAGGGCTGGCCCAAACCTTAGACACACTGAGTACCCAGAGTCCAAGGGGGCCAAGCACCCAGCGGGCTCTCAGTGCGTACTTGAATGCCATCAAACATATCTGAAGAAACAGGAGAATCTCCAAAACACCTTTCTAGTACTTAACTCTTGAAGATGGAAACCAGGCAGGGCCTAATTCATTCATCGAATGTGTGTATACTGAGTACCCTGGAGAGGCACCAAGGAAGAGCTGGGTTTTTGGGGTACAGCTGGATTTAGGAAGGTCACAGTGGTGAGCACATGTGTGTGGGAGAAGGGAAGTGGTGATAGAGAGGCAGGGAGACCAGTTAGGAGGCTGGTGCCATTGCCCAAGAGAGGAGGAGGAGGCATTGCACAGCTAGACTCAGGGGAACTTGGAGACACACTGGACAGGGCTGGGAAAGGAAGAGGACCACTCAAGGATGTCCCTCTCTTGGTGACCAGGTAGATGGGGTGCCATTCCCAGAGATGGGGAAACCCAGGAGGAGGAGCAGGTCTGGGGCATGGGTAATGAGTCCAGTTTGAGGAAGTGTTGAGTTCGAAGAACTTCTGGGACAATCAAGGTACAGGATATAAACTGGATAGAAATCAATTCTGCCGCTGCACACTGTGGAGTCCTAGTAGAGGCAGAAGGCCCTGGGGTCTAACTGTAAGATACTTTGGGGGCCAATAAGGAGAGTCCTCAGCCTGCAGCTGTTTTGGCTGCATCCCTGGTCTTGCACCTGTGTGTGTGACAAACCTAGATGGGAATCTCACCGTGGGTCCAACAGGCCTGGAAGGTTCAGGAGGGCTAGGAAGCTCCTCCCCAGCATCACCCTAAAGAAAGCAAAATGGTCAGTGAAGTGCTGGAACCCTGTTCCTCCTGTGTCCCCACCTTTTTGTAGAAATCAGGCACATCTTTAAAATCAGGGTCACATAGGAGTGGAAAATGGCGAGACAGCTCAAGGGGAGGCCTTGCTCCACCCCAGGCTCAGAAGCCCTTTGTTTCTGTGCCACACTTGGAGGGCACGGGCTGTGGTGGAAAGAGCTGACCAGCATCAGCACACATAGCACACACACTCCCTTCTTCCGGGATTTATTCCCCGCTTTCTGGTCTGAGCCCCGTTACAGCACCAGTGCTCAGGCCCAATATGGCCTCCCTGAAGCCTGCCCTGCCCACCTGCTCTTCCCACCAGGGCCTGTGTCCTTTACAGGAACGTCATTGCTCACAGTCTGCCCCTCTGGGACCGTGTGCCCCTCAAGAGCAGGCACAGTGCCTGAATCACCTCCAGGTCTCAGCACCTGGCACAAGGCCAGTGCTCAGAAAATGCTTTTAGAATGGCAGAAGCACCCATTTGGAAAGGAGACAGATGAAAGAAAATGCAGAGTAGCATCCCAGGAGGTTCTGGCTGTCAAAAAGTGCCCAGAGAAATGGCTTTCCTGACAAATAAGGTGACGGGATGGCCTGATGAGCCAAAAAGAGTGGAAACGTCAAGCCCCAAAATCTGTGTGTTGTGAGGCCTCCTCTCAGAGCCTCCTGCTGTACCCAAGCCCTGCTGGCATCTGATGTCCACTGGGGTGGCCAGTGGCAGAGAGAGGTGAGGACATTGACCTCCCCAGCCCCAGCCCTCCCTTCCCCACACCCTGGGGGGCAGACTTAGAAGGCCGCAGGGCAGGAGCATCAACTACCACAAGGAACAGCCTCCGTGCAGCCCAGAGGCAGGCAAGGTGGGCAGAGGACCAGGGTCATGGTGGAGATAAGGAGGTTTCCATAGGTAGCCAAGTTGCTGCCTATGGCTAGAGCAGGCTCCCTGGGCAGGATCTCTTGACTGGGGTCACTGTGGACATATCCCCACTTGGGAACAGCTTAATGCCAGCAGCTGTTTTGGTTAGAGGAATTTGTTATTTCTGCGGTGACTGACACCAGCTAAAGCACTTCCATAAACATCCCCTCATTTCATCCCACACCACAGGGTTATCATCACCACCCCCACTTTACAGATGCAGAAACTGGAGCAAAGAAATAGTAAAGGACTTTCGGGAGATTCTACAGCTACAAAGAGGCAAATCCAGGCCTGTGGTCCTCAGAAGCTTTTGTCTACCCAACATTTTCACAGGAAGAGCCAGGTGTGGATTCATAGGACCCTTTGATAATTGACAGAGAAGCCAAGGCCCACAGAGGTCAAGGTACTCGGCCATAGTCACTGGGTGGTGAGAAGAGACTCAGCCAGAACTGCCTGGTGCCCTCTTCATGATGTCCCAGACCTACAAGTCCACTTCTTTTGGGCTCAGCCCTCTTTGTGCTTCTACAATCCCCTTGATCAGAACAGACTAAATCAAACCCAAATAACATGCTTGGGACACTTGATCAGGAGCCAAAGTGCTCCCCGGGATGGTCATAGCACAAACCTTTTCTCCTTCGGGCCCAGCCTGTTCTTTCATTCCCACGTGTTCTCTTTGAGCCTAAAACAAGAAGATTTGGTTAAAACATGGCCACAAGGTATTGGGACATGGGGCTGCTGAGTTCTGATGACATTCCCTGATCCTGGTCAGTGAGCTGGGCATGAGCTGGGGCTTGCCCTGGGCTGAAGTCAGGGAGCCCCGTGAAGAGAGAGGCTGCCTGATCACTGCAGCATCTCCTGCACCGGCAGACAATAGGCTCCCAGTGCCCATCTGCCAAAGGACTAGTGGGAAGATCCTGGCATTTGGAGTCCCCCACCCCTGACAATCAGTCTTCTCTCTCACTTGTGTTGCATAACACATATTTTTAAATATATTACTTCATTTTCAGGGCAACATTCTCTATATATTCACTAAGATCTATTAGTCAGTCCTTAGAAATGTAATGACATCATTGTGACCAGTGTGGGCTTTGCTAATCAACTTCTGGCTCCCGTCTAAAGACAGTGGTTGTAAACAGTGCAGAAAACCAAAGCACCAAAAAGTCCAGAGACAAAGGCTCTCACTCCTACTGGACCCCTGAGAGCTATGTGAACTTGAGCAAAGCTCTAATCCTTTCTGGGCCTCATCTGCAAAATAATTCTAGACAGCTAATTTATTGAGCATGTACTATGTGTTGGGTCATGTTTTCCACATATAAACTCATTTAATCCTCACAAATCAAGAGGTGGTTTCTCTCATTATGATTCCCATTTTATGCATGAGTCAACTGAGACAGAGAGATGTGAAGAAACTTGGCCACAGATATGTGGCAGAGCCAGGCAAGCTGCAGTGCCATGGTAACTGTGAGATTGAAACTTACCTGCAGTCACCACAGCAGAACAGCTTGCCTGACTGCCACATATCTGTGACCAGTACTGATCCTAGAGGCCGGGCACAGTGGCTCGTGCCTGTAATCCCAGCACTTTGGGAGGCTGAGGCAGGTGAATCATTTGAGGTCAGGAGTTCAAGACCAGCCTGGCCAACATGGTGAAATCCCATCTCTACTTTAAAAAAAAAAAAAAAAATACAAAAATTAGCTGGGCAGTAGTGGGCCATGCCTGTAATCCCAGCTACTCTGGAGGCTGAGGTAGGAGAATCACTTGAGCCTGAGAGGTTGAGGCTGCGGTGAGCCAAGGTCACGCCACTGCACTCCAGTCTGAGCAACAGAGTGAGACCCTATCTCAAAAAAAAAAACCAAAACAAAACAGAAAAACAAACAAAAACCTGATTCAATTGATATTCCACGGTGGCGTTCTTGACAATCCTGTGTTTTTAGACTCTCTGCTCGGGAATTGGGCATTCATCTGAGTTCGCTGCAGATCCTAAAGGGGGTACTTAGCGGCAATCTGTCTTCATCAGTTACACACCAGGAAGAAACGCTGTGTGTCCATGTCTCCAGCTCTCTCTCTCTGTCATTCTGTCGCTAACACTCTCTGTGTCTGTCTCTCTTTCTGTCTCTTTGCCTTCTCAGAGCTTTTAAAAAATGTCATAAACACTGTAACCCCGATAGTGGAAAACACCACAATGTATTAAGACCCTAACAACCTTCCACAGTTACACCACTTTGTGGCAACTGCCAACATTTACAGAGGGTATTTCCTTCTAGTGTTTTTAAATAGCTAACCACACACTATACTCAGGTTTATAGCTAGCTTCTTTCACTTACATTGTATGCTAAGCATTTCCCCCATCATTAAATATTCCTAACAAGTATAGTTTTAATACCTACATAACGCTCCATTGTTTGACTACATTTTAATTCAATGAAACTTCTATTGTTGGCTGATTAAATTATACCCAAATTTTTTCTATTATGGACAATACTGAGATTAGCATCCCATAAACAAAGCCTTTTTTTAAACAACAGCAACAAAGGCTATCAGACTACCTCCATTAGAATCAATTGCTAGAAGAGAAGTTTCTGGGTCAGCAATATGCACTCTTAACAGTGGTTAACATATGTAGACAAAGACCTTCCCAGTAGCAGTAACCCTCACACTCCATGAGCACAGCCAGCCTTACCAGACTGACTTCTCAAAGCTGAAAACACAAAGGGTCTAAGGAAGAAACTGACCCAGTTTCTTTAACAAATTAATGGCAAAAGGGAAAAAGAAGGCCGGCGAAAATGAGAGATTAAGACAAACTTAAGAGGCATGTCAACCAAATGCAATGTGTAGACCTTGTTTGGATTCAGATTCAAACAAACTAACTGGAAAGAGGTATTTTGAAACAAAATAACCAGGGCATTAGAGAACATGAAGGAACCACGGCTAATTTTGTTAGATGGATTAAGACACTGTGGCTGTGACAAAAAAAAAAAAAAAGGTACCAGATCACGCTATCAGCCATACACAGTGAATGATTTACCAGTTAAGTGATAGGATGTTTGGGGTTGATTTTTAAATACTCCGGTGTTCCCCTTCCCTACAAAAACTTTGGTGGTAGGAGGTGGAACAGGTGAAGAAAGATTGGCAAAGCGTTGATAATTATTCAAACTGAGTGACAGGTTTATGGGGGTTAATTGTACTATTCTAAGCTCCTTTGTGACGTTTTTAAGTTTTCAATAATAAAAAGTTAAAAAGAGAAAGAAAAAGAAAAAGGAGGACTGGCTCTGTCTGTGCCTGATGTGCCATCACTGGGGAGATTTGAACTTGGTGCTTTGTGTATACCTTGGGGTGAGGTGCAGAAGAGCAGAGGATGTTGTTTAGGAAGTCACAGCGCGTGGGCAGGTGGGTCCAGAGCTGGCTGCCCACAAGGATGCCCTGCAAGCCCAAAGTCCCAGTCCCAGTGTCTCAGTTACTGGTCTAGCACTGGACTCAGACATCCACATTGTTTTAAGCTTTCCAGGCATCTCTAATGTGCGAGTTGAAAGCCAGAGTTGTTCATCTTTTTCCTTTTATAGATGATGACAAGGAGGTCCAGGGCACACCACAAGCCAGCGGCATCCCTGGAAACGGAACCTCGACCTCCTGGGCCCCAGTCCAGGGTCTTTCCACCAGACCACACTCTCACAGATGAAGACTTCAGCTGTGTGAAGCTCAAGAGCTCAAGCTCTGCAGGCCAGCATGCACAGGTTCAAATCCCAGGTGCACCTCTTAGAGGCAGGCAACAGTGCCAGATGACTTTACCTCTCCGCACCCTACCTCCCATTCACCTTATACCGAAGAGACGTGGTGCGAAGGGAACCAGATAAACTTGGAGCACAAAGTACTTAACCAATGTCAGTTCAGATGGTATATTTCCTGCTCCTTGATTGTAAATTCATTGGGAACAGGAGTGAGGTCACAATCATCTATATCTACAAGTGTCCCAACTGCGGGCCCAGAGCCGCTATGTGTCCAGTCAACGAGTGAATCAACGAATGAATGGAAGACCACTCTAAAGAGACAGACAGCAGCGTGACAACTGCTGGAAGAAGCCCCAGAACAAGGGACATTCAGGACCTCAGGAGGTTCTCCTGATCTCCCGTCCCACAGCCTGTCCCCTCACAGGTCAGTCCTGCCACACTGTGGCCAATGGGCCACATGACTGTAGCTTGAGTCGTGGCTTTCAAAGTGTGCATGACCAAGCGGTACTTGGGAAACTAATGAGACCATGCTGGTCACCACAGAGATGGCTTCCTTTAAAAATGTGTTCACATTGCAAGAGCAAATTCAGTCCCTGCTTCACACAAGCTGAAGCTGAGGACCAGCTCTAGGTTTCCCATTTCTAAAAGACACAGTTATAGCCCTTAAGTAGTGACAACCCCAGGTGTGTGTACAGAGCTTTGTAAACATTCTCCAACCTGCATTCTCGGACTTCGCCTTGCAGTCATTCATTTTCACAGATGAGGAAACAGAGGACCAAAAAAATTAAAGGATTTGCTTAAGGGCCCACAGTTGCAGCCAAGAGTCATAAGAATTCATGCTGGCAGGGACTTGGAGGTCACCCCCAACACACACACAGAGCTGATGCTCTTATCCCCTCTACAGACCCACCACGTCTTATTGTCAGCTTTGCCCCTGTAACAGCACTGACTGTTAGAACTCAGTTCAGTCCAAAGATCAGTTTGGGACACACAGCTAGGTCCCCTTGATTTTCATCTCTTGCTTTTTCTCTATGGTTGCCATCTCCTCAAGTGTTCCCCAGGTTAAAGGCCCTCGAATGCCCAAATTTGCAAACCAACGTGAAAACCTGCCTCTGACAAAGCTGGGGCCAACCCTCCCACAATTCTGGCTTTTCTTTCCCTCCCCGTAAGGTCTGGCAAGTCAAATCTTTACAGCTCTATGCCACTTACTGGAGTGACTCCTCTTTCAGGAGCCGCTGTGGGCAGAGGCAGCGGTGGCCCATCAGGGGGAAGGCTGCCAGACTCTTCACTACCAGCTGTGGTGGGGGGCTTCGCTGTGGTGGCTGCTGCCAAGTCTTCTTCATGACCAGGACCCTGAAAACAAAACCAGCATTATGTGTCACCTCTCCTGGCTCACAAGGCAGCCGGGGAGTTGGGGTAACTCATTTCTGCAGTGCTAGTCCAGTTTCAAAGCACATTCTTATCTACAATCATCGTTACCCCAGCATACCCCTTCTGAAATACGCATCTCCTCTAAGCCTCAGCGCCAACTGTGGACCACTCATCTCTATGAGAAAATTCTTGAGCAAGGCTAGGAGGGAGCAGGGCTGGAGCCACTGCCACGCTCCCGCATTGCATCCTGCCTCCCTCCGGCCATTGCCCACTAGACATGTGCTCATAACCGAGGTGCAGGTGCCCCTGCCAAGGCCAAGGAGAACTATTGTCTCACAATGCAGACTTGACTCTCCCCTGTGAGCCAAAGAGGATGCCAGATGACACTTACAGAAGTGACTGCCTGCTCAGGGGCCATGGTGGCTGTGATGGGAGCCAGGACGTCTGTGGGGATCCCACTGGCTTCCTCATCCTCGAAAGTACTGAGGGGTACTTCGATTGCAGCTGTGGCTGTTGTTAAACTCTCTTCACTGTTTGGACCCTGAAATGAAATTGGCATGAGGAGCTGCGCCCCTTCACCCATGCCCCTGGTTCAGGGGGTGTGAGGCTGCAGGGTGGAAAGTGCTGGGGCCTCAGATAACTGGAGGCTCCATGCATCTCTTTCCTTTGCTCCTCCAGGACCACACCTTCACCTCCAGCATTAGAACACACCTCTCAGGGCATCCCCCACCCACCTCAGAGTTCCCTCTAGCTCATCTCTGCCAAGCACTTCTCTGGCCTTAGCTTTGTGAAAGGAAAATAAATCTCAGGATCCCCACCATTAAACCAAAGGGGAAAAAATCAATCTGGGAGCTGCTTAGGGCAAATCTGTCTCCTATTCTATCCCTAACAAGATAGCTACTAAAATAAAAAAGCTACGTACCCTCCTGATAATTTATTCACAAGGAAATTCCTTGCAGACAAAGGACAGACAGAACTCAAAGTTATCCCTCTGCTTACTGAGATAAATACTTCGGCTTGCTTCCTTTGGAAAGGCTAATCAGAAACTCAAAAGAATGCAACTGTTTGTCTCTTATCCACCTATGACCTGGAAGCCCCCTCCCCACTTCGTTTGTCCCTCCTTTCTGGACAGAACCAAGGTACACCTTACATAAACTGATGGATGTCTCATGTCTCCCTAAAATGCATGAAACCAAGCTCTGCTCCAACCACCTTGGGCACAGGTCATCAGGACCTCCTGAGGTTGTGTCATTGTGTCATGGGCATGTCCTTACCCTTCGCAAAATAAACTTCTTAACTTTCCTGAGATCTGTCTCAGATATTTGGGGTTCACATTTTGGCAACCACAAAGAGTTGATTCTGAGTGGAGATGCCCCTGACCTTTGACAAATCTATTATTGGTGTTTGGTACCAGCTTGAGCTTTCTTTATGGTTCAAACCAATAGGGTAATCTGCTGAGGCCTGGAAGCCTCCCCTCCAGAGAATTCCTGATCTCCCAAAATTTGGTCGAGATATAAAGTTTATTTTACTGTATAATTTCTTTTTTTGAGTTTTACTTGCTTCCAACAAGGCAGGCAAGTTTTCCTGTTTCTAGGATGATGGAAGGCACTTAACTTCTTTCTGGAGTTTGAGCTCACTTCCAACAGGGAAGGCAACTTTAAGGTTTTTTCTGCTTCCAGAATGGTAGAAGGCAGTCTTCAGCCTAAGGCCCATCCCTAGTGAGAAGCTGAACTGAGGTTTTCTTGGCTAAAGTTAAGATTAACAGCCAGCTGTTCTTAATTTCTCCTTACTATTAGAGCGCTCAGTAATCATATTGTTAGGGGTTTTTTTTGGTTGTTGTTCTGGTCTTTCTCCCATCAGATTTGACCAACTCTACCTGACTTGGTCAAATCTGAATGAGGATTCTAAATTATGGGTAACAAGGCGTCTCTGAATTGGCTAAAATTTCTCACAGCTGCAAGAGAGGGGAAAAAAAGCAAAACATGCACACGGTTGCTGTGTTTGCTTCCTGTCTTAATAATTTTTTTCTTGTGCTCACTTCGGCACACATATACTAAAAATTGGAACGATACAGAGAAGATTTGCATGGCCAATCAAAAGAAATAATAATAATAATAATAATTTTTTTCTTTCATTTACTTTTCTTCTATCCTGTATTTCCTTCCTCCTTTGCCATCTTCAGTACCAAAAAAATCTAGGGCCCAGTGTGGTGGCTCACACCTGTAACCCCAGCACTTTGAGAGGCCAAGGCAGGCATACCACAAGGTCAGGAGTTTGGGACCAGCCTGGCCAATATGGTGAAACCCCATCTCTACTAAAATTACAAAAATTAGTTGGGTGTGGTGGCATGTGACTGTATTCCCAGCTACTCAGAAGACTGAGGCAGAAGAATCACTTGAACATGGAGGTGGAGGCTGCAGTGAGCCAAGATCATGCCACTGCACTCCAGCCTGGGCGACAGAGCGAGACTGTCTCAAAAAAAAAAAAAAAAAAAAAAAAAAAAATATATATATATATATATATATATATATAGAGAGAGAGAGAGAGAGAGAGAGAGAGAGAGAGAGAAAGCTTCTCATGACTCAAACCCCTTCAAGAACTCAGAACAAAGGCACCACCTGCCCCTTTTAAAAGTGTTCCATTTTTTTTGTGGAGTTTCAAGAGTCATGGGCAGATTCTTCTTAGGTCTAAAGCTCTGCTCTCCTCTATTGTAAGACCTGACCTCTTTGGCTTTTGGGGGTACCAGCGATTACCTTGTACTGTGAGAGGATTTGACCTTGGTGTGTATAATGGTGGATGAGAGCTACAAAGTCAGAGGTGGCTGGGGACAATTTAAAGGAAGTGGTCTCAGCTGTTTATTTTTTTCTCCTAGGATGCTATTGTTTAGGACCCTAATTCTAGTTCAGAGGTGCATTCTAAAGGATCTCTTCTCATTGCTTTTCCTCCTGAAATTAATCTCAATTGGCTCATGTGAGCATTTTGCATGAGGAATTGAACTATCGTTTTCACAGATAAATAGGAGAATGAGTTTCCTCAGTTCTAAAGAGAAAGGGCATTTTGCTCTTCCCAGCTGAAATGTGCCCCTGGGTGACTGGAGGCCAAGTGTGTGTGTCTGGGGGGTTGACCGCCCCAAGACATGCAGCAACCCTACAGGAAACCCCCAACAAAATTAGTTTAAAAAGCCTTGTCCAGGAAGGACACACAGGAGCTGGTCACTTTGCATTTTGATTTTGAGCCCTCTTGGAGGTGCTAGAACTACAGAGAGATAAACTGAGACACGTAAGAGGGTAGAAATGACAGTGGTGACACAATGTGGAGTCTCACCTGCAACCAGGACACTTTGACCTACTCCACTAAAATGCTAGGCCACAGCTCAGTTCCTCCCTTAAAAAAAAGGGGGGGGGGCCAGTGCAGTGGCTCATGCCTATAAACCCAGCACTTTGGGAGGCTGAGGTGGGTGGATCACCTGAGGTCAGGAATTTGAGACCAGCATGGTGAAACCCCATCTCTACTAAAAATACAAAAATCAGCCAGGTGTGGTGGTGCATGCCTGTGATCCCAGCTACTTGGGAGGCTGAGGCATGAGAATCTCTTGAACCTGGGAGGCAGAGGTTGCAGTGAGCTGAGATCATGCCACTGCATTCCAGCCTGGGTGACAAGAGTGAAACTCAGTCTCAACAACAACAACAAAATGGAATAAAATATACTCATATAAACAAAATTTGGAGCATATTTCTACCTGATTTCTCCAAACTTGGACATTAATTGTGAGTATTCTTAACCTATGACAATACAGTTATTTGCGTAGTGTTCTTAACCTATGACAATACAGTTATTTGCGTAGTGTGGTAACAATCTGTTTTCCTTTGAAATAAAACACAATTGAAGACACTGGCTATTTTACCAAGGTTTTGACTTGAATGGCATGCTATCAGATACAGACTCCTTTAAGGAACCAAAGTTGATGTATAGAGCCAATAAAAGCCCCTTGCCTCATACTTTGTCTACACAATCTCTGTACAGATTCCTGACCTGTGGTAGATAAAGAATGTCACTTTCTGACAGGCTCAGGAGCCCCAAGTTTTCTTAAGACCTCAAGGTGAGGACTTGACCCAATTAATACAGGTATTTGCAGGCCTGGGCTGTGCTTAAGGCACTGAAGTCAAATATGAGCTTCTTTATGGAATAAAGTTCCAAAAACGTCAATTTAAAAAAAAGAGGAACCTATATGGCAAAGAACTATGCTTGTTGACTTTATGCAAATACTCAGGCCAAGTACAATAAGACTAAAACTTAATTTGCAAAAGAATTTGTCCTATAATTTTTATTTAGTAAAAATGGAACTGGAAAGAGAACATTATGTTTTAAAAAAAACTACAGAACACCTGTTGTTAGATTTTGGTCTTGCCTAATGTTTCTCAATTTTTACTATTTTCTACAGTTTGGACTGAATTCTAAAATTCTTCCTGGCCACAAGTCTCCAAAATCATGCTTTCAATTTTTTTTTCTTCTTACTTTTCTTTTTTCCCCCACTTTTCCTGATTTGAAATCACTAAAAATTAATCCATGCTTTTTTTAAGGCCTGTGAACTGAAGCTAGACAAATTAAACTTCAGAGGAAAATAACAGCAACCTATTTACATACATAAGCCACTTTCATAGCTGCCTACTGATGTGTGGGCTTCAGAGTAATATGACCTATATCAATTTTCCAGGATTGTTCTTCTTTTTTTAGTTGTTGTTTTTCTCCCTTTTTTCCCCTATTTTTTTTTGCAGAATATGAGACTTTACAACCTGCTAAAAATGAACTTTGCTAATAACATGGGACCTACCTGTCTAGGAATAAATCGTCCTAGCCATGAGAGACCAATGAAACCTGAGACTAGATATTCATTTTCTTTAAAATGCTTTTAAAAAGGGGGAAATGTGAAAGGAAAATAAATCTCAGGACCTCAAAATCACTAAGCCAAAGGGAAAAATCAAGCTGGGAATTGCTTAGGGCAAACCTGCCTCCCATTCTATTCCCTTAAAAAAATACCTACTCAGATAAGAAAGGCACATACCTCCCTCACAATTTGTCCATAAGGAAATTCCTTACAGACAAAGGAAATGCAGAACTAAAAGTCATCCCTCTTCCCACTGAAATAAATGCATATCTGATGGCTTCCTTTGGAAAGGTTAATCAGAAACTCGAAAGAATGCAATAGTTTATCTTTTATCTACCTAAACCGTGGAAGGTGTTTACAGTAGATGAAACACCTCCCCACTTTGAGTTGTCCTGCATTTCTGGACAGAACCAAGGTACATCTTACAAATATTGATTGATATCTCATGCCTCCCTAAAATGCATAAAACCAAGCTATGCCCCAATCACCTTGGACACATGTCATCAGGAGCTCCTGAGGCTGTGTCATGGGCACATCCTTAACCCTGGCAAAATAAACTTCCCAAATTGAATGAGACTTGTTTCAGATACTCTTCCTTTACAGCTTATACACCTCCAGTAACTAGGATCTCACCACCTCTACAGGCAGCCCTTCTATTTTCAGACAACTCTACTGGTCAAGTTCTACTTTCTATGAAGCTAAGACTTGGTAGAACTGGGACCTGATCCCTGGCTTTCCCACTCTGTGATGTGACTTCAAAGAAAAGGGAAAGGGAAGGGAGGCAAGGAAGAGGAAGAGAAAGGACAACTGGAAAAGGAAGAAGAAGGAGAAACCATTTTGTTCAATAAAATAATCCATACAACTGCCCAGTGGCAGAAGGCGCCCTCAGTGCATGTTCCCCCCACTGTAAGGCTTCCCAGCATGCATGCTAAAAGGCTGAAGACTGCCTGACGAGCACAGACCAGGGGCACAAGTGCGTGCAATGACATCAAAGGCCAGGGTTGTTGATCTGTGACATCCTGATTACCCAGCCATTCACTCACTCAGCAGATCCAGCGCCTACCATTAGTCAGGAATAAAGTACGTCAATCAACAACATACTGTATCTGTAATCTCTGTTTTAGCAGAGCTTACATTCCGGTAGGGAGCCAGACATGAACTATTTGCCAAGTTTATTATCAACTAGAATGAAGATGAGGCCTTCTGAGGACAAGAGAGGGGAGATTTCACAGTGCCGAATGACATGGTCTTGAGGAAGTGATATTTGAGCTGAACTCTAAAGGATAAGCAAGAATTAAAAGGAGGAGAGAAGGGAGAAAGGTTCTCAGCAGAGAGAAGAGGATATGAGGCGAGAAGAAGAGAGGCATGATGGAGAAACTGGAAGGTCAATGTAGCTGAAGTGCTGAGAGCCAGAGAGGAGGGGCCCAAGAGTTGGTCAGCAAGGTTGGGCAGGCCAGACCCTGCAAGGACTCTCAGGCCAGAAAGGGAGCTGGTCTGCAGAGAAGAGTGATAGGAAGCTTCCAGGCAGGGGGCTGGCAGACTGGAGACAAGCTGTGAGAGGATGGAGGAGGCCAGATAGGGCCCTTAGCAATGGCCTGGGCTGGGGATGCAGCAACTCAGTGCAGGGGCCAGCACTGGAGAAGGACAGAGTCAGCGATTCATGATGTGTTGGGGCAGAAAAAATCAATAAGACTTGATGGTTGATAGGATGTAGAACTCAAGGGAGAGAAAAGAAAATGCTGGATTAGGTGACTGGAAGATGATGGTCCCATTCATCTGAGGTGGGAAGACAGGAGTGGAAAGGAGGAGTTCAGGTTTGAATCAGCTGAGCTGGAAGAACTTGAGGGCACCCATTGTAGAGACAGCATAGGGACAGACTGGCCAAGTGCCTTGGGATGCTGTGTCCTGCTGTCAGGAGCTGGACAGTGTCTGCGCGCTGCATGAGGAGAGGGCTGGGAAGGCTGGCCATGCCTTCTGACCCCTACTGGGGATTGCTTCATGAAGCCTGACTCCCGCTGCCCTCTGAAAGCTTGCCACTCCTCCATTCTGGCTCTCGCCCCCCGCAGGTGAAGGCAGCAGGGTTCTGCATGCAGCTCTATGACACATGCTTCCTCTCCAACTCACCCATCCCCATGGCCCTGCTGCCCACTGGCCTCCAGGGGCTTCACCACACTCACCCAATGCCTTGGCAAACTCCACTCCCAACTGAGTATTTGGTCAGAGACTTCCCTGCCTCAGGCTCCCCTGGGTTTGCTGAGCAGGAGCCCCACACTCTGAGAAGGCCAGGGGCTGCTCCTGCCATGACCTTGACCTCTGGGCTCTGCACGATCCTTACCACAGTGGCCTCTTCCCTGAGGCTCTGGGTGGATATGGAGAGGTCCGGCTCCCCGGAAGGCATACCACTGGCCTCTGCTTCCCCAGGCGTGCTGGCGGGCACCTTGGCCTCTCCCACTGCTGTTGCTGCTAAAACCTCTTCATTATCTGGACCCTGAATAGAAAGTCAGCATGAACCAGGTCAGTGTCCCATGATGCTGATCCACCACAGTGTGGTGCGGAAGAGCCAGCCAGGGCCCCTCCAGCACTGCGTTCTCCACGTGCTCCCTGTCAAAGCACCTCTACACCAAGACCTCACCTCACACATAAACAGTGAGACATCAGACAGAAATACAGAAGCCTGGGTTCCTCACGAGACCACCCCAGCATCCCACCTATGTGCTGTGCCATCAGCGCCTCCCTGCCAACCCCGAGGGGCATGGGCTCACCAGCAGCCTTTCCAACCTGTCCCCTAATCAGAGAGTGCAGCTTCTACTGGTGCTTAAGTCACTGCGTTGGGACAGAAGTTCAGGTCCTGAGACTCCACCTCTTTCTTGTTGAAGGTAGTCTACTCTCATGGACCACTCCCTGTCCCGCTCTCTCCCTAGCCCAGTGCCGTCTGGCTTCCACTGCTCTGACAACTCTGAGGCTGCTCTCCCCAAGGCCATCACCGTGAGTGGACAAATTCAATGTATGCTTCTCAGTTCCTTGCTCACTGGGACTTCCGGGAGGACATGTCATTGTTAGCCACACTCCAGAGCAAGCTGACACCACCACTCACCTGACCTTCAACACAGCCTCCATCCCCTTTCTCCAAGTTCGCTTCCCCATCCTTTCTCCACTCGGTAGTCAGGCGATCTTCTGGAATTCTAATCTGGCTACATCCGTTCCTGGTTTCTTACCCTTCAGTGACTCCCTACTTCTGCTGAATCTTCTCTGTGCCCTCAGAGCTCTCCAGCCACCTCTCCCCGACCCCTGACTCACACTTGACCTGCAGGCGTGCTGCCCTTCTTCAGGCTCCAGGCCTCTGCACCTGCCAGCCCACCTTGCTGAAACGCCTGTCTCACCCGCTCTGCTAGATGACGACTTCTTACCCTCTCAGGCCGCCTTCAGCATCCTTTCCCCAGGAAGCTTCTGTGCCCCCGAGTCTGGGCTCCAGGACTCCTTTTCAGTGCTCCCAGCGCATCCTGTGCTTCACCTACCACCTACCACAGCCCCTCTTACCACCCTGTCTTCAGGAATCAGGTCTATCCTATTTACTATTGATCCCTAAAACTGGGCCTGGTGCCCAGCACAGTGTGGTACTCTGCACCCCGCCACTGAATGGTCAATGTTACTTAGTGCTTACTCCAACAGACCAGCCCCATGAGACCGTCACTGTGTTTCGGAGACAGATGGGGAAAGCCAGTGACTCCTCCCACCCAACACAACCCCCAACCCCAGGCACAGGGAAGGAGAGCTTGCACTCGGAGCTACTTACTGGAGTGACCCCGTCCTCTGGGTTCTGGGTGGACATAGAGAGGGTTGGTCCCCCGGTGGGCACACTGCCAGCCTCTGTTTCCCCAGCAGTGCTGATGGCTGCCTCGGCCAGTCCGGCTGCTGTTGCTGCTAAATTCTGAAAACAAAGGCCTCACAAGAGGCCACATCACTGAGGCCCCATCAACATGCCTGTGGCTGAGAGAACAGACTGCCCAGCCTCCTCCAATCACTGCATTTCTGTGGCTTCTTTCCCTCAAGGACTTCCACATCTATTGTTTCATAATTCCAGGGATGGGTGAGACTGCCCAGGCACCTATGTCTTGTGTTTGATTCCCAGTGTCTGTTTGTACCTGCAGTAACAGGGAAATCACTGCTCCTGAGTCAGCCCGGTCTAGCTCTAGATATTTCTACTGAGACACATCGCCTCCCTGTGACTTCCCCATGGACCCATCCAGAAGCCATTAGACAATGTCTTTGCCCATGGGTGGTGCTTCAGAAATGTGCAGGCAGCACCTCTGGCCTCCTCAGCCTTCTCTAGACTGGGAGACAGAGACATTCCTGCTTCTTCTCTTTCCCTGTGACTCAGTTTCCTTTGGGAATGCACAGGCAGATTCTCTGAAGGTTTCACAGCAATGCGGGAAATGGAAAGAGAGAGCAGCTTTGGTGCTGTGACACCAAACTATGTCCTTCCTCATTTCCCAAAGTTTGTTTATTTAATGCAAAAAGGTGGTTCTTTTGGTTACATAAAACACCGGGCTAATCAAAGTTGAAAAGATTTCCTTGCTGCAGGGCTTCTTAGAATCTGTAAAAAGGGGAATGTAGAGTGCAGCATTTCCCAAAGTAAGGTGACCACAGAGCCCCTTTTTCATAAAACATATTGAGTCCTTGCAGAATTACTGTCCCAAAAAACAGGAAGAGAAAAGTTGAGGTCCCAGGATGTTAAAATGAGACTCTTTCTGACTCAGCATCAGCAAAAGCCCAAAAGGGCAAGTGGAATTTCACAGGTATCGGGTAATCTCCCCATGCTAAGACAAGGAAATGGCGCCCGTTCTACCAGCTTCTGCCCATCTCCCACCTCCAGGCTGTGTAAGAAACCGCACAGGACTCATTTTGGGTTGGGTGCCTGGAGAGCAAGAATTCCTTTGGAAAGAGTTTTCAGTGTGCTTTGACTCTTCTCCCCTCTTTTCACTCCAAACCATTTGGTGAGCTGGGTATGTGTTTCTTGGAATTTGGGAGGCACAGGGACTGGTGTCTGATTCTCTCCAGGGAGACAAAGGTGAAAGGAGGGAGCCATTTAGATCCAGAGTTGGGAGAGAGGGACAAGAAAGAGAGAGAAAGGGGAGAGGAGAGGAGGGGAGGTGAGGGAGAAAGAAGAGGAGGGAAGTGGGAAAAGCAGGAGAGATGAGGAAAGGGGAAAGGAAGAGAGAGGAGGGGAGGGGAGGGGAAAGGAGGAGAAGAGAAAGAAAGGGGAGAGGAGGGAAAGAGGAGAGGAGAGAGAGGGAAGAGGGATGGCGAAGCAAAACATATTGGTCCTGCAGTTGTTTTGCTGGAGATAGACAAGATATAATCTCTCCAAGGGAGCTGGCTAAAGCCATGCTGAGGTGGGCTGTGCTGAACGGGCCATAAGGAAGATCAGGGCACCCCGTATGCAGTGGAAGCCCAGGCAGAAGTTACAAAGCCAGCGATGGAACTTTGATCCTAGATCCCCTGCAGGAAGCTCTCCCAGGAACCACAAAAGCCCCCATGAGAGTTTCAACAACAGGCATCTTCCACACGAAAAGCCCAGACTCAATTTGACCAGCCAGGCACATCTGTGCCCTTTTCTCCAGGTGGGCCGGCCCCTGCAGATGTTAACAATAGCTCTAGAGATGGGGAGGTCATGAGGATAAGGAGGAGAAGTCAGAAAATAGAGGAAACTCTAACCATGCTTCCTTTTCCTGGCGGATTCCTAGTGTGCAGCAGGCCTGAGTATGGAGGGGAAACTGTGTTTGTAATTTTGTGGAATTTTGGATATTATGTTGGGCTTGACTTTTAAAATCTGTGAAAATTGACTATTACCAGATAGTGATTGAGAGAACTGTGAGAACTGTCTTAAGTTTTCATCCCAGGAGAAGGGAAAGAATGAACTGGCATTGTGGGTTTTCAGCAGGGACCATCGTGAGAAAACTATTTATGCTTCAATTTTGTACCCTAGGGAGCCCAGCATTTTAAAAACTGGCTTCGCAGGTGTAAAAGCCAATTACCAAACAATAGCATGAATTCCTGCAGTTAATCTGATTGTCTTGAAGAGGACTAGAGGGCTGATAAAGCTACGTGTCTTCACAACTGAGCAGGAGGGCGGGGTTGTGTTGGTGAGGCCTGGACACTCATCACAGGCAAGTGTGAGGACAAGCTTGTACTCTGTGTCCCCCACCAGTCCTGTGCATCCCTGGAGAGCCTCTGTGGCCCTGGGACTCTGACCTCCTCTGTACCACGAGGACAGAGGCAATCTTGATGCTGTTCAACCAAAACCCTCGTGGTTCTCTCTGGTGCTCAATAAAATCATCATCAAGTTTGAAATAAGCAAATAAGTCTCCTACTGACTAATCAAATGAAATTCACCATCTACTCACCTTTTCTTCAGCGATGTTAAGGAAGGCCCCAGCCCCTGAGCCGCTGTCAGTAATGGTGTCACCACCCACAGAATGAACTCCTTCCAGCGTGTCATTCAGGATCTCACCAGACCCTACAGGAAGCAGGCACCCTGCTATCAATATCATCTTGTGGTCTTAGAAAAGAATGAGGTATCTCTTCACCCACTCACTTGGAAAGATGTTCAGATACCATGACACAGGGTCAAGGGGGAAAAAAAAACAAGTTGCAGAACAACATAACAGGGCAAGGCGGCTGTGGTTTCCATTCCAGGCGCTGTCCTTATCTAGAAATGGGGGATTACAATAATTCCTACCTCAAAGGGTGCTTTTGAGTACTGTGTCATAAGGACTAAGTAAGTTAATGCGAATAAAGCATTGAGGACAGCCCCTGGCATAGAGTAAGCAACCGATAAATGTTCATTGTTATGGTTTTACATGTGTAAAATAGAAAACTATGAGTATACATGACGTATCATTATTATATATAATGACTACACAACATATTCATGTTATATAATAATGATTACTGTATGACATATACACAAATGTGTGTGTGTGTATATATGTATGTATGTGCCTATATATTCATATATTTAGCTAAACCACAGTGTTTAGTATTGATACTTTCCAGAGGATAGGAGAAGAGACTATTTTTTTCTAGTTTAAACAGCCAAACATTAATTGAATTGTTCCCTCATGTGTATCTTTCTTTTACAATTTAAAAACCAGTCTGTAATCCCAGCACTTTGGGAGGCTGAGGTGGGCAGATCACTTGAGGTCAGGAGTTCGGAGACCAGCCTGGCCAACATGGTGAAACCCCATCTCTACTAAAATATAAAACATAGCCGGATGTGGTGGCACATGCTTGTAATCCCAGCTACTTGGGAGGCTGAGGCAGGAGAATCACTTGAACCTGGGAAACAGAGATTTCAGTGAGCCAAGACTGCACCACTGTACTCCAGCCTGGGCAATAGAGTGAGATTCCATCTCAAAAAAAAAAAAGCAAATGTAATTTTGAAACAAAGAAAAGTTATTCATTGGCTGGGCATGGTGTGTGATCCCTGTAATCCCAGTATTTTGGGAAGCTGAGGTGAGGTGATTATTTGAGCTCAGGAGTTCAAGATCAGCCCAGGCAACATAATGAGACCCCATCTCTACAAAAAATCAAAACAATTAGCCAGGCATTGCGGCATGCACCTGTAGATCCAGCTGCTCAGGAGCCTGAGGTGGGAGCTCATGCTTAGGAGGCTCTGCAATCCAGCCTGGGGGAGAGAGCAGAAAAAAAAAAAAATAGAAGAAGCTGTACTACCATGACTGCACACCTGTTATGGCTAGGCCCATGGCAAGTGTGTCCCATGCTCTCCCTCCAGTAACCCTCCTGCTGGTCCACCTGTCCTGCACACCGGGACCCCTCCCACCGCCGTCCTGCAGGTGGGCATATCCTGAATGGAAATCCCACAGTTTCAGCCTCTGTACTATCACCCCATGGCAGGTGTGTCCTGCCGGATCCACACTTAACACCCCTGTATTAACCCTGGGAATGAGACTGAGGCTGGGAAGGGCCCTGAAGCCAGGTCAGCCTCTCCCCGGGCCAGCTCTTCCCACACACGCTGTGCTTACGCAGGTCCCATGTCACAATCACGCTGGGAGTGGTGCCAAATCCTCCACAGGACTCTGTCCCCACTCCCCACTCCTGTCCCACCCAGTGATGGAACAACAGCTGGCACGGGTCGTGCACGCTCGTCCTCCCTGCTCTGACCACCAGGGGGTGCCATGCAAGCAGCCTTTTGCCTGGCCTCCAAGACGGGACCTCTGGGACGAAGGAGTGGGTGGCCCCTTCTACCGGCCAAGATGGTGTCAGGGAAGCGCCGAATGCAAATATTAGGGGCTGTCTACACATCAAGAAGAAAAGGAATACTTTGGTCAGCTCCGTTGCTTCCGATTGACCTTTTGTCTGCTAGATAAGGAATGTGGCTGATTCCCGGAACAGCGAGCTTCCTTAGGATGGAAGCTGGTCTCCACGTGGACCTCATCTCCTCACTCTAGGAAAGCCCTGGCCCCAGCCCCTTCGCCTTGCCCCTTGCTCAGAGATCCTAATTCCACCCCTGAGAAAAGCATTCGCAATTCAGAAACCACTTCCACAACCGCGGCTAGATTCAGTCTTCTCATCCACCCAGCACTGGGGATTATTCAGGCTCCCAGAGGACAGCTAAGGAATCTGAAGCTTGGAAACTGATCAGAAACTTGCCCCAGGCCGACAGCAAATAGGGGGCTGAGCAGGGCCGCCTTCCAAACTGTCTGACTCTCCCCAGCGGGCAGTATTTCCACAGTAACTCCCTGCCTCCTTGGCTGTGTCATGATGTTATTAAATCATCCTACTTTTTTTTGTCCAATACTCTATACCTTCTCTGACCCACAGACTCCCCAGATTTAGGTGTTAAAATAACACTTATTAAGTGATGGCAGAAGCAAAAAGGATAGTGATAAATATTATTGTAGAAGACTTATATTAATAAAATACAGAAGTACAATAAAGTAAAAACCATCCACAATCCTACCACCCAGAGATAACTGCTCGTAATATTTTGATGAATATTACATCTAATATGTGGTATATCTAATACACACACACACATTGCTCTACATAGCTATATGTAAATAGATATAAATAACATTTTCAAAATTAGGGTCATAGACACATAGTTTTAGAATCTGCTTTTTTGGGGGATCATATCACAAACATGTCCCTGGGTCATTAAATCTTCTGTATCACCAATGTTTATATGTATGAATGAAATAGAATTCGTCCAACCAATCCCTACTGCGGGCAGTTTGGGTTGTTTTCGTTCCTAAGAACAGTGCTGCCAGGAATGATCTGATACCCACATCTTCAGTCTGAAGTGATAGCCCTTCTGTGAAATGGCAGAAACCACAAGCAATCTCAGGGTTTGGGCATATGCCAAGCGAGTGCCTGGGGGCCAGTGTTTCATGTCTGGGCTTTTACCAGTGCTCCTGTGCACAGGTCGGGGGACAAGAGGCAAGGGCCAGAGTTCTGGATGGGCAGCCAGGGGACCAGCTATCCTCCTAGGCGCTGCTGTTGCCTTGCTGGGTAACCAGCCTCTCTCTGGCCATCAGCTTCTCACTTGTGCCACACCAGAGTTTAGCTGATCCTCTGAGAGTTGGGGTGTTTGTGGTAAAAGTCAGAAAGGGTGGGGACTCTGGACTTAGCTCTTCCAAGTGTTTAGTTTTTCCACCTATAAAATAGTGGCTAGTCCTACCGAGTAGGAGGTATGCTGTCAGTGTTGGAGACAAAATATCCAAACACTTGGCATACCGAAGGTATTCAACAAACAGCAGGATTATTATAAACTTTTCTGTTAAACCCCAGAAGGGGTGGAGTCTGGGAGTTAGAAGCTCCAGATCTGGGGGTCAGAAGCTCTGCTATCTGAGATCAAATGTCAGCTCTGCCATTCACAAGCCGTTTGCTCCTGGCTGGGTTAATTTCTCCATGGCTCAATTTCCTCATCTTGTCTGTAAAATGAGGGTGGTTCTCACCCTTTCTTAAAGGATTGGGGGGATGGTTAAATGAGATGCTGTATGTTACATGCGTGGCCCTGGCTGGCACATAGTAATCACCCAATAAAAGGCAGCTATGTAGGCATGTGCATCCGGACTTGCCTTGTTCTGGGCTGCTGTGCTGGAGGATGCTCATGTTGGTGGTTTCCGGGGTCCTCTCAGGTACAGGTTCACCGGAAAGTTCCATGTCCTCAGAGGGGGAGGATGGAGTTGGAGGTGTGTTTATGGGTTCAACTTTTGCTTCTTCAGGCTGAAGGGGGGAAAATTAGATGCAAAATGATTTACTTGGCAGTAAAGCAGAAGAAATGACATTGAATTTCATTGGAGAAGATAATAATCCACAGGATGCTGAATAAACCAAGGGGAAAGACTGGCTCTGCCTGGTGTGTACCTGGGCGATGGCTATACCTCTCAGGGCCTAAAAGAGGTGCCTGCTAGAGAGCATCAGATTCTGTTCAGTTGACAGTGAGACTATTCATCTCAGCCAAAGCTCTCTGAGCACAGGGACCACATTTCTGTGATTCCCAAATCCCAGGCCAGCCAGAGGCTAACAGATCCAGTAAAGATCTGTTAGATGAGGGAATGATTGAATGAATTAATGAACAAATGAATGAACCAGGCTGCACTCAATAAACTGCATATAAATTCAATGCCAGATGGGCACTAGTCATAAACACCCATGAAAATGAAAGGTGGGATGGTTCCTTCCAAGGAAACTTCAGCATCTGTATAGCTTTCCCAAAGCCAGTCAGTATCTTAACCCACTTTACCAACTAGAGAAAAACAAACAAATGAAAACCCAACAGAAACACACAGCACTTCAGAGATCTGGGCAGAAATCCTGGCACGAGCTCCAAAAGTCATGACATCACACCTAGACCCAAGCAGCAGCTCATGAGACACAGGGCCTGTCAGCATTCACATAGCCTCATCACTTTCTAAGCTTGAGGGGCTGCAGGGGGCGATGTGTGGAAGAATCCTGCTGATCACTGTTGAACTCGTGGTATGAACAAGAAACCAATCTTTGTTTTGTTAAGGCACTAAGGTTTTAAGGTTAATTTGTTACTGCAGCATCACTTACCTATCCTGACTAATAACAAAAGGTTACTTCCTTAATGCCAGAATCTAGCAACTCAATAAATTTCTGATTTGCTGTCCATCAAACAAGGAAGTTTCTTAGAAGCCCCATAATTTAGAATTTAATAGCTCAGCTCTTATAGTCAGACCTGGATCAAATCCCAGCACTCCACTTATAAGCTCAATTATGTTGGGCAAGTCACGGAGCTTCACTGAACCTCAGCTTCCTCCTCTATAAAAATGAGGACAATAAGAACTACTCGAAGGCAGGAAATAGAAAAGGCAATGAAGGGCTAAGCAAACCTTTATTCATTACTGAAAACACTGTAAGTGCAGATGAGCAAAAAGAGAAATCACGTTGAGTCCTAACACCCAGAGACAATCACTGTGGATTCTATGGTACTGCAGAATCTTCTGGCTGGAGGTGGGAGGAAAGGCTTTAAGGAGTTGGGCCTTGGAGGATGAGCAGGTTTCAGAACATAGGGGTGGAGGGTTGATGGAGGTCAGGGCCTGGCAACTTGAGCTTGGAAAGAGCCCAGGGCTTGAGGAGGAAAGCAGCAGAACAGAGCCCAGGGAGGCAGGGAGAGGGAGGGGCTGGTTCTATGGGAAGAAGAATGGGCTTGAACCCAAGGGCCACAGGCAGCCACTGGGGAGCATTGGGCTAAGGTGTGGTGGGGTCAGCTGTGTGTCTGAGGGAGTCCACATTGGTGGCAGTGTGATCATGGACCAGGGGAGCTGAGGCTTATGCCAGGTGACTGGGGGGTGGCACTAAGGAAGTCCACAACGCAGGAATGAGGGCAATGGTGGAAACAGAAAGCAGGTACCACCCCAGGGGAGACTGCGAACAAGACCAGGTGGGATGTCCCCATTTCACCCAGATGGATGTTGATCTAGCGGGGTAGATAAAGACCCCTGCCCAAGAAGTTCCTCTCCTCTCCCTGTGAGGGATCAGGGCCGAAGCCACTCCATCATTGGTTCAGGAACCAATGCTCAAGCCCCTGAATGCTCCTCTCTAGTCTGGAGTAAGCCTGCAGGTAGCTAGTAGCAAAGGTGCTCTATAAGGCATTTGGGCTTTGGGATGAAGCAGGCCAGGCAGTTGAGGGTTCAGGAAACACAGGAAGACAACAGGATGGTGGGCTGAGCTCTGTAACTCAGGGCGGCTGAAGGTGGCATGGATCCCACCTTCAGCCAAAAACTTCTTTTGTTGAACTCCCAACAAGGCATCCTAACCCCTGCAAGGGCAGGGCGAGGTTCTGGTGAGCTGACCCTCAGAAGCGAGCGTCAGGGGACCTGCCTCAAGTAGGTGGCTTTGGTTTTTAGAGGTCAACATGGATGGGGATCCAGTGTGGCCCGTGGCAAAATAGGAATCTCAAGTCCAAAGACTTGTTATTAAAAATGTTGCAATTTGCTGAGCCCAGGATCACCTCCACACAATCAGATTTACTCATTCTACACATATTTCCAGAGGCCCTACTGTGTGCCAGGTTCCTGGCTGGGCCCTGGGGACACAGAAATGAATAACTAAGACAGCGTGTCTGTCCTCAAGCTGTCAAATGATGGAGGAGGACCAGACACAGCAAACCACGATTCGGTGTGACGCATGGGATTGCAGGAGTAAGAGCCAAGTGTGAGGAGGGGACTTCGCTAAATAACGGCCTCCCAGGAGAGGATGTGGACTGGATCCTCAAGGCTAAGTAGGAACTTGCCAGGCAGAAAGCGGGGCTGGGAGGGCCCCTCCAGGCAAACCAAACCACAGGAACTAAGACGCGATGGAGGGGAGAAAGTGCTCAGTCTGTCCAGGGGACTGTGAGCATCTGGGTGTGGTTGGGAAAGAGGCCCTGGCTGAGGACCAGAATCACCTGCGGAGCTTTTTGTCAATACAGATTCTTAGGATCTTTCATTCCAGACCTACTGAAGCTGAACATTCAGGTCTGCTTCCCCGGCAAGAATCTGCTTTTAAAGACCAACCTCTACACACAGTGCCGCCCCACCCCCTGACGCCACCCCCACCCCTGACACACACTTACACACAAATGACTCTGATGCACAGCCAGGGCTGAGAACCATAGGGATGTTAATTTCAACAGAACAGAACTTTCTGAAAATACAAAGAATTGGATCGAAGGGACCCCTACCCTAAATGGGGAAGAGGGCGAGGAGGGGCAGCCTTTTTAGTCCCTGACCACTCAGAAAGTCAGCAATTCAGTTCACTGGCGACAGCTGGTGTCTCAAAGGGTGGCAGGCTGGAAAGGGTGAGGATGAGGAAGTGAGATTCATTCCAAGAAAGAAGCCAGACAGACAAGCAGGGACTGTCTGAGCTGAAGAGGGAAATTCCCCATCCTGGAGGGTGGCTGCCGAAAAAAGCCATAAAGCCCTTCCAGGAGATGTTAAAAGGTGGAAGTCCCCAGCTCAGGGGTGGCATGACGGAGTGCACCCTGGACCCTGAGCTGAAGACCTGGCTCTGCCATCTTCAGGCTGGGTGGTGTCCAGTAACCGTCCCCACTGCTCCACTGCTCTCCTATGCAGAAGAGACCCCTAACACCTCTCTGCAAATGAGACTAAAGGAAATGGAAGCACATGGAGAGCATGAACAGTGGCGTAGACAGTCAGGCGGACAGGGAAAGCATTCTGATGATTGGCAACAGACAGGTTAAGGTCAGGACCGCCAGGCCTGGAGGCACAGACCAGGGGAATCCCCTTCTAACTGAAGGCAGCCACAGGGGTTTGGCATGCCTGTCAGCCCCAGCCACCAGCCAACCAGGAAGCCCCAGGAGGAACGAGGCCTCTGCACTATGCCTGGTGCTGAGTCTATCCCTGAGCTGGGCTCTGACACATGGCATCGCCTCCGTTAATCCTCGCAACAAACCCATCTGTCAACAATAGCAACAACTAGCACCAGCCAAGCATTTTGCACAGGGCAATTCATCTAATTCTCACACTAATCCTGAGGCAGATCCGTTCTACTGTAACCAAGGAGGAAACTGAGCCTTGGAGAGCTTCAGTCACTTGCTCGAGGTCAAGAGCTAGTAAGTGGCATAGCTGGGATTCACGCTTGGTGGGACACTGATTTGCACCAATTCCCGTAAAACCACTGAGGAAAGTGGGGCTGGGGAATCCAGGAAAGAAAGTGTTTGAGGTTCCCCAGAGGCCACCAAGTCCATCAAATCACAAACAACTCTTTCTTTTTCACTTCTCCAGATAGTCTGGGGATTGATTTCACAGCCCTCCTTGGCTGACACGTGCCCCACATCTGCGCCGGTGCCTGCAGTGCCACAGTCCTGGGGAGAGTCCCCAGCCGGGGAGTCCGTGGGGCCTGGCTTGAGTCCTGACTTCACAACCCTGTGACCCTGGCAGAGCTGCCCAACCTCCTGGGCATTCATTTCTGAATCTGCACAATGGGGCTGATGCCATTTACTTTGCAGGGTGGCAAGAAATAAAAGTGAAGTCATGTATACAACAATAGCCCCCAGGCACACAGAGGTGTCAAGAAATGCCAGTTCTCTTCCTTTCCCTCCCACTTCTCTACCTCTGTCCAAAGCTGCCTGGCTCCAGTGCCCCCTCCCAAGCTTCTCTGCCCTACTCCCGTCCCTGCAATCATCTCAGGCTCAAACACCACTCCCCTTTCCTGTCCCTCTCTTGGAGCCACCTTGGGCTATTGGCACCTCTGCCTGAGCTGGCCTCGCTATGAATTGTGAACCCGTGCACAGGGCAGCATCAGATATGAAATCCACTCTGTGCCTTGCTGTCCCATGTCGGGACATGCCAGTGGGATGGCCGAGGGCTGATGGGCACACAGCATGGTCACACCACCCAGAGCAGCTGCCCTCCCCAATCACCAGGTAGGCAGGCTCCTTGGACCCTTGACTTCCTCCATGCCAGCTGGCCAAGAGTTGGCCACCATCCTGGGAATGGACTTGTCCAACACCGCCCAGGCCGTAACCCCATGGATGGGCATCAGGAGACTCATGCTGTTACCCCAGTCCTGCCCATACACCCTTTAGTCAGTGTCTTTCTCTGTACAGAAGGAGAGGTACAGAAGGACTTTTAAGTCCCTCCAGTGCTAACAGACTATAGTTCCATTCTGCTGCATCCACAGCCCTGCTGCCTGAGGTCTGGAATCTCCAGCCACTGCCTTATTTCCATCTCCCTGATTTCTTCCATTAGAGATGACCTTAGAGAGTAGCCTGACCAGGCAAGGAGATGGCTGAAGCTCTGCTGTGTTTAGAGACTCCACTGCTGCTTGCTGTTTTCATTAAAAATGGGCTCTGGGTGTCCCCACAATCTGACTCAGTGCTTTCAAAACCACTTCTACGTCTCAGCCACAGGGTGCATTCCCAGGAGGGAGGAAGTCCAGGCCACTGGAAATTAGGATTGCCTTTCTCATTCACCAGAATTGAGCTCCCTGGGGGACTCTGTGACTCACAAGATTGAGGGTCTGACTTGTTTTCACAGCTGGAGCCCTGAGCAAATGCAACAACAGCCATCGTTCAGGGCCATTTCCCTCGTGCCAGGTGCTGGGCTAAGGCTTGTCCCTGCACTTCATCATCTAACCCTGGAAACAACCCTATGAGATAGGACTGTTAGAATCACACTCTTGGAAGAAGAGTCGAGGTTCAGAGTGGTTTAGTAAGTTACCCAAGGTCACAGGGTTTTTACCCAAGGTTACAAAGCAAAAGAGCACAACATTTGCCCTTGACAGCCCTCTCATGGTCACAAGCACAGGGTGGCACTGAGGTAGCTGGTGTTCCAGTTCACTTGAGGATACTGCAAAATGCCCATTGGCTGGGACTTTCCTGACCTCCCCAGATGAGTCAACGATTAAGCTCACAGGTCTGAAAACAGAGAGGTCAGACCCAGGGCTCTGGGCCCCCTCCAGTAATTCTCAGCCGGCTAAAAGCTGACCAAGATCACATGGCACAGCATCCCAGCACTCACCGGGGCTTGAGTGTAGGTGATGGCTTCCAAGATCTCAGCTACTCCGTCTGTCTCCTGCAGCCCACTGGTTTCTCCAGATGCCTGTGTGGAGACAAGCCGTGCCACATACCAGGTAGAGCAGGCAGGGCCCATAAGAGTTAAACAACTGGGAAAGTCACAAAAACTGACAAACCAGCTCTCCTATAGAGGAACGACGTGTGCATGTGTGTGCGTCTATCAGAGACAGAGACAGAATGGGGTTAAGGAGACAGTGTGTGTGCAGTGTGCATGCTTGGTCGTTTGACTTATTCATTTATTTATTTATTTGAGACAGGGTCTCTCTTACTCTATCACCCAGGCTGGAGTGCAGTGGTATGATTTCTGCTCACTGCAAACTCTGCCTCCTGAGTTCAAACTATTCTCCTGCCCCAGCCTCAGGCATGCGCCACCATGCCTGGCTAATTTTTGTATTTTTAGTAGAGGCTGGGTTTCACCATGTTGGCCAGGCTGGTCTTGAACTCCTGACCTCAAGTGATCCACTCACCTTGGCCTCCCAAAGTGCTGGGATTACAGGCATGAGTTATTGCTCCTGGCCTGGTTATTCATTTTATTTCCTTCCACATTTTATTGCTCAAACAAAATACACAATCATTTCACACTCTCTTTAACATACTAACTTTCATTCTATCCAGGTCCCCACCACTCTCCCAACCTTTGTGAGGCTGTCATTGGAATGTTGCTCTGGGAACCATTACAGCCAAGGCATGACTTCCTGTCGCTACCTAGTCTTTCTAATTAGCCTCCTAAAGGCCGACAAGGAGCCCGAGTGCCGTGATTTTGTAACCAATCCCTTGTTCTTGGACTGTTGGGTTGTTTCTACTTTTTCAGTATTAATGGCAATGCAGAGGCGAACATGAGACTACGCTACTCAGCGTCACATGACTGACGGCTGCGACCACTGGCTCACGGAACACAGGCCTTCTCACGGGCCCAAATTCCACCTCTCGGGCTTTCCAGTGGAATTGACAGCATTTTGTTTTTTACGAAGTTAACAAAATCAATTTGGGTTCTGTTGTGGGGTTGATGCCACCCGAAGAACAATAGGAATTGCAGAATGTGCTACCTTCTGCACACCTCTGACTGCCTCCTGGGACCCCTTCTCCCTGGGAGGCCTCGCCCTTGCTTGTCATTGGTCAGGCATTACCTGCTCCCTAACTCACTTCGAGTTCCTCCTCTTTCCTCTTCCTGCTCCCACCTGACATGTCGAGTTTGGGTTTGTGGACCTCCCGTGTTCCCATCACGCTCAGCTCTGTCATCATATTTGGGTATGGGAGTGTGTATGAGCAGCTTGAGCAGCGGGACAGTTCCCAGTTTATTCCTTTATCTCCAGCACCTGCCCAGGAATGGCACCCAGCAGGTGCTCAGTCCACCCTTAGAGGAAGGGAAGGAGAGAGCGTGGAAGGAGTCATCTTTTTTTCCTCCTCCCCACAACTCCATCCCCAGCTTAGGAGTGAATTCATTTGCCAAGTATAAAAGCTAAGTTGAGGATTGTTTTTATAGAAATTTACTCCTAGAATATCTCATTTTAACTTTGATTTTAGAATCCTGACACCATTTCTTGGCAAGAAGGCTGGAAAGCAGGCCACTGAAGGCCACAGCCATGGAAGATCCTGACACCTCATAAGAAACACAGCTCCCCGCACCAGAGACGGCTGAAGCTCTTGCAAAAGCGAAACCACGCCAAAAGCCCAAAATAGGACTTGAGGCAGCGCTTGCCAAAATGAGAGGTTTCAAAAACTCCACGCCACTTGTCTGGGCATCCAGCCCTCCCCAGGCCGCCCGGATGCTGGGTTGCAAGGCCCACTGTGGGGTATGGGGGAGCTCACCGATGACTCTTCGGCATCACACAGTTCCTCAGGAGTCCTGGGGTCAGGGTGCACGGTGAGCTGCTGGATGGAGCCCTGGGGGAAAAGAGAGGGATCAGAATCCACGGTGTGCATGTTCACAGCATGACTGCCAGTGGAAGACATGATTGTTTTTGTAACGGAGAAGAACAAGTAGAAGCATGAGAATGAGGATATACTGCCTGTGGCCTCAGTGACAAAGCCGGACCACTTCCTGGCCCACTCTCAGTTATGAGGGGACTCTCCTTGGGCCAGTATCATAATGACCCCTGGGCCAGAGAGGTCCTTGGGGAGCACTGTGCTTGTGTGGACACCACAGCAGCCTCCTGTGTCCAGGTTAGCTTATTTGACCTAGAAGTCTGTGGGGTAGGTTTTCTTATTTCTACTTACAGATAAGAAAACTGAGAGGATCAGAGAATTCAGATAACTATCTCAAATCTACAAGCTGAGTTGAAAACTGAGGATGGATATCTAGGTTTTGGGGTTCCAGGCCTAGCGTTCTTTCTCACCATAACATGCACACTTCTTTGAGGACATAAAAATAAAATCGTAACAATAATAGTTGCTCCATTTACTGCATGGTGAGTCTCTATCCATCCACCTCCCTGATCTGCCTGGAGTGGGACTTTGACTCACAGTAAATCTCTCGAGCCCTGTAGCTCCTGCATTGCCCACGAAGATTCCAGCGCTGGACTCGAAAGCCAAAGGCTGGGAGGACCGCTGGAAGGAAATGCGGCTGTGCTCCTCACAGTCTACGAGGAGGGTCACTTCCTCACCCTGGACAATCACGGCGAAGCGGTTCCACCTGTGGGTCATCATGGGCACCGAGAAGGCAGCAACCTCTTGGGACACATGGGAGCCCAGCTCTGTGTAGTAGAGGATGATCCGCTGCTGGCCGTCCTCCACACCTGAGAGCCGCAGGCCCAGGTAAATGACCTTCTGGAAGGCATCAGTGATGGCAAAGAGCATGCCACCACGGGTGCTGTTGGGTTTCACTGTGACACTAATGGCGAAGTCCCTGAAGAAGGTGGCTGGGATGAGGGTCCTGGCTGGGCGGCCGACATTGGCACCAGGCCCGAAGCTGTAGGCTGGGAAGCCACCATAGCCTGTGACAAAGGATACAGAGGAGGGCAGCGGAACACCGATGAGCTGCGTGAGGTCCAGGTGACCCTGGGAAGCTGACTCTGCAGGGATGGAGAGAGAGGTCATGCTTTACAGGTGTATTCCACTATGCTTGAAAATGAGGAAGAACTGATGAAACGAGATCACTCAGGAACCCCACTGAAACTGTAGTTCCAAAATGGTGTTTTTCAAATGTTTTTGACAATGACCCACAATAAGAAATGTATTTACATTGCAACCCAATATACACGTGTAGACAAATAAAAGTTTCATAAAACATTATTGACTTTTAATACTCACCAGGCCCTCAAATATGTTTTTTCCATTTAATTATTCTTTTTCTGTTTTGTTTTTAAACATGCTGGAAATGAACTACTAAATTGATTTTCTAACCCACTAATGGTTCATGACCCGCAGTTTGGAAAACATTTATGAATAATCCCTGGAATACATGATGTTCCCCCATCAACTTGGAGATTTTTTCCCCCACTATAAAACTGAATAGGGGCCAGGCATGGTGGCTTAACGTCTGTAATCTCAGCATTTTGGGAGGCCTAGGTGAGTGGATCACTTGAGGTCAGGAGTTCATGGCCAGCCTGGCCAACATGGTGAAACCCCATCTCTACTAAAAATAGAAAAATTAGCCGAGCGTGCTAGGGCATGCCTATAATCCTAGCTACCTGGGAGGCTGAGGCAGGAGAATCACTTGAACCCAGGAGGCAGAGGCTGCAGTGAGCTGAGATCGCACCACTTCACTCCAGGCTGGGTGACAGAGTGAGAGCCCTTAAAATAAAAATGGATAGGTTTGTTTTGTTTTGAATGAGGTCTATCGTTTAAGTACCTCAAGCAAGTGTAAGGGGAAAATCAGGGACAACTGATTTTCAGTTGTCAAATTTCAGTTGTCCAAAGCCTCAGGACAACTGAAATTTGTGTCATTGTCATCATCTTTAACATCACTGCCACCACCACCATCATCATCATCATCATCACCACCACCATCATCCACATTCCCTAAGTTCTCTCTGTACCAGGCCCTGCTCTAAGCTCTGTACATACATTAGACATACATTAGCTTGTGTAATCCTCACAACAAGCCAGTGAGGTTAGGTACTCTTATTCCCCTCTTACTTCCAAGAAAACTGAGGCTTAGATAAATTAACAAATTTGCTTAAGGTAAGTCGTACACAGATTTCAAAACCCAGAGCATCTGACCCCAGAGTCTATGCCACCACACCTTGCTGGGAGAAATGACTGAGCTCCATTATGGTGTCCTGAAAAGGACCCCAGGCTCAAGAATGTTGGTGCATCCAACTATTTTCCTCAGGAAAAGACTGCAGAATGGCTTGCAGCAACATGCACCCACTCCTGAGTTTGTGTCCAAGGTCCCAGCAGTGAACTAGGAAGGCAGCAGGTCCCAGGGAGAGGGGTATGAGACCTCTGCAGCCAGGACAACAGACAAGTCACTCCCCTTGGCCTCGGAAGAGAAGCCGGATCCTGAGGATTCAACCAGATAAGGAGAACTGAAATGAGTGAGGATCAGAATCGAGCAGTGTCCTCTTCTGGAGGCCAGAGGGTAGGGCAGACTCACTTGGTGGCTGTGTTGGTTACAGCCAAAGGCCAGAGGCCACTGAGAACCTCAGTGGTCTCTGGGGACTTGGCGGGTTGATTTCCAGAGAAAACCCCAAACACTCGAGGGCCCCTTTAAGAAAAGCCCTACCTGAGGACTCAGCCTGTTTTCCAGTTTACCCAACTTGCCACTGTCTTACAGGACACAGCTAAGTAGCTATGTGACCTCGAGTGAGTCACTGAACCACTCCAAGTCTGAGTGTCTTCCTCTATCATACAAGACACTAGAATGAGCTCCAAGAGAATGGCTAAATCCATGGAAACCCAAATAACGGTAGCAATGCAACAAACGTTCGCTATTCTTTATTTTTATTATATCCACTGAACAACCTCCAGAGGTCAATGGGCAGTGATGATCACTCCTGCAGCACTGACCAGGAAAGTGAGGCTGACATGGGAACCTGCCTCTGTGCCTTTGAGCTCCCTTATAAAGTGGAGTAACAACGTGGTTTCCGTATATAATTTTACTTAGTCCTCACAGCAGCCCTGGAAATTAACTGCTATTATCCCATTTTGCAGATGAATAACTGAGGCTTGGGAAGATGAGCTGACTGGCCCAAGGTTACCCAGCTAGTAAGAGGCAAGAAATTTTCGAGCCATGGCTGGTGTGATTTCTGGCTGATTCAATGTCGCAGCCTCGCTGAGATCGGGGAGTCTCTATGGGGGTTGTGGGTGGGGCTCCACCTAGTCTGCCTACCACATCAATGACCCTTCAGCAGCAAGAAGGGTGCAGTCAAGACTCCAGGTGGTCCAGGAACTCAAATTTCCCACATGTACTTGGTGGCTGCGAGAGGGAGACGCCCCGACTGCCAAGCCCCCACCTCGACTCCACAACACTCACAGAGAAGGCTGCTCACCGCCAGCACTAACCTCAATTACTATGAAATATTTAGGTTAAACAAAAATACAGTATAAAGAATAATATAAGGCACTTGGTGGTTAAATGGTTAAAATGGCAAATTTTATGCTATCTTTGTTTAAAATTAAATTTAAAAGAAGGTGAGCAATTAGCCCAGAGGATCATTGTGAGGATTAAAGGACATAATACAAAGAGCTGGCACATGGAAAATGCTTAAAAAGTGGTGGATATCGGCCAGGCGTGGTGGCTCAAGCCTGTAATCCCAGCACTTTGGGAGGCCGAGGCGGGTGGATCACGAGGTCAAGAGATCGAGACCATCCTGGTCAACATGGTGAAACCCTGTCTCTACTAAAAATACAAACATTAGCTGGGCATGGTGGCGTGTGCCTGTAATCCCAGCTACTCAGGAGGCTGAGGCAGGAGAATTGCCTGAACCCAGGAGGCAGAGGTTGCGGTGAGCCGAGATTGCACCACTGTACTCCAGCCTGAGTAACGAGCGAAACTCCGTCTCAAAAAAAAAAAAAGTGGTGGATATCATAGCTGGACACACTGTGGCTCACAACTGTAATCCCAACACTTTGGGAGGCCAAGGAGTGCAGATTGCTTGAGCTCAGGAGTTCAAGACCAGCCTAGGCAACATAGTGAGACCTCATCTCTACAAAACAACAAAAAAAAGCCAGGTGGTGTGCACCTGTGGTGGTGGTGTGCTCCGGTAGTCCCCGCTACCCAGGAGGTTGAGGTGAGAGGACTGCTTGAGCCTGGGTGGTCAAGGGTACAGTGAGTCAAGATTGCACCACTGCACTCCAGCCTGGGTGACAGAGTAGGACCTGTCTCAAAAAAAAAAAAAAAGGTAGATATCATCATCATCATCATTGTCATCCTAGACTTGCTGGTTTAGAAAAGAACCCCAGAGGTCACCTGATACAACTCTATCTGTTTCAACATGGTTTCGCCATGTTGGCCAGGTTGGTCTTAAACTCCTGAGCTCAGGTGATCCACCAGCCTTGGCCTCCCAAAGGGCTAGGATTTCAGCACGAGCCACTGCATCCGGCCTTGACCTTATATTTTCACAACAGTACTCTGCAATATAAAGAAGCCACAATGGGTTGATTCACATTTCTGTTGGTGGAAAGTGAGGTTTCCATCAATATTACAAAGGATACTGCCATGGACTCCCTTATACACATCTCCTCGTGCTTACCTGTGCAGGTAATTCCCCCAGCTGGAAGTAGAATTATTGGACAATATGGGTATGTGCACCTGCAACTTCCCTGAATGTTGCAGAATTGTTTTCTGAAGCAACTGTGACATGTTGCACACCCAGCAGCAGCGTATTCTTGCCAACATTTAGGGGAGGCAGAGAGATGCAATTTGGGAGAGGTCCATGGGGCTTTTCGCCTGGAGTGACGGTGTTAATTGTTTAGGTGCTATTCAAATGAGCATTCCTTGTATTTTTCTTTATGGTAACTTTCATGGAAAATATTTCACACAATTTTTACGAAAATAATTAACCCTCCGTTGACAAAAGAGCACATCTGATCCTGTTGCTGTCCTACTTAGAAGCCTTCTATGAAATATGATTATTCATGGCCCTCAGGGCTGGGGCTGACCAGGCTGCCACCTGGCCCAAGAGGCCCTTTGTGGCAGGACCCAGCTGCCCTCCCTACTCCCTGACATGCCTGACACAGTCCCCAGAGTGGCTGGTGCTGTCCCAGGGCCTCCCACCCCTGCCAGGAATGCTTTCCTCTCTGCCATCTGCCCCACCCCAGCCCAGTTATTTTGCCTTAATGACTCCGGCGATGAGCCCAGGCCTCCTCGTTTCCCCTAAAATCTCGCTTCACCTCCTATGCCCACACCATCCTCTCTGGGGGCTGCATTAGAAGCCCTCTCTGTGCACACTGGGGTCCTCTATCATAGCCCCTGCATGTTACCATTGGGTCACTTGTCTCTCTTCCCATTGGGCCATCTGTGTTCTCAGTAACAGCCCAGGGCTCATGAGCTCATGAATGAATGTGTACATATTGTCAAATCCCCTTTTTTTATTTTTATTTTTTAATGAGACAGAGTGTTGCTCTGTTGCCCAGGTGGGAATGCAGAGGCATGATCACAGCTCACTGCAGCCTCGACCTACAGGCACAAATGATCCTTCCACCTCTCAGCCTCCCAAATGGCTGGGACTATAGGCATGCAGCATCATACTCAGCTAATTTTTCCATTTTTTGTAGAGATAAGGTCTCATTATATTGCCTACATTGGTCTCGAACTCCTGGACTCAAGTGATTATCCTGCCTCGGCCTCCCAAAGTGCTGGGATTACTGATGTGAGCTCCTGCACTCAGCATCCAACCCCCTCGTTTTAGAAAAGACTAAACTAAGCTTAATAGAGAGAAAGAAAGTGTTTGCTGGCCATGAATTCAGATTTGATTCTCAGTTGAATGCTTATCCTCTCTAGTTTACAACTTGCTTTAAAACAGAAATTAATTTTAGTTAAAAGGTTGGTAAATCTGGTTAAATTTGACCACATAGAAGTAAAAAAGTTCTGCATGGCAAAAAATAACAGTAATGATAATCCCCACAATGTCGATGAAACCCCCAAATCCATGAAATGGTATCTGCTACACAGATCACAGACAACAAACTAATTTCTCTAATATGCAAAGCAAATGAATACCCAAAAGAAAAATGGGCAAAGAACAGGAAATTCTAGACCCAGTAAAAGAAATTAAAATGGCTCTTAAAAGTATAAAAATATTTAACCTCATTCATAAAGAGAGAAAGACAAGTTAAGATTACAAAGAGATATCATTTCCCTTTCAGATTGGCAAAGATCGGAATATGCTGTGTTGGCAAGAGTTTGACGCAGCGGGCCCTCTCCTGTGCGGCTGGCAGGAACATAAATTGGTATAACGTGGTGGGAGGCAATTCGATAACATTTATCAAAACGACAAATGCGTATGTACTCATGGACCCAGCAGTCAGACTTCTATGATTTTTTTAACAGATAAAGTTACATATGTGAAACACAAAATATGTACAACAATATTCACTGCATTGTGGTTTCAATTTACCTAAAATTTCCATCTTTGGGAATGATTAAGAAAATAATAAATTATGACAGGTTCACACAGTGAAATCCAAGCCAGGCTTTCAAAAGATGTGATTCTTTATGTACCAATATGAAACAATCAACAAGACGTATTATGTAAAAACAGACAAAGTAACAAGGTACAGAATTGAATTGCTATCAGTTGGAAATATATGTGCTAATATAAATTAAATACAGAAGATATATTTAAATACATACATTACAATATCTCTAGAAGAATGCACAAGAAACTGGGGTCAGGGTTGTCTCCAGGGAAGGAAGCTGGTGGCTGGGGGCTGGGAGACCTGCTTTTCACTGGACACTCTTTTATACTTTTTTCTATATTACAGCATATACATGGTATGAAAAGCAAAGACATTTACATATTTTTAAAGAGATTAACTCCTCGGATCCACTTTTAGAAATCATAAAACCTATTCTTGCTTTTCCTTACTCAGATACAGCTTATCTTTGTACAGAAAGAAATAAGACAGAAGGAAGAGAAACAAAGAAAAGCAAACATCCCACTGAGATTTCTTTTCTCCCCTCCACACTTTAAAGATAAAAACAAAACAAAGCCACAAACGCCCTACTGATCGCTCTGCTTTCTTCTTCACTTATCCAATCCAGTAAAAAGCTTTTCCTCTACTTCCTCTCTCTCTCCTGCTGCGAGCAGGAGGGGGAAGCCTCTTTCAGCTGGGAAAATTGCTGGTGCCACAGAGAGTAAAAGCGCCAGAGCTTCACATCCTGTGGCTTGTTTCCAAGTGGTGGTCTCTGGGGGCTCCAGGGCCAGGTAGGGTTCAGGGAACACTGGGGGAAGGGCCTGAGAGGCTCCCACTCAGAAGGCTCATTGCTTAAAGCAGCCCAGTGCGTCCCATGGCCAGTAGATCCAGGCTTGTGCGTGGCAATTCTGGGAATTCTTATGCCCAGGAGTCTGCTTAAAAACAAAAATTCATGAATCTATCCAACATTCTTGTTTTATAGATGGGAAAGTGATGTTCAGGGAGACTTCCATGACCAGGAGGCACAGCCAGGAAGTGACAGATGGGGCAGCAAAGCAAGGGTGGACAGAGACTTGGAACCATGAGTCCCACTGGAGAGGTCCCCGACCTCTCCAGACCCTGGCCGGTGGAGGTCAGCTGGAGAGGAGGCAAAGGAGGCAGCCTGCAGCAGAGAACATCCTCCACTTCGGACACAGCTGTGAAGAGATCCTGCCTTTGCCCTTTACCAAACACAAAGCCTTCGGGCGATGACATCCTGGTGATCAGGGGAGGCCCCTGCCCACTTCCCATGTGGGGATTCAATGAGATGACAGATGGGAAATGCAAGGTATAAGCTTAGCAAAAATCCAAGTCTGCAAAAAAGATCCCTTCCTAACACACCCGCCCTCCAGACCCCTCGGCCTCAGCCATTCAAGACAGGACACATGGATAGGCGCTGGCCCACAGGCCTTGTTTCCACAAGGTCCGCCAAGAGGGAGCCCAGCCATGAATCTAGAGCAAGCCCAAGTCAGCCCGGTAGCCCAGCCCTGCTCTCAGCAACCCCCACCACATCCGTCCACATGCACTGTCCCATGGCATGGCATGGTGGGGGACGACCCCTGGCCTGGAGTGACCCATGCTCCCTCATGGTTGCCTGGGCCTGCTGGCTCATTTCCCTTGGCCTCCAGCAGGAGGGCCACCTGCTCAGGCAGCCACCAGGGAGGGGAGGAGAAGCCATGGAGCCAAGACAAACAGGCCCAGCAACTGGGTCCATGGGCTTGACCTGGGATGGCTCTGTGCTGGGCAGGAAGGGAGGAGGGTGGAGATCACAGCTGGTGGGAAGGCATCCCACCATTTTGGAGGGGATTGGGGATTGGCGTGGAGCATGCTGGTGGGGGCTGATCATGGAACCCTCCAGCCTGAGGATTCTTGGAAGCAGCCCACATTTATCCCCAGATAATAATACCTCTCTCAGAGGACAGTTGTGTGACTTAAATAAAATAATATACCTAAAGTGTTTAGCACACTGCTTAGCACACATAGCACTTAATAAATGGTAGCTTCCTTTTCTTTCACTATCATTGTTACCCTGCTATTTCCCCATGCAGTTGCCGTACTGGAAAACTCAAACTCAAGGTATTCTGAATAGGTCCTACTTTTTTTTTTTTTTTTAAGGCAGAGTGTCACCAGGCTGGAGTGCAGTGGTGCGATCTCAGCTCACTGCAACCTCCACCTTCTGGGTTCAAGCAATTCTCCTGCCTCAGCCTCCTGAGTAGCTGGGATTACACGCACATGCCACCATGCCCAGCTAATTTTTGTATTTTTAGTAGAGATGGGGTTTCACCATGTTGGCCAGGTGGGTCCTACCTTTTACACCTCTGAGCCTTTGTGTATGCTGTTCTCTCCACCTGAGGAACTGCTCCACATTTCTCAGGGCATGTCACCACCTCCTCCAAGGATTCCTTGGATTCCCCCACCAGGTAGTCTGGGCATTCCTGCTCCTGCACTTGGCCCTGACTCTATGTAGCATGTATGGCATTACATCACAGAGGTGTCAGACCTACCATCTTGGAACCTCCTTAAGTGTAGGAACTGGGATCCACTTCTCCCTGTCTCCCCCACACTCAGGCTCTGTCCCTGAGCAGGTCCTCAGAAAGTGTTTGCTGGCTAAACTAAATCCTAGGCATTCCAGAATCAAAGGTGCCAGGCTCACAGTCTGCAGCCCTGGTGAGAGTCACTGAGGTTCGGCTCCAGTCCGACATCCCACAATGACCTCACTGCATGCTCATCCAACACCTGAAAGTCCAGGCTCCCTCCCATCTCAATGATGCTGGGTCCACTGGCCCAGGGAGTCCATCTGGGAGGCATGAATCCATGGGGCAACAAGAGGCCTAGGGAGGGGAGGCAGGACTCAGGTTCAAGGTTTCGCCTGTGACCTTGGGCCAGCTGTTCCCCCTCCCTGACCTCAGTTTCCCGATCAGAGAGTTAGACCAGATGGCCTCTCAGAGCCACATCCACTGTGATTTATTCTATGTATTTCCACTGCTTTCAAACACCTCCTGGGCTACATCTGACCAGTCTTATTCTCTCCCTTCATTAATGCTTAGAGATAGCTTCGTTTCTGATGGGAGGCTTTCAACTCACTTTTCCAAATCATGAATTTGATCGTATTTCTAAAGCCCCCACATTGTGCCTTGTGGAGTACTAGAGACATGGAGCTAAGTCTGGAATATGTGCACTCAAGCAGCTCACTATTTAGGTAACTATTAGCAGTCATCTGCTCATACTACAAGCTCCAAAGCCTTCAATGGCTCCCCACTGCCATCAGCATAAAAGCAAAATTCCACTCCAGAATCCCTCTGCTTCATCTCCTCATTCTCCCCCTCGCCCTGTCTTTGCCTTCACTCATGCTGTTCCTTCTAGTGATAACACCCTTCCCCATCTTCTCACATATGAATCTTTCCAGTCTGGCTCAGCTGCACCCCAACACTTGGGAGCCCCACTCTCATGCTGCAAAAAGGGCCAAAGTTATTCCCCCTTCCTCTAAACATTCACAGAGCCAAGGGAACGCTGTGAAGGAACAGAGACAGGGAGAGACAATCAGGACCTCCCTCCCTCAAATCTAGCTCAGACTCCAAAGTGCAGTTTTGGGGTGGCCCCTCCTCAGGACACAGAGAGGAGAAATCAGACGGTTTCAGAGGCAGAGGAGGCAGAGGAAAATCTGAGCAGTCAGGGCAGAGTGAGACTTTCCTCCCAAGGGTCCAAAGCCAGTTTCCATGGAAACCAGGCGGAATCCCAGCCATGAGGAAACAAACAGCAGGATTAAGGTTTTCCTTCCACACAGATGACAGCGATCTGGCCAGAGATGAAGAACAGGAATGAACCCTCACCTCTCCTCCTCCTCCCTGCCACAGGCTCAGGGACATCATCTGGCACTTCCTCTACCCCGCTGGGCCTCGGTTTCCCCTTCCGCGCTGTGGGCTGGATCAGTGTTTCCATCTGTGGGGTCCTAAAGCAGTGCCCGGAACTAGCCTGAGCTTTGGAGCCTTGCCTCCCTAGGGAACTGTAGCTGGCTTTGCAAAGCTGCCTCTCACAGATGATCGTCCGGAACCTGAGCCCAGAGCTCGTGCTAGTTAGCATTTAAGGCCCGAGGAGGCTAAGGAGCGTTCCTCTGGATCCCGGTGAAGGAGCCCTACGGAGGTGTCCCGATGGAGGAGTGAGGGAAGCAGAGGACGCCCCGCGACCGTGCGCGGCAGTGGCCCCTGGCGGCCTCTACGGGAACTGCGCTTCCACCAAACGCAAGAAAAGCTTTCTCCCTGGGCTGCAAACCGGGATCCAACAGACTTAAAGTGAGAGGTCTGTAAGGGACCCAAGAGAGCAGGTCTGAGGCCATGCAGTGAGTGTGGCCAAGCCAGGCCTAGAACCCCCCACAAAGCCTCCTTTCCGTCCTCTGCTGTTTCCCTGCTCCGAGTGCTGGCAAAGGTCGAAAGTGCCCCTCAGGCACCCCTCCCATTCCCACACACGTCTCTAAAGACAAAAGGCACACTTCAGTCAGCCTAAACAGGGACACAGTGACTCCTGCAAGCGGGTGGTGTATTCCCACTGTGGGTCCAGGGCTCAGGGGGTCCAGATGACTATACTGCCTGTGGCCTGGGGCTGGACCAGTAGGATAAGGGTATGTACGGTAAGGTGGGGGGACTGCCCTTGGGACCCTGGCGCCTGAATTTCCTGGCACTTAGCCCCTGGGGAGAGACGAGGTCCAATTCTCCTCCTCTGCACCTGTGGCATGGGGGGCAGACCTCAGAGAAGCCACATGTCCTTCTTCCTCACCCTTTGCCAGCTTGTTCTGCCAGTAGTTGGGAGGGTTGGGTTCTTGCATCTTCTAGGATTGTTCTTTCCCTTCCCTTTGGACACCCCTACAGAGAGGTGGCCCTGGAGGACTCTGGATATGTCTAAATCACACCTCCTGGCATGTGACTTCCCTTTCTCCAACCTCCCTGGAGGGACAGGAGCTCAGCAGCAGCAGACTCTGTGGGACAGTGCAGCTCACCATTTGGTGGGGAGCCTCCTACGATGTGTACCCATCCAGAGCTTCCACTTGCTCTCTCCACTCACGGCCACCTGACCATTGCTGCACAATTTGAAGTCAGAAGTCCTTTCTCATGCTGAACTGAGGCAGCTCTCCCTGAAACTCCCACCCGCCTGGCTGGGCCCAACTCTGCCCTCAGACCACACACAAGTCAGCCTCACCCACACCCTGACCTCTCAGATGTTGCACGGGGTGGTGGAAAGGGCCTCGGCCTGCAAGGTACACTCTGCCACCAACTTGGCGTATGACTTTGAGCAGTCCCTTCCCTTCTCTGAGCCTCAGGTTCAATATCTGTAAAACTAGAGCCTTGGACTAAATGTTTTCCAAAGGCCCTTGCCAGGTCTGATGGCCTCATTACCTGCCTCCTCCTTGTCTCCCGCCTGTGTTTCAGTTTTTCTAACCACCCCTAACTGCCGGTTCCTTCAGCCCACAGCCTTCAGGCCTGGAAGAAATGATCCAACAGGGGCGGGGACAAACCCAGCTCTCCCGACAGTTTTCCTTGTCTTTGGCCAGCAAGGCCCAGCCAGAGGCGACGAGCACTGTGCTCAGGAAAATGTCCCAACTTTGCCTGTGGGGAAACTCAGCCCCACCCAGGCTGGAGTCTCAGGGGCTCCTGGTTCCACCTGACTCCCTTCCCGAGGCAAATGAACACAAAACAACTCAAGGTACCTGGGGATCCATCTGTACCTAGCAAAGACATGAGAGGTTCTTAGAAAAACCTATCCCCTGATGCGTTTCTTAGAAAAAGAACTGTTTCCCTGCCAGGGAACAAATCCTGGATCAACTTAGAAAGGAGACCTGGCTTGGCCACAATCAAAGACCCTATTTTTCTGAATTACAGAAGAGCATTTTTCTACATGCAAACTTAGAACGCCTCCTTCTCTTTTCCGGTTTTCATATATAGCATAGGAATTTTCCTGTTCAATGAGGTTACTGTATGAGCTCTCCTCCCTCTCTCTCTCCCTCTCTCTTTCTCTCTCACTCTCTTTCTCTCTTGCTCTTGTTCTCTCGTTCTTGCTTTCTCTAGCCTCTGACCTAAACTGAGAAGATGATTTGAGGAAGCCTGGAGCTGAGGTCCTGGCTGAAGCTTGGTTTTCCTGGCCAGCTGCTGAAAAGCACTTAGCCCAGCACGAAAAAGTAGTACTCACCTGTCCAGCATCCTCTCCTGTTTCCAAAGCATCCTCTTACCTGTTCTTTCTGCCAGGAGGGGGAAAACCCAGGGATCAGTCTCTCATTTTGCAGAGGAGGGAATCAAGCCCCAGAGAGAGGAAGTCACTTACTCAGAGTCCTCAGTGCAGCAGCCAGCACTGAAGACGTGAGGCTGGGCTCTGCCTGTTACAGCCCTTTGCCTTCCAAGCTTTCCTTGTGGTCTCCCAAGTGCAGTTGCACACCTTCATATTCCCACAGTCCCCTCCATCCTTCCTCCCAGACACCCTTATCCATCTGCCCTCAGTGGCCAGTTCCCCTTGCTCTCTCATGCTTAGACGTGGCCAGGTCCCCTTGCTCTCCCATACTCAGACGTGGCCTGTTCCCCTTGCTCTCCCATGCTTAGACGTGGCCAGTTCCCCTCGCTATCCCATGCTTAGACGTGGCCAGTTCCCCTCGCTATCCCATGCTTAGACGTGGCCAGTTCCCCTCACTCTCCCATGCTTAGACATGGCCAGTTCCCCTCGCTCTCCCATGCTTAGACGTGGCCAGTTCCCCTCGCTATCCCATGCTTAGACGTGGACAGTCCCCCTCGCTATCCCATGCTTAGATGTGGCCAGTTCCCCTCGCTCTCCCGTGCTTAGACGCGGCCAGTTCCCCTTGCTCTCATGTGGTTAGACGTGGCCAGTTCCCCTCGCTCTCACATGCTTAGACATGGATTCCTGGGCATGGACCATGCCAACTCGTCTCTTAGTCCTCAGCACCAGCACAGAGCCTGGCAGAGGGGACTCTGAATGAACAGAATGACAAGAAACAACAGCATCAGCAGCTAAAATTTTCTACAGGCTTGCTTCATGCCAAGTGCAGTTCAAGGGGCTTTCCACCAATCAGTTCATCCTTACACTTGATTCTTCATGAGACAGATGACATTATTATCCCCATTTTACAGGTTAGAAAACTGAGGCTGAAATTACTGTTTCAAGGCCATGAGGTTAATAAGCAGTTGGAGTCAAGATTCAAATGGGTCCAGGTAGGGTAGCATGGTGTGAAGGCTGCAGCCCTAGCCACATATCAAAGTCATCCAGGGAGCTTTTAAAAGTCAGAGGTCTGCCCCTCCTGCTTGGGCCCATGGAATTAGGCTCTTTCAGGGACTGGCCTGCATTGATCTGATACCCACTCTCAGGTGACAGCCACAGGTAAGGGCTAATTGCCTGGGCTCTGGCATCAAACAGACTGGGCTTAGTCCTGGGTCTGCCACTCATAGGCCTTCCGCAGGTCACCTCGCCTCTCTGTAGCCTCCTAATCTGTAGAGTGGGGCAGCACGAGGATCTGGCTCACAGAGTCGTGGTGAGAACGGACAGCACAGTGAGAACCCTGCTTAGCACAGGGCCTGGTGTGCAGTGGGCACCTGGTAAACACTGGGAGTCCTCACTTGTTGGGTCGGGTGCTGACCAGGGCCAGGCACTCTCAAGCTGTCAGTGCACAGCATCTCTGTTCAGCCTCACAACCACCTGCTGGCCATGAGAGAACTAGCAACGTAATTGATGAACAGGCCCAGTGGATAAGGAACTGAGGAGAGCAGCCTGGAGGGAGAGAGCGTGAGTGACTCCCCCAGCCTGTGACCCAGCTCTGCTGATAGCGTGTGGTGACTCCCCCAGCACGTGACCCAGCTCTGCTGAGAGCGTGTGGTGACTCCCCCATCCTGTGACCCAGCTCTGCTGAGAGCGTGTGGTGACTCCCCCATCCTGTGACCCAGCTCTGCTGAGAGCGTGTGGTGACTCCCCCATCCTGTGACCCAGCTCTGCTGAGAGCGTGTGGTGATTCCCCCATCCTGTGACCCGGCTCTGCTGAAAGCACGGGGTGACTCCCCAATTCTGTGACCTGGCTCTGCTAAGATGGGGTAATTCCCCGATTCTGTGACCTGACTCTGCTGAGAGCATGTGTTGACTCCCTCATCCTGTGACTTGCTCTGCTGAGAGCATGGGGTGACTCCCCCATCCTGTGACCCAGCTCTGCTGAGAGCATGGGGTGACTGCCCCATTCTGTGACCTGGCTCTGCTGAGAACATGAGGTGACTCCCTGATTCTGTGACCCAGCTCTGCTGAGAGTATGGGGTGACTCCCCCATCCTGAGACCTGGCTCTGTTAAGAGTGTGCGGTGACTCCCCCATCCTGTGACCAGGCTCTGCTCGCCACCTCTCGCTTCACACACGCACACATGCATGCTAACACACACGAACCCCTCGGTCCTGGCAGCAGTTAGCTGCCGTGGAAGAGCCAGATCCGGAAGCAGCAGTGGTTCCTGCAGTCTTACTGCGTTGGGGGTCTTTATGTCCCTTCCTTTATCCCCTTCCCCAAACCTCAGGTTCCTGGATCCTGGGCACAGGGCCACCCCAGGGACCATGTGAACCAGGTGGTGCAGTGAAGGCCGGCAGATGCGGGCAGGCGTGAGCAGCCATGGGCATCTGGGAAGAGTTTTGTAGTCAACGCCTCTCGGCATATGGATGTTCCTTTTCCATTTGGGGAACAAAGACTCTTTGACTGCATTGAGGGCCTTGAATCCTGAGGATGACATCAACTGAAATGAGTCATCACCCCACCCGCAGGCAGCTCTGGAGGGTGCAGCTCCGCTCTCGGAGGAAAACACATGAAAAATGGCACGGAGGAGAAGGGACCTGTCGGGGGCATATAAGGGACACCGGACAGGAGCATGCAGTGACCTGCTGCGAGTGTACACTCTACAGTACAGCCCACAACTCCTGGAAGCCATCAGGCCCAGCATTCCAAAGGGACATGGGACTGCTGACAGGGCCAGGGTAGACACATAGACCAGGGGGTTTCCAGCAGCATTTTCCAGGGCTGGGGATGAAGGAGGGAGGGGCATAGAGGAAGCCTCAGCAGGCAAAGTCCTGCCCCTTGACCCCCTAACACACAGGCACACATGCACACACCTATACATCCACACATAACACAAGGCGCACATGCACACACCTATACGTCCACACATAACACACAGAAACACAGACGCACACTTATATGTCCACACATAACACACATGCACACATGCACACATGTATACGTCCACACATAACACACAGGCACACATGCACACATGTATACGTCCACACATAACACAGAGAAACACATGCGCACACTTATATGTCCACACATAACACACATGCACACATGTATACGTCCACACGTAACACACAGGCACACATGTGCACACTTATATGCCCACACATACACAGGCACACATGCACACCCCTATACGTCGACACATAACACACAGGCACACATGTACACATGTATACGTCCACACATAAGACATAGGCACACATGCACACACCTATACATACACACATACACAAGTCTGTTATTCTCACCACTCTCTCACACACACTCAGAGGTTCACATACTCATAATACACACTCACACATGTACTTTTGAAGGTTCATACCACACAAACTAACACACAGAGATACAAATACCTATACACTCGTTTATATACTCCAATGTATACCGACTCATGCACCTCCACCCACACTCATCCCAGACTCAAACTCACACACTGACACATACGCACACTCACACACTCACAATCTATTCATGGACCCTCTCTCACACACTAATACACATCCACACACACTCACCTTCACTCATGTACACACTCGAACCCAAGCAATTCAGACTTCATTTAATAATTCGGGTTCCATTACATCTCATTTAAGCGAAGAGCTCTGCAGCTAACAACAAGCAAGCCAATCACTGAGAGCCCGTCCACATCGCAGCTGTGGAAGCTGGGGTGTTGTAGGGACAGATATTTACAGAGGAGCCCACAGAAAGTCTGAGGCCCACGCTGTCTTCTCCTGCTACCTCCTTAAGGGCCTGGAGATCTCAGATTGCCCTTCCCACACTCAGGGTTTGGTTTCTTTGATCTGGGCACATTTTCTACCTTTTTCTCCTTTCCTTGTTGTCAGTGAAATCTTCTCCCCAGAGTTACAGACTCAGGGTCCTGGCTTCACAAAGCACTGAACCCCACAATCCCTCTGTTGGAAGCAATGCTAGTAACAGTACACAAAGAAATTCAGAGGGCTGCTGTGAACAGGTGATGCCTGGCATGTGCATCCAGAACCTGGCCTACGTAAGTGCTCAGTAAATGTTTGTTTTGTGCATGCATGAGTGAACGCGCAATAGCTGCTGTATATAGAGCCCTTACTACATCCTGGGCACTAAGTGCTTTACGTGCATAGCAGTGGTTCTCAACCCTGGCTGCACAGTAGAGTCACCTGGAGAGACTATTTTTTGAGATGAAGTTTCACTCTTTTTGCCCAGGTTGGAGTGCAATGGTGTAATCTCAGCTCACCACAGCCTCTACCTCCCAGTTTCAAGCGATTCTCCTGCCTCAGCATCCCGAGTAGCTGGAATTACAGGCATGTGCCATCACACCTGGCTAATTTTGTATTTTTAGTAGAGACAGGGTTTATTCATATTGGTCAGGCTGGTCTCAAACTCCCGACCTCAGGCATCTGCCCACCTTGGCCTCCCAAAGTGCTGGGACTACAAGCGTGACCCACTGTGCCTGGCCTGAGGACTTTTTTTTTTACACTACTAACACGTACGCCTCACTCCCAAAGATGTTGCTTGAGTTGGTTCAGGTATGACTTTGGCATGGGGAGATTGTACAAACTTCCCAGGTAATGCTAATTACAGCCCCTGAATTCTTCACAAGAATCCCACTCTTACTGTTCCCAGTGTACAGATGAGGGAATGAGGTGCTGAGAAGTTAAATAATTTGCCCAAGGGCACCCAGCTATCAAATCCTAGTGTGGAGATTTTAAGCCCTCATCTGTCTGATGTGAGGCGTTGAGGCTCTCTCTGCTGCTCTCCGGGGATGTCACTTCAACCCAAGGCTGACCCACTCAAGGAAGCACAACCTGATTGTCCCAGCCCTCAGTGACCTGGGCCAGTGTGCCTCTCTATTCCCATTGTCCTGACTCCCTCCCCATGGCTTGGGGCATCAACACTAGGCACCTCCCTACCAGCTACCAGGAATGGGGCTCTGCTGACAGCGAGGGAGTCTCTCACAGGCTTCATCTTCTGAGCAGTTCTGGGAGGGCAGGAGGCTCTAGTCCTGCTAGCACTGGGCAGCCACTGTTCTCATCCTATCTGCCCTGACATTTTTTCAGAGCTGGGAGATGGATCAAGGAGCAACCTGGTATTAGGGAGAAAGACTCAACCAGCTCTAACTTCAAACCTCGATTCTGCATGGGCAACTTTAGATAAGATAAGATACTTCAACTCTCTGAGCTACAGTTTCTATATCTGTAACAGAGGAATAATGCCACCTACTTCAGGAGAGAATGACCTGAGATAACAGACATAAAACACTGAGAATGACCTGAGATAACAGGTCATAAAACACTGAGCAGAGGGCCTAGCAAAGGCACACAATCAATGAAGCATAGCAGTGGTGGTGGTTAGTAAGATCAGCGGTATTAGTCTTCTTTTCTCTCCCATGAATGACTGTCTAGAATTGCCACGAAAGGCAGCTTTGTGCAGTTTTTCCCCCGGACCTCAGTTTTCTCATCTGCAAGATAGGGTGATACACTCTCTCTCACGAGACTGCAGTGAGGATCCAGTAGGGTTCTGAATGTGAAAATGCTTTGCCAAGTACAACTTGCCAGCGTATAAGCAACAATTAACATGGACAAAGGGCTCCAGATGGGAGTCTCGGGGCTGGGAGCGGTGTGTTTTTTTTTAGATCAATGAAATCTGAACATGCTGAAATGCTGTAACATAGCCAGTACAGCTTAACAGGCAGAATTCTCTGTTGTAGCCTGAAAATGAGTTGTCTTGAATAAAGTAGAGCTGACCAGAAGCTGGAACCTGGGAATCAGCTTACTACTCCTCCTCTCCCCAGGGCAGGAAACCATGGGCCAGGCCCAACTGCAGCAACTGCAAGAAACAACTTAATAATGATAATAGCCTGGGTTCCCTAGAGTGGGTTCAGTGGTGACTGCCAAGAAAGATATGTCCATGTCCTCATTCCTAAATATATTAATCACATTTAGAGTCTTTAAGATGTAATTAAGTTAAGGATCTTGAGATAAAGAGATCATCCTGGATTATCTGGGTGGGCCTTAGATCCAATGGACGGGTGTTTTCATTTTCATAAGACACACATGCGGGGGGCTGGACAGACAGAAGAGGAAGAGGCAATGTGGCCACGGAAGCAAAGATTAAAATGATGCAGACACAAGCCAAGGACCACTGGCAGCCACCAGAAGCTGAAAGTGGCAAGGAATGGCCTCCCCGCTAGATCTCTGGGAGGAGTGTTATTCTGCCCACACACACCCACTTCACACTTCCGGCCTCCAGAACTGGACGAGGATAAGTTACTGCTGTTTTAAGCCACCAAGTTTGTGGTCATTTTTTTGCCGCGTCCCTAGGAAACTCACACATCCACTGAACGATTACGTACTGCGTGCTGCATCCAAGCACCATTGCAAGTGAGTTACCTCAACTGGGTCATCCAATACTCACAGCAACAATGAGGAGGCTTTCTTATTACCTCTCCCTTATAGATGAGGAGGTCAATGTGCAGAGGGATTAGGTCACACAGCTAGTAAGTCGCTGGGCCAGGTTTTGGACCCAGACAAACTGGGTTCAAACTCTATAGCCCGTCTGCTTAACCAGGACACCAGTGGTTCTCAAAGTGTGGTTTTTGAACCAGCGGCGGCAGCAGCAGCAGCAGCAGCAGCAGCATCTGAGGACTTATTAGAGATGCAGATTCTTGGGACCTACTCCAGACCTACTAAATCAGAAACTCTGGGCTGAGGCCCAGCACCCTGTGTTTTAACCAGCCCCCAGGTGACTCAGATGCACACTTAAGTTTGAGACCCACCGTGTTGCCGAGGCTAAGGTGGCATCCTACTACCTGACTGGAGGCCAGTCATGGACAGTCATGGAGCTGGAGACAAGAGCAGGCAGCCAGCGGCAGAGACGTCTTGTGCAGGGGCCGGAGACCCAGGCACAGGGCTCAGGGGCAAGACTCTAGCCGCTTTCCCCATGGACGGACCCAGGCAGGGCCCCAGTACCAGATGGTAGAGATGGTGCTTTCCTGTGATCATAGCACAGCATTCAAGCGACCTCCCAGCCAGGCTGATGGGATGCTAAGTCCCCTAAATGACTAGATCCCACTGGTGGAAAACAGGAATGTCCTAGGGCCTGGGGTGAGGCAGCCAAGTGGCCTGGCTGTTGGGGAAGAAGGCTGGCCAGCAGGAAGCCTGTCCAAGTCAGCCCCTACTGGTAAGTAGATGTAGAGAGGCTTGGGCACTCCAGCCCACTGGGACAGGGTCTGTCAGGAGAGGGCTCTGCAGGCAGGGGGAAACATGTGGTCTCCCACAGAGCTACTGCTCCCCAGGGAAAGACTGTACAGAGCAGGGTGGGCACACACCTTCCAGGAGGGGCCTGCAGTAGCCGCTTCCTGGCTTCACCCCCTCTTCCCCTTGCCCCATGCTGGCCTCAGGGGTCTGAAAACATTCAGGGAAAGCTATTCTAGCTACACTGTAAGCTGGGCCTGGTGGTCCCCATTCTCCAGACATCTTTCTAGATGTCTATAAGCAAGTCATGCTGTCTCCCTAGGAATCCCCACCCCACCCCAGGGCCAGTTGCACAGACAGCTCCAATTTCTCACTACTCTGTTATTATCTATTCCCTCGCCTGTGTCCCTCAGCAGCCTGTGAGCCCTTCAGGAGGCAGAGAGCATGTTCTGTTTCATCTCCCTATCTCCCAGTGTCACCCTCCTTAACACAAGACCGTGCCTGGAATAGGCATAAATTGAGCATCTGATGAATAAATGAATGAACAAATAATACACATGTGCATGAACAAATGAGCTTAATGGACTCTGGTCAAGCGTGATTATGTGCCCATCTTAACGGATCACATTTATCATCCATCATAAAGAATTCTAACGAATGCCAATAGTTGTCACAGTAATCCCACCAGCACCATTTAGCTTAATACGTATTTAATAGCTTAGCTCTTACCTGATCCCCACTGTTGAAGTGTAACATAACATTAATAACCACACAGAGTCTTGATCATGGCTTTCCTGGGGGCTGCACTCTCCTACCCCTACGCAGGAGGCTTTGAATGAGCAGCCTTCTGCAAAATGATGGACCTTGGCTCCGCCTACTGAACTGAGAGCGCCTCTCTTTAAACATACCAGCTTCTCAGACTTCAGACTTAATTCTAGCTGCCTCCACCTTCCTCCCCAATGAAACACCGTCTGGGTGGAGAATGTGAACAACAGTGCTTCCCCTTCTCTCTTATATACTGTAAGGGTCCTTGAGGTTTGGGTAGAGGCCCCAGGGAGGCTGCTTATGGCTTATTCCGGTGTCAGAGCATGAACTGGGGCCACGGGGCAAGGTAGGACAGGACAGGCCAGCCCTGCAGATCCCAGAAGAAGAATGGTAAGATCCCTGGTCCTCCCGCATGGAGAAGGCCCCCCACCTCCTCCGCAGGGATGCAGCATTGGGTTGGGAGGATTATTGAATGATGGAGGAGCTTGAAAGAGTATTTTAATTCTGAGCTAAGTCTTTCTCTAAGTGAAACATATCCTGAGGTGTTTCTTGAATTCTTTGACATGATCAATACTAGGTAGTCAATGAAATCTCTTAAGAGTTGTTATCCACAAGCCCCAAGGCAGCCAAAATTTACATTTCCCTAGGGGAGAATGGTCCCCTCTCTTCCCTCCCTGAAGGAGAGTCAGGAGGGGACCTTACTATCATTCACTCTGTCCTCAGCCCAGGCTGGCCTTGTCCACAACCAGCATCCACTTGCCACCCCTATCTGGACTTGGCCCTGGGCTGGGCTCTGGGGGATCCAGAGGACAAGGAATTGGGTTCCCTAGAAACAAAGGACCAGACACCAACACAGGGCTCTGATACAGGTGACCTGAGCTGGAACCATGAGCAAAGGACAGGAAAAGTCCTGCCGGGGCTTAGGGACGGAGTGCTCCCTGCCTACCAGGGGGCGGAGGGGCACTGAAGGGGACCTGAGGAGGGGGCAATGGAGATAGGCCTGGGAGGCTTTGCACAAACAACCCACAACCTGCAGGTTGCTCATGTTCTGCTCGCATAAAACACGGCGGAGCGAGCAGAGCATGAGCAACCCACGGAATTAGGAAAACAAGGGCAAGTGAGTGATTCTAACGACAGGAGAAATGGGTTCCCGAGACAGCCTCCAGCACTGGAGCAAAAAGGAGAGAACTATACATCCAGAGAGACTGAGACTTAGAAATGTTAATCTCACACAAGCCATCTCTGAGCTCAGCACTTAGGTGCCTTAGCTCAGCTAATCTCAGGATGGTCTGACGGGGTGGGGACTGTGGCTATGCCATTTTCAGATAAGAGGATGGAGGCTGAAGGAGCTTATGGCCGCAGGCCTTAACTACAGTGGCTGGGACTTTCCAGCTTGTGGTACTCTCAATTACTTTTTTTCTAGGGACTGGAGTCAGAGAGCCTCGACTGTCAAGCCAAGGAGACTAAAATTTATGCAACAGGCAACGGGGTGCATTGGCAGTTTCTGAGGAAGGTTCCAGCTGACCATTTTAGGAGGAATCCCCATTTCACCCCAAGCTGCTGCCCCAGCAGTTGGATACCCTTTCTTTTTCTTGCCAAGGAGAGGGTGGAATTGGGCGATTTGGAATGTGGCGTGAAGGCGGTAGTTTGGCAACAGCAGGAGACATACTTTCCTGCAGCCTCTCAGCACTTGGCATGCTATGCCCTGGGCAAAATCAAGCTGCCCTGGGAACAGCCCGGGACATCCCAACAGATGAGCTTGTGTGAATTCAGCCGGGGCAGACAAGCAGCGCAGGCAGAATGAGCTCATAGCTTGAGCGGGCATCAGGAAATCTCACCTACATTGACCAAGGTGCCGATGAAGAATCAGGGTAACCTTCAGAGCTGGGAAGGACTTCAGAAAACACCCAGTCCAATGTCTCCAAGAAGAGAAAACGGAGGCCCAGACTGATGGCATGACCTGCCTAAACAGCTATGGCATGTTGTATTCCCCTCACTGTAATACCCAGGCCACTCTCACTCATGACCTGAAGAAGGATGGGAAAGGGCCTCATACAGAGCTTGGTATGCACTAGGTACCCAAAGTAGGAAAGAATGCATTTGAATCCGTGGTGGGGGCCTGTGGTCCACATGCAATGACGTTGCTGCTGTTGAGTAGGGGGAAAGAAACAACCTAAGAAATTTGTCCGATGGTTGTTATTAAATGCACTGCATCTTTCTACAGACTTTCCTGCTCAGTTGTGCAAAGAGAGACCCATTCTCTGTGGGATGCCGGAGCCCCATTTGGCTCCAAAATGGGATTTGAGTTTCAGGGAACAGCCAGAACAGATGGTGACCCTGAAGTCATATTTTGAAACAGGCTGACTCTTGTTTAATTTAGATGAAAGTACAGCTTGACAGTCTCCAAATGTTTGCTGGAGGAACAGGCTGTGGACCGCCAGCATAATGGGAGAGGGAATCAGATCTTCCAAGATGAAAACCCAGTGGACGCCTCCTAACTAGAGACCAGAAATGAGGCGGGGAATAGGAAGGGAGGTGACCTTGAGGGAACCCCCGGAGGACCAGCCTCACCCAGAATGGTGCAGGGCAAAGGATAAGGAATTTGCTGCCAGAGAAACTTGTATGTAAGTCCCTGCTCGATCACATACTAGCCAGTTGATCTTGGGCAGGTACTTTAACCTCTCTGAGCCTTCGTTTCCTTATCTGGAAATAGAGGTGGCAATGCCTAGCTCTCAGGGTAGTGGTACAGGGTAAATGCCAGGTGCTAAGCATATTCTGTCCATTATGTTCATTCATTCATTCATTTGTTCATTCACAAATGACTATCAAGCACACAGTGTCACATGCCTGGCACTGTGAGTGTTGGAGATTTGGGGTGAACGGGATGGGCATGACTTTAACTTCGTGGTCATGCACTAGGCTCCCTATCCTGGCTCTGAGCACTCCTGGGCATTACCTGCTGAGTAGCTCACATAGCCCCAGCAGGTAGGACTCCTTTGTCCACCACCCACTAGCATCATCCCGAAGAGGAAACAAACCCATGCTCTTTCTGAGCAATGTGCCCAAGTCACGTGGTGCAAAAGTGCCGAACTAGGATTTAAAGTTCATGTTTCTGAAGCTCAGCTCTAAGCACACACTACTGTCAGGCACATCCTTGAGGATGCTGTGGATATGATCAAGCACTCGGGAATTTCAAAACAGTGCAAGGCCACCCACCTGGATATCAGAAGACCTAGTTCCAGACCCAGTTCTAGAACAAGGAACCCGTTGGGAGTCACACAGCTAAAATGTGTGTGACTCCCAGAAAGTCCCTTGTCCTCTCTGAACCTCCTTCTTCCCCTCTGCAATTTGGGAGAGCTGGAATAGCTGATCCCTGAAGTCCAGCATTTTCTGAGGCCTCAGGTTCCCAGTGGGCTCTGATGGAAATAAGGTGTTTAGAGGGACTTGCAGGACTCGTGAGAAGTGAGGCCCCGGGGGCCCTAGCTACCCAAGGTGCAGAATAGTGAACTGTGCCTTCTCCCACAAGGAGCCTATGCTATGCAGCACAGACCACACTGGGTGGGAGGCTGCCTGTGAAGACTGATTCTTAGAAATCTTGAACTGGAGGAGGGCTGGCCCGTTTCCCACATGCATATGCATGACAGCATTCTTCACATTCCACCCAAGATCCTCAGGCTAAAGCAGCACCACACACTATTCCTGGAAAGGTAAATGCAGATGGAGAAATGAAAGCTTCTCATGGCCATCAACATACACATTTCTATTCATTCCAGAAGCATTTATTGAGCACCTGCTCTACAGCAGGCACTATTCTAAGTGCCGGAGATACAGCAGTGATAGACAGGTTCCTTCCCTCTTGGAGCTGATGATTTGAATCCAAAGCTTTGGAGTGCAGTGACAATCTCCATCTTGTCAATATCAAAGCATTAACAGCCCCCTCTGCACACAGGTGTTAGGTGTTTGTAGACAGAAAATGTCCAAGTATCCTTTGCCATAATTCTAAACATCCCCCACAAGTTGGGGACCTCAAATCTATACATAACATCATCTCTGCTAAAGCACTCTGTCATCAGATATATCTGAGAGCCTGAGTCTAGCCAAAGAGCCCCCAGGAGCTTGGAAATTTAATTCTCCTGCTTTATCTTTAAAAGCACTTAAGTTTTAAATTCCACTCCAAAAATGTGTGTGTGTTTGTTTTAATAATATAAAAATGTTCCAAATTATTCTCCAGTTGTTACTGGTCTCCTTACCACAAATTACCAACCACTGAGTAAAATGCTCCAGGAAATAAACAGTGTGGCTCTTTGCCTGCCACTGTCACACGGCCCAGGACTGTCAACACACCCTTTTGAGAAGCAGGTCTCCAAAGGAATGCTTGGACAAAAGGAGTGTCACGCATCCCCCACATCTCATGGGTACAACCATGTCTAGAGGAATTGCCCCCTTGAGTGAAAGCATCCAAAAACCTCCCACCTGAGTTATTCCTCCTAAAACCTCATTTCTGTTCCCTGGCAAGAGAATTCTATGTTTATGGATGCAGGTTCTCAATACAGAGATCCAGAGAGAAATGAAAAGTAAAAAGAGATCATGCCAGACCTGGAAGAGCCTTAGCTCTGGTCTAACTTCGTCGTTGTATAGACGGAAGGAAGCTTTGCAAAGCCAGGACTGACTGGAGTCTAACCACAGAGGGCAATTCTGAAAAGCCTTCCTCACTTGCCTCCACCACCTCTTTGCCAGGCAGCTGCCGTGGCCTGGGAGGCCCTGAGAGGCCAAGGTGGCCCAGGGGCTCTTTGTGCTGGCTCCAGGCTCTCTTCTGGCTCTGCTTTCCTGACATTTTACTGTAAGTCTCTTAAATTATCTTCTCTTAGGCTATATAAAGGTAGAGATCCTTTGCCCCACCCTGAAGCAATTCACTGTCTGATAAGCAGAAGCAGGAGCAAGGCAGGTAGTAGAATCCAGAGCTTGACTGCTCTCTACTAAGACAGACCAAAGGCCCTTACCCCAGGTGGCCCTGGGCAGTAGGCTGCAGGACTGAGGGACGGCGGGAAGCCAAGACACTCCCCGAGAGCCAGGCTAGGAAAAGCGGCTCCTGGGGCAAAAGTCCTGCTTTCATCCCAGAAACTTCACCCTGCCTCCCTCCCTCAACGTGTTCCCGCCACACTCTGGCTGTCCCTTCTATCCTCTCCTCATTCTGTTCCCCTTTATCTGGAACACTCCACTCCTCTTCCAGCCCATCAGCCCCACCTCCCTTCCTGGCTAAATCTGTTCACCCCTCAGATCTCATCTAAAATCTCCCTCCTTGGGGAGACTCTCCTGACACGCTGGTACAGATGAGAGTGTCCAGGCCTCTGCTTTCATAGCTTTCTAACATAACAGTGCGCGTTCTAGCATTGTCTACCATTTACAAACATGAAGAGTCTTTTTGTACAATCCTTTATTTAGCATCAATGTCCCCCATTAGACTGTAGGCTCCTAAAGAGCAAGCACCAAGCCTATCTTGCTTTTCATTTTCTGCCCAGGGTATCACACATTACTTGTATCCAGAGGGCAGTCAATACGTATTACATTAAAGTGGGTGAACAAATGGATGAACGAGAAAGCTCCCAGGTTACAACAGGCAGAATGGCCATTTCTACCAAGGGCAGAAGCTCTGGAATGGATTCTACCCCACCCAGGCTGAAAGTCCTTGTTTAGCTATGTTTCACTTTCCCCACGTGGGATTGTGATTGTTTATCTCCCTCCATGGGAAGGTCAATGATTCTCAATTCCAAACATGAATGACATGGTCCTGGCCCTCCCCGTTCTCAGCAAGATGGACTTGGAAATGAATTCTCACCCCTGATGGAATGAACCCGGTTCAAGCAATGCTTAGAGAGGACACAAGACGGCTTAGGACAACATCAGCCAGCACTGAGATGAAACCTTGTTACCGGCCACTCCCCTTCATTAACGGCTTTTCATGTGCCAGGCACTATGCTAAGAGCTTTGAGCATTATTTCATTTACAGTTTCCTCACTCTACAGATGAGGAAACTGAAGTTTCAAAAGGATTAGTACACTGTCCAAGTCACCAGCTAATACATGCAGAGGCCAGAACTGGGCCAGCCCTGTCTGATTGCCCAGCTCCAGCACTTGCCCACCGAGCTACACAGCACTGCAGCTTACACTTGAGCACCACACACATCACCCGGGGCCTGGTTAAAGTACAGATCTGACGCTGTGGGTTTGGGACCCTGTATTTCTTTTCTTTTTTTGTTTTTGAAACAGTCTCCCTTTGTCACCCAGGCTGAGGTTCAGTGGTGTGACCTCGGCTTACTGCAGCTGCAACCCCCTGGGCTCAAGCGATCCTCCCACCTCAGCCTCCCAAGTAGCTGGGACTACAGGCACATGTCACCACATCAGGCTAACTTTTTCATTTTTTATACAGATGGGGGTCTCACTATGGTACCCAGGCTGGTCTCAAACACCTGGCCTCAAGTAATCCTCAGCCTTGGGACTGGGTTTCTAATGAGCTCCTGAGTGATACCCATGCTGTTGGTCTAGAGGCCACAGTTTGAGCAGCAAGTCTATCAAGGAGAAAATGCAAAGGAGGATTTCCATATTGCAGGCTGAGAAGCAGTATAAGCAAAGGTTTGGAGAAGGGAACGTGCATGGTAAACTCAGAGACCAGCAAGCAGATCAGGGTGGTGGAGCCAGGGCATGGGGAGGGAAGTGAGAGGAGAAGAGGCCTTGAACTGCAGCCCAAGGAATGTGGAATTCATTGTGCGTCACAGAAGGCATGGAAGGGTTTTGAGAGGGGATGTGACGTGATGGGACCTGTGTTTTAGACAAGCTACTCTGACTCACAGTGAGAAGCTGTGCTAGAGGACAGAGAGAGGGGAGGTCCTGCTGGCCAGGGATCTGCTGTAGCAATCCATCAGAAAGAAGGGACACAAGCCTGAAGCCAGGTAGGGCAAGAAGATAGAAGGGAGAGGTTGCATGCAACAGACATTGCAGGGCCAGAATTTATTCTCTCTTTTTTTTTTTTTTTTTTTTTTTTTGAGGTCGGGTCTTGCTCTGTTGCAGCCTTGGCCTCCTGGGCTCAAGTGATCGATTCTCCTGCCTCAGCCTCCCAAGTAGCTGGGACTACAGGTGCATGCCACCATACCCGGATTATTTAAAAAAAAAAAAAAATTTTTTTTTTTTTTTTTTTAGAGACAGGGTCTCACTATGCTGCCCAGGCTGGTCTTGAACTCCTAGCTTCAAGAGATCCTCCCACCTCAGCTTCCCAAAGTGCTGGGATTCCAGATGTGAGCCACTGTGCTGGCCAGAATTAGTTTCTTCAAAACAAAGCTACAGTACTCTTTCCAGGTATGAAAAGTTTCTCAGCCATTCCATGAACTAAAGCAACAGTGCAGAGATGACAGGAGCTGAGCGCAGACATAAACTGAGATGCACGCCATTCCAACACAGTCTCAAATGGAACCACTCTTAGAAATGGGGTGCAACAGCCACGGCTTCCAATCCAGCCACCCCATCTCCGTGATGAGCCAGCCTTTTCCTCACTTTGCAGATTGAGTATATGAGGCCAGAAATGGAAGGGATTTGGCCAAGCTCCTGTGACCAGGCCTGGCACCAAGGAATCGAAGCCACTAAACCAGCGCAGGGCATCTTAGAAAACTTCCCCCAGCAGAGACAGTGAGGACATTCAGTTGCAATTTGACATCAGCCCACACTTGCAGATATTAAACAAATAAAGCCATTTCATTCCTTAATGAAAGCTCATATCCTAAAAGGGGAGGAGAAGACCCTGAAATGGAGCCATCTATGTAGACAGTTAGACCTGAAATAAAATTAGAAAATATGTCACACGGAAAAACTCTGCAGCAAGAAACAGTTTCTTCCCCACCCCCTTTTTTCTTTCCGTGGGAGAGTGAGTAATTTGGCATTTTAACTAGACAGGGGGAGCAAGCAGTTTAGTCTCTGTTTTGTACCACATACACACAGTTGCTGGGCAGTTTTGTATCCCACTTTGTGAATGAGATGACAGTGAAGGGTGTGCTCAGCAGTGAGATGAACAGGGCTGAGCAGAGCTGAGTCTAACCACTATCCCCAACTCCCACAAAGTGTGACCAAACAGAACTCAGATATCCTAGAATATTCATGCTAATGATGCTGCTAGAATTTGCCATTCCAACCCCTTCATTTCCCAGATGGGGAAACTGAGGCCCAGAGAGGTACAGTGATTTGCCCACAGCAGAAGAAGAGCAAAGGATTGTTAAGGCTGAGGCCCTGGGAGAGTCTCCACTGTGCCCCACACTGTTGCCATAGTTGCCTCTGGCATGTCCGGGGCTCCTCCGTGGCTGGTGGTGACCTGAATGTTACAGGGTTCCCCTGGGTTATTCCTTCAAAAGGCATTGCCTGAGTACCTGCCAGGGGTGAGGCACAGGGTTAGGTGCTGGTGGTACAGAGAATAACCACAGCCAGGTGTGATGGTGCCTGTAATTCCAGCACTTTGGGAGGTCAAGGTAGGTGGATCACTTGAGCCAGGAGTTTGAGACCAGCCTGGGCAACATAGTGAGACCCCATCTCTTAAAGAAAAAAACTTAGCCAGGCATGGTGACACATACTTGCAGCCCCATCTACTCAACAGGCTGAGCTGGGAGGACCACTTAAGCCCAGGGAGGTCAAGGCTGCAGTGAGCTGTGATTACACTGCTGCATGCCAGCCTGGGCAATAGAGTGAGAAACTGTCTCACACACACATGAAAGAGAGAGAATAACCCTAGTCTGGTCCCTCAGAGTGTCTCTTCTCATACTCTAGCTACTCTGGAGGGTCTGTCCATTTGAGATTAGGGTGTGGGAAGGGATATTCTAGGAGATGAGGCCAGGACAGCACTTGGTGGAACTTCAGAGGGTCTCAAATGCCACACTAAGGAGTAAAAGGCTGTATTCATCTTCCAATGCTGTTGTAACAAACTACCACAAACTTAGTGGCTTACATCAACACAAGTTTTGCTATCTTACAGTTCTAGAGGTTAGAAGTCCAACACAGATCTCACTGAGATAAAAATTAAGATATCAGCAGACCATGCTTATTTCTGGAAGCTTCAAGGGAAAAATCAGTTTCCTTACCTTTTGCAGCTTCCAGAGGCTGCCTGCATTCCTTGGCTTGTGGCCCCTTCCTCTATTTTCAAAACAAGCAAAGAAGGATGCTCAAGTCCTCTCACATCACATCACATCACATCACATCACATCACATCACATCACATCACATCACATCACTCTGATTCCTTCTGCCTCCTCTTCCACGTTTGAGGACCCTTGTGATTGGGCCCAGCCAGATAATCTGGGACAATCTCCCTCATTTCAGTTCAGCTGATTGTCAACCTTAATTCCATCTGCAGCCTTAACTCCCTTTGCTATAGAACCTAATGGAGTTACACGTCCTGGGGATTAGGGTGTGGGCCCTTTAGAGGTCCAGGACCCTGCCTACCACAGGTGGTGATCATGGGAAGAGGACAAAGGGTTCTAAGCAGGGAACAACACAATCAGAGCTAGTCTAGAGTGTTGCTCAAATGTTAACATGCACACGAATCACTGGGGATCTTGTTAAAATGAGATCCTCAGTCCCCTAGATGGTGTGATTCTGATTTATGAGTTCTGGGGGTGAAGCCAGAGAGTTTGCATTTCTGCCAAGTTCCCAGGTCATGCTGATGCTGCTGGTCTATGGACCACAAGTAGCAAGAAGCTAGAAGCAAGACTGAGTAGCAACAAGCTAGATGACTGTGGCTGCAGTGTGGAGAATGGGTTCTAGGTGGGGAGGATGGAGGCTGAAAGACAGACAGAAAGACCTGTGTGCTAATGTCAAGTCATAATTGAATTTCATTTCACAAGGCTGTGGTGCAAATTAATATATTAAATACACACATACCGACACGCATACATATATATAATTTATATTATATAAAACATACATACACACATATGTGTATATATATAACATAAACAGATATCCTATATATTAAAACTTACACAGCACCTGGCACATAAAAATACTATATAATTATCATACAGGGGTTTTTTGCTTGTTTGTTTTTTGTGTTTGCTTGTTTTTGCTTTTGAGACGGAGCCTTGCTCTGTTGCCCAGACTGGAGTGCAGTGGCATTATGTTGGCTCACTGCAACCTCTGCCTCCTAAGCGCAAGAGGTTCTCCTGCCTTAGCCTCCTGAGTAGCTAGGACCACAGATGGACACCACCATGCCTGGCTAGTTTTTGTATTTTTAGTAGAGATGGGGTTTTGTCACATTGGGCAGGCTGGTCTCAAACTCCTGACCTCAGGTAATCCACCAGCCTTGGCCTCCCAAAGTGCTGGGATTACAGGAGTGAGCCACCATGCCCCAGCCACGCTCTTGGTATTTTCTTAGGTTCATGTGAAGCACCAGAGCACTGGCCTGGGAGTCAGGATACCTGGTTCTAGACCTGGCTGTCCTACCAAGTTACACTGCGACCATGAGCTAGTCACTTTCCCTCTCTGAGCTAGATCATCAAGTCAGGACTAGCCAGCCACTAAGATTGTAGCTGCAGGGGAGAAGGAGCTGGCTGGGCCTATTTCAGAAGTTCTGGGTGCAATGCTGTTGAAGTTGCAAGAACTTGGTTTCAGCTTGTCATCAGCTAGGCTCTCTACTCTTATGTTCTATGGGATGAAATGACTGTAATTTTCCTATGCCAAAAAAAGCACAGCTTAACTTTTCTTTCATGAAACATTCTATTCTTGACATATATACTATATGCAGTGGCTGCTCTCACCCTGCTCCAGCCCCATCATCCTGCACAGTGGATGGCTGCAGGGTGGTCTTTCCGTGTGGCTGGAGGCACACATAGACTTTGCTGGTCAAGGGTTCATAATGCTGGGTTTTCACTAAGATCTCCACAGTCTCAGGCTTTGAATGATCCATTCATTAACGTATTCAAATGCTCATTGTGTCCATTTGGTGCCATGTCGGATGCTGGGGAAACATGGATAAATACAAACGGCTTCCTGCCCTCAAGGAACCCACAGTGATGTGGGAGCAGGGAAGTACTGAGGCGTTGAACTGATCACCAGGGACAGGCCCGATGCTCACTAATCCTTACAGTAGGAGCTGTGGTCCCAGTTTACAGATAAGGAAGACAAGAAGTCCCTCTCTGCGACTCAGCATCACCACCTTTGAAAGGAAGCAGTTGAACTGCATTGATTGTTCTCAGTCCTGGCTGCACCTTAGACTGCAACCAGGAGCTTTTCAAACCTGCTGGTGTCTGCACCTTATCTCAGATGTATGAAGAATCCCTGAAGAGCTGGAGGACTGAGCACCAGCCCTCCTTGAAATTCCCAAGATGATTCCAAGGTACTGGAGGGCTGACGACTACCAAGGTCCTGTGACCTGAGCTCTCACATTCTAATTTCCTGAAAAATCCTCTTCTAGCCCTTCCACAGGCACATGCAGAATGGATTAATGAAGGGGAGGGGTGAAGAAGGAGGGTGGGAGGAGCCATTGGAGAAGGATGCTGGCAGCTTCTTTACCTGTTGTCATTTCCTCCTCTCCGGTTAGAGACACAGCAGTAGACAAGGCAGGGTGAGCTTGGTGTTCTCTTTTGCTATTGCAGGGAGTATAAAGTATTATTGCCTTTCTGAACAATGCAACAAAGGCCTTAAAAATAGGCATGCACTAGACCTAATTATTTGTTTTAGGAAATTGTTTTGTGATAGAAAATAATTACAGAAGTTGTCAAATACAGAGCTATGAGACTATGATCATCACAACAGTGTTCATAATAGTGAGCAATGAGAAACAGCCTAAAAGCCTGAAAGTTTGAAATACTATGAAATACTATGGCAATTGCAAAACCATGAAATACTATGGCAATTGCAAAAAATATGAGAGAAGACTATTTAATGTTCCAGAAAAAAATGTCTAGATGATTGTTAAGGGGGAAAAAAGCCATCAACTAAATACGATGTACAGAATGCTCTGTTCATATTATGATCTATGTGTATACTTACGGGTGGAAAATAGACTTGAAACACAGTCCATCAAATGCTAGCAGTGTTTATCTTTGAGTTACAAGGTAATATGTGCTCTTTTTAAACTCCCTTTTTTGGTCCTAGTTCTTTATAATAACTCCGTACTATTTTTATTATCAAATTTTTAAATGTTACTGAAAAAATAAATCTCTTGCAAACACTTTTCACATCTCTCTGCCTCTCCCATCTCCTAGTGGAAATGGACATCCCTACTTTGGTAGTGGAGATGCTTGCTTGCATTGTGTTAGGAAACTCAGGACAAGCTCCTTAGCATGCAAGCCAGCTTCCGCACTCTGTCTCTACTACTGGACTATGAGTCCTTCCAGCATGGGCACTGAGTCTAACGCAGCTCTTCAGCCATCCTGCCACCCACTCCAGAGAGGGCCTGGGACAGCAAGCAGCCAGGAATAATAGGAGAAAGACAGACATCTGTAAGACAGACCATTTTGAAGACTTCAACAAAAATTCCTTTCGGGAGGAAGCCAGTCACAAAAGACTGCCTAGATGGAAGGGAGGTTTTAAGCTGGGCCCCATCTGAGTCCCTCAGTGATGGGAGGAGTAACTCCTAGAGAGGCCTAAGGCCAGGCTGTTTCCTGCAAGCCAGACTCCAGCCAAGCTCTCCAAACCCAGAAAGGGGTTCCCTGACATCTAAGGTCAGGGGTCCTGGTCACTTGGGAGAGATGCCAGGGCCCTCAGAATAGTTTTTTGCCCTGTTCAGTCCTTTAAATCACCATAGCATGCAATAAATATGAACTGGATTGGATTGAATTGGGTTGGGTTGGATTGGATTAGGCTGGGCTAGGTTGAGTTGGATTGAGTTGTATTGGATTAGGTTGGGTTAGATTGGATTAGGCTGAGTTGGGTTGGACTGGGTTGGGCTAGGTTGAGTTTGGTTACAATGGGGATAAAGAGTGGGCTACACTCATTAGGTGACCAGGGTCCTCTATCTCTCTCATTAGATGTTGACTGGGAGGAAGGCTGAACCTTCTCCCAGGATCTGCTCTAACCCTAGACTTTACCGCTCTGTAGTTGAGATGGAGCAGAAGAAGGTAATCAGTTAGCAAACCTGGCTCCTCCCAACACCTCTGATAACCACTACCTCAGCTCCCCTGGGCTCTGTGTTGACAGCAATAGGTCATACTCCACAATCTGATGCTCTGGCTTTGAGGCCTTATTTGCTTATTCATTCTCCACACTAGACATTAATGCTTTAAACTGAATCTTATTGTAAGATTGCTTCCTTTTTACATCTCTCACTACCCACTACCACTGATATACTTACAGTATCTAATCATATCATGCAGAAATTATGGAATAAACCAACCTATAGTAAAGAATTCATGGCTTAATGAAGGAGGCAGGCAGGATAACTTCTCTTACCAGATTGTAAAACACACCACAAAGCAACAATCATCAAAATTGTGTGAATCTGAAACATCATACACATATTAGCAAAAGGAAGTGCAAAAGTAGTACAGAGATACCAGAAATAAATGTACATTATTAAAAGAAAAAACATTATATGATATCACACAACAATAGTGGGTAGTACAATGACGGGGTAATAGCTCACACTTTAATTAGTACTTTGGGGAATCCCGGGGATCACTTTGGAAAATAATTGGTTTTAGATTATACCCTAATCTGGCTGGGTGTGGTGGCTCATGCCTGTAATCCCAGCACTTTGGGAGGCTAAGTTGGGAGGATTGCTTGAACCCAGGAGTTCAAGACCAGCTTGGGCAACATAGCCAGAACCCATCTCAAAAAAAGAGATTATACCCTAATTTGTGGTTCATTTTAAGTAATCGAGCTGTAGATATTAAAAGAAAACTGGAAAATCAACACATATTTAGCTAGAAGAGAAAAGATAAACATACAACTTTTGACAAAACGAGGCAATTGGGAATTAGATGAGTAGAGAGAAGCTGAAAAATAAATTTTTATCCAACTAATGTAATAAGAGATAAAAAGCAAAGTAACATTAGTGTGAATTCCAGCCTAACTAGTTATTTTGCAATTGAAGAAAACAGACAGCCCCATCATTTGCCCTGAGTAGTCAGTCAAGGTCACCCTACAGCTGGCAAAGCTATGGAAGAATAGGGATGACTTATGCCCCACAGAGGACATGATAAGTTGGTGGATTAGACCACAGGCTAGACCAATCCCTTCATTCCTCTTTGATTCATTGAAAAAGTTTACTGAGTACCCACTTTCTGCCAGTCCCTGCGCCTGGGATCCCTGTTCCAGGATTCAGAGTTGGACAGGCCCATCACTGCCTCATAGAACTTCCCATATAGCAGGGGAGGCAGGTGACTAATCAGTGGCCACAGTAGAGTTTCAGAAGCCCTGAGACCAAGAGATTCCCATTATGCCTGGAAGAGGAGAGACAGCTTCCCAGAGCAGAATCTTAAAGGATGAATTGGGGGCCTCCAGATACTGTGTGGGAAAGGCATTTTTAAAATGGTACTGGTAGCCAGGTGGAGTGGCTCATGCCTGTAATCCCAGCGTTTCGGGAGGTCAAGGCAGGTGAATCGCTTGAGGCCAGGGATTTTAGATCAGCCTGGGCAACACAGCAAGACTCTATGTCTATTAAAAGTTTAACATTTAGCTGGGTATGAAGGTACATAATCCAGCTACTTAGAAGGCTAAGGTAAGAGGATCCCATGAGTCCAGGAATTTGAGGTTGTAATGAGCTAAGATTGCACCACTGCACTACAGCCTGGGCAACAGAGAAGACCCTGTCTCTCTAAAAAAACATTAAACTAAAAATGATACTGGCCTATGCAAAAGCACAGATGTTAGACGTTGCATCTCCCATTCAGAAACCTGCCAGTGATTTAATGTGAGCCCAGGTCCACAGGAGCTTAGTGTTAGTGGAGCAAGGCAGAGTCTTCTGGGGGCAGAACTTAGTGAGGGAAACTGAACTAGGAAGCATCACGATTAAACAAGAAAAATTTATCTAAACACATAGTAAGAACTATCCAACCAGTTCTGTTCTTTGATGGGTGAGTTCATTGGAGGAAATATTGCCAAAGGAAAGAAGCCAAAAGAAAAAGGCCATTTGTCTGAAGATGTCCCAGCAGCACTGTTTATAATAATGACAAAATGGCTAAAGTTCAGCTCTGGATAAAGTGGCTGGCTCTAGACAATTGTCCTTTGGGAGATGGAGACCAGAGGGCAATGATGTAGAACCTCAGGTGTGACTCCTACCCACCTCTCTCTCACTCAGAAAAGCACATCAGACTTCCAGGGAGCAGGAGTGGCATGGTTAGAGGGAAGTCCTGCATGGCTCTGATTCATATGCTTCCCATTAAATCAGGATTTCTCCAGAGAAGATAGTGGCCAAGAATTACTTGAAAAGATGCTCAATGTCATTTGTCATTAGAAAATTACTAATAAAACCCACAATGAGATGCCATTTTATATCTCCTAAAATGGCTATAATTTTAAAAACTGAAAACAAGCATTGGTGATGATGTGCAAAATGAAAGCCCTCATACATCGCTGGTGGGGATGTAAAACAGTGCAGCCACTGTGGAAAACAGTTTGGGAGTTCCTTATACTTGAAACACAGAATTATCATACGACCAGAAATTCTGTTCCTCTGTATATAAGAAGCAGAAACAATCCGGATACTTGTACACAAATGTTCAGAGCAGCACTATTCAAAAAAACCAAAAGACAGAAATAACCTAAATGTCCATCAACGAAAGAGTGGAAAAACAAAATGTGGTATATACATATGATGGAATATTAGTCATAAAAAGGCATGAAGTACTGACACATGATACCTGAGTGAGCCACGAAAACTGTATGCTAAATAAAAGTCAGACGCAACAGGTCATACACTGTATGATTCCATTTTCATGAAATATCCAGAATAGGCAAGTTCATAGAGGTAGAAAGTAGTTTAGTGGATGCCTGAAGCAAAAACAAGTGGGGAATGGGGAGTGATTGTTTAATGGGCATATAGTTTTCCCTTGGGGTGATGAAAATGTTTGGAACTCTGTGATAGAAATGTTGATTGTACAATATTGTGAAGGTACTAAATGACACTGAGTTGTACACTTTAAAGTGGCTGATGTGATGCCATGTAAATTTCACCTCAATAAAAAGTAAGTCTGGATATCTAAATGGTCAATAAACATATGAAAAAGTGATTTACCTATTTAATAACCAGGAAAATGGAAATTAAGGCTACAGTAAGATTCAATGTACACCCATCAGAAATGCTGAAGTTAAGCTCAGTGACAAGACCAAATGCTGGTGAGAATATGAAGAAATGGAGACCTTCATTTCTTGGTAGCTGTGTATATGTGTACAGCCATTTAGAAGACATGCTGGCGTTCTCTATTCAGTTGGGGGCTATGCACACTCTATGATGCAGCACTCCACTCCTAGGTACAGAACCAACAGAAATTCATGCTCATGTGCACTGAGAGAAATGTACAAGAATGTTCAGAGCCACACTATCACATTAGCCAAGAATGGAAACAACCCAAATGCTGGAGAAGAATGGATAAATAATATATGGTATGTTAACACAATGGAACATACAGCAATGGCAGTGAACTACAGCCACATACAGCAGCATAAATAAATCTCAAAAACTTATTATTCATTGAAAGAATCAGACACCAAAGAATAGATCCTACGTATAAAAAGTTCAAAATCAAGTAAAACAGAACTTCAGAATTTCGGGATACACACTTAAATAGCAAAGCTATTTTTAAAAAGCAAGAAAGTGATGACTATTAATGTCAAGGTAATGGTTACCTCAGAGAGAAAGAAGGGAAAATAAAACCACAGCAAAGGGGGTCAGAAGAGCTTCTGGGGATTATCGCATATCTTCACCTGGATTACATAAATGTTCCTCTGTGATAAATCATTGTACTGTACCATTAGCATGCACTTTTCTGAATGGATGTTATATTTCACAATAAAACAGTTGAAAGTAAAGCAAATAATTTGCAACCATCAACACTTTATTAGCAAGAACAAATTACTTGTGACACCATCATCCCTACCTGGACAATAGCCCCCTTATCTTCTAAAATATTGGGTATTCAACACTGACACTTTACCAGGAAAAGGAAGGATTGATGCCATCCTCCTTCTCAACCCTCACTACTGGAGGCACAAGAGGCCATATGAGTGACACCAACTGACAACTGTCTCTTTAAACATGATGGTGTGTAGGAGGAGGCTGCACACAGGACATGCTGGATGGTAGATGAGAAGAGCTGGGGGAAATGGCATTACAATTGTCTGTGGCCCTGTGTTTGTGCCTGTGAACTATGAGCCCCTTGGGACAGCTCTGTGCCTAAATCCTTTCTGTATTCAGCCAGCATGAGGGCCAGCACAGAATGGGTTTGTTGAACTAAACTATGTGAAATAATTAAACCTCAAACTAGAAAAAGTTTATTTTGCTTTGTTTCCCAACATTTTAAATTAGGACTACAGAGATGAGTGAATCTTGTCTCTCCACTTCATAGATGGGAAAACTGAGGCTCAAAGTGGGAAAAGCAATTCATCTAAATTCACAGAGGAAGTAAATGATTGGAACCCAGGTTTCCCAATACCTGTAATTGTGCTGTTTTAGGGCATGAGGGATATCAGGAAATTTACAAAGACCCACTTTTAACACATCAATTCTCTGCAAAAAAACCATATGACTGTGTTCTACCCCTATCTGAGGAGCCCTGTCCTGGCCCACAATGGCATTCAGGATGGTAGGGAGAGTCCATCCAGAGGCCTGGACGTGCAGGAGGAACTCAGGACTCGTTTTCGGAGAGAATCAATGCACTATGAGGCCAGCAGCTTTTAAGTCATGAGCTGTGTGCCAGCTTTGGCCAGGAACCCCACCTTGAAGCCCCACCAGATCTGGGGCCTGGACATTCTGGGAAAATGCTTTCTTTTATTTAATAAGCAGCTTTGTTGAGGCATAGCTTACATTCCATAAAATTCACTCATTTTAAATTATAGTTAGATGATTTTAGTAAATTTATAGAGTTGTACAATTACTGCCACAATTCAGTTTTAGGACATTCCCCAAAAAGTTTCCTCATGCCCCTTTGCAGTCAATCTCTGCTCGTTTTCTGTCTCTGTAGTTTTGCCTTTACAGAAATCTTATATATATATGGACTCTTATAATGTATTGGTTTTTAATGGCTGGCTTCTGTCACTTAGCTTCATTGTTTTCAGGTTTATCCATGTTGCTGTAGCATTGATCAGTACTTCATTCCTTTCTACTGCTGATTACTATCCCACTGAATGGATACACCGCATTTTGTTTAACCATTCACCAGCTAATGGACCCGTTTATTTCTAGTTTCGGCCATTATGAATAATGCTGCTATGAACTTCCATATACGAGTTTCTGGATGGACATATGCTTTTCTTTCCCTTAAGTAAATACCTATGAGTGGAAATGCTGGATTGTAGAGTAAGTATATAACACTTTAAGAAACTGCCAAACTGTTGAGAATATGCATTTCTGCTCACAACAGCCCACTTACAAATGTGCTTTCAGAAGCCACCCTGTTTAAGCCTATAGCGTAGTGGTTGAGAGTACAGATTCTCGAGTCAGACCCTCTGTGCTCAAATTGTGCTTATATTACTGAAGGCTACATGCCCTTGGGCAAATGACTGTGCCTCAGTTTCCTCATCTGTAAAAGGGGATAAGACATGGGGTTGTTGTGATGATTGAGTGAGTTCGTTCACACAGAGCACTTAGAACACTGCTGGTTCATAGTGCTATGAAGTCTTGGCAATTGTTTTTTATAGCCAGTTGCGGAGAGGCCCCATGAGAGGAAGAGAACCCACTTTGACGTTCACAGATGTGGGAGGGCTATGATGGATCTACTCAGTTACAGTCATGTGGCCTTGAGGAAGTCAAATCCCTTCTGTAAGATAGAGCCCAACTTACTTCCCAGCACTGCCGGGTGGTGATTCCAGTGACTTGGTGAGGGTAATATTGTGCCTTGAAGATTGTACAATGCCATGCAGATGCAACAGACCCATGTTACAATTGTGACATTCAGATTGTGGAGCTCATTGGAAACCATGAGCCCCTAAAGCCTTTTTCGTCTGTGTAGCTCTTCTAACAGCACACTAGGATGATTAAGAGCAAGGACTCTGGATCAGACTGTCTGGTTCAAATCCCACCCCAGCCACTTAGAAGAAGTCTTGTGACTTTGGACCTCTGTTTCTTCACTTGAAAAACAAAGATAGTAACTGTTTTCAGTCCTCACTTCCTGGAGTGGTTGTAAGGATTGGATGAATGAAATATGAACATGTTCACACCTCCACTTGGACATACAAAGTGTTTTTATAACCATCAGCCATATTGAATCGCATTAAAAATTCCGTTTGCAGGAGGATAGTTTACATTTTTAGGAATCGTTTCATGTCCCCAAAGGAGCACTAACCACTTATCAGTTGCAAATGGCCCTCCCTAGATCCTTCTCAGCTTCTGAAGGTTTGTTGGCTCTCCCTTTTTACATTATGAATGGGAATAGGATTTCCTTTGTGTTAGAAACAGCAGCCCTGACACTGAGGGATCTCAGCGACACACACAGGAGGAGAAAGAAACACCAAGGTGTCTATCCCCAGATCCCTCTTCCTTTTGGTAAACTGGAAGTTGCAGCAAAGTTCACAAAGCACCATGGAACCCAAAGCTGCCCTCTGCCACTGAGTTGGCAGGGTCCTATATCACATGCAAAATTGCAATGTTCTGACGTGATCCATGGGACTGAAAACTAAAACTATACTCCAACTGCCCTTTGATCTGCAATAAATGCCAGGCTGGACACTCTGGCAGGAAAAGCTATCATTGCATTTGGGTCTCCTTGCCAAGGAGAGAATGGGCCGTCTCGGGCTTCTTCAGGCAAACAAAGAGTTAACCAAGGCCCCCTTCTCAATCTCCTTTCCTTTGGGCCTGCCAGAGGTTGTTTCCTAGACTTTCTGCTCCCTTATTCAATTGAAGCTGTGTACTAATTCCCCAAATTTAAAAGGGAAGGGGTCAGAAGCTCCAGAAAGCACGGTTCGTCTGCAAAACTGCGTGGAGAAAGAGCTGAGCAAGGGGCAAGAGCCTACAGACCTGGATTCAAGTCCTGGCCTTTGGACTGGCTCCTTTCTAAGCTTCTCTCAATCTGAGTGTTATAAAAATACCTGTACTGTGATGGGATTAATAGAAGCCCAAACCTCAGAGCCTTGCAATATACCCTTGTAAAAAACATGACCCCCTGAATCTAAAATAAAAATGAAAATACCTGCATTGCTTTCCAACACATAGTTACTGCAAGAATCAAGCAGTGTTTTCTATCACTCATTTTGTGCCTAGCATGTGCTAGAATCATAGAAACCACATTATTTCTAATCTCTCTTTAATCTTCACAGCATTTCTAGGAAGGTAAAATGGTCCAATTATTCGCCTTTTCCAGATGGGGAAACTGAGGCACAAAGTGGTGAAATCCTTTGTCCAAGATCACCCAGCCAGCCACAATTCAAACCCAGACAGTCTAAGCTTAACCGTTTTAACTTAGATCTATTTTAACTTAGATCTCACTATTCAGCCAACCGCCTGAGTTCTGCTGGAGAAACTGGGGCCCAAGGAACGGAAGGAATCAGATCCCTGGCTCCCAGATCACAGCTCTTTCCGTCACCCGTGAGCCACTGCCCATGATAGACGTGACTGCTTAGGTAACTCAGCTGAGTTAAGTATCCGAGCAATTCGGTTCCGTTATTTCTTGTGCAGATGTCCCTGCTGGTGTTAAACTTCGCACCTGTGTGCGGGGAGACACCAGACCTGCCCTTACCAGAAGCCAGCCAGCGCGCACAACCTAAGTGCTGGCTTTGAGTGCGCTGACGCTGTTGGCGTTGGCGCTGTGTTTCCAAAGTCCCTCTCTGCCTAAGATTGGAGGCTCCGCGCCAAGCTCAGACATCTCGGGTGCCCAGACAGCGCTCCACTCGCCGCGGCGGCCCAGGGATCCCATTCACAGCTATAACCCCTGCACTGCCAGGAGGAAGCCGCCCGCGGGACCGCCAGTGCGCGCGGAGTGGCGAGGACTCCCTTTTATGTTCAGGAATGAGGCGCGCACCGCAGCCGCGTCCGCCGCCAAAACCAACTTCCCCCGGGGCGCAGAGGCTGCCGGTGCCACCCTCAGGCAGGGTCGCTTACCTGTCGCAGCTCGGGTCTGGGTGACTGCAGGCAGGGGCGCGGAGACCGAGAGGAGCACCAGCAGACACCAGCACTGCCCGTTCCTCCTGCAAGAAAGAAGTGGGTGAGGGAGAGAAGGTGAGGCGGGAGAAGGATCGGAGGGGGCCGGGCGCGAGGAAGCAGAAAAACTGGTCTTACCTTGGTGGTACCATCTCGCGGGTCTACGGAGCCCCGGAAGGCGCGCGGCAAGCGGCGCAAAGCGTGAAGCTCCGCGGAGGACTAATGGGCGCTGAGCGCTGGCCGCCGCGCTCGCCCGTCCTGCAGGGAACAAAGGCGGCGCTCGGCGGCAGCGGCGGCGGCGGGCAGAATCCCGGCTCTCGGCCCGCGCCCTGAGTCACCCGCGCTCTGAAACCCGACTCCGCCGCGCCCTGCGCTCCCCCGCGCGCTGCGCCCCACCTCGGGCAGCCGCGGCGCACTCACACCCTGGGGATCCCGGCCGCCCCGGCGGTCACCCCACGCCCCTCTCCCCCTCCACGGACGTGCGCTTCCCGCTGCGGCCTCCACCCGTGGCTGCCGTAAGTAATCTTCGAGGAAAGCTCGTGCCCGCGTTCTTTGGAGCAAGCGGGACTGGGCTCCCTCCGGCCCTTGAGGCTGTTCTGTCGGGGCTGATCCGCAGAGAAAGCACTCTCTTTTCACAGCCTCCAAGGGAATCCTCACAGAAGCTGGAATCAGTGATTTCCTTATATGATGGACAAGGAGACTAAGGCTCGGAGAGGTGGAGCGAATGTCCCAAAGTCCCAAGCTGCACTGAGCTCCGAGCTGCTGTGCCCCACCCCGCACTCCTGACACATGGACCAACTTGAAAGCCCAGGAGTGGACCTGCCTGGGGACCATAAGTGATACATACAACTCAGTGCAGCAGAGATAGTCCTAATAAAGGTTTTTTTAATGTACTGGATTCCAGGGCTTTCCTCTCTATCTATACCTTGCCTTCCCACTTCCTCAGAATGTAAGCTCCAGGAGGGCAAGAGCTTATCTTTGGTTTGTCCCCTGCCTAAAACAGCTCAGGTAGTAGGAGATGCCAACAAACGCTGGATGAATGAAGGAGCACGGTATTGGATGAGACACCACATCAAGCCCTGCGATGAGATGTGGGGGTCATGAACCAGGCTCAGTCTCCAAAAGCCCTGAGTGGGAGTGAGGGGGTGCAGGGCAGACTAACCCATTTGTACAGAGCTTATCGCAGGGCACTGGGTAAACCCTCAAATAGTCGCTTTTTATTATTAGGATTACCACCAGGCACATAGCATGAGATCTTTGGATGAGAAGAGGCACGCTGAAGGTAGCTGAGACCTGGACAGCTCTGAAGCCAGGCAAACGCTAGGAGACTCTCTTCCTGATGCACCAAGTAGCCACAGTGGGCTGTGGCTCTGGTCAGTTCCTGAGTTTCATTCAGTTCTACTCTCTAGAGGATGGGTTACCTCTTGCCAAGTGAGTTAGCCTTGCAGTGGAGATGGCATCAGAATGGAGATAGCGACTAATGCTTACTCGGTGTGGATTATGTCCCAAGCCCTGTGCTAAATGCTTTAACGGTGTTATTTAACGCTTACATAATCCCCATTTCACAGATAAGAAAGCTGAGGTTAAAAACATGTCCAAGGCTAATACATGGCAGATACAGCACCCATGCTCCTCACCACTCAGTCATGCTGCCTGCTGGTAAGCAAGAGGATTAGACTTGCTCTCTACCCTCAAGAGCAAAATCGCAATGGAGACACAGAGCACTGGGACATGAAAGGGTTCCTGCTAGCCTGGGCAGTGAGGGCTCAGAGGAGGGGTGGCTCGCCTGGAGATCAGGAATCTGGGTTCCAGTCCAATTCTGGCCCTGGCTGCAGGGTGAAGTTGGGCAAATCTTGCCCTTGGTCTGATTTTTTATTTTGCCACCTGTATAATAAACACAACTTCCTTGATTTGAATGGTGGCTGTGAGCCCTTGATGGGACCACTTACTGGTATACCACAGTGTTCTCTGTCCATTGGATTTTGGCTTCTATCATTAGAGGTTGTGGATATTCTTCTCATTGGGCTGCAGCCTGGGGAGGGGGACAACTGGCAAGAGAGAGGGAGAACCGTAGACGAAGCTCTTAAGGGATTGAGAATCCAGTAGCCAAAGCAGATCAAGAGCCAGGTTGGCCCCATGTGGAGCTAACACAAAAGGCAAAGTGCATTCCAACAAAACTGTCCACTTGAAGTCTCTTTCCTAATCTGTTCACATTCCCTGTGAATGTAAATTCTCTCTCACTTGCAGCCACTCTGCGATGGGCCTAACCTTATTTTATTATGGTTCACTAACCACAGGGAACTTGCTTTCTTAATTCTATATTTCTCTATTGTTTGTAAAGTACCACATTAACTAGGAATATAATTGACTTTCTTAGAACTGTATTTCTATACTGCTTAGAAAAACCACATCAATTATGGCTACATAGTAGATCTAGGGTTCTGTTTGACAGTTTTAAAACCAGAGATTGTGAACCAGCAGACATGGGCTCAATTTCGTTTTGTCTCTGTTTTTGTTTTTGTTTTGTTTGAAATGGAGTTTTGCTCTTGTCGCCCAGGCTGGAATACAATGGTGTGATGTTGGCTCACTGCAACCTCTGCTTCCTGGGTTCAAATGATTCTCCTGCCTCGGCCTCCCGAGTGGCTGGCACTACCAGCGCCCACCACCAAGCCTGGCTAATTTTTGAATTTTTAGTAGAGATGGGGTTTCACCATGTTGGCCAAGATGGTCTCAAACTCCTGACCTCAAGTTGATCCACCCACCTCAGCCTCCTAAAGTGCTGGGATTACAGGCATAAGCCACTGCACCCTGCCTTCAATTTTGCCCATAGATATGTTTTATCTGCCCTTCTGGGTGTCAGTCTCCAAATTAAATTAGTTAGCAATATTTGATAGTTAGAAAATTGCACATTAAAATTTAGACTTCTGGCTTCTTTTGGAAATGTTGGAAAACCTGGCAACACGGGGTCTGCATTCTCTCTGCCAACAACTGATCGGCATTGCATAGGGGCTGCTGCCTTCAGCTAGGGAAGTGCACTCCAGTTTGCAATAGTTCCCACCACTCCCTTTTGTCCCCAAAACCAAAGCTAAGAATTAATTGCCCCTTATCACAGTTGCACTCTGCCTTTGCATAAGAAAACATGGAATAGATTGAATGCTCCTGTTCCTGTTAAAAATGGGTAAACAGAAGATATATAGGGAGAAGACCATGTTTAAAGAAAGATAAGGAAGAACGTATTTCTACATGTTTAATATACAAATAAAGTGTGTACATTGAAAAAAATAAAAATGAAGATGCCATATGAAACAAACCTGGCCTGCTCAGTTATATATATAACCCGAAGGATAAAGGCTTGTTGGGATCCAATTTATCAGTCTAAGATACACATGCATAAGGCAACAGATTCCTTCACTACCTTTTTTTTTTTTTTAGATGGAGTCTCAGTCTGTTGTCAGGCTGGAGTGCAGTGGCACGATCTCAGCTCACTGCAACCTCCGCTTCCTGGGTTAAAGCGATTCTCCTGCCCCAGCCTCCCAAGTAGCTCAGACTACAGGTGTCTACCACCACGCCCAGCTAATTTTTGTATTTTTAATAGAGATGAGGTTTCACCATGATGGCCAGGTTGGTCTCCAGCTCTTGACTTCATGATCCACCTGCCTCAGCCTCCCAAAGTATTAGGAGAACAGGCATGAGCCACCACACCCGACCTCACTTACTACTCTTGCAGGGAAGTCCTATGTGGACATTTCATATCTTGTTGGCTCTGTGTGTCTGATAACACCCAATTCACTGGAATCTAAAAATGAAGATCCCCAAAGCACACTTCTCTCCAAATGACTGGAAATGGACTCAGGTTGAGGTTGTTGATTTTACACCTATGTCCCCTGGGAAACCAGACCACGTTCATATTCAAGAAGGGCTCTCAGTTTGCAGCTTGTCCCTGAACTCAGACAGATGGAGAACAGGGAGGGTCTCAGGCCTGAGAGCTGAAGTGGGGGCCAAATGGTCCCAGCTGTGGGTATGGGCAGGATGGGGCAGGAAGCCAAGCAACGCATTTTACCTCCTGCCAGACAGTGTTTTTAGGGCTTAAGTGATTTCCTTCCATTCAATGTGAAGTTGTAGAAACAGCCAAGAGGAAACTTCGTGTCATACCAAAGCTGATCTAAATTGTTTACCACCATTCAGTGTAATCTGTGAGGTTGGGGTGTGTGAAGACCGGGGATCTTATGTCCCAGCTCTTGCAGGACTCAACTAAATTAATAGGTGGTTTCATGTTCCCATAATCTAACCAATGTCCAGATAACTCAGTATCCAAAAGCATTCTCCATACTGTACCAAGCAGCTGGAAGGGGCACAAAAATCTGCAGAAATCGTCCCACACTTTGGTTTGGGAAGAAGTTACCAGGAATATAGTGCATGTCACTCCAGACCTCAGTGTCTTCAGGACATGGAGCTGTGGCGAGACTATCTACAGGAGATACTTATAGCTTGTGTGTCATCTGATTTAATGTGCGGAGAAAGTACAATAGATTTAACTAGCTAACTAGAATGGAATTTGCTAGAATAACTGAAGAGATAGCTGCCTTTGGAATAATGAGAAAATAATGACTGTCTAAACCCACAACTACCTTCCAAAGAGGACCCTTTTGTTCTGTTGAGCATCTTGACGTGTTTCGATATGCAAAGAGGGGCCACAGGCTGAGAAGAGAGTCATTGGTTCAATATAATAGAAAGTGACGGACTTGAAAATCTGACAGTCCAAGAGGAAAAGAAATAAAAGGAGGGAGAATGTATCGCTCACCTCACATGCCACTGACATCCTGTCCAGATTCCATCAGTCTTGATCATTTATGTGCAGGGTGGCTGTCTTCCAACTGCCAGCACCTGTATCCCTTCACCTGGGCACTTTCTCTGGCCCTTGGAGCCGGCTCCACCCACAAGCACAGCAGACCAGAAGTGCTGGGAAATTAATGGAGCAAGCCCCTTCTCCAAGCAGCTCTCAATCAGTGATGGCCAGGAGCTGGCGGATGAGAATCTCAGCCCCCTTACCCAGCTGGTGGGAACACTAGGCAGGCACATATGCTACATTTCATTTTTTTTTTTAGATGAAGTCTCGCTCTTGTACCCCTAGGCTGGAGTGTAATGGTGCGATCTCGGCTCACTGTAACCTCTGCATCCCATGTTCAAGCTATTCTCTTGCCTCAGCTTCCCGAGTAGCTGGGATTACAGGCACCTGCCACCACGCCCAGCTAATTTTCATATTTTTAGTAGAGACAGAGTTTCACCATCTTGGCCAGTCTGGTCCCAAACTCCTGGCCTCAGGTGATCTGCCCACCTCGGCCTCCCAAAGTGCTGGGATTATAGGCGTGAGGCACCGCATGCGGCCCATGCTATACTTCTATCCAGAGTTTCCACAGGACTGAGCTTCAGTTTCCTACAGGGGTATTGTGCACTCACTGCTTATTGGCTGCCTCATTTTACCACTCCACTTCCAGGGCTTCTTAAGAAAAATGACCAAGTGAATTGCTGGCAATGGAATCATTGCCTCTGAGTCTACCTGGATCCAAATGAAGACAGCTGCTTGAAATTCTTTAAGTCTCACCTGTCTCCAGGTTCGTTTGCCACTTGTTCTAGCAGCAGTTCCCTTTGTGGAGACCAACTCTACTTGGACTCTCCCCAACTTCAGACAGGTGCAACTCACAGCCTCTGGCCTCATGTCCACACTGAGCGCCTTTTACTTCCACCCCAGCGCTTCCCTGTTGATGCTAAGGCACGACATCCTCAGCATCATCCTTAGTGCCTGCAACAAGCAACAAGGAAGTGCAGTGCGAACAACACCTATGGGGCAAATTTAAGCCAAAGGAAGCCAGTAGATATATTTTTCTCCCTTCCTCTCCCAGATGCACTATGCCAAGACAGTAATTTATAAGGCATCCCAGAAGATGGTCTCACAATGCTTGGGGAGTAATCCATCATGTCTAACGCCTCTTATTGGGCTTCTCCTCCTACCTTGCTTCCCTTTCCTTTTCACTTCTGCTCCCTAAGATCACACTCCCTAATGCCATCGAGGCACACAAGACTTAGCCTCAGATGCTACTGTCTGAATAACCCAGGACGAGACAGATGGTGGAGCTTATCTCTCACCTTCTGATACACTCATGCTTCTTAACAGAGTTTCTAAGGCAGTTGTCCCTTCCTGCTCACTATCTGCAGTCAGCATGACATCACCAATACAGGGGACCAGCAGGATAGTCCATAGCATGTTGGAATGACAAGGTCCTGATAGACTTTATTATAACAAAGAGCTGTTACGATACTCAGGGAGCAAAACAGTGAATATATACCACTGTATTTGCCATGTAAAAGTGAATTGGTTTTTATCTTTCTTGTGATTCCACTTTGCCAGATCACATTGCATCCCACACGCCAAAGGCTATGTTGGTATATTCCAGTAGAGATACCCTATTTGGCATGGCCGCTGCAATGGATACTACCATCTGGCCAAGTTTATGGAAATCCACCATCATCTGCCATACATTTGGCTTTCTCAGGGGACTATATAAGCGAATTAATGGAAATATAATGGGACCTAACACACCTGCACCATTTAAGTCATGATAGGGGTTCTAATCTCTGCAATACTTCCTGAGAGGTGATTTTGCTTCTCATCTACTATCTTGAAGTGGGGGGAAAGGAGGTAGTTTCAGGGACTTCCACTTGACTTTTCCTACCAGACTCTACAAGCCAAGTTGCTAATGTAAGGGCTCTGCCAGAAGCTATGACTATCTATACCAATTATCTATTTGAAATCAAGCCTAAAAAGTCTAGAAAGCACAAGTAAATTACGTGAACAGGTAGCCCAGACTCCCAGGTCACCTATTGCTTTGTACCAACACCCCTTCTTCAGTTTACACTCAGGGCTTCATGTCTGGTTTTCTACAATCAGTAATCGGTTAAGGAAAGAACCAGGCTGCTTCACACGTGAGCCTGTGTGATATGTCAGTGCTAGTTGAAAATGGGCTGTTGCTGCATTGTAGACCTCTCAAGGTGGCCCCAAAGGAGAACAGTAAAGAGAATTCCTCCCAGGGGGTAAACTATGAGGGGTACACTTGGTCAATCTCTTTGAAAGAGAGAGAAGTGGTATAGTATTATGATATATGTAGATGCCTGAGCAGTGGGCAAATGTCTTGGATGTTGGCCAGAGGCCTGAAAAATGAGATTGGATGATCTGGGACCAGAAGATCTAGGGAAGTATAATGTAGATTGACCCACAGAAATAAGCACATGCATTGGTCTTTGTATCTTAGTGCTCATGAGAAACTATCCACAACAGAGGAGACATTGAACAGCCAGGTGACAGGGTGACTGATCCTGCAGATGTCAGTCAGTCTCTCTCCTTGACTATCCCAGGACTGACACAGAGGAGCCTTAAACAGTGACAATGATGGCAGGGGTAAATGATAAGTACAGGCCCAGCAGCATGGGCCTCATCTCTCTAAGGCAGCTATAGCTGCTGACACTGATGAATGCCCAGCCTGCCAGCTGCAAAGACTGACACTGAACCCTCGATATGGCACCATTCCTCAGAAAGACCAGGCATCCCCTTGGTGATAAGTTGAGAGGTGATTTTGCTTCTCATCTACTACCTTGAAGTGGGGGAAAAGGAGGTAGTTTCAGATCCCATCCTGAGTCAGTCTTCCTCTTCAGCATTAGTACCCAAATAGAAAATGGTTTGCCCACGCTGACCAAGTGCCTTTGCCAGCACTGCATGCAAAGACTTGCAGAATGTTGGAGTTATCAGCATGGTGTCTGCACAACCTTGCCTCAAATGAAGGCATTCATTTTATGGCTAAAGCAGTGTGGCAATGAGTGAATGATCAAGAAATCCATTGGTCTGATCATGTAGCACATACCCCAGAAAATACAATGGTGGAAAGGCCTGTTAAAAGTTCAGCTAAGGCACACGCTTAGGGACAACCCGGTGCTGAGCTGTGGGACTCTCTCCAGAATGTGGTTGGAACAGTCACTGAATTAATGGCCAATATATGTTGCTGTGTCTCCAAAAACTAGAGTACTTGGGACTGGAAACCAAGGAGTAGTGGTGGAATCAAGTTCTTTTCCTCTCCCAGTGATCCACTGAAACCTTAAGCTCTAGCAGGGTAGAGGTACTGGTGTCCAGCAGAAGAACTCTTCCAAAAGATATAATAAGGCCACTAAACTTGAAGCTGTGACTACTACCTGGTCACCATGAGCTCCTCATGCCAGTTGGCAAGCCGGCACAAAAAGAGTGACGGCATACATGGGGATATTGAGCCCTGATGGCCACTGGGAGCCACAGTAGCAGCTACTTTTTGGGGAAAAGAAGATATATCTATAATCCAGGGAGTTTCCTGGTATATTTCTTGGTGCATACATGTCCTATAATGATAGCAAATGGGCACATGAAGCAAGCAAGGCAGCTGAGCGGTCAGACCCTTAGAGGATAAAGGTCTAGGTCTCCTCACTAGGCTAGCAAGCCAGATCACCCAAAGTGTGGGCTGAGAATAAGGGAAATCAGACTGGGTTGGGAAGGAGGGAGATGGCACTAGCTACAGCTGAGAGGACTTTGGCTTGTTTCACTCTCCGGCTAAAATCTTCTCAGAGATCTCAGTTGGCTATGGTCTTGAAAGGGACTCTGTGACAGACGGGACTAGTACCCCTCTTCTTAGAAAATAAGTAATGGGAGGCTGAGGTGGGATCACTTGAGCCCAGGAGTTCAAAACCAGCCTGGGCAACATGGCAAGACCCTGTCTCCATACACACACACACACACACACACACACACACAACACACACACACAGAGAGAGAGAGAGAGAAAGAGAGAAAATAAGTGAGAACATCACACACACACACATGAAGAGAAAATAAGTGAGAACATCACACACACACACACACAAAGAGAAAATAAGTGAGAACATCACACACAGAGAGAGAGAGAGAGAGAGAGAGAGAGAGAAAATAAGTGAGAACATCATGCTCTTTCAAAATTGAAGGTCCTATATGATAGCATAGGAGCTAGATCTATTGGGAAGGCAGACCTAAGCAGTGCAGGCAGTAAACTACAGCACACATCTCTAATGCACCACTTCAAATCCTCTCCGAATTTCCTGCCTCCAAGGGGTCATTCATTCCAATCACAGCCATTGCTGCAGAGATCAACTCACCAGGGACTCCAATCAACGACGGGTAAACCTGGCAGTGCCTTCATTTACACCCAGAGTGTATACTTCTCACCTGCTGCTTTGGGACTTTTCTATTAATCCTGAGACATGAGCTGCTGCTGGGTGAACCCACACATAAGCAACTTGGAAATGCAAAGGAGATAATACGTGGCCAGCTTCTGAGCAATGAGAGATGAAAACCAGTGAATGACTGTTTCTCCCTTTCTGTCCCAGATCAGCCACCCAGAGCAGCAGCTTCTCAAAAAAAAGTCCCACAAGACTGAGAACTCATCTATATATAAGACCTGTTATATGCTATTCCCTCTTCCCTGCTTCTTTTCCCCCTCCCTCTTTCCTGGAACTGAACTTCATAAAGTGGCACGGAAGTCTTTGCCTCAGGCTCTGTATTTCGGGGAAACCCAGGTAAAGACAGAGTGACAAGAGCTGATAAGCACCATCAAGATAGTGTGAGACCGGAAGTTCTGTGTGATGAAGTAGCCAGTGAAATATTTCCAGCATGGGGGTGCCCTCAGAACATTTGCAAAATCCTAAGTCTAATGCTTGGTTTGGAGCTGTTTGCATACCAGCAAATGGAAAGCCCTCCTGCAATGACCCTTCTCCCAGCAACAACCACCACAGGCTTCACTCAAGTTTACTCAACACATGAATGCTTTATACAAATCATCTTTAGTGGATATCAGCTGAGACATGAATGCAATATCTTGGTCAACAGAACAGAACAAAGGCTGAACACGTGGGATGCTGTGATGAGCTATAATCAGAACTTAGAAACAAGAGCTCAGCGTCAGAGGTAAACATAAGATTAGCTTTCTGCGGATGTGCTTACATACTGAAAATGACTATTGGCTTCCAAAAACCACAGAATGAGGGGAGATAGAGGTCACTCCCAAGGGACAAAGAGGACCCCATCCAACATCTGACAAATGAGCAATATAAAGCATCTAAAATCAGACTGCAGAGGTTTAAATCTAGAGATTGCTCTTTACAAGCTGGAGCTGTACCTCTCTTCTTAGAAAATAAGTGATGGGAGGCCAAGATGGGAGGATCACTTGAGCCCAGGAGTTCAAAACCAACTTGGGCAACATGGAGAATTGCTCAGTCTCTGTGCCTCAAATTTCATGAATTAAAAAATAGTAATCATAATAGAAAATTGTTGAATGTATGAAATTAAATGACTCTGGCATTAAACACATCATTAAACATTTTTAAATTTTATTATTATTTAATGCTTTTGTCTAATACAAATAAAATGTCCAGATATATAGTCATAGAATATCAGATCTAGGCCAGGCACAGTGGCTCACACCTATAATCCCAGCACTTTGGGAGGTTGAGGTAGGCAGATCACTTGAGGTCACCAGATTGAGACCAGCCTGGCCAACAAGGTGAAACCCTGTCTCTATTAAAAATACAAAAATTAGCCAGGCATGGTGATATGTACCTATAATCCCAGCTACTAAGGAGGCTGAGGCATGAGAATTGCTTGAACCTGGGAGGCAGAGGTTGCATTGCAGTGAGCTGAGATCATGCCTCTGTACATGTTTTTTGAGACTCTGTCTCAAAAAACAGACAAACAAAAAGAATATCAGATCTAGAAGCATGCTTAGAGATCTTCAAGGCTAGCTTCCACTCATGCCCAGAGAGAAGAAGGGGATTGCCCAGGGCCACTGTTAATCCAGGGCAAAGCCAGAGCCAAGTGTCCTGACTCCAATCCAATGCTCTTTCCTGTGTCTTTTGGGGCTCCTGCTCAGTTTCCCCATACATTCAGGGTCAAGACCATTACAAATAAGCAGGACAACTGGAAATGCATATTCTATGTTTATCATGTGTGTTCAAGTCTCTGTATGCTCTGATAAGCACTGCCCTAGAGGGCGTCACTCCACCAAACAGCATTGGTCAGCCGCAGTTCAGACTAGTGGTTTTCACCTGTGGCCCGCCTGCACCAGAATCATTTTGTGGAAAGCATGTAAAAGTACAGATTTCTAGTCTCTACACAACACCTATCCTGTCAGAATGTCTAGAGGCATGGGCTCGAGAATTGCAATTTGAAGAAGCTCCCTGGTCTTTCTTATGCACATTGCAGCTTCGCTGCCATTGACCTAAAGTTTCATATTGCTATTTTTCATGGCACCTGGTTCCCAAACTCTATCTTGGAATTTCTTGCATTAGGAAGTAGTATTCCAGCATGGGAGTGGCCCCCGAATGTTTGAGACATCTTAAGTCTAATGCTCTGTTTGGAATTTTTAATACTATCTCTTACAACGATGCATTTGCACATTTTAGCTCAAACTGCCAAAACCTCTGTTAGATGGATTTTCCCATTCGCCACACCCTTGGAAAAGCAAGAAAGAAGATATATTCTGGGTTGAGTTAAGGCCTTTAGGATCCAAGATTTTGGAGAGAAAGCTGCCAAGAGCTAGAAGGGATCTTGTACGTGATCCCAAGCCCAATCCAACCAGAGGCTCTGCTATACAAATGTATTTACTTTAAAGAAATGAGACAACTAAGGAGTCTTCTAGGTACCATTTGTCTACACTAGAAGGCCCGTCAAAGAGTGCGTGGGCAAAACTGAACCTGTGTGGGCTGCCTGCCTTCCATCCTACCCCAGCTCCCTCATCAGTGTACCAGACAATGGCTGCCACTTCCAGAGTATCTGTAAAGAAGGGTGGGGCAAATAAAAAGCACTACATTTAACTGCTATTTTTGTCTCAAGGAGGATGAGAGTTGATAAATGTGTCTTTGAGATAAGCCAGAGAGGGCAGGACATAAAATCTGTTCAAAGTGATAAGTTTTGGCTTTTTTTTTTTTTTTTTTTTTTTGAGACCAAGTCTTTATCATCCAGGCTGGAGTGCAATGGGGTAATCACAGCTCACTAAAGCCTCAACCGCTGGGGCAAAAGCAATCCTCCCACCTCAGCCTCCCAGGTAGCTGGGAACTACAAGCCCACGTCACCATGCCCACCTAATTTTTAAATTCTTTTTGTAGAGACGGGGCCTCCTTATGTTGCCCAGGTTGGTCTCAAACTCCTGGGCTCAAGCCATCCGCCTGTCTTGGCCTCCCAAAGTGCTGGGATAACAGACGTGAGCCACTGCACCTGGCCCTGATAGGAGTTTTATCACAGATTAAGCCTTGTGTTCCCAAATGGCAGGGCCACACCTTACTCTTGAGAGTGGCCAGTGCTACAGCTGGCAAAAAAAAAAAACACACACACACATCCCTTCTCTGTTCTCCCTTATCTGCCGCACTGCCACCTGCCCATCAGACCTGGGTCACTGCCTGCAGAACTCTGACCTGCAGACCCTGACTCAATGATGGATGGATGAATGAATGCACTCTCACACCATTACAATGTTTCAAGTGGGCTAGGGATGGCCGTTGGCTGCTTTCAAAGGATGAAATACAACCAATCAACCCAGACCCTCTGTCCATCCACACATTTATTCCCTCAAGATTTTACAACAGAGGTTCTAAGTTAACACACTTGTGGATAATTAACACGGCTAAAAGAGTGGTTACATGAATGATAAAAGCTTTAGGTTCCTGGCCCATTGTAAACCCTATTAACAGGTAATTCCCCTTCGATCTTCCCTGGAGAGGGGCCACCCAGCACAAAATTAACATGAGTAAACAGCATGGAGACAAATGGGTGTGGGGCAAGGTCTTTTGATCATCTCTATCTCTTTCCTGTGCTGATGTTAATGAGGCGGCTGCCTTCAACCTGCCTCAATAAAACCTTTTGGCCTTCCAAAGGAAACAGTTCTGCTGGACACGACTGTGAAGTGTGGTCACTCAGAGCTGCAACAGGCTGTAGCTTCCTCTTCCCTCTAGCCTAGAGGTTCAAGAGTTTGCAATGGGTCAGTAGCACTCATAGAGGGCCTTTGGAAATATACGGGCAGAGGGAGTTTCTTTTGTCACAAAGAATGCAGATGTTACTGGCATTTGGCAGGCCAAGGATGCTAAATTCTGCAATGTAAGAGGCAGACTACCTAACAAAGAACTAGCCCAGCAAAATGCCAACTGTGCCCGACTGAGAAATGCTACCAGATTGTGGCTCTTACTCTTTCTCGACCAAGACCCTTGGTTTCACAATCTCAAAACCACACATGTCTGAAACAAAGGTTTCATGTAGCAGTATTTGCCCACACTATATGTAACGCATTCAGATATTTTCCACTCTATTCTGTTCTGTTACATATTTTTTAAAGGCTGTTCAAAACCCATTCAATAGATTTCATGACTCACAAATAGGCCACAACCCATATTAGGGTGTGATGATTTGAAAATTCTTCATCAGTCCAAGAGGGTGGGAATATATGGAGTGAAACTCACCGTAGGAATCGTTTGTCTGCTCTCAAGCACACTACTTGACCTAAAAAAAAAATCAGGGCTAAAATGAAAGCCCCAGTGACTTCTAATGAGCTAAACCTGACTTGCTCTGTCTCCCACAACCAGATGGCCAAAAAGAGACAAACAGTCGTGCACTGCTGAGGCCTGTGGTTCTTTCAGAGCTCTGCTGTCTGAAGCGGGTGGACCATGTGTTTTGTGTTTTCCCACAGTGGGAACGGATGGATCCAACTCATTCAAAGGCTCTGGCATCACAGTGGACGATGAAGCTAGCCACAATGGTAGCAGGGCAGGGGTGGGGCTGAGGACCCTGAATTAAGCCAAAAGGTCTTAAGTGGGTATTTCTCAGCACCACTAAGTCACAGCACCTTATGCCATATGGGCAACCCGGTTCTCCAAACCCATTGCAAAGTTCTCTACCCTACAGGCAAGCAAGCTGGGTCCTCAAGAGGCAGAAACAGCGCAGTAATAGATGTTACCCAGGAGGCTGAGAGCTGGGGCAGGTTTGAGAGGTGCAGCCTGTGACACTGGTTGGTGGGAAACCCGGTCACCCTTTGACAGTGTCAAAGACTTCATCACAAATTAAATTAATGTGATTCCTTCTTCAAATTGCTTCTTCCTAATATTTTTACCATGCTCTTAATGACCACCATATCAACATGTTATTGTTAAATGGTTGAAAGACACCATGTTCAGAAAACATGGTCCCCGCCGGACTGTCCCAGGGTTATTCCTCCCTAGCTTGGCTTATGTTTTTTCTGCATCTTGGATTTTGTGGCTCTGTGTTCCCACATGTAGAGCCCTTGTGTAAAGTGCCCCACATTCCCTCTGCTAGCAGCCTGGTGTCACCAAGGAGCCAGACCCCACCCCATTTCAAACCCTACCCCCACTTTAGGCCCTACAGAACCCAGCCCTACCAGGGCTCCCGTTCTTAATGACTCATGAGATTTCTTAGGTTTCCCCTCCAAAATGCTGACAAAATACAACCTTGATGCGCACTGGCCTCCGTTCTTAGAATCTAAACAAGATGCCGCTGACCCACATCTGTCAGGACCTTTACCGTCCCCTCACTACTTATGTCACGTGATCATCACAGCAGCCTGGGGGTGTGAAAACAGGCTCAGGGCTAACCAAGGTCAGTCGGTTGATAAAGGGCAGAGCTGGAGCTGGAACCTGGGTCTTCTGGCCTCACATCCCATTTCACCTGTGCTTCAGGAAAGCACGCGGGCTTTGTTCAGGTCAGCCACCTAACCTTGCTGTCTGGGTGATCCAGGAAAGTCACCTGAAGGTTTTTCAAATTCACATGAGCCCATGCAGGAGCACTGGGGACATCTCCGAGAGACGCAAGTTTCTAGCCACAGGATGAGACCAGAGAAATCCCAGCACACCACTGCTGATGTGGATGCCGGTGTTTGGTTGGAATCAGTTCCTCAGACCCCCTATTCCAACAGTTGCCTGTGGTCCATGAATAAAGAGGAAAGAGCAGAGCTGGCTTTGTGGATTCTGTCTAGAAAAGCTCGGAAGTGTAAAGCATCCCAGAAAAGACTCTTCTCAAAAACCAATAAAACGAAAAATAACTTTTTGTATTTAATTTAAAAGGGCAAGCTTTAATTACTTAGAAAAGTTATCAGAACCACTCTATGACAAAATTTTAATGCTCATGTCTTACAAGGGAGTTTTTGAAGCCAAAATTTCCTCTTTTATGTTTGTGGACCTCATGAAATGGAACACCTACCTTCTTCAAAAGATACTTTGAAGCCATAAAAATGTTAATGTACTTCAACTCAGTAATCCCCTTCTGGGAAGCTAGCCTAAGAAAATACCCTGAAATACGGAAAAAGCTATATGCAGAAAAATATTCATCAAAAAGCTGCTTAGTGAAAAACTGGAATCAACCCAAATATGCAAAAAGGGGAAGGAGGGTAGTTAAGTAAATCATGGTATAAACCTTGAAGAAATATCTATAGCCCTTAAAAATGATGGCTATGAAGTTTATGAAGGATTGTAGAAAATGCTTCTGATAAAATATTAGGTGAAAATGTCTAGAAAAATGTTTAAACACACAAGTTGTAAAAACAGCAAGGGGACATAAAAATACGGTTGTCACTATGTCAAAGTGGTAGGTTTATGGATTTTTACCTTGCTTTCAAATTTCTCTCATGTTATTAGATCTCGACTTTTAAAAAATTCAAATCTTTCAGAAGTATAACAATAGATGCCCTGAATAAGCAGGAAGAAACATCATTAGCAGGGATGAGGGTAAGATGAGAATTATTTAGTGTTTTTAGAATGCTTTCATGTTTTATCAAATGAATATATGCAAAAAGCAAACATAAAAACATAGTTGTGTTCATAGTTTTGATATGAGTTCATAGTTCATAGTTGTGTTCAAGGCACAAAATCTGAAATTATATTGCTGCAAGAAATATTCAGGGTTGAAGGATGTTCTTGTGTCTGTGTTTCCTGGTTGCTATGGACGCAGAAGGGTCTTCTTGTCAAGAAGAATCGAAAAGATGCTTAGTATGTCTCCCTATTTGTATTTCATTTGTAGCGCTCAATATGCCATGATCAGTTAGCTATGGGTTTTGGATTCAAAAGATAAATCTTATTTCTCACTCCACCATTCAAGACATGCAATTATGGAAGAATTGGAAGGCACCTCCCAGTATGTTCAGATAGAAATCTCCTTGTTAGGAGCATAAGTCCAATCAGTGACGTAGGTGGAGTTTGATGTGCAGGGTCCCAGACATGCTATACAGTCAGTGTCCTACCCCAGAACAAAACAAGACCAATTTACAAAGGCAATTAATTTAAAAAGAAAAAAAAATCACAAATGCAAATCCAAACACCTGCAAAAAATACATTGGAAATGTAGACCAAAGAAAAATGGTTCTTATTCAAAAATAAAAAAAGTTCTTCTCATGATTTTTTTTTAAAGGGGGTGAGGGGGAGGACATAAAGGCAACAGTTTCAATTACCTATTGCTACCTAAAGTATCCTAACACTTGACAGCTTAGAACAACCGCCATTTTAATTGTATTTTATGATTTTCAGGGTCAGATATTGAGGCAGGGCTTGGCTCACTCAGTGATACTCAGCTGGCCAATGAGTTGAGAGAATCCAAGGATTCACTCTCATGGCTGGTACCTAGGGAGGCTGGCAGGCTGGGCTTGGCTGGGATATGGACCCCAGCTCCTATACAGAGCCTCTCTAGTACACAGTCTCCTCACGGTGGCCAGATCTCTTACATGGTAGCCAGCATGCCCTAGAGCAAGAATTCTGAGAGACCTGGGCAGAAGCTGCAAGGCTTCTTACAAACCAGCTCAGAGGTCCCAGAGTATTACTTCTGCCACATACCATTGGTCAAGCAAGGGAAGGGGAGTTAAACTCCACCTCTCAATGGGAGAGGTGACAAAGAATTTGTGGTCATCTTGGATCTACCACAGCATCATTTTACATTTGTTAAATTGGAAACAAAAATTGCAGGGAGGGAGCAGTGTAGACACATGATCCAGTGCAGACAAAGACACGGATAGAATTCATACATAATTGTACTAGAGACACGAAAGATTTAGTGCTATCTATCATAGTGACAAAACTAGACAAAACCTTTACAAGCTCAACTATAGAAGAATGATTAAGGCTTAACATAACTCTAGTAGGTAACTGTTAAGAATGTTAATGATGAAAGTTCTATATAAAAACATAGAAAATATTTACAGAGTGTTAATCAAACTAACAGAAAAAAACCCCTGAAGGATTATATGCATGTAAACAGTGATCAGAAGGGAAGAAGACCTGTAATACTAGCCTGAGGTGGGAGTTCAAGACTAGCCTGGGCAACATAGCAAGACCCCATCTCTACAAAAAATTTGAAAAATTAGCCAGGTTAGATGGTATCTGCCTGTAGTCCCAGCTACTCAGGAGGCTGAGATGGGAGGATCACTTGAACCCAGGAGTTCGAGGCTTCAGTGAGCCATCATGGCACCATTGAACTCCAGCCTGGAGGACAGGGCAATTAAAAACAGTTTTATTAAGATAATGGCATTCGGTCATTATTTTTTTTTTTTTTACTTTTTCTTTAAAACACAAGGAACATAGAAACATATTAAACAATACCACAAGGGTTACTACCAGCAAAATCCAGATTGTGAGACACTAACTCTTCTTTTTTTGTATTTTTAAATGGATTTATCATAGTTGTACATATTTTGGGGCATATATGATATTCTGATCTATGTATATAATGTGTAATGGCCAAATCTGGGTAATTGGGATACTCATCACCTCAAACATAAATTACAAAGGAAAAGGCAAAGAAGAGGGCAATCTAAAGTTCCAAAGAAACTTAAGAGACAGATCAGCAATTGAAATACATGGACATTATTTCAATCTGATCCAAACAAGCGAATTCTAACGACAACATTTAATAAACATTAGGAGACATTTGAGCTTGGGGCTTTTGTTGCTATTAAGGAGTTATTGTTTATTTTGTTAAAGGTGGTAATGGTATGGTGCTTATTTCTTCAAGTTCTTGTCTTTTAGAGATTGATGTAGAAAGGTTTGTGATTCAAATGATAGATCTAGGACCGCTTCAAGCAACAGGGAGGGCAGGAGCAGGTGGGGCCAGATGGAATGAGAGGAGAGGTGGCTGCTGAAGCTGGGGGAATTGGGAAACGGTGCTGTTACACTGTTCTCTTCTGTATTTCTTTGAGAGTTTCCATGAGTAAAAAAGGTTTCGTTTGCTTTTCGAAGTCCTTTCAGGTTGTTTAATGAAGGGACAAGCCAGGTGGTGCGGTGGAGTGATGACGCCGGTGGTGGTGTGGAAGGATGGATGAGGAGTCTGGGAAAAAGAAAGGTCCGAATGGTGGGGTCTTGAAGACCTAAGGAGGCTCTTACAGACCAGAGTCCTGGTCCTGGCCCAAGCTGGGCTACCTCAAGCCCATGTGCCTCTCAAAGCCTCAGTGTTCACAGCCATTAACCCAGGAGAAAGACCTTCCCCTTCCACAATGATGTGAGGCTCCTCTGAGAAGCAGCCAGGAACCTACTTGACACCCACTGTAGGAAGGGTGACTACTAGGTGCTGCACATACATTAGGAGCAGCAACGAGGCACAAGCTCCACCCTGACCTGTGCATGGCCCACCCACTCTTGGCCAGGCCTGGCCAGGTCTGTAGTGGGCACACAGTGACTCCAGCTGCCCCTGACTACAGGGCTGTGGAGGGGATGCTTGATGCCAGAGTCCTGGGGAGGAGCCCAGCAGAGCCCTTGTCATGCCCCACCCAACAGCACGGCGACAAGAGCCATCCTGCCCCTGACCTTTAGCTAAAAAAACAAGGGGCCTCAGAAATGGAGAAAATCAGGAACTGTTTACAGGGCCAGACACAGGGTCCAGGGTAGGGAAGACAAAAAGAGGAGCCCGCCTTGGGGACCATGGCAAGGCACAGAGAGGTCGGGCTTCCAGGGGACTGCAGCCTGGAAATTCTCAGGCTGCAGAACTGAAGCCTGCTGACTATTCTCAGCAATCCTGGAGGAGGGAAGGAATCTAAAGGTATGGCAGTAAGACCACAGCCTACTGCTGTCTCTGCTCCTGTTGTCATGTGCCAGAGGCCAAACACGACACATACTGAAGAGATGACAGCAGTTAGAGTGACCAAACATCCTTGTTTGCCCGGGACTAAAGAGTTTCCTGGAGCACGGGACTTCAGTGCTCCAATTGGCAAACCATGGGTCACCCTAACTGCTGTTGTTACTAGAGGAGTACAATTCTCATAGAATCTGAGGGCTCAAAAGAATCTTAGAGGATTCAGATTCTAAAAAAAAATTCCTAGAGGTCAAATTCCTAGAGGATTTGACCTACTGGTCAAATGCTCTGCTTTACACCTAAGGTAACTGTGATCCAAAGAGGTCATGACCTGCAAAATCAGTCAGCTTGTGGCAAGGCTGGGAAGGAAACCTAGGGGCCCATTTTCTGGTCCAGGAGTATTGATTTCTACTGGACTGTGCTGCCCCCTGGCACCCTCTCCTGATGCTCTCTACCTGTGAGGTGGGGCTTAAAGAACAATAGCAGATTCTCCCCTCCCCACCCCCACCCCCACCCCCACCCCCCCACCCCCGCTCCTTTCTCAATGTAGTTATGGCAGGAACAGCAAGACCATGAAGCACAGAATCGCAAAGGCACAGTGCATTGGTGTCCAGTGGTCCCCAAAGTTAAAGGGGTTCCTTAGGCTTCCTCTCCAGGCAAGCTGACCTTGACCTTCAGGTAAGGTTGGAGGTCCCCTTTCCCCCAGAGGGCAATTCTTCATCAGAAAAACAGACAGACATGGGAAATGCAAGCATAAGAATTGTTCAGGGCCACCCCAGCCCACTGGCCAGAGTGTGTTTCTTCCCTATGACTGCTTGAGAGAGCTGTGCGGCAGAACCTGGGGAGACACTGGGGCTTGAGGCAGGGATGGGGGTGAGAGGGGGCCAGACGAGGACTCCTGGCTGCCTGAAAGAGGAACAAGCTGCCTTGAGAAGGAAGGGGCTCCCTGTGGCTAACAGGGACTGTTCCATCTTTCCCAAGGAGGAGGGGAGACAAGCCTGGCTTTAAATCCCAGCTGTGTCTACCTGACACCTGTGCTCCACCTGTGCCCCACACACAGCTGTGCTCCACCTGACAGCTGAGTGTCCTTGGGCAAGTCACTTCACCTCGCTGAACATCAATTGTGTCTTCTACCAAGTGAAGACAGTAGCACCTGTCTCCTAGGGTTATTAGGTGGATGAAACTACGCTGGCACTGGGAAGATCTTTAACAAATAGGAGTTTCCTTCCCATTCAAATCAGAGCCCAGGCAGCCGCTGCCTCCACATTCCAGGAGGGGATATTGAGGGTATGAAGCATCATTATTAGGTGGAACACCTGGAGAAAGAGCAAGAAGGCAGTGGGGATTCTCCAGGAATTCACCGCCTAAAGCAAAGCTTCTCAGCCCTGGCTGGCACTGGCATCACAGTGGCAGGGTAGGGTACTTCAAAAGCAGGCCTGCCTGTTCCTAACCCCCAGAGGTTCTGCTGTGCTTGGTCTGGAGTGTGACTAGGACCAAGAGATTATTAGAAGCTTCCCACTTGGGTCCAATGCATATAGGCAGGGCTGGAATTTCCTGCCACGGGCTTTGTGATACTCCCAATAAAGATCAAGGGAAGGAATAAAATTGGCTTTTCCCTTACTGCACTTTAGGGCAATGTGAAGCTGGATGGGGGGGGTGGTCTCGGAGACCAAAAATGTGGAAGATTAAAGAAAAATTTAGCCTCTCAAACACTAGGGTCAACACTGAAAATGTCACATGTTTAAAACTTGAGGAGATCAGCAAGCCTGGTTTAAGTCTGCCTTTCCTTATCACGTGTTAAATAGCTCTGTGTTGGTTTTATCCCCACTCTCTGTTATTTTGCAGTGGTCTTTCTTCAAAGGCTTTAAAAATCTGATGTACCGTGTCCCTCTGATACAGATATCTCAGAATAACTTAGAAAACATTGGAAATATATTTAAGAAGAAAATGCCCATTTTGTACTACAAGGATGGAGGGTGTATAGAAAGAAGCCTTTCAGAATAAATGTCTTTTCACATGAATAAAGCATTCTTTTCACATGAATAAGTCCCCAGAGAGGTTCTCACTGCTGGTCCGTTCATCCCCCAACTCAACTCATAGCTGCTCACTGATTCTGCATGGGGCATTCTGGAATGAAGCTGGGGCTCCAGCATAGCAGCGGTGACATTGGAGACTCTTGGTCCAATCCTGGGAAATTGATGCTCTCATTCTTTTCGTCAGCCAGGATCTGACACTTCTTGGACTTCTCTCTTTACTTTCAGAATCTTCATGCCCCTGAGTTGCAGTGAACACAAGGGTCATGGAGAAGGAAACAAGGCATAGTGAAGTGGTTCTCCAAGGACGGTCCCTGGACCAGCAGCCCAGGAACCTGTTAGAAATGCAAATTCTCCTGCCCACAGAGCAGACCTACTGAGTCAGAAATTCCAGCGGGGACCTAGCCAGCAGTGTTTCAATCAAACTTCCAGGTCATTCCAGGTCACTAGAGTCGAGAACCACTGATTAAGAACACAGACAAAATAGGAAGAGACTTTGCTCCAAAGGCCAGCTCTGCCACTAATTACTTGGTCAGGTCACTTTCACCTCTCTGAACCTCAGTTTCCTCACCTGTAAACTGAGAATAATCATCATGGCCAGGCACTGTGACTCACACCTGTAATCCCAGGACTTTGGGAGGCCAAGGTAGGAGGAGCACTTGAGGTCAGGTATCAGAGAACAGCCTGACCAACATAGTGAAATCCTAACTCCACTAAAAATACAAAAAAAAAAAAAAAAAAGCCACGTGTGATGGCACATGCCTGTAATCCCAGCTACTTGGGAGGCTGAGGCAGGAGAATTGCTTGAACCCAGGAGGTAGAGGTTGCAGTGAGCCGAGATTGCATCACTGCACTCCTGCCTGGGTGACAGAGTAAGACTCCATCTCAAAAAAAAAAAAAAAAAAAGAAAAGAAATAATAAGCACACCTATCACTAAAGTGTTGTTTTGTGGATTAAGGGCATAAGCGCAGGTAAAGTGTTTAGCACTGCTCTTTGCAGAGCTTGGATGAGGGTGAGGCCAGGGAGGCACATAGGGTCGAGGGAGTGCCTCCTTTTATTTTGCATCCATGGGTGGCTCCCTCACCTCACCCTAGTTCCAGCCTTGTTTCTTGTATTCCAAAAGTGCTTAGCAAATGACTGCTACTATTTTGTCTTGTTGAGAAATCTGAAGTTTTATCCATTTCAGGGGCCTTGGTCAAGTAGTGTTCTGGAGTCAGTCTTTAGATGGTTTGGTGTAGAGGAAAGAGCACTGGCTTTGGACTCCACAGGCCAGAACCCGAACCCTAGGAAGGCCAGCCAAGGAGAGAGACACAGAACAAAAGCACCCCACACATTCACGTGGCTCCCTAAGAAAGGCTCCTTTCACTGGGGAGGGCACTTTCTTCCCCTTATCTTCTTTCTGAGAGAAAACAGAGGCTGCTCTCAAGTTTGAACTCTCTTTCATCTGTGACCCCTGTGTTTTCTCTAGCAGTATATACCCACAAAGCATTTGACAATCCAACATCATTTTTCTTTTTGAGGCAGTCACACTCTGTCGCCCAGGGTGGAGTGCACTGGCACAATCATGGCTCACTGCAACCTCTGCCTCCCAGGTTCAAGGAATTCTCCTGCCTCAGCCTCCCAAGTAGCTGGGATTACACGTGCATTCCACTACACCTGACTAAATTTTGTAATTTGAGTAGAGACAGGGTTTCACTGTGTTGGCTAGCTGGTCTCAAACTCCTGACCTCAGGTGATCCGCCCTCCTCGGCCTCCCAAAGTGCAGAGATTACAGGAGTGAGCCACTGCACCTGGATTCCAACATCAACTTCTGATTAAAAGCCTCAACAAATTAAGACTAGAAGGGGAATAGAAGGAAACTTCTTATATCTGTCAAAGAGCGTCTACAAAACCCGCAGCTAACATTATACTTAATGCGAAAGACTGGAAGATCCTTCTGCATTTGCTACTATTCTATGTTGTATCAGAGGTTCTAGTTAATTTATTAAGGCAAGTAAAGGAAAAGGCTTCCAGATCAGAAACTGCCTTCTTCGCAGAAGGCATAATTGTCAATGGGGAAAATCTGATGAAATCTACAGTAAAGCTACTAGAACTAATAAGGGAGCTTAGCAAGGTTGCAGGATACCAAATCAACATAAAGAAATTAATTTTATTTCTATACACAATCCAAAAAATTGGAAATTGCAATTCAAAGACAATACCATTTACCATAACACAAAAATACGAAATGCTAAGGCATAAATCCGGCCAGAGGTGAGCAAGATTTATACTGAAAAACCACAAAACATTGCTGAGAGAAGTTAAACCAGACCAAACGAAATGAGGAAATATCCCATTGCCTAATTCAAGGTCATGAAGATTTATACCTATGTTTTCTTCTCAAAGTTTTATAGTTTTAGCGCTTACATTCGGGTCTTTGGCTCATTTTGAGTTAATGTTTTTACACGATATGTCAGGGGTCCAACTTCATTCTTTTGCATGTAGATATCCAGTTGCCCCAAATACCATTTGTTGAAGATCCTGTTTTTTCCCTCCATTGAATGATCTTGGCATCATTACAGAAAATCAACTGATCTTAAATGTGAGATTGTACTTCTGGATTCTCAAATTCGATGCTGTTGATATAAGTCTGTCTTTACCAGTACCACACAACACAGTCTTGATTGCTGCAGATTTGTAGTAAATTTTGAAACTGTGAAGTGTGAGTCCTCCAACTTTGTTATTTTTCAAGATTGTTTTGGCTACTCTAGGTCTGGACAACTGATTTTTGGCAAAAATATAAATGCAATTTAGTAGAGAAAACATGGTCTTTTCCATAAATATAGTTCTGGAACAAGTGGATATCCATATGCCCTTGATTTTTCACTCTCTTCTATCTGTGACCACAGCTTTTGGCTCAACCCCTGTTTTCTGAAATGCTTCTGTTCTTCTGGAAGTTGGTTTCTTATTTCTTTTCAAAAACATAAATTTAATTAGGTTTAATTGAAATTTAAATATTCTTGGTCTGTGCTTTCTGTTTTTGGAGGCTGTGCCTTATCTCTCCATTCATAGACAGTTTCCTGAAATCTGGGAGTGCGAGGGGCTTAAAGGGAAACCCTGACTGACAGGAGCTGGGGAAGCATCCTATGAACTCTCTCCTGTGCCTTCTCCAGACAAATGGCCTTTCCTTCTGCTGCATGGCCCTGGGGAAAGGGCTGAGTAGCACAGCCACAAAGATTCAGGCACCTGCAGGGCCTTCAGACACAGGCAAATGCATGGGGTAACTTTTCTCACTTGATTTCTGAAGGAGAAAAGGCCTCCCCAGCATCACCAACCACTTTCACACCTCTCCATGAGCATAACCTATGTCTACCAGCCATAAGTCAAGCACAGATGTCCAGCTAACCTGTGTCGCAGGCCTCAGAGAACCTGAATTGGACCACTGGCAGGACAAGAAAGCTCTGTGCATGATGAGACACTTATTACTCCTCCTACATGTAGTACTGAGATCCCAACATTCTCACTACCAAATTCCCTTCCCTGGATAATGATGAGTTTTACAGTATTTGAAGCTATAAAACCGAACTTTTAGAAGACTATTTATTTGCTAGTAGTTGAGGGTTGGTGCTGTGGAGTCAGACTGCTGGGTTTGTGGCCTTGGGCACGACGCTTAACATAGTGGTTCTCAAAGTGTGCTCCCTGATCCAGCAGTATCAGCATCCAATTTTCAGGCACCACACCAAACCTACGGAATCAGAATCACGGGGTGGGACTCAGCATTTCATATTTTATCCAGTCCTTCAGGTGATGCTGATGTACCTCGGCTGTTGAAGAGCTTACCTGTTATCCAGATTTCATATCCTGCTTCTGCCATTTGCTACTTGTTACTCTGGGTCTCGGCTTCCTCATCTATAAAATGGGAATGATAATGGTAGTAGTCTCCACAAGGCTCTTATTTCCATTAATAAGATAAGCCATGTAAACTACTTAGGATGAACTTATTAATCATTCATTTTATATATATATGTGTGTGTGTGTGTGTGTGTACATATATATGTGTGTGTGTGTGTATGTGTGTGTATATGTGTGTGTGTATATGTGTATGTGTGTGTATATATATGTGTGTGTGTGTATATATTAATTTCCCCTGCCTTAGCTGTTAATGAAGATTCATGGTCATGTATAATAGTTCTTAAAGTTTTACAAATAAACTTGTATATGGCAGCCCTAATCATTTTCACAACAAGCAAGGTAGGTATTATTATCTTCACTGTACACCTGGAAAACAGGGGCCCAGAGCATGAACATCTTCTCAGTGAGAAAGTTATGAGTCTAGAACATGAACCACTCCTGCCTTGAACATTTGCGTCTTTTCATCACATCATGGATTCTCAGAGCGGAGGCCGGCAATCTTGGTTGACATAGATGAACTGTTTTAATTTAGGTACCGTATTTGTCCACTATAGGAAAAAGATACGGTTAATGGTGATGCTGTTAAATATAAACTTATTGGCAGGACCCTGCTTGGCATGTGACTCAATTCCTCATTCCAAATGGGGAGGCTGTTTGGTGCAACAGGCACCGGAATGGAACAGGCCAACCCAGCTCCAACTTCTGACTCTGACATTTCTTATCAGAGTGTGTGACCTTGAACAAGGTACCTTGCCTCTTAGAACTTCCTTTTCTTCTTTTGTAAAATGGGGTACTATCCCTACCCTACCCCGCTCCCAGAACAGCCTTGGGTCTCAAGTTGAATGATGTGGAAGATGTGGAAGCACTTTGCAAACCATAAAGTGCATGTACAATTATGGGATTGGAAGGAAGAGTTTGCTGAAGATGAATTCTGCTGGCTCCTGCCAGCTCTGAACGGCTCTGTGGTCTGGCAAGGCCAAGGCACTATGCAGCTGGTGGGAGGTAGGTGGGGACTGGCGGAAAGTTAGTCAGGATGTGTGGTCTGACCCTTGCTGGGGAGTGGCCTGTCAGGGCAGGGAGAAGTCAGAGACCCTCCCAAGGAGCCCCCAGGCTTATGCCATCAGCTTGTGACAAGCCACTACTGCTCTGCTTCCTAGCTAGCCTGAGCCCCCTGGAGTCAGGCCCAAGGAATTCACTCAAAGTGAGACAGGTTCTTGTCCCAACTACCAGTTCCCAAGATGACACTGGGCAAGACCCTCACTACTCTAGGCCTTTGCTTTACAAGACAAAGTGGCATGTGTCATCTCTCAAGAGCAAAGAAAAGCAGAACATAAAAAAATAACAATAAATAAAAAATGGCATATCCTCAACTATTCCACCACTCCTTTAATTATTCCTCCTATGTGTATACTTTGATCTCAACATTTTCTCTACTAAATTCTCTTCCCTGAATAATGACGAGTTTTGCAGTGTCCAAAGCTGTATAACTGAGCTTTCAGAAGACGGTTTGCTAGTAGCTGGGGTTTGGCACGGCAGAGTGAGACTGCTGGATGTGGACTTGGCACAGCGCTTTACCCCTCCGGCACTTAGTTTCTCCACTGGTAAACAGCACTCATAAACGTACCCATCTTACAGAACTGAAGATCAGTGAGATGATGTGTGAAGGGCTTCATCTTGCTCCTAGCAGGTGAACTCATTGGGAAGCTATCACTGTCACCAGCAACAGAGGGATCAGCTGGAGCTGATTTCAGAGAAAAGTCAAGTCACCAGATACTTTTATGAGCCTGTGAACCCTCACACAGGGGCCATATACTGCTTCTGTTCAGCTTTCAAAAGAACTGGGAATAGTCTGAGTACCCCTAGAGTCCAGGGACCCCAGCCTGGAAACCTCTGGCCCAGAGAATCATAAAGCTGCTTCCATCGCTGACATTCAAGGCTTCAGAACATCTCAGCTGTGCTGAGGGTCAGCCAAGCCTCTTAAAAGAAACCCGCGTGGTCAGCACCAGCTGGGCCTGCATTGAGGCCAAGGTAGACCACAGGAGGAGCTGGGCAGCCCAGAGCCCCGCCTCCCAGGGCCAGGGCCCCTGAAGAAGAGTCGCACATCAGAGGAAAGCTCACAGCCTCCTTTCAGTGCATCCTGGAGCTAAATCTCCATGCCCCCTCCCACCTCTCTGATCTCAAAAAGGCCGGGAGGGAAGGAAATGGCTATTTCAAAGGCTGGGCAAGCCCCCTTTGCAGCGAGTCTGTGTCTTATGCTCTTCAAGGAACTACTGAAAGCCAGAACTTTGCCCACTTCCTTTTCTTTATTTTCCTTTCCTTTCTTTGCAGTCCTGTTCTGAATATAGATCTGTAATCCCAACTACTTGGGAGGCTGAGACAGGTGGCTTACTTGAGGTCAGAAGTTTAAGGCCAGCCTGGGCAACGTAGTAAGATCCCTGACTCTAAAAAAAATTAAAAATAAAATTATGCAGGCATGGTGGCATGCATCTGTAGTCCCAGCTACTTGGGAGGCTGAGGCAGGAGGACTGCTTGAGCCCAGGAGCTTGAGGCTGCACCCCAGCCTGGGTGACGATCCAACGCAATGGTCATATAAATGATGATAAATAAATGCTTACTTATTTATTACTAAAAATAAATAAGTAAGTAAATAAGATCTTGGAGGTCATGATTCAGGCTGTCAAGGAACAGAAACCAAGCCATCAAAGGGAGGGAAAAACCTCAGGATCTGGGTGTGGTAGGAGTGATCTCAGGGTAAAGCACACCCTAGTGGGGTCTCCTGCAGAAAAAGCCAATGTAATGGGAATGACGCAGAATCCCTCACCTCTGAGGATCCTTCATGCCCATTCTCTCCCTGGCTCCTCACACCAAGCCCAAGAGATATCCAAGGCAGGGCTTCTTATTCCCATTATGCAGAGGAAGAAACTGAGAGCCAGAAAGGAGATGATATATGAAAAATCGTAGCTAACGTTCACTGAGCATTTACTAATTTGCCAAGTAAGGCACTAAGAACTTTGCATGCATTATCTCATTTAATCTTCACAAGTGCCCTATAAGGTAGGCACCATTGCTATTTCCATTTTACAGATAAGGAAACTGAGGCAGATATGCCAAATGTCCAAGCCCACATTCATAACCACTGGGTACATCTACCCCTGCCCAAGAAGCACCAGCAAGACAGTGGGAGGGTCAGGAGCGAAGTCCTGGTCTTCTGACTCCAGGTTCAGTGCTCTTTCCCTGACTCCATTCTGCTTCCCTGTGGTCAGTGTAAGGATGAATACTCTAATAATCAGATCTATACAAAAAAGGAACCAGTTGTGTGGGAGGGAGTGAGCACCCCCTCCCTGAGAAGCATCCTAGCCAAAGCTAGATGATCACTTGGTGGAGTGCTGTGGAGGTAATGGAGGTGGGGCTCCTTGCAGACTTGGGGGTGCAAAGAAATCCATTGTAGTTGCCAAGAAAACCTCTGGAAAGATTTCTAGGTCCCGTCTTTGCTCTCTTCTCTAATGGCATTCATTCTTTCTCTTAATCAACAACTTATTGAGAGCCCACACTGTGCCAGGTGCCATGTCTTATAACGAAGGACCAGGCAGACATGGGCCCTGCCCTCCTGAACATATGCTCCCATGACCTCTATCCCCAGCTGGCCTACCTGGGACTACTCTGCCAACCAAGATGTCCCAGCTCTAGACCATGGCTCCTCCTGTTGACCTGCCACCAACTCCTCCTCGATGCTGAAACCAAAGCAGTGCAAATTCCACCTTGGAACTCTTAACCTACTCTTGGTGGGAATGTAAATTAGCCAGCCACTATGGCAAACAAAACGGAGGTTTCTCAGAAAATTATAAGTAGAACTACCTTCTGACCCAGCAATCCCACTACTGGATATTTATCCAAAGGAGAGGAACCCAAGTGTACCAAAGGGATACCTGCACTCGCATGTTTCTTGCAGCACTATTCACAATAGCTAAGACATGAAATTAACCTAAGTGTCCATCAGTAGACAGATGAATGAAGAAAATGTGGAATGGGCACAAAATAAAATACTCTTCAGCCATAAAAATGAATGAGATGTCATCTGCAGCTAAAGAAAAGCTTGATGCAGCAAAAAAGGGAGTTGTCAAGACTGAAGAAAGCAAGAAAAAGAAGGAAGAGAAGGAAGATGAGGAAGATGAAGAGGATGAGGAGGAAGAGGAAGATGAAGAAGAAGAAGATGATGATGATGAATAGTTGGTTCTGGCGCAGTTTTTTTTTCTTGTCTATAAAGCATTGAAACCCTCTGTATACAACTCACTCCTTTTAAAGAAAAAAATGGAAATGTAAGGCTGTGTAAGATTTGTTTTTAAACTGTACAGTATCTTTTTTTGTGTAGTTAACGCACTACCAAATGTGTCTTCCGACAGCCCTGTCCTGGTGGTATTTTCAGTAGCCACTAATCTTGCCTGGTGCAGTGTAGGGCTGTAAATCGGCATGAAATGTAAAGCAGGTTCTTGTTGGTGCACAGCACAAATTAGTTATAAATGGGGACGGTAGTTTTTTCATCTTCAGTTGTCTCTGATGCAGCTTATATGAAATAATTTTTGTTCTGTTAATTGATTACCACTCTGTAATTGCCAAAAAAAAAAGTTGCAGCTGTTTTGTTGACATTCTGAATGCTTCTAAGTAAATATAATTTTTTTAATTAAAAAAAAAACTTGATCTCATGGGCAGAGGGAATAGAATAATTGATACCAGAGACTGGGAAGGGAGGGTAGGTGGCTGAGTGAGTGGGAGGGGTGGTGAAGAGAAGGTGATTAATGGGTACAAGCATACAGTTAGACAGAAGAAATAAGTTCTAATATTTGATAGCAGACTAGGGTAACTATACTTAACAACAAACAATATTTTGTATATTTCAAAGTAACTAGAAGAGAGGACTTGAAATTATATCAACACATAGAAATAAATGATAAATACTCAAGGTGACAGATACACCAAATATTCTGACTTGATCATTAGACATTCCATGCATATAACATTCACATGTGCCCTATAAATGTGTATAATATTATATGTCGGTAAAAGAAATACAAATTCATTATAGTTTTAAAATTATAATTAGGCTGATGGTTTAAAGAAAGAAAACTTGGAATGCTAAAATGGTTTCAAGGAACCTGGCCTAACATAATTAGCACAGTGGATCTTTCATATGGGTATGAAAGTCCTTATTAAAACATTGACATATTACACAACAAACAACAAAAATAAAAGGCGATTTCCAGACTTTTGTAAAAAAAAAAAAAAAAGCCACCTGGCCTAAGATGTCTTCTCTGGTATTCCCAGAAGAAGTGCTGTTCCTTCTGCCTGGCTCAGTGACCCCTGCAGGGGCCTTCCCTATCTCACAGGCAGTTGGCTTGATCTGCTCTGTATTTCAGGTAGATGTTGGGTGCATGGGACATTCTGCAGGACCACAAGCCCATGGACTGCAGGGACTGTGTCCAATTCTGGTGTCCCAATGCCAGGCACCCCAGCACAGATAAGATGCTCCTTCATTTATTCATTCATTCAACAACTATGTATTGAGCAGATGCGAAGTCTCAGGCCTTGTTCTGCCACTGGATTTCCAATAGGGAACAAGGCAGGCAAAAAGCCTGCCCTGGTTTATATTCCAGCAGGAACTACTAGATGAACAAGTCAATGACTAAATGAATATGCATTGAATCCTGAAAGCCCTTTTTGAGACCCTACGCTTAGAAAAAGGTGCGTTTTTGGACTGTTTGCATATCCACTGGCCAAATGTTTATCTACACTAAGTGAGCTCTTGAAGGAATCCTACCTTCCTCTGTGGCATGAGTGTTTAAAAATCGTCAGAAAGGGGCTGTGTCGGAATTAGTCTTTCCTGCTTTGGGAATCCTGAGCTATTGAGGTGTTAGCCCAAGGCTTGAATAAAATAAAATAAACTAAGCTTTAGAGTCAGAGAAATAATTCAATTTCAGGAAACACCAGGCCCAGGGATAGTAATAACAAAAATAATCACAACAAACATTTGCACAGCACATACTATGTGCCAGACTCAGGAGAACCCCTGGGTTTCCAACAGATGACAAGGCCATGTCCGAAGGAAGGAGAGGCCATCAGGGGGATTACCCTGATTAGAGCCATCCCCTGGGATCGGACCATTGTTCTTTTGGGCTCTAATTGTCCCATAATCCACAGCAAACTTTCAGGCCCAGGCCCTTTGAATTTCCCAAGAATTCAATAGCAGAAAAGACAAGTCTTCCTAAGCAAAAGGATAATTGCCTCCCTAAAATAGAAAAACTGTGCTCAGGGAAGGAAATTCCTCGGAATAATGGGAGCATCTTTACTCACTGAAAAGAAGGTTGGAATGCACATTTATTGAGCATCTACTATATGCCAGGCACTACGCTAGGATTTGGCTTACACTGCCATTTACTCACTGCTGGGTACTATTTAATGTGGAGCTCTAGCCATGGATGAAATAGACTGTCAGTGCCCAGGGCTGACATGCAGCCAGGATGTATCTCTCGTCCTCCCGGACCTTCTTCTCCTCTTCTTTCTTCTCTTCCTCTCCTCCCCCTCCTCTACCTTCTCCTCTTCCTCCTCCTGATGTATTTCCCACTTCTTTCATCTGCATGTGCATGTATTCATGCCATAAACATCCACAGAGCATCCATTACATGCCAGGCACTGTGCGTGACATTGAGGATGAAGAAGGGAGCAAGATAAACACTCAGGGGCCTATGGTTCATCAGCCCAGGTGCTCAGGCAGGAAACATGAACACCACCTTCAACTTCTGACTTCCTCAGCCCCTGCATGGTTGTTCAGTGAGCCCTGCAATCAGACCCTTTCCTTCCATCTCCACCGCCAAAGCCCTAGCCCAGATCCTCGCCCTCCCTCACCATGGTCACCATCCAGCTCCCTCAGCCTCCCACTGTGCGCTTTCTCTAGCTCTTTCTCAGCAATGCAGCCAGAGGGACTTCTGTAGAACACATCTAGCTCTGTCTGCTCCCTCGCTCAGAGCCTTACATGGCTACCCTCGGAAGAAAGTCCAAACTCCCTGACCAGGCATTCAAGGCCCATCCTGACCCCCTCCTCCCGACTTCTTTTTTCCAGAGATGAAGTTTCACTGTTGTCACCCAGGCTGGAGTACAATGGTGCACTCTCGGCTCACTGCAACCTTTGCCTCCTGCGTTCAGCTGATTCCCCTGCCACAGCTTCCCGTGTAGCTGGGATTACAGGTACCTGTCACCACACCCAGCTAATTTTTGTATTATTACTAGAGACACAGTTTCACTAAGTTGGCCAGGCTGGTCTTGAACTCCTGATCTCAGGTGATCTACCCACCTTGGCCTCCCAAAGTGCTGGGATCACAGGCATGAGCCACCACACCTGGCCCATCCTGACCCCTCTTGGTCCAGTAGAGTTGGACTGGCAGGAGATGAGCTGTGGGTGGTGGAGCAGTTGGTTCCCATGCAGTGACTCCTTACCAGCCAGGTCCACATGCACACAGACCCCCGTATACACCCAGAGACACACGGGCACAAATATACACACAGTCAGGTGCACCCTGGGATATAAACAAGCAAGTCCATTTATACTGCCAAACATGCATGTAGACATAGCAGCCAGATTTAGCAAACCAAAACACAAGATGACCAGTTACATTTGAATTTCAGATGAATAACATATTTTTAGTATAATTATGTTCCAAATGCTGCATGGGACAAACTCAACCTAAAAAATAATTTGTTGCTCATCTGAAGCTCAGATTAAATTGAGCATTCTGCGTTTTATCTAGTGACACTACAAACAGAGAATGGCTAACACAAACACCAACCCTACACACACACATCACACAGCTTACACACTTGGACATATTACATACTTACACTACTTACTTGTGCAATTCACATGTGATTATGCGCTTCACACTGTCATGCATTCTACACTAATGGGCATCTCACCTCCCAAGACCAAATCAGGGCATTGGCCAGCTGCAGAAAGCTCTTCAGGGAAATGTTTGTTCCGTGAATAAATGCCTAATTAACAGGAATTCCTGGACATCCAGCTCCTAGAATGTTGTGTGCCCAAAGTAATCCCAGCAGAAATTGGAATTTCATGAAGCACAATCCCCTGAGTGGATGGCAGCAGGGAGAAGGGTCTATGGGGCCTAAGCCTCTCATTCCCCTCTGTTCTTTCCACAGATTTCCAGAGCAGAGTTCAGTGCCTGTAAACTGCCTTTCTAAACAAGAGCTCCTTGTCCCAACTGGAAGGCTGCCTAGGATCATGAGAAAGTCACAGAATTTAAAGCCAGACAGAAATACATTCACAAATTTGATTTCCACATATCTGCACAGTGTCCTTGAGCAAGTCACTTGCCCTCTCTGTATAATGGAAATGTTCCACTAATAAACTGCCTCCTTCAGGTTATAAGAGTTACTAAATAAGATAATGTATGCGGAAGACTTTTTAGAGCTTTGTTTAAAAACTAGCTCCTAAGGTTGTAAGTGAAGCACAGAAGAGGAGAATGTGATAAAACTCGGGGACAATGAAAGTCAGCTGTTAGTATCAATTAAGTACTGTAGGGTCACATCCTAAGTAAATTAGGTTCTAAATTCAGCACGTACAGGGAAAATGCTTATGTCCAAAACACTCTGAAAACATTTTAGGATTGCGAACAAGCGTTGTACGATGGCAAACAAGAATACTTATACACACTGGAAATTCAGGACCTTTGAAATAGACCAAAGGAAGGAACAAAAGGAATTTCTTCTATGCAAATGTCTGGGAATATTCTGATTTTAAAATGACCAGCAAATCCCCAGTGATGAATGGCAAGGGTGGGGAATACTGAAATTTCTTCTTGCCTGCAGGGTTTCCTCTATTATTTTAAAACACTGAGCCTCTATGTAGTCAACATTAATGCTTGTTCCTCGGTGTTTCTGGTTATTTTCCACCTGAGCACACAACGGGATTGTGTGTCCCGCCTTCGGCTTGTGAGAAGGGAAGTGATGTGTTACCGTTAGGCAGAAGCATTCGAGAGCTGCTAAGCGATTCTTCCTCTTCTCCTCTTCCTGCTGTGGTGACCCACAATATTCCAGGTGGTGAACCCTGAGTATCTAAGAGAGGTCAGTGTGAACAGTGACCCCACAAACCTGCAATGGACATGAAGCATGAGAAGTGAGCCTTTGCTACACTAAGCTGTTCATATTTAAGAGTTGTTTATTACTAAAGCAAAATTCAGCCTGTCCTGACTAATACACTTTAACATCTTAGATTTGTGTGTGGTTTTGAAGCTTTTTTTTAAAGACAGGGTCTAGCTCTGTCACCCAGGCTGGAAGGCAGTGGCACGATCACAGCTCACTATTTCCCAGGCCTAAACGATTCCTCCCACCTCAGCCTCCTGAGTAACTGGGACCACAGGCATGTGCCACCATGCTCAGCTACTTTTTTTGTTTGTTTGTAGAGATGGAGGTCTCACTATATTGCCTAGGTTGGCCTCAAACTCCGGAGCTCAAAGGATCCTCCTGCCTCAGCTTCCCAAAGTGTTGGGAGTGAGCCACGTCACCCAGCTATGGGAGGAAATCTGAAAATTATGCATTATAAATGCTTAAGGTGATGGATAACCCATTTACCCTGATGTGATTATTAGGCATTGCATGCCTGTATCAAAATATCTCATGTAACCCATAAATATATACACCAGATATACCCATACAAATTTAAAATTAAAAAATAAAATAATAAAATACTCGTAAACTAGTAACTCTGGGTGACAGAGCTAGACAGAGCTAGATGCAACATCACTGTAATTACATACCCTGCCTAGCCTACTTCCAAACAGAATCTGTGGTAACTTAGTAAATCAAAATACATACTGGCAAACGGGGTTACTAAAATAACAATAGAGGAGAGACAGGAATTCACTTAGGGAAATGGGAGAGGATTGTACTTGGAAGTTTTGCCAAAAGCCGAGAATGACAGATTGAACCATGGATCAGTGAAAGCATTTAGGAGTAGGCATTAGAAGTAATTCTTGGTACCAAGAGGCTCTGGGCCAAAAGACTGGGAGGGAAGAAACCGTGTTTATCATGTGCCAGATACTATGCTGCATGCATTGAAAATATAATTTCTTTATTATTTTCATTTAAACTCAGGGAAGTAAAAACTGAGGCTCAGAGAGTTCAAATAAGTTGTCTGAGGTCACACAGTGGAAGAGTGAGGATTCAAACCCACACTGGCCTCACTCTTGCGTCAGTGCTCCATTGGAGCCACCAGGGGCCAAGTCTGGCAGGATACACTCCCCACCACTTGTTCCAGGCGTGGTTGCAATTTAATGTGGAAGCAAGCGAGCATTCTCTTCTTCATAGCTCGGATGTGAAGGCCTGTTGGAGGGGACCGCGGTGTCCAGGTCTGCCCCACACAGGGTGGCCCTGCTTATGAATTCCTATTCTGCACCCACGAGGGTCCCGGGCTTCTTGGGAGTGTCCTACGAAGAGGAAACCACATTCCAGGCCCAGATGCAGACAGCTGTGTGCTCCCTCCAGCCTGTGGTGACTCATACTCAGACAAGAAAGCCACTTCTTTGCCTGGATTCCCTGTCCCAAAATCCTAATCTGGGGAAAGCTGCCTTAAGCTCCCTAAACACAAGGCCCTGTCCAGGCGGCTGGCGCTCTCGAGGGTGGGGTGCACCGATGCTGTCCACCAACAGCAGGGTCCAGAACAAAGAGGAAATTCAGGGCGGGAGATCATTTTGTCTCCCTGGCGGGGCTCCTGCGGCCATCTGGCTGAGGGGGCTGTTATTCAAACCTCTGGAGCGTAGTCTGTTTGTCTTTTAGGAGTTTGCAGCTGATTATTTTCACCAAATTCCCAGCAACCAACTGCGCTGGCTCCTTTAGCAGGCAAACCTGTGCAGCCAACATGTCCTCTCAGCTGGGTTCACGGCTCCACTAGCAGGGAACCAGCAGCATCGCTCTTGTCTTATCAGCAAGGACCCCTAGGCCAGGGGAGGGTCTTCAGGTCTGGATACCTGGGCCAGCCAACCAGTGGTATAGCTGATACCAGAGACTGGCATGAAGGAGGGACACTTGGGAAATCAGAAAGCTCCTGGTGGCCAGATCAGCTCCAGCGGCCTTTGGTGTAATAGTTCCGGCTTTGAAAAGGAAGCACCAGCCCTTCCTGGGTATCTTTATTGTGCAGAAAAGCAGTGAAGATCTCAGAGATCTCTGGAGAGGACTGAGCTGGGGTTCAAATCCAAATTCCAATACTTCTGTTATATAGCAACTGAGTCTTCATCTATTCCTCTGGAGATTGGGGATAGTAATACCTTATCTTCCTGCACTGCAGTATGTGTGTGTATAAATACACTGCAGTATTTATACACACACACATACAATAATCCATGTGAAAGGGGCCTAAGACCATGCCTGCACATAGCAAGTTCTCAAGAAATATTATTAGTTTTCTCTTTTCATTTCTTCAAGCATATAAAAACTTGGTCTTTTACTCCCCTAGTTTGGAGGACAGGTGAGCAGCTAGTGCTCCTTGCTATAGCAAATAGAGTGCAGAGACCGGGAACTTTCCTTCAAGAGACAATGAGAATGAGCCATCTTCAAAGTAATTGCATGGACCATGGACTGATAACTTTTTACCCAGAAAGTAAAACCCAAATGGTTTGGTAATTTATGAGCTGAGTTACTCAATACGCCTTCTGGACATCAGCCTGTCTTTGGGGTCAGAATGATGGACCAGGGCTATTCAGTGGGAACAGAATGATGGTTGTTCTGCACAAAGAAAGGGATGGTCCCCTCTACCACAGCAATCCCAAAAAGCTCTATAAGAGAGTCAAGCACCCCTTTATCTAAGAATCTAAGTTAGGGCAATTTCTAAACCAATTTTTTTTTCTTTATACTTCAACTATTCACCTCTTATGCCTTTTGGAAATAAGAAAAATGGGGCTTCTTAAAATATCTTGCCTGGCTCCCCACTCCCAGCCTCCTGCCCCCACAGCTGAGATGGCCCCAGATCCTTGGCCCTTTGCCAGGGTTTTCAGAGGGCTCAGTCCCCATGGGCCTGGCGTCTGGGCCTTCAAGGAGAAGGGTTTTTGACTCATTCCTGATACCAGTCATGGCCTTGCAGTCTGTTTCTTCCAAGATCATTTTAAGTGCCTGAATCTTAACTCCAAAGACTTGAGTCTTGATCCCAAACCTCAGGCCAGTGGCCATCGCCTGGTCTCCCAGACTTCCCCGGAAGCTGTCTGCTGGTCAAGACCCTGCCACAATGCCCATTCCTCAGCTCCTGGCCACCACCCTACTTGCCGCAAGCCCCTCTCTGAGTCACCAAATGCCACTGATCCAAGCCCAGCACTAGATTTGAGACCCATTGCTGTGTCCTTGAATTAGACCAGGCAAGGCCAGTTCACTTGCAGTGTCATTTCACTGACCAAGGATACTGTGCCCAGGGGAAGGTAATCACTACCCTGAGGAACTCACTGCACATGGGACAAGAGAGTTCTGTGAATAATGAACAAATGAATGAATGACAATATAATGCAAATTGCAGTAGAGACTCAAAGAACATGAAAATGTTGGCCCAGAGGAGAAGTAATCCACTCCACCCCAGGGGGTAAGTAGGGAGCCAGGGAAGGCTTTGGGGAGGAAAGTCTAACTTGGAGTTCAAACGTGGAATGGGGAGACCAAAGGGGACAGTCTAGTTGTTATTGATTCAATGGTCACTTTTATCTTTACCATAATTTATCCCTTTTGTGGCTAATGTCCACTTTGGATTCACCTAGTTCTAGCTCTGAGCTAAAAATTCAGGGTAGGATCTTGTCCTAAGTTTAAAACTCTGGATTTCGCTCAAGTAGAATTGTTGGTAAAAGGAGCCCTAGATGTGAAGTCAGAAACACTTGGTTGAAGCCTTGGGTCTGTCGGATTTTTAGGAGCAACTCCTTGACCTCTCTGAGCTTCAATTTCCTCATCAGAAAAGTCGGGGAAACAATTCTGTCCAGCTCACCTCACAGGGCAGTTATATGGTTCATATGAAATAACACGCGTGAACCTCCTTCATGGACACAAGACTCCTCTAGCCCCGCGAGGGTTTATTAAAGCAGCAAGACCTCCTCGTGGCTGCTCTAACAGCGAATCAAAAAATCAGGATAGCTACAAGGAAAAATCGAAAGCTTGATTTTCCCCCATTTTGCGTGCCTATAATTCCTGGGCTTGTTGGTCAACATATGCCTTACAAATGAGCTCTTACCAGGCCTGGCATTTTGTAACTGTTTTCTCCTGCAACTATTTTTCAGCAAAGAAATTCTACCCATGCAACAAAGATGCAGGCTCACGGTCACTCAGAATGAACGTCTGTGTGTGCCAGATGGGTGGTTTCGACACAGCGAGATGTGTGAGGAAGAAAAGAAGGAAGGGAAGGAGGGAGGGAGGGAGGGCACTCCAGTTGAGGAAAAGGAGACCGCCTGCCCCTGAAAAACCTTAGTGAAGGGTGCAGATATGCACACACTGCTAACCTGCTCCTGACCTCTCCAGGAGAGGCCCAGGGAGGGAGAGTTCTGGAGAAGTCACCAGAGGTGGAAGTGGCTCTCAATTGCTTTTCAATTGCCTTCTATGGGAAAACAGGAAGAAAGCAATCAAATCGGGAGCTTTCAAAGGTTGAGGTTCTCAGAGGTGGTGAGAGCCTGTTGATTTCTGAGGCAAAGGACTACTGTGGGAAGAAATGCCAAACAAGGAGGCCTGGCTGATGCAATGGAGGAAGGAACCTCAGGTCCAAGTCTGGAAGTGCGGCTGGCATGTGGCCTTGTACGTAGCCCAGGACAAGTCACTTCCGCCCTCTGGGCCTCAGTTTCCCCTTGTATGCAGCTGGAGGGCTGGATTGTGTGGGCTCTAAGCTCCTTTCCAGAAGTGACCTGTGTCGTCCATGATGCAACTGTCAGGTGCAGAAACTCAAGAAATGGAGGAGTTTGGTTCCCTGGAGGCCACGCCCCTTCTTTCTGCCCACTGGATTTTCCATCCTCGTCCAAACTCACTGGTTGAGTTCCTAACAGAAGGAGCCTACTCACAGTCATTGACCCAGCCTTACAGAGTCTGTCCACCAGGCTGTCCTGTTCACTACTCCCAACAACCCTGTGAGCAAATAATAAAAACTATGGCCAGCGGAATGATGTTCTGTGCCAAGCACTATTCTAAGCCCTTTCCATTTTTATAATAATTTTACTTAATTCCCAATACAATCACATGATGTACAGGTATTATTGTCTCCGTTTTACTGATGTCCCCTTGCCCTGCCACACATGAGCAGGTGCACAGAAGGGCTCTTCTACATGCCAGTGACCCTAAGCCTCTGAGCCTGACCTCTACCCTCTGCAGCCCCTTTGGCTGGAGGAGCTGAACTCCAGTCCCAGCTAGTACCTTCCTGCTTGCATTAGGCCTCTAATTCTTCCTGGCTGTCCTTGGCTCTGGTGTCCCTCCTGCCAAAGGGGGGGTCTTGAGAATCATTCTCCTGATGCCAGCAGGGAGAGGCCACTCAGGTGGGCTGGGTCTTCAGGGAGAGGATGCATTTCTTCTTACAAGTCTCCTCCTCCCAGGAGAAGGGCTGGCCTACCCAAAGCTCCCTGGGCAGCCTGGACAACTGTCTGTTCTAGGAAACTGGCCCAATGTTTCTTCCTTCCTCGCCTCCCAGAGGACTCAGGGTTATGTCTGCAGGGCCAAGCCCTCCACCTGCATCCTAGATCCCAAGGACTCCCTCCCAGCACTTCCTGCCCACCCTGGCAGCCCCATCTCTCTCCTGCTGTACTTACTCCTTCCCATTGTCCACAGCTAAAATGCAGCAGAAAGAGCCCCAACCTGAAGTCAGGAGACTGCAGATAAGATCCGGTTCTGACACTGACTGAATATGTGAGTCTACAATATGTGACTCTAGACAGGGTTAGTCACCTTGCCGAGTCTGTTTCCTTACCTGGGGACTGGGGTTCTGAGGGTTATGATTCAGTGCTTTCTCTCCAGTCTGATTTCCTGCTGCTCCTCATCCTGCCACTTCTGTTCTATCCAGACCTGTCTCCTGTCCACAGATTATTTAAGAAATTCATTCAATAAATAGGCTGAGCACACAGGCCCTATACGAAGGAGTCTACAGAATGGTGGGACAGGGAGATGATAAACAGGCAATCACAAGTCAGCATCCTGAGAACTGTGAGGCCCAAAGTGGAGGGTGCTGGGAAACTAAGGAAAGGTATCACACGGAGGCTCAGGCTGCCTTTGAAGACTTCCCAAGGAGGAAGCAGCAAGCTGAGAGCTGAGGGCTGGTGGGAATCAGCCTCTGGGCCAGGCAAGGTGGCTCACGCCTGTAATCCCAGCACTTTGGAAGGCCAAGGCAGACAGATCGCTTGAGGCCAGAAGTTTGAGAGGTGAAACCCCGTCTCTATTAAAAACACAAAAAAATTAGCAGGGCATGATGGCATGTACCTGTAATACCAGCTACTCTGGAGGCTGAGGCACAAGAATCTTTTGAACCCAGAAGGCAAAGGTTGCAGTGAGCTGAGATGGCACGCCAGCCTGGGTGACAGAGCGAGACAGTCTCTTAAAAAGAAAAAGAAAAAGGATCAGCCTCTAAAGAGAGGAGATGGGGAAGAGTATTCCAGGCAGAGAGAGCAGCGTATCCCAAGACCCCTAAATAGGAAAAGGTCAGTAGATTAGGGGAAATGTATGTGGTTTAGTTTGATTGGACAATCTCATGCCCAGCAGTATGTATACACGCATGTGTGCATGTGTGTGTCTGTGTACTCAGCCATGTTGGGGCAGCAGAGGAGAGGGAGGTGAGCCTGGAGAAGTGAACAGGCACCAGGTCCTCATGCAGAGCCTGTGGGCCACTCAAGAGTGGGTGCTTTACAGGGAGCAGTGAGAGCCCACTGGATGGGTTTTAAGCAGGGAAGGGACATGATCAGGGTTGCATTTTAGAAAGATTCCTCTATCTGCCATGGGAAGAAGAAATTTGATTTTTTTAAATAATAAAAACATTGACAATACCAGATAACTGTGAGGATGTGAAGTCACTGAAATTCTTATTTCACAGACACTGGGGGAATGTACATGTAATCTGGCACTGTCATTTTAAAGAACCTATAGCAACACCCAGTAGAGTTGAAGATCCGTGCATTTTGACCCAGTGTCTTAGTCCATCCAGGCTGCTATCACAAAGTACCATAAACTGGAGGCTGAGAAGTCCGAAGTCAAGCTGCCAGCAGATTCACTGTCTGGTGAGGGAACTGCTACCTGGCTCATAGATGTTGCCTTCTTGCTATGTCCTTACATGGTGAAAGGGGCAAAAGAGCTTTCTTTGGCCAAAGGACACTAATCCCATTCACAAAGGCAGAAATCTCACCACCTAACTGCCTTTCCAAGTCCCTACCTCCTAATACCATTACCTTGGGAATTCGGTTTCAACATATGAATTTTGGAGGGACACAAACATTCAGACCGTAGCACCCAGCAATTCCATTTCTTAAGGTTTCTACCTTATGAAAAACACACACCCATGTGTGCAAAGAGCTATACGGAAGGATATTCACTGCAGTACGATTTTTAATAGTGAAAAAGATGAAATAAGCTCACCAGGCATCTGTAGGGAAACAGGTAAACTGTGATTCATTCATACAATGGGATGCTATACAGCAATTAAATAAATTAACTAGCACTCCACTGATAAAGTTTGGAAGTTTGTCTCCGAATCTCGTACTGAAATGTGATTCCTGATGTTGGAGGTGGGGCCTGGTGAAAGGCGATTGGCTCATGGGGGCAGACCCCCAGGACAGCTTAGCACCATCCCCTTGGTGATGAGTGAGTTCTCAGGTCACGTGACATCTGGTTGTTTAGACATGTGGGACACCTCCTCCCTCACTCTCTTGCTCCCACTCTGGCCATGTGACATGCTGGCTCCCCATTACCTTCCACCATGATTATAAGTTTCTTGAGGCCTCAGCAGAAGCAAGTGCCAGCATCACGATTTCTGTACATCCTGCAGAACCATGAGCCAATTAAACTTCTCTTTTTGAATCACCCACTCTCAGGTTTCCTTTGTAGCAATGCAAGAATGGCCTAACACATCCTTGTATCAAGAATAAATCTGAAAAACAATGAGCGTGGAGAAAGAAATGCAAGTTGCAGAAGGGTATGAACGTTATGTATGTGAGTCTTATCAATGAAAATATTCAAAATGCCATATATGCTTTGTGAATATAGCATCAGTGAAAAAATTAGGAAAACATGTAGGAATAATGGTCGCTCTAAAAGAACATTAGAAAGGGGAAGGAGGGTTAAGGGGTACAGTAGGAATTTAGCTGAAATTGTTATCTTTCTGCAAAAGACAGAAGTGAAATGAATATACAGAAATGTTTTTATCTATTGAATCAAAATGATGGTATCTTGGTGGCCCTTGCATTGTTTACTATACCTTTTGATATGAAGTATTTTAACAATTAAAAAAAGATTGACAATATCAATCCATTGGTGGGGAACAAGACAAGAAGGAGGTAGATATGATGAAGGCTTAGGCTGTGTCCAGGCAGGAGGTGCTTGTGATTCAGACCAGGGTGGGGCCCAGCGGGTGGAGAGAAGCGGATGTAAACGAATGATGCTCAGGAGGTAGAATGAACACAACTCTCTGTTTGTATGAAGTCCTTCCTTCCTTCTCCCCTCTAATCTGGGCACCTAAATGGAGTTCTGCCTTCTTCAGAGGACTTCTCCAGCTCTGGCAGTCCTCAGAGTTCTCTCTACTCTTCCATCCCATAGCCTTTGCAGTACTGCTCACTCCTGGGGGCAGTTCATGCAAAAATGCCTGAACTTGTGGTGTTCATATGTCTCCTCTCCCTGGTAAAACTAGAAGAGTTTGCAGGGCAAGAACCCTCCTGTATGCTCTTGATGGGTTTCCAGACATGTCTGTGTGACCAGTGGCTGTATCCCAGGGCCTTGCATCATGCCAGGCCCATGGCCAGTGCTGGAGAGGTTCTAGTTGAATGGATGAATAAGTGGATAAAATGATGAGTTCCAGAAAGACTTAAGGAATGCCAAGAAGCAATGTGGCAGTCCTGAATTAAAACCATGACTCTGCCATTAACAAGTAGTAACCTTGGAAAAGTCACTTCACCTCTCTGATTCTGTTTTCCCCAGCTATAAAATGGGGATAATTCTCATCATTAAGGATTAATGCTTACAGATATTACACATTGTTTATGTTTGCCTACGTATGTTATATATGATGAATCTGCTAACCATAATACCATACCACCCATAATATATCTAAGAGGCCAGTCATTTCCTACCCAATCACACTCATGTTTTATAGAACTCTCCTTGTTCTCAGCCAGAAACTGTGGTCTTTTCTATCAGGGTAACCCTGCTCCTTCCTCTGACAGCTGATTGAACAGGGGGTGGATCTCTGGCACAGGATGGACCAATCAGATACTCTCTTCTAAAAATTTGGAATTGAAACAGAGATCTAGTCAGTTGACATGCATTCATCAAATATTTGGACCAGGCACGGTGGCTTATGCCTGTAATCTCAGCACTTTAGGAGGCCAAGGTGGGGGAATCACTTGAGGTCAGGAGTTCGAGACCAGCCTGGACAACATGGTGAAACCCTGTCTCTAGTAAAAATATGAAAATTAGCTGGACATGGTGGTGTATGCCTGTAATCCCAGCTACTCTGGAGGCTGAGGCATGAGAATCACTTGAACCCGGGAGGCAGAGGTTGCAGTGAGCCAAGCATCACTGCACTCCAGCCTGGGCAACAGAGCAAGACTCTGTCTCAAAGAAGAAAAAAAATTCATGAGCAGCCCCCTCTAACCATACCCTGAACTTGCATAGCTATATATGTTAGCTGATGTGCTGCAACACAAGACTCAAGCTTGGAAATTGGAGTAGAAAGAGAACACACTGTCTCTCTCCCTCCTGCCACACGTAACAGCCTTTGTACTGGAGACCTTTGTGGACAAGCCTTCCCTCTCCTAAAAGGCCAAGCCAGATTTGTGCCTGTCTTCTCCACAGCACTTAGCCTAGTGCCTGGCCCTGAGAAGGTGCTCAGGTAACAGGGGTTCAGATGAATCATGTCAGATTTGCATGGAAATGGACTAAGACTCAAGTGGGAGAGAGAAAGCAAGCTGATGGGTGCAAAACACATCCAAATCATAGGCGGCATGCTTTAAAAAATTAGAGATGTTTAACTTACTGAAGAGAAAGCTTGTGGACAGCAAACAGAAAAAGGAATTTGATATTCTCTGTGGCTAAGAGTTACAGAGATGGGGTTGTGGCTCTATGTCAGGAAAAGCTTTCAGACAGAACTGCTCAGAGACACACTGGGCTGTCTTATGGGCCTCTCTGTTCTCAGAGGTACACAAGAAACTGGGTACTACTCAGCAACTACACAGGTATCTACAGAAGTAGATGTTCTGCAAAATTCCTTGCAACTGGGAGGGTCTAAGTTTATATGTTTATTTATTAGTGTACCCTAAATGAACTTGCTTCAGTTATCATTAAAGTTTTAGTTTTTAATGAGACCTCCCTGGAACCTTGGCCATGTGTTCTGAAAATCAGACACAGAGCATCCATGGAATAATTGTTATGAGTTATTATTTCAGTTTTTATTATGCACTTTGTTAATGTTGGATAAAGTTTTAAGAAAAGGGTTTTTTGTACTAAAAATGTTAATGGGTTGTTAGTCATCTTCAAAAGAGGAAAACTGCTAACAAGAAAATTGTGTTGTTTTAGTGTTAGCCTAGAAGTAGAAAGAAGAAACCAAGTTCCCAGCAGAATGGATGGCATATGCTGAGCACATGGATGTGCACTGCTCTCTTTCTTTTTACAGCCTCTCCATAGTCACAAAAAGGACAAAATCAGAACTAAGACCAGGTCGGCCTGCAGAATCCAGCAGAACTCTGTTGTCCATGTGAAACCAGCTGACTGAAAAGGAATAGACAATTCTCTAACATTGTGTATGGAGTAAGAATTCCCCCTGCTCCATAATAACACCTCCTCTAATCCCTTTCCTGTTTACTTTTTCCATTGCCATAACAATCCACTCCCTGCATAAGCAGAACCATTCTCAGAAGAAGTAGAAAGAGAAGAGCTGGAGGGGTTTTGGGGCTCCATCCTGCTCCTGTCTTCTTCTTGGGCCTTTGGCACTTGGTGCTTGCCAATTAACCATCCTCAAGGGACCCAGCCACCAAGCAGGCATGTAAACCCATGCAACCAACTTCCAGGATCCATACATCAAAGGCAGAGAAAAGTAGCTACATGGCAAACAGGAATGACAAGTGATCCTATCACTAGACCAAGACTTATAACAGTGGTTTCTAATCTTGGTATGGGAGCTTTTAAAAATCCCCAAGGCTACATCTGTAATCATTAAAATTAGAATCTCAGGCATCAGCATTTTAACCTTCTCTTTAAAAATTGAAGTACACTTTGTGTTCCTTTAAACACATCTTGATTTGTTTTGACAGATGCATTCACCCATGTAACCCACAGCCTATTATGACAGCGAGCATTTCCATCACCTCAGAAAGTTCCTCTTGCTCCTTCTTAATCATCCTCATCCTCAGTATTCAGAGAGCAAGATGCAACCATTCTTCCGATTTTCTTAACCTTAGATTAGCTTTGCTTGTTCTAGAATTGCATGTAAAAATGATACAGTATGAACTATTTTGTGTCTGGCTTCTTTTACTTAGCATAATGCTTTTGAGGCATTCATTTTTTTATAATATAGATAATTCCTTTTTTATTGCTTAGTTGTATTCCATTGTATGGATGTACACAATTTATTTACCCAGTTAGCAGTTGGTAGACATTTTTGTTGCTTCCAGTGTGTGGTGACTCTGCATAAAACCTCTATGAACATTCACATACAGATCTTTGTGAGGAAATATGTTCTTACTTCTCTTGGCTCAATGCCCAGGAGTGAAATTGCTGGGTTATGTGATAAGCGTGTGTTTAACTTCACAGGAAACTCCCAAAACTATACCGTTTTACATTCCTACCAGCAAAGAATGCGAGTTTCGGTTGTTCCACATCCTTGCCAGCACTTGTTATTGTCTTGTTATTGTTTTAAATAAACTATTTTAAAAGTTTTATATTTACAGAAAAATGACAAAGGTAGTAGCAAGAGTACTCACATATCCTGCACCCATATTCAATTATTACTAACATCTTTATTTATTTATTTATTTAAAAAAATTTTTTTGAGGCGGAGTTTCGCTCTTGTTACCCAGGCTGGAGTGCAATGGCACGATCCCAGCTCACCGCAACCTCCGCCTCCTGGGTTCAGGCAATTCTCCTGCCTCAGCCTCCTGAGTAGCTGGGATTACAGGCATGCACCACCATGCCCAGCTATTTTTTTTGTATTTTTTAGTAGTGACGGGATTTCACCATGTTGACCAGAATGGTCTCGATCTCTTGACCTCGTGATTCACCCGCCTCGGCCTCCCAAAGTGCTGGGATTACAGGCGTGAGCCACCGCGCCCGGCCTATTACTAACATCTTACATTAGCACGGTATATTTATTACAAATAATGAACTATTATTGGTACATTTGTAACCAAAGCTCATTCTTTATTCAGGTTTCTTTCGTTTTTACCTGATGTCCTTTTTCTGTTCCAACATTTCACCTATAATGCAACATAATGTCTAGTAATCGTGTCTCATTAGGCTCCTCTTGGCTGTGACAGTTTCTCAAACTTTCCTTGTTTTTGATGACCTTGACAGTTTTGAGGAGTATTTATCAGGTATTTTGGAGAATGTACCTCAGTTGGATTTTTCTAATGTTTTTCTCACGATGATACTGGGGTTGTGAGTTATGGGGAGGAAGACCCAGAGGTAACGTGCTATTTTCATCACATCATACCAAGGGTACATGCTATCAACCTGATTTATGATTATTGATGATGACCTTGATCACCTAGCTGAGGTATTAAGAAAAAAAAATCTGTTAATGTGCCCACATATTTGCCTTTTCCATTACTTTGCACTTTTTCTGCAGTGTCCAATCTACTTTTATCCAATCTAGTGAATTTTTTTAAATTTCAGATATTAAATTTTTTAGTTCTAAAATTTCTATTTGGTTCTCTTTTTTATCAGATGGGGGAAATCTGAACAGAGAAATGGAAATGATAAAAAATCCACAAACATATTGTGGATTTTTCACAAACTGCAAAAATATTGATAATAGTTATTTTAAAGTCTTTGTCCACTAATTTTATTATCTGTATAATCCCTGGATCTGTTGTTTTTTTTTTTTCCGAAGATGGGGTTTCACCATATTGGTCAGGTTGGTCTCGAACTCTTGACCTCAGGTGATCTGCCCACCTCAGTCTCCCAAAGTGCTGAGATTACAGGCGTGAGCCACTGCACCCGGTTCCTGGATCTGTTTTTACTGACTGTTCTTTCATCTAGTTGGTGTAACTTACCCTTTATCTTTATATTTCTAGTAGTTTTAATTTCTTTGCTGGACATTGTGGCTACCACATAGAGAGTTTGGACTGTGTTTGCTTCCTCTAAAGAGGAAGCCTCTAAAGAAGCCTTCACCCTTCTCATCATGTGAGATGAATCAAATTTAGGAAACAAAAAAAGAACTTATAAACAGGTGTTTGTTCCTGATTTGTAACCCACAGCCTATAAGGTGTAATAAATCACACCTCATTTGGGGCTGTAGTCAATCCTTGGTGTAAGTTCAATTTATGTGTACTTAAGTATGGTATGTAATAAGTACAGGAGGATTTACATAGACAGTTTCTAGGGAATGGGTGTTATGTTCCCTAGAACACAACAGGATTTACATGGACAGTTCTAGGGAACCCTAAAGAGTTTTGTGACTTCCTTTCTGGAAGGCAGTTCACTTTTTTCTAAAGATAATAAGACACCGCCTTTCTGAGGTCTCAACTAAATGTCTAGGGTATTCAGTAAGGTGACTCCAATATGGTTAGTCAGAATTCCAACATCTATCAGCACGGACACTACCAAAATCTCTGTTGAGCTCACAGTTCTCCAGGAGCTATTACTTGCCAGGTCTCTCAGAGTGTCAGTCTGTGCCTGCACAGTTTCAAACTCAGTGAAAGACTTAAGGGAACCCCATGAAAATTTCACCCCAGTATTTTTTAAACTCCCTAAGTGATTCCAATGTATTTGTCAAGGTCGAGAATTATTGCAAAGGAACTGGGGGAGAAATGCCCTTGTACCAAAGACACTTCAGAATTCCTCTAGATGGGCTGGTCCCGGAGAAACTCATATGGGATATTGAAAAATAAGCTCTACACTAAAATGACTCTAACCTGGTGACACAAAGAGATAGACTCTAAGATAAATCGGTGAGAAAAGTTTACTTTACCTCCTGTTCTTTAAAATAATTAGCTATAAAAACTCACTCCTACCTTATCTGCATAGTCTCCTTTAAGACTTTCCTGTCAGCTAAACTGAAAAAACTCAAGTGATATCTGGTCAAAAGGAGTTACTGATGCACTAAAACCAGAAAGAAATTAAATCAACCCTTAATGAATTCTTATCAGTGGTCAGATGCCAAGCTCAAGGGAAATAAAGAAGAATAAGATGTCCTTCCTTCCCCAAGGTAGCTCCCAATCCAGTTGGAATTCCCAGTTTATATGCAGCTGAATGAAATACATTTCACACTGTGATAGGTCTATGGTATGACAGAGATGCATTTGAAGTGCTTTTAGGAACACAAGTGTGTCTAACTTTGGATCTGAAAGCCTTCACAGAGGAATAGCTCTTGAGCTAGGTCCCATTAAGGGTAGGAGGAGTGAAGAAGGTGGTGAAGGTAAGGGGTATTCTGGTAAAGAGAATGTATGCAAGGGCATTGAGAGGGGAGAATAAATGGAACATGTGGGGACATTTAAAATGTTCAGTGTAGAAAAAATGAGGTGTAGAAGAACGTTCACAGAACACCAGAAATAAGACGCCTTCACCCTTCTCATCAGGTAAAATGAATCCAATTTAGGGAACAAAAAAGAACTTATAAACAGTTATTTGTTCCTGATTTGTAATAAATCACACCTTATTTGGGGCTGTAGTAAATCCTTGGCATATGTTCAACAGTGGTGTATAATAAGTACCAGAGGATTTATATAGACAGTTTCTAGGGAACGGGAGATGGCTAACCATCTAAGTCTAATCCGAAGAATGCAGATCAGCACAGAACTTTGGAGAGTGAACTTTCCATGTGGATTGAGATCCTTCTTATTGTTTTGTATATGCACAAACTGCAAAAAGGCAAAATAGTTGCACTGGGAAGATTAAGGATCAAAGATGCTTGGCTAAGGTTGGCCAAATGGGCTTTGGAAATCTCCCCTGCAGGTAGAAAACCTAAGCTGAACGCTGCTGCTGCCATTTACTGCCCACTGGGCCCTTGAGAAAGTCCTTTAATTCCTCTGAGCCCCAGTTCCTTGAAATGGGCCAGCAGTGCTCTGTCTCAGGAGATTGTTGGGAGAGATCAATGAGCTACTTTGTGTGGAGAAACTTCGTAAAGATTAGAGCATAATAGTGATGCAAGGGTTATTATTAGCAATAATAAACAAGAAGAATGTGTGACAATGACCAGAATTTCCTGTTGAGACAACAATTTCATGAAACTATTAAGAAAGGTAGGATGTTTTTCATTTCCACAATGAGAGTTATGTGCTGGTATTGTTTCAACATTCTCCAGGGAATAAAGGGCTTCGTGGTGATAAATAAGGAATGAGCCAGTTTGTCTGAAAGATTCTTTTCCTCTTTAGAATCATTTCAACAGCTTTTTGTGCCTTCCCTTGATTTTTCCAGCCAATCCTGCCATGACAGCTAAGAACTGGGTATAGGCAATTTGAGGTCTTCCTTAAAAGAGTGTAATCTTTCCATATGCAAATACTCATAATTCAGGGCTGTCAGTTCCCTCCCCCAACCCCTAGGCAGCCCTCAGGCATAGTCCTGGGGCACAGAAGGACATCTGTCTCATCAATAACCTCAGGAGTTTCTTCCATTTACTAAGAAAAGAGGAAAATGCATCCCTGAAACCAAACCACGCTACAGGAATCCCTTTAGTCCTCTCTTTCAGCACAGGACAAGAGGCTTTCATGTATATATCAACTGGCATCTGTCAATCTGTCAAACAAATGTGGGCAAGATCCTCGAGAGGAGGCCCACTGCCCTCCAGAAATGTAACACAGGGATTCTTTCTTGTTGGATTCAGGCCTACCAGTGATTTTGATGACCTTTGGGCTGTCCCATGTCATCAAGTACAGCAGCCAACTGCCCTTCCTCATATCCTGCCACTAAGATTTCCGATCCTCAATCGTGATCCAAAGCCTTCTTTTCCTAAATTTCTACTAAAATAACCAAACTACTGTAATAGTGGGAAAAGGCTGCATTGTCGGAGGAAACTTGGAAAGGGTTCCCTCCTTTGCTGGAATTTTATAGCATTTCATGTGTGTGACCGAGTCTCACTCTGTTGCCCAGGCTGGAGCGCAGTGGCACGATCTCGGCTCACTGCAACCTCTGCCTCTCGGGTTCAAGTGATTCCCCTGCCTCAGCCTCCCAAGTAGCTGGAATTACAGGTGCCCAGCACCACGCCCAGTGAACTTTTTGTATTTTTAGTAGAGACGGGTTTTGCCATGTTATCCAGGCTGGTCTCCAACTCCTGAGTCCAGGCAATCCATCAGCCTCAGCCTCCCAAAGTGCTGGGATTAGAGGCATGAGCCACTATGCCCAGGCCAGGAATTTTACATTTCTCAAATTTCAATGTGCACATGAATTACCTAGGAATCTTGTTAACAGGCAGATTCAGTGGGTCTGGGGTGGGGGTCCAAGAATTTTCATTTCTAACAAACTCTCAGGTAATACCAATACTGCTGGTCCATGGATCACACTTGGGGGAGCAAGAAATCAGAAGACAAATTTGAGCAATTCTCCCAGAACTCAGAAGAAATGGTTAGAGATAAAAATGATTAAAGTAACATTGAGGAGAGAGCCAAGAGCTATAACGGAGCTTCTATGTAAGGAAGCTAACAGAGGAGATACAGAAAAAAAGACTGAGGTTGTATGTATGTTTCAACTTTAGAAAAACCTTAGTATAATTCATTATCTCAATATAGCAAAGCAGAAATACCATATAATTATTTTGTTAGATGACAAAAATGTCTGAGAAAATTGAACATTTCATTATCATCACCACTGATGATGCATTTTCTTAAAGTGATAAATGTGCTCTGTGTAAAACCAAATCCAGCAAGTAGCTTACTGGTGAAATGCCAGTGGCAGTCCTGTTTGCATCGATAACCAGAAAAATGTCCACTGTCATTAGTGTTGTTAACACAATCCTCAAATTCTAATTCAGACTATCAAATATAAAAATGAAGTTAGGGGTGATTTAGTTGGGATTATATTCAGCCTCATATAATCATGTCTTAAACAAAACAGAAGCATCTTCCACTCTCACCTAAGTTAGAGGAAGCTTTTGTAGCTCAAAGACCAAGGCCTTTGTGGTTCTCTTCTCGGTCATGTCAGAGGTGGCTCTTGTCCTCAGGATCTAAGGTGGCAGTTAGAGCTGCTCTAAGGATGGTGTAGCTGTCATAAACATTTGGTGTCTCAGGCCCTCATGTAGTGTTTCCTTGGTTCTCCCATCCTTCCTGTCTCTGTTCAATTCATGTAGGCTCGGCCAACTTTACCTATCACATGTCACACAGCTACTGGCTTCTAATTGTTTGCTAAGACAGAATTTAAAATTCTTAAATAATGCAGCAAGGCACATTACACAAAAGAAGCATATTATGTTAACAAAGTTTAGCTAGAATAATAAACATACAGCAAGGACTAGGGATTTTCTAATACGAGTGAGAATATGAACGTATCCTAACAAATATTAGATTATATCATAAAGGGGCAAGAAATTTCACAGTATGTTAGCAGCTGAACAAAAGACGGACCAGTGCAGGAAAGAAAGTGCATCAGTAGTCCCAACTATATGTCAAAAGTGGTATATGGTAATGCTGTTGTTTCCAAGTCAATGAGGAAAAAATGTGTGGCAGTGCAACTTGCTTAACCATACGAGAAAAAAAAAAAGTAGATCCCCACCTCACACCACTCGCACATTCCAGAAGAATTAAAGCTCTAAACATATAAAGGAAAACATGAAAGTATGGTTTAAATACATGCACAGGAAAATATGTACATGTATTTAAATAATATTGGGCAGGGAAAAGACTTTTAAACCTGCCAGCAAAGATCAAACAAAAAAATGAAAATATAAAAGATTTTATTCTTAATTTTAAAGGTCTGCGTCATTCTTAAATGGCCAAAACTTAACTGGACTAATGAACAAGAAAGGACCTGGAACAGACCTAGCCAGACTAGCCCAGCCTTTGATCCGTTCTACTAAGCAGAGGTTGGTAGATCACACCAAGCTCACATGTGTGCTATTTGAAGGTTGATAGGCATATATAATTTTTTTCCAGTTTCCATGGCTTTATGGGTAAATATGCTCTAGAAAAGAATGATCACTCCTGTTGCTTCTGCTTCTAAGGCAGTGGAATGAAGAGCTATGTCCAAGTGCACTCCAAGCAGTCCTGAAAGAGACTGCTGCTGTGTCCATCTCTCATTCATAGGCCCAGTTGAAAGCACAAGATCTGTAGTCAGCAGGTTCTTTGGGCTTACACCGTAGCTTGATTTCTTTTTCAGCACTTTTTACTAAGCCATTGCCATGAATGATGCACCAGCCCACCTGAATGCAGAAGTCCCCACAAATGGCACGTGGCTTAGAATCCGCTGGATTGGTCTCCCCAAGAATCACTCGGCCTGTCTTCATCGCATTTGGCCCTTCCCAGACCATGGCCAAGATAGACCCTGAGTTCCTATACTTTGCCAGCCTAGGGAAGAATGGGCGGTCTTTCCAGTGAATGTAGTGCTGCTTAGGTGTTCTCAAGGCCCAAAGGAACTTCACATCTGCAAGGTGGAATCACTTCTGCTTGAAGTACTTGATCTTGCAAACCAGGCCACGCTGCATGCTGTCTGGCTTGATGGCGGTGAAGGTGCGCTCAGGCTGGCCATGGTCCAGGAAGCTGGTTGGGCCAGGTGGCAGCTGAACTGTGCTGCGGGAGCCTACAATTTTTAATTGTTCTGAAAAATATATATTCAGTACAAGTGAACCTTAAAAGCATTATGTGAAATGAAAGAAGCCAGACCCAGGAGGCTACATGTTGTATGATTTCATTTACATGAAAAGTCCAGAATAAGCAAATCCAGAGACAAAAGTGGATTAGTGATTGCCAGGGGCTCAGGGGAGAGGGGAATGGGAATGACTGCTAACATATACAAGGTTTCTGTTGGGGTGATGAGACTATTCAGGAATTAGACAGCAGAGATGACTGCAGAACTTCAGAAATGTACTAAAAACCATTGAATTAGATACTCGAAAGGGCAAATTTTACGGTGTGTGAATTATCTCTCAATTTTTTTCCAAAACATCTGTGCTGTAAGTCACTTCTGAACGTGGGCTTCAATTCTTTTCAACTGACCCTGCTGTTGTCGCTATAAAATAGTGAGTCAAAAGAACACCCTTCAGGTTCTTAAAACACAACCTGAGCAAGACCCAAGCAAGGAATATTTATGTCCTGATGGCCAGGGTGGGCAGACCAGGAACATGCTTCCTTCTGTATGATGCAGGTCCCAGACAGCAGATAGAGCCTCTCCCTGCATGAGCCGCCCTGTACACCCACCACCCAGGTTAGGTCTAGTCACGCATCCTCTAAACAACTCAAAAAAGTCTGCTTTTAGTTTGCAATTGTGAGCAAGTATGTGCTGAATCTCCAGTGGGTGGATTTGATTGTCTGTGGTTTCAGAGCATTTCTGAACTTTTGGTTCCTAAACCATGAGCTTGACCTCACAAGGACTGGATCCTCTCCCAGAACTCCATCCATATCACTTTCCAGCAACTCTGTGTCAGTTGGCCTGTTGTTGATCTGATATCATGGAAGTGACAGACAGAGCACATCACAGCCGGAAAGAACTTACAGATTAATTAGTCCAACCTCCGCAACTCCCTCCCACCTCCTACAATCCCCATTTAATGGACGAGGTTCAGAGAGGAAAAGGAGCCTCCCTAGATCTCCCAACAAATAAGTGAGGAAACCAAAATTAAATTTCTGTGTCCCAGTCCCCAAAGCACATGTGGTTTTTACATTCAATTATTTCTGTTGCAATATTGGCCTTAATATTGGCTTCCACTTCCAATTAAATGATCTTCTACACTGTGAACAGCAAATGTGCTGGCACAAGACCAGCACCAAGGCAAGGTTCTTAACCCTTTCAGGATGCTCCTGACAGTGCTGCAATAGGAAAGCCACACTCAGGACAGACCCCTTGGGCAGGCACTTTCTCCAACTTTCCTATGATTAAGTAAACTTAGCCTTGTTCACAGCAGCAGATGGAATTAGTAGAAAGAACTCAACTATTTGCATAGCAAATTTTGTGGTCTCATAGAATACTATGCTGGAAAGGAAGCATCTCTCCTCACCATCTCCCCTCACTATCAAAGCAACAGTGATGTCAGATGTGCTTTCATTCATTCATTCATTTCATCAACAAACACTTCCTAAACATCTACAATGTGCCTGGCCCTGTGCTGGACACCAGGACATGGAAATGAATGAAGCATAAAACTTGCCTTCAGAGAGCATCTAGCCTATTGGGAGATGTTCCTCTAATGACTAGCCCTGGCTGAGGGAAAGATGAGAGGCAGAGAATTTATGCAGAGCACAATGGAGACACAGGAGAGTCCCTGATTCTGGTTTGTGGGTTAGGGAAGGCTTCAGGGTGTTGATGACATATCATAAGCTAGATCTTGAATGTTTCCAGTGGCTGAGGAAAAGGGAAAGCTTTTTTGAGGTAAGGAACAATAGCACAAAGCATAAAAGTGCACGGAATGTTTGGAAAAGAGAGGAGACCATGGTTTCTGGAACAAGGTGCCTGGAGCTATGCTACCTTAGTCCGTTCCCATTTTATTCCCATCAATAAAATATGGGTTTCTTTTGAGATGAGGCCAGGGACTGTGCATTATCCCCTTCTGAATTTCCAGCATCTGGCACAGTGCCCAGCACCTAGTCAGAGCTCAGCAAATTTTCTCCAAGTGAATGAATTTTCTCTAAGCATTAACATGTACTAAGCACTGATTACAGCCAGCCCTTCATATTGCAGGTTCTGCATCTATGAATTCAACCAACTGTGGATTGAAAATATTCAGGGGGAAAAATGAATGGTTTCCTCTGTATTGAACGTGTACAGACTCCTTTCCTTGTCATTATTTCCTAAACAATACGGTATAACAACTATTTACATAGCACTCACATTGTATTTGCTATTATAAGTAATCTAGAGATGATTTAAAGAATCTGGGGGATGTGCACAGGTCCTATGCAAATACTACACCATTTTACATCAGGGACTTAAGCATCCTCAAATTTTGGTATCCCTGGAGGGGTCCTAGAACCAATCCCCTCTGGATACCGAGGGACGAAGGTATACAGCGGACATTGTACTGAATGCTTCACACACATCAAATGATGTAAAGCTCACATACATCTTATGAATTTGGCATTATTAGTAATATTAATATTATCCCCCTTTAACAGATAAGATGACAAAGACAGAGAGGTATAAATAATTTGTCCAAGATCACACAGCTAGGAAGAAGGCAATCTGGTCTTCAAGGCCACATCTCTGCTGGGCTGCGAACGTACTCCCCTCTGTGTGCTGAATTTCTATTTTACTATTCTGTAAGCTCCCTGGGAGAAGAGACAACATCTATTTCTAGTCCCTGAAGTTCCCGCTCTTAAACACTTCTCTGTCGCTGTTGTAGAAATGAACTGTGGGAGAGGGGCAGCAAGGGGCCAGATGGTGAAGGGTCTTGACCACCAGCCTCAGGATTCTGAACTAGGTCTTAGAGATGACAGAACCTTTAGCATAAGCCAACAAATCTCTCAGCAGGTATGTGCCCAGCATCTTTTCAGTCTTAGCACAGAAATGAGCCTCTCTCTGGACTTTGGAGCTAGGATAGACTTGCTGGGAAGGGGAAAGTGTACTCTGCGTCAAGGTGGACATAGCCAGACATCAGGGAAGTGGTTAGTAGGACAAAAGACCCAATGGGTTAAGCCTTTTTCTGTGTGATGTCTTAGACATCTGGCTCTCTTCTACGTTCTAAATTTGGAACAAGTAGATAGCCACTTCCTCCTAATCAAGATAAGCCCAGGGCCGAGGATCCATGCAATTGTACTAGGTCATTTCATTGCCTTCCTCTTGAAAACCTTGAGCCAGTCATAGGGAAATTCTCTGACCATGACAAAGAATAAAGGTCAATGCCTTGTGGCATCCTGATGCCTTTTACAGAGTCCGGAGCCACAGGAGAAATCAATTCCAGTCAAATGAGTTGTGAAACTTTTTTTTTAAAAGGAGCCAGTATTTTAAGATTTTCCAAGTCATGGAAAAATAGACACTAAGAACATGAAAACAACACAAAGTGCCTCATGAAGTCTAATTCTCATTGTTGTCCAGACAAAGCCAGGTCAGTTTCATAAAGAGGTGTATTTTTTAACCCACCACAAAATGATCTATTATGAAGTATTAGTGGGAAAAACACTACTACAAGTTATTTTCATTTTTCCTGGCTGCTCACAATTTTGTTATTAACTATGCTTTCCTTCTCACAGCTTTTTATCCCGACTACAAAAGTAATGCATGTTCATTTTTGACATTTTGGCAAATAAAGAGAAAAAGAAATAAGTAAAAGTCACTGCAACCCACTATTAACAAGTGTGGTTTGTTTTCTTCCACAAAAATTAAGATTACACTGTATATAGAGTTTTAGACTCTTTCACTTGGTATTTATCAATAGCATAATCCTGCATGCCCAATTTTCTTTGAATATGTTATTTTTATCAATTATATCAGATTTCACAGTGTGGATGTGCCATAATTAAGCTAGTCACCATCCTGTGGACACTTAGGTTGGTTCCAGTTTTCTGAGTTTATAAATGAATGTGAGGAATGTCCTTATACAAATATCTTTGTCCTAATTTTTAAGAGTTTCCTTAGGAAGTGGAATTACTAAACAATGGGATATAACTTAAGGTTGATGATATATTGTGAAATTATCTTCCATTTGTTCAACACATTTTAATTGAGTGCCCAAGTGCCAGGCAAGTCAGAGCAGGACATGAGGTCAACACACCCAGGGACATAAATTCCAGAGGTGGTTGTGCTATAAAACTAATCGCTATTTCATGGATTCATTTATAATAATCCAAGCAACATTTTTCTAGGCATGGTTCTGGGCACTGGGATCCAGGCATGAAGACAGAGACAAACTCTCTGCCCCAGAGAGCTATATTCTAATGGCTGTACTAACTTATTTTCCTACCAGCTGTGTATCAGAATGCCTGGCTCCTGACCTCCTCACCAGCATGATGACCTTTTAACAACAGTAAATCTTGGGCTGGAGCAGTGACTCACTCCAACAACTCAGGGGGCTGAGGCAGGAGCATCACTGGAAGCCAGGTGATATGGTTTGGCTCTGTGTCCCCCACCAAATCTCACCTCAAATTGTAATCCTCGTGTGTCAGAGGACGGGCCTGGTGGGAGATGACTGGATCATGGGGCCATTTTTCTGCATGATGTTCTCATGAGCGTGAGTGAGTTCTCATGAGAGATGATGGTTTTAAAGTGTGCCGCTTCCCCACTTGCTCTCTCTCTCTCCTGCCACCGTGTAAGATATGCCTTGCTTCTCCTTCACCTTCTGCCATGATTGTAAGTTTCCAGAGGCCTTCCAAGCCATGCAGAATGGTGAGTTGATTAAAACTCTTCTCTTTATAAATTACTCACCCTCAGGTAGTTCTTTACAGCAGTCTGAAAACAGGCTCATATGCCATGAGTCCAAGACCAGCCTGGGAAACACAGCTAGACCCTGTCTCCAAAAAAAAAAAAAAAATTAGCTAGGCATGGTGGTGCACACCCATAGTCCCAGCTTTTGGAAAATTAAAAGAAAGAGAAATAAGTAAATCACTGCAAACACCAAGTCAAATATTTGTTATGAGATGCTTCTGGAGCCCCAGGGAATATGGCCTCCCTGGTAAGGTGAAGCAACTGTGAGTACCAGCAACCAACACTGCCAAAGCTGGGGTAGACAAGCCTGGCAGATGGGACCCTGGCAGGGCATGTGCATCTTACACATGTCAGAGGGACTGGAAGGCCAGAGGGGTAGGAGGAACATGGGTGGCGTTGGGAGGGCAGCTTTGTAGTTAGCAGAGGTGTATGTGGCTTCACCATGGAAAACAGATGGGGGAGAGGGCAGAGAGAAACCTCAGGGGTTCAGGAAAGATAAAGCAATTTTAGGGTATGGCAAACACACAACTCCTTACTTTGGCAAGTCACTGTGATCATTCTTAGCAGGTCTGAAGCTCTGAGAAATTCTACAATATGGAAACTCATCTAACCTTGTTCAAATCCACATTTCCTGGGAAAAAACAGAGGAAGAGAAGAACAGAAAGGGCATCATGGCAGTCTAAAGGATCAACTCCAGGTAAGAGAAAAAGGCCTGGACTCTGCTGGTCCAGACTTGCAGAGAAGTGGGAGTATTGAAAACATATTCAGAAATTAAAAACGGCAGGGCTTAATTGAAGACTGGATATGAAGCTGGAGCAAGGGAATGTCAAGGATGACTCGGGTTTCTCATTTGAGCATCTGCCTAGTGACGCATTATTCTTGGAGAAGGATTGAGTCTAAGGTCAAATGGGAGGTAGAGGGGAGAAAACACCAGCAAAACATGGAGCAGTGGAAAGAGGCCTGAACTAAAGTGGGTTCTCAGTCCAGTGCTACCGACACATGATCGTATAACCCTGAGCAGGTCCCTTCCACCCACTGAGCCTCAGCTTCCTCACCTGAAAAATGATGTTAAGTCATATTCTAATGACCACACACCGCTGTCATTCTGATCAAATAATAAAAATGAAAGTGCATCCTAACGTGTAGAATGCAACCAAAACACAAGAGTATTATTATGATTATTGCTAGCAGTCGTTTGAGGACACTTCATTTATGACTCCCCAAAGAATGAAGTCAGAGCAGGACATGAGGTCAACACACCCAGGAATATAGATTTCGGAGGTGGCTGTGTCATAAAACTAATTGCTGTTTCATTGATTCAGTTACAATGATCCCAGCAACATTTTTCCAGGCAGAACAATTTTTTTTCTCTGTCATTAGGTCTCTCTCTCTTCCCACCCATAATCAATCAGGGATTTCAACCAGGGTCACCCCTACCTCATCAAAACCTGCTCTCAAGAAATTATTCACTGATTGGCACTGAAGAAAAAGTCCCAATAAAGCTTGAAGTGCTTTCTTCCCAGGGATGCTTGCCCCTCTTCCACCAAGGACCAAATCCTCTGCTAAAGGAGAGGATGTCTCAAGGGGTCTGGGGACACAAGGATCACACTCAAAGTGGGACTGAAAGGAGGGTCTCTTGCAGGGGGTTGGGGGAATGGGGAGCACACTGAAAGAGGTGCTGAGAGTGAAACAAGCCAGTCACACAAGAACAAACATCATATGATTCCACTTACAGGAGGTCTCTAGAGAAGTCAGATTCAGAGTCAGGAATTGGAATAGTGATTTACAGGGCCTCGTGGGAGGAAGCAATGGGGAGCTGGTGTTTCACGGGTACGGAGTTTCAGTTTCACAAGATAAAAAGATTTCTGGGAAATTCTGGATGGTGGTGATGGTTGCACAACATGTGTGTACTTAACACACTGAAGTGTACACTTAAAATGATTAAGATAGTAAATTTCATATGTATTTTGCTAGAATTAATCATGATGATGATGATGTGGTAAATGGTATTGAAGAAGTTCAGGCCGGGCGCAGTGGCTCATGCCTGTAATCCCAGCACTTTGGGAGGCCGAGGAGGGTGGATCACAAGGTAAAGAGATCGAGACCATCCTGGTCAACATGGTGAAACCCCGTCTCTACTAAAAATACAAAAAATTAGCTTGGCATGGTGGCGCGTGCCTGTAATCCCAGCTACTCAGGAGGCTGAGGCAGGAGAATTGCCTGAACCCAGGAGGCGGAGGTTGCGGTGAGCCGAGATCGTGCCATTGCACTCCAGCCTGGGTAACAAGAGTGAAACTCCGTCTCAAAAAAAAAAAGTCCAGATTCAGGATACTCTGGTACTCTGTCCTGGTACTCTGGAGATCACTCCACAGAGGGAGACTGCTACACACACATGTGTGGTCACGTGTACACACACATGCATACATACACACACACACACACACATAACCCCTGCCAGGCTTCTTCTGTCAACTAGGCAAGGAGAGCTGAGTCCAGTTATTGGCGCCAGTTTAGGGTTGACTCTGGAGATTTTAATAGTCAAAGAAATCTTTGTTCTCACTGTGTAACCATTTCTCATCCCAGTTAGCTCTTACATGAGACATATTTTGGATCTGATACATTGGGGGAGGAAAACCATTACCCATTTTACTCATTTTGAATAAACTAAAAGTAACTGTCCTTCCCATTTCCTGGAGTCAAAAAGGATGGTTTAGAAAGGACAGAGGAAAGAAAAACATGGAATATGGGAAAAGAGCTGTGGGCTGGGCATACAGGAGCCTGCTTCAAAACCTGGCTTTGCCCCCCATCTGCTGTGTGACCTTGGGCATGTCTCTTATCCTCTCTGGGCCTTAGGACCCTTGCCTATTGAATCCTCTGGCCTTTAAGGTCCCTTCAACTCCCATAGTCTAGTTTTTGGTGAGAAACAGGATTGGGGGTTGAGGCATCTTATTTTGCTAGCCATCTAGTGGATGAATCATTTTTATTATTCTAAATGTTTTCCAAGTGAATTTTGATGTGATCCTGCTCGGTAAGACACAACTAACGACATCTCTCCTCCCATTCCTGGTCTGGTGTCTAGAAATAGTCTCCGTGAGTAATTTCTACTCACAATCCCCACTTCCTCGACTCCTGCTCCCTCCCCTGCAGTCTGGTTTCCGACTCCCCAGTTCTTTCAAATTGCTCTTGTCAAGGTCACCATAACCTCCTGTGGCTGGGCCCAGTAGACACATCCCAGTCCTTTTCTTCCTTGACCTCTCAGGAACATTTCAACACAGGTGACCACCTTCTCTTTCTTGAGACCCTCTCCTCTGTGGGGCCGAGAGGGAAAATAGCCTGCACTCCTGGAGTCCCAGGTCACCACTAGGGTTTGAGTACCTGCCATGTCAGCCCCAAAGTCTATGTGGTAGACTTGCAGCCACTCACCTCCCTGTTGCCCTCAATTGCCAAAAGTCTATGTGGTAGACTTGCAGCCACTCACCTCCCTGTTGCCCTCAATTGCCATCAAATTCTAGATTCACTGGGTGATTCATTTCTTCAGTCATTCAACAATGATTTGTCCAGAGCCAACTATTTCCCAGGCACTACATGAGGCAACGGGAATACAGTAAGGCCAGCACGACCTCTGCCCTCCTGGCATTTGTAATCCATTGCAAGAACCAGACATCAAATGGAAGAGGACAAGATCCGCGTATAACTACAAATATGATGAGTTTTCGGAAGAAAAAGTGTCTAGAGCTATGAAAGATGAGATGGGGGGCAGACAAGGCATCAGCAAGGACAGTAACAGGACACCAAGGTCTGAAAGAGGGGAGGCAGCCAGCAGGAGCAGTGGACGGGACTGCAGCAGGCACAGGGGACTGCCAGAACCTTGAACGGGGAACCTGGGGGCCCGACATCATCGCACACCAATAGCACCTTGCATTTCCGAGATGGAGGGTGTGGGAGACACACGTGAAGATGCTGGAGGAGCTAACCCTCCACCCTGCCCTCCCTCCCAGCCCCTCACCCCTTGGGGCTGCCTCTTGTCGCCGTTGAACAACGCAAGCTCCAGAGAGGCTGTAGTTTGGACCACTGAAGGGTCTGAAAAAGGCCAGGGTGAGTGAAAGGACACAGGAAAGCAGGGTGCAGGAGGAAGACACTCCAATCAGTCATCTAGTTATGCTTTAGACAAAAATAGTCCATTGATCTGTGGAGAGTGGGGACAAGAGGTGGGAGGAAGGGAAAACCACGGATGCCTCTTCTTTTGTTAGAAAATTATTATTATCATTGTCATTATTATTATTTTGAGACAGAGTCTTGCTCTGTTGCTCAGGCTGGAGTGCAGTGGCACAATCTCGGCTCATTAAAACCGAGTTCAAGCAATTCTTCTGCCTCAGCCTGCTGAATAGCTGGGATTTCCCACCACCATGCCAGGCTAATTTTTGTAGTTTTAGTAGAGATAGGGTTTCACCATGTTAGCCAGGCTGGTCTCGAACTCCCAACCTCAGGTGATCCACCTGCTTTGTTTTGTTTTATTATTTATTTTGTTACTTTTATTTTAGGTTCAGGGGTACCTATGCAGGTTTGTTATATAGGTAAATTGAGTATCACAGGGGTTTGCTGTACAGATTATTTCGTAGCTGAGGCAATGAACATAGTACCCAAATCACCCTCCTCCCATCCCCCACCTTCAAGTAGGCTCCTGTGCCTGCTGTTCCCCTCCCTGGGGCCACATGCCCTTGATGTTTAGCTCCCACTTACAAGTGAGCGCATGCAGTATTTGCTTTCTACTGTTTCTGCTTTAGTTTTCTTAGGATAGTGGAAGGCCAACTCTTTTGTGCTGACATTGCTTGGTTCAACAGGCATAGAATTAGAAATATTTTGCCAAGAGGGGCAATACAAAACGCTTTTCCTCAGCATCGTTGTCAAGAGTGGGCTCTCCTGGCCTCCTCACTACGCCCTCGAGGCCCTTCAAGATGACCTGGTCCCACGTCCTCCATGCACAGATGAGGACAGGACACTGCACCCGGCAAGGTTCAGGACCTCCCGAGGACCATGCAGCTGCCAAGTGGCCCAGGCGGAATGCATGCCTGCCTGACTCCAACATGCACACCTGTCCACATCACCTTAGATGCCACCTGGGCCAACCAGCCTAACTCACATGCAAGATGAGGAAACTGAGCCTCAAACAGAGGGAGCCACTTTCCCCAGGATCAGACCTCCATCCCTGGAGGCTCAGCTCTGCTCCTTCTGCTCCAAACCTCCTTGTGGGTGGCAGAAGAGAAAGTATCCCCTAAATAAATACCATTTATTATAAATACAGCATGCAGCTGTGAACAAAACAATGTCCCTGGGCTGGGAGGCCAATGTCCCAAGGCCATGTGAGGAAAGAGGTTGCTGCCTTCCCGAGCAGGGGCAGCTGCTGTGGAGCTGGAGCACTGTCGGCTTCCAGCCTCTCCCAGGAACATAAAACTCAGGAACGCGGGAACGTTGGGCAGGAGCCCGTGGGAACAAGGCCCGAGCTCCTCTCTCCGGAGGCCGCCTCAGCCACTCATTACACTCCCAGCAAAATCCTTGCTGAACATCTGTATTGTGCAGGGAACAGGCGCCTGGACTCTGCTGCCATGAGGGGCTCGGTGCAAACCCCCAATTCTGGGGCTGTCACCTCTGACACCACAGAGACCCTGACTCTCAGGGGCCACATTCTGACCCGGAAAATCTGGAGTGAATTAGGGAGAATTTCGACAGATGTTGCTCCTTCCAGTTTCCTGTGGAAATTAAGTGAAACCAGGAGGCATCTCATTCAGGGGAAAAGATGAGAGATGTGAGGAAAACAGGAAATAAATACACAAGGTGTTTGTTTGCAAAGCAGTTGTTTCTTTCTTGCTCAGTGCTCCTCAGAAGGGAGTTGACTTCTGGCAGGGCACTTTGCAGCAAAGGAAGTCCTTGATCAGCCGTCTTCACCCCTCGCTTCCACCACAAAGAGCCCACAGCTCTGCACGCTCAGTACTCCTGCGCGCTCCTAGTACTCTGCACAAGCTGTTCCCTCCCTTCTCTTTCGGAGAACCTCTACTCAGCCCACGTGGATCAACTCAAGCCATAATTCTCTGACTCCCTCCCTCCCACCTTCCCAAGCAAAAGAGGTAGCTGCTTCTCCGAGTCCACCCATCACCCTGTAAACCCCTCCATGGCGATCTTGTCACATGGACTTGAGGACATGTCTACATGCCCTGTGTCTCCCTTGCTAGTCTACAGCAGACACTGCGCCTTAATCATTTCTGTATCCACAGTGCCTAGCAGAAGGCTTGGTACAGAAAATGAACCCAATACATGTTCAAGGATTGAATGGGAGGAGAGGGGAGAAATGAAAGGAGGGAAGGAAAGAAGCAGAAGTAAAAGGGAAAAAAAGTATTTGCGAGTTCCTCTCCTCTTCCCTATTGATTTGAGCCTTTACCTGCCTCTTCTAAATAAAATGCCTCAAAAAAACTCTTTGATTAGGCTGTGACAAGGCTGAGCTGAGCAACACAAATAATAACAGCTTTGGGGCTACTCTTTGAAGTTGTCAGGGTCCCAGGCTGCTTCTGTCTTACTGCTCTGCCATCCCAATGGGCTGTACTCACCCAAGTGTCCAAGATAGCGCCCCACACATCTGCACTCCATCCACAGAAGGAGTAACGAGAAAGGACACACTCCACTCTTCAAAGGTGCAACTAGCAGTTGAGTACAGGAGTCCCTCTTACATGTGGGGATGCGTTCCAAGTCCCCAGTGAACACCTGAAACTGCAGACAGTACCAAGCTTTATATACACCATGTTTTTTCCTATACATACATACCTATGATCAAGTTTAATTTACAAACCAGGCACCGTGAAAGACGAGCAATAACATACAGTAATAAAAATTCTGTGACTGTGACCTCTCTCTCTCTCTCCAAATAACTTGCTGTTCTGGACCTTGGGCAACAGGAACTGTGGGAAGCGTGGATAAGGAGGGACTATCGCACACTGGTGCCCTCTCCTTCCATCTAGCGCAAGACACGCTGGGAATTGCGGTCTTGTGCTGAGTGTCTGCACACCAAGGCGAAAGTTTTATTTCCATGGAAAAGAAGGAAATGGATTTTGGAAACAACCAGAAATCTCTTCCAAAACAACAACACATGGAAACATTAACACACTTCCAAGCACCAACATTGACCTTATACATTTCATCATCCCAACAAACCTGTGAGGAAAGTGAGGCTCAGGGTGGCAACGCCTTTGGCTGAGGACACTATGAGCAGTAAAGGAACATGACAGCAAACCAAATATCTGGTGGAACCTGGGATTTCCATGTGAAACCTCACAAACACTAGAAAGAGGAAAGGGAAGATGTGACCGTGCAGCTGTTTACAGGGAGAAGATCTGGGAGCCTGAGTTGACCCCATGCTCAGTGGATCTGCTGTGTTATGTTTGTCTCCAGAGTTACATTAATGGGGGCCAACATCCAGAACAAAAGGGGTGAGCGATCTGCTCTCCTCAGGCTGGCCAGACTACACCTGGAGTTCTGTGTTCTGGGGCCCAGTCCTTAATGAGAACACAGAGAAACGGAAGTGTGTCTGGAGCCATGACAGTCTGGGAAGGTACTGGATGCCTGCCCTGTAGGAAAGAGCCACAGCTGAACACCATGGAGAGGGGTGAAGCCCGGGGGATGTATCACAGAGAGGACACGGTGACCTCATTCCAGGTGGCTCTGAGGAGCAGAACAACGACCTTTGAAAAGAAGCCACTGGGAGGCAGAGTCAGCTCCAATGAAAGAGGTGACCAGGGTGGTGCACCGAGGCCTCGGGGAAGCCACAACAAGAAGTGAGAACTCATCCCCCAGGGTGTGCACCAATAGTGGACGTGCTGTAAAGCCTTCTAAGGCAGGATCTTGCACCTGGAGGCTCCTGCAGCTGAGTATGGCCAGGTGTGTCTGTGTGCCTCCTAGGGACGGTGGCCATGGCTCCCTTCAGGTTCTTCAAGGAGTCTGTGACCCAGACAAGGGTCAATGGACTGGCCCACTGGGTCCCTCCAGGGGCCATGCCTGCTTTGAGATCCCATGACCAGGCCGGGCACCGTGGCTCACGCCTATAATCCTAGCCCTTTGGGAGGCTGACATGGGTGGATCACCTGAGGTCAGGAGTTTAAGACCAGCCTGTACAACGTGGCGAAACCCCATCTTTACTAAAAAAAAGAATACAAACATTAGCTGGGTGTGGTGGCATGCACCTGTAATCTCAGTTACTTGGGAGGCTGAGGCAGGAGAATCACTTGCACCCGGGAGGCAGAGGTCACAGTGAGCCAAGATCGCGCCACTGCACTCCAGCTGGATGACAGAGTGAGACTCTGTCTCAAAAATAAAAAATAAGATCCCATGCCCGCCATGTAGATACACAAATGTCCCGAAGAGGAATAGGTAAAGAAAGCTCAGAGTGGCAGAAGGAAACTGGGGCTTACCAGGACTGAAGATGACTCTGTGAGCTCCACTCCCCAAGGCAGAGTGTGCCCCAAAATGCAACCATAGGAACCACCATCGCGGCAAGCTTGGAGCGCATGCTCCTTCCCTTGCTAAGGCTGAAGTTTCTTCAGAACCCCAACTGCAAAGGAACCAGGGGTTCCACATTCGTGACACACCAGCCTTGGGGCCTAGTATGCGTATGGCCTTTTTCCAGGACACCCCACCAGCCCCAGGTGTCTTTTTATGTTTTTCACCACTTCTTTTTGTCCTCCACAATTAGAGACCCTCTCACGGCCAGACATCGTGGCTCATGCCTGTAATCCCAAAACTTTGGGAGGCCAAGGAGCTTGGATTACCTAAGGTCAGGAGTTTGAGACCAGCCTGACCAACATGATGAAAGCCCATCTCTACTGAAAATACAAAAATTAACCAGGAGTGGTGGTACATGTCTGTAATCCCAGCTATTTGGGAGGCTGAGGCAGGAGAATCGTGTGAACCTGCAAGGTGGAGGTTTCAATGAGCCAAGATTGTGCCATTACACTCCAGCCTGGGCAGTAGAATGAGGCTCTGTCTCAAAAAAAAAAAAAAGAGAGAGAGAGAGAGAGACCCTCTCATTTATACGATGGCAATGTAGAGGGACTTGTAAACCCACTGTTCCCAAGCAGCAAGGCAAGGAAGTGGAGAGGGAGGGGTGAAAATGGACCATGAACACCTGAGTCCCGGCCCCAGCCCTGAGTGACCCAGAGCACCTCCTCTCTCCTCTCTGGGTCTCAGGTTTCACACCTGTGAGTGTGAGGAGGAGACTCTGTGGGGACACTGTGCCATGATGTATGTGTGTGCCTAGCCCAGTGCCTGGCACACAGAGGGACCTTGACAGTGTTTGTGGCTCACTTTGTACCTCTCAGGGCTGTTTGGGGATTAAGTAAGAAAAAATACGCAGAGCACCTGGCTCCAAGCCTGACACATAGTGAGCACTTGCTGACTTCCATTTTGTGCTCCTCCTATGCACGTGTGTGTCGTGGGCTGAATCATGTCAAATCCCTCCCTGAATTCATACACTGATGTCCTAACCCTCAGGTACCTCAGATCATATTTGGAGACATGATCTTTAAAGAGCTCATTAAGTTTGAGTGAGTTCACTGGGGAGTCGTAAGCCAATCTGATGGGTGGTGTCCTCATAAGAGGAGGAGATTAGGACACAGAGAAGCACAGAGTGAATGCCATGTGAACACAGAGACAGAGGTGGCCACCTACAAGCCACAGACAGAGGCCTCAGACAAAGCCATCCCAGGCCACACCTTGATCTGGGAATTCTTGCCTCCAGAATTGCAAGAAAATCAATTTCTGTTGTTTAAGCCATCCAGCTTGGAATACCTGTCATGGCAGCTGGAGCAAATGTGGACACCCTGCGCTTCTCCAGCTCTGTGCCTTTATCCACTTGGCAAGCCTGTCCTGCCCAGTCCTGAGGCCCAAGGCATGCCCTGGAAGGAGGCTTAATGAGCCTTCATCAGAACTTCTCAGACCTTAATGAGCCTGAGAATCACCCAGGAGCTTGCTAAAATGCAGATTCTGGTTCAGTAAGTCTGGGTGGGGCCTGAGAGTCTACATTTCTAATGCACTCCAAGGGAATGCCAGGGCTGCTGGTCCATGGCCCACATCTTGAGTAACATGGTGCCAGATGGGGGTAAAGCCAATGGGTAAGTGATGATGGGAAGTCCAGTGCCCTCTGAGTCCCAGGTGATCGCAGCTCTAGCTCCTTCCACCCCTCAGAGGACAGAGCTGGAGGAAGAGAAAGGAGGCAGCACCATGGGGCAGCTTTGGGTGGCCTTCCCAGGGGAAATAACCACTTGTGAACCCAGAGAAGCTCCCCTGGAGGAGCACGTGTTTCTGCTGTCAGTAGCAAGTCACCTCCAAGCTCCTCTGGTCCTTTGGTCCATCATTTTCTTGACACAGATGGGGAGACTGAGACCAAGACTGGCTACATAACTTTTGGGGGTTATGCAAAATGAAAACTGGAGGCACCTGCTTCAAAAACCATGAAGAATTTCAAGATGGTAAGAGTAGAGCATTACATCAAGCATGGGGTCCATCAAGGCACGGGGCCTTGTGCATGGATGGCACACCCATGCCAGCCTAAGGCAGAGATGGCTCCCCAGTGAGCCTAACCTCAGGCCTCCTGAGTTCTGTCACTCCTCTTTCTATCAGTGCACTCCTCACCCTTGTCCTCCGAGCTTGAGCTTGCCTGCCTCCAGGGATCTAGCTGCAGCCAGGCAGGGAGGCGCTGGGGAGAGGAAGGAGTCCAGGGCTTCGCAGGCTCCTTCCACGCCAAGCCAAAGAGGCCTGACCTCCTGGCTGCCTCCCTAGACCCACAGATTCCTCTGGCTCTGTGGGCCCAGTTCATCTGAGTAGTTCTGTGCCACTCCCAGCTGATGGTGCAGGGGTGGGAGATGGCACCGAGAAGAAGGAAGGGGCCCCAGAGATAAGATCTGCTGAGCTCATGATTTCGCAATCCCCTTGCCCAGGCCACTGGCGACTGATGACAGTTGCTTTTGCTGTTTGGCATCTTCTCTTTCCCACTTCATTGAGCCACCTCTCCCCATGCCGGGTTCACATACTCCTCTCTCCACCCCTGCTCCAAAGGTGGGCGTGGAATTCAGGTCTGCCTAGTGTCCCTCACCACAGTGGTACATCCAGAGATGGGCCCTTGATCCAAGAGAATCTAGCAAAACTCAATCCCTGAACTTTCACTGAAAATATTGAGATTGCTAGCTATAAGAATGATGGAAGCCTGGAGCTTCCTGGAGTCCCTTCATGGAGTAGGGAAGTCTTGCCTTAGAATGAAGCCAGCAGAAGGAAGCAGAGAGAAAAAGAAAAAAAGCTCCAGGATATTATTGGAATCCTGGATCCAGCTGTACCTGAAGTCCTTGACTTCTTAGTTCTGTGCACCAATAAATTCCATTTTTTCCTAATCTAGTTTGAGTTGAGTTTTTGCCAGTAACCATCAAAAGAATGCAGCTTGGAATGTGTGCTCAGAGGTATCCAAGCTTGTCCATTCACACTTGTAATCCATAAGGACTATGGATTCCTTAGATCTGGGAAAGCACACAACACAGTGGGAGTGGTGAACGCTGGAAGAGTGGAGATCATGAGTCAGTGATGGGCATCCTGGCCTCCCTTCAAAGAGCACTCCCAGGTCTAGAAAGCCTTTTGCGTATTCCATCTCTTTTCCTTTGATCCATACAATGGCCCTACAAGGCAGACAGGTTAGGGACTATAACCAATAGGCCAAAAGGGAAACTGAGGCTCAGATAAGGGAAGTGACTTGCTCAAAGTCATACCGGTAGTAAGCAGCAGAGTTGGGTGGAATTAACACTCATGAGCACCCGATTCCGTCTAGATAGCTCACCTCTGTGCCACCAGAGCAGCCGGTACCCGGCTCAAGATGTGTCTACAGCGTAAAGAAAAGTCCTCCACAGAGGTCACTTTGTTTTTGGTTTTTGTCTGTTTCTTTTGTTTTGGTTTGAAACAGAGTCTCATTCTGTCATCCAGGCTGGAGTGCAGTGGCACAATCTTGGCTCACTGCAGCCTCCACCTCCCGAGTTCAAGTGATTTTCCTGCTTCAGCCTCCCTAGGAGCTGGGATTAAAGGCACCTACCATGATACCTGGCTAATTTTTGTCTTTTTAGTAGAGATGGGGTTTCACCATGTTGGCCAGGCTGGTCTTGAACTCTGTGAGCTCAAGTGATCCACCTGCCTCAGCCTCCAAAAATGCTGGGATTACAGGTGTAAGCCACCATGCCCAGCCAGAGTTCAGTCGACTGTGACCTCAAAATATGTTTTAGTGGTTATTTCCCCTTTCCCATTCACTACAGCTTCCCTCCAAGCCACAAGGCCTTCCCTCCCAGCAGCAAAAGCAGTCAGAGGACTATGTTCCCTAGTTTAATCTGCTCCTTCCTTCCTTCATTCATTCAATCACTCACTCAGTCAGCTGGCCAGCAGACACTGGATGATCACCCCTGGGCCAGGCCTTGTGACAAATGCAAGAGTAATGATCAGACACATCACACCCGCCTTCTAGAAGCCCTCCCTCACTAACCAGATCAAGTGCTATGGTAAAGGTAAGACAAGGAACAGTGCTGAGGAAGGCAAGAATAAACAACTAAGGCAGGTGGTCAGAGAAAGCTACACAGGGTTGATTGCACTGGACATCAGAGGTTGAGGAAGAATGTTCTTGGAAGAAAAGGCAGGAAGATCATATATTCCAGTGGAGATGTGAGACAGCCTCGCCTATTCAGGGACATGCAGGTGAAACAGGCATCTTCTTCCAGGCACTGGCAGGTGGCAGGAGGTGAGACCACAGCCTCAGTCAGGGGCCAGGTCAGGGAAGGCCTACCAGTGGAGCCTGGGAGGTGACAGGGCACCGTACCACGGTCAGGTTCGCTCTAGAAAAGCCACGCTGCTGGGTGGGGAGGAGGAGAGATTGAACCGGCAAGTTTGAAGAGGAGGCCACTTGATGGTCACTGTCCGTGGCTCAGGCAAAAGAGGATATAGGCTCGAACCGAGGCAACAGCAGTGGGAATGGCAGGAAGGGGACTGGCTAAAGGACTGAGAGCTTTCTGGTATTCCTTAGGTGTGGGGCGTGAGTCAGCAGGTGGGTCCCAGGTTTCTGGCTTAACTGGCTGTATCAGTGGTGTAGCCCTACAGTGAGTAGGGTGTAGCAGAACACTTTTGGTTGAAAATGTCTGAAAACATAGTCAAACTGACCTTTAACCAAAGGGAAGAGGAGTTCAGCGTTCATGTAACTGAACAGTATGAGGGTCTCGCACCAGCAGCACGTCGTCCCCCATCTCCAGCCTCACGTACTTGTGCTGACTCCGTTCTTGAGGCTCTTCCCACATATTTTCAAGATGGCTGCAGCGATTCCCCGCACTACATCCTTCCGGGTTTAAATTGAACAACAACAAAAAAAAAACTGGAGCTTGTGTCCAAGCTTCCCGTGAATAGTCTGAGATTTGCCCTGATTGGACCGGCTTCAATCACATGCTCACATCCAGCCAATCGCTATCTATGGCTGTGCTAATTGACTTCGACCCGAACCGTGAGCTCCACCCCTTAAGCTTTGGTGGAGCAGTAGCTGTAAGGACTAAGAGGGAGCGGATGGACCCCAAAGAGACACTGAGGCTCTTGCTAGGACAAAGGGAAATAAATAGATGCCAGCCAGACAGACCAAATCATTTTAGCCTTGCAGGCAGCACGGGAGAAAGAATAGTAGGTTGTGGGAGGACAAGATGATGAGTCCAGTTTAGAAGGTGTTGTGCTTGCAGGCTCTATGGGGCAAACAGAGGAGATGGCTGGTCATCAGGCAATCAGGTAGGGAGAGACTCATGCTAGAGACGGATCAGGAATTGCTGGTATGTAGGTGTTGAGGGAGAAGCTGAAGAAGACAATAATATAATGGTACAGACTTCGGAAGCCATTCTGGACTCCCTGCTTCAGGAACTCCAGGTCTGATCTAGTGAAAGTCTCTTGCTTTCTTTGCTCTTTAGGATTAGGCAATGGAACAGCCCCTGTGATCCTGAAGCGAGCAATGCCCCAGCCTCCTTCTTTCAACACCAGCTCTCACTTCTTGTCTTAGATAGCTTTTCACCTTCCTCTCCCTTAGTTAATATCAAGACCTGAATATATTTGATTTGAACCACTGATGCTACAAACGAAAGAGATTGATGCTGGGCCCTAGGACCAGGACATGTGACAGAGCCAGAGCCCTTCAGGGCCGATGGGCATGTGCTGGGACTGACTGACACATGCTAGCATCTCCCTAGAAGATGGAAGGACGAGCAACTACAAATGGGGATGACATTGATGACTCTTCCACCTCATGCCCATCATGTTGTGGCACTTCTGACACTGCTGGTATAAGTGCCAAAATGAGGGGCAGTACTCGGAAAGACACCAAAATGAGGGAAGGTTTGTGAAATGCTGCAATGGGAGAAAGGAACTCAGTGGCCTATGTAAGTCTGGATATGTTTGAGATGTGGCATTGCCTGTCTCTGTGTCTTCACAAGGATAAGTATTTCCAGTGTTACTGTAAGCCAGTGTGATTCCTATCTCCGTTATTTTTTGCCTGGAAACTCCTGGCCCATGACTATTGTAAAAAGTCCTGGCAAAGTATGCCTACCCAATATCCGCTTTCCTCTTCTTCCTTAATATCAAAACCTTGCATTTGTTTAGGATGGCAATGTGCCAACTAGAAAAGCCACACTTAACCTCCTTTGCAGCTAAGAGGCAACATGACACTTGGCTGGACAGTGAGATTGTGTTAACATAGATTATTCCCCAACAAATATGCATTCTTCTCCACTCCCCCCATGAACGCGGTGTAAGTACTTACCCATTGATGTTGGGCTTAGCGACATGACTTCCTTTGGAATGTTAATGGAAGGAATAAGCAGAAACCTTTTATTTGCTTGTATAGTTTGGTTTTCTTCCTTTCATGATTCACCAAGAGAAGAACCCACCCAGGTAATCACTGCTTGCTCAGATCCCAGCAAGTTCTGGATCCCAGAACTAGTGCCCTCAGAGCCAATCTAGAGGCAAGACCAGCTGATCCAAGTTTGGAGCACTGCTCAGATGAGCCCAGCCTGAATTTGTGAGTGGTTGTTACAGAGCATCACCCTGCAATAACTGACTGATGCAGAGATGTAAATAGACATCACCGGTGGAGCCCCTGGGAAAGTGCTTTAACACAGGAGAGACTCAGCTGGCAGGTCTTTTGCCCTTTTCCCTTCTCCTCCTTGAATGAAGACAGGCTCAATGCTTGGAGGGATAAGAGGAGGCAGCCATCTTACAACCACAGGTGACAGGAAGATACTAAACACAGCTGTGTGGAAAGACAGAAGGAGCCTCCGTCTCTCAGCACCACAGAGACATTGTATCAGCCTAGAAATGCCTTAATCTGAACTTCCTCTTACCTAAGAAAAATAAAACCTCGATTTGATTCAGTCACTGTTTTTCAGGCCCAGTGGCTCACCCTATAATCCCAGCACTTTGGGAGGCTGAGGCAGGCAGATCACCTTAGGTCAGGAGTTCAAGACCAGCTTGGACAACATGATGAAACCTCGTCTCTATTAAAACTACAAAAATTAGCTGGGCGTGGTGGCAGATGCCTATAATCCCAGCTATTCAGGAGACTGAGGCATGAGAATCACTCGAACCTGGAAGGTGGAGGTTGCAGTGAGCCAAGATCACATCACTGCACTCCAGTTGGAGTGACAGAATGAGACTGTCTCAAAAAAAAAAAATTCCAGATAGACACAGGTAATTGTTGTTATTAAAGCCATACCTGGTCAAGCACGGTGGCTCATGCCTATAATCCCAGCACTTTGGGAGGCTGAGGCTGGTGGATCTCCCAAGGTCAGGGGTTCAAGGCCAGCCTGACAAAAATGGTGAAACCCTGTCTCTACTAAAAATACAAAACAAAACAAAAATTTGGCAGGCCCCTGTAATCCCAGCTACTCAGGAGGCTGAGGCAGGAGAATCACTTGAACTGGAAGTTGCAGTGAGCCAAGCATTAGCCATTGTACTCCAGTCTGGGCGACAAAAGCTTAACTCCATCTCAAAAAATAATAATAATAAAATGAAGCCACACCCGTGTTTGAGATCCCCCAGGAGGAACAAGAAGGGTCACAAGCGAGTCTCATGGAATCCTAGGGAATGTGGCTAAAGAATGCTGGAGAGGAAGACTGCAGAAGTGATTGAGAAGCAGGGAGAGTGGATGAAGAACCCAGATGTGTAGTGGCCACGGGCCACAAGAGGAAAGAATCTCAACAAGAGACAGAGACAGGCCAGGCCAAATGCAGCAGTGAGATTCAGGCACATGAGGAAGAAAACTTTTCAAAGGATTTAGCAAATGAGAGGTCCCTGACCTTGGCAGGGAAGGTTCACTTCAGGGCTGGCGACAAAAGCCAAACCACACAGCCCTCTGCAGAATCCCAGCCCTCTGCAGCTCCCTCCATGGGGGATGGACGCTTGAGGAAGGATGATGCAATGGGAGGAAACCACGGCTTGGCCAGCTGCAGCCTCGTCCTCACTGCATAGACCATGTCTCCTCCTTGCCTCCAGGAGGAAATCTAAACTTGACTTGGCATCCAATCCTCGAAGATGTGGACCCAGCCAGGCTGTGGCCTCCCCTGCCCAGCCTCCCTTCTGCATATGGCAAGATCCCCACTCCCCCCATTCCTGGCCATGCTGTCCACCCTTGGACTGCCCTCCACCCCTGACTATCTGGAGCCTACTCAGCCTTCTGAGGTGGTACAAATGTCACCCCATCTAATGAAGACAAGGTCACTCCTTTCTCTGGGCTCCTTGCACCTCTCTGTGTCTGCCTTGAATCATATTGGCCAGATTCAAGTGGGGTTTGCTCCCCAGGGTGGGGACAGTGTCTGTGTTTTCTGTTCCCCACAGGGTAGAGCACACCGGTCTGGCATGCGTAGGAGCCAGTAGCCTTGGTGGATGGCCGCCGTGTGCCCACAGGAGGTTCTCAGGCCAGAGAGACCAAGTGGCATCTTCAGGGCCATGTCTGTCCCCTTCCACTCCTACAGAGCTGGCTTTTGAGAGCTCAGGAAGGAAGCAGCACCATCGACAGAGACGCGTGAGGGCTTTCTTCTTCCCCTCTCCTCTCTGGAGGCTTCCCAGAGGGCAGCTGCTTCCTTTCTCTCTCGTTTTAGAACAAGAAGACATGATTGTGACCAAATTTAGAAAACAACCAAAAATTCAAATACAACCCATATTTTAAAATCCATTTCCACAGCTCCACCTCACTAAAAGGAATGTCGCTTTGAGCAACATGGGTGAGGCATCGGCAGCAGAAGCAGCAGCAAGGCGGGCTGTGGTGTCACGAGTTTGGGGTCTGAGGGTGGTGGAGGGAAGGGGCCTTCCCACCAAAGATAGACAAAGCCACTCACCAGCAAATGGGGGGATGATGAGGCCCTGGGGAGAGCAGAGCCAGGCATGAGAGCAGACAGGCCCACATTCAAGGAAACACCTTCTTGGCGTCTTGTTTCTGCCACAGCTGGAGAGGACGGATCCTTCTGGAAGCCACCTCAGAGACCAACCGTGGCGGATGGTCCCTCCTTAGCACAGAGCTACTTTTAGCCCATTGTTCTACTGTGGGGAAGAGAGGGAAACCCAGGGAACCAAACAAACAGTGTCGCCCGCCTTCTGTAATAATAGTAATCAGGTATGGGGCGTGTACTGTGTGCCAGGTGCTCTAGCTAGGAGGCTTTTAAAAAATATTGTTGCCAGGAATTCTACATAAGTCATGTTGCCTCTGAGATTTTTTAAGGGGAAAAAAGGTCTTTTTGAGCCAGAATGAAAGAGATTAATTTGTCAGGAACAAGTGTAAAAGCTGCTTTGCAACCATGGCATTCAAAGGGCAGTTTTGATAAAGCCGTCAGGAATGATAAGGCTGACACGGGAATGCTGCTGTGTCCTCTGGCCACCTTAATAGAGGTAAAGAGTCCAGAATAAAGGAGGCTCTCATCTCACCGAACTTGGATCCCATCAGCCTAAATGGAACGCATTCTCTCTGAGTCTCAGTTTCTTCTGAAACTTGGAACTAGAAAATGCTCCTTCATGAGGTTGCTGTGAAGATTAAACAGGGAATGTATGAGAATTAGCACTGTGCTCACAAGTAGTGCACTTAGTAAATGCTAACAATCAGAAGTGTTGTTATAAACCTTGGCAATTAAATGGAGTTGAGGTTTTCTCCCAGAGGTAGGAAGAATCTGGGGATGGATGTTGACTTCATGCATCTGAACTTCTGTTAGGAAAGAGACTAATTCTGCATTTTCCCAAGCAACAGAACTATGCTCACTGGGCAAAAGTTATTATCCAGCCAATTTCAGCCAAATAAAAGGAAGTGTGATTGTAACTGGGAGGACAGGAGGAGGTTGCAGGGGTGTCCCAAAAGGCACTCACTGTTCTCCAATTGGATGTGTTTTTTCCAGGTCCTTGGGCTCTTACTCACCCAAGAATGGGTAGTAGACCCTGATGGTAGCGATATATTGTTTAAGTAAACATCGGACCCAAAGAGTTTTGCAGAAAAGTGATTTATTAGGCAGAGAGAGAGAGAAAGAAGTAGGGAGAGAGAGAGAGAGAGGGAGCTCCCAGGCTGTTGTGGGAAGGTATCCTAGAGATAGAGTCTGCACAAGTAAGTCTCAGGGGGATTTTTAATCTGGGAATTACTCCTGCACCATTCAAGTTCTTGTCCCATGAAAGGAGCTCCTTTAAACTTCCGCTGGAGTGATTGATCTTCAACTCTGATGTCAGATTTGCTGTCCAGCCCACAACAGAGCTCCTCCTTCCAGGGCTTTTTGCGGGCTTTTCTGAGCAAAGGAAGCTCGCCTGGGCAGTCTACCTTTCCCATGTGTGAAAGTTAGACAAAGAACTCTAGTCTCCAGGATGGAGACATGAAAGAAGGGAGGTCGGTCATTTCGCTGGGAAATTTCTTCCTTTGAAACCACGCCCCTTGTGGACTTGGGAAGAGAAGTTAACAGTCCCTCATGATCACGAAAAAAGGCTGGAAGGACATAATTCCAAATGGTGCTATCTTTGGGTAATGAGAACTTAAGTGGTTTCTTAATATTTTTGTGTAGTTTCCAAATTTTTAGTAGTAATCTTATATTTTTAAATAATCTGGGAAAAATAAGATGTTAAAGAAAAAGAATTTCATACACATCAGGAATGTTGTTATAGGAATAGGAGACCAAGCCGGATTTGAGATTCTACCAAATGTGAATCTAGTTTTCAAGTGTCAGAAATCTGAAATCCATTCCCAACAGAGGCAATGCAGTGGGAGAAGATCCTGCTCCCATCTCTTGGGCCACCCCCACCTGCACCCTCAGAGGACAGACAGCAGACACCTGACAAATGATCAACTACTCCAATGGAAGGTGTCACCAAGGGTCTTGGAAGCCTGTGAGGTGGGGAAGAAGTTTTTCACCCCAACATAAGGCAAGGATTCCCTCTGGGCAACACAAAAGGATCTTTTCAATCCAAGAAAGCTGATTAGATAGATTAGATAGATAGATAGATAGATAGATAGATAGATAGATAGAAAGGGGCCTGGCCTCACTCTTCAAAGTATGGCCAATCTCACCAAGAGAGTGAGATTGGCTTTTAATTAAGAAAACAGCCTTGAGTTGGTTTCTAGAAGGAAGACTCTCAGAGTGGGAGATGGGGCAGGTGATGGGATAGACCTTGGAACCGACAGCAGAAGATGTAAGTTCTGGTCCCAACCTTGGCTACCCTAGCTGTATGATACTGAATCAGCCCTTTTGCTCTCTTAGGTCTCTGGCTTCCCCATCCGTAGTGTCTGGAGGTTGGACAGAATGTGTTCTAAGCTGCTTTCCAGCTCAAAGTCAGCAACTTGATGCCACAGGCCCTTGCCACGCTCTCTCCTAAGACTCTAAGTCTCCACGGCCCAATCGACCTAAGAAGCCTTTGAGCCTTATTGTTCTATCCCTGCTTTTAATGAAGCCACATCTGGAGTATATCTCCTCTGATTCCTGTTTTGTACAGTACCTCACAGCTGGGTCCCCATAAATCAATTTGTTCTGCAGACAAGTTCCCAGAATTGTCCAGAATCTTAACCAGAAAAGGCAGTTTGATTTCCCTTCAGCTTCTGGTTGCAAAGGTTGTGCACGGAGCCCAGTCCACACCAGGACAAACTCCCTGAGTCTTCCAGATCCTTCTGCCTGCAGGGTTCTGCAGAATGGCTGAGGTTTGTCCTCCCTTCTCCAGACACAAAGCATGAACTAACCTCTGGGTCCCCCTCCCATCCCCTATCAGGGAGCTGTACCCTCAACTCCACAGTGAAAAGATTGGGATAAACATCCCTGCAGCTCTTGGATTCGAAGTTTTCCCAGGGAAATGGACTAATAATGAGAGAAGTGTTGAAAAGTTGATATTCCTGTGGATGGAGAGGGAAGGAGGATTGGGAACTTCCAAGGACCTCTCTGTTCTGCCACGGGCAGCACACAGCACAGAACTCAGGGCTTCCGTGAAGAGCAGCAGTTCCCAGATGCTCTGCTGGCTGATCTGAACACTTCTGGGAATGAGCAACCCGGAATCTTTGTCTGGTCAGCATCTGCTCTCCCTCAGGAAGTGGTCCCTGAGCTCTGATTCTGGCTGGTGCCCCGGGCTCCCAGCTTGGCCCCCCTCATCTTCTTCAATCCTCACGACCCTTGCAGAGGTAGATACTAGCACTGCCCCTATAATACAGAAGAGGAAATTGTGGCTCAGAGGGAGTAAATAACTTGTTCGAAGTTGATGTGGCCAAGCAGAATTTATACTCAGGTCTTTCCTACTACAAATCCCTGCCTGTTTTCAATCTGTCATGCCAAATAAACGCAAATTGGGGTCCCTAATGGTTTCCCTACTAATGAGAGTTTGCACTCAGACTCCATTTGGGGGAATTTGAAAATATAATATTTGTCAAAGGAATACATGTATTTCGCTTAAGAAGCCTAATCCTTCTCAAGGTCTATCATAAAATCAGCAGTCCCCAGTCCCATCTCTCCCCACCCCCAGATCTGGCTCCCAAGAGAGACCCTATTCTCAACTCCTTCAGCTATTTCTTCTTGTGTCTGCCTTCATATTTTTATTTGTCTGTCACCCAGGCTGGAGTGCAGTGGCACAATCTCAGCTCATTGCCATCTCCGCCTCCTGGGTTCAAGCAAGTCTCCTGCCTCAGCCTCCCGAGTAGCTGGAATTACAGGCACCTACCACCATGCCTGGCTAATTTTTGTATTTTTAGTAGAGACATGTTGACCAGGCTGGTCTTGAACTCCTGACCTCAGGTAATCTACCTGCCTTGGTCTCCCAAAGTGCTGGGATTACAGGTATGAGCCACCACGCCCAGCCAATTTTCAATTTTATATTGCACCCTTTTGTTGTTTTGTCTGTCTGTCTCTCTCTCTCTCTCTCTCTCTCACACACACACACACACACACAGCCACTCCCCACCCCACGGCCTGCCAATGTTTTACTACCCTCACAGCATCTGGGGTCAGCCTGAGCTGGCCCGGAACTCTCTGCAAGGATACAGAACAGAGACTTGATTTTTGGTTCAATGCAGCAGATTTCATGCAAACCTCTGTCTTCACTCACTCCCAGAACCCCAGTGAAAACCACGCCCCACAGTGAAGAAACTAGGGCTGCTTAGCCTGGAGCAGAGTAGATGCAAGGCCATATCTTCTCTCCTTGACTTTCTGAGGGGTGTCCTGGAGCAGAGAGAGCAAATATGCTGGGTGGCCTCAGAGGGATCCCAGAGCAATAAGGGAAGTTGCAGGGAAAGTGATTCCAGCTTCATCAAGAAGCCACGCAAGAACAGACCAGGATGGCTGTCGAGCAAGTGGCAGTGGACAAGTTAGGATCAGCTGGCTGTGCTTTGGGAACGTGGAGGAAGGATTTCTGCATTAGGAAGGAGTTGAACGCATGACATCTAAAGTCCCTTCAAGGTCTATAACCTGGTAATTTACTTGTTAAAGTAACTGTTGGGAATTAGAATCTAGTGGTGCTTTGCAATCATGCTTGTGTTAATAACTTGAGCCACCCAATAGACACACCCATTCTGGAAATTTCTTTATAGGATGCTGAAAAAACTGTCTTAAGATTCTTATGAGCAATCTGTTTCACTGACCCTTACCTTGTAAAAGCACGTTCGACATCATTCACAGAGGAATCATGACATGGTGATTGGCACAGAACTCTCCACCCCTGGGTATTAAGCATGCTGAAGATGGATACGGGCTGGATGGAGCAATCGCAGTCCATTTGGCCACTGCCAGTGGGCCTCTCTGACTGTGCAGCAAGAATGTCAAACAGGGAAACTGGAGAAATACTTCCCACCCCATCCCGTTTGAAAGAGAAAGAGGGCAGAGTGTGGCATGAGCAAGGGTGGGATTCCACCGGGACAGCTGCATGTGCAGCTCTGAACTTGGAGTCCCGTCCCTAGTTCTTCTCCCTGACTTGACACTTTAGAAAGAAATGTGCTTGCCCAGAGATATGAATCAGCTATAAACTCCTGCACTCTCTAAGCGGGACAGACTCTCATTAACGGTCAGGCTGTAACATGCAGTGTTGTGTAAATGGTTTAAGAGTGGTCAGGGCATATGAGCTGCGGACTTGGGCAACCCTTTTCCTCCCCTCCCAGAGAGAGGAAGACAGAGCTGTTTGAGCGCTGGAGTAAGACTAAGTGCAAATCCCAGCCCTGCCACTTACTGTCTATGCAACCCTAGACCAGTTCCTTACCCACTCTGGGTCTCAGTGTCTTTATCTTTCAAAGCAGGGGTAGTGGGCGGGAGGTGGAATTTTTTAATTTTGAGAATTAAATTAGCTCATGAATATGAAGTGCTTAGAGAAGCACTGAATGCATAGTATTGTTATTATCATTATTATCAGCAGCTGCAAACAGAAGGTAGCAATCTTCAGCTAACTGACCTCATTAGAGCAAACAAAATATCTGTAAAAAAAAAAAAACTCTTGAAAGTTGTGTATAGGTGTGAGAAATTTGGTATGTAGTGTATTAAACCTCACAAACGTCAGGAGACTGTAAGAGGCCAGTATTTCCAACTCCACTTAATAACTATTGTGGCTCTGATACACCAAGCCATGTGGCAAAGTTTCTAGAACTTTTTGTCAAGATAGGAAATTAAATTGACTTTAAAATGCAATGTAATATAGTAAAGCCAATTTTTAAAGATATAATTTTTAAAAGGAGGGAGAGAGTACCACTTTAACACTTTAAGAAAAGCGACATACCCAGGCCACATTTAGAACATTGACTAAATGGAATGATGGGAATTGGTCCCTGGCTTGCTGTGTGATATCTGGCAAACCCCGTCCCTCCCTGACTTCAGTTCCCCATCAGCTACATCTGGCCCTAGAAGATCTCTGGGAGCCTTCCAAGTCTGCCATCCTGGGATCTCTGACTTAAAGATTTTTAGACCAATAGATTTGGTCTCCAGGAAAACACTGCCATGTTTCCTGAGCCAACAACACCATCTAGTGTGTGTGTGCAAGGAAGACATGACTGCCTGGCCAACCAGGCACTTTCTCCTCCCCGTCTCATTCTCAACGTTAATATCTTGCTATTCAAAATATGGTCCACAGACCAGCAGCAATTGCATCACTGCTGGGGGGATATGCAGAATCTTAGGCCCCATCCTAGACCTACTGAACCTGAATCTATCTGCTTTTTTTTTCTTTCTTTCATTTTTTGAGACAGAGTCTTGCTCTGTCTCCCAGGCTGAAGTGCAATGGTGCGACCTCAGCTCACAGCAACCTCTGCCTCCCAGGTTCAAGTGATTCTCTCCTGCTTCAGCCTCCCGAGTAGCTTGAATTACAGGTGTGTGCCACCACAGCCGGCTAATTTTGTATTTCTAGTAGAGACAGGGTTTCACCATGTTGGTCAGGCTGGTCTCCAACTCCTGCCTGACCGCAAGTGATCCACCCGCCTCAACCTCCCATAGTGCTGGGATTACAAACATGAGCCACTGTGTCTGGCCTGAATCTGCCTTTTAACAAGATACCAGGGGATTCCCATCATGCACATGAAAGTGCGAAAAGCACTATTTTAATAGGAGAAAAGGGAAGTAGGTTAGTGCAGGAAATTTAAGTAGAACAGATATTCAACCTATAAAGAAATCTAGAAATGGCCCTTGGAAGGAAAACAAATCCTTTCAAACTGACAGGTAAGGGGCCTGTCACATGAAAAAGATTCCACTTCTTGGGAATTTTTGGAAGTTTTCAAGAGAATCTTCTTGAATGGTAAGTAGGTATCTAGTGACAGAGATAGTTGTTCCTGAGCCCAAGTTTCCAATGCACCCACATTGTCTACATTGCTATTAACATAATAATCCCACCTTTGAGTCCATTTCCAGGAATTCAACATGAACTTGGCCATTCTGAGCTCCTAGAGGCCATACTCAGGTCGAAGCCACGTGGCCCTGTGACAACATAGCAACTCACTTCTTCAAAGCCAGCAGCAGATACTCTCAGCAGGTAGCCTCTAGGAGCTGAAGTTCTCAGTCCTACAACCACAGGGAAGGAATTTTGCCAAAAACCAGTGAGCTTGGAAGAAGACCCCAGGGCTCAGATGAGACAGCAGTCCCAGCTGACACGGCGATTTCAGCCTGCAAGATCCAAAGCTGAGACCCCAGTTGAGCCAAGCAAGCCCCGATTTCTGTCCTGTGGGAACTGTGAGATAATAAATGGGTATTTTCAGCTACTGCATAGCAATAGAAAACTAACACAGATTTCAGTACCTGGAAGTCAGATGTTGCTGGAACCAGTACCTAAAATGGAGGAGGTTGGAGGGATTTTGAGGAGTGTGATAAAGCCTGCATCTCCTTGTAGAAATGTGGATGTTTGCTTTGGGAGGCCGAGGCAGGAGGATTGATGGAAGCCAGGAGTTCAAGACCAGTCTGGGCAACAAAGCAAGACATCATCTCCACCAAAAAATAATATTAAAAAAGTAGCTGGGAATGGCAATGTGTGCCTGTACTCCCACATACTTGGGAAGCGGAGGCAGGAGGATCACTTGAGCCCAGAAATTTGAGGTTGCAGTGAGTTATAATTGCACCACTGCACTCCAACCTGGGTGACAGACTGATGTTGAGGATGTGGCAATAAGAGGAAGGAAGTGAGGAACATGTCATTGGAAACTGGAGGAAGGGGACCTTTGCTGGATAGTGGCAGAAACTTTAGTGAAATTGTCTCCTGCAATGCTCAACATCACTAATCAGCAGGGCAATGCAAATCAAAACCACGATGAGATATCATCTCAACCAAGTTAGAATGGCTACTCTCAAAATGACAAATTAACAAATGCTGGCAAGGATGCAGAGAAAGAGGAGCACTTGTACACTGTTGGTGAGAATGTAAAGTAGTACAGCCATTATGGAAAACATCATGGAGGTGCCTCCAAAGTCTAAAAATAGAAATACCACATGATCCAGCAATCCCATTGCTGGGTGTATATTCAAAAGAAAGGAAATCAGAATATCGAAGAAATACCTGCACTCCCATGTTTATTGTAGCATTACTTACAACAGCCAAAATATGGAATCAACCTAAGTGTTCATCAATGGATGAATGTATAAAGAAAATGTGGTTTAGGTCAGGCACAGTGGCTCATGGCTGTAATCCCAGCACTTTGGGAGGCCAAGGTGGGAGGATCATGAGGTCAAGAAATTGAGACCATCCTGGTCAACATTGTGAAACTCCGTCTCTACTAAAATACAAAAATTAGCTGGGCATGGTGGCGCATGCCTGTAGTCCCAGCTACTCAAGAGGCTGCTGCAGGAGAATTGCCTGAAGCTGGGAGGCAGAGGTTGCTGTGAGCCGAGATCACACCGCTGCACTCCAGCCTGCCACCTGGTGACAGAGTGAGACTCTGTCTCAAAAAAAAAAAAAAAAAAGAGAGAAAGAAAATGTGGTTTATATATGCAATGGAATACCATTCAGCAATAAGAAAGAAGGTAATCCTGTCATTTGCAGCAACACGGAGGTCATTATGTTAAGTGAAATAAGCCAGGCAAAGAAAGGCAACTATCGCATGTTCTCACACATACCTGGGATCTAAAAAAGTCGGGCCAGGCACAGTGGCTCATGCCTGCAATCTCTGCATTTCGGGAAGCCAAGGCAGGCAGATCAATTGAGGTAAAGAGTTTGAGACCAGCCTGGCCAACATAGCGAAACCCCATCTCTATTAAAAATACAAAAGTTAGCGGAGTGTGGTGGCAGGCACCTGTAATCCCAGCTACTTGGTAGGCTGAGGCAGGAGGATCACTTCAACTCAGGAGGTGGAGATTGCAGTGAGCCAAGATCAGGCCACTGCACTCCAGCCTGCATAACAGAGCAAGACCCTGTCTAAAAATAAAAACCACGGGGCACAGTGACTAACACCTGTAATCCCAGCACAATGGGAGGCCAAGGTGGGTGAATCACCTAAGGTCAGGAGTGTGAGACCAGCCTGAACAACATGGTGAGACCCTGTCTCTACTAAAAATATAAAAATTAGGTGGGCACCTGTAATCTCAGCTACTCGGGAGGCTGAAGCAGGAGAATCTCTTGAACTCGGGAGGCAGAGGTTGCAGTGAGCTGAGATCATTGTGCCATTGCACTGTAGCCTGGGTGATGATGGATGAGACTCTGTCTCAAAATTAATTAATTAATTAATTAATTAAAAAGTGGATTGCATGGAGGGAGAGAGTAGAGTGAGGATTACCAGAAGCTGAGAAAAATAGCAGGGAGGGAGAGTGAAGTGAAGTTGGTTAAGGGGTACAAAAATATAATTACATGTAAGGAATAGTTTCTGGTATTCAGTAGTACAGCAGGGAAATTATACTTAACAGCAATCTATTGTGTATTTAAAAATAGCTAGAAAAGAAGACTTGTGCCAGGTACAGTGGCTCACGCCTGTAATCCCAGCATTTTGGAAGGCCGAGGCCAATGGATTATGAGGTCAGGAGGTTGAGACAAGCCTGACCAATACAGTGAAACCCTGTCTCTACTGAAAATACAAAAATTAGCCTGGCGTGGTGGCAAGTGCTTATAGTTCCAGCTACTCAGGAGGCTGAGGCAGGAGAATTGCTTTGTGGGAAGTTGAAATTCCTCTTCAAAGTTTTCTTTCTTGTTAAAGAATAAATCATAAGCATGCTAATAACTCTTTGTTAAGCCCTATCCTATGTAGCTGTTAGACATGCCATGCTTAGAGGCACATTGTATATTCTACGTCCTTGTACTTTAACCAAAATATCGGTGCTGGACATGCTCACAGGCATGTCCCAGCTTGCAGCCTATGCCCCTTACCTGTTTAGAAAAGTTTTAAGTTGTTAGCCAACTGGGTTTTAGTTTAGATTGTGAGTTCTGGCTCCAACCAGCGTAGATCAGACACAGCAGTAAGGACAACCCCAAATGTGAAAGGTATAAATATGTCTGCTTTTCCTTTGTCAAAGGAAAGATGGCTAGCAAGGGTACCCTTCCTGCAGTGCAGGGAGTAAAAAAGTAAAAATTGCTTTGCTGAGAGATCTTTTGTCTCAGTGTTGATTTTTCTTTGCAGCACCAAGCAAAGAACCCAGGAGGTGGAGGTTGTGGTGAGCTGAGATTGCGCCATTACATTCCAGCCTGTGCAGCAGAGAGAGACTCCATCTCAAAAAGAAAGAAAGAAAGAAGGAAAGAAGGAAGGAAGGAAGGAAAAGAAAGAAAGAAAGAAAAGGAAAGGAAAGGAAAACAAACTTTCTGTTCCCAACACAAAGAAAAGATAAATGTTTGAGGCGGTGGAGATATGCTAATTACCCTGATTTGAACATTACACATTGTATACAGTTATGAAAATATCACACCTACCTCCTAAATATGTACAACTATTACATAGCAATGAAAATAAACAGGCTGGGCGTGGTGGCTCACACCTATAATCCCATCACTTAGGGAGACCAAGATGGGTGGATCACGGGGTCAGGAGTTTGAGACCAGCCTGGCCAATATGGTGAAACCCCGTCTCTACTAAAAGTACCAAAATTAGCTGGGTGTGGTGGCACGTGCCTATAGTCCCAGCTACTCGGGAGGCTGAAGCAGGAGAACCGTTTGAACCCAGGAGGCAGAGGTTGCAGTGAGCCAAGATCACACCGCTGCACTCCAGCCTGGGCGACAGAGTGAGACTGTCAGAAAAAAAAAAAGAAAGAAAGATTTTTTAAAATTTAAAAATTAGTTCCTGAAGTTATGTGGCACGTAGAACTTATGGAAGAGGAACCATTTATTTATTCATTATCTGTTTTAAGTACAGTGTGTGGAAGTAAAGGATGAGCCTTGTTGTGCAGCAAAGGAGATTTCCACCCAATGTTGCCAATGCTGCTTCGTTTCTCCTTGATGCCAAAATGTATGTGGGGGGGGAGGGGGAGAGAGAGAGAGAGAGAAACCATGGCACAAAAATGAACTAGGACTGAATTGTTTAGAAAAAACTTCACCTCTCCAGGTGGCAAAAGGTGCTAAAAGTCAGAATGGATGTGGAAAATGTGACATAGAGAAGAGGCTGAGTGTGTTGCTGTACGACCTTTGGCTAAAACCTCAGAAAGATCAAAAAGTCAGAGGACTCAGTCCCACAAAAGGCTTATTCAAGAGATTAAGGGTGTGTGCATCTCACAGCTCTTCTCAACTCAATCGGGGACAGCTAGGGAGCTAAAGGCTGTTATTCCTCAGCCATCTTAGCAGGAGGCCAACATAGAAAGGAAGTAGCTTGGAAAGGTCTACGGATGTGACTTCTGTCTAGTGGAATGAAAACCACTGAAATCCATGCAAGACCCACAGAGTTCTTGAGAACACTGTCCAAGCAGAAATGCTGCCAGCTTGGGCTAGAAAAGTCAGGAAGCAGGCTGATAAAACTACTCAGCGGCAAATATGTGCTATCTCTTATAAGAAAGGAAGAATGATGATAGGGTGGAACCATGCCCAGAGGAAGGAGCTAAGAGCCCCTGAGATTATTCCTAAGTCCTACAAGCTGATCAAAAAGAGTCAAATATTTGCCTGGCTGGATTTCTGAACTGTGATAAACTCAATAGACTCATGATGCCTTTTGATTTTGCATTCCCCACTTTTTGAGCCAGAATGTCTACAACTGTGATCCTGTGCCTGTCCCACCACTATATGTTGAGAGTTCTGGGGCAGACAGCTCTAGTGTCCCAGGTCCACAGATGGGGAGGAATTGTGCCCTGGAGGCTATACCTACTGACTAACACCCAGAAGCCCATCTGTACTTGGACTTGATTTAGATTTTGAACTTTAAGCCAATTATATTTAGATTAAGATGATGACATTTTAGACTTTGAGCTCATGCTGTAATGAGACTCTGGGGAATCTTGGGAGGGTGTAAATGTATGTTGCATGTGGAAGGGATGTCCATTGTTGGGGGCCAGAGGGTGAACTGTGGTGGGCAAGAATTCTAAGAGGATCCCTTGTTGTACATAGCCGACATAATCCCCTCCTCCTTGAGTGTGTACAATATCTGTGCATATGATGGGATAGCACTTCAGTGATGCAATTATGTGGTTGTAATTAAGATCCCTAATCAGTTGACTTCTGTGTAAACAGAAGGGAAATTTTCCTGAGTGGGCCTAACTTAATCAAGTGGGCCCTTGAAAGAGACAAGAATCAGTAAAAACGCTCTGCTCCTAGCCTTGAAAGAGCAAACTGTCATGTTGTGGAGAGGGCCTTATGGCAGGGAATGGGAAATGGTCTTTTAGAGCTGGGGTCCTCCATCCTATCACCCCAAGGAGCTGACTTTTACCAACACCGATTGAGCCTGGAAGAGGACCCTGAGTCCCAGATAAGGTCACAGCCCTAGATGACACCTTGACTGCAGCCTAGTGAGACTCTAAGCAGAGAATCCAGCTAAGCCATGGCTAGACTTTGGACCTGCAGACACTATGAGATAATATACTTGTTTGAAGCTGCAAAATTACAAAGGCTTCAAATTGGCCATTATAAATATATTCAAAGAATTAAAGAAAACTATATTCAAAGAATGAAGGGAAAATGTACTAACAATGAGTCAATATATAGGGAACCTCAACAGAGAAACAAACACTATAATAAAGAACCAAGTGGATATGGAATTGAAAACTGCAATAACTGAAATGACAAGGTGATGAGCTAGGCTCCGCAGCAGGTTTGAGATGGCAGAAGAGATGAGAGAGATGAGTGAACTTAAAGATAGGCAAAGACTGGTTGCAGTGGTTCCCACCTGTAATCCCAGCACTTCAGAAGTCAGAGGTGGGAAGATCACTTGAGGCCAGAAGTTCAAGACAGGCCTGGGCAACATGGCAAGACCCTGTCTAAAATAAAATACAAAAAAATTAGCCAGGGGTGGTGGTATGTGTCTACAGTTTCACCTCCTTGGAAGGTTGAGGCAGGAGAATTGCTTGAGCCCAGGAGTTCAAGGCTGCAGTGAGCTATGACTGCACCACTGTACTTTGGGTGACAGAGTAAGACCTTGACTCTAAAAACAAACAAACAAAACCAGCAGAAGTCCAACTTGAAGAACAGAGAAAGGAGTAGAAAAAAAAAAAAAAAAAGAAATAATGGCTAAAACCTTAGCAAATTAAAGAAAAACAAACAATTATATTCCAAAAAGTTGAACAAACCCCGAGTATGAAAAACACAAGCAGACCACACCTAGACACTTCATTACCAAACTGCTGAAATATAAAGACAAAGAGAAATCTTGAAAGGCAGCAAGAGAAACATGAGTCATCACACAGAGGTGACAATATCAGCAGACACCTTCCCATTCAAAACAAAGGGCACCCTACAGCAGTGCAATCACACATTCCAGGGTTGGGAAAAAAAAGAATCTGTCAACTAGAGTTCTCGATCCAATTAAATTCTTTCAATAATGGAAGGCAGAATAAAAACATTCCCAGATAAACAAAACCTGAATCTGTTGCAAACCGACCTCTCCTAGATAATCTACTAAAGCTCTTACGCTGAAAGAAAATGGTACCAAATGGTTACTCAGATTCTCAGGAAGTAATGCAGAACATGGGAAATGGCACATATGTCTGTAAATATAACAGACTTGTGTGTGTGTGCGTGTGTGTGCGTATATATATATATATATATATATATAATCTTCTACTTTTGAAAGCAGTAATTACGTCCTTCTATTAATGAGTATATAACATATATAGTATATATGTCCATCATAGCACAGAGGAGGGACTAGGAAGTAGAGCCGCACTGGTGTAAATTTGCCAAATTTTACTGAAATTAACTCCATGCTAAGCTGATGAAAACTGTGATGAATTCAGGAAGCACATTGGAATCCCTAAGGCAACCGCTAAAAAAGTAACTAAGAAATATAGCTAAGAAATCCACAGAGGACATATTTATCCTCATTATGCAGATAAGAAAATGAGTCTGTAGTGAATTCGTATAATTTTATGTTGCCTCAGCATCCGTTTTGAATATAAATTGGACTTTTTCATCCCAGAAGCTGGACTTAGTCACCCTTGAGACACAATTTTCAGTTCTCCATCTCCTCTGAGTTCCTCAATGTGGTTGGTCCAGATATCTGCTTATACAACTGCCTTCTTGTAACCACCTCCCTAGGGCACAGCCAGATACAACCTACTTTGACCTGTCCACCAACCCCCACACCTCATACGAACTGTACAGGTAGGCTCAGCAACCACCTCTCAGTCACCTGTGACCTCACAGAACTCCTGCCTGCTTATTCTAAACCCATCAATTAAAACTCCCCTTAGGAAACCTGCTTTGTTTCTCTCTATCCCAATCAAGGCTTTGGCCCAGGCCAGGCATGGCGGCTCACACCTGTAAGGGAGGCCAAGGCAAGCGAATCAACCTGAGGTTGGGAGTTTGAGATCAGCCTGATGAACATGGAGAAACCTCGTCTCTACTAAAAATACAAAATTAGCTGGGCGTGGTGGTGCATGCCTGTAATCCCAGCTACTTGGGAGGCTGAAGCAGGAGAATTGCTTGAACCCGGGAGGCAGAGATTGCAGTGAGCTGAGATTGTGCCATTGCACTCCAGCCTGGGCAATAAAGAACTTTGGCCCAAAGGTCCCTCTCTCTCCCCACACGCTGGTTGAATGTATATCATGGACGACTCTCACCCTCCCGTTGGCCCTGTGAGGCCTCCTTCCCTGTCCTCTCTGATCTGTGAGTAATACACTCTTCTGTTATTTCATGTGGGTTTTGTTTTGTTTGTTTGCTTGTTTGTTTTTTTGAGACAGAGTTTTGCTCTGTCACCCAGGCTGGAGTGCAATGATGAGATCTTGGCTCACTACAATCTCCACTTCCCGGGTTCAAGAGATTCTCCTGCCTCAGCCTCCCTAGTAGCTGGGATTACAGGTGACCACCACCACACTTAGCTAATTTTTGTATTTTTAGTAGAGACGGGGTTTACCATATTGGCCAGGCTGGTCTCGAACTCCTGACCTCAGGTGATCCACCTGCCTCAGCCTCCCAAAGTGCTGGGATTATAGGCGTGAGCCACCACACCTGGCCTTATTTCATGTGTTTTGCTGAGTTGCCTCTTCTGTGTCTCACCCGACCAACACACCTTCTTTCCCCATTAGGACTCTCCTAGAGAGGAGCTGTCTTGGTAGGAATAAACTGGCCACAGGTCAGACAAGAGCCACAAAGGCATCTTCCAGTATAAACAAGTTTTCTGTGAGAGGCACATCCTGTCACGGGTTGGACACCTAGGCTGTCTGCCGGGGTAAAGAAGTGTCCCATGAAATACACACTATAAACATTCATGACCAAATCCCCGGAACCCTAGCAGGACAGGGCTAGAGTTTACACCGGTGCTCCTGGGAGAGACCTCAAGACCAAATTAGAGGAAAGTACAACAGAGTCCTAGAAGGCGAAACAATCCGCCACAGCGGGGGCTGGCCCCCGGGGCTCCCAACTCCACACATCAGCCCTGGACTGATGCCTGCCAGGGAGGCAGGTGGGGCAGGTGGGAACCCGCTCAGGCAACATGCATCCATGTGAGAATTCCCTCACGTCCCTGTGGGCTTTTTCTCAGACTCTTCAGCTATCAGTGAAGGGAATGTTTTCTCGAGAAACTGTAAATTCATTCCCAGTATGTGAAAAGATTTCCCTTGACACCCCCAAAATAAGATTTTTATTTTATATTGGCTTTTTTTTGAGCCTAAAAATGACTGAATGTAAGCTGGATGCAGGAGTTAGAGGGGCAACTTCTCAAGCGAAGCTAATGAGCTGCCATGCTCAGCAGACGCTCCAGAAATGCAGCCTCTGCAGCCTCCCTGCACTCTCGATGATTTTGTCACCATTAATTTTATGTCTGCCTGAATGGTCTCTCTGCATCTGGGAGGGCCTGACACCCCTTCATCAAGCTCACACTGACACGGCAGAAACACTGGGGAGGGGAGGCAGGGCAGGACTTCCTAGCTCATGGACTGAGTGGGACATTGTGCCTGTTTTCACAAGTTCCCACAGCAGTAGGAAGGGAAGCTTGGCCCACGGAGCCTCACATTCGTGAGAACTGAGCTGTGTCGAAAGCTATTCCTGCCTGCTAAGGAGCTGTTTAATCCTGCAAAGATTAAAAAAGCTAAACTACTTAATATTTCTTTTCGAATAAATATTACAGTACATTTCTGAAAGTAGAAGCTGATATTAAATAAGCCCATACTGTGGGCCAGAGTCAAAGGTGTTCAAACCACAGTGCCTCCATCTTGAACAGGGGCTGGGTAACACGAAGCTGAGACCTGCTGGGCTGCATTCCCAGGCGGTCAGGCATTCTTAAGCTGCAGGATGAGATGGGGTCCGCACAAGATACAGGTCACAAACACTCCGCTGTTAAGACAGGATGCAGTGAAGAAGCCGGCCAAAACCCATCAAAACCAAGATGGGATGAAAGCAACCTCTGGTGGTCCTCACTGCTCATTATACATTAATTTTAATGCATTAACCTGCTAAAGACATTCCCACCAGCACCATGACAGTTTACAAATGCCATGGCAATGCTGGGAAGTTACTCTGTATGGTCTATGAGGAGGAGCTCTCAGTTCTGGGAAATCCTTGCCCCTTTCCCAGAAAACTCCTGTATCATCCACCCTTGTTTAGCATATAATCAAGAAATAACCATAGAAATAGGCAAGCAGTAGTCGACGGAGCTGTTGTCTATGAAACAGCCATTCTTGTTTCTTTAGTTCTCTAATAAACTTGCTTTCACTTTACTCTGTGGACTCACCCTGAATTCTTTCTTGTGCAGAAACCAGGCCTAAGCTAAGCTCTGACCTGCTCTGTGTTATTTAATCCTCACAGCTATCCCATATCTTGGTTTTATTATCCCTGTTTTTCCGATGAAGAAACTGAAGTACAGAGAAGATGCATCAGACAGATCTGAGCCAGCCCAAGCCAAGTTGTTTCTGGGTAATTGTTAAACTGGTCGTTGCCAGAACCTGAATGGAGAATGTATGTCAAAAAGAGCCTGAGACACAAACTGATGCGTTTTAATCAAAGGCTCCCGTGTCTTCATCACTCCCATCTGATTGGCCCTGTAAACCAAAAAGCATTTGAGACAGGTCTCAATTAATTTAGAGGTTTATTTTGCCAAGGTTAAGGATCACGGCCTGTGACACGGCCCCAGGAGGTCCTGAGAATATGTGCTCAAGGTGGTTGGTTACAGCCTGATTTTACAGTTGAGAGAAACAGAAGTTACAGGTAGACATAAATCAACACATTAGGTATACATTGGTTTGGCCTTGAAAGCCAGGACATCTCAAAGTAGAGGCGTTGGGAAATGCTGCCAGGTCACAGGCCAGTTCAAAGATTTCCTGATTAGCAATTGGTTGAAAGAGTTAAGCTCGGCCTGAAGAGTCCAAGTCGGCTTGAGCTAAGATAAAACGGTGGTTGTGGAAGCCAAGGTTGTTATCATACATGAAGCTCCTGGTAGCAGAATAGATGTGACTGCCTCTTATCAGACCTTAAAAAGTATCAGACTCTCCAGAAAAGACCTAGTTAGGGAAGGAGATTCTCTACAGCTCATAAATTTCCCCAAAAGAGACAGCTTTGCAGGGCCATTTCAGAATATGTTAAAGAAATATATTTTGGGGCAAAATACTTGGATTTCCTTCAGGGCCCGTGATCTGTCATATGATATACCAGAGTCAGGTTGGAATTTGGTATTTATTGCTACAAAGGGTCTGTTTGGTCCATCTTAAGAGATCTGTTTGAATGTGAATGTCTGTTTAATGTGAAAGTCTCTCCTCTCCAAAGGAAGGAGTGGATAATGAGGCTAGTCTACATACTGTCCCCTTCTCGTCATGGCCTAAACTAGTTTTTCAGGTTCTTTGGGGTGCTTCCTGGCTGAGAGAGGGGTCCATTCAGTCAGATGGGGGAGCCTAGAATTTTATTTTTTATTTTTTGAGATGGAGTCTGGCTCTGTCGCCCAGGCTGGAGTGCAGTAGTACGATCTCGACTCACAACAACCTCCATCTCCTGGGTTCAAGCGATTCTCTTGCCTCAGCCTCATGAGTAGCTGGGATTACAGGCGCACACCACCATGTGAGCTAATTTTTGTATTTTTAGTAGAGACGGGGTTTTGCTATGTTGACCAGGCTGATCTCGAACTTCTGACCTCAAGTGATCTGCCCACCTCGGCCTCCTAAAGTGCTGGGATCAGGCATGAGGCACTGCGCCCAGCCAGAGAATTTTATTTTTGGTTTACAGTACAAAAACAAAGATCTGCAGCCAGTGTTCTCATGTCTTTTTAATCATTCATATAGATTTAATCAGGTAGACAAAATCTCAGGGTTCACCTGGGATCATTCAGAAATCAGAATTCCTCAGAAATTTTCACAGCAGTTGCAGCAGCACAAACTCAAATGCTGATTTTTATCAAATGTTATTCATGAACAAACTTGAAAAGGCATTTCATATAGAACATTACATTTCTCCCTGACTCTACTGTATGATAAAAATTAAAAACGATGTAAACATGTTTTAAAGTCATAGTGGTCATTAATAAAAGCAACCAGCCACACTACAGTGAGGCATTGTTAGAATTTCGCTCTCAAGTTTACTTAGCTTAGTAAAGCACACTGTTCTTCGAGATTTCAGCTTTGGTTAGTCCTCTTTGGCTGACATGAACATTTTGAGTATTAACTGTGGTAGCAACATGTAACCAAAAAGCATTCTTTATTAAATACATCTAGAGGAGCTCAATGAGCTGAAGAAATTGCTATAATGCTCCTAGTGTCAGTCTCTCTGTACCGGGAAAACTCTGACCTCACAGTTGAGGTATTATCAGTTAATGCAAAGTATGCGGCAGGAGCCTGATTTCCACCCATGCAGATATCTTCAGACCTGGGAATTCTTGTAAATACCAAAATAAAATCTTGACCTGTTTTGCTAATGAGAATAAAAGGCATGACTGTAAAATGTACATCTTAATAGAAAAATATTACAAGGTTTTAATTTTCTAAATACCAAGGGTTAACATTTGATGATTACCATTTTAAAATACGGTATTTTGGAACATTTTAAAAGTTTTCAAAATAAGTACAAAGCTCATTCACATTTTTACTAAATCCAACAACACTTTCACAAACGGCAAAATTATTTCCTCCTCAAAGCAGAGCAGCCCAGTTTTTAGTGGACTCCGGTCACGGCTTAGCTAAAGTCTTTGTTGGGCAGAGTTCTGGGTCCACAGTCTCCTTTGATGGGCCCCTTGATACACGAGGCTTCAAAACATGCGCTCCTTGAAGAACCATTTCTGATTATCTGAGCTGGTACAGTCTCGTAAGAGTGGGACGAAACTGTCACTCGATTCCTTCCTCTCAGCCTGGACACATTTCTGGGACTGTTCATGAAATAAAGAACCATCCTACAAAAGATAACATACAGAATGACAGGCAAGTCATCAGAAAAGTCTCTTTTCCCTAAACATGTGGTCTAAAGAGCCCAGGGTCTGATTTCTATTATTTTAGAAATATTTATTGAAGGGTAAGTGTCTTCCATGTTAACCAGCAACTCAGGACTGTCCCGGGGAAGTGGAGCACCAGGCTTGTACAGGCTGTGTGCCCTGCTTGACTCTCACAGGGCCGATGGTGCCACCTGCTGGTTGCTCTGGGCATGTGTCAGACCCTACAGCTCCTTACTGCATTTCCCTTCCTTCAGGGAAATCAGAAACAAAGATCCTTTGTTTATCTCTTTCACTCCTCTTAGGTCAACTCATTCCATGCAGGGTGATTCCTTTCTCTTAGGCATTTAAACAGAGAGTGTGGAAACCTGGCTGTAGTCGCAGCTCAGCCACAGACCAGCTGGGAGAGGGAGCCAGTCACATGGCCTGAGCTCCTCACCTGTTACACATCAGGGTGAGAGGCAGTGGGTTCTATGCCCTATGCTAATCTCCAAACCCCAAAGACGATGGTCTTCTTTAATGACTTCCTGCTTCTCTCCTTTCTGCCATGGTGTTTATATTTTCCCTCTCCCTCTCTGTTATAAGCAACACACTTAATCATGGCTGAGCAGCAAACAGGCAGAGTGAATAGCATAACTGGTGAAAAGCCTATGTGATGTGCTGCTTTATATCACTAAATGGAACTTGTCTTTTCATTCCAAAAAATCCAAATTTATGTTTTGTAGAAACCAAGAAATGACATTTCAGAGGTTTTTAGGTCTACATAAGAAAACACAAGTCTGGGCACAGTGGTTCACACCTGTAATCCCAGCACTTTGGGAGGCCAAGGCAGGCGGATCACTTGAGGCCAGGAGTTCTAGACCAACCTGGCCAACATGGTAAAACCCTGTCTCTGTTAAGAATACAAAAAATTAGCTGGGTATGGTGATGGGCGCCTGTAGTCCCAGCTACTCGGGAGGCTGAGGCAGGAGAATTGCTTGAGTCCAGGAGGTGGAGGTTACAGTGAGCCGAGATTGCACCACTGCACTCCAGCCTGGGTGACAGAGCAAGACTCTATCAAAAAAAAGATCCAACCCTAAGAACTAAAAACAAGGTTTATATTATGGTCCAGTCAATACAATTGGGTACATTTCCTTCAGAATTCAAATATGTTTCTGTTCAATATATATTTGTTTTACATATATATATCTAGGGCATGACTGATGAAATATAATAAATCAAGCTGTAACCCTTCACTTATGAATCAAAGTATTAAGTGTCCTGAAGAAAGGTAAATAATCCAATTAAGTATCCTTCTTCACAGCCTCCTAAACAAACTTCCTTTTCCTTAAATGGTCACTGAAATTTAAGATAACATTTTGGATATGTCAAACCAATTTTATTGTTTCTCGAGTTCCTTGCCATTCCTTGAGGGCTCACGATGGCTTACGGTTGGGAGAAAGATGGGAAGAGGAGGATATGCAAGAAGACTGAAGACTTCCAGGGTGTGCAAAAGTGTTTTTCCTTCTTATTTTCCTATACCCAATAGCTAACACTATGGCGTCTGACTTTTCCGGGCAGCCTGCAAATGTCATTGCTAGTGATAACATTTTTCTGTAGGGAAACATATTCCAATTTTTAATCATCTTTAGAATAAACCCATTTATGCCAGGCGCTGTGGCTCACGCCTGTAATCCCAGCCCTTAGGGAGACAGAGATGGGAGGATGGCTTGAGCTCAGGAGTTTGAGACTTGCCTGGGCAATAGAGTGAGACCCTGTCTCCACAAAAGGAAAAAACAAAAAGACAGACACACACAGAGAGTAGAATAAACTCATTTATAGGCAGTATATTGGGAGGGAAAGCTTCCCAGGGAGATCAAAAAGAATGAATTTTCTTCTTTTGAATTATTTTCTTTGGATTTATTCCCTCACATGCTTTTTAGTGAGTCAAAGAATATGATTGATTTACAGGTCCTGACACGGGCTGACTGCAAGTGTGGCGGGGCCAGCACCCTCAGTTTCAAATCAACAATGACTACCCGGGGTGCCTACACCATCAGAGGTGTTTTCTTGGTTATAACACTACAAGTAACAACTAATGTCTATTGAGCTTTAGAATTTCCAAAGAACATTTCTGGCTCTGCAGCTAATCCTCAATAAATAAGCTGCTATTATTATACCTACTTTTTTTTTTTTTTTTGAGATAGATCTCGCTATCTCCCAGGCTACAGTGCAGTGGCCTGATTTTGGCTCACTGCAACCTCCGCCTCCGGATTCAAGTGATTCTCCTCCTTCAGGCTCCCAAGCAAGTAGATGGGACTGTAGGAGTGTGCCACCACACCTGGCTATTTGTTGGTCAGGCTGGTCTCAAACTCCTGGCCTCAGGTGATCTGTCTGCCTCAGCCTCCCAAAGTGCTGGGATTACAGATGTGAGCCACCGCACCCAGCCTACTGTACCTATTTTAGAGATTGGAAAAACAAGGCTTAGAGAGGTGGAGTGGCTTACACCTGTATCTAACACTTTGGCTAACACTCTTACACTTGGGCTATTTGGCTCACTCGTTTAAAGGCCTTTCCATCTCTGAATGCATTTGTGAGAGCTGTTTCCATCTTAGTGCCTGCAGCTCACTGGGGTACAAGGGAACTGGAAAAGACTGAAAGGGACTGGACAATGAGGAAGGAAGGCGGTGCCACTGATACCGTGTGCCAGGGACTCCACCTCTCCTGCCGTCGCCACCCCCTAGGCTCACTGGGACTGATGTTTCAGGTCTTCCAGAGCACCTGTATGTGTGTGACCACATCCTGATCCACCAGGACTATGCCAGAGAGAACGTCTGACTCTCACACTCTCCCTTACAGCCCAGGGACTGTCAGCAGGGAAGAAGGAGAGAATTCACCTACCTCCTGCAAGATGAACTTCTGATTCTCTGGGGTGGTTTCTTTGCAGAGATGCATGGTAAGGACATCCATTCCAGCTTCCACAGCAATGCAGCCCTCTGGCTGGTGGGTATTATAGCGTATTTCTTTCTGGGATGTGTACTCGAAAAACTAAAAATGGGGCAGCCAACATGTAACACAACATATTCCACTGACATGGCAAGAGGAAAGATCGCTGGACAAGAACCTGGGATCACAAGAGCATGGGTGGGGTCATGTACCTGCCTCACCACCAACACAAGCCTGTGTGATGGGCTCCTCTGCATCCCACAGCCCTCAGTGGACCGCTACTGCAGTGCTTCCCAAGCGTGGAGGAAACGGCCCTTTCCCATGTCTGCCCAGATTGCTATACAGTGAGACAGGGCTGGTGCATGTCACCTCCTGCCTGCAGTGCTGAATGCCGTATTGGTGTGGGCTGAGAGGAAAGGAAATGGACCCATCCCACCACTAGGTCTTGGGGGCCCTCTGTGACCTTGACTAGCTACTTCCTCTCCTTTTCCTCAGTCTCTCCCCACAAACCCCGAGTATAATGGATACAACAGTTCCTAGAAAATATAAAGTGCTGTGCATAAGCAGGCAATGTGATCACTAACAGGAAGACATGGTTCTTCCCAGGCAATGGTTTTCCTGCCCAAATATACCTAGGGACTACCTACGGTGTCTGTTAAAAATGGATTGCTGGCCCCATCCCAGAGAGCAAATAAGAGGCCTAGGAAGCTGCATTTTCTGCATCATTGACAAGACACCCACCCACCCTACCAGCCCCTTCCAAAATTCTGACACAGGTGGTTATTCTTGGGGTGGACAGAGCAGAGCTCTCAAACCATATCTCCTGAAAAGCTGCTTAAAATAAGTGTCTGGGATTCAGCAGGGTTGGGATCAGTCTGAGAATGTGCATTTCCAAGCTCCCAGATGATGCTGATGGTAGCACTCAGGTACATCGGCTTTTTAAACAGTGTGGAAAACCTAAATAACTTAAGGTTGCAGGGGTCTGAATTACAAAAGTTTACTGTTGACCATCAGGAGGTTTCATATTCAAGTAGCACTGGGGCGAATCCAGATTGGAAACAAAGTCTGAATCTCCATCCCTTTGTTTCCTGGTGTCTGATAACTCCTTAGTACAGTAAAGCTTTGGAGGCCCAGAACCAACACTTCTCTCCATTCCTACATCCTCCAAGGGCCCTGCCATCAGCTTTCCAGGGCTGGGGGTCCTGTTCTGGTCTTCAGACTCCCCCAGGACTGAGCCTCCCCTGCCCAGGCTGAAGTACAGCCCTTCACCCAGACAGACACACCTGGGCCCCCAGCTAAACACCACCTTGCAAGGTGGCCCTATGCATTAAACCTATAATTCCACTTAACAATTAATTCTAAGGAAATCATCCGAAATGCAGATCTGTTATTTTATCCTTCCGTCTGATCCAAGGTGTTAGAGGCAGGGTTATTTATAATTGCAAAGACAGGGAGGCAGGGAGCCAGTAAACTAAACAGCAATACAGGCACACAATGAAATAGCAAGAGGCCACTAGGAATGACATTCTCAAAGAATATCTAATAACATAAGAAAAGTATGATGAAGGGAATGGAAATAATGGAACATAAATCACAGACATTATGATAATATTTATAGCACATAATCCTTATGTGTTATGTGTAAAAAATGATGGGAAGAAAACACATTTTAATTTTAATGGAGTCTCTATGAGTCCAGCCATTCACACCAGGCTTCTACTTTTTATACTTCCCAAATATTACTTTTACAAGAAAAAACTCAAGTGTTTAATTTTTTTAACAAAACACACAGTTTTCTCCTCTTCTGAGGCTCATACCTACCTGATTCTGGCCCATCCCATGACAGAGGTACAGAATGACCTGGTGTCCCACAATCTGGTTTTCATCGGGAGGGTTATAGTCAAAGCAGTAATCTTTTAGTCCTTTGTTCTGGAGCTAAATAAAACATAAAGTTGGGATTTCAGTCCAGATTTATACACACTAGCAGAGGCCATGCTAGGTTTGGGAAGGGTATCCGGCATGAGAGGAGAGCCTGCTTCAACAGCTAGACACAAAGGTAGCAGTCTTTCCTGTGCAGCACCTTCTAGCTTTAAAAGTGCTTCCTTGTTCTGTAGGCAAGAATCTTTATCCCTATTTTAAGTTGATAAGCCTGAGGACCAGAGAGATGAACCCTTCATAACCTGAAAGCTCTTCTCTCTTCCTTTCTCATTAGTGGCAGCCTTACTGCTACACAAGTCCCAATATACCTGGGTTGGTACCTCGAACTACATTAATTAAGCTAGCTAAATCAAGCAGGTGATAGACACAGAGAAAGAATTATTTTAGGCTGGGTTCGGTGGCTCACGCCTGTGATCTCAGCATTTTGGGAGGCAGAGGCAGGTGGAACGCTTGAGGCAAGAAGCTCTAGACCAGCCTGGCCAACATGGCAAAACCCCATCTCTACTAAAAATACAAAAACTATCCAGGTGTGGTGGCTCGCGCCTATAGACCCAGCTACTTGGGAGGCTGAGGCGGGAGAATCATTTGAACCAGAGGGCAGAGGTTGCAGTGACCAAGATTGCGCCACTGCACTCCAGCCTGAGTGACAAGGTGAGACTCTGTCTCAAAAAAAAAAAAGAATTACTTTAAATCACTTTAGAGCATAGTATGTTTAACAATACTACCTATGAAACATATTATAGAAACAAATTGAGCAGCAAAGAAATTGTAAACCTCATTTAATATAACACTGCCAGCTGTAATACTGTATTAACTATCTTGAAACTATTTTAAATATATTTTAAGTTAATATTGTTTAAAACCAAGATTTTCAGGGTAAGAAAAAAGAAATACAAGTATGATAGCAAAGAAAATTTTATAAGACAACATTGGAATTTTAGATATTAATATAAGTTTATGATCTGTTTCTCAAAAATATGAATTTCCCTTCTCTGCCCACTGAAAAATATAGAGCTGTGCTAGTCCATGTGGCAGCCACTGGCCACTGTGGCCACTGGCCACTTGAAATTTGACTAATCCAAATTGAGATATGCTCTAAGTATAAACTTCACCAGATTTCAAGGCTTAGTATGAAAAAAGAATGTAAAATACCTCAATGAATATATATTTATATTAACATATTTTATATAGGATATAAAAATTTATATCATGTGGATATTATTGGGATATGCTGAGTTAAATATTTTATTTACTTTACTTGTTTCTTTTCTTAATATGGTTACTAAAAATTTTTAAATTACAACTGTGGCTCTCATGATAGTTTTTTTAAACTGCATGATCTGATGCAATGACAACACATAGCAACGGGCACCACCAACATCCAGACTGGCTCCCAACACAATTCCCCAACAAAGGAGCAGGGCCTCTGGGAGGAATGGCAGGAAGTGTCGAAGACTTGAATGGGACAACTTAGCCAGAATCGAGGAGGCTATCAAAGCCATTTATACAAGGGGTCAAAGACCACAGAAGCCAAAATAAAGGGTCTGCCACTGGCCAAAAACAATTTTAATATGTTTTTTTAAAAGATTAATTGGGCAGTGGCTCAACGCCTATAATCCCAGCACTTAGGGAGGCCTTGGCAGGAGAAATGCTTAAGCTCGGGAGTTCGAGACCAGCCTGGGCAATAAAGTAAGACCTCGTCTCTACTAAAAATGAAAATAGAAAATTAGCCAGGGAGGTGGCTGGTAAGACGGCCAAATGGGAACAGCTCTGGTCTGCAGCTCCCAGTGAGATCAATGAAGAAGGCAGGTGATTTCTGTATTTCCAACTGAGGCACCTGGTTCATCTCTTTGGGACTGGTTAGACAGTGGGTGCAGCCCATGAAGGGCAAACTGAAGCAAGCTGGGGCGTCACCTCACCCAGGAAGCATGAGGGGTCGGGAAACTCCCTGCCCAGCCAAGGGAAGCCATGAGGGACTGTGCCGTGAGGGAGCACTCTGTCCCAGATACTACACTTTTCCCATGGACTTTGAACCTATAGACCAGGAGGTTCCCTCGGGTGCCTACACCACCAGGGCTCTGGGTTTCGAGCACAAAACTGGGCAGCCATTTAGACACTAAGCTAGTTGCAAGAATGTTTTTTCATACCCCAGTGGTGTCTGGGATGCCAGCAAGACAGAACCATTCACTCCACTGGAAAGGGGGCTGAAGTCAGGGAACCAAGTGGTTGAGCTCAGTGGATCCCACCCCCATGGAGCCCAGCAAGCTAAGATTGGCTGGCTTGAAATTCTCACTGCCAGCACAGCAGTCTGAAGTCAACTTGGGACTCTCAAGCTTCGTGGGGGGAGGGGTGTTTGCCATTACTGAGACTTGAGTAGGTGGTTTTCCCCCACAGTGTAAACAAAGCGGCTGGGAAGTTCAAACTGGCAGAGCCCACCCAACTCAGCAAAGCCGCTGTAGCCAGACTGCCTCTCTAGATTCTTCCTCTCTGCGTGGGGCATCTCTGAAAGAAAGGCAGCAGCTCTAGTCAGGGGCTTCGAGATAAAACTCCCATCTCCCTGAAACGGAGCACCTGGAGGAAGGAGTGGCTGTGAACACAGCTTCAGCAGACTTAAATGATCCTGCCTACCAGCTCTGAAGAGAGCAGCAGATCTCCCAGCATAGCACTCAAGCTCTGCTAAGGGACAGACTGCCTCCTCAAGTGGGTCCCTGATCCCCATGCCTCCCAACTGCTGATACCTCCCAGCAGGGGTCAAGAGACACCTCATACAGGAGAGCTCCGGCTGGCATCTGGTGGGTGCCACTCTGGGATGAAGCTTCCAGAGGAAGGAACAGGTAGCAATCTTTGCTGTTCTACAGCCTCTACTGGTGATACTCAGGCAAACAGGGTCTGCAGTGGATCTCCAGCAGACCTACAGCAGAGGGGCCTGACTGTTAGAAGGAAAACTAACAAACAGAAATGAATAGCAACAACATCAACAAAAAGTACATCCACACAGAAACCCCATCCGAAGGTCACCAACATTAAAGATCAAAGGGAGATAAATTCAAGAAGAAGGGGAAAAACCAGCACAAAAAGGCTGAAAATTCAAAAAACCAGACCATCTCTTCTCCTCCAAAGAATCACAACTCCTTGCCAGCAAGAGAACAAAACTGGATGGAGAATGAGTTTGACAAATTGACAGAAGTAGGCTGCAGAAGGTGGGTAATAACAAACTCCTTGAAGCTAAAGAAGCATATTCTAACCCAATGCAAGAAAGCTAAGAACCTTGAAAAAAGGTTAGAGGAATTGCTAACTAGAATAAACAGTTTAGAGAAGAACATAAATGACCTGATGGAGTTGAAAAATACAGCATGAGAACTTCATGAAGCATACACAGGTATCAACAGCCAAATTGGTCAAGCGAAATAAAGGATATCAGAGATTGAAGATCAACTTAATGAAATAAAGCATGAGAACAAGATTAGAGAAAAAAAACGAAAAGGAACAAACAATGCCTCCAAGAAATATGGGACTATGTGAAAAGACCAAACCTACGCTTGATTAGTATACCTGAAAGTGACAGAGAGAATGTAACCAAGTTGGAAAACACCCTTCAGGATACTATCCAGGAGAACTTCCCCCAGCCTAGCAAGAGTGGTCAACATTGAAATTCAGGAAATACAGGGAACACAACAAAGATGCTCCTCAAGAAAAGCAACCCCAAGACACATAATCATCGGATTTACCAAGGTTGAAATGAAAGAAAAATGTTAAGGTTAGCCAGAGACAAAGGTTGGATTACCCACAAAGGGGAGCCCATCAGACAAACAGCAGATCTCTCTGCAGAAACTCTACAAACCAGAAGAGATTGGGGCCCAATATTCAACATTCTTAAAGAAAAAAATTTTCAACCCAGAGTTTCATATCCAGCCAAACTAAGTTTCATAAGTGAAGGAGAAAAAAAATCCTTTATAGACAGGCAAATGCTGAAAGATTTTGTCACCACTCCACCAGGCCTGCCTTACAAGAACTCCTGAAGGAAGCACTAAACATAAAAAAGAAAAACTGGTACCAAATTGTAAAGACCATCAACACTATGAAGAAACTGTAACAACTAATGAGCAAAATAACCAGCTAGCATCATAATGATAGGATCAAATCCATACATAACAATATTAATCTTAAATGTAAACATGCTAAATGCCCAATTAAAAGACACAGACTGGCAAATTGGATAGAGTCAAGACCCATTGGTGTGCTGTATTCAGAAGACCCATCTCACATGCAAAGACACACATAAGCTCAAAATAAAGGGATGGAGGAATACTTGCCAAGCAAATGGAGAGCAAAAAAAAAAAGCAGGGTTGCAATCCTAGTATCTGATAAAACAGAATTTAAACCAACAAAGATCAAAAAAGACAAAGAAGGGCATTACATAATGGTAAAAGGATCAATGCAACAAGAAGAGCTAACTATCCTAAATATATATGCACCCAATACAGGAGCACCCACAATCTATCCATCTGACAAAGGGCTAATATCCAGAATCTACAAAGAACTTAAACAAATTTACAAGAAAAAAATCCCATCAAAAAGCTGGCAAAGGATATGAACAGACATTTTTCAAAAGAAGACATTTATGCAGCTAACAAACATATTTTAAAAAGCTCATCATCACTGGTCATTAGAGAAATGCAAATCAAAACCACAATGAGATACCATCTCACGCCAGTTAGAATGGCGATCATTAAATGTGGTGTGTTTAAGTTGTGCCTCTCTCCATATTTCTTGAAGATGGAAGTGAGCTCTAAAGGTTTGATTAGAGTCAGGATCCACCTTTTTGCAAGAACACTTTGTGGTGATGTTTTGTGTTCACGTTGTCATATCAGGAGCACAGGAATTATGGACATCTCGTGTTTAGTGATAAGGTTGACCAGTGGGTTCACGGAGCATCCCTCACCTGGACTGGTCATTGTAAGCCCCCCGCTCAGCCTCTGTCTCATGTTTTTAGTAGCCACTGATGACCATTGCCTAGGCCCATTATTTCAAATGGAGTTGCCACATGGTGATTTTTCTCTTTCATTTCTTCCACACTTATTAGCTGAAATTTTTCTGTGAAGAACACTCCCTCATTAAATTTTTCTGTAAAGAAGAACACTCTTTAAGAAAAAGACACGACCAATTCTTAAGTCTTTTTCTTTATGTGCTTATTTTCAGAGTAAGAGTTGGTATTTTAGTTTCCTCCAGTTGTATCTAGTGGCTTTTTTGTTTGTTTGTTGGCTCATTGTTTTTTTGGCTTTTTCTCTTCTTGAGTGCCATTCAGTCTAACTAATGGGTGTTTAAATGGCCAATGTATTTCAATCAATTCATCTTTTTTTTTGAGACAGGCTTCTAGTCACTCAGGCTGGGGCACAGTGGCACTATCATAGCTCACTGTAGCCTGAATCACTGGGCTCAAGTGATCCTCCCACCTCAGCCTCCCTAGTAGTTTGCACTTCCTAGCAAAAGCGAAAGACACCGCACATTTTATCTGGTCTCATCCTAAAAGCATTTCTTTTAGGGATGTTTCTGAATTAGTAATTGCAATAGTGAGACACTCCACAGGTAACTGATCTTGTTTTTTCACCAAGTTAAAGATTAACAAAAAAAGGAAGAGGACTGTCTTAGATTAAAAGAGATTTACGAGACAAGACACCACCACCACATGCAATGTGTGGACCTTGTTTGGGTCCGAATTTGAATTAGCCAGCCACTCAAAGAGAACCTCGAAAAGTTGGGGGAATAGGAATCAGAACTAGACATTAAATGATAACAAGAAATTACTGGTCATTTTTACAGTTTTGTAAGATGATGTCCAAATGTTATGTAAATGCAAACTAACATGAAGGGTGAGAAAGGACACACTGCCTGGGATTTGCTTACAAAGAGGAACATGGGGAGGTGAAGCAGAGGAGAGAGAAAGCAAGAGAGGCAGGATCACAAAAATTCCAGAATCTCAGGGACGCTATTTACTACATCATTCTCTCTGCATTTCTATATGTCTGAATATTTTTACAATGAAAATAGAATGTAACATGAACATCCTGCTTTGCATTTATCAATGACTTCCAGAATGGGACACCAGCACTTCTGATCAACACATCACAGCAGAGGGGACCTCCCTAAGCTGGTATACTTCCTAGCAAAAGCAAAAGACACTGCACATTTTATCTGGTCTCATCCTAAAAGCATTTCTTTTAGGGATGTTTCTGAAATACTAGAATTGACTCCCCTATACCCACTATTGCCTCTGTATACTCCCAAACTTGGAATTACTAACTAGTCCAGCCATTGAGACTAGAAGTAATGTGATAAGGTGTTGGTTAAAAACTAGGACATGGAAACACCAGATAAGCCTGTATCCTTATCTACAAAATGGGAGGCATATAGTTGTCAACTTTGAGATAGCTTCCAGCTCTGACATTCTGCACCAAAGGCCCAGAAACTCACAGGGAGAAAGAGCCATGGATAAAAAGGTGGTGGGGGGAAAGGGGGACTGGCAGGTGGGTGGGAGTGGAGGAAGCCAGTGATCCCCATGAAGTAGCCTTTCTTGCCCAGAATTTGTAGATCAGACCCAGAGGCCAGGGAACTCCCTGCCTGCCGTGGGCCCACCACCCTCACTCACCATCCCAAAGAAGCCAGGCCTGTCTTCAGGCACATGCAGTTCTGGATACACAGTCTCCAAGAACCACTTGAAGTCCTTACACTGGAGCTTGGCCCGGAGCTGCTTCCTCTCTGTCACGTCCCCAAAAGGTTCCTGAGAAAACAACAAAACAGTGAGATCCCACAGGTCCTAGTGCTTCCTATCAAAGTTACCAACACTCACACACTGACTACCAGCCAGCTTTGACAGGCTCTGTGCAGAGCCTGTAAACACAACAGAAATGTAAAGATGATAGTCCATGTAAATATGATAGAAAATAACCTCACGCCTAATTCCAGCTTCTAGTATGAGAGGCTGTCAAACAGACAATTCCATTCCCAAGTGCTCTGTTGGCGGGAGGCGTGACCAGATGGGGGAGGGTAGAGGACAACCCACCTGCTGATGGAGTGAAGGAGCCAAGCCCTGGGCTGCACTGACATCTATGGATCATGGACCTGTGACCCATGCCTGTGATCAGAGGTCATCCTGACACCCAACCAGGGAAGCGTCAGTTTCACTGTGACATATGCCATGATTTTCTGATTTACTACTAACATCTGAATATCCACTTTCAAAGACAGGTAAATATTCTAGATGTAATTATGTTCTCAACATATTGAAGTATCAGTATTTACTTATGACAATAAAAGCAAAATGGTGCAATAAGAAATATTTGTGGAAGTTTGGTTTTATGGACAAAACAATGACTGAGAACTTTCAAATAATAAAGCAAGCCTCTATTTAGCATGGCAAATGTGCAGCTGCGAGAAAAATGCTGAGTGCAGAGATGTTACCATACCTGCACTGTCATGTTAAACAATTAAAAACTGACAAGTTAAATATTGAACACAATGGTAACAATAAGTAAATGTTTGAATAAGATTTCGGATTTCTGCTGTTTCCCAGAAGTTCTTTCACTGATGAGAGTCACTGTGTCCCCAGCTTCAACCAAGTATCCATGCAACACTTGGGCATGCAGCCTAAGGGTGCATTCAGGGCCTCCCTAACATTCTCTGGGAACTCTCAGGAAAAGGAAACTATGGGTTTCAAACTGTGCATCAGGAAAAAGCAACTGTTTCTACTCCACGGTACTGGGCAAGACAGAGGAAGCAGAGGCAAATGACCACGGAGCCCAGAGCCAGACATGAGCTGAGTAGGAGTTCAGTTGAGGGCCAGACCTCGGGCTCTGCAGAGAAGAATAAGAGGTGCACTGCAGAGCACAGGCCCCAGGCCCAGCTCCACTGCCTATCAGCTTTGGGGCCTGAAGCCCAGGGTCTGGGAGAGAAGAGGCAGATCCTTGATCCACAGTGGTCTCTGAGGTGGAGGCAGTACAAGGATCTGGGGCGGACAACAAGTCCCTGAGATAAATCACTTTGAGGAAGAACACAGTCTGGGCTGGGCTGAGCCTCAGCCTCCAACAGGCTCAGTGCAGTGGGTGGTTGGGCCAGTGTTACTATAGTGTGTGGCTGGGACCCGGGGGAGCAAGCCAACAGAGCTGAAACTTCAGCCACTGCAGGCACACCTTCACCATCGTTCAGAGAGATGGGGCCAGCAAGGCTTCTGAGAGGGGAGGAAGAAAGGCATCTGTTAGGCTGGCAGGGGGGGTTTTCCATGGCCATGACATATGGTGAGAAAGAGTAGCAGCAGGGGCCTGGGCCACTCTCCGGTAGTCCTTCCATCTGGAAATGGAAGCAGAACAGATTCCATGTTTTAAAAAAGTAAGCTTCCAGGGTGCTAAGAAGAAGCCTCTAGAGGGAGGTAACAGACCCCTAGCTTATAAGGAGGGTATGTCCCTGAGCAGCAGCTTTAAGGTAAAGAACTGTGCCTTAATTTGCACCCTGGGTTTGTGGACTCAACACTACTGGCTACAAAGAGGTAAGACACCATACATGGACAATGCCTGGCATGTGACACCAGGTATCCTCAACTGTCTACATTGGTTCAGTCCATCCTCATTATTTACTGCTTCTGTATCTTTGAATTTCCCTACCTGCTATAATTAAATTTATTTGTAACCCCCAAATCAACACTGGTGGTATTTTCTAATTTTCACACACATTTGTGGACAAAAAATTTTGAGTTGCCTGACACTCACATTCCCAGGTGATGCAGAACAAGGTGACAGACTGCCTTCTTGTTTTAGCTCTCATCCTGTAAACCAATGTCCTTGTCACCATCTATTGGGCACCACACTTTTTTCTGCTTTGTAATGGTGACTTCACTGGCCATTCTAGAATGTCCCCCAGTTGTAGTGCTGAAGTGTTCCTACATGCAAGAAGGTTGCGATGAAGAGAAAATAGCACGTGCTAGGGAAGCTTCATTCAGGCATGCGTCATCGTGCTATTAGCCATGACTGTGATGTTAATGATATATGCTAAATAGGCGCCTTTGAACAGAAACACTGAAAACAAGTTCAGTGTTGACCTGCTGACAAAACTGTTGTGGCCCAAGTCTGGCAGGAACCTAACCTTGCATTACCCCTAAGAGCAATGGCTCCGTTTTCACGAAGTCAGTGTTTGTGGTGGCTTTACAGAACATAACAGCTGCAAATAACAAGATTTGACTGCATTAACTATTACAAATGGAGGAATAAAGTGTCCCCATACTAGTATGTGAGTACTCTATTTCTCAATTTCTGGAACCAGACAGACTCTGTTGGGGAAGCTACGATTAGCTGCTGTTGTTCAGATGGAGCCAGATATTGTGCAGGTGGGCCGAGGAACTCACCAAGCGGGCACGGGGGTTGCGATGGTAGTAGAGCTCTTTAAATTCATCCATCCACACTTCAGCTGCACGAACACTGTTAGCCAGAGCCTTGTTGCGGGAGTAGGGAGCTTGCTTGGGGAAAACATGGCCAACGTGGGAACACGGGTGTGTTTCCAGAGTCCCACCACACTGCCAGATCTGCACACAGAGAAAAGGAGAGGCCAGGTGATGAGCAGGGGATGAGCTGCGGGTCCGTAGCATCTGCAGCAAGGAGGTCAGGCACACACAATGCATGATGGATGCTGCCAAGATGCTCAGCCTCCATCGGGCAGGAGGCCACCTACCCAACACATTCATGACAAAGAATGTGGGCAAACAGCAAGAAAGCAGCCCCCAAAACAAATAAGCTATGGGAGCCAAGACCCCAAAGTTCATGCACTAAAGCTCATGCACTTGACTCACAGGAGCATCCACAGAGACCTCGCTGGCAACCCGCTTACTCATTACAGAAAACACAGGCTTGATTACCTGATCTCCTAGCCACAGAAGATAGGAAAGCAGCAAGGAAGAAGAGAGGTTTGGAAGGGGGAAAGGAAGAGCTTCTAGAAACAGTAGAGCAGCCTGACACCTAGGGAAGAGGCAGAGAGACTATTAAAAGCACACGCAAAGACTCAACAGGTCAAGGCATCGGGGCCCATCTCACACTGGGACTGATGGCCTTGAATATCTCATTTTCCCAAACATGGGACAACCAAGCACAGCATCTGGCACTTATTATTGAGGGCGTGAGTCCTCGGTAGAAGGCCAAATTCTTTTTATTCACAGTTTTCATGAGGGCGGGATACCATATAAAATATCATGAAAGATCTTAATTTTCCACTGAAAAGCACGAACATTTACACAAAGTTTTGAAGCTTTAAAATGGAAGACTTCATTAACTGGAAAGGAACTGAAATGCTAGGAGTTCTCCAATGGTTTCCAAGGGCCATGTATAGTAGCACTGGTAGGTAGGCCTTTTATAAAAAGCAGAATTTTGGTCCCACCCTAAAGCTATCAAATCTGACTTTCTAGATTGTGCTTGTCAATCTGCCTTTCTAACAAGTTTCCCCAGCAATTCTTACATGTGCTGACTGGGTGAAGTGGCTCATGCCTATAATCCTGGCACTTCAGAAGGCCAAGGCAGGTGGATCACCTGAGGTCAGGAGTCCGAGACCAGCCTGGCCAACATGGTGAAACCCTGTCTTTACTGAAAATACAAAAATTAGCCAGGTGTGGTGGTGTGTGCCTGTAATCTCACTACTCAGGAGGCCGAAGCAGGAGAATTGCTTGAACCTGGAAGGTGGAGGTTGTAGTGAGCCGAGATCGTGCCACCAAGTTCCAACCTCAATAACAAAGCAAGACTCTGTTTCCAAAAAAAATAAAAAAATTCTTACATGTGTCAAAGTGTGAAAGCCACTGTGCTAAATAAAGAGGAATTAATGAAATAAAGGCTCCAGAAGACAGGATCAGAAGGAACCTAACCCTGAGCACATCACCTCTCTCCTGGTCTCATTTCCTCCTCTCCATACAGTGAGAGAGAACTACTTGCAAGGCCCTTTCTGGCCTCAAATCTAGCAAAAGCACACATTTTAAAAAGCTGAAAAAAGAAGGAAAGCATGTTTATAGGATATGTGTGTCATCATCTTTCAGAATCAGATAAACTCGCAATAGGGAGAAAAGTCCACCAGGGTGGGTCTCACAGCAAATATCATGATTCCCAAAGAGAGAATAAGTTAAGAACATGTCCAAAGAGAAGACTAGAATACTTACCCTAAAGGAGAATTCGAGGTTTTCTCCTCCCCAAACTTCCATTCCTGTATCGTAAGACCCCAGATATTCAAAATATTTCTTACTCACAGCAAACAGCCCACCAGCCATTGTTGGAGACCTAGAAGAATGTGATATCCATCTTTCACTGTAGGCAGCAGAAAACCATCACAGTTATCCAACTACCTTCCCACCACGAGCTCCTTCATTTGTTCATCCATCATCTCTAAGCACACCCTGGCTTTACCTCTGTGCCCCACACTAGGCTGGCACAGATGTACCATACGGTCCCTGCCTTGAGGTGGCTCCCAGGCTTCTCAGCAGACAAGTACTGTGTCTACTAAATAGACCTTAACTAAGGTCAGCCAGGTCCCTGGGGAAATACTGAGGAGGGCAGGGGCAAGAGGGTAGGACCAGGTTTCCTGGAGGAGGCAAGGTCTGCAGGACAAAGGACAGTTAGCCAAGAAGAAGAATGGAAATGGAATGGTTCTCTAGCTTAAGGGTGGGAGAAACCCAGGGGCATTTAGAAGCACAGAGAGCAAGAAGAGAGAATCAAGAGATCAAAGCTTGGAGAGGAAGGCAGGCTGCAGGCCATGGTCATGTGGGGAGGGGTGATCTAGGAAGGTAGGCACTCACAAAGGCCACTGGGAGACCAGTACGCAGAAGACCCTAAAGGCAACTCTGGCATCTGAAAGTGCCCCAAGGGCCAGGTCCTCTCCTGTTGGAGCAGTTTCCCACCAAGACCCAGCCCGCCAGCCTCAGGCTGCTCCTTCCGCTGGCTTGTTTCCCCCCACCCCCACCAAGTTTATCTGGAAACCAGCACTGACTTCAGAAACGGTCCATGGCTTCCAGCCTACACAGCAGAACACTGTAAGGTCAGCATGTCCCACCCAGAGTTGCACAGGCAAAAGGATGAATTCAGAAATAGGAAAAGGGCTGGGAGCGGTGACTCCTGCTTGCAATCCCAGCACTTGGGAGGCTGAGGCGGGCGGATCTCCTGAGGTCAGGAGTTGGAGACCAGCCTGGACAGTATGGTGAAACCCTAAACAACTACTAAAAAAAATATTAAAAATTCTTTTTATATTTTTATAAAAGACCAGGTATGGTGGCGGGCACCTGTAATCCCAGCTACTTAGGAGGCTGAGGCAGGAGAATCACTTGAATCCAGGAGGCGGAGGTTGCAGTGAGCAGAAATCAGGCCACTATATTCCAGACTGCACAACAGAGCTAGACTCCAACTCAAAATAATAATAATAGGGAAAGAGAATTTTGAGAGCATAACCGTTGCTATGTTGCTCAGGCTGGTCTCAAACTCCTGGACCCAAGCAATCCTCCCACCTTGGCTTCCCAAAGTACGGGGATTATAGGCATGAGCCACTGTGCTCAGCCTAAAATTGCATACTTTAAAATGGTTAAAATGGTCAATATGATGCATATTTTACCACAATTTAAAAATTAAATAAAATATACTGATATAAAATATACCAATATAAAATTAAAATATGCCGATATAAAAGTGATGTGTGTAGCAGACATGCTTATAAAAATAAATATTCTGGGCAAAAAAGTGGGAAGAGGGGAGGTAGTTAAGCTGACAGCTGACCATGCCCCCCAGGGCCTCCACTGTCAGGTCAGCCAGATGCCACAAGGCATGCTTGAAAAAACAAGTCACCCAGAAGACAGCTCCTGACCTGATGACATCAACAGGGGACCGCATCTGTATCCTCTCCCTCTCAGGAACTGTGTGCCATGTGAACACCAGCCTCCAGTTGAAACCGCCGATCTGGGGCTCCCCAGAGTTCCCCAGGTATTCAAAGGTGTTCCAGTCAATCACATCAATCACGGGGCACACCACTGCCGACTCCTCTTCATGGATCCTGAAAGCACCCAAGACATCCATCCGTCCCTCCTATGCAGACGGCAGCAGGAAGATAATTGGGAAATTCAAGGGTGAATTCTTGTCTTCCTTCCCGTAAGAGGGAAGAACTCCGGAGAAAGGCCTGCTTCTCTCATTCCAGGTGTCTGTAGCTGTGTCAGAGTCCTGGCAAGTGACCGCCATCAGGGGATGCTGGGGGCCAGGGAGGGCTTTACAACAAAAAAAGTCCCATGACTTTAATATGCTCTGATTCTATCTACGGACATTCTGACCAAACACTCTGATTTCAATTTCTCAGAAGTGCAAGAGGTTTAATCACAAGGAAACATCCTAACATCAAGAAATACTTACCTCCCTAAGAATAGGTGCACCCAGACCAAAGGGTCAGCCTTGGAATTAGAATATAAATTCGAATCCTGCTCTTTATTTGCTGTGTGACATTAGCCAAGTCACCTAACCTTGGAGCCTATTGCCTCAGTGGTAACACAGGAAAAATAATAACCATTTAGAGGGTTAATGTGAGGATTTCCTGGGAAAATGTAAGTTGGCTGGCAGAGAACCTGAAACAACTGCTATTTTTTTCTTTTAATTTGTATTTCTGTTGAAATATTACACATAGTGAAAAATGCTCCTTTTGCAGGTACCAGCCTGTGTGTTGGTTTCAACTGTTCCCTCCACAACATTTTTATACTTACTATTTACCCAGAAAAATTAAAAATTAAAAAAATCCATTTTAAAATTCCCCAGGTATATATCTAACGGACAACCGAGGTGGAAAAATCCCCTCATCTACAGGCATGCAGCAGGAAGAGGGCAGGCCTGTGTCTAAAGGGTGGAATGAAGAGTAATTCTAGAAGCATTAATTCATCAGCTGAAGAGAAAGAAATGTCCTCTCCCTGTGACTTCAGATCAGCATAGAGGTGGCCATCTATGAGTGCAGTGGGGGAACAGAGGAGGGGGAGCACTCGACCATCACTGTGTTCTAAATAGTCTCCATCTCCATCACAGGCTGGAGGAGCCACAAGTCTGCTGCTGGGGAAGCTCATCAGAGCTGAGGAGGAGAAAGAGATGGCTATAGGACCCACAGCTGACAAGGAACCAGGACAGCAGGAAGTGGCAGGGCAGCGGGCAGCTGGGTCACACCCAGGAAGGAAGGCAAGTGGGTCCCCAGCTCTTCCAGACAACTCTAACAACCACAGTGTTGAGGTCTATGGGAAAGCAGTTTGCCATCTGCAGAGACCCTGTGCCTCTAGCCCTTTGCCTGCTCCACAGAAGGGAGGCTAAGCCAACATCCCCTCCTTCCTCTCCCACCTGGGAGCTCCTGGTTGGCCAGCCTAGTGCCTGACTTCCATGATGCAGAAACAGAAAGGGCAGAGAGATAAGGCAGAGCATGGGCAGGAAAGAGACAGAAGGGAACAAAAATCAGGCCCCAGCAGATGGTGGCTTCTTGAGGGGGGCAGGTGGGAGGGTGGCCTTGAGAACAGCGCCCAAGGACCAGCTGAGCCCAGGCAATCTGATAACTCTCAAGCAACGTGATGAGTCTGTCCCTCATGCTACCTACATCAGGAAATGTGCTGTCTCTCCCCTGACGGGTGGCTCACGTACCTTTGCAGCAGCGGCTCCAGCCACCCCTCGTGGCACTCACAGTGACAGTCCAGGAAGGTCAGAACATCGCCCCTCGCCACAGATGCCCCAAGCAGCCGGGCTCGCACCAGGCCCTCTCTCTTGCTGGCACGGATCAGGCGCACTTTGGGCAGGCCCGAAAGCTCATTCGCCAAGCGCTCCTTCAGGTGCTCTAGGGAGGTAAACAAAGCAACAGGGGTCACCATAACACTCTTTTTTTTTTTTTGAGACAGAGTCTCCCTCTGTCACCAGACTGGTATGCAGTGGAGCAATCTCAGCTCACTGCAACCTCCCGGGTTCAAGTGATTCTCCTGCCTCAGCCTCCTGAATAGCTAGGACTAAAGGCACGTATCACCATTCCTGGCTAATTTTTTATTTTTAGTAAAGACAGGATTTCACCATGTTGGCCAGGATGGTCTCAATCTCTTGATCTTGTGATCCACCTGCCTCGGACTCCAAAAGTGCTAGGATTACAGGCATCAGCCACTGCGCCCAGCCACCATGACACTCTTGAAGGAGTGTTTCATCCCAAGCCAGGGCCTTCTGGGCCTCCCTGTCCCAAACAGAAGATGAAATAGACAGAAGCCTCCTTTGCTCTGCCACCTGGGACATCCTTATCTCCCCTAGAACCAAGGTTGGAAGTGCTCTGAAGGCCAGGAGGAGGCTGGGGGAGGAATTCCAGAACCACTATTTGCTCCTCATCAAAACAAATGCATGTGGAATCATACACTTCAAATAGGTGAACTGAATGGTATCTGAATATATTTCAATAAAGCTGTTACAAAAAATGCTTTATAGTTTTGACTCGTCAGCATTTAAAAATCCAAAAACACATGAATCATCTAACCACGATTTTCGTAAAAACAGTAATTATGGCTGGGCACGGTGGCTCATGCCTCCCAGCACTTTGGGAGGCCAAGGCAGGTGGATCTTAAGGTCAAGCGATCGAGACCATCCTGACCAACATGGTAAAACCCCATCTCTACTAAAAATACAAAAATTAGCTGGGCATGGTGGCATGTGCCTGTAGTCTCAGCTTACTCAGGAGGCTAAGGAAGGAGAATTGCTTGAACCAGGGAGGCGGAGGTTGCAGTGAGCCAAGATAATGCCACTGTACTCCAGCCTGATGACAGAGTGAGGCTCCATCCCAAATTAAAAAAAGTAGTAATTATGCTAATAGAAATTTTCTCAGGAGTACTTTACAGTTTATACAGTAGTAGTAACAATAGTAATAGCCAAAACTAAAGAAGACCTGCTATACCAAATACTACTTAGGTGATTTCCAGATAGCGCAGCTGATCCTCATAACAATCCTCTGAGGCAGGTACTAGTCTTATCCCATTTCACAGATGAGGGCATTGAGGCCAAGAGGGGAATCCAGCTCCAAATTCTACAAGCTAACACTGCTGCCCAGAGCAGCCACCAGAGTGAAAGCCTGTCTATAAATAAATCAATAAATAAAAGCATTCATTGGTTGATTTTTTTTTTTTTTTTGAGACAGGGTCTCACTCTGTCACCCAGGCTAGAGTGGCAGTGGCGCAATCACGGCTCACTGCAGCCTCAACCTCTTGGGCTCAAGCGATCCTCCCACCTTGGCCTCCCAAGTAGCTGAGACTACAAATATGCACACCACACCTAGTTACTTTTAAAATTTTTTGTAGAGATAGGGTCTTCCTATGTTGCCCAGGCTGGTCTCAAATTCCTGGGCTCAAGCAATCCTCCCACCTTGGCCTCCCAAAGTGCTGGGATTACAGGCATGAGCCACCATGCTCAGCCAATTTTTTTTTTTTTTAATCCAAATTATAACTGCAAATGAGTTGATGGCAGGAATAAGGGAAGTAACTCTGCAAGCAAAGCTAATTAGCTAGAGTACCCAGTGACCCCATGAGTGCATGTGTGGCTGGCTTGCATTCATGATGGATCTCATCAGCGTTAATTTTATGTCTGCCTGAACTGTCTCTCTGCATCTGGGAGGGCCTGACACCCTTTCATCAAGCTCACACTGACACTGCAGAAATGGTGGGGAGGGGAGGCCGGGCAGGACTTCCTAACTCATTGCAGGTTAAAGCGGGACATCGCACCTGTTTTCCCAAGTTCCCACAATGGCAGGAAGCGAAGCTTGGTCCACACTGCCTCACATTTTTATGAAAGAATTGAGATGTGTCAGAGGAATTCATATGGTATTCCTGCCTGCTGAGGAGCTATTTAATCTCATAATGATAAAATAAATAGTCTGCTCTTTGCCTTTAGATTAATATATCTGTGAAATGCTGTTTTTTTCATGTTGCAACTTTTTAAACATTATAAAAATAGAAGTTATCATCTAACAAGAGCTCATAAATGCCAAGCGCCTACCCAGCACATTACCCTCCTCAACTCATTCAACACTCAGGATGATGCTACAAGGTAGAAGCTATTATTACTCCCATTTTACAGAGGCTGAAGCCAAGGCTGAAATCGGTTGAGGTCACTGCTCAAAGCTGTACAGTCGCTAGGTGTTGGAGGGGGATTCAGGCTCATGCAGTGTGGTCCAGAACCAGTGTCTACACAGAGAGATTTAAAACAACTCTGGGAGAAAAGGGAAAAAGGAAATGTAAATGAGCACCGACTATGTGCCAGCTGCTACACGAGGTTCTGTCCTATACATGATTTATTCCTCACTCTAATTCTCTTGAGGTAGGTGCAGACAGACCCCTTCACAGGTGAGAAACTGAGGCCCAGATAAGACAAACAAGGTGCCGCGACTGCATCATGGGAAAGCTCGCCTCGGCCCCAGGAGCCCTGACTCCAGAACCCAGCGCCTACTAGGCTATGGTCAGCACCAAACCCCAGCCTGTCACAGACACCGTCACAGACTCTGCTGCTTGTGCCCTAAACCCATTCTCCCTGTGACCTGTAACTGGGCACACAGCCAGCAGGATAAAGGCCATAGCTCCTGGCCTCCCTTGCAGCTACGTGTGGCCAGGCAACCATGCTCTGCTCAACAGAATGTGCAGAGAACTTCCAAGCAGTGCCCTCAAGAGAAAGTGTGTGGCTCTCCTTCCCCTTTTGCCTTCTGGTTGACGAGAGTGAGTAGGAGGTAAAAAACCAGCCCAGTCCATGAGGACAAAGGCAGCAGAGCACCCTAAAGAAGGTGGGAACAGGCACAGAAGGAGCTGAGGCCCCATCCACCAAGAAGCCACCACACCCATCCTACACTAGCAAACCAGATCCATGATGTGAGAAGTCTATTTCTATCTTCTGTGAATCACTATTGAGTCTGTGAAAAAATGTACATACCTATTAGAACACACAGAGGCCAGTTTTGAAGTCAAAGCAAGTGCAGTGTCTGAGGTAGCAGATGCCCCATCAGCAGGGGTTGCTTCCCTTTGAGACAGGCTGTAGCAACTAAGCCCACAGCTTTACCTGCCGTTACAGCCTTGACACTGCTCTTGGTTCAGCTTAGCTGCTCCCACTTCAGCTAGGCCCCAAGGATTCATGGGCTGATGTTACTTGTCAGCACCACCAGTCCCGGCCAAGCCAAGGCTCTGCTGCATGTGGGCACCACAGAAGCCCCTCCACCCTTCCCTGCCTCCATCCTCACCCAGCCCCTCCCCTGCCATCAGCCATTCCCCACACAGCAGGCTCAGTGAGCTCCTCAGATGGACCTGGACCTTGCTGTCCCCACAGCTCCCCATCATGCTGACACTTAAGCCTCAACCCCCTATGGTGGCCTCCAAGGCCCTACCAGATATGACCCGACCATCCTGCAACCCCACCTCTTACATCACCTCCACTGGCCGATGGTTGGTCCCAGAAAACACCCAGAGAATGCCCCGCTTCTTTTAGTTTCCATGCCTGCTGTTTCTGGGCTGCTATCCCTGAGGTCTTTGGGTGTAGGGGGACACAGGAAGCTGATCCTTACTGGGCCTACCCTAGCCCTCTGCATCCCACTCTCACCTCCCAGACACTGTCACAGAAGGACAGGCTCTTCCCAGAGCTAGAGAGAGATACAGGGACTCACCTCTATCACTGTAGTCATCTACAAGGATCACTTCTTCCAGCAGGATATCCGGGGATGTCTCAAGGACACTGTAAACTGTCCGAAGGAGAGTTGACCAGGCTTCATTATAAAATGCTATGATAACAGATGTCCTGGGCAAATTATCGTAATCATATTTCTTCTCTTTGCACCTGCAAATACAGTGCAACTTCAGGAACTAAGAACCTAGCCCAGGCTGACACTGGGGAGGGAGCGACAAAGGGAACATAGGTCATGGTCCCCTGGGGAAGGGAACATAATCCGCTGAAGGATCTTCCAGAGCTCCCCTTGTGGCACTAGGAGCCCCAGCAGACTCCAAGAAAGGTCCTAACCATGACCCCCACGTAGCTTTTACTGTGGGATACTGTTTTAAGCTGTAAAGCAACTTTCAAATTTGAGCGACATACAAACCAGGCAGAATAAGCAGGAAGGAAACTGGCACTTCTTCCTTCCCCATTGCCCTCCTCTCTGGTCACTCGGCCACAATCCCACTCCCAGGCCTTGGCTCAGACTGTTCCCTCTACTGGGAATGCCCTTCCTCCCTTCTCTACTTGGCAAACTCCTTGTCCTCTTTCAACAACAGCTGAGGTCTGTTATCTGTGAACTGCCTGGGACCACCTACCTCAGGCAGTTGATGGCTCCTCAATGCTCCTCCAGCACCTGGCCCACCTCCACCTCGGCATGTGCCACTCATAGTATTTTGGTATTCAAGTACCACTGTACCACTCCCTACCTTCTTCCAACATCCACTTCTGTATAGGCTTAGCAAAGGTGGTGCCCCAAATACATAAACTAGAATTGTGGCTAAGACCTATGAACACTCCAGGAAGGACTCTGCAGAGGACACTGGTTACCTCCCCAGTATCCCTGCTGCCACCCGCCCTGCAAGATGTGGCAGCTGTGTGGCAGGGTGGGGCTGAGCCCACCCAGCTGCAGCAGTGGGCCTGACTGGCAGTGATTAGAACCAATAAGCTCCCTCTTTGTTTAGCAATTTGCTGTCACTTTGAACTGAAGGTTGACTGGTTGACACAGAATTCTATCCTGAGTGACTGATGACAAATTCCCAATGTCACAGGACTGACTAAGGGGCAGTGCCTGGAGACTGTCAGTGGGAAGTAGCTAAGGGCAAGGTGCGAGAAGGACACCATGGGGATACCAGAAGGACCAGAGTTTGAATGCTGGGGGCTGGCCAAAGGCTAGACCAAGGGATCAGCTAGATATTCAAGAAGGGGGTTAAATGCTGGAGAGCAGCCAGGGTCCCTGGATAGCTAAGGCAAGGCCTTCCCCAGACAAGCTCAGGGACAGATCAAAGAGGACAGGAGAAAAGATACCAAACCAGGCAGGAGGAAAAGGGTAAGTGACATCTGCTGTCTACCACAAACCAGCATTGTGCCACTGGGCCCTTTATTAGTCAGTCACCAAACACTTCCTGAGCACGCACTGCTTGCCAGATAGGCCCGACCCCTGCTCCCATGGAGCTCACATTCAGGGGGACAATAATCAAGTAAACAAAAAAGTGATCGGGCTATGGAAAATGGAAAGGAGGGTAATAAAAAAGAACAACTTTGAAACTATGAAAGTGAAAAAGAGGGCCAGGCACAGTGACTCATGCCTGTAATCCCAGCACTTTGGGAGGCGGAGGCAGGTAGATCATGAGGTCAGGAGTTCAAGACTGGCCTGGCCAAGATGGTGAAACGCTGTCTCTACTAAAAATACAAAAATTAGCTGGGTGCGGTACCACACACCTATAATCCCAGCTATGTGGGAGGCTGAGGCAGAGAATGGCTTAAACCCAGGAGGCAGAGGTTGCAGTGAGCCAAGATTGCACCACTGCACTCCAGCCTGGGCAACAGTGCAAGATTTTGTCTAAAAAAAAAAGTGATAAAAAGAGGAGTGGGGAATGGGAAGGAGAGCAACTACAGGGCAGGTGAGCTGGGAGGGGCGCTTGGAAGAGGTATTTAGGCATTTAGGATGACTTGAATGATGAGGGACCCAGCCCCAGGAAAAGTCAGAGAAGAGCCCTTAGCATACAAAAGTATTTGTTTTTTCTTCTTTTATTTTACGATTAGAAATTTCAACATTAAAAAAGCAGAACAAGGCCAGGTGCAATCACTGACGCCTGTAATCTCAGCACTTTCAGAGGCTGAGGCAGGTGGATCACTTGAGGCCAAGAGTTCGAGACCAGCCTGATCAACATGGTGAAACCCCATCTTTACTAAAAATACAAAAATTAGCCAGATGTGGTGGCACGTGTCTGTAATCCCAGCTACTCGGGAGGCTGAAGCATGAGAATCACTTGAACCCCAGGAGGTATAAGTGGCAGTGAGCCAAGACTGTGCCACTGCACGCCAGCCTAGACAACAGATCAAGACTCTATCTCAAAAAAAAAAAAAGTAGAACAAATGAAAAACTGCTGGGTACCCTTTGCCTAGTGACAACAATTCTCAACTCATGGTCAATCTATCCTGATTCATCTATGTCAACACCACTCCCTCTGCCCCAGATTCTCTCTAAAGAAAATCCAGCATATTGTAGCCTCCAAAAATAGTTCAGTATGTATCTCTCACAGGTAAGGACTCTTTTTTTAATAAGCATAGTTTCCTTGTCATTCCTTAGAAGTGACCTTAGTGCTCCAGTCTATAGTATTTCAACAAAGTTAAGCAGCCCTGGGTTGGAAGACACAATATTCTTTAATGAACCGATAAGAAGAGATACCATCTTGCATCAGTCAAAATGGCCATTATTAAAAAGTCAAAAAACAACAGATACTGGTGAGGTTGTGGAGAAAGAGGAATGCTTTTACACTGTTGGTGGGAGTGTAAATTAGTTCAACCATTGTGGAAGGCAGTGTGGCAATTCCTCAAGGACCTAGAGGCAGAAATACCATTTGACCCAACAATCCCATTACTGGGTATACACCCAAAGGAATATAAATCATTCTGTTACAAAGATACACGCACACATATGTTCACTGCAGTACTGTTCACAATAGCAAAGACATGAAATCAACCTAAATGCCTATCAATGACAGACTGAATAAAGAAAATGTGGTATATATACACCATGGAATACCATGCAGCCATAAAGAGAATGAGATTAAGTCCTTTGCAGGGACACGGATAGAACTGGAAGCCATCATCCTCAGCAAACTATGGCAAGAACAGAAAACCAAATACCACATGTTCTCACTTATAAGTGAGGGCTGAATTATGAGAACACATGGATATATGGAGGAGGACAACACACACTGGGGCCTGTCAGAGGTGGGGGTGGGAGGAGGAAGAACATCAGGAAGAATAGCAAATGCATGCAGGGCTTAATACCTAGGTGATGCGATGATCTGTGCAGCAAACCACCATGGCACATGTTTACCTATGTAACAAACATGTACAACCTGCACAGGTGCCCATGAACTTTAAAGTTGGGAGGAAAAAAAGCCAAGTGCTGCATAACGGTAAGATGCACTGATTTTTAAGACACATGCTAATTTTAGAAATGATGAAATATGGGGAAAAATATGCCTCTGAATTGATGACATGTAGTACTTCATTTTACCTTCAAAACCACTTCCTATGTTCACCGCTCCCACGTTAAAGGCTAAGAAAGGCAGAGTGACTTGGTTGGTTCACAGAGCACCTGCTAGTGTGTACTGGGCTGAGATCTCTGTGTCCAGGGATCTTGTTGCAAGGTTCTGGTTTGTTCCTTCTATCCCACAGGAGGCTCAGGTGGGCCATCTGAATCTAAAGATCCCTGTATCACATCTCCCCACCTGGCCCTCCCTCCTACCAAGACAAGGACAATTTCTCTTCTCCCTTTTGGGGTCTAGGGTCCTCTTCCCTGGAATGAGTTCCATGTGCCTCTTCCTAATGCCAGGACCACTTCTACAGCATGTTCCAAGGCTGCCTGGCAGTGGCCTTGCTCTGCTGTCACTGGGATGGTTTCCCTTTAGCTGTGAACAGGATTATCTAAGAATCTCTGATAGGGGCTGGCTCTTCTCAGCCAGCTTTATATACTCATCCCTGCTGCATCTGGAGGCCCTGATCTGGGCACTTGAGAAGAGACCAACCCAGGCTAGAAGCATGAAAGCTCTGATGTCGTGAAGCCACTGGGCATCCCCACCAGCACCTAGCCAGCCAGAAGCCGAATCCCCAGACACCATAGGCTTTCAACTCATGTAAGTAGTTAACTTAGCATTGACCCCATGGAAGGCTTTGTGCTCCAGAGAAGGGAGTCTGGTCCACAATCAAGGGGAGGAGAATGTGGCTCCATCTCTTGGACAGAGGCTATCAAAGAATTTGCAGATATATTTTAAAACCACCACACATGCCGAGCGCGGTGGCTCATGCCTGTAATCCCAGCACTTTGGGAGGCTGAGGCAGGTGGATTGCTTGAGGTCAGGAGTTCGAGACCAGGCTGGCCAGCCCTGTCTTTAAAAAAAAAAAAAATATATATATATATATATTTATATATATATATATATATATTTATATATATATATTAAATATATATATATAAATATATATATTAAAAAATATATATAAATATATATATATTAAAATATATATATATATAAATATATTAAAATATATATATATTAAAAATATATATATATTTTTTTTTAAAAAAAAAAAAAAACAAAAAGAAACCATACATGAAAAGCAGGAGAAACACTGTGTGACTTCCAAGACTAGATCATGAAACGCTGAGGTTTCCTATTTGTTTCCTCAATGGAATGTATCATCCATTCTGGAGAAAGCTGGCTGCCATGTTGTGAGGATACTCAAGCAGCCCTATGGAGGAGTCTATGTGGCAAGCAACTGAGGCTTCCTGCCAACAGCCATTGCAATCTTTCCGGCCACGTGAATGAGCCATTTTGGAAGCAGAACCTCCAGCCCCACCCAATTATGCCTTCAGGGGATCAAAGTTCCAAGTGACAGCTTGGCTATAATCTCAAGAGATATTCCAAGCCAGAACCACCCAGCTAAGCAACTCCTAAATTCCTAGTTCATAGAAACTATGTGAAATAATAAGTGTTTATTGTTATTTTAAGCCACTAAACTTTGTGGTAATACATACTATGAAATAAATCACAAGGAAAGTATCTGACAGACCCAAACTGAGACATATTTTATAAACCAATGGGCCTTTACTCTTTAAAAATGTCGATGTCACAAGAGACCATGAGAGGCTGAGGAAATGTTACCAACTGAGGGAGGCCAAAGAAGTACCACAACGGGCTGACTAAAATGTCACACCTGATTCTTGCTTACATACTGAATTAGGATGAAAAAATCTCACTGTAAAAGTGGGGACAGCTATAGACATCCAACATTTGATATTACATCACAGTAGCATTAGCATGAAAGGATGCCCTTGCTCTTTGAAAACACATGCTGAAAGTAGTGACAGGTAAAGAACTGTTATTTCCGTAACTTCCTCTCAAATGTGTATAATATTACAGCAGACATACAGAAAGAGAAAAAAAAGTAAATGGGCCAAAACAATAATGGGTGGATCTAGGTGGAGGATTTATAGAAGTTTGTTAGGGTAGACTCACAAATTTTCTCCAGGTTTAAATTTTTCCAAAATAAAACTTTAATATAAAAAGAAGAAAAAAAGGTCCAATGTTGTGAAGGACATACCCAAACACCAAGCCCGTTCTGATCCACAGCTATGTATCCAATCTTAGTGGCCCCTACAAATGCCCTCCCCAAGTCTCATTATTTCTCATATCTACCAAAACATCCCCCCTCCAACAAGTACATGCTATAGAAAATGGAAAACATATGTGTGTGTATATATGATAAAAGTATTAATAAGTGTGAGTTGATTATTAAGCCCCTGAGTACTAGACAGGATGCAGAGAAAAGCTAGATTGTGTTGAGTTATAGCCCACCAGGAGCCTCAGAAAGAATTAACCAAGAGACCGGGTGTGGTGGCTCACACTTGTAATCTCAGCATTTTGAGGGGCCAAGGCGGGACGATTGCTTGAGCCCAGGAATTGGAGACCAGCCTGGGCAACATGGCAAAAACCTGTCTCTACCAAAAATACAACAATTAGCTGGACATGATGGCACAGAAATGTAGTCCCAGCTACTCAGGAGGCTGAGGTGGAAGGATGGTTTGAGCCAGGGAGTGGGGGGGTTGCAGTGAACTGATAGCGCACCATTGCACTCCAGCCTGGGCGACAGGGCCAGACCCTGTCTCAAAAAACAAAAAAAGACACACAAAAAATTAATTGCTTACACTACATGAAAAGTGTTTTTGTGAAACGTGAAATAAAGATTTTTTTCTTAAGATGCCCCTAAAACTTCATTTCAAACACGCACTAAGTTCAAAGAGAAGTAGGTGACAATAAGGACGGTGAAGTGAGGTTTTCAAAGTGAAGTGCATTCAATGTAAAGAACTATCCTGGCCGGGCGTGGTGGCTCACACCTGTAATCCAAGCACTGTGGAGGCCAAGGCAGGCGGATCACCTGAGGTCGGGAGTTCAAGACCAGCCTGACCAACATGGTGAAACCCCATCTTTAAAAAAAAAGAACTATCCTTTAGTCTGAAATCACATCCCTACTATTTGGGATTCAAATGTATTTACTCTCTGTTTGACCAGAGTTGGAACCATATGTCAGCCCTGCTTTGTTTTTTGTTGTTTTCAATAGGTTTTCACTAAAACCAGTGGCCTTGGGCCACCATTCTAGAATGTCTAGGTGGGCTCTTCGTGTTATCTAAATCACAAGAAGGCTGGGTGCCGGTTTCTCACTTAGCATTCAGAGCTTTAAAATGTTCCTCTTTTCTTTGATCTCGTATCAATATACACAAACATTTCTTGCCAAGTAATAATTAGAATATCCTGAAGGAGGCTTGTTTTAAAATGTTTTCTTTGTAACATTATTTATAATAGCAAAAAGCTGTAAACAATTTCAATGTCCAACAAGAAGAAAATATAGTATAGTATGACTGCATGAATAAATCATGGCCATGTATTTTCAGCACGCCTTGAACTTTACCTGGTGATGACACTGTCCTTTGTTGAGTGCTTACTACATCAGAGGAACCATGTAAAACAACAAATCAACATCTGTTAGAGAATACTTAACGATAAAGGAGAATGGTCACACTACAACATTAAATCAAAAAGGCAGGGTAGAAATCTACAAATAGCCAATTCTAGAAACAACAATGTGTATGTGAGTGTGTTCACACAAAAACAATAAATAGAAAGAAATACATCAAAACGTTATCAATGATGATCTCTAAGAAGTGAGATTATTGCTGATTCTTATTTAATTTTTATATTTTTATGCATTCTAAAATTGTCCTACAATGAACATCGATAATTTTTATAATCACAGGAAATACTATTTTTAAAAGATTAGATCATATTTCCTTAGTTCCTCACAGCAAATGCCTTCATTGAGCAATAATTTCATACTCTGCCCTTTCTCTTTTTCTTGTCCTGGTATAGCTTCTGTTTCTTTTTTGAAATCATCTCCTGCCAGGCGCGGTGGCTCATGCCAGTAATTCCAGCACTTTGGGAGGCCGAGGCAGGCGGATTGCCTGAGCTCAGGAGTTCGAGACCAGCCTGGGCAACATAGTGAAACCCTGTCTCTACTAAATATAAAAAATTAGCTGGGTGTGATGGTGTGTGCCTGTAATCCCAACTACTCGAGGAGCTGAGGCAATAGAATCACTTGAACCTGGGAGGCAGAGGTTGCAATGATCCGAGATTGTGCCACTGCACTCCAGCCTGGGTGACAGAGTAAGACTCTGTCTCCAAAAAAAAGGGAATCTCCTAAAGGCATTCTCTTTTATAAGGTTCAACACCAATGCTCCTTGACTTACAGTGGGGTTACAGCCTAATAAACTCATCATAAGTTGAAAATATTCTAAGTTGAAAACGCATTTAATATACCTAACCTACTGAACATCACAGCTCAGCCTAGCCTGTTTTAAATATGCTCAGAACACATCCAGTAGTCTACAGTTGGGCAAAATCATCTAACACAAACCTACTGTATAAAAAAGTACTGGATGTCTCATATAATTTATTGAATATGTACCAAAAGTGAAAACCAGAATGGTTGCGTGGGTACTCTGAGAGAGTTGGAAAATCATAAGTCAAACCATCTTAAATTGGAGATCGTCTGTATATCTTTTTGAAATGTCTCTAAGTTTGCTTCCAGAAAAAACACTTTCTCCTTTTCCAGACTGATAAAAATCTACGCATCCTTTGATCATACAAAGATAGCTATGTATCACTTCAGAGTTCCAAATTTGCCTTGAGGACAAAAGGAAGCTCAGAACTGGATTTAATGCCACATCACAGTATGTAATCATTTCCTTAAGTTTCTGGTATATTGCATGTGCTTTTTAAGAGCAGAAGCTGAGCTGTGTTTGTCTCTGCGTTTTCAGCGTGCCTTGCACTTTACTCGGTAATAACAGTACTGTTTGTTGAGTGCTTACTACTACACGAGAGGCACCATATAAGCATTTTATACAAATTACTTCATGTAGCCTTTGTAACAACCCCACTGGGTAGGGACTATAATAATCTCTGCTAGTAGAATATTTATTTATGTATTATATGGATGTGAATTAATTAATGGATTCAATAAATGCATCTTGAACTTTTTTTTTTTTTACCCAGGCTGAAGTGCAGTGGTGGGATCTTGGCTCACTGCACCCTCCACCTCCCAGGTTCAAGCAATTCTCCTGCCTCAACCTCCCAAGTAGCTGGGATTACAGGCGACCACCACCATGCCTGGCTAATTTTTGTATTTTTAGTAGAGACGGGGTTTTGCCATGTTGGCCAGACTGGCCTCGAACTCCTGACCTCAAGTGATCTTCCTGACTCGGCCTCCCAAAGTTCTGGGATTACAGGCATGACCCACTGTGCCTGGCCCCTCCTGATCTTCTTTTATATTTATATTAAGGTTATTACATAAATGTCTTTTTTTAAAGAAATCAACTCATATCCTCTGTAGAACATGCTAAGGAGATCGTAATGTACATTTTTGTGTCTTACTTGACTAGAATCCTTTCTCCTTTCTTCATTGTACTGCACCTTGATTTCTCTTTCAAGAGCCTACCTTTTTCAACTCTCAGTCAATGTGGTTTGGAGGGCTGAGGATACACAAGCACCTGCATATACATACACAGACACGCAGACACACATACACACAGACACACACCCCTACCCCTGGGAAGGTTACACGCCTCAGGCCTGACCAGTCAATAGTTTCCTAATGACATCATTTGAGACCCTGAATCCAGGGTCCAGAATAACCTGAACCCAGTGCTCATCCCGGACTTTTCCGTAACAGAAGCCAATATATTTTCTTCTATATTTAAGTCAGTTTGCATTGGGCTTTCAGTCACTTTCAACAAAAAGAATCCTGACTAGTATAGAAAATAATTATTTTTATTATTATTATTATTATTTACTTTTTTTTTTAGGGAGGGAAGGAGGAAGGGAGGAAGGCAGGAAGGGAGGGAAGGAGGAAGGGAGGGAGGAAGGAAGGGATGAAGGAAGGAAGGAAGGGAGGAAGGGGGGAGGGAGAGAGGGAGGGAGGGAGGGAGGGAGGGAAGGAGGGAGGGAGGGAGGGAGGGAGGGAAGGAGGGAGGGAGGAAGGGAGGGAGGGAAGGGAAGGAAGGAAATCAAGCAATGAGAGAGACATTGCCGACCTGGATCTAGAGGTTTACAAGTTGATTTCTTTTTTTGAGAGAAGGAAAGAAGAAAAAAAATGAGTAAAGGAGAGAAAGAAAGAGGAAGAGAGGGAGGGTGAACGGAAATATTGCTTTATTCTGAAAAAAAAAATGGGTATTAATAATGGCCAATCAATGTTTCATTTAAACCTATGGGTAGGTGTGATGTGGTATTGACAAGAATGTATATTTTGTGTATTTGACGTGGAGAGCTCTATAAATATTTATTAAGTTTACTTGTTCCGGATCTGGGTTCGAGTCCTTGATATCCTTATTAATTTTCTGTCTCATTGAATCTAAGTCTCTATGTATCTGGGTGTTAGGATCGTTAGCTCTTGTTGTTGCATTGATCCTTTTACCACTATATCTTTGCTGCTTTAAAATCTATTTTATCCGATACGAGAATTGCAACTCCTGCTTTTTATTTATTTATTTATTTGTTTATTTTTGCTCTCCATTTGGTTGGTAAATCTTTCTCCATTCCTTTGTTTTGAGTCTTTGTGTATCCTTGCATGTGAAACAGGTCTGGATGTAACATGCCATTGGGTTTTGGCTGTGTCTTTTGATTGGGGGATTTAGTCGATTTAAATTTAGGGTTACTGCCATTTGATGTTAACTGGCTGTTTGATCCATTCGTTGATGTAAATTCTTCTTTATGTCGGTGCTCTTTACTTTTTGGTATATTTTTAGTAAGGCTAATACTGGTTGTTTCTTTCTGTATGTAATGCCTCTTTCAGAAGCTCTTGCAAAGCAGGCCTGGTGGTAATAAAATCTCTGAGTACTTGCTTGTTCATAAAAGATTTTATTTTTCCTTCAGTTGTGAAGCTTAGTTTGGCTGGTTATGAAATTCTGGGCTGAAGGTTCTGTTCTTTGAGGATGTTGAATATTGGCCCCCACTCTCTTCTGGTTTGTAGAGTTTCTGCTGAGAGATCTGCTGTAAGTCTGATAGGCTTGCCTTTGTGGGTAACCTGACCTTTCTCTCTGGCTGCCCTTAGTATTTTCTCCTTCGTTTCAACCCTGTTGAATCTAACAATTATGTGCTTTGGGGTTGCTGTTCTTGAGAAATATCTTTGTGGTGTTCTCTGTATTACCTGGGGTTGAATATTGACCTGCTTTGCTACTTTAGGAAAATTTTCCTGAATAATATCCTGAAGGATATTTTCCAGCTTGGATTCATTCTCTCCGTTGCATTCAGGCACACCTATCAAACGTAAATTTGGTCTTTTCACATAGTCCCACATTTCTTGGAGACTTTTTATCCTTTTATCTCTAATCTTGTCTTCTTGTTTTCTTTCATTAAGTTGGACTTTGACCTCTGATATCCTTTCTTCTGCTTGAACAATTTGAGTGTTTAAACCTGTGCATACTTCTCGGAGTTCCTGTATTGTACTCTTCAGTTCCATTCATTCACTTATATTCCTCTCTAAGTTGTCTATTCTCAATAGGATTTCATCAAACCTTTTTTCAAAGTTCCTAGTTTCTTTATGTTGGGCTACAACATGTTCTTTTAACTCACAGAAGTTTCTTATTATCCATTCCCTGAAGAGTGATTCTGTTATTGGGATGCACTCGTTCTCCATCAAGCCTTGTTCCATTGTCGACGTGGAACTGTGATCATCTTTAGAGGGAGAGGCGTTCTGATTTTGAGTATTCTCAGCCTTTTTACGCTGGTTTCTTCCCATCATTGTAAATTTATCCTCCTGTCGTCTTTGAAATTACCTACTTTCAGATTAGGTCTCTTGAGTGGACGTCCAAGTTGTTAGTTCCCAGGGCCAGAACGCGGCCTTAAGACTGATGGTCCTTTTCTGCCCAGGATTCTCCTGTCTGGCTTCCTTCTTGTGTCCGTAATGGGAGACTCTGCCTTCCTGGGGCTCCAAACCTCGGTCAGAAGGGGAACCAGTCTCGTTTACTCTGCGCCTAGAGCTGCCGCGCTAAGGTGCTGTCACAGCCTCTGCGCCAGCCTCAGGAGTCATGCTGGGGACCCGTGTGGGTCCTCCAAACCTTGGCCAGAAGGGGAGCCGGCCCTGTTTACTCTGCTCCGAGAGCTGCCACGCCGAGGTGCTGGCGAAACCGCTGCACCGGCCACAAGAGTCACGCTGGCGACCTGTGTGGTTCCTCCACTGGGGATCTTCTGCTCCATGAGTGACCAGAATTTGTCTGAAAGTGTGGCGTCCTCTAGTCCTCTGCGCTTTGACTGAGAGCTGCAATCCCGAGCTGTTATCAATCGGCCATCTTGGATCATTCTCCAGAAAATAATTATTTTTAAAAAGTGAATATAGACTTCTACTTCTGGTAACACGGAAGACTAAGATGTCTAGGGAAACCTTCCTGGTATATACACCCAAAAAAATTTTGATAAAGTTTTAAAAAAATCTTTTGGCCGGGTGCTATGGCTCATGCCTGTAATCCCAGCACTTTGGGAGGCTGAAGTGGATGGATCACCTAAGGTCAGGAGTTCGAGACTAGCCTGGCCAATATGGTGAAATCCTGTTTCTACAAAAAATACAAAAATTAGCTGGGCGTGGTGGCAGGCGCCTGTAATCTCAGCTACTAGGGAGGCTGAGGCACTTGAACCCAGGAGGCAGAGGTTGCAGTGAGCCAAGATTGTGCCATTGCATTCCAGCCTCAAAAAAAATAAAATAAAATAAATATTTTAAATATATGGCTTAGTTGACAGGAAAGTAAAAGAAGTCTTTATCATACAGGAACAACAAGCAAATACTAATCTAGATAACATAATTACCAGACATAGAATATAAAATAAGTACGCTTAATATGCTTAAATAAAAGAAGACCTCAAATGAATGACAAAGAAACAAGAATGACAGAGAGATCTGGGTCACTGTAGGCATCTCACGGCAATAGTGCAAACCAGCTGACAATGCAATAATACCTTCAAATGTCACACTACCAATGTAGAACTATATACCCAGCAAAACTTCCATGAACAAGAACAAAATAAAAACATTTTCAGATAAAGAAAACTGAGGGTTAACAACAAGAGACCTCTCTACAGCAATTAATATATGATGCATTTCAGGAAGAAGGAGAAGATTCCCAGAAAGGTCTCTGACTCAGGAAAGAATAGTGGGCAGAGGATATGGTAAACTTGTAGATAAATCTGAACAAATAATTACTGCATTTTTAGCTATCCTAATTTGTTGGTTTGAAAGCAAGATAGAATTAAAATATTGGAGCAAAATGGCATACAAATTGGGAGAGAAGATAATACCAAAGCATTCTATGGTCTATGGTCCATAGTTAATGATTAATTTTAGACTTTGTTGAGTTAAATATGTACTTTAAAATTTACCACTAAAGATTAGAAATAGATAATGTAACTGCTAAATTAGTAGAGAGAGAAAAATGGAATGAGAAAGAGGGGAAAGCCTCTATCAACCCAAAAAGCAGTAAGAAAACCAAAAAAAGCATAACAAATGAAAACATAAAATGAGATGACACTATCAAATCCAAAAGTATCAGTAAGCACAATAATTATAAGTGGATAGAACCATCTAGTTAAAAGTCAATGATTCAGTCTGGACATTTTTTTTTTTTAATGGAGTCTCACTCTGTTGCCCAGGCTGGAGTGCAGTGGTGTAATCTTGGCTCACCGCAACCTCTGGCCTCCTGGGTTCAAGCAATTCTCCTGCCTCGGCCTCCCAAGTAGCTAGGATTACAAGCACCCACCACCACACCCAGCTAATTTTTGTATTTTTAGTAGAGACGGGTTTTCACCATGTTGACCAGACAAATCTTGAACTCCTGACCTCAAGTGATCCACCTACCTCAGCCTCCCAAAGTGCTGGGATTATAGGCATGAGCCACTGAGCCTGGCCTTGATTTTTTTTTAATGACAACACAAAATCAAGCAACATACTATTCAAAGACATACCAAAAACATATGGACACAGAATGAGTGAAAGGAAAAGGTATCAGGAAAATACTAACCAAAATTGAACATGTTCTGTGGATTTGAGTACTGAATCAGGAAAGAATGCCACTCTGATGATCTCAAGATGGATTCAATAAGAATTAATTAAATATTTTGTTGGGGTAACCAAAAAAAATCAGTCTCATGCCTTAGTCCCTCCTGCAACCCTAGCAAGACATATTTTTGCTGAATTACCTGTTTAGAACTACTTTGAGGCCAGGCATGGTGGCTCATGCCTGTAATCCCAGCAGTTTGGGAGGCCAAGGTGGATGGATCACCTGAGGTCAGGAGTTTGAGACCAGCCTAGCCAACATGGTGAAACCCCATCTCTACTAAAAATACAAAAATTAGCTGGGTGTGGTGGTGCGTGCCTGTAATCCCAGCTACTTGGGAGGCTGAGACAGGAGAATGGCTTGTACCCAGGAGGTGGAGGTTGCAGTTAGCCAAGATTGTGCCATTGTACTCTAGTCTGGGTGACACAGCAAGACTATGTCAAAAAAAAAAAAAAAAAAAAAGCTACTTCGAGACTCTTTGCCATCCCAGCACCCAAATTCTGACCTGTAAACTTAGACACACTTCTGTAATTATAGTATTAACAAGCCTAAAACCAGAGCAAGTCAAGAAATACAAACACCATGCTTTCCTTGACCAATGGTTCATAGTTCTGCCCTGGTAGAGATTGGCTAGTGCTCACATGTATGGTATCCCCATAGATATACCTGGAGAAATGTCCAGACTTGAGGGTACTGTCTGTTACTCCACTCTTTCTCTTCTGCTGAATATCAGATTGCAAATGAGAATGACATTACAGTGATCATGTCAAGTTCCCTGCATTCTGTGAAAACTAAAACTTTTTTGCAAATTTTGGTACAACATTATTAGTAACCATTTCCTGTGACATACCACTCAATTGACTATGATGTCATCACTGGCTTCAACTACATTTGACCTGTTATTAATCCTTACTTTGTCTAGTTCTGGTATTCTCCACACCCTCCAAAGCACACACCCTAAACTTTTGACTCAGAAATCCACAGGCTCTAGGCCAGTAGCTTTCACCCATGGTTGCATATCAGATTCAGCCTAGGTCCCAGCCATAGAAATTCTCATTTAATTGTTCTGGGGAAGGTTCCTGGCATCAGTATCTTTTTAAAAGTTCCCTAGGGCCACAAATCCATCTATCCGCCTCCCACTTTGAGTTGCTATCGTATCAGAGTAAAAATTCCCCTTCCTTGCTGAGATGCTATTCATAATATACTACTATGCTTACTTACTTATTATACTACCTATACCTCCTAGACTTATTTATATTAATATTATGCTTCCATGCAAGGAAGTATTCCTAGTCATCATCAGCCTCCTTCTCCTCAACTCAGTGCTGCAACTAACAAAACTATACTCGAATCCACTGGCATGTAAACTATTAAATTCATAGAGGGGTCTAGGTCTATACTGGGCCTCACAGAATTACGACCAGCACTCTGAAATGTCTTTTCAGCAGTCTGGCCTTCTCCAAGAAAGCAGACACAGTGCCACACCCTGCTGACAACAGGAAGAGCCAAACCAAATGGTACCTACTCCCTGCCTCTGGTAAAAGGCACCGCAGAGCAAAGACTTTCATTTAAAACAACTGTGGGCCCATGTACATAATGATGTTGGAGTAGGTTCTCCCACACACCTAGATGTGTATTTTTCAAAACCGATTTCTCTGCCTCGAAAGGTCTAGAAAGAGGCACAGCAAAATGTTAACAATGGTTCTCCTTGAGTGGTAGGTTTCTTGGTGATTTTTAATTTTTTTTACTTGTCTGTTTCTCTGTGTATGCTAACATTTCTAGACTGAATATGCATTGCTTTTATAATTAAAATAAACATAGAAATAACTGTCCCCCAGCCCCAAAAAAAGGGAGGAAAGAGTAAAAGATCTGGATTGTGGCTCTGCCCAAGATGTGCTGTGTGACCTGAGGGTGTGACTTTTCCTCTCTGGTTGGACTAGATGCTCCCTTGGGGCCCTCCCTCCTACAACATTCAAGGACCCTCACTATCCCTCTGTTTATTAGATTCGCAGGGACCCCACACCCACACTGTGGACTCATGATCTGCTACTCGGGTTTCTCAGGCAAAATCTCAAGACTCTGATTAGCTACTGGATGCAATGTAATAAAAGTGAGACTCCAGCCAGGCGCGGTGGCTCATGCCTGTAATCCCAGCACTTTGGGAGGCCAAGGCAGGCGGATCACAAGGTCAGGAGATCGAGACCATCCTGGCCAATATGGCAAAACCCTGTCTCTACTAAAATACAAAAAATTAGCCAAGTGTGGTAGCATGTGCCTGTAGTCCCAGCTACTCAGGAGGCTGAAGCAGGGGAATCGCTTGAACCCGGGAGGTGGAGGTTGCGGGGAGCTGAGATTGCACCACTGTATGTACTCCAGCCTGGCGACAGAGCCAGACTCCGTCAAAAAAAAAAAAAAGTGAGACTCCACAAAAGGCCTTGACTCAACTGACCACTCTGAAGTTGCATTTCAAAGCCTGGCCCAACAGAGACTCACACAGCTCAAGCTCACCTTTCTCTCTGTCTGGGTAAGAATAACCCAATAGGCCTTGCTGCAGGAATTAGAGGCAGGAGGCATTCACACTCCCTTATCATGCTGGGTTTGGCTTAACTTCCCAGGGTCAATGCAACAGCAGGATCTACAAGCAAATCCTGGGAGGACACAGGGCAGCTGCGTCACCATGGAGACAGGTTACCATAAGCCCCACAGGTTGTCCACAGTGTTTCAAAGAGATATTCACAACCTGGGACAATAAAGGAAGTTGGAACCAGGAAAGAAAAACTATAACCAATCCCTGGGCGACTCTCAAAAGCAACCTCCTGAGTACATTCTTGCCAACAGGGAAAGGTGAAAAAACTAAGAATTAAGCACATAGTGTGCTCCCAGGTATTGGTGCTTTATTAATTCCTAAGCTGTGTTCTTTCCACTCACTTTTATGTAGAATTCATGGATACTGACGTTTATAAGTTTCCTATTTTGCAAATGAGGGGGAAACTAAGGCTCTGAAAGGCTAAGTAGCTTGCCAGAGATCAGAGAAAAGAGCCAAGATTTTCTCTCCCTGGGCTGAATTTAACCTGAAGCTGGGTATAACCTGAAAGTTTCCCCTGGCTTTGCCTTAATGGTGCCCTCAGGATTTCAAGAAGCTAAGCATGCCTTAGGCTGGTGAGTAGAGAAACTGCTAACAATTCCAACAAAGTTTTACTCAAAAAGATTAACAGTGAAAAATGCTTCAGGCAGAAACATTAGGTTGGGCATGAGGAGATGCCCGAAACAGGGAGGACAGCAGAAACACCGGGGCAGAGGTGGGGCATCCTCATCACACCATTCATGGTCTCTCTGGCCAAGGTACCATGGAGCAGGACCCTAGAATCCTGAGACCAGCATGGTGCCAAGTGAGCCAGGAGGGCCATAGTCCCTCCAGACCATTCCCACCACATTCCAGCCGAGAGGCCTTAGGTGGGTCACCTATCCTTTCTGAATCTATTTCCGCACCTGTAAAGCAGGAATGGCTTGGAGGGGAGAGGAGTGGCAGGTGCCTGGTGCACATAGAAGGCTGCCCCCACCAGCTCCAATGGGCACCCCCCTCTCTGAGTCCTCTTTTCCTCAAAGTCTGTAAGGAGGGGGCTCAAACATGGACTTGGAAGATCCCTGCCACCTCGAAGGAAAAGAGAGAGTCCAGGAGGCCCAGCAGCAAAGGTGGCAGCAGCCACCTGGCCTTCCTCCTGCTGCCAGTGTGTGCCTTGGCTCCTCACCTAGGCAAAGGCACAACCTGACCAGCCAGCAGCTCCAGCAGGAACTAGGCCTCTGACCACGGTGGCTCTAGTCCGGCACCACCCACGGGAGTGAGCTGGGCTGGATCACGGCCAGAAGGAGCCCTTCCCATCCCTTGCCCTTTCCGGCTTTCCTCCACCCAAAGCTCAGAAATCCAACGACCAAGGAGAGCGCCAGGAGGCTTTCTGCCGCTGAGGGGCCTTCCAGCCACCTTTCACCTCACCTGGCACACACAGATGAATGAATGGAGCCGGTTCCCACCCACCTGGAGGAATTTTCAGCTTCGCGGAGGCACTGCGAGGCGGGCAGAGTGGGATGTCCTGTGGGTGCTGGGGGGTCCTGGCCTCAAACCCATCTGCTTAGCCTTGACCCCCACCTTTTCAAGGCGGAGACGGTAACTTCTCAAGGAGAAGGGAGCAAAGAGATCACCAAGCAACAGACTTGCCAATTTCTGGGATTTTTTTCCTACTTTTGTCTTTTTTACTTTCTTGCCTCCCCGCCCCAATACGAGCCCTTACGCTAACTTCTTCGGAGAAAGATACAATAAGACGCTCCATCCTGGAGACCCAAGCCCTCCCCTGCCACTGCTCTGATGCAGAAACTGAGGCCAGGGGCTCTGAGGACGGGCTTCCTCCCCCGACCTGTGCACTCACAGCGGGTTCCAGCGCTCAGGCAGGCGGCGGTGCAGTGAGATGCGGTCGCTGAGGTAGATGTTGATCTGGTGCAGCCGCACGCTCTCCTCCTGCAGCCGCAGCTCCTCGCCCTGCAGCTGCAGCCGCACCGCCTCGCCCCGCGCTCCCAGCGCGTTCACGGCCACCGGCGGCCGTGGCAGGACCGGGTCGCGCCGCCCGCGGCTCGGGGTGCGCGGGGGTCCCGGCTCCGCAGCCCCAGCCCCGGCCCCGGCCCCGGCCCCGGCTCCGCGCCGCGCCCGCAGCACCGAGCCCAGCCCGACCAGCGCCAGAAGCACCAAGAGCACCTCCCGGCCGCGCCGCAGTCCCCGCGGGCAGCGCCGCCGCGCCGCGCGCCCCAACATGCGACCGCCAAGTGGGGCAGCGCTCAGCGCGCCCCTAGGCGGCGGCTGCGGAGTCCGGGACCCGGATCCCGGAACCGCCGCGCCGCCCCGCCCCCAGCCCGCCCCACCTGCGCACCGCCCCCTTTCTGTCCCGCAGCCCTCCAGCCCCGAGGGCAGTTCCCGGGGTGGCTCAACTCGGCTGGGTCCTCAAGAGGGCTGGCTGAGACTTGCACCTTCCTTCTTGGGCTATGGTGCATTATTAAGGAGGTGATGGTGATAAAACCCTTAGCGCCTGGCATATTGTAGGCGCTTAGTGTTAGCGGAATGCACCCTGCAGGGTGCTGTGAATTCGGCTGCCATTATCTCATTGATCTTTACACAGTCCAATAAAACAACCATCAACTAGGATTATGAGCTCCCTTTTACAGATGAGATGGAGCTGCGATGAGGTCAACAGACGCCAGGCTCTCCCACTTACTACTGCAGACCCACCCTCTGCCATTCTCTTTGGAGCCCCTGAATAGCAAACCCTTGCCTGGCTCGCCACCCATCCACAGCTGTGTTTCTTATTCCCCACTTCCCAGACACCTCCAAGAAACTGATCAAAGGAATGAACTAGCCCCTCAGAAAAACAAGCATACACAGACATCATATAATCACACATCCCAGGCCATCCATCTCTGTTAAATACTCCTGGCCTTGGCGAGAGGTTTCCTTTGAGGGGACTGAGGGAATGAGGAAGCTGCTAGGGTGCTGGAAATATTTAGCAGCGCCAAGACTGGAGTGAGGGACAAGGCTGTCTCTCCTAGGGGCAAAATATAATGGAGGACAAAAAAACTCAGTAATCAGGATAAACTCTGTAACTCCTATCTTCAGCCACTGGGGGAGGAGGAAAGTAAGGCACCTTTCTAGGTTTCTGCACATGCTGCTCCCTCTACTTGAAATGCCCTTCCTCACCTGGCAATCTTTACCCTTCCTTCAACACCCTGCCCAAAAGCTCCCTCTCTGAAGGGTTCATCTACTCCACAGTCTCTTAGGAAAATAGATTTCAAGATCAACCCTTTGTGTATTAATCAGAGTCCCATTAGATAAACTGAACCATATATTAAGTTATTACAAATAACTGGCTTGCAATGATGGAGGCTGATTAGGTGAATCTAAAATCTGCAGGGTGGGCCATCAGGAAGGGCAGGCTGGAACTCCTTGGCATTAGCTGAAGCTGCAGTCCACAAGCAGAACTTCTGATTTTTCAGGGCACCTCATTCTGCTCTAAAGGGCTTGCAATTGATTGAATCAGGCCTGCTCTGATAATCTCCTTTACCCAAAGTCAAGTGATTATAGATGTTAATCACATCTACGGAATATCTTCACATCAACAACAAGATTAGTGTTCAACGGAACAATTGGGGATGATAGCCCAGCAAAGTTAACACATCAAACTGACCATCTCTATTAGTTCCTTGGGCTGCTATAACAATGTACCAGAAACTGGGTTCCTTTAAACAGCAGATATTTGTTCTCCCACAGTTTTGGAGACTAGAAGCCTGATATGAAAGTATCAGCGGGGGCCGGGCGTGGTGGCTCACGCCTGTAATCCCAGCACTTTGGGAGGCCGAGGTAGGTGGATCACGAGGTCAAGAGATCGAAACAACATGGTGAAACCCCGTCTCTACTGAAAATACAAAAAATTAGCTGGGCATGGTGGCATGTGCCTGTAATCCCAGCTACTCAGGAGGCTGAGGCAGGAGAATTGCCTGAACCCAGGAGGCGGAGGTTGCAGTGAGCCGAGATCGCGCCGTTGCACTCCAGCCTGAGTAAAAAGAGCGAAACTCCGTCTCAAAAAAAAAGAAAAAAGAAAGTGTCAGCGGGGCCATGCTCCCTCTGAAGGCTCAGGGGAGAACTGTTCCAGCCTTTCTCTTAAGTTTCTGGTGTGCCTGGCAATCTCCGACATTCCTTGGCTTGTGGACCTGTCACGGTGATCTCTGCCTCTGCCGTCATAGGGCTTTCTCCCAGTGTGTGTGTATCTCTGTGTTTCTTCCACTCTTCTCCTACAGAGAGCAGTTATATCGGTTGAGGGCCCACTCTAATGACCTCATTTTAACTTGATTACATCTCTAAAGATTCTATTTTCAAATAAGGTCACCTTCACAGGTTCTGAGGCTTAGGTCTTCAAAGAGTTTTTTGGGGGTATACAATTCAATCCGTACCCATCATTGCACTTTGTTATAGCACTTGGTACATTGGGCTGTGTTTAATTTACACCCTGGCCTTACAACAGAAAGAATGTAAGGGATTAAAGTATGAGCTGTGGTCACCTAATGATCCTAGAGCTTGGTACAGTGTCAAACACATGGGACATGCTCATGTGTTTGCTAGATGAGGAGATGGAGATGCGCTGAGGTCAATAGACACCAGGCTATCCCACTGACTCCTGCAGGCTCACCCTCTCTGCTATACTCTTTTGAGTCCTTAAATAGCAAATTCTCAGCTGGCTCACCTTGTGATGGCTCTGTGACCTCCGAGGCTAGGTGCAAAAGGCCATGAAGGCTATACATGATAGTTCCCACCTGTAATCCCAGGCTGAGGTAGGAGGATCACTTGAAACTAGACTGGTCAAGATAGCAAGACCCCTATCTCTACAGAAAAATTTCAAAATTAGCCAGGCATGGTGGCACACGCCTATAGTGCCAGGTACTCAGGAGGCTGAAGCAGGAGGATTGTGTGAGCCCAGGAATTCAAGGTTACAGCGAACTATGATTGTGCCACTGCACTGCAGCCTGGGTGACAGAGCGAGACCCTGTTTCTATTAAACAACAACCAAAAAAGGCCACGAAGCTGCCACTTTGTTCCTGAGATGATGCTGTGAGACCTTTGACGAAGTAAGTCTAATGGAGTAGACAAATATTCAAAAGATAATTAGAATTGTGTAAAGCATTTTGAAGAAGAATTACAGGGCGCTAAAAGGGCTAAGAATAATAGAACTTGATCTAGTTTAGGAGTTTTGGAAAGCTTCTCTGATGGTAATGCTTACACAGCTATCTGAATGCAAAAGTGAAAGCAGAGATTTCAAATCATATCTTAAATTAATCCAGAACGCCCTCTGCTGGTGTCTAGTTCAAGGAAAACAATCCTTCTGCACCCCCTATAGAAGGACAGAGTGGCTGGGCATGGCGACTTACACCAGTAGTCCCAGCATTTTGGGAGGTGGAGGTGAGTGGATCACAAGGTCAGGAGTTCAAGACCAGCCTGCCCAAGATGGTGAAACCCCGTCTCTGCTAAAAATACAAAAACTAGCTGAGCATGTTGGCCAGGGCCTATAATCCCAGCTACTTGGGAGGCTGAGGCAGAAAATTGCTTGAACCTGGGAGGTGGAGGTTGCCGTGAGCCAAGATCATGCCACTGCACTCCAGCCTGGAGACAGAGCAAGACTCCGTCTCAAAAAAAAAAAAAAAAAACGATAGAATGTAAGCTATATTGTTGTTGTTGTTTTACTATGGGAAGTTGGTCCAAAGCTTTTTTTATCAAATATTCTCAAGGAGACAAGAAACCCAGAAAGTTTAAAAAGCACAAATCTGGTCCAATTCTCTCATTTGACAAATGCGGAGTCTGAGATACAGTGAGGGGAGAGGACCTTGAACTTGGCGGCTCAGGGAGAGGTAGAATCTAACTTGCTGTTGTCTTTATCATGCAGCCTCTGGCTACTGGTATCCCCAGAGGAAATCTCCCCCAGGTTCCAGCGGGGGAGGGGTTTTGGGATGAACCATGCAGCAGTTCCCACTCAGGACAACCTGCTGCTAATATTAGGCTCCAGGGAAGTAGCTCCACCCACAGTGCTCAGGACCCCTCCTGCTTCTCACACAGAATAGAGTCTGCTGGTTGGTGCCAGAAAGCGGGTGTGATAGGTAGGCCTGGACCTGAGCCCTTTGGCCTCTGTTCAGACACCCAGCACATTTAAGATCTACGGTCAGATTAGAAAACAGACAAGGATTACAATTCATAATGTCTTGGATCAGCTTGCCAAATTGGAACGCTTCTTAATAGAGGTTCAGATGCAGAGAAAAGAGCAATAGAATTAGGCCTTACCAGACATGGGCTCAAGCCCCAGGTAATAGAAAAAAGCTGTTTACTGAACACTGTGTGCTGTAAACTGCTGGACTTCGTCGTGTAGTTTCTCATTTCACTCCGTTATAAGTAAAATTTTCAGTGCCACAAAACAAATAGCACTCGAATACAAATTTCCCCAGCAAGGCAATTTACTTTTTTTTTCTTTGCAAAATACTGACTTTTATTTTGGATCTGATTATTTTTGAGGAAAATAAAAGACCATGAGTATTGATAAATAATGCTTTTGAGTTCATTTTTAAGCAATCTGTACTTGAGAGCCAGAATAGTGATGCATTTAAAAGATTAGGTTCTTTCATAAAATGATGCAGGTTTTAATTTATTTCTTCTATTTACCAGTTGTATGATCAAAGAAATGCTGTTTTCTCTAAGTCTCAATTTTTCCCTCTTTCTATTGTGGATAACAACAGTACCAATCTCATAATCATGTTGTATAAATAAAATCAGATACTGTTTATAATACATTTAGCATAGTGTTCACCCTATATGTAAAAGATGCTCAAAAAATGGTAGTCATTATTTATTATTATTATTACCTCATTGCAAAGTCATAAGGATTAAATAAAATGATACATCAAATTGCTTGACATACTTCTAGAGAGATGGAATGTGGTTAATAAAGATTGCCTCCATTATGGCTACCACAGATCTCTTATCCTGTAACTGTTCCAAAGTTGGTGACTATACTGCCATCCCCTAAAGTTCCCTCTTTTCCCTCCTTCCTTTGTTTACTTCAGTGCCAGTCAAATAACAGGGTTCCATAGATGTTTAATTAGCTTCCCGTTTCCCTTTTGCTCTGTTTCCAATCATGTCTCACAAGTTAAGACCTTCCTTTTTCCCACACTGATACAAATTCATGCAGTACCATGGACCTAGCTTTGAGTTGTAGCACCACTCTTGTTAGCTAGGCAACCTCGTGCAAATTACTTCCATTTCTGGATTTCAGATGTTTTTCATGTAAACCACATAGATAGAAAAAGGTAAACTCCGGGTTCCTGTCCGAGACCCACTGACTCTCACACTCTTTTTTGTCATGGTCTTAGGGATGCTACGTAGTACAGAAGGCCAGGACTTAGAGACCTAGTATTTGTAGTAAATATAAACACTGGACATGAGGAGGGGACATTCTTAACAGTGGCATTTCAATATTTTTACCTAGTGTGATATTTGAGGAGTGTTGAGACCCTGGGGTTACACTGTCAAAATTTGGTGGTATGAAAATAATTCTCAGCTTTGCCAAAAGGACAAGCATGTAAATCTAAGTACGAAGTATTTAAAACCTGACCACATGTCGTACAGAGTGATATCCAACCTGTGTCTGTGTGGCCATCTTTGCCCCAAAAAGGCTAATTCTATTTTACATGAGACGTAATTCTGAAGGCAATTTACTGCTATAGAAGGGTGTGGCTCACAGATGGAACAATGGCAAGCACACACCTGGACAAGGGAGTGAAAGGAGTACTTACTCCTGACAGAGGTTGCCCCTACTTCCATGTTGCTCCTCTATTGGCTAGGATTAGACTGCATGCTCTAGACTAATACTGATTGGCTATTTTAAAGAGAGCAGAGGTACGAGCCGGAGCGGCGGGGTGGGTAGTTTGGTGAGGTGGGTAGTTTGGTGAGGTGGATAGTTTGGCAGAAGGGACGGTTACAGGCAGGTCAGAGCAGGTAGCCAGGGATGACCTAGGTCAGAGCAGGTTACTGGAGCAGGTGACCAGGATGAGTTAGGACAAAGCAGGGAACCAGGAAAACAGATGTGAACTACTGATTAGAACTGGTGGAAAAGGTTGTTTCCTGAAACTACAAGGAAATTAAATTTTAAAATGGAGGACAAAGAACTAAGCATATTGACATACTGATTCTTTGAAGAGAAACTTGGAGTTCACTATGTCTCACAACCCTATGACAACCTTGCAATTGACAGATGAGAAAATGTAGGCTCAAGAGAAGTGAAGCAACTTACCTGAGGTTACACACATGCAAGTGGCAGAGCAAGGATTTGTATCTGCGTCTCCTGACTCCCAGTCCAGGATTTCCCACCACACTACTCACTGTTGGGCAGGATGGAATCAGATCCAAAGGCAGCTTAGCTTAGGGGGTAACACAACCTTGGAGCTCACTGGCCTGAGCTCAACCCAGCGCCTTCATGGATTGAAGTGTGACAAGTTACCTTTACTTCTCTGGGCTCAATTTGCTCATCTATTGAATGGTGATAGAATGACAGCACCACCTGAGTAGGGTTGTTGGGAGGATGAACTGATACAATCTACACAGTCACCCTCCTGGGGCACAAAACAGAGTGGAGAGAGTATCAGCGAGGCAAATGGAAGATGTCCAGCACCTTGCTGCGTGAAGTGTGGTATTTAGACCAGAAGCATTGGCTCCACCTGGGAGCCCGTGAGAACTACAGCATCTTTTCAACAGAGGTAAAGCCCTTGGGTTTGTTGCTACGTTTAGGGGGCTTATCAGTTCACTAACCGTACCATGTTATGTCATCGGCTGCTCACCAGCAAGTCGACTTCTGTAGAAGGAGCTTTTAATTTGTCATATTAGTTCACTTCATAGGGGTTATTACATTCCTTTTAGAGTTTAATATGATCTATGGTAGATGTGGTATTTCAAATATTAGTGGGGAACACGTGGCTAATTCAAGCAATAACTGGGACAACTTGATAATCATTTGGAAAAAAATCCAATCAAGTCCCAACATCATACTTTACATTAAAATGAACTCCAAATGATCTAAAGATGCCACAGTAAGTAAAAGAAAAAGGAAGAGAGGGGAGAGAAAAGGAGGGGAGGGGAGGGGAGGGGAGGGGAGGGGAGGGGAGGGGAGGGGAGGGGAGGGGAGGGGAGGGAAGGAGAAGCAAGGAAGCAAGAAAGGAAGGAAGGAGAAGGAAGGGGAAGGAAGGAAGGAATTTAATAATAAAAGTATTGAATGAGAAAAGCCTGAAACCATATGGAAAATATTTCTAAATGTGACTATATAAAAATTTTTGAATTCTGTAAAGCTTCCAAAAGAATACAAAGTTCAGAAACAAAAGGTAAGTCAGAAAGAGATATTTGCAGATGACATTTACCCAGTATGTGAATCAATAGGAAAATAAAGAGAACAAACAGAAATAAAAATGGTCAAAGGATTTGAATAGACAGTTCCACCCAAAAGGATATAAATGGGTTATAAGTGTATGAAAATATGCTCACTCTCTAAAATACATGCAAACTAAACCTAACCTGAAATAATTTTTCACCTATCAGACTGGCAAAAATGAAAAAGGTTAATTCCAGTGTTGGCAAGGATGTGAAAAAACACATTCTCATCCACTGTTGGCAGGAATGCAAACTAGTATAACCTTTTGGAAATCAATTAGGCAACGTATATTAGAAATGTTAATATTAACATCTTTTTGATTTTGCAGTTCCACATCTAGGAATCGATCCAACAAAAATAGACTCTTAAGCGCTCAAAAGCTATGCATACAAGGAAGCTTATGACAGTATTGTATATAAAAGCAAAAAGTTGGAAACAACCCGAATTTCCATCAACAGATTATAAAATACTGCACATCCCTACAATACCATAATATAACACAGTGCCATTTACAAGCATGAGTTAATTGTAGGCATTTAACATACACACATGTTCAAGATGAATTGTAAGGAGGAGAAGAGCAAGTCGTGGAGCTATATGAATAGTATGATCCTATTTTTCTAAAAGAATATATGTTAACATATGAAAGGGGAAAAAATCTAAAGGAATAGTTACAAAACCACTAACTATATTATATTTAATTCTGATGGGTGAGATTCTGTGGTCCTTTCACTTCTGTTCCATTTATTCATTTTTTTTCAAGAAATATTTATTGATCACATATTATTTGGGAGCCAGTGTGCTAGATTCTGGGGATTTGAGGTAAATAATGTCCAAAGCCATTGATCTCAAGGAGTTTGCATTCTATATTTCTACAACATCAGAATTCTTTAAAACAATAGTTAGCGTGTTAGGGAAAAAAAAGTTAGACATTTAAAGTAAATATTGTACTCTTCACAGATTATTTTACTTCTAAGCCTTCCTTACCTCCTGCTTAATCCACTGCATCAGCCTCTAGTCTTTCTGTCCCTCTGCTCTCTCCTTCCCATATGTTTCCTCCTTTTTCCTACAACTACCTAGACCCCACCATTATTTCTGCCCAACTTCTAGCCAAGCTCTCCTACAAAGCTGTCAGCGGCATCCTCCAAACTGTGATATCTTCCTTTGAATTGAGGATGAAAACTCATAGACACCCCATTCTGCAAATCATGTGGGATTCCCTGGGAGCCATGAGGCCATGTTCCTATCATTCAACAAACATAATGCCTAGCACACAGAAGGTACTTAGTAAACGCTAGCTGAGGCTGGTACAGTGGCACACACCTATAGTCCCAGCTACTCAGGAGGCTGAGGCAGAAAGATCACTGGAGCCCAGGAGTTGGAAGCTGCAGTGCACTATGACCATGTCTATGAACAGCCTCTACACTCCAGCCTGGGCGATAAAGCAAGACACTGTGTCTAAAAAATTCAAAAGTAAGCACAAATTTTAATTTTAAAAAGTTTGTTGAATAGAACTGTGTTGGCAATGAGGTGCACTGCCCAGATCACCCTTCAGGACTTTTGAGGGGAAACCGTTGACTGCAAGCTCCCAGTGGCTATACTGTTGGATCCTTTGTGGTATCCTCTGGCTACTCCCAGTCAGTGACTGAGCATGGTGTGGTACCAGGACCTGGCCACATCCGCATGATGTAGGACACAACCTGTGCTTGGAAATCCCCCATCTGCCTGGCTGAGACTTCCCAGAACTAAGCTGCAGTCTGAAGCTCTTACCCAAGTCTCCTCACTTCCCACTCTCCTTTCTCAGGTGTCAGGGAAAGGAAACCATGTTGCATCATAGTCTGAGGGCTCTCCTCATCCTTTTCCCTCCTTTCCCCTTTCTCTCTCTCTCTTTTTTTTTTTTTTTTTTTTTTTTTTTGAGACAGATTCTCACTTTGTCGCCCAGGCTGGAGTGCAGTGGTGTGATCTCTGTACTCACTGCAACCTCTGCCTCCCAGGTTCCAGCAATTCTAATACCTCAGCTTACTGAGTAGCTGGGATTTCAGGTGCATGGGACCAAGTCTGGCTAATTTTCTTTTTTTTTTGTATTTTTAGTGAGACAGGGTTTCATCATGTTGGCCAAGCTGGTCTCGAACTCCTGACCTCAAGTGATCCACCCATCTCAGCCTCCCAAAATGCTGGGATTATACTCTTTATCCTTTGTAGGTATTTTTTCCAGAAAAAAAAAAAATCTAGCCATCTAATTCTTAGAGGATCCAAACCAACAGAGGGATCAATGGGGAAAAAAAGGCTGGAAGAGAATTCATAAACAATAAGGCTATAGCTATACTTGCATAGAAAGATGTGCTGGAGCTGTGCTTCACAAACTTCAACGTATGGTGAGTCACCTGGAGATCTTGTTGAAATGCCAGTTCTGGTTAAGTAGGTCTGGGGTGGGCCCCGGATGCCACATTTCTAACAAGCTCCCTGGCGATGCTAATGCTGCTGGTCCAAGAACCACAGGTGTAGCAGCAAGGTGCTAGACATCGTCCATTTTCCCCTGCTGTTTCTCTTCACCCTGTTCTGTGCCCTAGGAGACTGACCGAATGGACTGTATCAGCAGGCTCCAAGCCTCTAGCTTCCAGTAGGGTTTACTAATGAGGTGCACTGGCAGGAGATCAGAGGGTAGGAGGAGAGTGAGGTCAGAGGTTTAGATTCCTCTGAGAAGAGCTCCTTACTGGGTTGCTGTGGGTTGGCTCTGTCCCTTTACCAAAGGCTGTAGCTCCTATCAGGTAGGTCTCTGCAGTTTTCTCTCTTGCAGAATTCCAGTATCTGCTCTCCCCTTTTCCCCTTCTGGCCTGGAGTGGTAACAGCTCTCTACTATTACCAGCCCTGGAGTACTGCACCATCCCTTGTGGCTCTTAGTAAATCCTGCCTACGCTTCTGTAAATGGTCCTTTAGTAAGCATTCCCCAGCTCCTCAGCCAAGTGTGCCGTCTGTTTCTTGGTGGGATCCTGGCTGCTTCAAGTGCTGTCCAATGCAGTATTTTTACAAGAGCAGAAAACCGGAAGCAAGCTAACTGTGCCTTGTTTCTGTTTGTTTGTTTGAGAGTCTTGCTCTGTCACCCAGGCTGGAGTGCAATGGTATCTTGGCTACTGTAACCTCTGCCTCTCAGGTTCAAGCCATTCTCGTGCCTCAGCTGCCTAGGTAGCTGGGATTACAGGCATATGTCACCACACTCGGCTTTTTTGTTGTTTTTGTTTTTATATTAGAGATGAGATTTCACCATGTTGGCCAGGCTGGTCTCAATCTCCTGGCTTCAAGCAATCCACCCGGGTAGACCTCCCAAAGTGCTGGGAGGCCAGAGCAGGTGCATCACTTGAGGTCAAGAATTTGAGACCAGCCTGGCCAACAGGGCAAAACCCTGTCTCTTTTTCTTTTCTTTTCTTTTTCAGCACATACCACTACTGTTCCAGCAGCGAAACCCCGTCTCTACTAAAAACACAAAAATTAGCTGGGTGTGGTGGCAGGTCCCTGTGATCTCAGCTACTCAGGAGACTGAGGCAGGAGAATCACTTGAACTCAGGAGGCAGAAGTTGCAGTGAGCCAAGATCGTGCCACTACACTCCAGCCCGGACGACAGAGTGAGACTCCATTTCAAAAAGTAAAAATAAAATAAATAAATTATATTTATTTATTAAAAATAAAAAAATAAAATAAATAAATAAGTAAAATGATTAAATAAATCACAGTACATCTGCTGAACGGTATTTCATGCAATCATTTTTTAAAAATACAGCAGTCTGTGTTCACCTACATGGAAAGGTGCCCATTCGTTAGTGGAAAAAGAAAAAAGAAAAAAAAAAGCAAGATTCAGAATAGCATGCATAGCATGAACCCATTCATTTACAAAAAATGTAAATCGTACCTTTGTTAAGGCTTGGAATGCAAGTGACGACAATGCTGCTCAAAATAAACCTCACCAAAAAACAATGTGGGGGTGATTTCCTAACTTAATCTCTCTCTATCACTTGGTTCTGCTTCTTGGTTCTTCACTCTAAGGCAGGCTATCTTCAAGTGGTGGCAGAGTGCACACCAGTTTGGCTTACAACATCCTGACATCCTGATAATAGCTGGCAACCTCAGTGGAGGGCCCTCATTCTCAAGAAAAATCCTGGGCTGAGCCGGGCACAGTGGCTCATGCCTGTAATCTCAGCACTTTGGGAGGCTGAGGCAGGAGGATCACTTAAGGTCAGGAGTTCAAAGCCAGCCTGGGCAACATGGTGAAACCCCATCTCTACTAAAAATACAAAAATTAGCCAAGCGTAGTGGTGGGTGCCTGTAATCCCAGCTACTCAGGAGGCTAAGGCAGAGAACCACTTGAACCCAGGAGGGTTGCACCTCTGAACTCCAGCCAAGATTGCACCACTAAACTCCAGCCTGGGAGACAGAGTGAGACTCCATTTCAAAAAAAAAGAAAAGTCCTGGGCTGAGGCCAATCAGGATATGTGCTAACCACTGATGTTCACAGACTGTGAGTTGGGGAGAAAGGCTTCCCGAAAGAAAAAGGGTGTCCAGAGGGAATATTTCATAACAGACATTTGTTATCCTTTTTGACTACCCAGTATCTGAACCCCTCTTCCTACATCTGGGAGTCCCCTACCTTCTGGGACAGAAACTACCTCCCACTATTACAGATGCCAAAAATGCCAGAAACTCACTTTCCCAACCTCCCTTATTGTCAGACAGCACACATGACCCAGGTTGGGCCAATTAGGTACTCCTACCTCAGCCTCTGAATCTGAAGCCAGTAATACCAAAAAGGGCCAGAACCAACCCGATCTTGTTACAGGGTGCAGCTACAGCATTATATTTGGGTCATTGTTCCTGGCTGTGGGGCCTCCAGAACTGGTTCTCAGGCTCTCATGGGATCTGTGAGCGACAGAAGAACCTTGTACTAAATCCTGCAGCTTTTCCAGCACCTAGAACAGTGTCTGGACATAGCGGGCACTCGATACATATTCGTTGAGAATGGAAAGAGAGTTGGACTCGATGTCGGAAGACCTGAGTCCTACTCACAGCTCTCCTGCAGAATAGTTGTGGAGACTTTGGCAAGACACAACCTCTTTGTGGCTCAGTTGCCTCCTCTATAACCTGGGGATGATCATCTGGGCCATCCCCACTGGCTGGCAGGCCTGCCATGAAGATCAGACAGTGGGTCTCCAACTTTAGCATGCATCAGAATCACCCAGAGAGCTTGTTAAAATACGGGTGGCTGAACCCACACCCAGAATTTCTGATTCAGTAGATCTGGGGTAGGGCCAGAAAAATCTGCATTTGTAACAGAGTCACAGCTGGTGCTGGTGCTGCTACAGTGTGGGACACACTTCAAGGACTACTGATAAAGAGAGAGAAGGCATTTCATTTTCTTTTGGGCTTTGTAAATGAGATTGTGTTCTTAATTTTGTTCTTAGCTAGAATGTTATTGGTGTATCAAAATGCTACTGCTTTTTATACATTGACTTGCTGTCCTGAAACATTACTGAATTTGTTTATCATTTCTAGGAGCCTGTTGGCAAAGCCTTTAGGGTTTTCTATGTATAGATTCATACTATTGGTAAAGAGAGAGAAAGTTCAACTTTTTCTTTTCCTATTTGAATGCCTTTTATTTCTTTTTCTTAGCTGGTTGTCTGGCCAGGACTTCCAGTACTATGTTGAATAGGAGTGCTGAGAATCTTTGTCCAGTTCTCAAGGGGAATGGTTCCAGCTTTTGCCTGTTTAACGTGATGCTGGCTGCGTCATAAATAGCTGCTATTATTTTGAGGTATGTTCCTTCAATGCCTGGATTTCATTATAAAGGAATGCTGGATTTCATTGAAGGCCTTTTCTGAGTTTATTGAGTTGATCATATAGTTTTTATTTTTGATTTTGTTTATATGGTGAATCACATTTATTGATTTGCATATGTTGAGCCAACCTTGCATCCCAGAAATAAAGCCTACTAGATCATGGTGAATTAACTTTTTGATGTGCTGCTAGATTCTGTTTGTAATATTTCACTGAAGATGTTTGCAGCTACGCTTATTAGTAATATTAGCCTGAAGTTTTATTTGTTCATTGAGTCTCTGCAAAGGACATGAACACATACTTCTCAAAAGAAGACATAGAGGCAGCCAACAAACATCTGAAGAAATGCTCAACATCATTAATCATCAGAGAAATGCAAATCAAAACCACAATGAGATATCATCTACACCAGAATGTCAATTATTAAAAAGTCAAAAAACAATAGATGCTGGTAAGGCTGTGGAGAAAAGGGAATACTCATACACTGTTGGTGGGAATGCAAACTAGTTCAGCCACCGTGGAAAGCAGTTTGGAGATTTCTCAAAGAACTTAAAATACAACTACTATTTGACCCAGCAATCCTACTACCAGGTATATACCAAAAGGAAAAAATTTATTCTATCAAAAAGACACCTGTATGTTTATTGCAGTGCTGTTTACAATAGCAAGGATATGGACTCAACCTAAGTGCCCATCAACAGCAGACTGGACAAAGAAAATGTGGTACAGAGCCAGATATGATGGGTCACACCAGTAAGCCCAGCATTTTGGGAGGCTGCAGTGGGCAGATAACTTGAGCTCAGGAGTTCGAGACCAGCTGGGCAACATGGTGAAACCGTGTCTCAACCAAAAATACAAAAAAATTAGCCGGATATGGTGGCAAGCGCCTATAGTCCCAACTACTCAGGAGGCTGTGGTGGGAGGATTGCTTGAGCCTGGTAGGTAGAAGCTGCAGTGAGCAGAGATTGCATCATTGCACTCTAGCTTGGGTGACAGAGCAAGACCCTGTCAAAAAAGGAAGGCAGGAAGGAAGGGAGGGAGGGAGGGAGGGAAGGAGGGAGGGAAATAGAGTGGGGTGGGTGGGAAGGGAAGGAAGGAAAGAAAACTGGTGCATATATACGACGGAAAACTATGAAATACTATGCAGCCATGAGAAAGAATGAAATCATGTCCTTTGCAGAGGCATGGATGCAGCGGGAGGGTCATTATCCTAAGCGATCTAACAAGAACAGAAAACCAAATACTGCATGTTCTCACTTATAAGTGGGAGCTGAACACTGAGTACACATGGACACAAAGATGGGAACAATAAACGCTGGGGATCACTAGATGAGGGAGGGATGGATGGGACTGCAGGCTGAAAAACCACTTGGGGAGTATTATGCTTACTGCCTGGAAGACGGGATCGCTGGGACCCCAAGCCTCAGCATCATGCAATTTACCCGTGTAACAAACCTGCACGTGTACCCTTTAATTTATAATAAAAGTTGAAATAAAAGAGAGAAAGAGATAAGGGACAGGAGGCGCTAGTTGCCCCAGAAGCCCTGCCCAGATGAAGGAGAGGCATTAAGGGCACCGCAGGACACCGTGAGGAAACAATAAACCCGTTCGTTCCTTAATTCAGCCGCTTCCTTGCTCAAGAAGCTGAGGTTCAGTGCCACGGGCTGCGGAGGGGTCAGCGGAGTCCGCTGTTCAAGTCAAGGCCCAGGCAGCTGCGGACTCAGACCCGGGCCCAGGGCCCTGGCCGCGGCGTGCGGAGGGGCTGGGGCCGCCGCTCCTACCTTTGCCCTGGCAGGAAGTCTCTGGAGCCCCGGGACAGTGAGGCGAGCTGACGCCGAAGAAGCAGAAGGGGACACGCGGGCCTGGGGCAGGCGCTCCTCTGAGGTTCCCTGGACCCCCGAACGCGGGCACTGGAGGCGCGCGGTCCCGGCTCCGGCGCGCTCCCAGCACACAGTGGGCGCGCGGTCCCGGCTCCGGCGCGCGCCCGGCACACAGTAGGCGCGCGGCCCCGGCTCCGGCGCGCGGCCGGCACACAGTAGGCGCCCGGCGCCGGGGATGGCCGGAAGGGGGCGCCGGTTGGCGGTATCCGGGGGCGGAGCCGGCACGGCTGGCAGGGCGGACGGGCCCGGGCCGCGCGTGGCGGCGGCGATGGGCGAAGGCGGGCTGCCCCCGGCCTTTCAGCTGTTGCTGCGCGCGTGTGACCAGGGCGACACGGAGACCGCGCGGCGGCTGCTGGAACCGGGGGCGGCGGAGCCAGCCGAGCGCGGCGTGGAGCCGGAGGCGGGGGCGGAGCCGGCGGGGGCCGAGGCGGCCGGGTCCGGGGCCTCAACGGCGGTTACGGTCGGTGCTCCGGTGCCTGTGGACTGCTCGGACGAGGCGGGCAACACCGCGCTGCAGTTCGCGGCGGCCGGGGGCCACGAACAGCTGGTGCGCTTCCTGCTGCGCCGCGGCGCCTCGGTCAACAGCCGTAACCACTACGGCTGGAGCGCGCTCATGCAGGCGGCCAGGTGAGGCGGCGGGGCCCGGGGGACCGGGACCAGAGTGGTGCTAGGCGCTGGCCCGGGATGCGGTCCCCGGCGGCCGGATGCCCCGGGAGGTAAAGAGTTAAGGACTCCTTAGAGTTGGAATGGTAAACTTTGAGTAGTTTTTGGTAAACTTTGAGCGCAGACGGGGAAATACTTTTGAATTAACATAAAATCAGATTCTTAGAAACTGTGGCCTTTCAGAATAGAATCTGGAGACTTCGAATGGAATCGCAGGGACTCTGAACCTCAGAGATTTATTTCTTACTGCAGCAAGGGTTTCCTCACAACCTGCCTTCCCTCCCTGGCTTGGCGTTGAGGATCCTGCGAGACCAGGCAGAGTCTCCACCCAAGGCAGTGGTGGGCAGGCCAGGCAAAGGAACGGGCTTGAACAGAAAGGTTTGAGTGCCTCTGGAGTCATGGGGGAAGGTATCTGGTAGAAATGATGTTGATATCCACGTGGAGACCTGCGGATGCCTAAGAATTAGCCAGGACAGAACAAGTGGGATGTGGGAAGGGCATGAGGGGAGGCCCATGCAAAGGCTTAGGTGCACGAGCTGGTAGGACTGGTAGAATGATGTATGAGTAGAATGTATGAGTAGAATGATGTACTAGTCCTCCCTGGAGAGAAGGCACATGCCAGGTAGTGGGGGGTGGCGGTGGGGGTGGCGGTGGGGTTGGGGCTGAGAAACACTAGCTGTCCTAGGTTAATAGGGAACCATGGAAGGTTCTAGGCAGAATGTGTGATGATCAAATTTATGTTTTGCAAAAATTACTTTCCTTGAAGTGTGAGAATAGAGAGTTAAGCTAGAATCAAAAAGGCTGGTTCGGTGGAGTTTGCTGTAGTCTGAGTGAGAGGTGATGGTGGCATAGACCAGAATGGAGACAGTATCAGGAGGGCACCCAGATGAGTTTGATATATTCAGGGAATAAACCAGGGAGTGATCTTTGTGATATATTCAGGAAGTATATTTAGGGAGTTGATGACTGGCCCTTGGGGAGGGCTTAAGGGAGACAGCAAGGATCTGTCTTGGATGACTGGGCATGATGGCAGTGAATGCCCTGTGCTACAGCGCACAGAAAGCCCAGGTTTGGGAATGAGCCGGACCTTCAAGCACACTTCAAGTGAGAGTCTGCGCACCCCTCTCCACCCTGAAGAAGAGCTTTCCAGCAGAAACTGTAGCTGAGAGTCTGGAGGGTAAAGGGGAGTCTGGGCCTAAGGATTCAGGCAGTTGCTGGCATACTGATGACAACAGGAACTTTGGGATAGAAGGAATTAGCCAAAGTGAATGTGCAATGTAAGAATGATACTAGTCATAATAGATGACTGTCAATCACCCATTGCCACAAGACAACCACCAGAAACCTGGTGACTTTCTTAAAGCAACAGCTGTTTCTTTTGCACAGTTTTGCCACTGTAGTCTCATCTGGCTTCTTCATGCGTCTCGTCAGCACCATGCTTACATCTATGTAAGGGTCCTAGATGATTTTGTTGCTGAGGGCTGGCTTGGATGTCTGCTGTGGCCATGGATGTACCTGAACTGCTTCTCTTTACTCTTCCAGCAGGCTAGCCCAGGCTTGTTCATGGGTCAGCAGCAGGGTCCTTAGGATTGGAAGCATAGTGATCTCTTTTCTTTTCTCTTGGCCAAAGCAAGTCACAAGTCCATCCCAGCTTGAGAGAATAGATAGGCTTTACTGCTTGATGGGGAGGAGTTGCAAAATCACATTCCCAAGAGCCTGGATACAGGGAGGGGAGTAACCACTATAATTTTTGCAACTTCTGTGTTAATATTTATTGAACACCTATATGCAACCCCTGTTCCAGGAGCATTACACGTGTCAACCCATTTTACCTTTACAACAGCTGTATGTGGTAGGCACTGTTACTACCAAGACACAGAGGTCAGGTAGCTTGCCCAAAACCACACAGTTATCAAGTAGAAGAGCCAGGTTTTGAACCTGTGCAGTCTAACTCCAGAGCTGCCTGTTCCTAACCATTTCACCAGGGCAGAACCCAGAGAAACATAGGCACTTAAAGATTGGACAGTAAAAGGAGTAGTCAGGAATTAAGGAAGGATTTCAAGTGCTGGCAACAGTGTCACTGCAGAGAGGGAGAGGAAAGAGGACTGATTGAACACAGGAGGTTAACACATCAGAGGCTTGGGTGGGAGAGTTCCCTGGAGGTTAGGAGTCCAGGTGGGATTGCAGTGGTAGAAGAGTGAGTAGTTTGAATACACAGGAAGTGCACATGGCCCTTTCACTGGGCTTGGGTTTGTGGGAAGCAGGATACTTGCTTAGGGTCTAAAGAGGGTTTTTAGGATGGGAGAGATGTGAGCGGTCTTACTGCCAATGTGGTCAGTCATGAAGGAGTAACCGGCAGGCTTCAGGTAGGGAGGGGAGGAGAGTTCTCTAAGCTGAGTAAACATTGTTTTTCATAGAAAAATGGTTCTGAATTCCAGCCTTTTTTTTTTTAAAAGAGGTTTATAATTAAAGCAATGTTATAATAAACTTTAAGGACATTTTACATTTAATTTTTGAATAATATATTCATAAGGTTTAAACATGAGACTACACACACGTACGTGTAGTGGTATAGAGTGAAGTCTGTCCCCCCCCATCTACCATCTACTCGGCCCCACCCATCACTCAGTTTCTTGCATATTTGGACAGGATCATTCTTTTTTGTAGGATGTTTAGTAGCATCCTTGGTCTTTCCTCATTAGGTGCCAGTAACCTGCCCTGCAACCAATTTGTGATAATTTCAGTGTTTCCAGACATTGCCACATGTCCCTCTGGGGGGCATGATAGCCCCCAGTTGAGAGCCATTGCTTTATACACATGAGCAAATAAGGTTGTTCTCTTCAGCCCCCTTCTTATACGCTATGCACTGTTCTGTAGCTAGATTTTTTTCATTTAATGTACTTTGGCAGTCTTTCCATATTCTGTGATTACTTTAGGCTCACCTGGATAATTTAGGCTGCTCTGCTCAATGCCAGCCAGCTGATTAACAACTTTCATTCTATCTGCAACCTCAATTTCCCTTTGCCAGTAACATATATCTATGGCTTCTGGGATCAGTCTGGGGACCTTCCTCATTTTTGGATAGCCTCACAGTGTTTCATTGTATAATTTGTTTAACCAATTCCCTGTTGATGGTCATTTAGGTGGTTTCTAGTCACTTGCTGTTACATTCATGCTGCAATGCATGATCTGATACATATGTCAGTTCACACACGAGTAAGTGGATCTGCACGAAATTCGTAAGTGGGGAATAGAGGCATTTGTAATCTTGATGTGTACTGCCTAATTGCTATCCATATAGGTGTATTAGTTTTCTATGGTTGTTGTAAGAAATTGCCACTCCCTTGGTTTAAAGTAATACAGATGTGCTATCTTACAGTTCTAGAGGCCAGAAATACCAAATGGGCCTCACTTGGCTGAAATAAAGGTACTGACAAGGCTGCATTTCTTTTGGAGACTAGAAGAGAAGTTTCTTGCTTTTTCAGCTTCTAGAGGCTGCTCACATTCCTTGGCTGTTGGTCACCTTCCAGCTTCAAAGCCAGCAGCAATCACATCACTTCCACTTCTGCTTCCATCCTCACATCTCCTCTCACTCTGAGTCTTCTGCTTTCCTCTTCCACATACAAAGGACCCTGTGATTACTTTAGGCTCACCTGGATAATTTAGGCTGCTCTGCTCAATGCCAGCCAGCTGATTAACAACTTTCATTCTATCTGCAACCTCAATTTCCCTTTGCCAGTAACATATATCTATGGCTTCTGGGATCAGTCTGCGGACCATTGGGAGCCCATTATTCTGCTTACTACCAGCAATGCATGTGAGTGCCTGCTTTTCTATAGCATGTTTCGCCAACAGTATATTGTCAGCCCTGGATTTTTACCCATCTCATGGGTGAAAAATTATTTCTCAACCTGGCTGTGATTTGCACTTTTAAGTGGTAAGTGAAATGAAGCATCTTTCCATATGTATGAGCCCTTTGTTTCTCTAAAAGGCATTGAAAACCCAAAATTCTTATCCATAATTTTCTCTTGTTCTTTTCCTTTTTTTTTTTTTTTTTCCCTTGAGACAGAAGCTTGCTCTGTCACCCAGTCTGGAGTGCAGTGGTGCAGTCTCAGCTCACTGGAACCTCTGCCTCCTGGGTTCAAGTGATTCTCCTGCCTCAGCCACCAGAGTAGCTGGGACTATGGATATGCACTACCATGCCTGGCTAATTTTTTTGTATTTTCAGTAGAGACAGGGTTTCACCATGTTTGGCCAAGCTGGTCTTGAACTCCTGACCTCAAGTGATCCACCCACCTCAGCTTTCCAAAGTGTGGCAATTACAAAGTGCCTGGCCTTACCCATAATTTTCTCGTTGTGACCCAATAATATTTTATATCACTGAGATCTTTTCCAAATGTTACAGAGTTCTAATCTAATTCAGTTTGTATCACCAGCTAAATTCTGTCCTGCATTATTTTCAACTGTATTGTTTTCCACTGCTGTGGGGATAGTCCATCCATGGGACAGTACTGTGTTTTGCTTAGCCATTTCCCAGGCTTTGGACATCTATGTGAATCTACAAACGTACTTTGGAAATGCAGCCCATTTATAATGTGTGGGCTGCCTGTTTGCATGGGCGTACTAAGTCCAGTGTTTTCTGCACCCGTGAATGTGCTGGGGTCCTTCGTTTTAAGACACCTGATTTCTTGCTTAGAGCAACCTGGGGTGATCAAAAAGCCTTTCAGGCTATCAGCCTTTCTTCCCTCTTAGTCTCATTATCTACTCTCTTAAGCTTTAAAACTCCAGGTACATCTTCCTCCTGCTACCCATCTGCCCCATGTCCAAATCTGCCCATTCTGCCCCTGTGGTAGCCTGTAAACCCACACCCTTCCCTCCATCCCCTCTGCCTCAGCTCAGGCCAGACCTTTATGGTGGTCTCCACTGCTCTCCTTTTCTCCCAGTGTACACACATACATATAGTGGTACAGAGTGAAGTCTGTCACCCTGTCCACCGTCTACTCAGCCCCACTCGTCACTCAGTTTCTTGCATAACCTTCCAGAGTTTGTTAATACCAGGGTTTCTTCTACCTTGGTACTGTTGATGTTTGGACAGGAGCATTCTTTTTTCTCTGATCTCTCCTCTACAGAGCTTCCAGATCTTTCTGGAATGAATGGTCATGTCCCCCCATGCAGACTCTTGCCAGAGCACTTGGCATGGCATTGGAGGCTCTCGTGTCCAGACCCCTCCTGCATCCTCTCTTTTGCTTTTTTCTTGGCTTCCTAAACTCTGGCCAAGATAGTTTCGTCCAGGCCGTTTTTATATATCTATATCTATATCTGTATTTTTTTCTGACATTTATCAAGCATTTGCTGTGTGCCAAGAATATTGTCTCCGCTTTACAGATGAGGATCTGAGATTGAGATCACAAAATTTTCTCATGAGCTTGCAGCTTGTTAGAGTAGACTTGGAGAGTCTGACTTCAGACTGCTCATCATAACCACATACAGGGAAGCCCCTTTTGCCTATGAAACCCCCTCTTCCTCTCAGCTTAGCTGCTTCTGTGAAGCATGTCATGATAGCTCCCTATTCTCTGGTTCCTTCTCAGCAGAAAGGCCTCTGTGGTAGCATCCACCACATGTGTCAATGCTGATTGGCGTCCTCAGTACCCAAACTTGGCCACACATTAGAATCACCAGGATGCTTGTCTAAGTGCAGATTCTTGATTTCCTTTTCTGGAGATTATGATTCAGAAGGCCTGGGGCAGTGAGGGGAGTAAGGGACAGGGACTCTGTGAGAAAAGGCTCCCAGTGATTCTCTTGTATGGTAGGTTTGGGAGCCACTGATGTGTGTCTCATCTCTGCAGTCCACCGAGTGCATGCCGAGTGGTCCTAGTGAATCCCCCGAGGAGTTTACTGAGTGAGGTTTGTGACTGCAGCACTGACATGTCTTGGAGTGTCTCAGAGACCAGTTTAACAAGTTCTGCAGGATAGTCTGAGCCTGGGTACTTTAAAATGTGCTGTTTTCTCAGTTGATGTGACACTGACTCTATATTCAGGGAGCACCTCTGCCTGTGTTGAGTTGTGCTCCAGCTTTCTGCTGCATAATTCCTACTAAAAGGTCAAGTTGAGGAGTAGTATGTCTAGTATGGAAAACTTTCAGAAGGATGTACAGTGTGTCTGTCATTCAGATCGGGGTAGGCAAATGCATGACCTGTATGCTAACACCTTCCAGCCTTGTGCACTTCTTCCTTAGATCTGAATATGCCCCAGAATCCTGGTCAAAACCACACCCCTGGCAGCCACCATGCTGGGTCTAAGTAAGCATCAGTTTATCATCCCGGCTATCTGTGTGGATCAGGCCAGACTGTCAGACACCCTGTGCTTTGGTCTCTTGTGGGTGTTTTAGCATTAGAAATGGTTATGTTCGTGTTTTTTTCCTGTTCTTAAAATAACACGTAACCTTTGGCTGGGCACGGTGGCTTATGCCTATAATCCCAGCACTTTGGGAGGCCCAGGTGGGTGGATCACAAAGTCAAGAGATTGAGACCATTCTGACCAACATGGTGAAATCTCATCTCTACTAAAAATACAAAAATTAGCTGGGCATGGTGGCACATGCCTATTAGTTCCAGCTACTTGGGAGGCTGAGGCAGGAGATCACTTGAACCCGGGAGGCAGAGTTTGCAGTGAGATGAGATCACGCCACTGCACTCCAGCCTGATGACAGAGCAAGACTCCGTCTCAAACAAACAAAAAGGTAACCTTTATTGAGCACCTACTTTGTGTCAAGCACTGTGTTAAATGCTTTAAATAAATTAACTCATTCAATCTATATAAAACCTTAGGAAGGAGGTCCTGTTGTCACCCTTATGTCATAGATGAGAAATTGAGGCACAGAGAAGTTAAATAACTTGCCCAAGACACATAGCTACCAAGTGGCTAGTCAGATTCACACCTAGGGAGGTGGCTCCAGAGCCTGTGTTCCCAGCCATGAATTCTGTAACTGATAGTTTCCCTCTTGGTGTTGGTGGCGAGGAAGCAGCTTGCTAAATTTGCCAGAGTCTTCTGTCCAAGGGATAGGTTTGCATAGTATTTATCTTCCTTTCCTACCCTTCATTTCCTGCCTGCCAGTGGAGCAGAGCTAGACTCTCAGCCCGGTGCTTTGGTAGGGGAAAATGTTTGCCAGCTCTTTAAGCACAGGTGTTCATTGCTGAAATTCGTCAGTAATCACAGCACCTGTTCAGAAAGCCCCTAGCATGCCCACCTCTGGTAATTACCTATTAGAAACTTAGCATCCGTAGTATTATCTCAGCCTTGCTTGTATCCTTTTATATTTTCAGCATAGTTGAATGCTCTCTGGCTACTCACGCATTCAGAAAATATTCCAAATTTCACTATTTCTGCCCTAATTCAGCCCTTTTGTTCCTCCTTAAAAATTGGTTCTACTAGAGCTGCAATTTTGAGTCCAGGTTCAACTTTTGACTCTATCATGTTCAAATTGGGAGGCTTTAGATTAATTGCTTTCCACCATAATCTTCAGTTTCCTAATCTGTGAGTTTATCTCAGGGTTTATTAAGATCAAATGAGATAAAAATGTGACAGCACCTTGTAATCTGCTGTTAGGGATTATGCTAGATTTTATCTCCTGCTTGATAACTAAACCATGTATTTTTTAGAATCTCTTCTCCAGTGAAGGATATACCAGTTCTTCAGTGAGTTCCACTGCTCACCTCAGGACCTTTCCCTACATGGTTATGCCATTTATGCACTCATTTACTCAACTCATTTATTTGACAAAATTTACTGAGCTCGGTTGTGGATCAGCTACTATGGTAGGGGCTGGGGAAGCAACATGCAAGGAACCCTGCCCTGTCCTTGGAGAGCCTGCCATTGAGTAGGAGAGACAGTTAGAGAAAGAGGGCTCAAGTGCAGCCAGAGGCGACCTTCTAAATACATACTATAAGGCCAAGTTGCTCAGATGAGGGTCACTGACTTAGCCTGGTAAAGGGTGGTCTGGAAGCTGCACGGAGCAGGTGAGATCTGAGCTGATTCCTTCAGCAGGGGTGTGCTGAGTAATGAGGACAGGAAAGTCCTGTGGTGGGGTCAGGATGGTGAAGGTGGTGTTGGGGAGGGAGGGTAGTAACTGGTGAGTGTGGCTGGAAGGTGTGATGTGGGAGCGGGAGGAAGTGAGGTTGGCAAAGCAGACAGGTCTCTGACAATCAGAAGCTGGGGAGTGACAGATTTGGGTTCAGAGAATATCATTTGGGGTGGCATGGAGGATGGGCAGGAGGGGAACCAGACTGCAGGCAGGGAGACACTGAGGTGGAGCTTTCTGCATTTGAGTTGGTTTCAGTTTGCCTTGTCCCTTTCTGCTCTGGGAGGGGTGGCCAAGAGGCCCAGCCCCCTGCTGTTGATGGAGCTGGGTCACTAGGCTTTCACTCCGTAACTGAGGAGCCCCATACAGTTCAGGTTCATGTCCCAGGAGGTATTCAGCCCGAGCCTCGGACAGAGTTCAGCTCTGGCTGCCAGCTGCCAGCTGCCAGGAGGAGGGAGGTCCTGTGTTTAGATCAGGTGCAAAACCGGCTCCTGGAAAGAAAGACTGAGCATCGAGAAGCCCAGAAAGCTGCCTCACAGATGCAGATATGACAGTGGCTTTGCGGTCTGGGAAACGTGGCGTAGACAGCCCCTCTCTTGTCATTGTTTCCTTGTTAGCCCAGGGCCGCTTCCACCTCAGAGACACACAGCTCCAAGCCCACCAGAAACACCACAGAACAGAATTTTTCTGCCCTCTAGTGTTAAATAAGGAAGAGATTTTGCTGGGAAGAGGCATCTGTTTTCCTTCTCCTGGTATTAGGAAGTTGGTGGGTGCAGATCTCTCTCTCCAGGGGCCCAGCAGTGACTTCATTGAGAAAAGTCTGGCCCAGGCTGGCTCCTCAGCCACCTGCAGTAAACATTCCTGCCAGCAGGTGGCAGCAGGCCTCCGGACCATGGTGCCCAGCCCATCTGCTGACCACAGCCCTGCCACACCTCTTGGCATGGGATGTGTGTGTTTGGGGATGGGGAGGGTAGAAATGAATCAGATATGGGCCCTGCCTGTCTGGGAAGTTAGAGCACAGACAGAGAGACAGATTCCAGGCTATAAAGCATAATAAAATGGTCAGTCTGAAATTCAGGAGGCAGCGTGGTGTAGGGGAAAAAGCAAGAGCAGCGGGATTCACACAGACCTGTTCTGACCCCGATGCCACACTTTACCAGCCAGGTAACCTTTGGCACGTTGAATAATGTAACATGAGCAATTATAATAGCTAACAATCACCGACACTGATGTGATGCTGCCTGTGGCCAGGCACAGAGCCAGGTGCTTTACATATAACTCATTTAATCCCCAGCAACCCTTGAAGTAGGTACAGTTATAGCCCCATTTTACAGATCAGGAAATGAAGGCACAGAGAAACTTAAGTTCTTCCTGAAGGTCATATAGCTAGTGGTGGGGAGAGCTGGCTTTGAACCCAGGCAGGGCAGCTGCTCACCTTAATGATGGTACACCTGCATCTGTGGGGCTGGAACAGTGCCTGGCACAAGAATAAGACCTCTTATTATGAGAAGCTGTCAGGACTAATACTTCATGACAAATAGGGACTACATAAGCTGTCTCCTGATTGCTCTGCGTTTAGTGTCACTCATTCTCCATCTTCCTGGCAGATTCGGGCATGTGAGTGTGGCACACCTCCTGTTGGATCATGGAGCTGATGTCAATGCCCAGAACCGGCTCGGGGCCAGTGTGCTCACTGTGGCCTCTCGGGGTGGCCACCTGGGTGTGGTGAAGCTGCTCCTGGAAGCTGGTGCCTTTGTGGACCATCACCACCCCTCAGGCGAGCAGCCGGGGTTGGGCAGCATCAGGGATGAGCCCCTGGACATCACAGCCCTGATGGCCGCCATCCAGCATGGGCATGAGGCTGTGGTGCGTCTACTGATGGAGTGGGGCGCAGACCCCAACCACGCAGCCCGGACGGTGAGCTGGAGCCCGCTGATGCTGGCTGCACTCACTGGGCGACTTGGAGTGGCCCAGCAGCTGGTGGAGAAGGGCGCCAACCCTGACCACCTCAGTGTGCTGGAGAAGACTGCCTTCGAGGTTGCGCTGGACTGCAAGCACAGGGACCTTGTAGACTACCTGGACCCGCTGACCACCGTAAGGCCCAAAACAGGTCAGGCTGCATGCCCCCTGGGACTTTACAGAGGACCCCAAATTGTGCTTATGTGGCTTACGCTGAGGATTGCTCTACTGGAAGTACACACAGAAATCAGAGTCCAGCCCTGTAGACTAGTGAGACTGAGGAAGTGATGTGCTTAAGTATGGAGGAGATTGCCTGTGACATGCAGGTTCCAGCCCAGTCTCTGGAGAGTCTGATTTTAGTAACCTTGAGCAAGAGCCTGGAAGCTTCTATAGCAAGGCCATTCTCCCCAACCACATCATTCTGATGCAGGTGGTTCTGGGGTCCCTGAACAAGGTTTGGCAAACTTTTTCTGTAGAAGGCCAAATAGGCTATATGGGCCATACAGTCTCTGTTAAAACTACAGTGGTCAATTCTGCTAGTGTGAAAGCAGCCTTACGTAAGTAATGAGTAAATGAGTAGATGTGGCTATACTTGCAATATGTAAATGAGTTGGGTTTGGCTAGGTTCCAATAAATTATTACAAAAACAGGCAGTGGGGCATATTTGAGCCATGGGCTATAGTTTGCCAGCCCTTGCTCTACAATAGTGTGCCTGACGTCCTCTGCCCTGACCATTCCCCAAACACTAATTCATGTAAAATTGGTGAAAATTAGTTTTTTAAAAAAGATCTAGCTGTGCATTTTTTTTTTCCTTCTTGCCATCTCCCTGGCATGTAAAAAGTTGTCTGAACAATCCTGAGCAAATCTGCCACATGACATACCGCGTTTCAAAACCTCTAATGCACCATTTGCAGTAAGATCCCAGGGCATAACAGCAGGTGGGCAGCAGTGTATATAAGCATCTAGAAATGAGAGGTAAAAAACTGAAGAAAGTTATCTTCAGGTACATTGGCTAAAAAGACTTGAAAGTGTTAAGTTTGTTACCATTGAAAGAATATACAATAGCCCCATCAATCAAGAGATGCTGAAAATTTGGTAAGTGCTTATTAGAAATATACCATCCAAAAAAAATAAATAAATATACCATTCAATCAGAACAAGTCTGAAATAAATATATTTTAAAAGTCTGTAATGACAGAGAGGTGGCAATAATGAAGAGGACACTCAAATGAAAAGCAAAAAGTAGTGAAGGTTAGGAAGACCTATCTGAAGCCAAGAGACCTCTTACTTTGTCCAGGTGGGAAACTGAGGCCCAGAGAGGGAGGAAAGCTGGTCAAAAGTCACACACCCATTGGAAGCTAAGTGAGTGACTCTCAGAAGGTGAGGATTCCATGGGAAGAGCACCTTGAGGTGACTTTGCCCACCTGCAGCTCCTGCAGGGGCTCTAGAAGCTGATTTTTCACATGCCTCTCCTAAGCTTTTGCTTCATCTGTGAAATGGACACAATGACAGCAACTACTGCAGGTGGTGGTGAGCAGAAGGCTGGTTATCCGGTTCACCTTTGACGTGTGAGACACTCAGCCTGGTAGAGTGTTAGGGCCTCATAAAGGCTTGCAATTAGAAATTAGGGACCCAGTCTTCCAGGACAGGGTTTTTGTTTTGTTTTGTTTTTTTCTGACATAAGGCCATTGCTCTTTAAAGATTTGGGTTATTTGTGGCGGGGGTGGGGAAGGGATCTGTCTTTCCCAGGCCCTGCCGTGCCCAGCGTACCTGCTGTGCTGAATCTCCCCTCACCTTCACAGGGACCCTCTGAGGAGGGTGTTCTCCCATTTTGCAGCAGAGGGAACTCAGGCTTAGAAGTGGGCACTCCTTAACTTGCACCCGCCTGTGCCTACCGAGCTGTGCCTCGTCTGCTGTGTGTGTGTTCTCCTTCCCAGGTTTCCTCAGCCTCTGCATCTTGAATCTTCATGGAGTGCCCTCGGGCTGCTTCTGACAGGCCTCATTTTAGGATTGTCTTGCATTGTGGGATGGTGATGTCCTCATTTCCCCAAGATACAAAGGCTCAGACACATTGGTGGATGTGGCCAAGGTCACCATCTACTTGGTTCAACCTTGGCTGTGCCACTGCTGGCCAAGGGACCTTGAACTGATTGTCTGAGTTCAGCAAGCTCCCCTTTCCTTTTCCACAAATGGGTGGTAGGACTGACACCACCTCAGGACTGCTGTGGGGCATCATGTGAGATCCTTCCTGGCCCTGAGGGAGCACATCACAAATGGCATTACTCCATACTGTTGTTGGCATATTTGATGGGAGCAAACCTTGGGTCTTCCAGCAGGATTGGGTCATGTTCCCGTCAAGCAGACCCAGTCTGAGGCTCAGTTCTCCCTCTCTGTACCAAAGTGGTCTTGGTCATGTATAATTGGCCCTGCAGGACTTCAATGCCTTTTTTTGTAAAACAGTCATAATAAAGTCACTTTTCTTGGGAGGTTTTGTGAGGAATAGTAAGATCATGCCTATAAAATTTTTGTCATAGTGCCCTAGCACATAGACAACATCCAGTAAATGGAAGCTGCCATGTTTTGATTGATCATACATTCATTCTGATACTTTCCAAAGATGTACTGAGGCCTGCTATGTACCAAGCACCTTTCTAAGCACTTTGGATACATCAATGAACAAATGAGACCCAAATCCCTGCCACTGAGTACTATGGCCTCCATAAGGGGAGACAGGCAGTAAAGAGGAAATAAACATATTAAATATATAGTAGGATAGGTGGTAAGTGCCATAGGCTTAAAAAAAACAACAAGGGCAATGTAAAGAGGTTGGCTGTGGCAGAGCTGGGACAATGCAGTCTGCTCTGTGAAATGGAGTGGTTGGGCAACCTTGAGAAGGCGAGGCTGTAGCAGACATGCGGGAGCTGAGGGAGTACAGTGGCCCTGGGGGAATCCCTGGGAAGAGCCTCAGGTAGGGTGCAGACTGTGCTATTGATAATGACAGATGATAAAATAATAGGAGCCCCAGCTCTTACTGTGCAGTGCCCAGAAATCCAGCCCTCACCAGGGCCTTGGAGGTCCCCTGGTCTCTCCCTTGCCTTAGCAGCAGGACTGTCATTGTGATACCCCTGACTCCCCACTGAGGTTGTGGTGTGGAGGTTGGAGCAGATTTATTTTCCTTGGGATGTGGCAGGGTCCCGGGCTGCTTAGATATAGATGATAAAACTGATGCCCAAATCGAGGAAGAGACCAGCCCAGAGTCACTGGGTGTCAGGACACAGCTGCCCCTGCCTCCTGGGGTCGCACTTGGCTGTCAGTTAACTTGTGTCAGATGGTTGCTTAGCAGCCAACATAAGACCAGGTAATACTCTTTTCTTTGAAAAGGTCTTAGCATGAGAAGTCCCCAGCCCATAGCAAAGTTGGTTCTTGAATACTTGAAGGAACATGACATATTTTTTAAAAATCAGGTACAGAATTGTTACTGGATAGTATTTCACAGGCAGAATTAGATACTGTGTTCCATGTAGTGTCTTTACTTCCCATTAAGAATTCTGGATTTCTGGCTGGTGACTCATGCCTTCAATCCCAGCAGTTTGGGAGGCCAAGGCAAGCAGATCACTTGAGGTCAGGAGTTCCAGACCAGCCTAGCCAACAGGGCGAAACGCTGTTTCTACTAAAAATACAAAAATTAGCCGAGTTTGGTGGCATGCGCCTATAATCCCAGCTACTTGGGAGGCTGAGGCACGAGAATCACTTGAATCCAGGAATTAGAGGTTGCAGTGAGCTGAGATTGCACCACTGCACTTTAGCCTGGTTGACAGAGCGAGACTCCATCTCAGAAAAATAATTCTGGGGTTCACCTTTCTGGTTGCTAATAAAGAAAATAATTGCTCTTTGGATGGGGCCTTAACATTATCATTTGATCCCTGCAACAGCCAGGTGAGAGGGCTCTTATCCCCATATTCGTGATGAAGAGGCAGCTTACTCTAAAAATGTACACTGAAATTCACATGCGCTGACTCCACACTCAGTGTTCCTTGCCCCAGGCTGCAGCTTCCGCCCAGCTGCTCAAGTCCAGGTCAGCCCAGAGTCACAGGTGCCTTCTGGCAGCTGCTCCATCCCCCAGGATCAGTTAAAGGCTGCAGAAGGCCTGCGTTCAGCCACCCAGCAAGTGGACTGGCCATGAGGATATCTGCTCTGATAGGAGCAGGGTACTCCTTGGTCCAAGCTTGGAGGAAAGTTTGGGATGAGTATGTGAGGGAGGGACTGGCATCTGGTGGCTGCAGCAAGGCTCAGCTGTGCAGGTAGATGTGGGGTCTGGTCCCAGCCTAGCAGCTGGGCTTCAGGGGACAGCATGAAGACACCCAGTTGGGCAGTGGCCTTTGGGCAGCTGCGTATGCAGGTTTGGGGCAGGGAGCATGTTCTGATTGCTTCTTACGTGGGAGGGAAGGAAAACTGAACATTGGATCTTCTGTTGGCTGTGGCTGTGAACTTCCTTAGAGCTCAGCTGTTCAGTGTCTCAGGGGTCCTCTGCTTTGGAATTCAGATTGTACATTTAGTTTTTAGAAGAAAAAAATGTTTTTTTTGAACATTTTTCTATAGTAATCCAGGATTTTCCAAGACCCTAAGACTTTTCAATATATCTAAGAAAGGATATGTCAGTGTTTGTTTCACCTAAAAATGATTGCTTTATTTGCATGAGATCAGGCCATGATCTGCTGCTCATTTGTGTTTGTTGGCAAGATTGTCTCTGAAGTGTTTTCAGATATTCTTTGGTAATAAACCTTCCAGAAGAGCTGCTGGATTTATCCATTACACAGGTCTGCAATTAGATTGCTTTTGAGAATTAGATGCTTTTTAAAGCCAGGCTGTGTTGTTACACCTTTGTGACTTTTCTGTTTTATTAAACCTTTCCGTGGTTAACTTTAAAAATCTTTGTTTACCCAGATGAGGAGAAAAGGCGACCTGATATTTTCCATGCATTGAAAATGGGTAAGCACTTTAGAAAATCTTTTTGGATATTTAAGAATACAGGGCTACGTTCTCCCATCCTAATATTTGTAGTCCTTTTCAAGGCCACCCAGGGTATTTGAGAGAGAAACAGGCATTCTGGTGTTTGTTGTTTGGAAGTTCAGATCTTGGAGGCCAGTAGTTATTATAGAGCTCTACACATAGACTCTAGATGGCCTTCAGCCCCACTCCAGCCAAACACTAGCTGGCTATGCCCCAGTCTTCCTGACTCTGAAATGCCTCTCTGCACACCCACTTCAGTCTCTTTGTGATGAAGAGGCATTTAGTGTAAAATTTTCTCTCTTTTTATAGCCCCTGCCTCCAAGAAGCCCTTCCTGATCCTCATCCTGCAGCAAGACCTGAGCTCTTCTGTCTTTTTCTGTCTCATTCATGTGTTCTCTGAAGACACTAACAACACTTCTCTCTTTTAGTAACACTTCTACCCGTTCGTGTGCTTGTCTCCATCCCGCGTAGACTGAGGCATTCAAGAGTCGGGGCTACCTCCAGGCCTTCTTAGTATTCCCTATGATGCCTAGCAGCCCACTGCAGGGGCAGGGCCAGCAAGTGTTTGTTACATGAACCATGGGATAAATCAGCCTGTGGTGCCAGGCCCACAGATCACCCGGACTCCTGCTTGTGTTTGCAGGAAACTTCCAGCTGGTCAAAGAGATTGCTGATGAAGACCCCAGCCATGTGAACTTGGTCAATGGGGATGGGGCGACCCCACTGATGCTAGCGGCTGTTACGGGGCAGCTGGCGCTGGTGCAGCTACTGGTGGAGAAGCATGCGGATGTTGACAAGCAGGACAGCGTGCATGGCTGGACGGCCCTCATGCAGGCCACCTACCATGGGTCAGTGCCAGCTCCACACCCTCAGCGACAAGGCCAGACTGATGCTCTGGCCTAAGATGGGGATTCCTGGTGGCTCTTCTTTCCTGAGATGCTGTATACAAACCCCAGGACTGTGATGACATTGAGGCATGCAAAAAAAATGAAAGTGGCCCCTTTAATTCCCACACTTCTGTGTCCAGATTTCCTCTTACCCCATCAGAGAATTTCACCAGTGGCCATGAAAAACCATGCAGCAGGAACATTTTAGGCAGAGAGATAAGATTCTCTACGTTGGTTTCGGTTGAACACTGATTAGTTCATTGCAGTTTTTGCATTGAGATCTAGAGACCTCCTTAAGTAGCCCGTGTATGAAGTAAACATTGGTTATTCATACCATCGTCATCTTATGATTGGTGGTGAGGCGTGTCCTGCCTTTCTCCTTTTGAATAGGCGTCAGTGTTTACTGCGTGCTTGTGTGATCATTCCAGCAGGGTGGGCTGTCTCCTCTGAGGGGCCTCCTTTTTGGGGTGGGCATCTTGAGGCTGCTAAGTGGTCTGACTCCCAATTAGAGATTCTTTTGTTGCCCTCTTTCAGGTGATCAGATCACTTTCCTGTGTCATCTGAAAACAGTTTGTTTTCTTATTCAATTAGTGTTGAATTTCAAGACAAAATTTTATTTCAGACACCTTGGTCTGTAGGAGACTTTCCCAATGGAGATGCCCTTATTTAGGGTGGAAGTAGTGTGGTCTCCCATGGGGTCAGTGTTTGGGGGGAAGAGCCCTTGGTTTTCTTCTTCTTTTTTGAAACACAGTGTCTCACTTTGTTGCCAGGCTGGAGTGTAGTGATGTAATCGTGGCTCACTGCAGCCTTGACCTCCCAGACTCAAGCAATCCTCCCATCTTTGTCTCTCAAATAGCTGGGACTACAGGCTTATAGGCTTGCACCACCACACCCAGCTAATTTTCAAGCAAAATTTTTCGTAGCAACAAGGCCCCCCCCATTTCCCAAGCTGTTCTCAAACTCCTGGACTCAAGTGATCCTCCTGCCTCAGCTTCCCAAAGTGTTGGGATTACAGGCATGAGCCACTGCATCCATCCTTGGTTTTCATTTTGTTTCTGAAAAGAACACTTAGGACTTTGATTTAAATCATGTTCCCACTTGACCTACCCATATGCTAGAGAATGAGGGAGTGTGAGACTGCCCTTCCATGCCCTTCTTAGATGCTCGGAGACTGAGCTTTGTAGTTAATGTTGTTGGTTCTGTTGCCCGGGAGCAAACCCATGCTTTTGCTTTCATTGAATGTAACTCTAGCATTTTCTTCCCAGGAATAAGGAAATTGTCAAATATCTGCTAAACCAAGGGGCTGATGTCACTCTTCGTGCAAAAAATGGATACACGGCCTTTGACCTGGTGATGCTGCTGAATGATCCCGGTGGGTAATTTCAAGAAAAGGGTTGTAAATCTACCCAGCCTTTCTCAGGCTGGGAGTTAAGACAGCCACCTCCTCTGTGACCTGTGTTTTAAGCACTTCCTTTGACTTTGGGAGAAAGTCATTGTCAAGTGTCAGGAGCTTACTGCATGATCCTAGGCAAGTCCCTTCCTTCCCCACTGAAGCACTGGGCTTGGACCAGGTGATCCTGGAGGCTTCTTCCAGCACCAACCTTCTCGGAGTCTCCAGAGAGGGAAGGAAAACAAGACGTGTCTAACTTTACAGTCCACACAGACCCTAGAATGGCATCGGTGCTTCACAGCCAGAAACCCTGAGTCACTCAGGTGGAAACATAAAGATCCCTTTGACAAGCAGAATGGGAGATGGAACGTTGACCCCGCCTCGGCTTAATTGTGTAGGTAGAGGCCGCAGGGTCAAGGCTCCTATCGCCATTAGTTCCACCCCTCTTGGTCCTTGCCTGGTACCTGCTACTCCCCTTTGACCCTCCCCTGCTATGACAGGCCCTCTTTTGGGACCTGGGCTTCCAGTTAGCCAGCTCAAGGGAGAGGGTTCCTGATCTATCATCTTTCTTATTACCCTAGACTTTCAACCCAGAGACAGAGAAGCCTCGAGGTCCTTCTGACCCACTAGGCTTGAACCCTGTGCTGGGATCCTAGCTGCTGACTGTGGAGAGAGAAGACTTTTATCTCTGCAGTCACAAGTCACCTGCTGCCACTCTTAGCTAGAAGGGTAGCCAGCAGGCTTGCCTTTCCTCTTCACAGCACTGCCACCTTTGCCACCCCTTCCCTGCTGCAGTCCCCTGCACTTCACAGATGCACACTTGGTTCTATTTGACCCTCGAAGAGTTCTGAGAGGGGAAACAGAGGTTCACATACTCTTGAAGAGATATGGCCGCCAAGACTAGAGAAGTGATCTGTCACAGCCAGAGAGTTGAGGTCCTCTGCCCTAAGTCTAGTGATCCCACTCCACCTAATTGGAGACCTTCTTCAGGTGCCAGGAGTTTATTATTCGGAATCAGTCCCCAGCCACTCTCGCTGGATCTCACATGCTTTTTCTGACAGTGTTCCTCTTCTCCCTAGCTCCACTCCCGTTTATTCCCTTTTCCAATAAAACAGTCTATTCCTAGGAATTTTTTTCCTAGTGGGTTTTTAAATGAAGGTTTTACATAAAACTTTTGAAGAAACCCATCCCTATTATTGAATACTTGGAGAGAGAAAAGGGGAATAGTTGGCTGGGCGTGGATGGCTCACACCTGTAATCCCACCACTTTGGGAGGCTGAGGTGGGTGGATCACTTGAGGCCAAGAGTTCTAGACCAACCTGGCCAATATGGCAAAACCCCGTCTCTACTAAAAATACAAAAATTAGCCAGGAGTGGTGGCAGGCGCTGTAGTCCCAGCTACATAGAAGGTTGAGGCAAAGAATCACTTGATCCCAGGAGGCTGAGGTTGCAGTGAGCCAAGATCACACCACTGCACTTCAGCCTGGGCGACAAAGCAAGACTCTGTCTCAAAAAAAAAAAAAAGAAAGAAAGAAAGAAAGGAAAGAAATAGTCATCAAGAAAAAGCATTGTTAATAGTTTGGAGTATTCTCAATATTGTTTGCAATGCTTTTTTTTGTAACCTAGTTGAGGTAATAGTAATTTTGTAATAATATATTTAAAGCACTTATATTGCACTAAAGGAGTTCCCTTGATTGGTACTAATGTCACTGACTTCTACAGAGGCACAGAGGGGCTTTGTAATTTACCTGTAGTTACACAGCCAGGAGGGACAGAGGCAGAATCTGAACCTCTGCACTCTGGCTGTGAAGCCTGCACTTTTAAACATACTCTCCCCCTGCCTTCCTCATGAAGAGGGCTTCCAATTTTTCTTTCTGGTTAAGTGGGTTAAGCCCTGCTGGCTTGGTTTGCCACCTTTTGAAAATCAGACAGAGAGACAGGTGCCCTGATTCTGGAATTACGCAGATCCTGGAGCTGCAGGGCTGAATTCTAAGTCTGACAGGGGTCATCTTGAGTCTTCTCATGGCCCAACAGACATATTTGCAGGTAAAATGCTGCCTTTTGTGTCCATAGACACGGAACTTGTTCGACTGCTGGCATCTGTCTGCATGCAGGTGAATAAAGACAAAGGCCGGCCGAGCCACCAGCCACCCCTACTCCACTCGAAGGTCCGACAGCCCTGGAGCATCCCATTGCTGCCCGATGACAAGGGTGGGCTGAAGGTTTGCCTTTTCCTGTCTTAAAGGGGCTTAGGGGGCCAGGGAAATGGGGACTGGTGGGGAACCTGCTGCCTCCTCTACACCAGCCTGGTTTATGCTGGGGAGTCCCAGCAGGGGTGGCAGGTGAGCTGACAGTGAGCCATAGGAAATGAGGGGGACCAGGACAGTGACTGCTTTGTAAGAATGTGGGTCCACGCCTGTAATCACAGCTACTCCGGAGGCTGAGGCAGGAGAATTGCTTGAGCCTGGGAGGCAGTGGTTGCAGTGACCGAGATTGAGCCACTGTACTCCAGCCTGGGTGACAAGCAGGACCTTGTCTAAAAAAGAATGTGGGTCCATATTGCTAGATCTCTCTTTTTTTTTTTTTTTAGAAAAAATAGAAATCCAGATTTTGATATAGAATCTTAATTTATAAGTACAGGGAATTTTTAAAATTCTGCACAGTGCAGTACTAAGCTGGCCGAAGCAAACACTTCTCTTCCCAGGGAATCCGTTTGCAGCCTCTGCTTTACTGTGCAGGACATTTGCTGATGATGTCATTTTGGGTCTCCCTGCAGTCCACAGGCCCCGCCACCTTCCTGGAAACACCAGAAACAAGCTCTGGTGACTGATTGTAACTGCAAGCTGAGACTTTCTCTTTAGATTTCTCATCTTCCACGCCCTACTTTATTTGTTTGAGATCAAACTTACTTTATGCCTGAGAAAACAAAACAACACCCTGGCCTTGTCTGCTGACCTCTCCACTCTGCATGGGGTGGCAGCGCCTTCTGAAGGCTGCAGACTTCGGCGCTTCTTTCATGTCCATTGCTGGCCCAAGCTCTGCATCCTTCCTCACTGTGCTGTTCTCATGGCCCCCTTCGTTCCTGCTCTTAACTGCCGTTTCCATAGGCCAGGCCCTCACAGATGCCCTTTGTGGCTGCTCATTAACTTCCGAGTGGTCATGGGTTATAAGCGTCCCTGGGAGCTAGTGCCTGTCCTCTCTAGGTGGGGATCAGCTATAGGAGCAGCTTGCCCAGGCCCTGGTATAGAGATCCTGATGCGTCTCATGTTATCGCTGGAGGAGGAGGAAGGAGGTTATGCAGTGATAGACGCCTAGGGAACTGGAGCTGCCTCTGTTTCCATCTGTCCCTGTCTCACTGTAAGACCTCAAGCAAGTCAGTATTCCTGTCTGGGTCTCCATTTCTCAGTCTGTGCAATGAGGAGATTGATTAGGTGAGGGATGGCAAATAGGGTTCACTGCCACCTCCAGGCTATTGGAAATTACTGTCTAAGGGCTGGGTCAGGAGAGATTTAGTGAGCAACCACGGCCTATTGGGAATGGGCACTGTGGCTGATCAGGAATGTCTGTCCGGACCCCAGGAGACAGGAGGGCAAGTACATGTAATGTAGTCACTGTCCCTGGGCTGGGCGGGTCCTGGGCCTGCCTTCCTTACCCTTCCTGGAGCATGACTTCTGCTCTGCATTCCTTTGGCAGTCCTGGTGGAACCGAATGTCCAATCGGTTCCGAAAGCTCAAACTGATGCAGACGCTTCCCCGTGGGCTATCTAGCAACCAGCCTTTGCCTTTCTCTGATGAGTCTGAGCCAGCTTTGGACTCCACAATGAGGGCCACCCCCCAGGACAAGACAAGCCACTCTGCACTCCCTGATGCATCTCCTGTGACCAAAGACAATGGTGAGAAAAGTCTGCATGTGCAGCAGAATTTGTGGAATGGTCTGAGCCTGCACCCTCTGCCCTTTGTCCTACCTCCTGGGCTGTCATCAGGGGTGAGATGATGTTGGAATGTGACACTGGAGCAGAGGCTGGTCTGGTAGAAAAGAGACTTAGGCAGGGATACAACCACCAGGAGTGTGATAGAATGAGAAGGTGCTGGCCAGGGGCAAAAGGCTCAGGTTCCTGTCCCACATTCCCTGCTGAGGGACAACAGGCTACTCAGTGCCTCTCTCTTGCCTTTGATAGATGGTTTTCCCACCTATGAAATGTGATTGGTCTATGACCCTGAAAGCATCTTGAAATAAAATGAGTTACTGGGAGGGTGTGAGTAGTGAGCTCCCCATCACTCGAGGTATTTAACAGCTTGGATAACTTCGTCAGTTTGCTGAAGGAGCTTCCCATACTGACTGGAACATCGATAAAATCCCTTCTAACAGTCAGATTCCCCATAACTGGATTAGCTCCTCTGGTACCACTGTCCGAGACAGACTATTGAGCTGAGGTCACCACTGTCTGACCCAGCACAACAGTGGTTTATGGAAAAGCTGAAAACATGCTCCAATATACCTTTTAAGTGCCTTCCTTCTATTAAAATATTGAATACCAATTATTGTTAAATATTTAAGCACCCAGGAGAGTTGGTTTTCCAGGATGAAGCTTGCCCCACTCACTCATCCTTATGCTGTGGACACGTGGAGGGGTCATTTCAGGAAATTTCCATTTGTCTCTCAGGTCCTGGGAGCACAAGGGGAGAAAAGGAAGACGCGTTATTGACAATCATGGTGAGCATGGGGTCTTTCTAAAAGCATTTTAGGTCTCCACCAATCATTAGTTGATTGATTTGCAAAGAGGGATGTGGGCGTTTGTCTTTGTGGTGGTCACAGATGGGGTTGGTGATCAGAATGTTTAACAATGGGTTCAGCTCTGGCACTGAGGAGTCAGAACAGATGTCAGCCCTAAACTCTGGAGGGCTGTGCTGGTGCTCAGCTGATGGGTGTCAGCCCTGGCCCTGTTCTCAGGGAGGCAGGGGATTGAGGGAATAGATCAGGAAGGAGGGAATTGATGGGCAGCGTGAGACATGGAGACTCACCATTTGGGCTGTGGAGAACCAGAGAGAGAGGAGTCAAAGAGAAGAGTATATTTTCAGCTGAGGAGGCCTCAGTTTCCTCATCTATACACTAGAGATGTATTAGGATTAGGGTCGACTGTGAGTAACAAAGTCCCCAAATAACAATGGTGTAAATAGGTTAGCAGCCTATTTCATTCAAGTAAATAAAGTTCAGAACTAGTATATGGCTCCTTGGAGCTAGGGACTTTCTGTCTGTTGTTCCCCCAAGTGTAGTTTCTATTTCCAAGGTCACCTCTTGGTTCAAGATGGCTGCTGGAGCTCTGGCCATCATGGCCTTATTCCAGCTAACAGGAGAGAAAAGGGGAGAAAAGATAGCCATGGACACATGCCAGCGGTCTTTAAAGAAGCTTCTTGGGCCAGGTGTGGTAGCTCACACATGTAATCCCAGCACTTTGGGAGGCCGAGGTGGGTGGGACCAGCCTGGCCAACATGGTGAAACCTGTCTCTACTAAAAATGCAAAAATCAGCCAGGCATGGTGGCAGGCAACTGTAATCCCAGCTACTCGGGAGGCTGAGGCAGGAGAACCACTCAAACCTGGGAGGTGGGGATTGCAGTGAGCCAAGATCACGCCATTGAACTCCAGCCTACACAACAGAGCAAGGCTCTGTCTCAAAAAAAAAGAAAGTTCCTTGGAAACTACTCTGCTTATATCACAGTAGGGAAGCTTGGAAATGATGTCTTTGTTTCAAGTGGTCCTGTGCCCATCTAAATAATCATCAGGGGTGTCATTTCTGAGATGTGAGAAATACATACTGACTTAGGGAATGGTTATGGTTTTTAAACAAGATCGCTCCCAAGAAGTTCTTAGCATAGTGCCTGGCCCAGAATAAGCTCCATAGTGTGACCTTGGATGTGTTACCTCCCCGCTCTGGGCTTTACATTCCTTTCTTCTGACAGGAGAGCCTAATGGTTAAAGTTGGACTTGAGTCCCTTTAGCACTAAGACCCTAATACTAGCCAGCAGAGGGCAGTATTGCAGAGGACCAGGGAGCAGAGGACTCCGAGGAAAGGCATCAGCAGCATCCATCAGGAACTGCAGAGCCCAGCGAGGGCTCCTGACCTGATCTGCCCGCGGCTCCCTGCCACCCCAGCAGGTGTAAATTGATGGCTCTAACACTGACTGTGGGGCTTGTGCTGCCTGACATTTGATCATGTTATTAAATAGCAATAATTACTTTTGGTGCGAAGACAGAAATGCTATTTTAGAAATTTTGGAAGAAGCAGTAAAACATAAGGAAAATAAATTCACCCTTGATCACACACCCAGCTATAACCATGGTTAGCATTTTATGGTATATGTCTTTTGAATATTTTTTGTAAGCAGTTTTTAGCATGTATAAATGTGATATTATGTCATATATAATAATAGCAAATGCCATCACTCTAAGTACCAGCTACTGTTCACAGCACTTTGCATGTATTAGCTCATTTAATATTCCTGAGGTTGGCCCTGTTAGTATCTTTCCCATATTGTGTTGAATCCAATTTATTTGCAGTTTATATGTTGTGACCATCTTTTCCGTGTCACCAAACACCATGTAGCCACATCATATTTAATGGCTACATTAGAACATTCCAGTGTAAGAACATGTCTCTTTATCCAAGGCTGAACTGTCAGACTCTGGGATTTCTGGTTTTTTGTTATTTTAACAGCTCATATGAATGTCCCTATACCTTCATTTCCCCCACTTGCCTGTTTATTAGCTCAGGATGAACATCTAGAAATTGAATTCCTGGGTCAAAGGTGGTGAATGTCATTGGCTTCCAGAAAGGTAGCAACAATTCAGACTCTCACCCGGGGGGGAAAAGGCCCTTTTGTGGTGGTGGGTTTGCTACTGTGAGTGTGCAGCCCAACCCCGTTTGCTGGATGGGCTTGTTGTGGTCTAGAGGGAAAGAGGGGACAGCATTTGTTTCCAGACTTTCAGAAAAGCAGGACAGAGCCAGCCTAGGAACCTGGGAGGTGTACTCCTTCCCCCACCTCTCATGCCCTGTAGAGGGCATCAGTGTGCCTGCCCGCCCATAGTGGGTAGGAGTGGCCCAGCTGCCCTGCTGATGGGCATGTGCAGCCATCAGTGTGGAGATGCCTGCCTGCTTGGCTCCTGAGGCGGGTTTAGCTGTGGGGTGCCCATTGCTGCAAAGCACCATCTGGCACAAAGTTCACTTTCTTTTCTTAATTAAGGTGAGCATGGTCTAAGAACACTTTGCTTGATGATCCAACAATCATTACTGTGTGGAGTTTATACTGACCCCCAAATCACATTTTCAAAATTTAAAATTAAATTACAATTAAATGTCAGCAGCAGGAGGCATGACTGGAGCAAGCTGGGATTTGGGGTCTGGGGAAGAGAATGGTGCTGGTCCCCAGCCCTTTCCTCTCCCCCTTCCTCCTCCACACCCCAGGGCTGCTCCTGCTAGACTCCTGGTCCCCTGCCCTTTCCTCCTCTGGCCCCCAGGGCTGCTCATGCTGGTCTCCTTGCAGCTCTGCACCTGTATCCTGCTCCTTTAGGCTCCAGGCCTTTCCATATTCTGGCCCCTCACACAGACTGGAATGCCCCTCCTGGTCCTCAGTGGGCCAGCTTGCACTGTTGTTCAGTCCCCGAAAAGGGGCCCTCTCACAGCAGCAGGGGTGCCCCTCCTCTGTGCTCTCCCAGTTCCCCTGCCTCCCCCACAGCATACCAGCATCACCTGCTTCTCCTTGGCGCTCTGTCCCCTCTGCTCCGTTCTGATCTTGCTGCTGTGAGGACAGATCCAAGAGAAGCCTGGAGTTGGTACAGAGCAGACATGGACGTTGCATGGAGGAGAGCTTCAGATGCCACTTAGCTCCCAGCTTGGGTGGAGGGGCGGATGGTGGTGTCTTGCCCTGAGAAGCAGGAAAAACCTGGAGTCTTTCCCACAGAGTTGGGAGCCCACCTGGGCTAATCTAACCCTCAGCCTGTCTTTTTCAGCTTCGAAACGGAGCTCCCCTCACCAGACTCCCGAGTGACAAGCTGAAAGCTGTCATCCCGCCATTCCTACCCCCTTCCAGTTTTGAGCTGTGGAGCTCTGATCGGTCCCGGACGCATCACAATGGGAAGGCAGACCCCATGAAGACCGTGCTGCCCCAGAAAGCCAGCAGGGGCCACCCCATGGGCAGTGGGAGCACAGATACCGTGAGTTGTCTTCTGACACACTTTTACACATCACTTACTGTTTGCTGAGATCATTGTGTGTACTAGGCTGAGGGACCTCAAACTGATGAATCCAGAGGGGTTGTAGCTTCTTTTTCTTTTCAATGGATGATATCCTTTTGTCTAATGAAGCCCTGCAGAGCACCTCAATATGCAAAATAGGTTAAAATATTGAGGTAGTAGGGAACATCTGTTCCCTCACTAGAACCCTAGAGCTCCGAGGAGCACAGTTTGAAGACCTGATCTATCTATCTCATCTATCTTTTAGTAGATGAGGAAACTGGGACCCAGAGAATGGGAATAATAGCTGAAGATCACCAGCCAAGTGTGGGTGAACCTGGGCAGAAATCAGATCCTTGGCTGATAATCAAGTCCCACGCCACATTACTGCTCAGGTCCATGATCAGGATCAAACACTCAGAGGCCACTGTGTGTGCTACTGGTGTTTTCTTGTGCCCAAGAATGTGACCTCTATCCTTTTGCCTGTAGTGATTTTTAACTTGGTTGCTCTTGGTCTGTTTCTGAAATTGACAGTGCCATCAGTGTGGGAGGTATCTCTGTGTAGCCTGTACCTAGATGCAGCAAATGGGCAAGATGGAGGGATTCAGAACTGACCCTGTTGCTGTGTGCTGGGTGACTGGAGAAACTTGTGGCCTCCATCTCTATAAGACGGGGCTGACCCTAGCACTCACTGCTGCTTCCTCCGGCTATGGCAGTATCAGATCACCAGCAGGAGACCGAGTGCCTGGCCCCTGGAGATGCTCTCAAAATAGGCAAGACAGGTTTGCGTTTAGTCCACTATTCTCGGTTAGGTAGGAATATGGGGGAGTTGTAGAACCCATCCCTGAGACATCTATGGCTGCGTTTCCTTGTTAACCCTAGAGGGACAGAACATCAACCTGACCTGCTTCACTCGCTCAGTAGACATTCACTGAATCCTGCTGCCATGTAGCCTGGTCAGCCCCATTCTGCCCTAGAAGAGGCGGTGGTCTGGGTGGCAAAGACACAGGCACAGCACAAGAGGCAGGGAATGGTGTTAGGGGTGTGGGAGCACCAGAGAGGTGACTGTGTGTGATAGGGCACTCGGGAGGCCTCCAGGAAGAGGAGACAGCCGAGCTGGGATCTGCAGGCTGTGGCACAGTTTTCTCCCCAGTGGAGGGCAGGCAGTAGCATCCCAGGTAGTGGGTGAGAGAACATGAGCTATGGCCTTTGCAAGTGTGTTCTGTTTCACTTACTCAGCAGATGGGTCTCATTCTGGGCCCTGGGGATCTGTCACTGTCCCTCTCTTAGGAGTGCCCACAGTGGGGGACCAAAAAGAGGATCTTCGTTTTGGTGTCCTGTGGCTGCTGTAACAAAGTCACCACAAACTGTGTAGCTTAAAACAACAGAAATGTATTCTCTCACAGTCCCGGGGCAGAAAGCCTGAACTCAAGGTGTCAGCGGGGCCCCACTCCCTCCAGAGGCTCCGGGGGCTCCGTTCTTTCCTCTGACAGCTCCTCTTGGCTCTAGGCTTCACTTGGCTTGTGGCTGCGTCACTCCAGTCTCAGCCTCCATGATCACATTGCTTCCTCGTTTGTCAGAATTCTCTCTGCCTTCTGTCTTATGAAGATACATGTGATTGCATTTAGGGCCCACCTGGATAATCCAGGATAAGCTCCTCCTCTCGAAATCCTTGACTCGAGTACATCTTAGGTAAGCACACATAAGCTCGGCTTGACTCATACCTCATAAGGTAATAGTCAAAGGTTCTGGGAATTAGGACACTGTGTATCTTTTTGGGGGCTATAGTTCAGCGCACTCCAACCTTTAGTCATGTTTACTGAGTACCTTCTTTGTGCCAAGGCCAGAGCTGGGTGCCAGGCATACAGCAGAGAAACGAGTCCCCATGGAGCTGACAGTCCACTGGGGCATCAGACAAACAAGGCAACTGCAGTAAACATACACTCACAAGCCGTGGTAAGAGTTGTGGTGTAAGCAAAGAGGGTTCTGGAAGGGAGCACAGATGTATGTTGGGGACCCTGCCCTACACGGGAGCCCATGTGACACCGCATAGGCAGCGAAGGCCTCCGAGACCTGAGACCCAAGGACAGTGAGGAGCCACTGTGGGAGGAGTGGGGTAAGGATGGGGAGAAGCTGCTGGGTCCATGTAGAGTGGGCTGTTTGGGCAAAGGGCCGGAGGCACAAAATGGATTAGCATTTTCAGGAAACCCAAAGGAGTTTGGTGTGTCTGGAGCAGAGCAAGCGAAGTAGAAGGCGGAGTGAGGTCCGAGTGGAGAAGACGTGACCAGGGGCACTGGCACCAGGGACAGTGGGGCCAGGAAAGGCGCCATGAAGGATGTAGGGAGGAGAAGACCCATTTCAGGCTGAGGGACTGGCAGGGACAGCATCACAGAAGCAGGCTTGGAGTCGGGGAGCTGGTCACTGTGCCAGGCTGTGCTAAAGGGCTGGATTTTGTCCTGGATATGCTGAGGCCTCCATGGGTTGTCAGTGAATGACATGGCAGGTTTTTTCCTGGAAGGCCTTGGAGTTAAATGAGACTGAAAGCAAATTGGCCCCTGGGAAATGATGTGACATGGGCTTACTGACCTGATGGGCTGGTTGTCAGCACATAGAAGCAAGCTCCATCCCTCGGGGACTCCCCAGCTGGGTCCCAGCAGTGCTGTGCTAGGCACAGCAAGCTTTGGTGGGATGTACACCAGCTGAGCGCAAGAACCGCCTCACCGTGGTCCTGCATGGCTGGAGGGAGGTGCACAGTGAGCTTCAGTGGGGCGTTTGTGCACCAGCTGAGCGCCGGAACCCCCACACTGTGGTCCTCCACAGCTGGAAGAAGAAGCAGCCTCCCTAAGTGCTGTACCACCTTATTCTTGCAGACACCTGTCAGGCCTGTTAAATTTCCAAGCCTCTCCAGAAGCCCAGCCTCTCCTACCAATTCTGGAAACTTCAACCACTCGCCTCATTCATCTGGCGGCTCCAGTGGGGTAGGAGGTATGAGCCGACACGCTGGGGAGCTGCTTAACCGCTCCGGTGAGTAGCTGGGCAGGGCCATTCAGGGAGGTGGGATGATCCCTTGGGACTGAGGGTGTGAGCTGTCCGGATATTCAGCCTGCAGAAAGTCCCAGAAATGACTGCACAAGAGGGACTTTCTTCTTGATATGGCTAAGAGATTTTTCATCAAATTCACGATTCAGAGCTCTATACATTTTCTTGGGGATGTGGGTGAGCAGTGATGGAGGGAAATAAAGTCCAGAATGCTTTTTTTTTTCTTGTAAAATTTTGCAAGAAATTAAGATAAATGCATGGTGTTTTCATGGTATTTAAAATCCATGAAGGTTAGACCTTAGCTTCTTATTCTGCCCCTTCATTGAACAGATGAGGAAACTGAAGCTCACAGTGGGCAAGAGATCTACCCAGGGTCACACAGCAAGTTGGTGACAATTAGGTCTCAAAGCAGAGTGCCTCATAGTTCTTACAGGCTTGCGGCATACTTTCTAATCCTCCCTAAGGTCATCCAGGATTAACCAAAACCAGCTTTGCAGGAAGGCCACTGTATTAGTCTGTCCTCATGTTGCTAATAAAGACATACCTGAGACTGGATAATTTATAAAGAAAAAGAGGCTTAATGGACTCACAGTTCCACAAAGCTGGGGAGACCTCACAATCATGGCAGAAGCTGAAAGACAAATCTTACATGGCGGCAGGCAAGAGAGAGCAGAGCTTGTGCAGAGAAACTCCCCATTATAAAACCATCAGATCTCATGAGACTTATTCACTGTCAAGGGAACAGCATAGGAGAGATGCATCCCTATGATTCAGTTACCTCCAGCCAGTCCCTCCCATGACATGTGGGAATTGTGGGAGATACAATTCAATGAGAGATTTGGGTGGGAACACAGCCAAACCATATCAGCCACCCTGCTTCTCCACTTTAAAACCAGATGAGCCAAGAAACAAAACAAGGTGTAATCTTACCCACTACAGATCATCAACGTTTTGGTGTTTATGTGTATATATACCAAAGATGTATATATATCTTTGCAAAGTGTTTTCATATAGATTATGAATATTTATAAAAAGACACAGTGCAGCCAGGCATGGTGGCTCATGCCTGTAATCCCAGCACTTTGGGAGGCCAAGGTGGGCAGATCATTTGAGGTCAGGTGTTCAAGATCAGCCTCACCAGCATGGTGAAACCCTGTCTCTACTAAAAAATACAAAAAAAAAAAAAAAAATAGCTGGGTGTGGTGGTGCATGCCTGTAATCTCAGCTACTCAGGAGGCTGAGGCAGAATTGCTGGAACCCAGGAGGCGGAGGTTGTAGTGAGCTGAGATTGTGCCACTGCACTCCAGGTTGGGTGACAAAATGAGACAATGTCTCAAAAAAAAAAATTTTATGGAGCACTTAATAAATGTCAAGTAGCATGCCAAGCCCTTTAAATGAATTATCTCCTTCAGTCTCCTAGCAGCCAATGAAGTTACCACCTCTCTTTTACAGATGAGGGACCAGGGCTGAGGACAGTTAGATGACTTGCCTGGGTCATGTAGCTGTTAGATGGCAGAGCCAGGATCCAAACCCAGGCAGTCTGACTTCAGAGCGTGTTCTTGGAACTATGTGCCTTACTAAACTGTAAACTGCTCTGTAACTTGCTTTTTTCCTCTTCCTCAGATTGCTAGATTGTGAGCACGTTTTTACGTTGGTATGCATATATCTACAGCTTGTTTAATAAATCTTGTTTAATCAAACAGTGTTCCATTTGTATGAGGCATCAAGTGCATTTGACCAATTTCCTGTATTAAACACTGAGGCTGTTCCTAGATTTTTGCTTTTGTAGGTAATACCTTCCTATGTAATACCTTCATGCCTCCATATTTGCCTACATGTTCAGTGATTTCTGTAATTTAAATTTGCTGAAATCAGGGTGGCTGAGTTCGTGAGTATGCCTGTTTTTGAGGCTTTTGTTATGTTTTTGCCCTCTAGAATGGCTCTGTTTAAACACGTGAAATATTTACAGCAGTGCCTGGCACATAGTAAATCCTTTATAAATATTAGTCATTAGTGTCCTCCCTTGAGCACCCCCAGCCCTGGGTATTATCACTTTCTTCCTCCCTTCCTTTTTTTTTTTCTTTTGAGACAGAGTCTAGCTCTGTCACCAGGCTGGAGTACAGTGGTGCAATCTCAGCTCACTGCAAGCTCCACCTCCCTGGTTCAAGCGATTCTCCTGCCTCAGCCTCCCCAGTAGCTGAGCTTACAGGTGCCCGCCACCACTCCCAGCTAATTTTTTGTATTTTTAGTAAAGATGGGATTTTACCATGTTGCCCAGGCTGGTCTCGATCTCTTGACCTCGTGATCCACCTGCCTCAGCCTCCCAAAGTGCTGCGATTACAGGTGTGAGCCACCATGCCCAGCCCTTTTCTTTTACAATAGTTCAAGGTTACCAGGAGATTTGGGGCAGCAGGGTAAGGAAGAATGGCAGTCAGGGTTCAGTCAGAAAGCAGACCACTCTGAGCATTATGGAGTTTGGAATTTATTGACTCAGTCGTGGGAGTAGGCGGGCACATAAAGGGAGTCATAGGGCAAGGGATGAGTCACTCTCCAGCCCTCCTGAAGCCCTGATGTGGCTGGACAAGATGGCTTGTGCAGCTACTGGCTGGCATGGCTGAGGGGCTGTTGAGGGCATCTGGTGCATGATGTTGCATCTGTGCCTGGTTGGGGCCTGCACGAGCTGGCCGTGGCACGGGAAAGCAAGGATGGACTGGGTCTTGCCCACACTGTTACTTCCCACCTCTTACCATCACACCTTCGCAGCACTTTAGGGCCTGCTGCCTAAACGTCCACCTCCTAGTTCTCAGGCAGAGTTCTCCTGTGGTCAGCCCTGTCCTGGAGCCACATGGGGAAGGAAGTCTGGGAGACTGGCTCCAACCCAATCATCTACCCTTGTGTTGGAATAAGCCCTGTGTGCCCGTGTTCACACATCAGTTGGACCTGTTGGACACGACCGTCCACGACCCTTGTGTTGGAATAAGCCCTGTGTGCCCATGTTCACTCCTTTTTGTGTTTCCTCAGGTGGCAGTATAGACAATGTCTTGTCCCAGATCGCAGCCCAGAGGAAAAAAGCAGCTGGATTATCGGAGCAGAAACCCAGCCATCGGTCAACCCCTGTGGGGCCAGCACCGGGGTCCAGCCCGTCTGAGCTTCCAGCCTCCCCTGCAGGTGGCAGCATTCCTGTTAGCAAGGTGCTTGTTCTGCGCGGCCTCCTCCTGTTAACTCAGATTCTGTCCTTGCCAGGGAACATGGGCAGTGCCTTAGTCATGGGCTAGATCATGGTCCCTTCCAGCCAACCAGGCACTCCTGGGCTTCATGAGAAGGGCTGAATTGGTCCCCTGCACCAGGCGTTTACCTCCCCTCACATCTCCAGGTTTAGGGGGCACTGGGATGCTGTGCAGAGACAGGGTACACACCCATTTCCTACAGCCCCACAGGTCACCCAGCCTCATGCTGCACACATTTGTTCACTGATGACAATGAATGGTTTAAGAACATGTATTCAGGAACAACCTGCCTGGGTTCAGCTCTCAGCCCCATACATCAGCATTTAGAATGGGACCAGGCACAGGGTAAGCCCATGTCTGTGTTGGCTGTTCCTGTTGACAGCATTCTTAGTGGCCTTTGTTGTCCTTCAACCTTATTCATCCATTGTGTACATCCTGGGAGCATCAGCTCTGCCTGGCACAGCTAACAGTGATGATCCAACTGTGAACCGGGAAATTTGGCAACCACTCTAAGGACACAGGCAGTCACAGCTCAGTGTGATAGGGGTTGTTGTGGAGCAGGAACAATGCTGTGGGGGTACAGGTGGGGGGCCCTACCCAGTTTTGAGGGCATCAGGGCCATCTGGATGGAGATCTGAAGGATGAGGATGGAGCCAGATGAAAGGGATATGGGTGGGCCAGGGGTGTTGGTGTGACTGTTGTAGGGTGAAGGGACAACTTGTGTAGCACTCCAGAAGTGACAGCATGGCCAAAAGGAGGAGCTGAAGGAGGGACATGAGTAGGACAGAGCTGGGACCTTGCCTCCCTGCTTCTGGGCACTGTGCTTCCATTAATGCAACCAGAGAACAGTTACCACATTGTTAGAGTCCGCAGACTATGCAGTGGACGAGAAACCTGGATGCTTTCCTGCAGCAAGAAGGTTTTTAGTGTCTTCAGACTCTGCCTCTGCCTCCTGAACCTCTTTGCCTTGGTTGATTTCTGGAGTCTGCCCCCAGAGTGCGGGTTCCTGGTCGTGAGTGTGAACTGGCACCTCCACCAAGTGCTCCCCAGTAGTGCAGCAAGCCCTTTCCTCCTCTGAGGGGACACTATGTCTGGGCACAATCCCCTCTTGATAGTTCTCAGATGTCTTAAGCTTCCTTCCTGAGAAACTCTGTACACGGAAAGCCTCATCCATGGACCTTAGCACACCAAAAAAGCACCTCCGGAAATTTACGATCCCAGGATGTACATATACTGTATGAGAAATAGTCATTTTCTGCCCAACCACTGTTGGTTACACAACTTTTTGTTATTCAAGATCCTTTTTATGCAATAGGACCTACATAATTAGATTCTCTTTACAGTATTGCTCCAAAAAGTTTCTTTCTCTCTGCACATCAGCTTATTTTCCATTTTTTATCTTCAAAATAATTTGTGGAATAGGTCCTATATGATTAAGTTCCTTTTATAATTCAGCTGCGGGGAAAAAAGTCTCTACTGATACTTTGATATATTTTATCAGATAGTAAGAACTTTTATAACTATTGTATTTCTCTTTTTGCCTTTGCTACTAGGAAACTCGACTACTCATGAGGTCTAGTGTTTTGAGGCTTTGATACAGTTTTCTTTGTTATCTAAACTATTCTGATGGTCTTATTGGATGTGTTAGATACTAGCTTCCTTTAATTATTGTTAGAAATAAGCAAGCATTTCCAAGTTATAAATTATATTACTACTCCCTATTATATTAACTATTACTTTAGTATATTGATCACACATAATCTATATATAACTGTATTCTGATGAAAGGAGATTGTATCAAAAGATGCATTCAGAAAGCAGTAAACTGGGGAAACCATCCATTTCAACCATCACCAGACATTTGTAACATAATAATAGTATGCTATGATCTTGGGGAGCTGTCCAAAAATTCAGGTTTCTGGGCTCCACCTCAGCATACCTGAATGAGATTCTCAGGGGAGGGTCTGGAGAATGTTTTCCCTGCAGAGAGTCTGTTGCAGCCATCCTAGTCCAGGGCTCATAGAAACTATAGCCTTAAATCAAAGGTTATAGGAGTGGGCTTTCTATCCCAGTAGCAAAATAGAGACATAAAGTGCTTCTTCAAAGACTCCCTTAGTAAAAATTAGAAATTAGTATTCAAAATATAGCCTCCTGAATCTGGTTTTTGTACTTTGCTTAAAACAACTCACTGTAATGGTGGAATATCCACAAAGCATGCCATCTAGCAGGGCCATGAATCAGTGTGATATGAGCTCCAGGTGACACGGCATAGGTGGTGTTAGAGTGTGCAACAATACTTCCCAGATCTCTGGAGGCCAAAAGGCCTGCTAGATATATCAGCTTTCTATTCCTACCCTAAAGCTCAGTCATTTCAAGCAAAAACTTTTACTTAGCTGCTTGTGCATCTGTGGGTCAGCACTTTAATTTGGACTTAGCTGGGCAGTTCTCTGGTCTGCAGGGATCACTCATCTGTCTGGCTGGTGGCTGAGGTGGCCAAGACAACTGAGTCACATGTGTCTACAGTGAGCTTGGACATGTTCTCATGGGACTGGCTGAAGGCATGGGCTGAAAACCAATCAGGTTGTTTAAGCAAGTCAGTATGCCGAGCACGGCAGGAGAGCACACAGAACTACACGCAGAGGGAGGGGTAGAGATGATGGTCATTAACACAATCAGCCTACCACTCAAGGGATATCGAGAACAATTCATATGTTTTGCAGAATCCCAAATAATCTTATATTTACCCACCTCTTCCCCAGTATGCTGCCCATATGGTCCAGAGTATCATGTTTCTTTGCTTTTGGCTGAGATAGATCTATGGGGGATATACTAATTATCTCCTGCTTAATCAAAAATTCTGTTTCAGATTGTCTGTCTTCATGGAAAGAGCAGAGGAAAGAGAAAGGAATTTATTAGTAGTATAGCCAGCTTTTTGGCAAAATCTTTCAAAACCTATGGGAGGGTATTCTTTTTCTACCTAGGGATATAATCAGCTAGAAGGAGCATTCAAGGCTTAATAGGAAGAAAGATATATCCATTTGTGCTTAGAAATCTTATTCTCTACTATACTATACAAGATATCCAATTTTTAGCAAAATTGACAAGACATACAAAAAGACAAGAAAAACCACACTCCCTAGAAATGAAGCAATCATGATAATCAGGTCTGACAAAGGTGTGAGAATATTTGACAGGGAATTTTAAATAGCTGTGATTAATATGTTAAAGGTGCAAATAGAAAGTATAAACAACATGCAAGATCATATGGATAACTATTTTAGTAGAGAGATGGAAACTATAAGAAAGGATCTAATATAAATGTTGGAAATAAAAAACACAGTTATGGAGTTGAGAAATACCTTTGGCAGGCACCTCAGTAGACTTGATGCAGCCAAGAAAAGAATCAGTGAACTTGAAGTTAGGTCAGTAGAATTTACCCCAACTGAAACACAAAAGAAGAAAGAAGAAACAAATACAAAACAGTGCTCAAAAGTCATGGCATGATATCAAATGCCATAGCATACAGATGATTGGAATCCCTAGAGGAAGAGAGAGAGGTGGGGCAGAAGGAACAGGTAAAGAAATGATGACTAAAAAATGAAAAGAAGTAATGGTTGAGAATTTCCTCAAATTGATGACAGATGCCAAATCACAGATCCAGGAAGTTAACAGAACACGCTAAGCAGGGTAAATACCAAAAAGAATATACCTATCCATGTTATGTTTAAACTACTGAGAACAAGCCAAAGAGAAAATCTTGAAGGCAGCCTTTTCTTCAAGGAAATTACATAGAGAAACAAAAATGAGAATTACAGCAAACTTCTAGTCAGAAACCATGCAAATCAAAGACAGTGTTGTGACATCTTTAAAATACTGAAAGAAAAAATTAGAGTCATGTTGGCTCATAGAATGAGTTGGGAAGTATTATCTCCCCTTCTAGCTTTCTGCAAGATTCTGTGGAATTCTTGTTACCTTTTCCTTAGACGTTTGATAAAATTTGCCAGGGAAACCATCTGGGCCTGCCATTTTCTCTTTTGGAAGGTTTTAACTTATAGAATAAATTTCATTAATAGATATAGGACTATTCAGGTGTTCTCTTTCTACTTGAGTGAGTTTTTATACTTTGTATTTTTCAAGGAATTATTCCCTTTCATCTAAGTTGTTGAATTTATGGATATAGAGTTTGTAATAGTATGTATCTGTTACCATTTTATTACATAGGATCAGTAGGAATGTCTCCTTTTTCCTTCCTGTTATTGGCAATTTGTGACTTTTCTCTTTTTTTCTTGACAGTTTGGCTAGAAGATTATCAGTTTTATTGGTGTTTTTCAAAGAACCAACTTTGGTTTTAGTGATTTTCTCTATTGTTTTTCTGTTTTCAATTTCATTGATTTCCGCTCTTTAATTTCTTTCCCTCTACTTGCTTTCAGTTTTATCTTCTTTCTCTAGTTTTTTATGGTGGAAGCTTAGATTACTACTTAAAGATCTTTCTTTTTTTCTAATACAAATTTTTGGTTTTTTTTGAGACGGAGTTTTGCTCTTGTTACCAGGCTGGAGTGCAATGGCGCGATCTCGGCTCATGGCAGCCTCCGCCTCCTGGGTTCAGGCAATTCTCCTGCCTCAGCCCCCTGAGTAGCTGGGATTACAGGCACGCACCACCATGCCCAGCTAATTTTTTGTATTTTTAGTAGAGAAGGGGTTTCACCATGTTGACCAGGATGGTCTCGATCTCTTGACCTGGTGATCCACCCGCCTTGGCCTCCCAAAGTGCTGGGATTACAGGCATGAGCCACCATGCCCAGCCCTCTAATACAAATATTTAATGCTATAAATTTACTTCTATGTGATGCTTTTTCTACATCCCACAAATTTTGATATGTTTTAATTTTAATTCTTTTTAAAATATTTTCCCCTTCTCTTGAGATTTCCTCTTTGGCCCATGGATTACTTAGAAATGTATTGTTTATTTTTCAAGTATTCATTAGTTTTCCAGAAATATTTCTGTTGTTGGGGATTTCAGTTTAATTTAGTTATAGTTATGTTTCTAGTTCTATCCCTTTAAATGTTTTGAGGTAAATTTTGTACCCTAGAATGTGATCTATTTTGGTGAATCTCTCATAAGCAATTGGAAAGAATATGCATTCTGTTGTTATGGTGAGGGGAGAGGAGTTCTATAAATGTCCATAATATCTAATTAAGTCTACTTAGTTGATAGTGTTGTTCATGTCTTACATATTCTTACTGATTTTCTATCTACTTGTTATGTTAATTACTGAAAGTGGAGTTTTTAAAGTGTCCAGCTATAACTGCAGTTTGGTCTATTTCTGCTTTTAGTTCTACTAGTTTTTGCCTCACATACTCTGAAGCTCTGTACACATTTAGGATTGCATGTCTTAGATAATTGACCCCTATATTATTATAGAACATCCCTAAGATTTTCTTTTCTTCTAAGATTGGGAACAAGGATGCATTTTCATGACTAACATGAAAAGAAAAATGACAGACAAATAGCCCTCATGAATATAAATATAAAAATCCTTCACAAAATATGAGCAAATCTAATCCTGTGATTAAATAAAAAGGATAATACCTTCTGACCAAGTTGGGTTCATCCCAGGAAGGCAAATCTGGTTCACCATTATAAAGTCAATCACTCCACTTCACCATATGAACAGACTAAAGAAGAATATGCAGAAAAGGCACTTAACAAAATTTAAAATCCATTCATCATTAAAACTCTCTACCAACTAGGAATTGAGGGAAACTTCCTGAATCTGACATAAAATGTATATAGCCAGGATCATACTTGATGGTAAAGATTGTTTCCCCCCTAAGACTGAGAACAAGGATGTTGCCTGTTACCTCCAACTGTTAACTTTGTACCAGAAACTATGGCTAGTATAATAAGGCAAGAAAAATAAAAGGCATACAGATGTGAAAGGAAGAAACAAAACTGTCTTCAATCTTAGATGACACGACTGTCCACATAGAAAACTCCAAAGAATCTGTACAAAAGCTCTTAGGATGAATAAGTGAGTCCAGCAAGGTCTCAGGATGTAATACAGGTCAACATCCAGAAGTCAGCTGTATGTCTATACAATTTCTATAGTAATGAACATTTAGCATTAGGACAATTAGAACTTTTTAATTAGAAATGTAAAAAATAACATTTATAAGACATTTAACATGTATGAAATCGAAATTATGTGAAAATGAAATATTTAATAATACTTAGGGATAAATCTAATAAAATATGTGTAGAATCAATAGGTCAAAAACTACAAAACACTGATAAATCAAAGAGGCTTAAATAAATCAAGAGATGGAAGGCTTGTGACTGTGAAGATACCAGTTCTCTGCAATTTGATCTACAGATTAAGTGTAATCCCAATAAAAATCCAAGCAAGCTCATTTTGTAGAGATCTAGAAACTGATAATAAATTTTGTATTGAGGTACAAAAAATTATAATAGTCATGAAAAAGAATAAAGTCAGCAGGCTCACACTACCTAATTTCAAGACTTTTCGTAAAGCTCCAATGTGGTATTAGTGAAACGACAGACACATAGATCAGTGGAACAGAAGAGAGAGCCCAAAAATAGACCCACACAAGACAAGCCAACTAAATTCTATTTTCAAAGGTACAAAGTCAGTTCAGTGCAGAAAGGGTAGTCTTTTCAATGAAGAGTGCTGAACAATTGGATGTTCATATCGCAAGAAAATGAACCTCCACGTATATCTCACAGTGCCAAAGGTATGATACATAAAAGAAAAAATTGGCAAGTTTGGTCTTAAGCAGAACCCAAATCTTTTGCCTTGCAAAGATACCATTAAGAAAATGAAAAGTCACGCCACAGACTAGGAGAGAATATTTTCAAATCGTAGATCTGGTAAAAGTTTTTTATCCAGGAACCAGGTGCGGTGGCTCATGCCTGTGGTCTGAGCTACTCAGGAGGCTGAGGTGGGAATATTGCCTAAGCCCAAGGGTTCAAAGCTGCAGTGAGCTATGATGGTGCCACTGCACTCTGGCCTAGGCTGCAGAGTGAGACCCTATCTGTATAAAAAACAAATCTTTTATCCAGACTAAATAACCCTCAATTCAACAATAAAACATAAATTTAAAAATGGGCAAAATATTTGAACAGATACTTGGTCAAAGGAAATATAGCAATGGCAAATAAGCATATGAAAAGCTGGTTGGGCATAGTGGCTAATGCCTGTAATCCCAGCACTTTAGGAGGCCAAGGCAGGCTGATCACAAGGTCAGGTTATTGAGACCATCCTGGTCAATATGGTGAAACCTGTCTCTACTAAAATTACAAAAAATGAGCTGGGCATGGTGGCACACACCTGTGGTCCCAGCTACTTGGGAGGCTGAGGCAGAGAATCACTTGAGCTCAAGAGACGGATGTTGCAATGAGCCAAGATTGCCCCATTGCACTCTAGCCTGAACAACAGAGCGAGACTCCATCTCAAAAAAAAAAAAGAAAGCATATGAAAAGATGTTTAACTATCATTAATTACTAGGAAAATGCAAATTAAAACCATAATTAAGATAGAACTATATACCTATTACACTGGCCAAGATTTAAAAAGGTACAGTTGTTGGTGACAAATGTGGAGCTACTAGAACTCCCATTCATTGCTAGTAGGAATGCAAAATGGTACACCCACCTTGAAAAAGATAGGCAGTTTCTTATAAAACTAAACATTCACTTATGATATGACACAGCTACCTGACTACCAGGTATTTACCCAAGTGGATTTTTAAAAAATTGCTTGGCTGGGTGTGGCAGCCAAGCACTTTGGGAGGCCGAGGTGGGTGGATCACAAGGTCAGGAGTTTGAGACCAGCCTGGCCAACATGCTGAAAACCCATCTCTACTAAAAATACAAAAATTAGCTGGGCGTGGTGGTGGGTGCCTATAATCCCAGCTGCTTGGCAGGCTGAGGCAGGAGAATAGCTTGAACCCAGGAGGCAAAGGTTGCAGTGAGCCAAGATTGCACCACTGCACTCCAGCCTGGGTGAAAGAGCAAAACTCCTTCTGAAAAAAATTACCTTCATGTAAAAATCTGAATATTTATGTTATTTTAAAAATAATCACACCAAACTGGAAGTATCCCAAATGTTCTTTAATGGGTGAATGGATTAATTATAGTACATTCATGCAGTAGAACACAACGCAGCATCAAAAAGGGACACACTATTGATACATGCGATTGCTTGAATGAATCCTAAAGGCATTATGCTGAGTGAAAGAAGACAGACCCGAAAGTCTACATATTGTCTGATTCCATTTATATGACATTCTGGAAACAGCAACACTGTAGGGGTATGTGATGCTGTGAAATATATATTTGTTCTTCATCCAGTTTTCTGTAATATGATTCCTAAACCCTTAGAATCTCCAAAGTGATGTCATTTTGTGTGCTAATGAATTGACTCATGGCCGGCAGCTCCTAAGTAGCTTCAGAATGGGAGCCAGTCATAGGAGAGACCAGGGCAGGATTAGAGGGTTGAGCCTTTCACTCTACCCCACAATGTCTGGGAAGAGGGAGAGGGTTTGAAGGTTTAGTTGATAATCAGTGACCAATGATTTAGTCAGTCATGCCTCCATAATGAGGCTTTCATGAAAACATGAAAAGGACTTGGTTCAGAAAACTAAACAACTACACACCTGGAGATTCCTGGAGGGTAGTATGCCCAGGAAGAGCATGGGAGCTCCTTGCCCCTTCCTCCGTGCCTTGCCATATGCATTTATTTACCATATCCTGGTAATATCTTCAGATTTTTTTTTTACTTTTTTCATTGATACATAATAATTGTACATATTTAATTGTACATAGTGATGTTTAGATATATATAATGTATAGTGATCAGATCTGGATAATTATATATCATCTCAAACATTTATTATTTCTTTGTGTCGAGAACATTCAATATCCTCCTTCTAGTTATTTGAAACTATATATTATTGTTAACTGTAGTTATCCTACAGTGGTATAGAGCACTGGAACTTGTTCTTCCTATCTAGCTATAATTTTGTATCCTTTAACAAATCTTTTCCCTTCCCACCATCTGGTATTCTCTGTTCTACTTTTTACTTCCACTGATCATCTTTTTAAGCTTCCACATATGAGTTAGAGTATGCGGTGTTTCACTTTCCATACTTGGCTTATTTCACTTAATGTAATGTCCTCCAGTTCCATCCATGTTGCTTTGAATGACAGGATTTCATCCTTTTTATGGCTGAATAATATTCCATATAAACAGTAAATGTAAGTAAGTGTTTCCCTGAGTTCTGTGAGCCGCTAGTAAATTAATCAAACCCAAGGAGGGAGTTATGGGAACCCTGATTTATAGCCAGTCAGTCAGAAGCACAGGTAAAGTAATCTGGGGCTTGCAGTTGCGATCTGCAGTCGGGGCAGTCTTCTGGGACTGAGCCCTCAACCTGTGGGATTTGATGCTGTGTGTTCAGATAGATCGTGTCACACTTGAATTGGAGGATACTCAGCTGGTGTCCACTGCAGAACTGATTGCTTGCTTGGTGTGTAGGGGAAGAAAGCACCATACATTTGGTCACAGTCAACATTCTCTGTTGATTGTTGTGGGGTAAGAACAGAGGAAAAAACACTTTATTTTTTCTTCTCTAGTCACAGGATGGATCATAGAGCAGTTGTTTTTTTGGCTTGGGATTAGGAGGGGGATTAACTAGAAAAGGACCGCTTAAGGACATTCAGAGGATAATGGAACTCTTCTGTATGGTACTCTGTTGTTGGATACATAACACTTAGTGTTTGTCAGATCCCATAGAATTGTATACAGCAGAGCTGTTTTTTTACTATATGCAAATTAAAAAAAGAAAAACGAAATCAAGCAGGAACCAAAGATAGAATGCAAACTATGACAAAAGATCTAACTATATTACAAATGAGTGACCTACCCACATTGTAGGAGGTAGAGGAGAAAATTATATGTTGAGTGGATATTAAGCTGAAGACAAAAATTACTGTATACAAGCACTGTACTCTATTTGATAATTTTTTTTCTTTCCAGTATATGGGCTAACAATTCTGAAACCTCTTTACATATGTATAAAATGTTTTGGCATACATGTACACCTAACATATATACCAGGATTGAATAAATAAGTAGCAAAGTTTTACTGTCAGAGACAGAATCACAGGAAGAAAGCTATAATAAACTGTGGATGTTGCATTGAAGTCAGAAGTATCAGTATGAATGCATGCTTTTAAATGCACACACAGTGAGTTACACACACACAGAGTAGATACAAAAGTAGATATGACTATGTTTGTATACATGGGTTAGTGTGTGTTTATATATTTCTTTGCTCTGTCCACTTTGAGGACCTAGAAGCAGTGATAGCCCAGTACCAGTGAGCAACCTGGTGCCCAGATTTTGGTTTCTAAATACCATTCTCTAATAAGAGGGACCTTGGAAAGCCTTCAAAAAGTAGTTTATTCTAGTACCAGGCCAGTGGAAATACAAGATGAGCTTAAGGTATTTTGTGGTGTCAGAAAGTAGGGAAATACTTTTAAAAAGAAAAAAAGTAATAGGTGAAAAGAAATTATTTGGCTTTTAATTTCATTATGTTATGCTACAAATTGATTCTGATATATAAAACAAAACAAAAAATTGAATGTCACCACTTATGTTATTTTTAGGAAACATATCAGAAATGGCTCTGATATAAATGTAGGATTCTTTTTATCCTGACAATAAATCTTTACTTGTGATAAGAGATCAAAAAAAAAAAAGAAAAAGAAAGAAAGAAAGATGGTACATGTCAAAAGGATATAAGAGCCAACCCGAAAGATCTCCCAATGGTCAACGCTGTAATCATGAGCTAGAAAATAACAATTATATTGGATTTTGGCCCAGAGACTAAAAAAATACCCATGAGGGTGGAGCACAGTGGCTCATGCTTGTAATCCCAGCACTTTTGGAGGCTAAGGTGGGTGGATCACAAGATCAGGAGTTCAAGACCAGCCTGGCCAACACAGTGAAACCCTGTCTCTACAAAAAATACACAAATTAGATGAGCGTGGTGACGGGCACCTGTAATCCTAGCTACTTGGGAGGCTGAGGCAGGAGATCGCTTCAACTTGGGAGGTGGAGTTTGCAGTGAGCTGAGATGGCACACTCCCAGCCTTAAAAACAAACAAACAAACAAAAAAAAAACACCGTAAGTCCATACTGCTATGAATAAATGATTGAATAGATAAATGGGAGAGAAAGAACAACTCTTCCTTATAGAATTATTACAGATAATAAATGTGGACGGAATGAGGGCAATAGAAAATCACCATGGGAACACCACTGTAACACTTGCTTCAGTGAGATTCACCAATGATGCAAAATTAATGGGCAGAACCTTAATAAATAAATATTTACCTAAAAAATCCTCTCCCCAAATAATACTAAGAAGACAAATAGTGACTTTATGATAGAGAAATGTGGCAGACATGCCCTCATGTAAGTGATGAAGGTTACCATCACCAGTAATCAGATACTGTGTCTTCCCTGCATACGCTGCACTGAAATGAGCATATCACCCCTGTGGTCATTGCCTTACACATTCACAAGCACATCTAATTGTGGGAAAACATAAGACAATCCCAAAATGATGCACATTATTCAGAACACCTGACCAAGACTTCAAAAGTGTCAGGGTCATGAAAGACAAGGAAAGACGGCGCTGTCACAGGTCAAAGGAGCCTAAGGAGAGACAGCACAGCTCTGTTCGGTGTGGGGTCCTGGATCGGATCCCAGACCAGTGTAAGGAAATGAGCGGAACAGCCAGTGAAGCAAGTCTGTAGTTTAGTTAATAGTGTTGTGCTGATGTCAGATGCTTGGTGTTGATCATTATACTGTGATGATGTGAATGTGAATATTGGGAAGCTGTGTGAGGGGTATTTGGGAACTCTGTTTTATCTGTGCAGCTCTTCTATACGTCTAGAATTATTTTAATATAAAAAGCCTTTGTTTTAAAGCTAACCAATGAAGAAAAGGGGAAAATACATGTTCTTTGGTGAAAAGGTTGGAAGTGACTGGTGTAGAGGAAGGAACATCAAGAGCAAAAAGGGACTTGGTGCCTCCGTAAGGCATACTTTCATTTTATGGCAGGTTAACTGAGGCCCAGAGAGCTTGGGGGCCTTGGCCAAGAACACAGTGCAAGTAGATGGAGGGCAGGACTGGGACTGGGCTTCCTGACTCAGTGTGCCACTATTTGATCTCACCCTTTCTCTGCTCCAGAGTTGGATTATCCTGTAATTGTTCTGATAATGCTGTTTCTGCTTTGCATATTTTTAAAAGTAGATTTCATAGCCCTGGTTAAATATCATGTTGAGTCAAATACCACCCATGTTCCCTGTTGTAGGTGTCTGTTTTCATCATTTCTACCCTCCAGGCGATGACTTATATATTTGCATTACTATGTTCAGCAGAAATTGGAGACCAGCAAAAGGCCTCCGTCTGGAACTTCCACTACCTCCAAGAGCACCTCCCCAACCCTCACGCCCTCTCCTTCACCCAAAGGGCACACTGCAGAGTCCTCAGTGTCTTCCTCCTCATCCCATCGGCAGTCCAGGAGCAGTGGAGGCTCCAGCAGTGGCACCATCACAGATGAGGGTGAGTCCCCTAAGAGCCTGACACCCAACCTATTCCTCTCACCGTAAAGATCTGGCAGCAAGGAACTGCAAGGTGACCTTAATTGCTATAACCATCCTAGGTCAGGTTTTAAGAAAATTTACAACGAACATATCCCTCCTCCTCTCTGATTCTAACTTTTATTTTTGTTTTCACTGTGTGAAAGGTATGGTAACATCCCTCAAAGAGTTTTTGAGTGTAGGTGAGTCTTGAGTATAGGTGAGTATAGGAGAAGCAGACATATGCCCTTGAAAATGCTTCTCCAACACTAACTTATTTACTTTCCCTGGACCCTGTACCAGTCAAGATTCTTGCAGTTGCAAGTGAGAGAAACTCCACTCACACTGGTTCAAGGAAAAAAAAAAGAAACCTAACAATTCATTGGCTCATATAATATGAGTGTCTAGGGTGTGCTTCAGCCATGTCTGAATCCAGGTGCTTTGGGAGTGTTTATCTCCAGGTCTCAGGCAGGCTCTCTCCAAGTGGTGGCAAGCAGCTTCAGGCATACTTTTGTCTTCCTGCTAATTTTTCAACCCCAGCAGAAAGAGTGCTGCTTTCTCAGTAGATCCAGCAAAATCCCAAGTGTAAAGGCCATTGGCTTGACTGTATTTAGAATGTGTTGATTGGCCATGCCCCTGGGTCAGTTGTCTGCTTTGGAGCTGGAATTGGGGTCCAACCTGCTGACATTCGTGTATTGGAAGTGGGAGAGAAATAGTTTCTCAAAGCAAAATTTGGAAATACTGTTTCCAGGAGGAGGGGGATGGATGAGGTCAAGCAAAAGTAATTGATGTCCACTGAAGCCAGGAGAGCCTTGGAACCTGTCTTGTGAATTCCAGCTTCCACAACCCCCATGCGGGGATGAAGTGGGTGGCAGGGCAGGAGCAGAGGGTTTGCAGTCAGGCCCCAGGAAAGATAAAGGCAGATGAAGAAAGGAATCCCATCCTTTTAAACTGCCCTCTGGTGGACCCCAGGAGCTGAGAGCGGGGAAGGAGAGAAGGAGGGAGCTTTGGTGAGACCTGGGGCCCAGGCAGGTGCAAATGGAGGAGTATAGATCAGCAGGGAGGAAAATCTGACTGTGTATGTGGCCCTCACAAATGCATTTGCGGGCAGCTCATTGCTGCTGCAGCTGCTGAGCAAGATAAGTTGGAATCACCTGCACAGGCTCTAGTGTGTACTAAGTTGATAAATGTGTGCTGCCATTGATATAGTCCTTATTTGGGGGCTGCTTTTATTGTTTTGTGATATCCAGTGTGATCATTTATCAAGGCTTCAGAGATTCACCAGCAAACTCATTCCTCTCCAACGGTATTTTCTATATGGAGTCTTTTGAGTTTCACATTCATGAATTCTCCCACCTCTGAGACTTTTAGGAATTGAAGCCCCTAGAGATTCAGTTAGGTATTTGTGCTTCATCGTTTTCCAAAAAAGAGTCTAGACAGTGGATGTCCATATGGACTGCCTGTACCCACTCTCTTTCCCTCTTGTTTATTATAAAAAATGGTTTGCAACGCCCTAATTGGGATGAAAAAGGAAGAGGGCCAATAGCACTTTCTTTTTAGAATAATTTCTCTGGTTTAGAAAGCCGAGTTTTCCCTTTGAGAGTTCCTGGGTCCTGAGGCAGTGAGCCCTTTGTGCTGTGGGTGTAAGATTGTTACAGGCCAGGGGCTGCAGTCCATTCCAAACAGTTATTTTTATGATATTCTTCTGGGAAATGTGTGGTCCCAGTCAAGGACATATGTGAGCCCTGCCCTGCCCCATCTCTCCATCTGCATTCCTCCTCTCTGGACCCCACCTGTTAGAAGCAGCAAGGTTTATGACATCACCTTTTCAGCCTCACATTTGTTCCAGGAAATTTTCTTGGGCAGTCCTTGGGTGCCGTAACCTGTGCACCCAGGAGAACTCACAGGGAGACAGACACATTCAACATAATGACATTGGAGTGTAACACAAGGTGAGATCAAACCCATTATCAGCAAAGCACCATGTGCCATGGAAGACTTCTCTGGTCAGCGGGCACTCCCCCTGGACCACGACACTGGGAAGAGAGAGGCAGTGTGGTCCCAGAGCCAACTGTTTAATTTGTAGGAAATACCCAAGCCGGCTGTTAAACACATCCATTATTTACAAATTGCATGAACTTAGAATTAACTAAATTATATAAATATAAAGGTATATTGTACTTAAAATGTCTCTTTTACTCATTTTTGTATATTTTATCTGCGTTCTTGAGGTTGTGTATATTTCCTATCTATGCAGTGTGAATACCCCATAATGATGTGTTCCTACTGCGCATCTCTGCTCAGCTTCACTTTCAGAGACATTAGATTGGTAGGCTGAAATTGGCTATGATGGGGGTATTTACATCATGGAAATTGGCAAATGCTGTCCATCAGGGCTTTTTTTTTTTTTTAAGACAGGGTCTTAGTCTATCACCCAGGCTGGAGTATAGTGGCGCAATCACAGTTCACTGCAGCCTCAATCTCCCTGGTCTCAAGCAATCCGGGGCTTGATGTCTTACGGATATTGTTTAGATGTCATCTAGTCAGTGATGGGAAAATGTTAACAATGAGGATTAAACTTACAAGTGTGTTACGTCTGTAACCGTTATCTTGTGAATAGCACAGAAAGTGGAGAAAATATTCTTCCAGTATTTGAAAACCATTATTTGATGCAGTCAGGTTGCTCACATGAAGTTCCAACATAAGTCTTTATTGTTTCTTTTTATCTTTCTCATTTATGTAAATAAAACCCTCAGCCAACATTCATGTTAGAACCATACTCCTTGGCTGTGGGTACAAGAGTAGGGCAAAAACAAATGAAAGCATTTGGTGAGAATCAGTTGGCTCTGTGGAATTTATAAGAAAGAATATTGTATTCTTTATTATTTGTAAATTGTGTGCTGTACCTCCTTTATATTAGTAAAGTCTGCAGTAGACTTATGTGCCTATATACATGCATACATTTTCCCCCCAAGAGCTGTTATTAAACATTTACCAGCACACCACTGTGGACCAAGGCTGCATGTGTAGGGAACGGCAGGAGCAAAGGTTTGGTGTTATGAAATACAACAGATTATGTGTGGATTGAGATTTGATTTGTCTCATACATTATCGCTCAGTAGACTCTCTTCTGTGAAGCTCCCTAGTCCCTTGGGCTGGGTCAGCTGTCCTCTCTGTCCCCATATACCCCTGTTCTTGCCCTTCACCATAGCACACATCACCCATGAGAAAAGTGGAGAGCGGGCGCCTGGCACAGGCCTGGTGGCTACACCACTGGGCTTGAATCCCAGCTCTGCCATGGACTAGCAGGAGGACCTCACACAAGATGTGGTATCAAGCCTTTCTGTGCCTCAGCTCCTCATCTGTAAATGGGGACAGTAATAGGATCTACCTCATTGGTGTTGTAAAGAGCAAGTGGGTCATCCATGTACAGGGTGGCTGATAGTGAACACTGTGCATTAGCTTTCACCCTCATCATCTGTCCTCCCAGCCATGCTGAGTTCCTTCATGACAGGGACCTCTCCATCCTTGCTACCCAGCGTCCATGGGGCACAGTGGTAGTCACTGCTGGAAGGATGGATGGAGAGATGGATGATTGAATGAGTGAGGGAGTGAATAAAAGGAAGAACCCAAGCCTCCTAATCACTTTAAGCTGCCTCCACTGCCTCAGGACCTTTGCACCTGCTCTTGCCTGTCTTGATGCCACCTAAAGCTCTTCCTCCAATATCTGCATAGCTCACGCCTTCATTTACTGCTCATAGGTTACCTCATAAGAGTCTTTCCATCACTATCCTCTGTAAAACAGCATTTGTAAAACTGAAAACGCTGTCATCTACCTTGATGTTGCTCTCTTCTTCCTTGCTGTCTTGCCTATCAGCCTTTTTTTTTTCTTTTTTTGAGACAGAGTCTTGCTTTGTAGCCCAGGCTGAATAGCAGTGGCATAGTGGCATGATTGCAACTCACTGCAGCCTCATACTCCTGGGCACAAGTGATCCTTCTGCTTCAGCCTCCTGAGTCCTGAGTCAGTAGGACTACAGGCACACACATCACAACACCCAGCTAATTACTTTCAAATTTTTTCTAGAGAGGAAATCTTGTTAGTGCCAGGCCTGGTCTTGAACTTTTGGCCTCAAGTGACCTGCCATCCTTGGACTCCCAAAGCCCTGGGATTACAGGCGTGCACCACCTGCCCAGCCCCTGTCAGCCTTCCTATTGTCTGTTTTGGTATCTGTTGAGTCCCCCAGTGCCTAGTCTGTCAAATCTCAATTGAATATATGAATGAATATTTCTCAAGCCCCTCCGGTGCTGGTCTTGTCTCATTTTCTTTATCCTCCCTGTTCTGATACTCCGAATCTTCCCCTTGTGCCCTTCTGTCTCTGCTGTTCCACATAGATGCCTTTTTCTTTCAGAAAGGCCACTGCCTCTGCACACTTGAGCCAAACCCTGGCTCTGGTCTGAAGCCCACCACCTTCTTTCTTAAGTTCTTCCTCAGACTAGCTGAGGACTGGCATTGGCATTTACTGCAGGTGTTGGCATTTACAGTGCCTTCTTGCACAGAAGAAGGCAGAGTTTTATTTCTGGCAGCTGGAGCTCTGAGAACTTGAGGGTCACAGTCTGGAGGGAATCAGTCAGTCCTGGCCCAGACTCTCCGTGTTTTTGCAGCCCGATGTGGAGTTTTGGTGATTGCTGAGGGCCTGCTTTGAGGGGAAGAGGGTGCAGGTAGCTCAGGACCCACCTCCAGCCTCATCTGCAGGAGCCTGGCTGAGATCAGCTTTCTGTGTTGGTATTTCTTATTTAGAATTTCATTTGAAATAAGATTACCACTACTTTATAGAAGTTTAAAGACCACTTTTTTGATACATTTTACCAAATTCTAAAATGTGTGTGTTTTTTTACCTTTCCCTCTTGAAGATGAACTGACTGGAATCCTTAAGAAATTATCCCTTGAGAAATATCAGCCCATTTTTGAGGAACAGGAGGTAAGGATGCTGTTTTTGAATGTCAATTTAAATCTTATTGTAAAAGAAAACTTTGTCTAAATGTGTAGGCTTTCATTTTGCAGGCCTAGATTGATCTCTTGCATCGAGACAGCTGAGGAAATAGAATTCGTGCTCAGCGGGTCTAGCTCAGTTTGTTATTGTGAAATCCTGGGGACTTACAGCTTGCTTTGTTATGGTAGAATTTTGTAATTTTGAGCACTGCTCCCTCTAGAAAAGTTTCTTTCTCTCCTGAAAACATTTTTTTTGTTGTCTGTGATTGACTGGCAAAGTTATAGGCTTAAAGTGGGCTGATTGTAAAACCTAAAGGAACCTGTGTAATTCGTCTGGAGTAGGGCCTGTGGTAGTCTTAGAGAGTTGCTATTTTTTAAGAGCATTCAGATTCACATTAAAAAAAATTACTGTTCTGCAGTTTGGTACTTCCTCAAAATATTAAACATACGAGTTACCATATGATCCAGCAGTCCTACTCCTAGGTATATTCCCAAGAGAAATGAAGACGTACGTCCACACAGAAACTTGTACGCAAATGCTCATAGCAGCATTATTCATGAAAGGCAAACTGTAGATACCACTCAAATGTCCATTGACTAATGAATGGATAAATAAAATGTGCCTGTGCTATGGAATACTATTCAGCCGGGGAAAGAATAAAATACTGGCACATGCTACAACATGGATGAACCTTGAACACATCTTGCTAAGTAGAAGAAACCAGTCACAAAAGGCCACATAGAGTGTGCTTCTATTTATATGAAATGTCCAGACAAGACAAATCTATAGGCACAAAAAGTAGATTCGTGGTTGCCAGAGAGTTGGGTGGAGGGGTGGGCGGGCAGAATGGACTGAGTAGGGAGTGACTAGAATGATACATGGTTTCTTTTGGGGGTGATGAAAATGTTCTAAAACGGAGTGTGTGGCGATGGTTACACAACTCTGTGAATATACTAAAAAGCATTGAATTGTTTAAATAGGTGAATTGTATGGTGGATGAATTATATCTCAGTAAGCTGTTAAAAATTTTACTGTTTTAGCCAAGTAAAACTCTTCCGCGGGCCCACCAGCCACCAAGGCATAATCACTGGTTTAGGACATTTTAGTGAGCAGCTTAGTAGGTGAAAACTGTCACAATTGTGGAGCAATCATGAGAATCACTCATTGTCCCTACCAGGCTTGAGGAGTTTGTATTCTAGTTCAGGAAACAAACAGAGGGTGCACCAGCTTTCCTCCTCCTATTTGCTTTTCTGCCGTACGCAGTCTGCCATTCCTGCCTCCTTGGTGTTTTAAACCTTAGCAATGACTTTCTCCAAGAAATCTTTCCTGATTGCTGCCTGCTTTTGCTGATATGTTTATGCCATCTTGGAGTGTACAGAGAACACATCTCAAAGTACACTTCTGCTTCTTGAGGTATTGTGTCTCTGGCTTGTAAGGTGACATTTGTTCTTATTTCTTGGCCTTACCCCTTTTTTGAGCTGGCATGTCTGCGAGTTCACCTGTCCTGCGTTGTTCAGAGGTAGTTGTGGTTGTCTAGCACTGGGAACGGAGGAATATTTCAGCTGACATACAGAGCTGCGAGAATGTTCGCAGGAAGAGGAAGGCAGGCCATGTAGATTTGCTGTAGTTTTAATAACTCGCCCACCTAGAAGTTTCCACAGCCTCTGGGGTCAGAGAGGGAGCTGGGGCCTGAGGCAGTGCCACTGACTGTGGACTTCTCTGTGCAATAGGTTCACGTGAGGTTAGCTGAGACATTGTCCTCATTTCTACCTGACACGGATGCCTGTGCTTGCTGGGGGCCAAGCTTAGTGTCTCTTCCTTTTTTTTTTTTTTTTCCTGCCAATCAGTTTGAGCTTATGAGGTTAGCCTTGAACTGATGACCTCGCCTTCGCGAGCGCCATGACCTCTGGTGGGAGCCACTTTGGACCCCCGTGTCTCTTCCTTTTACTTAGCTTCTCTCTGGCAAGATATGAGCTGGCTACACTGTAGGGGTACACTCTCTATATGGACCCACAACCCAGTGTTCCCCTTGGAGGCTTTAGTAGAACTGAGGTTTTAACCCTGCTGATTGCCACCCCCCTTGCTTCCAGACCCAGTTGCCATAGCTTCAGGGGTACTTCTCAGTCCCTTGCTGAAACTCCTGGAAGTATCTGGCATGTAGATAGCACTTTTCCCTAGTTTCCACCAGTAAACAGTTCTCCCCATTCATACGCACTTATAGTCATCAGTGAGAATTTGGAAGAGGAATGAAGTTAATTCATGTTCTCATCTTGCCATATTGAAACTAAAGGCAGACTAATAATTTTCATCTTTCTACCTGTATTAAGGTGGATTTAACTATGCGTATTGAAAAATACCAAAATTATAGTACCTTAAACAAAATATAAGGTGATTTTTTTTCCACAGAAAGTTTGGACATGAGTCATCTAGGATCCTTCTAGCTCTCTGCTCCACCCCCACTAGTGTATGTGGCTTGTATCCTCAAAGTCCAATATGGCTGCTGGAGCTCCAGCCATCACATCCACATTCCAGGCAGCAGGATGGAAGGAGACTGCAAAAGGACACATTCCCTCCTTTTTAAAGAGACTTCCCCAAAGTCCCACCCAGTCTTGTATCTCAGTTACCAGAAGTTTATCACCTGACCATACTTATCTGCAAACAAAACTCAGAAATATAATGTTTTAACTATGTGGAAATGTGCTCAGCTAAAAATTGGGATTCTGTTGCTTAAAAAAAAAATAGGGCATGAATATTGAAAGGATACTGGGATATTTCTGCCTCATTCCTGCTACTCCTTCACAAGTAGTCACAAAAGAGGAATTCCATCTCTGGTGCCCTCCACCTAGAATAAGCCATGAGGCTTTGGTATCCCCCAGGGTTGACGGAGGTCAGAATTGGGAAGGTCAGGGCAGATGGAGAGGCAGAAGACTGATTGATGCAGTCATTCATTCGGTCAGCAAACACATACTAAGTACTTGAGACTCTGCCCACCATACCCTCTGCCAGAGCCTACTGCTGGGAAATACAGATACCTGGAATACTCTGGAGCCCAGTGAAGGGGTCTGTGGAATGAGGGCCAGAGAAGACCTGGGCTGAGAGCTAAGCTGAACTGTGGAGAAATGGGGGGAACGGACCTGGAAGGGCACCTGGGAAGAGGGAGCAGGACTCATTGAGGGAGCCCATGGCACTCTGGCTTGGCTGGAGCAGGACCAAGGCCAGCCCATCAGGAGGAGGGAGTGGAGGCTGACCAAGCAGGGCCTGGACAGCGTGCACTTGCTTCTGTGCACCACAGGCTGGGAGGTAGACGCTGTCTGGAAAGGTCTGTAGCCTCTGTTGTGGAGGTGGACAGGGGTTGGAGGGCAGAAAGGGAAGAATATCTGGCAGGGAGAAACCAGTTAGGAGGTGGAGGGCCCCTCACCAAGAGGGCAGGTGTGGAAGACATCAGAATCGCTGAGGACTGGCCATGGTGCCAGGCTGGATGTGGGGTCCCTGCTTGGGGTTGGGACGGTGAGGAGAGACTCATGTCTAGCAGGGCCGGGACAGGGGGTTTCCGTTGAAACTGCATCACCCATCCATTCAGCCCCTCAGTACTCCGTGAGCTATAAAGCACTCAAGAGATGCCAGGAGCTTACTTTTGCCAGAGAGGTGAGGTTGCCTGCCTCTCAGAAAAGGCTAAGGACTGGTTAAGGAACAGACTCTTCCCAAGTGACTCAAACCTGGCTCAAGGTTTTTGTTTTTAATCCAGAAAAGTAAAATGACTGTTAACACAGAAAAGGAAAGATGGGGGGTTGGGGACAATTTCAGAAAGAAAATCTCTATCCCTACATAAATCAAATGTTTTAAAGTAAAAAAAATTTAATCTTGTTAGATATGAGGGAATAGAAATTAAAGTCTGTTTATAAAGTGAAAGACTAAGGATTCTCAAGAAGTTATGCAAGTTTTATTTTAAATGACAATAGTATATCTCTTAAAGTGTAATAGTGTCTCGTAGTTTGTAAATGTAGATCATAAAGGTGTTTGTAAACTCTCTTTGTAGATCCCACATCCACCCTGTGATTTATATGGTGGGATTGTTTGTAATTTTTCAGTGGGGAAACTGAGGTAAGCCACCTGCCCAGTTCCCCCGGCAGTGAGTGGGAATTGGCACCCTATCTGTCTCCTGGGCAACACTGCCCCCTCCTCCTCAGCTCCAGCTGGAGACATGCATGTGGGCAGCCAGTTCTTTGTCCCATCTCCCAGAGGAGCTGTTGTTGGAGTCTGATTTGTGAAGCTGAGGCATTGTCTGCAGCAGCAGCTCCCCAGGGGGAAAGGACCAGACCAGGGACCCAATCCCTTAATGCTAAGGGAAGGTCAAATCATGTTAACAAGGGGGCTGCTGCCCTCAGGAAAAGCCCATGAGGGAGGCCAGGGAATCTGTGGCTGAAGGGTGATGCAGCATTGTGGAGAAAGGAGAGGATGCTGGAGTCCTCTGCCAGGGTTCAAAGCAGAGCTCTGCCACTTACTAGCCATGTTACTTTGAGTGCTAAAAAAAAAACAAAAAAACTCTGCCTCAGGTTTTCCTGTCTCCAAAATGGGGATAATGATCTACCCCTCTGATGTCATGAGGGTTAAATGACTCATCTGTGTGAAGTCCTCAGAAGGTGCTTTGCGCACCTAGCACTGACTGCCCTCCTCTGGTCTGACGGTGAGACTGGCTTCCCAGTGGACCTGGATTGGATCCTGCCAGGTGTGGACCCCCATGCAGGGTAATGGATGTGCTTGCTTCACCTGAGCCCCTTCTGACCTTCCCTCCACCTTGCCATAGAGGAACAGAAGCCAGTGGAGCAGAGGGCCTGGTTTCCTGCCCAGGCCCAGTCAGGGCTGACAGCTTTTAGGACCTCACCCATAGAAACCAAGGCTCGCACAGTTTTGAGATGCCCTTATTCTGAGCTCTGATCTCATTCTCCACAGCCCTCTCTCCTTTATTGCTTCTGCTTATTTCCTCACTCTGTCTTTCCACAGTCTGTCTCTGTCTTGTGCGTGATGGGGGAAATGAGGTGAGTACTGCCATACGTTTGTACAGTGTCTGATATCATTGTAAGTGCAGCAACATTGCAGTTACCTTTCTAATAGCAGATTTGGATTCCTCCTGTTCTAGCCAACCAGATGACTATCTCAGAGATTTTCCTTACTTGGCTCATTTTAAGGGTCTTCCTAAAATGTATCTGTTAAGAAAACCCAAGAGCCAGATCTGAGGAGAGTTCATTTTTTTAAAATGTTTTCAGTGAAGTTTTAAATGTAAAAGTGAAGACTGAGAAGTAGTAAATCATAATCAGTTTACTACTAATAAGCACTCACAGCTCATAATCATGGGATTTCTGTTGTGGCCGGGAAGAAAGTGTGGCATCCAGCAGATGGTGGCGAATCCCCTCTCTCTCCCCAGGTGGACATGGAAGCGTTCCTCACGCTGACTGACGGCGACTTGAAGGAGCTGGGAATTAAGACAGATGGGTCCAGACAGCAGATTCTGGCAGCGATTTCTGAACTGAACGCAGGCAAGGTATTGTTCTCCATTTGTTGCATTTCCTTGTGTCAGACATCTGAGAGCTTCACCAGGGTCCTGGGATCTCGGGAGGGTCTTACTTCCTCTCCTCTGTCATATCTGACAGTGAGCAGGCACTCACTACCTCCCAGCATGACCTCTTCCATTTTCAGACTTCTCCCCCCAGGAGGTTTCTCCCCAGATGCAGCTAAAACTCTTCACTCAGCTAGTATCCATGCACAGGGCCAGGTTTTGCCCTTGGGAACACTGTGAAAGCAGAGCCTTCAAGCCTTTGGTTCATATGTGCCCTGGAGTCAGGCTGGCCTGGGTTTGAATCCCACCTCCTTCACTTACTCACTGTGTGGGGTGAGGCAGACACCTCTCTGAGCCTCACTGTCCCTGTCTGTAGGGTGGGGATGATGGAACTGTGGCAAGGACTAAAATGCTCAGCAGAGCTCCTTGCACACACACAGCTGTCAGTCACTGTTGCTGGCTTCTCACAGTTTTGTCTCATGTTAAATTTCTCATCAGTTTTAAAGCTAAAGATATCAGTGCCCCCACTCCATGCCCAACCAAAGGCACACACCAAAAACTAAAAGAAAAAAGGTGAATCACCACTTATATTGCACACTTCTCCTTCGTCGTCCGCTTTTTTTCTTAATATAGGATGCCCTTTTCTGTTTCTCGTTCCAGCAGCAATATACAGTACCTGTTTATCTTTGTTTTTATTGCATTTGCTTTTGGATTCTTGTTCATGAAATCCTTGCCTAAGCCAATGTGTAGAAGGGTTTTTCCAGTGTTATCTTCTAGAATTTTTATAGTTTCAGGTCTTAGATTTATGTCTTTAATCTATCTTGAGTTGATTTTTAGATAAGGTAAGAGATGAGAATCTAGTTTCATTCTTCTACATATGGCTAGCCAACTAACCCCAGCACCATTGGTTGAAAAGGGTATCCTTTTCCCACTCTTTGTTTTTGTTTGCTTTGTCAAAGGTCAGTTGACTGTAAGTATTTGGGTTTATTTATGGGTTTTCTGTTCCGTTCCATTGGTCTGTGTACCTATTTTTATACCAGTACCATACTGTTTTGGTGACCATGGCTTTAGAGTATAGTTTGAAATTAGGTAGTGTGATGCTTCCAATTTGTTTTTTTTGCTTAGTCTTGCTTTGGCTGTATGGGCTCTTTTTTGGTTCCATATGAATTTTAGAATTGTTTTTTCTAATTTTCTGAGGAATGATGGTGGTATATTGATGGGAATTGCATTGAATTTGTAGATTGCTTTTGACAGTATGGTCACTTTCATAGTATTGATTTTACCCATCCATGGGCATTTGTTTGTGACATTTATGATTTCTTTCAGCAGTGTTTTCTAGTTTTCCTTGTAGAGGTCCTTCACCTCCTTGGTTAGGTATATTCCTAAGTATTTTATTTATGTATTTACTTATTTATTTTGCAGCAATTGTAAAAGGGGTTGAGTTCTTGACTCGATTCTCAGCTTGGTCGCTGTTGTTGTATAGAAGAGCTACTGATTTATGTCCATTAACTTTATATCTGAAAACGTTACTAAATTCTTTTATCGGTTCTAGGAGCTTTCTGGAGCTGTCTTTAGGGTTTCCTAGGTCAACGATCATATCATCTGCAAACAGTGACAGTTTGACTTCCTCTTTACCGATTTGGATGCCCTTTCTTTCTTTTTCTTGTCTGATTGCTCTGGCTAGGACCCAGTCTCTGTTCTTAACCTCTGAGTTTTGCTGCTTCTCAGCCTGGTATTCAGTGATGATGTTTTCTGGGCTTAACGGAACATTCACATCACCCTTTTGTCTCATCGGAAAATGTGTGTACAAGGGGGCAGGGGGTGTTACAGGAATACAGTGAGAAGTGAATCTCTGTGAAGACAAATCTGACAGCTTTTGGGCAAAAGGGAGGAAAGGCAGTTCAAACTCTTAATCCTGTAGCAGAAGGAAACTTGGCTCCTACTGAATTTTCTGGCAATCTGAGGACTGGAAAGATGCACAGAGGTGCAGGGAAGGAGACCTCGCATCTGGGCCATGCAACTCAGGAGGAGTCAGTCCTTTCCCGGGCCCAGCCTCCTGCTGTGTCCAGGGGCTTGGGGTCCTGCATTCAGGGCCTCTGCAGCACTGACAGGCTGCAATGGTGGGTGCTGAGGCGATTCTGACTCAGTATGTTTTTTATTAAACTCAATACTCTTTCAATTAGTAATTTATTTCCCCCAAGATGCCCATGGGTTTTTCAAGTATGAGTTGAACATTAACGACACTGTCAATTGAATTAATGGTTAAAAGGTTTAACAGGACTTTCTGTTTCTGTTTTCAATTTCCTCCACAGGGACGCGAGAGACAAATTTTACAGGAAACCATTCACAACTTCCACTCTTCCTTTGAGAGCAGCGCCAGCAACACCAGGGCTCCTGGCAACAGCCCCTGTGCGTGATCCTCCTTCCCGCAGCCACCAACATGAGCTCTCTGAATCTCAGGACCCCTTCACGTGGCCAGGGCCCCAGCCCCAGCCCCAGCCCCACCTCCATGACACTGCTGTGCCTTAGTCACATTATTCCCTTTGCTCGAAATGCCCCACTTCACGTCTACTGTATTCGTTGGTAGTACTTGTTACTGTAACAAACTTCATACAGAGACATTCCCATGTAACATTCCAGTGGGGGTGCTTCTGGTTGGCAGGTGGGTTCACACAGTGATGCGGGGACTCAGCTCCTTTCATCCTGTGTTCTACCCAGGAGCCTCAGAGTTTGCTTCTGGCTGGCTGCAAGGGAAAGGGACGATGGAGGAGGCACAGCTACTGCTTACCTGCCTTGCTCCTAACTGGCACACATCACTCCTGCTTAGATCCTCTTGGCTGCTGGTAGTCATGTGGCCCCATGGATGCAGAGGAGGCTGGGTTGTGCAGTCTCCATAGAGTGGCTTCCCAGCAACAACTTTTGACTTAGATGGGGGTGTGTGTTATGGTGGGAGGCTAGCCACCCTGCCACATCTTCCCTTAAAACTTCTAAATTGTCCCTCCTGGTCCAAGTCACCTCTCAGATGAAGTCTTTTTTTTGACCCCCTTTCAACCACTGTGTGCCTTCGTGCTGTGTATGTGACTGCTCTAGCATTCCACTGCACCTGCTGCATACAGCTTACAGCACGCATTCGAGATGTGTATGTCAAATGCATTTTTCTTGATTTCAAGGACAGTCTATTTTAGAGGGAGAGAAGAGGAGGCCTGCTGTATGGATCTCTTCTCCCTAGCTTTCAGTTTCCTTATCTGCAAGGTGGAGGGTCAGACCAGATGATGCTCTGCTACTCCACAGTGCTCACCCATATCACTGCAGGGCTTTCTGCACCGAAAGTGGAAGCAGAGGACTAATGGGTCACGTTGTGAAAGAGTCTCTGGTGCTCAAAGTTTCTAGGCAAAGAAGTGACGAATTTGGAATTTTGTCTAGATCCTGTTAATGCTGTGTTCCTCAAAAGGGAATTGGCTTGTGTCGTTTCCTACCATATCATATCATATTATATCAGAGGGGGCCTGACTTTTAAAACCCAGTGGCTTTCTAAAGTGTTTTCCAGTGAGTGACTCATTCAGCCAGTGCTTGTTGCATTTATGTTAGATACCAGGCACCAAGTGTGCAGACACAATCCAGAGCCTTCAGGCTCTTGATGGGCAAGAGAACACCTGTAAACAGACAGTCCCAGCCTTGAGAGGCAGCTTGGGGGAGTGGACAGACTGTGCTCTGGACTCAGGTTCAAAGTTCACATGCAGCTCTATGGCCTCTTAGTCAGAGCTTGGAGCCAGTGTGCATGAAGTGCTGGGTCTGCAGGAAGTAGCTGGTAGATGGTAGGCTTCACAGAATTCTAATCTCTACCCTGAGCTGTGTGAGCCACATGTTGGTCTCCTTGGGAGGTACCATCTCTCATCTGTCCCTCCCCCAGCCATGAAAGCCCACGCCCCTATGCTGGCTTTCAGAGGCAGTCGTTACCCTACTGCCCAGAGCCTCATAGTTTTCTTCCCCTGCCCTGATAGTGGGTATTTTTCCTCTAAATCCTCTCAGCCTTCCACCCACAGAAGCCAGCTTTCCACAGGACTGAAGACAAAGTATTTCATTTATCTGTTACTGACAGACACATTTACAAAGGTTTCTCATGTCCCAGCCTTTTTAAGGAGACACATTCATTCATCGCCTACTATGTGCTGGCAGCTTTACCTTTGTCATTTCATCCTCATGGCCACCCTGGAGGTGGCGTTGTGTAACTTCATCTTGCACATGCAGGAAATGGATGCTCAGGAGAGGGAAGCTGCAGACCCGGGCTCAGAACCAGAACTGGTGGGCTTGCAAGCCTGTCCCTCTTCCACTAACTCCTATAGACTCCCGGAGCTAGAAGCACTTGTGATTCTTGTTTTCATCTACTGATGGCTTCAGGGATTAACAGTAGACCTAGAATTGTTTGCCTCTGAAATTCGGGATCCCCGACGTTATGTGCTTTGAGGTTTTGTGCCTGCTTTCTGCTGTGGTCCTGTTTCTTTCATAAACATATACTGGTATAGCTTAGACTCAGGTAAGTTTGACTGAACACCAGTGATAAACAGGAGCTGCGCCAGGGGGTCAGCTTCCCACAGATGTAGACCTCCATGAATGCACTGGATGACCCTGGACAGAGCGAGGCTATTCCCATTTTGCAGACAGGACAACAGAGGCTCCAGACAATGCCTCTTTTTTCTTTTTCACTGGACTCAAGTATCCAAGGCTTTTTCTGCTAGGCACTTTGTATACTGGTTCACAGACTGTCCCTGGAACTCCTTCTGGGCAGGTGTGGATGTGGCTGGTAGGCAGGGAAGAGAAAGGGCACCCCAGCAGGGGCATGTGCAGAGGCAGCACGTAATGTGTAGGTTATACATTGTCAAGGAGGAGGGGTCAGTTGGGTGCTTGTTTTGCTGATTTTTGGTCCTTAGTCACCCCCTTCCCATCCCACAGGTGTCCCCAGCCTGCCTCCAGGAGGCTGTTCCCCGCCCCGCCCAAGAAGTACCTCCCTTGCTTGGTGACCTTCACCAGCATTTCCCAAAAGTGTGCTTCTCGGAACCCTAGTTCCACAGGATGTTAACAGGTGTTTCATGAAGAAAAGTAGGGGTGCGTATGTGAAAGTGGGAGAGGCTCCCTGGTGGAGTAGTTGGGCAGAAACTGAGCTAAAGCGAGCTATGTGATCATCTTTGCTGCAGGCCTCTTAAAACCTTCAGTATGCCAGCACTCCTCAGGCCTCTTCACAGGGCCAAGAAACTTGTAGCGGCTCCCACATTACTCTGATCACTTCTCCAGGGTGCTTTTGCAAGACTGAAATTCCTTGGACACCACTGGGGAAGCCCTGCTTTGGTGGGAACAGTGGCAGCCATGAGGCCTCGCAGCCCTGGGAGTGGGTCAGGGCCATTGGTGGCCACCTTTTTTCTTCCCAGCAGCTTTCTGCAGAGGTGGCCTACCTGGCAGTGGGATATCGGGATGGGGCCTGCTTTAGATGGCAGGGCCCCTGTTCCGAGAGCGCTCCATCCTGAGGCTCTCCTGTGGGGTGGAGGGTGTTATTTCCTAGCACCCACGCAGTGTCTTGCTGATGTGTCCTAGGTGTTGGAGGTCCATGGCCCTGCTGGCCAAGAAGGACTCCTGCCTCTCTACTTCAGCACCACAGAATTCTATGGAGGCAGCTGGTTTTGTGAGGAGAAAGTTTACTTTTTAATTCTTTTGTTTACTGAACGTTTACTTAGCATCTACTCTGCGCCAGCTCCCCTCTTGTACTCTGCCTCCAAAGATGAAAAAGGACTTCTCTGCCCTGAAGGGAACCCCACAGTGTCTTAGAGGAGACAAGCACATCAGTGAGATGGTGTGATGAAGTGTGCTGGGTACGCCGCTCTGGGAAAGTCACCAGTGATGGTTCAGGCTCCTCCTGGGCAGGCCTTAGAGCAGAGAGCTGGAGTGAGACCTCAAAGGGCAGGTTTAGGCAGGAAAGAGAAAGGGCACCCCAGCCAGGGCATGTGCAAAGGCAGCATGTAACATGTAAGTTACAGATTGTCAGGAAGGAGGGGTCAGTTGGGTGTCTTGTTTTTCTGATTTTTGGTCCTTTGAAATGAGTAGAAGCAACCTGTTACCCTGGAAAGAGCACTGGGCCTAGAGTCAGAGCTAGTGCTGCATGACGTTGAACATGTTTCTTCTTCCCTCTGAGTCTCAGTTTCCCTTTTGGTTACAAGGGGCTAGCAGCCCCCAGGGATCAGGTGAAAGTGAGAAAGCCCTTTTCACACTGTGAAGTGGTGCAGATGTGAGAAACCTCACAGATGGTTGCACATTTTAAATCCTTTCTCTCACCTCTCATCTCTCTCCCTTCTGCCTGGACATAGCCATGGCTGGGTGGGTGAGGCCAGAAGAAACTGCATCTGGCAAGAGGTAGCAGCTGCTGCAGTGGCTCTGCCGGCATCCGAGCCCACAGAAATGAGGGGTGGCCGATGGATCTGCAGTCCAAATGTGCCTGACCCTGGGTCTTGATGTCATTGGGATTCCCAACACAGCGGACAGAAAGAAAGACAGTTTGGCCAAGTCGTAGAAGCTGATCCACTGGGCGAAAAGAGGGCAAGGAACCCGTCTCTTTTCTGCTTACCTAGGAGCTGCCTGAAGACATTGTCACACAGGCCAGGCGAGAGACTGGACAACTTTGGACATCTGCGCTACCTGTGCTTCCAAATAAATGCCTCCTCAAGGGCCCGGGACCCTTCTTCAGTGGGCTCTGCAGCAAGAATGAAGGTGCCGTCAGCAGAAGGCGCTGTGAGGCACCATTCTGTCACTGTCCTTGTCCATTCCTAGCAGGTTAATTGTGTCTTGTTAACCAGCAGTTCCTGTCCAACATGTAAAAAGACCTGATGTTTTCCCTAAAAAAGCTGATACCAAATTCTGCAGGACTGGCCTGCAGAGGGAGTCTCCGTGGGTGAGGTGGGTCCTCTGGCCTCAGGGGCCTCTGCTCCTCCTTAACATACAGCCTAAGAGTGGAGTTAGACCTGGCCTTAATTTCAGCCCCCCAGCTGAGAAGCCAGACCCAAAAATATAGTTGTTGCTAAAGCCTGGGAATGACAAGGGAAATCCACACAGAATCACAGGTAGTGAGCTCAAGGACGAAGCCCAGGCCACTTGTCCTCGGCTCCCTTTCCCTGGCACTATAGTTCCTTCCCAAGGCTGAGACCACATCTCCCTGCCCCTGAGAACCCCCTCCAGGACCCCCCCCAACTCGGGGTCCTGCCCAGCTGAGTGGCGCCATCTCACATTAACTTAGGGGCCCTCCCAGGTTCCCATTTCCTGCTGGAGCTCTCCCAGGGCTGAGACACAGGGCATGGCCATCCTAGTCAGGGAGGCCCCGTCTCCACCCCCAGGTGGCTGGAGTGGGTTTGGCCTTACCCTGTAGGGCCCTCACTAGGCCACTGTTTCCACTGCCAAGACTCTAGGATGCTATTTTTAGTTTCTGCCCAAGGGAGTGAGTTTCCATTTTCCCCACCATAGACACTTATTTTATTGTTATGTTTATGTAAGGACTTGAAAGATTCTTGTTTATTGGCCTGTGTATATTAAATGACATGAAGTTATCTTCCCACTTTGACTGCATTCATCCAGGGTGTAAAACACTGCCCAGATTCCTGCCTGTGATGGCTGCTATGCGGCAAGCCCCTGGGTCCGCCTGGTGCAGCTTCTAGAAGTCACCTTGCCTCATCTTCACAGGAACCCTGTGAGGCAGCCTGAAACTGCCCTTTCTGTTGATATGGCAACTGTGGCACACAGATACTAACCAACTTTGCCAAGGTCACACAGCTGACCAGGGACAGTCTGGTCCGAGTGCAGGCCTCACACTCTCTTCCTTGCGTCTTACTGCCTGTCGTCAGCACAGAGGGGAACGTGGAATTAGAATAAGCCCAGCCAGTATCACAAATAAACAAAACCTGTTGTTTAGCCTCTGCAGATTGTTCACAATTTGGAGAGGAGGGCTTCTGAAAGCTATAAATAGCTTAGCGATTCTTTTTCTTTTAGGAATTCTCACAAGTGGCCTTGCACGGCAGGCAGCTCATGCCTGTAATCCCAACACTTTAGGAGGCCGAGGCAGGAGGATCACTTGAAGCCAGGAGTTCAGGGTTGCAGTAAGGCACACTACTGCACTCCAGCCTGGGGGACAGAATTTTTGAGACCCTGTCTCAAAAGTATGAAAAGAATTCTTGCAAGTTGGGACTGCCTTGTTGATGCTTTTCCGGTCCCAGTAGCTTACATTGGTGGGCTTAGCCCTAGGGGGCCTTATGAAGGTGATGGGGGAAGCTGGGAGGCCCTGGAGGCTGGGGCAAAGGTCTGGAGAGACCATGGACACAGGGCCAGTGCTCCATGAGAAAACATTTCAGGGATCTGAGCTGCCCACGGATGGGAACATTCCTCAGGCAGGCACAGAAGCTGGGCCAGCCTGTGCCAGGGCAGCTAGAGAGGGGATTCAGACTTGGGCTGGGGATTGGACCTGGTCATTGGTTCCCAGGCACCAGTACCAGGTGGAGGTGATATGAGAAAAACAAGAACGAGGTCATGAGTTTGTCTGACACTGGATGTTTCCATCTTACATGCTGGCCTTCATTCCAATACAAGTCCCTTCTACTTTGGGAGAGGCTGGGTGTGGTGATGTTAGTTTTAGTTTTACTGGCGTGTGAAATCCAAAAGTTCGAGCAACACTGTTCTAGGTCACTTGTGATCCCTTCCAGCCCAGTGGTTCTATGAAAAGCTGTAAAAAGGGGGAGTGGCTCCTCAATAAGTTCAACATGGAATAACCATGGAACCCAGCACTTTCATTCTTACATATACGCCCCAGGGAACTGAAAATAGGTATTCAAAAGAAGCTTGTATATGAATATTCATAGCACTATTTACAATAGACAAAACGTGGAAACAAGCCAAATGTCAGATGGCTGGATACACAGAATTTACGTCCACATAATGGAATATTATTCAGCCATAGAAAGGAACGGAGTTGATACATGCCACAACCTGGGTAAACGTTTAAAACATTAGGCTAAGTTAAACCAGACACCAAAGGCCACATATTCTATGATTCCATTTATGTGGAGTGTCCACAATAGGCAAATTCATGGCAACAGCAGGTTTATGGTTGGTAGGGGCTGGGTGGAGAGAATGGGAAGTGACTGCTTAATGAATAGGAAGTTTCCTTTCTGGGTGATGAAAAAGTTGTAGAATTAGCTAGTGGTAGTGTACAGCATTGTGAATGTCCTTAATGCTACTGAACTATAAACTTAAAATGACTGGTTTTATGAGATTTATATATATATATATATGAATGACTATAATTTTTTAAAAAGAGGGGTATGGGGGTGTGCCCGTGACCTGGCTGGTGTTTCGCCTTTAGTGAGTCTTGTTCATCTCTGCTGTGCTGGTCAGTGTGACAGGTGTATGGCCCTTCTGGGGTCTTCCCTTTCCTCTCCCTCTCCCATGTGTGTGTCCTTTGTCAGAGTAGTCTAGATAGACTGAGGGTCTTCAGCCAGTATCCCCAGAGCCCAGCGGCTTGAAAATGAGAAAATGCCTTGAGAATGAACCAGCGAATGAGGTGGGGCTGCCTTGTCCTGGTCCAGCAGATGGGAGAGGTCAGGACATCCTTGGGGCACCAGCTCATCTTACCTGCTCCGCAACCCTTCACCGCTCCTCTGGTTCTCATTTCCTGGCTCAGCATGGCTCAGAGCTTCTCTGCCTCATGTGCTCACAGCTCTTTAGCAGGATAATTGTCTCCTCTTTCATCACGACCCAAACACTCCCTTTGAGTCCGAAGATGAGTGTTTCCTGAAGCACCCAGGCGTTGGCATGGACACCTTCTTGACTGACCTGTTCAGCTGTGGATGCCCTCAGGGCAGCTGAGGCTGCCCTGTGGACTCCCATGGACTCCTGCTCCCCCACCTCAGCCACAGCCCTTGGCCTCTCCTTCTGCCCAGCCCTATGTTTCACCTTTGCTTCCACAGGTGTCTGTTCCAAGACCTTGGCAACAGGCTCAGAGTGCACTTCCAGGGAAGCCAGCCTGTGACAGGGGGCTTTCTACAGCTCCAGCTCAGATCCCTAGAAGATTCTTTCTCATAGAGTGCTGGCCTCATGCCCATGGCCTCCCCAGACCCTTGCCCCAGCCTCCGGGGCCCCCAGCCTCCCCCAACACCTTCCTAAAGCCCCCTAGGGCTAAGCCCACCAATATGAGCTACTGAGACCAGGAAAGCATCAAGAAGGCAGCACCAACTTGCAAGAATTCTTTTCATACTTTTGAGACAGGGTCTCATTCTGTTCCCCGGGCAGGAGTGCAGTGGTGTGATCATAGCTTACTGCAACCCTGAACTCCTGGCTTCAAGCGATCCTCCTGCCTCAGCCTCCTAAAGTGTTGGGATTACAGGCATGAGCTGCCTGCCGTGCCAGGCCGCTTGTGAGAATTACTAAAAGAAACGGAATCGCCAAGCTATTTATAGCTTTCAGAAGCCCTTCTCTCCAAATTGTGAACAATCTGCAGAGGCTAAACAACAGGTTTCGTTTATTTGTGTTGTGCGTGGAGGGGAACCTTGGCGACGAAGAAAGCTAGAGCTGGAAGCTGCACACCATTGTCGCTGCAGCTTCTGTGGGGTGGCTTCATGGGTGCCACATGGCTAGGTGGCCGTGTGGGGTGCTGACAGCCTTTCTCAGGTAGGTGAGCAGGTCCATGCAGCAGACCTTGATGACACACCCTTGTAGGCACAGGGCACACACCAGAGAGCAAAGTATATTTCCTGCCATCTAGGAGCTTGTGATCCACTGGAGTCAAAACACCCTGGCTCACAGGGCTGCTGTGAGCACTCACATAGTTCAGTGCCCAGCACATGGAGGCAATCATCAGGCACAGACACTATCATTCATCCTCTCACTGTTCCTTGGAGAGCATAGGAGCTCCTCATCAGCAGCCACAGTGCCCATGGAGCTGACAGCAGGCATAGGAGCTGGGATTTGGACCTGTGGCAAGGCCCAGGGATGCACCGGCCAGACTCACTGGAAGAATGAATGGAAAATACTTGTTAATTAGGTAGCAATAAACACACATAATTTAGTTTACAAACCATAGTCACATAAGAATGTGGAGCAAAGGAGATTGGGGGGAAGCACAAAGTGCAGACTGGTTTTCAGAGCCACATGATTGGTCTACATGGATCCCCTTTCTGTCATGTACTTAACATTGCCCACTTATTCCTGGGTCACACTGACTTCACTTTTAATTTAAAGTTTACTTTAAAGTGTCCACAAGTCATTACCAGTAAATATGTTTTTGTTGTGCAAGATGTAACAGATTGATGTTTTTATGTCCTCTATTGAGAGCAAGATCAGGGACAGCTTTCACCAGAACCTTGTAGGAGTTCCAGGCTGTGCAGAGTCCAGAGCTTGGGCAGAAGGAGCCTTTCAGATGGAACTCTCACACCCCGATAACCCCCCTCAGGGGTGCTCCTGCTCATCCGCAGTGGACTCTTCTAGCTTCGTGAGCTTTGTACTGCTGGAGGCATGGCTCTTTGCATGATCGATTACTCGTAACACCTGTGTGGGGCATCCTAGCTACAGCCTTGCCACTCTAAATGTTTTCCATGGACACTTGTTAGAAATGCAGGCCCTGCAGGGTCCCCAGGGGATGCGTACGCGCACTGCAGCATGAGAGGTGGCACGTTCATCTTCTCAAGCACCGTATGCGTGTGAGCACTGTGGTGCTGTTCCCTCCTACACCGGGGAAAGCAGGCTCTGCAGGCAGGATGACCCACCCAGAGTCGCACAGATAAGTAGGGCAGAACTGAGACTCACCCTGCTTCTTAGGTCCCCCTTCAACCCCATTAAGCACTTCTTGTGGTTTCTACAAATGCTTAATCCTCTCCACCCAGAGGTACCATTATTACTACCCATGTTACAAATGAGCAAAGTAAGGCACAGAGAAGTCCAGTAACTTGCCTAAAGTTGCCGTACCTTGATTAGGTCTGATTTGTTTGTGGAAATGACCATTTAGGAATCCTAAGCATAGTAGGTGATCTGCAGGGTATTCATGTTCATCCTGGCGCAGTGGTGGTCCCAAATCATGAAACCTGGGTTTGACTCCTACCTACACCATCAAGGGCTGAAAGCACAGATCACCTCATCTCTGAGATCTCAGTTTTCCCATCTGCAGAATGGGGGGTTAGCAAATGCTAGCTGGCAAAGCTGTGGTGATTAAATGAGGTAATAACTGCTGGAGTATATTGTAAACTGTCAAATGCTGTGCACATGCCGGTTAGTGGCTTTATTCTCCGTGGACCCAGCACAATGGTGGACGAGGAAGAAGCTTGGAGAACGGGGAAGTTGCAGTAGGTGGAACTTCAGGGTTGCCATGGGAACCAAAGCTCTGAGGCTGATCAAGGCAGGAAATACCATCTGGTTTTAGACACCAAAAAGCTTCAACTCACAGTGGACTTATTTCTGTAAACAGCAGAATTAACATCATCCTCTAGCAGCAACGTCAGCCCAAGCAATCTGGAGATTGTTTGTCTTTCTCCTGATTTCCATGGTCAGATCTGGACAAAGTGCCTCAGGAACTCCGTATTCATTGGCTGTCACTTCCAGAGAAATATGGACAAGTCAGTTAATAAGTCTGAGCTTAAACACCCAATCTCTTCTCTTCCTAGGCTTTGCAAACTCAGGAGGAAAGCTCGAGGTGGTGCCCAGGGACAGCACTGGGGAGACCTGGGGTCCCAGTGGATGCTAAAGCTGGAAGGGAATTTAGAGAGCATCCCTTCTTTCCTCCAAATGATGGGGGATAAACACTCAGAACCAGAAGGTGCTGGCCCAAGGTCACACAGCAGATCAGTGATGAAACAAACTTGCACCTAAGTCTCTCAACCCTAAATGCACTGTTTTTCCACTCCACCAATCGCATCTTCCTTTGATATTTGTTCCATCATTGTAGTGATGCTCCCAGGGAAACATTAGCCTTGGGATTTCTATGGTTCCCCATGGGCTCTACAAGAGGAGAAGCAGAGTATTTCTTCAGTCCTACACCTCCCAGGGATTTCACACAGAATAATTTTATTATATTATTATTTTATATAATAAAATATTTGTTGTTTTCTTTGGAGAAACAAAATTTCTGTAAACAACATGAGACAAAATGGTTCAAGGTGAAATGTTAAGAATAAGAGGGCTATGCCTTAAAGTTTTCAAAATCTAGGGGAATATCTCTAGTTCAATGCAGCCCCCGATTTGGCAAAGGTCTCATGAGGATGAGGACTTTTCTCACAGGGCTGCTAGGAATGATTTAAGCAGACAGCATCGGTGGGAATGTCGGCTCAGGGTGACATCTGCTGTGCTGAGCAGCCGTGCTTGCCCTCTCTGAGCCTGTTTTTCCCATGTGCACTGTAAGGCAGGTTTGATGTCACCATCTCTGAGATTTCTTCCAGCTTTGACATTCTGTGACTTGATAATCATTTTCTAAGAAAGGAAAGCAGATTAATTGCTCCTGGAGTCACCTGATGCTTTGTTCACTCACTGACATGAACTTGAGTTGAGAGGGATCAGCCCTGGGTCCTTCAGTGCTTGCCGACTGGGACCTGGAAGTTTCCTGTGAATGGAGCTCGGAGGGAAATGGTCTCTATCCAGTCTCAAGGGAAGAGCAACACCTGAGCCTGCCATCCCCAGTTATGGCCTCAGGATCATTAGTCTGAGTTAACTGGTGACACCTGAGGGTAGCTGCCAGGGCACCTATCCTTTCATGCTATGTTTATTCCAAGTCACCCCAACACGTCCTCAGACACCCAGGCTGTGCCCTCAACACCTCCATCAGGTGTCCACTAGTGAGGTTCCAGGCAGCTTCATCTCCTGGAAGTGGAGTCAGGGGGCTGTGGAGCTGGGCAATCTCCCAGCCCCCCAGGGCTCAGGGAAAGCCTTCCTCTTGGGCAATGTCCTTCCCTGTGTGTTGCTGAGGGCTGTGGCTGGGTTCTATTGTGTTAACGGGAAGCTACATCTCTAGGGCTCTCTCTCAACTTCTACCCCTTGGGATAGGCAAGGTCTTCCTATCCCTTTTCCACTTGCTAGGAGCTATGGGAACCACTTCAGAGCTGCCTCAGGGGACCCTCTGAGCCTCTGCAGCTGGGTTTGGAGATCTCTGGGGTTGCCAGAGCAGGGAGAACTGCCTCAGCTGCGGGGAGGGAAGACCTGGAAAGCACTATCTGAAATTTGTTTCTAATCTGGTTCCCAGGGCAGGAAAATGGGTTGTTTCAGTCTGAAAGAACTTGACAAATACAAAACATAAAAGCTAAGGTCCCCAAAGCAGAGAGCTCCATGTTTCGAATCCAGCTAAGGGAAGGGGCATAACAATCCTAGCTGTGTGAGCTTGAGGAAGTTACTTAATCTCTCTGAACCTCTGGATCTCTCAGTCTCCCCAACAGTAAGATGGGTATAATAAATTTATCCTTCTATGGTGGTTGTGAGGATTAAATGAGAAAAAATATTCCCAGTGCCTAGCACTTAGTAGGTTCTTAAACAATTTGGAAAAGTTGTAAAGCACTTCCATTTCCACTCTCCGAGTGAAGCTTCTTAAGGAGAAGTGTATGTGGTGAGTTGCATTTTCCAGGCCAGATGAAACTTCAGCTCCAACAGGTGTGATGACCTGTAGAAAGATCACAAGTCAGCTCCACGTTAGACTGGTGCCTGTCTGACTCTGAGTTCAAAGCTCTTTCTGTCTTTCCACAACCATGATACATATTACTTTCTGATTTTTTTTTTAAATTAGAGGAATGAAAATGAACTTGAGGCATGTTTGTTCCCTTGAGACATGACAACTGAGGAAGGTGAACAGAGAAGTCCTCACTCTCAACTTTTTACTTGCTTCCTCTTCTTACAGTTTCGAGAGGCACCTCGAGAGGCACCTGGTTGTTTTGTTTCATGCATCTTTCCTTCATATTCTTCCTTGCTGTTTTCAACTGTGGTGTGTTTGTGTTGACAATGTCTAGTATGTTCTCTGGGAAGTTAACACCCCAGAAAGCAAAGTCTTCTTTAGCGATGAATACTCAGCCTGGGAAACACAGGTAGAGAACATCTCCATCTGAGAAAATAGCCTGAAGCTGGGTCGTGTGGAAGATCTGGAGACACAACCAAGCTTCTTTCCTCTACAGGTGTAGGATTATAGAATTGCAATCCAGGAAACCGGGGATGTGAGAGAGCTGGTAAGTGGAGCTAAACTTCTTAATAAGACACGAAAAGCATAATGCCCTAAAGCAAATAATAATAAAAGATTTGACTATGTAAAAATTAAAGATTTATTTTTGAATGAAGGACACAATGTAAAGAGATGGGGGAAGATATTTGCAGTATCTAAATCGGACAGGGGATCAATAAGGGATTAGTAGCTAGAAATATTTGCAAACCAAGAAAAGGTCATTGACAGAAACAGACACTTGAATATTTGACAAGCATAGGAAGAGATGCTCAACCTTAGCAGTAATGGAGAGGCATGCACATTACAGTAAGATCCACTGTATACCCACTAATTTCAAAAACTAGAAAGGTGGATAATGCTACATGTTGGCAAAGATGTGGATCATGTTTGCTGGCATGGCCATCTGGAAAGCACTCTGGCATATTTAAGGGAAGTTGGGTATGTGCCTGCCTGAGGTGCAGCACCCCAGGCCTGTGTGCCCCGAGATGGATCTTGCCCTCCTCCTGCTATAGGCTATGTCATGGGGATTGGTCCCTCCAGCCTGTGTTTCCCAGGCTTCTTGTCATCTGACTTCCACTGAGTGGTCCTGATGGGCTCTACTCTTCTTCTTCATGGAAGAAGTCACTGTGTTCTAGGCACTGAAGATACTTTTTCTCTCAGAACTGAGCTGTGTTGGCTTAGGGTAAGAACTGACTCATGAGTCTGGGACTTCCTATTCTACCATCTTGCTCCCATCACAAGAAATATGAGAAGTTCTGCAGAGTGTCAGAGGAAGGAAGAAGCCAGGGTGTTCTCCTCCTCCCTTGGCCTCAGGTGGCATCTCCAAGCAGCAGCTGCGTCTCCAAAGGGCCAGCTGTGGCCAAACAGCTCAGCCGGGTTTCCAACTTTACCACTAACCTCTCTCCTCTGTCCCTCCAGCCTGGTGAAGGGGACAGTTTCCTGTTGTTGCTGTTTGTAGACAGCTGCCTCTTCCATCCTCTGAGTAACTAATTCCCTGCATTCAAGTCTCCCTGTGCTACATACTCAAGCAGTTTCTATTTTCTGTGAGACTGATGAATATACCTGTGATCCAGCAGTCCCAAGCCTGAATATATATCCTTCAGAGAAACTCTCCTGCAGGCCCCCAAGGGAAGATGTACAAGGACATTTACAGCATTGTTTGTAAAAATGGAGAGTTAGAGGTAGCATGGGCACTTACTGCTAGAGGAATGAATATTTTATAAGGATAGATAAATATGTGACATATATCTAGCACATTGGAGGACTGACCATGCTGGAGGTTGGGAGAAGAATGGAAATTAGGGATGAAGGGGAAAACGAAAGGGGAAAAGGGCCTTGACTGTGTCTCTAACTGAAGAGGTTGTTTGCCTGGGCTTTGCAAATGAGGTTTAAAGCAATGTACACTCTATTCTCAAAGGATGGATGTGATAGCCCAGGCAGAGGGAATAACTTAAGAAAGGAATGGAGGCCTAGTAATTGTTTATCCAGGGAACAGCAAGAAGTAGGGTGTGTCTGGGGCCTGGGGTCGGGGTCTGTGGCTGGAAAAGTGGGTTGTGGGAGGCTCTTGAGGCCTCAGGCACCTTATCAAGGATGCTGGACTCAGCCCTATAAAATCACAGGATGACAGCCACACTCAAAGGAGCTGGAAGAACTGTTCAACCTCTCATAGTTATAGATGGGGAAGCGGGTGCAGAGAGGGCCGGGGATTGACGCAAAGTCATGTGGGACAAAGCTGATCCAGAGCTGGAATTTCATGACTTTTGTTTAGGGAATTTCCTCTTCACCAGGCCTCCAGCTCTGCTGAGAGCTGTGCTGGTTCTGGAGACACAACCCCAGCCCTCAAGGAGCTCCACTCATAGGAGACAGACACAGACTCAGATAGTCCTGACTGATGGTGAGATGTCTGTGACATTGGTGGCCCCTGAAAACTGTGTCTACCCACATCCATGCCGTTTTGAAGGCCAGAAGAAGAACTCTGAGCTGAGGCCAGCCCCAATTACAGTCATAAGCAAATAAAATGGTGGTTATTCTAAGCCATAACATTTGGGGGTGGTTTGTTATGCCAGCAATAGATTACCAAAACATTCAGTGTCAAGTGAAGATTGGGGGTAAAGCTGAAAAGGACGGAGTACATGGAGGACCAGAGAGAGTGAGAGCAAATTGGACCCAGTGGATGCTGATAGCTGATGGGCATATAGGAGAAATTATAGAGAGTGTGGAAGATGAGTCTTGGGTATTGCCAATGTGTCTCAACAGATCTCTGAGTACCTACTATATTCCAGGCTTTGGACTGGGCTTAAGAGGAGACAAAGGATAGACACAGTGTGGTAGAGAGGTGGCTCTGATTCTCAGCAGTGCTAGTGCAGGTGGAAAGTGCTCAGGGCCCCATAGGAGGTGGAGATAAAGAATTAAGGGCATGTAGAAGACAGAGGAGCCAACTTCTTGGAGAGACACTGGGGAAGGCTTCACAGAGAAGGTGGAGTTTCATCTGGGCCCTGAAAAGTGGGTGGAGTTTAAAGTTGGTGGGGAAAGCTTTCCAAAGGGAGGATTTTGTATGTACAAAGAAGCACAAAGGTCATGATGTTTGGGCAGGCAGCGGCAAGTTAGAAGTGGCCAGTACCAAAGCGATCAGATCATCACAATGAGGGGTGATCACCTTGCTCTCCATCTTGAATACACTTTCCTATGAAAAGATCTTTTAAACTTGAAGCAAGCCCGAATGAACACTCTGGTTATGTGAATTAGGGAAGAAATTAGTGAGATTTCTTTCAAAATAGTTCACGTTATCATCATGGGTTGGGAGACCTCAAACACCTAAGAATAGATACAGAACATTAATTTTTCATTGATCATAATATTATTTTCATAAACATGGAAAATGTAGACTTTTGTCAAGAAAGGTTTCACAAAAGGGAGAACAGAGGTATGTGGAAGGGCAGGGCATCTCTTTTCTCATTCCTTTTGATCTGCTGCCAGTCTTCTGGAGGGGGCCTGTTAGGGCCTCACAGTCAGGGTGGGAGGGTATAGTTTTTAGAGCAGAAGGCTCTGGAGACTTTCAGACCAGTCAGAACCCCAGCTTTACCTCTTCCTAGCTGTAAAGTGCTAAGCATGGAGTCCAGCTCATGGTAAATGTTCAATATGGTTTTTGTTGCTAAAATTGCTCACAATCATCACTCATCCCATTTTAAAAAGAACCAAGGCCAAGGGGCCCCCGAGTGTCAGCATGATGGGAATCGGGTGCAAGTCTCCTGCTCCTCCTTTGGCTCCCCTCTGTCTCCTCCCTCATTCCACCTGCCTTCCTTGCCTCCAGAGGTGGTGCCCCCCATGCCAGAGGTGCTGCAGTGAGAGGGATGGAAGTTCAGGGCCTCTGACTCTTCTGGGTTGTGTTTTGAGAACCTCCAATGTGCCAGTAAATTACCTGACCTCCTTGGAGACTCATACTCAGCATCAAACAATGTCCAGAGAACATGCAAGCCCCAGGTCTTCTCATCCAAAGAACCAGAAAATAAATGGTATGAGGCAACAAACACCTACTTTCAACAAAGGGGAGTCAATAATTTGAAAAGATACAAAATCAGTTGTTTATTTAACCTGCACGCTGTGGTGTAGCAAAAAAGACTGACTGGCTCCTTGAATCCAAAATTACCATCCAAGGTTTGTCAGTATCCCAGTGCTGTCTTGGACAAATCCAAGTTTAACCTCTCTGAGACCCTAAGTGGGCATAGAGATGCCTCACAGAATTATTAAAGATAATTACCTGCAATGATACATGCAAAGGGTAATATACCCTGGATTGCACTGAACAGATATTAGCCTCAGACTGGGGAAGGGCATGACGCTGAAGCTGCCTGCACGTTCCTTTGCATGAGAATATGTAGCTCCCCCTGATTCTTTTTTGTTGTTGTTAGATGGAGTCTCACTCTGTCGCCCAGGTTGGAGTACAGTGGTATAATCTTGGCTCACAGCAACCTCTGCCTCCTGGGTTCAAGCGATTCTCCTGCCTCAGCCTCCCGAGTAGCTGGAACTACAGGCGCACACCACCACACCCACCTAATTTTTGTATTTTTAGTAGAGATAGCATTTTGCCATGTTGGCCATGGCATGTCTCAGGTGATCTGACCACCTCAGCCTCCCAAAGTGCTGAGATTACAGGTGTGGGCCACCATACCCGCCCCCCTACCCACCCAGATTCTCTAAAGGGTTCCTAACAGCTCCCCCCCCACAAGGTTTAGAGAAGTTGACATTTTTTAAAATTATTTCTATTATAAGATTAAATCTAATATTGGGAAAGACCAGAGCAGAGATAAAAAGAAAATTGAAGCAGGAAAAACAATAGTAGATATAGAAATCAAATATGGTGAGTTGGTTGCTGTTTTGTTGTTGGAGTTTTTTAAAATGAACTGAACTTGTCATCCTCTGCACAAACTTCACAAAAGGAAAATTTAAGAAGGAGGAAAACAGAAACAAAAGCAATAGCAAAATGGCAAAGTGATACAAGAATCTTTTTTTAATAAAAGAAATATATGCTAATGGTAAAAGATAATTCAGTGTAGAAAGGCATGAAGTAAAAAATAAAATCTGTTTTTACCCCTCCAGTTATTTCTTAACCTTAGACCTATTAGCCAGAGTTTGCCACTCTTGACAGAAAGAAACTTTTTATTTTACTGTGGTTTTTTTTTTGGCATATTGCAAGCAATGGTATCCATTTTCTGAAGGAGAAGATGGAATTTAGAAAATTCCCAGAGGCATCTAATTTGCTAAAAGATAATGAACATCATATGAAAGAATTAAGTGTTTTCCTGGATCCTGACAAAATAAAGATATCAATCAAAGAAACTCCCAAAGGAAGTCCAGATGGCCATGCAATTGAACTTTATCATGCTCATCGGTCTGGCAATCCCCATGCCCTTGAAATACCCAGGAAAACCATCCAACAGAAAGCAATACCTGGTGCATATAGTGATTCTTTACAAAGCCAACCTGAAACTGAAGGAAACCTTGTAAAACTGTTACCTTGTTCAGCAATCATAATGAACACAGGAACAAACTGTCTCCTCAACCAATCCTTTAAACACAGCCACAGATCCATTTGAATTCAGGAGGTCTTGTGCAGGTAGGATCGTGCAATATCTTGCACAATGTATGAGAGTATCATTCACCATATAAAGTGGGTCATCCCAAAGCATTTGACTATGTTGTAATTCCAAATTTCAGGAGCCTGTGAAAATTTGATAGGACACTGCTACGGTCCCAGTGTTTGTGTCTCTCTAAAATTTGTGCTAAAACTGGTCAGGCACGGTGGCTCACACCTGTACTCCCAGCACTTTGGGAGGCCGAGGCAGTCAGATCACTTGAGGTCAGGAGTTTGAAACCAGCCTGGCCAATATGGTGAAACCCCATCTCTACCAAAAAAAAAAAAATTAGCCAGGTATGGTGGTGTGTGCCTGTAATCCCAGCTACTCAAAAGTCTGAGGCGGGAGAATTGCTTGAACCTGGGAGGCAGAGGTTGCAGTGAGCGGAGATTGTGCCACTGCACTCCAGCCTGAGTGACAGAGCAAGGCTCTGTCTCAAAAAACAAACAAACAAAAAAAGAATTATGTTAAAACCAAATCCTCACTGTAGTGTTATTAAGAGGTGGGCCTTTGGGGAGGGAATTGGATCATGAGGGCTCCACTCTCTTGAATGGAATGAATGCCCTTATGAAGGAGGTTTGAGGGAGGCTTGCCCTTCTTCCACCATGTGAGGATATAGAAGGCTCCAGCTATGAGGAACAGGTCCTCGCCAGACACTAGATCTGCTGGTGCCTTGCTCTTGGACTTCTCAGCCTCCAGAACTGTGAGAAATAAATTTCTGTTTGTGAATTACCCAGTCTAAGGTACTTTGCTCTAGTAGCCCAGATGGATTAAGATCAACATACTGGCCTTTTCCTAAACCACCTATGGAATTTGAAAGGCTGAACTATTAAGAAATGGGCAATAGGTAACTGAAATATCACTAAAGTCAGATGCCAGCCTGTCTGTGTCCTTTATTATTTAATATAGAGTGGAGGTAGGGGCAGGAGAAATAACTGATTTCATTAGGAAAAAGCAAATTAAGAGACTCACTGTTGTTACTCAGAAAGTGAGGCATGGAATAAGATTGGCACACGGGATGCTACTGCTTTGCATCACAGCATGCTCCTGAAAACCAGGCCATAAATCAGATCCCTGAGAAGCAAATCCTATTTACCCCATAGGAATGATGTTATAATTGAATGAAGCTTGCTTTGCTGATCAAGGATTGGGCATTAAATTAATCCATGTACTTTCTCCTCCCCTGCCCCGATGTGCACTGACATGACAGACAGCCACATGGAAGAGAGATTTCTGCGGCTCTCTCCTGCCCTCCACCACTGTCTGCTGGGCCTCAGCACCTCAGGAGGAAAGAGTAACTCTTTCAGCCTTGTGAGGAACCTCATGAAGAACCTCACTCAGAGGCCTTCCCTGCCATGCTGCCTCCCATGACTTGGTAAATGTTCAGGTACTAGTGAACGGTGCACATCTTTTCATTCAACAAACAGATTGCTGGCTTTGTGTGTGCCTATGGTCTCACACATAAAAAGGAATTCAGAACTGTAGACAACTAACTGTACAATGCAGTGCGAAAAGCTTTTCTAGAATATGCTGAGATAAAAATGAAATACTGTATTTCACTGAATCTTAAACACCATTATTTTATGTATCAACAAGAAAGAAAAAAAATGCTTCCAACTATAAGATGCCATCAATGGCAAAGTGCATCCTGATTCCAGAGATGAATAAGAATGTGTGCGTTAGATGGTGAAATGTGGTAATTAACTTTTAAAGAAGTGATAAGTATTATCTCTCAGCATGAACCAAGCCTTACTATGGATGCTGAGAAAAGGTAGCAATTATTTCTGCTGGAGTGACTGGAGGAGTTATCACAAAGGAGGTGACATTTGACCTGAGTTTCGAAGGATTTTGTCAGCTGGAGAAAGAGTGGGAAGAATGTTCCAAGTTGGAGGAATAGCATGAGCAAAGGTGTGGAGGCAGAATAGGGGTCCATGTTTATGGACCAGCTAATATATTCTAAGTAGTTAGAATATAGAAGGTGCAAGGAGAGAGAGCTGGTTGCTAAAGCTGGAAATATTGGAGCCACATTGCAAATGGCTTATAATACCAGGTGTGGGAGTTTCTACCCCACAGGTAACAGGGAGCCGTCAAATGTGTTGAGCTGGAGTGGAAGGTGTGACATGTTTTGGAAAGGTTAGTTTGGCAGGGTAAATGAAGGATAGGGTGGAGAAGTGTAAGAATAGAGGCAGGAATAGACACAAGTGAGGCTGCAACCAGCCAGGTTGGGGGTGGGTGGAGAGAAAACCATACACTTGGACCTTTGTGATGATGTCAGATTTTTAAAAGGTTAAGGCAACTATACAGCAATGAGAACAAGAGATCTACAATCATATATAACAATATGGGTGAATTTCACAATGTTGAGTGAAAGAAACCAGGCACGAAGAGGACAGACGGTGATTCCATTTATATCAAGCCCAAGAAGAGGCAAAACTCAATCTACAGTGTTAGCAGTCAGCATGCTGGTTACCTTTGGAAAGGTTAGTGACTGAACAGCAACATAACTTGTGGGTGCTGGTAATGCTCTGGTTTCTTGATGCTGGTTACATGGGTGTGTTCACTTTGGGAAAATTCATTAACTGTTCGTTACATTTCAGTAAAGTTTACGAAACATACTTAGGGCCATGGAGAGAAACTGGAAGTCAGGATCTGGAATGGAGGTAGCAGGAAGCTGTTGGACCCTGCAGGCACTCAATCCCAGAATGAGCTGAAGCATTTGGATAATGTCACGGACCACAAAAGCGACTTCGTATGGTGCATTTGGCAAAAGCACGGATGGATGTTGAAATGAATGCAGAACGTTCTCATCTCCAGACCTGTAACAGAGACACACAGGATGTGTTGGGGAGAATGACCAGCAAACAGGAGGTAGTGGAGCAAGCATAAAATGAAAGAGAAGGAGACTGTCAGAGGGCACCTAGATGCTTTCAGTGAGCCTATGTCTCTGGGCCCAGATTAAGTACCTGTCAAGACAGCAGGACACTGTAGCTGGGATCCAGAAAGAGCATCTGAAGGAACTTTGGGAGATGAGTGAAGGAAGGTCTAGGTGGCAGGGGATGCAGCAGGGCTCAGGTTTCCTGAGAGCCTAAAACAGTGGCTTCAGCAATAGGGGATTCAGGTGTTTATTGTGAGCAGCGTTTGAGAAGAACTGACTGTACAAACGACGTGTGGTCACACAGAGGAGAGCCGTGCCCCCTAGGAGTGGGTGTGTTCACCAAGAACCAGCCCAGTTACAATCACCCTTATTCATGGAGTTACTCATCTGACAGGTCAGGGAAATTAGGAGGTAGCATGTGTCAAGGTTTCAGCATGGGTTTTAGCAAGACTTTTCATGAATTTCGGGAGTGCAAGATAGAGAAATGAGGATTGCAGAATGTGGAAATTGGGAGCAATTGTCAATAGGTTTAATTGTAGGGCTAGAGGGGGCAGATGACCCCCAGTGTGGGCAGTCACAGGGCTGTGTCTTTGACATTCTCCTATTTAACATTTTGACTAATGCTTCAGGACAAGAAAGAAATCTGATTGTGCAATGACAATGACATTAACTGAGAGAGATGGTGAATGTGAGTGATAACAGATTTGCCATGCAGGATGCCTTCAACAGGCTACAACATCAGGACATAGACAAAGGTGAAATGTTTCAATTCTATTCATAGGCCTCCAAATTAAACTGCTGATAAGTGATGTGGGAGAGATGTGGCTTGCTGTTCATTTGAAGCATCAGCAACAATAACCGCATAGAAACCAAACCGAGGGCTCTTGGAGAACCGTAAGCTTCCTATAAGCCAAAGGGGTGATGCAGCTACTAGCAAAATGTGGGGAAATCTGGACTGTAGGGATGGTGGGAACAGCAGTCCAGAGCTCTGAGCACAGAGAGGCAGCCCTGCTCTTTTACACGCTTCTTGGCCCAGGTGGAGGGTTTTGTGGTTGGTTCGGGGTAATGCCTTTGAGGAGAGCCACTAGTAGACTCTAGACTCATGGCCAAGGAAGGTTTGGGGGCATTTCTCCCAAAGAAGACTTGGCTAGAGGTAGAGAATGAGGAGGTGCCTAGGAATTGTCTCTGGGAAAGAACTGCCATGGGTGAGAGGGAGCACTGTGAACTCCTGCAACAGGTTAAAACTGGGCAAAAGCTGTAGGAAGGCCGACTGGTGGAGCCTAAGAAAAAAATATGAAAACCTCATGAATCAAGTAATGAAGTAGGAACCTAAGAAAAAAATATGAAAACCTCATGAATCAAGTAATGAAGTAGGAACCTCAGCAGGCACGGATCTTGCCATCTTTAGAAGTAATATAATTATTTATTACATGCCCAATAGGTACCTATTACTGTGTTAGGAAGTTTATATGCATTATCTTACTTAATAAAGGAGATAATTACATGTAAAGTGCTTAAAACAATGTCTGGCACATGTGAATGCTCACTACGTTTTAGCTGTCATCATTATCTAATCCTCACAGTAACCCTATGAAAGAGGAACCATTATTGTCCCCACTTTACAGATGAGAAAGTGAAGCTCAGGAAGTTAAGTGTCTTACTCAAAGTTGCACCACTAATACTTAGTAAGCCAGAATTTGAGGCCAGGCTTCAAAAACTCACCACTGTCCCTAAGGAGTAGAGAGGGTCTCACATGTTTGGAGGGATAGAAACAGAGGTTTTCTAAGTCTGTTCTTCATCTAAGGCTCTGTTCTAAAACTGTGCCTCTTGTCCATTCCAGGTGCCCTTTGTTAATGATCTGATTGTTTTTGAAGCCTCTAAATGAGAGGGGATTTTTATCCCTGTTGCCAGTCTTTGTTTTTCTGGAGACCATCCAGTTACAAGCTAAATGTCCTCTCTGTGTTCATTCAGGACCTGTCCCACTAACCTTAATCAGTCTTCCACAGGACCATATGAGGAGTATGAGTAGAGGAGGAGGCTTGGGGCTCTGCTTGGTCTGTCCTGGGCTTGCTGTTGACTCTTGAAGGATTTATAGTCACAGACTCTACAGGCCAGACACTCTCCTCCCTGATAACTCAAAAGAAGACCCAGCTTCTCTTTAATTCAGCGGAGTACCCTGGCCAGCTCATTTCACTTCTTTCTGGTGTGGACCTTCAGCAATGTTCTTTGCCTCTTTAAGGCTGTCCTATTCATTTCTATAAAGGCATCTTCAAGGAGAGGCAAGTGGAGCAGAGACGAATGCAGGAGTTTGGGATCAGATAGGACTGGGTTTGGGAGCCCTCACTGCCTCTCCCAAGTATCATTAGGCATACCATTTCATCAAGCTGGACCTTAGTCTCTTAATTTGCAAAACTGAGATCCTAACACCAATTTTTCAGGCAGATGTGAAGATTAAGATGATGCATACCAAGGTGTCTGGCACAGAGTAGGTAGGTGTTTAATAAATGGTAGCTATTGTTATTACTCGAGCTGTGTCACCAGTCCGCATTTGATGCCTGAAACCTAATTTTATGGTTTAAAAAACATGCCTTGTGAAAAGATATTCAACTTAGATTCATTCAGTTAGTCTTTTTTAGAGTCATCATTCATAACTTACCATTTTTTAAAAAGCAAGGAAATGAAAACAAATAATGCACTTCAAGAAAAAAATAGGCTGCCAACTACTTGGTTGAAAGAAACGTTTCCATATAAACAGGAATGAGAAATAACATGAGAGATATTTCAAAGATGGCATGTGTGTGTGTGTGTGTGTGTGTGTGTGTGTAAACCATATACATGCACACACACACACACAAAAGCGGATCCACCCTGCCAGTTTCAACCCTATATATTAGTTTGGTACAAAAGTAATGGCAGTTTTTGCCATTACTTTCAGTGGCAAAGACCACAATTACTTTTGCACCTACCTAAGATATGTATGTATGTATGTATGTATATATATATGTGTGCTTGTGTGTGTATGTATATATGTGTATGCATGTGTGTATGTGCATGTGTATAGTTTGTTTTCTTTTAAAGAAGAAAGTAAGAGAAGCCCTTGCTGCTGTCAGGATTTGAGTAGAGGTAGGCATGGATAACAATCAAATTGGGAAAAGGGTGTTAAAAACTGGACCCAGTTCCTGGGAGGAGGCAGCTCTGGAGGGCAGATCTGAGCAGCCCTGGGTGGCAGGGGGTGGCAGCCCAATAAGGAAGGAGAGTAGATAGCAGAGAGAGGCCTGGTTAGCTTCTCAGTGTCAGGATCCTGTTCAGAGGGATGGAGCGTCCTGTTGATAGGCAGCTAGATGGACCATGGAGCCCCAAAATCCCCAGAAAGGAAGTGGGCACCGTCTCTCAACCTCTGAGCTGGGGTTTGGAGACTGAGTTCTGTGTGTAGGCAGAGGGTTTGGGAGACAAGATTGCTAAGGAAACAGGATTATGGAAACAAGATAATAATTTAAGCCATACAGACCTGGTCTAACATGAATGTTTCATCACTTCCTGGAGGTGACACCCTGAGCACATTGCTTTCTAAGTCTCTATTACATCTATTAAGAGGTAGATAAGTTCCTGGGAATCAAGTGTTTTCCACGTCCTGGGACTTAGCCAATGCATTTTATTCCAATTAATAAAAAGCACAGTGATTACGCTAGCCAATTCTCATCCTCTCTTTGGCTTATACCCTGGCCTGGCCACCCAATGTGCTTATTGTAATAGAGCCTCCTAACCAGCATTCCTGTTCACACTCTTTCCCCTGCTAATGATTCTTCACTCTGCAGCTTGAGTGATCTGATTAAAATACATCCAATCATGTCACTGCTCCACCCAGTAGCCTCCCGTGGTTCATGTTTCTCATGTGCTCCCAGTGTTGAGGCCCCACACGGTCCCACTTGCTTTTGACCTTGGGTCCAATTGCTTTTCCCCCTCTGCTCCATCACATTGGCATCCTGTTCCTTGAACATGCCACACTCCTGTCTTGGGGTCCCTGCCCTTGCTCCTCCTCTGCATGGAACATTATTTGCCTATCTTTCTTACTTACCTTCTTTCTGTCTTTGCTGAGAAGTCACCTTAGTGTGTCTTCCCCTGACCTCCCTATTTCAAATTGCAACCCCACTCTGCCAGTCTCAATCCTCTTTCCTGCTTTTTTGTTCACCATAGCACTTTTCATAAATGGAAACACTAACATATCTTCTTCCTCCTATTTATTATCCCTCTCCAATAGAATGTTGATTCTACAGGGGCAGAGATTTTGGTCTGTTTTTTTTTCCCTTCCTATATCTTCAGCTCCTAGGACACTGTCCAGTGGGTAGTATGCCCTTCACAACACTGGTTGAATGAATGAATATTATAAAGCAAGAGGCTGAACCCCCCAGCTCTGGAGGAACATGCATTTTAGGCTTGTGACTGAGGCAGGAATTCAGACTTGGGAAGCACATCGGAGACCCAGTTACCTAACCTGTAACACCAGGCCAGAGTAAAATCTTGGAATCAGAGGGATGCTCAGGTGTCAGGAGTGGGCTGTGAAATCAGAGATTGGCCTGGAGTCATGTTGATGGAGAATGAGATTGGTGCCCCCGGGTCAGGGCAGATCCCATGTCATGTGTCTTGGGGCCAGGTCACCCCATCATAAGTGGAGACAGAGGGGCTGGAGGGCAGGATGCCAGGCAGGGCCTTCAACCCTAGTAAATGTCAGGCAAAGTTACCCAGCTTTCAACTTATTCCCAGATGTAGGTGTCAGTGGACACTCTATATTGGCACAGCTTGTAAGGAGAACACAAATGACTACAGGAAAGAAAGAAAAAAACAAGTGAAAATGCTCATTCAGAAACCTGAGCTGAGGGTTTGAGGAATGTGGCAGGTGCCAGAGCCTATGACTAGACGATATTTGTGATGTCAGGTGAGACAGCAGTTGAACGAGTGTCTGAGGATTACTGTCCTCTGGGCCATTTCTTCTTCCTTCCTTCCTCCCTCCCTCCCTCCCTCCCTCCCTCCCTCCCTCCCTCCCTCCCTCCCTCCTTCCTTCCTTCCTTCCTTCCTTCCTTCCTTCCTTCCGGAGATGCTCAGGTGAGCTCTGCTTATTCAAACCCTCCAGCTTGGAGAAAAGGAAATGCCAAGTGAAGCCGGGCGAGGTGGTGTCTACAGAAGCCTAGAAAGAGAAGTTAGGGCAGGGAGAATTTGGCCGGGTTTCCCTGGCGCTGTCCAAGGTACTTTCTAGTAGTTCTGCTCAGGCTCCACTCTAGTCTTCATGCTTCCTAATAACTCAGCCTGGATTAAGGGCTGCCCTTGCCTCACTCCAGTAGAGCTGGTGTGTGGCCATCATCTGGTTTAAATCCGTCACCATATGCCAGAGGGAACCGATGTCCAGAGCAACTGAGTCAGGGCAGTGCCCCTCCTGCAGAGGAAACTTGCGGCCCCAATCTCTGGCTCCCACAGCGCTGTGCACGGAGTTCCTGCTGGCTCTGGGTTCCGGTCCTCTAGTAGCTCTGTGTGCTTCCACTAGCTACAGAACCTCTCTGAGCATCAGTGTATTCACTTGTAAAGTAAAGGTGAGCAACACAGTACCCTTAGTTACAGGGCCGTTGTGGGGATTACGGTATAAGGTGCATAGTAAGTACTCAGCGAAGGTAAAACTCCTATTCTTGCTTGCTACAAGGTCGTCGATATCTCCCACAGTCCCTAGTTCAGGCTCAAGTATGTTTTGTGATTTTATGTCCTACTGTGTTCCTCACATTAATTAGCCCCTGGGACTTTATAGATTAATCACCTCGATTCCCATTCTTTAAGTATGCAGAGGCACAAGGGACCCAAGGTCTTAGGTCATCTCACCGAGGAACATACGCCTGGGACTGCTTTTGCTAAGATTGACCAGTGAGACCTGGCAGCGAGAGGGCCAGATCCAGGGGCGCGCCGCCCCGCCCTGGCCTGAGAGTAGTGCTCTCACCTCCGGAGACTTCTAGGGCGGGGCCCGTCAAAAATGGGGACGCGGAGAGGTCAAATGCCTGGAGGGGGCAGTAGCGCACGTAAGGTTAGGACCCAAGCTCTGCTTGGGGTTTGCAAAGGCCGGTCGCTCCGTCCGGTGGGGAGGAAAGGGGCGTCCTCAGCCAAGGCCCTAAGGGCCGGGCAACCTGGCCAGTGCGTTTCAGCACCGGCGGGCGTCTTCGGGGACCCTCCGGACTCGGTCAGGCGCTCGTGGGCGCCAGAGCAGAACGGGAAAGCGCAGACTGCAGATGCCTCTGGGACGCCTTCGTGGAACGTTCGCCTGCCCAGACCTTTCCGGCCCGACCTCCGAGAAGCAGTTCCAAACCACCGTGCAGGTGCTATAGGCAGCGCTCGGCGGAGCGGCGGCGGCCACTGCGTGTGTCAGCGCGCGGTCCGGGTTCCCAGATCGCTGTCCCCGGGCGCTCTGGTGCTCGGAGGTCAGCCGGCGCCGCGGAGGGCCGGGGGCGCGTGTGTGCGTGTGCTGGGAAGGTGGCCCTCCCCGCGGCCGCCGCAGCGCCAGCGCCTCCCCCTCCCCCGGCGCGCACGGCTCGTCCCCGTCCCTGGAGGCGGCCCGAGCCGCCGCGGAGCAGCCTCGCCTTCGCCTCCCGCGTTTCCTGCCGCCCGCCCTCCCCCGGCGGGGCTCCAGCGGCTGCCGCCTAGCAGCTCCCGGCGGGAGAGCGGTTCAGAGCGCTCACGGAGGCGGGCGGAGGCGGCCCGGTGCGGGGCTGCCGCGCTGGAGAGAGGCGCGCGCGGAGACGCCGGCCCCCTTCTCCGCGTTTGCTCGCTTGCTCCCCGCCTCCCGCACTCCGCTCGCTCCCACCCCTTCCCGGCGTGATTGATCCGTCACGGGCGCCGCCGCTGCCGCCGCCGCCGCGGCCGTTCTGAGCCGAGCCGGAACCCGAGCCCGAGACTGAGCCAGGGCCCGGGCCGGCGCCATTGCGCGGGCGCAGCGGGGAGAGCTTGGCGCGGGGCGGCGGGCCGGGCCAGGCCATGCGGGCCGAGTGAGCCGGCGCCCGCAGCCCGCGGCGCGGCATGGCTTCCCCGCGGAGCTCCGGGCAGCCCGGGCCGCCGCCGCCGCCGCCACCGCCGCCCGCGCGCCTGCTGCTGCTCCTGCTGCTGCCGCTGCTGCTGCTTCTGGCGCCCGGGGCCTGGGGCTGGGCGCGGGGCGCCCCCCGGCCGCCGCCCAGCAGCCCGCCGCTCTCCATCATGGGCCTCATGCCGCTCACCAAGGAGGTGGCCAAGGGCAGCATCGGGCGCGGTGTGCTCCCCGCCGTAGAACTGGCCATCGAGCAGATCCGCAACGAGTCACTCCTGCGCCCCTACTTCCTCGACCTGCGGCTCTATGACACCGAGGTGAGTGTCCGGCTGCCCGTGCCGTCGGGGCTTCGGGGGGCAATGGGGTGGGTGGTTTGGCCAGAGCCCCGATTGACCGGCCGGTGCCTGCCGAGGGCACCGCGGGCTGGTGCCCAGTGCTCAACCCCCGCGGTCCTGCTGGGCTTGGCTGGCATAGCTGGTAACATTTGCCGAGCACCCCCTCCTCTGGTCTTATGTGTGTATGTGTGTGTGGGGAGGGGTGGGGGTGAGACAGAAGACTAGGGTCTCTTTTGACCAGAGAAAAAGGAGTGGAGAAGGTGGGGGCTGGACCCCCAAAGGCCTACATTGATTGCCTCTGCCCCAGGTCCCGCTCATGGGGCTGCCAGGTGCCGAGTGGGAGGAACAGGCGCAATGACTGCATACTGGGCCACCCAGGGCCGGAGGGGCCGCGGGCCTGCTCACAGACCCCCAGGGAAGCCGAGCCGCGCTTTGAGGTCCAGAAGGCTCCGGAACCCGAGGGGCTTCAGCGTGCAAGCGGGCGGGCGCGTGGTGCGCGCCAGCAGCTCTGAGCCCTCACGGCGCGGGCAGGTGTAGGGCCACCGGCTCTGCAGCGCTTCTTCCTGGACATGCCCGGCGCTGCCTGTGGCCAGAGCGATTTCAGAAGGAGATCCCCCGCCTCGGGTTAGTTGCTCAGAGTGCCCTGGCAGTTCTCGTCCCGGACGTGTGGTGGTGTCCCGCCGCGCAGCTGCTGTTGGCCAGGCTGCTGCAGGCACAGTTTCTCCCGGCTCAGACTTGAAGCATCCTACCTAGTAGCCGGAGCACTGACTTGAAAAGCTGTCCTGAGTGCAGCCAGAGAGCCAAGAGCTTTCCATCCCAAGACCCCCTCCCCACGCCCTCGGTTTGGGTTCTGCCTGAAGCCCCAGAGCGGACCTTCACCGCCAGCCCGGGGCTGGAGCGCGCGGAGCGGTTCTGGAGGAGCGATCGCTGGACGCGCAAGGTCGGGTTTGCGAGTTTTCCCGGACTGAGCGAGTCCCTGTGCTTCGGCCACGGCGTTTGAGACGCGGCCTGAAGGGGGCAGTGATTTCCTGTGCAGTACGCTCGTTGGCGCCTCTTCCACCGCGCCGAGCGGGGCCGAGGCGCTGGGCTTGATCCTGGCTTCCTGGGACTCTCCAGGTGCTTCTGCGGGAGTCCAGGTGCAGAACCCTTTTGAGAGGAGGGTCGCGCTACCGCGCTGGTGGTACAGTCTGGGCTTCCTCTCCACCTCGGTCGGGACCTCTTTATGTCCCCAGAGAAAGAGCTGAATCTAGATTGTATCTTACTCCCTGCCTCCCCCGCTTCACTGGTAAATCAGCTTGCTCTGCGCTGTAAATAAAAGGTGAAGGAAACGGTGGCAGCTGGCGGCGGTGCGCGCAGGCTGCTGCAGGCGGAGAGGCGTCCTCTGCCCCAGAGGATGCAAGCTGACTGGCTGTGCAGGGCTAACCTGGTGTGAAATCATTTCCGAATGACATTCCTGTGGCCCTCGTCTTTGCCCAAGCATCTCAAGTTCTGTGGGGGCACTTGTCTGGCACACATAAATGGAGACAGCAACGCAGTTTTACACGGAGGCATATCTTCTTGACAGTTTCTCTGTTGCTACCGCACATATTCTTCTGGAGGGGTCATTGCAAAGCCGGTCCTTTGGGGACAAACACATTTTTAGATAGGGCAGCCCTGCTTGCATCATCACCAAGTATTGTCAGCTGCATAATGTTTTCATCATCAGTTTCTTCCCTTTAGAAAGCTTCCCTGAAAGATATTTCATACTGGCCTGTTTGTGGCAGCAAAGAGATGGGTGTTTCATTTCAGGGTGTGGGTTGAAGCCTTTACATTTTATTTTTCGAGTGTGTCTTGATGACTTTCTGAGTGAGAGGACCCAAAGTCAAGAGGATGAGGCAGTCAGAAGACTCTTCAATTCGTGGGAATATTTAGAAAACAGTGGGAAGGAGGACTGAAGATAATTTTAGCCTCGTGCAAACAGAGAAGTGTCTCTAGCTTTTTGAAGAGGCCCACAGCCAGGGCTTTGGGGTAGGTGGGGCCTGGGTTTGAGTGAGAAACTGGTTACTTTCCGTCCTGGATGACCTTGAGCTGGGTATTTAATCTCTCTAAGCCTAGATTTCCACATGAAAAAGGTGGGAATATTATGTGTACTCTGCAGGTGACATGCAGCTTAAGGAAGATAACAGGCCAAGATAGAAGATGCCCTGAGCTGGCAGGCTCAGCGGCCAGTGCTCTGGCTGTAAGCACTAAATAAATGTTTCCTGCCTCCCTTTCTCCTCTTTCTCCCCCTCCCCCTCCCCCTTCCCCCCTCACCCCCCCTCCTTCTTCTCCTCCTCCTCCTTCACCTTTGTCTTCGTCTTCTTCTTTTTGAGACAGACTTTCACTCTTGTTGCCCAAGCTAGAGTGCAATGGCATGATCTCGGCTCACCACAACCTTCATCCCCCTGTGTTCAAGATATTCTCCTGCCTCAGCCTCCTGAGTTGCTAGGATTACAGGCATGCACCACCACACCCAGGTAGTTTTGTATTTTTAGTAGAGGTGGGGTTTCTCCATGTTGGTGAGGCCGGTCTCCAACTCCCAACCTCAGATGATCTGCCCGCCTTGGCCACCCAAAGGGCTGGGATTACAGGGGTGAGCCACTGCGCCTGGCCCCCTTCCTTCATTTTTATTTGCTGTGAATTCACAAATAAGACGCTGTGGCTTTAGATGTGATAAAATGGTCACAACTAAAATATTAAGCTGCTTCTTTCTTTTTCTTGTTTTCGAAGTCTTACGGAGAAACAGTAAAGTTATCACCACAGAAAAAGAAGTCTGGCTAACAATCAAATATTATCTCCTGCCATGAGGTATCACATTTGGGAGAGGGTCTAGGTGATATAATTAGTTATTTTTTCAAGTGGCCTTGTCTTTAAAGTAGAGGTGCTTGTTCCCTGAGCTGGAGTGAAGGAAGGATCAGTCTAGGTAATTTGCAGCGGATTGGCTGTCTTTGTGGATACTGCCTAATTATTTGCCGGCTGTGTCACATTGTTTGTAGACTTGAACATAGGGTAGATGTGGTGAACAGATTTTGGCTGGATTTGTTGATATTTGCTGTCAGTCAGTGGCCTCAATAGCCAGTGACTGTGGCTACCAGTATGGACCTTTATCCATATGGTCTGCAGGGAGATGGAGATTTAGCAAGGAATGGGTTAATCTGGTCATTGAGGACAATCTGTCTCAATAAAGGAGCCTCCTACATCCAGATTGACTCTCTTCTGTAAGTAGAATAGTGGTCGGTTTTCAAAGCCCCACTGAATGCCATGTGTTGGTAAAAATGAAACAGTCTAACAGAATACCTGCCTGTCAGAACCTCTGCTTCTCTGGTGTAATGTCAAATGGCTACAGCAAATACTTGTTTATATATTCCAATGAGGATTTGAACAAGCAGAACAAGTGAAAGTACAGATAAAAGAAAGCATCAGAAACTATGCAGAAACATAGAAGTTACTGTACCAAGAACCTGGGCTAAAATGGTTATTGCCCTGAGTATTATATTTTAGCTCTGGGCTTCCCGGCAGTCAAGGTAAAAAGGTAAATGTACCGTGTTACTTATATATTTGATTTTAAAAATTTGAGAGACAATGTCTTTTTTTTTTTTTTTTTTTAAGAGCTGGGGCTCTCATTCTCTTGCCCAAGCCAGAGTGCAGTGGTACATCATAGCTCACTGCCACCTTGATCTTCTGGGCTCTAGTGATCTTCTTCCTGCCTTCAGAAATATTCTCCATGTGGTTCTTATTCTTTGGCAGTCACATTAATAAGATAATATAATAGCCAAGGAATAAGTTAAAAGTAATGCTGGTTTTTAAAATTTGATTAACATTCATTGTGGAAAAGCTGAAAATTACAGAGAAGCATAACAAAAAATAATTGCTTGTAATCCGTATACACAAAAATAACATCTAATAATTAGTATCATTTCCTTCCAGTTGCCATTTTTTATACTATTTGATATACTTGATCATACTCCATGTACTTGTTTATATTTTGTTTCTTTCAGTTAACATTGTATCGTGGGTTTCCCCATGTCCTCAAATCCTCTTGTAAAGATGATTTTTTGGTGGCTGTATACTATTCTATCCTGTGGTGTACCATATGTATTTAATCATTCCCCCGCTGTTGGACTTAATGTTTCCCACATGTTACTATCTCAAATCATTCAATAATAAACTTAGGGAAAGTCCAGGGAGCCAAAAAGTCCAGTTCAGGGCTGCAATGGTCAGAAAGACCACTCTGATGCCTAGATCCAATGTGGAAATCCCAGTGACTGGAGAGCGTGTCTTTTTTCTTGTGTGACTTTGCCAAGTATCTGTCCCGTTATTCACTATGCTCTAGAAAGGCTTTAAAGGACTGTTGAATTGAGGCTGTGCTTTCTTAAAAGGTCTGAGTACAGCTCAGCAGGTGTTTACTGAGCACCTACTGGAGCTGTTGATGCTGCAGAAAAGTGTTAAACATAGCCCTGGGCTTGAGAGAGGCAGCTGGTGAACAGAGAACAGGGCAAGAACGTATTCATCATTTCCAACGCAAGGTAGAAAATGATAGAGATGGTTGCATAATTCTGTGAATATACTAAAAACCATGGAATTATACACTATATATATATATATAAACATTACCCTTTTAAGTTAATTCTCAGTACAGATTTAACTGTATTAAGTCTCAATATAGTTAATTAAATATCAATACAATAAAATATAATTTTTAACTTTTTATTTTATTTAAAAATAAAAAGATAGGCTGAGTGTGATGGCTCATGCCTTTACTCCCAGCACTTTGAGGGGCACTGAGGTGAGTGGATTGCTTGAGGCCAAGGAGTTCAAGACCATTCTGGGCAACACAGGTAGACCCTGTCTTTACATAAAAGTTAGCCTGGCACAGTGGTATGAGCCTGTGGTCCCAGCTACTTGGGAGGTTGAGGCAGGAGGATTGCTAAAGCCTACAGTGAGCTGTGATTGCACTGCTGCATTCTAGCCTGGGCAACAGAGCAAGACTGTCTCAAAAATAAAAAAAAATTAAATTAAAAAAAAGTTAAAAAGAACCTGACCTCTTTCAGGTTCAGGCTTACGTCATCTTTGCGGCTGCACCCCCACTGCCAAGCATGCTGCCTGGCCCTTAGTGTGTGGTTTAGTTGTTGCAAGTGACAGAATCCCAGCTTTAACAGGTTCATCAAACTGAAAAAACCTGAGGTGTGCTGTATTCAGGCATGGCGGAATCCAGGGGCTCAAATGATGTCTTTAAAAATATCTTCCTGTCTGCCTCTTGGCTTTGATTTCTTCTGTGTTGGCTTCACTCTCAGGCAGGCTCTCCCTATGTGGTGGCACAGATGGCCTTTAGAAGCTGCAGGTTTACGCACTTCCAGTTTAGAAACTCCAGTAAGAAGAGTGTTTCTTTCCCAACTGTTTTAGCAAAAGTGTCAAGCTTATACCTCATTGGCTTGAATTGGGTCATGTGTTTATCCATGAACAAATCATGTGACCCTGATGGGCCAGGCCTGGAACTTCTGCCCTCCTTTCAGGATGAAAGAGGGAGGTGAGGTCAGCTTCACCCAATCACATGAATACAGAGTGGGGGAGAGGTGATTCCTCCAAGGAAATCAGAGGCCATTGAGGGTGCGTATATTAGTGGGACAGATCACAAAGAGCCACCAAGGCAGGCAGTTGGGGAGTGCTAAATTGAAAAAAGAAACAATAGAAGCCGGGGGCATTAAGAGAAAGGGAAGATCATATTGGTCCAGAGAGACCTCCTTGAGGAGAAGATAGGCCTGTAAGAGTGAATATAAAGTTGACAGAGAGAGGTGGGGGCTCTGGAAAATGGACGTTGGATACCAGGAAGTGTTTCCAAGATCAAAGATGGAGGCAACAAAGTGTGCAGTATGTTTTTGCCCAAATGCAGATGTTATGTTTTTGTCCAAATGGGGGGTACGAAAGGTAGCTGGTGCTGGGTGTGGACGGCCTTGAATGTTGTGTCAAGAAGGTTGGACTTTAATCTGGAGCTGCAAGGAGCCACAGGAGGACTTTGAACATGGGTGTGATCCTATCAAGGCTGGTGGGCATGGAGAGGCTGGACTGGAGACAGAATGAGCCTGGAGTCAGAGGGGCTGGGAAGCTACTGTAACAGTTGACGGCAGAGGAGATGGGGCCTGAATGGAGACAGGGAGGCAGGAGGGAGTGGTGTGAAGAATGGGTAGCACTGAGACCCAACGTGGCAGGAGGGCAACAGAGAAGGAACCGATGTCTGGGGAGGGGGTGTGTGTTGTTGGCAGAACAGTCACTGGAATTAGATGCACTGTAGGGGAACAAGGAGAGAGGGTCCCTGCAGGGGTGGGGCCACATGCTCACCTCACACCTGTTGAATGAGCCCTGGCTCTAGGGTCAGGAGACCTGGGTTTGTATCTTCGTTTGGGTACCCGTCACCTGCTTTGTGACCTTGGGGAGGTCTGTTTGCCTCAGTTTCTTCACCTATGAAATGGGGTTGATATACTAACTGCCTTATCAGGTGTGTAAAGGGACAAACAAGAGACCCAGGTGACATAATCCAATCAATGCTGGATACACTGCCCGAGCTCAGGAAATACTGCTACTCTGTTGTTCCCATTGTTACCATTTTTGTGCAATCTGGGGATTGCTGTGCTGACCTCACAGGGCTGTTATAAGGAATAAGTGTAATGGGTGAGGCTGCTCAGAGCCCCAGGTAAACACAAAGCAATGTGGCAGGTCTCTTGTTTTCTAGTGCTGTGTTGTAGAGAAGGCGTGCTGGCAGAAGAGGGTGCAGACACTGAGGCCTTGACTCGTGTGTCTCCCGGCATGTCTTTCCTTCTGCCTTGTGTCATAGCTATGTTTGTCACTTTCTCCTCTGCTGGCCAGCAGCTCTCGAGGGCAGGGCCAGTCTCATCCCTCAGGGCCTTATGGGGCTTATTGTGAGCTATTGTGAGTAACTGTGAGGAGCTGAACTGGTGCATCCATTGGAGTCTGCTTTCTGAGTTAGCATCCCCTGGGGTGGTTGATCTTGTCACTTCCCCAGGGTTTTCCTCCCTCATTTAAGGACTGAGGTGGTGCCACATATCAGGGTTAAGTGGACTACTGAGCTGTAGCTGCCCTCTGCATGTGCCCACCAGCACCAACCCCCAAGCTCCCCAATATGAGGGAAATGCCTTGGCCACACCAGCACCCCAGAAATTCCTCAGACCTAGCCAGGCACTCATGGGCATACCTTCTCTGTCCCCAAATTCCTTTTCCAAGAATGAGTTGCGGTGGTGGGTAGAACTGTCTAGTGTTTGGTATTGGCCTAAGAATTTTAGCATGCTAACTTTATCTTTACAGGGAACTTCTTTGTGTATTTGGCTTTCCCTCCCTGTGGGCAGGGTAACATCAACTTCTTCGTACAGAGATCTGAGATCTCAGCAAGGAAATTAGCAAGCTGGAAGCCCAAGATAGTGATGCAACAGGGGTACTAAACAAACAGTATGTAGGATATATGTCTTTTGTTAGTTAGGGTGGATGAGGCTGTGCCGCATTAACAAACAAATCCTGAAATCTCCATTGCTTAACACAGTAAACTTATTCATTGCCCACACAAAGTCCAGTGTGTGTCAGAGGTCATCCTGGGTGGCTCTCCTCCAGGTGATAATGCAGGGATCCCGGCCACTTTTGTACTGTGACTCTCCCGGTAGCTCATGCCTGTAATCCCAGCACTTTGGGAGGCCGAGGCGGGTGGATCACGAGGTCAAGAGATCAAGACCATCCTGATCAACATGGTGAAACCCTGTCTCTACTAAAAATACAAAAAATTAGCTGGGCACGGTGGCGCGTCCCTGTAATCCCAGCTACTCAGGAGGCTGAGGCAGGAGAATTGCCTGAACCCAGGAGGTGGAGGCTGCGATGAGCTGAGATCGCGCCATTGCACTCCAGCCTGGGTAACAAGCGTGAAACTCCATCTCAATTTTTAAAAATAAATAAATAAATAAAAGAAGAAGATAGAAAAAAATCCAGAGGGAAGGCACACTGGACTTTTAACCACCTTCACATGGAAGTGTCACATGTTATTTCTACCCATATTCCATTGGCCAGAAATAGTCAATGGCCAGCCTAATGACAGGAGACTGGGAAGCATAAGGAGCACATGGATGCCATGGACATTTGTGATTGGGGGTCCTTCAGGAAGGAGATGCCAAGATAGACTTGTAAGCATAAGAGATCTTGGAAGCCATACCAATGAAAGATAAACTAGGTGAGGAAATGCTCTGTCCATGATGCTGTTCTGACACCTGAGGAAGGAGACGGGGAAGGAAGGAGAGTTGGGTAGAAAGAGTCTCAGACTGGAGTGCAGTTCTCAAAAAGTCTCGGTCAGCAAAATGGTGAGCTCCAGAGCCAAGATTGCCTGCTTACAGGAGTTTCCTCTCAGACCCAATGAGCCAGGCTCTAGAATCCCCACCCAATTCAGTCATTGGCTGAGGTCTACCATGGGAGATTTTGCTCTTAGCTTGAAGGCTGTGGCAGGCCTTGAAGGTGCTGCAGCTGATAACCATTAGCTGATTGCATCTCCTCCTGTAGGTTCCGTCTTCAAAGGAGGGTGGGGCCTCCGTGGTTGGCTGCCATAGACACTGCTTGTTTCTTCCACAGTGCCATACTACTTACTACACCAGGCCCTGTTCTAGGCTCTGGGATACAGAGATGGATGAAACACAGATGCTGCCCTTGAGGAGCTCACGGTCTAACAGGTGGTCAAGATTGACAAAATCAATTACACGTGGCATGGCCCGGCCACAGGTGGGGTGAGCAGAGGATGTGGGGAAGGCGTTCCCCTTCTCCAGGCACTTGCTTGGTCATCCTCCATGTTGCTCGGTAGTGAAACATAAGTGACTTCTTATCTCTAACGTTTTTTGTTACTTAATTCGGTTTTAGGAAGGTGAGGAAATTTAATGGCATAATTTGCCCAGTGAGCCGCTGGGTTCTCTCTGCTACTTTCTTTTCTTCTTCTTCTTTAACGTTCTGTAACTGTGGACAGTGAGGCTGGTGAAATGTCTTCCTCTCTGTACCTGGCCTTCCAGGGATGCACCGAGGAGCCAGGCTGAAACTGTGGGCGTGTGAGCCCCAAACAGGGTTAGCATCTGGGTTTGGTGCTGGGTTTAGTTGCTGAGACCACAGGGAAGTCTTTGCTGCTCTCTGTGAATTTGCAGCACTGATGGAGGATCCCCGCCCCACTGATAGCACCAAAAGGGCAGACACTGGGTGTGTCTGGTTCCTCTGTGGTACCCCTAGGCACTGTCTCAGGGCCAGGCACAGAGCAGGAGCTCAATAAATATTTATCGAACAAATAGATCTAAAAGCCTGGATTCCAGCTTTCCAGTTCTAAGAGGATTAATGGGCAGAGTTTTAACAAATGGAGGAAGTGCTTTGTATGCCAAGCCATGTGGGGGTGAGCTTTCTGCTTGCTCTTTATTCATTCTTTTGAGTTCTTATTATTTGGTGCTTTCGGGGGCTCTGTAGTTGTGGTGTGAAAAGAGGAAAGGGTGCTTGGATGTTCCAATAGAAGATTTTGTGCAAAGCTGATGTCATTCTCTTCTTCTCTGACAAATACATGCTGCATCCTCCAAGGTATATCAAAACCTAGGAAATAAATACTTTCCGGCTTCTGAGAAGCATTATGGTTTTAGGAGGTCAGTTTATTGGAGCAATACGCTAACCAGTGGACAGAGGACTTAGGAAACAGATTCTGATATCTCACTCTCACCTCCAGAGAGCATGAAAGCCGAAGGAGGCTAGACTGGGCTCTGGTCCTAGTAGAAACTGTGGGAATGAAGCCAGGTCATCAGCCTTGGTGAGTCAGGTGGTCCAGTGCAGGTCTGGGCATAGTGAGAAAAGATGTGCCCTGGAATCTCCCAAGAGCAAGGCTTCTTCCAGGCTCCCTGCTCCTGGGCCAGAAGCTTCTGCTCTTTATCCTTCTATGACCAGCACTGACTCAGGAACTGGGTATGCTCAGCTTGAAAGGGACCATCTCTCTGATGGTGACAGAATAGTTCTGGACCCTGAACTAAATAATCAAGTTTGTTAGAATACTGAGTAAAGTACGAGTAAATTGGTTATGAGCTGGAGTTGAAGAGTCTGAAAATTCTTGCCTGTATGAATGAACGTTGAACACTTTTTTGGGCTGATTGGGGCATTCTTTTGCCAATTTTCTACTTTTCTGGTCTTTTTAGAATAGTCTAATCCTGGAAGGATGAACTGTCATTGTCATCTAGAAAATTAGTGGTAGATCCAAAGTAGTGAGTGAATGGACACATCTGTCTTCATCAATGCCCATGTTCCACAGCTGCTGGCGGAAGCAGACCCCTTTTCCTGCCATTTGGCAAGGACATCATCAGTCACTCTTCAGATAAGATCTAGCCAAAGAAGGACTTTGTGGAGTGGTGCATTATTGCTGCTCTCATGGTACGGGGTCAGGAGGTGGCGCAGAGAAAAGTGATGTTTTCACACTCTTCTTTGATCCACTTGACTTTGTTCAGAGAAAACTGATTTTGAAACCAACAGCCATACTTAAAATAATCATCACCATATTATCCAAATCATCTTGTTTCCAGAACTACCATTCACCAAAACCTTTCTGAAAAATGCCCAGAATTATTCGAGGGATTTAACTGGCACATGGGGACCCGCATGCTCACTCTGGGGCAGATGAACAGAGCCCTCGCGAATGCCCCCACCCAGCCCAGCCGAAAGCGTGCCTTGGCTTTGATAAAGGGAGAGTTGGCTTTGTTGTCATTCCACAAAGCATCCTGTGGAGCCCCACTGACCCTTCCTTCAGAGATCCTTCCTGGACTCTGGGAATTCTAAAAACTACGGGAAGTCCTTGGAGAGCTTCTAATTTCGTGATCATAAACAAAGGAGAAGGAAATGGAAATATTTAGTTGCAGTGGATAGATGAAGAAAAAGAGACCAGAACAACATCAGCTCACCTTTATGCAGTGCTCACTCTATGCTGGCGCCTATGTCAGTGCTTTGCAGCATTCATTCATTTAGTCTTCGCTACAATCCTACGAGGCCCTTACTCTTATAGTCTGCATTTTACAGATGAGGCTTAGAGAGCTTATGTGACTTATGTAACATCATCACAACCAACCAAGAGTCGAGCTGGGATTTGAATCTGGATGATCTGACTTTGATCTCTGCAGCTTTTGCTCTGAGTAAACCACCATCTTCATATAGTTATCTTCCACCCATAAAAGCGAGCAGCAAGTTTGTCAGTAGCTGATACTTTTTTTTTTTTGCTTGCCAATTTCACCCCCAACTGCTTGCATCTCCCTCAGATTCAACCTCACCCTCTCCCATTTCTCTGTCCTCCCACTCAGTCATACACAGCCAACCCTGCACTCTCTACTCACTTTAAGCATGTCTGTCTACACACCTGACTCACACAGATCTGCTCTCTATCCCCTGGCACCTGGAGAACTTGTCACTTGCAGAACTTGTCACCTTCAGTTGTGTTTACTCAGGGTGACAGTGTTTATGTCTGGGTGTGTTTCCTGATAGATCATCTCAAGGGTAATAGTGGTGCTTCCCTATGAATTTGGGCTATACTTGCTAAGCACCTACTTGGTGCCAGGCCCTGGGTTTGTTACAGGGCATACAAAGATAACTCCAAAATAGCTGTGCTTTCAAAGGCACATGGGAGGAGCCCCAGGGATTGTTACCACACAGCATGAGGAGTGTGATGATGTGGGTGGGCACCCCAGGTACAGAAGACAGCTAAGACCACTCACTCAGCAATCTGGTCCAACGGCTCCCAGCTTGATACCCTGCAGTAACTCACCATTGTTCTGGGGATGGAAACACAGCTTCTCCCACAGCCTTGCAGCCCCCCTGGGGTCTGCCCTGCCCACTCCCAGCATTGCTGCTGAGCACTGTCCCTCTCTTCCTCGGGCCCAGCCACGTGGTCCTTTCTGTGTCTTAGGTGAGTGTGCTCCTTCCAGCACAGGGCCTTTGCACAAGCTGTTACTGTGGTCTGGAATGCTCTTGCCACCTTTCTTCATCTTTTAAATCCTCAATCAAGTGTGCATTCTCTGTCCTCCCCAATTAGGCAAAATCGCCTATCAGGTTTTCTCTAAGAACTGTGAACTTCCCTTTCTAGTGCTTATCACAGCTGCAATTTAACTTTTGTTGCATTATTTCATCCCTATTGGTCTCCCTCCTGTTCCACAAGGGGACTGTGAACTCCACAAGTGCAAGAACTGGTCTGTTTTGGCTCACCATAATGTCCAGTGCACTTTCTAGCACATAGCAGGTGCTCAGTAACTATTTATAGACTGAATGAATGAACACCAGAGGATTCTGAGTCCAGTCTTGATGTTTATAAACGGCACGCTAGTTTGTTTTTCAGTGCATGTGGGGTGTGGGGGAGACAGCTGGACACTGTAGAAAGACATTGAGCATCAGTCAACCTGCGTGTACATGCCAACACTGCCTGTTCCCTGAGCCCCAGTGTCCTTGTCTGTGAGATGGGGATGATACTCTCTCTGAGAGTTATTTTGAGGGTTGATCTGGAGCATTCATGTAAAGCATTGAGCACAGTGGTCCACACTGAGTAGATTTAATACTTTTACTGTTATTTATTATCATGTATATGAAAATGTGAAACACTATGTAACTGTGTAAAAACTGGTTCTTATTTCAGTGGGGATTGTGTGTTTGAGGCCAATGAAGAAGTTATAGTTTGTGTCTGAGCTTCACTGAATGGGGTTTTTAAGGTAAGGGATGTTTTTAAGCCCCATCCATTTCTGGAAGGATTTGAGGTGCACCGAGAGCTCAGTGGTGAACCCTTCACTGGCCCTTGGGGCTGGTGTCCCCAGTGAAGTCTTTATAACTCTGCTTTATAATCACTGCTCGTTATTGTCTATTGCCCCACCTGGCTGTGAGCTGGGCCAGCCCATGAGGACAGACACAGCATCCGTTTGGCGTCTGCCATGGCCCAAAGCCTGGGACAGAGCATGCACCTGGATAACGGCAATGTGTAGGCACTCCAGAATATTTGTGAGTGAATGAAGGTCTCTGTGTCTGGAGCACCCAGCATGGCCCCTGGCACATTGCAAATACATTTTGCATGAGTGGTGCTAAACACAAGGTAAAAGAGAACAATTCTGAATAGAGTCACCACTGAGCCCCTAAGTGGAACAGACAGAGAAGATGTTGTTGGGCATCTGTGAGGAGTGGCTTGCTCCAGTTGAACACTGGATTTGGAAGCAAGAGAGAGACGCTGCGATGTCCCTGTGTGATGAGGACACATTTCCTTTAGGCTCCAGAGACAAATCTTTTAGGTTAGAGGCAGGGCGGTTCAGTGGAAAGAGCTCTGGATTCTCCATGGGTGACCCAGTGCTGACATTCTAGTGAATGACCTTGAGCCAGTCATTCAACTTCTCTGCACCTTAGTTTAATCATCTATAAAATGAGAATAGTAATGTCTTCTCTGCTTTTTCATAGAGTTATTGTAGAGATTAGGAAGAGAGAGAGAGAGTGAGAAAGGGAGAGAAATAAGATTGACGTGAAAGGGCTTTAGGAGGCTGTGAAGAGGTGCAGCTATAAAAGATGCCTGAAACTAAACATACAGAGTAATTAATTCTGGGTTGTTCTCTCAGGACCATTGGATATTTCCAATGACATCTTTATAGAAGACACAGGATGTCATTCATGTAAGTGATTCATTTAACCCCCTAATAAAGGAGGACGCTGTTGATTATAACACTCTGAAAGCAGTTCTTCGGGGGCTGAGGTTTTGTGACCCTAGCAGTCTGTCTTACCAAAGAATCCAGAACAAGAGGTAGTTAACATGTTTCCTCTCATCTGTCAAATGTCTTCAAAAGTCAGTCATCTGTCTTTCGCAGGTGTCAGGCCCAAGGCCATCCACTGCCAGGCTATTGATCCGGTCTCAGGGCAGAAACTTGGGGGCATGAAAGTGAGAGCTGTCTTCTGTAAGTATCAATTTGGGATCCCGGCCATCAGTGGGGGCCTAGACCTCAAATCATGAGGGGTTGCTAGTTGGATGGCTGGGGCAGAGCCTAGCCCAGCGGCTTAAAATATGAAATACCCAGACTGGGCCAGTCCACTGCAGCCCAGGAGTGGGCAGCTGGAATGCCTTTGTGCTGGGCTGTTTTCATTTTCTCCAGAAAGAGTTTGACTTCTCCAAGCAGATGTACAGGTATTTGATGGAGATCTCAGGGTTCTGGACCAGGCAGTGTGGAAATGATGAATCTGGCTTGAGAATTTGGGGGTACCATTTGCTAGCTGGCTACCTCCTCAGAAGGAGAGCACCTAGGCTCCTGTGGACACTGGGTTTTTAGACCGTCAGATGAGCTTTGACCTGGCTGCTTAGAATTCTCTGCATGCTGTGGCCTGGAAGACCTAATTCCAGCCTTGTATCCACAACAGAGAAAACAAAGTGACAGGGCCAGGTCTTTATTGAATTTCTACTATATGCTGGGCACTGTGTGGTTGCTTTCATATGTGCACCTGGATACCGGCAAGGTGTAGTAGAAAGAGCTTAAAACCTGTGAGCTGGAGAGGCCCAGGGTCAAATCAGCTCCGGTCTGGCTCTGTATTCAGATGACATTCTATAAGCCTCTCCCCTTAGGAAGCTTTAAAGTTACCTTGGATCAGTGGTCACATTGTCTAAAGAACAGGGAGTCCTCTGGGAAGGAAAGGAATGAGAGTGACTCCCAGACTTGGGTTGAGATTGTCAGGATGCAGTGGGGCCTGCTGGCAGAAAAGGCAAGGGAGACCTTGCTTTAAGTGGGGCCCAGAGCATGGGCTGCTGAGGCCAAGGCTAGTTTGAAAATACGGCTGATACTGGAGCACTGCCCGTGCCCCCCCTCCCCGCCTCCACCTGACATCATGGGTGGGGGTGGGGCAACTGTGTGGATCAGTGCACGTGGAAAGTGCTCAATGCCTAGGACTGTAACACTCAGTTTCTGTTTTGGCCCTGGGTGGGTGGCCTCGGAGAAGGAGGCCTGCATCCCAAGATTGCCCTCCTCAGGAGGCAGGACCTCATCCTGGTTTCAGAGGAGACTCCCACCTTCTGATGAGGCCATGGCAGCAAGACAGAGTGGAAGGGAGCCGAGGGTGGCAGCCAGGCCTGGCTCAGAGGCTGGGATCGAGGAACTTTGAGGTGTCTGGGTGAGGAAGACTTGCCAATCCATCAACATAGGCCACGCTGGGGGCCAAGGGGGAACTGGGCCAAGTGTTGCCGAGAGAAAGCCCAGACTGCCCTACCCATCTCTTCTTTGAGCATCCCAAGGAATATGTCATTTCTGTCAACCTCGTAAAGTCTGAAGGGGGTTGGTTTCTCATTTAGTTCTTATAAAATGGTTCCTCTCTTACTAGGGCATTACTGAATGATGCATTTGGAAGAAATCGTCAGCTCTAGCACTGCACATCATTTGTAATTCTTATTGTTTAATTGTTGATATTATTTTAAAGATTAAATAACAAGAGAAGAATTCTTGCCCTTAGTCCCATTCATACCTGGGGACACTGAGGCTCTGCATGGCTAGCCTGAGGTGAGACAGCGTGTCTCAGTCGGCCTGACTCTGTGCACGGTGCCCTTTGTACCACCCACAGCTGCCAGGCATGCTACAGTCCAGCTAGGTGGGGTCTGTGGTCCCACTCTCTTGTTTGGGGTCCTGGGATCCAGCCAGTTTTCTGGGAGTCATCTATCATGGCTGCTCCCAAAGGCCCTTAACCCAAACCCCAGAGAAGGTGGAAGGGTTGTAGATGGTGAGCTGTATGTATAGACACTGGTGGCTTCATGGACGAGAATGTACTTTTCTATTTCACCCTCCTAAGCACCTCAAGAAAGATTCTAAAGGTGGCCTAGGCAGGCGCTCAGAGTGGCTGGATGTTGGGTGGACTAATATCTTTACTGCAGGCCACCACAGCTTGCCACACAGGGGAGGCAGCCTCATGCTACACGTTGAGTTCCATTCAGGAGCAAGCTCAGAGCCCCTACCTCCTGCCAGGCCCTGGGCCATCTGAACTTGACTCGGGTGTGACCTGTGCCTTAGGGAGCTCACAGGACAATGTAGGCCACTCACATGCAGACAAGTGACCCTGGTAAGCACATCTACTAGCTGTGTTAGTTTTGGATAAGACACTTTATCTCAGCATTCTTCTCTGTACAATGGGGTGATAATGATAGTACCTGCCTCATAGGATGGCTACCAAACATGGTTATCAGTGACGGCTGAAGACTTCAACCCTGCCTGATACACAGTAAATGCCATCATAGTGTCAAATACAAAAGTGCTATGAGGAAGGTTTGAAGATCCTCTTAGCAGAGGCAGTGGTAAGCACAAAGAGGAGGTGGTGAATTGAATTCTCACGGGGTGGAACCTGGAAGGGCCTTTCACCGCAAGCGACCTTTGAGCTGGCCTTGAAAGACAGGAGGTAGTAGATGTGGGAAGAACACTGTGGGAAGAGGGAATTGTGCGAGCAAAGCCTGGAAGGTAGGACTTTGAGGGGATAATGCTGAGCCATTCAGATGTGGCCAGCACATAGGTGCCTGACCGCAAGTGACACTGTGGATAGAGAACTGAAAGGGCTGGGGAGCAGTCACCTTTGGCCGGCAGTGGCTGAAAGCACATTTTTTAATCAATCAGTGCTCACTGAGGGCCTCTGCAAGGTCCTGGCTTCTAGCCTTGCTGTTGGCAAAGAGTTTCCTGTTGGCCAAAGCTGGAGAACACACCCCCAGTCACCTGATAGGTGGGCAAGGTCACCTCCAGGGACATTACAAAGACTAGGGCACAGGGATTAGTCTGACTTGGAGTTAAACCCTGGCTTTGTCACTTCCTCGAGGTGACAAGCCCTGTAACTCATCGAGCCTGTCATTCCCCCTGTGCAACAGGGAGATGGGTTTACCTGCCTTGCAGGGTGTGTCCGTGAGGCTAGGATGAGAGTGTATTCCCAAACACCCCAGCTGGAGCTGGGCACACCACGGATGCCTGAGAACACTGAGTGGGAATGGGACCCATCCTTGTTTGACATCACTTAGATTTGGGAATAAGTCTGCCCTGAGATCATTCTAATTTTAGCAATAGAAAAATAACTCAGGGTCTTGAAGAAGGCCCAGGAGGGAGTTTAAAGCTTACTCTAAGTTGGATCTGTAGGTGGACATAATAGATGCAATCAGCTTTACGGTTCTCTTAATGGCTTTCTTGATGAAGGGAAGCAGAGAGTAGCAGTGATCTGTTCTGGTATAACTGTCGTAGAACTCAGCAGTGAGAGGCCGGGTTGGCAGGCCTGGCTGTGCAGTCGCAGAGCAGAAGGCTGGTGCTGACATCCGCAGGCTGTCCCTCGGGCTGATGGTGGCCGGTCTGGCTGCAGAGGAAGTTTCCCTTCTGGCGTAGGTGAGCCACACACAGTGCTGGTCCCCAGGACATGTCTCTGTCAGAGTGTAGCAGGATATCTGGCCAGGGTTGGGTTTCTCCTTTATTCCCTGATGGGCTAGGTCCTGGGTTTGGACAGCAGAGCTCCTGGGGGCCACTGTCATTCTGGAGTCTAGGGATTAATCCGTCCATCTTGAGAGGATCACGGTCTTGGTATTTCCAGCGTGGATGCTGAATGGCTTTCCTCCTGAGACCTGCCAGGTTCCATCCCCTTGCTACCTGCCACAGATGTCTTCTTCTTTGGGTAGAAAAGGGCGAGCTTTTCCTTCTGTACACATTTGGATGGAAGAGATTCTGAACAGAGCAATACAGTGCTTTTTCACAACCACTGACGAAGCTGATGTATAAAGATGAAATTGGATTTTTACCAAAAATAAATCAGTTTTAGGTGTTTAGCAAAACAGAGTTGTAATGGCTTTGGGGGAGCCCAAGGGGAGGGAAGGATGTGTTCAGAATACAGAGATGGATCTCAGAAAGCTTGGTCCTGGTTCCTGGAAATTTGGGTTCTCTGTGACTCAGTTTCTTCACCTGTAAAATGAGGAAAGATACCCGCCCCAACCCCTCTCAGGGTGATGTTATGCTTAAATTAGATAATGGCACTGGTAAGCCCTTGACCAAAGTCAAGAAGGGCATATCTGGAATTGTGAACTGTTTCCATGAGAGCCTGCTGTGACAGGTGTCTGAACGTGTGCAGGAGGAAATCACAGAAGCTGCAGAAGCAGCAGTGTTGCAACGATAATGGGGACTAAAGTTGGTCTCCTTGCAATTTTAGGAGGAAATAGGGCAGTAGATGGAAAGATTGAGCTATCTGTGTTTTTAAGTTGGAATTCACTTTTCAAGGAAGAAAATGGGCAGTTGGATTCTTTCATTCTCTATAGCCAGACATCAGAAGTCAGAATGTCAGAGTAGATTTAAGGCCCACCTGAACAAACAAATAAATATATCCTGAAAAGAGTTTCTTGTGTGGTTTGGATGTGTATGAGAAGCCAATTTAAAAGCGTTCAGATCTTTGTATGGTGTACGTAATGATAACTGACATAATAGTGCTAGGAAGACCGTAACTGTGCCATAAACCCTTTCATTTTGACTCATTTGAAGAAAAGCGGGCAAGGAGATGTTGGGGATAGAGGATGATCCTGGCTCTTTTGCTAGCTGCAAAAGCTGCTTTCTGCAGTCCAGCTCCTCTTGTTTGGAGCTGTACAAGATCCTTCAGAAACCTGGAGTGTGGGAATTCTTGCTTATTCTCTACATGCACTAGGCGCAGCCATGAGCTTGTCTAAGCAAAAAATGCAGCGTATCCTGCTGTTAGCACTGCCAGCATTGTCAAAGCAAACACACTCCACAGTCTTGGCCTCATCTAAGCCCTTTCCAGGTAGTAAGTCATCTGCTGCTCACCAAGGCCTTATGAGGCAAGCATTCCTATTGCCCCTAGTTTTCAGATGAGAAAACTGAGGCACAGAGAGATTCAATAACCTGCCTAAAGTTACATGGCTTGTAAGCTGGGATTCAAACTGAGGCAGTCTGATTCCAGGGCCCACATCCCTGAACATTATGCACCAGTGTCTCATGTCTCAATAAATCAACTGGCGCAGTTGCCTGCCTTCCCACAGATAATCTGATTGTTATCCCCATTTTACATATGAGAAAACTGAGGCCCAGAGAAGGAAAGCGGCTTGACTTGCTAAAGCCACACAATAGGGCTGGGACTAGAACCCGGTGTCTTCATGACAGTGGTGACCTCCTCCAGAAGTTTGCCCTTGCCTTTGGTTTATCTGCCCTGAACGTGTTTTCCCGTTCTGAGACAGTGAGGGCAACATGAACATCTGGTTCAGATCAGGCTCTCTCTTCTCATCTCCATCATGCTTTGTATTCTCCCTTTCTAGAACCAGCAGGTGCTCCTTGTGTTGCCTGGCTCACCTGGCTGCCAGGACCCTTCCCTCGAATGCCCCTCCCTCCTGTCCAGAGGCCTGCATAAGGGTGACATGGAGGTTGGTGGGAACTATAACCAGCTGTGATTCCAACGTGGATGCTCAGAGGGTGGTTTGAACAATTACCAGAGGAAGTGATGATCGTTGGTGTCTCCCTGGGTTCATTTAGAGCAAGACGTGCAGGACTGACCACTCTCTTTGTTGAGAAAGTTGCTAGACGGATTAGATCAGAGGGCTGGGTCCTAACAGATGTGAATTCCATGAAGATATTTGACAAAAACTCATAATTTTTCAGCGAAATAAAGATGGTTTATTTAGGTGTACCTGTTAACTCTTGGAACTCCAAACTCAAAAGATGTTCATCTGTAAGTAATCTGTGATGGTTGTCCATGGGACTCTGTTCTTTGCCTGCAGATATACATGAAACCACATATTCTTTCTTAAATCAGTGATTTGAATAAGGTCATAAAAGTCACACTGATCAAATTTTGCTGATGATGCCAAGATAGGAGAATTAGCAAATATTTGAGATGGCAAAGCCAAAAACAAATTTCCTCTTGTTACATTCAACCCATTGCTCCAGGATTCCAAGATTCTTTTTTCAGGATTCACTGCGTCATCGGACACTTGGTTTCAGAAAACCAACTGCTTAAGGACAAGACAAAGTCAATGAGTCTTAGAGGGAGTAGGTGTGAAAAGGGGCAGAGGCCCTTGTTGACCGTGATCCATTATGATCTCTGGAGGGCAGGCGAGCTGAGGCCTGCTGCTCAGTGTTCATGTAAACTCAGGCTACCCTGGCAGGCTGGAACCCCCAGGTCTGCTGAGAAGGGGTGTTCTTTGGGGCATAAGCTGGGGAAGGTGATCCCAGTAAGACCATCGCACATGCCCACAGATGAGAGAAAACACTTCCATTGGCGGCCTTGGATTCACCTTAGATCCTTCCCTTTTACCTCCTTCTTACAGATGCTTATTACAAGACCTCTGTGTGCCAGGCATTGCTGTGGGCATTGGTGGCTGGTCCCAAGCATTGCCCTTGTCCTGTGGAGCTAATAAGCTTTCTGCATTGTGTGTGGGTGGTACCAAGGACCTGTGGAATGGTGCTAGACTAGGTTGTGGAAAATCCAGTCATTGCAAGGTGGGCAGCTGTGGAATCAGGAGGTGGAGAACACAGTCGGGTGGTAGATCCCAGAGCAGGCCCCAAGATAAGCAGGGCAGGAAACAGCCCTCTGGCCCTGACAGAGTCTCTTCTTGACCGAACCTTAGTCAGGCTCCTCTGATCCTCTTCTCAACTAGGCCTTGACCTTTGGGCTTCTGTGTCCATCTTTGCATCACCCAATTTTAGCAAGAATCCTGCTAAGTCAGTGGAGCGAGATTTCCCCACCCTCAATATCTGATCACCCCTGATAGCCAATCAAATTCCTCATCCTCCACCAGCCTCAGGTGACATTTGATCTCCCTGGCCTGCCTTCAGCAAGAGTCCTGTCCAGTTGGTTCAGCCAGAATCTCCCTTACGCCTGACATTTCCTCATAGTAATGTTCCATCCACTGACCTCCCATCTGGCCCCTTGGTTGTAAATCCCCACATGCCCTTATTCTGCTTGGAACTGAGCCCATGTCTAGACTGAGGTCTCCTGCCCCCATTGCAATAACATCCTGAATAAAATTTGTTTTCACTGCTTTAACTACTGTCTTGATCTGGCCTTCTTTCACAGCCCTCAGCAGGAGAGGGCCAAGAGGACAGGGAGGTCTGTGGATTGAGGCAGGGCAGGAAATCAGTTTAAGGTACGGAGGAAGGTCAGACATGTCTTGTTTGTTTAGAAGCACTGACTCTGTTGGGGGGTCATGGTCTGGGCTCTGCCAGAGGTGCAGGGCTGGGGAGAGGCAGAGCTGGGAGGGATGTTGTATTTGGCTGATGGGTTATAGGGGTAACAGAAAGGGAGGAAGCAAGGAGCTAAAGCTCCGTGGATGGTGGACCCTTCGGTGACTGAGCCCTGGGCAAGGGGCAGGGTTTGTGGCTGTTAAAGGAAACCAGACCCAGACAGAAGTTAAAGAGGTAGAAATAGATTTTAGGCCCAGTGTGTGGCTCACACCTATAATCCCAGTACTTTGGGAGGCCAAGATGGGTGGATCACTGGAGGTCAGGAGTTTAAGATCAGCCTGGCCAACATGGTGAAACCCCGTCTTTACTAAAAATACAAAAATCAGCTGGGTGTGGTGGTGTGTGCCTATAATCCCAGCTACTTGAGAGGCTGAGGCAGGAGAATCACTTTAACCTAGGAGGTAGAGGTTGCAGTGAGCCAAGATCACCCTACAGCACTCTAGCCTGGGTGACAGAGTGAGACTCTGTCTCAAAAAAACAGCAACAACAACAACAAACAGATTTTATCCAGGGACTATTGCAATAGAGGAAAAGAGATTCCAGTGCAGCTAGAACTGGGCTCAGCTCCGAATCTAGCATGGACCAGTGGTGAGCCATACCCCGAGAGCATGTTGGGAGGAACGATAAATTATTATGAAGAACTGTCAGGTAAGGGGCGATTCTGGCTGAACCAACTAGACAGGACTCATTTTTTTTTGAGATGGAGTCTCACTCTGTAGCCCAGGCTGGAGTGCAGTGGCGCAATCTCAGCTCACCGCAACCTCCGCCTCCAGGGACCCAGTTCAAGCAATTCTCCTGCCTCAGCCTCCCAAGTAGCTGGGATTACAGATACGAGCCACCATGCCCAGCTAATTTTTGTATTTTTTAGTAGAGATGGGGTTTCACCATGTTGGTCAGTCTGGTCTTGAACTCCTGACCTCGTGATCCACCTGCCTCGGCCCCCCAAAGTGCTGGGATTACAGATGTGAGCCACCACACCCGGCCTAGACAGGATTCTTGCTTAAGGCAGGCCAGCTAGGGAGATCAGACATCCCCTGGAGCTGGTGGGGGATGAGGAATTTAATCAGATATCAAGGGTGAAGGATTCTAGCTAAGTAAAATTGTTAAAATTGAATGATACAAAGACATGGAAGCCCAAAGGTCAAGGCCAAGTTGGGAAGAGGAACAGAGGAGCCTGACTGAAGTTTAGTAGACTGGGTGCAATTGTTTACACCCATAATCCCGATACTTTGTGAGGCCAAGGCAGGAGGATCACTGGAGGCCAGGAATTTGAGAACAGCCTGAGCGACATAGTGAGACCACATCTCTTAAAAAAAAATTAGCTGGACGTGGTGGATTGTGGCTGTAGTCCTAGCTACTTGGGAGGCTGATGAAGGAGGATCTCTTGAGATCAGGAGTTTGACAGTACCGTGAGCTATGATGGTGCCATCGCTCTACATCCTGTGCAAGAGAGTGAGATTCTGTCTTTAAACATAAATAAAATTGAAAACTATAGTTTAATCAAGAAGACACTCTCTGTCTTAGGACAAAGATATCAACAATGCAGAAACAGAAGACCTGCAAGTTTGGAGCTCATATTCTAGTGGGGAGATAGACACCTGAAAGAAATAATTCATAATTTAAATCAGAAGGTATGCACTGAGGCTTGAAGCATCATTCATGCCCTTACTCATTCAACAAGTATATTAGAGTTCTCTAGAGGGACAGGACTAATAGGATAGATGTATATATGAAGGGGAGTTTATTATGGACTATTGACTCACGTGATCACAAGATGAAGTCCCACAGTAGGTCGTCTGCAAGCTGAGGAGCAAGGAAGGCAGTCCAAAACCTCAAAAGTAGGGCAGTCGACAGTGCAGCCTTCAGTCTGTGGCCAAAGGCCCCTGGCAAACAACTGGTGTAGGTTCAAAAGTCCAAAAGCTGAAGAACTTGGAGTCCGATGTTCAAGGACAGGAAGCATCCAGCACGGGAGAAAGATGTAGGCCAGAAGACTCAGCCAGTCTAGTCCTTCCATGTTCCTCTGCCTACTTTTATCCTAGCCATGATGGCAGCGGATTAGATGGTGCCCACCCAGATTTAGGGTGAGTCTGCCTCTCCTAGCCCACTGACTCAAATGTCAATCTCCTTTGGCAGCACCCCCACAGACACCTCCGGGAACCATACTTTGCATCGTTCAATCCAATCAAGTTGACACCCAATATTAACTATCAGAACAATGCTTCCTTCTGGCTTTATCAGGACAGTTTGTGGAGGAGGTAGTGATGCAGCAGCTGGCCTTAAGGAAAGCCCAGAGTTCCATCCTTGAGACGGTGAATTAAAGTAGAGGCCATTGTGCTGATGAAATACAGATCCGTAATAAGAGAAGCTTTGGACGGGGCAAAGTTTATCTCTACCATAGATACTGTTTTCACTCTGTTTTCGAGAAATGTTACAGTAGAGTATCGCACAATATTTGCTTTTGATGTTTTAGAATAGATATGTTATCTTGGAATCACAAGCTCCCTTTCCAGAATGTACCAAGCAATTGATAGATATCATTGAGTATCATGAGCAGTTTTGGTTGGACTTTGGATTTTAGCCAATATCATGCTGATGGAATCCATCACCACTGATGGTTGGACCTTTCCCAGCTGGGAAGGGAAATGCATACTTACAAGGATATTTGCATCTTCTGAAAAATCGTCCTAACTATAAACTCCTATTTTCATATTTGGAGTTTGCATTTTAAAAAAGATAACTAGTGGTGTTTTTATCTTATTATAGAAGTAATTTATGTTTATTGTAGAAAATTTAGAAAATGCAAATAAAGAGAGGAAAATTCAAATCACTCATAACCTGACTATCTGACACAATCACTGTTGATACCATGGTGATTTCATCACACTAAAAAAAACCAGACTTGAGATCGTCTGCTGCTTATTACTTGTACCCCACCCCCACCACCTTTATTTTTTTTTGTGGTAAAATACATTCTTCTTTTTTCCTTTTACTGTATATCTTGAAGAGCTTTCTGGCTGTGTCAGAGTCTCTGCTTCATATTTTTAAGTGGCTTCCCAAAATTCCACTAGGCCATAATTTATTTGGATAATTTTCTGTTGTTGAACATGCAGGTTATTTCTAGTTGTTGGGTTTTTTCTTTTCTAAACAAGGCTGCTGCGTACAGCCCTGAAACAAAATAGATGCGTGTCTCCATGATTAGTTTTAGAAGCTGGCCTTGGCTGGGCCAAAGGGGATGCACTTTCAGTGTTTTAACACAGTCATCTCTGCCATTTGTGGACAGCTTACTGTGGGCTTTTACATGCATGATCTCGTTTAATTTTCATAGCATAGGTTGAAGCTGTTATTATTCCTCTTTCAAGATAAAACATCTGAGGCTTAGAGAGGTTTAGTAACTTGGGCCAGGTTCAGGGGCTCACGTTTGTAATCTCAGCACTTTGGGAGGCCAAGGTGGGCAGATCATTTGAGGTCAGGAGTTTGAGACCAGCCTGATCAGCCTGACCAACATGGTGAAACCCTGCCTCTACTAAAAATACAAAAATTAACCAGACATGGTGGCACATGCCTGTAATCTCAGCTACTTGGGAAGCTGAGACAGGAGAATCTCTTGAATCTGGGAGGTGGAGGTTTCAGTGAGCCAAGATCGCACCACTGCACTTCAGCCTGGGTGATAGAGCCAGGCTCCATCTGGGGTGGGGTGGGGTGGGGGTGGAATAAACAGAGGTTTTGTAACTTGCCCAAGACCTCAGAGCTGGGCAGTGGCATAGAGGGGATGAAGCCCCCTGAACCCACTGCAGGACCTGCACTGGTATCCAACAGTGTTCAGCAGTTGGATGTGGAGACACAGAATGAGTACAGGAATGAGAATTATTTCTTAAAAAAAAAAAAAAATCGAAAGTGCTGTCAATTGGGCAGTTGGGTAAGCTTTCATTTGCATTTCTTTGTTTATCAGAAAGGTTGAATGTATTTAAATGTTTAATGAGCCTTTCAATTTTAGTGAATTGACTTGTATCTCACTTATTTTTTAAAATATGAGTAGCTCTTTCTTGCTGATTTGTGAAACTGCTTTATGTATTAAGAATGGTAAAATCAGCCGGGCACGGTGGCTCACGCCTATAATCCCAGCACTTTGGGAGGCCAAGGTGGGTGGATTACCTGAGGTCAGGAGTTTGAGACCAGCTTGGTCAACATGGTGAAACCCTGTCTCTACTGAAAATACAAAAATTAGCTGGGCATGGTGGCCGTCACCTGTAGTCCTAGCTACTCGGGAGGCTGAAGCATGAGAATTGATTGAACCCAGGAGGCAGAAGTTGCAGTGAGCTGAGATCATGCCACTACAGTCTAGCCTGGGTAACAAGGCAAGACTCTATCTCAAAAAGAAAAAAAAAAAAAGAATTGCAAAATCCTTCTTATATCCCATATGTGTGGTAAATTTGTTGTTGTTGTTGTTGTGGAGTCTCGCTCTGTCTTGCCCATGCTAGAGTACAGTGGTGCACTCTCAGCTCAGTGAAGCCTCTGCCTCCTAGGTTCAAGCAATTCTCTTACCTCAGCCTCCTGAATAGCTGGCACTACAGGCACATGCCATCATGCCCAGCTAATTTTTAGTAGAGATGAGGTTTTGTCATATTGGCCAGGCTGGTCTTGAAATCCTGACCTCAGGTGATCTGCCTCTCTCAGCTCCTCAAAGTGCTGGGATTACAGACATAAGCCACGTGTTTGGCCCAATGTAGGGGTTTTAAACATTTTCACATAGCTAGAGTTATATCTTTGTGGTTTCTGGTTTTGGTGTCATGCTTAGAAAGTCCTGCAAATACTCCAGGGCTTTATAAATAACCCACTTAGAACTCCTTTTGGTTACAGGAATGATTTGACTTTTAAATATTTAACTCTTTACATTTAGAATCTATTTTTTATAAAGTAAACTTCTAATGATACTTTGGATAGTTTTCCAAATGGTTAATCCAGTGCCCCAATACCATTGGTTGAATGATTCATTTCTTTGCTTACTTGAAATGACACATTATATATAGATGATCTGTTTCTGAACTTATATTCTATTCCATAGGTATGTCTGATGCTTTCTGGGTCAGTGTCCTGCTATTTAAATCACCTTGCCCTTATATTATACTTTGCTGTCTCATAAGGGAAGTTTCCACCATGATGCACCTTCTCTTTGCAAGGATTTTCTTAACTGTCCTCCCCTGTTTATTCTTAGGCTAGAATTTTAGAATCATTTTGTTGGGTTCCAAAAATAATAATAGAATTGGTATTTTAGTTGGAATTTGGTGAACTTAGAAATTGATTAGAGGAGAATACTTTTTTTTGCAGTATTGAGTCTTTACATTCAGAAGCAAGGTACATCTTTTATTCTTACGTCTTTCACATCCCTCTGGAAGAAAATCGTAGTTATTCATCTGTAGGAGAAGAAAAGATGTTTTTTCCCTCACTCATTGCTAGGTTCATGGCTGAGGCTCCTATAACAAAAGATAGATTAAAGAGAAAAGCATACAACTGTATTTAATATAAGTTTTACATATGATACAGGAGCCTTCCTAAGGAAACAAAGGCCCAAAGAAGCAGGTAAACTTGTGTATTTTTATACTTAGGTTTGATGAAAAAGTGGATAGTTGTGGAGATAGTTGATTGGACAAAGGGAGTGTGATCTTATAGTAATAAATTGGGAGGAATTTGCCAAGGCCTGTTTGCTCAGATTCTCCTCTGTGATCCTGTGTCTTCAGAGATTAGGATGTTCCTTTCCCCTGGGTATATGAAGGGCATCTCTTGATGAGGGTTTTCCGACCTGCTTCAAGAGAAAAGGGTAGGAGAAGCTCAGAGAGTGACCACCTTAGGTTTTGTGACCTGCTCCAGAGGAGAAGGGTGTGAGGAAGGTGAGAGTGGCCTTCCTGCTGCTGCTATTTTCTCAAATGCCAAGGTCAAGGTACCAGATTTGGGGATAGTGTGTTCTGAAGCCCATCCCATACATTCAACAAACATTCTTGAGCAGCTCCAGTCATTATAGCCCTTTCCATAGAAATTCTACTTGTTGCATTAATTACTCGGTGTTTTAGATCTTTATTACTATGGTGAGTGAAATTCTTTTGCTATTATAGTGGCTCCGCTTCTCCACAGGTATTTGCTAATTAACTATTGCTGGTGTGTAGAAAGCTTGGATTTGTGAATATCACTTTCCTAGCCAGCTGCCTGAAAGAGCATTCTCATTTGTCCTGTGGTTTCTCCCAGGTTTCCTTGGGGTTTCAGGGAAGACAGTCATACTGTATGCAAGTAGCAATGCTTCTGCCTTGTCCTTTTCGATGTTGTAATCTTGCCTCTTTGTTGATGGATTGAATTGTTGGCATCTTTGGAGACTGGACTGGCCAGAAGTTGTGAGCATCCATGTTCTTGTCTACACCCTGAGTTTGATGGAACCATTGCTGTTTGCCTATTACCTGGGATGCTGGCTGTTTGCCGCAGACTTTGTCATGTCCTAGAGGTATCCTCTTCCCATTTGCTAAGAGGGTTTTGTTCGAAACCAGAAATGAGGGCTGAATTTTATTAAATGCTTTTTCAGCCTCTTCCATATGAATGATTTACATTTCAGAATTATTTCCGCAGGCAGATGGACCGTAAACACCTTAAAGTCAAGAACTGTCATCAGGACCATCATAGACAGCCATTCATTCCCAACTGTATAGAAACCTTATGGAGAAACAACCATCTGAAATTATGAGTCTTCCCTGCAGTAGATACTCAGTCAACGTGTATTGGAGCCCAAGGGTGCAGACTCAGTCATTGGCATGAATTTTAGGAGGTTGTGAAAGAGAAAAGCACTCTGAAAATTTGGAGGTGGGATGGCCAGGGAGCTTCATCTCCTCATGTGCACTAGTTAGGAGGCCATAAATGTGAGGAGATATTTCATTTCATCCCGTTTTCAGATGAGGTTGTATCACGTTTGCTTCAATGAGGAACTGAATTACAGTGCCATAGACATTCAAATTGCGGGCCCTAAAGTGCTTGTCAAGGGCTAATTACAGCCTTGCTGAGCTCCTGTATTACCAACCTCATGATTCTGCCAGCTGCCAGCAGGGGCAGGTTTTCCAGCAAAGCACCTCGCAGGAAAGGTGCCACTGCATTGGGATGCAGGCTATTTGGGAAATCAGACTTGTTTTCTAAGTAAATAAATGGTTAGAGTGCTAGTGGTTAGAGCTGGCCAGTGGTTGGAAGGGTCCCCAGGATGGTACTAGTTGTTTTGGCTGAAAACAAGTTGTTCTAAAGCAGGTTGAAAACCAAATGTCAAGGTGAAAATCAGATCCAAAATAATGTTGGCGAAAAGAAAAATCAATACTTCCTACTACTGGATTTCCATGTATTGGTAATTCTGGTGCACTCTTCATTTATACAACAAATACTAACCATCTATTATAGGTTGTAGGCAGTAGGGGATGATGGAGGGCCCATCAGTGAACAAAACAAAGATTCTGTCCAGAGAGCTTGTATGATAGTAACGGAGCCAGACAATGCAAAAATAAATACATCTTAGATAGTTAGCCAGGTAGGTAACATGTCAAGTAGTGATGGCACCAGGAAAAAAAAAAAAGGAAAGTCAAGGCATAAGTGATAATGATTTAGGGGTGAGTGTGATTTCTGTTTGAAACTGGTGTCCAGACAAAGCCTCCCTCAGATGGTTGGAGCAGAGATTGGATGGAAGGAGAGAGAGAGCCCTCCTTCTCTCTCTCTCTCTCTCTTTCTCTCTCAGTCGAGGCTGGAGGAGGAGCCACTGCAGGCCCTGAGGCCAGTGTGCTTGAGGAGTTCGAGAACAAAAAGAGGTCCCCTAGGACTGGAGCAGAGTGATGGACTGGGGCACAGCCAAGTGTGAGAGGGAGAAGGGATGATCCCATAGGGCTTTCTGGCCATAGGACATTTGACGACTTTGAGTAGGAAAATGACATGATTTGACTTGTCTAAGGGCCATTTTTGCAAACTCTGCTTTTAGGTATTTTTCGTTCATTTCTCAAAATTTTTTTGGCAGAGCAGGCACAATTGGCTGAAAATGAACGAGATCTAAAGAGAGAAAACATAGCCAATAACCACCATGAAAACCAGAACAAAAAAATTCTGAAAAATTAGCAAAACTGCTTGAATGCCTATAGGATGTTATAAACCTGTCTCAGGTTTACTGGTTATTAATATGTGAAAAGCCAGTGACTAGGATGCTTCATTTTTGACCTGATTGCTGTCTGAATCAAGCCTTCAGCTGTCTGGGGGCTGGCCAGTTTGCAGTTTGCCAGACACCTCCCTTTGGTCAAGAGCCTGGGTCTGGAGGCATACAAGTAACCCAGACCTATCTTCTTGAGCTGAAAATAACTGCTGCAGATGGTAGGACTTGGGCAATGGTAGTGCAGATGGGTTCCAAATAGTGCAAGTAGTCTTCTTGACTGTGAAAAGATTATTTCATCTTTGGTACTATCATTGTTATTTTATGGGCCTGTAAAGCAGGGGAGGTTGGGGGCTGAGGGCATAGCTTGAGTGGGTGGTCATCTGAGGTCCCAGTTCCCAATCTGGAATTCTTTCACTTGCATCACAAAGAGACTTCTGTGCTCCCAGGGCACCTCGCCCATCTCTGTATCAAAGCATCCATCCTGTAATAGGGTAAAGATCTGCTTCTGTGTTTGTTTGTCCAGCTAAATTGGGACTTCTTTTAGTCACTATGTTTGGGTTACAGGTAAGATACTGTGACAAAGAGGCTCAAAAATATAGTGGCTTCAATAAGTTAAACATTTATTTCTCCCTCAGTCAACAGTGTGGGTAGTTAGGCATCTCTGCTCCACAAAGTCATTCAGGGATCTAAGTTCCTTAACTCTTGTTGTCCCATCATGCTATAGGATTTGTCCTCATCAAGGTAGTTGCAATAGGATCACTGCCACGTTTGTGTTTTACCCCACTGGAAGGGGAAAAGAGGAAAGAGAAATTGCAGAAATCCAGAGCAATCAACTGGTACTAAAGTTGAAGATGGCCTAGAAGTTGTACATGCCACTTATTTTCAATCCCATTTCAGAAAGTAGTCACATAGTCATACCTAGCTGCAAAGAAAGCTGGTTACATTTAATCTCTAGCTAGGTAATGGTGTGGCATATTAATTTTCTATTGCTGCTATAAAAATTTACCACAAACTTATGGCTTAAAACAACACAAATTTATTGTCCTATGGTTCTGGAGGTTGGGAGTCCAAAATGAGTCTTGAGAAGGTCAAAAGTTTGGTAGGGCTGATTCCTTCTGGAGGCTCTGAGGGGATAATTCATTTCCTTGCCTTTTTTCAACTTCCTGAGGTTACCTGCATTCCTTGGTACATGGCCCCTTCCTTACATCACTCCAACTTCTTGATTCTGTTGTCACATCTCCTGCTGTTCACTCTGATTTCCAGCGTCCCTCTTATAAGGAACCCTTGTTATTACATCAAACCTGTCTGGGTCTAGGATAATCTCCCCATCTCAAAATTCTTAGTCACATATGCAAAGTCTCTTTTGCCATGCAAGGTAACATATCCATAGGTTTCTGAGATTTGGACATGGATATATTTGGTGCCAGGGCCTTCATTGCATCTATCACAGGTGAGAAGTGTTTTATTACTAAAAGAAGGAAAGGGAGAAAGGATATCAGAGGAGTGGCTTCTTAATGCCTGCCCCAGGGCAGATGCTCAGTAAATGTTGCATATAGGAGCATTTGTGGGATATTACCTGTCTTCCTCCATACCACCTTGAACTTCATTGGTTCAACCAATATCTCTTTATAGTAAGCAAAAAGTGACAGATATCCAATGCTGATCCTTAAGACTCTCAATCTGGGGGGCAAGAGAAATGGAGAGGAAGCCCCTGGAGTAGATTAGCTGTCCACACTTGTTACTGTTAATTCCACATCCTTCCTGGATTCCACTCACCCACTCCCACCTTTAGAATAGACACAGAGCCTTACACAGCTAAAATGGAGCCCATTATCTGAGGCCGCAAGTATGGCTTTTCTCCTAGTTTTCCAGAACTGTCCTCATCCTGGTTGCACAAGCTGAGGGCTTTGGCATCATCTCTAACCACCCCTTTTCCTTAACCCTCCCCCATGTCCACCGACTCCCTCCACATTTCCAGATTTCATGGTGCTCACTCTTAGCCTTTCTTCATAGCCTTGCTGCTCACAGAACTCAGGCCTTGTCACTATGGTTGATGCACCTGCCACAGCTGTTTGCCTGGCCTTCCTTCCTCTGATCCCTCCTCCTTCAAGCCTCTTCTGTCCATGGTGGCTCCTGCTTTGGTCACTGACCAAAACACTATGACCATCCTGCTGCGCTTGCTGGAAAGTCGCCATCTGGTTCCCAGTTTGTAGCAGGTAAAAAAGTATCTGTGTTCACTCTCCATGTATTGGACCTGGTATGGGGACTGGAAAAGGGCCTTCCCTCTGAGTCAGAGCCCCCAGGTTCCATCCTCGGCACAGACCCTCTAAGAAACCTGGGAAAGGCACATCCTTCCTGTGAACCTCAGTTTCCAGCTTTGCGAGAGGGGAGAGCCTGGCCAGCTGAACTTTCACTTTAAGATTTGGGGATTTCTTCCAAACTAGTCCTTGGGACTCCTGTCATTGAAGGCTAGGGAAGCAGAAAGAGAACAGGGTGTAGAGAGAAAGGAAGCTTCCATACTGTCCCCTCCACAATGCCCCTGTGGATGGTTCATGTGCACAGCCTCTTCCCTGGCCTTGAGCCCTCCAGTCTCAGGGTTTCCTGTATCCTCCATGAGCCCTGTTCACAGCAGGAGTGCTGACATCTCTTCAGCTGAGACCCAGCTAAGGGCTGGCAGTTCAGCCCCTCCATGCTGGGCTGCCACCTTGTCGCCTCTCTTCTTGTCTCATCTGTCATGGACTCTCCTGCATGGGCATCTCATCTCTTCCATCCGTCACACCTGAGTCCTGTCCTGTAGGCCTGTGAGATGCCAGGTGCTGCCCCGCCCTCCGCTATCCTGAACGTGACTCCTGCCGTGGGGATTTTAGGATTCTATGGTACCCCCAGATGTTCACGTGGCATTCCTGGCTTTCATGATTGGGCGAGATCTGTTCCTTTAGAGGAATGTTGATGACATCACTGTGATTTCTGGGCTGTGTGGATGGATTTGGCGAAGGCCCTTGTAAGAACAAGCGACCTAACTGAATCTGGACATGGGAATCCTGCGGAAGCTTGGCTTTCCATGCCACTTAGCAATTCTATCTTTGGCTCCTTTTGTGTTCCAGGCACCATCCTGGGCCCTGGAGTGGAGAACTGCCAAGGGAAGTTTATAAACTGCCCCTGTTCCCTCCCTAGATGATGACGGAAACAGAAATGACCAAACAGCCTGAACTGTGCCAGGCTGGAGGAAGGAGTCTCGAACTGTTAAGCAAAGTTTATAAACCATTGCTCTTTCCCTAGAGGATTGATGTGGGGTGTGTGGACAGGATTTGCAGTGACTGATGGGCCTCAAACAAGGCTTTGCCCTTAAAAAAAGAGCATTATCATTTATCTCCTCCTCAACAGGGCTCCTCGCGACCTTCAGAGGCAGCAGCTGAAGTGTTAGCAGCGAGCGTGGGTCAGATAACAGCTTGTGCACTGAGCAGTGCTTTACAGGAAAACCAAAGCGATAGTGGCAATTACGCGAGGTTTTCCATGTTCCATGATGCCCCGTTTATTCAGCATCTTCAGGGCATGATTTTCAGGGGCCTCAGGTTTCCACATTTAAACATCAAAAGTGTTTTCTTTTAGAATATTGGCCATTCCGTGTATCTTTGTAAAATCTTGTTATTCTCTGTTTTTTTTTTCAACTTAGAAAACGTTTTCTCATACATATTCATCATAGAAGAAAAACCAAGAAAATACTTATAAAGTAATAATTTTCTTCCTTCGACTCCTCTCAGAGATAAGCCCTGTTAACATTCCACCTTCTAAGATACGGTAATTTTAATTCAGTCTTTTATTGATGACTCAAGATCTTTGTCTCAGTCCTCATTAGTTGTCCTCTGCACCAAGTGGTATTTTCCCTCTACACATTATGATTCTTGATATAAAATGCGCTGCACGGGGCAGTTATCTATTTTGTTATTTTATTCTCTTGGTGCTGACTGGTACTTTCTGCGGCTGTACGTAAACCTTCCTTACATTCCTTTTACTCCTCTCTATATGCACCAGGTCTTCTTGATTCTAAGATGCCCATCTTCCCTGGACAGTTTAATGTTTCTGAAACCAGGGTGTATCTTGCCAGAGGACAAAGGAATAAGTTCTTATGGACATTGTTGCTGTCTCTGTGTACAGGGGTTCCATCTATTTCTCTTCTCAGTTGCTATGGTCACCTGTTTCATTGGAGACCTTACAGTCACTTGAATTTTAACTTACATTTGGATTCCTGAGTGATTGCTTATTATGTGTTTTAAAAGACGACACTATAATGAAGTAATAAAATTATTGTGAATGTAGAAAATTGCCTGTCATGTGCCAGGCAAGATGATTAAAGGCAGTTGAAATTGCCAAATCTCCCAGAATAGATCATAAAATTTTCAGAGTTAAGGGAGGTAGATGGGGCCAACTTTTGTGTCATGAAGGAATATCAAGTGCCTCAAATTATTAAAAGCTTTGGACTGACTTTCAAGATAAACTATCTAGTTCCCATCAACAGACAATTTAATTAAAGAAAAAGGATCCAGGAAATAACCAAATAGGAACTTCCGATGAAAGGCCTTGATCTTCTTTATCCTTGGGTTTGCCTGAGGATTATTCTGTTCATTTGAAAGATGCTGAGGGGTTCAAAGTCATGCCGTTTGGGTCACAAACAGCAGGTTGTCAGCAGAATACTGTGCCCATCTGGCCAAGACAGGCACTGACTCAGATGACCCCTGAGAATCTGAATTGGAAGAAGGCTTAGATTCAAACTTTGAGTATAGTATTGAAGAAGAAAGTGGTTTGAATAAGCCTATGCTTTTTGCTGGTCAGTAAAGAACATCTGTGTTCTCACTTATAAAGGAAGTTCTGACACATGCTAAAACATGGATGAATTTGAGGATGTCATTCTAATTGAAATGAGCCAATTACAAAAAGACCAATACTGTCTGGCTTCACCTATGCGAGATATCTGAGCAGTCACATTCACAGAGACAGGAAGTGGAATGGTGGTCGCCGGGGCTGGGGTTGAGGGGAAGTAGGGAGTTGTTTTTTATTGGGTATAAAGTTTCATTTTTGTAAAGACAAAAAAATTCTGGAAATTGGTTGCACAACATTGCAAATATGCATAACCCTACTGAACTGTGCATTTTAAGAAGATTAAGCTGGTAAGCTTTATACAACCTATATTCTCATCACAATTAAAAAATATGTTTCTGGGTTCTCTTCATGAGAGCACCACCATCCACCCAGTTTTACAAACAGGAAATGTTTGACACCTCCCTCATGCCCCATCCAGTGACCAGACCTTGTAGATTTTATCTGCTAGTTCTCCAGCTCTCGGCATTTTACCATCTCTTCCATCACAGTCCAAGCTACCATCATCTTCTCAAGACAACAATGATAGCCTCTTACCCACAATCTCATGGACTTCTTGCTGTCCTCAATTCCTTTCTCCAGAGTGAACTGGTCAAAAGTCTGATAGTATCGGGCCCCTATTTAAAAGCTTTCCCTGATTAGGGAAGTGCAGATCAGAACCAGAGTGACATGTCACTTCACACCCACTAGGATGGCTAAAATCAAAAGTCAGATAATAACGAGTGCTGCTGAAGATGTAGAGAGACTGGAATCCTGGTCATTGCTGGTGGGAAAATAAATGGTCTTTGGAAAAACAGTCTGGCAGTTGCTTAAATGATTCAACATAAAGTCACCATATGACCCAGCAGTTCCACTCCTATATATGTACCCAAGAGAAATGAAAACATGTCTACCTAAACAGTTGCACATTCATGTTCATAGCAGCATTATCTAGAATAGCCAGCAAAGTGGAAAGAACCTAAATGTCCATCAACTGACGAATAAATCAACACAATGTGGTAGATCTACAAAATAGAACACTACTTGCCCATAGAAAGGAATGATGCATGCTACAACATGGATGGATCTTGAAACATTGTAAGTGAAAGAAGAAGCCAGTCACAAAAGATCCTTTTGATTCCATTCATGTGAAGTGTCCAGAATAGGCAAATTCATAGACAGAAAGTAGATTAGTAGTTGCTTAGAGCTTGGCAGAGATTGGGAAGTAGGGGATGGTTGCTAAAGGTATGGGATTATTTTCTTGTTTTTCCTTTTAATGGAAGAAAGATGATGTCTGTTTATTGGTGTCTTTTAAAAAATAAGTCCAGGTGTATTTAGGCTGCATTTTCCATTTCTTAAATCATGATAAAATACACATAACCTAAAACTTACCTTCTTAGCCATTTTAAGTGTGCAGCTCAGTGGTATTAAATACATTCAGAATGTTGTAGTCATCACCACCACCCATCTCTATAACTCCTTCCATCTCGTAACTCTGTACCCATTAAACCATAACTCACCATTCGCCCCACCCCCTAGCCTTGGCAGCCACCATTCTACCTTCTGTCTCTACAATGTTGACTACACCAGGTACCGCATATGAGTGGAATCATACACTATTTGTCTTTTTGTGACCAGCTTCTTTCACTTAATATAATGTCCTCAAGTTTCATCCATGCTATAGCATATGTCAGAATTTCTTTCCTTTTTAAGCTGAATAATATTCTCTTGTATGTACACGCACCATTTTGCTAGTCACTCGTCTGTTGACAGACATGTGGGCTGCTTCCATATTTTAGTTGTTCTGATTAATGCTGCTATGAACGTGAACACACACATTTCTATTTGGGATTCTGCTTTCCATTCTTGTGGGTATATATGCAGAAGTAGAATTGCTGGATCATATAATTTTTGGGGAGAGAACCACTATATTATTTTCCATAGCATCTGTATCATTTTACATTCCCACAAACGGTGCCCAAGAGTTCCAGTTTCTTCACATCCTCATCAACACTTGTTATTTTCTGGATTTTTTTGGTTGTAGCCATTGTAATGGATGTTACATAGTATTTAGGTTTTGTTGTTGTTGTTGTTGAGACAGAGTTTTACTCTGTCGTCCAGGCTGTAGTGCAGTGGCAGGATCTCGGCTCATTGCAACCTCCGCCTCCTGGGTTCAGTGATTCTCCTGCCTCAGCCTTCCAAGTAGCTGGGACTACAGGTGTGCACCACCATGCTTGGTTAATTTTTTGTATTTTAGTAGAGATGGGGTTTCATCGTGTAAGCCAGGATGGTCTGGATCTCCTGACCTCGTGATCTGCCTGCCTCAGCCTCCCAAAGTGCTGGGATTACAGGCGTGAGCCATAGTGCCAGGCCTGGAGTGTTTTTTGAGATGATGAAATGTTCTAAAATTGACTATGGTGATGGCTGTGCATATGTGTGAATGTACTAAAAAGCATTGAATTGTACACTTTGAAGGGGTGAATTGTGTATGTGAGTTATATCTCAATCAGTCTGTTTATTTCTTAAAAGCTTTCCATGGCTGCTACTGTTCTTAGCAGAAAGTTCACGGTTCTCCAGCTGGCCCTTAGGGTCTTGCCTGCCTGGCCCTCATGCTGCCCTAGTCCCATCTCAGCTGGAGACTGCACACATGGCTTGCTGGCATTCTGCCCTTTGCCTGGCTGCATCCTCCTACCCCCCACCCTGGTCACTTGCTTCACTCTCCTAGTTGAGTTCTCTTGGTTCTACGTTGTTAAGATTCCAGCTCAAACATTACCTCCTAAGGAAGCCTTTCCTGACTCCTTGGACTAGATTCCTCATGATGTGTGCTTCTGGTTTCCTGCACATATGTACCCCATTGACTGCCAGCTGCCAGCCCTTGCCCCCAGTCTGTTCTGCATCCTCAATCCCAGCAATAGTTCTCTACATGTATTTGTGGAATGATGAATCAATAACATCCTAGGTCTTAAGACTTACGGTATTAACGTTCTGCTTTGAAGCAACATAAAGCAAAATGAAACAACAGCTAATAGGATGACTTGTAAAGCTGTGTTAATTAAAACAGTGTGCTCTGAAACCGGAAAGAGATAGCCAGGCAGTGGAACAGAATAGAAACTCCAAAAGCATGCCTGAATAAATGCAGTAATCTAATATATAATAAACTAGAATGTGAAATGATTGAGAAAAACTGAATTTTTCAACAAAAGATATTGAGGATGACTGGTTACATTTAAAAAGTTTCAATGTTAAAACGCCCCAATTAAAATGGGCAAAGGATTTGAATAGACATTCTCCAAAGAAGATAAACAAATGGACATTTGCATATGCAAAGATGGTCAAGGTCACCAACCTCTAGGGAAATGTAGGTAAATCTACCACTTTACTACACCCATTAGGATGGCTTTTATTGAAAAAACAGCAACAACAACACACCACAGAAGCGAATGGAATGACAAGTATTGGCGAGGATGTGAAAAAAAATGGACCTTTCTGCATTACTGTTGGTAAAATGTACAGCCACCGCGGAAAACAATATGGCAGTTCCGCAAAAACTTAAACATAGAATTACTGTATAATCCAGTAATTCCACTTCTGGAAGGACACTCCGAATCATAAAAAGCAGGGATTCAGACAGATATCTGTACACTACTGTTCACAGCAGCATTATTCATAATAGCTGAAAGGGGCATCAACCCAAGTATTTACCCTGAAAGAGAAAGGAAATTTGGACATATGCTACAATCTGAATGAGGCTTGAGGACATACTGCTAAGTGTAATATGGAAGACAGAAAAAGACAAATATTGTATAATTCCAATTCTATGCAGTTCCTGAAGAAGACAAATTCTTAGAAAATAGAATGGTGGTTGTTAGGAGCTGCAGAGAGGGAGGGGAATGGGGAGTCAGTGTTTAATGGGTACAGAGCCTTAGTCAGGGGTGATGAGAAAGTTGTGAAGATGGATGGTGGTGGTGGTTGTACCACAATGTAAATGTATTTAATGCTGCTGAACTGTACATTTAAAAAATGGCTAAAACGGTCAATTTAATGTTATGTGTATTTTACCACAATAAAAAAGGAATTTAAAAAGTTGAAATGTTAGCTTTCTACTCCCTGACCTCCTCTTTTTACAGCAAAATCATTTCCAGCTTTAATATTTCAATGTGAAAAAAAAAAAACAAAAAAGTAGAAGTGGCTACTGATTTAACCATGGGATGCTGAAGGGCTTGCTGAGCATGGTACTGAGGGGCAGCAACGGCAAAAACAAAGACTGGTGCATTTGGATATGAAATGTGAAAATGTCAGAAAATCGAAGCCCCTGTTACGTTATGTTGGGATCCTGGGAAAAAGACTCTGAGATGGAGAAGTGCCTGCAAAAGGTTTACTGAGGAGTGCATGGGAAAGTCGAGTGTGGCCGAAAGAGGACAGTAGGAGGGGCAGAGGCAGAGATGGACTCGCATTGTGGTTTCAAAGGACGCTGTTCCTGATCCCAGGGAGAGAGCCCTGGAGCTGAAATGGCTCTTCAGCGCAGTCCCAGATTGAGGCAGTGGGACTGGGCCTTGGTTTTCCTGCATCAGCCAGTTACTGGCCCCAGGCTGCCCTGGGATGAGGCAGCTCCCTGACACTGAGGGCAAGTTCCAATAAAGGACTCAGTTGTGTACTGTGAGTGGCTGATATCCCACTCACAGGCGTGTCAGCCCAGCAAAAGGGATCGAGGTGGAGCCCCACAGTATCCGCTATAGCTATAAACAATAACCAAGGCAGATATTTACAACATAGCTCAGATTTCTTGGGAAACTGGCTCCAAACAGATGTGCATGCAGGAGCTTTATGTTGCAGGGCTATTCTCTGGAATAGTACCCGTAAGGGAGAGAGGGAAGCAGGATTGGGCACAGAGAGGTTGAGCTGCCACACAGCACACAGTTGCAGCAGAGGCCTCAGTGGATGCCACAGGGAGCCCTAAAGCTGAAGAGCCCTTCAGATTTGTCCTGAATCAAGGTGAGGGGGTTGGGTCTTTCTACCCCTATGCCAAATAGTTGCTGGATGTGGGCTGCCCCTGGGGAGGGGCCATAAATGTGGGTAAAGCAGCTTGCTTGGCTGAGGGTGGCTTCTGGTCAGTAGCCAGCACTCCCTGCAGCTGGGGGAGCCCGTGCCCAGCTCCTGAACAGGGAGGGAGGACCTGGACACTGGATGGCAGCCCCACCCCACCCCATGCTCCTGCTGCTGGCACCTACTTTCTCTGTTTAGTAAGTTCACCCCTCTGGCACGTCTTCTCCAGAATTCTGTTGTTTGTTTTCCTAGGAAGCTTACAAGAGGAAGTTAGAGGGACAAACCACAGCCCCCTCCGCTACAGTGGCCTTGGGAAACAGCTGAGACCATCATCTGTCTCCTTTGCTGTCTGTTCTCCTCAGCATCTCTGCTGCTCTAAATGGGTGGGCTGAGCCAGACCCTCATTCCTGAGGGCCCTGAGCCCCTGGTCCTGGATTCTTATGAGACCAGGACTGCTGCACTATTTCCTTGTCAACATTGGGCAAAGGACCACAGAGCACTATCCGAGTGCATTACCCAAGCACCAAACACACTCTTCCAGGCCCCCATCACCTAAGAGCAGCTCTGACCCTCCTGATGACCAGGACCAGTTACCCCTGCCACGGCAGTGGCTCCTCTTCTGGTCTGCTGGGTTCCTGGCACAAGGCGCCTGAAGTAACCAGATGGTCTTTGTAGCTGAAAAATTAATGGGACTCTTACTATTGTCTCACCTGGAAAGCATTCCTCCTCTGGAGCTCAGGCCCTCTAGATACTGTAGCTACTAGCCATGAGTAGCTACTTAAATTTGAATAAAATAAGCCAGACACAATGGCTTATGCCTGTAAACCCAGCTACTTGGGAGGCTGAGGCCAGAGGATCACTTAAGGTCAGGAGTTCAAGACCAGTCTGGTCAACATAGCAAGAGCCCATCTATGAAAAAACGAACAAATAAAAATTCAGTTGTCCATTCATACTAGCCACATTTCAGGTGCTCAGTACCCACAGGCGGTTTGTGCATTGGACAAGCATAAAATAGTTCCATGATCACAGTAAGTTCTTTTGGGACAATATGTCTCTAGACCTCCTGTAACCTAAAGTTGCAAGGATGAGAAGCATGAATTCTCCAAGCAGGTCACTGGGAGTGATGTTGAGTGGAGCTATTCCGACCTCCAGCCCTTGGCTCCCAGACCCATGCATTCTACCTGTTGGGCCACAGCACCATGTAATGATCGATCATTTAGATTGTTCCTTTGGGTTCCTTAGGTTCCTACCTGGAACATGGTACCCTGTTCTGCAGGGGATCATCTCCAGGCTGGTCCCCTCACCTGAGCCTTCAGAAGGCCGTTCCATTGCTCCATTGGGCTGGTAGCTTCTGAGTGATTGGGTCTGTGAGAAGCCCCTTAGTCACGTGGCCACTGCTACCCCTCCTTTGCTGTCATACAGGTTCCTTGGTTTGAGGTGATGTTATACAGGATCTGTATCAGTGGATCAAACACTCCGTAAACCCCAGAAGGATAGTGGTGCTGGCTAAGGCTTTGTGGGCAGGACAGGTAAACCATACCAGAATAGGTGTAGATTACAGTCCAGATAAATCACTTCCTTTCTGGGGTTGAAGATGTTCAAATGTAATCAACTTGTCTCCAAGTGGCTGGTTGCATCCCTTGAGGATTGGTGTCCTGTGGGAACTCAGCTCTGGTCTTTGTTGCTGGCAGGTTGGACATTCAGCAATGCAAGAAGTTAGATCCGCTCTGGTGAGTGGGAGTCTGCACTTCATCTTCTCCAGGGCTCAGAAGCACATTAAGTGCTGCCTTTGGAGAAGCATCTAGTTCTCTGCTGCAGATGGCATGGCCTTGCTCCAGAACCCTAGGGTCTGTGTTGTGATTGTCCTATTCAGGCTTGACACCAACTCCACATGGTGTTTTTTCCCACCAGATTCCTCTAGTACTATAGGGTCTACTGGGTCATATGGCGGAATTGTTAGGGCTGCTTGTGCTGCAGCCTGGACCTGCTATAGAGACCTTTTTTTGCCCTGGGATCTGCACAAAGCTGGCAGCGTTCTGGGTCAGTCAGTAAATGGGTCAGAACAGTATTCTCAAGTATGGAATATGCTGCTTTTGGAACCTGAAGAGGCCTTCTTAGTGTCGGGAAGTGCAAGATACAATAGTTAGTTCTCTTTTCTTTTCTTTTCCTTTTCTTCCCTTTTCCTTTCTCTCTCTCCTCCCTTCCCTTCTCTTCCCTCCCCTCCCCTCCCCTTCCTTTCCCTTCCTTCTGAGAAAGAGAGATTCACTCTGTCAACCAGGCTGAAGTGCAGTGGAGCGATCTGGTTCACTGCAGCCTGGACTTCCTAGTCTTAAGTGACCCTCCCATCTCAGCCTCCTGAGTAGCTAGGACCACAGGTGCATGCCACAACACTGGGCTAATTTTTAAAATTTTTATGTAGAAATGGGGTCTCACTCTGTTGCCTAGACTGGTCTCAAACTCCCAGGCTCAAGCGGTCCTCCCACCTCAGCCTCCGGAATAACTGGGACTATAGGCACACACCACCATGCCTGGCTTATTTTTAAAAATTTTATTTTGTAGAGATGGGGGATCTCACTGTGTTGTCCAGTCTGGCCTCAAGCTCCTGGGCTCAAGCAATCCTCTCACCTCAGCCTCCCAAAGTGCTGGTACTACAAGCTTGAGCCACTACACCTGGCCCAATAATTAGTTCTTTACTTTGGAGAGAATATCTCAGACTGCTGGACTCCTGAGTACTTCTCTGATGTGGTAGGCCCCTGAACCTTTGGAGGGTTTGTCTAGTTCCTCTGGGTACATGTATCTGACCCAGTGTCCAGAATACTTGACCCTTTTGTCAGGTGGCCCAATTAACAAGATTGATCTTTTGAGATAAAAGACCATTATGGTGTCCTGCACAATGTCCAGACAGTCCGGAGCCCTTCAGACTGTAACCGAGAGTGGGAGGATTAGCATGGCCCTGGGAAAAAACCATAAATGTATCTTTTTCCCATTTGTTCTATGTAAATGCAAACAGCTTCTGATTTTTCTTCCTCATGGGTTGAAAAATAATGGATTTGCCAACTTGGTGGCCACATATCACGTACCAGAGGCTGTGTGAATCTGATCTAGCAAAGGTAACGCTCTGGCATAGCAGTGTACTTGAGGTGCTACCTGGTTGACTTTGCAGAAGTCCACTGTCATCCACCAGGCTCCATCTGGTTTGTGAAGAGGCCAGACTGGTGAATTAAATGGGAACACAATGGTGATCACTAGCTGTTTATTCTTAGGTCTTTCTGCCATTCTCTTTGCACCTCCAGCAGGACGCCATACTGTTTTTGACATGATATCTTGGCTAGGAAAGGGGAAGAAACAGTTTCAGAAGTTTCCGCTTGGCCTTGCTCAACTCTGATGGCTCTTACTCCATAGGCCAGAGAACCAGTGTGGGGGTCCTGCCAACACCTACACATGGCCTTTCCATCACACCCTGGACAAGAAGGACATGCCACTAGGTGGGTCTGTGGACCTAGTAGTCTCATGATCTGGACCTGGGCTGGATGCCTTTTCTTGAGCTATCCCCCTATAATTCTAACAAGGTGGCCACATTTGTGTCCCTGGGTAGCAACATCCACTCAGACCCCGTATTTAACAAGCCTCAAAATGTCTGGGTATTTCTCTTTCCCCAGTTTATGGTTACTTGTATAAATTCTGTAGGTCCCTCTGGAGAAAGATGGAGGGAGTCATTATTATATATATTTGCTGCGATGTGATAGGGTCTTTCCTCATGGGAACCTACAGTTCTTCTTCAGATGGAGGTCTTCAGGTCCGGAAAATGTCTCAGGTCCATAAACTGGGCAAGGGATATTTTTTTCTTTAACTGGGGTGGCTGCCTTCAGCCTCCTGATTATCTGTTTTTGATTTTTCAATTTTTGGCTGGATAAATGAAGGAATACTCTTGTTGGCTTCCCACCTACCTTTCCCCGAGGTACACGGTTCTCTTAACCATCTTCCTGGACCTCTCTGGACCCTGACTGCCATTCTGATCTTGCTGCTAATTATGACAGTTGCACCCACCTTGCTTTTGACAGTTAAATGTTACTGTCTGGCCTCTTAGTATCTGGGATTCTATTATGCCCATTGTGATAAGGGAGACCAGTTCTTTAACAGCATTTTCTGCCATCATCCCCAGTCTGCAGAGGAGAGCCAGCACTGAATATCTCCATGACACTGTGCCTTTTCCTTTAGCCCCTCTGCACCACCCTACCCCACCCCTCCCTGACCCTCTGCATGGTCTCCTGGCCTTGGTCACATTTCCTCTCTACTGAGCTTACTTCCCTGAGCTTTGCCATCTCTTCCTCCACTGCCTTGATGACAGTTCTGGCATTTCTGCTTCACTTCGTGTAGGCCAGGCTTGGAAGAGCCATTGTGTAAACTCCTTCTCTCAGGATACTTACCATGGCATTATATTCTGTATCATGAGAGGGTCCTCTCATAGGGATCAACCCATCCTTAATCAATCTGATGCTCCATCCCCCCATGATCCACCACTCTCACAGTTGAGTCCCACATAGCACCTCTTGGCTCCTGTGGGATGTGCCATCTGGGTCTCACAGCTCTGGTGTGTGTTACCTTGTCTGGGCTTCCTTGTCTGGCTGTGTTGTGATTTGACTCTAATTTTTGGTCTGGTGGTCAGGAAGAGATGGGGGGATACATTCTGGGGTGGGCACGTGTAATAGCATCTTTGCATTGTCTCGAAGCAAGGCGACAGCCTGTGTTAGGGAGGAGTGGGTCAGTCCTGCAGGCCCAAGGGGTTCAGGAGAATCTGGAGAGCCAGGTTTTCAAGTCCCGCTCCCCAATTAGAGCCCTGATTTCAGCATAGCCAATTTGTCAGGGTTGGAAATTTACCCTTTTCTGGAGCCCTGCTCCCCTTTTGAATAATTCCTAGGGTCCTCAGCTTGTTCTACCCTTCATCTACATGAGATGTGAGTTTCTTTATATGTGACTAAGAAGTGTTTTCAATTTTCATGCTCTTCTGGAATTGGTGATTAATCAGACTCGGCCTCTCTTCGTTTTCCCCCAGCACGTTGATTGTGCCCAGCAACAGCCATCAGATTCTAAGTTCCTTATGATCATTGCTTCACTCCGACCTCTCAAATGCCTGATAGTGCCCTATCCATCTTCCACTCCAGCTGGCCATAGTAAAAGTTTGAACAATGTCACTGCTTCAGCATGCCATGGGCTATGAGTGTCTCACCTGCCACCAACGGTGGGGTTCTCACTGCCAGCTCCAAAATCTCATATTCGATTTTGCTCTGAAAACTATTTCTGAAGCCAGTTCCTTAGGCTGGATTCCCTGCGAAACTGAGACTCGGAGATTCGTGTGTAAGGAAGTCTTCTTTGGCAAGTGCTGTTGGTAGTAACACCTGTGAGAGAGTGAGGGAAGCGGGACCAGAAGCAGGAAGAGTTGAACTGAAGTGGGAGAAGTTGAACTGACATGTGGTTGCAATAGGAGCCTCGACTAATTCTCCAGGGAGCCCTGGAGCTGCCTGAATCAAGGCAAGGGGTCAGGCCTTTATATTCCCACACTGGATGTGGGCTGCCTTGAGGGATGGGGCCTAATCTAGACCAGAACAGCTCCCTTCAGACCACAGCAGTTTCTGGAGAGACTCATTTGTGAGCAACCTAGCAGCTGGGGAAATGAGTGCTGTGGTCCAAAATGGATGATTTGGGCAGTGGCCCATAGCATCCACTAAAATATTCAACACAGGCCAGGTGCGATGGCTCATACCAGCACTTTGGGAGGCCAAGGCAGGTGGATCACCTGAGGTCAAGAGTTCAAGACCAGTCTGGCCAACATAGTGAAACCTGTCTCTACTAAAAATACAAAAATTAGCTGGGTGTGGTGGTGCACACCTGTAATCCTAGCTACTTGGGAGGCTGAGGCAGCAGAATCGCTTGAACCTGGGAAGAGGAGGTTGCAGTGAGCCAAGATTGTGCCACTGCACTCCAGCCTGGGCCAAAGAGTGAGACTCCATCTTGAAATCAGAAAAAGTCAACACATCTCAATATACAAAAGGAAAAATAAGAAAGAGATGAACACTCCAAGGAACGAGGTGCTAAGAGCCCACAATGTAAGCTCAGTAATGCCTTGTCCCAAGCTGTCTACAGCCTCATTCCTGGATCCTGTGAATGTTACCTTCCATGGCAAAAGGGAGTTTGAAGATGTAATAAGTTAAGAATCTTGGCCTGGCGTGGTGGCTCACGCTTATAATCCCAGCACTTTGGGAGGCTGAGGCAGGTGGATCACGAGGTCAAGAGATCGAGACCATCCTGGTCAACAAGGTGAAACCCCATCTCTACCAAAAATACAAAAATTAGCTGGGCGTGGTGGCACGTGCCTGTAATCCTAGCTACTCAGGAGGCTGAGGCAGGAGAATTGCCTTAACCCAGGAGGTGGAGGTTGCGGTGAGCTGAGATCGTGCCATTGCACTCCAGCCTGGGTAACAACAGTGAAACTCCATCTCAAAAAAAAAAGAATCTTGAGGTTGGGTGCAGTGGCTCACTCTTGTAATCCTAGCACTCTGGGAGGTGGAGGTGGGTGATCACTTGAGGTCAGGAGTTCAAGACCACCCTGGCCAATATGGTGAAACCCCTTTTTTTAAAAAAATACAAAAAAATAGGCCGGGTGTGGTGATGTGTGCCTGTAGTCCCAGCTACTCAGGAGGCTGAAGCAGGAGAATTGCTTGAACCTGGGAGATAGAGGTTGCAGTGAGCTGAGATCCAGCCTGGGTGACAGAGCAAGACTCCATCTCAAACCAAAAAAGCATCTTGAGATGGGGATATTACCTTGGATCATCCAGATAGGCTCCAAGTAATCACAAGGGTTCTTATAAGAAGGAGACAGGAGGTCAGGGAGAGTAGTAGGAGACATGGGCATGGAACCAGGAAGTTTGAGTGATGAAAGAAAGGGGCCATGAGCCAAAAAAAATACTGGTGGCCTCTAGAAGCTGAAAAAGGCAACAGGCCTCCCGAAGGAACCAGCCCTGCCACAACCTTGACTTTAGCCCTGCAAGACTCATTTTGGATTTCTGATTTCCAGAACTGTAGAATAGTACATTTGTGTTGTTTCAAGCTGGTAACTTTCTGGCGATTTGTTACAGAAGCAATAGGAAACTAACTCAGACTCCATGGGAAACTCACCAAAGAATAAATATGATTGGCTAATAAATGCAGTTAAAAATATGTTACTTAGTTACAAATAAGTGTGCTAGCTATCAATCAAGTTAAAATTAATGTAGTTGGATACCCTTTTACTCTCAGGTTGGTAAAAACAAAAAATGGTAATTCCCATTATTGATGAAGATTAAGGAAATATATATTCTCATTCTGGTGGAAGTGTTGTGTAAATTGATATAACTTTTCTGGAGGGTGATCTGAGAATATTTATCAAACAACTTTAAAAGTGTATCTTCTTTGATCTAGAAAATTCATTTCTAGGACTTATCCTAAGGTAATGGTGGAAGTATTATCTAAAATAGTGAAAAGTGGAATCATCCTAAATGCTCAAGGAGAAAGAATTGGTTGAATAAATATTGATATAGCTGTGCAATATTTATACAGTGCTTTCTGTATCCAATTTTAACATAGAAAAAATATGAGGGAATTATTATTAGATGAAAAAGTACAATATTTATACAGTGTTTTCTGTATCCAATTTTGACATAGAAAAAATATGAGAGAATTATCATTAGATTAAAAACTTAGTGAGTATAATATAATCCAGATTTCATTTAAAATATGCATATAAAATGTCTTAGAGGATATGTGCCATAATTTTAATAGTGGTTATTTCTGTCAAGTAACAGTTTAATGTAGTTTCTAGTCCATATCACAGGTCAGCAAACAAACTTTTTTTTTAAGCCTGCAAGCTAAAAATGGCTCTTATGTTTTTAAAGGGGTTGTTTAGCCTGGGCGTAGTGGCTCATGCCTTTAATCCCAGCACTTTGGGAGGCTGAGGAGGGTGGATCACTTGAGGTCAGGAGTTTGAGACCAGCCTGGCTAACATGGTGAAACACCATCTCTACTAACAATACAAAAGTTAGTTGGTGTGGTGGTGGGTGCCTGTAATCCCAGCTACTTGGGAGGCTGAGGCAGGAGAATTGCTTGAACCTGGGAGGTAGAGATTGCAGTAGCTAAGATTGTGCCACTGTACTCCAGCCTGGGCAATAGAGCGAGACTCAGTCTAAAAAAAAAAAAAATGTTGTTTAAAAAAGAAAAAAGAAGAAGAAAGATGATGGGACAGTGACTATATGGTCTTCAAAGACTAAAATATTTACTCTCTGGGCCTTTATAGAAAACATTTGCTGACCCCTGATCTGTATCTTCTGATTTTCTGCAGTGAATAAAACAATGTTAAAAATATAAAACAAACAGAAAAGATGTATGAACGTTTCCAGTGCAGTGCTTTAAAGTAAATAGTTCAGCTGGAAAATTTTGAATGAAGGAATGAAGTGAGTACAGAGAGATGTATGCAAAAGGTCTTGCATGATTGCCAAAAGTGAATAAGAAATTTGGCTCTGAGCTTCCTAGTGGCAAAAGCAAGAATATATACAGGCTCTGTTTCATGAGCCATAAGATCTGAAACACCGCCGCTCCTCAAGATGTATAATAATTTTTCTTGGCTGAAATAATACCACCATTGCAGCTTTATAAAGTGAATACTTCATGTGGTCAGACTTGGAGTATTTTGCCCAGAGCGAGAATCCATTTAATTCTTAATGGAAGAAAAGTTCTCATGAAGGAAAGTATTAAATTTCAGAACACGACATTCCTTATGCTGCCCAGAGCTCTTGTCTACTTCCTTTCTGTTTCTTGCTGGTTCCAGATAAGGGTCTTCAAGGTGAGTTGGGGGTCTCATGACTAGTACTAACGTGGCTTGTGACCCCTATGAGCCAGAACTGTTACCAGGTGACATTCATGAGGTCACATGTTTCCCTCAAGCCAGGGCTTTTTTCCTTCTGCATTACTTGAACAAAGTGCTTTGCACATACACCCTAGGGAGGAAGCCCAGCCCTGAAACATACTGGCAGTGCTTCCTTGGAAGAGACTGTTTTTAAGATGCCCCATTGAATAAGGACTGGTCTGTGTGTGAGAGATGCTGATTCTGCCTCTGGAGGGTTGAAAGAGCAGTGGTTGGGAGCAAGCACCTGTCTGCGTGTGGAGACTGATGTACAGCATGTCCAGGTGACACCATCTAATGGGAAGAGCTAGCTGTTTATTTGAGTTAGCCAGGTCACACCAGCATTCATTCATTCAACATGGTGGTCTCCACTGAGGCTGTGCCCATGGAGCACCTGAGGAACTTTATAAATACATAGTGATGCCCAGACTATACCCCAGGCTGAATGAGTCAGAATCTTCTGGAGGTGGGGCCTAGGCATGTCTATTTCTAAATACCTCCCTTGGTGATTCTGGTGTGCATCTCCAGTGGAAACCGCCCGTGGTGGTAGACCTTGGATTTTGGTGTTTGGATCCTGACTTCCTTGCTTATTAATCACTTGACTATGGGTGGATGACTTACCCTCTCTGAACCTCAAGTTTCTTGTCTGTAAAATGAGTTAAAAGGAAAATATGTAAAGTACTTAGCATGCTGCTTAGCATGAAGTCAGTACTTGATAAAGGCTCTTGGTTACTGTATTAGTCCATTCTCACACTGCTATGAAGAAATACCCGAGACTGGGTAATTTATAAAGGAAGTTAGTTTTATTGACTCACAGTTTTGCATTGCTGGGAAGGCCTCGAGAAACTTACAGTCATGGCGGAAGAGAAAGGAGAAGCAGGCACTTCTTCATGGGGCGGCAGGACAGAGAGAGAGCAAGCAAGGGAAATGCTAGATACTTATAAACCATCAAATCTCATGAGAATCACTCACCATCATGAGAACAGCATGGGGGAACTGTTCCCATGATCCAGTTACCTCCAGCTGGTCCTGCCCCTGACACATGAAGATAATGGGGATTATATGAGATTTTGGATGGGGACACAGTCATACCGTATCATTTCACCACATCAGAATCACTATCACTGAATCCCACGAATTGGCCCTCATCCTGGATCCTGGTTCTAATAACTGAATGTTGGTCTTTTTTGTAGCCATGTGTTTTTCCTATCTCCTTCCCCTAAAACAGGGTCCCTTCCTTACATCTGAGTCCCTGGCCAGGGTTCCACAGGGGCTGGGCAGATAATGTAAATGAATGAAGAGAACAGGCATAATGGAAGTAGACACAGGCATACTGTATTACACCTGTTGGAAGGGGTTTTAATTCTGTAAAGACATATACTCTCCATTTTTCTTGGAAACATACAGTATTCTTGGTTTATGTTTTGTTTTTTCACCTTTAATAGAGACATGAGTACAGAGAAATATTTATTTACCATAAGAAAAACAACACTGTGACTGCAATGATAAATGGCAGCTGGCACTTAAAGTTAGGTAAAGCCCTAAAGATGGGCATCATGGAGACGTGGTGGATGGGAGAGCCTTTCCCTTCTGCAGGGGCAAAGGCTGCTCAGTTCCAGTTAGTTGTTACCACAAGGAAAAAGTGGCCCGGTTTGGCCAGATCCACTGAGTTTTCAAGACAAGCCAAAATTTTGAATTTTTAAAATGTTGGCTCAGTTTTTAAAAAGTAGCACTGTGTGAGTCAAATAAAACATATTTCAAGATTGAATATGGTCTAAAAGCCACACATTTGCAACCTCTGATCCAGCGTCTCAGGCCAACACCCCTGCCCAGCTGCCTGTTAACAACCCTCCCTGTGGTTGACCCCTTCTTGTCTGGACTGCCCCATGTTTTTTGTTTCCATAATCACTTCATGTGCTCTGCCCTCCTGCAGGGACTCCCTAACTCCTAGATGTGTTCTGGAAATGTGGCTCTCCTCTGATAGGTTTCCTTAAGAATGGATGAAGTGAGTTAAGGCATAACTGGTAATTGGCTCACTGTTCTTTGGCAATGGAAAAATAGTCCTTGCCAATAATTTCTCTCAACACTTTCTCAGGCAAAGCAACATACGGGGTAATTATTTTTAGATCAGAAATAATTTGGGTGTTATAATGTCAGTGTACGTAAACCTGGTAAGATTATAGGAAGGTTTTAAAATGAGTTTTGAAACAAGTGACATGTAAATTAAATGTTGAAGTACTTGTCCACTTATTACTGAAAATATCAGCTGGACTGTTTTTTTGTTTTTGTTTTTCCTTTTTATAATAAGACGCAGCACAAGGCTGGGCTTAGCCCAGGGATGGGGCCTGTCAGATGTGACTGCAGCACCTTCCATTTAGTTCTGCTCCCTGGTCCTGCATTTTCTTTGGGACGACCCCACCATCCATGCGTTTCTGGAAGTCATAGGCACAGGTCTCCCCCCACACCCATTCCTCCTCTCCACTGTATTCACCCTCAGTATCTCCTGGAACCATTTACTTCTCCTGCCCTCGGCCATTGCCACCATCACCCAGCTCTTTGGTGACTACCCTGGCCTGCTAATTATTTCCCTGTGCCCACTTTGCCCTCCTCCCTGTTCCTTCCATATCCTGCAGCCAGATTTTCATAACGGAAATCATATTACCCCTTTGCTCGGGACCCCTAGTGGCTCTGCATTAGCTAGGATAAAAACCAAAATCTTTTAAAAAAAATTTTATTTTATTATACTTTAAGTTCTTGGATAGATGTGCAGACGTGCAGGTTACATAGGTATACACATGCCATGGTGGTTTGCTGCACCCATTAACCTGTCATCTACATTAGGTATTTATCCTAAAGCTATCCCTCCCCTAGCCCTGCACCTGCTGACAGGCCCCAGTATGTGATGTTCCCTCCTTGTGTCCATGTGTTCTCATTGTTCAACTCCCACTTATGAGAGAGAACATGCGGTGTCTGGTTTTCTGTTCTGTGTCAGTTTGCTGAGAATGATGGTTTCCAGTTTCATCCATGTCCCTGCAAAGGACATTAACTCATCCTGTTTATGGCTGCATAGTATTCCATGGTATATATGTGCCACATTTTCTTTATCCTGTCTGTCACTGATGGGCATTTGGAAATTCACCAAAGAATAAATACAATTGGCTAATAAATGCAGTGAAAAATATGTTTCCTAGTTATGAATATGTGTGCTAGCTATCAATCAAGTTAAAATTAATGTAGTAGGATACCCTTTTACTTTCAGGTTGGTAAAAACAAAAAAAATGGTAATTCCCATTATTGATCATGAAGACTTGGTTGGTTACAAGTCTTTGCTATTGTGAATAGCGCTGCAATAAACATATGTGTGCATGTGAAGGGCCAAAATCTCTAACATCACTCTTAAGGCCCTGCATGGATTGACTCCCATGCACGTCATCACTCTCATCTCTCACTTTGGCTCCCTTGTTCTCTGTGCCCTGCTTCTGTACCTTTTCTTTTAAAGACTCATTTTTTAAAAAAAGCAATTTTAAATTCACAGAAAAATTGAGAAGTTACAGAGATCTCCCATACAGCCCTGCTTACACACATGCACAGCCTCCCCCATTATCAGCGTCCCCCACCGGAGTGGTAGTTAAGTTACAATCAAGGAACCTACATCAACACTTTCTTATCACCCAACGTCCACAGTTTACATTAGGGTTCACTCTTGGTGTACATTCTGTGAGTTTGGACAAATGCATAATGACATGCATTCACAATTACCATATTGCACAGAAGAACTTCACGGCCCTAAAAATCTCCTGTGCTCCACCTATTTATCCTTTCCCAGCCACTGATCTTTTTATTGTCTCCATAGTTTTGCCTTTTCCAGAATGTCATATAGTTGAAATCAAGCAGGACGTAGTTTTTTTCAGATTGGCTTCCTTCACTTAGTAATATGCATTTAAATACCCTCCAGGTCTTTTCATGCCTTGATAGCTTATTTCTTTTAAACAATGAATAATATTCTACTGTCTGGATGAACCATGGTCTATTTATCCATTCACCTAACTGAAGGATATTTTGGTGGCTTCCAAGTTTTGGCAATTGCAAATAAAGCTGCTATAAATATCTGTATGTGGCTTTTTGTGTAGACATAAGATTTCAACTCCTTTCAGTGCATACCAAGGGGCTCTGCTTTTTTCGTGTCTTCATACACACGATGTAGTTCTCTCCTTTTGGACTGCTCCCTACTCCCCATTGTCCTTGTCTAGTCCTTCTGAATTCAGCTCTGACGTCACTTCCTCAAGATGTCTTCCTCCACCCTTCAGATCAGACACTCTTCTTGTTGTCACATGTCCTCTAACCCTCTGTGCTTTTCCACAGCACCTATCCGCATGTTTGACTATTTGATTAATATCCATTTCACCACTACCATGTACGTTCCTTGCCATCACGCTATTGAGTTCCCACCGTCTGGCACATAGAACGCGTTCAGCAAATATTTGTTGAGTGAATGAATGATAGGAAAAGAATACTTATTCTTTCTCCCCATCATGAGCTCTTAAAGGAGCTCACGTGTGAGACAGATGTTTAAACAGACAACATGCTGGGGGCAAGAAGGGCCATGACAAGGCTGTGTAGCAGGTACAGAGGGGCCCAGAATCAGGGCACTTAAACAGTGCTTGGCTCTGTTTCCATAGAGCCCACCGTGGTGTTGGGAAAGAGTAGACACCCATGATTGCTTGTTGTTCACAAATACCCGACCCGTGCACTGTCAGAGCTTTCCTCATCGTGTGTAGCTCTGTGTCTGAATACATTTTGTGTGAGCAGGTGAGAGAAATGTTATGGCTGTAAGACAGAAGGACCACTGAATTACAGCCTGAAAGCCAGAAATGTAAGTCCCAGGGTAGTCCTTGTGAACTTTGTGACATTGAGCAAGTCACTTAATCTCTCCAAACCTCAGGTTCTTTGTGGGTGCAATAGGAATGAATATACCCCTCACTGAGTGGTTGGAGAGCAGAGAAACAAAGCATGAAAGTGCTCAGGTGGTACCTGGCATACTACATGCACCCACTAAAGGCTAGGACTCAGTTTCTCCGTGAGCTAAAGGTCAGCACTGCACAGATTCTCTTCCCTTCTGATTACATAAAGAGGGTGTGTGTGTGTGTGTACCTGCATGTGTGTGCCTACCTCTACACTGAAAACCTCAGGGAAGTCCTTTTAGGCACGTAAGGAAGAGGCTGTGCTAACAGCCATTAGGGACAGAGGGAGGTTATAATATCCTGCTGGATTTTGAATTGATATCCAGAAAGAGAAGTTAGAAATTTCTCTGTTTTAGAGCTGGAGTAGAAAGAGGAAGACAATTGAAATGACCTTATTCTAGCTAGGACTCATCATGGAAGTTACCTTTCTTTAAATCTTGCTCTAACTTAATCTGTTTTTCAATCAACATTTACTGTACATTCTATTTATGTGTTATGTTTATACCAATGCTCATTTTCTTTTAGCCATTTATTTTCAGAGTTCCTTTTTGTGGGTAAAGAAGAACTAACTGCTTAGAGAAAGGATCCCATCATCTTTGAGGCTGTGGTCCACGTCTCTGGCTGTGCTTTAGAAATAGCTAAGGGCTGGGTATGGTGGTTCATGCCTGTAATCTCAGCACTTTGGGAGGCTGAGGCAGAAGGATCACTTGAGGCCAAGAGTTAGAGACCAGCCTGGGAAACATACAGAATCTCTAAAAAAGTAAAAATAAAAACTTAGCTGGCCCTGGCATGTACCTTTAATCCTAGCTACTCGGGAGGCTGAGGCAGCGGGACTGCTTGAGCCCTGGAGTTCAAGACTGCAGTGAGCTGTGATTGTGCCACTGCACTCCAGCCTGGGTAACAGAGCAAGTCCCTGTCTCTAAAAATAATTAGTTTAAAAAGTAGCTGAGGAGTGTAACCAAACACACATGGCTGAAGCCACCCACACCAATGAGGTCAGTATCTCTGGAGGTGGGGCCTGGCACTGGTGTGTTTCACAGCTTCCCTGGTGATTTAAATGTGCAGCCAAGGTTGAGAACCACTGCTCCTGGGCACCAGGATTGACTATAGAGCCTGGTTGTTCAGACCTCAGAGCCCTCTGGCGCCAGCTCTTCTCACCTGCAGTGCCTTGGAAAAGACCCAACGCCTCCAATATGAAGCTGGAAAAGGAGAGTGAGAGTGCTCTGCACTGGCAGACCCTGGGGGAGAGGCTTTTGCCTGCTTGAGAAAGACTTATCAGAAATGGGCCCTAGCCTCACTTTGAAGGACAGCGGGGAAAGGCTGGTTTGGGAGAAGGCAGAGCTTTTTCTAGAGTACGAGGAGGCTGGGAGCTGGAGAAAGGCAGCTGCTTGGAGAGGTGAGAGAGGACGAATCTATAACCACCTATCCAGGCGTCAGTCCCAAATCTGCTGCTTGTTGGCTTGAGCGGGTCACTAAACTCTCAGGGACTCAGGGTTCCCATCTGTAAAATGACGTTAGCTTCTGCTGACAAGAGCCCTGCAGCTGGGAGGTTGTTGATTACTTCAGTACCTTAAATGGATGAGCCATAGGAAGGGAGTTCGTGTTGGACCTGAGAGTGCAGCGGGGTAGGGGGTGGGGGGCGGCTGAGAGGGAAGGTCCCTGGCTTTCGTATTCCTAAGGTCCTGAGACTAGAGTAACTAAAAAGTGGTTATCATCCCAGGAACAGGGCCAGGCCCTGGAGAACAAAGAAAATACACATGTAACTATGATACATATGATAATAAACTGACCATATTTATTATGGAAACTTACAAACATACAGTAGACAGAATACTATAAAGCACTTCATGGACCCGTCACCCACCTTCAACAATTGTCAGCTCATCGCCAGTCTTGTTCTACAACTATCCCAATTTTCTCTTCTCCCTTATTATTTTGAATCTTGTCTCACATGTTATATGATTTTGTTTGTATTTCTAAAAGATAGGGACTCTTATAAACCATGATCACACCTTTAAAAAATCAACATTAATTCTTTAATATGAAAAATATCCAGTCAGGGTTCAAACTTCCAATCGTCTCATAAATATCATAAATGTTTAAGTTTGTTTTTCAATCAGGGTCACACATTGGGATTGGTTGACATATCTCTTAAACATCTTAAAAAAAATTGTGGTAGACCAGGAGTGGTGGCTGACACCTATAATTCCAGCATTTTGGGAGGCTGAGGTGGGAGGATCACTTGGGAGGATCACTTTTCAAGGAGTTTGAAATCATCCTTGAAAACATAGGGAGACCCATCTCTGATTTTTTTTTTTTAATTAGCCAAGGTTAATGGTGTGTGTGTATAGTCCTAGCTACTCTGGAGGCTGGGACGGGAGGATTGCTTGAGTTTGGGAGTTTGAGGTTACAGTGAGCTATGATTATGCCACTGTACTCCAGCCTGGGTAACAGAGTGAGGTTTTGTCTCTGTTTTCTTTAATTTATTATCTTGATAAGCCAGGTGCAGTGGCTCACGCCTGTAATCCCAGCACTTTGGGAGGCTGAGGCGGGTGGATCACCCAAGGTCAGGATTTTAAGACTAGCCTGGCCAACATGGTGAAACCCTGTCTCTATTAAAAATACAAAAATTAGCTAGGTGTGGTAGTACATGCCTGTAATCCCAGCTACTCAGGAGGCTGAGACAGGAGAATCACTTGAACCTGGGAGACAGTGGTTGCAGTGAGCCAATATTGCACCACTGCACTCCAGCCTGGGTGACAGAGTAACACTCTGTCAAAAAAAAAAAGTGTGTGTGTGTGTGTGTGTGTGCCTGTGTATAGATATAATGTTGATAAAACACACATAACATAAAATTTACAATGCTAATAATTCTTAAGTGTACAGTTCAGTGGCATTAGGTATATTCACATTGTGGCCAACCGCCACCACCATCACCATCACCACCACCACCACCACCACCACTGCCACCACCATCACCACCACCACCACCACCACCATCACCATCACCACCATCACCACCACCATCACCACCACCACCACCATCACCACTGCCACCACCATCACCACTATCACCACCATCACCACTATCACCACCACCATCACCACTGCCACCACCATCACCACTATCACCACCACCACCATCACCACCACCACCGCCACCACCATCACCACCACCACCATCACCACCACCACCACCACCACCATCACCACCACCATTACCACCATCACCACAACCATCACCATCACCACCACCATCATCACCATCATCATCACCACCACCATCACCACCGCCACCACCACCACCACCATCACCACCACCACCATCACCACCACCACCATCACCACCACCACCACCGTCACCACCACCATCACCACCACCACCACCACCACCATCACCACTATCACCACCACCACCATCACCACCACCGCCACCACCATCACCACTATCACCACCACCACCATCACCACCACCACCATCACCACCACCACCACCATCACCACCACCATCACCACCACCACCACCACCACCACCATCACCACTGCCACCACCATCATCACTATCACCACCACCACCATCACCACCATCACCATCGCCACCATCACCACCATCACCACCACCACTGCCATTACCACCATCACCACCACCCCCACCACCACCTTCACCACCATCAGCATCACCATCACCACCACCACCATCACCACCACCATCACCACCATCATCACCACCACCATCACCATCACCATCATCACCACTGCCACCATCATCACCACCACCATCACCATCATCACCACTGCCACCACCATCACCACCACCATCACCACCATCACCATCACCACCACCACCATCACCATCATCACCACCATCACCACTATCACCACCACCATCACCACCATTACCACCATTACCACCACCACCATCACCACGACCACCACCATCACCACCACCATCACCATCACCACCACCATCACCACGACCACCACCATCACCACCACCATCACCACCACCACTATCACCACCGCCATCACCATGACCACCACCATCACCATCACCACCATCACTACCACCACCACCACATCACCACTATCACCACCACCATCACCATCACCACCATTACCACCATCACCACCACCACCACCGCCACCATCACCATCACCACCACCATCACCATCACTACCACCACCATCATTGCCACCACCATCACACCATCACCACCACTGCCACCACCACCACCATCACTACCACCACCACCATCACACCATCACCACCACCACCATCACCAACATCACCACCACCACCACCATCACCAACATCACCACCACCACCACCACCACCATCACCATCATCACCATCACCACCATCACTGCTCAATAACCTTTTCCATCATCCCAAACAGAAACTCTGTACTTATTAAACAACTCCCCATCCCCCTCTCTTTCTGGCCCCTGGAAACCACCATTCTACTTCCTGTTCCTATGAATTTGAGTACTTTAGGCACTTCATATAAGTGGAATCATACAGTTGTCTTTTTGTGACTGGCTTTTTTAACATAGTTTCTTCAAGACTCATCCATGTTGCAGCACGCATTGGAATTTTATTCCTTGTTAAGGTTAATAATCTGCTATTGTATTTATACACCACAATCTGTTTCTCTGCTCATCTGTCAATGGGTACGTAGGTTGCCTCCCCCTCTTGGCTTTTGTGGATAATGTTGCTATGAACATGGTGTACAAATCTCTCTTAAGCATCTTTTAGTATAAAGATTCTTCTTTCATTTCCCTCCCCCTTTACTTTTTTTTCCCCCTTGCAATTTATTTGTTGATGAAACTAGGTCATTTGTCCTGTAGTGTCCCACTATCTGGGATTTTGCTGATGACCTCATTAACTTTTGGGCTGGCAAAGGTATTTTGAAATGTGTCAATTATATTGTACTTACTGTGTGCCAGACACAATTCTAAGTACTTAATAAATGTAACTGGAGTTAACCCTATGAGATGAGTACTATTCTTTTAACTTCCATTTTAAAGACAAGGAAACTGAGGTTGAGCAGAGGTTAAACAACTCATCGTTGGCCACCCAGCTAGCAAGTGGCAGAGTCAGGATGTGATCCCAGGCAGCCTGGCTCAGTTATTTCACACTGCTACTCAGGGTAGGGCATTATTCAGTGAAAAGGAGGTAATGATTTTGATTCCTGGGGAAACAGGACTGAAACACATGAAAAATCTTAAAAAATAATGGAGATAGAAATTCTAGTTAAAAGAGGAAATATTACAAGACCACACCTGATTAGCTTCCAAATGAGTAACATATCTTGTGAATGTCAGGGAAGAGCAATGGCAGCAGAGACCTCTTTATGGCAGCAGAGACCTCTTTATAGCTCTCATTGAAGTCAGTATAAATCCAGACATATGAATTACTTCAGGGTATTTTATTAACATCGCTGTACATGCTTATTGTTGGAGAAAATATCCAAAATAGGTGGTCATGTCATTGAGGGGAAATAAAGCAAGGTAAATGGCCACCTCTCTTCTCGGTAGTCCCAGGATGCCACCTTTCTAAGAGCTTCGTATGTTTTTAGTAAAGTTTGTACATATTTTTGAAACAACACTATTTTTGAAAATAGAGAAGAAAATCATTAATCCTACCGTTCATGATGCCTATTTTTCTCAACCTGTTTTTCCTGTAGGCATAAACAGAGGCATATTTTTTAGTCATTGCAGCACTTTAAAACTGAGAGTCTTATTTCTAAGTGACTGAACCTTAGTCCCTGGGCTTGTGAATTGAGGAGGAATGCATTCTTATTTTGCTCCTGTGTGTATCCCACTGCTGCAGTCAATTTTGGGTAAAAGGAAAATGAAGACATTGTTGAGTGTTCTTTTGTAGGCATGGGATTCCTGGCAAGGACTGAATTAAGCTGGAGGCAGTGGGTGTGGTGGAGAAGGCATTCTCATCCTTCCCCTCACATACTCTGTGTAACCTTGGAAGGTCACGCACTACCTCTTTGGGTGCATAAGGGGCAAACCTGGGTGGCCTCTCGGTCTTTCCAGCGTTAACATTCCAGGGTGCTTCGATTCTAATAAAATCAGTCTTTTTTTAACAAAGAAGAAAACTACATTTGCCTCTGAGCTGTAAAGGAGGCTCTAAGGTTATATTTCTGAAAAAAGAATACATCTTTTGTAGGAGAAAAATTGGTCAAATTGAGTCTTCCTGACTGGTGAGTTAAATCAGTTAGATTTAAATCAAATTCACCCAGCTCTGCCCTTTCATCACTGAGAGATGAATCAGGAGAAATCTACCTTTGAAACTGACCTGGATTTGGAGCCATCCATCACTTTTTAATGGACCTTTAGGATGTGGACTTTCCTTTGCGCTCTGTGTTTTCTGTTGATGCCTGTGAATGAAGAAAACTGATAGCCAGCATGACCCATTTAAAAAGAATCATATTTAGGAAAATGGAAGGTAACTCAGATACCTAGAAATTGGGAAATTATCACCAGGTAACAGTTCAGTGAGGTCATGCAAAAGGTACAATATTGACACTGAAGGAAACTTAATAGTAGTCTAGTCCAGCTGGTTGGTGGCTGGACACCAGACTGAGTCCTCTGGGGCAAGAGTCTTGCTAAACATTCAGATTTCCAGGCCCCATTCAAAAGGTTCATTCTGTGGAGTGAGGCCTGGAGTGTGGGTATTTAAAAGCTATTCAATTGGTTATGATGCTAGCTAAGCTGGGTTTGGTAACCCCAATCTAGTCCAAACCTATCATATTACAGAAGCGGAAACTGAGACTTGGGGAGGGGGCAGTGCGAGGAGTGACCTGTGGCATAGCTGGGCCTGGAGAGGAGCTGTCAAGTACTTGCCACCATCATACCTCCCTTAAAGCTGCAAATTTAAAATGATGTCAAAACATGGAGATGCGTCTTTAAATGCTGCTGGGTGGTAGAAGTATATCCTGTATGGGCTGGGCATGGGGGCTCACACCTGTAATCCCAGTACTTTGGGAGGCTGAGGCGGGTGGATTACAAGAGGTCAGGAGTTCAAGACCAGCCTGGCCAACATGGTAAAACCCCGCTTCTACTAAAAATACAAAAATTAGCTGAGCATGGTGGCATGCACCTGTAATCCCAGTAATTCCAGCTACTCAGGAACCTGAGGCAGGAGAATCACTTGAACCTGGGAAGTGAATGTTACAGTGAACTGAGGTTGCACCATTGCACTCCAGCCTGGGTGACAGAGTAAGACTGCATCTCAAAGAAAAAAAAACACCCCAAAAACAAACCAGTATACCCTGTATGATTAATGATAGAAAGGGGAAGGGGACTTAAAGAAAAGTCCACTCCTCAGGGGCTGTGACTGTTGGCAGTTTTCTTTCCTTTTGCTGTAAACCTACCTGGAGGAAAAAAAACCCAAACACTTAACAAATAACGACCGTTTCAATTGACAGTATTTGGATGGTATTCATTCTTATATATGAGAATCATGCTTGAATAACTAGCATCTTTTCAGTGACTAACCTCCATACCAGAGCCAGCGCTCAAGGTAATGAGGTCAAATATTTTAACATCACTTGAGCAGCAACTTTTACATTTATTTAACTTGTGAACAAAAGATAGGATTAGAGACCTTATTACTCTTGTATTTGTTCTCAATGTAATTAACCTAATTCTTCCTCCTGTTGGTGGAACAAGGAAGGGAAAGTAGGTGGCCTGCTCATAAAACTGGTGCATCCAGCACTCAGTATCCAGGGGGTGAGGGCACAACCCGTTGGGTGCCAGGCTCGGGGCCAGGTTTGGGTTTCATGCAGTGTCCTCCATCCCTGTTATTCACAGATAAAGAAGCTGAGAGTCAGAGACTTATGGAACTTGCCAGAATCCCAGAGAAAGTATGAGGTAGAGCTAAGATCAAACTTGAGGCCATCTGTTTCCAAAGCCCTGCACATCTTCTCTGGCAGCCACCTGCGCATTTCCTGTGCTGAGCTTTCTCTGAAGGAGAATAGCAGAGCAGAGGAAGTGTCGGGGAAAGAATAGAGCAGTGTGAAAGGGTGCTGGTCTGGCATGATCAGGTAAATGCAAAATTGCTGAATCACAGGGTCAGATGCTAGATCTGATGATGCGCAAATGAGCCTGTCATTCCCAGTGACGGGCAGCTCAGTCCTTCAAAGGCAGCCTCTTCCTAGAGGTGAGCACTGTAGGCTAGGGACTGTGCCTAGTCCTCTAGCATCTCCAGGAGTCTACCACATTACCTGTTTGTCCAATGTATTTAGGAGCATACCCTAATTCAGAAAGGGTATTTATTATTCCTTATATTGCAACCAAATGTCTTCCCTCCTCTTCTCATTGTGCCTGGCACTGCCCTCTGAGACAGATCATGGGTGATCCCTGGATAGGAAGTCAAGAGACCTAGGTTCTAGTCCTTGAAGAAGTCATACAACCATTCCGAGCCTCACTTTCTCTGTAAATAAAACCACATTCCTGGCATTACTCATCACTGAAGGCCTACTTTCGATGGCCTGTGAGGTCAAGATAGGTGTGGGAAGACCCTCTGGGAGATAGCCCTCTGAGAACTCTGTTAGCCTTGGGACCTTGTGCCAGCGCAGGCTGGACAATCCATTATAAGGCATCCTGCAATACCAGAGAGGTAGTCTTTTGTCACATAAGGAAGGGCCTCAGAAAAATGTCACCCAAGACCAACCAAGACATCCTATGATGTTCTTTCAGATGATAGCATTAGGGCTTTTGAAGATACGTTGGAGTCCCCAAGACCACCTCTAGGCTTGATAATTTGCTAGAGGGACTCAGAGTACAGTAAGCATCTAGTTGTACTCACAGCTATGATTTATTACAGCAAAAGGATACAAAGCAGAATCTGCAAAGCAAAAAGGCTTATGGGGAGAAGTCTAGAGGAAACCAGGTGTGAGCTGCCAGGAGTCCTCTCAGTGGAGTCACACAGGACACACTCAATTCCCCCAACAATGAATGGTAACAGCACCGTGAAGTGTTTCTACCAGGAAAGCTCATTAGAGTCTCAGTGTACACTGTTTTTATTGGGCACTGGGCATATAGGCACCCTCTGCCTAACACATACCAAAATTCCACACTCCCAGAGGAAAGCAGGTGTTTAGTAGGAACCATATTGTCTGTGCAATGTAGGCACAGTGAGCCACCCTGATCAGAGGCTGGTGGGAGCTCTCTTGAAATCCAAGTCCCCAGACACCAGCCCAAGGCCAGCCTCTCCAGCAGATCTTTCTAGAGACACAGTCTGAGACCTGCTGTGTTAACCCTTTTCTGCTCAGAGAAACTATTGCACAGTGCTCATCAACAGAGGTCCTGGAGCCAGACTACCTGGGTTTACATCCCGGCCTGCCGTTTGCTGGGTAATTGTGGGCAAGTTGTTTAAACTTTATGTGCTTCCGTTTCTTCATCTATAAAATGAAGATAATAATGGGACCTACCTCATAGAACTTATGTGAGGATTAAATGAGTTAGGCTGTGTAAAGCACTTAGTGCCTAGCACATAGGAAGCATCAAGTAACACCTACTAGCGTAATTGCTGTTGTTCTTATTGCTATTGTTGTTGTTATTATTGAAGGTTCAGTAGTACTCAATGTATATGCTTGGCTGCAGTAGGGGAACTTCCCAAAAGAATGGCACTCCTGGTAATTAGAATTTTCCTGCCCACACTGTACCTGGTCCAAGGCAGGGCTGGAAAATGGGCTTTTCCATACACAAGGACGTTTAGAATCTTAGGGGTGCAGTGGCATGGGGACCCAGTTACTGATGGTTTCCTGAGCACTTGTGAATTCATCCTGGAGAAAATTCTGATGAGAGTGTTTGATGGAGAGAGGAAAGGCTGAAGGTGCAGGGTAACTCTCCAACTTCAATGGTCTGATGATAGTAACAGAATGAACTAGACATCCTTCTTCTAGCTGCTTCCTCATGCAATGGGAAGAACACCTGCCCAGCTTCTAGTTCCAGAGATGCCACCAGCTTGCTAAGTAACCTCAGACCAGCCTTGCCACTCTCCAAGGCTGGACACTATGCTTTTAGTCTCCCAGCTCTGACAAATTGTGCTTGTAGGTACAAAGTAGGTTCACTACCTGCTGATTATCACTGCAGCCTGTTGCACCTTGGGCTGCACGTCGCCTGCTTGCCTGAGTCTGGTGAGGCAGAATATTCATATACCAGTTAAGTGAAGTGGGTTTATTCCTTACAGGTAGGCAAATAGGGCCAACAGAAGCCTAGGATTCATGGTGAGCCAGTCTCTCAAGGCTCAGGAAAGCTGCCCAGGATGAATGGAGTCTTGTTGCAGTGTGCTTACTTGGTCTGAAGCTGAGGGACCCAGGAAAACAGCCTGTCCTGGGTTTTATACCTTGGGGAACATGTATTGCTGGGCTAAAGTGTTGAAGGACACATTCTCTTTCTAGCAGGGACAGGAACAAGACCTAGCTATTCTGGCCAGGCCATCTTTACATCAAAATGTTACATTTCCAGTTTCTTATTTTTTATTTATTTATTTATTTGTTTTTGAGATGGTGTCTCACTCTGTCACCCAGGCTGGAGTGCAGTGGTGTGATCTTGGCTAACTGCAGCCTCTGCCTCCTGGGTTTAAGTGATTCTCCTGCCTCAGCTTCCCAAGTAGCTGGGATTACAGGTGGCCACCACCATGCCTGGCTAATTTTTGTATTTTTAGTAGAGATAGGGTTTTGCCATGTTGGCCAGGCTGGTCTCGAACTCCCGACCTCAGGTGATCCACCCTTCTCAGCCTCCCAAAGTGCTGGGATTATAGGCATGAGCCACCATGCCCAGCCCATTCCCAGTATCTTCTATAGTGATTCTTGAGAACTACAAGTGAGAAAGCAGGGAGAACTGGGTTGGTCCAAGGCCACCTGGAGAACTGTTCTGCACTCGAGGCCTCTCTGGGGCTGAATCTGGGTTAATATGCTGGCAAATTCCAAGGTCCCCATGTCAAAGTCAGGGTTTCTTTTAGGTTGACATAGGCAACAAAGACCTGCTTCAGTTCCCTGACTCCTTTCCCATGGCCTTATCCTTTCACTGCCTCTTCACTGCCCACACTGTGTGTAATTATCCACCACATCTGCCTTGGAGGTCATGGCTATGTCTGGTCAGGGACCATGGGTCTATGTTTGCCAGTGGTCAGGGGCTGCAAATGTGTTTGGGTGGTGTCTGCACCATGACTATCTCTGTAGACACCATCTTTCCCTATTGTGTGTTGGGCAATGTGGAGATCTGAATGGGCTATCACTCCTCTTTCCAGGTGACAGTGCAGTGGGAGAAAGACAACAGGTGGCATTGGATGGGATTTTGGGTTGTAAGTGACAGAAACTCAATTCTAGCTAATTTCAGGAGGGAAAAGGAATGGATTGGATTAGAACTGAATCATTCAGAAACGCGGGGGGAAGGCTAGCCCCAGAGGCTTAGGGAGTATCACCAGGACTTGGCTCCCTTGTCCCCTCCCTTCCTGGGTGTCGGCTGTGTTCTCTTGAAGCTTTTCTCCTCTTGCTGGCAACATGGCAGTTAGCAGTTTTCAGCAACGCCAGCAAAGAAATGATTCTTTTTCCTAACAGAGTAAACAAATGTTCTCAGATCACTCTTCACTTGGCCTACTGGAGGTCGTGCCCATCTCTGCCCTAGTCCCTGTAGCCACAGAGATACAGTTGGCTCACATGGACTGAGAGTGGAGGAAGGGAAGTTCCCCAAGGAAAATATAGGTTCTCTTTCCAGGAAGAAGAAGATATGAATATTGAGCTAATCTGGTCCCTCTGCACAAGAAGCTCATGGTCTTATCTGGCAAAGCAGACACAGAAACAGACATAGAAACTAAGGAAGGGGCTCCAACTAAAGTAAAGGCAGAGCGGACTCTCTTCTCTCCTAAAATCTTTATATCAGTGAATTTCAGGAACAAAGATAGAGGAAAGAATGTCCACTGTGCAATTGGAGCCATGACACCTCTGTGTGCATGTGTGGGCACGTGCATGCATACTGAGCATGGCAGAGCAGAAGAGCAGATTCCATGAAGGAAATGACCTTTGCCCAGAGCCTGCAGAGCTATCCCTGTTGCTGCCCCACCCACATCCCTTGGGCACTGTGCCCTTGTATGCTTCCCTGGCAATTTCCCTCTGCCAGGATCTCACAGCAGTGACTGGCAGAATTGGTGGGTGAATATCTCAGCTTCCTCTTCTTCCCCTCTAAGGACCCAGTGGGAACTGCCCATGCCAGGGTCCTGCTCAACAGTGCCCCCTGGATTGGTTCCAGTCCCTTTCGTTTCATTTCTCTACTTCCTTACCCATGCCTTTTGGGGTCACTTCCCAAATACATATCTTTATCTCAGGGTCTGCTTCTGGAAGAGATTAGCTAAGACAGCCTGGAAAAATGCTTACGATGTGGATAGATGGAAGTGGCAGGTAAAGAGAGGTGAGCGAGATGGAGCAGGAGGAGGGACTCATGTGAGGGAAACTGTGGCGATGGAATAGTGCACGCAGAGCAGAGGAGCAGTGAATTCAGTGTGGCCTGGGCAGCGCTGTTCACATCTTTCTAATGGATCCACAGTAAGATGTGCATCTCATAATGTGTTACAGTATGTTCACACCTACAGACACGCAGGCCTAAAAGAGAATTTTCATGAAATGAAAACTTCCTATGTACGATGCATACCTATTCTATTCCATTAAAAATTCCTGCTCAAGATATGCTAAAATAAGGTGATGTCTCACTCCTAGGGTGGGATCTGCAGTTTGAAAAAACACTGGGCTAGAGGGAAGGGTGTAGGAAACAGGGAGGCAGGACATGAGAGAGAAAGCTAGGTTAGATCAGACCTCAGAGGAGCTTGATAGTCACGTTGAAACATTTGCACTTGACTCCATTGCAGGCTTCTGAGGAAGGACATGATAAATTCCTAGCTTAGATGCAAGAAGATTCTTAGGGGGATGGGCTGGAGGAGGCATAGAGACTGCTGAGGAATCTGTTGCCAGTGTCCAGCTGAGAAGCTGTAGGGTCTGCATTAGTGCTAGGGCAGGGGTGGGAGGGGTGGGAGCAGATGCTGGAGGCAGTGGGCTGCAGTGGCTAATTAGAGGAGGAGACTGAGGAAGGAGAGGAGGAAACATGGGGTTCCTGGCTGGCCCTCTAGGAGGCGGGTGAGGCCATTACCTTCCTTGGTTGTTGATGAACTATTTATCAGGGCATGAAACTTTCATTAATATTATTCCGGTCTGAGAGTCTGGAAATGTCATAAAGAACTTGTTGAGTGGTCAAGCAGCTTGGACTTAATGCACCCTGGAAGCAGAAATGTTCCCAGGGCTGCTGTAAGTGGGACGTAGCCCTGCTGGAAGAGCTTGCTTTTTGATGGATTTCATTCTTACCCCTCCTCAAATCACCCTGTTCTCCTCTTGAGTGAGGCCGTTGGGGTCCCCCTAGCCCATCGACCTACTTACTGCACAGTTAACATGAAGCCAGGCTCAGGGACTGTGGGGGTGGGGCTGCCTTCTCTCCTTTCATTCTAAAACACTTACCTGGCCAGGGCCCTGCTGGATGCCAGGGATGCTATTAATAATTTGGTTCCTCCTCTTCGGAGCTTGTGGTCTTGTTTGGGGGAAGCAGACACAGAAACCAACATAGAAACACAGAAAGGGCCTCTACCTAAAATAAAGGCAGAATGGATTCTCTGCTCAAAACCTGGACAATCAATGAATTTCAGGGGCAAACGGAGGAAGGAAGGGAAACTAACTTCATGAGCTGCACTATGTGTCACATGCATGCCTGTTGCTTTATGTATCTTGGATAACTTTTGTCCTAAAATAACTGAATCAGTGATTTATGGGTTTGTGGACCTCCCTCTTAACCCCATCAGAGTGATGTGATGGGCATCTGGGAGAGGGGACTTTAAATCCCAACATTTTGGGAGGCTGAGGTGGGCAGATCACCTGAGGACAGGAGTTCAAGACCAGCCCTACCAACATGGTGAAATCCCATTTCTACTTAAAAAAAAAAATTAGCTGGATGTTGTAGCATGTGCCTGTAATCCCAGCTACTAGGGAGGTTGAGGCAGAAGAGTCACATGAACCCAGGAAGCGGAGGTTGCAGTGAGCTGAGATCACACCACTGCACTCCAGCCTGGGCAATAGAGTAAGACTTTATCTCAAAAAAGAAAAAAAAAACCCCACAGATTTTTGTTTTCTACCTCAGACCTCTGCAATCAGACTCTGTAAATGCCCCAATAAGAATGGAGGGGAGAAGTCGGACACCCAGGAATGTGCATTTCCATAAGGCCTCCAGGCTGTTCTTATGTGCTAAGGTTTGAGAATCACTGAGGAGGCAGATCTTATTATCTCCATTTTGCAAATGGGGAAACAGAGGCTCCAGAAATTTCAGAAACTCAGCCATACTCAGTCTGTTAATATCTTACTTCACATCCCATGCATCAGACCTACTGGTGGGTTCCTCAGGCTCACTGCCCTCTCTCAGAATCTCTGAGTCTCAGCACTGTGGTTCCTCTCACCTTGCAGAGCCTCACTATTGCCCATGCTGCTCAGTTGGAACCTCCTCCATGAAGTCCTCCAAGATGCTTTACCCTCCTCCTCTTCTCCAGGGGGAATTCTCCCTGCTCCAGGCTGGGAAAACAGCTTACCCAAAGCCTAGAGTGATCCTTGTCTATCTATGGCATCTTTTCCCCCAGAAAGCATCTCGTACACTCCATGTGTACCGATATATGGAACCTGGTGGGACTGTTCTGTCTCTGATCCCTCAGCATCACCACGGAGGGTAGGTTCTGACTGGCAGGACTTAGGGTATCAAAGTGGTTTCATGGAGGAGGTGGTATTTGCACTGCGCCTTGCAGGATGAGGTAACCCACCCCTTTATGCCACCAGCAGCTTTAGTGTGTCTTTGGCAGTTAGCAGCTGAGTGTAGAGAGCAGAATGAGATTCATAATGTCCATGACTAATGGAGTTTGTGAGTCTATCCCCAGGTCACATAAGGGTAGGGGATTTAATTCAGTTCAACACGTGTTACTGAAGAACCTACTGTGTGCTTATAGGTGCAGCAGATCCAAAAGTGAATAACACCCTGCCCCTGCCCTTATCAAGGGGACTTCCAGCTGTTTTGAAAAAATCACTATCAGATTGCTTAAAGGTTACACACACACACACACACACACACACACACACACACACTTGGTTATTTTTCAGAGGCTCAAAACTTTAAAAACTATTCAAATAAAATGGAGGTCTTGAAAGTTGAACTTAGTGGAATTAAGCCAAGAATCCCTTTTAAATGCAAATGATGATTGCCAGGGAAACAGGTAAGAATGGAGAGAGTTTCAGAGACAGTTCAAGGTGATGGAAGACTGTCTGTCCTAGTTGTCACTATGGTGGCTCTTTCTCTGGCTAGGAAAAAGGAATTGCAATGGTGGGAAATGCCTGGTTTTCTCCCAGGCTGGGCAGGGCAGATCCCAGAATCAGCAGAGTGCCTCCTGAGGCAAGGTTGTTTTTAATGAGACCCTCAGGACCCCTGGAGCAGGCAGCTGGCAGTGATGATGCTGACGCTACAAGCTGCAAAGCAGCAGCTGGATCTCTGGGAACAGGCTCCTGGGTCAGGGAAGGGGGTAGTGGGAGGTGTTTTCTTTCTAAAGCAGAGTGTGGAAAACCAGAATTTTATTGAATCATCGTAAGTGGGTCTTGTATTTGAATTTTTTTTCTGTCTATGCATGTGTAAGAGCAACGGTTGATGATTAGGTATGAGGCTGAAATTGATGCCAGGTTAATTAAGTTGTATTTGTAGGAAAAGTCGCTGTCAGGTGTGCTATTTTTCCTCTCCCAGGGGTGGTGGGGGAGGCACTGGGTCCCTAAAGTCCATTTTGAGGCAATGACAGTCTTCTGGTAGCTGCTGTCTTCACTGGTGTGTTGGTACAAGTCAACCCAAACATGCAGGGTGGTGACAGATGATAGCACACACAACAGATAATCTGGGTGCCTTTGGCCTATTTGTGTCATCTAGGAGCAAAAGGCCTTGCCAGGTGAGGAACTGCTTTGAGGTATCACAGGTGCAGGGTTTCCGGCATCTCCTTCAATGTGCCCTGAATGGAGTGACCCACTCACCTTAGCCATTCATGGGCTTCACAGACTCTTCTGGAAGGAGGAAAGGTGGGCCAGGGTGAGGGGTGTGGAGAAACAAGCACTGGAGGTGTTCCTGGGCCACACTGAGAGTCGGGCTGCTATGTCTTGTGGCCCAATAATGAGATGCAGATGAACTAGGGAGGAAGAGAGTTTTTATTTCTGTAACTGGTTACAGGGAGAAGGCCTGGGGAATATCACTCAACCAACTTAAAATTGCAAAGTTTTCCACAGCTCATATACCTTCTAAGCTACATGTCTACGTGTAAGTGTGCACTCATCTAAGACATGAAGTGATTAACTTCTTTTAATCTATAACTAGGATGTGAGTTCTGAGGACCTTCCTCTGGAGCCTCAGTACATTTACTTAATCTAAATGGGTCCAGGTGCTGGGCTGATTGCCCTTATCTTTTCTCCAGCTAAATCACAGAAGTTTTGGGAGTTCCTTTAGACTCCCAGTAAACTTGTTTGTGGAGGCCTAGGGAGTTCCTTCAGACTCCCAATAAAACTTATTTAATCCTAACTGGGTCCTGTTAAGAATTCCTTCATTATCTTGTCATGCTTCAAGGCCCAGGAAAGGCCTAAGCAAAACTCTGGGTGGGTTTTAGTTACATTCTAGGCTTTGTATAAAGGCACTGGCCCTTTCAGCTTTTAATATTTAACTTAACCACTCAGTCAGTACTAAAACAGTTGTTTGTTATGGTGGCCTGCATTGGTAAGAGCTGGCCTGCCACAGAGGGGCTCTGGGCACTGGGTTCCAGCTCCATCTCCACTTTGCTTCCCTGTCCTCTTGGGCAAGTCCTTTCTCTTCAGATCTTATCCTCCCCAGCTTTAACCTGATGGCTTTGACCTAGACTGTCTTCAAGCATGCTCACAACTCTGATGTTTTGAGTCCGTGGTTTCAGAATTGGACCACAGGCATTTCTCAGCAATCGTAGGACAACCTTGGGGTAACTGTATCATGATTACGAATTTTGTTTTGGGTCTTTCCTTCCAGATATTTTCATCTCTTTGTTCCCGGTTTTCACTGTTAATTTTAGCTCCTCATTTTCTTCCCCACCCTTTCTTCATAAAGGATTCTGGAGGCAGAACTGGTTTCGAATCCAGGCTCTATCACTCTGTCTTTGTGACCCTGGGCAGGTAACTCAGTTTATCCAATCCTCAGTTTTCTCATTTGTCAAAAGGGAATAAAAATAACACCTATCCTTAAGTTTTTGTTAAATGGACTATTATATGTGCACTATTCAGTGTATAGTATATTACTATATTGTCTGGCCTATAGTAAGTGTATTACATTTCTCTTGCTGCTGTAGCAAATGACCATAAACTTAGTGGCTTGAACAAACAGCTGTTATCTGACAGTCTGGAGGTCAGAAGCCCAGCGTGGGGCTTGGTGGGCTATCCGGGTGTCAGCAGAGCTGCGTTCCTTCTGGAGGCTGTCAGGGAGAATCTTTTTTCTTGCCTTTTCCAGCTTCTAGGAGCTGCCTACATTTCTTGGCTCATGGTCCCCTTGGATCTTCAAAGGCAATAATTGCTGGTCAAGTCTTTTTTACATGACGTCACTGTGTACTCACCCTCCTGTCTCCCTGTTGCTCTTTTAAGGATGCTTGTAATTATAGGTCCACACGAATCATCCACAGTGATGTCCCTACTTTAAGGCCAGCTGACTAGCAACCTTAATTTTATCTGCAATCTAATTCTCCATTGCCATCTAACCTCACATAATCACAAGTTTTGGGAATTAGGATGTGGGTATCCTTGGGGTGCCATTATTCTGCCTACTATGGTAAGCGTTCAATAAATAATAATTTTTATTAATGTCATTACTCTCTCCTTTCCCTTAGGAAATAGGAGTGCAGGACACAAGAAAAGGGCTTGGGGAGGGGGATGTTAAAGGTTTCAAAGTAGCCAGATGCATCTTCCTTTTCATATTCAGCATGTGCAGTCGGTAGGTGAGTCTTGTGTGTAGACTTTGCCTTCCTACCAGGCAGCCTGTCACAGAAGGGTTAGGTTTTACTTGGAGGTGTTGCAGAGGCTGGGAACTTGGAGCACTTGGGCACGGGAGGAAGTTTTCAGTTTAATATCAGATGAAAGTTTTTAAAGGTCGCAGCTCTTCCAAGTTGGGATGGGAAGGCACTCCCTGTCCTTGGAGGTTTGTAAGAAGAGGCCAAGTGCTAAGTGTTTCCAGACATTCCTCCCCTCAAGAATTCCTTGGCTCTACTGTAGACACACCTCCGGAGTCTTCTGAGGAGGGCCTGGGACTCTGCATTTACGGGCAATTTGGAGTGAGGCATTTGGAGACATTTTAGTCATTTTAGTGTGGGTTGGGAGATTGGCCCAAAGGGGCTTCTGCTTCTGAGATGCTTTGCTCCTCAAATTCTTGCTTCTGAAATCCATTTTTGCTTTTCTAAAAACAAAATGCAATGTCTGTGTCAATCTTGATAGCTCCTTTGTGAGGAAATGACCTCTCTCCAAGGGCGTGATTCAGTTTCCTCTGAGACACTGGGGCTATACTCCAAGTGCGCTCACCCTGAAATGACTTGAGGGTCCCTCTCTGCAAAATATAGGCTGACTCTGAGGCTCAGGGAGACAGTGGCACCCCCAGAGGCCACTGCTCTGCCCACAGAGGTAATTTTTTGAAAATTCTTAGACTTTCATTTTTGCCAGGTATCTTGATGGAAACTTAAAATTGGTTTCCTTTCCCCAGTGCATTTTCTTCATATGAACTTAAGTTGCCAGTATTTCTGGCATGACCTAATATGTTGTTATGCCACCCACATCATTTTTCGTCACGGAGAAGGTAAGAAGCTCGGCACTACTTCCCAGGTGCAGTCTGCAACTTCTGTCTTGGAGTCGCCGTGGCCTCATGTTGATGCAGAAGCCCAGGCTCCACTTTGATGCATGGAGTCAGAATGGGGGGCGTGGTGGGGTGTGTGAGGGGCACAGCATGGCAAGGCTAGAGTCTGCTTGTGAAGCAGGCTACACAGGTGACTTCAAATGCAGACTCAAGTTTGGGAACCACCATCAATGCCCAGTCTCATGGGAAAACACATCTGAAGAGAGGAATGATATGCCCAGTCTAAGACCATCTTTGACTTCAACTTCAATCCTTATCTCTTTCATTTGCAAATACTCCAGCCACAGTGAACTTGTCCTCATTGCTTGAACGTGGTCTAAAGAGTCAGAAGTTCCTTCTGCCTGGTGTGTCTGTTTTTTTTCGGATTGTCACATCTAACTTAAAGACCCAACCCAAAGACACCTCTTTCTAGAAGCCTGCCCTGTTATCATCTCAGGCTGCAGTCGCACCTCTTGCCTCTGTGTGTGTCTTTCTTTTTGTTGAAGTTATGACAGGTAAATGAGTCATGCTGAGAGTTCTAGACAGTATTTCTGGCTCTGTCTCCCTCATGGTTGTTCTGGGAGTAACTTGCTGGCAATTACTCCATTCTTCTCTCTCTAGCCCTCTGACTGGCCCACCACTCTCACCTCCCATCCTCCCCATCCCACCCCCATGACTAGCCCACACTCTGGCACCTGGGAGTCACTCTCCAGGCCTGTGGAATGAAGGGATCACTCTTCTTGAACTTGGGTCTAGTGTGCCCACCCAGCCTCAGTGGCTGTCCCCAAATGCCCTGTGGTTGCTAGAAGTTCTGGGTGTGCCAGTTTTGTGAATCCCTGATGAAAATAGAGACAGAGCAGTATGCTAATCAGGGAAAGATTGTCTTTATAGAGTACAGCTGATAAGATCATTTGCATATTCTGGTTCATTGTTGTATTTCGAGTAAGTTACATTATTTCTTAAAGGAACTGGGGTTGAGTAGTTTGTAGGAAGATTTAGCAACAGCTGGACTGTCAAGAGCAGGTCAGGTCTCAGAAAACAAAGCTAGGTTGGAAGCTAGGGATGACAGAGAGGCAGATATTTTAAGTCAATATAAGGAAGGGCTTTGTCGGTGGGAGTTGCCAGGAATAGAAGCGGCCTTCACCTAAAGGTAGTTAAGTTCCCCTGCACTGGAGGTGTGCGAGCAGAAGGTGTGACAGAGAGCGAGAGGCATGGGTCACATGCATTCCAGTTCCAAGGGTCACTCATTGTTGGGTTAATGCTTTCCTTCCTGCAACCCTTGATGTCTATACTTTGGATGGGGATAGTATAGTCTATTACTTCCCAGGGCTGCCATAAAAAATAACCAGAGACTGGGTGACTTAAAACAACAGAAATTTACTAGCTCACAGTTCTGGAGGCTAGAAGTCCAAAATTAAGGGGTCAGCAGGGCTCTGCTTCCTCTGAAGACGAGGGCAGGATCCCTCCTTGCCTCTTCCAGCTTGGGTGGCTCTGGTGTTCTTTGGCTTGTGGCCCCATCACTCCAGTCTGCCTCCATCTTCACGTGGTCGTCTTCCTTTTGTGTCTCTGTGTCCTATTCTCTTCTTACAGCGATATCAGTCATTGGATTTAGGGCCTGGTCTCAATCCAGGATGATTTCATCTCAAGATCCTTAACTGATTATATCAGCAAAGACCCTATTTCCAAATGAAGTCACATTCTGGGGTTCCAGGTGGACATGAATTTTGTGGGGACACTAGGCAATCCCTTACAAATAGCATTTAAAAATGACACCAAGGCAGCGGGCTCATATTTAGAAGTTCCATGTTCTTTTTGGCCAGGCCTCCTGTGTGTATACACTGAAGTAGGGCCAAAAGTGGTGGGGGATGGGGGCAGTTGGGAGGTGAACTGATGCTTTTTGCCTTACTCTATATCCAGTAGGCACTCCTGTAGTCAGCTGCAGTTGTGTACATGCTGTTGGAGTCCCAACTCAAGGCCCCACAGCACTTCTCTGGGTGTCTGCCTCTAGGCCACTCAGCCCCATGTGACAGCTCTGAAAATCCATCTCTGTGCTGTCTCAGGAGTGGCCAGTGTAACTAACCACAGCTCAGTGGCGGTGCACTGAAGCCGGTCACCATGTTCATGCTGAGGCCATGCTTCTGGTAGACAGCTCCCAACAGGCACTGAGCTGAGTGGAGACACAAAGGCATACCCACTCCTGAGAAACACAGGACTCCTCTGATGGATGACCTTAGCTTGGGGACTCGCCATCCACCTCGCTGAGCACCCCTAAAATGGCACTGCAGACTAAGGCTCTTCTATGTTCCTCTTTTCCCGCTTACCCTGGCTCCCATACTTGGGATCCAACCTGCATTCTGGTGTGATGCTCTGTCCTCTAGTGATATTGGAGATGGGCCTTTTATTTGTTCTTCCTACTCTTCATTGTGTTTTGGAGAAGACATTGGAAGTTTTGGACTTAGATGGCTGCCATTACCTGGACTGGCCAGCACCCCCTTGCACCTGACATTTTGTCATGTTTCTCATAGCACTTCTCACACAGAAAGGGCTCAGAAAAGACAGTGGTGCTCTGAAGCTGGCTGGTAGTGGCTCATGAAAGCTAAGGTTAAATTCTCAGGAGTTTTCCAAGCTGGTTGACTTCACTTTTGTTCCTTGAAATTGGCAGTGATGAGAATATTCACACCACGGATATCTACAAACACTACAAACTAGTGCCTCCCGCAACCCCCAACTGTTTAGTAAACATTTACCAGCATACCACTAGCTGTTTACATTTATATTTCTCCACTAGCCTGTGCTCTCCCAGGCTCTCCAGAGCTCACTCACTGCATTGCTTTGCTCTTTGAAGGCCCCAGTGAATGTTGAGTGAACGAATGAATCCTACTGAGTGTTCCAGTCACTTATTGCTGTTTAACAACCCATCCCAAACTTAGTGGTAAAAACAACCATTTTATCATGCTCAAGGAGTCTGTGGATGAGAAATTCAGACAGACCACAGCAGGGATGGCTTATCCTGTTCCATGACGAGTAGACGCTCAGTTGGAAACCTTGATGGGCTGAGTTGACTCAAAGGCTGAGCTTACTGAGACTATTGACCAGATAACCTGACACAGCCTTTCCACGTGGTTTTGGCTTCTCCAGCATGATGGCTGGGTTTTGAAAGAGAATCCCAAGAGAGCCAGGAAGCAGCTGCACAGCCTTTATGAAACCTTGTCTTAGAAGTTCCATAGTGTCACTCTCACCATACTCAATATTGATCAGAGCAATTACAGTGTGCTCAGGTCCAGGAGGAAGGGACACAGAACCCACCTCTCAAGGGGAGGATTGTTTAAGAGTTTTAGGTGGGTGATGAAAAATGAGAACACATGGACACAGAAAGGGGAGTACTAAACACTGGGGTCTATTGGGGGGAAAAGGGGAGGGCCAGTGGGAGGGGGAGGTGGGGAGGGATAGCCTGGGGAGAAATGCCAAATGTGGGTGAAGGGGAGAAGAAAAGCAAAGCACACTGCCATGTGTGTACCTACGCAACTGTCTTGCATGCTCTGCTCATGTACCCCAAAACCTATAATCCAATAAAAAATTAAAAAAAAAAAAAAAAGGAGTTTTGGTGCCATGTTTTAAAACTGCCTCACTGACTAAGGCAAGGACCTCCATTTATTGAGCACCTACTTCGTGCTAGACATTTTATATACATTACCTCTACTTCTTCACAACTACCTGGAAGATATTGTTATTATTTCCATTGTGCGGATGAGGGCACTGGAGGCTTAGAGAGGTTAAGGAGCTTGCCTAAAGTTGCACAGCTATAATTCACTGTGACCCTTCCACTAGGACATACTTCTTTCATTAGTGAAGGGTCCTGGGGAAGACCAGGGTGACTGAGATCCAGTCTTGCTTCAGAGCACAAAGACCAAATGCTGCCTGGCATGCATATAGCCCTGGGGCATCTTAGCGTCCAGACAACCGGCGCTGGGTATGAGCAGTGATTTAACTTCCTACAAACCAGTCAAGGCAATTTGTGCTCAAAGTGCTGAGTATTTGCTCTTGTCCAGGCTAATTCAGCTTCATAACCTCAAGTCTGAAATCAGTCGAGTAGAGTACTTTAAATTAGCTGTAAAATTTCAATCCAATTGCTAAACTGCCTAAATTATCAAGTTTGCTTATTGCTAGTTGAATGCATGCATAATTAATTTTTTCTAAAGTCTGGACTAAAAGCTGCTGGAATTAGATCTTTTTCTTGAATTAGCTTCAAATGTCATAGTGAAGTGTTTAGTTTTATGATGTAATCCAAAGCCGTACGTAAGTTTAAAGAACTTTTAGTTGAGATTTGTATTTGGGAGGGATATGAGTTAGAGGACTCAATTATTTTAAAATTAAAATAATATTCTAACTAATTGAGAGTGAATCGAGTCTCTATTAAATTGAAATATGAATCATAGTATTATCATGACTATTAACATTATTATCAGGATTAATGGCTAACATTTGCTAAAATCTTTCAGAATGTAAGCTTTGTGAGGGCAGAGATATCTGTCTGTTGCGTTCATTACCTGTTTTATCTTCAATGTGTTGAATAAACAGTTGCTGGCACATAGCAGACCCTCAGTAAATGTTAGCTGAATGCATCAGTTAGTTATCTTTTCCAGGATCACACTAATTTTGGGACTTTGTGCCCTGCGTGCTTTTTTCTTAAGGGTATAGACACACCACTGAAGTTCATGAGGTGTTTTCTGAGTTGAAAATGAACTCAGTCTAATTTTGGAAGTTCATGAGATATTTCTGAGTTGAGAATTAGTCTGATTTTGATGGTTATCACTGGTAGTTTTTATATTAAGACAGCATTTCGTTGTTTTCTTCACTCCCCAGCAGTGCTATACAGTAGAAATTCCTGTGATGCCATCCTGGTTAACATAGTGAAAACCCATCTCTACTAAAAACACAAAAAATTAGCTGGGCATGATGGCATGCACCTGTAGTCCCAGCTACTTGGGTTGCTGAAGCAGGAGAATCGCTTGAACCTGGGAGGCGGAGGTTGCAGTGAGCAGAAATCGCGCCACTGCACTTCAGCCTGGGTGACAGAGCAAGACTCCATCTCAGAAAACAAAAGAAGTTCCTGTGTGATGGAACTGTTCTATATCTATACTGTCTCAAACAGTAGCTACCAGCCACATGTGGCTAGTGAGTACTTGTAATGAAGGAACTGAATTTGTAAATTAAATTTGATTTGAATTAATTTAAGTTTAAATAATAGTGACATGTGGCTAGTGGCTACCAGGGTTAGACAGTGCCGCTCTCCAGTTTAAAAGTTTTAGTAGGTTGGTGTCCTCTTAAAAGTCATCTTATTCAACTCTCCTTCTTCATTTTTTTAACAGAGAATGGAGACCTCTCACACTGACTCCTTTTTTTTATTGGGTAGTCTTTGCCGGCTTGAAAACTTAGTTTCCCAATTCCCAGTGGTCTCCCAATTTGTAAACAAATTCTTTTTGCTTCTCTTTTCTCTTTTGGTTCTCTGTGTTCTGATCATTTCTCTACCCTCTTGCTGCTGAGCTAAGGAAAAGCACAGGAAAGGAAGGGAAAATGAAGTCTGTCCTGCGTTGGTCGGTCTTTGGGCCACTGCTCAAGCTCCTGTAGTCTTCATGATGCTTCCATTGGTCACCCGATGCCAGGTATCCACAGCCACGCCTCAGTCATAATGATGAAAGCAGGATCGTGACATTAAGTACCGTCATGTGGTGAATAATACCACCTCCCTGCCAGCCTCATCCCTCATTCAGAGATCTTGCCTATTAATTAGGTGGTGTTATGCCCACTTTACAGATGTGAAAATTAAGGCCCAGAAAGACTAGTGGCACGGGGATTTAAGCCAGGGCTTGACTGGTTTCAGATTTGGTCTTGGCTGCCTTCTCTGGATGCTTCTCACCTAGTGATCCTTTATGGCTGTTGTTCCAGGATATCTGGATACCCTTGGCTGCCAGCAACAGAAGAGCCATGCAGGGTGACATAAACCACACGGAAATGGAGGTGCTCACAATGAGAAGCCTATAGGTAGGGTGGGATTCAGAGGCAACTCCATCCTGTAATAGGGCTCACTGAGTCATGAGGCACATGGATGCTTTTAGAAGCCCATAAAAATGTTTTAATTTATTTTAAAATAAGAAGAAAAGATAAAAACCTTGTAGGTTGGAGAAAATATTTTGATGTAATATTAATATATTCATCTTAATACTGATGCAGTATTAAAATGGAGGAAAGGGCTCAAAAAAGGCAAAAATACATGGATCATCACAATGCAACTCTCTTTAATATCCCAAGTGACCTTTGCTTTATAGTTCATTGTCCCAAATTTTCCAAGCACATACTTCCAGGAATTGTATGTTCTCATTGGGTTACACCTAAACCAATCACAATCAAGAAAAAAAGGGGTGAGCCAATTGGTTTGGAACAAGGCACCAGTATTCCATACAGCATGGCTTTATTGGGGGAAGGGTGACCCCAAATGAAAATCAAGTCTATCTAAAACGCAAGAAGAAGTTGAATGCTACGTGGCAGACCATCAGTGTCTACTATATCCATTTACAAATATCTGTGGGCAGAGAATGTTGACACTATTAGATGTAGGAGTGAAAGAATGGCTGTTCCTTTCAGGCTTGGTTTTTATCATCTAGTCTTAAGGAAAAGAAAGTGGCTTGTAATTGAAGGAGGCCCCAGCAGCAAATGTGCTTGCTTAGGCTGAATGCTCAGAATCAACTTAAAGATAAATAAGAAGGAGATGTTTTTGGCTTATCATATGATTACTTCTGGCATTTTCTATGAAAATTATTCCTTTTTATTAAAATAATAGCATAAACCTGAATAATCTGTATTTTTTTCTGTGAAAATAAAGGGGCAGTTTCGAGCATATCAAAAAATACATCAATACCAAGTGCAAATGAATTCCTTTGCTCATTAAACCTCAACTCGTCAGTCTCTTTTTAGATTAACTTTAGTGTTTTGTACCAGGCATGTATCAGAATGATCCCTTTCCTTACCCAGAGTGGTTTCTTAGAATCTGAAGCCTTGAGGATTTCACCTTTGGTTCTGACTGAGACTTCATTTCAAATTTGGTAACAAGTTTAACATTGATCAAGAAGACAAGCCCTTCTCTGAAAAGAGCAAGGCCTGTAAAGGACGCAGTTGGGGGAAAGGACGGAATGGCTGGGAGCTGCAGCCCCTGTAGGGTGAGTGCACGCGTGTGAATGTGTGCACGTGGCCTTTTCAGCTTCATAGGAGGAAGCTGGTGACCTGCAGGTAAGTTAAGCTGGCTGGAGGGGGACCCACACTTTGTCATGTAGCAAACCCTTGGCCTTCCTCTTGGGGAAAACATCCTGAGAATGTGCTGGCAGGGGGTTATTGGAGGCAGGGCGGTGTGCGAGGGGTAAGAGAGCAAGTTCCAGTTCCAGGTGCGGTTTGGATCACACAGACAGCAGAGAGCAAAGTGTTTTCTCTGAGGAAAAGGCAAGTACGGCAGCGTAGCTAATAGAAAAGCTTTGAAAAAAGCCACGGTTGTACTTTTTATATCAAAGAGAAAGAAAAAGGTGTTGCCACCTAAAGTGGGCAATTTCACAGCAAGCTCAAGTGTTTTGCAGCCAAATGGTGCCCAGAGCTGATAAAACCCCAGCAAAAGCCCAGAGAAGCCTCTCACTTCAGAAAGTGAGATTCAGGGGACATTTGTAGCCAGTAAGCTGCTTATAATTAGCTACCCCACCTTTTAAAATTTATGTGTTTCTTTATAACACGTGACTTTAGGATACCTGGGGTCACTGCAAAAACCTTAAGCACTTGGAGGAGTGGGTTGGAAGTCAGCCCAAGCTTCCAGTTTCTGCTTTGTTGAAGCCTCCCTGGTCTTTAGCCTCCTCATCTGTTAAATGAGCTAAAATTAAAATGGTGTATTGTTGGCCAAAGTTATTGTTATATCTTATATCTTGTAACTTTTCAGTTGCTACTTGTGATGGTGCTTAAGGGAAAGCTGCATTTTTCTAAAATTTTCTGTGCTTTTTGAGATGTGTCCTTATCTGATTAAAAACCATTTAGTTACAATTGGAACATATAGTCTTGAAACTTTTTTTCAGCAGAAAGGCCAGCTGCCCATGTCCAACTTCAGGCCCAAATGAACATGCCAATTTAAGACTCCAGGCTCTGCCCTGAATAGCTGTGTGACCGTGGGCAAATTAACTTCTCATCTGTAAAATCAGTTTTTTCCTTGGCATAATAGAGGGGCTAGACTAGATGGCCTCTGGGGTCTCTTCCAGCTCATTAGGTTTGTGCCTTTTGTCGTTGACTGAGCTTCAGGCTAGGGGACAGACACCGAGGAGAATGGCCATGGGGTTTTCACAGATCAGCCAGGACACATATCCTCTTCAAAACACCCTGATGGGTGCTCATCTGTCATCTGCCCCGTGTGGACACTTCTGTGTGACAGGGCAATCACTGCTTAGCCTTTCTCTCTTCCACTGCATACACTGCTGGTCAGGTTTTCCTAATGACACCAGCAGACCTGAGTGGGGACAGCTTACAGAGCCCTCTGGAATGTAGTCTCGATGATTCCTGCATGAGTCAGAAGAAAGAACAAGAGGCTGAGGAATAGCTTGTCTCAACTCTCTCCCTCTTGTTGATTTCATTCACATCACCTACACTCTTAAAGCCATAACCTATTTCCTGGGTGCATGGCCCCTATTCTTCCCCACCAAGTTTCTGGTGATCCAGGCACCCTTTCTCAGGAGGGATTTGGTCTCCAAGGAAGATGATGGGGAGGCCACAGATTGCCAACTGCTTGGCCTCCAGTCTCACTGGCTTATTCACAGAGAAAGTCCCGGAGTCAGGGTGGGCTCTGAGTGTCATGTGGACATCTGACACTGGGAGTCACAGCCCCAAATCAGCCAGCCAGTGGTTGAGGCTGACCTCCCTGAAGCTGGTCCCACACCCTCATGGCTCAGCTGCCTCATCTTGTTTAGGAAGCAAATCTTAGAGACCATGAAACACAGGACACATCTGAAAAGCGTCCAAGGTTCTCCCTGCAGTCTTCACTCAAGAAAGGCGGTTTCAAGCCTAGGCATTTCAGTGTTTCATGTTCTCACTATTCCCAAAGCAGGATGATGTCAATGGTGTCTTAGCAGTCACTTCCTTGTAACTTCTCTGCTGGTTCAGCCCTCCAGGAGCATCTGGAAGAGAAGTTCAAGGCAGAGGCAGAAATCAGTGCTTGTCGAGTGACTGAATGAATCCTTCCTCCAAAGAGGAAGCATTTTAGGCCACTGCATTGCAGAGCAGAGGATACAACTTTACATACACAATGTGCAAATGCTTGGTGTTGCTTCTGATAATAAAAATAACAGCAAGCACTCATCTAGAACTTTTCATGAGCCAAGGCTTTTAAAGTACAGCCGTTACCTAATCTAACTCCAACCTCATAATCCTATATAAGTATTGCTATCCCCGTTGTACAGAAACGGAGGCATGGAGTTGAGTGACTTGCCCAAGATCACACAGAGAGCAAGCAGTAGGTCAGGATTTGAACCCAGGCTCTTCACTTCCTCTGTACGATTTCACCTTTAGTTAAACAAGAGGTCCAACTAATTTTCTTACCTTATTAAAAAAAACAGCTTTTCTGAGATATTAATACAATTCACCTAACACACAATTCACCCATTTAAAATGTGTACTGTAAGTATTTTTGATATATTCACAGAGTTGTGCAACCATCACCACAGTCCGTTTAGGAACATTTTAATCATCCCAAAAAGAAACCCTGGAGCCATTAGCAGTCACTCCCATTTTTCTCCAATCCACCCAACCCCTGGCAAATGCCAATCTACTTTCTGTCCCTTTGGATGAACCTGTTCTGGGCACTTCCTAGAAGTGGAATTATACAATATATGGTGCTTTGTGACAGCCTCTTTCACTCAGCAGGATGTTTTCAAGGTTCACTTCTGAATCTATGCCCAGGCGGGTCCCACCGCTGCAGTGCCCCTTCTCCTTCTCCTGGTCAGGGCGTGCTCCCCTCTACTCTTCTCCCAAGGCCTCGCTACGCTCCTGAGCCCTGGCTTCCCTGTCTAAACTGTCCCCTGTTTAAGGTACATCAGGCTTTGGAGGCAGGCACACTTGCTGTGAATCCAGATCACTACATATTGTATGCTCCTTGGCAAGCCCCTTCACCTCTCTGAGCCTCAGTTTCTTCAACTGTGAAATGGGCATAAACCAGTCCCTGCTTTTTAAGGTGCTCTGAGGATTGAAGGAGAGAGTTGCCTGAACGCATTCCCTCCAGACTGTGACTGGCCTATGGGGCCAGGAGAATATGGATTTGACTCACCTTAGGTCTATCTTAAAGGGGAAGGGGAACCTCTGACATCATAGCTGTGGTTGAGTCCTTGATGAAGAGTGATCTTAACCACACTGCCTCTGTGAGGAGCCTTCCAGTTTGTAGGGGACAGTCACCCTGTTGTCTCATTTGACACTCCCAGCAGCCTGGGCAAGGGGGTATCATGGCCCCTCCCAGAGAATAGGTTCAGGATCTTTTCCAAGACCCCCTGGGAGGAAGTGGCAGAGCCAGTTTCTTCCCAAGTCCTCATTCTCTCTGCCTGAGGTCTCCTGACTCAGCTCTCAGGGCAGCAGGGTGCCTTCTCTCAGCGACCTGGGCCATGCCAGGTCCGAGGACAGGGAATAGTTTCCAAAAAAGGGCAGTGTGGGCGGTGGTTTCTCCTGGGCAGTCCTGAGCCCTAAGCCAGGCATCAGTGACCAGGAGCTTCCTTCCCTGGGCAGGTGAGTGGAGGTAAATGTGGGGGTGGGGCAGGGGTGGAGCAGCCTGGAAGGGGCACAAGCGTGCCTTTGGGTTGGCATGCTGCATGTTCACCTGGGATGTGGGCTAGGTTGTGGCCCCCTCTGTGAGGCCCTCTACTGCAGCCTTGACACATCATCTAGCAGTTCCAGATTCCCAGACAGTAGCCTGACTGGCCTTGGGCAGGGCTCCCTGGGTGCAGGTGGCCAGCAAAGCCTCTGGAGACCAGGAGGAGGGGTTCCTGGCAGTTGCACAGGGCAGGTGATGAAGGAGAGGTTCTGCACTGCAGAAAGCCCTGTGGAGCAACAGGCTGATCCCTCCTCTTCAACAATACACATGGGAAGCTGAGGTCCAGAGAGAAAAAAGCCTTTGCTCAAGATCCCACAGTAAATAGGTACAAGCTGCCTCCCTGTCTGTCCTTGGTTTGGGGCTCCTACCTGGCCCACCCCTGATTCTCAGTGCATTTGCTAGTGGCCAGCCTCAGTGTTCTGCGGCTCCCAGCTTCCTCCATATTCTATGCAGGCCAAGTTCCCTAGGAAGGTCCACAGAGACCACCGCAGGCCGTGAGGTCAAGGTCTCTGCTCGCCTGCAGCTTGCTTCCTTGGCTGCTGCCAGCGGCTCCTTGCTGCCTCCTCTTCCTCTCTTCCCAAGAGACTCTCTTCCTCCCTACCCTGCCTCCCACCCTAAGTCTCTCTGACTTTGTTACAACTACCCGCCCACCTTTTGTTTAACATCTCATTTCTTTTCTACTAGAAGACAGTATTTGAACAATTAGGATAATTGAAGTTTCTCTCCCACAGTTCTGGCCAAAATATATCCACCTCTCATGGGAGGGTGAGACACTAGCATCCCAGTGGGGCCAAGTTCTCTAGGCAGGTCCATGAGAACCGCCAAGGCAGTGAGGTCACTGTGTCTGCTTGGTCTGCAGCCTTGTGTGGAGACTTGTAGGCACTGGCCCTGTCTGCTACTTGCCAGTCCTGCGCATGCTGCCTGCGAGTTCAAGGGGAGGCCGGACCTTCGTGGGGCTCAACATTGCGCACCCCTCAGGACCGAGTCCAGCCCCTCCCAGTGCCCAGGACCACTGCCACTGAACTCTCCTGCCTCACCATCCCCAGCTCTTACTGTTGCCCCATTGTCCTTGGCTCCCAGCCAAATGGAGAGGCTCAGACATCTCTGCACCTGCCAGGTGACCTCACAGGGCAGACGGAGGGTTTGGGCTCTGCAGTTTGACTGTGCCTTTGAATCCCAGCTCAGCCACATGCCCCCTGTGAGACCTGGGAAGTTACAGAGCTGCCCTGGGCCTCAGGTTCTCCATCTAAAAAGTGAACATGAGGAAGACAGTGGTAGGCAGAAAAACGGCCCCCAGAGATGTCCTTGTCCTCGTGGCATAATCTGTAGGTATCTTACTTTCTACATGGGGACTGGACAGATGGGATTAAGTTAAGGATCTAGAAGTGGGAGACTATCCAGGGTTATCCAGGTGGGCCTGAAGCGACTGTAAGTATCTTAGAAGGGAGGCAGGTGGGTCAGAGGCAGAGAAGGAGCTGTGCCGACAGAAGATGGGTCAGAGGGATTGGAAGGTGCTGCACTGCCAGCTTTGAGAATGGAGGAAGGGGCCATGAGCCAAGGGTTACAGGTGGCCTCTAGAAAGTGGAAAGGCAAGAGAATGGGTTCTCCGCTAGTGCCTCTAGAAGGAATGCAGCCCTGCTGACACCTGAATTTTAGTCCAGTTAGATCCATTTTGGATTCTGGCCTCCATAATTGTAAGACAATTATGTGTTTTTGCATGTTTTTTTTAAATACTTTATTTTATTCTGTGATTTATTTGTTTTGAGACAGGGTCTTGCTCTGTTGCACAGGGTAGAGTGCAGTGGCACAATCTCAGCTTACCGCAACCACTGCCTCCCAGGCTCAAGTGATCCTCCCCCCTCAGCCTCCCAAGTTGCAGGGATTACAGGCATGTGCCACCACACCTGGCTAATTTTTGTATTTTTCTGGAGAGACAGGGTTTTACCATGTTTCCCAGGCTGGTTTTGAACTCCTGCACTCAAGCAATCTAACTGCCTCGGACCCCCAAAGTGCTGGGATTACAGGCATGAACCACTGCTCCCTGCCTAAAGACTTTATTTTAAAAATGAATTTTTAGAGCAGTTTTATGTTCACAGCAAAAATTGAGAGGAAAGTAGAGAGATTTCCCACATACTCTCTGCTTCCTACACATGCACAGCCTCCCCCATTATCAACATCCCCACCAGAGTGGTCCATTTGTTACAGTCGATGAACCGACATTGACACAGCATCATCACCCAGAGTCCATAGTGTCGCACGTTCTGTGGGTCTGGACAAATATGTAATGACACGTAGCCACCATTACAGAATTGTACAGGGTATCTCCATTGCCCTAAGACTCTTCCGTGTTTATCTCTGTGTTATTGAAGCCACTAAGTTTGCAGTGATTTGTGTCAGCTGCATAGGAAATTAACACAAGTACCTGCCTCCCCACCATGAAGAGTAAAAGAGGTGACATCAAAGAGTAGCACGCCAGGGCAGGTCACATGGGGCTGGGGGCCACTGTGAGGACTTCGGCTTTGACTCCAAGTGAGACAGGACACCACAGGAAGGTTCTGAGCTGAGGAGTGCCGTGGTCTGACATACGGTCTGATGCTGAGAATCCTGAGGATAGGTAAGGGTCTTAATCACTCTTGTGTCTCTTGCAACTTGCCTAGACTGCAGCACGTAGCTAGCTGAACAAGCATTTGTTGCTTGCTTTCTTTTCTATTAAGATTGCAGGTTCTGGTTTGGTAGTTATAAAATATGGAAATTAGCACTTTGGGAGGCTGAGACAGGAGGATCGCTTCAGTCCAGGAGCTCGAGACCAGCCTGGGCAACATGGTGAAGCCCCATCTCTACAAAAAATACAAAAATTAGCCAGGTGTAGCAGTGTGCGCCTAGGCCGAGGTGGAAGAATCCATTTCACCTGGGAGGTCGAGTCTGCAGTGAGCTGTGATCACACCATTGCCCTCCATCCTGGGTGATAGAGCAAGACCCTGACTCAAAAAACAAAACCAAACAAGAACAAAACATAAATAAAATCTATGTGAGTTGCAGAGGGGATGAAGAGTGACAAGGTTGTTAAGTAGTGGATGCTCTGATAATTATAATATTTGGGTCATTAAAAGAATGCATTTTTAGTTGGGATGCCTGAAGACCTTTTTTTTTGGTGGCAAGACACTTTTTGTTTTGTCTTAAAATCTTACAGTCAGTTATTTTGTATTTTGATTGAAAATTGTACATTTTTCATGCAAGCCCATAAAGAATTGCTTTTCAGATTCTTGATGTGACTGATGTATTGTATAGATATACTTCCATTCCTTCTACTTGAGGCTTTCAGCACTGGGTATCTGTAGGCACATTATTACAGGGAAGCATTGATTTTTGCCTAGTGCAATATGCCTTCTCTTTGAGGAAATGAAAATCATGACAAATAAAAAACCATTTTTCAAAATGACTTTGATTCTTGTAGTTTATGATTCAGAAATGAGGCCTGGGAGAAGGGACCTTAATTTTCTGTGCTAATTATTTGGCTCCCCTTATAAAGGAGCATGTTTTTCCTGAAGGAGCCCTTAGTAGGCCCACAGAGTCTGATGGCAGCAGTGGCTGCTTTCAGTCTGCAGAATGCTTTGCAGTTCACAGCATGCTTTTCTGTTTTGTGCTCTGTGAACATGAGCTGCCCCACGAGGTGGAGGATTCATCTTCCATCCATGGCAGGGGACAGGGGCTCTGAGAGGCAGAGTCACAAAGTCTGTCCAGACTGAAATAAGACAGGATGTGTGTTCTCAGGGCAAGAATAGATGGAGAACACATGATGTCGATGCCATGGATACAGAAAAAGAACTTGGATCTGGAGGGTGGGATGGCAGTGGTGCCCCCCTTCACCCTGTGAGTCCTGGTTCCTTCTGTAACCAGCTGGATAACCTCAGCCAAGCTGTTCAACCTCTCTGAGCCTCGAGTCCCCTCTCCGAAGTGGAGATAATTGTCCCCATATGACCCACTTCCCTGGACTGCCATGCATTCAACAGGAGATAATGGAGAAAGTGCTTCATAAATTGTGAAGGGCTCTTTATAAGCCAAGGGTAATTGCTGTGCAGATAAGAGCTTTGACTGTAGAGTCTATAATTCCTGCAACATTAATAACAATAATAGCTTTTTTTCCCATTGAGCCATTCCTGTGCCTGCCATTGTGCCTAGTGTTTCCCGTGTTTAATTCTCATGATGGCTTTATAAGGTAGGCACAAATACTAGTGCACCCATTTTGTAGATAAGGAAACTGAGACCCAGAGATGGAAGGCAGTTTGCTGAGGGGCACACACCTAGCACAGTGGGATTCAAACTGGGCTCTATGTGACTTCAAAAGCCTCTGAGCCTCAACTCCCTCCATGGGAGTGATACTGAGTGCTGAGATGGGCCAATGCGAGCCGTTGATTACAGATGATGAAAACATCTACAGAAAGGAAGTATGAAGCTCAAGACTACCCAGATCCGAAGCCTCAGAGAAGATCCAGAACCTAATTCCCAGAGTTCCTTTTACCTCTCCTGCTACCAAGTTATCAGCTATTCTTTTGTCCCCTGCTTTCTCTGGAGGAATACCATTTAAAAATCAAGGGTGGGTTGCCAAAGAGTCATTGATAACCAAATGTAAAGTGTGATTTTTTTTTTAATGTAGGATTTAAAACAACCCGTAAATACATTTTTAAAACAACTGGGAAATTTAAAGTATTGATTTTATTTTAAAATATTCCTTTTTTAAGGTGTAGAGTAGGAATGTATGCAGGAGAGCGTCCTTACCCCTGACACATCCCTGATATTAGAGTTAAGTTAGTCTTATGTTTGCAGACTACACTCAATTAATTCAGGGGAAAAGAGAAAGAGAGAGAAAATATTAGTGACTGGTGAAAAGACAACAGGTATATGAGTATTAATTGTAGTATCCCTTTAGCTTTACTACGGATTTGAAAAAAAATAAAGTGTAGCAGTAGAGAGAAAATGAATCAAGGGTTTGGGAGAATTGGCATTTGCTGACTGCTCCCTGGGGGCAGGCTCTGGGCCAGGCATCCACATGTACTGTCTCACTGGTTTTTCACAGCCTCTCTATCAGATAGGTGTTAAGTCCATTTTGCAAATGACCCAACAAAGCACAGAGAGGGTAAGTGACCTGTACAAGGTCACACAGCAGGTGAGTAGTGAGCTGGGGTTCATATGCAGGCATGTATGAAGCTTGGGAAGCTTTCAGTTAGACCACAAATGAACCCTCCTTTCTCACTCATACTGCAACCCTTCCTCACCTGGCTTTTTCATGATGGAAGTGCATACAGAAATTACTTTTTATATCTCAATGGAAACCCTAAAGGCTCCATGAAAAACATCATACACTATTAATCAGGGCCCTCAATCAGAAGCAAGAAAAATAAGGAACTCCAAGTATCAAAAGCTTCATTCACTGACCAGAGTCCCCACAGGAAGGAGAGTTCTGGAAAAATAAATGTTGACATTTGACACCACAGGAGCACCAATTTAAAAAGGCGCTTTAAACCAAAATTGACTTCACAAAAATCAATATTGAAAAATCAGACTTGGATTCCGATGAAATATCAGTCTCTTGATGTTTATTGACTTGGGTAAATGTTGGCATTTTACAGCCCAGAATTAAAATAATAGAATTTTAGAGCTAGACAAGACCTCTGAGATCATCCTGTTACCTGCAAATTTCTCTTTCTGGGCTATACTTAATGAGCTTGTTTTTATTATGTTTAATTATCCCTTCTTAAACTGTGTTTGATTTTATAAATATCTCTCAAATCTTGGTTCCATGGGCACAAGGCCTAATAAATCTTTTTTTTTCGGGGCCTGGGGGGCGGTTAAAATTTTATTTTGTACTTCCGTTTACCTTGCTTCTTATAAGTTTCTTTCTTTTATTGCCTTCTTTTGGCTTTGTCTATTTTTATTATTCCTGTTTTCCTTTTGCTAGGAAGTTATACTGTTTCTATTCTTCTAATATTTTCCCTCACAATGGAAACATACAGAATTTGTAAAATTTTAAACTGACTCAGTATATTGATGCTTGTTACAGGTAGTATAAAGATCTTAGAATACTTCAGTTTTCCTCACCAACTTATGTTCTTATTGAATGTTTTCTTTTCTTTTTTTTTATTGCTTTTTGGGTTTTGGGGTACATGTGCAGAACATGCAAGATTTTTTTTTAATAAATATTTTTTAAAAGAAAAGTCAGTCTAGGTTTAAACTAAAGCTGTCACTTGATAGAAGAGATATTGGCAAGAAGGGGACTGACTTGCTGAGGTCACAGAGTTGGGAACAGGAGCCTCAGAAAGTCATACTGTGCCTTATTTTCTCCTCTGGGCCTGTCTCTTCTGAAGTCTTTCTGTCATGATTGCAACAAAGAGTGAGGAGCACTTAGCAAAGGCTGGTTCCCCAGGGCTGCTGGGGAGGTGCAACCTTGTTTAGCAGATGCCAACTAGAGAGAGAGGAGTGACAGAGATGGAGAGACACACACAGAGAGAAGCACTCACAGAGACAGAGAGGGAGACAGAAACAGAAAGCAAGACAGAGAGAAGCATGTGCAGTGACAGAGATAGAGACAGAGAGAGAAATAGACAGAGAGACAGAAACGGTCAGAGAAAGAGATAAAGAGTCAGACAGAGAGAGGGAGAGAGAAAGATGCAGCAGACATTTTTTTCCTTTGCATGGAAGCATCTTTTGTCATCGTTGCAGGGTAAGATGCAGAACACGTCATTAAATTAGAGATACTATTGTTTCATCCTAACGTGCTTTCATCTGCCTAATTAAATACTATGCACAAACCCCCAACTATTGTGATCAGGCAATCCCCACAAAGTCAAGATTACAAAAAGGGCACAAGACTAGTAATTATGCCAAGTGTGGCTTCCCTTCTGAGGGCTCCTATGATTAAGCCATTTAGAGGGATCTTCTGGAATAAAGGTGGATGCCCTTCATGAAGTCTGAGACCAGAAACTGGAGATGCAGGCTTGGTTAGCCCTGAGCCAACCAGCCATGGGGACATAGGCCTCTGATGCGGGAAAATCACATTTCTTGATGATGGCAAGAGTAAGAACCACAGCTACTCTTTTTTTGAGCACTTTTATATACGAAGCACTGGGCTAAGCTTTTTCTGTACCTATTTTTTAGGTCCTCACAGATAACCCAATTGGAGAGATGTCATCCCATTTTAATAGGTGAGGAAATGGAGTCTCACACTGGTAAGGGGACTTGCTCCAAGTCACACAGACTGCAGGTAGTGGAGCATCATGGGGTGCAGCTCTGTCTGGCTGTATGTCCACTTTGGCCATACCTCTTCCATCACTGCCCGTGGCCTTGTTCTGACTCCACAGTGAGCCTGTCCCCACTGTGACTTCACTGTGGGGTTTCCTGAAGCTTTTTTTTTGTGCCAACAAACAGCCTGGGTCTCCTGTATTCACTAGAGGAGAGGTTAGGATTCCCAGGATCGTGACTTGAGAGGATCTAATCAGAGAATCAAGGTCAAGGAAATCCCTTTAGGGACCCAAGTTCTCTGACTGTGCAGAAGGTTCCATCTCCCTTGTCATTCCTTCTGCTGAATCGTGGTATTTTTGTGCAGTCCACAGCAATGTCTCTAATGTATATGCTTTCATTATGATTCCAACAAGTACAAAAATGTGACGATGAAAATAAAATCAGAAACCTTAGAGGTCCTCGGGGCTCCCAGTCATTCAGTGTCCCCGCTCTCCCAGGCTGCATTTGCATCTCCTTCTCTGGCACCCTCATCTCCTTTCAGGATTCTCTCACTTAACTTCTCACGCTGCCTTTCCTTTCTCTGGGCCCCATTTCCCCACACTCTCCAGATCCTCACCGCCTTCTGGGAGCAGCTGAGTCTGGCTTTCCTTGGTACCCTCAACACCCAATCCAGAGCCGGCACCCGGTGCGTGTTTCGTTTGCAGCTTGGTTTAGCATTCATTCACACACACATCTGACAGAAACTCGCGATCATGTATCATAAAGAGAATTTATCGTGGTGGGTTGGGAAGTTATTTAAATGCAACGCGGCAGGCACCTAGGAAAATTCTAGGTCTCATTTACACCGTCAGAATGTGAATGGAGAGAGTGGTTAGAACTGACATGCAGTACCTGGGGAAGCCGGGAATGCAGATATTTAAAGTGAAATACACAGTCCAAGTTCTGCATTTTGAGGGCAGAGAAATTAACATGCCTAAATCAGAAATTTAGTTTAAAAATGTGGAAAATATATTCATGCATCAATACCTCACTTAATCCAGAGAACACAGACTTAGCCACTTTATCTATCCAGAACCCAGCTGACTCTGCAGGTCTCTAAACTACTGAAGTAGAAGACTTTTCTTTCTTTTTTTTTTTTTGAGATGGAGTCTCACTGTTGCTCAGGCTGGAGTGCAGTGAGGCAATCTTGGCTTACTCCAACCTCCACCTCCTGGGATCAAGCGAATCTCCTGCCTCCTGAGTAGCAGGGATTACAGGCATGTGCCACCATGCCCGGCTAATTTTTATATTTTTAGTGGAAAAGGGGTTTCATCATATTGGCCAGACTGGTCTTGAACTCCTGACCTCAAATGATTTGCCCACCTTGGCCTCCCAAAGTGCTGGGAGTACAGGTGTGAGCCACCATGCCTGGCCAAATTTTCTTAGGGCTCATTCGGTTTATGTCTGGGAGCTCTGCTTCGGGCTTCTCTCAGCTCCTAGCTGCACTTGTGTTGTGCGCTTTTCTCACCAGTTGTGTGTGTTATCTTTGGGTTCCAGCCTACAGCAAGGCAGCCGGTTAGGAACGGGTGTAGGGTTGATGGAGACTGCTAATGTAGGGTTGATAGCCAGCAGCAAGAAATGGCAGTTTACTGCCCGTCCTGGAGGATGAGAGAGGGGAGAAATGTCAAACAAAAACCCCGAGGATTTGAGAAGTATGTTGGGAAATTAGGATGGAGGACAGTGTAACACCTCATACTCTGTACCTTCCCCGCGGGCCACATGTGTTCCTGGCAGGTCCATGGCTTGAAATTCATAACCATCGGTGGGATTCAGTGAGCTTAACCTCTCTGAATCTCAGGTTCCTTATCTATAAGAAGGAAATAGTAATTTATCGTGTTTCTATGTGTCAGACACTGTTCTTAGTTCTTTACATGTGTGAATTTAATTCTGTGTGAAGGAAGCACGAGTTATTAGCACTAAGCAGTTGAGGCACAAACAGGTGCAAACCTGCACAAGCTCACCTAGTTCACAGATGACAGAACTGGCATTGAGAGGCAGGCAGTCGGGCTCCGGAGTCACATTCAGACTGTGGCTTTTGTCCTGGGAGCAATGACCCTCCCTCCACAGAGAGCTGTTTAGAGGGCAAAATTAAATATGTATCAAGGGGCCCAGCACAGTTCTGGGCACACACGGAGTGACCTGAAAGAAAGGATCTGGGCTGTGTACAGCCCCATTTGTTTAGGAGAGCAGGGAGTTGACACTGATTATTCCTGGAGGGTGAGGTTGGAGGCATGGGAAGCGGGAGCAGTTTGGCACCTCCCACTTTATCCATGACTGTATTGTACTCTTCCACAAGCACATGTGACCTTAGCAATTTCAAAATGTCCTGGGGCTGGGGGGCGGGGGGAGAAATAATTTTGAACAATAAGGGCATGTCTAAAACTTGCAGCCATGTCTAAATTGCATTTTAAAAATTAGTCTATCAAACATGACTTACATTGGAGCACTTAATGATATACACTTTGTTATGTAGAACTCTACTCCCGTGGAACAGCTAATGCCTTTTTACTGATCTGCTGTGAATGCCACCTGTTACTGTGCTGAGATGGGCTTGTGGTCCTTGCTCGTTTCCTCAGTAAATCTCACACCGGGAGGACTGTCCCTCTGGGGTCTACAGCTGGGCCATCCAGACCATCTGCATTGACGGTGCGCTCTGGTGTGTCCCGAGTCCTGCTGGGGGCTGGTGATTCAGGGTGAGTTCGGCAGTATCCCTGCCTCAGGAAGCCATCAAGTGCAAGAGGCAGAGGTGGCCAGCCAGCCCAAGGCTGACCTGGGATTGTTCCTGGGTGGGGGCATTTATTCTCATGGAAGGATCCAGAAGAATGGTGTATCAGCTGAATAGAGGGTGGTGAAAAATTTTGACTGAAAAGTCTGTAGGACACAGAAGCTGTTCCAGGTTGAGAGAACAGGCAGAAGAAAGGCTAATATACTCCGAAAGCCTGTTTCTGGACAGTAGCATCACTAAGACCTGTGTTAAAAAGAGCCAGCTCCTGAATGAATTGAGTTTACAGTCTTCATTTGTGGTCAAGTTCTATAGGGTTGATCTTCATGTATGTCTGTCTTCCTCCCCCCGCTTCCCTTTCTCCCTTTCTCCCTCCTTCTCTTCCTTCCTTCCTCCCTCCCTCTTCCTCTTCCCTCCCCTCCCTGTTTTTAGGATGCCTTGGTTTGTTTTAATCAGGTGTAGTAAGACACACAGACACAGAAACACCTGGCATGAAGGAGGAAGTTTTTACACACAGAACCCTGGAAGCTGGAAGAACGACCCAGCAGGCAGGGCCACCCGGGGAAGCACCAGGGTCAGAGGGAGGGAGGCAGGAACCTGTGGGCATAAGCCTTCACTGTGGCTTCCACCAAAGGCATGAAAGAGGCAGGGTATGCAGGGTTAGGATTAGGCTCTGTGCTTGAATAATTCAGTGGGCTCTGGGCATGACTATTTCTGGTTGTCGGGTACCTGGCCCTGGGGTGATTAGTAAGAGTGGCCTGATAAATGAGGTGGCTGGGTTCGGGTTCTGGATTGCTTGGTTTGCATATGGAAGACTCACCAGCATGGGTGAGTTATTTACTATCTCTAGGAATTGGCTAAAGGCAGTTCCTCCAGGGTCAGCAAGGACCCTAGATGTCAAAGCCTCAGAATACAGAAAATAAAAAGTATGATTAATCCTCCCTCCCTCCCTTTTCGCCTTCCTGACATCTTTCACTCTTCCTTCCAACTTTAAAATGAATCAACAAGGATATCCAGGGCTTGAACTCAGACCTGGAGCAAGCAAACCTGATAGACATTTACAGAACTCTCCACCCCCAAATCCACAGAATATACATTCTTCTCAGCACCACATCACACCTACTCTAAAATTGACCACATAATTGGAAGTAAAGCACTGCTCAGCAAATGCAAAACAACTGAAATCATAACAAACAGCCTCTCAGACCATAGTGCAATCAAGTTAGAACTCAGAATTCAGAAACCAACCCAGAACCACACAGCTTCATGGAAACTGAACAACTGGCTCTTGAATGTTGACTGGATAAACAATGAAATGAAGGCAGAAATAACGAAGTTCTTCGAAACCAATGAGAACGAAGACACAACATGCCAGAATCTCTGGGACACATTTAAAGCAGTCTCTAGAGGAAAGTATATAGCAATAAGTGCCCATATGAGGAGAATGGAGAGATCCAAAATTGACACCCTATCGTCAAAATTGAAAGAGCTAGAGGAGCAAGATCAAAAACACTCAAAACCCAGCAGAAGACAAGAAATAACTAAAATCAGAGCTGAACTGAAGGAGATTGAGACACGAAAAACCCTTCAAAAAATCAATAAATCCAAGAGCTGGTTTTTTGAAAAGATCAACAAAATAGACAGACCACTAGCCAGACTGATTAAAAAGAAAAGAGAGAACAACCAAATAGATGCAATAAAAAATGATAAAGGGGAAATCACCACAGATTCCACAGAAATTCAAACCATCATCAGAGAATATTACAAACAACTCTATGCACATAAACTAGTAAACCTGGAAGAAATGGATAAATTCCTGGACTCCTGTGTCCTCCCAAGCCTAAACCAGGAGGAAGCTGAAACTATGAATAGACTAATAACAAGGTCAGAAGTCGAGGCAGCAATTAAGAGCCTACCACACAAAAAAAGCCCAGGTCCAGACGGGTTCACAGCCGAATTCCACCAGACACACAAAGAGGAGCTGGTACCATTCCTTCTAAAACTATTCCAAATAATCCAAAAAGAGGGAATCCTTCCCAAATCATTTTACGAGACCAACATCATCCTGATACCAAAACCCGGCAGAGACCCAACAAGAAAAGAAAACTTCCGGCCAATATCCATGATGAACATAGATGCAAAAATCTTCAATAAAATATTGGCAAGCCGATTGCAGCAGCAAATCAAAAAACTTATTCATCATGATCAAGTAGGATTCATCCCGGGGATGCAAGGCTGGTTCAACATACGCAAGTCTATCAACGTAATTCACCACATAAACAGAACCAAAAACAAAAACCACATGATTATCTCAATTGACGCAGAGAAGGCATTTGACAAAATTCAACAGCCCTTTATGCTAACAACCCTCAATAAACTCGGTATCGATGGAACGTATCTCAAAGTAATAAAAGCTATTTATGACAAAGCAACAGCCAATATCATACTGAATGGGCAAAAACTGGAAGCACTCCCTTTGAAATCCGGCACTAGACAAGGATGCCCTCTTTCACCACTCCTATTCAATATAGTACTGGAAGTTCTAGCCAGAGCAATCAGGCAAGAAAAAGAAATAAAGGGTATTCAAATAGGAAAGGTGGAAGCCAAATTGTCTCTATTTGCATATGACATGATAGTATACCTGGAAGACCCCATCGCCTCAGCCCAAAAACTCCTGAAACTGATAAGCAACTTCAGCAAAGTCTCAGGATATAAAATCAATGTGCAAAAATCACAAGCATTTGTCTACACCAATAACAGACTTAAAGAGAGCCAAATCAAAAACGAACTGCCATTCACAATTGCTACAAAAAGAATAAAATACCTTGGAATACAACTCACAAGGAACGTAAGGGACCTCTTCAAGGAGAACTACAAACCACTGCTCAACAAAATCAGAGAGGACACAAACAGATGGAGAAACATTCCATGCTCATGGTTAGGAAGAATTAATATCGTGAAAATGGCTATACTGCCCAAAGTAATTTACAGAATCAACACTATCCCCATCAAGCTACCATTGACTTTCTTCACAGAACTGGAAAAAACCACCATGAACTTCCTATGGAACCAAAAGAGAGCCCGCATAGCCAAGTCAATTCTAAGCAAAAAGAACACAGCGGGGGGCATCACACTACCGGATTTCAAACTATACTACAAGGCTACAGTAATCAAAACAGCATGGTACTGGTACCAAAACAGAGATATAGACCAATGGAACAGAACAGAGGCACCGGAGGCAACACAACATATCTACAACTATACAATCTTTGATAAACCTGACAAAAACAAGCAATGGGGAAAGGATTCCCTGTTTAACAAATGGTGTTGGGAAAACTGGCTAGCCATGTGCAGAAAGCAGAAACTGGACCCCTTCCTGACACCTTACACTAAAATTAACTCCAGATGGATTAAAGACTTAAACACAAGACCTGGCACGATAAAAACCCTAGAAGGAAATCTAGGCAAAACTATCCAGGACATAGGAGTAGGCAAGGACTTTATGAACAAAACACCAAAAGCATTGGCAACAAAAGCCAAAATAGACAAATGGGACCTAATGAAACTCCACAGCTTCTGCATGGCAAAAGAAACAGTCACTAGAGTGGATCGGCAACCAACAGAATGGGAAAAAATTTTTGCAGTTTACCCATCTGACAAAGGGCTGATATCCAGAATTTACAAAGAACTCAAACGGATTTACAGGAAAAAAAACAAACAAGCCCATTCAAAAGTGGGCAAAGGATATGAACAGACACTTTAAGAACGAAGACATATATGAGGCCAACAATCATATGAAAAAATGCTCATCGTCACTGGTCATCAGAGAGATGCAAATCAAAACCACATTGAGATACCATCTCACGCCAGTTAGAATGGCGATCATTAAAAAATCTGGAGACAACAGATTCTGGAGAGGATGTGGAGAAAAAGGAACACTTTTACACTGTTGGTGGGAGTGTAAATTAGTTCAACCATTGTGGAAGACAGTGTGGCGATCCCTCAAGGCCTTAGAAATAGAAATTCCATTTGACCCAGCAATCCCATTACTGGGTATATATCCAAAAGACTATAAATCATTCTACTATAAGGACACATGTACACGAATGTTCATTGCAGCACTGTTTACAATAGCAAAGACCTGGAATCAACCCAAATGCCCATTGATAATAGACTGGATTGGAAAAATGTGGCACATATACACCATGGAATATTATGCAGCAATCAGAAATGATGAGTTGGTGTCGTTTGTTGGGACATGGATGAATCTGGAAAACATCATCCTCAGCAAACTGACACAAGAACAGAAAATGAAACACTGCATATTCTCACTCATAGGCGGGTGATGAAAAATGAGAACACATGGACACAGAAAGGGGAGTACTAAACACTGGGGTCTATTGGGGGGAAAGGGGGAGGGCCAGTGGGAGGGGGAGGTGGGGAGGGATAGCCTGGGGAGAAATGCCAAATGTGGGTGAAGGGGAGAAAGGAAGAAAAACACACTGCCATGTGTGTACCTACGCAACTGTCTTGCATGCTCTGCTCATGTACCCCAAAACCTAAAATGCAATAAAAAATTTTAAAAAAAAAAGAAAAAAAATATATCACAAAATACAGTTGGCTCTCCATATCCATGGGTTCCACATCTGTGGATTCAACAAAATGCAGATAGAAAATACTTGAAAAAATTAAAAACTAAAAAATAACATTACAACAATAAAAATAATACAAATGTAAAAAACCATACAGTATGGCAACTTTTTACATAGCATTTATATTGCATTAAGTAATCTGGAGAAGATTTAAAGTGTATGGGAGGATGTGCATAGGTTATATGCAAACACCACCTCATTTTTTACCAGGGACTTGAGCAGCCTCAGGATTTTGGTATCTAAGGGGGGTCCTGGAACCAGGTACTGAGGGATGACTGTTTCCTACATACTGGAGAAAGCCCCCCTAGTATAGCCACTATGTAGTCATACCTACAACTCAGACATGAAAAATGTTAATATTTTCCCTGCAGATCTCATTTTATAAAAACAAAGACATTGCAAATGCAGTTACCCTTCTCCATTCCCATTTCCCCGCTTCTTCCCTCCATGGAAACAACAGCTATCTAGAAGGTCGCTGTAGCTTTCTCATTTCTATTGTTATATTTTACTGCAGATGTACATTTCCATAAACAATCTATAGTATTTTTAAGCTTTATATAAACATCATACTATATATAACATTCTATAGCCCATTTTGTGTCACTCACTTTATTTATTTTGTTGATTGATTGATTGGTTGATTGATTGAGATACCGTTTCACTCTGTTGCCCAGGCTGGAGTGCAGTGGCATGATCTCTGCTCACTGCAACCTCCGCTTCCCCTGTTCGAGCAATTCTCTTGCCTCAGCTTCCTGAGTAGCTGAGATTACAGGTGTGCACCACCACGCCCCGCTGATTTTTGTATTATTAGTAGAGGTGGGGTTTCACCATGTTGGCCAGGCGGTCTCAAAATTCTGACGTCAGGTGATCCGCCTGTCCTTTGCCTCCCAATGTTCTGGGATTACAGGTGTGAGCCACCGCGCCTGGCCTAGTTTGTCTTTTAATAGGTTGTTTTAATTGGTTTGTATTTATTATGATTGATGATCTATTTCTACCCTCTTATTTTGGGTGTTCCTTCCGCCACTCCCCTGTTTTCCTCTGCTGATGTGGTTATACCCTTAACACTTTAGCATACATTTTAAATTATATTTCTCTTTTTCTACTCAAATCCAATGCTATTCAATATCATTCTCCTTTACTGAATCGGATGAGAATTGTAACCATGCCTCACAATCCACTAATACCTGTTCTAACATTGCTTCCTAGAATTTTGCTTCCAAAAATGTTAGTTTCTATTTTTGTGTTATAGTTAGTAGTTCATTAACTTGGCCAACACATTTCCCTAATGCTTTTGCTCGCCACTGTATTTTGCACCCCATTCCCTTTTCTTCTGGCTCAGTTCATTCTCAAGTTGTGCTCAGCGCATGTGGTGAGTGCTAAGGATGGTCAACGCTCTTAATATTTGGGTGTCTTAAAATGTCTCTATTTTCCTCTCACTTTTGAATACTGCTTTAGCAGAACTCAGAATTCCAGGCATGCAGTTCTTTCTCTTCAGAATTTGTCTTTTGGGTCTCTTGTTGCTGAAGAGATGTCAGCCGTCCATCCAGTTGTTGACTCCTTAGAAACTGCCTTTTTCCAGCAACTCGAGGCCTACGACTGGAACAGGCTTCCTCTCACTTTTATCATATTCTTTTGGCCTCATTAAGTCACAAGGCCAGCCCAGATTCAAGAGGTAAAAAAGTAGACTCTATCCTTTTTTTTTTTAGATGAAGTTTGGTTCTTTGTTGCTCAGGCTGGAATGCAATGGTGTGATATTGGCTCACTGCAACCTCCGCCTCCTGGGTTCAAGTGATTCTCCTGCCTCAGCCTCCTGAGTAGCTGAGATTACAGGCATGTGCCGCCATACCTGACTAATTTTGTATTTTTAGTAGCGATGGGGTTTCGCCATGTTGGCCAGGCTGGTCTTGAACTCTTGACCTCAGGTGATCTGCCCGCGTTAACCTCCCAAAGTGCTGGGATTACAGGCGTGAGCCACCTTGCCCGCCTCCCCACTTTTTATTCCCCTGAGACAGGGTCTTGCTCTGTCACCCAGTCTGGATTGCAGTGGTGCAATCATGGCTCGCTGTAACCTCAGTCTACTGGGCTCAAGAGATTCTTGTGTCTCAGCCTCCTGATTAGCTGGGACTACAGGTGTGTACCACCATGCCTGGCTAATTTTTTAAAATGTTTGCAGAGATTGGGTCTCATTATGTTGCCCAGGCTGGTCTTGAACTCATGGCTTCAAGTGATCTTCCCACCTCAGCCTCCCAAGGTGTTGGAATTACAGGCGTGAGCTGGTCATGCCAACTCCACGTTTTGGTGGGAGGAGCTTTGAAGTCATTCCAAAGGGCATGGGTGTAGGAAGGGGTGAATAACTAGGGCCATGTTTGCCTCCCATCTGTCACTGTTTTCCACCTTGTCCTCCCATCCAGAGCATGCAACTTCCTGTGTGCTGAGACAGCAGGTAGCAGTTGGTAGAACTTAGTCCCATATTTCCTCTAGAGCAAAGGAAGCCATTCTCTACCTGCTCTGCTCCAGCCCTTTGCTTCAAACAGTGAGCTTGACTAGTCTGCTTTTGCATTGATCGTGGCTCTGGCCCCCATCTTTACTGGGGGTGCTATACCTCAGAGAATTCTGTTACCTCAGAGAATTCTCCGTGCCAGGCACCTCTGTCTGAACTGCACCCACAGCCCATCAAGCCTGCAGCCTCATCTCCAGTTACCACGTTGTGGGTTTTTTCCCCCTGAGAATTTTATTTTTGAGTAATGCTATGTCTTTAAATTTTCTATTTTTGTGCTTCAGCTATCATTGCTGTGTGTTTGTTACAGCAAGGAGGAGGAGACCTCAAAATGTGAATTTAATTTGTGATACCACCTTGGCTGGGATTCTTTTGTTTACTTTCTTCATAAAACAGTGCTTGTCACATTCTCTGGGAAACAGACAAGGCTGTGACAGCCACATTAGAATGTACATAACTGTGATAGTGAGAACAAAAGCGCAGACTCTCTGGGTTAGCAGGGGCCCTCTGGTGCTTGAATCCCTCCAGAACCTGTCCCACAGGTGGGCATCTAACACCTGGACAGCTCCAGGGCTGGCTGACTGGCCACCTTTCCATCCCATCCAAGCATAGCCCAGGCTTTGAAAAAAGTGTTGCTATTCTCCAGCTGGTGCCTGCCTCCCTGTAGCTTTCTACCCCAACCCCCATATCCTAGTTCTGGTCCTTTCCTCTGGAACCAAACAGACTACATCTGTGCTCTCTGCTTCTGAGAGCCCATCAGAGCAGTGCAGGCCATGCTGGACCTGAGGGGGCCCTTCTCCTGGCTGAACAGCTACAGGCTCTGCAGCCAAAACTCGTGCTATATAATTGGCTGTCCTCTCTCCAGACTGGCTGACTCTGGGGACACTCTGCAGGTGGTCCCTTCTCTCTTCCTGGGCAGGGCCTAGATAGAGCCTTGAAGATGGGTTTGGATAGACCAACCAGAAACTTAGCCGCTCCATTCTCCACCTCGTTCGTTCTGGAATGAGTCATTCTCCTGGTGTAGCCTCCAGCCACGTTAAGAGATGGACTTACATGGCTCCTCGGTCACTTGCCATCCATTCATTCACTCCGTGGGTACACCAGGGATGCAGTGCTGAGCAAGGCTGCCATGGAATGTGGGGTCTAGTGAGGCAGGATCACAGCCACAAAGGCAAGGTACATGGTGGTGGGAGTGTGTGTGGCTGGGGAACCTACCCAGAACTGGGGAGGCTTTCTTAAGAAAGTGGTGTATACTCTGAAGAGCACTTTCTCATTTTCTTAACGTTTCCAAATCCAGACTCTCAAGAGAGAAAAATCTCTTTCTTGCTAGCTCATTGTTCCTTGGCCTGCACGGTTATGGGTCAGCAGGTAGCCTATGGCTTCGGTTTACTTACCTTGTCCCGTTAGCTATGCCTGGGATATATGAATCTTCCCATTTCCTTCTTTTCTTTTCTTTCTTGTTTCCTTCCTTCCTTCCTTCTTTTCCTCTTCTTTCCCTCCTTTCCTTCCTTCCTTTCTTCCTTTCTTTCTTTCTCGCTTGCTTGCTTGCCTCGGGTGCACTTGGGATGTGATGAAGGAATCCACAGCAGTTTTCAGTGCTGGGAAAGCTCATGTAGGAAATAGGTAGGGCAGGGATGGAACGGTAAGTGTGGTGGCTCCATGGCTGAAGGAAACATGGCAACTACAAGGGACTGTGGCTGAGGCCTAAGGCATCGGGGTGAGCAAGGGACAAGGTAGGTAGAGGAAGTGGCAGCAGCCATGCCATGCAGAGCCTTCCAGGGCGGGAGGCAAGGGGAGTGGGCAGCACTGATCTTTTTCCCAGTCTTTATCTCTGGCTGGCTTTGGGGACTGAGGAGCCCATTGCTGGGTGGAAGTAGCCTAGTTGGGAGAGGACAGGATGGTGGTGCTGGAGACGGCGGGGAGAAATGGCCTCCCTGGACAGAAGGAGACTTAAGAAAGCAGTGGAAGGTGGGAGAGTGATGTCAAGGAGGCACTTGTCTGTTTGTTTGTTCTGCAATGGAGTCTTGCTCTGCCCCCCAGGCTGGAGTGCAATGGCGTGATCTCTGCTCACTGCAGTCTTTGCCCCTTGGGCTCAAGCAGTTCTCTTGCCTCAGCCTCCCGAGTAACTGGGATGAAGGAGGCACCTTGGATTTGCTTCCTGTGGCTGCCAGAACAAATGGCCACAAACAGGGTGGCTGAAAACAGCACACGTTTTTCCCTTTCACAGTCCTGGAGGTCGGAAGTCTGAAATGAAGGTCCTGGCAGGGCTAGGCTCTCTCTGGAGGCCCGGGGGGAACATCAGTGTTTCTGTGCCTCTCCCAGCTTTTGGTGACTGTCGGCGTTCCCTGGCTCATATCTGCATAGTTCCAGTCTCTGCCTCCCTGGCCACATCGTCTCCTCTTCTCTATCTGTCTAGTCTTTCTGTGCCTCGCTCATGAGATCTATAGCCTACCTGGATATTACAGGGTAAGCTCCTCCTCTCCAAAGCCTTCACTAAATCACATTTTTTGCCATGTAAGGGAATATTCCCTCTTTTACCATATAAGGCAGCATTCACAGTTCCAGGAGTTAGGGCATGGATACATATTTTTGCAGGCTGCCGTTTAGCCAGGACAGTACTGAGGACCTGGCTATAGAAGTGAGCCCTTACACGGTTCAGGCCGTGGGCCAGGCTCTGTGCCCTGACTGCTCCAGATGGCTTCACTCATTTTAAACCTGATGAGATAGGCACTATTGTCGTCCTCTCTTTATAGGCAGGAAACTGAGGCTCAGAGAGGTTAAATGGGCCCACTGTCATGCCACCAGGAAGCCACCAGCTGGGAGTTGAGTCTGGGCAGCAGGCTCTGGAGCCCTTGGCAGGCTGCACTGCCTCCCTAGGCCGGGTGGATGGAGGATGGGTGCTGTTCACTGAAATGAGGCATCTGGGAGCAGGGTACAGGGAGGACAGGAGTTTGTTTTGGGGCATGGTGAGCCACAGCCCCTGACATCCACATGCTTCTATGTCCCCTTCATTGCCCTTCAGAAACTCCGTGTCTGGGATTCTGACCTTATGCATGGCCCCTCTGCGCTTTTCGCTTGTGGAAACAGCCTCCCAGTGCTGTGATGGCAAGCCTTCTTCAGAACCACTAGCCCCACTGCCCAGTCTCCTGGCCCTGAGGCTGGGTTTGGAGCCTCAATATCTTCACAGACTGAGTAGGGTAGGAGAGGAGCCACACAGTGACTTTGAGGACATAAGGGCACTGCTACTGGCACCCAGGAGCCTGGAGCCCAGCTCTGCCCCAGGCCAATCCCAGCAGCCCCATCCTTCTGAGGGGGCTGAAAGCAGGAGGCCCTCAGCACCATCTCTCCTAGACCATGCCCTGCTCATTGCCAAAAACCCACCTTGGAGCCCTGCCCTTCATCCAGTCTTGCTACTACTTTCTTAGGGATTAGGGCTTAGGGCTCGGCCCACCCTGATGGATTATAGCGAGGAGTGGTTAGGTGCTCTGTTATGTGGAAAAATCACCCAATGAAATGTCAGGAAACCATTCCCACTCCTCCCCCATGTTCATTTGAAATATGAGCAGGCTTTGGATTTCATAGATGGAAGGGAAAGGGCATTCGAGGTGTCAGAAACTGAGGGGAGGTGAGGAGCAAAGGCACAGAAGTGGGAACAGATACATTCTGCTTGAGAAATGCCAGCTGCAAGATGACTGTGATGTAGGGCACCTGAGGTGGGTGACAGGGGGGCTGGAGCTGAGTCTGGGCAGCAGGCTCTGGAGCCCTTGGCAGGCTGTGGGGGCAGAATTCAGACTGTCTGGGACAGCAGTCTGTGAGAGATGGAAATGTGGTTTTATCAGAAAACTTTCTATGTCAGTTGCAGAGATTCTCCACTGATGCATGTTTGTACCTTTTTTTTAAACGTCACAACATGATTTATTATGTGAGTTTTTTACAATACAAACAAAAAATACAGAAATGCAATATATGAATACAGCTAAATGCAGAATGGTGACTTTTTTCTCTTCAAGAGGCCACAATTCCCATTTCTAGTAAAATAAAGAGATTGCATATATGTAGAAACAGGTTGATCATTAGCATCACAATTTTGCCTAGAAATGATCTATAAATGCATTTCGCCCCCTGCTATTTACCATAAAGTGTGAAAAGGGAGTTAAAGGAAAGTTTTCTTGTTGGTTCCTATTATATGAAAGATGCTGGATTGTATTTTAGCAGGGCCAGTATATGGAAAATATCTAAATTAAATGTTGTTACAAAAATGAAGCAGAAATGAGATTCTGGCTAAAGAGGGCACTAAATGAGAATAATATGTATTTAAAGAATCCAAAACAAACAAAAAGCGGTTGTTATAAAACAGCTCTAGGTGCACTGGAAGCATATAGGGTTTTTTTTTCCATGTGTATTTTTAAACAATGAAAGTGTCAAAAAATAGGGTCAACTGTGTTAGACTAAATGACATGATTGTATATACCGCATTGAATGGAATCTTTGGATTATGATTATCATAGAGAAGCTCAGTTTGCAGCACATTATGGCAAGGTCTCCTCAGTGAAAACTTTCCAGAATCTTTTTATTTTGGAATATCCTGTAAACAATCAAACCAACATAACATGATTGTACCAAAAAGCAAAATGTTCCCTTGCATTAAACTGAAGATACCCATTTAATAAAAGAAGAAAAAGAAAATGTAGGCAAGGTACTTAGCGTTGTTACTTTCTAAGTATACAACACCCTAGACAATTCAAGAGAGCTTCATCTCCATCAAGAACAATAACAACAAAAACAGTTTTTGTCATAATGTTAAATCCACCATTGTGGGTAAAACTGGTGCAGATTGGTCAAACAGATCCAACGAACGCTGACGTCCAGGCTGGCGTATGGGCAACTAATACACAACTGGTGGTCAATAGAGAGTGTCCAAGATCTTCCCTTTCTTCTTGTTTTACTCCAAGGTTCTCGAAGAGTTCTGTGGTTCTAAAATACGTCGTTGAGTTTCCCAGTTTGCTTCCTCATCCTCAAACTGACGACGGTTTTCCTCTAATTCTTTGTGCTGTGCTTCCAAATTCTTGTCATTTGCTCCTCGCGCCGCTGGAGCTCAGCTTCAGAGTCCTTCAGTTTTTGAACTTTTTCTTCGACCTTCATCTCAAACAACGGCTCCATCTCCATCTCCATCTTCTTCATTTTAGCTACATGCCCCCTTCTTTCTTCTTCCATCTGTGCTAGGGGCTCGTAGTCAGCTGCCCTTATTCTTCTTGTTACCGACTCCACTATAAGTCACAGCTGCCAGTTTTCAGCTTCTGTAGTTCTCATAGTGAACATTATTAGTACATCTTTCAAGTCCTACATGTGTTCTTATCAATGGATCTCTTAGAATTGTAAAATTACAGTGTTCACCATTTTCAACTTCAGCGACACCCCAAGGATACTGCCTTTCTCTGACCCTTTTGCCATTAACTTCAATGATAGTATTACTACCGACCACAGCAAGAGGTAAATGGTCCTTTATGTTTTGAACAAGTTTATTTTCTTCTTCATCATCTGTTTCTGGAAATGCATTTATTTTAATTTTATGTTCTTGGATTTCTTTCATTATCTGTTTTTTAAACCGTTGGCATGCCTCTGGTGTGAGTGTGTCTGCTTTGGCAATAAGTAGATGATAGTCACTTTTTCATGCAAATGCTTCAGAAACCCAGCAGCCAATGGTTTAAGTCCATGTCCTGAAGGAGCAGTGAAGTATAAGCAATGCTGGGCCCTGTTTTCAGGCATCTGACGTCTGTCCACTCACGATTCTGCATTTAGGTAGTCCTCAAATGTACTAGCAATGTAGTCGATAACAGGCTGCCAGCAGTTACTATTATCCACTGCATCTCCAAATCCTAGGATATCAACTACTGTGAACAGCGACTGAACACCACCTTCTTTGATTAAAACTTTGAATTGTTCTGCTCATTATCATAAGCGTGAATTCAAACCTCTCTTCACTGATTTTCTGTAGACTCGATTTGGGAGATTGGCGAATCCCACATAGCCTTCAAGGGTCTTCTGTTGAGCTACCGAATGATGTGGCGCAAGCAGGGTTTGGACACCTGCAGAGCCGTGGGTGAGCGGGACGAAGATGAGCCTTAGGTCTGAACGCCGAGGAATTCACGTGGATCAGTCTGAGCTCCCATGGTGCCGCTGTTGACGCTCCTCTCAGCTGCAGTGGATCTCACACTGTTTGCACTTTTTTAAAAAAGGAAAGTGATCATAAAAAAATGATAATAGACACCATAGTGCTTCTGTTGTGCCAGGCATTATTCCAAGCAGTTTGTGTGTATTTACCCTTTGAATCCTCACATGAACTCTAGGAGAACAGTTCCATTATCCCCAATTACAGGTGAAGAAATGGGAAGCTACGAGGTTAAGTGGTGTGCCAGGGTCTCATAGCTGGTCTGCTTATGTCGTGCAGTTTGAAGCCTCAGTTAAAGAAAGATTTGAAGTTGGCAGGGCATCCTAGAGGCACTCCTTGCCATAGCCCCAAATGGCAGCAGCAATCTCCAGACCCTTAGAAGATCCATTAAGAAAAGCAGAAGACATTTGGTTCCCTGAGGAATCATGGTGATGGCTGGGCTTGTGGGTTCCCCCTCATATTCGTGTGGGCATCACGGCAGCTCCCTGAGGCAGGTAAGTGTCCATAGCCCGAGATGTATACGCAAACGTAGCCTCAGGGTGGCGAATGCCCCTCTGCAGGTCTGCAGCATGGTCCTCAGAAATGGCAGCTTGTACCAAGGCCACCTTGCTCTACCCTTTCTGAAAAATCCCCCCGATTGTGCTGAGAGCTGTGCTCCCCCTGTTGCCTCCAAGCTCTGGGGCTCCAGCATCTGAGACCAGCAGGGCAGGTGCAGTTGGATACCTGACCTGGGGATGGCGGCCTGGCTGCTCCATTGCACTGCACATCCCTGTGGATGCCTCAACAGAAGGAGAGGGGCACTGCTGCCCTGGTTTCACCTCATGGGCATGCCCTGACTTGTTCTGTTATGCCTCATTGCCTTGCCATGTACCTATCTTGTCTCCTGGCTGACGACACCCTCCATGTCATTAGGGGCAATGTGGCTGGGAGACCAGGAGGGCAGGGACCACATCAGCCTTGGCTCTTGGTCCTTTACTCTGGTGTGGTGAGTGGCATATTGTGGGGGCTCAGTCATTATTTACTGGATCAGCAAAAGAATGACTGATGCCAGGGAGTTGAGAGGTTTAGATTGGTGTCCCAGCCCCATAAGCAACTACTTGTGAGTCCTCAGGAAAGCCACTGTATCTCTCTGAGCCTCAGTTTGCCATTTGGAAAGTGGGTGTGATAATGGTTGTTGAGTGTTACAGATGACTGTCAAGGGGAAAACGTGTGATGCATCTTCGTAACCTGGAAAGGGCCTTATATAAAGATCTTTGTCACCAGCAATTATGATGATTATGATTACCATTGTTGTTGTCATTAGTATGAGCATCCAGCCAGCATTTAAAAAAAATGCATCTGTAAGGAACAAACTTCCATTAAGTGTTCCAGTTAATGCAGGTGTCGGTCAATCTGTAAGCAATTTGTGAAGCCCTAGCCCAGCCTTCTGCCCAGCCTTCTGCATGTTATAGGTAGAAAGGAAAAGCCTGAAAACACAATCTTCTGGAACAAAAGCAAACATTAGGAGCCCTAAGGGTGGCTGGTGGCTATTTCAGGAAGGGTGAGGGGAATGTTGGATCAGAGACCAAGACACCGAGAACTTCTGTGAACCTCCAGTCTGTGACTCCATAGAGCTGCATGATGTCCTGTCCTGCAGAAACAGTTGCTCAGTAAAGCCGGCAAAATGGATGTGTGTGGGAGGTTGGGTGGGGGAATAAGCAAAGCTCCTTAGCAGGAAAATGAGCTGGCATCTCAAACTTTAGTGCGTACCTGGATCGTCGGGGCTGCGTATTAAAAATGGAGCAGCCCTAGAGATTCCGATTTGGTAGGTCTGGAATAGTGCTTGGGAAGTGGCGTTTTAACAAGCCCCCAGGTGGTTCTGATGCAGTGGTCTGCATCTTTGGAAAGCACTACCCTGCGCCCGGGCGGGTCTCCAAGCCTCAGCTTCCAGCTGTCAAAACCCAGCCAAACAGAGCTACTTAAAAATGCACAGAACACAATGAGAGAGCACACATCTGAATTCTAGGTGATATTTTCAGATGGAACGGGACGTTATTTTTGTCTATGTTGGTAGGAAGGTTCTTGGGGTTTACTGAACCAAAGCGGAGTCTGTTGCTCCATGTGCTCTAATTACGGTCCCTGAAGCTATCAGTGGGAAGGAAAAACCAGAATATTCTTTCTGAAGATCTTGTGTGCTACCCTGGAAGGTGTGTTTTGCAAAATTAATCAGCTTTGGGCCAGTTTCTTATCTTGATCCGTTTGAGATTTCTGAGCTGCAATTGCAGAAAGCATGCTTAGGGGGAAAATCACCTCTTCCTGTCTTTGTTTCTACCGCATTGGTGGGGCCTCACCCACATGCCAGGCCCAGGGAGGGAGGCAAAAATCGGAGAGGTGATCCTCGCCCTTGAGGGAGGACAAAAAAAAGTGAACGTAGAGCTGGAACATGAAGGAGAATACAAGAAGTGTTGTCGGAAGGCTCAGTAAGGATCTTGAGAGAATAATATCAACCAAGGGGAAACTGGATAAGAAATCAATTTCAAAATTTCCAGGATGAAACTGCTCCCTAAAAAGGAATTAGTGATATTAAATTCCTCCTCTCTCTAGCATGAATGAACCTTGGCCATTGAGGAAACGCAGTGGAAAAGTTCCAGACCAAATCCTTAGCCTGAGAGAGTCCACTCAGACCTCAGTTGCAGCGGGCAACAAGGAAGTTGCTGGAAGAATAATTTCCAGCCTTCGGGGATCTTGTTTATTTTTCTGAAACAGGGAATGCCTTGGCAAAGGAAATGAGGTGCTCTGTAGGAGACAGGGCAGAGAGAGCGGGGGTATTTATTGACATGAAACCCATTTCTCTCTTAGTCCAAACTTGCTGAGCATTCAGTCTTCCTGGTGACAACAAGAATACTGGGAGCAGTCCCTTGGGATGGCCCAGTCCTCGAGTTTTTAGAGCCAATGTTATCCTGTGTTGCCATCCCTCCCTAAGCTCGATAAGGAGTCACTACTCTTTATAGATAGGATTGGGAGGCCCAGAGAGGCAAAGAGGCTTGCCTGCGGCCACACAGCTGCATCCAGCCCATGTCTGCTTCTGACTGTAGTACACTGGAGTCTCCACTGCAGACGATGGCCCCACTTTGTGGAATCCAATGAATGTTTGGGAGTTTCAGGGAAGACTGTGGCAGGTACCAGGAGGTTTGCTAAAAAAAGAAACCGAGCATCTCTGTGAGAACTTCCATCCTCTTTCCTCCAGTTTTCTCCTCTCCCACTGAATCAATTAACAATTTCTAATTGTTCCCTAGTGCTTGGGCAGGTTTGTTTTATGATTATGATGATCATCGTTACTGCAGGGTGTGCTTCCTGAGTGATATTAGAAAGAGGAGTTGTAGGCCGGGTGCAGTGGCTCATGCCTGTAATCCCAGCACTTTGGGAGGTCAAGGAGGGAGGATTATTTGAGCTCAGAAGTTCAAGACCAGCCTAAGCAACATAATGAGACCTTTACCAGTTTTTTTTTTTTTGAGATGGAGCCTTGCTCTGTCGTCCAGGCTGGAGTGCAGTGGTGTGATCTAGGCTCACTGCAACCTCCGCCTCCCGGGTTCAAGCGATTCTCTTGCCCCAGCCTCCTGAGTAGCTGGGATCACAAGTGCCTGCCACCATGCCAGGCTAATATTTGTATTTTTAGTAGAGATGAGGTTTCACTGTGTTGGCCAGACTAGTCTTGAACTCCTGACCTTGTGATCCGCCTGCCTTGGCCTCCCAAAGTGCTGGGATTTCAAGCTTGAGCCACCGCACCTGACCACCAAATTTTTTTTTTTTTTTTAATTCACCAGGCATGGTGGGGCAAGCCTGTGGTCCCAGCTACTCAGGAGGCTGAGGAGGGATGATTGCTTGAGCCTCGGAGGTTGAGGCTGCAGTGAGCTGTCATCACACCACTACACTCCAGCCTGGGAGACAGAGCAAGACTCTGCCTCAAATAATAATAATAATAATAATGAAAAAAATAAAAGAAAGAGGAGCTGTTCAAGTAAAATCTCTAAAACCAGCTCAGCAACTCAGCCAAGGGTCTTCCCTGTGGTCAGGTTGTTTGTGCCGTACTTCACCTTGACAATCACAGGCAGCTGGGGCTTGACATCTGCTACCCCACACTTGCATCTCCAGGGTCAGCCTGGCAGTGCTCACCTGAAAGTCATTCACAGCTTCCAGCGGGAGACCCGAACAAACCAGGCACTGTTCACAATGACCAGCCCTTGGCCCATACTGACCTTGACAGAGCTTCAAGAAACCATGGTGTCCTGAGGAAGATAAAGATAAGTTTTTCATAGAGCTAACATTGTTGTTTTAAAGAAAACCCTTCACTTTGAGATGGTGTCCTGCCTTCTCTCCTCTTCCTTCCTTCTTATCATGTCCTTGAAATAATTAAATTGTGGTGATTGCAGACATTAGGATCTGTTTATTGATTTATTACATTTTTTCTTTTTTAGAGACAGTGTCTTGCTTCATCCCCAGGTTGCAGTGCAGTAGTGTGATCATAGCTTACTGTGATATAACTTATCCCCAACTCCTAGGCTCAGGTGATCCTCCCACGTCAGCTTCCCAAGTAGCTGGGACTACAGATGTGCGTCACCATGCACTGCTAATTTCTAATTTTTTTTGTAGAGAGAGGGTCTCACTATGTTGCCCAGGCTGAAGGGTCTTGCTATGTTGCCCAGGCTGGTCCCAAACCCCTGCCTCAAATGATCCTCCCTCTTCAGCCTCCTGAAGTGTTGGGATTACAGGTGCGAGCCACTGCACCCAGCCCTTGTTTTGTTTTTTTAATGTCCTTACTTGAGAAAATAAAATTTGACCATCTACATTGGTTTTCTGATACTTTTTGTTTTGTTTTGTTTTCTGGAAATTGCGTGTTTTATAACAGTCTGGGCAGCACTGTTATTGTTATAGAAGTTTGTATGAGGTCAATGGGGCACAGGGTGGAAGCGGTCAGTCCTGTTTACTGCGATCAGGGAGGATTTGGAGCACAAAGTGACATCTGAGCTGAGCCTTGGAAAGCAAAGTGAGAGGGTGCTCACCAGGGGACCAGAGGGCCATGAAAGCCTTTTGATCAGCGAGGGACTTGATAAGCTTTTCATTTTAGGGAGATCACCCTGGAGGGGAGATGACCAGCAGAGGGGAGGTAACAGGCCTGAAAGCAGAGTCACCTGCTACAGTGAGGCCAGACACAAGCTTGTGGCGGTGTGGTACAGAGGCTCGCATGGCTCTGTGGATACTCAGTGAGTAGAACATACAGGACTTGAGACTGGCTAGGTGTGAGAGGCCATGCAATGATGGAGTGTTAGACGGCTCCCAGTTTTCTGGCTTGGGGAACCTGCAGAGGTGAACACTGACACTAACACGAATGCAAATAACAGTAGTCTTAGTGACAGCTGATGTTTACTGAGTCCTGCTTTGCACTGGGCACTTGCTGAGCACCATGCCTATCCAGAAGGCTCATGCAGAGAAAGCAGGTTTCTCAGAGTCAGAATCTGGAGCCCCTCTCTCACCCAGTCACATTCATAGCTTGTCTTCTGGGTGAAATAAATAATCACATTTTAGGGGAAGGGGGCAAGTCCAGGTTGTGGGTCTCTTCTCTGTGGGTCTGGAGCTTCAGGGAGGTGGAGGTTGGGATTTAGGGTTATCAGCCTATAGATGATGGTGGATGCTATTGGAGGGGGAAGGTCAGCTAGAAATACTCCCTGGGAAGAAGTGCTTTGCCCAGCAGAGGAGGAGGAGCTGTTCCATCTTTGCAGCCCCGACGCCTGTCATCTTAGCTGTGATTTGGGCCTCTAGTTGTATATTTCCTGCAGATGTGCCTGAAATCATTGAAATGAGAAAAGGGGAAATTTGGGGGGCTGCCTGGCCCTTCCTTGTTCTTTCTTTTTTTTTTCTTGAGCTTTTTACGACAGATGATTTCAGATGTATGCCTCAGTAGAAAGAGTAGGATAAGCTGCCTCTGTGAGCCCATCCCCCAGCTTCAGCAATTAGAAAGCATGTGCCTGTCCCTTTCTTAATTGACTCTTCGCATTCCCACCCTCTGCATCCAGGCAGTTTCTATTAATACTTCTGAGCTTGGGCTCTGGCTCTGCCCATTTCTCCTACTATCTGCTTCAGCCAGACTGGGCTGGTCAGTTTTGTGCCCACTGACTGCCTCGTGCCCACTCCCATCTCTCCCTGGCATTTCGGCCTCATCTTCTAATTCAGACACTGTCCCAGCCCCATCTTCTTCACTTGGGCAAACCTCCTGGTGCCAGGTGGGGTGGGCTTCCCAGGTCTGGTTTGTGTCCTGGGTTTACACCTGAGCCTCCTTGGGCAGGCCACTGTATACCTGTATACCCCACTCAGAGCTCATCAGCACCACTGCATACTGTGTATGAGGGGCCTGGGGCCACATGCTCCATTGGATAGAGGTGGCTCCCTCAGCCTGGCATTGAAGGACATGTGTAATTCAACCTCAACTGGAACAGGAGAAAACACTGGCCCCTCACCCTGTGTTGAAACTTTAAGATTACACTTGTTTCTTGGGAGGTTTTGTTTTGTTTTCTCTATTCATTTGCTAAATAAACAGGCCTAGTGTGTCCATGGCAGGTCACAGGTTGCGAGGACCTGAGGTGATGGAGTGAGGCCCAGCTGCTATGGCAAGGCCCCCGGGGGCTGCTCTAGTCTCCTGGTGTTCATTGTCCTGCTTGGCAACAGAATCCTCCACTATAACAAAATTTGCTAGAAGCCCACATGTAAAATCTCCAGAAGGAAACCCTTGTGGTTAAATGGTAATGGGGACCCAGAGCCCTGCCCAATAGAGTCACGACATGTCAGTCTTTCTTTAAGAGGCCTCTTGAGGAACTGAGTTGGAAAACCTTAGGTTGGAGTCCTCACTTTCAAGGCCACCAAACATCCCACCCAGGAATGAGGTCTTCTCCACCACTCCCCACAGATGCAGCAGCTGGGGGTGCCTGTCTCCTCATCAGCCTGAGCCCAAGAAAGATGGCGCAGGCATGGTTCTTGCCTTCAGGTAGGTCCGCTCCAGGGAGATGAAGGGGTAGGGGGCAGGGGAGCCGTTTATGTCCACAGCAGATTTGTTAATAAAAGACAGAGTGAAACCCACATAGAGGACATGTGGTGTACTGTGATGGAACAGGGAAACTTCTGTCCATCCCACGTGGCCTGTGGGCGGGCTTGGAGGCTGGGTTGCTGTGTGACGCTGCCTCCTAGGTAGCTGGGTTCACACTCCCCAGATGAGCTTTTAGATCCATGCGTCTGCCAGCCATGTGGAAGCCCATTCCAGACGCTTTATCCACTGTGTGTGCACCCCTGGCTGGGTGCTGCTGTGGCAACTGAAGGCGAAAGTCCCACCCCATCCGCCCCAAGTTAGATTTCTCATAAAGACACTGGTTATGCACGTTTGGGGATTTTTTTTTTTCTTCTTCTTCCCTATGTGAAGTTTTAGTTTTTCAGTAAACAGTAATTAAAACAAATGTACACAGAGACCACAATGCCGAATTTTAATTTATTTATTTCAGCTGACTGCACCCGCCAGCCTCCTAGCAAAATTCCTTTGTTTTCTTACATTATGAACGATATTAACAATAGATCTCCTTGTGTAGTTTTGTGTTCACCCTGTTTCTAGAGAGTATGGAGGATGCAGAGGGTGCGGCATATGAATATTTCATACTTTCTACCTGTAGAGTAGGTGATGTGCTTCTCGAGCTGTGGAAAATGAAGACAGTCCCGTCCTTCCTTTTCAAAAGCCTCCTCCTCCAAGATGTCTCTCTGGCCTCCTTAGTCCTAGTCACGGGCCTCTTCTAAGAAAGACATTTTTCAGGTAGATGTTGTCATTGAATGAGCCTGGCCCAGAGAACAGCTCTTAGAACTTACTTATAAGTAGGCTGGGTGTGGTAGCTCACACCTGTAATCCTAGTACTTTGGAAGACCAAGGCCAGTCAGTGGATTCCCTGAGCTCAGGAGTTCAAGACCAGCCTGGGCAACATGGTGAAACTTCATCTCTATTAAAAACACAAAAACTGAGCTGGTTGTGGTGGTGCATGCCTGTAATCCCAGCTACTTAAAAGGCCAAGGCAGGAGAATCGCTTGAACCCAGGAGGCAGAGGTTACAGTGAGTCGAGATTGTACTGCTGTACTCCAGCCTAGGCAACAGAGTGATGCTGTCTCCAAAAATAAATAAATAAATAAATAAAATAAGAAGAACTTACTTATAACTGAATACTCTCTTCCTTGTTCTTCCCCATCATCTACCCTTCCTCGTCCCAGCATGTTTTCATTTTTTTCTTATTGCTTTGAGTGCACTGCTGGAACTTTCCTTGCTGTGCCCTCATCCCAGGTGGCTCTGAGGGCTCCGGGAAGGCAGTGATGCTTGCTGCCACTTCATCCTTGAGCCCCCCACCACCAACCTTCATGAGGTTGTGGGTGAGTACACAGACAGGCTGGCCTCAAGCCCAGCTTCCCTCCTGCTGTCTGTGTGTCCTGGAGTTGGTTATATAAACTCTTTGAGCTTCTGTTTCCAACTCTGTAAAACAGTGGGTGCTGTGGACATGCAGCTTCATGAGATGACACTTGTGAAGTGTGTAGGATTTTGCCTGCTGCATAGTGAGCTTCAGGAGTTGAGTGCTATTATTATTATTATTTATGGCTGCTGATATTGCCACTCTAGTGGACGCTCAGCCCATGCATGTTATCCCTGGCAAGTTGTTTGTGATTACAGAGTTCCCAGCATAAGAATAAAATTCTGTGTGCTCTGTTGTGCAGGAGAATATAGCACATTCTTTGCCATCTGTTTTAGAGTAACATGTATGGAATCTTGGTGGGGTGTCCCAAAGCCTGAACAGGCAGGCATGGGGGTCTGTAGATCTCAGATAAGCTGCACCACTTGGGTTCACAATGCAGTGCTTGGACCAGACAACCCCTGTGATCCCTTCTTGAACTGATATTTCCTAAAATATGAGTATCTGGAGACTGAGCACAGCATGACAGTGGGCCTCATCAGCTTCTGGCTGGGGAATGAGAGTTAGCCCTGGGGTTTCATGGAAAGCTTCGAGGTGGTCACCCTGCCTCCCTCTGTGCTCCCCTAAGACTTGCAGGCTTCCGGGAGTGGAGCTGCCAGTTCCCATGCAAATTCGGAGCAGGGATGCCAGTAGGAGGTCTCGTCTGCTGCTTGCTGTAGTTGTTAAGGGGAGGGGGTCTTGCAGAATCTGTGATTCTGCCCTTCCAACCGCTGAGGCAGCTGGTGGATGGAGGCTCTGTTTCGCAGAACGCGAGCACAAGGATGGAAACAGAGCCATGGGCGGCAGAGTCTAAAAGCCTGGTTGTCATGTCAACAGATTGGCCCAAAACAGTGAGAAATAGCAAGGGGCAGGTCCCCATATGGTCCCGTTGTGACCACATCGCCCATTCCTTCCATGGCAGGGCTGGGCCAGGCCAGGCTGTTATAGGAATAAAATGGAGAGCGGGGCTTTGAGGATATCCCCCTACCATTTCCTCAGGAGGGACCAGACAGGGCGGGCACAGTCCTGGTCCTTTATAGCTGTATAAATGTGCAGCCTGAGAAGGGAACCCATAAGCCAGGGCCCCCACCCCCAAGGCTGCGCTATACCTCCTTTATTTCCCCCATTGGGAAAATTCAGTAAACAGTCACAAGCACTCAGTGTGTGCAGGTGCAGGGGTCCTGAGGCAGTACACGGAGAGCTAACATCTCCCAGGCATTCACCAGCACCAGCACTCTTCCTAGTCCTTTGAAGAATGAATTCATCTGACCTTCATCATTATGTTAAGTTATGTATAACATAAACACTATTATCATCCTTGTTTACGGGGGAGGAAACTGAAGCTAAAAGTCTGCTCAAGGTCCTTTAGCTAGTAAGAGGGATACTTGAAGTCAGACACCTGGCTCCAGAGCCAGACCCTTGACCATTAAGCTACAGAGATGTAGGACAGAGCAAGGGGCTCCAGGGGCATTCCCCAACAGAGGGTGCTGGCTCAGCCCGTGGAAGGGGCGACTCACCTGGCAAAGACTTCCAGAAGAAAGCAAGATGCATGGACTTGGCCAAGCAAAGGGGACAGGACACAGGTGTCATGGCAGAAGTACACACCCTCTTAGGAGTTTGGGGGCCTGTGGCTGGGGAAAGAGGGCTGAGGGCTAGGGGAGGAGACCCAGACCAGCTCAGCTCCACTGCTGTGTACTCTGGGCAACCGCCTTCTCTCACGTGACTTATTTCCTTATCAATACAACCTGTAGCCTCCTGTCAGTCCAGGAATTGGCCCTCCAGACTTGGGGCCATTTTGTGCTTTTGTACATTATTTTTAGTTCCATTTTGATTTCTCATTAGTTTTTTTTTTTTTTTTTTTGTAAAGTATCATTTGGAAAATGCTTTCGTGACCTGGCAGAGAACAAAGGCATGGATACTCTCTCCCTACCAAGCTCAAAGAATAGGGAGGAATAGACTGGCAACAGTGGCTTATGCCTGTAATCCCAGCACTTTGAGAAGCTGAGGTGGGCAGATCACCTGAAGTCAGGAGTTCGAGACCAGCTTGGGCAACGCAGCAAAACCCTATCTCTACTAAAACTTACAAAAAAGTAGCTGGGTGTGGCGGTGCACACCTATAGTCTCAGCTACTTGAGAGGCTAAGGATCTCTGGAGCCCTAGGAGGTTGAGGCTGCAGTGAGCCGAGATGGTGCCACTGCACTCCAGCCTGGGCGACAGAGTGAGGCCCTATCAGAGAAAAACAACAACGGTATAGGGAGGAATGGATTTCTCCCCCATTTTACAGATGAGAAAACTGAGTTTCAGAGAGGCCTTGAGACTTGTCCTGAGGAAAGTATCACCTTCCTGATTGTTTTTTTAATTGTGATAAAATAGATACAACATAAATTGATCATTTTAATCATTTTTACAGTTCAGCAGCATTACGTACATTTACATTGTATGACCATCACCACCATCTATTCCCAGAACTTGCTGATCATCCCAAACTGAAACTTCATACCCATTAAACACTAGCTCCCCAGTCCCCTGTCCCCCACCCCCAGCAACCACGGTTCTCCTTCCTGTCTCCATGAACTTGACTACCTTGGGTACCTCATATAGGTGAAATCATACAGTACTTGTCCTTCTGTGTCTGCCTTTTTTTTTCTGCTAGTTTTTCTTAATTGCAAGAAAAACTGGGTTCAAATAGTTTTCAAGTTTCAGGAAGGGTCTGTTAAACCTAATAAGAAAAGCAAGTAACAATTTCACAGCAAGGCTGCTATTCAGGAAAAAAAATAATAATACTTTTTTTTTCTACCTGAAAGTGAATAAACCCCAAAAAGCCCTTCTGTCCTGTCTGCAGGATTTGTGGAGGCAACGTTTCCTTTGCCTTTGGACCTGAGAAAGGGCCCAGGAGGCTGTGACAGGTGTTTATGGAGCAGAGTTCTGGGGAAGGGGCAGCAGGGGCCGCACGTGGCCTTACTTTTCCCTGTGTCTGAGCAGGGAGCACCTTGTGGTTGGAACCTGGGCACCCTGCTCACAATAGGCCACCCTCCTTCACCCTGTCCATTTGGCTGACTTCTCCTTATGCATCAAGATGCAGCACAAGCGCCAAGCACTCCTCCCCTGCAGCAATGCTTCCCTGATTCCTGGCTCTGCATTTGGTGGCCAGCTCTGGGTCCCACATTCTCTGCTGCCCCTTTCATGGTATGCCTTCCCATCTGCTGCAGTCTAAATGTTTACTTCCCCCAGAGTCATATGTTGAAATCCTAACCCCCAAAGTAATGATATTAGGAGGTAAGGCCTTTGGGAAGGGAGGTGATTAGGTCCTGAGGGTGGAGGCCTCATGAGTGGATTTTGTCTTATCAAAGAGGTGCAAGGGAGCTTGTTCTCCCCTCCTGCCATGTGAGTACACAGGCAGAAGGCACAGTCCATAAACCAGGAAACCAGCCTTCACTAGACACCAGATCTGCCGGTGCCTTGATCTCGAACTTTCCAGCCTCCAGAATGGTGGAAAATAAATTTCTGTTGCTTCTAATCTGCCCAGTTTATGGTATTTTGTGATAGAAGCCCAAGCACACAAGACACCATCCTGTGCTGTGACTGTGCCTGTCTCGTCCCCGCTAGCACGGGAGCTCCCTGGAGCAGGGCTCTGACCTGTTACCTCTTGCTTGTAGAGTGCCTAGCAGATCTCAGCCTGAAACAGATCCTCAGTAAATGCCTAGTGCATCAAACTGAATACATTTAGCATTCATAGTTAGCAAAGGGCTCCGGCTTCTGCCCCATGTGGTGCCCTCAAGTGCCATGGTCAGGCCTTCCCCACATAACTTCCTTGTTATACAAAGGAAGACCGGCCAGGCCTGCATGCTCCCCTATCACATGTGAACTTTGACTTTCACATCTGCCCTGTGCACCTCCCTCTGGCTTTCCAAAGGCTGCTGCTCTTCAAATTTTTCAGCCACCTGGTCAAGAGGTCCTGCCAAGAGGCTTCCCCAGAGTGGGTTATGCTCCTAAATGCACTGGTCCCAAACTGCTGCCTCAAGAGGCACGTGAGCCTTCCCTGGGCCCTACCCCTCCAGTGAATTCCTCTCCTGGAGCTTCTCCCCTCCCATCCACACACTTGGTGGTCTCTCTTTGCTGGTCTGTCTAGCAGGGTTCCAAGCTGAAACCCCTTTGCCGCCTTTTCTGGGCAGGGAGAGGCCTCACAATCTTCTGTGAATCCAGGGGCAGCATCAGGCACTACCCCCTGTGTGGGCAGCATGGTGATGGGCTTGGGGACCCCTTGCAGGCTCTCAGCCATGGGGTGGGAGGTGGGCCAGCATTGAGTCCTGGGGCTCTAGACTGGGAAGGTGCATTAGGACCTCAGACATGGAGGAGCTGGGACCTGGGAGCAGGATGTTGAGATGGGAACACAGCTATGCCCAAGGTTGCTAGTTCAGCCTGGACCCCAGAACCCCCTTACAAACTCCAGTGTGGGCCACATGGCACCTGGGGGATCAGACCTGTGATATTGGGGTGTCAGGGAAGTCACCCTGAAAATAGGTGCCTGCAGCAGCTTGTACTGGAGCAAGATGGAAGGATTTGTGCCAGGCGTGGAAAATTGGAGCCCTTGAGTAGAGTCCCTGGTCACAGTGATGTGTGACAGCAGCCCAGCCCTCATCTGTCAGATAGGGGAGTGACTACTGTGTCCCCAGCTGGAGGACAAGTGAGGCACATAATTAACTCCAGCTGAGTTGCTGTGTATGGAGGGCGGGCACCTGAGGAATGAGTGTGGACACAGTGATGGGGTAAGGACTCACTTGGCAGCCACCCTTCATCTCTGAGCAGGTGCCCAGTGGCTGTTTGCACATGGGGGAGCTATCGACACAGCTCTGGCCCATCTCCCAGGAAGCACTGTCAGATTCGGGGACATGGTTCCCCAGGGAAAGCTGGTAGCATGGGCAGCTGACCAGTGCCTTGCCAGCCTTGTGCCCAGTGCTGGACTCAGCGGCATCCCTGGACCCAGCACCCCCTCCTGGCTTCAGCATCCCCTCCTGGCTTCTCTACTTCAGGGGGTCCTGGTGGCCCAGATTCACATGGCCCATGAGGAAAACTGGGATTCCCCTCTCTCCCAGAGGCTACTCTTCCTCTGGTTCCTGATGTGACCCCTTCCCCCGTTCCTGCTGTCACCTTTGGACCACTTGCAATGGTCTCTCACCACCCCCACCCACCCTGCCCCTTCTTACTTGAATGACGCCCTTCAAGTGGCTGCCAGGGTCATCTTCCCTGTCCTCAGCTCTGATGATGTCATGATCAGATTGAAGCACTCTTAAGAAGCTCCAGAGTTTAATGGGTGCAGCACTTTTCTGTCTGGGATGATGAAAACATTCTGGAAATAGATAGTGGTAATGGTTATACAACATGGTGAGTGCACTTAATGCCACTGAATTGTACTCTTAAAAATAATTAGAATGTCCAGGCATGGTGGCTCATGCCTGTAATCCCAGAGCTTTAGGAGGCCTAGGTGGGAGGATCACTTGAGCCCAGAGGTCAAACGAGCTGTGATTGTGCCACCGCACTCCAACCTGGGCCACAGAGTGAGACCCTGTCTCCAAAAATAAATAAATAACTAAAATACAATGGTAAAACAAAACAAAGGGAAACTCCCTAGGGACTGGAGAATAAGGGGCAGCCTCCTTATTCTGGCACTCAGGGCCTGCCAGAGGCTGCCCCAGCCTCCCTTTCCAGTCTCACCCCTCCCATCTCCCATTCCCCCTTTTAGTGCTCCAACCTGGAGAGCTACTGGACTTGCTGATCTAAGACGTATCCTCTCTTCCTGGCTCTTTACCTTTCCTCATGGATTCTCAGGAATAAAGTCTATTCCTTCACTTGGTGAAAGAATCATTTCTACAACACTCTCCTGCAGCCTTCTCACTGCTCTCCAAGGCCTTTTACCCTCTCTTTGGCCAGCTCTAAGGAGATGGCCTTTTTTCTATGAGCATAAGGTTTGGAGTATAACAGCCTGGGTTTGAGTGCAGGCTTCATGGCTCACCAGCCGTGTGATCTTGAACTTGTCAGTTCAGCTCCCTGAACCTGTCTTTCCTCCTCTGTTAAATGAATGTTAATAATGGTATCCACCCCATGGGGTCATTGCAAATACTAAATGAGATATGTTACATTGAGTAAGTGAGCTAATGCATATAAAGAATTTAGCTTAGTTCCTGGCACGTAGGTCAGTATTAAGTAAATGCTAGCTGGATATGTATAAATTGAACCGAAATCTGGCCTTGAGTGCAGACAAAAACACTGACTGGTAGGCTGGCAGGGATCTGAGAGATGACCTGCGGAGGCTGTAGCAGGCGCCCTGGTACCTGCTTCTCTCCTCCCTTAGTAGGTTGCACTTTGTGCCCCTTGTACTTGGGTGGGGCCATGTCTGTCTCATGGGCCGTGTCCAGTCAATGAGGTCAATTTAATTGCTGACTGAGCCTCTCCAGAGTTTCCATTTTCCTTCCCCATTGGCAACTGGCTGCATTCAAGACGGCGGTTGTTCCATTAGCTTGGGCTCCTACATGTCTGGATGTGTCAACTGGCTTGAGAGAGGAATCAACTTTTCCTGGGGTAACCCATTGAAACTTAGGGGTTGTTTGTTGCCAAAGCATACCCTGCTTCGCTTTGCTAACTCTGCTGGATGACAAATTTGCTAGCTCCACATTGTTGTTTTTAAGTGGAGCACAGATGAGGTGGGGTCACAGAACGAGGCAGTGGCAGGTCTGGAGCTCACATCCTGTGCCTGACATAGCTGGTTTATTCTTTCTTCTATCTCCTTCCTCATCGGCCTTCCCCATCACTGACCTCCCATGAAGGAGACTACTGAGATTGACCCATCCGAACGAGTCTTGTTGATGTCATGAATTGGTCACACCCACGCCTTATAGGCCTTTAGCTAATGAATTCCCCAGGTTGCTTGCCAAGCCATCCACCAGCACTTCACACCTGGACCAATGCATCCACCTCTCCCCAGCCTCCTTCCTCCCCATCCAGCCTTCCTCCTCTGCCCCAGCTACCAGTGACTTCTCACTGCCTGAAGGAAAGAAAACCACACCTGCCTGTGTTCAGTGTTCCCCAAGGCACTGGCTCTTGCCAGTCTGACCGCACCCATCCCTTCTCCATCCTGTGCTCCTGCTAGTGAACAGGATACACCTTTTCTCCCAGGCGCCCTGCATCTTCCTATTTCCAGGCCTTTGCTCCTGCTGGTAAATCAGCCTGGTGTGCCCTCCCACCACCTCAGTCTCTTGCTACTCTCGCAAGGCTCAGCTCGAATGCCACCTCCTCCAGGAAGTCTCGGCAGAATATCTCAGTGTGACTTGAATATTCCTTCTTTTTTTGAATGACTATGTCTATGCCATCGTTCCCACTTCTGTCCTGCCCTGTGTTATTGCTTTTTGTTTGAATCTTCTCTTCCCTCCTGAATGGAGAGCTCCTAATGGCCAAGACTGTACGTCACCCTTTATGTGTCCTCAGCATCTACCATGAGACCTGATTCTTCATCACCATGTGGGTGTTTATGGAATGAAGGAATATTCTCTAACACCAGGTCTAATCCTCCATTACACCACTTGCCACAAGTTGCTGAATTATTTCCGTGTCTCTCACCCACTCCAGATTACAAATCCCACGAAAGCTCAGTCTTCCCTATCTCATCTCCCCGTACCTAGCTCAGGCCCCCAGTCAGTGTTGTGCCAACATGCCCCACAAACGTGGAATGGAAAGGAGTGGTGATGGCTTGGTGGCACACATAGCTGGACTTTGGTTCCTCTTAAGAGGGCGATCCAGCTCCCACCCCCAGAGAAGGGCTGCCAACATGTGATATTTGCACAAACCTGCAGAAAAGAGCACCCCCCTCCTGATCGGCAGCCTGAGTATACTCTGTGTTTGTGACCCTGACTTTTAAAAATGTCACACCTGCATATGTGGGGAGGCTTACTGACAGCTAATTAGGAAATGCAGTTCGTATCTAACAGTCTTCGAGAAACATTTTGTAAACTGGGTAATTGGCTTTAACAGTGCAGAGGAGAGATGTGTGCTATGGCTCCATCATCCTCAAATAACACAGTCTGCAGCCGGCCAAGAATTCAGAGTGACAGCTTCAGGGAGAGTACAGAAATGCCACTTTTTCTCAGTATTTAGGATGGACAGCATGGCTCTCTGGAGACTTTTAGAAGCAGATGGTCTGTCCATCACCCCGGGGAAGGGGTGTGAAAAACTCAAGATGGCTGGAGTTAATAAGCTGTTTGGGACAGAGCTATGGATATAACTACTTTTATTTCAGGCTCTACCCACCAGCAGTGACTGTATCTGCCAGGGCAGCAGGAATTTAGTCCATCTAGCATGTATTAAATACCTGTTTGGGGCCAAACTCTTTGGTAGGCAAAGGGAGACAGAGGGGAATAAGACAGCCTAGCTCAGCCAGGCTTGATGGCTCATGCCTGTAATCCAAGCACTTTGGAAGGCCAAAGTGGGAGGATTGCTTGAGCCTGGGAGTTCAAGACCAGGAGTTCAAGACTGGTTTAGGCCACATAGTGAGACATATCTCTACAATAAATTAAAAAATCAGTGTGGTAGTGGGGGTGTGCATGTGTAGTCCAGGTACTCTGGAAGCTGAGGTAGGAGGATCACTTGAGTCCAGGAGGTTGAGGCTGCTGAGAGCCACGATGGCACCACTGCACTGTAGCCTGAGTGACAGAGTGAGATCCTGTCAAAAGAAAAGAAAAGAAAAGGAAAGGAAAGGAAGAAAGAAAGAAAGAAAAGGAAAGGAAAGAAAGAAAGAAAGAAAAAGAGAGAGAGAGAGAAAAGACAAGACAAGACAGCCAACCTCAGCACACCTTAGTTGTATCTGGCTATATCCCTTAAATTCTGGTTTGATGTAAGTGTCTTGAATGATAGGAGAACACTTTTTAAAATGTAAGGCATATACACTTTGTATCCTTTCCCATAATCTTTTGTTGTCTTTCTCAACTTCCTTTACCCTTGTTTAATAGTTCCCCAGGTGTGCTGATTCTTTATGCTTCAAAATGCTTACAGCAGGCATTTAAGGATGTTTGTTAGTCGATGCAGCCTCACTGCAGTGACTACACCTCTATAGCCCACAAGTTTCATGCATGAAAGTTATTTCTTGCTTATGTCGTTGTCAAGTGCAGCTTGAAGGGATGTGTTGGTTGGTCCTCTGGGAAGCAGATGCTCAGAGTTAGAGGGACCCTGGGGAAATGCCTGTGAAAGGATATGAAGAGAGATGGGCGAGGTGAGCCTTCAGACTGTGCAGTTGGTCTGACACTAGTAAAGGGAGGGGAGAAGGAAGGAGGCTTAGGTAGAAAGAGTCCCTGGCAGCAGCGCTGCTCTTAGAAAGTTCCATTTGGACCACTGGGCTCAGAGATCACCTGTAGTCGAGTCTTGCAATGGCCAAAAATGAGGAGCCCTTGTTCCTCTGCCATGCTCAGTCCATGGTTGGAGGGGTCTGGGAAGAGGGGGCCTCCTCTGAGGCATACCCAAAGACATTGCACCTGGAGGCTGTCAGCTCATGAGGCTGTCCTCCTTGGGATGGTTTCTCTCTTGACATAGTGGTGTCCCCTTCCAGGATTGCCATAGGGATTTGGGATTTAGGGGGTTTCTTCCTTGGACTTTTCCCCATTCACACTATGGATGGAAAGAGAGCACAGAATGCTCATGGAATGGTTTTATAGTCCACCCTGGGCATGGCACATATTGTCTTGGTTCATATTCCATTGCCCAAAACTTGGTGGTTACACCTAATTGTAAGAGGGACTGGAAAATATAGTCTCACCATGTGCCCAAGAAGAAGAACAGAACATGGATATGACGGAGCATGGACTGTGGAATCTGACTTCATGGGTTTGACTCCCAACTCTGCCCCTCACTCACTGTGTGCAACTTGGGGCAAATTACTCACCTCTCTAATCCTCAGTTTTTTCATCTATTAAAATGTGGATAACAATGGGACATAGTTCATAGAGTTGTGGGGAGGATTGAGTGAGTTAGTGTATATAAAGCAATTAGAATAGTGCCTGGCACAGATTAATGCTATGTAAGGGCTCACTGTATTATTTGTTTCTAAATTTAACACTTCAGTAAATGTTTATTGGGTACCTGTTCTGTTCAAAGAATTTTTATAGGTCACATGAACTTACTGTTTCCCAGACAGCTCCTAATATGTAACAGATGATCGAATATGTTTCAATGAATTAGTTGCGTTGGCAAAACAATATAGTGTATGTTTAATTCAGTTGGCCCTGGCGCTGGGCTAATTTTGACATGATTTAGCAATGATAAATGTTAAAGTCTGTTCTTTGGTTCAGAAAGTCACCCACAGATGAACAGAAAGAGGGAAACTTCAGTGATTGAGAAAGCATCTTGGGTATAGAAAGCTTACCAGTTTAGAAATGACTTTCTGTCTTTATAAAAGTAATCTGTTTTTTTTTAATTTAAGTAAAAGAAGAAAGTAAAAAAAAAAAACCACTCAAATCTTATAATCCGTAACATTCAATGGTTCTCATTCCAGACATCTCTCTATGTATATATTATAAAGAAATAATTTTATCAAACGAGATCCTTATTACATCCTACTTTAGATTGTTGTTCAATTTTATTTATTTGCATGTAACAGAAGAAAATGAGGAAAGGTAAAATAGGAGAAATTGCTCACCATTAAACAATTTTGCCTTTGCTATGGAAAATATTTGCTTCTAAAATATCTCTCCAAGGATAATAAAAGATTATGGAAAGCAGCGAGGTTAAAATCCTGGCTTTTAAACTCCAGTTTTCAATTTTAGATGGTATTGATTAAAGTCCTTCTATGGAAGAAGAGGAAATTAACAATCTTACAATTTCTCTTCCCTCCTCCGCCTCCTGCATTTTATGTTCCATTATTATCTTCACATTGCCAGTTGTTTCATGTTAAATGGGTCTGGCTCTCACTATCACTCTTTTTTTTTTAACCACAAGTCCTCTTCCATTCCTGAGATCTATATTTTTGATTCATCTTTTGGTTGGCTGGATTTTATCAAGTAGGTTCTTTCTCTCCTGGGCACCAAGGAAGGATTGCCGGTGTTTTGCTACCCAAGATAATAGGCGCTGATTTAGTAGTTCTTACTGACAGCAAGCTCTGTATGATGTAGGAGCCCAATAGAAGGGTTGCAGTCTGAAGCCGCATTAAGGGAAGTCAATACTCAGAATGCGGGAGGTGATCGTTTCATTCACGATCATTTGGCATTGTGGCTGGGAGTGCTCTGAACAAATCAATAAGGAAAAGACAAACAACCCAGTAGAAAAATGGGCAAAGTCACCAGTCCAAAAGGAAACACAGGCTATAAGCATATGAAAAGATGGCTTAACCTCTTTAGTCATCAGGAACACACAAATTGAAATGTGATATCAAATACCCACAAGACTGGCAAAACTTAAAGCTGGCAAGGATATGGAGCAGTGAGATCTCTAAAACACTGCTGGTGGGAGTGTAAATGGATCAAACCACTTTGAGAACATGCAGCAAATGCTATGAGTCAACAATTCAATTTCCAGGTTTATACCCTTAGAGAAACTCTTCATATGTGTGCCAGGAGGCACTTATGGAAATATTCGATTATCTTGCTCACAGCGGCAACCAAACGAAATGCCAGAAACAGCCAAGGGTCCCTTGGCAGAGGAATGAACAAACCAATGGTGGCATAGTCACACAATGGCATACTACACAGCTCTGAAAATGAATGAACCACAGCTATATTCAGCAGCAAAAATCTCACAAACGTAATGTGGAGCCATAAGGGCAAGTGTCAGGTGAAAGGTATAAACACAATTCTACTTATATGTATGTTCAAAAGAAAGTGAAATTAAATGACACAGTATTTAAGAAACATATACATATAAAACTGTAAAGAAAAGCAAAGAAGGGGCCAGCGCAGTGGCTCATGCCTGTAATCCCAACACTTTGGGAGGCCAAGGTGGGTGGATCACTTGAGGTCAGGAGTTCAAGACCAGCCTGACGAACATGGCACAACTTCATCTCTACTAAAAATACAAAAATTAGCCAGGTGAAGTGGCATGTGTCTGTGGCACCAGCTACTCAGGAGCTAGGTAAGAGAATTGCTTGAACCTGGGAAGCCGAAGTTGCAGTGAGCTGAGATCATGCCATTGCACTCCTGCCTGGTGACAGAGTGAGACTCTGTCTCAAGAAGAAAAAGAAAAAGAAGAGAAAGATAAATGCAAAATTCAGGCCTGGGGCTCCCCCAGGGTGAAGGAGGGCTAGGCGCAGGTGTGGGCACAGAGGTCTTCAACATAACTGTGATGTCAGATGTTCTGTGTGTTCACATTACTATTTTACCTTATTGTTATTGTATATGGAATATTCTTTTCTATAAGTGAAATATTTCATAGCACATTCTTACTTAAAATAAAACCGTTATATTCTGAACAGCTCTGAAGTTACACTATCTGAAATTGGGCAAGTTATTATTTCTGAGCCTCAAATTTTTATCTGTAAAAGGGAAATAACAGTACAGTACCCTTATCCAAAATACTTGGGACTAGAAATGTTTCAGATTTTAGTTTTTTTCAGATTTTGAAATAGCTGCATTATATTTACAAATTGAACATCCCAAATCCAAAAATTCAAAATCTAAAATGCTCCAGTGAACATTTTTATTGAGCGTCATATTTGTGCTCAAAAAGTTTTGGATTTGGAGCATTTTGGATTTCAGATTTTCAAATTAAGGATACTCGGTCTATACCTTTTAATAATGTTGTGAGGCAAGATTAACATCCCTTACATCAAGTTTGTAGTACTGTGCCTAACACATAGCGAGGGCATGGTATATGTTAGCTAGTGTTGCTTTTCTGGGCAGGGCAGATGGAGGTATTTGGGGTACCATTCTGGGTGCTATATGCCCCCAAAAAATCTGTCCTCCGAAGTCTACTCGTGAAATGACTCTTAGACAAGCAGGCTGTAAAAGCATCCTCTGTGGAGACGATTGGAAGAGCTAAGGGTGGTTTAGCCTGAAGACATCTCTCGGAGTCACTCTGCGAAGCTTAGCTATCTGATTTCCAGGCCAATGACAGGAAGAATTTTCTAAGAAGCAGAGCTGGCAGAGGACAAATTAGCTCCCTAGTGAGAGAGTGAGACCCCTGCCACTGGAGGGACAGCCGTGAGCAGATACTCAGTGCTCCTGGGTGGGAGGCCCAGAGGGGACTTTCTAACTGGGGGCAGGTTGGACACATTAGCTTTTAAATTCTTTTTCCATTCTGAAATTCTGCATGGAGTAATTCCCAGTTTCAGATGAGTTGTTATTAACTCTGACATTTTCTTGGCATTTTTACATTTTAACTCTCAGCAACATTTTCTTTGAAATTTTTAAATCAAAAAAGTATTTTAATTCTTTAAAAATGAGATTTAAATGAAAATGGATTTCATCTGAAGCCTCACTTTTTCATTTGAAAATTGATTTTCATGGCTTTTGGATCTGTTCCCATTTTTAAGTGCTGCATTTTGAGAGCCTATATGTGCCAGTGATGATTTCTCTGTGACAAGTCCTTATACGGAAGGAGAAGCCCTTGGCAATGCAACAGCAGACAGGGTTGGGAGGTAGTGACCATGAACTACAGTAGATGAGGAGTCAAAGGAAGGGAATGACAAATACCCAAGAGGAGAGGGAGGGAGGGAAGGCCACACGTATTAAGCACCTACTGTATGCTAGAGCCAATCTCCAGGAGGCAAGACTGAAGACAGAGGCTATGGCCATCATGAAGCTTGGAGCTATTGCACGAGACTCTGAACTGTGATGAATTACTTCCTGCCTGCGGGTCAGGTTGTGGCCATGCCAAGCAGTCAGAATATCCTCTAGAAGTGAGTGGGGTTTCCAGTGGGGAAGGTGGGGGGAACAGGAGAACATGATAAAGCCCATAGCTTTCTTCCAGGACATAGATGCCCCTTAGAGTGGCTCTGCAAGCAATTCATCAAAAACCAGATCACTGAAAAACCACTTGCCGTCAATAACTTCTCAGAATGATGGTTTTGCCCGGTGAACAGCTCACTAAAAGCTGTCAGACAAACACTTTAAATGGGGTATCGAAAAGCTTCCAGCATTTCCCTGGCTCAGACCGGGGCTGGTCCACAAGAGGAGGAGGGTAATAAACAGCCCTTTAGGGGAACATCTCCAAGGGCAGCATTCAAGAAGAAGGGAAACTGTGAAATACGCACAACATTGACTTTCACCTGAGCTGGAAGGACAAATCCTGTGAAATGGCCGTGGCAATGTGTCTGCAAGGAGTCCTTCAGGAAACTAAAACTTAGAGACATTCCCCAGTGATTTGGTGACTGGATCATCAGGTACATTCATGTGCAGTGGATTGACTTGCAGGGAGTAACCTATAGTGTGTGTGCTAAAACACCTTGTTTGTAAGACACTCACCCACCCTCCCTGAGGCCAGAGACAGAAATTATACTCTGGCAAGGACCTCCAGGATCATCACCTTGGTGGTCTTCAAACATTTTTGCTAGCAACGAAACTCTCTTTTAAATTAAGTGTTCTGTGGAGCTGTGATGCTTAGGTGAAGCAGGTGGAAGAGGAGCTGCTGGTTGAAGTGAAGGTGAGGCACTCAGTGCTTCTTTCACTGCCCTCTCTGCTAGGCTCTAGGCCCCTGAAGGGCTGAGTTGAAAAAACTCTAAGCTGATCCACCCCCAAAATACACCTTTGGTGAACTGAAAAGTCCATCTATTTGGGACATGAATCATGTCAGGTAAGAAGATACAGCATTAGAAATTAGGATAAGGGAAAATAGCATCGAATATGGGACAGATACATCCGTGTGATTTATTTTGTTATTCACTGCACCTTTGCTCCCGTTAGGGGAGCCACTGAAGCGTGCTTGGTGCCAGTAGGCTGTTTCTCTTGCTTCAAGCGAATAGCTCTGATCTGGAGGAGACCTGGGCTTGTGGCGTTGCCCTGGGGGAAATGGTCTTTTCTAGACTGCTGTTAGCTTTAACCTTCTCTTCTCCTGTTGAGTTGAGTTCTCTAGACTATTTGAACACTGAAAAACTGGGAATCCAGAAATCCCTCTCCTAATCCTGGCAAGAAAGAGGGCAAATCCCTTCTCCTCTCTAGTCCTCAGGCTCTGCTTCTGAAAATGAGAGGGTGACGCTAGATTAGCAATGCCTAGATGTTGGGATTTCACACACCAGGAAGGGGAGGGCTGGGGAACAGAAACTTATATAGGGTGGAAATTTTTTCTATTTTGTTATGTCAGGACACTGAAAACAAAACCTCTCTCATTTCTATCCTTTTATAATAGAAAAATGTTTTAACACCATTAAACTACAAAGGACCTTATCTGTAAATTAAGGATAGTTTTTCAAATGGGATTAACTTTTAGGAAAACCTCATTGTATCATTTTTATTTTTCTCATTTTACCTGAGTGTATTTGCTTTCTATGCTGCTGTAACTGATCACCGCAGAATTGGTGGCATAAGCCACACCTATTTATTGCTTGACAGTTCTATGCCAGAAGTCTGGGCACAGTGTGGCTCCCCTGGGTCTCTTGCTCAGGGCTTCATATGACCAAAATCAAGGCGTCACCTTGTCTGAGTTTGTATCTGGAGGCTCAACTCAGAGATGATCTGCTTCCATGCTCATTCAGGTTACTGGCAGAATGCAGTTTCTTGCAATTATAAGACAGAAGTCCCTGCTTTCTTGACACGTGAACCTCTTCATCTTCAAACCAACAATGGCACATCAAATCCATCTCATGCTTCCAATCTCTGATCTCCCATCAACTATTAGGTAAAAAAAGGGTTCTCTTTGTAAGGACTTGTGTGACTACATTGGGCTTACCTGTACAATAATTTAAGGTCCACTGATTAGTAACCTTCATGACATCTGCAAAGTCCCTTTTGCCATGTAACATAAAATATTCATGGAGGTAATTCCAAGGGGTGAAGGTCAATGGGGCCAAAACTTTGCCTACTCACACCCTGTCTGGTGAAAATGTAGTCAGATAAACATTTGGAAACATTGGAAGATTCTCCAACTCCAATACCGGTTGTCAAATAGTTTCAGTTATTTTAGTTGACATATTCCAGTGTTGTGTATTTTTGAGAAGCCGAGACATAGTTACTAATACAGACTCTTTCGTGGACTAGATATTCAGAAAGTGTTTGCTGAGCAAACAAGTATTAATAAATTCATTGTTGCTAATATCGTTTTAATGCAACTTTGATTATAAATCCTGTGGTACTGTATTATCAGTGTCATTAGCTACAGATTAGAAAACAGGCCAAAGTCATTACAGAAATATATTAAAACTAGAAATGATTCAGTAAATCACAGTAGATTCCAAAAAGTAAAATCATGGTAGAGACAATTAAAACATGAACTACTCTATATAATCTACTCGTGCTCTGCTGGGGGTAAGAAGTGTTGCTTTCAATCAAGGAACAGGGATAATTAATAAAGGGCCCCAGAAGCAGTTAGAACTTAATCTTCCCTCTCTCCCTCTCTTCCTTCCTTCCCTCCTTTCTTTCTCTCTTTCTTTCTTGCCAAAATAAATTAACTTGGCCAGTTTTAAAATTAAACAAAAAATTTTTAATTGAATTATTTACCGAAAATCTGTAGTATTTAAACTCCCTAGCCTGGTATCCCTAAGGCTTCACCCAGGCCACCTCATCCTTTTCACTCACTGTTGAAGCGAGCTGGGTTGTTTCTGTACCTGTCTCACTTTTCCACTTCCTTGCCTGTATTCATGCTGCTCCTCCGCCTACAATTCCTGTGTTAAGTGTTCTCTCTTCTGGAGCCCTCCCTGGCTTTCCCTGCAGTGCCCACAGCCTGGATCTGCCTCTGTCCGGCAGCACTGACTACCGTCCCCCATGCCAGGTGACCACATGCCGCAACCTCACTGCCTCCACCATCAGTGTGCTCTCCGAGACCAGGAACCATGTCAGACTTGGTTCTCTGTCCTGTTGGCATAGGCATGGATCACAGTCCAGGGGAGTTTCTCAAATAAATGAAGAGGGAGCAAGAAATATTAGTACACTCTGATTCCATATTGTAGTCACTTAAGGGGTAGATGGAGGACAAGCAGAAAGAATGAGGAGGACATAGATTGGAGAGAAAGACAAAAATAAGGAGAGATGTGGATGTAGAAAAGGCAGAGGAAAGCAAATGAAGGGAGAGTGTCCAATGAATCTTTTTTTTTTTTTGAAATGGAGTCTTGCTCTGTCGCCCAGGCTGGAGTGCAGTAGAGTGATCTCAGCTCACTACAACCTCCACCTCCCAGGTTCAAGCAATTCTCCTGCCTCAGCCTCCTGAGCAGCCAGGATTGTAGGTGTGGGCCACCATGCCCGGCTGATTTTTAATAGAGACGGGGTTTCACCATGTTGGCCAGGTAGTTCTTAAACTCCTGAACTCAAGTGAAATGCCTGCCTTGGCCTCCCAAAGTGCTGGGATTACAGGCGTGAGCCACCGCACCCGGCCCCAACAGATCTTACTGAGTCTTTACTGAGGGCCCCTGTCCAAGATCTGGGGATACAGCAGTGAAAACGATGACAAAATCCTTTCCCACCTGGGGCTTTCATTGTAGTTGAGGAAATCAGTCAATCTACAAGCGAACAAAAAGTAGACAAGATGATTTCAGATAATTTTAGGAACTGTGTTAGGGCATTAAATAGGGTGGCATGTCAGCAAGTGAATGGGGGTGGGAAATATTCTGGGTAGGGTGACCTGATTGATGGGAAAGAGAGTGAACCATGCTGAGAACCAAGAAAATTGTGTTCCCAGCAAAGAAAACAGCAAATGCAAAGACTCAGAGGTGGGAAAGAAAGTGCTTTTGATTTCAGGGAACTGGAAGAGGTTGGTAGGGCTACACTTGGTGAGCGAAGGGTAGAGAAAAGGGAACTTGGGCCAGAGTGAGGCAGCTGCTGGAATGAATGGCTTCCATTGTGATAAGGAGTGTTGAGAAAATCACCCCAAACCTGTACATAATACAAAGGTGTGATTATGTGACTATTTACAGTAATACTTAGAGCATTTTCTAACAATTCTGCCTAAGGGTCATCTGACTGGAGGAATAGAACTTTGCCCAGTCAGTTAAGACCTAGACATTTTGCAATCCTCTGAAAGAGATAAGATATTCTGGTTGTCAGTGATTTTCTTTTCTATCACCAAAGGTTGTGGTTTTATCACTCTGTAGGACATCAACCAGTTTTGTATCTAATTTGGCAATCTTACACCTTACTTTTTTCAGTCACTGTAAAAATCCCTGTTTCTTATATTCTCTTCAAATCCACTTTGTCACCCTGCGGAACCCCTTATTAATGAGTTCAACAAAACGTTGACGTGTGTTCACTCTCAGTTTTCATGAGAATTATGTTTTTAGCCTTTCGAGAGTTATATTCTGATAGGAATTTGGATTTTAAGTGCACAGAAAGTGGGAAGAGTGAGAAGAATTCATTTATGTTTGACAAAGGACCCTCAGACTGCTAGATGGTGGAGGGGTTGAACTTGCCCATGGGGAGGTAAGATGTCCAGTAGAAGCCAGAGCCTTTGTCCAGGGGAGAGATGACCACAGGGCTTGACGAGGGAGCTGGGGATGGAAAGGCTAAGTGAGACAGAACTGAATCCTGATACTCATTGTGGGCCCCTCTCCTCTTTCCATCCCCAGGCTGGGTCACCATGAACCGTTTTCTTGGCCAACTTTCCTCTCTAAACTGGGAGCTCCCTGGCAGGGGCTGTGTCCAATTTTTATGTTTCCTCAATGTCCAGCCCTGGGCTGAACACAGAGTAGTGCTTAGCAAGTGTTTGTTGAATGAATATTCTCTTTAGGTTGATCCTCCTCATCATTTTTTTAAACGATTATAGTAAAAATACACATAATCTAAAATTTACCATTTTAACCATTTTTATGTGCATGGTTCAGTGGCATTAAGTACATTTACATTGTTGAGCTGCCATCACCACCGTTCACCGCCAACACACTGCCATCATCCCCACTGAAACTCTGAACCCATTAAACAATGAAGTCCCCTTCCTTCCTCCTCCCAGCCTGTGAAACCCAGCTGTCACCCAGTCAACCCCCAGCCCCTGGCAACCACCATTCTCCTTTCTTTCTGTATGAATTTAATTAACTACTCTAGACAACCTTATACGAGTGGGATCATATAATAGTTGTCTTTTTGTATGGCTTATTCTACTTAGTACAATGTCCTCAAGGTTCATCCATGTTGTAGCATGTGTCTGAATTTCCTTCCCTTTCCAGGCTGAAAGTATTCCACTTCATGGATACACCAGTTTGTTTATCCATTTGCCTGTTGATGGGCGTTTGTGTTGTTCCCGTCTTTTGGCTATTGTGAATGATATGAACATGAGTGTGTGAACATGGGTGTACAACTATCTCTTCAGTTGTTTTGGGTATATATCTAGAGGTGGGATTGCATATGGCAATTCTATGTTTAACTTCTTAAGGAACCACTATACTGTTTTCCACAGCAGCTGCACCCAACATTCCCACTAATAGGGCGCAGCAGTTCCAGTTTCTCTACACCCTTGCCAACACTTGTTGTTTTCTGTGTATATGTGTTTTTTAATGATAGCCATTTTAATGAGTGTGGGATCGTCCTTAAAATATAAATGGCCATGAAAAAGAGAGATTCCAGGGTGAGGCATTATGGGGGCTTTTCCTAAGTGTGCTCTAAAGGGAGATAGCTGAGGTGCTGGAGAGAGGTCCTAGTTTTGAAGGTCATTTAGTGGGAACAGAGACAGGATAGTGGGTGTCAAGACCCCACTCTTGGAGCTCACAGCATGGACTCAGGACTGGCTTAAGGACAGTCCCCACCGTGGGAGAACTGAAACTTAGGTTTCCATGAGGAAAGATTTGTTTGTTGGGCTCATACCCCTGGGGAAAAGCTGTTTCTAATTAGGACCTTTCTTTCTGTGTGTTGCTTCCCAGTGCGACAATGCAAAAGGGTTGAAAGCCTTCTACGATGCAATAAAATACGGGCCGAATCACTTGATGGTGTTTGGAGGCGTCTGTCCATCTGTCACGTCCATCATTGCAGAGTCCCTCCAAGGCTGGAATCTGGTGCAGGTAAGGTCTGAGCCACCTTCTGTTTTGGGGGAGGTGTCTTTGGTTGGCCCTCAGTCTTTTGCGGGAATGATTCCTTGTACAGTGTGCTTTCTACATTGACTGCGTCAGGCCTCCTGGACTTTCTCCTGGGTGATAGCACAGCCTTTCACTGCTGACCTGACCTGGCATGGCTCCCATGGTGGGTCTCTAAAGGGCAGCCCTGAGGCCACCACCGTGTATTTGAAAACTTCAGGGCTCACCACTGACTCTCTAGCCCAGCTTTTGGGGCCATTGATGCCAGCCAACCTGCCTGTCCAGTGTTATTTCCTGCTCCTGCTTGCTCCACAGCATAGCCCTGCCAGACACCTTGCTTTCCCACATGTGCCCTGTACCTTTGGGCCTCAGACCCCTGCTCCCGCTGTTTTCTTAACCAGATGACCCCTGATCCATTCTCTGCCAAGCCTCCGTCTCCCACTGAAAAATTATCTTTTGTCCTCTAAGACTGCCTTTGTCCTCAGTTAAGTCTTTCCTGGGCTCCTGGCCAGTTATTCACTCTTAGCCCTGGCAGATTTTATACATCACTGAATATAGTCTGTTGTAGGCGAGACTTGCCAGTCTGTTATTTGCTGTTATTTGGGATGGGAAAGAAGAGTGTAGAACTATATGACCACCAGGGGTGAGTGGTGGCCCATATACATGTTTACTTTATTGCTCCATCCATCCATCCATCCATCCATCCATCCTTCCTTTCACCCATCAATTCATCCATCCATCCATCCATCCATCCATCCATCCATCCATCCGTCCACCTACACATTCACCTATCCATCCATACATTCATCTGTCCTTCCGTTTATCCATCCATCCATCCATGCATCCATGTATCCATGCATCCATCCATCTATCCATCTGCCCATTCACGTATCCATCCATCCATCCTTTAACCCATCAATTCACCTATCCATCCATCCATCCATCCATCCATCCATCCATCCATGCATCCATCTATCCACCCAACAAATATTATAGGCAACGTACTCTGTGCCTGGATTTTGGCAGGCACACTGGAGATATGGTGCCGAGCAGAATAGATGTGGTTTGCATTATTCTGGAGCTTACATTCTAGGAGGAAGACAGGCAAGAAGCAAGTAAATAATAAAAATAATATTATTAAGGTTGTATATGGAGGGCCTGCCATGTGCCAGACACTGTTCTTTGTATTTTTCTGCATGAACTCATTTAATTTTTATAACTGCTCAGTGCTCTAGGTACCTTATCACCCTCATTTTATAGATAACGGAACTGAGGCACAGAAAAGCTGTGTGACTTGCCCAAGGATTCACAGCTAATAAGTAGTAGGGTCAGGATTTTAACTCAGGCAGTCTGTCCCTTCAGATAAGACTGTAGTAAGGAAACTTGGCTATAACAGAAGGAAACAGGGTGATGAGATATATAGTGACTGCCTTGGGGTAGTCAGAAAAGGTCTCATGGAGGAGGTGACATTCAAGCTGAGACCTGAAGGGTGAGAAAGAGACTATTGGGTGAAGTGTATTCCATGTCAGTGAATGGAGTAACACGTAGAGGAAGGTAGCTTGTGATAGGAAAGAACTTGGCATATTCATGGAACAGAAAACAGGGCAATGGGGCTGGAGTGTGGTCGGTAGGGAGTCAGGTTGAAGAGAATGAGAGTGACAGGGCGAGCAGGAGCCTGACCATGTAGAGGATCTGTTGCATTCCACTTGCATTGACTGAGGACCTCCTCTGAGTCTGGTGCTGAATGTATGGGGTGCTGGCGTGGAGCCCAAGCTTGCAGCCACTAGGGGTGATGGGCACAAGCTGTGGCAGGTATGATGAAAGAGGGGTGGGGGCCCAGGTGAGGGCCCCTCACTCAGCCCCAGGTCAAGGAAGCCCCAGGGCAGGTGCTGTGGCAGGTGCAGTGGAGCTGGCTGCTGAAGGAGGAGAGGGCGTTGGACCGCCGAAGACGTGGGGGAGAGCGCCGCTGCAGAGGAAACTGGGCGTGCAAAAGCGGGAGGTGGGAAAGTGTGTGGGCTTGAGGAGTGCTGAGTCATTCCTTGTGGCGGGAGCAGGCCACACTGATTGTGAGCAGATGCAATGGGAAGAGGTGGCCAGAAAAGCAGCCCTGTGCACTGGTGCAAACCTAACTGCAAACCTAACCACACACCTGAAAGCCAGCATGGCTCAGTGTGACACAGGAGCCTGGCCTCAGGCCCTCAAGGGACTCAGAACAGCTGTGGAGACCTTGGACCAGTCACTTAACTTCTCTGGGCTTGAGCTTACTTTCCTGAATATTAAGAGCACATTCTCTGCTAGTTAGAGCCACTGCTGCTTCCCTGAGCCTCAGTTTCCTCATCTGCATGATCAAGGTAGTAATAAGACTGCTTTCACGGGGTTGCTGTGTGGATTGAAAGATTGCAAAGTGATCAGAGCTGTGCCTGGCACACAGTAAGTGCTAACTAAGTATTCTTTGTTGTTAGTCCTGCCCTGTCTCCTCCCATTCCCCAAGTTGAATGCCCTGATTACTTGGCATTCCTGGTCTTTCCTGCATTCCCATATTTTATTTATTTATTTACTTATTTAGAGATGGAGTTTTGCTCTTCTTACCCAGGCTGTAATGCAATGGCACAATCTCAGCTCACTGCAACCTCCACCTCCTGGGTTCAGGCAATTCTCCTGCCTCAGCCTCCCGAGTAGCTGGGATTACAGGCACGCACCACCATGCCCAGCTAATTTTTTGTATTTTTAGTAGAGACTGGGTTTCACCATGTTGACCTGGATGGTCTCGATCCCTTGACCTTGTGATCCACCCACCTCGGCCTCCCAAAGTGCTGGGATTACAGGCTTGAGCCACTGCACCCGGCCCTGCATTCCCATATTTTCTTACACTGTTCCTACCACCTGAAACATCCCATTCTTCCTAGATCAAGTGCTAGTCATTCTTTGAGACCCAGCTTAAATGCCACCTCCTTCAGGAAGCCTTTCCTGCCTACTACTAGGGGGCTGCTAAAGTAGGGCCCTAAAAAGCCTTTCTATCAGTTCCCCTTGTTTAATTCAGCACAGCGTGTGCACAGCCCAGTGTCCCATTCTGCTCTGCCTGTCCCTCTCAGGGTTTTGCAGATGTGGGGGTGTGTTTATAAATGTTTGTCTCTCCAGATGGGCTGTGAGCTCCTTGAGGACAGAACCTGGACTTCTTTTTTTCCCTGTGCCTAACATTTCACATTCTTCATTAGAAGTCTGCAATGATCAGAGGGATGGAGGGAGTTGGGAAGGGATGGAAGGATCTGCAGATGGACACTTTGTCCAGGCATGAGAGGCCAAGGTCCCAGGGAAATCCCCTACCCAGAGAGGAATCCCAGGAGCTTCCTGATTCTCAGTGTCACTTGGAACCATCTGTCCCTCAGAATTCCCTGAGGAGCTGCAGGAACAAGTGCAATGTTGGAAACTCCCCCACTTGCAGACCAGAGCTACCTGGCCTCGCCATGGGCAGGACAGCCCTCCAACCTAGAGGAGTTGATAAGACAGGGAACTGAGTTATGAGCTGGGGATTGTGTTAGTTATTTATTACTGGGTGACAAATCCCCCCAAAATTTAGTGGCTTAAAACAGTAATATCCTGTATTATTTCATTATTTCTCTGGTTCAGGAATTCAGACACACTGCATGACTTACGTTTGCTCCATGGTGTTTGGGGCCCAGTGGGAGGATTTGAAGGCTGGAGACTGGGATCATTATCATCTGAAGGTTTGACTGGGGCTAGAGGATCTGCTTCCAATGTGGCTTCTCTCCACGTGGGGGTCTCCATAAGGCTGCCTAAGTGTCCTTATGACAAGGCAGCTGGCATCCCCCAAAGTGAGTTATGAAAAGACCAAGGCAGGGCCGGGCGCGGTGGCTCAAGCCTGTAATCCCAGCACTTTGGGAGGCCGAGGCGGGTGGATCACGAGGTCAAGAGATCGAGACCATCCTGGTCAACATGGTGAAACCCCGTCTCTACTAAAGATACAAAAAATTAGCTGGGCATGGTGGCACGTGCCTGTAGTCCCAGCTACTCGGGAGGCTGAGGCAGGAGAATTGCCTGAACCCAGGAGGCGGAGATTGCGGTGAGCCGAGATCGCGCCATTGCACTCCAGCCTGGGTAACAAGAGCGAAACTCCGTCTCAAAAAAAAAAAAAAAAAAAAAGAAAAGACCAAGGCAGAGGTGACAAAGTCTTTTAGGACTTAGCTTTGGGAATTGCATACTATAACTTCTGCTGTAATCTGTGGATTACACAAATTAGCTCTTATTTAGAGAGGAGTAGTACCAAGGTGTAGCGGGAGGTGAAGCTCACTGGGGGCTTTCTTGGAGACCAGATACTGTAGTGACTAATGTCTGGAGGAAGGCAGGAACTCCAGTTGCTCAGCAAGTGGGACTTGACACTGAGGCCCTTCCCTGTTTTGCAGAACTCCTGCTTATCCTTCAAAACCCTGAATACCACTTCCTCTGTGATGCCTTCCTGATCTCCTTCTTCCACCTCTTTCCTTCAGTGCTTCCCATTCCCTGCTCAAAAAGTAAATGAATTATTTCTCACTCCTCTACACCCTGCTTTCTCAATAGGGGGTGATATCTCCTCCAAGGGGATAAAAATTTGTTCTTGTGGGGAGGCAAAAAAGAATTACTTTTTAATTGTATAAAGCATAGATATAGATGTAGTACACAAACAGATCTATGTATGCCTGTGATATTACAATTTCACCAGGGGACAAGAGTAGGAAAAAACTAGCCAGAAAGGCTTCTTAGGAGACTAATAGTGAAACAAACATTGAGAAACACCATTCCACATCCTCCTGTATTGTGTACAGTAGTCTCTTATTAAATACATTTCATGTCAATGAATTATACACTTAAAATTGGTAAAGATGGCAAATTCTGTATGTTTATTTTACCTCAATGAACAAAAATAAAATTTAATAAAGTAGGCTGGGCATGGTGGCTCATTCCTGTAATCCCAGTGGTTTGGGAGGCCGATGCAGGAGGATGGATTTAAGCCAGGGGTTTGAGGCCAGCTTGGGGAATGTAGTGAGACCTCATCTCTACAAAAAATTATAAAGTTAGCCGAGTGTGGTGGCACACTCCTGTAGTCCCGGGTACTTGAGAGGCTGAAGTGGGAGGATAACTCAAGCCTAGGAATTCAAGGCTGCAGTGAGCTATGATCATGCCACTATATTCCTGCCTGGGCAAAAAAGCGATGCCCAGTCTATTTTTTTTTAATTAAGTCTTGTGGAAGATAATTTGTTCTGCAGCCAGTCTTCCATATCAGATTGTGGGCTTCTGCGGGGCAGCTCTTCCCCTCCCCATCTTCATCTCTTGGTTCCCAATGTCTGGCGCAGGGCCGGGGCTCACAGTAGGTCCTCACTGAGTACTGAACTGTGCCACATGCAAGGATAGGCAGACAGAGGGGCCTGAAATACTCCATGACAGAGCTTCCCACAGGGTGGCCCTGTCTGTGGCACGGGGAGGGCGGTGGCCCACACAGACTCTCAGCCTCCACCTCCAGACTCACTCTGCATTTTCCTAGGCTCCTTGTGGGGGAGATGCCCACACCCAGACAACTACTGCACTGGCATTCGTTACTAGACACTGGGGCTGGATCAACCGCTGCAGCTGGACATGGATGGGGGATGCTGGGGGACTGGGAACTGGAGGGTGCTTGATGGTTTGGACTTCTCTAAGGACCTGGGAGGCAGAATGGTGTATGAGCCCAGGAGAGTGGATTTCTCCCAGCCTTGTGCAGCCAGGCAAGGAAGATATAAGAACAAAGATCTGGATCTTGATCTGCGTGTAGCCTGGGAGCCTGGATTCCTGCCTCCTTCTCACTCCCAAGGAACATAGCCCCATTTATGATGAGCCACACTCTGTGGACCTCCCACGCCACCCCAGCCCCAACTCAGGGAGGCTAAGCTTGTTTCCAGAGATGGCGAAGGGGTGGATGGGTGGGTCTACAGGTATTCAAGGGACTTGATGAATCTCTTAACTTATTCAAGACTGGACTTCAGAACAGAGCTTCACAAATGGGAAATTGCATGTAATTTGTGTAAGTGAAAAGGAGCTCTGGCTGCCCTTTTTGGAGGAGCAGTGCTTGCCGGACAGACAGCCGGGAATGCGTAATCAGTTGTTTCTGTTTCCTGGCATCACAAAAATAGGGATTCACACACCAGAGGGGTGAAAATTCCCCCTGGTGCTGAAATCAGTTAAATTTAACTTTTGCCTTTTGCTGGGCCTCTTGATTCATAGCTGCTGTGCAGAGAGACTAATATTGTTTTAGTCGTGATGCGAGTCACTTAGCCACTGGGAACCTCAGTTCCTCCCTCTATATGCAAGGGCCTTCACAGAGTCCAGGGTCTGACCTGCAGGTGAGAGTGGCTCTGTCCCTCTCCAAAGTGTCTCACCGTCACAGCCTGCCCAGGGTGCAGAGCTCTGATCTGGGCCTCACACTGGGAGGAACCCACTAGGGCCTGACCCAGGGAGGCGTCAGGGAAGGGTCTGAGGGGTCAGGCCCTAGTGGGTTGAGGGTGTTCAGCTTGGAGAGTACATGGGGCACCAGGGAGGAGGGAGGAGTCTGGACCTCCAGCGTTGCATGGCTGTCTTTGGTAGATTTTTCTGGAGCCATGGCTGAAGTTAGAGGGGAGCAGGGTTTCCACCTCCTGCGAGCAAGCCCTGCCTCTGGAGGCTTCCAGCATGGAACAAGCTGCCTGGCTGAGAAGTTGTAGTTCCCTGTGGCCCAAGGTTCCCTGAACAGTCTGGTTTCAGCCAGGCCGGCTGCGGGGAAATTTAATACACAGAGTAGTCATATATGAGGTCAGTGGTTCTCCAACTACATGGGAAGAGTCACTTATGGGGGTTCTTGTCAATAATGTGAATTCTAGGGCTCCACTCTGAGCAGATCTAGGTTAGGGGCTTATCACATCCCTCTAGCACTGTACTCTCCACTGGTCACAGCCATGGCCATTTCAGTACCAGTGTCTCAGGTGATTGCAAGGCACTTGGCCCCTGGAGACTTGCCAGGCCAGGAGTTCTCTAAGGCCTGTTCATCTTCCAGACACCTGGGCTCTTTAACAAGTGCTGCTAGTCCAGAAAACTCTAATTGATGCTGCCTGTGTGGAAAAGAGGACGTGGAGGCAGTCACGGCGAGGGTGGCAAGGGGTGGGGGTGCAGTATATGTTGCCAGGGCGAATATCCCAGTGCTGCCAGGATGAAGCTCACAGTCCATGGAGCGCCCCATCACCTTGCCGTTTTCCCAGCCCACCTCCTGCCCTTTCATGCTGCTGGCCTCGGTACAGGCTGCTGGCAGGACTGTGCTCATTCTTCCCAGTGCAGCTTGGGTGCCCCTTCTTTGCAACGCCCCCCATTGCCTCCTCTGTGTTCCCTGACCTGACCTGCACGTCCCTCCCAGGGTGTTTGCTATGTCTGCCTACCCATGGCCTGCAGCTGCAGGTCAGAGTTGTGTCTCATTCACCCTGCCCCTTAGCTTGGTGCAGGACTGGCAGTGATGCCAGAACAGTGCTCAGAGCATATTTGCTGACAGAGAGCCAGGTGCCTGCCTCCTAGGCCTTGGGTAGGTCCCCTAAGAACCAAGGGCATGTCATCAGAGCATGCCAGACCTAAAGTCACGCAAGGATTCTCCAGCTGCAGCCTCTTGTTAAACAAATACAGAGGGAGCCCTAACATGGCCATGGGCTCAGCCTCAGCCCACATCTCCATGTCAGGACTCCCCCCGTTTTCTAACTGATATGTTTCCTTTGTAGTATTTTTCAGACCCACCCAGAATCCTGTCCTCAGAGATCTAAGAGTGGCTTGTGTTTGCACTTTTGGGGCCAGTCCTCCAAATCCCCTACCAGGCTGATCTGTCCTGAATGCATGGGACCTGGGAAAAAGCAGGAGAATTTGGAGTTGGGTGGGGAAGATGGAGAAAGAGCCTGGGGAAGGTCCAAGAGATGCCAGTGAGAGGGTGTTCAACATCCTCAGAGACCAGGACCACACTCCTTCCTGCTTGGGAGTGAGATGATCGTAGCCTCAGCTTGCAGACAGAAATTGTCTCACTGATGAAAATAAAGTCAGATTCCTGAAGGGATAAAGGGCTGCTCGTAGGAAAGTGCAAACACTATTTCCTCAAGCACTGTATCCCACAGAGCCTGTCCTTTAAAAGGCAGCCATGGCAGATTATTAAATTGTAGATGCATTTCTCCTGGCACTGGCCCCAGCTTCCCTTCGCAGCCCACCCTGCCTTGGCAATCCTCTCAAGGACATTCCTGGGAAGAAACATTTCAGCTTGCACCATGGACTGTATCCTTGGAGAAGCTCACACCAGGGAGTGGAGGCACGGAGGACCTTCAGATGGAAGGATGTTGACTGGGTGTGTGTAGAGGTATTGGCAATGGAGTCCCAGTACATTTAAGACTTGATTTCTGAAAACCCAAAAGCATGCTTGGTTTTGACATTTAAAAAACAAATCAGTGAGAACCCCCAAATCAGGCCTTTTGCTATTTAGTGAATTCCAGCATCATTCCAAACGGTCGGTTGTGCCATTTTGCTTCATAGGAACAGAAATGTTGTGATCCAACTTGATTTTCTCAAACGATTGTTTTATTAAACTGTAGGTTGTCTGAGAAATCGAAAGATTGCTTATTGCATAGCTGTGGCTTTTGGAATTTGAGGTAGATTCATGGAATGGCAGAGCTGGTAGAGGCTTAGCAGGCATTGGGTCCAGTCTCCCTGTTGTACAGACTGAAAAACAGAGACCCAGATGGGGCAGGGCCTTGCCAAAGATTTCACAGTAACAGCAATGCTGGGCTCTGGCTTACCCTCCAGCACTCAGCAGCATGTGCCATGGTCTGGTTTTCTCTCCCTCAGCCTCACTTTTCTGTTATGTAAAATGAGAACAGCAAACCTGCCTTCTGTATTTTGTGCAGATGTTTTTTCTTCAAGGGAAAACACTTTTATAAACTGTAATCCAGTAGCTGCTGTGATGATGCCTAGGATTCCTTTGCTAAAAGCAGATCTCTGATTATGGCTACTGGAGTTTATTGCTTTGCAATGGACAACAGGTTTTTTTTTTTTTTTGAGACAGTCTTGCTCTGTCGCCAGGCTGGAGTGCAGTGGCGCAATCTCGGCTCGCTGCAACCTCCGCCTCCTGGATTCAAGCAATTCTCCTACCTCAGCCTTCTGGGTAGCTGGGACTACAGGCGCATACCACCATGCCCAGCTAATTTTTCCTTCTTTCTTTCTTTCTTTCTTTCTTTCTTTCTTTCTTTCTTTCTTTCTTTCTTTCTTTCTTTCTTTCTTTCTTTTTTAGTAGAGACGGGGTTTCACCATGTTGGTCAGGATGGTCTCGATCTCTTGACCTTGTGAACCGTCTGCCTCGGCCTCCCAAAGTGCTGGGATTACAGGCTTGAGCCATCGCGCCCGGCTGACAACAGGGTTTTTTTACTCTGACAGTGCACTGAAAGTAAGGGGTCAGGGACGGAATGTGGGCTCTTCAGCATGATGCTCAAAGTACACACAATGTCTGCCTCTTAGCCCCGAACAGTCAAAACACACCAGGCCAGAATCCAACCACAACCCGGCCCATGTGGCTGCCACGCCCTTGCCACAGAGCATGCAGGAGGGTCTGCAGCATTGATTGGAAACCACTTAGGAGCAGCAGTGCTTTGAGGCACAGCTGGAAACTATTGCTGCTGCTGCTACTGCTGCTCTCGAAGAAGGAGAATAGAGGCCAGTAATGCAGCATGGGTTGGAGCCATTTCTTTGCACTGGTCTCTAGGGGGGCCATTAAGCACATTAATAATCTATGAGATGCTTCCACCTTCTGAATTCATTAGAAACAAGAAGAAAGGGAAGAGAAGAAATGATACCATGGGCATGCACTATGAGCCAAGCAGAGGGGGCAGGAGAGACCCCAAGGATCTGGGGACTTTGGAGGGTCCTTCCTGGCTGTGATCAGATGCCCAGTGCAGTCAAGCCCAGTGTTCAGAGTGGGCAGCATGTCACGCATGAGATGAGGAAAAGCTTGGTATCTTTTTGTTTGGATACAATTGGTAGTAGGGTGTTCAGGACAAAGGAGTCTGGGAGTTGGCTTAAAGTGGGACCCATGGTGGCCATGGCAACAGCATTCCTAGGACACAGGGCTGTGGGGCAGCTGAAGGCCACTGCAGAGGCCAGAGGGATGGAGAGGGGAGCGTGTGGCAGGCTCCGTGGTGGAAAAAGTGCTGACTGGTGCCTGCCCCTGCCATCTCATTTGCCCCAAAGCTTCTAGCTCCAGCCTCCAGAGTCCCTTGAAACTGCTCAGCTGTTCTGTGCTATGTGAAGGCCCCAGTCTTCCCCTGAGTGGTCCACCATGCCTGCAGGCCTGCCCTCTCCTTTTCACCTTGAAAACCATGTCCAGCCTGTGAGAGTTGGCAAGTGAGTTGCTGGCTCTTCTGAGCTTCTGGGGATGTTATGTCATGTGTCTTGCGTCCCTTGTTACAGGATTTTGTCTATACCACAGTGTCATCATTGTCTCCACTTTTGCCTCCCCCATTTGACTGTGGCACCCTAAAGACAGTGGTCATGTCTGATTAGTCTCTTGGTGCTTGGTCCTACTTACAGGGACCCAATAATGTGTGTGAGGGATGGAGGTGGAAATTCACTCCACAGCTTTGAGTTGGTCTAGGATATCACTGCCCTTCGTGATCCAAACCCCTACTTTTTTCAGTGGAAGGGGTGGAGACGTGGTCCCCGCATCCAACCTGACTTGCATGGATCCTGGCAGCACCCACCAATCTTCAGGGGAAGAGAGGTTCTGTTCTCATTCATTTATCCATTCATTCATTCACTGACTCGGGCTATAGTGTTCATTCATTCTGTCACTCAACAAGTGCAGTGCCTACTGTATACTGTCCCCTGCTCTCCCAGAGGAGTGCAAATCCACCACCCAACACCACCACCCCAAGAGTGAGAGACAAGGTAAAGAGGCAGTTTGATGTAGTAGCCTGGAGTTCCAAATCTCTGATGTCTTTCACTGACAGAGGGAACTTGGGCAAATTAACAGCCCCTCAGAGCCTTACTGAACTCACAGTGTAATGGAGATAATCCCGTCCACCCTTCTGGCACTACTGAGAGTATTAGATGGGATGGGGATGCTGCAGCATGTGGAAGCACTTTGCAGATAGACAGCCCCACTAAGATCTCAGGTGGTGATGTTACTGCTACTGACATGCCAGCTGGGCCCTGAAAATTTATAGATCTCCATTTGTCTTCAGATCCCAAGTTGTGTGGATGAAATTAACTATCACTGACCATGAAGGTGATTCAGAACAGTAAAATTAAAACAGAGAACCTACAGGAGAAGCGAAACAGCAGCTGTTAGAGGGTGCACATGTTCCTTTTTTGGTTTTCAGAGAATTAGAGGTAGGTTAAAGAAGGGCCGGAAGCTCTCAAGGGCAGGGCAGTTCCCAATCTATTCCTGCAAGGACCCACCCCATGTCTTTCCTGTTGGCCTGGCGAAATATTCAATTTAAGGTTCTGACCCCTATTTTTAATTCAAGACCATGGTCTCTAAAGTAATGACAGTTCCTAATGTGTAACTCCAATAGCCTCATTGTTTATGCATCTTTCACGGCCAGCTACTTCAAGCCTTTTTCTGGGAATATGTGGAGTGTAAATAATTCATTCTAAATAAATAAATCACTCCCACTACTTACGGTACAGCTGGTGCTGCTAGTGATCGGTGCAACTGCAGATTGCATAGAGTTGAGTCTGGAATTACAGATTGCATCTACAAAGAACTGGAGAGGGAATTCGAAAATGAGCTCCCTCTGGGGACAAACATGTAAAATGGGATTAATACCAACCCGATAAGGTTGGGATGAGAGACAGATATAGTGAATGTGGAACGCAGTGCCGGGCACCCAGCAGGCATGCAATACTCTTCTTCTTCTTTATTTTTTTGAGCCTCAACCTCCCATGCTCAAGTGATCCTCCCACCTCAGACTCCCTGAGTAGCTGGGACAACAGACACACACCACCATGCCCAGCTAATTAAAAAAAATTTTTTTTGTAGAGACAGGGTTTTGCCATGTTGTCCATGCTGGTCTCGAACTCCTGAGCTTAAGTGATCTGCCCACCTCAGCCCCTGAAAGTGCTGGGATTACAGGTGTGGGCCACCACGCCCAGCCATCAATATTATTCTTAAAACGTTATTCCTGTAATTCATGAGTGAAGGTTACTATTTTGTTGAGGAAAATTGACTAAAAATTGGCTTTTTAATGGCAGTGGTTCTCAAATTTTGTGAGTATTGAGATCCCCTGGAAACTTGGTAAAATACAAAAACCCACTAGCTATAGGGTGACCAGTCATACCTGTTTTGGGGTTGAGAGTGCCCCAGGAAGTAGGACTGTGTGTATTAAAACCAGTAAAGTCCCAGGCCAGCTGGGACAAGTTGGTCACCTTTGCCAGCTCTCATCCTGCTTATAGGCGCCTCATCCTCTGTGCTGTGTGTTAGCACCCCAGGTGATTCTGAGGCACACCTGTTGGGGAGGAACCACTGCCTTAGCGTGTGAGCCTGGGAAGATGCCTGCTGAGCCTCTGGGGAGGTGTTCTGGAGACAGAAGCACAGGTGCATGTGATGGCATGGCACCGACTGCCCCGTCCCATGTTCTGTTTGGTAAAGTGTGTTGTGCTCACCTGTGCAAATGAGCAAATGGAGGCCCAGAGAGCCAATGTGCCAATAATACCAGGTGCACCTCTCGGGCTTGGGCAGATAGGCTGGGGTTCACATTCAGGCCCTGATGTTTGTTAGCAGGTGCCTGGGGCAGGTTGCTTAGCCTCTTCCAGCCTCAGTTCCTGGTCTGGGGCTTGGCAGTGGCATCATTCTGACCCTGGGTGCTGGTGCATTGCCTTCCTTCTTCCTCCTGTGGGCATCCACTCAAGGACACAGTCACCCAGGTGGCATTCTGGCCTATCTCTGCAGGTAGAGGCAGAGCCCTGGGATCTGGGGTCACCTCCATGGGATGAGCTATGTGGTCTTGGGGCATCTCTTGCTCCCTGTGGGTCCCTGTGTAAGAGGAGTGGGATAGGCCAGTTGATGGGCTTTGATAACCTTGGTAATGGCTTCTCATTATGCCCTGTGGCTCAGATCCATCAATGCCTACCTTAATCTGGGCATCGTCCCTCTTGGGCCTCTGCATATGATTTCCCCTGGCTCATAAGGCCTGGTTTCCCCTCCATGGCTAGAAACTGTGAGAAGGAACCATGCAAGTGCTCAGGGGCTGAGGCCACTCTCACATGTAACTCCGCAGAGTAGAGGAGCGGCTGTGCAGCTGTGCCAGGCCTTCAGCTTTAATGTCTCTTGGTCTCCACCAGAGCTTTCCAGGTGGAGGACACCCCTTCTACAGGAAGTGAGGCCCAGAGAGCTGATGTGGCCTGTGTAAAGTCAAACCTCAGCTAGGGCAGAGAGCTGTGGTGCCAGCCTTTCTGCTGGCCTCCCCCGTCTAGTCCTTTCCCCTCATGCTGAGGCATAGAGCCTGCTCTCTACAGCTCAAGAGCTGTTACCCATGCTGTTCCCACTGCATGATGCCCTTTCTGCTCCCCTCCTCCCTGGTTCAGTCCTCTGTATTTGCTGATATTTAGTTCAAGTATTACCTCCTCCTCCAGGAAGGCTTCCTAGCTTCCCTAGCCCTGGTCCCAGCTGGAAGAGGTACCCAGCCCCTCCTTTTGCATTTTCCTCACTTTCTTTGTTTTGCCCATTCTTCAATATATTACAATCCCTGATGAGGTTTCAGTGTCACCTGCCGAACAGCTTCTTCAGGCCCAGACAGTCCGTGTCCATCTGAGCCTTAGTGCCCCAAGGGTCTGGCTTCAAGTAAGTGCTCAGGAATTGTAGATGAACACACCTGGAGGGCCTGTTACAAAACCAATTTGTAAACATCGTGCATAAATTATCTCATTTACTTCACATGCTATCCCCAAGAGGTTGTTAATCTCCTCATTTCACAGATGAGAAAACTGAGGCACAAAGAGGTTGAGTGCCTTGTCAAAGGACTGCCCTTCTTAAGTGGCTCCAGAGTCCCTGCTTGCAACCGCAAGGCTACACTGCCTGTCACTCAGTATCATGTAACCCTCACTGCACTCCTCCGGGAAGAAAAGCAGGCATCGTCCTGGTTAGGCCTATTCTCAGATTGAGGAAAATAAGATTCAAAGAAAGCAGAGTCTGGCCCCACTCCCTGCTGCAAGCAGGCTACAAGATGAGATCTCCCGAAGGCCAGGAGTGGCCTTTCCGGGGGCCACGGAGGCTCCAGACCCTGGGTCTCTGCCTCCCTCTCCAGCTGAGTTGGCAAGGAACTTCCTGCCTGTCCATGGAGGACCCAGGCAATGTATGTCTCCTGACATTGGCCTGTAATCATTGGTGACCCCCATATGCATACACACCACTTTAAACTTATTACTCATTCAGTAACTCATTGTGTATAAAAAATAAATGATTTGGATGAACTCAGAAAACAGAGGTACTGGTTGTTGGTAAAAATCAGTAACTATTCTAAGTATTTCAAGAATAGTACGTATAGTCCTACTCTGGATGGTTTTATAATGAATAAGCTGATTTTTTTCTAAATAGAGCATAGTCCACATTAGTTGTGAATTATACAGAAGGCTTTTGCTTTTAATCTGTTACCTAAGATGATTACATTATTTATTATTTCCATGAAGAGATTGAGCTTTATACAGTGGGAAGGGCTCAACTTGAGAAAAACAATCCTAGGGTAGATAACGATCTAGACATTATTCGTAAATGCTGATTTAAGCATAATTTTCTTGATTTTCCCCATGCTCCCATAAAAGCTATTACCTAGTACTGTTTTAGCCTCTTCAAGTATCAGAGAATGAGTTCCTTCCCATCCTGGGTGACTTCTGAGACTCTGGGTACATTCCTAGAGAAATACGCACAGGGACCTTTGGCATAGCAAAGCCATTTTGGCCCGGTCCTCTGGCCCACACTCACAAGAAGGCTTCAGCACCACTTCTTTGGGAAGCCTTTCCAGGGCATGCCTCCGGCAGATGCGTCCATCACGCCTACTGCCCATGGCATGCTCACTTCCTCCTACAGTGCAGTCTTGCCTGATGGTTATCGTCCTCTCTGTGAGGTCCGGGCAGCATCTTCTTTGTTTGTGATGGGAACCTTAGAGACCAGCTCACAACCCAGAATCCAGGGGAACCTCTGTGAATCTTTGGTTTCTGTTTTGGTTTTGGGTGCTCTCTCAATCGTTCTTTTATGTAAGTAGCATCATGAATTCATGGATTTTAAAAAATACATTGAATGTACTATATTTCAGTAAGTTGGAGACATTATTTTTAATGCAGAGAGTGGTTTTGCTGCTCTATTTTTTATTTTATTTTTTTTATTTTAGGACAGGGTCTTGCTCTGTCACCCAGGCTGGAGTGCAATGGCATGATCTCGGCTCACTGCAACTTCCATTTTCCAGGGTCAAGTGATCCTCCCACCTCATCCCCCGAAGTAGCTGGGATTACAAGTGCACACCACCTTACCTGGCTAATTTTTCTATTTTTCGTAAAGATGGGGTTGCCCTTCTTCTCAAGTTGCCCCGGCTGGTCTCAAACTCCTGACCTCATGGGATCCTCTCACCTAGGCCTCCCAAAGTGCTGAGATTGCAGGTGTGAGCCACCGTGCCCAGCATTTGCTGCTCTATTTATGCTCTACCTTTCCCCCAAAATTGTCCTCCAGTTTTGTTTTTCAAAAGTTATTTTAACTTGCAAAAAGAAGTTAAAAGAAAGTACAGTGGGCATCATTTACTCTTTATCTAGATTCACTGTTTACATTTTGCCAAATTGTTTTTGCTTTTCCTCTGTTTTCCCCTCTCCTACACACACACACACACACACACACACACACACACACTTGCACATTCACTGATTTTTTGTTGTTGTTGAAGCATTTGATAGTAGTTTGCAGACACAATGACACTTCACCCCTAATACATTAGCATGCATCTCCTAAGTCAATATATCCTCTTACATAACCCTAATATAACCACATCTGAAAAATTTAACAGTGATACAATAATATTACCAAATATAGGGTCCATATTGAGATTTTTTTCCAGTTGACCCGAAGTTGTCCTTATTGAAATGTATTTGGATACAAGTAAGGAGCATGCATTGTCTTTGTTGTCATATATTTTTGGTTTTCAGGAAATGATCTTTTTTTTTGGATAACCCAAGCCAATTATTTTATAAAATGTCCCACAATTGTCATTTGTTTCCTCATGATGAGATTCATGAGTTTTGGCAAGAATGCTACATTTTTTATGCCATGTTCTTCCCAGTGCATCGAGTCAGGAAGCCCAGGATGTCAATTTGAACTATTATTGATGATACTAAGTTTGATCACTTGCTTAAGGTGGTATCTTTGAAATTTATTGTAAATATACGTTTTTACCCGTCTGTAATTATGAAGTAATCTATGGAGTGAAACTCTGAGACCATATGACTATCCTATTTCCTCACAAGCTTTTACTCAATGGTTTTAGCATCAACTGATGATGATTGCCTGCCTCAGTATCATATTGTTGTTACAAAATGGTCATTTTCTTTTTTCTTTTTCTTTTTTTGAGAGACAGAGTCTCACTCTATCCCCAGGCTAGAGTGCAGCAGCATGATCATAACTCACTGTAACCTCAAACTCCTGGGCTCAGGGGATCCTCCTGCCTCAGCTTCCCCAGTGGCTGGGATCATGGACATGTGCCACCATGCCAGGCTAATTTAAAATTTTTTTTTGTAGAGATGGAGTCTCACCATGTTGCTTGGGTGGGACTCAAACTCTTGGGCTCAATCGAGCCTCCTGCCTTGGCCTCCCCAAAGTGCTGGGATTGCAGGTGTGAGCTACCACACCTGACCTCATTTTCTAATTCGGTTCTTCCTTCTACATTTAATCCAGCATTTTTCTCACCAGAATAGTTTTCCCTTTTTTGACTCTTTCTTCTCCTCCTCCCGCTTCTTTCTGTTTCTCTTCCCCTACTAATTTGAGCACTTAATACTTTACCTGCCTTAGTCCTAGAAATCAGCCATTCTTCCGAGGAGCCCTGATTCTTCCTGGTAGGAAATTGTATTAAGAAATAAACATTTGGGTGCTAGATATGCCCATTGCTACTGGGGTCATTCCTTCAAGGTTTTTTTCCCCCCAGTGGAATGAGCTTGAAAATACAATTTTTAATATCTTTAAAGTGTTTAAACTGTTATCTGACCATGAGATCATCAGACGAATATGAGTCATTCTATAATTCACTTGGCCTGAATTCTTCAAAAAAAAGTACATATTGTGGAAAACAAACAAACGAAGAAAACACAAAAAGGCAACCTAGGCCTGTTGTAAATGAAAAAATAAAAATATCCCAACCAAAAGTAAGGCATGGATATTGATTGGATCTTGAATTTTTAAATAAAGGGGCATTTTTGGGAAATTGAAGAAATTTGAATATGAACTGTGCATTAGATGTACTGAATTATTGTTCATTTTCATAAGTATGATAATGACAATAATATAGGATAATTTCATTCTTTACAAGATGCATTCTGAACTATTTAGTTATGAGGTGTCATGATATTTGTAAGCTAATTTCAAACGCTTCAAAAACAACATAATTAAGTGTATGTATGTGCATATATATATACACGCACAAACTATATATATATATTTAGAAGGGAGAGGAAAGCAGATGTGGAAAATGGTGAATCTAAGTGAAAGTATTTCTCATGCTCTTCTTTCAACTTCTTTGGTTTAAATATTTTTATTTAAATATTTTTTGTTTTATAGGAACACTATACAGTGTTCCTTGTACAATTCTTTCAACTTCTTTGGTTTAAATATTTTTCAAAATAAAAAGCTGTGAATGTGCCTGTGTGTGTGTGTGTGTGTGTGTGTGTGTGTGATTCCTTTGTTCTGGTTTGTTTTCAGTGTTTAGGGTTGATTTTTTTCCTTCTTGTTAATTTTATTTTTTAAAAATAAACACAACTTTTATATGATCCATAGTTAAATGAATAGCAGAGAATCCTTGGCTCCGATCTAAGTTCTCTCCATTCTGTCCCATGCCATCCTTATTTAATGTGACCATTTTTATTAGTTTTTAAATTTATCTTCCAGTTTTTCTTATTGAGAATATGAGCGCGTGCGTGTGTGTGTGTGTGTGTGTGTGTGTGTGTGTGTGTATGTGTTCCTCATTTCTTTTTCTGCAAAGGGAGCATACAGTCTACACTGTTTTGCACCTTGCTTTTTTTTTACTTAATTTTCCCAGATTTCACTGTATATCACTGTAGAAAGACAATCCTTATTTTTTTTACAGATGCACAGCACTGCTTTGTGTGGATGTACCGTAGTTTGTACAGCCAGTCCCCTACTGATGGACATTTGGATTATTTCCAGTCTTTTGGAATAAGCTTGGCCTCATGTCACATTTGTACCAGTGTAACTGGGTATGAATTCCTAGAAGTGGAATTTGTGGGTCAAAGTAAAACTGCATCTATAATTTTTCTAGAAAATACATCTTTGCTGGGAAAACTAATGAATGAACTTGATTAAAAAGAGCTGAAAGTAAAAGGCTAATATATAAATGGAGACATAAAACAATTAGAATAAATAAATCTCTTTATGAAAGAGGCTAATTTAAAACACTTCTGGTGGCGTTATCTCTAGTCTAGCAATTTTCATTTTCTTGAGTAAAGACAGAAGAATTTCTCTTTGGTTTCTAAATTAAACATCTGGCTCATGCCTGTAATCCCAGCACTTTGGGAGGCTAAGCAAGGTGATGGATCACTTGAGTCCTGGAGTTTGAGACCAGCCTGGCCAACATGGCAAAACCCCATCTATAAAATACAAAAATTAGGCAGAAGTGGTGGTGCATGCCTGTAGTCCAAGCTACTTGGGAGACTGAGGTGGGAGAATTGCTTGAGCCCAGGAAGTGGAGGCTGAAGTGAGCAGAGATCACACCGCTGTACTTCAGCCTGGGCAACAGAGTGAGACCTGCCTCAAAATAAATAAATAAAATTAAAATTAATTAATTAAACATATAATTACAAAATCATAAAATTTTAGAGCTGAAATAAAAACTACCTAGAACAGTCTTCTTAAGGAAACTGAGGCCCAGAAAGGGGAGGAAAGGAACAGAAAGACTAAGAAAAAAAAAAGAAATTCAATCCAATTCCATGCAATGTAACAATAAGTGAAAGAGCTGCTTTGTAATAAAGCTTGTTTTCAGTTTCTACCAAGAGTCAAACGTAGAACTGTACTGCCGGGAGCCCTGGAGATACCATATCAGCAGGGTGGGGTTCAGATCCCTGAGTGCTTTGCTGTCACAGTGACAACTCCTTCAACAGAACTTGGTGTCAATGGATTTTGTTTCACATCTTTTGTGTTATTCTAGAGCATTCCAGTGTAGTCATGATGAGACATTGAATCAGGTGGAGGGTTTGAGTGGCTGTGGGTGTTCTGGCTGATGATGTGAGTGGTCATGTTTGCTCAGGATAGTCTGAAGTTACATAATCGTGGCGTAGGGAGGGTTGTGTTTGGATTCTGAGCAGGCAGTGTGGAGAAGCAAAAGGGTTTAGCCCTGACAGCCATGAACTTGGGGGGCAAGACTGGGCAAGTCCCTTCTTTCTGGTCCTCCATGTGTAAATTGAGAAATAGAACAAGCCCAGAATGGCCCATAAATAGATGATGTCCATGGTATTATTTTACCCTTCTATGCTAATTGCAGACATAACTAATAGATCACTAAACGCTCATTCTTTACTCCCTTAGCCCACTACTCAGTAACCCCTGTCAGCCCACTGGCGATATGGCATAGATTCAGCCTTTTACCACAGCTGGCCTGAATGGTTACTTATGGCTAGCAGGTAGAATACAAGATGCCCAGTTAAATTTGAATTTCAGATACACAAAAAGATTTTTTGCTTTTGTCTTTTAGTGCAATAATGTCCCAAACTTGCTGAAATCTGACAATGCTATTGCTTAGGCCATTTCAGTTATTTCTCTTTTATTGTATGTAGCTGATTTATCTTATTTGAGATAACTACCCTCTCTTCTTGACACTTCTGATAGTGCCCATTCACCAATGCCCAGATAAAACTCTGATTCTATAATTGTTTAAATTCATATTATGACCTAATTTAATGGAAGGTGATAGAGATTTGGGTAGGAGACTTTTATTTCTGAGGAGCGTATATTCTGGTTAAAAAAGACTCTTTAATGAACCTGAAATCCCATGTATCCCTGACTTTATCATTTGCATATCACTTTCTTGACTCTGCCAGTGCATGTACAACTTGTATTATTAATGTATTGAGTATGTTCCTTTAAATTGACTCATAATTTTATCTAAACACCATGATGAAAAATTGTATGATTTACTAAGAAAGTAGTATAAAAGCAAATTAGGGGAAAGCATACCTCTTAAGGTATAAAGTAGAAATCACTGGGTATGTTCCCAGGAGTATAAAGCACACTACTGACTAATTCAACTCCCTGCTGATTTGGGAATCCCCTCTGTGACCCTGGCAGATGATTCCTGAGGATCTTCTTGAATACCTCCAGTGCTGGGGAACTCAGTACTTTGCAAGGTTTTGATTCACTCTTGAATACCTTATTGTGAACTATTTCTTTTTCATATCAACCATATCAGGCTCCCTGAGAGTTATATATTGACCCTAGTTTTCCCTCTGAGACCCCACACAGTAAGTTTGCTCCCTCTGCATTCGTTCATGCATTCATTTATTCAACACACACTTGAGTACTTGCTTATTCTGTGACCACTTGAATGCAATGACGGTATATGTGATGAGGTCTGATGTGGTGCAGTGGGGGAGGCACCCCCGGCTTAGACAGGAGGTAGGGAGGTGTTCAGAAAGGCTTTTTCAGAGGGGAATGATGGAGAGCCTGCTTTGGGAAAGAGAAGGCTGGAGTGAGGGGGTGAGAGGATGCTGAAGCAGTAGAAGAGGTGGAGAGGGAGCAGGCTGGGTGGGCCTCATAACCCTCATCTCCCATCACTCATTTCCTATAAAACATGTTCATACCCAAGTTCTCAGTGTGTTTACTTATTTATTTTTGAAGTAGGGTCTCGCTCTGTTGCCCAAGCTGAAGTACAGTGGCACTATCACGGCTCACTGCAGCCTCGACCTCCCAGGCTCAAGCAATTCTTCTGCCTCAGCCTCCCAGGAAGCTGGGACCACAGGCATGTGCCACCACACGTGGCTAATTTTATTTTATTTTTTTTCTATAGAGGTGGGGTTTTGCCAAGTTGCGCAGACTGGTCTCCAATTTCTGGGCTCAAGCGATCCGCCCACATCAGCCTCCCAAAGCGCTGGGATTCAGGCGTGAGCCACAGCACGCGGCCTCAGTTTATTTTTAACAGAGCCCTGGAGAGTTAGTCAGGGCAGGACTTATTCTCCCCATTTTACAGGTAAGGAAACTGAGGCCTAGCAGGTTGGTGGCGAGCTTGCAGCTGATCAGAGGAGCTGGGTCTTTGTGTTCCGGTGGAGCTGGGGCCGCGCATGGGCAAGAGCACACAGTGGCGCTTACTTCCGGGTGCTCGTGCCCATGCGCGGCCTCAGCCCCCGCCCCCGCCCCGCCAGTTTTGGGTGACCTCCTGCCCCATGGAATAAAACTTCTCATTCTTGGAGAGCATCTTTGAATCTCTGATCTTGACTCAGCTCAGCTTCCTCGGGACTGACCGCGAATCACAGTTCAGAGGTATGGAGTCTTGTGTTCCACTTTCTAGCTTGTGGAAGGCTTTGGCTCACAGGGTAAACTAAACCCAGTATGACCCCTTCTTCTGGAGCCCCGGCGTCCCTGGGATTGGGGCCGTGGGGTGCCCAGCGACTGCCACCCTGCAGACCCTCCCATGGGTCCTTAGTGTCAGTGGGCAGGTGGCTCTCAGGCCTCCTTGGCCACCTTCGCCTGTCTGGTTGAGTGATTCCTTGGTACGAGTTTGCGGCTCAGAGCTTTGCCTGGGCTCTGTCTGCTCAAGGGGACAGGCCCAAACCCTGTTTTCCTCAGCCAGATAAACCAGCACTTTCTGTCCTCCTCTGCTCTGTTTTGTGTGAGAACTGGGTGAGTTCCTGTCTGGAGAACACAGGTGTAAAGGCATTTTGTGAGCGCCCCCCCGCCCCCCGTCTCCCTTTCTCCTCCACCTCTCCTATGGCTACAGAGCAAACTCGGAGACAGCCCTCAATGAGCTCATAGAGCAATCAGTGAAGTGGGCCTGGTTGCCAATCACTTCTCAGTGCCTCATCCACAAGGGGTAGAAACAGTGCTGGGAGAACTGAAGGAGAGCAGGGAAGGCTCCCTGGAGGAGGTGTCTGTGAGTGGGCCTGGACAAATGAGTAGGAAGTGTGTTCTCAGAAGTAAGAAATGCTGCATCCTCTCCCACTCAAAGACTGGAGCTGGGGCCCCAGAACTCCCTCCCCGATAGATGTGATTTCAACTTGTAGACTGATTAGAGGCGCCATATTGACATGAGGAGACATGATTTCTGCAGTAAGGTAATTATAAGGAAGTTGGCTTCACAGCTGTGATCACACGAGAACACTGCTTACCCCTAAAGACATCAGCTGAAAGCCAAGTGCAAAGGAGCCGAGGAAACCAGAGGCTTCTAATGTAATTTGTTAATTTCCGGAATTTGTCACTTGCACAGCTGTGAGGGGAAAATGGAACATTTTATCAGAAGTTTAAGAGAAAATTAAAGACATATGTTCCAATTGTACACAATTAGCCAAGTATTATGATCATTATTATTTGTTTAATTAACATGCCGTTTTAAAATCGTAGATTAGGATTTGGAAACCCTGCTTTAGAATGATGTCCCTGCCTGGTGGCAGCCACATGAGTGTGAGCACATCCTTTCCTTCACTGAGGCTTCTCATTTGTAAAATGGGTATGCTCCTCCCCTGCCTTCCCCAGGGAGGAGGAATATTGCGGGAAAGGGCTTTGTAAATTAAAAGGCCTTGTGTGATTACAAGAAATACCATTTAGCTGGGCGCTGTGGCTCACGCCTCTAATCCTAACACTGTGAGAGACTGAGGCAAGCGCATCACCTGAAGTCAGGAGTTTGGGACCAGCCTGGCCAACATGGTGAAATCCTGTCTCTACCAAAAATACAAAATTAGCCAGGTGTGGTGGTATGCCTATAATCCTAGCTACTCGGGAGGCTGAGGTGGGAGAATTGCTTGAACCTGGGAAGTGGAGGCTGCAGTGAGCCAAGGTCATGCCACTGTACTTCAGCCTAGGCAACAGAGCAAGACTGTCTCAAAAAAAAGAAAAAGAAATACCATCTAATTCTCCTAACTTAGTTCTTGCAACTTTTAAGTCTAGAAATGATGATCTGTTAACCATCATTAATTGGGTGCTTGTGCTATTCCAATAGTTGTGACAGTCCGGAGATGGAAATATGACCCCCGTTCATTTACAGAGGAGGAGGCTGAAGTTCCCAAAGGTGGAACAGTCTTCTGAGGTTGCATAGGAAGGGGCGGAGGTGGCATTCAGACACAGCCTGTCTAAGCTGAAACCCAGCGTTCTTACCCTGATGAGCCATACTGCCTTCTCAGCATTGACTTAGTTTTGCTATTTCTCTAATTTACTCCCATTTTTGACTTAAAAGGATTTTCGGAACTAATAGTTGTTTCCCAATCTTCTTTAAATCAAATAACAATAGAAATGTTGAAGACAGGAGTGAAAAAGGTAATAAAGAATCACAGAATGCCACGTAGCAAAAACAATTTTATCTCAAAGAGCAAAGCATTAAATGACTTCATACTTTACCATTACAGATAAATAAATACTGTCTCTAGCTGGATATTGCTTTTGCTATTATTCTTTAAAAGTATTTAATGTACTTATGTATGTAGTTTCTATCTGACAAAGTTTAAAAAGAAAAATGTTCAGGATGAAGAATTTTTAAAAATATACATGATTTTTGTTTCATATCTTTTAGAGAATCAGAAGCATACTAACCCACTGATGAAATTTTTTTTAAATAAACCACCTTCCCTTCCTTCCTCCCTTTCTCCCTCCCTCCCTCCCTCCCTCCCTTCCTTCCTCCCTCCCTCCCTCCCTCCCTTCCTTCCTTCCTCTCTCCCTTCCTGCCTGCCTTCCCTTCCTCCCTCTTTCCTTCTTTCTCTCCTCCTTTTTTTCTCTTTCTCCTTCCTTCCTTCCCTCTCTCTCTCTTTCTCTCCTTCTTTCTCTTTCTCCTTTCTTTCTTCCTTCCCTCCCTCCATCTCTCCCTCTTTCTTTTTCTTTTTCTCTCCCCCTTCTCCATTCCTTTCTTCCTTCCTGTCTGCCTTCCTTCCTTCCCTCCTTCCCTCCCTCCTTTCTCTTTCTCTCTCTTTCTTCTCTCCCTACCTCCTTCCCTCCTTTCTCTCCTTTCTCTTTTTCTCTCTCCCTCCCTCCCTCCCTCCCTCCCTTCCTTCCTTCCTTCCTTCCTTCCTTTCTTCCTCACTCTTTCACTCACACTGGAGTGTAGTCACATGGTCCTAGCTCACTACACCCTGAATTCCTGGGCTCAAAGGATCCTCTCACCTCAGCCTTTCAAGCAGCTGGGACTACAGGCACCCACCACTATGTCTAGCTAATCTCTCCTTTTTTAAATTGCCCTGGTTGCTTTCCAGTCTTAGCCTCGGATGCCTCTCTGAGAAGCAGCCTGGTAAACTGTAGAGAGAACTGCATTCTAAGAACAAAAGTCCCAAGCCCTAGCCTTGCCATTTGCTAACATGTGACTTTGAGTAAGTCATCTCTCTGAACGACAGTTTCCTTCTCTAAAAAATGAGAGTAATAACATCTACTGATATCATGGGTTTTTGTGAAGGTCAAAATTAGACTAAAGAAGTAAATATGTTTTGAGGGAATTGTTAAATCACAGAGAAGAATCACAGCAGTCCATTGGAATGAGGAGGGACTTGTGACATTAGCCTCCCTACTCTGCCAGTTGCTTGTGTGATCATGTGCAAGTCACTTACCCTCTCTGAGCCTCAGTTTCCTCATCTGAAAATTGCAGATTATAATCGTGTCTACTTCATAGGGTGTTTTTGCACATTAAGCGAAGAAGTGAATGCTAAGCCCTTCATGCAATACTTGCTCCATGGTAGGCACTCATCAAGAAGTCAAAATATCTAAGCTCAGCTCCTAGCTTTGCCTCCTTTTTTTTCTCTCTTTTTGAGAAGGCTGGAATGCAGTGGCATGATCACAGCTTACTGCAGCCTCCACTTCTCAGGCTGTTGATTGTCCTGCCTCAGCCTCCCGAGTAGCTGGAACCACAGACATGCGCCACAATGCTCAACTAATTTTTTGCATTTTTTTTTTTGTAGAGATGGGGTTTCACCATGTTGCCCAGGCCACTCTTGAACTCCTGGCCTCAAGCAGTCCTCCCGCCTTGGCCTCCCAAAGTGCTGGGATTACAGGCGTGAGCCACTGCGCCTGGCTGTTTTGCCTCTCACTAGCTATGGGGCCCCGGGCAAGTCACTATACCTCCCTGAGACTCAGTTTCTCCCACAGGAATCAAAGGCAATAATGCCTCCCTTACCTCCCTCAAATTGTCATAAATTCCTAATAAGAATAAGGAGTGCAGTGGCTCACACCTATAATCCCAGCACTTTTGGAGGTTGAGGCAGGAGGCTCACTTGAGATCAGGAGTTTGAGACCAGCCTGGGCAAAATAGTGAGACCTCTGTCTCTACTAAAAATTATAATAAAAAACTAGCCAGGCATGGTGGCATGTGGGTATGATCCAAGCTACTCAGGAGGTGGTGGCAGGAGGATAGCTTGAGCCCAAGAGTTCCAGGCTGCAGTGAGCTATGATCATGGCACTGTATCCCAGCCTGGGTGACAGAGTGAGACCCTGTCTCTAAGAAAAAGAAAAACAAAAACAAAAGACTATGGCCATGGCAGGGGGTGGTAAAAGCTGAACTGCTGTGCATTTCTGAGTGATGAAAAACTAACCCTCATTAACAGGAAGAAGAAATGATTGTTCCCCAAGAGGTTCTAGCCCAGGCTTTCTGACTAAAGAGATTTAGAATCTTACAGCAAGTCTATGCACAACACCCCAGAAGGCTTTTGTTGGAGCGGGGCTTCCAGAACTCACTCCAACGCCAGGCATTCATTTTCCATTGTTAACTCGGGAAATGCTTTGCAGCCGCTCCGCATCACATTAATCTCACCGGCATCTATGTTGAGGCACTTTGTGTCCAAACAGTTTTTTTGCCAGGGCTTGGGCGCAGCGGTGACCTGGCGCAGACCTGAAGTGGACCCGAGTTCCCAACACACACAGCCTGGGGCCTTTGTATACATCCTGGCACTGGCCACAAACAGTGTTTTGTCAGAAGCTTCCTGAGAAAGTTGCGTTCCATTCATCTCGGCTGAAAGGAACCCTAGATGACAAACACCTCCCTCATTTAATTACAGAAATAGTCAGCAAAGCCATGGAAAGAGATTAAACCAGCAGAGAAAAGAGCAAGCTTCAATCATTTTCTCACTCCTTTGCATTTGGCCTGAGTTCCTTACCTAGGACTTAGCAACTGTGGCCACCCCTGGTTATACCTGCCTCCTGAAAAAGGGTTTATTTTTTGCAGAAAAGCTAAACTTGGATGCCCCAAAACAGGTAAAGAATGAATTGCATTTAGGCAAGAATTCGTCAATGGCTTGGAATTTCATAAAGATCCTGAAGCCGGGAGATGTATTTACACTTTTCGCCTGGATTTATATCTGCAAAGGGAAGTGAGGCCCATTGGCAATTATCTGAATAAATCAGATTAAATAAAACACCCACCCACACAAAACCAACAAACTCCTTAATCATGTTCTTCAGTGTTGGAGAAGCATAGATGTTTTGCGGTTGCAGGGAATCTTTGAAATCTTTGGTCCAATTGATCACTTTCAGAGACGAGAAAAACAGACACCTAAAAGGGAGAAATGACTTCCCCTTGTGCTCTTGGCCACAGAGACAGGGTTAAGCCCAAGTGTTCTGGCTCTCAGAGTGTCTGGGCTTTGTAGCTGCGTGAGTTCAGCACTTCTCTCTGCATTCAGATGCTTCTCGTTAAAGTGACTCATGGTTCAATATACAGGCCCTGAACTCTCACGAAATATATCACGGCAGGCTAGAGGCCTCCAGCTGGAGAGAGACGCTGATGGCTCTTTTCCCATCCCATGCTGCTGGTTAAGTGTGTCTCCTCCAAAACTTGCTGTGTTTGAGAGGCCCTGGAAACCATGGCGTAAACTGTCCCCTCCCTGTTCTACTGGATCACCTTTCTGGGCCATAGTTTCTTCAGGTGTAAAATGGATGATAATTTCTACCTTGGGTAATGTGTCTGAAAGTTTTTGTTTCGTTTTGTTGAGACAAAGTCTTGCTCTGTCACCAAGACTGGAATACAGTGGCACGATCTCAGCTCACGACAACCTCTGCTTCCCGGGTCCAAGTGATTCTTTTTCCCCAGCCTCCTGGGTAGCTGGGATTACAGGCGCCCACCACCATGCCCAGCTAATTTTTGTATTTTTAGTAGAGACAGGGTTTCACCATATTGGCTGGGCTGGTCGCAAACTCCTGACCTCAAGTGATCCATGCACCTTGGCCTCCCAAGGTGCTGGGATTACAGGCATGAGCCACCGCACCCAGCCCTGTCTGAAAGTATTAATCACTAAGTCAGACATGTGTTCATGAAAACTCTCCTTTGGATGGCTTATACTGTGGTTGGCCGATTGGGTGATGGGTTCATTTCTCCATTCATTCATCCATCCACTGTCAAGCAAACTTTGCTTTCAGGCATGTTAGAGAATGGATTTTTCTGAGTGAGTGAGGGATGAGAAAATAAAAACAAAAATCCTGTCCCCCAGGAAGATTGCAGAGGATTCCCCAATGCAAGCAGACTCTCCACAAACCCGGTATCTATGAACTCTCTGGCAATCATCATCACAGGGAGTACAGGGGACTTTATGCATCTGTAAAGCTTCAGAGTCCACAGAGTCCTTTCACAGCCTGCCATCACCTCTCCAAAGTAAGTAGGGCAGAGCTTACACTTAGTTGCAAGAAGGTTTAGAGGCCTAAGTTTGCACAGCTAGGAAAAGACAATGTCGAGGTCCAGACCCAAGGTCTTTGAAGTCCAGAGGTCTGAATCACACTCAGCTGCTGCCCATCTTTGCCAGGATGTCTCTGGGATTCAGGTTGAGGGGCTTGCATCATTTCTGAGGAGCTGTGGTGTTGAGGATGGAGGCAGGATGACCTAACAATGCTGGTTCCATTCCTCCATTTATAAGCTGCATGATCTTGGGCAGGTTCCTTTTTTCTTCTTTTACTGTGGTAAAATGGACATAACAAAATTTACCATTTTAACCACTTTAAAGTGGACAAGTCATTGTTGTTGAGTCTATTCACAATGTTGTCCAACCATCACCACTGTTCAGAGCTGAAACGTTGTCACACTGTCTTGGGCATGAAAGCTTTTGTGCTTTCATCTCAATCTGCTTTGTTGGGAAAGTTTTTTAACCTCTAACTCTCAGTTTTCTTATCCATAAGACCAGACCACTCATGGCACCTGCCATAGGTTTGTTGTGAGGATGAGGGAGGACAACTGGGAAGCCTTGGCATAAATAAAGATGGTGGTAGCAGTTATACTGAATTTGTATACTGAGAACTAGGTTGTAGCATTTGGACAGAACCATCTTGGGTCTCTAGGACTAAGCACAAAGCTGCTTCACCTTGCCCACATCCTGGCTTCAAGGCGACCACTCATAATGCTTCATTCTTTGTGAACTTGGTCCTTGGCGCCGAGATTCTGAAGAATTGTGCCACTCTTCTGGCCAGGTGGCCATGGATAGTGCAGGGGAGCCATCAGGCCCCGCGGTCTGGTTGTAGGTTGGGCAGTACCTGGACGCCATCATTATCAGAAGCACTCAAACCAGTTCCTGGGGTGGGAGTGAAAGAATGAGATGCTACCTAAGGATCTTCTGTGGCTCAGGATGTGCTCAAGGACTCCCTGGGCAACTGCTCAAGACAAAGAGAATGCTGTTGTGAACCAGGTTCAGCCTGGCTACAGATTACAGCAGGCAGAGGGGTGGGCAAAAACCCTACCCAGTGCCCAGAACTGGCCAGTATGGGATGAGCTGGGCAGTCTTATACACCAGCTCCCAGGGGCATGACAGCTGGCACCACTGCATTAGAGAATAGTTGAATGGCACCAATCACAAACCTTAAAAGCCTTCACGCCACCTTGTGGTTTAAATGGCATCTGAACAATGTGAAGGAGAATGCCAGGCACTGCCACATATTGGGTTGGTTAATGTAGACTAAATTTATTTGTGATTTTTCTAATACTTATACTAAATGGACCTGAACTTTATCTTTGCAGTATTTGAGCACATATGGTTTACTAAATAAATAAATGGCTTAAACCAAAAAAGGAAAAAACAAGGGTATTTGGCTTGCAGTACCCAATAAAACATTTTGTTTTCAGCTTTCCTTTGAAACTGTCAAAACATGGAAAAGATGGCAGGTGCAGTGGCTCACGCCTGTAATCCCAGCACTTTTGGAGGCCGAGGCAGGTGGATCACGAGGTCAAGAGATCAAGACCATCTTGGTCAACATGGTGAAACCCCATCTCTACTAAAAATACAAAAAATTAGCTGGGCATGGTGATGCGTGCCTGTAATCCCAGCTACTCAGGAGGCTGAGGCAGGAGAATTGCCTGAACCCAGGAGGCGGAGGTTGCGGTGAGCCGAGATCGCGCCATTGCACTCCAGCCTGGGTAACAAGAGCGAAACCCCATCTCAAAAAAAAAAAAAATAGAAAAATAAAAAATAAAAATAAAACCAAGAAAACGCACACATATAATGCCCTCAAGGAACCAAGAGACCCCAATACTCATTGATATTCTAGATGTTTAGAAGCTTTATTAATTACAAAGTAAATGGCTCTAGATTGAGAAAATCCTAAGCTTTGCTTCCTGGCATTCCAAACCTTGTCTCATAAAATAACAGTTGTCTTGAAAATTAACAGGTAGACCTTTTCCTGTCTCCCCTACAATCTGACTTAGAGGCTCAGGACTCAAATCAATTAGAAAATTAGACAGCATTGCCTCTACCTCACAGTTGCTGATCTCTGAGGCAATCAAATTGCTTTTTTCTCTTTATTCTCATCTATCTTTCTCTAAACGCAGACAAAGCTATACATTCCTGGGGGAAAAAAACTCGGTGAGAAGATGAGGGGAGCATGCTAGATGTGCATTGCATTCTGGGAAGCAGAGACTTCCCACGTGAAATTTTCTAGGCAGGAAAGAAAATCCCTAGCAGCAGCGCAGGAAGGAAATGTAATGTATTGTGATGATCTAGAGTATTAGAAAATGGGGCACTGAGGGTAAAAGATTATGTCATTTATTTAATGTAGACCAGCATAAAGTGAAAGCCTATTAAACACCGAAAACTGTGCTTAAATACTTATTCTACAGTTTTCTGAGAAGTATATGCAATAAAAATGTAAATAGGAAAGAGGGCCAAGTGCAGTCCACATGTGTCTCTTGATAAACCAAGCCTGAAAACCCTTGCCTTGCTTTTGAGGGTGAATACATTGAAAACACCTTTGGAAAAGTACTTCGAAAATAATAAAAAAAGCACAGTACTCAGAAGAAGTGGAGGAAGAGTCCATCTCTGAAAATGATCTATTGTAGGATAAAGAAGAAAACTTTAGAAAGATGTGTAACCTCCTCAATCATATGCAGGAAAACAGGCTCCATGAAATAGACACCCTGCAATAGGAAGATGTGGCAAGAAAGGAGATGCTCATGAAAAATTTATAGGGAACTAAAAATGTCAATAATGCAATACAAATATGTTAAAGACAATAAAGCTTAAAACTGAGGCTGTTGAAAGCAAGTCAGGCAACTCACAGAACAAAGAACCCAAATAGCTAACATGTCTATGTGTCGTCACTCAGCCACATTACAGGCAAAGAGCCGCAAAACCAAATAAGAATGAAGTACCACTTTATCTCTGAAAGACTAACAAAAATTAGGAAGTCAGATAATATCAAATATTGACTAGGATGTGAAGAAATGAAATGCTTATGTCCTATAGCTAGGGCTGCAGGTGATACAGCCATTTTATCAGAAAATAATTGAAGTTAATATGCACATACCCTGTAATAAAATAGAATAAAATAAGATGCTCTTCTAGAATAAAGGGGACAAGGACTAAGAGATGCAATTATGAAAGAAAATATGATAGATACGGATTTGGAGAATGAAGAGACAACATATAGATAGTTCTGTGTCCCAGAGGAGAAAGAATGATATATATAGGAATATAAAATAAATATATTATACATAATAAACATACTATATGTGCTCCATGTATAATATATGTAATATAAATATAGTATATATAATATATTAAATATATTATAAAATGCAATTTTTATATATATAGTATATATACTATATATAAAGAATATATACTATATATATAAAATATACTATATATAAAATATAAAATACATATATATAAATATATGTTAAATATATCATAAAAATATAATTTTTATGATTTTTATGGTATATTTAACATGTATGCTGTATTTATATATAAAAATCATATATACAATATATAGCATAGTCATATATATAAATTTTTTTACTGAGTTTTAAACACTTGAGTGTATAGATTGTATACAGGTCGTGTATAGGGCTCTGTGTATCCCAGATAAAATCAAGAGTGCAGTTTTTTTTGAATTCCAGGAATAAGGGGAAAAAAATCTTTCAGGCATCCAGGCAGAGGAATCTGGGTACCTACAAATGGACAACAATCAGCAACAATCGAGCCAGCCCCAAATTTCTCCTCTGCATCACTTTGTAGTTTCAAAGAGGAGAAATGGTAGCCCAAGGATTTCATACCCAGCCAAATTCCACGGTGTGTCAAGGCAATACAGGGCCATCCTCAGTAAGTTGTCAACCCTTTATCCTTCTCAAGGTACCTATTAAAAGGTACTCCAGCAGGCTGAGACCTGAGGCAAGATTAATTCACATAGCCAGAACAGAGGAGAGTAGATACAAAGTTGAAAACCAGCAGGAACAAAGGAAACAAAAAAGGAAGCATTAAGAAAAAGAGCTGGCTTGGGAGGCTGAGACGGGTGGATCACGAGGTCAAGAGATCGAGACCATCCTGGTCAAAATGGTGAAACCCTGTCTCTACTAAAGATACAAAAAAATTAGCTGGGCATGGTGGCGCATGCCTGTAATCCCAGCTACTCGGGAGGCTGAGGCAGGAGAATTGCCTGAACCCAGGAGGCAGAGGTTGCGGTGAGCCGAGATCACGCCATTGCACTCCAGCCTGGGTAACAAAAGTGAGACTCCATCTCAAAAAAAAAAAAAGCTGGCCAACGAGATGAAGTATGCAAGGCCAGGTATTTACTATGGCAGTGTACATGCATATTTTAAAATCTGTCCATATGCTCTTTTCAAGATGTATATTTAAAAACAATAGAATACAAGTAAAAGGTTAAAAAAATGACAGGCAAATGCAAGCAAAAATACAGTAAGGGTTGCAGTATTAATAACAAGCAGGATGCAGTATCAAACAAAAAGCAATAAAATGACAAAGAGGTTTGTTTTACCTTGATAAATGTTTTAATCTTCACTCAATGAATATCTATTAAGTGCCTACCATTTGCACTAGGCAAAAGCATACATTGCTGAAAAATGAAGATATAATTGTGATGAACATTTATGCTCAAAACAAGATGAAATGAACACATATAAAGCAAAAACAGTTGAAATACATGAAGAAATGACCAAAGACAATAAGGAAAAATTTAACAAATTTCTCAGCCTTTGATAAATCAAGCAAACAAAAATACGAAGCATATGATAATAATATAATTAGTTTGGTTATATCTACTATGCATAAGTAGTCTAATAAAGGATCCTGTAGCTTATGACTGGAGATTTCATCCTTTTTCCAGCCACCATGGAACTTGTACAGAAGTTGATTGTATAATAGGCCACAAAGAAAATCTCAATAAATTCCAGAACCAGACACAGCACTTGCCAAATTCTCAAAATAATGCAATAAAACTAGAAATTAGAACAAAACTATAAATTAAATTTTAAAATACTCTCTGAAATAAATCCTTGGCCAGGAATTAACTGAAAGCCTCAATCACAATCTGTTCAGAAACAAAGTTGGTTATGCAAAACAAGACAGGAGCACCCAGAAAGCTTGGTGTCCAAGTTAGGGCCCTAATGCTAACAGCCCTGGTAGTGCCAGATGCTGGGTGACTGTGCTAGGTGAAGAAGGCCAGGGGAGCATGTAAGAGGCAAGTAGGTAGTCATCCTTGGGAAAAAGCGCACAAATGTTAGAGTCCTTTAGACCTGGGTTCAAGTCCTGCTTCCACTTCTTATTAACCATAGAGGAATTTTGACATGCCCTCTCAGGGCTGCAGTCTGCTTATTCAAAACCAGGGGTGTTGAACTATATCTTTGGTCCTCAACCCTCACTGAGCATCATAATCACCTGGAAAATTTTTAAATAATACTGATGCTTAGGCTAGATGCCCAGAGATACTTATTCAGTTAGTTTGGAGTGGGACCAAGTCACCAGTATTCTTTGAAATCTCCCCAAATGACTCCAGTGTGCAGAAAACCCCAGAGGTAGATGATTTCTCAGATGTCTCAGTTCTGAAGTCCAGCAGTACTACTGGGCCCCTGCAGTTTTTGCCTATGGAAGAAAGTTTCAGGAGACTAAAGCCAGAGGAACAGTGACACAAAGCAATCTAATCAAAGCATGCATTATCTCAAATGGTGCAGAAAATGTCAGTGCCAGTTAATATTTTGCACCCAACATGATTTAGACCCGGGGCATATATTGTACTCCAAGCCCATGGTAAACACAGTGGGCCATTTATTCACTGAACAGTAACCACGGTAATTACCCACAGGGAAAACATATGAGGTTGTTCAAGCAACAATTAATTGTGGACCTGGAACTAATAGGACAATAACGGTAAAGTAGCAACCAGAGTGTGATTCAGAAATCACATCAGAAAACCAATAGTTTCCAAATTGTATTAGACAAGCATTTTTGGGGATGTGATAAGTGTATATAATGTCCCTTCCTGAAATAGTTGCTCCCAGGTTTTTCTAATAGCTGCTTCTCCCACTCGTGAGCACAGGAGGCTTGCAATGTTGTTTTAATCTTGTGAGAAAAATCACAGACAGTAGGTTTGAGGGGACTATAGAGAGTGTCTATTTCCCGCACTCACTATGGGACCTAAATGTCACCTGCAGGCAGGTGCGCAGACCTTGGTTTTGTTGGAATGATCTTCTGATTCTTTTTTTCAGAAAAACATGCATGTCTGTCTACACATACATGCCCATGCAAATTCTTTCCTACAGTTTTCCGGGGGTTCACAGACACTTTGCAGCCCTTCTCTTCTTATTAGGTTGTGGTCCAGCCTCTGCTTGCACACCTCCAGACACAGGGATCTCATGGGCGTGGAGTACTTCTTATGGCGGGGCTTCCATGGTCAGACAACTGATGTGAACGTTCCTCAATGTGTCCAGTTGAAATTTCCCTCTCTGTAGTTTCTTCCCATTAGTCCTCTTCTACCTAGAATCTTTGAACATTGACAAAAGTCATTCTACCCTTGACCTTTACCAGTCTTGGGGTGTTCCTATCTCTGTGGGATCTTAGAAGTTGTTTCTACAGGAGCTCTGTAGCTCCAGGTAATGGCTGGATTACTATTGTGTGGTCAGCTTCAACAGATAGGAGATCCAGCATTTCTAGGTAGTGGCTGTCTACCCGCTGAACCAGACATGCAAGGGGACAAATCTCCACTGCCCCCCACAATTTTTTGTAAGGGGAAAGTAGTTCTAGGGTGATAGAAGAAGCAGTAAAGCAACTTCAGCTGGACCTGAAGGTACCAGGATGGTATTTCCCTGGATGCTGAAATTGGACCCTAGGAGGTACCAAATCCAGAGCTGCTGCTTGAACAAGCAAGAGTTTGGGGAGATGACTGGTGGCAGCAAAGAGTGAGCTTGCTTCATCCATGTCCTCTCTGGATCTAACGTTTGAATGAAACAAAAGAAGAGAAGGAGGGAGGGAGGAAGGAAGGACAGACAGACTAGAAGAAACCATAGAGAAATTCTTTTATAATCTCAGAGTAAGAGAGGCCTTTCTTAAATATGACACAAAACCTGAAGTCATGAAAGAAAAAACTGATAAATTCATCCTCGTTAAAAAGACACTTCTACATGGAAATGGCACTATAAACAACATCAAGAGAAAGTACAAACTGGTAGAAAAATTAGCAACTTGTATCATAAAGGACTAATTTACTTAATATAAAAGATTGCTTCTATAAACCGAAAAGACTGCAAGTCAAATTACAAAACAAGCAAAGAATGTGAACAGTTTCCTGAAAGGAACTGCCAATTACTTTTACATGTAGAAAGAAGTTGAGTGCAGTGACACACCTGTAATCACAGTGACTCAGGAGGCTGAGGCAGGAGGCTTGAGCCCAGGGGTTCAAAACCAGACTAGGCAACATAGTGAGACTCCTTCTCTAAAAATGTTTTTAAATTAGCTAGGCATAGAGGCTTGTACCTATAGTCCTAGCTACTCGGGAGACTGAGGCAGGAGGATCGCTTGAACCCAGCAGTTCCAGGCTGCAGTAAGCTATGATAGTGTCACTGCACTGAAGCCTGGGCAACAGAACAAGACCCTGTCTCTAAAAAAGAAATAAATAAAATTTAAATGAAAAAAAAAATAGAAGAAATATTCAACCTCACTCACACTCTGAAAAATGCAAATTAGAACTATAACAAGATACCATCTTTTCACTGTCACACTGCAAAGATCAAAAACTTTGATAACTACCTTCTGTGGCTGAGGCCGAGGCAAGGAACAGAGATCAGAGGAAGTGTTACAGAAAAGGTGACATTTAAGCTGGGCCTTGTGGGACAGATAATTAAAATCCAATTTAACAACTTAACTGGCACTTAAAAAGAAAAAGAGAACGATGGACAGCTTTGACTACCGAGTGTAAATTAAAACACGCACACACAGAATGTAAAGGCAAACACAAACTGAGATATTTGCAAACAAAGCCAGAGTTTGAATGGTATACATATAAAAAAATCTTCGTTAAATTCAATCAGAAAAGCATTAGAATGCCACTCAAAAAATAAAGGACATGAAAAAGTAATTCCTAAAATAGGATCCACTATTAGTTAATAACCATATGAAAAAGTTTAGCATTGTCTGTAACCATGAATGTAATATGATACAGGGTTTTATTTGCTGATAAGTTATTATAAAATTAGACTAACATTTTTCTTTTTCTTTTATTTATTTTTTAAATAAGACGGGGTTTCACTGTTTTGGTCAGGCTGGTCTTGAACTCCTGACCTCAGGTGATCCACCTGCCTTGGCCTCCAAAGTGCTTGGATTACAGGCGTGAGCCACTACGCCCAGCTGACAATAACATTTTTGATTCCCTCTGTTGGTAAAGATGTGGTAAGATCAGCCCTCTGATCATTCCCGGCTAGTAAATGTGTAAACTGATACAATATTTTCTGGAAATAAGTATAAATCTTTAAAGACTCATATCCTTCATCTGGGAAATTTTACATCACAGACTCTGTCTTATGGAAATATCCCAAAATGTAGAACCAAAAATGCTATGTACAAAGATGCCTGTAGAATAATATGATGATAATGACAAATTAGAAATAATCAAAATGACCCCAAATTAGAAACGATTCAGTAAATTATGGTATATTCATATGCTGGAATATTGTGCAGCTATTCTTACGTTGACAAAGAGTTTTTAAGGATACTGTTAAATGGGGAAAAATAGTTCAATTACGCATGTGGAATGATTTCAGGATCTTTTAAAAAATAAATCCAATCACTGTGCATAGAAAAAGGACTGGAAAGGAACAGACAATAACATGAATGATGGTTCTTTAGGAAGGGGTAGATGATTGGCTATTTTTTCCTTCTTTCTCCTTATTTTGCATTTTTAAACCTTCCCTTCCATTATGATGTGTTCCTCTTACAATAAAAAAAGTTTTAAAAATATCTGCCCTCGTGTGTTTGTGCTCCAAGTTGAAACTGACAATCTCTATTCCAGTAGGGAAGATGTGGGGCCACAGCTGCGAGTCTCACCGGTAAAAAGTGTTGTCTCTTTTGTGTTTTCCAGCTTTCCTTTGCTGCAACCACGCCTGTTCTAGCCGATAAGAAAAAATACCCTTATTTCTTTCGGACTGTCCCATCAGACAATGCGGTGAATCCAGCCATTCTGAAGTTGCTCAAGCACTACCAGTGGAAGCGCGTGGGCACGCTGACGCAAGACGTTCAGAGGTTCTCTGAGGTACGCTCGGCTCATGTGGACACGGCCTCCCTTACTGCTGTCATCTAGCAAGAGGCGATGTGGCTTAGTCAGGGATGGGTACTGTCACAGGGCTTTTAAGCATGTGTTGGTTAGTGCGATCAAAACTGTTTTACCGTTGACAAAATAGAGCTGGTAGCTGAGGAATTTCACTGTGCATGGGACTGGCGGAAACCATCATCAGGCGTGAACCTTCCCTTTCATTCTTTTTATTGGCTACATCGTGTGACTTACTCCCTCAGTGCCCCTGTGGACTTGTTGTCTTTGTTACTGATGCTGTCCTGTGATCACCTAAAATCACAGAGTACCACCCGGGGTGTTCACCTGTGAGGAAAGTTTGGGGGAAGGTCTGGCTTGGACTGAAGATGCCAATGTCACCTTGGATGGTGTAGGGTTTTGTTGTTTCGTTTGTTCTAAATGACTTACAAACACAACTTAATACATGGGAGGCGATTTTTTTGTTGTTGTGTGTATGTGTCTTGTGGAAAAAAGCCAGCATATAAGTAGTAAAAGAGTCAAAGTGTTGCTTTGTCCGAAGCCAACTAAATCATGCTCTCTCTGAAAGTTAACTCCTGCTTTCCCTTTGGTGTTCATCTGCCTAGAAATTGTTCTGTGTTTGTTTTAAAGCCAAATGACTTCATACTATGTATATTTCTTTTTTCACTTTACAACAGATCTTAGAGGCCTCGATTAACCTCGTGGTTTAAAGGGACCTGATGTTCTGTCAAATGGGAATGTCGTAACTTACTGACCCAGCCCCTGTGACAGTGACCATTTCCAATGGAACAGCCATACTCTCATGCCTCAGTGTGCATCCTGGCAGTAGACTTCTAGAAGTGGAATTGCTGGGCCATTGAAAATTTTGAGAGGAACTGACCTCCAAAAAGGCAGTTCTAATTTCTAGTCCCACCAACAGCATTTGAAAATTCCCATTTTTACATATCCTTACTAACAGTGGATATTAGCAAATATTTTAAAAGGTAGCCTCACTCAGAGGAGTACAAAATGGCTTCCTGTCTTTTGCTTTGTGGCTCCTACTTTCCTTTCTGTTCCTGTGTGTGCTTTTGATACCTGGAGCCTCCAAAAAGACAAGACAAACCATGTATTCTTAGTAGCCCAGGAGAAACACACTCTAGCCATGTGGAGGATTTCCATGCATGAGTAGGGGTCTAGGCTGACCTCAGCAGGAGCAGTAGGGGCAGACACACAGCCTCCTGCCAGCCTGGGAAGGGGGAAAGGCCAGGCAGGGTGGTGAGAAAGTTGGGAGCAGAGCAGGGCTGATAATCAGCAGACCTGGTTTCCACTCCAGCTCTGCACCTACCTTCTGAGGTTCTCGCCCTGTGTCTCTTCCATGGGAGGGAGAAACCACTTCATACATTGGCTGTGTGACCTTGGAGAAGTTACCTTGCTTCTCTGAGCTTCGATTCCTCCCCTATAAAATGGGGACAATAACCTCTTGCATGCCTCCCTTCAGGGCTTCTGCCAAAATCCGATGAGTAATGGATTTGAAAGAGCTTTGTAAACTGTAAAGTTCATACACAGAGAGGGTTGGTTTTGGAGGTGCTTGAAAAGCGGAAGTGTTTGGCCCCACGGTCTGTGGGTATCCAAACAAGGCAAGCTTTTCCCAGGCAAGACTGCCCCTCATCTTCCCACCTCCCTGTTTCTCAGCCCCTAGGAGGCAACACAAAGGGAGCTTGACCTCCAGTGGGGATGACTCATTGCCAAATCCTGAAGTGGCAGTTGCTAGAAGGCAGCCTTTATAGAGAAGTGAGAAATATTCTAAAATGAGAGTGAAACAGGTGGATGGTGGAGGATAGGAAGGACCCATCCCCATGGCCCCATTAACACTGGACTCTGCCAGGATTCGGAGAGACTTTCTTTTTTCTAACAGCATCTTTGACTGTCAGAGCCTGAAGGACCCTTAGAGGCATAGCTCCTCCCCTCCTCATTTTGTAGAAGGGGAAACTAAGGCCCAGAGATGGAAGGGGACAAAGTTCAAGGTTTCATGGCATCTCTGAAGTCATGAAAGATTATTCACAGAAAAGTCAGGACTGAATTTTGGGGCCCTGAACCCCTTAGTTTAGACTTCCCATTGCTCCTCCTTTTCTTCTCTAACTTTCTGGAATCACCTGGGAACTACCAGCATGTTGCCTCAGAGGTTTGAAATTATCACCAGACTGTGTCTAAAGAGGGTAAATTATGAGCCCCGACATTGGTTGAGTGCCTTACAGATTCCTATTCTCACAGCCAGCTACCCTGGAAGGAGGGGTGATAGTTCCCATTTTACAGATGGGGAAACTGAGGTTTGCAGAGGATGGGAAGCCTCTTGCCCCAGGGCACATGCTGGTAAAGAGCCTAGCCAGGGCTAGAAGCTGGACCCTCAGGCTGCTGCTGTGTGTCCCCACTACACTTCCTCACTGGGTAATCTTGGGTCTTGACTGTTAGGTAGCACACCTTTCCCCTTGCATAGCCGTGTCCGGGCCCTCAGCCAGGGTTTCAGGGCAGCTCAGTGGGAAACCTCTTTTCCCGAGGACAGGATGCTGCTTGCTGGTATTGCTGGCAAGGACCCCTCTTGATTTAAATCTCTCAGCCCAGCTGACTCCTCTCTGTGCCCAAGGGCTTTGGCATCCCTCTCTCGATGTCTGGGCTGCATCGCTGGAGTGCAGGCCTTGGCAACTTGCCAGGGGCTAACAGCTTTTCATGAGTGCATAGGAAACTGGATTCCTTTTATGAAACTGGTCGATCAGCAGCATCAAGCACTTCTGTTCCGGACTGGTGCACTAGAAGGAATGTCAAGTGAAAGCAATCCTGAAGTCAGAGGGGGTGGTGGAGGGGCTTTACTCCCATGGAGTTTATTACTATGTTTGGGACTGTGGAAGGGGTAGAGGGCTGAGGCCATCCCACCTAAGGACCAGCTGCTCCTGTGAGCACCCCCAACCCCTGAGATTCAAGGTCAGCATATGGTAAACCAGAGGGTGCTCAGGACTTGGGTCCGAGGAACTGATCTTTAGGCCCACTTTTACCAAGCATGACTGTGGGATCCCAGTTAATTCGTTTTCCTATGCTGACCCTAAGGTGTATCGGATCTAGAGCTGCTGCTGGGACCAGGGTTCCATGGAGAGAACTGGTGTCTGGAAAGTTTCAGCTTGCTCTGCCATGCCCTCTCTGCATGGAAAGATGTAAATGAGATGAAAGAAGGAAGGAGTTGGTACCAGATGGGCTGGTCTCTGAGCCCAGCCTTGCTAAGTGATGGCTGTGAGATCCTGAGCCTTATAGAGATCCACTTTTCCCTTGTGTAAAAGGAGACAGTTTATTCTACCTCACAGGTACTGAGAGATGAGGTGGTTAGGTAAGAAAACAGAAATGAAAGATCTCTCCATAGTAGGTGTGTATTAAATAGCCATTTGCTTCTCCAGTGACTCATAGGGCAAACTGGGAATGCATGTCTGTTCACTCAGAAAATCATAGTGTGGCTTCCTATGTGCTATGGTCTGTGATGGGCCCTGTGCTATGGAGGAACAGAGATCAATGACACAGCCTGGGGGTGAGTGGGGCTTCCTTCATTGAGTTCTCAACTCTGGCTGCTCATTAGAATCACTGGAGAAATTTTGTTTTTAATACAAAATAAAATCTAAATTTTTGGATTTTCTTCCTTTTCCTTATCTTCACTTTTCATAGCCTTATTGACATATAATTTACATACCACACAGTTCATCCACTGTTAATGTACAGTTCAATTATTTTTTATAAATTTTTATGTTGGTCAGGTGTGGTGGCTCACACCTGTAATTCCATCACTTTGGGAAGCCAAAGCGGGAGGATTGCTTGAGCCCAGGAGTTCAAGACCAGCCTGGACAACATGACAAAACCCTGTCTCTACAAAAGAAACCCACATATATACAAAAATTAGCTGGGCATGGTGGTATACATCTATAGTTCCAGCTACTTGGGAGGCTTGAGCCCAGGAGTTCGAGGCTGCAGTGAGCTCTGATTGCACTACTGCATACTCTAGCTAGGGAGACAGTGAGACCCTGTCTCAAAAAAAAAAAAAAATGTTTGTTTGTGCAACCATTGCCACAATCCAGTTTTAGAACACTCTTCACTTTAAAAACTCCCATGTGCCCTTTTTATAGTCAACTCCACCCGCTAGCCCCAGGAATAGTTTTACCTTTTTTGGAAATTTCTTATAAATGGAATGAAAGAACATGCAGTCTTTTGCATCTGGCTTTCACCTAGCGCAGTGTTAGAGGCCCATGATGCTGTGGCATGTGTCAGTGGTTTGTTTCTTTCTACTGCTGAGTGGTAATCCCCTGTACAGATAGAGCCCCTGGGGAGCTTTACACACTGGCCATCCCCAGAGCAATCACACTGGATGATCCTGGCATTGGAGCCTGTGCAAGATCTCCAGGTGGCTTCAGTGTGCTGCCAGCATTGAGAACTCCTGTCCTGCATAATTGGCTGGGAGTCAGGAGCTCAGGGTGGAAGTGACGCTCTCTTGTGGTAAGAGCCTTTGAGCTCAGAGTAGCCCTATTTTGTCTGCTGGCCTCCATCTACTTGGTGTCTTGCAGCAGGCCTGGGGATTAAGGAGCGAGATGGAGATGGTGGAGGGAGGCCTTGATCCACCACTGGGGCCCCACCAGATGGAAGACAACAGTAGGGGTGTGAAGAGTTGGTGTGGTTCATGAAGTCTGGGATGGAGAGGGAAAGGCAGGCAGGTCATCCATGTGCACATAGAGAGCCTTCGGCAAGAGGCTGGAGGGTTGGGAGGCTGTGGACAAAGCCAGAAGAGGGGCATAAGGACTGAGAGGCCAGGCCCTGGTGAAGTGTGAGGACCCATTGTGGCATGGAGGTGCAGGTCGCTGGAATTCGGGGCAAGGAGCTGAGAGGCCAGAGTGCTGAGTGACATCACATGGGCACTGCAGGCCCAGGAGGGAGATAGTGCTTGGGGTGGAGATTAAGGCAGTGGGCAGGGGATGCCTTGGTGGACAGCAGAGGAAGGCAGGGGCATTTGGGCCTCTCCCACTTTTCAAGTCTTATGATCTACCCAGCCATCCTCACCAATTATTCTTTGGGCTTTCAATTCTATGATGCAGCTGACCAACTAAATGCTTAAGTGTCCGCAAGCCAATCACTTGCTGTCTCTGGGCCTCAGTTTCCCCTTCTGTAAGCTAAGAGAATTGGGCCAATTGACTGCTAAGATCCCTCCTAGTTCAAAGAATTTTGGATTCTAGGATGTGAGCATATGGAAACCTGGTCTTTGGCCCCAATCCTGCCATTCCCAGGGACGTGGCCATGAGAATTCCTTAGCCTCTTTGTGCCTGTTTTGTTTGTTTAAAAGACTAATTTTAGATTCATAGCAAAATTGAGAGGAAGGTATGGAGATTTCCCATACACTCCCTGCCCCCACACAAGCCTAGCTTTCTCATTGTCACCATCCCTGTCACCATTTGTCACTGATGAATCTACATTGAAATGGCATCATCACCCAGACTCCGGAGTTTACATTAGGGTTCACTCTAGATGGGGTACATTGAATGGTGTTGGACAAATGCATGATGACATATATTCATCATTATAGTATCATTAGAGTATCTTCATGGCCCTAGAAGTTCTCTGTCTTTTTACTGATCCCTATAGTTTTGCCTTTTCCATAATGTTGTTTAGTTGGAATCATACAGAATGTAGCCTTTTCAGATTGGCTTCTTTTTCTTCTTTAATATGCATTTAACTTTTCTTCATGTCTTTTCATTGTTTGATAGATTATTTTTTGTGCTAAATAACACAGCCATCCATTAGTCACCATGGGGGATTGGTTCCAGGAACCCGTGGAGACCTAAATCTGAGGATGCTCAAGTCCCTGATATAAAATAGTGTAGAATTTGCATATAGCCTGTGCACATCCTCCCACATTCTTTAAATTATGTCCAGATTACCTATAATACCTAATACAATGTAAATGCTGTGTAAATAGTTATTATGCTGCATTGGTTTTTTATTTGTGTTATTTTTTGATGTTGTGTTATTTTTTAATTTTTTTTAAAAAATCCATCATTCAGGCTGAGTTTGGTGGCTCATGCCTGTAATCCCAGAACTCTGGGAGGCCAAGGTGGGCAGATCACCTGAGGTCAGGAGTTCAAGACCAGCCTGGCCAACATGGTGAAACCCTGTCTCTACTAGAAATACAAAAAAGTTAGTTGGGCATGGTGGCGGGTGCCTGTAATCCCAGCCACTTGGGAGGCTGAGGCAGGCGAATCACTTGAACCTGAGAGGCAGAGGTTGCAGTGAGCTGAGATGGCACCACTGTCCTCCAGCCTGGGCAATAGAATGAGATTCTCTCTGTCCCCCGACAAAAAAATTCTCGATCCATAATTGGTTGAATCCATGGATAAGGGACCTGTGGTTACCGAGAGTCGACTATATCCATTGTCAGGATATACCACCATTTATCCATTCACCTACTGAAAGACATCTTGGTGGCTTCTAAGTTTTTGCAGTTATAAGTAAAGCTGCTCTAAACATCCCTGTGCAGGATTTTGTGTGGACATCAGATTTCAGCTCCTTTGGGTAAATACCAAGGCACTCCATTACTGCATCATATGATAAGGGTATGTTTCATGTTGCAAAAAAATGCCAAACTGTCTTCCAAAGTGGCTGTACCATTTTGCATTCCCACCAGCAACGACTGAGAGTTTCTGTCACTCCCCGTTCACTCCAGTATTTGGTATTGACGGTGTTCTGGAGTTTGGCCATTCTAATAGATGTGCAGTGGTATCTTCTTGTTGTTTTAATTTGAATTACCCTGATATCATATGATGTAGACCATCTTTTCATAGGCTTATTTGCCTTGTTTTTTTCATCTTGAGCATGGGGATAATAATGGCACCTACCTCTTAGGATTCTTGAGAGGATTCAATGTGTTAGGATACTTAAAGTATTAAGAAAAGTACCTGGCGCATCCTCAGTGCCACGCAAGGGACAGATCTTATTTTTATTATCATCCAGAATCTGGTTCCTTAGCTGGTGGCTGGCCTGCATTCAGGAGCCCCATTGCATGGCAGAATTTCTGTGCCCATCTTGAGCATGGCTACCTTTCCCTTTTCTCCCTCCAAGCTCCAAGACTCCCCACCTAGCCACTGGTCCTCAGTGATCTCGAGGCTTCTGAGGCTGACCTTTCCATACTGGTGACCTCTTTCAAGTGGCAGGCCCCACCGAGACCCTTAATCTACCCAAGACAGAAGGTCACCATCTGCAGAGCTTCCTCTTCAAAGCACCTGCCCTTTCAGGCCCTCCAGGGTCCTGCCTGGCCCTTTGAAACCTTCCCCCCTTGCTAAGTTGCCATCTGCCCCACTAAAGGAGCCTTGAGTCAACTCCTCTAAAGTTACTCTTTCTCTGCTGGAGCAGTTGCCTGGGAGACACTCCTGCATGGGAGGCCAAGGAGACCCTGGCCTTGCACCTAACCTAGGAGTCACTCTTGTTAGAATCATCATCCTCTCCTGCTGCTCTTAGCAGGAAGAAGCTCCTTAGCATGGCTCAAGGGGCCCTTCACAGTCTCCGTGAGGCCTCCTTCTCTGTCACCTGCAGTCACTTCTTCTTTTGCCCCTTTGGTCCAGCCACACCTTCATGCTGGCTTCTCTCTTGGCAGGAACATCCTGCCCTCCATCTGACTCAACTTGCCTCTCCAGCTGGCTCAGGTGTGTCACCTCTGTGCTCTTGCTCCTCGTTTTTCTCCCCCTACCAGTTCTTTAAATGGTGCAGCACAAGACACCATCTGCTTCCTCGTCTCTCACTCACTGTCTCTGGACTGGAGAGTACTTAAGGATGACAGCCACAGTGGATCCCTGTGTCCCCTCACCCTGCATGCTCCCTGGTGCAGGTGTGTTCAGTGAGGATTTCAGCACAGGATTCTTTATCCATTAGGTCAGATTCTTAGGGACAAATGCAGTTCTTTCCCTCCTGTTGTCCCTGAGTCCACTTGTTCCTGGGATGGTGAGATGAAGGTGTAAGGGGTGCAGGGAAACCCCAGCCCTAGCATCTGGGTTTGTAATAATGCCATTCCCTCTCCTGACTGCCTCCTGTCTGAGTCACTGGGGCCATCGGGAAGAGCAGCAGGGAATGATGGATGATTCTAACAAGGGTGGAGCCTAGATTAGATGCAAGCCTGGAGTCTCCCTATCCTCCCCTGCAGGAGTGCCTCCTGGGCTACTGCTCCAGAAGAGTAAGCAGCAACTTTAAAGGAGTTTACCTGAGGCCCTTTTGGTGGGACAGATGGCAACTTGGCAAGGTGGGAAGGTTGCAAAGAGCCAGGCAGTTCTGGCGGAGTCAGCAAGTCTAACTCCTGCAGAACTTCATGCAGGTCATGCTGTTATTTCTTAATTTGAAGTCTGTTTTTCATGTGACATTGTTTGTTGATGGAAATTCGTCTAGAGATCTTAGTGGAAAGTTCTAGACCAGCCACTGGCATCAACAGTCCCCGGGAACCTGCCATGTGGTTGCTTGTAGGTGATGTAGGTATTGGGCATTGGGAATGCACACATAGTTTGTGTCTAAGGTAATTTTTCTGACTTTGTCATCCTGGGAGATTTTTTTCCTGAGTTGCTAATGCTTCAGAATCCTCTCTCTTCAGGATCGGGCAATGCTGGCTTCTATACTAGTGGTTCTCAAACTGTGGTCCCTGGACCAGCATCATCAGCAGGACCACCTGGGCTCCATCCCAGCCCCAGTGAATCAGACACTGGGATGCGCTCAGCTTTATGATTTTGATGCAGCTAGAGTTTGAGAACCACTTCAGGTGGGACCACTGTGCTCCCAAGCTCACTTTAGCTAAGAACAAGGCCAAGCACACTTGGAGGGCTGAGCCACCTCTGAGCTCTGCCCTTGGCATCCCTCCTGGCTGCAGGATCACCTGGGCTGCCAGTGTATCTGCAGATGTTTTATCATGAGGAGACAGAAGGGGACTCACGACAGATCAGATTCTAATCCTAATGGTACTAGTGCCCCACCTCTGGCCCCAAATTTTATCTAAAGAACTTGCTAATGCTTTTAAGCAACTTGGCTGCATGCCCAAGCAAGCATCCTTTCCTCCTCTGTGCTCTTCCCTCAAGTTCTGCAAGAGCCCAGGCCTGTGGGTCAGCCAGCAGGAACAGCTTCTTATCTGTCCTGTCCAGACCTCGGTGGCTGTTTGTGGCAGCCTCTTTGACATTTTGAAGGGGTGGGGTAGGTCCATTATTTCCCAGAATGTGGTTTAAATATGTGATATGATTTTTGTACAATTTTAATCGCTCTGTATTTGTGTTCTTATACACTAGGAAAAAGTAAAATGATGACTAGCACATCAAAACTGTACTTCATGGATGTTATTGCTTAGGATGGAATCCCTCTTTGAAAAGTGAGACCGTTTAAATGAAAATACTAATGAATGTTTACATGAGTAGTGCACAGACACGGTGAAACGGCCTCTCAGAGGTGCAGGAGTGACTGAAGTTTGGGGACCACTGGGATGAATAAAAACCACCTAGCTGCCTGTTTATTCAACTCATGAGGGTAGGTGGGTGAGGGGTGGGGAGTGGGACTGGCAATAGACTTCTCCTTGAAGCTCTATCTAAAGCAGATATTCAATGGGAAAGGCATTTGATCAAGGTCAAGAATCAGCCCCACAGGCCTTCAGTCTTCTGCTGGGCTCCATAGGGACAGATCCTGGGATTCAAGCAATACTTGTTCTTTCATGTGAATGTCCCCTGTGGGAAGTGCAGCCCACTAGCAGGTACTCTGTCCTACCCACCCCTGCAGAGCAGGAAGACCCCACCTGGGTGAGAGTCCCCGCCTGTCAGGGGCTCCAGTTTCTAGTACTTCTGCCATCTTGGGGCAGTGTGTGCACACCTGGAGAATTTCCAGGATGCTTTGCTCCAGGATGGCTGCCATGGCAAAGCCTGCTGAAGAGAAGACAGACCTCCGAGCTGGATGCCTTTGTCTGACTCAGAGCTCCTGCCCTCGGGACAGATGGCCCACTAGGCTCCTCTTGCCTCTACTCCAGAGCAGAGAGAAGATGGCTGTCCCATTTGTGGTTCAAAAGGAAGACCTTGGGACCTGGTGGATAATCACTCCTAATACTCCACACCAGGTCCTCAGAGTGGAGTCCTTCTCCCCATGCCACAAGGACCCTGCTCAGAGAGGCTAGGGTGACTGGCCATGGGCCTGTGGTGCCAGCGCCAGGCTACTGAAGGGCTGCGTGAATGTTGCACTCTCTGCTCAAGAGGGCATGTGATATTAGATAAATGTATCTTCCACCCAAGCTGTGAGGATCCTGGAACACAGCGTTGACTGAGTGAGTGTGTCTTCTTTGAAACAGCTCACAGGAGGTCCTTCAGGTCTCTGGGGGAAAAGAACCATCCACAGTGTCCTTAGCACCCTCACCAAGGACACCTGGTGCCTCCTGCTCAGCCCTGGACCAGGGTCCAAGGCAGGACTCAAGCCCTGTGAAGCAACCCCCACATCAGACCTTAGGAACAGGAAAATGTAAATGTCATCTGCTGGTTATTGAGAACCTACTGTGTGCCAGGTAGTTGTGTTTAATTATCCAACATAGTGTAATCTGCCTTATATATTTATTTATTGAGACAGATTGGAGTACAGTGGTGCAATCATAGTTCACTGCAGCCTTAAACTCCTGGGCTCAAGCAGTCTTCCTGCCTCAGGTTCCCAAATAGCTGGGATTACAGGCACACGCCACCGCACCTGACTATTTTTATTTTATTTTTTGTTGAGAAAGAGACTCATTTTGTTACCAAGTCTGGTCTCTAACTTCTGGGCTCAAGTGATCCTCCCACGTGGGCCTCCCAAAATGCTGGGATTATAGGCGTGAGCCACAGCATCCGGCTCTGTCTCCCTTTTATAGAACGGACTCACTCAGGGAGGATAACTGTCAGGTCTCATAGCCACAAGGTAGCAGATACAGACATGAACCCCGGTTTGTGCCTGCCCTTGTGAAGAAGAGGAAGCCAGGAGTCTGGGGCCAATATCCCCCCAAATCCCTGTATCCCACCTCCCAAAGAAGCATGGAGGTGAATATATAGGCCAATCAACCATGAATCAAGGGGACCTCTTTCCAGTTCTTTGGAATTTTTGCTGTGGGATTCTGCATTACATTTTTATTATTTTCCCAAGTCCAGAATCTCGGAGCAGAGCACCATCCCTTCACGGCTGCTCCTGCCACACTTCCCGGGACACATTGTTTCAGTTGGTCCTCTTGGCTGACAGGGCAGCTCATCTTATAGTGTGTAGGTTCCCTAGAGCTATTCTGGTACATTCTGGCTATGGTTTCTCCCCCAAGGCCCATCTGCCAGGCTTGGGTAGTGCCAGAGCCGCATGAGCAAAGGAGTGGAGTTGGGAAGGTGTGTGGAACCTTCAGGAAACAGCAAAGATTCTGTTGGGGCTCAATAGCTCCATGAACAGAATGAGGAGTGGAAGGATGAGCTGGGAGGCAAGAAGGATGGTGAAGACCCCTGCATGCCTCTAAGTTGGGACTTTACCAGTCAGCAGTAGGGAGACATGGATAGTTTTAAAATGAGGAGTGAGATAATAGCAGTCCTGAGGGCTGATTGGGACGAGCGGACCAGAGGCTGTGAAAGCATCCAGGAAGTTCCTGCAGTAATTCAAAGAAAAAATAATAAGATTTCAGTTACTTTCTTACTATAAAAAATGGCAAGTTCTTTTTTGTGGTTATTTTTATTTTAAAGTACTAATTATTGTTTTCTAACTATAATATGGACATATACTCAATGCAGAAAACTTGGAAAACACAAAAGAGCACAAAGGAAAATTTAAAATTGGCCATAACCTACCCACTAAAAGATCACCGTTAACATCTAGGCTGATGTCTTTACCATTTTTTTCAGTGCACATAAATGGACATGTATAAATAAATACATGCTCTTGCTATCGAAATGGCTTCTTAGCAATGCAGGGGGAGTGTTTTCCCAGGCCAGCAAATGTTCTCCATGACTCCGTCATCATGACTCCTAATGGCTACAGAGCTTCTTGACTTGACCCCAATCTGTGCTGTAGCCGTGATGTGTTGTGGACTATATTTGCCTCCGGTCATATTTATCCTACAATCTGTTTCGTTTCTTCCTATATTCCAATAATTCTGCAAATATTCTGTCCACTAATGCTCTTCTTGTTTTTTTCTAAAACTATTGGGATTTTTTTTTTAACATTTTTTTGGCTGACCATTTCAAGGATTTGGGGTTGGGACAGGAAGTGAATGTCTGTTTGCTGTCACTGCCTTTATACAATTCCCATTCAAAATATTCTACCCTGCATGTATGCCATCAACTACACTATAAGGCCCCCATTATTGAACATGGAGGTAGTTGCCAATTTTTACTGATTATAAATAATGCAGTAAACTCATACTTGTACTTTTGTGGGAACAGCTCTGATTATTTTCTGAAGATAAATTCCTAGAAATAGCATATGCACATTTTTGAACCTTTTGTACATATTGCCAAATTGTCCTCCAGAAAGATCGTACCAATTTAGAGTTTCATAGCAGCATACAGGAGCACTCCCTGCCAATATTGTGTATTATTCTTTTCTGATTTTTGGCAATTGCTATTTTAATTTGCATTTCTTTCATTACTATTGAGATTGAATTTTTTTTTTAACTAAGAATATTTCTCATTTCTGTTTCTCCTTTTGTAAATTGGCTGTTCATGTTGTTGGCACTTTTTCCTATTAGAGTGTTCTTTTTTTCTTATTGATTTATAAGAGCTCTTTCTAAAGTAAGGGTGTCGCCTTTTGTCACATTTGTGAAGCTATTTTTCCATGTTTCGTGTGACATTTCATTTTGTTTTTGATGTTAGGTTAGTTGATCTATTGAAAAATTTAGTGTTTTATACAGTCAAATTTATCAAGACCCTTTTTTTAACCTTTCTGTCATGCTTGGCAAGCTCTTGCCATCTCCAAAATTTTGGCAAATACACACCTATGTTTCTTCTAGTATGTTTTTTTACTTCATTCTTAAATTTATCTGGAATTTCAGTATATGGTATAAAATATCAACCTTCTCCTGCCCCCATAGTCACTCAAGTTTTCTTTCAGCACTTAAATTTTTTTCAGATTTATTTAAAATGCATATGGTAAATTTTATCTTTAGAAAATGATATGTTACATTTTTATATATGCTGTAGACCAGTTCTGTATGATAGAAATACAATGTAAACCAACATATACAATTTTAAAATTTCTAGTAGCCACATTTTATAAAGTAAAAAGAAACAGGTAACCTTAATTTTAATAATATATTTTATTTAATGCAACATATCCAAAATGCTATCATTTCAACATGTGTCACTAGGTTTTCAAGCGCTTGGTAGTCACATATGGCTAAATGGCCACTGTCTTGGACAGTGCAGCTTTTGACTGTGCTGAGTTTTTACATTTTGTTCCATTGATCTGTCTGTGCTAGAATGGGTGCCTCAGGGTTCCTTTAATGTTCAGCCCTCCTTTCTTTGTTAACAATTGCTTTCATTTTCACCAGTTTAATTTTGGTATTTTTGTTTGAATTTCAGTTACTTTAATTAATTTGTAGAAGAGTTGACATCTTTATAATATCATGTCTACCCACTCATGCATATGGAACGTTTCTCCATTCAGTTTCTTGTTGGGTCCTCAGCAAAGTTTTGTCATTTTCTTCATACAGGTCCTTTCCATGAACAGTTAGATTTATTATCATGTATTCTACATTTATTGTTGCTTTAGGGAATGGGGACTACTTTGCTTGATGTTTTTAAAAGGTTACTGGTGCGATATGGGAAAGCTATTGATGTACGTATCCACATCTTATCACTGGCCACATTGAACTCCTATTACTTCTGCTAGTTTTTCCCCTCTTAATCATCTTGAATTTTGGTAGATACAATAACATCTGGAGCAAGAATAGACTTGCTTTCTATTTTCCAGCATTATGGCATCTTTATTTTCATCATATCTTATTGAGGCAGTACTGCATGATGGTAAGTGACAGTCATAGCAGAATGGCCATCTGGGTTCTAATTCCAGCTCAGCTACTTGCCAGCTGCGTGACTTTGGGCAAGTTGTTTAATTTTTCTGTGTCCCTGATAATGGGGAAATGCTAATATAACCTTAGGTGTTGTGAGTATTAAAACAGCTAGCACATGTAAAGCATTTAGGGCTTAGAACTGTCCAAAGAAGTGAATACCCACTATATATATGGAAACTCTCTATATATTATAATTAACATATGAATAATATATGTTATTGTTGTTAATATTGCTTCATTCATCAGATGTTCTAAAGTTATATTTTAAAATAGTGATAACAGTGGAAATTCTTGTCTTGTCCTTGACTTTAATAGAATGCTCTTAGTAAGGTTTGATGTCTGTTAGAAGAGCAGATCTTCTTCATCATCTCAGGGGATGCTGTATTTTTATTTACTCAGTGTTTGTACCAGCTATGCATGCTAAAATGTCAGATGTCTTTTTAAAATTTATGTTGATAGCTGTGGATTTTTCCTTTGATCTATTAGTGTGACAAATTATAGTCATCAGTTTCCTTGTATCTGTTTGGTAATGTAGTCATTCATTTAAGACGTATGTGTTGAGTGCCTAGCCTGTGTTGGTCACCGTTCTAGGTGCTGTGGACACATCAGTGAGTGAAACTAAGTCCCTCCCTCAAGGAGCTTACATTCTGTGTGGGGAAACAGATGATTAAAAAAATGAGCAAATAAATTTAAAATATGTCAGATGATAATAAGTGCTAGGGAGACAGAGTTAAGGGAGAAGGAAATCCATGCAGAGTGCAGTGAAATCAAGGAGAGCCTCAAAGAGGTGATGTTTGGGCAGATACCTTAAAGCAGTGAGGGGCAGGTCATAGAGAGACCTGAAAGGAGAGTGTTCCAGGCAGGGAGAACAAGACACACAAAATTCCCGAGGTGGGAGGGACTCTGGAGGTGCTGGAGCAGTGTCAGGGAGGCCATGATGACTGGAACAGGGTGGGTGTGGGAGAAGTGGAGTGGTTGGTGTGGTGTAGAGGTGGGGGAAGAGATTTGTGGTCCTTATAGGACATTTGTGAAGACTTTGGCTTATACTTTGAGTCGGTTAGGAAACTATTGGAGAGTGTTTTGGATTTTGCTTTTATTGAGAAAAAATTCACATGCCACAAAATCCCTCATTTAAAAGCATACAATTAAGTGGTTTTCAGTATGTACACAATAATGTACAACCATTACCACTATCTAATTCAAGAATATTTCACCACTCCAAAAAGAAATTCCACATCCATTAGCAGCCTGCCCCCAGCTCTTAATCTACTTTCTGTCTCTATGGATTTTCCTATGATAGACATTTCATATACATGGAATTATGAAATATGTGGCATTGTCTGTTTAACTTATTTCACTTAGCATAATGTTTTCAAGGTTCATCTGTGTTGTAGCAGGACTTCCTTTCTTTTTTATGGTCAAATAATATTCCAGTTTGTGGATATAATGCATTTTATCATTTACCAGTTGATGGATATTTCTGTTGTTTCTACTTTGGACTCTTATGAATAACGGTGCCTGAGTGGGGATGTATGTTATCATTTCTCTTGGGTTTACACCTAGAAGTGGAATTGCTGGGTTATTTGGTAACTCTATGTTTAACATTTTGAGAAACTGCCAAACCATTTTCTGGTTTGTGTCAATGGATATACCATTTACGTTCCCACCAGCAATGTATGAGGGTTCCAATTTCTCCACATCCCTGCAAACACTTGTTATTTTCCATTTAAAAGAGAATATAACCATCTTAGTGGGCGTGACTTGTGCTCATTGTGGTTTTGATATGCATTTCTCTAATGAATAATGATGTTGAACCTGTGTTCATGTGCTTATTAGCTATTTGTATATCCTCTTTGGAGATATACCTATTCAGATCCTTTGTCCAGTTGTTTGTCTTTTTGTTATTGAGTTGTAAGCATTCTTTATTATTCTGGATTAGATCATACCAGATAGGTGACTTGCAAATATTTTCTCCTATTCTAAGGGTTCTTTTTACTTTCTTAATACTGTTTTTGGCATACAAGTTTTTAATTTCAGTGAGGTCAAATTTATCTTTTTTTCTTTTGCTGCTTTTACTTTTGATGTCATGTTTAAGAGACCATTGTCTAATTCAAGGTCATTAATACTTAAGCCTATGCTTCCTTTTAGGAATTTTATAGTCAGATAAAATCCCTGGTCTTTAGTCTCTTTTGAGTTAACTTTTATATTTGATATGAGGTAAGGTTCCAACTTCATTCTTTCGTATGAAGCTAGTCAGTTGTTCCAGGATCATTTGTGGAAAAGATGATTTTTTCTTCATTATATGGTCTTGGGATCCTGGTTGAAAATGGACTGACCAATGTAGTATGGTTTTATTTCTGGACTACTGAAGAGTTTTTTTTTTTTTTTTAATAAGAGGGATTTTATCTGACTTAGGTTTTTAAACGTGGTACTTTTGGTGCCACTGAGTAGAGGTTGGTGGTGACTTGAACCAGACAGTGAACATCAATCAGATTCTGTATAGTTTTTGACAGTAGAGCTGACAAGATTTCTTGATGGAATGAATGAGTATGTGAATGATAAACATTGAGGCATCAAAGATGGCACCAAAAATTTTGCTCTGAGCAGCTGGACAGAATGAGTTATCACTTCTCAACTTGAGGGAGAGTGCAGAGGAGCAAGTTTCAGCAAAGGAAATCAACAGTTTAGATATGCCTGTTGGATATCCAGATGGAGAGGTTGAATAGGCTATTGGATAAATGGGTCTGGAATTCATATTTACTTTAAACCATATTGGCATTCCACTGTGTTATGCTGTTTGTTATTCTTTTAACCAATTCATCTATTTTTTTTTTGTAAGTACATATGATAATTTAGATTTTGCTGTGATGGTGCTATCTTTGTCAGGCTTAGTTGTCAGGAATATTCTAGTTTTACAACAGGCATTGGAAAACTTTCCATGTTTTTAGGAGTCCTGTATAGTTTATAGATACAAATTAGCTGCTCTTTGAAAATAAAAAGGTGAACTTATGAAACCATCCAGGATATTACATCCTGCAGTCTGCCCTTTTTACAGGTTATCTTTGTAGCTTCTTCCATGCAATAAGCATGGAATCAATAAGATTTTGGCTTTATGCTCCTTAAATGGATTTAGTAACATATTTTCCAGAAAATAGTCCATTTCTTTGAGGCCTTCAAATTTATTAGCATATACTTCAGTACAGTTTTTAAAGTCTCTGTTTTTTGTTATATGCTCTTTTTTGTTACAGATGTCTTTTTTCCACTTTTCCCCTTGATTAGCTAGTTTGCTTCTTTTATTGATATAATTGTTATTAACATCTTAAATTCTGTGGGAAGAAAATGGTTACCTTTTTAATTATTTTTTCAAGTGAAATTAAACCTGGATCAAGCACTCCACCTGCCAGATACACTAGGGTCACTGTCTATGTCTATCACCCTCCTCTAAAATGACCAACAACTCTTGGTTTTTCCATCAGAAAGCTGGGAGAGCCTGCATTCGGCAGCCCTTGCTTCCTGCTGCCACTTGGGTGTGCTGTGGACACTGGTCTGACTGGTTACTGCTGCTAATCTAGGTTCCTAGACACACTTCCTGGCATCCTCAAGCTCCTCCTATGGATTTAGAACCTCTATTGGCTTTTTCTTCTCAGATATCCACATCCCCACAGGTCAGAGAAGGTTCCTCTTAGAGCTCTACTCCCAGATGGTCCTGTTAGTAGATTTTGTGACTTAATAGAGCTACATATTTTTCCTCCTCATTAAAGCAGCTACAATCAAGCACTTGATTGCTTGGGGGAGGGGAGGTCTACTTGCTTCTCCTTTAAAGATTACTCATCTTTTCAGACATTTCTCTTGCTAAAGAAGATAGCAAAAAACACAAGTTAAGTCTTCAGTAAAGCATCCCATTATCTTGTTTTTTAACTAAATAACCAGTTCTTGGATTCTTAGTGGCTGTGCTTTGATTTATCCACTTCTTAATTTATTTCCTTCTGCTTTTCTCCTTAATAATACCTTCCCTTTTTATGTATGTTTCTTTTGCCATTCTTCTAACTTCTTTATTTGCATACTTATTTTTACTCTTGTTTTGGTTGCTATTAAATGTATTTAAGCATATAAATGTCTTGATTACAACTTTGATCAAATCCCATAGTTTAGCTAAATAATATCTCATCCTCGTTATAATAAAACTATGCTATAATTGTACTTTAAGTTTAAAATATTGGTCTTCTACTTCCTTAAGTGCCAACCTAGAAATGCAACAATATCTATTGTAAGTTACAGAAATTAGTACACTTGTTGATTCCCCATCCCTTACTGCCTCTAATTCTATATTGTTATAATCTGAGTTTTTATTTGACTCTGCTCTTTACATTGTGGATATTCTTTTTTTCGGTTGTTATTTGAGATGTTCACTTTATTTTGAAACTATACTACAATAACTGATTTTAAGATTCAAATCCATATTTACATGACTAATTTCTTCTGACATGAGTCAGTTTCATGAGTTATGTCTTTTGGTTTACCTCTCTGTGGCATGAGTACATCTTTTATTTTTTCAGGAAGGTCATATGAGTTTTATGATCTACCATGCCCTTGCATAAATCACAGTTTCTCTCTGTAGCTTTGCCTATGAATGACAAGTTATCTAAGTACAAATTTCTATGATTATATGCTCTCTAGACATTACATCAATGTTGTAAAAAAGTCTGATGCAATCTGATTTGGTTTCTTTGTAGATAAAGTTTTTTTTTTTTTAATCCCCTGTATTGGTTGCTTGTAGGATTCTTCTTTATTTTTGAAACTCAGAAAAAATTAGCACATAGCTGATGTTTGTTTTGTCTAAAATATGATTACATTTTTATTCAAAGAATCTGGTCTTCTGATTGCAGAAGTTTTCTTTTATTATGTCTTTAATTATTACTCTTTTGTTCTGGTATCTTTTTTTAAATATCAATAACTCATGAGTGAGCCTTTGTAGTTTGTTCTCCATATTTTTGTTTTCTGTCTGGTCATTTTAATCTTAGTCCTTTTCCTTCACATTGTGAGAGAACATCTCAAGATTGTCCCCCACAACATTAATCAGTTTTCTACAATTAAATTCTGCTCCTTGTTGCTTCTATTACCTCTTAAAATTCTCATAACATTATTCATTTCCAGTCATTATTATGTTAACTATGCCTGGTTTCTTTTAATCTCAGTTTCTTTTCTTGCATATTTTAATTTTTAGATTTACAGTCCAGGTTTTTTTTAACCTCCATGAAGTACATAATTGACATTATAATTTAATTTCCTACAGCAAGTCTTTTTAGAGATGATATTCTTTCTTTGCTTCTGTTCCTTGTTCGTTTCCTTTATGTTTCAGAAAGTTTTCATAGGTTCCATGTGCATTTTATGCCTCCCGTGACTTGGTATTTGCTTACAGAATGGGTGATCTCCGTAGGTCCCCTCATTGTTTCATCTAGATGCTGTTAGATTCATCATCTTGGATATTCATCTGGAAGACTGGATGATCACATTTTATATGACCAGCCCAGGGATAAGCAGCCAAGGGATTAGGGAACCATTTGGTGGTGTGAGCATTTCTTGTTTATATGGTTTCTTCATGAGTTTGTCAAACAGCTGCTCCAGATGTGCAGTTTCCCCTGGCCTCTGCCTTTGTTTACTTGCCTGCTGTGTCTGCAAGATGACCAGGCCTGTCCTAGAGAAACAGGACTTCAACAGGCTTTGTTTGTTCTGAGATCTAATGACCCAGCCACTCCTGAAGGCTGTTGGGCTGCCTCAATGAGAGGTGGACTCCTCAGTGAGAGGTGGGCTCTACACCCTCCTGTGGCCCAGCCTCTCTTCTAGCACTCACTCACCCATCAGAGGCTGTGAGGTCAGTCTTGTGAGCACATGCACCCTCCCTGCAGCACCGCACTACTTTCTCAGGAAGGAGAGCCATGAGTCAGCCTTCAATCTGCTTCTGTTGGCACTGTACCTAGCAGAAATTCCTCAAAGTTGGTGGCATATTGATGGCACTCTTTCCTATTTTCCAAGGCTGAAGCAGATTTCCCCCTATTTTTATATTCCCTTGGTCCTTTCTGTCACTTTCATAAGGAGGTAGCTTAGGTGGGAGTTGGACATCTGTGCTTGGCTTTACCATCTTTCTCAAAAATTTCATAGTTACCATTGTTTCCCATACTTTGTACTTTGGTATATGGACATTTGAGAATCTCCGAGCATTTCCTGTTCCATGGCCCTCTTTTAAAATTTCTCAGATATATTGGCTCTCTTCATATCTGGTTTTATAGTTTTTCCTGGGCACTTTTCCTCTCCTTCTCAAGTTCCAGTTTAGCATCTTCTCGATCAGATGGAGAATTTTCCTGCCAAACGTGGTGTTGCCAGTCTTGGGGCAATGAGTTCCGTCCCTTGCCAGGGACTCATCTTCTGGCATCCTGAGCCACATCCTGGCCTTCAGCAATATTGATGGAGTTTCCCCATTTCCTCCCCTCTCTGCCAAAGTTATGCCCTTTAAGTGGAAACAAGAAACTATTCACCTGCCTCCAAGTCTCCATCCCCTTCCAAAGCCTTGTGCTTCACTAGAGAGCCATTTCAGATTTCTTCTGGCATGTCCAGACCCTCCTGGGTGAGTCAGCAGACGTGGGCAGCAGGCGTTGTGAGGAGGGGGTTGCAGAGGCTCCTCCATCACTTCTTGGCTGCCTGCCCCAGGAAGACAGCACATCACACAATTTGCCATATCAAGTCTGTGAACAGCTGTCTCCCTACCCTCTGTGGGGAGTCACCAAGCTCCACACATCTGCTCCTTCCGGGGGTGGTGAAAAGATTCCTCCCACCATGGGCACCTATGAATCCCCTTTGGGGTTTCGTGCACTGTGGAGTAGCATTCCCCTGCAGAAAGTCCATAGCCAGCCTTCATGAGAAGAGATAGCTTTCAGGGTTTAGCATCAGTGGTACCACCATCACTTCTCCTCCTTCCCCCAACCCCATGGCATGTCTTCCCCACCTCCCCTCTTGACTTTGTCATTTCTGATAATGAACACTGCCATTTATTGAACCTCAGCTGTGGTAGACGCTTAGCTTGTATTAGCTTATTTTAACTTTTCCAACAGCTCAAAGGTAAGTTGTGGTTATGCTCTTTTAACAGACAAGAAAAGAAGCTCAGAGAGTTTCCTTACTCACCCAAGGCCCAGCAGTGGGGATATAGCCAGCATGCTAACCTGGAGTCACCTGACTGGAGTTCATGCTTTTGGCTCTCTCTCACAGCCTTCTTAGAGGAGAACATAGAACCACAGGCTTTTTATTCTGAGTCTAGAACAGGGGTTTGCAAACCGTGGCCTTGCAAACTGTTTGGACCAAATCCAGTCCCTTGTTTTCATAAATAAAGTTTTATTGGAACATAGTCACACCCATTCATTTGCACATTGTGTGTGGCTGCATTTGCAATGTTGCTGGGAAAGAACATGTAAGTCCTGCAAAGCCTAAAGTATTTACTAATCTGACCCTTTCCAAAAAAAAAAAAAAAAAAAAGTTGCTGGCTTGTAGTTTCCAGCAAAGGCTATAGAGAAAGAGATAGACTTTGAAGTTAAATCCCAGGCTCCCTAGCTGTGTGACCTTGGGCAGCTGACTCAACAGCTCTGAATCTCATTTCACTTACCCATAAACTGGTCATAATTGTACCTTTTGGGTTTACACCCATGGCCACAAGGAGTGATATATACTTGAGGGCTCCACATATGACAGGCACTCAGTAAATGAGTCCCCGGTGTTGCTCTGACCTTTCCCATCTATCATGGATGTGCAGCCTTCTCTATTCTTTCTCTTTCCTTTTGGAGCATTCTGGCAGTTCTGCCTAAGAACCCTTGCTCTTCTCTGATAACTGGAGCACAGAGGAAGCACAGATGCTCCTCAAGCCTCCCCCTTGAAACACTGGGCACCAGATGTTAAGTGACACCCACTTCAGGCAGATGCATAGGGTGTCCTGTGGTCTCCTTCATTCCCTCATTCAGCCAGTGCTGACTGAGCCAGGCCATTATGCCAAAATTGGACAGGGGCTCAGACAGGGCCTTTTGGCCCTTCAGTTCCTCACAGCCCAGGGGCAGATGGACAGATTAACAAGCCATAGCAATAATAGTAATCTTGGTGCCTCCGGATTTTGGTCCCCTTTGGAAAATTCCACGCAGACTCTACAGAGTAAATACCTGTTCCCTGGAGTCTCTGAGTACTGCTCACAGGAAGATACATTATAAAAACTGCTTAGCTTAGCACAGATTCAGACCCTGATCCCAGGCTGTCAGCCTGCTGAGCACTTTGGTGCAGTGTCCACCCCAAGAGACAGTTAGCTCACCTGGCCCACCAGCTCCCTCCCAGGGCACACACTCAGCACCTCTACAGGATGGGGTTGGCTCCATGGGCTCCATGGGAGGGGAAGGACAGACTGTCTTTCCTGACCTTGAGGGAGCTGTCCAGAGTTTAGATCCTCTCCATGCTCAGCAGCCCAGCATCCTCCCCCAGCCACCTGCAGGGCCGGCTGTAGGGATGAGGGCACCTCATGCTCTGTGTTGCTGCGGTGAATTCTCAGGGATATGGATCATTGAAGATCTTCCCAGTTACTCCAGAGCTGGGCAGAGAAAGCAGGGCCTGGGAAGAAGAAGCAGGGGATGTTGATGTTCAGAAGGGGTGAGTGCAGCTCACTGGAGAATCCAGAAGGACTTCATGGAGGAAGGGCTGTTTACCTATGGGCTTAAAGGGTAAGCAGGACTTAGAGGAGGGCTGAGGTCCAGATCTTAAGGGGATTCATACATGTATGGTTAGTAGTGAAATGAATTACAAGGTATATCATATAATCTTAGGTGAAAAATATGGATATAAAAATGTTTATACTTTGATGATTTCTACTTGAAATACTTATATCTACTGTATCAATTAATGTCCTGGGAAGAAACAGATGGCATATTCAGAGCTGAAGTAAAGAAAGTCCGATTTAGGGGAAGTACTTTAGGCTGAGGGAAGGGAACCAGCCAGGTTTACTGCAGCTCCAGAGACTAGTAATGATTGGAGTCAGGAGTATCAGGTGCCCTGGAGGGCAAGGGGTGGGGCAGCCGCTTGCTTCACAGGGACTCTAACCAAGCCAGGGAGGAGCCAAGGGGAGAAACACCCTGAACTCTTTATCGCCTTCTTGCTGACTCCTCCTGGGGCTTCCCATTGACTCTCTGACTTCCACTGAGCTCCCTTGGCTCCCACTGGGCTTCCATTAGCCCTGTGACTCCTGCTAGGCTCTCATTGGTCCGCAGACTCCTGCTGGACTCTCATTGGTCCTCTGACTCCCACTAGACTTCCATTGGCCCTCTGACTCCTGCTATGCTCTCATTGGTCCTCTGACTCCTGCTGGGCTCTCATTGGTCCTCTGACTCCCAGTGGACTCACATTGGCCCTCTGACTCCCACTGGGTTCTCATTGGTCTGACTCCTGCTGGGCTCCCACTGACCAAGCCTAGCTGGAAGTCAGAAAACCAGGCCACTCACATGCTGCCCTATCTGAAAGTTCTAATTCCACAAACAAAGAAGGGCAGGGCAGGCTTGAGCATGTGGATGAAAGCAAATGAGAATAACCAACATGATGAGCTATTATACTAGTTGGATTAGTGTACTGGGCATAGGGGTAGTTTTATCACTTTACTTCTTTCTCACTTTCAATGAAGTTTTGACATTATTTTGAAAAGCTGAAAGCCTTTGAGTTACTATGAGGGTTCTACAGCAAGCAACTGCGTTTCAGGCTCTCAGCAGGTGATACTGTCATCTGAGAACTTGGTGGCAATGTACCAGTTTTGTCCAAGCTGACATATATGTGGGTGGAGGATGAGCCTGTTCAAGGTCAGGTTTGCCAGGAGAGGGACTCTCCTGGGGCTCAGCACACAGGAGATTTGTTAGCCAGTGCCCACAGGAAGAGATGGGAAAGGTGGGACTGGGTGGAGGAAGAAGCTGACACCCAATGAAGTTGCAACGCAAGCCTCTGCCAAGCTTGCCCATGGGGAGCTGTGGAACTAGCATGGCCCTTCAAAGAAGTTCCAAATAGACACCAAAAGGCTGGGCCAGTCACTGGGTGCAGGCAACCCTAGGGAAGGTATGTGATCTTGGATGAGGCTGCCTTCTTTATTCAAGGGCAAATCCTGGCAGATGGGGAATGAATGCCTCTGTCCATTGGAAGATTCTGGCAGTGCCATAGTATCTCCATCAGAGCGCCCTTGGGAACAAAGAAGTTTAAGCTAAAGGGCGACTCAGATTGGAGCACACTAAAAGGGTGTCTCTCAAATCTGGCTGTGCAACTGAGATCCCACAGCACTTTGTACCAACACGAACTGCTGGCCTCCCTCCTGTACCAGTGTCTGTTGGGGCCCAGGAATCTGTATTTCTACAAAGCTCTTGGGAAGATATAGATGCACAAGCAGGTTTGGAAGCTGCTGCTTCCAAACTCTGAGCCCAAGCATGGTTGATGTCAGGGAAATTTCTAGGTCTCATTAGTGCTACCAGGCAGCTGCTCTGTGCCAGGCCCTGTGTTGGGTCCTGGAACCCAGGAGCTAGGAGCCAGGATCACCAAAGATTGTGCCACCCTGGGGGTCAGGAACAGGGCTGGGCACTGCCTGGGAGCAGCACTTGTCTCGTAGGATTTTGGAAAGGGTCCTGAAAGGTCTGCAGCTGTTGGCTCTCTTGGGGGCTTACCGTTCTGTTGCTGCCATTAAATAAGCGGCTTTGGGCAACATTGGCCTAGAGGCAAGAAACAGGGTTTGAGTCCTAGCTTTGTGCCTAGACCATTGTGTGATTTGGGGCAAGTCTCTACTCCTCTTGGGACCTCAGTTTTCTCAGCTGTCCAATGAGGGCTGGTGAGTTGGTGTGTAGCAGCCTGGTTCTGATGGTCTGAGCTCAGCCTCTCTCTCAGACACATGAGCAGTGGGCCTGAGAGTGTCAGCACTTACTCTGCCTGCTGGACAGATGGCTCCCTTTGCAGTGACCCTGGGGCCAGGAGGTGAAGGTGGAGTGCATCCTTGGTGTTCCTGTCTTTTTCTTGTTACCATTCTCTGATGATGATGCTCTTGCTTCCTGGATATGTCCAGCTCTGCCCTGCTTCTCTCTCCCCTGTGTCCTATCACTTGCTTTTTGCCAGGCTTTGTGTCTGGCATGGACACACAGGCCCCAACACAGTCCCAACTCCCCCAGGACTCCCAGTCTAGGGAGGGATGCTCAAGCAAGAAAGCCACTCACTGGGTCCTCTCCCTGCAGGAACCACCCAGGGGCCAGGCCAGTGCCGCCACCCAAACCCCCTCCTCTCTTCTTCCTCTACTCTCCCCTCCTGGATTTTTGGAAGTCAGAGAGACATGAATTTCAGTCTTGGCCCTCTGACTTACTACTTGTAAGGCCTTGGGCAAGTGACTTAATCTTTCTAGTCCCTCATCTGTGAAATGGAAACAAGAATGGGATCTGCTTTTTAAGATTGTTGAGGATGAAATTCACTCCAGAGTCAATCCTGGTGTGTTGCCTGTGGCCTGCTTCCTCCCCGAGGGCTTCGAGTGAGGGCTGGGGGTGGGAGAGGAGGAGTGGAGGGAAGGGAAGGAGAGGTGGGCTCTGGGAGCAGTTTGCACCTATGCCTTTTGCTGTCTGTGCCAAGAGGAGTCCCAGCCCTTCAGTTCCTTACCTCATTCCATACCCCAAATCTAAAGCCCTAGAAGAAGAGAGCCAGTGGAAGCTAAGAAGTGGGGCCAGGGGGGTGGGGGGGCAGTGCAAATGCTAGGGGCATAGTATGTCAACCAGAACACGAGCTGAGCACAAATCTCATACTTTGGAATCCAGAACTGGAAAGAAAGCTCCTCATAAAAACAGGAGTGATTTTCCAGAGTCTCAGAGAGGAGTCCTTTAATCTCCACGATGAAGTACAAGGGTGGATGATTTGATCCCACTGCTCATCCAGCTTACAGAGTGGCCTGAAGCTGTCCTGTTTCTGCAGGGGTGAGAACATGTACCACCTAGGCTTCCCTCAGCATTCGTGCCCTCGTAACTAAGGTACAGGTTTGAGAATTTGAGACCTTCCTTGGGGATCCAGCAGTCTTGTCTGACCCTCCACCTGATGCTTGAATCCCTTCTATAGCAACCCACCTCTGCTTGTACACTGTCATGGTGGGGAGCTCACTCCCACCTGGGGAAGGACCCTTCCTTCTTTGGCTCACTCTCTTGCTAGAAACTTCTGCCTCTGAGGGAGCTGAAATTACTTCCTGCTGGCCTCTCCCACTAGTCCTGGCCCTTTCCCTGAGGCCCAGATGCCACGCCAGTCCCCTGGGTTTGGTGACAGCTCCTCAGGGATGTACAGAAGTGATATCTCACATGCCTAGACTTCCCCATGTGGCTGCCTGCCATTCCCTCCATCATTCCTCGAGAGACAAGGAGGAGGGATGGGGCTCAGAGAGCCAGGGAGTGGTTTTGAAGTCTCCTTGCTTTGGTGCTCTCAGGTGTGATTTCTCCTTCTATTTTGGTATCAGAGGCTCACTTTGCATATTGCTCATTTCCTACAGAGGCTTCTATTCATCACTTTACCTGTATAGCCTCCCTGTTTTATTAATACCCAACGTTTTTATAAACATTGGTTTGGTCCCTCGAGTCTGGAACAATTAAAGCAGTGGGCAATTTGTCACAAGCAAAGCAATAAGATCTGATGGCTAATTTCATTCCCTGGTGGCTCAGCGTAACCTGACTTCAGTGACTGCTTCTGGAGTGTGTGAGGTCCTTGGAAAATGAGGGGCAAAGGGAAGACTGATGGCTGGGGGTGCCCAACAGGGGATTTTTATGTGCTATTTAAGAAAGGTGCTTGGATCACTGCCCTGTGCTAGGCATCCGGAGGAGCAAGGGGTGTCCCAGATGGTAGGTGTGTGGAATCTCAGGACATTCTCTGTTTAGCCAAGGAGAGGGATCTTGAGCCCAGGACTGTGGAATTCAGAGAAGTCACTGCTAGCCTGGGAACAAGGAAAGGCTTCAAACAGCCTGTGGCATTTCAAGATGTATGGCATCTCAAGGTGAAAGCTTAATGTATTCGTTTCCTGTTCTGCTGCAACAAATCCTCATAAATTTTGTGGCATAAAACAGCACAAATTTATTATCTTATGGTAATCACATCAGAAGTTCAAAAATCAATGGGTCAAAATCAAGATGTTCTTGATTTTGGCTGGTTCCTTCTGGAGGCTTTAGGGGAGACTGTTTCCTTGCCTTTCCTACCTCCTTCAGGCTGTCTGGGAGCCTTGGTTCCTGGCCTCTTCCTCCACTTTCAAAGCCAGCTGCAGTGCATCTTCGAACGAATCCCTTTCCTGACTCTGACTTTTCTACCTCCCTCCTTCCTTTATAAAGACCCTTGGGATTATATTGGGCCACGTGGATAATTTCAGATGGTTGTTCCATCTTGACATCCTTAACTTCACCCCACCTGCAAAGCCCCTTTTGCCACATAAGGTAACATAATTTAGGGATTTGGACATGGACGTCTTTCGGGGGAAAAGCATGACTCTATCCGCCACTGATGATTCTTTGGAATTTCTAAAACTGATAAATCAGTTTTCCATCAGCCTGGATTTGATTTGAGAGCCAGAAAGGCCCCAGTTGCCTTCTCGAAGTTGGGCTAAGGGTGTGTTTCTCACCTACAGCATGTGGTTCTGGGAAACAGGACTCTGAGAGCAGTTGTGGGCTAGAGAGAGGAGCAGCCTGCAGCCTCTCTGCCCTCCCTCTGGAGGACTTTCATAATGGGGTGATGGTGGTGAGAGGTGGCATCGTGGGTTGGGCGTGAGGGCCTATAGCTCTGCCAGGTGGGATCCCTGCTCCCAACTGCCATGTAGGCCAGTTGGACTCCCAGCAGGTAGGAGCTGCCATGAGGGCTGGATGTGAGTAGCTGGGCAAGTCTCAGGTCACAGGCCCCTGACACTCTCTGCCATGGTAAGGGAGGCAGGGAACTGTCCCCAGGGAACTCCAGCTGCCCTCAGGCCCCATGTGTCCCCACAGAGGTACTCCCAGAGCACTACAGCTCTCCCCAGACATCTTCCTTCACTGGGGTCCTGATAGAGTTCTAGCCAGCACTGCCCCTGGGACTCATCCCTGTATCCACAGGCTGTATTTTCAGCCTCAGCATGCAGCCCAGCCCTTGGGAACTTGCCTCATCTCTGCGAGACCAGCTCAAGATGCAGTACGAACTCTCATGGGCTCAGAATATTACCCTCCTCCATCTAAGAGTGGGTGGCCATGGTGTGGCCTCAGCATGCACTCATCCATTTTTCATTCACCACAGTTCTGAGGACCTGCTATATGCCAGGCACTACACAGGATCCTGAGATCAAAACAAGCAAAGTGCTTCCCTCCGGGAACTGACACATCTGTGGGGAAGGAAATGTTACAGCCCCAGTACTCATGGTCACCTCTTTGTGAGTCAACTCGAAGTCAGTGATCTGGACTCCTGAGCCCTCCACTAAAGCTCTATGAGGCCAGTGCCCCTGTCCCCAGCACCCACATCTTCATGATGCACAGCTTATGGTCTTCCACTTGTTTCCCTGCTTTGGGCAATTCTGGAGATGTAGGAAAAACCATCTATCTTTGGGATACACAAGTAGTGCCATCAAGTAGAGAGAAACTGGGATCGAGCATCTAGACTGGACAAGAAGCCTGGGCTTCTCCATGGGAACCTGAGTTGGATCAATGAGCAACCAGGTCTCAGGAGGCCCCAGGTATATTAGTTTCCCGTGGCTGTCAAACAAATCACCACTGATTAGGTGGCCTAAAACCACAGAAATGCTGTGTGGTCTCTCAGTTCTGCAGACCAGAGGTCCTAAATGAAGGTATCAGCAGGCTTGCCCTGGAGTCTCTAGGAGGGCATCCTTGCCCGCATCTCCCAGCTTCTGGTGGCTCCAGGTGCTTCTTGCTGGCAGCTGCTTCACTCCACCCTCTGCCTCTGTCTTCACGTGGCCTTCACTCTCATGTCTCTGCGTCCCAAGTCTCTCTTTGCTTTTGTCTTATAAGAACACTCAATATTGGATTTATCCAGGATGATCTCATCTCAAGATCCTTCTGTTAATTATGTCTGCAAAGACCCTTTTTCCAAATAAGGTCACATTCACAAGTTCTCAGGGTTAGAACTTAGACCTATCTTTTTGGAGGTCACCTTTCAACCCACTGGCTCTGCACTGTGAACATGCATGGGTCACACACACACACCTGAATACAGCTGGATATAGACCCAAGTACAACTAGTCCCCTCGTGCAGCAGATCTAATACATATTCAATTACATACTTGCCCTTTACATTGTTTTCACTTATGTTCAAATCTACTAACAAATTATTATTATTAAATTTGTAGAATCTAAAAACTAGGTGGCTCCATTTTTCAAAAGGAATGCTTCCTTAATGAATGTACATCTGGTTTAGACAGGCAGAAATATACCACATAGATAAGTTTTTAAGTATATGCCCCAAATCTTTGAAAGACCTCACTATCACAGCCACCTTCTCCATCATTAGAAAGTGGTGGGGGGTTTTGGCATTGGGCCAAAATCTAATTGCTTGAACCATCTTACCTGTTGGTGCTCCATCACCACGGGGGTGCCCAGCACCGGGTGCCCCCCTCTACACAACAGCTCTCCTGTGTTTGAAGTCGGTTCTGGTCTACGCCTCTCCAGGCTAATTTTTTAATTAGCTTAAATTAATGGCAGTTCCTGGGGAGCTCCAGCCCCAGTAAAAGTGGCCTGAATTATTCAAAGATTTGAGTGTTTCAAATGCCTGTTTATCCTAATTAGCATCTTAGCTACAACGGTGCCCTCTGCCTCTAAGGAGCCACATTTTAACATGTTCCATATTTTAATGGATTTTCCTTGAATGAACTGTTTAATCAAGTGAAGACACATTTCATGAATGAATAGAAGTAAATCTATAATTATACACTTTAGTCAGGTAAGAGGAGTGACATTTCGGCACAATTCTCGGCTATATATAGCCAGTGCATTTGAATGACAAAGTAGGTTACCTCAGCTTCCATAGGAGAGCTGGGAATTCGCTTTGCTCTCAAGTTCATTTTGTAACCTAATTAGAATTTTCAAAGAGTTGTAAAGTGCATGGGGCGAAGCCCTGGTTCTTCCTGTCTTCACCTGTATCTGAGCCTTTCTGGATGGTTCCTCTGCTGGTGCAGTGGCCTCATTAGGGAAGTTGTCTGAGGAACGACTGGCCATAGAAGCCAAGTGTCTTGAGATCACTGAAGCTTCCTGCAGCCTCCAGCCACTGGCCGTGAATTTCACTTGCCCATGGGCGCCTCCCCTGTGTGGGACGTGTGGTCTGAATGCAGTAGCAAGTAGCTATAATAATAATCTGCTTCTCTCTTCTCCCTTTCATGCTTTCTCTCTTGTGTCCTCCTGCCTCCTTTCCTTCTTTCCATTCTCTCCTGTCATAGTTAGGGGCTACTAGGGGTGCTAAGGGCCAGGAGTAAAAGGGCTGGGGGATTAAAGATGAGATGTACCTACTAGAGGGGGCAGGAGAGAGCAGGGGAGGAATCCTGGAGCCCTGGGTCTGGAGGAGATGGGGACAGGGGGCTTGGCGGTTTTCAGGCAGGCTGGCAACCCAGCTGTGAGCATGACGATTCTGTTGCTCTTACCCCTAAAATCAGTAGTTAGCAACTTTAGCTACACATTGGAAACTCCTGGAAAGCTCTAAAAAATACATCGCCTGGGTCCTATCCCAGAGGTTCTTATTGGTTTAGGAGGCAGCTAGAGCATCGGCAGTTTCTAAAACTTGCCAGGTGATTCTAGCATGCAGTCCTGAAATCTTTAGGTGACGGCAGCCCCAGCCAGTGTCCTGACCATGACCTGCTGAAAGACCCTGAGCCAGAAACCCCCCAGCTAAGTCGCTCCCCGTTCCTCACTGTGGAAACCATAGGGAAAGTGGATGCTTATTGGTTTAAGCTGCTACATTTTGGGATAATTTGTTGCACAGCAGTAGATGACTAATACATATTGTTGTCCTGGCTGTACCCCCAAGCTGATCACTTCTTGCCACCTCCCTCTCATCTAGCCTCCAGAATCCCTCACCTGGACCATTGCTGGAGCCCCGCCCTGGCCTTCCTCTTCCCCTCCTGTCCCTGCCCCTTAGTGGTCCCACAGCAGCCTGAGCAACTGTTTTGAAGCTGTTCTAATAATGTCACTCCTTACTAAAAACCTCATCATGGGTTACCATTGTGCTTAGGGCCAAGACCTGATCCTTCACGTGAACTGGAAGGCCTGTCCAGGCTGCCCTCACCCACCTCTTTCTCATTTCATTCCAACAGCCTCCCCCAAGCCCTGCTGTTGAGAAATATTAAGTTTATGAATATTGATGAATGCTGAGTGTATGATAGAGTATATTGTTTGCTGGGAAGAACGATGGCAAGGAAAACCTAGCCGACCCCCTACCCCAAGTGGAAAACCACTTGGGGCATTCCAAAGTGTCAGGACAATGTATAAATATCACACACCTGTTAAAACAGTTCTTTGAGCTATCTAACCCTGCCCCTGTGGCTTTCTTGTGGAGAATACCTTTTGGTTTGTCTGTAATCAGTGGTAAGTAGGTAACAGCTGCCTACTTGGTATATTTTTGCATTATGAGAAAATACAGAACACCTGTTTGTTAATAATAATCACCTGTTGTTAGAGAATAAATATGTGGATCAGAATCTGCTGGGGGCCTTCAGCCTAGAATGCTGTCAGTCCCTGAGGGTCTCAGCTTGGTAGGCTGCTGCCCGTGGTAGGCCCCCCCCCGCCCACCCCGATAGACCCACTTTGCTGTTCTATCTGGGTTTCTGACTCTCATTGCCTTCTGTGCCACGTGGGTGGGGGTCTCTAGACCGAGCTAGTACTCGGAACCCTGCTTTAGGCTGCGCTTTAAGTCCGCTGGGCCATTCTAGTTTCTCTACCAGCTCCCTGCCATCACCGGACATGCACATGCTGCTCCTCAGCCTGGAATCCTTCCCCCTGCCCCACCTCCCAGACTCCTCTGCTACAGCCTCTCCCAGAAGCATGCCCCTGAACTTGAGAAGCTTTGTCTCAGTGGACACTTAGCCATTCCCTGGGACAGTCAGCTGATGAATGTCTTTTGCCCTCACTAGACAGAGATCTGAGACAGTACATGGTTTTGGTCATTAGACGCCCAGTGCTGCCTCAGACGGTACCTGGAACAGAAGAGATGTCAATATCGTAAATGAATGAGTGTCCTTACCAGTCTCACTGATTCACCCAAACAGAGCCCATTCTGGAAAATCCAAAAGTGGTAAGGAAGGTACTCAAGCCCAGAAGCCAGGCAGTGACTGGCATGAGATAGAATTTCAGTCCCAGGAATGAAGCAAGAGCTCGGATTGAGAGCCTGAGGTCTGAGAAGGTCCCTTGCCAGGCTGACTGGGGGCTGCACCCCACGGCTCCTGACGTCAGGCCCCTCACCTTGCATCTATGGAGGGCAGGAGTGTCCAGTGCCGAGCGTGGGGGGATCCGTAGGAGCCAGGAGTTTTCCAGCCCTACCTGTGTGTAGCAGGGAGTTGCAGGGACATGCCTTCAGGGAGCCTGGCAGGACATGCAGATACAGTCCTGGGGACCTAAAGCAGAGACAGCGTGGGTGGAGAAAACAGACTGACCCACATGCCGAGGTGGCGGGTCATGCAGTGATCTGATAAGCCCAAGGCTGCATGATTCCAGAGAGAGGGCAGTGCCTGGATCCTCTCACAGCTATTCTGTGTTTAATGGAGAGGTGCAGGCAAGAGGCCTTGCACTGGAGTAGCACTGTGGCCGTCTCGGAAGTGGGGACCAGCCTCCCTGATAGGACAGTGTGGATCTGCATTAGGCTTTAAACAGGTTACATAGACTCAATTAAATGCTGAGTGAGGAGATCTAAGTCATCCATTTACCTACATTCCTTTCCCAATTCCATTTGCTTTCTACCTTTTTCTCTGTTCTCTTTTTCCTCTTCCAACCCCTCCTCTTCTCCCACTATGTCTTGCAGGCATGGATAAAGACTGTGCACTCCCGTGCCTAGTGTTCAGACGGAGGTTGTGTGCTCAGTCAGTTATAGGAATGAAGCCATTGTGATGGCTTTATTGGAGTGACAAGTCCCTGTCACTCTCTTCACCCACATCCCCGTGAACCAGCTGGGAGGGAGGTTGTGGGCAGACGCACTCATCTCTGCTGTTCAGATGGCTGATCTGACCTGGCGGCATTTTCTCCTGGCTCAGCCTGAGCAGGGCTGTTCCCACTGCTGGCTTTCCCTCAAAGCCACGGATTTCTCCTGGCTCTTAGCTTTATGAAAAATGTGGGACTTCCTAGAACTTGAAGTCTGAGTCCAAATATTAATGTTCTTGCATTTGGCTGTTTGATTCCCAAAGCTAAATGGGGGCCTGATGAGTCACTGGTCTCACCCTTTGTGACCTTTATACTCTCCATCTGCCTGTGCCCATGGCCTCCCTAAAGGGTTCTTGGTCCCTGTCCCAGTCACACCTTTCTCCTCTGAGTGTGAGCCACTTTGTCACTACCCTGATAAAGGCAAGCAGAACTCAGCCCAGGGCTCTAGGTGTGGTCTGAGATGGATGGACCAGAGAGGGATTATCCCCTCCTTCATTCTAGATGTGATACCTTTTAAAATGTAGTTCTTGGCCAGGTGCAGTGGCTCACGCCTATAATTCCAGCACTTTGGGAGGCCGAGTTTGAAACCAGCCTGGCCAACATGGCAAAACTCCATCTCTACTAAAAATACAAAAATCAGCTGGGTGTGGTGGCAGGCACCTGTAATCCCAGCTACTTGGGAGGCTGAGGCAGGAGAATCGCTTGAACCTGAGAGGCAGAGATTGCAATGAGCCCAGATTGTGCTGCTGCACTCCAGCCTGGGTCAAAGAGCAAGACTTTGTCAAAAAAAAAAAAGTGCTTCCTAGTCTTAATCACACTTTGGTAATTGCCTGGCTCAGTTAATACATTCTGGTCTCCTAACCAAGGGGAAAATATCCAAACCATTAAAAATTTTTTTCTCATAATTATCAGTCATTTACTGAAAACTTATCCTTTAGAATTTACATTTACTTCCTTTAGAATGCGGAATTCCTTTAGAATTCTGACACCCCTCTAAACAGGTATCAGAATTACCTGGAGAGCTTGTTAAAACAGGTTGCTGGACCCCACCCCGGAATGTCTGATTCGGTAGTTCTGAATAGGGCTGGAGAGTTTGCATTTTTAACAAGTTCTCAGGTGCTGCTGGTGTGACTGGTGCAGGGGCCACTGTTTAAGAACCATTGCTTCAGGGACATACCTTCTGCCATGACCTCATGTGGATGGGCTGCACCAGTTCTTGTAGCAGGGGCGGGGAGAAAGGGTCAAGTCAGCAACTATTGCCTCCAAGCCTCTTATCCCAGATTATTTATTCCTGGGGCTCTGACACATCGGTTCCTCTCCATGCCAAATGACTTTGACTCCTTATGGATTTGTTCCTTAGCCAGGTTCTGGATCCGCTGTCCCAGAAGCAGGGAGAGTTTTGCCTTTGGGTAGACACAGAGGCCCTGGCCTTTAGGGAGCCCAGTCCTTCCTCATCTCCCTTCCAGCAGCCCTGGGTGCCTACTCGCAGCACTCCTCCCTGTCAGTCTGTGTCTCTTGCCCCCTTATAGGTGAGGGGCAGCCTTCTAACCTCCTCTGCCCATCATCACCCATATCTCCCCATCTCTCCCAGGATGCCCGAGCTTTCAGCAAATCAGACTCCTGGTGGCTGCCTCACTTGGCCCAATATGCAGATTTGGCCCCCAGGGGCACCCCCAGCCATACTTTGTGTGTGTGTTGTGTATGTGAGTGTATTTTATTGGAAATTAAGAGTTATTTCTTTCCTGAAAGAACATACTTATATTTTTATAAAGGAGATTAATAGAAAAAAGGAAATAATTTTGCAGAAATGCAGTTTATGGGAAACTTTTATAAGACATTGTTGCCTTTTTTTCTTTTCTTTTTTTTTTAGAAAGAGTCTCGCTCTGTTGCCCAGGCTGGAGTGCAGCAGCACAATCTGGGCTCATTGCAACTTCAGCCTCCCAGGTTCAAATGATTCTCCTGCGTCAGCCTTCCAAGTAGCTGGGATTACAGGTGCCTGCCACCACACGCAGCTAATTTCTATATTTTTAGTAGAGACGGGGTTTTGCCATGTTGGCCAGGCTGGTTTCAAACTCGGCCTCCCAAAGTGCTGGAATTATAGGCGTGAGCTACTGCACCTGGCCAAGAACTACATTTTAAAAGGTATCACATCTAGAATGAAGGAGGGGATAATCCCTCTCTGGTCCATCCATCTCAGACCACACCTAGAGCCCTGGGCTCAGTTCTGCTTGCCTTTATCAGGGTAGCGACAAAGTGGTTCACACTGAGAGGAGTGAGGTGTGACTGGGACAGGGACCAAGAACCCTTTAGGGAGGCCATGGGCACAGGCAGATGGAGAGTATAAAGGTCAAAAAGGGTGAGACCAGTGACTCATCAGGCTCCCATGCCTGACTAGTTTTTGTATTTTTGGTGGAGATGAAGTTTTACCATGTTGGCCAGGTTGGTCTTGAACTCCCGACCTCAGGTGATTCATCTGCCTTGGCCACTCAAAGTGCTGGTGCATGAGCCACTGCGCCTGACCTGGCTCTGTTTTAAACAAGAGATAGCTGCAGTTCCAGAAGGAAACCTAGGTATTTACAAATTTACTTAGTACATCTTTCATCAGTGCACTAAATGGTCCTTCTACCCGCATAAGGAGCATGTATATTTTTTCCCCTGTGAGGAAGATTAATTACATTATTTCTTTTCCATCATGGTCACAGGCTAGTACAGACTTTAAGTTTATTTGGTTTGATTTTTACTTTTTTTTTTTTACTTTAAAATGCCGTTTATAATATTACTGGTTGCCTCCATTTGTTTTCCCCAGAAAGTCCGTTAAGATAAATACTTGAAGTAAGCACAGACTCCTTGGTGCTGAGATTATGGGCAGTGAGTGGTTGATCTCACTGACCATCTGTTCTGGCCTGTTCTGGTTCATCAGGCCTCCGAAACGGTCAACATCTGGCAGAATTGAGAAGAGCCAGCCAGGACTGGGAATCACACTTCAATTTCCTCATCTGTGAAATGAGGGGAGAGATAAGATGACCTCTAGGGTGTGTTTTGTCTGTTTTGAGTTCTGACCACCTATAAAACATTTTATTCTGCCACGTTTATATATAGCTTTCATGCAGACACTAATAGACACATGTGGATACCCAAGCCACTGCTGCCTTGATGCCTTGCCATGTGCCTGAGAATGATCACTCCAACTTCTAAGTGGTGTGTAGAACTTTAGAGTTTACAAAGCCGTTCCACATCTTCGGTGCTTTTGCTGGGCCACAAGTCAACCCCATGAACTACTTGCTGTATCACCCCCATCTGATGGGTAAAAAGATTGAGACTTGAGTTTCTTGGAATGTGGGTGCCGTGCAAGTGGAGAGCCAAGGCTTGACTGCATTTCCAGGAGCTCATGCATTGAGCTCCTCCCAGGAGGGCCAAGCATGCACGTTTTCCACGTTTAATAATGGTGGTCGTTCTACAACACCCTCATGATGCACAAAACTCATAATGGGAACCCACCTGTATCCAAAAGGATTTGAGACAGCAGAAATAAACTCTAATGGCAAAGTTAACTGTTTTCCCCCATTGACTAGTTCCCAATCTTCCATCAAATTAAAGTAGAAACAAATGATGGACAAGGTTCACCCTGTGACGGAATCTTTCCTTTTACAAAACATTAATCACAAGGCATTTCAAGCATTCAGAATAAAGTAAACACCCATGGACTTGCTAGCCAGAATGATTACATGTTCACAGTTGCTCTATTTGCTTCATATTTCTCTCGGAGAAGTGAAAGATGGCAGCTCCCATCACAGCCTCTTTTGTCTCCCTTCCTTGGCGGTGACCATCCTGTGGCATTTAGGGCCAGATTATCCAAAATGCTCTGTTTTATACATTACAAGGATCCACCAAGTGTTGAAGTAAGAAGTTCATATTTACTGTGGGACAATATACATAATTTACCATTTTGGCAATTATTAAGTGTATAGTTCAGCAGCAGTAAGTACATTCACATGTTTGTGCAGCTGTCGCCACTGAATCTGCAGGACTCTACATCATTTTACACTGAAACTCTGTGACCATTAAACAATCACTGCCCATCCCCTCCTCCCCTCAGCTCTGGTAACCACCATGCTACTTTCTGTCTCTATAAGTTTGACTAACCTGAGTATCTCACATGAATAGAATCATATATAACATTTGTCCTTTTCTGTCTGTCTTATTTCACATAATGTGATATCTTCAAGGTTCATCCATGTTGTAGCATGTGTCAGAATTCTTTTTTGAAGGCTGAATAATATTTCGCTGTCTATATACACCACAATTTGTTTATCCATTCATCCAGCAATGAATGTTCAGGTTGCTTCTACCTTTTAGCTACAGTGAACAAATACTCTTATGAACATGGATTTTAAAATGTCTCTCAAGTCCCTGCTTTCAATTCTTTTGGGTACATGCCCAGAAGTGGAATTGCTGGATCATGTGGTAATTCTATATTTATTTTTTTTTTTTGAGGGGCTGCCATACTGTTTTCCATAGCAGCGGCAACGTTTTACATTCCCACCAGCAATTCACAAGGGTTCCAGTTTCTCCACATCGTCACCAACACTTGTGGTTTTGCGTTTTGGTAATAGCCATGCTGGTGGGTGTGAACAAGAGGTGCTTTAATTATCTCCTAAAGAAGAAGAAACTGAAGCCCAGAGAAGGGGAGGATCACTCGAGAGGTTGAGGTCACAAGCAAGTCAGTGATAGAGCAGGACCTGGAAGCTGGATCCCCTGACCCCAACCTAGTGATCCCTACTAAAACACAAAAGTCCAGTTTCCATCACTATATGTCAGAGGGTAAACAGCCATGGCCACAGGCCAGATACAGACTTTAAGTTTATTTGATTTGATCCTTACTTTTTTTTTTTTAATTCCAAATAGTATTAACACTTAAAAATTAGGGAATTTTTTATTTTAAAAGTCTAAATTTCTGATTTCTTCCCCCAAAATCAGAAGGTCTGGTAACCCTTGACCCACATTCTAACTCAGCAACAAACTGTTTCTGTCTTTTGTTTTGTTTTACTCTGTTGAGACAAGACCTTGTTCTGTCACCCAGGCTGGAGTGCAGTGACATGATCATGGCTCACTGCAGTCTTGAACACCTGAGTCCAAGCTCTCCTCTGGTCTTGGCCTCCCAAAGCACTGGGATTGCAGGTGCGAGCCCACACCCAGCCCTACCATTCTGTAATCCTTCCACACAGGCTGGTTTCACACACTGGCTGGTCCTGGCAGCACTGGAGTTTGCAACTCTTTTCTTTTCACATCCATAGATACTCCTCATTCTGTGTGTCAGTAGACACATAGCTAGGTTTAGCATCAGAGCCAGGTTCCATACTTCTTTCCTCTTTCCCCTACTCTGTATTGTCTTTGAATGTTTTAGTTATTTCCTCACCATAAAAGTGAAATAATGTTGCAAATAAATAATGCAAAATATTAACAAAGACTAATTGAATAGCCTGATTTGGAGACAGTGCCCTGTGGTAGAGAGACACCAGCAAAGGTGCTAGTCTTGACTCTTGCAGGAGCTCCCTGGGCAATCTTAGAAAGTCCCTTCCCTGCCTGGCCTCCTTGTGTCCATGTGTCAGTTGCAGGGTGGGACTGGGGGATCCTCAAGTTTTCATGGGGCAGTCTAGTTAATAATGTAAAACAAAACCACTCACTTTGCATTGTTGGTGGAGTAGAGAAAATCGCTTCTCCCAATCGACTTCCCCAGGACAACCCCTCTGAACCGACCCTTCCTGTGGTCCCCAGCACACCCACCCTCTGCTTTCTCTTTGCTTACAGGTGCGGAACGACCTGACTGGGGTTCTGTATGGCGAGGACATTGAGATTTCAGATACTGAGAGCTTCTCCAATGATCCCTGTACCAGTGTCAAAAAGCTGAAGGTAGGCGGGGCTAGCCACAGAGTGAATGGCAGACTGATCACAATGCCCTGGGTGCCCAAATTACCTGACTATGAAAGAGTCTCAAGTTTGGTCTAGGTCTCAAGTTCATTTCCACCTTGGCATCCCAGACAGGAGAAGCTTCCAGGGGTTGGCTTCCCTTGGTTTTCCCTTCCTTGCTGTCCAACACTGACCATAGGCACTGGCTGCAGGTGCACAGCCACTGAGCACTTTCCTAATGATTTTGTATCTCTCAACACAGCTTCAGGGGCAAGCAGGGCACAAATGATTATCGTGTCTGTTTTGAAGAGGCTCAAAGAGAGGATCTGTCTTGGAGAAAGCCCACAGCAAAGAAGTCTTGTTGTTGCAACTGAAAGCCCAGGCTCCTGACCCCTATCTGGTGACATTTACTTTAGGAACAGAAAGGGTCAACTAGAACTTTCCCCAGTTGTAAGTCAGTCTCTAACTTTCATTTGTCCATTAATTCTGCAAACTCTCTCAAACAGCTTTTATGCACCACTCTCCTGGGCTCATAGACATCATCAGCCTTGACCTTGTCCTCAGGTTGCTCCCAGCGTGGTGAGGAAGACAGAGACCTCTCGGGGGAAACAAGAACAAAGGGGCCGAGGAACAAAGAGGGGAAGTGACTCATCCCACCTGGGGAGAGGGTTCAGACAAGGCTCCAAAAGGAGACAACATTTGGTGGTGGAGGAAGAGAGGGATCCCCTCCTGCAGAAGCTCTGCAGGGTAGGAGGGAAGATCAGAGGGAAGGGTAGGCATGCTCATCATGGCCTGGGATCAGCAGGAATTCCAGATAGGCAGAAGTACCTGGAGTGGGGTAGAGGGGAGGCTTAAACAGAAGTCAGTTCCCAGGAGCCTTGAATGCCAAGCTTAGAAGTTTGCTCTTTTATTCTGGAGACTTCCTGGAGGTTTGTAAGCAGATGCCAGTGTAGTCAGAGCTATCAAATTCCTTTCTGTCTCATCTGTTCCTTCATGCCTTAACTTAAAATCATGGGCATGGAGACCCCAGATGCCAACTGCTGATGTGTCCCTTCTGTCCTGTGTGGGTCCCAGGTTACACCAGTCAGAGCAGGTAGCAGCTTAGAGCAGTTGCCTTCTAAATCCTCCGTTTCACAGATGGGGAGCCCAAAGCCCAAAGAAGGGGAGCAAGGGAAGCAGTGTATCTGTTGTCTATCACCTCCTCCAGAGCAGACACAGATCCTATGGGTCACATTTCAGCCCTGGGAGCCTCTACAGATGAGGTCACAGTAGTCAGGGAAGGGCCTGCTTGACAGCTCAGGTAGCTGAAGCCAGCTCTCCCCCCTGCGGTGTCACAGGCTATGTGGGGCCTGGAGGATTCAGGGATGGGGTGGTTGCTCTGCAGGAAGCATCTGGGGCAGGGTTGGGAGAGGAGGGGAGGGCCAAGAGCTGCACTGACATTCTTCTGCCACACACAGAGGCATCTCCCCATGGTGGGCACTTGAAATAGCTCCCTGAGCTCCAGAGGCCCAGCATCTATGGGCTTTAATGTATAAAGAACCTTTGTGTACAGAGAAGAGGTACTAGTTGAAAGTCAGCAAGAAACTGGGGATGGAACTGGGCTCTCTGCCCATCAGCCAACCAACTCCAACAGAAGTAGCAGTGACAGTCACCATAATGAGAATAACAGCCAAAATAGCCACCTCTCCAGTGCATTGACCACGGGCCAGGCCCTGTGCAGAGCCTTTATTTGCTCATTTCATCCTCCCCAAAGCCCTCAGATGGAGGGAATTTTTGTATCCCTGTTTCACAGATGTGAGTTGAGTCTCAAAAAGATGAACAACTACCTCAAGACACCCAGCTGAAAAATGGTGGGTTGGGATTCAAACCCAGGTCTGGGCAATGTCATGGCCCAGCTTTCTCCTCTGCCCTGCATGTGCTTCTGAGAAAGGATTCCAGCATCTCATAAGCTGGGAGAGCAGCACCAATGACAGAATCCTCACATGTTGGCAAAGGTTTCTGTTGCCCAGACACCTGCACAACTCCTACTTGTGTCTCTTGCAGTCTTTGCCCAGGCATCCCCTTCTCCCAGAGGCTTTCCCTGAACACTTTATTTAAAAATGGAAATCCCTGTTGCTCCAACTCCCACTTGCCCCTTTCTGCTAATTTTCTCCTCCATTTCACTGATTGATATCTATTTTCATTTCCTGGGACTGCTGCAACAAAGCACCACAAACTAGGTTTATAATAACAGAACATGCTCTCTCGAAGGCTTAGGACTCTTCCATGCCTTTCTCTTGGCTGCTGGTGTCACCGGTAATCCTTGGCAGTCCGTGGCTCACCACTGCATAGTGCCATTCTCTGCCACACGTGGTGTTTCCACTCTTCTCTTCATATTGTCTTTTTAGGACACTGGCCATGTCAGATAAAGAGCCTCCCCTATTCTAGCATGACGTTGTCCCAAGGAGCTACATCTGCAGTGACTCTGCTCTCAAATAAGGTCACATTCTGAGGTACTAGGGGTTACGACTTTGATATATTTTTCAAGGAGACACAATTCAACCTCTAACAATATGTGATCTTCTATTCATTTTACCCAGTGTTTTATCATCTGTCTCCTCCCATTAGAATGTAAACTCCAAGAAGCAGAAATTTCTGTCTGTCTTGGTCACTCTTCTGTTTCCCATCACCTAAAACCCAACCTAATCTGTTCAACAATTTGTTGAGTGTATGTGAATGAAATACCAAGTCTGGACAAAATGCAACAGAGGATACAAGGACATAATACTCAGGAACAATGGGAAGGTAGTTACTTTTGGAAAGCTTAGAAGAAAAGCAAGTTTCTGCTTTATTGTGGGATAAGAGGGAGATGGAGATACAAGGAAGAAAACCAGATATCAAATAGCGGAACTAGAATCTGCTTTGGAGGTAGAAGAGAGCAGAGTTAAGGCCAAGAAAAATAAAAATCAATAAGGTGGAGGGCAAACTTGAAATACTTTCCCAGAATTCAGAGGAAATGGCCAAAAGAAATCAATCCAGTGAGAGAAAGGATAACAGTTGTGGATACTGGAGAAGGGAGTTTTCCTAAGGGAAAACAAGGACAAAAGAAACAGAACCAAAATCCAAAACGGTAGCAATGAGCACAACAAACACCCAGATTTTGGTTTCTAACACCATTCTCCAGTAAAAGGAACCAAGGCTCCTTAGATAAATGGCTGGTTCTATGAGGCAGGAAATAGACAAAATGATTTCAGAGTATTTTGTAATGCCAGAAGGTAAGGAAGTACCCAGAACAATAACACACACACTGATGGGGCTATGACAAGGGAGTATGGTAACCAGTTGAAAGAGCTCCCAGTCACCAAAGCTGGAACAATTTGAACACAAAAACTAAAATGGTATTAGAATATGACCCAAAGTATAAAGTAAATCTCCACAAGTTTATTCTTATATAAATGATTGACTAATAAGTGGGAGAGCATTATCAAATCTCCTACACAGAAGAATTCAAAATAACTTACATAGAAACTTCACACTCCAAAGAGGTAGGTCATAACTACACACTTCTTAAGTTACTTCCTTCCAACTGGTACAGTAGGAAAAGAGCGAGGGGAAAAGAATAACTTGACAGTGGAAAAACCTGACAAACCTTCCCTGAGCCAGGCAATCAGGGTCAAAAGCAGCAGTGATAAGTCACATTGAAAGCTCCCTTGACACATGATGGAAATAACTTTACCTCTGTGGTCTTCTTCCTCAAATCCCATAACCCCAGTCTAACCATGAAAAAAGCATCAGGCAAATTACAGGCATATTTTGCCATCCTCCAAAATACTTGACCAATACTCCCCAAACTGTCTAGTTCATCAAAAATAGAGAAAGCCTGAAGCCAAAAGGAGATGAAGGAGAAATAGCAACTAAATATAATGTGGTGGCTGGGCGCAGTGGCTCACACCTGTAATCCCAGCACTTTGGAAGGCCAAGGTGGGCAGATCATGATGTCAGGAGATCAAGACCATCCTTGACAACATGATAGAACCCCATCTCTACTAAAAATACAAAACTTAGCTGGGTATGGTGGTGCGTGCCTGTAATCCCAGCTACTCAGAGGCTGAGGCACAAGAGTCACTTGAATCCAGGAGGTGGAGGTTGCAGTGAGCCAGAGATTCCGCCACTGCACTCCACCCTGGTGACAGAATGAGACTCTGTCTCAAGAAAAAAAAAAATAATAATGTGGTATATTCTAGATGGGATCCAGGAATAGAAAAGGGATGTTCGAGAAAAAGACTAAGGAAATCTGATTAAAGAATGGGTTTTAACTAATAATAACATAAGTATTCACTCATTGTGGACAAATGCACAAAATACTAACATAAAACATTAATAACAGAGAAACTGGGTGAGGGTTGTATGGGAACCCTGTATATAGTCTCCACAATTTTTCTGTTTTCAAATGAGAATTTTTTTGTTTTGTTTTTTTAATAGGAAAAAAACTTAAGTGGGCTCAAGACCTAGTATTGTAGATTGGGCCATACAAAATTACCATTATTCTATGATTTTTGAACTACAAAATCAATTTCATATGGAAATGTACACACTATATGAGCAAACTGGCCAGCTTCTGCATTCTGGCAGAACTGGTGAAAAGAGAGTCATACTTAGACAGGTTTTGCCAAAATTTTGACATACTTAATAGAGAAAATCTTACAAATATCTAGGCCAGGAAAAAAACAAACTTCCCATAGAGATGCAAAAACCAGGCCACCCTCCAGCTCCTCTGAAGCATTAAATCCCAGAGACAGTGGAGCAACTGGGAGACATTCTTCACTGCATGGGGCTCACACGATGTTCCAGCCAGGTGCCCTTCTTGAAGTTAATCCTGAAGTCCAATGTCAGCTAGCCAAGAGCAGTGGCATACTTTACATCTGAGGTCATGATGGAAACGGCTTAGCAGGGATCGTTGGAAACCATGGAAGGGAAGCGAAGTCTAAATGATTGTTATAAAAATGTATATAGATGCAAAAATTGCACATAATTTTATACCTAATGTAAAAATAGATACAGCAATAGGGACAATTGAGATATAAGAATCCAAATTACCTTCACAGGCCCAAGAAATGAATTTTTTTAAAAAAGGGTGCTTAACTTCTGGCCTTAACTAGGCAAGGGACTCAAAAGAGACAATTTTGCTCATGAGTTTCATAATTAGAGAAACGTAAGCTAAAGAATGCTTTGAATAACTCAGTGGTAAATATACCATAATGCAAACGGAACCTGAAGCCACAGAAACACAAAGATAAAGGAAATCTCATCCATGTTTCTAAACGGAAATCAAACATGAAAACCAGAAAGCACAAAGCAGATCATTGCAGACCGCATATAATGATTCTGACCGGAAACTCAAATAGGCCAAATTCATTATCCAAAGGAAAAGACTTTCAGATTGTGTTTCGAAAAACGAACTCTAGCTATTTATATCAGACAAACAAAGTGGCACCAAAAGGTTGAAGGTAAATGGTTGAGCAAAGGTCTACTAAGCAAATCAAACTATAGCAAGAATCCCAATATTCATATCAGACCAAAGCATGTTCAAGGTACAGGTGTCAAACAGGATTAAGGAGAGTCCTTTTCTATAGATAAGACTTCAGGCCACCTTGAGAATAACACGCTCATGGACTATTATTGCTTTAAATTACATCTCACTGAAATAAAGAAAGAAAAGCCTGTTAAAAATAGAGAGGGAAATTGACAGAAACACAATAGCATTGGGAGGCATAACATCTCTCTCACTCTCATTCTTGGACAGTTCACCCAGGCGAAACAAGGCAAGAACACAGAGGAACTGAATAATGAAATTAATAAGGCTGATTTAGCAGATGTGTATCGAAGTTTGTATCAAGAAAGTCAGGAAATAAAATCATTTACGTGTGATGAAGTCGAGAGGACCTTTAAGCTCATTCCGAGCCTGTTTTGAACAGGGGTGGCTAAACTTTAGCTGTTTCCAGGTGGGGCTGGGAAGCCACTCTGCACAAAGACCAAGTCCTGGGCATGCCTAGGGAGAGATCCAGGCATCAGATTTCCCTTTCTGGACATTTCAGTTGCTTCATGCGCCTTCCCCAAAGTGGCCTTCTGCCCTATATTCATATTTCCATTTTTCAGAGGAATTGGTGGCACATTGTTTCAACTATGGGGCATCCACAGACCTTTATGTCTGGAATTGACATGGAGGGGCACTTGCCCCAGTTGAACCCAGGTGCTCTAGAGACCAAATACTTTTGTGGAAAGAACAGGAACTTTTAAAGATAATCTTTTATTGTAAAATAAAACAAAGATTCAAAAACCATAGAAATCAAATGAATGTCCTAATGAATCATAAGGGAAACAGCACACAGGTCAGAGAACTTTATCAGATACCTCAAAAGTCCCTTCCATCCACAGCCCCCTGCCCCCCACCATTAGGAACCCTGTGCCCCACTTTTACAGAAATCACCAGCATCCTTTTTTCTTTTTTTGTCAGAAATCAGCATAGAGAATGCTGTTCTAGTTGTGACCCTTTGTTTTTTTATTGTAGTAAAATATATGTGACACAAAATTTACCATTTTAATGATTTTTAAGTGTTTAATTCAGTGGCATTAAGTATATTCATAGGGTTGTACAACCATCACATTATTGGTTACCAGAACATTTTCATCATCCCAAACAGAAACTCAGAACAGGGGCTTTTTGTGTGTGTGTCTCACTCTGTTGCCCAGGCTGGAGTGCAGTGGCACGATCTCAGCTCACTGCAACCTCCACCTCCCAGGTTCAAGTGATTATCTTGCCTCAGCCTCTTGAGTAGCTGAGATTATAGGCACCAACCACCACACCTGGCTAATTTTTGTATTTTTTGTACAGATAGGGTTTCATCATGTTGGCCAGGCTGGTCTCTAACTCCTGACCTTAGGTGATCTGTCTGCCTTGACTTCTCAAAGTGCTGGGATTACAGGCGTGTGCCACCACACCAAGCATAACAAGGGCTTTTGAATCAAGTGGACCTGGAGTTGGACTCTGCCCCGGCTTTGTTGTCTTCCTCTGGAGAGGGCACTGGGCCATCCCAATTGTGTGATGGTCACCATATGCAGACTATTGGGCTCTCTTGGAGGCTGAAAAATCAGTAATTGGTATTATGTTCAAAACCTGAGAGACACTAGAATAGAGAAAAGATAAAAATAATTAAACACTAAATAATAAAATTAGGAAATTTCAGGGAAACAAGCCATGGAACTCCCTATCTTTTAATGCATATCTTAAAATAATAACAAAGGGCTCTCTAAAGTCCAAACTTTGAGACAGTAAGCAAAGTTGAGAGGTTATGAGCAATTCATTTAGGGTCACTGGGCCCACAGAGCTTCCCCATTGCAGGTAAATTTACCAGAGGAGGTGGGAACCTTGCTTGCCTGCGTGAGTGCTGTGCCAGCAGGCACCTCTTTCTGGAGGGCTCCTTTCCTCTCTCTCCTCTTATCACAGTCTCTTCTTCTGCTCTCATCCAATGCTTCTACTTCAACATCAAAGGAGGACACTTTTAAGCACTCCCTTTTTGTCCACAGATTCATGAATTCATTTCATCCTCACAATAACTCTGCAATAAGTCAGCAAACTACAGCTTATTGGTCAAATCTGGCCCACTGTCCGTGTTTGTAAATAAAGTTTTATTGGAATACATTCCTTTACCACAAAGTCCTTGGCTGCTTTTGTGCTACAGCAGCAGAACTGAATAATTACAACAGAGACTATATGGCCTATGAGACTTTAAAATATTTACTATGTGGACCTTTATAGAAAGTGTTTGCCACCACCTGCTCTGAAGATAGGTACTATTGTTATCCCCATTTTACAGGTAGAGAAACTGAAGCTCAGGGAAGTTTAATAACTTGCCTGAGGCCATGAAGCTGATTCAGTGACTGAGCTGAGATTCTAGCTCAGCAGTCCAGCTACAGACTGGCTCTTAACCTCCGTGGGCATGCCTCCCAGCTTTGTGTCCACCCACACTCCTCAGTCAGCAGAAAGATTCCTGCATGGCCTCTCAACATTCCAGGGGTTACACATACCCAACATTTTTAAACGACCTCTCACCCATTTCTTCTTAGTAATAAAACAGGAATAAATTGGCTTTGCAACTTTCTTGCCTTAAGTAGGGGAGTGGTTAAAAAAAAAAAGTGCTGGGGAATGACAGAAAGACACAGATAAGCAGAAAGCTCTCATCTATTTTTTACATTGATGCAATATTTGGGCCCCCATGCATCATCATGAAGACCCTCTAAATGGAGCCAGGCTTTCTACTCCTAAAAAAAGGAAAAGAAAATATGTCTCTGCCGCTCAGAGCCACGTTTGGCTTTCTTTTTTGAGCAACTCACAAAAATAGCCCAATTCTCCCACAGTACTGGTGGACATCCTTATGCCTCACGTTAAGGGGACAGCTTTGACCAGAAAAGCCGCTTGACTAGTCCGCAACCAGAGTGTCCTAGAACCCCAGCAGAGAGGGGAGGGAGACAGGATCAGCCTTCCAGGACCTTCCAGAGAGGGAGGTGTTTCCCATTGCTGCTGTGACAGATCTGAACGGCTTTGAGCAACACACATTTTTCTTACTGTCTGGAAGCCAGATGTCCTACATCTTGACAGGCTAACATCAAGGTGTCATTGGGGCCAGGTTCCTTCTGGAGGCTCTAGTTCCAGCATCTAGAGGTCGCCTGCATCCCTTGGCTGGCGGCCCTCTTCCTCTATCTTCAAAGCCAGCTATAGTCAGTGAAGTTTTTCCCACACTGTATCACTCTGTCTCTGCCTCAGCCATGTTTAAGGACCCTGTGAATACATTGGGCTCACCTGGATAATCCAAGAAAATCTCCTTATTTTAAGATCAGCTGATAAACAACCTTAATTCCGTCTGCAATGTGAATTTTCCCTTTATCACGTGACATACGTGACATAACATGCTCACACATTCTGGGGATTAGGATATGGGCTTTTTTTGGAGGTTGTGGGGTGGGGACAGAGTCTCACTCTGTCACCCAGGCTGGAGTGTAGTGGTGTGATCATAGCTCACTGCACCCTCAACGTCCTGGGCTCAAGCAGTCCTCCCACCTCAGCCTTCCAAGTAGCTGGGACTACAGGCATGCACCACCCACGCAGCCAATTTTTATACTTTTTTAGTAGAGATGGGGTTTCTCCATGTTTCCCAGACTGGTCTTGAACTCCTGACATCAGGCAATCCTCCTGCCTTGGACTCCAGTGTGCTGAGATTATAGGCATGAGCTACTGCAGCCAGCCAGGATGTGGCTATTGTTCCGGCTGTCATAAGAAGACTACAAAGATAGGCTTTGAGGAGGATGGTCCTCCCCTTGCTCCATGGAAAGTCCTAGTGGGATCTGTGCTCTCCCTCCTGACTCTGGCCAAAAATGTCGTTAGGGAATTGACCCCCTTTTTCCCAACCAGATAGAGGAGACCCAATGAGAACTGCTACCCCCACAGGCCGGGAGTCCATCCTGACTGCCTGAAACTGAGGTTCATACAGGCACCCCAAGGGGATGCAAAGCTGCAGAATAAACATGGTGCGTCTTTCTCACAGGCCAGGTTTGCTCAGAGACATGGAGATGAAAAGGTATTATTTTTAACTTACAACAGAGATATATTATTAGAGTGTTAAATATACATGAATTTTTCAGATACAATAATAAACCTTAAAGAAATATGCTGTGCTTTTCAGTGGGCTGCTGTGGGCTATTTCCTCTTCACTCTCTTCCTTGAGAGTGATGCGTGTACTTCCTGCTTCTCTGTCTTTACGGACATTTCCAGTGGGGGCTGGGGTCTAAGCAAAACAAATTTTAGCTAAATAAAAGAGACTACTCGTTCTGGGTGTGGGATCAGTTTGTCAGACGCAGGAGGGACTTTGGAGAACATTCTAGGCTAACCTTTAAGGGCTTACTTCAGGTCTATAGCCAGACAGTTGGGGTACAGGACTGGCCTGGGCTTCCGAAGCCTTAGGCAGTGCCTGCTGCCCCAGGTCACAGCCAGCCTCTAATAGCTCTGCTGCCTTAGGGGTTTATAGCATTTCATCCCTTTATACAGCATTGTGCAAATTAATTTTCAGCACCCCAGTGCACTAGGTAGTCTGTGAGGCCAGGCTCTGAGAAACTAGGATCAATTCAGTGGGCCTAGGCTGATGTATGTATGGGTGGTAGGAAATTCCAGACAGTTCAGAGGTCAGGGTCAGGCTCAGGGTCAAACTTGACCTTCCTTGTAAGATTCCATGCTCCAGAGGCAGGGAAGGCTGGGTGGAGGGCATGGTTCCTAATCTTCCTCACCTCTGCTGTCCTGCACTTTTAAATGCACACCAGTGATTTTAGTGGCTCAGGATTGCATGTGCCATTTATATCCTTTCACTTCAACATCTGCATGACTTTTCTCGATGAGCTGTTGCTCATATTGTGTGCCGAGCTCCAGCAGCTCAGACCCAGTGGAGTTTGCCTCCTCAGCTAGGAGGCAGTAAATAGGAGCGAGGGGTCAAGCACTCAGGCTCTGGGACCACACCCACCTGGGGCGAGGCCAGTGCCACCACATCCTATTTGTGTGATCTGGTATCTTAGGTTGAAGTTCCACAAACAGAGCCTGGGATACTTAGGAAAGTAATTTATTGAGGAAGTACTTTTGGGAGAAGGGAAGGGGAGGGAAGCAGGATGAGGCAGGAGAAGCTCTGTCTTGGATGGATACCAGTTTAATCTGGCCCCACAGGGGCCTCCGGAGCACAGACAGCACCACAGAGCTGATCCCACCTTTCAGCAAGGGGCCTGGAGTTTTCCACCAATGTGAGTCAGTTGTTGGCTGTTCTCTGTGGGGTGTGGGGCATGGCATGGCTCCTTTGGCCAGCTCCCCTTAGCTGGGGGCAGTTCTCCAGAGAAGGGAGTGAGCTGTCAGCAGCCCACCTTCACTGCAGCCAGGGCAGGTGCACCAGTCCCAAGGAGGGGACTGCACCTGGAAAGGTTGCTTTATTCTTTGGGCCTCGGTTTGCTCATGAATCCTTCCAAAGTGAGCATAATAATAGCGCCCACCTCCCAGGGTGGGGCTGATGGACTGCTTAGTGCAACAGCTGAGAGAGGGCTCAAGAGTTGTTATTTTTATGGTGTTAGGATTGCTTGCAAACTGGGGGTATGTGCTAGTTCTTTGAATTGGATTATCCTTGTTAAGTGTCGTGTGTGTGTGCGTGTGTGTGTGTGTGTGATTTTAAGCTCTCTTTAAGCATCCCAGAGGCAAAGTGGTTCTAGATGAGGGATGAAACAGGGTCAAGAAAGAGGAAAAGGTAACCTACCCAGGGTTTGGCAACATTAGGCTTCTCTCCAGAGAGAGTTTAGCGGGCCTCTCCCTCACTCATCCTGTTATTGTGGGGGGTTGGACTGAACACCCCTTCCTATTTTCCTACCCCATTCCCACAGCTATTTCCTTCCATTTTTGCTCCTTTCCTGTGGAAGTAGCCTCTTGAGGGTATGAACATAGGTCTCCATGTATGGTGTCCAACCCTAGACCTGGCCATCTCATTTGCCCCAACTCAAGTCATCTGTTTTCACTTCAAGAAGGTCCCTGTAGAGCCAAGTCCCTGGAAGGGCACAGGATTTTCCAGACCCTGCCCTCTGCCACATTTCCAGTCCTTTGTGATATCACAGCTCTGATCTGTCACTCTCATCCTCAGGGATGGTTATGGCTGTCCCTCCCTACCCCTTACTACTGCCTAAACTGCCCCAAGCCCTTTCAGCATAAGAGAACAGGCCCATAACCCTGGCAGGGAGGTAGGCAGCTTGGCTGAAAGCAGGGGCTATTGCTATTGCCAAATTTCCTCTTTCTACTCTCTGGACTTTCGGGAAAAGATATAAGCTGTGCAACACTGAAAAGCATGATTCTGGAGCTTTTGTGAGAGCATGCACATGTGTGAAAAAACTGTTAAGAGTCCCCAAATCTAAAACCTTTTTCCTAACCCCTAAATCTTCTGTAAGTTGCTACTGCAGAAAGAAGAACCTGGTATATCTGCATTTCCTACTCTCAGGACAGCTCCTCATGCTCTAGAATGCACATACCCCAGTTTGAGAACCTCAGACTCTTTATACTGCTTTTTGGTACCCCCCAAGACCCCCATCCAGTCTCATCCCCCACGTGGCCTCTCCCCATCCCTGGATTCCGGGACGTTCCTCCTTTCTCCCAGACTTGGTAGTGTCTTGCCCCCTCTTTCTCACCATCTAGAAACAGAGTGTGTGTGCACAGCTTCCTGCCACAGGCATGACCTCGCTCTGCATAGGATGTTCATCCAGGGCCCTCTAATGGTCAAGGAGCTCCAAAGTGAGGGCCCTGGCTTTCACTTTGGTGCTGTGGAGCCTGGGAGAGCCTTGTACCTCTCCGGGGAGAGATAAGCTAGATGTGCCCTTGGGCCCCATCCAAACCTAACAGCCTAGGAGCACAGAACCAGGTGGTCCTTGCAACTTGATTGTCATAGCAACAAAGATACCACATGGTCCACAAGTGGCAGAGCTGGTTACTTAACTGTCAGCAGGTGGTCAGGAGGTCAGGAAGATGTGGGTCCCTCTGTCTACTCGAGAAGTGGACATGGTGACCCCAGGGTCTAGACCATGGGGCTGGCTAGAGATTAGTGCAGTGGTGATAATGGCTAATGAGCAGTTTGGGACAGGCATTGTACATGATACTGCATACTGGATTAATTCACTTCATCGTGCATTCAACACATATTGGTTGACATATGAGTAGCACCCTGATCTGGGAGCTGGAGACTCAGAGATGAGTCAAGTTACCCTTAGTCCAGTGGGGAGGATAGATAAGTGAGTAGACTTGAGCCATATTGGAGGGAAGCACAAAGTGGTCCAGGCTCACAGAGGAAGAAGTGGTCACCAAGCCTGATGGGACAGAGAGATGGTTTCTCAGAGCAGAGGAGCCTGGGCTAAGGTAAGAAGGGTGAGTAGCAGCTATGTAGGCAGTAAGTGGGAGGGGAGGGAAGGGCACTCTGGAGGGATAAACTTGCAGAAAGGCAGGAGTGCGGAGTGAGAATATGAATGAGTGAATGAATGAATGAATGAATGGCACTCCTGTTTTAGGGAATCCCAGGTAGTTCGTTCTCACTGCCAAGGCAGGGTATGAGAAATGTGAGAGAATTGAGCAGAATTCAGTTGGTAAAGACTGCATAAGATCTTTACCATCTTTATCTTTAGCACACCTTGAATTTGATCTGCAAGCCTCAGGGAGCAATGGACAGATTTCACACAAACAGACTTGAATCTAGGAATGAACTCTTCCTGTGCTCTGTGGAGATGGGTGGATGGGGAAAGATTCATGGCAAGGATGCAGGTGGGAGGCTGCTGCTGTTCCCCAAGTAAGGAATGATGGTGACCAAACCCAGGGCAGTGGGACTGGAGGGTTGGGGCTGATTCAGGAGCTAGTCATGAGCAGACAGAACCAACAGGTTCTGGTTTTGGCTTGCATGACGGGTGAAGAAGAAGAGTGAGTCTAAGATACTCCCAAGTTCCTGACCATTGTCAGAAATGAACAACACAGGAGGAGGAAAGGGTCTGTTGGGAAAGCTGCTGGATTCAGCTTGGGACATGTTGTGCTGGAGGTGCCTGGGAGAACCCAACTGGAGGAGTCCAGTGGGAAACTGGAGAAACGCTGGGGCTGAGGAGAGAGATTTGGAGTCCACAGCACACAGGGAGCAGTTGTGGCTGGGGTCATGAGCGAGACGGCCGAGGGAGAGTGATGGCTGAGGGAGAGTGATGGGAGCAAAGAGCTAAGGGCAGGACACCAGCATTTAGGGCTGGGCAGAAAGGTCAGGAGCTGGTGAAGAGGAGTATGAGCAGGAGTGGCCAGGGAGGCAGGAGGGGAGCCAGCAGAGAGCAACATGGAAGCCACCGGATGGGTTTTGTTATGATAAATCCAACAACCACTTGGCAAGGTAGATAAGATTATCCCTTTCTCAGAGATGAAGAAATTGAGGTTCCAGGAGATTAAGACCCAAAGTTTTCAGCTAATCAGAGGTGGAGCTGTGATTTGAATCCAGATCTCTGACTTCAGAATCTAATAAGCCATTTTTACCATACCATATTTAGCAATGCAGGGTTTGGCACAAAGTAGATGATCAATAGATATTTGCCGGATGAATGGATGGATGGATGGGTACTGTCAGCAGCAAAAAATGCTAAAATTTTTCAACAAACAAGCAGAAAGATCTTGGAGCATGCCTGGAAGCAAGTCCACAGAACGAACGGAAGCAGCTTAGAACTTTTTATAGCATTGCAGACGTGGTGATGACAAAGGCTTGCCTTCCTTCCACTGCTCTGTTAACGATCTTTTAAAGTCCTTTCAGAGCCAGTGTTTTTTTTCCCCCTCTTCTTTCCATTCTTGCTTGCAAACGAAAGATGATTTTAGAATCCAGGCCTTCTTTATTTTGCTAAAGTACATGACGAGTAAAATGGCCTCTCAGTCAGCACTTTCCAATTTTGAAAGATGCTAAAAACTGATCTTTAAAGGCATATTTTTCTTCTTTATGCATCAAAGGGCCATGAGGCCTGCTGGAGGGGATGGCTGAGCAGCAGGAAGGTGGCAGCACCTGCAAGGCTGGGCCTCACTGTGGAGGGCAGGAAGCGGCCAGGATGGGGAGCAGGTGTGTGGACCAGGGCCTGGCTGGTCTCCTGGTGGCACCCCACCCATTCTTTTTCAGCCTGTTCTTCTCCATGGGGCAGGACTCAGCTGGATCCCAGTGCCCCAGAAAGCAACCAAGACCCCATTTACCTGACCCAGGAGAGCCTCTGGCCAGTGCTCAGTAATTGTTTGTTGAATGAATGAATGAGCCACAGGGGTCACTGTACATATTCCTATTAACCACACTGAGATAATGAATGTAATCCCATGTATAAGGCTTTCAAATATAGAGTTCCCCTGGAAATAAAGTCAGGTACTCACTATGTGCTAGGCACTGTGTTAAGTACTTTACAAGGACTATTTCACTTACCCAGAAATCTGGTAAAAGAAAGTACTATTATTATCCTCATTTTGCGGATGAGGAAACTGAGGCTGAGATGGAAAAGGAGCAACCAGAGGCCACCCATGGTTTGTTGGTAGAGCTGAGATGTGAACAAAACTCAGAGTGAGTCTGAAACCTCTTAATTGGGAAGCTCTATGGGCTCCAAGAATTTCTTGAGGGATTAACTGTCAAGAAGGTAGAAAGGGGTAGAACACTGGGACAGGTATGCAGAGTGTGGTTGGTTGGGGTCCTGTCTCTGCCACCAACTTCCTAGGGGCCCTTAGAAGCTCCTTTCTCCTCCTCTGGCCTCAGTTTCCCTGTATGTAAAGTGAGGAAGAAGGTTAGATGATGCCTCCATGGACTGCAGGGTTTGGAGGAGAACAGGGGAGGTTGCAAGGCCTCTGAGAGCACTCAGCTTTGGCCTTTAGCCTGTACAGATTTGCCCTAGGCTTGCCCATGAGACCAGGGTGGGCTGACTGCAGGAGCCACGGGAAAGCCGGCTCCAGAGAGGGCTAGAGAATCTGGGCTGGGCTGGGATAGGGGGTAAGGTTCTGCCCTGCCCACCTGCCCAGGCAGAGCTCTGGCCTAAGAGCCAGAGGCACTGGAATGTTGTGTGCCCACAGCCTTGAACCTGTTGTGGGGTGATGAACATCTACTCACCTCATGACATGTCCTTCTGTCCACAGGGGAATGATGTGCGGATCATCCTTGGCCAGTTTGACCAGAATATGGCAGCAAAAGTGTTCTGTTGTGTAAGTAAAACGGTTGTATCATTCGTGTCTTTGGGGAGGTTCACAAAGCTTTTTCTCAGACTCGTTCTCTCCCTGCTTAGTCAGTGATTGGGATCATGGGACTGAACCTGGGTTCCTGGGCTGAAGCAGAAGTGTTACGTTCACTGTTCTTTCCTCTTTCCAGGGAGCTAAAACCCCAGGGCTAGAACCCGAGTTCTTCATTGGAAGAACCAGGGACCTTGGTCTTACCTGATGTCTAAGCCCTGTTGGCTAATTCTAAGCCTGCTTAACTTAGCCAGGGCGATACTGAAGTGACTCAAACCCCCTCTCTGCCCTGTATGTAGGGCTCAGGTCTTAGGTTAGGGACGGATTATCAACTATTGATTTTCTACTCCTGAATCCTTTACAGAGACAAAATACCTTTTTATGCCTTATCTCATTTAGTCTTTTCAGTAACCATGTGAAGCAACTATAATTTTTCTGTTTTACAGATGAGGAAATAGGGCTTCAGGGAGTAAAGGGAATTGTCCAAACGCCCTCAGCCAATTCATGGCAGAGCCAAGGCTCCATCTCCATTCACCTGATCCCCAATCTAGTCTTAAAAAAAAATGATTTCCCCCATATGATTTATAACTTAAGTTAGATATGGGGAGATAACACAGGAACTAAGTCAGTTTCCATTTTGACGTCCCAGCTCCCGATCCTCCCATCATGTCAGGAGAAAAGTCAACAAAATGAGCCCAGTCAGGTGAGTCACTGTCTACCCAGTAAGCCTCACCTTTTAGACTGAGGTTATTCTAGGTGTGATGTCTGGTGATGGGCCACAGGTCTCTGTCCTCTTTGATCTTTTTGTCAGTAAAGTGGATGAGGCTATAAATAGGAATTCTTGAAGTCATGAAATACATTGGATGACAGAGTCTGAGTGCAAAGAATCTTAACAGGTTGAATGTTTGATTAAATCCAAGCAGAGTAAATGGTCCTAACATAATATTTATTAGAACAAATGAATACAAGAGGTAGAGGCATAGCTGAGGAGTATTGTGTGTTGAGAAGAGAAGGGACTTTGGGTGTTCCAGTTGATCCCCAGTTTACCTCAGGGTCTGGTAACTAAGGTCACCAGCACAGTGCCAGAGAGCCACGGTGACCTTAGATTGCGTGTCTGCACGCTATGCAGGGTAGTCCCTCTGCTCTTTGCTGGAGAGACCCCACCTGGGGAGACCTGCCCAGCTCCTGGTTGCCTGTTTCAGACAGATGTAGGAATTGAAAAGAGACAAGGAGTAAGGACAGAGCGATGGCTGGAAGCCATGGTCACATGTGGTTATTTGAACCTGAAGGCTCAGGAGCTAAAAAAGAACTGCCTGATCATCTTCTGATGTAGCCGGGAGGAGGGAGAGGCTGTGAGGCTGACATTTCAGAGGATCCTGGATGGAGGTTGACACTCAGGAGCCCATCAGCTCGGGCTTGAATCCCTGCTCTGCTACTTATTACTGAAGTCGGGCATGTTGTTTACACTCTCTGAACCCCGGTTTTCTCATCTGTAAAATGGGGTTATAACATCTGTCAATAAGATTATTGAACAAAAACCTTTTGCATAGCACCTGATGTACAGTGAGCCCTCAGTAAATACCACCCATCTTTTTTTGGTTGTATAGGGTCTCAGGTGTCCAAAGATGGAATAGGCCACCATTTACTGGCAAGTTTTACTGGTAGATTTCACAAAATTTTGTTGAGCACTTCATTTATCAATGGAGAGTAATAAGAGGCCTTTCCACATCGAAGCTGAAGGAGGACCATGAGAAAAATTGAAAATATAGAGTGAATAGATTTAATAATTTTACTCCAAAACTCAATAAACCTTGCTCCTTACTACGTAGGGTCTAGAAATAACCCATTTTAGAAAGGAAAATAATGGCCCAAATTTGACCGTATGCTTTCTTTTAAAGAAGAAACTTGCTGTCCCTTCTCCAGCATCTCCAGGGCCTTGCAGGGAGCTGGTGCATGGTGGGTAATTGGTGCTGACCAAATGAGGAAACAAATAACTTCAGGGAAAATAAATTAATAAAAACGATCCATGAAGATGCCACACCAGGCCCTGGCTACCTCCAGTTTGCAAGAAACATAGATAGGCCTTATGTTCCGATTGAAGCCAAACCAAAGCCCAGGTGTGACTCTGCTCTCACTCTGTCATGCACTGGGATGATTTTCCAAGTGGCTTTCTCAGCCATGGTTTCTGCTTCAGGACGGATGGTATGGCTGTCTTCCTTTTATCCCAAAGCCCGCAGCTGTCTGCCTTCCACACAGCACGGGGACACCATCCCACCTTCTCATCCCATTTTCCTCTTCACTCTCATTAGTTTTGGTATTTTGAGATGAGGTTTCTCTTAGAGTGTTGGCTCACTACTCCATTCCGAGGAGTTTCTCGAGGCTTTGGGCTGGGTGTAGAGTCTGTATGTTGGGTCTCCAGATGGACTCTGCCCTCAAGGACATATGGTCTTGTCTCGTTAGGAAGGAGTTCTTCTGGAAGGTCCAGAAGGTCCTAAGGAGACTGTTTAATGTTTTCACACTGGATTAAGGCTGGTAAGTGATAGAGGGAGGAGACACTCAGAGCAGAGACCCCCCCCAGAGAGCCTTCCTGTCCCTGTCAGAGGGAGAGCAGAGACCACATGGAAACAAATATATCTCTACCATCCAAATGCTGCAGTGGAAACTTTACAGTGTGTTGCTGTGTTCTTGAGATTGGAACTGCCATCCAATGGGATCGCAGACTCCAGCAAATGCAAGGCCTATTTATAGCCCTGTGGCAAATGTTCACTTTGGCATTAGCACAATATGAGCATGGCATGTTGCTGTTGTCTTCTCTGTTCTCAGTGGTCTGTTCTAATTCTCAAGCACTCTAATGTGGGTTCTTGTTTTAGCTCTGCCAGCTGTGTGACCTCAGGCAGGTCGGTTTACATCTCTGGTCCCCAGCTGCCTCATCTCTTAAATGGAAGCAATGATCCCTACCCCATCTGCTTTATGGGTTGTCTAGAGGCTTAAATGAGGCCACCAAAGGGAAAGCTTCATTCCAACTGTTAACTGCTTTACTGTTGTAAGGGTTTATTACTATTATTGTCGTAAACCTTAATATAAAAAGGAAATGTCTTTCTTGCATGGGGAGTGGAAGAGGCAAAAGGAAACTTAATAAAATTATGAAATTGGGTTTTTTTTTAAAAACAGTGTCATGGTTACATGTCTATAGCTAGTAAGAACCAAAGTGGATCATGGGGCTGAAGCGTGTGAACTCAGGATGGCCCATCTTCACACAAGAGTACCCATTTGTCAGTCACAGGTCCTAAGACTATGTTTCTATCAGATGTAGAGAAAATGAAGACAGAGTGGCTCAAGCCTGTGATCCCAACACTTTGAGAGGCCAAGGCAGGAGGATAGCTTATGCCCAAGAGTTAGACCACCCTGGGCAGCATGGCAAGACCTCATCTCTACAAAACATTTTTTAAAAAACCCTGCATGATCTACACATGTACCCCAGAACTTAAAGTATAATAAAATAAAAAATAAAAAAATAAATGTTTGAGATGATGGACATGCAGATTTGCCTTATCTGATCACTATACATTGTACATATCAAAATATGTACCCTATGAATATGTAAAATTATTTGTTAATAAAAAATAAAACATTGAAAAAAAAATTAGCTGAGTGTGGCAGCATGTGCCTGTAGTCTCAGCTACTCAGGAGGCTGAGGTGGGAGGATTGCTGGAGCCCAGGAGTTCGAGGCTTCAGTGGGCCATGATGATGATGTGGCATTCCAGCCTGAATGACAGAGCCAGAGCCTGTCTCAAGAAAAAAGAAAACAAAAATTAAGGTGACCAAGTAAATTAGAAATGCATTTATTTGGTCAGTCCACAATCATTTATTGAGTAGCCCCTGTATACCAGGCACTGTGGAAAACCCTGGGGCTCCATGAGAGAACTGGCATGACCCTACCCTCCCAAAACTCCCCATCTGGCAGAGACAGAGAAGCATGCCAGTGCCTAGTTAAAACTCCTGTGTCCAGCAACCTCAGCTCTTCTGACTGTAGGAATACCGAAATGGAGTCCCAGAGGCATTTCGCAGTTGCATTAGACAGTGGCTGATCTATGTGAGCCCAGTCTACCTCCCTTGCAGGAGAGTCTCCCTCTCTCTGCTAACTTTTGCTCTACAAATATGCTTAACAATCCAGGCGCGCTACTTTTCCAAGCCTATAGCAGTTTAGACGCAGCAAATTCAGAGTGAGAAGAGGGACTTGATACCGAAAAATGGCAGTGTAGACCTGACAGCTAGAAAGGAGACAAAAGGCCATTAAAAGTGGATCCAAAGTTTAAGTACAGCTATCTGGGGCCATTTAGTGTTTGGGGCAGTCTTCTCTAAGCCCAAGAGCACCGCTGTGCATAGACCAGAGCAGTGACTGATGTTCAGAATCAAATTATGTACTAAGAGGAGAAGAGAATGAGAAGGGGCAGCTAAAACGTTCCTGAACATAGTGTTTGCCACTCATGATACACAAATTATCTCATTTAATTCTTAAAACAATGAGGTGAGGCAGGCTTTGCTCTCCACTGTCTGTCAGTGGGAAAAGTGGGGCTCCAGGAATTGTGTGCCTGAGTTAGCTGGCAGGCATATGGCAGAAAATCTGCTGTTTGACTATTTTTTTTCCCAGAAAGGTTAGAAGCTATGCTAAAATAAATTTTGTCTTCACAAAAATTGACTAATGTTCTAAACAAAATGTATTATCATTCAAATGGAATAAGCTTCTGTTTTCTGGAAAACTCTCTTACAAGAAACAGCTACAATAGGACAGTAGCTGGTTGAAGAACTGTCAGAGCTGATCTGATTTTCTGCTCTGAACTTTCTGCTCAGTGCTGCCTCTTAATTATCACGAGTGAGAAAAATCTGCCTTTCTGTCTGAACAGAAGGCCTTTTCATACCCTCACTCTGCATCTTCTTTTTTCTTTCAGACAGAGTCTCACTCTGTCACCCAGGCTGGAGTACAGTGGCATAATCTCAGCTCTCTGCAACCTCTGCCTCCTAGGTTCAAGTGATTCTCCTGCCTCAGCCTCCCAAGTAGCTGGGATTACAGGTGTGTGCCACCATGCCCAGCTGATTTTTGTATTTTTTAGTGTAAGTACAGGGTTTCACCACTTTGGCCAGGCTGGTCTTGAACTCCTGACCTCAAGTGATCCTCCCACATCAGCCTCCCGAAATGTTGAAATTACAGGCATGAGCCACTGCACCCAGCCACTCTGCATCTATTGATTCTTACTTAACATTCCTTCCTGATAAGTGGAGCTGTCTCCTTGCCACAACCTTATAAGACTGAGAAAGCTTCCAAAAATCTTTCTTTTGTTTTGCTAAGAGCGGAACTTCAAGAATGGACTTTGAGTTTTGTCCCTTTGACTTACCAGCTATATGTATTTGAAAAATTTCATCTATGAAATTTAGATAGTAGTGCAAACCTCATAGGGTAGTTGTGAGAATAAAATGATATATAAAAATGGCCACACATATAATGGGGCCTCAATATACATGGAATCTCTGTCAGTAAAAGATGAGAGTTGTGAAGTCTCACAGGCTCTGCCATTGATTAAATGACCCGGGATTACTAGCGTGACCCTTTTATTCAAAAGTCTAATCTCCAACCAGGAGATTCTATTTCTATTCTTTAAACAAAAAAAGTTTCTATGGACAAAATTCTATTTATTAGAGAGAAGCCCAGGAGACTGCCTACTTTTCTTCAGCTGGGATTTGAGTAGGTAATTAAAATACAAGAATTTTCTGTATTTTCCCCCAACAGTTTTGTTTGGGGCAACATTGTAATGTAGTTGCTGGAAAATGACTATGATCTGAGGTTGTATTATGAGAAGTACAGGGTCTAAAATGAGGGAAGTGAAGGTCCTGTGTCCTCAAAGGAGTCTAGTGAAGAGATAGTGTGATCATTTCCTCCAGGCAGTTGAAGGGTCTTTGTTAAGCAATGTCTATTTAACCTTCATATGCTTTGCTGAACCAATGGGTGGAGACCACAGAGAGGGGATCTGAGGTTAGTCAAGGAACAAATCTTTTAACTCACATGTACCCCAATGAGCTGCTCCAACTGCAGCCTGGGCTTTCTGGGTTATTAAGGGAGTTTTAGAGGGATCGCCTCTGGACTTGGGATGAGGGAAGTGCCCCTCTGACTCTTAGACTTAATGGTAACTTTTCTCTAACATACAGGAAGTGTTGGGAGCTCTGGCTACCCTTCCGTGAATAGACCCTCACTTTAGCCTCCTGGAGCCTAAGTAGAAAGCAACAAGTACCTTCCCAGAGTCCAGAGCAATCTCAGGCTCCTCTTGCTATATCCTCCTGGCCTCTCACACCGACCCTGCTGTAGCCCAAGGAACAAAAGGGGTGGGACATGAATTGTTTCCCAGTATGTCCTTCTAATGCAGGTGGCTCCCAGGGATGAACTGAAGGATGGTTTAAGGTTTAGTTTAGAATGCGTGCATTCCATCAATGCACAGAGGCCATTTCCATCCACCCCTGCTCTCTGTAGTCACTTCCGGATATTTTGATGATGACGGGAACATGACCACTATTTAGAAACTTTATTTGGAACCCAATTTTGATGGAACCTGACAGTCCTACAAAGTGGGACTTTTCTGCTTCAATCAAAGCTATCAAAAACCATGATTTTCCTGATATAAAATGATGGCAATAAGAATTAGAGTCAAGTAGGGGTGCATTAGAACCTTCTGATAACTTTTTTCTTTAATTGGAAAGCAAGCAATGCAGTTTTGTACCCTTGAAGTCAGCAGACCTAGATCCAGGTCTGACTTTTCTCCCTGACTGATTGAACTTGGAAAAGTTACTTTCCCTCTCTGATATTCAGTTTCTTTCTCTCTAAAAGGAGGATGATAAACCACCTCCCAGAGTGAATGTGAATGACAATCAAATAAGATCCATATAAGGTCTAAAAATGTAGGCAACTTTTTTTAGGATCGGAATTTATACACACCGTGTTTTGGATAAAGATTCAGAGAGATGTACTAGTTTGCCAAGTGGCATCTCACATAAACTGCACACTTAGGTTAAATTGTCTTGGCCTCTTAAAAATTGCTCCCCCTAGGTTGTGTTTTGAGGCATGGCCTCAGCTGTTAGTAAAGATCTATACAAAAATTAGCTTTATGAAATCTCTTTGTTGTAGAAGTTATGTTGATACTAAGCTGGCTAATTTACAGTAATCTCCATATGGGACTTTTTTTAGAGTTACAGACTAGAAAATACTTTGTTTCCCCGAAGATCTGGTATGTTTTCTCCTTATTGATAATGAGAGTTGTACAAATAACCTTGTTGCCCTTTCCTCTTGGGCTGCTTGGAAGTTCATAGTGAAATTTTCAGCTCAATTACGTATACCGTTAGAACCTTTGGTCTGCTTGTCTACATTCTGTTCCTTTTATCTTCAGAAAACATAATTTATATTTTTCTCGGCCCTTATATCTTAATTTTTATTCAGTACTTATTATTTTATTATATATGTTATCCATAACTACCTTGGATCCTTTGATAAATAACAAGGAAGAAGCCAAAAAGTAATTAAAAATGTCCTAAATCCTCTGATAAGAGGAAGCCTGACTTCCCCGCACCTATCTTCCAGGGCACGGAGCCTTGAACAGTGCAACTCTCGGTTCCTTCACAGTTGCTCCATCTTTTGCAGGCATATGAGGAGAACATGTATGGTAGTAAATACCAGTGGATCATCCCAGGCTGGTACGAGCCTTCCTGGTGGGAACAGGTGCACGTGGAAGCCAACTCATCCCGCTGCCTCCGGAAGAATCTGCTTGCTGCCATGGAGGGCTACATTGGTGTGGACTTCGAGCCCCTGAGCTCCAAGCAGATCAAGACCATCTCAGGAAAGGTCAGTGTCTTGGTCCCCGTTTCAACCTTCCGGCCCACCTCTTTTGATCATCATCTAATGACATGGGCCAAAAGTGCACATGTATTGTCCCGTGTCACTTTGAGCAAAGCACTTGACCTCTCTGAGACTCTTGTGCCCATAAAATGAGGTATGTACAACCCTCCACTGCTTACCTGTCTAGGGAACTGTGAGAACCAGATGAGATAAGGATATTGTGAAGCACATAACACAGTACACACGTTATGTATACACATGTGGATAGAGTCCTGGCATCAACTTCAGGGCTCTTTAGACTCTGCAAAGGTTCATCCCATGCTCCTCTTACCCAAGATGTCATTCTCAGTTGTGGTGATGCTCTCCTGGAGGGGAGAAAGAATTCCTTAGGTAAACTTTGGGAAACACATGCTGTAGAGCTGCCAGACTGTGTCAAACCCCGATTTTGCCACTACCACCTGTGTGACCTTGAACCTGAGTTCTCCAAGCCTCTGCGTCTATATCTGTGTGGATATACCTTTTTAGGGGTCACTATTCAGCTACTATTGTAATCTTGGGATGTCCCTTCTATAGATAGATATATCTTCTGTATCTCTGCTTCTATATCTGTGATAATCCACTCCGCAGGGGTTATTAGGACTGATGGCAGCTGGTGCAAGCCATTAGCATGGTGCCTGGCACCTCGATGCTGTCACGACTGGGAGCAGGACCTCAGGCAGAATGTGTCAGCCTCAGGACCTCTGCATGCTTCCATGAGGGTATTACTAATTCCTGCCCTGCTCACCTCATAGGGCTATTGTGAGGACCAGGTAATAGAGGACATGTAAAAGTATTTCCAAAGTACACCATTCTCTATTGCTGTAAGTATTATCAAAGATCAGGTGACGATAGCCCTGGCAAAGTTGTCACATCCATTTCTCAATTCTGAACAGCAGCCAAAATTCAACACAGCAGTGCATATAATTCTTTTCTGTGTTCAGATAGTTAAATTCTTTACCCAACCCCCAGGGTTCTTACAGACCCAATTTTATATCAAAAAAAGCTTTATAATAAAGAAAAAATATATGTATATAATTTTATGTATTATTTCATCTTAGTCAGAACCAACTCTACAGAAATGATTTATTGATTTGTCAACATGGCAAATCATTAGGACATATTTTGTAAACAGCTCTTTAGCTCATACCAGCACCTGGTTAGAAAATGTTGAAAGAAATATTTTCACACCAAAGTCAATGCATATATAACATTTTTTTGAGATGTTGAATAATGAGCAGAAATAACTCATTTATTCAGTAAGTGTTATTTTTAAAGGTGTCAAAATTTACAATTTATTAAGATCATTGAGTCCAGGGATATCCTGTATTTTAACCTAAAAATATCATAAAATTTCAGGAAAACACAAAACCTAAGGGGAAAAAAAATCCATGAAAGCAGGTGGTACAATAACTAAATGGAGAGCCTTCAGGAAGACCAAAGACTTAAATGATTGCACAGAAGATCTGTGAGGCTGTCAGATGAGAGCCATGAGACACTGCAAGAAGGACCTCTCTCAGATGTAGTTCGAAGGGCGTGGCTTTCAGCCAGGGTGGGAGCCATGCAGGGCTGTGACCAGTACATGAGAGTGTGTTGCAGGAAGATCCTTTTTTGTGGTATGTTTTGGAGGAAATGTTTTGGCATTCATAACAACATCCCCTAGATGTTGTTACAAATTACTGACTTCCCTTTTCTAAATTTTTTGATGTGGGGCTGGTGAAGAGGTTGATCTCTCCCCCATCACTGTCCCATGCATGGGACACCTTGGGGCTGTTCACCCCACTGTTTCAGGAAACCCATTCACGAGCCCCTGTCCCCTGGAGGGGACAGGACCATTGAGGTGGCTTCCAAAAGTCTAGGAGACCCAATCCCTGTCCCCATGGTCTTTGAAGTAAGCAGAAGCATTTCTTACATTACCCTACAGTTATGAGATGGTTGAAGTTACACAAAATTTGCAGCCTCTTTGCTTCTTGGAATCAGAGGGTCCTAGGGCTGCTCCTAGATGTCATGGAGTCCATCTTCCCAACAGAGTCTCAGATCTTCCAGTAGCAAAGGACTCATTATTTCTCCCTTAATTCTCCTACCCCCAGGTCCCACTAGAGCTACTCAGATCCTCTTGCCCCCTCTGCCCCATGTAGATCCTTCAGTGACCACAGAGTCACTGGTTCTCCAAACCAAACAGCACCAGTCCTTCCAATTGTTAGTTCACAGGCCCAGGGCTGGGACTAAGTATGAAACTTAAAAGGGTGCCAGATACCTCAGTAATCAAGATTAAACAAAATATGTTAATGCAGTTTTTAAAAATGCAAAAAAACCTGTGATGAACAAATTATCAAAATTTCAAATAAAGACCAGATTCACAGGAGAAGGGTGAAGAAAGTGAGGTGAGTCATGACAGTGCAAGGTAGGATTTTATCTTTATTTAAAATTCAGATGTTTTGTTCATCATGGATTTCTTGCATTCATTTTTATTTTTAAAATATGCTATTAAAATATTTTTTAATCTTGATTACTGATATGGTTTGGCTCTGTGTCTCCACCCAAATCTTGTCTTGAATTATACTACCATAATTTCCACATGTTGTGGGAGGGACCCATTGGGAGATAATTGAATTGTGGGGATGGTTTCCCCCATACTGTTCTCATGGTAGAGAATACGTTTCGTGAGATCTGAAGGTTTGGTAAGGGGGAACTCGTTTTGCTTGGCTCTCATCCTTTCTCTTGTCTGCTGCCATGTGAGATGTGTCTTTCGCCTTCTTCCATAGTTGTGAGGCTTCCCCAGCCACATGGAACTGTGAGTCCAATAATCCTCTTTCTTTTGTAAATTGCCCAGTATCAGGTATGTCTTTATTAGCAGCATGAAAATGGACTAATACAATTTACCAAGATTTTTTGGCTCTCCCTTAAATTTTGCACCTGAAATTTGTGCTTTATTCACCTCACCCTAGTACAGCCCTGCAGAGGTTGTATCTGTCAAACCCCTCCCCATGCTCAGCCTGTCCTCTTACATTTGCTCTTGTTAAATCTCCCAGGATACAGATGACTCCTGGTAGACAAAGTCACAGAAAGGGGCAGAACTGTGGCCCCTCCAGGATGCATTCTCCAAGGTTCCCTCCTTTGTATGCCTGTCTCTAGCATCAAGCTGTCCCAGCTCGCTCATTGGCAATAGGGGTTTTCTGGTAGAAGGAATAGAAAGGTCATAGCTACCTCCAGAAGCACATTCTTCAGTCCTTTCCCATTGGACTTTCCTGTGTTGGGATGAGTGTGGACCTTCAGGCTTCCTGAGACCGTTTGGTGCTCATTCTTCTGGGACCTCATAAAGACAGCCTCTGGACCCCTGCTTTGGGCCCAACATCAGTTATTTCTCTCCATTGAGACTCCCCATTGCTGTTCTACTCCCACAGAGTGACTTGACATTGGTGATTTCAAGTGTCAACTTCCATTTTTCAAGTCCTATTTGGTTTGTTTCCTTTGTGAGCATTTATAATTCTGGCTTGATTTCTCCGGTGATGGCTTGGCCTCTCCAATAGGGACAGTCTTCCCCTGTAACTGTGCCCCTGTTGAGGCCCAGTGCTGGGCCAAGGCCCCAGATGAGCTGTTCACAGCACCCTGCAACCTCTGGAATAGCCCTAGCCCTCCATCAAAGGCACAGGCCCATCCTTTGGAAAACTTTGTAATGTTTTCTGGTAAGAAACTTCTGTGGCCACCCATGATTATTTATTCAACCCAGCAAATCTAGTGATCCTTCTACTTAGACCCAATGACCCATGAAAATCTACACCCATCTTATTACCACTGTGCTGTGAGCACCATGACAAAGAACTTGGAGTTGTAGGGAAGCACTGAGCTTAGCCTGGAGGAAGGAAAGGTGCTGCAGAAAAATAGGAGAGCTCCTCAGAGAGCCCAGCTTCATAGCACTGCTATTTCTCTCCCCCACCCCCACAAAGCTCCTGTTCCTTGATACTCTTCTAGGCACTCATGGCACTGGGAGAAAGCGCTATGGTAGAGGGGCATGAGCTCAGAAGGAAAGGCCTGGTGGCCCATGAAGGGGCCACTGGCTAGACTTGAATCATGGCCCCAACACTTCTCAACTGGGTGACTCTGGCAGGTGGCTGGTCATCTATACCAACATTCATACCTCTCCTTCCCTCTTCTGAGTTCTGTAACACAACAAACCAGAGTTCATAATGCAACTCTGATTTTTAGCCATGTAATGTTGCTACTTTCTGGAAAATGTATTATTCATTTCCCAGCCTTCCATGCTAGATATGGCCAGGATTGCAAGTCTGGCCAATGAGATATAAGTAGGAAGTGTTACGTGGGACTTCTAGAAAGGCTCTATTGAAGGAGGATATTGCCTTTCTTTTTCTTTCTCTTATGTGTTGACTGGGAAATGGATGTGATGGCTGGATTTCTAGTAGCCATTTTGGACTTTAGGTGCAAGATGACCTTGAGAAGGAAGTATCATTCTAGGATTGTGGAGCATAAAAATAGGAGTCTGGGTCCTTGATTACCTTGGGGAGCTGTTAATAGCTGCATTGCCCAGCCTCCTCACAGACATCTTTTATGTGAGAAAGAAATAAACTATCTCATTTAAGTCTGTTAATTTGTTTTTTTCTGTTACAATGCAGCTGAACCTAAGAGTGATACACTGATGTTGTGCAAGTCTTTTAACCTTTCCCAGTTTGTCTCTCACCTATAAAATGGGGTAATAAAAGCTGTTTCACTCTCTAATCTGTAAGATTAGATGAGGTTATATAGCAGAAAGTATCTTAGCAAGTGCAAACACATAGTAGGTGCTCAACAAATTTTAATTGTCTTCCTTTATCAGCATAGGAACCTCAGGGGTAGGCGGAACGAGTAGTGAGATTGATGGAGACTTTATAACCCAGGTCATATGAGATGAGGAGCAATGGAAGGATTGGGATTACTTTTGATAGATTAGTTAGTTATTTTTATTGAAGGCGAGCACCCATGTAACTACCACCCAGGTCAAGAAAAAGACTATTGATAGCAATTTAGAAACTGCCTTTATATGTTGCCCCAGTTAATATCCACTGCCAGATTAGCCATTCTTCTGACTTCCTTTGCCATTCAGATGCCTGCTTTTGAACTTTTGGACTCCACAGCTTTTTTAAGTATCTTCAGATTTAGGGAGTGTATTAGTCCTTTCTCACACTGCTATCAAGAGATACCTGAAACTGGGTAATTTATATAGAAAAGAGATTTAATTGGCTCACAGTACCACAGGCTGTACAGGAAGCATGGCTGAGGAGACCTCAGGAAACTTACTGTTAAGGAAGAAGGCAAAAGGGAAGCAGGCATGTCCTACATGGCTGGAGCAGAAGGAAGAGAGTGAAGGGGGAGGTGCTATACCCTTTTAAACAATCAGATCTCGTGAGAACTCACTATCATGAGAACAGCAAGGGGAAAACCTGCCCCTCTGATCCAGTCATCTCCCAGCAGGCCACTCCCCCAGTGCTGGGGATTACAATTTGACATGGGATTTGGGCAGAGACATAAATGCAAACCATATCAGGGAGGATTTGTCTTTCTGGTAGTTATTCTAGTTCACCCTTAAATAACCACCATCTTCTGTCTTTGCCACAGTTTCCTCATTCTGCCTTTGCCACAGAACCTTGCATCAGGGCATGGGTGAGGCAAAGGCACAAGTGAAATCTGTTAATTTTTCTCCTTTTATTTAGTCATCTTTACAGTTTTGATGTTCTCTGTCTTTAGTTATTAATGTGATATGATTTTGTTTAGAATGTTTGTGGCTGCAAAGCTAGTTAGTACAGTTTAGGGAGACTTGGGAAAGTTAATTTATACACAGCCTCCACTGTCTTCAGCTACATAGAAGTCCTCTAACTGGTGTGTTTTAATGAACAGAAATTCTTTATTTTAATAGAACCCACTTCAAGGCTGTAAAAATGTTTTCCTTTCTTGTGTTTTAGAAGCTTTATTGTTTTACTTTTCACATTTAGATCTATAATTAACCTGGAATTTCATTTTGTATAGGTGTGAGGTAAGGATCAAGATTCCTTTTCTTCTTTTCTTTTTTACATGGATATCTAATTGACCCAACATCATTTATTGAAAAGTCCATCTTTTCCCACACTGTGCTGCCATATTGTTTTGTCATAAAATGACTTTATACATTTGGTTCTACTTCTAAACTTTATTTTTTCTTTTCTGTTTGTCTGTTTTGTCACCAAAATTTCTTAATTTCTGTAGCTTTATAATAAGTCTTGGTAACTACTCATATAGGTTCTCCATCTTAGTTCTTCTTCAAGACTGTCTTGGCTATTCTTGTCTCTTTGCATTTCTATATACATTTTTAAATCAGGTTGCTAATTTATACACACATACACACAAACTTTCTCTGGTTTTTATTGGGATTTTACTGAATCTGTAGATCAGTTTAGGGAAAACTGACATCTTAATATTTAAAACGTCTTTCAATCCATGAATTGTGTATATCCTTGCATTTAGTTAGGTCTTCTTTAATTTCTCTCCAAAATGTTTTACAGTTTTCTGTGTAGAATTACTGCACATATTGGCTGAGTGCAGTGGCTCACACCTGTAATCCCAGCACTTGGGGAGGCCAAGGCAGACGAATCACTTGAGGTCAGGAGTTTAAGACCAGCCTGGCCAACATGGTAAAACCCTGTCTCACTAAAAGTACAAAAATTAGCCAGGCTTGGTGGTGCCCACCTGCAGTCCCAGCTACTTGGGAAGCTGAGGCAGGAGAATCACTTGAACCCAGAAGGTGGATGTTATAATGAGCCAAGATTACCCCACTGCATTCCAGTCTGAGCAATAAAGTGAGACTCCATCTCAATTTTAAAAAAGAAGAAGAAGAAAAGGAGAAGAAAGAATTATTATACTTATTTTATCTGATTTATTTCTAGGCATTTGATATATTTTGGTGAACATATGTGCACATTACTATTGGGTGCATACTTGGGATGGAATTCTGAGTCATAGAGTAGCCATATGTTCAGCTTTAGTAGACTCTGTGACAAACAGCTTTCTAAAGTGGTTATACCAATTTACACATTCACCAGCAGTGATTGAGAGTTCCAGTTGGTTCACATGCTCACTAACTTTTGGTGTGTCAGCTTTTTAATTTTAGCCAACCTAGTGGGTGTGTAGTGGTTGATGTCTTGTTTTAGTTTAAATTTGCATTTCCCTGATGACTCATGAAGTTGGGCATATTTTCATATCTTCATTGGCCATTTTGATATCCTTTTTGTGAATTGCCTATTCAAGTCTTTTGCCCATTTTACCTGTTGGATACTCTGCTCGTTTCTTACTGATTTGTGGCATTTCTTTTTAGATTCTAGATATGAATTTGACAGTTATATGTATTACTTACATCTTCTCCTATTCTATGGCTTAACTTTTCATTCTGTTGATATATTTTGATGAACAGATATTTCTACTGTTAATGTAATCTAATTTATTAGTCTTCTTTGTGATTAGTATATTTGTGCCTTGTTTAGGCATTTTAAGGATAGGGAGGGGGAAAAGCATTGAGAAATAAGAAATTAACATAAAAGACACAAGGGATATGTTGAAAAAGTGTAGTATATATATATAATTGTGTCCTGGAAAATGAGGAAAGAGAGACTAGACAGAAGCAATATTTGGCTTGGTTATTTTATTTTTTTCTCAAATTATCACCCTGTCTTGGTGATTTGATTTGGATGTTTGTCCCCTCCAAATCTCATGTTGAAATATAATTCCCAGTGTTGGAGGTGGGGCCTGGTGATAAGTGACTGGATCATGGGAGTGTTTCCCCCATGAATGGTTTAGCACCATCCTTTTGGTAGCAAGTGAGTTCTCACTCTGAGTTCATGTGAGATCTGGCTATTAAAAGTACTTGGTACCTTCCCCCTTGTTATCTTGTTCCACCCTTTCTATGTGCCACACCTAGTCCCCCTTTGGCTTCTGCCATGATTGAAACCTTCCCAAGGCCCTCACTGGAAGCAGATGCTAGCACCATGCTTTTTGATTGTGCACCTGCAGAATCAAGAGCCAGTTAAGCCTCTTTTCTTTATAAATTATGCAGTCTCAGGTATTTATTTATAGCAATGCAAGAATGGTCTAATACACCCACGCACGGTGATGAAGATATTTTCCTATCTTGTCATTTAGAGGTTTTGTTATATCTTTCACAGTTAGATATAGAATCTGCCTGACATTGATTTTATGTATGGTCTGAAATAAGATATTCATCTTTATGAATAATCCATTGATTCAAGACTATTTATTGAAAAGGCCATAATCCCCCAACTCACCACTCATGCTACAGTGTCACCTTTGTCATTAGTTAAATAACAGCATATAGTGTTGATCTATATGCAAGCTTCTGAACTTTCACTTATCTTCCTTTGGTCTATTTACCTATCTTTTAATCAATATCACTCTGTTTTAATTACTGAAGTATAACTTGATACCTTGTAGTATAAATCCTTAATCTTTGCGCTTCTTTAAGATTAAGAAAATCTCATCCAAGAAGGATGTTCTTGGCAGTGATGTCATTTTTCATTTAGATCTACTAACACATTTACACTTCCTATTACTTTTTCTTTCCCACATTTCTGTTTTTCTGCTTATTATTACTATTATTTTTCTGCCAGAAGAACTTCTCCTTGGTCTTTCTTTTATGGCTCTTCTGGAAACAAATCTAAGTTTCTGGCTGTCCAAAATATATCCTACCTTTAATATTGAGAGATGTATCACTAGGTAGAGGATTTTAGATGGCTTATTATCTTCTTTCAGTACATAAGATGTCATTCCATTGTTTCTCACTTCCATTGTTTCTATCAAGTCAGCTGTCTGACTTGTTATTGCTCTTTTGAAGTTAATGCATCTTTTTTTTTTTCTAGTTACTTTTAAGATTTTGTTGTCGATTTGGTCTTTGGCAGTTTTACTACACTGTGCTGAAGTGAACTTTCCTTTGTGTTCATCTTGCTTGGAGTTCATAGAGCTCCATAGGATTTCACATATCCGTGGATTGATGTGTGTTGGGGAAAATAGAATAATATCCTTTGAAGTATTGCTGCTTGTAGTCTCTCTTTTCTCACCTTTATGATACAATTATACATATATTGTACTTTTTCAATTTATTCTATGTCTCTTATGTTCATTTCTTATTTTCCAAACTTCTTTCTCCCTATGCTTCAGTCTGAATACAAATCTGTATTCAGTTCACTAATCTACTTTCTGCTGTGTCTAATGTTGCTTCACCTATTTATTAAATTCTTTATTTCAATTGTTGTATTTTTTATTTTTTGAATTTTTATGTTACTCTTATTTGTTTCATAGCATTTAGTTCTCAGATGATATTCTGCATCTTTTAATCAATTTTATTGAACATATAAACCTTGCTTTTTATTTTATTTTTGAGATGGAGTCTCACTCTGTTATCCAGGCTGGAGTGCAGTGGTGTGATCTCGGCTCACTGCAGCCTCTGCCTCCAAGGTTCAAGCAATTCTCTTGCCTAAGCTTCTCAAGTAACTGGAATTACAGGTGCCTGCCACCATATCTGGCTAATTTTTGTATTTGTAGTAGAAATGGGGTTTCTCCATGTTGGCCAGGCTGGTCTTGAACTCCTGACCACAGGTGATCTGCCCACCTCAGCCTCCAAGAGTGCTGAGATTACAGGCATGAGACACCATGCCTAGCCAACCTTGCCACTTTAAAGTCCATGTCTAATAATGTTAAGATTTGGATCACCTATGAATTTGTTTCCATTACATGTATTTTTCTCCTCTTTCCTTCCTTGCTTTTCTTTTTAAAAACATTATCTGTTCCTATCTCCTGGTGTACCTAGTAAATTTTGCCTAAATGCATTGTATATGAAAAATTGTAGAGGCTATGGATAGTGATATCCTTCTCCAGGGAAAACGTATTCCTCTTCAAGCAAGTAGTTATAGCAGTGGCAAATTGCCTTAAGCCAGTGAAGAACTGAGGTGATTCCAGGTTTGGTTTCAGTTTTTGTAAGGCCCAGTCTATTTTGGTTTGCCCCGATTCCTAGTGTTTGATCCTTCAATGTTCTCAACTAAAATCCTAGGCTATTTACTGACCCTGGACTCCAATTTTTATTTTCCCAATACTATGAAACTCCAAATAATTCCTTTTATTTTCTTGGCTCTTTTGCTTGGCTTCTCAGCCTCTTGGTTTTTGCAGCTTAATTATCAAATGTTTTAAGTAAAAATGCCAGTCTTAATACCAGGCTCATGTTTCCGTGGTTCTCTTTACTCCTGCACCTTGGCCATGCAGGTCTTGCTACCTTGGTAGCCCAGAACTACAGTTTTTGGCTTCCCATCCCTGAGGGGCTGCAGAAAGGTCTGATCCAATGCTTTCTGTTTCTGTGACTAGCCTTCTTACCTACAAATCAGAAAAATGCCTCAAAAAGAAAACAGCAAAGAATGTGGGGACCATCTCAAAGCATTTCTCTTCTCTGCAGAATGTGGGATTCTCAGTCCTAGCTGTCCTGGTTGTTTTCTGATGTCTTTCAATAGCTATTTTAATATTTTATTCTGCTTTTCTTTTCCCTATCAATTCTTGATGGGAGCTTTTGTGAGCTATTTCATCATAGAGTGGAAGTTTGAACTGAGATTATTTCACTTGAGGAGAATGCCAGATTAGAAAAGGGGAGGCATCTCCCTGTCTTTGGCTGTCTGGGGGCTACTGTGTATTGGCTGTCTGGGGAGCAGACGTATATTGTGGCTCCAGGAACATGTAGCATGTTGAATACAAGTTGCAGGGAGAGAGGTGCAAACTCTGCATCTGGAAAAACATCTCCTTGACATCAGGCATTCCTTAAGTGGAAAGTTCTGCCTGAGAGACATAGCGAGCTTCCCAACAGTGGAGGGGTGTAAGAAGAAACTCAGCAACCACCTGGAAGTTGCTATTGAGAAGATCCAATAATCAGATTGCAGGAGGGACTTCATCAATGGTTACCAATTTTTGTATGCTTGAAATCTGAGATGGTTTTTAAAAATATAGATGCCTAAGTTAACTTACTCACTGACATACGGAACCAAAACTCAGCCCTGGCATTTGCTTTTTGTTGTTGTTGTTGTTGTTGTTGTTGTTATTATTATTTTTGAGACAGAGTCTCACCCTGTCACCCAGGCTGGAGTGCAATAGTGTGATCTTGGCTCACTGCAACCTCTGCCTCCCAGGTTCAAGCAATTCTCATGCCTCAGCCTCCCTAGTAGCTGAGATTACAGATACCTGCCACAATGCCCAGCTAATTTTTTTGTATTTTTAGTAGAGATGGAGTTTTGCCATGTTGGCCAGGCTGGTCTTGAATTCCTGACCTCATGTGATCCACCTGCTTCGGCCTCCCAAAGTGCTGGGACTGCAGGTGTGAGCCACTGAACCCAGCCCTGGCACCTGCATTTTTAACAAGTTTCCCAAGTGATCTACAAACTGGAGTATAGGACCCAGCAAACCAAATATCCCGTCATGTACTTCCAAATGAGACACTGTGATTCAAACCTCCCACAGGGATGCCTGCAAGAAAGCCTGCCAGTTTCGTTTCTATGGGGAGCAGTTGCAGATGTGGAAGAGAATGTGTCCTTCTCCTGCCCTCTCTTCTGTCCATAAGGCTCCCCTCTCCCAGAAAGGAAGACTCAACTTGTTTCTGTTGGGATGACAGACTCATAAAGTTTAGTCACATTGTAGGTTAGCAGGCTTGTGTGGGCTAGCCTGGGAACCTAATGACTATTTATAGCATAGTGTCTGTGGGAAAATATGTTCCAATTTCCAACAAATACCTTTAGGAGGAAATATGCTGGAGTCCAAACTGTCAGTAAGTAGGACTATCTACATAAGTTCTTTTCTCAGAAACTTTTAGCCTCTCATGATAAACTTGACCTCAGAGGATAGTCATTAATCAGCATTCGCTGTCAGCTTTACAGTGGAAGAAATTCTTCTGTCCTGAATAATTGGAGGCGTTTTAAGAACAACTATTACTTTTTCTCCAACAATTGGGAGTGTGTTTCTTCCTGCTGTCATTGTCTTGCCCAAGGGAATTGGTGCTGGCATTGCCTGGAAACAATGATGAATGGCCTGAGATACCATGTGGCAGCAAGGACTTCTTCAACATGGTGCTTGCAAAGACAGTGAGAATTGAGGTCACTTTCAGGACTTAGCCGCACCTGGGTCCCATTTGAAGGACTCTGCCCACAGAAATCTGGTAAAGAGCCATATTTCCAGTGTTCTTGGCCCTCATCCTGATCCTTGTACCTGGGGAGGACAGTTTTTTGAGATAGAATAGATGAATTTCCAAGTGGCATATGTAAAGTTTCTATAGGGCATTTGTTGACCTCAAGGCCAAATTCAATAGACAATATGATCTTGATCCCCTTATTGTCCAACAAAACAAGACTGTATCAAGGAAGTTTAAAATTAAGTTCAAGACCAGCCTGGCCAATATGGTGAAACCCTGTCTCTACTAAAAATACAAAAAAATTAGCTGGGTGTGGTGGTGGGTGCCTGTAGTGCCAGCTACTTGGGAGGCTGAGGCAGGAGAATTGCTTGAACCTGGGAGGCAGAGGTTGCAGTGAGCCAAGATCACACTATTGCACTCCAGCCTGGGTGACAGGGTGAAACTCTGTCTCAAGAAAAAAAAATTACACTTAGTTACCACCCAGTGAGACCACACTGGGACTCTTTACCTCAAGTCTAGACCTCACACTTTTAAAGGATCAGAGAAACTTTGAAGGCTTCTCCAGTGTCGTGTTCTGGTCAGGGAGATGGTGTAGAAATGTCATCTGAATGTAATTATTAGGTTGAACAAATGGAATTTAAAAATGGACACCACCAACCCTTGAATGCTGTGGTATGCATCAGAGAAAGCTCGTAGGAGCAAAATGCAAGAGAGGAGAAGTCAAAGGGCCCCCATTTCTGTGATGCTTAACACAGCTAATTAGAGAAACATGCATCCAAGTCATGTTCAAATCCTTTTAAAATGGTCAGTAGTTAACAACCAGATATAGACACAAATCACATTTGAAAACTCAAAGAAAATATAGCCAAGTAGTAAAAGATGGAAAAATAACAAGGAGACAATGAAACAAAACATTAAATGATGTGACCATCACCACAGCAATATGGCATGGGAAATTCACCTAAAATAATTAGGAAATTTCACATAAAAATTAAGATTGCTGGTTAATACTTAAAATAATCTCATTCCAATCATTAACCAGAGATATGCAAATTAAGATTAAAAGAATACTTTTTTCTTAACAAATATATATGCTTTTCTTAAACTGACAATTATGTTAAAAGTTAAAATACCTATTGTCAAGGACGAAGGGAAATGAATAGTTTCATACACAGTAGGATTGCAACTTTCTTTTTTTTGTTTTTTGTTTTTTTTGTTTGTTTTTAAATTTTTTATTGCATTTTAGGTTTTGGGGTACATGTGTAGAGCATGCAAGACAGTTGCATAGGTATGCACATGGCAGTGTGTTTTGCTTCCTTTCTCCCCTTCACCCACATTTGGCTTTTCTCCCCAGGCTATCCCTCCTCAGCTCCCCCCACCACTGGCCCTCCCCTTTTCCCCCCAATAGACCCCAGTGTTTAGTACTCCCCTCCCTGTGTCCATGTGTTCTCATTTTTCATCACCCGCCTATGAGTGAGAATATGCGGTATTTCATTTTCTGTTCTTGTGTCAGTTTGCTGGAATGATGGCACATATACACTATGGAATATTATGCAGCAATCAGAAATGATGAGTTCGTGTCGTTTGTAGGGACATGGATGAATCTGGAGAACATCATTCTTACAACTTTCTATATTTGGGAAGAACAATTTTGCCCCACAATGTGTGAATAGGTGTGCTCCTGTGTTTTACAGACAGAGAAACTGAGGCCTAGAAAGGACCTACAAGATATTGTTTGAGATTCTGGTTGTACCTCAGTGATTGAGACAAATCACATCCCTGACCTCGTGGAGCTTATTTCTAGTTGGGTGGGGAGGGAGGAATGAAACAAGAGACCATAAGCAAGTAAACACATAAGGAGGAAAAATGCAGGGAGTGACAAGTGCAGTAAAGAAGATAAAAACCCCTACACTGGGTCAAGGAAGCCATCCCTGAGAAGTGACAGGTGCTGACATTTGAATGCTGAGAATATCATGCCAAGAGCTGGGCAAGGAGCTTGCTGGCAGAGAAACAGCTTGTGCAAAGCCCTGAGGTGCAAGCCAACTTGTTATGATCAAGGGACCCAAAAGGTTTAAGGAGAGAGAGCTTCATAGTGGACTGTTCCTCCTTCTCCCGGTGGAGTGAAAGTGGCAGGGATGACTATGAGCTTCAAGAGCCAGCTGGAGGGGAGTGTGGGTGGGTGGAGAGATGGGAGTAACAGGATGAACTCAGGGAGCTGAACTGGGCTAGACGTGCGTCTCTTTGAGGAACCTGGGATTTGGAGGGAGTCTTTGCCCCCTGTGTATCTTGAGTGATGAGCAGAGTGGTGGTAGCTAGAGAGGATGCATTTCCGAGGAAAGCTGTAAACAGTTCAAACCTGAGCCTTCCAGGAGGACCCTAAAAGAAAAGAGGAGGAGGCACACTCATGGCCAGGACTCATTCACATTTGGTCACTCAGACTTTGTCACCTGCAGGGTCCACAGCCGGAGGCACTTGGCACTCACCCCCAGGCATCTGTGTGGGTGACCCCACAGGAGACTCCACTTTTTGGCCCCGGTGGGCTCCAGCCACGGAAGACACAGCCTTTGATGGCCCAGCTCCACCACCTTCCTCAAAAACACTAGATGTGGCCCAAACAACATCTGGTGGTTTTCAAAAAGCAATTAGGACTTTAGAAATCAAAGAGGAAAGAAGTAGCCAAGATGGAATGGGAGGCTAGTCTGGCTATACACACACAAATACTACACACACACACACACACACACACACAATCACACAGAGGCTACACACACACACACGCTACACACACACAGGCTACACACACACACAGAGGCTACACACACTCACACACGCTACACACACACAGGCTACACACACACACACAGGCTACACACACACGCTGTGTAACCTTGGCCATGTCTCTGGACCTCTCTGTGCCTCAGGTTATAGACTGACTGTCTGTGACTGTCCCTAAGGGGCCCTCCTCAGTATAAACTGACAGTGGTCATTCTGTGGTCCTGTGTGTGATTTTTCCCCAAGGAAGGTTTTTCCAAAGACCAAGCCATGGGTCCTGGTGACATTTCTGGCAGAGGCGTTCAGAAGTGCTTTGAAAAAGGCCCATGAAGGATCTGAGGGTAATGGGTCCCCCGGGGTGGCATTCATCTGGAAGTGCAAGTTCCAAGGACTGGAGTAAAAAGGCAGTTTCGTTACTTTGTGACTACAATCAAAATGTTAATATCACCAATGAAATGCTTTTATAAAATTCAGCTCAATGGGAGAAAAAAAAACTTTTTTTCAATGCTGGCCTATTCAGACTGTTGTATTATTGAAGGTAGAAGAAATAGCAGGAGGGACAGAAGCTACCTGACACCTGAGCCCTGGGCCCTGCCCTGCATCCTGCTCTCTGAGAGGGCCTCGTTCAGGCCTCTCAGCACTCAGAATCTGCGAGGCCACGGACATGGCCCACTCAGACCTGCACTTCTTCCAGCTTCCAGACCGTGCCCTGAATTCTCTGCCCATAAGCTGGGGCTGCTTCCAGGGCCCAGGGAGCCTCTTGCCCCAGTTCTTGAGGGTAGACTATGCCTTTTGGGATACAGGGAGCTACTGATGCTAGAAGGGGAAGGAGGTGTGGACTGAGGCTAGCTGGGCTGCAGGATGGAGTGGAGTAGGGTGGGAAGGGGAGGGGTGGGCTGAGAAGTACATGGTCAACTCCCTCTGCGTGGCTATGTTAGGCCTGAAGCTCAGAGAAGTTCCAGAATTCTGAATTCCAGCTTGGCCTTCCAGATCATTAGGAAGGAGTAGTTATGATGATGAGGAGATAGAGAATCGTTTTTGAACAATTTGTTCAGTTTTCTATCTTTCATATTCAGACATATGGGATGTGGGCCTCTGCTTCACCCCAGGCCCAGCACGTACAGAGAGAGAGGCCTGGCTAGGGTATATCAGCCCCTCTCTCTAGTCTTGCCAACAGACAGTGTTCAAATCTCAGTCTTGTCTCTCACTAGCTGTGTGGCCCTAAGCACACACGAAACAGTTTCTTCATCTATAAAATGGGGACAGTAACAGTACCCACCTTATGAGGTTGTTGTGAGGGTTAAATGAGATGAGGCACATAGAGTCTAGCACTGTACCTGGCACCCTGTGGGCATGGAAGAGTGGTAGCTCTTCTCGGCATCAGACACCTGATGTCCCTGCCAGTATAATTTGGGATTCCCCCATCCCCCTGTTTTTCCAGACTCCACAGCAGTATGAGAGAGAGTACAACAACAAGCGGTCAGGCGTGGGGCCCAGCAAGTTCCACGGGTACGCCTACGATGGCATCTGGGTCATTGCCAAGACGCTGCAGAGGGCCATGGAGACACTGCATGCCAGCAGCCGGCACCAGCGGATCCAGGACTTCAACTACACAGACCACACGCTGGGCAGGATCATCCTCAATGCCATGAACGAGACCAACTTCTTCGGGGTCACGGTCAGTCCCACACCTCTGGGCTGTTTTCCTTTGTGTTCCTTGTAGACATGCAAGCAAAAGAGGGTCTGCTACAGGCTTTCTGTTATGCGATCTGTTCTCTCTGATCATTGCAATAACTAATTGCAGACCATAGGATTGCAGGGCTGTTCAGACAAGGGGCAGGGGAAGTATGTGCTCTTGGACACACTGGAAAAATGCTTCTCTATGACTCATGGATAAGAAAGGGCATAAAGTGGCCCATGCCTGTAATCCCAGCACTTTGGGAGGCCGAGGTGGGCAGATCACCTGAGGTCAGGAGTTCAAGACCAGCCTGACCAACAGGGAGAAACCCCATCTCCACTAAAAATACAAGATTAGCCAGGCATGGTGGTGCATGCCTGTAATCTCAGCTACTCAGGAGGCTGAGGCAGGAGAATTGCTTGAACTCAGGAGGCGGAGGTTGTGGTGAGCCGAGATTGCACCATTGTACTCCAACCTGGGCAACAAGAGTGAAAAAAAAAGAGAAAGGGCATAGAGAGTTAACTGTGCACACAGGGCAGGTGCAGTTTACCAGATGGTGGGGTAGGGTGGGCCAGAAGAAGCTCTGGACCCAAAATCAGGTTCAAATACTGGGCCTTCATGTACAAGTTGCCTTTTTGAACTACAGTTTTCATTCATACAATGGAAATCATAACCTACCTCTCAAGCTAGTTATAAAGATTACACATTACACAATACAACTTGTTAATGTTTGTTGAGCAAGCTATTTACTCTAGCCTCAAGTTTCTCATCTGGGAAATGGGGATAATAATATAAATCTTGCATGGAAGTTGGGAAAATAAGCAATGATGATATGGCTAATACTTCTTGATTGCATATCATATGCCAGACATTGTGCTAAGTACATAACGTAGTTAGACTCAATAATGTAGGCTAGTGTTAGGCACATAGCAGGCACTCAGTAAATGCTATTGTTACTGTTAATAATGATCACGCTGTGTCCTTATGCCATCCATAGGAAGCAGGTGCTCTTTTTATCCCCATGAACAATAAGGAAACTGGAACTCAGAGTATTCAGGTACTACAGCTAATCAGGGTCAAGTAGCTCTTAATTGCTGCAGAAGGTAGTGACCTTCCGGTAATGGACCAAAATGGTAGGTATTTATGTCTCATGTTGTATTCGTCACTGCCTCTGCTCTAGAAAATATGGAAAATTCATCTGAAGAATAGGTTGAGTGGGCTGATGTGCTGCCCTGTGTTCTAATTTAAAGATTCAGAGTAGAGCCTGTCTGTCTTGGGGAATTAAGAGTAGATAAGCTGAGCTGGCTGGGGCATTTCTTGAATGTGCATATTTATGTATTCCTGTGCTGAGGCTTGTATAGTTGTTCTGGTGGGTCAGAACCCGTGTAGGTGCTGAAGGTGTGAATAATGGTGTGGACACCAAGGTAAGATGGGCTCCCTGTCCTAGAGCCTGTGACTCCAATGCAGGGGCAAGATCTAGAAAAAACATTGAGAGGTTAAAAGTGCTTGGCACTGTAAGAGAAACTATTTGAGCCCAAGCCCGAGCCCAGAGGGATTTCTGTGACCTTTAGTGAAAAAGTCAGGGTAGGTTTTTTGGAAGAGGTAGCATTTGACCCTTGCCTTGAACTGTGGGCAGGAGTTAGACATGCAGACAGGGGGCTGGCCAGAGGGAGCATGGTGGGCAAGGGAGAAATGTAAGGGGAAGGGAAGGACAGTTAATTGGGCTGAAACACTGGGAAGGTGGATGGGGAGGCTGGGAAGGGAAGCTGGGGTCCAGTTCTGGAGGGACATATTAAGGAGACTGGCCTTTATCTTCCAGGCCAACCGTTCCCAAAGTATAGTCTGCATCACCTGGGAGCTTGTTAAAAATACACATTCCCAGGCCCCACACAAGCCCATTGAATCAGAATCTCCAGGGGTGTTTTAACAAACCCCGCAGGTGATTCTAATGCATGCCAGGGTTTGAGACCACTGCTGGGGGACAGTGGGGAGGCACTGAGGTTTGCTTAAATGAAGACAATTTCCAGAATCCCTGAGCAGAGCCATTCTGGACTAAAGGCTCTGAGAAATTCACTCCCACAATGTATTGGCAAAGTCCATTTTTATAGCACAGCCTAGATTCAGGCTGGAAACTTCACCAGCTTTCCTCAGACCAGTAGCTTAAAGAATTATTTTTACTCTCAGAACTCCTTGTTATAAAAGCTCACGTGGAGCCTGGTATATAAAACAGATTAAAGAAGAGCTTCTCAGTTGAACAGAGGAGGAGCCCTGAATTCTGCCTGTTCAGCCCCCTCTTTCTGCAGCCCCCTCCCCACCCCTGCAGCCCCTGAGACCTCTCCCTCAGAAATGTTGGACAGAACACCCATTAAAATACCTCCAGAGTCCTTTCTCCTCATCCTACAAGTTCACGACTGGGACTCAGAGAGGGGTGGAATTTGCCCAGGGTCCCATGGGTAGCATTGTGGCAGGGCTGTTTCAAAATGAATTCAAAGTATCCAAAGTTGAAATGAATAGAGAGCTACAGAATCTAGGAAGCATTTTGCCATCCTTCATAATCCTAGAACTCTGCGTTTTGCCTAGGTGCCTGATAGAATTAGTTGGAGATCATTTATAACTACTTCTAAATGATCCCTTTCATCTACGCCAAATAATACATAATCCTTACTTGATGAGCAATTAGATAGGCTGCCTGGCTTGTTCGCCACAGCTTGAGGATGAGTTTCTTTTTAACGGGAAATTCCTTGGCACCTATTTGTGACTGCTCCAGCTTGTGACTTAGAACTCAGTGAACACCAGAACTGAACGTCATCTTAAAGATCCTGGAATTCAGTGCTTTCCTGGTATAGATGACTGTCTGAGGTCCACAGAGGGAAAAATGACTCCTTCAGAGCCACACAGCAAGATGGTTTGGCAGAGCCGGGATGGTAGTTGGACAGATCCTGCCTCCACCCACTCAACACTATCTCCCTTTTGTTTGTACAAGTGCCCCTTTATTGGAGAAAGACCGCAACAGTGAAACAGTCCTGCACTGTTACCTTCCTCCTGTCCCCTTTGTCACATATTAATAGGTGCTTGTCATTGGGTTGTAGACAGGTTTCATTAAAATTGTCTTCTGGATATAGAAAAAAAGGATGTCTTCTGACAAGATAAAAAGTGTCTCTGTGGTCCAAGGAGGCTACAGAAGGTCAAGTTCAGCTATAGATGAAGCGTTAGAAAGGAAGAGAACATGGGAGGTGGAAATAAATGAAAGCATTTTCATTTGCTGAAGGGTTTTCATTACACAGCACATACAGTGTCCATTTTTCCACTCTCAGGCAGACATTTTAGTCTGGGTGCCCCCTCATTTAGCATGTTTACTATATGGGAAATCATTTAAACACATTAAATTAATTATATCCATGACTCAATTTCAATTGATTCAGTATGCACACTCTCTGCTGGAAGCTGGGCCTGTGGTTCCAACTTGGCATGTGGATGAAGAAATGTCTTCCACGCATCCTAGGTTGGGAACCAACCTTAACTCAAGGCGAGTTCTGTTTTATCTTAGAAGCTCTGCTCCCAGTGACTTTCCTCAGGGAACACACTGAAGTGGGATTTCATGTCCCTATGCCCCACCGATGACTATCCATCTCTCTGATGTTCAGCCCTGGGATTGCCCCTGCATGGTTTAGAAGTCTCAAGATGCTTCTCCTCCTCCATCTTCCTCTTTTGTCAATTATGTGACCAGGAAACTCAGGCTAGAATTGGCTATTTAAATCTCAAAAGCCCAGAGCATTCTGAGAATCCCATTTTCTGAAAGTGACTGGGCTTGGAACCCAGCTCAGCAGAGCTCATCTAGGGCAATGATTCCTAAATTTCTATAGGCACGAGAATCTCCCAGGGAGCTTCATTTAAAAATGCAGGTTTCCTGGCCCCACCCCGTAACTTCTGATTCTGTGGTCTTATGGTAAAGCTCAGTAATTCACATAATAAATAGCAACCTGAGGGATTCTTAAATAGCAACCTTGAGAATGCTTGGGGCCACATGCACACACATTTTTGTGGTTTAAACCTGTCAGCGATGGATTTACTCCTATATTCATTCACTCCTCTACGAGGCCTGCACTGGGTGTATGAAGAATAGAGAGGAATAACATATGGTCCCTGCCCCCAAGAGCCCCTCATTCAATAAGTGGGGAATGGACAAGTAGAGGAGTAATTGCTAGGCAGTATCCAAGGTTTGCCCAAGGTCTCCGGAGGAAAGACGGTTTCACTTAGGAGCCATCCTAACTTGATGGATCAATAATAGCAAGGTAGCCATTTTGTGGGGAACCCTCCTGTGCATGTGGTAGGAGTGAGGATGCAATACCAGGCCCCTGTTCCCAACACTCAAAACGTCAGTGCACTGTGGCTAAACAGACTCCTCTCCTTCGGCTTTCCTGACCAAGATGCACTAAATTCATCATCAGGAGACCATAACCTTTCAGCACATGCTTGGAAATATTGGCTAAGCATTCAGGTGAAAATCAAAGCCTTAAAGTTTTTCAGTTGATCTTTTAAAAAATTCTTTCCAATTTCAACAAGGGTAACCTCCCAGATCTCAAAGTAGACAAATCCTTTGGGTATATCAGACTAAGATATGATGGCCCTATTCAGCAGTATGCTCCATTTGGTAATGTATCTTCTGATTTGTCTTTTAAAAGGACAGCACATTGAGACTGTGGCACCTATGACAGGCTAAATTAATATAATCAGCCGGGTGCAGTGGCTCCCGCCTATAATCCTAGCACTTTGGGAGGCTGAAGTGGGTGGATTGCTTGAGCCCAGGAGTTTGTGACCAGTCTGGGCAACATGGTGAGACCTTGTCTCTACAAAAACATACAAAAATTAGCCAGGCATGGTGTCATGTGCCTATAGTCTCAGCTACTCAGGACGCTGAAGTGGGAGGATCACCTGAGCCCAGGAGGTTGAGACTGACTACTCCTCTGTACTCCATCCAGCCTGAGCAATAGAGTGAGACCCCATCTCAAAAATGAAATAAATTAATGGAACCTTATTTAACCCTATGAAAATGAAATCCGTGCTTTTCCAGGAGTTCCTTAGGGCATGTATACTGGGTTTGGGTGGGGGCTTTGAGGCATTGAGAGCATTTGGTCATAGGGAAATTGAAAGAGGCTCCTGGGGAATGTCTTTGATTGCAAGAAGAGGGTTCCATTCTTGCTGAAGTTTCCTGTGACTGTCCCTCATTCTCGGAGGGTGTACTCTATGTGGGAATGATCACAGCAGGAAAGAGGGTGACCCGTAAGTTCCTCCAAATAACAGAGCCATCCTTCATTCTCTACCGTGTGTCTCTTGACCAGTTGCAGGTCTGGACATCCTACTGTAATATCTGCCAAGAGGCTGGCACCCCAGGTTCAGGCATTTCACCTCCAATGGCTATTATTTTCTAATTGGTCTCACCGAGGTAATGAAGAACAGCAGATGGCGATTTGTAGAGTTTACCATTTGTTTCTGTTTCTGGTGAAGTGGGATCCAGCCTTAGCCAGTATACCCCTTAAAGTTTCTGCAAGGTTTTAGAAAAATTATTTCTACTAAACTCCAAAAAGGCTCCGCCTACCCCCCAGACAAGTCACCACCCCACCGCCCACCCTACCAACTTTTTAACCTAAGAAGAGGACATCATATAGTTAAACTCAGTTTGGTTGGAATTCCTTAGTCCAAGTAAGGTCAAACTAGGTAGCTAGAGAAAGCCAACAGGCTCCTTGTTCCAGGGGAATTTGCAGTGTTGCCTCAAACCCACGTTTATTTCATACCCACTGTTGCTCTGCCCCACTGTGATCCTGGAGTTTGTACCCTTGGTTTTTTAAATCAAAACAGATAATTTTACACACACACACAAATGACTTACATGTCATCTTGTTAGAGTTGTCCCATCTTTCCTGCCTATCTGATCTTTTGGGGTCCTGGTTTTACTTTCCAGTGTAGAAACTAAACTTCAGTCCTCTCACCAGCCAGACATTTGTGTCTTACGTTTGATATCATCATTTAGCTCAGATAAGTCTTTTTTTATGTTGAATCTCATGGGACAAGAAACAGGGCACTGGGAACTCCATCCAGAAATAGGGAAAACTCTACCCAGTCAGGATTTGACACCATTTGGGGCTGGTCATTCTTCCAGTTGTGACTCTATCTCCCGGATTATTCTGATCGTGCCTGTTTCTTGATTTTGTGCTCAAGGGTGTCACTAGAGACTAATTATTAGAAGCTCTGAAATAGTCCAAGTGTGTTATATCGACTGGGAGCCCTAGAACATGGGGGCTGGTTCCAGTGACCCCATGCTAGCATCCGATGCCACCCCACAGTTTCCTATTCTGAGGTCCCTTTTTCATGTTCCTTTCTTGTCTGCTGCCCAGGAGCAACAGCAAACCCATCTAGGACTTTCTCTCTACCTCATGTGTCCCCATCACATCCCAGACCCAGGTAGTTCCAGTGAAATTGCATCCTACACAAACTTAACATAGGAGCTGATTTGAGAATCTAATCTTTCTCCCTCTGTTCTCTGGCTAACCAGCCCACTCTCAAACTCAGATGAAATGTACCATTGTCCAGGACATGGCAGTGATCAACTATAACAAGAATTGCAAATTTAAAAAGTCAAGCAAAAAGAAGTCACAGTGTATGTATCTCTTAGAGCTCAGGGAAGTTATTTGCATCTCCGTGCCTCAATTTCCTCATTTGTACAGTGGAGGTAAATGTATCTTTTTTTAAAGTGTTTGGGAAATAACAATGTTTAGTACCTAAGAACTACATCATCATTATTGCTATTATTATTACTACTGCTGTGAAGACAGTTGCTTTACAAAGAGCAGAGTTTGTGTGGGTCTAATCAAGACCAGCAAACAATCATTGCATACCTATGATGTGCCATTCTGTTTCATATATATAATCTCATTTCATCCTCTCAACGATAAACAAATTTATTAATTTGTATAAAGGCTGTAGTTGTTTGATAATCAAAACAGAACCAAGTAAACCCTGCCTCTAAGCAAGAACATTTTTGAGTTCTCTCTTGCTGCCATTTGCTCTAGGGATTTGAAAGTTACCTTAATGTGGAAGGCGTCTGCCCTCAGCTCTCCCTTCCCTTCCTCCCTTTTGACTAGCTCAATGCTCCACCAGCCCTAAGCATTACCATTCAGCATTATACACAAAAGCTAATTGCAGCAGATGCTATTGCTGTCCCACCCAGATCTCCTGAGCTCAGTTTCAGAGGGCTGCTTAGGTTTGCCCATCCCCCAGCTGCTGCAGGTGCCCCTGCTAATGGCTCACACCTGCTGCCTTCCCTGCAAGACTGGGCAATTGGTGCAACACCCAGTGCAATTTACCTCCAGCGCTTCCAACCAGAATAGACTGAGGCTCCTTCTGAGTGTGGCCTCTTCCTTTTTCTTCTCTCTCTTACAGGTTTCTTTTGAGAAGACGTCATTAACAAATTACTGACATGTTATTCCCTGTCCTAGGCTTCGCTTCTGGAGGACCCAATCTAACTATAACCTAATAGTTACCATATGTGTAACTTTAGAACCAGCAGTCCTCCTTACCTCCCCCTACACCTGGTCAGAAGGTTCTGGACTCTTCTGCCTCATCCCTTGTGTATTTTTCATGCACCCCTGCCCGTTGCAGTAGCCTGTAGGAGAGCTATATTCGTCTCCTCCAAAGAATTAATATCTCCCAGATTTGCAGGGACCACAGCTCTTCCTTTCTCTGATCCCCTCATACTTTACCTAGTCCTTTATGTCTGGTAGAAGCTCAATAATCCTGGTAACCTCTAGTTAACGTTGTTGGATTAAATTAGCACATGATTGAGAAATTCAATCACACTTTTCTACTCTGTTGCCTTCCAGACATCTATAAACTGAAAAGACTTTTTCAACTCAATAAATAATCAGGACTCACAACAGAAGTATTAACAGGACCTAGATTTCTTGAATCTGCTGATAGTGACTACCAAATACTTGCTGTGATACTAGTGTCAGTAATTTACACAAAGTCACATGCGTGTGTGTGTGCTCGTGTGCGCGTGTGTATGTGCACACACGCGTTGGAGGAATCCCTTCCTGAGGCAGCAGAAAAACTCATCCCTTATTCCCCTCCCAGTCTCTTGTTTCTCCCATAAGCATCTCTCTGGAGCTCAAATCCCAGGGCTTGAATGGCAGAGGCTATTCCTGATGGGCCCTCTGTGACTTCAGATTGTCAGAAACATTTTCCAGAGGTAATTGCTAGTAATAAACAACAACTATAGTAATAATCCTGACTGCCCTGTTTACAGAGTGCATTTATAGTCTCTCCCATCTTCCTTCTTTAATGCAATTACATTTATTCACGAATGCTAATAATGGTTATCAATTAATGAGCTTCTGTATCCCAGGAAGCATTCTAAGCACTTTTCCCACATTATTGGATATGATGGGGATGTATAATTCCCAGTCCCTGGCACATTCCTCCAGTGAGTTGCATCTGTCTAGCTCACCTATGTCACATCTCTGCCCTCCTGTCTCCTTCTCAGTGAGACCTAACCTGATACCCTACTTTAAATTGTAACTCTCCCCCATCCACCCAGTCCCCTCTACTCATTCTTCTCCACAACAGCTACCCCCATCTGACATACTACATAGTTTACTTATTTATTGTCTGTTTTATTTTCTGCTGTATCTCTAAGGCTTAGAACTGGGTGCCTGGGGCTGGGAGTGGTGGCTCATGCCTGTATTCCCAGCACTTAGGGAGGCTGAGGTAGGCGGATCATGAGGTCAGGAGATAGAGACCATCCTGGCCAATATGGTGAAACTCCATCTCTACTAAAATACAAAATCTTAGCCGGGCATGGTGGTGCACAACTGTAGTCCCAGCTACTTGGGAGGCTGAAGCAGGGGAATTGCTTGAACCTGGGCAGTGGAGGTTGCAGTAAACCGAGATCGCACCACTGCACTTCAGCCTGGAGACAAAGCAAGACTCTGTATCAAAAAAAGAAAAAAAAGAACTGTGTGCCTGGGACAGAGTAGGTGCCTGATAAATATTTGTTTAATGATTTAAATAACTAATGACCATGTCATAGATTAAAGAAACAGGCTCAGCAAAGATCAATGATTTACCCAAGATCCTACAGGTAATAAGAGTTTATGCAAGGCTACCAAGTCTGACTGACTCCAAGTCCATATTCTTAAGCATTTATGTATCCAATTAATTCAATCAGCCTTCCTTGCAGCTCCAGTAAGCCAGACCAGGGCCAGGTAGGAGTAATAAGATATAAGATTTTGCCCCCAAGGGGCTCACAGTGGGAACAACCAGTTGAGATGCATCAGAGGGAGAACAGATACCGCCATCCCTGTATTAATAATTAAGGATGTTACAGTTCTCCTCTGCATTGGATTATTTGTGTGTCTGCCTGCCTCCTCCTGCTGGACTCTGAGCCCCTTGAAAGTGGGGCCTGTCATTCTCTCTGTACCCCTGGTGCCTATAAGACTCAGGTCTTAGACCCTGAAATATATTTTCTGATTGAATGAATTACAAAATTATAGCTCAGAAAGGCAAAGTAGCTATGTTGGGGTCGTACAGTGTATAACCGGTGAACCTGGTTCAGAACTACATTCTAGATCTTTTGATCTAAATGCAAGTGTCTCAAAATCCTGTGCTCTTAGGCATTGCTTGGCTGCCCTTCCCCGTTTAATTTAAATACAATTACAAATGACTGCAGACAATGTACAGCACAGGAAAGACACCTACTCCTTCTGCTGTCAGATAAATTTGAAAGATCAAAATAATGTGGTTTAGCAATTTGTTTGAATTGATGCCTAACCTTCCAAAGCTTGCAAGTTTGACTTCATCAAGTCAGGGAAAAAATAGCTATTTCCTTAAGAAAAGCAGTGTGGGGGAGTGTATCATCTTATGAGAGCTTCAACAGAAGGTGCAGGCTCTGTCTTTATCCCTGGGAGAAACAAAGGGGAGGCTCCTTGGAAGGAAGCACTGACACGGTGGTCATAGCAAATTATTGTAATGACGGATGTCACGATGATAGGAGTGGCTAACAGTTTTGAATGCCTGCTATATGCTGGGTGCCATGCCAGGCTCCTGGATGTATTATTTCATTTAATCCTTACAATCACCTGTTATGGGCTGAATTGTGCCCCCTCCCCAGAAAAATCCATCTGCTGAACACCAACCCACAGTAGCTGCTCAGAATGTGACCTTATTTGGAAATAGGGTTGTTGCAGATGTGATTAGTTAAGATGAGGTTGTACTGAAGTAAGGTAATCCAATATAACCAGTGTTCCTAAAAAAAAGGGGAAATTTGAAGACAGCCAGGCACACAGGGAGAATGCCATGTGATGATGAAGCAGAGATAGGGATGAGGTTTCTGTATCATCAGGAGCGCCAGTGATTGCCAGCAAACCACCAGAAGGTGACTGATCCTCCCTCACAGCTCTCAGAAGGAAGCGGGCTTGCCAACACCTTGATCTCAGACTTCTAGCCTCCAGGACTGAGATAACAAATTCTCATTGTTTAAGCCACCCTGTGTGTGGTACTTGGTGATGACAGCCCTAGCAAACTGACGCATCCCCAAAAAGTGGATTTTTTATTGTCAGTGTTTTGCAGCCAAGAGGTTAAGGAGGCATAGGCTGAAGAAATTTAACCCTCTCATTCAACCTGAGAGGTTAAAAAAAATATTTACCTGGAGTCACAGAGCTAGCAAGTAAAGAAGCTGGGATTTGAACACAAGCCGTCTAACTTTTGACCCTCACTTTTAACCATTGTCTTACACCCATAAAAGCTCTCCTCCGTTAGGGGCAAAAGAACCCAGCCAGAGAACAACAAAGCGGAAATAAACCAATGAGATCAGCACTTTCCACCACCCCAGTTTCCAGGGGGAGCTCTGTGGCTCTCACTAACCTGCTGAGTAAGAGGCAAGGCTGAGCCAGGCCCAGCCCCTTGGTTCTGGGCCAGCCTTGATGAAAGCTCTGGCCACAGCACTGGAAGAGCCTCTTTATATTGTACCCATCTTTCCCCTGATTGGGAGCAGGGAGGACATTTGATAACCTCACCTGCCATGTTCTTATTTGTGTGCTTTGAAATAACATATATTAATACATATTTAATACATATTAAAAATAATCCATGCCCTTTGTAGAAAATGTGAAAAGTGCATGCATGCACCAAAGAGAAATCAGTCTCCCAAAACCTCATTATTCAAACAGACCCATGGAACACTTCACATTCAGATGTGATCCTTTTTTTTTTTAACTTCTTTACCATTTATTTTGGTCCCTCACATTATAAAAGTTTTTTCATGGCAGTGGTTCTCAATCTTCTTAACCCTATAGTTTTTTAAATTGTGATAAAATATGCATAAATAATGTTTACCGTTTTAGTCTTTTTTAAGTATACAGATTCAGTGCCATTAAGCACATTGACCTTGTTATGCAAGCATCACCGCTATCGGTCTCCAGAACTTTCTTATCATTCTAAACTGAAACTGTGTACCCATTAAATGATAACTCCCAGCTGGGCACAGTGGCAAAGTGTAATCCCAGCACTTTGGGAGGCCAGGGTGGGTTGGAAGTTCTAGACCAGCCTGGCCAACGTAGTGAAACCCTATCTCAACTGTAAAAATACAAAAATTAGCTGGGTGTCATGGCATACACCTGTAATCACAGCTACTTGGGAGGCTGAGATGGGAGAATCGCTTGAACCTGGGAGGTGGAGGTTGCAGTGAGCTGAGATCATGCCACTGTTCTTCAGCCTGGGCAAGAGTGAGACTCTGTCTCCAAAATAATAATAATTCCCTTCAGAGCAGTCTTTATTAAATGGATTATTATTTATTATGAGAGAGCAATTTTATTTAGTTGTACATTTACTTTTTAAGTATTTTTAAAGATATCATAGGTAGTTTGCTAATTTTAGAGGGAAATCGTGATATTTGTAAGTTACCACTAGTAGCCCAGCAAAAGTCTGGTTGCTTTTGGATACAGAAACTTAAGAATATACATTTTTAAATGTTGAAAATATAAATAATGAGCAAACATTTTAAAGTAAATAACATAATGAAGCATTAGTGATATCCCCACTATTGAGGAAAATAGCAAAGACATATCCAGATCCTGTATGAAAAACGAATATGAAGAGGACATGCGTTTCTTTTGGTGTGAGGCCAGAATCCCCACTCTGTGTGTGTGTCAAGGTATGTTAGCCCAAGAGCTTGCTAAGCAGGAAGGAAGTTTTCTAAAATCAGGAGAAGACAGCTGACATAAATTTCAGCCGACAGAATGGCATGGCTTTGGGCCCTGATGGACACTGGTTTCTCCTGTGTGTGTTCATGCAGAGGTTACTCATGCACACTTGATGTGACACTCTGCGCCTGCCTGGATGAGGGCCTGACCTGTGTGATGGAGAGAAGGACACTTAGAAGAGCCACTTTCTCATGAAATTCTAACCACCACTGTGACATCTTTTTTCTTTCTCAGTAGGATTCAAGCTTCCTAGAATTATTGCCTAAACCAGCAATTTTAAAGACCTGGAGTCTGGTTGGGACATTTATAATTTTAGAAGTGGGGAAGTGGAAGACTGTAAGGGACTGGAGGGGGTGTGCCCACCTTTGTCTTCCTAAGAGATGTAAAATGGTTAAGAGCATGAAACCAGGCCAGGCACGGTGGCTCACACCTGTAATCCCAGCACTTTGGAAGGCCGAGGTGGGTGGATCACAAGGTCAAGAGATCGAGACCATCCTGGCCAACATGGTGAAACCCCACCTCTACTAAAATATACAAAAACTAGTCAGGTCTGGTGGCATGTACCTATAGTCCCAGCTACTCGGGACGCCGAAGCAAAAGAATTGCTTGAACTCAGGAGGTGGAGGTTGCTGTGAGCTAAGATTGCACCACTGTATCCAGCCTGGTGACAGAGTGAGATTCTGTCTCAAAAAAAAAAAAGAACCTGGAAACAGACTTCCTAGGTTCACATCTTGGCTCCACTTGCTAGCTGGGTAAACTTGAGCAAGAAACCAATCTCTCTTCATCTCAGTTTCTTATCTGTAAAACACAGACAGCGCCTTAGATCAGGCTCCTTGTAAATAGACTTGGAGATGGAACCCTGTTTGCAGAAGGTTTGTCAGACAGCATGCTGTGGATACACCTGTAAGGAAGTGAAGTGGGCAGGACTGGACAGAGTAAGAAGCTGATGGCAGTGTGGTTGCAACTGAGGCTGCAGCTGATTCTGATAGCTCTGGAGCTGGGATGGTGCAGAGGCTGGGCCTAGGTGTCCTCTGTTCAGCTAGTCACTGGCCCTGGGAGCAGGTGTATCCTTAGGCAAGGCAGTTCCTCATGGTAGAGGGTAATTTGCAGTAAGGAACCAGGCTGGGACCCTTAGTAGCCAATATTCTCATGAGCTGGGGAATGATGGTACTTTGGGCCTGAAGAGGCCAAAATACTGGGCAAACCCCCAGTATCCCCTGTAGATAACAATGGGGCCTACCTTAAAGGGTGTGAAGATTAAAGAGGTTTATACATGTTGAGTGCCTGGAACATAGTATGTGCTGAGTTAGTGCAAGGATGATGAGGAAGAATGTATTTGGATACCAACTTCACAGTCCTCTGGACCCTCAAACACCTATAATTAATTTTCTAGGAGATTCCATAGTTGGTGGGTCGCCAGCCAGCTGCTTTAGTTAGATTCTTGCAGCTCTTGCTATCTCGGTAATTCACATTCTCACTTTCGTATGCACACAAATACACTCACATGCACACATGCACACACGTACCCCTAAATGTGTCGTCTATGGGTATTCATATTCATCATGTATGCAGCTATGTAGCAATGTATTCCAGTGGTTTTCAAACTTGTTTTTCAAAGGAGATTTTACCCAGAAGCTCACTATTCTTCATTGAATATTTATGTTAGTATTAACATTGCATTTAACATTACTTTTTTTTTTTTCAAATTTGCTCTTTGGAAGACTTTTCTGACTGTCCCTTTTGATTTAAAAATTAGTAAGCAAATTTTTACAGTAACAATGAAGAAGTGAAACGTTCATGGGAAACCTGAGTCTGAGCTCTCAGGTCCTCTCACAGGAGGCAGGTCCTGGAGGACAGCCTGGCAGCAGTGGTGGCTTTCCCAAAGAGCAATAGTGCCCAAGGAGAGACCATGGTAGCTGGTACCCAGACCCACCCTCTTTATTTTAATGTCGCATGTTTATTTGAATGTGCACTATAAAAATATAACTAGCATTTAAGGTAGCAAGATAAGCATTCTTTTTTCAGTTTTTTTTTAAAAGCAGATATTTAGTAAAGGAAAGCACAGATGGCGGGTGGATGTTGTGAAAACCATGAGGGTGGCACATGTATGACAAGGTTTGGGAGACAGTGACCTCCTTATTGCTTTATCTTAAAAGCCACTGTGGTTGTCCCCTTAAAAGCTTAAGAAATGTGTCAGAAGAGAGTGGGAAAGATAATGAGAGAGAGAGAGAGAGAGAGAGAGAGAGAGAAAGGGAGAGGGATCCGCTAGCAGCAGAACATTGATTTTCTTGGCCAGCTTGTGTAGTTACCAAAGCAGCAAACAGTACTGTGCTTTTTACGCATGAGGTTTTTGTGGTAGGGTTAATAGCCTTTTTGTTTAATGCCCTTTCACCTCATTCCCATGTTTTCAGTAATAAAAAATGGTGGCAGGCCAGTGAGTGGGTGTCCACTGAACAGGCCGGAATACTCTGAGTGAGGCTGGCTGTGGGGCCTTAAAAGCATGGCCCTCAGACCCCAGCAGCACAATGTGGAAATCCTTGCAGTCACCCTCTTTTGCAATCATTTTGACTCCAGTTAATTTGTTCGCTTGCCGCAGAGGCTTCTACTACCAACTCCTTGAGGGTAGGGTCTTTCTGAGATTCTTCTCTGTTTTCAGTTTCTAGCGCATGGCCTGGCCTGTATTTGAGGGTAATGAGCAGATACATCAGAGAGATGTTTATCATCATCCCTGTCTCCTACTTCTTGAATGTTTCCTCAGGGCTTTACACATAGTAGATACACAGAAGGACTGGCTGGCTGGTTGAATGGATGGGCAGATAGGTAGAGGGGTGGAGACATGGGTGGGTAGATGGTTGGAGGGGCAGGAATGTGAGTAGATAGTTGGATGGCTGAGTGGAAGGAGTGAATGGTGAATAGATTGATGAATATGTGGGTAGGTGGATAGATATAGATGGAAGGATGGATGGATGGATGGATGCATGTGCAGATAGGTAGATGGTTATAGATGGAGGGATGACTGAGTAAGGATGGATGGATGGATGGATGGATGGGTGGATGAGTTTGTGGATGGAAGGATGGATGAAAGGATAGATGTTTAGATAGATGGGTGGATATAGATGAGTGGATGTACGTATGAATGTGTGGGTAGATGAATGGATCCATAAGAATGGATGGATAGATGGATGATTATCTGAGTAGATTAATGGATAGGTAGATGGATGGATGGATGGTGGATGTGCTGGTAGATGAGTAGATACCAGGTAGCAGGTAGATAGCTAGGCAGGTTGGTGGATGGACATAGATGAATGGGTGGATGAGTTTGTGGGTGGAAGGGTGGGTAACTGAGCTAGTGAGTGTGTAAACACTAGACCTAGGAGAAGTAATTTCAGTTCATGTGTCTGCTGCATTTTAATCAAAGCACATTTCTCTAGAAGGATCTTCAGAGGCAGTGGCCCTGATATCTTGACTCCTTTTCTGTACAGGTCCTGACCTCTACAAAGTGTTTGCCACATTTTCTGATGTGAGGTCTCATCTTGTCATCTGGCTCATGGAAATATGTGCTTTATCTGATGCTTTTATTCCTCACTCACTCTTCACCCTTTCAGTGTGAAAGGGCCTCATTAAAATCCGTCCTCTACCCAGTTACTCTTTGAGAAAGTTCCTTGTTAGGGCATTTCTGCTGTGAAATGTATCACACCGACCCATGTGAGTGCCAACCTGAATGCTAAAGACTGTTGTTAGCAGATTTAGCCTAGAGATGTTTCAGAGTTGTCAGTTCTGATGTTCATAGGATTATATTTTCAAACATCATCACACATCCTCTATGACAGACTTGATTACTGTGATGAACTAGTTTTCTTCTTTTGAGAAATGTTCCAGTTGCAAAAATGATTCTGAAATTATTTAAGTAAAATTCTAGGCAAGACTGAAGTGATGCTCTTTCCTCTGGGCAGCTCATTTAGCTTGCTGGGGGAGGCAGCTTGGTGTGATAGGAAGAGCACTGGGCGTGGAGCCTACAGATCAAGGTTGCATGCTGTCCCCGATGCCTTAGCAGCTGGTGACCTCCGCAAGTCTCTGATCTTTGTGTTATCTTCTGTGAAGTAAGAATAATGACCAGGTACCCCTCACTGGGTTGCTCTGAAGATGAAATAAGGAAGGTGCACAACAAACCATAAAGTGTTATGGGTGATTGAAGGATCTGTGGTAGTAGAAGAAAGAAAGTCATACACAATATATATATATAGATCTCTTTTGTTGTTGTTGTTGTTTAAATAAAAGGAGAAATCAGATATTGACAGTGAAGAAATTAACTATATGTCCTAGGACCAATAACACACTCTTTCTGGGCCATGGAAGGTTTATTATCAGTGATGGACCCACAGGTAAAAACCTGGTACAACCACAGAGATGTGACCGTTTCCCTCTGCTCATTCATTTATTCTACAGACATTTACAACCACCTATAGTATGAGAGGCATGGGGTGGTGGCTGCTGGGGGTACAACTGTGAACAGGGCAGATGTGATCCCTGTACCCAGGAGGAGACAGACAAAAACAGATAATCACCCGAATAACCTTTTAAATATAAATTGTGAAAAGTGCTTTGAAAGAAAGTGACCGGGGTGCCTATAACATGGAGGCCTGAAGATGAAATAAGGAAGGTACATAACAAACTGTAAAGTGTTGTGGATGATTGACAGACTGAGGAACAGTAAAGCCTTCCCTGAGAAGGTGACTTTGAGTTGAGATTGAAGAACAAATAGGTGCTAACTAGGCAAAGTGGGTGGAAGGGCAGTCCTGGAAAAGGGAAGAGCAGGTGCAAAGGCCCTGGGGTTAGAGGAAGTGTGGCACCTTTGAGAAAGCCAGTGTGACTGGAATAGAGTGGGATGAGCCTGGAGTTGTAGGTGGAGGCCAGGTCATGTTGAACCTGTTATACTAAGACCAGTGGGACCCCATGGAAAGACATCTAGCAAGGGGGAAACCTGATTGCTGTTGTTAAGAAGCTCCCTCTGGCTGTGGTGGGAAAAGCAGGTCAGAGGGAAGCAACAGCACCTGCAGGCATCATCCGTCGCAATGAGAGTAGGTATAGAGAGGAGCAGGTGGACTCAAGGCACACTTCAGAGGAAAATTGGTGGGGCTTGGTGTTCACCAGTTATGATAAAAGAGAGAGGATGATGGAGGCTGTGCTCCTAATGCAGTCACTTCCCGTTTTGAACTTACTTCCCACTTTGAACTGAATGGTTCTCAAGTTATAAATACTGTGAACATGATATAGTAAATTAAAGAACATATCAATTGATTCTACCATATTTTTCATACTTCAAGCATCTGGATAATCTGAAAATTTACTTGGCAGCCTAGAGAAAATGGAATTTTCTTGGCAGCTATTTGGCCTAATCCCACAGGAGAACATTCCACCCATGCAGAAGCAAAAATCAGGTCCAGAAGGAGGTTTGGCAAATGCTCATTAAAAACTGAGACTATGGAGTGTGCAGAAGAGATCTGCTCAGAGCCTGGCCCTTTAGGCATCCGTGGTCTGTGGAGGCAAACATGATGCCAGTAGGCAGAACCCACTCCAGCCTCCATCTACATGTGAGGTTATACCAGCATTAAGAAAACCTCCTTGTGTGCCGCCCCTACCTACAGAACAGCATCACCTCCAGACCCACCCCCAGCAATTCCCCTAGTCTTGCCTGCGTCCCTGGAGGTATCTCAGAGTCCTCACAAACTGTCCTTGTTTGGCCTGGTGGCACAGCCTCCTTGGTAGCTCTTCATGGCCACAGCCACTTGTGGAGGCTCTCACCACCTTATTGGCAGATCTTTGTTCCCTGGTGCTCCAAAATGCATGGGGCTTATACAGGGCTACACTAACCTCAGTCTTCACTGGGGAAGAAGACCATTGTTACCCTTGCTGTATCACACTTGGTCAACTCAGCCCATTGATATATTGGAGTTGGTATGTATCAGCTGCTGAGAGCCGACTGTGCACATCTCCTCGCAACTTCTTGTTTTATGATGTTGTGCTAGTAGCTTGGATCGGCCATGCTGGGAATATTTACACCATGGTGATGGGTAAATGCTACAAATCAGAGCTTCCTCCTTCTCCCCTCAGATACCTTGTTGTTGAACCTCTACCAGCACATCACTGACTGGCCCATAGCTCAGCTGCTTGTGCCCCACCACATTCCCTAGGGTATTAGTCAGGGTTCTCTAGAGGGACAGAACTAATAGGATAGATGTCTATATAAAGGGGAGTTTATTAAGGAGTATTGACTCACACGATCAAAAGGTGAGGTCCCACAATAGGCCATCTGCAAGCCGAGGAGCAAGGAAGCTAGTCCGAGTCCCAAAGCTGAAGAATTTGGAGTCCAATGTTCAAGGGTAGGGAGCATCCAGCATGGGAGTAAGATGTGGGCTGGGATGCTAAGCCAGTCTAGTCTTTGCACATTCTTCTGCTTGCTTATGTTCTGGCTGCACTGGCAGCTGATGAGATGGTGCCCACCCAGACTGAGAGTGGGTCTCCCTTTCCCAGATCTCAGTCCCAGACTCAAATGTGGATCTCCTTTGGTAACACCCTCACAGACACACCCAGAAACAATACTTTGCATCCTTCAATCTAGTGAAGTTGACACTTAATATTAGCCATTACACCTGTGAGTATCATCTCTTTCTCTTCCACCTAGTCACTCTGTAAGCTTCAGCCCTGGTCCCTGGGGTCAGGACCACATTGTCCTCTGAGCTCCCACCTTCCATAGAAACATGCCCAGGTGCCATCACATTAAACATCATTTTTGTCTGGGGGCCATGGCCTCAGGAATCATCAGGCAGGAAAGAGAGGAAAGGTTGAAGTAGACATCAAAGAGGCCTTGAACGTGTTCTGTCCTCCATGGGCCTCAGTTTTCTGGGCCTAGAGGACCTGATATCCCCGTCTTCTTTCTCCTCAGTGCCCCAAGCTTAAGGAAATACTATGTAGTTCAGTCTTGAATATGTAGGAAAAACATGTAGGATGTTGCCTAATGTAGGGTAAAGGCTAGCTTGAAAAAGTCTTGAGGCTCAAGGCCTTAGAGTGTGTACAGTTACTTTTGATGACCTGCAGACTATAACTCTAGTATATTCTTAGTGGTAAATGTATGAAGAATGCAGTAATTTTATACATGTATATGTATGTATACATTCTTTACATAAATACATACATACATACATGTATGTATGTATTTACAGACCCATGGCATATAATAAAACAGTGACCTAGATTCTCAAGTGTGTGGGATCTTTAGAAGACATACATAGTGATAGGTTAATCCACATAACCACTGTCAATTCCCCTTCACTAATTGAGCAGAGCCCCTGCAGCATGTGCAGCTCTGCAATGCTTTACACCATGTACACAAAATTCCCTGTTATCCTCAAATCTAGTAATTCCATCAGCTAGCTTATGAAGAGCTGCTTCAGTAATCCATGTTTAATGACCTTAGCTGCTGGACAGATGTCCTGAGAATTAAAGTCTCCTGTGAACAGGGTATCCTGGGCTTCTAAACTCCAGTGTAAAGAAAGCATGTCCCATTTCTCTACACTTACCCAAAGTGATGGGATTTGGAGCAGACATCTAGCCTGGGGTCCTCTCCTTGGGCTCACACTGCCCACACCAGCCTTTATCAGTGATAGTGACCAGAACAGGGACCATGGGATTTATCTGACATGTCCTGGGTTGGACAGTCAATCAGTGGGCCTCACATGAGGCCGAGTTCTGTGCCTTAATTCATTGGTAGGATGGAGGAGATGGTGCCTGTCATGGTCAAAGAGACCCTTAGATCACTCAGGACTCTTGGGACTCCAAAATAATAGAAAAGAAAAGGTTTTATGATGAGAATCAACATTTACCAAGTCCCTGAAGTACTGAATTTCCTTGGAACAGGAAAGAGAGAGGGAGACGTGATTAGGACATGATTAGGACCATTTTATAGAAGAGAAAACTGAAGATCAATGGGTTATGTAGTTTGTCAAGTTCATGCAGGTGGGAAGTGCCAGGATCCTGGTTCTAATGGATCCCGCCTCTAATGCTGTTTGTTTTATACCCCTCTTCTACCTTCCCGCCCACCTCAGTGGGATTTTTTAGAACCAAAATTTGCACTGTCACGCCAGCCATGTTTCTATAGAAAGAGATATACAGCAATCATCCTCAACTCCTCCCTTCCGTCTGCCAAGCCCTGCTGACTCCACCCCCATGAAATTCCAACCACCACCCCTTTTTCTCTGTCCCCTCTGCCGCTCATTCTTCTGCTTGCTTTTGTTCTGGCTCTCAGTCTCACACTCACCAGATTAGCCTTCCTAAATAATCTCTGGCCACAGTACTCCTTATTAAAAACCTTCCATGAGCTGGGCACAGTGGCTTATGCCTGTAATCCCAGCACTTTGGGAGGCCGAGGCGGTGGATCACTTTGAGGTCAGGAGTTCAAGACTAGCCTGGCCAACATGGTGAAACCCTGTTTCTACTAAAAATATAAAAACTAGCCGAGCATGGTGGCGCATGCCTGTAGTCCCAGCTACTTGGGAGGCTGAGGCATGAGAATTACTTGAACCTGGGAGGTAGAGGTTTCAGTGAGCTGAGATCATGCCACTGCACTCCAGCCTGGACAGCAGAGTGAGATTCCATCTCAAAAAATAATGATAATAAAGTAAAATACAAAAATTAGCCAGACATGGTGGCAGATGCCTGTAATCCCAGCTACTCAGGAGGCTGAGGCAGGAGAATCACTTGAACCCAGGAGGTGGAGGTTGCAGTGAGATGAGATTACACCACTGTACTCCAGCCTGGGTAACAGAGTGAGACTCCGTCTCAAAAACAAACAAACAAAACCTTCCAGGGCTCTTCACTCCTTGGGATATAGCCTGGCATTTTAGGAACTCCACCACCAGGCCATACTTGTGTTTCCAGCCATTTCTCTGAATTCTGCTCCCACCCAGAAGGGATACTAGCTACTCTCCCACACATGCACCGGAATTTCCAACCTTCATAACTGTGATTATGTGGGGGTTTTTTCTATCACCTTTTCAATCATTAATTTATTCAACAAATAATTTTTGAGAACTTACTATGTGCCAAGTACTGTCCTGGGAGATAGGAAGACGGCTGTGAACAAAACCAAAACAAATCCCTTTCTTCAGAGAGTTTACAGTCTAGTGCCAGGAGGCAAACAATCAGTCCTTGCCATATTAAATGAGAAAATTATACAGTTTGTTAGAAGACAATGCTTGCTATTCCAAAAGAAAGAAATGTGTAGGAGGATGAGGAGGATCAGAAATGCTACCAGTGGATGGTGAGAAGAGAGAAGTTTTAAACAGGCTGGCCAGAGAAGGCACCTTTGGGTAGGTAACGTTTGAGAAAAGCATTGAAGGAGGTGAGGGAATGCATCATGCAAGTGAGTAAGTAAGAGTGAGCCAAGCGGATAAGCAGCCAGCCCAAAGTCCTAAGGTGAGAATATCTGCAGTTCTGGAGTGGGGCTTCCACTTCCCACTTCCAGCCAAGACGGAGGAGTAAGAGGGACCAGATTTACCCTCCTGCCATAAACAAGTTAAAAAAAAAAAATTCCAAATACTGTGTGAAATGACAGTTTTCAGACATGGGCTACAAGCAGCAGAGGAGAGTGACCCCTGAGAGGAGGAGCACGAAGGAAGTAAATTTATGATTGCCCAGATGACCATCTGGAGGGTTTCCAGCACAGGAAGGGGGAACCCAAACAGAGCCTGACAGTCTTACTGAGTTGCAGAGACAGAGTTGAGAATTCAGAGATGAAGGAGGCAGAAGTTTGCAGGCAGAGTACTAAAGAAGAGAGCTGCATGGAGGGCGCACTGTGCAGATCATCAGAGCGATGTGCTCACACCCTCAGCTGAGTACTGCCTGGGACACGTAGGCAGGAAAGCACTTGAGACCAGGGAGAGAACCAGCAGAAAGGAACAGACAGGCAGAAGGATTCTCACAGCTCGGGCAGGACCGGGAACAGTTAATGTTCCCACCAGCTTGGGTCGGAAATTTAATAAATCACAGGGAGAATACTCAGAAGGGGGTTATCTCAGGAGTGGGGTGAAATGAACCCTAGAATAAAGGCAGCTCTGGTCCCACCTAAGAAAGCTTAAAAGCAAGACTCAAAAGGGTCAAACTCCTTTCAAGTAACTTAATTATATCCCAGACAAAACAAGAATATTTCAAGGAATATTTTTAAAAAGCTAACACCCAACGAAGGGTCCGACATCCAGTGAAAAATTACCAGGCAGGCAAAGAAGTCAGAGTGTATGGGCATGACAAGGGAACCAGTGTAGCTGGAATGGCGTCAGCAAGGGGGAGGGAAGTTAGAGACAATGTCAGAGAAATCTCCATTGCATCCTCCCAGTAAGCCACTTAAAAGGCCTTTGGCCAACTTAGGAGTCAAGAGAAGTTATCTGTTTTCTTGCCTCTCCTTCCATACTGAAAATCTCCCCTGCTTTGTTCTGAAGCCCCTGGGAGGACATTGAATGAGTGGCTTGTCCTCAACAAGCTTTGGTCCTGTCTTTCTGTAATCCACTGCCTGAAAGATGTGTGACCTTGGAAAATCTTCCTAACCACCATACCTTGTTTGCTTGTTTGACTAAAATTAATAATTGTGTATCACCTACTTCTAACGAGAGTTTGAAGCAGTTTTTAATAAAAAGCATGTATACAGCCAGGCCACTGGAATAGAAGTCTGAAATCTAAAACCATAAAATGTGAGGACAAAACTATATACCAAAAACTGGCCAGGCATGGTCACTCACGCCTGTAATCCCAGTGCTTTGGGAGGCTAAGGTAGGTGGTTCACTTAAGGTTGGAAGTCCAAGACCAGCCTGGCCAACATGGTGAAATCCATCTCTACTAAAAATACAAAAATTAGCCAAGCATAATAGTACATGCTTGTGAACCCAGCTACTCAAGAGGCTGACACAGGAGACTCGCTTGAACTTGGGAGGTAGAGGTTGTAGTGAGCCAAGATCATCTGGGCAACAGAGTAACAGTCTGTCTCAAAACACGCATATGCACGTGCATACACACACCCCTAGGTGAGTTTTTAATTTAATCATGAATTAAATTGATCTGCTTGCCATGTGACAGAGACAACCTCAGTCTCTTCATCCATAAAATGGAATCAATGATCTTTACCATCCTACCCAGAAAGCTGCCTCAAGGATCACCAAGGATGTGGATGAGAATGTGGATGAGAATGTATCATTCAGGACCCTCCCGGTGCAAGTAATAGGAGACTGTACACTTCAGCAAAGATAACAGTAAAGTCTGGGATGAGGTTTCTCCAGCTGTCCATCTCTGGATCTGCTGTCTCCTGGGCCAGGTCCATCCTCAGCCTCTGCACAGTTGCTTCTGCTTTCCATCATGTCAGCACCAAGTCCAGCAAAAGAGGGAACCCATTTTCCTAATAGCATCAGTGAAATCCCTGCTAGTCCCGTTAGTTTTGATTGGCTGGCTAACTGGGGTCATGTGCCCATCCCTGAACCAATCACATAGCTTGAGAATAGGCGGTATTGTTTGGCTTAGTCTCAGTTATGTGATCTATCCCTGCATAGAACCAGCTTCACAGAACTTTGAGGCTGAGCATGGGGCCAAGTGGGTCTCTCTGTTGTCTCTCACCTTTTCTCATTCCATACACGCATTTTTTGCCCTGCTCTGGTGCTCTGGGAGGCACCATCCATTCCCATGGATGACATCCCATTTTCTGGTTTCTAGTTCAATAGAGGCAAGAGATTGGAATCCAGGAGGAAGGAGATAGGGCAGGGTTCAGCCTTTGCCTTCCTCCCTGCTTTGGGACTGCATCTCCTGAAATAGCTGTGCCCCTCCATGGCTATGGCTTCTCTCTCCCACTTTGATGAATCTCCAGTGACACTGTTTCCTCCTTCTCCTCTGAGGTGTGGAGCAGCTCCTGCCACTGCTAGGGCACATCATCTTCGCTGTCTACTCACTTAATCTGCCCCCTACTCTGAGAATAGTTTTTAATAAAGTCTCTTCTTTTGAGCCATCTAGGATGAATTATATTTCCTCCTGTGGCCCTGCATTAGTTATCTGTTATGTCGTTAACAAATGATCCCAATGTGTAGTGGCTTAAAGCAACAATACATATTTATTATCTCACATAGTTTCTGTGGGTTAGGAATTCAGGAGTGACTTAGCTGTAAGGTTCTGGCTTGGGGTCTCATATAATGCAGGCAAGATTTCAGTGGGGACTGCAGTCATTCTAAGGCTAACTAGTGCTGGAAGATTAGATTCCAAGATGTCTCTCACAAATGGCTGGCAAGCTGATGCTGGCTATCAGCAGGACTCAGTTCCTCATCATGTGGACCTCTCCACAGGGCTGTTTGAATGACCTCATGATACGGTGGCTGGCTTTCATCAGCATGAGTAATCCAAAAGAAAACAACTGAGGCTGCAGCACCTTTTTATGACCTATTCTTGGAAAGCACACATTGGCGTTTCTCTAGAAATATCCTACAATTTACCCAGGGAAGCCCTGTTCAATGTGGGAGGGGATGAATTTGGTTGTGACCACCAGGAGGCAAGAGTCATTTGGCGCCATCTTAGAGTGTGGTTATCACAGACCCTGACTGATAAAGAGTCTCAATTAAAACCATCCAAAAGGGGATGGGTTGCTGAGCAAAAAAAAATAAATGTGCATTCTGAAGTGCACTGGCAGCTATAAACCAGGTACAAGTCCTATAAATACAAGAAACTGTGACTCTTGAGTTCTCTAGCAGGTCCCATAAGTTGAGAATGGTCTTAAAAGAGCCAGAGTAAATGGGAATGAGAATGCCACTAAGCCCAGGCCAGGGGTGGGAGGGGAAAGGAAAGAACCCATTTGGTTCCTTTATTCATCCTCCCTAGCTTCTCCAGACCTTGCTCCAGCCTGAGACACTTGATTGTGTTTGTTCCTAGTCTGCTCCTAACATCTCACAACCTTCATTCTGGTTTCTGCTGCTAGAAGAACCTCCTGACCCTCCTTCAGGCAAACCCCAGGGCCATCAAGGCAGCAGCCCTGCCTTCCATTTCTCTCTTTTTTGCTAACACCTGTCTCTTTTGTTTCTTTGTTTTGTTTATTCTGTCACCCAGGCTGGAGTGCAGTGGCACAATCTGCTCACTGCAACCTCCACCTCCAAGGCTCAAGCGATTCTCGTGCCTCAGCCTCCCAAGTAGCTGGGATTACAGGAATAGGCTACCACACCCAGCTAATTTTTTTGTGTTTTTAGTAGAGACAGAGTTTCAACATGTTAGCCAACCGGGTTTTGAACTCCTGGCCTTAAGTCGATCTGCCCATCTCTGCCTCCCTCCCAAAGTGCTGGGATTATAGCATGAGCCACCACACCTGGCCTGCTAACACCTATCTCTTAATGGAAGATATTTTAGCTGATGGAATATTTTTAGGCTTAGTCCATGAAACCAAGTGAATATTTCCCCAAACCCCTTATGGAGCCATCTGGGTTTCTAGTTAGGGAGTTGAGCCAAAAGGGAGAATGGGTCCTCAATCAGGCATGCCAGGGACACCTGCCTGCCAGCCCAACCCACTGTTTCCAAGGTTGGGGGCACAACTGGTGACTCATCAGACTCAGAGCTGAGCACTTCGAGGTCCAGGAGAGCCTGGGAGATTGTCCCATCCAGTACTCCTTGCCCTCGCTCTACCACACATGCGTGCATACACACACTGGCAGGTGCAGGCTCACACACACCATTTTGCAGGTGGAGAAACCTAGACACAGAGCCAGCATGCCATCTTGGGATTGCTATTTCAATGCCCTTTCCACCACTCTATGCTTTAAGTCCCGAATAAGTTATGTATCATACTGTGCAGACTCTGAGTAGGCAAAGCTGCATGATGTTGTTTGACTAAGCATGACCTATAAAGGGGATGGATGCCCTAGCAGGAGGCCCCCTGCAGCTGACAGTGTCCACACTTTGGAGCATGGGATTCAGGGCCTGCCTCCCCACCCCTCATGTGCCAGCCTTCTCAGCTCTTCACAGCCCTGTGTATTTCCTCTCCATTTCTTCATTCGTTTGTCCATCTGTTCACCTGCAACTATCTATGGAGCACCTACTATGAGCTAGGTGCATTTCTAGCATTAGAGTACAATTGTGAAAAAGCAGACAACCTCATCCTCCAGTGCCGCCTCCTACATGAAGCCTTCCCAGACCTGCTCTGAATGAGTAAGCTAAGCCAGAACAGGCCTACAGCCAACCCAGGGTGGAAATACTACTGTGCTTCTCCCTCCTTTCCTGCTAGTGTTGGAGGGGAAGTAACTGGCTTCAGAGTTCTGCAGACCTGAGCTCGGATCCCAACTCTGCCACTCATAGTCATAGCTGCGACCTTGTGACTCAGTGACTCACCTGTCTGAGCCTCATTTTTGTCAACCAGGAAATGGAAAGGTGGGAATATTTACTAAGCCCGTGGCCCACCTGGTTTGCCCAGGTTGGAGCCTTTGAACACCAGAGAAGCCTGATTAAATATGCCTTGCAATAGGAACAGAGCCATGGAATGCCTGTTTGCTCTGCATGTTATACCTAGAGCCCAGCACAGTACCTGGCCCAGAGGAGACTGATCCCAAAAATGTGATGAATGAATGAGTGCACAAATGACTGACTGAATGAATAAACACATGTACAAAGCATAGACCTCAATTCGGGTTGGTTTCCGCTGCCCTAAGGTAAAGTCTAGGTTTGATTTTATTTTGTTTAACCTCCTTCAGATACAGAGAATTGAGTTCGTTTTAGTCATCAGTTCATGGCAATTAACATCACTGCTTCAGGAAAGACTTGGCTGTGTTACATTCATTCAGTCATCCATTCATTCCTTTTCATCTCCATTTCTCACTGCCATTCCCTATGTCTGTCTAATTGTACCTTTTTTTGGTATGTAGTTTTGCAAAATATGTTATTATTTTGTGTGTGTTTTTTATCTATGTAAATATATTATATGTATATAATATATATCCTCTTTTTTCTTCCTTTTCATTAAGTAGTGTGCTTTTAATATCCATCCTTCCATTACATCTAATCTACTAGTTATGATTCTCTCTAGGTCACCTCCACCTCTCTCTCTCTCTCTCTCTCTCTCTCTCTCTCTCTCTCTCTCTCTCTGTCTCTCTCTCTCTCTCTCTCTCTCTCTCTCTCTCTCTCTCTCTCTCACACACACACACACACACACACACACACAAAACACATGCAGCTGCATTGAGCAGCCTTCTATACGTCTCCTTAATTAGAATTTCTTAGGCTGTATCCCAGGAGTAGAATTCTGGGTCAAAGAGTATGTGGACACTTAATTTGACTAAGTAGTGCCAGATGCTGTCCCAAATGGCTGCTCCCATGACATCCCACCAGAAGTGCCTGAAGCCCCTATGTCTCTGTCTTCACCAGTACTGAGAATTGTTTGTATTTCTAAATGTTGTCATGCATTAGATGTAAAGAAACATCACTTTAATGTTCTCTAATTTTTAATGATATTGAGCATCTTTTCATGCACCTACTGTCTGCTGGTTTTTCTCATTCATAAATTGCTTGTTCAGATGCTTTGCCCGTTTTTCTGATGGGGTTACTGTCTCTATGTTGTTGATTTTCAGGAGCTCCATGGATGATTTGGGTCTTAAGACCATGTTGATTTTATTTATTTATTTATTTTGAGACGGAGATTCACTCTCGTTACCTGGGCTGGAGTGCAGTGGCGCGATCTCGGCTCACCGCAACCTCCACCTTCTGGGTTCAAGCAATTCTCCTGCGTCAGCCTCCTGTGTAGCTGGATTACAGGCACGCGCCACCATGCCCAGCTAATTTTTGTGTTTTTAGTAGAGACGGGGTTTCACCATGTTGATCAGGATGGTCTCGATCTATTGACCTTGTGATCCACCCGCCTCAGCCTCCCAAAGTGCTGGGATTATAGGCATGAGCCACTGCACCCAGCCCATGTTGATTTTAGACCTTACAAATGTCTTCTTTCATTCTGTCATCTGTTGACTTTGTCCACGATGTCCTTTGTCTAAAAGAAATGCTCAATTTTGATATAATCAAATTAGTCAATTTTTGGTGTAACGGTTTATGCTTTTGAAGTTTTGTTTAAGAAGTTCTTCCTTGCCACTGGGTTTCGAAGATATTCCCCTACATTTTCTCCTATTAGCTTTACCTTTCTCATTTAAACCTTTACTTGGTCATGGGTCCTCTCTTTATGGAGTTAGGTATGCATAAGTTTTGCTTCCCTTTATATAGTCAACCAGTTTTCCAAATATCATCTGTTAAATAATTAAACATTCTTTTGATTTTTGGTGCCACGTTTTTGGAAATTAAATTTCCTTCCAAAAATGGGTTTATCTACCCTTTATTCCAGAAGTTTTCAAACTTTCTCAGTTTAAAGCACCCTTAGTGTCTCAGTAATTTTTTCATAGCATTTTTTCACACAATATTTTTATCTCTAAGCCAAAAGAAATTCTCCAAGTTTCTAATCTGTTAGGTCTAAACAACTAAATAAATATTTAAATCCTAACAACTTAGTAGCCATTTGAAAAAATAATGCACAGAAATTGAAATAAAAAATAAAGTTTTAATTTTATTCCTGAATGACTACAATTCCTTACTAATGGAAAAGGAGCCTGTTCCTACTGGAATAGGGAGCTAGACAACTTCTGAAACCTTGGAATAAGATTGCACATTGTTCCGTGTTCCTCGTCGATTTTTATACATACTTGCTTTTTATCACAGCAACCACTAAAACCCAGTTTCACAAAGATGTGATGTCATCAAAACGATGTGTTACAATCTAATGTTGAGACTGTGAATTACTTCAAGCTAGTAGTTCACATGGTGTGGGGATCAATGTTAAATATCACTGTTTCCCTTGGAAATTGAAAATATGCAGGCCAGGCACGGTGACTCACTCCTGTAATCTCAGCACTTTAGGAGGCCAAGGCAGGTGAATCACCTGAGGTCTGGAGTTCGAGACCAACGTGGCCAACATGGTGAAACCCTGTCTCTACTAAAAATACAAAAATTAGCCAGGTGTGGGGGTGCATTTCTGTAATCCCAGCTCCTCAGGAGGCTGAGGCAGGAGAATTGCTTGAACCTGGGAGGTGGAGGTTGCAGTGAGCCGAGATTAAGCCACTGCACTCCAGCCTGGGCAATAGAGTGAGACTCTGTCTCAAAAATAAATAAATAAAATAAAACATGCTACAACACCCCCTGTGAGTTCACTGTGGTACCCTGGGGCACCTCAAGGCCCAGTTTGGGAACTATGGTCCTGTTCTCTTCAGCTGGTTTGTTTTTGAACCAAAAGCATCCATTGCTGTTAGTGTGGCTTTCTAGTATGCCTCAATATCTGGCAGTGCAAGAGATCTCCTCTTTCCATTCTTCGTTGGTGTGACTTTGCTACAGGCCTTTCTTCATCTGCTCCCTGCCTGCCTCCAGAGCTTCATCTCTCTTCTGCAACTCCGCAACCTAGAACTGTTTTTGCTTCCTACTCTCTGCCTGCTTTCTTACCTCTACGCCTTTACACATGCAATTCCCTCTTCCTGGCACACTCTCACCATCCCCAACCTTCTCTTTTGCCTGGCAATCTCTCTCCCTAGTGCTCCTGGGCTCACTTGAGAAGCCCTCTCTCCAGGAAGCCCTCTGTGAGCCTGGGCTGGATAGATACCCTACAGCCCAGGCCCTCTGCAAACCAGGACACTTGTGCCTTTGAGCTATGGTTATCTATAGGTCTGTCTCCTCCACTAGACTATGGACTTCCTGAGGGCAGGTACTAGGTCTTGGGGATTGTTTTATCTCTAGTACCTGGCCTAGTCTGATGCACAGTTAGTGCTCAACAAAGAAGTATAAATTCCCCGCCACACACATTTTTGATGAACCCAGCACTTTAGTCTTCTAAAAGCCCTGCACATGCCTTTGCTCCTCCCTCCAGCCTGAGAGCAGGGATGAATGCAGCTGCTGGGGCTCTGGCAGCAGAGTCAGTTGAGGCCGGCTGAGGCTGGCATTCCAGTTAGGCCAGGCTCCAGATGGGCTGGGGCTGAGCCAGGCATGGAAGAACAGAGGGGGCTCCTCTGCTGGCTGGAGTCCACCAAGGACTCGCATATCCAGAGGGGTAAGGAGGGCCAGGTCTGGGGAGCTAGTGGGTCCCTGAAGAGCCTGTGGCCTCCCCTTCCCTGAGGCAAGAGTCCAAGAGCCCTTTTTGCTCTTCCTTTCCCTTCATTACTCCCCTAACCCCACTGTCCCTATTTCAGACTTTCCAAGCCAGAGAGTGTCTATAAGATTTGGAGAGCCTCCTGCCTAACCCAGCATCTTACAGGTTACCTGATTCAGCTGCTGGGAGCTTGGAAACGTTGTCAGGAGGCTCCATCCCTCAGTTCAGGGATGCCCACACTAACCTCAAGACTTCTCCAAATTCCTGGAGGACTGGTGCTCTCATGCCCCTGCCTCTGATGAATTCACTCGGGAGTTGGGCCACTGCCTGATCCCTCAGGTGTTCTTCCACTCTGAGCCACATTGATTCATGCAAGAAATGCAGCCTCCTTCTTTATCTCTACACCCATGCAAAACAAAACACAAAAACTGTCCTCTCTGACAAGGCCTTGTGAGGGGATATCAGTGAAGATGTGGGGGGCCAGGCAGAGCTTGGTTGTATAAGAGAAAGTAATTGGAATGACATCAAGTTGAATATGAGAAACTCCTGACCTGGGCCCTCCCCAGCCACCTTTGGGTGGTCTCTACCTCCCACTCCTCTTTGCTTAATGGTCTGTGCTTTTGAAGTTTTGTTTGAGAAGTTTTTCCACTCCTCTCAGGCCCTGTCCTCAGGAGGAAAGTGAACTCTAGCCTATTTTCTCAGCAGACTGGCTGGCCGCCCCCAACTGACCGGGTATTCCTACCCAGAAGCACATGGAAGTTCTTTCGTTCCCCCCAGGAGACACGAAGATTGTCTGCTCTTTAAGAGGAATTCTGGGCTCAGCTTAGATCATATCAACTTCATCACCTTATACCCTGGGAAAGACTGCAACCAATGTGACTGGGAGATCCCAGAGTAAAACCCAGGAGGCCCATCTCCCAGCAGGGCACCCTTTCTGAGTCACCTGTCCCCTGAATCACCAAATCTTGTCCATTTGTCCTTTTATATTTCTCTGATCTGCATCTTTTTCTCTTCCTGCCTGAGCCCCCTTGCCTGGCACCTGGACTGCTGCTGCACCAGCTGCCTAATTTGAGCCCTGCCCTACCCCCCACCCCTGGGTCAATCTGCAGCCCACCCTGGCTTAAAGTGAAGATTCCAAGAGATTGAAAATTACATCTCTCAGACTTTCAGGTCAGCTGGTCAGCAATTTGGTTTTCCTGGCGGAGACTAATCTATTTAACAAAAATAGAACCTACAGTAAAGCAAAAATGAAATACTTATAATCGTAGGGACGCTTGCATTTGCAAATGACCAGAAAAGAAGAAACCATGGGTGGGGGTGGTGAGGAGCCTAGGCAGAGGCTTGGTGATGCACGGCTCTATAGCTACAAAGCTCCCTTGGCTCAGCCACCCACCCAGGAACCTGGGCAAAGATGCCACTCATTGCTTCAGCCAGTTCTTCTGCCAACTGTATAGGCACCACCAACCGTCTGCCCAAACCAGAAAGCTGGGAGCCATTCTTTGCCTTCACTCCTCACTTCCAGGCTGTCTTTAAGGCCTGTTGATTCCACCTCCTTCATACACACACACACACACACACACACACACACACACACACACACACAGTCTTCTAAAAGCCCTGCACATGCCTTTGCTCCTCCCTCCAGCCTGAGAGCGTGTGTGTGTGTGTGTGTGTGTGTGTGTGTGTACTTATTTTTGAGTCAGAGTCTTACTCTGTCACCCAGGCTGGAGTGCAGTGGCGTAATCATGGCTCACTGCAGCCCTGACCTCCTAGGCTTAAATAGTCCTCCCACCTCAGCCCCCCAAGTAGCTGAAACTAGAGGAGTGCACCACCATGCTTGGTTAATTTTTCATTTTTTGTAGAGACAGGGTCTTGCTATGTTGTCTAGGCTGGTCTTGAACTCCTGACTCAAGCCATCTCCCACCTTGGCATCCCAAAGTGCTGGGATTACAGGTGTGAACCACCATGCCTAGCCTCCCTCCCACCTCATGCACTGTCTACATTGCTTCATCCACATCATCCTCCTCTCTCATGGATTCCACAGCTTCTCAGTGGCTTCCTTGCTTCCAGTCCTTCGCCCATGCCCATCCACTTTCCACACAAGGGCTTTTAGAAGAGCACATTGGACTTGCTACCTCCTGGCCAACATCCCTTCGGTGACCCCTCATTTCAAACATAAGGTCCAAAGCCCTGCTTGATGTGGCTCCTGCATCCCCTGCCTCCCACCAGCCTGCCTACCCCATGCACACCACCCACAACAACCTCACCCTCCTTATAGTCCTCCAAAGAGCCACACCATCTCTTGCCTCTAGGCTTTGCATGCACTGTTTCCTCTGCCTAGAACATTTCTTCTCCCATTCTCTTTGCCTGGCTAACATGGTCATTCTTCTTTGAACCCCTAAGCCCCCTCTCAAAGAGAGGTGCCTTCCTCTGTGCTCCCAGCCCTCTGTACCCACTCTATCCTAGCAACTCTCACATTACCTTATAATAGTCTTACAAAAAAAAAAAATCCTGTCATCTCTGTTAAACTGGGAGCTTCTAAAAGACAAGGATTTTGGCTTTTGTAACACTGCAGGGTCTAGCGTGCCGCGTGCTGGAGCAGGTACTCAACAAACGTAGTATGTGGCCAGTCGCCCCCTCATTTTATCAATGAGGAAACTGAGGCCCAGAAAGGGGAAGGAACACAATCATGAGCACACATAGAGTTGGGGATGGAACTGGGACTAGAACCCTGAACTACCCACTGTAAGTCTCAAGCCCTTTCTGGTTTAACTGTGAAGGAACAGTATTAGCCAGCATCACTGGGCCCTTGGGATGCAGGTCCCCAGGGCCCAGCAGCCTTCGGGCATCTCAAGCTCCCAACCTGTGGTCACCATCAGGCCTCTGTGACAAGCAGCTCCTCCACCTCGGGCCACTCTGCATGTCTCTCAGTCCTCTCACCCTGGGGAGCTACTTGAGCAATGCTCTTGGGCAGTTCCTTCTCTCTTCTTCGTGGCTCTTCCTGAGAGATCCTGCTCCATGGCCCACCAACACTGGGGAACCCAGTCCATTCAACTCCACTCAACTCAATGCAGCTTAACAAACAGTCCTGCATCCTGCTCCTGCCTAGCCCTTGAAGAGGAAGGAGCACTTTCCTGACCTCAGAAGCTTCATCGGAGGCAATTACCATATGCAATTCAGGGTGTGGATGAAGGGGCCAGGAGCACTGCCAATGCCAAAGAGGACATGAGCAGGGGAGGCCACTTTAATTGGGACCTGACATAGGAGGCTCGTGCTTAGAGGACCGAATCCCAAGACCACATGGTAGATGGAGAGGAGTCCAGTCTGAAAAACAGAAGCCACCCTAGGCATTTCAAACAAACAGGGGATTTAATGCAAGGGATTGTTGAATAGGTGATGGGGGAAGAAGGAGTGCCTAAGGAGCACTGAGGCAGTCAAGGAATACCAGCTGCAGAAAGAAACAGTTACTGTCCTTCGGGCTAGCAAAATGAAAGGACAGAGATGAGCTTTTCAGGACCCAGGAGCTCAGAGAAGCCCTGCACAGCTGGTATTCCGATCCCTGAAGAGGGACCTGACTGCCTGATGTCTCCTGGCCCCTCAAAGGGGCATAGCAGGGCTGGTGCTGAAAGTGCAGAAAGCAGCTGGAGGCAGGACCCTGCCTGACAGGAACAGGAGAGCAGGGACCCCCCATTCTCCCCTTCCACTCTACCTCAGACCTTCCTGTTGGCAGAAGCTGGCAGGAGAGAGTCTGGGAGATGTGGCTTGTGGAGCCCTGGCCCCAGCATCACAGAGCAGGATAGAGAAGGGAGGTTTGGGAGCTCAGAGACAGTAGGTAAATAATCGACACAAGCCCCTTCTCTCCAGCTAGTCCCACTCTGATTTGCGGCCCCCTCCCTTGTTTCTGGGAAGAGATTTTCAGCTACTTGTGCAGGTGAAAACAGGGCATTTTGCATTCACAATCTTAATTGGAAGAGAGAACTGGCTGGTTATGGGTATGCTGGAGCCAGCTCCTGCCGGCTCCAGAGAACGCTGAGAGCCAGTTGTTAAATTATCAGGAATTTGTGAGCCAGCTGTTAAATCATTGATAGCTTGAAATCCACCATGGTGGGTGTATTTACACCATGGAAATTGGCAAACACTACAAATCAGAGCTCTTTTTTTCCCCCCCAAAGAGCCAGCTGTCAAACATTTACCAACGCGTCCCTGACTACCTATCTTTCCTCCTCTGCCTACTCCTGCTGTACCCACGCATCATCCCCAAGCCCAAGGTCACTTGGTACTTACTCCAGTCTCCTGCAGAGAGCTCATTTTCTGATCAATGACTGCTTCTTGCAAAGAGGAGGGAGGGCAGTGTATTGTTAGGAGCATGAGCTTGAAGTTGACACAAGTGAGGTGAGTCCCATTTCTTTTCCCTACTAGTTATGTGACCCTAGGCAAAGTCCTGACCTCTCAGCCCCTTAGTTTCCAGTTTCCTCATCTGTAAAATGGAGATAATAATACATACCTCATTCCATTGAGTGTGTTGTTGAGAATCTATTAATAAAGGAGAACCTCAGAGGAACAAAATCTTAAATAACATACACAAATGTTTCAGCAAAGCTAAAAGTAGTTTGCACAATATTATCTCTGCACGCTTTGCAGAGGGAAGCCTGCGAACAGAGATGAAAAGGCCCTTGCCCCAACTTCCTTTCCCAGAAAATGGCCAAGTTCAGCCTGAATCTGTATCTTCTGATTCTTTGTTTATTACTTTTTGTTATCCGAATTTGAGGGGGAAATGTGCTTATGTTTGCACAGATAAAATAGTAAAAAAATTAGTGAAATAATTAGTAAAAAAATATTTTTGCCTGTAAAATAGGCCTCCTAAAACATCTTTTAAAAAAAGCTTTTAATAAAGTTTTCTTGTTACTAAAATAACACCCATTTATTATAGAATATAGGTAAAGTATTAAAAAGTAAAAAGAAGAAAAAGCCGTAATCTCACTATCCAGGACCAACCAGTGTTAACATTTTTACTTTGTGGGGGTAGTTTTTACGTAATTGTGAGTATACTGTGTATACAATTTTTATCCTGTCTTTTTTTAAAATTTTTATTATCCATTATTGTATTAGGATAAATAACACTAGCTGCTGTAACCAAGTTACCTGAGAATCTTGGAGGACTAACACAGTAAAATTTTATTTCTTACACGAAGTCAAAAGGAGGTGCTTCTGGTTGGTAGACAGCCTTTCCACATGATCATTCATGGCCCCAGGCTCCTTAGGCTCATGTCCCCACTGTTAGGCTCATGTCCCCACTGTTCCTTAGGCCTCAGGGTTCTCTGACAGATCCTATCAATCTGGTTGACAGAGGGGTAAAACGAGGAAGCATGAAGGATCCAAATCTTGTGAGAGGTTTTCATGGGCCAGGCCTGGAGTACCATGTCACTCCACCCACATTCCATTGGTTAAAACATTAATCGATAAAATTACTAGTCAGTTAAAAAAAAAAATCTATTTCAAGAGGGAGTATTAGTTTATTGCTGATGATGTTGCTATGTTTGCCTTTAAAATGTGCCTCCTATAACATCTTTTTTTTCAAGTTTTTAATAAAGTTTTCTTGTTGTTAAAATAATACCCATTTATTATAGAATATAGGTAAAATATTAGAAAGTATAAATATAGGTAAAGTATTAAAAAGTCATATGGCTGCACGCAACCATCAGGGAACCTGGAAAATGTAGTCTGGCCATATGCCTAGGAGGAAAAGGAAATGAATTTGGTGAACAACTAGCCAGTGACTGGCACAACTGCAATATCACTTGTTCCAACCTTTTATAACTTTTATAATATCATGCTTAGGTCAAGCCACCCCCTCATTAAAACCCTTCAGTGGCTCCTCTTGCATTCAAAATGAAGCTCGGCATCCTTGGCGTGACTGAAGGTTCTGCATGGCCTTGCACCCGTCCACCTTGCCATCACATTTCTCTCTCAGCTCCTCTTCAATGACTGCTTACAGCTTTGCCAGCACTGTTTCAGGTCCTCTGATTTCTCAATCCGTTTCCTGCCTCAGGACCTTTGCACTTGCAATTTCCTCTTTCCAGGATGTTCTCCCTCTCGCTGTCAGCTCAGCCAGCTCCTTCAGGTTTCAGTGCAAATGCCGCCATCCTTGAAAGACCCTTCTTGGCCCCTAGTCTAAATTAGGGTCTTCCTGTAGTTTTCTCTCTTGGCACCCTGTTCTTTACCTTTATGTTACTGATCACAGTTTGTGATCCTCTGTGTGTTTATTGCTTATTGTCTCTCTCTCCCACCAGATCCTACACTTCCTGCAATCTATGACCATGTTTGCTCACTGTTTAATCTGGTGTCTGCCTGGCACATCAACGGAGACCAGTAGGACTTGCTGAATGAATGCATGTATCCTAATATTTCATCATGTGTCTGTATTAAAATTTACTCCACTCTTCTTCTACTCCTTAAACGTTCATTCACGCCTGATAGTTTGCTGTTCTAAACAAGCCTGACTCTCTCATTATAACAAGTGGAAGGAAAGAGAGGGAGTTGCTCCACCCTTCCTGGGCCATCCACCCAGCCATCTTCTCTGGGTCCCCGCTCCCCTCCATGGCACATAGCCCACCTTAGGCCACCATATGCTTTGTGGATGGTCACTACTTGCATCCTCTGGGCTGTCTGGTTATGGTCCCTCAGAAAGATGCCCCTGCATCCTTACTGCCCATCTGCCGAAGACTGACAGTGAAACAGACCCTACCCCCCATTCTGCTCCTTCTCTCAGTTCCCTGCAAACCTACTGCTCTAGGTTCTATGAGTGCATCAAACATTTCTGAAGGCTTGGGTCTAACAAAAGAATTTTCGGTGTAGGAAAATATTTTAAATTTTGTGCAAAATATGGCCTCTCTTATAGCTCAAGGGACATATGGAAAAAAAGAATATTTTTTAATCTTTACAGAACATGTAGGTGGATGTACTCAATTATTTGTCTCTCTTTTACATCATGCCATCCCTGTGGAAACAGAGGGCACCTTCTCCTTCAGGCCTGCATCATGCAGATCTCTACTCTTTATGCAACACCTGACAAGCAACTTAACCCCGGTACTTTGTCAAAGTCTGCATTGTTTCTTTGAGACCAGTGCTGTCCTGGGAGGAGGGATGACAGCAGAACAGTCCACAATGGGCTTGGATCATCTACACAGACATCGATGTGCTGCCCCCTCCAACAGAACTAACCCTACAAAGAGTAGGGGCCTAAGGAGAGCTTTCCCCTTGTCTGAAGATTCACTGAAAAATCAGCTTGCAAAAGGCAGATTAATTGGAGAAAAGGCATATACATTTATTTAATGTATATACATGGGAGCCTTCAGAATGAAGACCCAGAGATACAGGAGAAACTGTCCATTTTTATGCCTAGGTTCAATAAAGTATGGACAGCCATATAGAAAGGTGACTGGAAGGCTGGGTACAGTGGCTTATGCATGTAATCTCAGCAATTTGGGAGGCCAATGCAGGCAGATCACAAGGTCAGGAGATCAAGACCATCCTGGCTAACATGGTAAAACCAGTCTCTACTAAAAAATACAAAAACTTGGCCAGGCGTGGCAGCATGCACCTGTAGTCCCAGCTACTCAGGAGGCTGAGGCAGAAGACTTGCTTGAATCCAGGAGGCAGAGGCTGCAGTGAGCCAAGATCACACCACTGCACTCCAGCCTGGATGACAAAGCGAGACTCCATCTCAAAAAAAAAAAAAATGTGATTGGACTAAAAGACTGACCCAATGCTGATAGACCGAGTGGGGAAACCCAGCCGGGCCTGTCTGTCTAGACTCTCTTGACCTCTCTGAGCACTCCTCCTGGGTGTGGGGCAGGGCTCCCTCTGAAATGGGGGTCTTATGACTTATAGTCAAATAAGGTAAGTTAGATAATTTCTTCATAGTTAATTTTTACACAGAAACGTGGAAGGAACACTAGAGTAACATTTTACGTTTTATGGCTGGCTTTAGAGAAAAGGGCTCCTGATTTCTCTGACCTGCCTTGGGGAAGAGGGATTCTAGTTTCTGTGGCTGGCCTCAGGGGAGCAAGGGGCTGAGAGACAGGAGGCCAGGAGAAGGTCAGAGAAAAACTCTGGCTTTGGAGGAGACTTCTGAGGCCTTTATTTTGGGTATTGTTTTCAGAGCCCTAACACCCTTCAACTTCCATTAACTTAGACACTTTGCTGCCAGTGTGATGTGTCAGGACAGATCTTATTTCTCCCAGCGCAAGGCAAATCCTCAGTGAGCATGCATGCTTACACCTCCTAAAGGCAAACTCAACAGCCCAGAGACAAAAGTACAGTCTAGAGTCATATTCAGGAAGAAAATCCTTCCCTAAGTACACTATGATCTGCAGAGACTATTTCCCTCAGTGGGCCCAGGGCTCCAGAATATTAGGCTGAGCCCAGCGAGTTTTCACTCAGAGTAGCTTCAGGCCCATGCCCAGGCATTGCCTGTAACACTGGCCAAAGCATCAAAGCTCCAGCCTTCTTGCCTCTCTGACCCTACACCCGATCATGTTCCCGGGGAGGGTATCTCTGCCTTCCACTGTGAAATTAAAGGAAAAAAAAAATGCCCCAACAAAAGACTTCACTTATAAGACTCATAAACTTGTTGGAGTGAATTTGACTCATGCTTAGGAGTTAAGCATTAAAGATGAACAATGAAAACAGAGAATTCATTTTTCTAAGAGGAGGCTGTTAAGTACTACTGGCTTCTGGAATCCTTAGTATCCATTTTACTCCCCACTAACTTTTCTGGGGATTCTGAACTGACATCAGATGCAATTTTGCAGCCGGGTGCAGTGGCTCACAACTATAATCCCAGCATTTGCAGAGGAACCGAGGTGGGGTGATCATTTGAGGTCAGGAGTTTGAGACTTGCCTGGGCAACATAGTGAGACCCCTATCTCAACAGCAACAAAAAAATTGTTTTAAAAATTGGCTGGCTATGACGAGCACATGTGGGCCCAGCTACTTGGGAGGCTGAGGTGGAAGGATCACTTGAGCCCAGGAGCTCAAGGTTTCATTGATCTATGATTGTACCACTGCTCTCTAGCCTAGGCAACAGAGCAATACCCTGTCTCAAAAAAAAAAGGTGGGGGGGGGTTTGCTAACTCAAGGAATTACAATAACAGTTACTCTTTACTATCAGTTACCTCTTACTGTGCACCATCCCTGGCTGTTCTCATTTCATAATTATCTTCTTTAATTCTCAGAAACAATCCTGAGAAATTTGCATTGTTCTTACTGTTTTTCAAGTAGAAGAACTGATGCTCAGAAACGCTCAGTGACCGTCTGAGCGCACATGGATGGCAGTATTTACTCTTGTTGGCCGATGCCAAAACTCAGGTTTTTGTCCATATGTTATCTGCTACATTCTGAAGATTTCGCTGAAAAAGAAGATGCAGCTTTACGGCTCCCAGTTAGACTGGAACTGTTGGTTCGGACTGATTTTATGAAACAGACTGCTTTCTTTGACATTAGCACATCTCTTTCAGGGGGAAAAATTCTTACAAATTATCCACTTGGAACTTTCCCTCTGTGATTTTATTTGTATTCCAAATCTGTTCTGGGGTCATTCTTATAGACTCCTTGGAAGTTAGAATCCATTATCAATCAGCATCCAGTGGACAAAACAGAAACCACTTCAGGCTTTTCAGGGGAGATTTCATATGGGGAACTGGTTTCAACTTTTTTGGAGGGGATGGTGGAGGAAAACAAGTAGACACTGGTGCTGCAGATACAATTCTCTGGAAAATTGCCATGCCCCTCAGGCAGGAAGAACTAAAAGGAAAACGGTGTTGTCATTGCCCCTGAAATGCCTGAAGTGGTTTCTGTTTTCTTCACTGGATGCTGATTGATAACAGACCTAACTTCCAAGGAATTTATAAAACTGACCACAGAGCGGATTTGGAATACAAATGAAATAATGGAGGGAAAGCCCAGGCACAGGCCTCCGAGGCTTCTGCTGCTGCTGTTTATGCTACTTTTGGGACCTATCTCTGGCCACTGAGCACACAGCCAAGGGCCCCCACGCTGCAGAAGTTCAGGAATCAGAAGCTACTGGGCCCTACAGACACCTGCAGTCACTCATAGCTCCCCTTGCTGCAACCAGAGCATAGGAAAAAAAAAAAAAAAGCTTTCCCCTCATGCATGCTTCTGCGTTCTTTTTAGTCTCCCATGACTGCTTCTCATCAGCACACCCTAAATGGAAACCAGCTGGCAGGGGATTCTGGGAAATGTGGTTTTCGGGGCTTCCAGTCCCTGCCACACAGAGAGTGTAGAAGATTGAGTGTGAATTGTGAGTCACCAGACAGGTATCAGCCACCACCCTGGCCAGAGTTACCAAACTTCCTTGCTTTAGAATTTAACTCATCACATGGATTGGTCTCAAATTAATGTGATAATTCTGTTACAGCACTGGAACTGCACAAGAAAAAGGTTTGAGGAGAGTCATGACATTTATCTCTACCTAAAGATCACATGTGCAGGGAGAAGCACAACCTTTGTGGGAGGGAAAAAAAAAAAAAAAAAAAAAAATCCCAGCTGGAGCTGGGGTGTCAGAACCAAAGCTGGCCTGGCTCCCCTGGCTGAACCACAGACCACAATGGCTCTGAAACCATCTAGTGGTGGCATTGCCTCATTTGTTCCTACCCTGCCCTGTTGCTCAGTTCCTTCAGGTGACAAGAAAGAGCCAGCCCCAGGGACCTTTGATGACAGGGTATCTGAGACTGGGTTACCCAGGAAACAGGCTCTGAGACAAAGATTTGCATACAGGAAGTTCATCAAGAAATGTTTTCAGGAACAGAAGCTGGAAGGGAGGAAGCCAAGCAGCGTTGGGCTGCAGAAGTCAGAATGTGATGCAGTTGCAATCATGAGCTCAGCCAGTCCCAGGGGACCTCTGGATCCCATGGTTCTTCTTGACTGTCCCTAATTGAGGCAGCGGTGCTTGATCCATGAACCTTCACACTAACCATTAGCTGCAGGCTGCCCCCAGGGAGGGGGCATAACCCGAACTAACAAAGCTGTAACTGGGTGCAAGGCATCCCAAGAGCAGCTAGATGCTGGCAGCTGGCAAAGAGGGGCTCGCTCCATCCTGAGCGAGGTTCCGGGCACACCCCTGGCATCCGCCACACAGGATAAGAGGAGTAGAATGGAAGACAGGCACTGCTCAGGGCACAGTACTCAGCTGCCTTTGCCACACACTCTGAGCCAGGGAGGGACTGAGTCCGGCAACCAGCCTCTCTGAAGCCACCATTGTCTCACACCTGGATTACTGAGCCAGAGCCTCCAGAGCTCTGCTTCCACATTTGCCCCGCGACCATCCATTCTCTACCCCAGAGCCAGTGAGATCTTTTCCAACCTGAAATCATATCACAGGCTGCTCTGCTTCACCTCCCCACCCTCATGGCTGTTCATTGCATTTAGAGTTATGTTCAGACCCTTTGTCATGGTCTCTGGGTGGATCGTGACCTGGTCCCTGCCCACCTATACATCTGCCACCACCCTGCCTCCCTCACTGTGCTCTGGTCATGCTGGCCCTTTCTGTTCCTTGAACATTCCAAGCTCTGCCCCACCTGAGGACCTTTGCCCTGGCTTTTCCCTCTGGCTGGAATATTTCCTGCTTTCCAGATAGGTCTCGGCTCTCATATAACATCTTGAGTGGAGTCTTCCCTAACTACCCAACTAAAGCAGCTCCCCTAGTAAATTTGCTGCTTTATAATGCTGGTATAATGATGTGTGTGCCTGTAATCCCAAGCTGAGGCAGGAGGATCCCTGAGCCCAGGAGGTGGAGCCTATGGTAAGCCGAGATCGCACCACTGCACTCCAATGTGTGCGACAGAGCGAGACCCTGTTTCAAAAAAATGAAAAATAAAGTGTCTTCCCTCTCTCATTATCCTTTTGATCTTCCTCATAGCATTCACCACTAACTGAAATTTCTTAATCATTGGTGGACTTGTTTCTGCTATCCCTCCTAATCAAATAGAAAGCTCTCCAAGAGCAGGCATCAGTCCCTAGAAGGGTATTTGGCAAGCAGTAGGTAAATATTTTGGGAATGTTGTAAATTGACCACCTTTTAATTTGGGGGACACCTATTGGGCAGAATTTCTTGAGAACCACCTGACTGGCCCATGGCCTCCCTCATGCCCAGTCTTGTGAAGGCCGCCTTGGCTAGCACAGTGGTCCCCTGTCCTATACCCTGAGTGGTGATACTCAGGGCAACAGGGTTAGTTTTGTCAGTCAAACCCAACAGATGCCATGGTAACCCTGACACAGACCCTCAACATTGCCAGTTACACATCTGTCTCCCTCAGCACTTGGTCACCCCCTTCACAAAAACCTTCCCCTTTCTCTCCTCGGTAGGTAGAACGCGCAGTGGCTCTTGTAGCTTGAGAGGTCAGTCATTTGGGCACTGATGATTCTGGGAGGTGAAGACATTGTGGCTGGGGAGCCCAGTGGTTTCCACTTTGCCAGCTGGAATCACATGAGAGTTGAAACTCTTCTGCCCAAGGACTGGAAAGCTCTCTGGTGCTTAACACCTTTTGATTTCAGCTCCCTGCTATTAAACGTGTTTAAATAACAATTACTACTGCCATTTGCCGAGCACCTGTAATACACCACGACCTGTGCTTGGTCCATGATTCAGAGATGTGCTGGAACTTGCCTGAGACGGGACTGAACGCAGTTTGTGAGACACAGATGCTGGCCTACTTCCACTGCACCACCTGAGAAATTAAGGAGATGGGAGGAGTTCCTGTTAGTAAAAAATAGTTATTTTTAGTAAAATAAAGTATGATGGATCTTACTTCAAAGATGGACTAGTTTTGTTCACAAAGTAAAGGGAGGCTCTTCTTACCCCCACTCCTGCATCATTCCATATGCTTTGCAATAATAAAGAGTCTGCAGAATTTGTGCACATTTTAAATCTAGACACCTTTGGAATTCTTTAAAGCTTGGCAGGAGATTGATAAATAAGATCTCCATCTCATCAGACGAAAAAAAAAATTTCTCCTTGTGAACAGTCTTTCTCACCCAGGCAAAGTGGTCCATTTACATAAAAGTGATCCTTTTAGAAGGTGTTCTGTGATTTTCAATTGTTCCTAGAAATAAAAATCACAGCTCCTGTCTCACCTTGGTTGAAGTGTTTTCACACTCCAAGGAGTTGCTTACCATCACCTGCATATAGAATTCGGTGGGTGTTCATTTCAAACTGATACTACTCACAGCTGTCTTCAGGATTTCAAAAAGGTGTCAAAGTGGCCTTGAAGGTGTTTCTCATTCTAAGAACAGGTTGATTGAGCCCCCTTTATTCTGGAAGCTGCAGGGCTTCAGTCTTTAGGTTTCTGCCTAAGGAAAAATGCTTCCTGGGGCTTTCTCCCAAGCCTTCAGTGGCACCCAGAGTACTGTCTGTGCTGTTGCCTGATGATACAAGAGCATAACAGTGAGGGAAAAGCAGGATACCTTTAAAATCACTTCTTTTCCTAATTTCACAATAGTGGAAAGACAGGAAGAAACTTATTTCTGGATCAAGGGCAACATGCTACAGTGAAATAGCATAGACATTAAAATCAAACCTGCTTTGAATCCCAGCAGCCTCACTTACAATGACCTTGTGTGAAGTTCATAATCTCTCTTAGTTTCAATTTCTTGATCTGCAAAATGGGGTCATCCGCTTTTCACTTTCGTTTGTCATAAAGATTCAGTATGTGTTAATTTTCTCGTATGGTTGCAGAATTTTAGGTGGACCATAAATCGGAAAGAAGAGATGACATCCCCTCTTTAAATTCTTGGGGGTTTTAGCCAAGTATTTGGAAGCCAGGAGGGCGGATGCAAAAGATGACGCTATGTTTAGCACCCGAGGTCCCTAATGAGGGGCGCTCAGCTGCCTGTGACACCAGTCAGGTCTTGCTGGCTCAAGAAGCTTAGTTTCTCGCTGCACCATAGCTCAGTTATAATTGGGACTGACGTCACCATTCAGGAAAAACTTAGAAAAACATTCTCTGTTCCTAATAAGAAATACTAACAGACCTCTAGCACCCTTCTGGTCCTCAAGCCAAATAGACTCAGCAACACCCCACATCTTTGTAGGTGGGGCACAGGGAGCAGAGTCCAGGCTAGGCCCCAAGGGCCTCACCTTTGCTGTCATCTTTCCAGCACTCCAGAAGACTTCATCCTCATTGTAGCACAGGACACGTGGGTATTTAATAAATAGTCACGGTGATCATGATGATGCTTATCTTGGCTTCAATTCACATGTGTTAGTTCCATTATTGATTTTGTGCTCCTCAAATTAACCAGATAAAGTCACAACCAATTTAAAAACAATTAGTTTGATTTTCATCTGTGGTCCAGCGGGAATCTATTTTTCCTCCAGTATTAATAATCTCATTGTACAGTTAATGAATTGCTGTGAGATCAGTCGCATTTGGGCTAATGTGGCATTTCTCTTTTATTCTTGTTTGTTTTATTTTTAGGGTCAAGTTGTGTTCCGGAATGGGGAGAGAATGGGGACCATTAAATTTACTCAATTTCAAGGTAGGTATTTTGATGTTTATTCTTTCTAGCTGATAAAATTTAGATTCGGGGATGTTGTTTTATGCAATGTAATACATCAAAGGAATGCAAGTGTGATGTTCCAGATAAAGGAAAGCAGAGCCAATTGAAAACACTTCTCTGTGAACACATTAGTTTCAACCTATTTGGAATATTTTGTCCCAGCTGCATCACCATCAGCCCTCCATCTCCATGGGTTCCACATCTGTTGATTCAACCAAGTGAAGACTGAAAATATTCAGGAAAAAAAAACGGATGATTGTGTCTGTACCAAACATGTACAGGCTTTTTTTTTTCTTGTCATTATTCCCTAAACAATTAAGCATAACAACTATTGACATTGTATTATGCATTATAAGAAATCTAGGCTAGGCGTGGTGGCTCAAGCCTGTAATCCCAGCACTTTGGGAGGCCGAGGCGGGTGGATCACGAGATCGGGAGATCGAGACTATCCTGGTCAACATGGTGAAATCCCGTCTCTACTAAAAATACAAAAAATTAGCTGGGCATGGTGGCGCGTGCCTGTAATCCCAGCTACTCAGGAGGCTGAGGCAGGAGAATTGCCTGAACCCAGGAGGCGGAGGTTGCGGTGAGCCAAGATCCCGCCATTGCACTCCAGCCTGGGTAACACAAGCGAAACTCCGTCTCAAAAAAAAAAAGAAAGAAATCTAGAGATGATTTACCCTGTATAGGAGGATGCGTATAGCTTATAGGCAAATACTACCCCATTTTATATCAGGGACTTGGTCATTGGGGGATTTTGGTATCCTCAGGGGATCCTGGAATCAATCCCCCACCGATCCTTAGGGATAATCGCACTTCCCTGACCTATTCTGTCTTCCCACATGACTCTAAAAGGCTTATAAAATTATGGGTGGTGGGGTTCAGTTAGTATTAGTATTCTGAGGATCTTTGCATTGTTGTGGGGTTTTGGTGTTTTTTGTAGAGAAAGGGTCTCACTATGTTTCCCTGGCTGGAGGGCAGTGCTGTCCACAGATGCGTTCATAGCATACTGCAGCCTTGAACTCCTGGGTCCAATCAGTCCTCCCACCTCAGCCTCCTGAGTCGCTGGGACTACACACATGCACCAGTGCACCCAGCTGTTTTTGGTTTTGATTATAGAAATGTTCAAACACTCTAAAGTAGAGAGAACAGCATAATGAACCCCCATGTGCCCAATACCCATTTCAATCATTATCAACATTTTGCCAATCTTCTTTCATCTTTACTCACCCCATCTCCCCTTTTTTTTGCTGTAGAGTTTTAAAGCAGCTCCTAGACATGATCTCATCTCATTCTATAAATACTTCGGTATGCATTTCTTCTGGATAAGGACTTTTTAAAAATATAACCACAGTATTATTATCACACCTAAAACATTTAACAATTCTTAATATCTTTTAATTTCCCAGTCTGTGTGTATCCTCGGATCATCTCAAAGATGTCTTCACAGATGATTTGTTGGAAAAGCCACACAAAGTCCACCCATTGCATCTGCTTGAAGTGTCTCTTTAGTTTCTTTCATCCATTATAACCCCCCGCTTTTTACAGACCATTTAGTATTTGAAGAAACCGGGTCATATGTTGAAATTTTCTGTGGCTGTCAGAGGGGCTTCAGAAACCATCTAGAGCAACTTCTTTGTGTGATGAGGAAGAAACAGAGGTGCAGAGAGGGGCCATATGAGGAGCATCCGTGAGGAACAGGGCTGGGCGTTCTTTGAGGCAGGCCTGTGAGGCCATTAGCGGGGTGATTAGCCAAAACGACTAGAGGAACCTCTCATCAATATCATGATCTTCAGCAGCCAAGTGTATCTGGAAAACCCAGAAACAAGAGTGGTGCCTGCCGTGCCCACTCACTTTGAGCAGACCCCAGCGCCATCCAGGGGAAAACAAGAAATTAAAGTGAGTTATTCAGATCCATTCAGACAAATCCCACCAGGATTCAGATCAACCAGGAGAGATATTCTTCAGCACTATCGCTCTGTAATGCAATCTTGTAGACTTACCCATTCGTCTTTCTTTGGCAGGTAATTGAAACGCACGTCAGCATTCTGGTGTGCACAAAAGATGTAATTTTAGGCAAACGTAATTATTTTCCCATTTGTTAAGTTTTACTTCTTCATTGGTTGAACAAAGTAAGCATCTTGGCAAAGATACTTACTTTTTTTTTTTTTTTGAGTGATTGCAACTAAATTCTCTTGTCTCATTTCCAGTTCTCAAAATTATATCATTCTAAGGGAGTATTTTGTAAAATAAGGATTGGCTTATGACAGCTACCAGTGCATGCCAATTGTATTGCCTTTTTTTCATATGTTAGGTTTAAACACCAAGTCCAGTGACTATTTAGGCATATCTGGATTTATAAGGAAGGCAGTAGAGCAAACAGCAGTTCAGAGCTGGCGCTTTGTGGGTCGACCTGCCCGAGCTCCAGTCACTTATTTGCTGTAGAATATCAGCCAAGCAACTTCACTCTCTGAGCCTTGACTGTCCTCATCTGTAAAATAGGAATATAATCATATGTACCTTCATAGAATATGGGAAAACCTAAATGAGAAAGTGTATACATTCAATATATTTATATATATACAGTGTATTGTTTCCTCAGCAAGTAAGTAGTGATTATGATTAGCACTCTGTCAACATTATGACACCTTTCGGGGGCAAATTCAGGTTTCCCTGGAGTGTTGAAACCTCCTAGCTGCTTTTTTGTCTACCATTTACCCCCATTAGCGGCTCCCTACGCTTCCCTGTATAGGAAATGATACAGGGCAGAGCCTTAGTGATGATCTCATTCCACCACTTCATGGTATAAATGGGGAAACTGAGGCACGGGAAGAGTCATGTCCCCCAGGGACACACAGCTGGCTAGTGGCAGAGCTGGGACTGGAACTCAGTTTGCTCTTCTGCACAGTCCCACGGACACCCAGGCCCGAGTGTGCTCCCCTTGCCCTCTCTGCATTTGTGTCCAGCTTTTCTTGAAGGTCACAGCTGGGCCTTCAACAAAGGCCAGATGCTCCTGTTTACATGATTTTTTTTTTTTGAGACAGAGTCTCACTCTGTCACCCAGGCTATATAGTACAATGGTACGATCTTGGCTCACTGCAACCTCCACCTTCTGGGTTCAAGTGATTCTGTCTCAGCTTCCCAAGTAGCTGTGACTACAGGTACGTGCCACCATGCCTGGCTAATTTTCATATTTTTAGCAGAGACAGGGTTTCACCATATCAGCCAGACTGGTCTTGAACTACTGACCTCATGATCCATGTGCCTCGGCCTCCCAAAGTGCTGGGATTACAGGCATAAGCCACCTTACCCGGCCAACATGTTTTTTAAACAGACATTGATCCAATAGAGGGACCTTGTGCTATTTTAGGACTGAAATGAGCCACCAGACTGCGGGGATGTGTGCATATCAACACAACAGTTGGTTTTCCAAATGTAATGGGTTTCAGAGGTGCCTTATCTACCAGGATGGATTATTGAATAGGCTGTCCAAGCTGGAAGGGTTCCTGGTTCTCAGTTCATTGGGCCCAGACAGAGAAAAGAATTTGCCTGGGCCTGACCACGACTCCCTGTGAGACTGTGAGTTCATCCCTTCTCTTCTGCAGATCCATGGTTCTCCCTCCCCTTAAGAGGGGGCTGGTACAGACTCTGTCTTCTGGAACCATCCAGGAACTTGGTGGGCCTGCCGCCAATCCTGAGGTTATCAGCTCCTAAAATGCCTCATACCAGTGACCTTGCAAAAGGTTCTTGGCATGAGGTTACCATGATGTTTTCAGCTCTGCCCTTCATGCCCTCTATGTCCTGTCTCTTATTTGTAGGGGACAGTGGAGCAGCGGGTCTCCTGGCAGAGCTGACTCACAAACAGCTGGCCTCTTGGCCAGCCCAGCAGTGGAAGCTCCCTTTCCAGGATTTAGCATGCTCCTAGGCTCACTCCAGACTCCCACAAATGCTTGCTAACAGGACCTTGCAAGTGGGGCACAACCTACCTTCCCTCTGAAGACCTTATGAGATAGTTTTGTGGCCTCTCTTTTACACAAAGTTCTTGGTGCCTTCTAAACCCTTTTACCTATAGTAGAAGTATTGTTTAAGGTGCTCTGCTCATTCCTTGGAAAACTAAGACATATAGTGTTTGGAAATGGGAGGCAGCTTTGGGAAGAAGACTGAAAGGGGAGCCAGGACATCATGGCGCATTCACACTTCTTTATTCCAGGGCTGTCTGCTTGGTATCCACAGTGCCTGGCACATAGTAGGTCCCCAGTAAAAACTTCTTGAATTAATTTGGGTGCAAAAGACCTGGCTCCAAGTCCTCACTCTGAAGTTTACCGGCAGTGCGAACCTGGGCATGTCACTTTATCTCTCTGAGCCTCAATTTCCTCTGAGAAATAGGACGACACCAGTGCCAGCCCTGCCTGCCTCCTGGGGCTGTAGTGAGGGCCAGTGAGATGGTGCTCCATGAACTCGCAAGCCCCGGGAAGCTGTAGTCACGTGGCTAGCGTGCTGCCTGGCTCCTGGCTGGCTGGGGAGAATGTGGACAGCATTGGAACCCCAAGCTGAGGTGTGTGGCTTGTGGAAATTTAACAACATGTTGATTTACTCCTGCTTTTCAGTGACTTCATTCAAGGCAGAATGTCTGGCAAACAGCAATTAGCCTTAACAACAGAACTGGGGACTGAAGCCAGTTCACAACAACAATGGTGGCCATTGTTGTTCCAGGCTGAAGAAACTCTTCTTCTTTTCTTTAATATTTTTTTTTTTAACAAACTTAGGCATGCTGGATAAAAAGAACTCTTCTAATATAATGTGCCAGCACTAGCCCTAGTCCCTCTTGAGACTGACGCATTTTGAACCCAGGGAAGGTTTCAGTGCCACAAAAATCATGTTCCTCAGCTGCACTTCCCTCCATTCACTCAGTTTTCCAGGGCTCCCAAAGTCCCTGCATCCCTGCAAGACCATTCTAGAGGGTAGGCATGTCCAGTGCCCTCAGGACAAGCCAAACAGCATCGTACCCAGAGCATCTGCAACTCTTGGCCTGTGTGATGAGCCATCCAGGGAGTTACCGCTTCCAGGAGCAACCCTATGTCAGTGCTGGATGAGAAGGAGAGGATAAGTACCCCAGTATCCTTTCCCCTGGAGTGAGGCAACTGCTAGGTGTGTTTGACTCTTTTCCCAGAGCTCCTGCAGTGGGACTGAGCATCAGTTGCCCACAAAGAAGCCTGCTTACTCATGCACCTTGTCCTGGCTCCCTTCCCTGTCTCACTTCCCCACACCACTAACAAGTGCATCCTAGAGTCACCTCCCAAATAAACTGCATGCCTTCTTCCCCTCCTCTCAGGCAGGTGCTCTTCTTAGGGACCCACTCTTGGCTGTAGGTAAGGCAGGTATTAGCATCCTGGTGGGCACATACCTCAGGCCTGAACCCCTTTCTAGTCCCCAGGTTCCATGCTTCTCCCCGATGCCATGGCTGATTTTCACTACACCACATGTTGATGAGGATGAATACTAGAGAATTGGCTTTTTTCCCCTTAAGAGAAAAAAAAGTATCCATGTTACTGCCGGAGTCTAAACATGGCTCAGAATTTGCAGCAGGGAAGGAAGTTGAGTGAAGCCATGATTAGAGCTTTGTGTATGCCGTTCTTAGAGAAAACTCAGCATCTGCCGCTCCAACTCACCGACCCTGCCTTCATTAGGCCTATTTGTAAGAATCTCGGGGAATGATAATATGCTTGAATTTCACACTGCTTCTCTGCAACATAAAGGGCTCAGGCTTTGGAGTTTTATATTTTGGCACCTGATTTGAAGGGAAAGGGTCTTCCTTCGCTCTAACGACGTAATTGTCATTCAGAACCTACCTAGTGAAAGAGAGACTTGTCCTTCCCTTTTTCAGGCATTAATTACCATTTGGTCTTCAGGGTAACAGATACCGGTGTATTCAGTGCACATTTCCTGAGCATCTGCCAGGCGCTTTACCAAGTCCTCTGGGGAAAACCAAGTTGAATAAGATACAGTCCCCGAACCTCCAGGGCTTCATAATCTCTCTGGCCGAATGCCAGTGCCTATGAAAGCAGGAAGATGATTTCCCAGAACCTACTAGAATACTTTCAGGGCTCATTTGACCCTAGTTTGAGACTCTCAAGGCTGATTTTTAATAACCTTTTCCTCTGTCAAGGCCTGCAATTGTAGCTCACTTCACCAAGTCATGGGTCTGGAAAGGCCATTTGGTCAGACTGCCACTCAACTTGATATAATTAAGAAGGGAGTCATAGTCCATAATCCTGCGGGATATACCAGCAGGGTTGTGGACCGGTAGGAACCAAAGGACACACCGGAATGTGGACTCTTTTCCAGCCTGTCCCTAGCCTTGACACCTCCCAGCCCTCATGTTCCAGGACTTACCTTTCAGGGAGCCTAAGAAATGGCTCAAAAGACAGCATACTGGGTTTCATTGAGCCCATAGACTCTCCATGTTGAAGAGAGCTCTGACTCTCCTATACAACAGTCCCACCTCTTGAATGCCTCCAGTGATGGGGAACTCATGTCCTCTCATGTGGAAAGTATATAGGCTTGAAGCAGATATGCCTGATCGTTGGCAGACAGGCAAAGAAGCTTAGTCTCTTTGAGCCTTAGTTAAAAAAGTTAAGTAACTTTTTTAACATTTCAGTTAAAAATAAGTAAATCTCTTTGAGCCTTCATTTCAGTTAAAAATAAGTAAATAAGGCTGGACGCGGTGGCTCACGCCTGTGATCCCAGCACTTTGGAAGGCCATGGTGGGCGGATCATGAGGTCAAGAGATCAAGACCATCCTGGCCAACATAGTGAAACCCCATCTCTACTAAAAATACAAAAATTAGCAGGCATGGTGACACGTGCCTGTAGTCCCAGCTACTTGGGAGGCTGAGGCAGGAGAATCACTTGAATCCGGGAGGCAGAGGTTACAGTGAGCCAAGATCATACCACTGCGCTCCAGCCTGGAGACAGAGAGAGACTCCATCTCAAATAAATAAATAAATTTTAAAAATAAAAAAAAGTAAATAGATAAAAGATGATCATTTTCCTTGCCTTGAGAGTGACTGTGAGAACACGATGATGTGAGGCTATGATGTTCCTGTCTCAGTGACTGGCACGGAGAAACATCATAACAACTGTTGGCTTTCTTCTCCTTTCTTGGGCACTGTTAACAGTGACCCCAGATTCACAGCCTGCCCCCAGGAATTTCTTGAGAAAAATACAGTCTCGCTTCTTTAGGACACAATTCACATGCCTCATTTCATGGGCCATCATTGTCATTGGTCCCTGAAAGTCCCTCTTGTGTGTCCATTTATTCCCTTTATTTCCCTCATTTGTTCCCATATCCCATTCCTACTCCCCCGCCATGGAAAGGCAAGCACCCCATATTGTGTTTGTATGTGTACTTGCAAGATAGGTGTTGCTATTGGCATCAGTGTTGCTGGCTTAGTTATATTTTCTGTTCTGTTTTGTTTTTCCTACTCAGCACTGTTTCTAAAGATGGCTCCATAGTCCTGGGTGTGCCTCTAGTCACAGCTCCTCCCTGCTCCCTGCAGGAGCCATGGTGGAGTGCAGCCATCACTTCACCCATCCAGGCCCCTGGGATGGACACCCATGTGACTTTCAACTCCCCACCCTCACAAATAATAAATGTCCTTATACATGTCCCCTTATGGACCCAACTGGAAATTTCCTTAGGACAGATTTCCAAGAGCAGAATTGTTAAGCCAGAAGCTGTGTGCACATTGAATATGCCCCAGACCTGCCAGGTTGCTCCTCAGAATGGCCATGCCCGTATCCACGCCCACTGGCAAAGGATTCCTCTGTCCCTACCCACCACCCACATTTGGTCTCTCCTGGATCCCTCTTTTTTTGACAGTCTAAAAATATAAAGTAATATCCTATTGTGACTTTACGTATCATTTCTCTGATTCCTAATAAGTTTGGACATTTATTTCTGTGCTTATTAGCACGTTTGTTGATTGTCTGTTCTGATCCTTTGACCTTAAAAAAAAAAAAGACAGGCTCTCCTCTGATGCCTGGGGTGGAGTACAGTGGCATGATTATAACTCACTGCAGCCTTGAATTCCCAGGTTTAACCAATCCTCCTACCTCAGCTGCCCAAGTAGCTGGGACTATAGGCATGCACCACCATGCCTGGATAACTTTTTTTTTGTTTGAAACAGTCCGCTCTGCCATCCAGGCTGGAGTGCAGTGGCACAGTATTGGCTCACTGCAACCTCTGCCTCAGCCTCCTGAGTAGCTGGGACTACAGGCACGTGCCACCACACCATGCCTAGCTAATTTTTGTATTTTTAGTAGAAATGTATTACCATATTAGCCAGACTACTAATTTTAGGACTCCTGACCTCATGATCCACCTGCCTCAGTCTCCCAAAGTACTGGAATTACAGGTGTGAGCCACCGCACCTAACCCTTTGGCCATTTTTATTTTGACGTTTCTTTTTCTTGTTGGTCTGCAGGAATTCCTAATGTAATCTAGATATCAATCTCTATTGGCTTTCAGCTTTGCAAGTATCTTCTCCCATTCTGTCACTTGACTATAAACTAACTTCAAGTCCAAGTTCTTAATTTTGGTGGAGATTAACCCTTTTGTTGTTTGTCCTATAGTTTGTTCTTTTGAAGTTTCTCAACAATTATTTGCTGTCACTCCTAGGAAGTGACCCCCTACCTACCAGGTGCTGACCAGCACTGGTTGGGGATGGGGGTTGATGGGGCTGAGTGGATAAGATGCAGTCCTTGCCCTTGGGGAGCCCACAGCCCACCCAGTGCAATGAGGAGCAGACACAGACACTAGCAAGGTGTAATGCATGATAAGGGGCAGTGCAGGCAGCTGTGGGCATTCAGAGTTGGGCACTCAGGTCTACTTGGCATATTTTTTTTGAGATGGCATCTTGCTCTGTCACCCAGGCTGCAGTACAGTGGTAAAATCTTGGCTCACTACAACCTCCACCTCTTGAGTTCAAGCAGTTCTCCTGCCTCAGCCTCCCAAGTAGCTGAGATTATAGGTGCGTGCCACTATGCCTGGCTAATTTTAGTATTTTTAGTAGAGACGGGGTTTTGCCATATTGGCCAGGTTGGTCTCAAACTCCTGACCTCATGATCTGCCTGCCTCAGCCTCCCAAAGTGCCAGGATTACATGCGTGAGCCACTGCACCCAGCCCCAAGATGAATTCTGAAGGACCTGGGGGAGATCACCAAGAAGAAGAGAAAAAGTGCTCCCAGGGCAGAGTGCCTGTTGTATATGACCTGGGTCCCCTCAGGTACTTAGCTCATGCCCTTGAGCCAGTTTGCCTAGATCAATGGACACATCTACCCCTGGCAGTTATTATACCCCAGAGTATTTGGCCAATGTCCACCTGGCCTGTTAAAAATCTCAAAGCAAAGGTCAGTTAACTGAACTTATGAAAAATGTGGCAATGGCTTTTTTTTTTTTTTGAGAGGGAGTCTTGCTCTCTCACCAGGATGGAGTGCAGTGGTGCCAACTCAGCTCACTGCAACCTCCGCCTCCCATCTCAGCTTGCTGCAATTAGTAGCTGGGACTACAGGCTCGAGCCACTACAACCGCCTAATTTTTTGTATTTTTTTAGCAGGGACGGGGTTTCACTATGTTAGCCAGGATGGTCTTGACCTCCTGACCTCATGATCCGCTGCCTCAGCCTCCCAAAGTGCCGGGATTACAGGCATGAGCCACCGTGCCCGGCCAGCAATGGCATATTGTTTATGATAGTAGAGCACAAAGTCCGCCTCTGTTCTGTGCTACTGAGAGCAGCTGCTGGGAGAGGGAGAAGGAGCAGGCTGGGATGGGTAGAAGTAAAAAATCACTTCCTGAGAAGTGGCTGTTCATCCTGGGGAAGAGCAGAGTTGAGACCCGTGGTCACCAGATTCCAAGTCTGAAGGACGGTCAGGAGCCAGAGCCAGGACCCATGAGGGGAAGTCACAGGGAGCAGGTTTTAGCTTGGAGTGAGGAAGACCCTTCCAAGCAGTTGCAGAATCATCGAACAGGAGTTGGGGGCTGCAGAGATCTCCCATGCAGCCCACTCACTCAGCAAGACCCAGGCAGGGAATGGGACTTTCCCAGGGCTACTCACAGAGGGACCGCAAAGCCAGCACCAGCTCTGAGGCTCCTGTCTCCTAGCTCCGAGCTCTTTCCTATGCCTGAGTTTAAGATTTTGTTAGGGGTCCTAGAATTGAGTACATTTATAGAATCTGATTTTTGTTGAGCCAAGATCATCTTTTGTTTCATACCCCAGAGTTATACATTCTGTCTCTGTGTGTGTTTTCAACAACAATCAAATTCTAAAGAACACATTCTGGCTCCCCCAATTTGGAACCAGAACCAAGTGAGAAGACAGATCTACTGCTGGCAGTTATTATACCCCAAATAAGACTGGATACAGACCAGATATAGACCGGTTGACCTTGTTTGCACAGTGGAGTTAACAAGGAGCCTAAGAGTTAAAAACTAAGAGGGCTGGTGCCTATCATGGTCACCACCTGGCTGGCGTGCAAGTGAATGCAAAAATACACAGGACAATAGTCCTTCCATCTGCAGACTCCGGAGGCGACCTGATCAGAGTGCAAGGGATGAGATCCAAAATGCATGGGAAAACAGAAGCAAGGCTGGCCAGCAGGAATCAGAAGCCCTGGACACACATAGGACATGGCTTCAACGTGAAGAGCTGTCATGCACAGTACCCTGAGTCCACATCAACTAGGACACTGGGAGGGGAGGAGCAGTACTCAAGGAGGCTTCCTGGAAGAAGCGGGTAGGACTTGGACAGGTTAACTTGGTAAAGTGGGGGGAAAGCCACCTCCCAAGTGGAGGAACCATGGTGGGGAACAGATGGCAGGAAGAAAACATGAAGAGTGCTTGGGAACCTCACATAGAACCCACCGTTACTTTCATCATGAATCAAATAACCATAATTTATTGGACGCTTACTGTGAGTTAGGTTCCAACCTAGGAACTGGGCATATATTCTCATCTTTAACCCTCCTATTAATCCTAAAGTTCCCAGTTTACAGATACAGTCATGAAAGATCTGAAATTGTGATTTTAAAAAAATCTGTATACTTCTAGCCCCTAGCACAGCCTGACACATGATGGGTGTCCGGTAATGTTCGTTGAATGAATGAATAAAATAATAAAACTAGGGGATTTAATATAAACATCTCTCCCGTGTCCAGGATGTCCAAGGCCACCTGGCTTGAAGACATGGGAATGACTTAACTTCCCACCACCTGCAGTGCTGCTTTTGAGAGATTCTTTATCATGAAATACAGTGAGCTGAGCCTGGCATATAGTAGGCACTCAACAAATGTGGGCTGAATGGCTGGCAGCCCTGCTCGGTATGAGGGTAAAAGTGTGCTGAATTCAGAACTGGGAGGCCCATGTTTAGTTACCCACTGGGGCTCGCTGCTGAGCACGTGGCTCTGAGTGGGTACTTAACCTATTTGAGGCTCCTCCTGCCTCTTTAGACCAGGATGAATTATGCTCAATTCATGGTTTGCCATGAGTGTTAAATGCAGGAACTTGTGAAGCGCCTGTGAGCCTCCAGCATTGCCCTCAGGGAGAAATTATGGTGATTACGGTTGGTGGGAAGCTGAGTATTATTTCAGGGCCATGGGACGATGCATACAGCAGGGCGTGTGATTCAGAGGGGCGGACTGTGGCTGAGGTGCGGTGGGGTGCCAGCCGCATCATTCCCCAATCTTGATGATTGATTCTGATCATCCTGCATATTTCATGCGCTGCCTCCCTGCATCAAATAAATAAATCAGGGCCTCCTCTGAGCAGCAGGACATGATTGGGACATCTGCAGGGCTCAGGACTTCAAAAGGCCAGAGCAAGGATGTTGGAGCCCCCAGTGGATTCTGCTAATGTGACATTTAGGAGCCTGGTGACCTGGGCAAGCAACAGCTGCTTGCGCAGTATGATGCCCCCTAAATGGCAAGGACCCTTGTGGGGAGAAGGAAGTGACTTTTACAGCCCCTGTTTCCACCACACACGGTCAAAGGAACACAGGTCAAAGTGTGGCCCAGGGGATTCCCTGTTCTATTTTCTGAATGTTTCTAAGGTACCAGCAGCGCATCTGCATTTCTGTGAAGAAATTCACTTAGAGCTAGAGGCCCAGGAGGGTGCCTTGGAATTCCTATATAGCCTCTGGGCATTTTGCAGGCCGGTAACTCTGGAAGGGACCCACCTGCATTTCACAGAGGCCTTCGTCTGGGGATGGGTGGACAATCCTCCTCTTTGTGCTTCCAGCATTCAAGAGGCATAGGCAGTCCATGGAGTGAGCACTTGGCACAAACTGTCACCTCTCAGGAATCTCATCGAGGCAGCCCCATGTCAGGGAAGAGCATGGGCTATGGAAGATGTCCAGGGTTTGAGTCTGGGCTCTATTCTTAATACCACTGGGGCCCTGGGCAAAGCCACAAACTGTCTAAGCCCCATCTTCTTGTCTTTAATGTGGGACTGAGACTACCTACTCCACACACTATTTTAGCTAGGCAAGAAAATGTACATAAAATAGCACTGATCCAGCACACTATAGGGGCTCAGTCAATACTCCCAGCCCTTCCTAACTGCTCCCCACTCTTCTCAAGCCTGCGCTTCCCTGGGGTTCCCATCTCTGCCCTCAGACTCACTGCCCCTTGTTCCTTCTAACCACATCCTTTCCCTGAATCTGCTTCATCCCTGGTCACTGGTATCCTCCCAGATGCAAGATCCTCAGACCCTGCTCAAGAGGCTTCTCTCAGCCTCTCCGTAGCATGTGGCACTTCAGCCAGCTCTATGGTGAAGGCGTGCCCTTCCTTGGCTTCTAAGATGCCCACTTCCTCCCGGCACCCTGCTCCTGCATCCTGGCCACCCCTTACCAGTCTCTGCTCTTCCTGCTCCCAGGGGTCAGGGCTCCTCTGGAGTCTGCACTCGGTCCTCTCCTCTTCTCGCTTGGCTCACTTTCCCTGGGGGTCTCATTCCTGCCTCCTACTGCAATTCCCAGCTTCCATACTGATGACTCCAGCTCACCCCGCAGCCGCACCTCTCCCCACAGCTCTGGACGCAAGCGCATCTCTGCCTTGACGCTCCACAGGCACCACAGGCTCAGCACATTTGAAAGGGAACTCATTATTCTTCACCTTGTATTTGAACCCCTCCTGGGTTCCCCACTCAGGGATAGGAACGGAAACCCCTCATCCACCAGAACCTCACATGACCTTGGTCCCCCTCTTCTTCATCTCCCATTTGATCACTCAGTTGTCCTGATTTCACCTGGAAGAAAGAAACTTTGCTTAAATTCGATCCCCCTCTCCATTTCTTCTGCCACCACTCTGGACCAGTCTTCAGCCTCTTCCTCCTTGACAGTGACCAAAATAATGAACTAAACCCATCAAGAACTTTAAGAAAGATGAGAGTAAATTTGAATGCACCACCTGGGTTTAAAAACACACTGAACAAGTGCAAGGAATGAAGGGCAGTGGGAGACTGTGCTTAATGTGACACAGCAGAGCAATGTGGCTTCTGAAAGATGCTAATTCCACCTGAGGATGTATATAATAGCAAAGTAAACTCCAGAACGAGGGAGAGAATGGTCCCCTCTACTTGCTGCTGACCAAATCATGCCTAAAGTGTGTTGGTCAGTCCTTGGGTCCATGCTCTACAGAAAGACTGACTTTGTGGAATCTGGCCCACAGAGGGGCCGGGGTGGGGGAGTTGGGAGACTGAAGTACTATTCTGTAAGGAGAATTTGGGGGATGGCGCCAGCAGAATGACCTTTGTCTTCAAGTATATGGGGCTATCCTAGGGTAGATGGAGCAAAAGTGGTCTGTGTGGTTCTAGAGGGCAGAGCCAGTTGAGCAGAAGGGGGATGTTACAGGGAGACAGTTCAGCTCAGTGACCTGGAAGAACTTGGTACCAGACAGAGTATAGTTATAGGGAGCATGGGCTCCCCATCTGTGAGATGTGAAGTAAAGGATGGACAACTTGTTGATAAGACAGAGACAGTATGAGAGAATGTTCCAGCATAGATCGGGTTAGAAGTTTTGTGATTCTAACCAGAAGGGGCATTGGAGACAGGGAAGCCTGCAAGAATATACCCAGGGCCTGTGAGGGGAGCAAGAGCCTGGAATAGGAGCACCCAGACACAACCCCAGATCCCAATCTAACTGGCTACTGTCTCTTGCTCCCCACAGACAGCAGGGAGGTAAAGGTGGGAGAGTACAACGCTGTGGCCGACACACTGGAGATCATCAATGACACCATCAGGTTCCAAGGTAAGGCAGGTGGGCTTCTCAGAGGAGGGGGCCTGCCCAGCTGCTCCCAAGCCTGGACATTGTCTAAGGGTTAGGGGCAAGCTCAGCATCTTTGGCTTCATGGGGTCAAGGGAACATCCTCAACACATACACTCAATCATTGAGCACAGGGCTCCAATCACTTGTATGGGCTCCAGCACCTGGCATGGGTCACTAGAGTTTGTATGAAGTTTACACTGAGGTGTTTAAACCATTAGATGGCCAGGAATCATTCTTTTTAAATGTCATCCTGCTAAATTTAGGTTTATCTTCTCCTCTGGCAAAGGGTTTGACTGGGTTGGCAATAGGCCTGTCTATCTGCTGCTCTTCCTGGAAGAATATTTCTTCTCTGCTAGAGGACAACTCTTCAGCTTCTATGACCAGCTCAAATGATGCCTCTTCTGTGCAGTCTTCTGTAATTGCCACCCAACTTAGCTGATGACTCCCTTCTCTTTGCTTCCACAGTCTTTTCTCTGCCTCTCCTGTGGCCGCTGTCACTTTACCTTGATATTACTAAGTGATTCACCTATGAGCCCCTGACTGGATCCTATTTGACTTTAAATTCCTTGCACCAGCCAAGGTCTGGCACATGTTAGAGGCTTGGTGATATCTAATGACAAGATGAATTGATCAAGTGAGTGGGTGGATGGATGGATGGATAGTTGGATGGACTCATGAATGGGTGTGTGAATGGGTGGATGGATGAACAGATAGGTGGGTAGTGGGAGGGCGGATGGATGGACAGGTAGATGGTGGACAGACGGATGAGTGGGTGAATGGATGGATGGACAGGTAGATAGGTGGATGGATGTTTGGATAGATGGATGGATGAATTGATCAAGTGGGTGGATGGATGGATGGATGGATGGATAGGTGGGTGGATAGATAGGTGATTAGAAGGGTGAGTGGATGAGTAGACAGATGGACAGTGGATAGACGTATGGACATACAAACAGTCTAGTCACTGAGTAGCAATAGAAAAGCTGCCACATGCATAGCACCCTGATGTTGTTACTTTGACTCCACTGGGTCAGCAGGAATTGGTACAGGACAGCTGGCTTTCTGTGCCAGAAACTTTTAGGTTCCTTCTTGAAAGCAACGGCACCAGAGAAGGCTGTCCCACAGACCCTTTGATTAGACTCTTATCATGTTCCTCTATTTTCACTGGACCTGAGGGATTCAGCCTTGAGAGTATTGCAAAGCAAAACTCCAGTTAGCCTGAGATCGGGAGTGGTCTCTAGACTCAGGTGGGCCTCCCCATCCCAACTGAGGGAGCTGTCACCAGACATATCGTCACCTGCTACCTCATGGAGCCACAGAAAAATTCTGAAAGGCAGGTGTGCAAGTCCTGTTCTCCCTGTTGTACAGTTGAGAAAATGGCTTAGAAAGGGTGACACTCCAAATTCACACAGCCTGTTCTAACCACCATAGCCCTGATCCCCAAGATCACCCTGTCGGCTCTCAGACAGGGTAGATCGGGGTTTACTGAACAAGGACTCTGGGTTTACAAACTGAAGAAAAGATTCAAGCACCAAATAAATAACAGACACAAAACACAACTGACAGGAAAACCACGAATTTGGTGGTGCTGGGATCAGCAGCCAGGACAGTGGCTGAACAGCAGTCAGAAGGCACCAGGTCTTCAATGTGATGCCCAGGCCCTGCCTTTCAGCCTCGGACTCTGCTCCCAGGCTGAGAGAACACAGGAAGCAGCTGTGCCAGGCCTACTTCCTGCTTCTCAGACTTTCCCCACCACCCAGACCATGAATAATCAGCCTCTGAACACAGAGCCCAGGCCCATCAGGGCAGAGCCTAGGCCTTCTGTTCACACCTGGTGTGGGTTCCACTGTCAGCCCCGCTCACTCGGACCCCTGCACCAGCCCCCAGTGAGGCTTCTTACTGCGATGCCTTCCCTCCTTAAGTCCACTCTGCCCTCAGCAGCCAAGGTGCCCTCGCTGTCATGCCAGGCTTAAGATGCCACCTCTGCTCAGAGCCCCACTCAGAGCTGTGGCCCCAAGGCCTCCAGGAAGGGACCCCTCTTCACTTCTCTGTCTCCTCTCTCAGATCCCCCCAACCAAACTGCTTACAGCTCCTCAACTATCCTGAAACACCACTGGGCCTTGGCTCATGCTGTGCCTTCTGCTCAGGATGCCCTTTCCTTCTCGTCTTCCTGGCCAACAGCCACCTACTCTACTCATCCTCCAAGACTCAGCTCCTTTGTTGCCTCCTTTCTGTAGCATTTCCTGACTCTGTCAGGCAGGACTACACTCTGCTCCCTGCTCGTGCTCAGGCCTCCTGTCTGATGTTATCACATCGCCTGGACCCCAGCATCACTGGCAGCAGTTTGTGTAGTGGTTAGAGCACAAGCTTCAAGGTTAGGCAGATCTGAGTTCAAATCCTGCCACCAACTAGCTGTAAGAGCCACTTAACACCTAGAAAAACATTGCCCCCCTGTCAAATGGGAATAATCTTAACTACCCGTGAGGCTGTTGTGTGGATCAAATGGGAAAATAAATCTTGCTTAGCCTGTCATAGGCATTCAGTAAATGGGATTGCTTATTAGTGCTTTTCTCTTTTTTCCTACAACTAGTGTGTAAGTTCCCTGAAGGATGGGACAATGTATTTTTCATCTTTGTGTCATTGGTGCCCAGTCCCAGGCCTGACAGATGGGAGTTGATTATTAATTGTGATTAATCATCATTAATGATGAATGAATGAGTGAATGGCAATGAATGGATGAATAATGCATGAATGGACCAGATGAAAAGCAAGCAAGAAAACTTGGGACTTTTGCTGTTACTAACACTCATGATAAACCAAGCTTTTGGTTTCCACAAAGTCTTAATTAAGACATCCCTTGTGTTGCCATCATATTGTAGGAAGAGAAGAAAGAGTAAGAAGGAGACGACTACGACTTTCTCTTGCCTACTGTCAATTTTCTGGAGTTGTTTTTACACAATGGGCTCCAAACTCACTAGTGATCATATTACCTGTGAACCAAACCTCAGTCTCCTTTCTCAGTGTCTACAGAAGGGCTTGTTTCTGGCCAGGAACCCACAGACACCCCAGAACTGTTCTTGCATTTGGTATTCAGAAGGCACTTGAGCCAGGTGTTTGGAGAAGAGTGGTAGGCAGAGGGGAAATAAGCTTTTACTTCTGGAAGCAAGAAATGTTGTTACCTCCATCTCTTTGTGTCTGCTTTAGCCCAGACTTTTGCCCCTTGATGCCACTTTTCTTATAAAAGTTACTTAACATGGAATTGCTTAAGGTTTCGCATTAACCATGGCTGCAGGTTCCTTGCTGTTTTCAAACCTGGCAATTTCCCTAAATTCCTTAGATGATTTAAACTCTTTTAATCCACTAAGTGTGTCTCTCTCTCTCTCTCTTTTTTTTTTTTTTGATGAGACAGAGTCTCACTCTGACCCCCAGGCTGGAGTGCAGTGGCACAATCTCGGCTCTCTGCAGCCTCCACCTCCCGGGTTCAAGCGATTTTACTGCCTCAGCCTCCCAAGTAGCTGGGACTACAGGTGTGCACTAGCTAATTTTTATATTTTTGGTAGAGACAGGGTTTCCTCATGTTGGCCAGGTTGGTCTCGAACTCCTAACCTCAAGTGATCCACTAGTCTTGGCCTCCCAAAGTGCTGGGATTACAGGCATGAGCCACCATGCCCAGCCAGAGCCACTGAATATTTCTAAACACATTTGAACTTGCTAGCAGTGTCTTAAACCCAGATGTTTAAGGGAGTTCCCATGCTCTGCTGCTACATCTGCCCCTTTCCTGCTTGTCTCCTGGGAAGAGGCCTAACTGGGATCCTGGTGGGGCTCCCAAATTCCTGGGTTTGGCTTTGTAACACCTGGCTGATTCCACAGACCCCTGCTGGAGAGAACAGCCCTGAAGTTTCACAATTCCACAGCAGAAACCTGACCTGAAATAGCAGCTAAGAAACTAAGAGGGATTTGCTTAGTTTCTTACAATTTGCTTAGTTTCTCACAATGAGATACCATCTCACGCCAGTTAGAATGGTGATCATTAAAAAGTCAGGAGACAACAGATGCTGGAGAAGATGTGGAGAAATAGGAACGCTTTTACACTGTTGGTGGGAGTGTAAATTAGTTCAACCATTGTGGAATACAGTGTGGCAATTCCTCAAGGATCTAGAACTAGAAAGACCATTTGACTCAGCAATCCCATTTCTGGGCATATACTCAAAGGAGTATAAATCATTTTATTATAAAGACACATGCACACATATGTTTATTGTAGCACTATTCACAACAGCAAAGATTTGGAACCAACCCAAATGCAACACAATCTCGTGATAGACTGAAAAAAGAAAATGTGACACATATACACCATGGAATACTATGAAGCCATAAAAAGGATGCGTTCATATCCTTTGCAGGGACATGGATAAAGCTGGAAACCATCATTCTCAGCAAACAAACACAGGAACAGAAAACCAAACACTGCATGTTCTCACTTATAAGTGGGAGTTGAACAATGAGAACACATGGACACAGGAAGGGAACATTACACACCAGGGCCTGTCGGGTGGTGGGGGGCTGCTATGGGAGGGATAGCATTAGGAGAAATACCTAATGTCGATGACAGAGTGATGGATGTAACAAACCACCATGGCATGTGTATACCTATGTAACAAACCTGCACATTCTGCACATGTACCCCAGAACTTAAAGTATAATTTTAAAAACGAGGGATTTGTAGGAAGCTTGGGGAGTCCCTGAATCCCTCATCCCAAACCAGTCTATGCCTGCTAAAACTAAAACAGGACAGAAAGATGGATTTTCCCTGAAACCCTCAAGGTTCCCCAGGTTCCTAGCGCTCTTGAAGAATGAGCAGTGCACCTCTGCAGTCACATAGAGAAATGGAATCTCACAGTTCCCGGCCTGTTCTGGCACAGCAGGGAGAGAAAGGTAGCTTCTGTCTCCCACAGTTACGCAGAGTCTTAAGGAAACAGAAAGCCAGATAGAGCTTTTAAAACACAATGATGTTGAAGTAGAAATATCTGTAGCCAGAGCACATATGTGTCACCATGGAACCAACAGGCAAGGTGTCTGTCCTGTTGAGGAGTGATCACTTATTATGTATGCGTAGGAGCAAAGATCTCGAGGCTCTTTATCCCCAAAGGCACCCAGTGGTACCTGCTCACATCACCCAGCCCTGTGCTTCCAGGCCGTTGTTACCTAACGGGATAAATGGTGATGGGTTTTCAACAATGTAATTAGACCAAATCAAATTCTAGTCTTCTAATGGCTATTAAATGCATCACAAATCCTTTATTGATTCTATTTAGAGAAAGAAATAAGTCCTGGCTCAGGCTCCCTGTTGGGCAGACTGGCCAACTGCTGAATCTGGCTCACCCAGTAGATAGATGTGCCTTGTGTAGAGTTTGTGCACAGGGCCTGGCTGGCTGTCAGGTACACTGAGGCAAAGGTCTTCTCAGGGAATGACTTGTACTGGGTCCCACCGATGTCTTCTTCTTGAACTTCTAGGATCTGAACCACCAAAAGACAAGACCATTATCCTGGAGCAGCTGCGGAAGATCTCCCTACCTCTCTACAGCATCCTCTCTGCCCTCACCATCCTTGGGATGATCATGGCCAGTGCTTTTCTATTCTTCAACATCAAGAACCGGAATCAGAAGTAAGCCACCCTGGTCCTCCTCTGCAATATCACTTTCTGAATTGACAAGCCTGTGGATACGGTGTAAGAGCACCATATGACAGATTTCCCAGGGACCCAGAGGTCTGCAGGGCAGTTTCCCAAAGTGTGTTACTCAGTTGCTAGGATGTTGTAGGTATTACATGCGTGTGAGCACATGCACACACATACACATAACACAGACACATACACATACATACACACATACACATGTATATAACAGACACACATAAACACACATACACACACACACACACACACACACAGAGGCAGGGCTGCCGGTTGCACAGGAGGGTAGTCAAATAAGTTTGAGGAAGTTGAATAAAATCCAAGGGTCCAAGTCTGTGGGCCTTCCATGGATATACTCTGTATTATATCCAGAGCTTTGGATATACTCCTGTACTTTGTGAAGGTCCAGGAGGAAAGATATAGAAGACAGAATTCCCCAAACGTCTTTGCCTGTATCGCCTAGCATCGCCGGGAATCACCACTGAAGGGGTTCACAAAGTTTAGTGAAATGGACTCCCACTGGTACAGTTCATTATGGCCCAGGAAGCCCTCCCTTCCATCATCCCGTGTGACCCTCCAGATAACTCCTCATATCGCAGAGCAGAGCCCTGAGTCCCAGGATGGAGTGCTGCTGTGCACTTGTGGCAGAGCCTGTCTCCTTGGCTTCTTGTCTTAATTTCTTTTCCCCACCACATGCCCTTAATTCTCCAGAGGAGAGAAGCTCACTCTCTGAGTTATTCTGGTCAGTCGTGGGAAGAACCAGCCACTACTCCAGGCGGTGGTTTTTACCAAGTGCATTTTGCTTCTTTGGTTTCCATAGCAAATCCCTGAACCCAGGCCAAAGCCTTATTGTGGGATGAGCAGGGGCTCAGAGCGTGGGCTGTCTTGGGGACATCCATAGTGACCACTTACACGGTGCCATGGCTCTGCCATGGTGCCCAGAAGCCACACTGCATGAACTCGTGGGCTGCCAGGAACAAGCCTGATTTTGAAGAAAATAGCTTTTTTGGTTTTTGAGATTTTTAAATTTCTCCCTGCTGCAAAGAAGGAATTTGGAGGCTCTAGACTTTTGTGTATATGTGCTTGGTTTTTTTTGTTTTGTTTGTTTTTTAATTTTACTTTTTGTAGAGGCAGAGCCTTACTGTGCTGCCTAGGCTTTTCTCAAACTCCTGGCCTCACGCAATCCTCCTGCCTCAGCCTCCCGAGTCGCTGGAGTTAGAGACGTGAGCCACCGTTATTTTGTCTGGGTTATTTTGTTGTTGTTTGGCTTTTTTTGATAGCAGTTGCTTAGGTCAAACTTATTTCCTGAAAAAAACAGAAAAGCGTTTTCTTCAATTGTTGCTACTTACAATAAATAGCATGTACACTACCACCAAAAAAAGTGAGGCAACTTTGTCTACTCTATACACACCTTAAATGCTGACTATACCTCTGAGCACTTGGCACAGGCCTGGGCACATAGTCAGCTCTCAGTGTTAGATTGACATCACAGATGCCTCCGGAAGCTCCATCAGGACAGCAGGTTGCCCCATCATAACCTAAACTCCTTGAATTCCTTAACTGCCCCCTCTTGGGCCTCCTGGGGTGGAAGTTACCATCACTCTTTCTAAAAGGCCAGCATTTAGGTGAAGTTTTCTTTTTTTACTGGCTTGTCTATTTAAAAATCTACAAAAAGATAGATAGAAACTGTCATTGCGGTTCCCAATCCCTCCCCTGACTTCTCTCTTCCTAAATGCTAAGCATCCTATAAGGCCCACCTCCTCTGGGAAGCCCGCCCCAACCCCCAGGCTCTCCCCTCCCATGACTGTAGTAATAAGAATGGAGGCACCTAAGTAGTTCATGGTTTACAAAAGGACCTCCAGGGACCCAACTTCATCTCAGCTTCATGCGTGTCCAAGGCAACAGGATCAGTTATCTCATACAGGTGAGGAAATTCAGCCAGGCTAAGTGACTTGTCAAGGTATGACCTTTATGGAGTGGCAGAGTCTAAGCCCTGGACCCAGTGCCCCCAACTTAAAAGTCTGCGTGCAGTCCACAGAAGAGGAGCAGCAGGCTGCTTATTTCCCTCTCCCTTTGACGCATCGCATGTTTTAAATGTGAAGGGTTAACAGAACTGCAGAATGCAAAGGAAAATGTTTGGGGAACAATTGGCCGTAATTACAATCTGCAGAAGAGCCCCTCAACCACAGGGTGCCTGAAACCTGAAGCCCTTCTGAGCTGATTGTGCTGGGGGAGCCAGGTACCTACCAGCCCACTGAAGACCTTGGCTTGCTGGGCAGCTGGGGGCCACACAGGGTTCCAGGAGGAAAGGACAGAGAAAGATGCAGAGTCTGGAAGTGTAAAGAACACTCCCTGCTCCCCACTGCAGCCTAGTAAGACAGGGGTAGTGGATGGGATGGGCCTCTGGTGTCTGCCTCTGCCACCCAGCAACTGGGAGAGGTATTCCTGCCCACGTGTGGTGTGTGGCCATCTTTGTGCACAGAACAGTGTGAGCTTTCCTAAACAACCCTCGAGACTCAGTGTTAGGCCTTCTTGACATGGTCCAATCAAGGCAGGGAGTGTGGTGTGGGACTTCCTCCTCCCCGTGGGGAATGTGGCTGAAGTTACATCTCACATTCTCTGGATTTGACATGAGTTCCCAGGCCCAGCCAAAAAAAAAAAAAAAAAAAAAGCCTGTTGACTTAATGCTTTTGTTTAAACTGAAAATTAATGGATGAAGAAGCTGATGTGACAAGCTGTCCCTGGGGAAGTAATGGGTGAACCTGACAAAGGCAGGGAAATTAATGATTAGAAATATATAGTTGTCTGAGGTCTTTTAGTGAAGGACAAACAGTAGGGGAGAGGGGTAGAGGAAAGCAGGGCTTTTAGTGATTTCTCTGTAAGGGGAAGGTTTCAGGGTGAGCACCTGGGTGTTGGGGAAAATCAACTGGAAATTTGGGCCTTCCTGCTGATGTGTCCCCTGTGGTCCCACAGCACATTTCCATTTCTCTCTCTCTCCCCCACTAGCCTGAGCAACAATATATATCTAGCAGGCATTTGTAAAATACCTGTTGAAGGAATAACTAAATTAACAGTTCTGTTACGTCTGTTGTCTCTTTCTCTTGTCAGGCTTATAAAGATGTCGAGCCCATACATGAACAACCTTATTATCCTTGGAGGGATGCTCTCCTATGCGTCCATATTTCTCTTTGGCCTTGATGGATCCTTTGTTTCTGAGAAGACCTTTGAAACACTTTGCACCGTAAGTCATTCTGCATAAGCCAGTGGCATATGATAGAAAGTTTCCTTGGTGACCTCAGTCATCAAAAACATGGATGCAAACCCAGAAATACATGAACAGGCAGGGAACAACACATTTAGGAGTTCTTCAACTCAACAGGGAAGAATGGTGTTATTGTCAGACCAGAATGGGTATAAATACTGGCTGTAAAATTAAGATAATGGACTTCCAGCCTGGGCAACATCATGAAACCCTGTCTCTACCAAAAATACAAAAAACTTAGCCAGATATGCTGGTGTGTGCCTGTAGTCCCAGCTACTCAGGAGGCTGAGGTGGGAGGATTGCTAGAGCCCAGAGGTCGAAGATACAGTGAGTTGTGATCGTGTCACTGTACTCTAACCTGGGAAACAGAGAAAGACCCTGTCTCAATATATATATATATAACGGATTTAATAGGCCATTGTTAGAATGCGAACCCACTAAGAAATGACAGAGTAATATAGAAAAGGAGGGAGAAAAGTTATCCAGAAAAGCATCAGCACCAAGGGTCAGGGTTAGGGTCAGGGTCGGGATCGTTTGAGAAGGCACAGATCCTCCCATCTACCGTCAAAAACCATCAAAGAATATGATGATAGATCTTTGTATGTCTGACTTTGAGTCATATGGTAAAAGCTGTGGTTATTATTTTCTATTTAAGCGGTGTTTTCTTAAATAGTTTTTTCCTATTGTTCCCCTAAGAAGCATTTTTAGACTTTTTTTCCATATGATTCCCCTTATGCAAGTTTAATACCAGAAATATAATGTATATCTGTTTGTGTACTTTATGTATATCTATGGTTTACACATTAAAAAGAGTAGTGTTTCTTCATGTTCAAGAACCAACAGTTGCCCCCAAGGGGGCGATATCATACCTAATGAGATATATATATTTACATTTAATGAAGTCCAAAGCAGTGTAATTTATTTTCTGTATTTTAGAAAGATTATTTTTAAAGTTAACATTTTAAAAATTGTAATGCCCAAAGAAATGCCTTTTAGTTATTTTTTTTAAGGGGGTTATGTATTGGCAATCACTTAATAGTTATATGGAGCTAACCCTCAGTTGAAAAGATCATGAACTTTTTAAGAAGGAAGTAACCAGTTGAGATTTATTTCTGGACATTGACTATGATCTGTCCAAATAGGGTTAGCCTGTTGGGTCTCTTTAGAGTCCCAAATGCAATAATTCATCCAGTCCCCTGCCTGGAAGACCAGAGCTAGAGGGGTTGGTCAAAAGATCGGTGTTGAGTTGATTAATCCAAAAGCCATTCCTTTGTCATTGCTGTTTTCTTTCAAGATAGTGAGAGCACTGTGGGCCCTTTTTTGCAAAGCAGCCCTTTTTAGACTGCATTAGCTGTTTGCAAGCCTCAGTGTTGCCCACTGCTGGATGATGAGGGCTGAAAGATAGCAGTGAGGGATGCCTAAGTGAAGGACCCCTTAAATGTGCTGCAAGTCCCCACCCATACCCCAGACTTTGAGGACTGAATCCAGTCCAGTCCCTCTGCTCTGGCACAGCACATGAAAAGGAGGGAAACCCCCCAAGATCTTACAGTCTAGGGGATTTTGCTCTCCTGATTTCTGTGGATGATTAGACTGGACTGACTGTTACACATCATCAATAAATTGTTCATGTTACCAGTAATTTCAGTGTGAGCTGTCGGAGAGGTCTACAGATACACTTGCTTTATCCTTAATTGGGAAGTGCCTTGAGAAGTGTGTGGTCAAGTCCCCAGTAACTGAGGTCACTGGGGTGCTCAGGCACCTCTCCTCTCCTGGAGGGACCTGCAGGGCCATCAAATCCCAGTGCTCCAGGGTCACTCAGTTCACTCTGCCCACTCAGACTTTCTCACTCCAAGTGTGGCACTGGCTCATGCCTGCTTTACTCTGCCCTTCTGGGAGTGGAGGAGGTGGATGAATACAAGAGATGCAAGTCCCTGGCTTTGCTGTGCTTGGAGTCAGCTTCCAAAGAAGGTGAGCTGCTCAAAAGTCCTTGTGGGTGTGTTTCAGTGGGGTTGTTCTCTAGAGTGTGGCCTTCTGACATTAGAATGATGACCAAAGCACATGGAAGTCTTACTAATTTTAGCGGAAGTGTGAAGGGCACTGGGTCTCTGATATTCCTACATCAGCATGACTTTTGTGCCCTGAGATGCCTAACAATTTCATGGACATACAGTTTTTTTCTGTTCAGCTTTCCTGGGCAGTGGTGAGGCCTGAAGAAAAGGTTGCTCCTGAGGGACGCTGATGAAGTTAAATGAGGATTTCTCTCTTCCATCTGTGCTTAGACCTCCTCCCCAAGTTTTAGGACACTATGATGATTACAGTAATGAAAATGATACTGGGGCCGGGTGCAGTGGCTCATGCCTGTAATCTCAGCACTTTGGGAGGCTCAGGCGTGTAGATCACCTGATGTCAGGAGTTCGAGACCAGCCTGGCTAACATGGTGAACCTCATCTCTATAAAAAATACAAAAATAGCTAGGCATGGCGGCACATGCCTGTAAGTCCCAGCTACTCTGGAGGCTGAGGCAGGAGAATCACTTGAATCTGGGAGGTGAAGGTTGCAGTGAGCTGAGATTGCGCCATTACACTCTAGCCTGGGCGACAGAGTGAGACTGCATCTCAAAAAATGATAGTAGGGGTAAGTTTGGTGACTCCAGTTTCTCGGTGGCATCCCTGAGAAGTGAAGGGCTTACCTCGGTCCCCCGGCTAAGAACCACTGGAGCAAAACCCTACCCTCATTCCACCACAGCCCCACTCCCTCTGGGGGGCCCTCTCTGCCCATCTCTTCATCAATTGCTGTTGGCCACCTGGGAATGCCTCCAGCTGGCCTGAGTTTCAGTCTCCACTACAGAGACTCCTGCAGCAGACATCAAGGGCTGCCCAGCCTTCAGAAACTTTCTCCTTCCCAGAAAGAAGTTTCTGACATCTCACCTTGTTCACAAGCCAAAGGCGATGAAAGCACAGGTGCTTTCTCAAATTTGACCTGAATTCAGCAACCACAGGGTGACGCAGGCTAGGGAGCAAAAACAGGGACATCCCCCACACCCAGGGCTTTTCTTTTTAATGAAGCCTGACATTCTATTCTGGGAGTCACGCTCATTTGTGTGAGGGGAAGGTTGTCCTGGGAAGCTAGAGAAGGCTGGTATGAATAAATCATAAAGCGCTTCACAAATCAGCATCAGCTCTGAACATGAGAACCCAAAAAGATGGTAGGGGCTGGTTCTCGCCGCCCCTGAGAATTAACTGTTTTAGACGTTCTGTAAAGAGGAGTCCACATGCCTGACTGTGGGGAAAAGGCATAGATGATCTCCTCTGGATTGAATTGGGTCAATACAGATGTGTACATGAGTTAGGGCTGGGGTCATTGATTTACCAATTCTCAGTATCGCCCAGGAAGAGGATATTAAAGCTCTTAAATTTAGAGCCTAAGTACCAGTCCCCGATGGGTACAATTTGGGTTCCTTCCACCTGCTATTCCAGGCTGAGCCACTCCTTAATGTCACTTGGTGCCGTGGATTCTGTTCTTCAGACCTAGAAGGCTGCTCCCAGCAAACTCCCACGAGCGGGGAGCTGCAAGGAGAAGCAGGACCGCATGGTGAGCACGGGTCTTCAAACAGCAGCCTGCCTTTGACTGCCACCTCTTCCACTTACTAGCTCCTGACTGCAGCAAGTGACTTCACCTCAGTTTTCTCATCTGTACAATGAGCATCACAGTTTTCCCTCTGCAGGATTGCAGTGTGGGTTAAACAAGGCGGTTCAGACAAGCCGCCTGCAACTCAGGGAAAGTGCTGCGTGGATGGGTGTAGGAGGAGGGGTCAGCATCACAGTTTGTCACCTTGTGTCCCCATCACATTGTAATTTCCTAGTGTTCCATACTGGGTTCTGTAAGAAATCTTAAAGGACAGGGGACAAGGTAGACCATGAGGTCAAGTTCAGACATGGTGCAGCCTAAGTCATTCTGTCTGCTCTGCTGCCATATACATGCTGCTTTTTTTCCCTTTTAGTTTTCAGTATAGCAGCTTAACACAGTGAGAAACCATGAACACCACCTCAGGCAGAAACCTACAACAGTCACAAGATTAGCCCTCTCCAGGGGCAACACTTCTGCTGGGACAAGAGTGGGTGCATGTGTGAGCACATGCACACACACACACACACGCACATGCACGCACAGTGCTACTGCTAGGGAAACAGTTTCTCTTAGTTCCCATCCCCCACTCCCTCTGACCCTTTCCGGAATCTTCCCAGCCTGTCAGTGCCGGTTTCAGCAAGTCTTGAGAACAGCTCCAGCTATACCCTGTGCTGTCTCCCTGGACACTGTGTGGGTAGTGGAGTCACCATAGCAACGTGGCCCCTGTGGACATGGAGCTGCCTACAAGGGCGGTGCTGGGTGTGGGCCAGGGCCCCATTGCCAGGGGGAAGAGAGGGACTCCCACGGTGGAGCTGACCTGGCTCTGGGATCTTAGGTCCTGTTTGCCCAGACAAGGAGCCCGGCAGGTGGGGAAAGGAAAAAGCACTCCCCTTCCTTGTGGATCTGAGGCAGAAATCCCAGCTCACGCGTGGGAGGAATAAGAATGCAGACAGGATGAGGAGGCTTTAGGTGGACCTTCCATCCCAGCATGGGCCTCACACAGCTTCCTGGGCTCTCAGAAGCATTCCCAGGTGTGGGATAGTCAACAGCTTAGTGTTAACTTCTCGAGCCTGTGCCCTCAGCCCCTGTGATTCGCCACGGCTGGCTTTCAGCCAGGAGCAGCCTTTCCTTCACCACCACCTGACAAGGCCAAGTTCACTGTCCCCACCTTATGGGACAGAAAACTGAAGCTCTGTCGCACACTGCTAGGCAACAGGGATGAAGCTTAAAACTAGCTCTCTTGGACCACAAAGATGCCTGAGATGTTTCATTCTTTTTGAAAACAAGAATATTCTGACTTTTTGCCGGGTGCGATGGGTGGCTCACGCCTGTAATCCCAGCACTTTGGGAGGCCGAGGCAGGTGGATCACCTGAGGCTGGGAGTTCGAGACCAGCGTGGCCAACATGGAGAAACCCTGTCTCTACAAAAATACAAAATTAGCCAGGCGTAGTGGTGCATGCCTGTAATCCCAGCTACTTGAGAGGCCGAGGCAGGAGAACTGCTTGAACCTGGGAGGCAGAGGTTGCAGTGAGCCAAGATCACGCCATTTTACTCCAGCCTGGGAAACGAGCGAAACTCTATTTCAAAAAAAAAAAAAATTCTGATTTTTTTATTAGCTGCTAATACCAGGAAAAGAAAGGTCAACTAAGTTCTTAGAAATCTGGTAACTACTTATCCCAGCCAATATTACCAAAATTTTTGTCTCAGATTTTTGCAAATTGAGCTATAATCCATATATCATATATTTTGCCCTTTTAATGTCTACAATTGAGTGGTTTTGGACTATTATTTCATTTTTGATGCCTTTCCAGACTATATTAGAGTGTCTAGCACAAAAGAGAGACATTCTGCTGTGGTACTGATTGTATTCAAATCCCAGCTGCACTACTTCCTAATGTGTGGCTTTGTTTACCTTATTTAACATCTCTGAACCTTAGTTTACTCTTCTGTAAAATGGGGATGACAATAATAGGGTTGTGAGGATTAAATGAGATCATGTACGTAAAGCACTGAGTGCCTGCCAACACAGTAAGACTTCATACATCTTAGCCGTCATCATCATGTATGAATGATGGGACTCTGTCCAAATAATTCTGTTCACCTCTGGATACCATTAAGAGAGACACTGATAAAGCCGAGTAAACTTAGGTTGAAGAAGAGGCTGGGAGGCCACACGCGGTGGCTCATGCCTATAATCCCAGCACTTTGGGAGGCTGAGGCAGGTGGATCACCTGAGGTCAGGAGTTCGAGACCAGCCTGGCCAACATGGTAAGATCCCTTCTCTATTAAAAATACAAAGATTAGCCGGGTGTGGTGGCAGATGCCTGTAGTCCCAGCTGCTCGGGAGGGTGAGGCAGGAAAATCACTTGAACTGGGGAAGTGGAGGTTGTACTGAGCCGAGATTACACCACTGTACTCGAACCTGGGCGACAAAGGGAGACCCCTTAGTTTACTCTTCTATAAAAAATTTACTCTTCTGTCTCAAAAAAAATTTTTTTAAGAGTCTGGGAAAACCAGTTGGTGCTGGCCAGTTTGGTGCAGGTACCCATGGCAACTTCTGGCCTTCTGTGGCCTTGCTCTGCCCAAACTGGAGCAGGAACAAACGTGGGTTTTGCTTAAGTCACAGCCAAGCTGGTGGCTGCCTCTGCCACCTTGAGTGCTGAAAGGGGCCTTGGGGCAGGCAGCAAGGGTGGTGAGAATGACACAAGGCAGGACCTCTGAGGACACTGCAGCCATGTAGTGGTTAGAATCTGGCCTAAGAAGCAAGCCCGGCCCAGGGCTGCCCTGAGGGGTACTCGAGAGTGTGGCTCAATTTTAGCTCCCACCTGCCTCTACTTTCTGACCACCCCAACTCTTTTATTTATTTTTCTACTAAAAAAAAAAGTATATATAGGTTATAAGCATGCCGTTCAGTGAATTTTCACAAACTGAACTCAACTGTGACTCCAGGATCCATATCAAGAAGCAGGACCTAACCAGCATCCCAGAGGCCCTTCCTGTCTCCTTCCAGTTCCTATCTGCTCCTCCCTACCCCCATCCCGCCAAAGGGAGGCCCCCATCCTGGCTCCTGCTAGCACAGACAGTGCTGCTCAGTGTGCACTGAGCCACCTGGGGGTCTGGACGGAATGCAGGTTCTGGCTCAGCAGGTCCAGAGGGGGTCTGTGCATTCCTGACACTCCCAGGGGATGCTGATGCCACATCCCCAGACCACACCTCGAAGAGCAGGAATAAGATTAGTACCTGGTGCTTAATTTTGTGTTTGTCTCTTAGAGACTAGTTGTGTAAAAGAAATGGAAGCACCAGAAGCCTGCTCCTGGGGCCCAGTTGTGGGAGGGAAGGAACTCCTGGGTTGGAAGACACCAAGGTGTGGCCTCCACCCTTGAACCTCGGGAAGCAAGGCAGTCCCATCACAGCTGGCAGGGTGGAGTCCAAGTCTGAAAACACACCTTTAGCCTCTTCACCCTGCTCAGGATGGGCAGCAGCTGGACAGGGATGGGGCGCAGGAGGCCCAGGCACTGATGTGGGAAGTGTGATGCCCTCTTTGTGCCCTCATGGGGGTACTGAGATTTTCTAACTCTAACTAGAAAAGTAAAGGCTGCCTAGGAACACCCACTTGGCCTCCCAGTAAATTCAAGTCTGGTAGGAATTATTGAAACATTTTTAGTTAAAAGGCCATAAACCTGTGATTATTTTGTTGTTGTATGGGGATTTCTTTTTGAGGCACTTGAGAAGTAAAACAATTTAATAATGTGAGTTTGGGGGCTGTTTCTGCAGGTGGACTCTCATGGTGGCCATGATAACGTGGCTTGTGATTTCGGAAGGCAGTGGGAGGGCTGGTGGGCCAGGAGAGAACCACAGCGTTTGACGGTGACCTTGTCTGGCAGGTCCAGACCAGCTCGGGGAGAGGGCCACAGGGACTAGCTGTTACAGGGCCTGATTGGGCCAGCTAGAGTCCTGGATGGGGTACAGATGCCCACTTGAGGACAGTGGCCTCCCCACCCCCAACTGCCTTCCAGAGGAGGAGGCTGAGGCAGGAACCAGGGACTCTCCAGACTCCTGAGCCAATAAGCAGGATGATAGCCTCCTTTCTCAGACACCCCACATGTGGGCCAACCTCTGGCTCTGCTCAGCACTCTTATTCCCATGGTTCGTTCATTCATATGATAACACTCCCTGACACTTACTAGGCACAGATCATAGTCCTCAGGGAGTTGGCAGTGCAGACGGAAAACCTAATTACACAAACAGTTCCTATTTACTATGCTCTGTACACTGACAGAGACAGACCTAGGGGAATGAGTAAGGCCCAGAAGCAAGGGAAAAATCAGGGAAGACTTAAAATAAGGGACCCCTCTGAGTGAGCTCCAGTTATTTCTGGAAGTCCTAAACAATACACCATACTTGCCCGCAAAATTCTCAGCAGCTGTAGTCACCATGGTGTGGCCACTCAGTCCTTCCTCTCTAGCCCTGACACTCACTCTTCTGTGTCTTCTGTCCACAGAGCTGCAGGAAGGCACACAGCAGCCCCCTCCCCACCATGTCCCACCCCTCTCCTGCCACCACCCATCTGAGAATGCTGCGCTTCCAAAAAGCTCCCCAACCTCCAGTCCTGATGCACCTTCTGGGGTTGTAGGGGAAATAGGAAGAAAGGTCTCTTCCTCATTCTGCATTGTTCTGTGGCCCAAGCCAAGGCCTCCAAGGGCAGTTGTGCACATTCTGCATGACACAAGGGTGTTAGCTTCAGGGACAGGAGCTGAATTTTGGCCTGTGATCTGCCCTTTGAGCCAAGTTCTTGGAGTTTGTTGGCTACAAGGTCCTTGAAGAGAGGAGTCCTTCAGAAAGGGGCACAGAGGCTGGGCACTGTGTCTTGGCTGACCACAGTGGCTCACACCTATAATCCCAGCACTTTGGAAGGCCAAGGTGGGCGGATCACAAGGCCAGGAGTTTGAGACCAGCCTGGCCAACGTGGTGAAACCCTGTCTCTACTAAAAATACAAAAATTAGCCAGATATGGTGGTGGTGCACACCTGTAGTCCCAGCTACTCAGGAGGCTGAGGCAGGAGAATCATTTGAATCGAGGAGGGGGAGGTTGCAGTGAATTGAGATCATGCCACTGCACTCCAGCCTGGGTGTTAGAGCGAGACTCCATCTCAAAAAAAAGAAAGGGCCCAGAGGGGGCACATTTCTATGATTTGCTCCCAGGGCTCCTAAGATGCCCCCTAGGCCCTGTCTTGGGTTCCAAAGTACTCCTGGGGGGTCCCAAGTCACCAGTGTCCCCCGGCACCATTCCCCCAGAAAGGCTCTGCTGAACTCTAAACTTAGAGAAGATTTTCTGTACCGGTCTTACCTAAAAGACCCTGAGCAAGACAGGTTCTTACAGAGCTGTTTCTAGAGGCTGCTCTTCAGCGTCAGGAAGACAAGATGGGCCCTGGAGACCTCAGGCCTCTCAGCTCCCCCACCTCATAGCTCACAGTGGTCTGGGGCTTGCTTTGGGGCAGTCTGGGAGTTTCTTCCCTCCTTCTCACTATTGATGGCCTGGGGTGAGCAGTCAGAATGAAATAAAAGGCCCTTTAGAGAACCTTTTGGACTGCAAAAGAGTGACTTGCCCCTTGTGTCCAGCCAGCCACCAGGGCTTGCTCCTCCCTCTGACTTGTTAGCCTGAGGCCCACAGGAATCTGTGGTGTCAAGGAGGCCCAGAGCACAGCAGTTCCGCCCTTCATGTCAGAACAGGCCTGCCCACAGAGATTGTGTGTCCATTTTCATGCTGATCCCCAGAAGGGCAGTGAAAGCCCTTCACCGTGCCAGGCATGCTTTATGAAATTGGTGGAGCAAGCGGCTGAGCAGGATTGTTGTGGGCATAGATTTTTCCTTCCATTTGGAGATTTGCTCTCATTTCTTTTTCCTTTTTCATAGCTGGGACTGAGCTGGGAACTGCCTGCCTAAATTTTCTCTTCTCCCTGGATGTATTAGGTTCAAGGCAGTTTGCAGAGGGGGCTGAGTACTTGATAGCTAAGGGGAGAAAAAGAACGATGTTAACATCAGAAAAATAAACACACATAAGACTTTAGGAGAAAAAGTGAAGTAGTGATTTCTCTGGTGTTGATGAATCAGTAGAGACTTGTATTGGAGGCAACATATTGGAAAACAGAATCATTAGAACCCTTCAGATGAAACCTTCTAGTTTATTTGGCAACACAGAGCCACATAGAAGGGAGGCACCTGGGTTGTCATTAAATGAAACCTCCCTCAGTGCAGGAAACACCCCTGCAGCATTCTAATGGAAGGGGAGAAGAGGGGGTCTTCCAAGCTCTGCTTGAATATGTGTAGTGATAGGGAGCTCACTACCTGCCAGACAGCATGTGGAAGGAGCAGCTGAGGCCATGAACTCAGCCTCTTTTGCTGTCAAATGCTCTAGCTCTCTGTGGCCTTCCTTTCATTTGCTTGCTCAGGCTCAACTTGCACATTTGTGGTGACAAAGCGTTCACAACCTCCTAACCTGGCCCATTCAGCCTGATTGTCTCCTCTTGGCTCCAGAGGTGTACAGGTGGGCAAAGCAGCCCCTGCCTCCCAGTAGCTTCATCTAGTTGGAGAGGCAGACAGGTAATCAGATAGATGTCATCTCTGTGTGACCAGCAGAGCAGAAACGTGCTTGAAGGCAGACGTCATGAGGAGGAAGTGGCCATGACCTCCCTGCCAGGTCTCAGCAGGCTTCTCAGAGGAGGTGGCTCATGAGTTTGGATTTCAGAGGATGCATGAGAAATTGTGAAGAACATAGAACATTGAATGGCATTTTGCGTGGAGGAAACAGCACATGTCAGACTTGGCAGTATGAGCCAGTGTGATGTGAGGGAAAGGCTGAGCAGAGCAGGATGACTTGAGGAATGTCAGAAGAGGTGGAGTTGCGGGGGCTGCACCCTGCTAAGAGTTTGGAGTTTAACCTGAGGGCTCTGTGGGACAGTGCTGGGTTTAAATCCCAGAGACTTAAACTGGGCTAACACTTAATCCGGGGACTGACCGTGAAGCCCTGGCAGTAGGTGTCAAGTGGTTGTAGGTAGGAACCCTCCCAAAGGCAAGGTAGTTGGTCAGTTCTCTACACCAGACAGCAATGGGGTGCAGCATTGATAGTCTCCAAGACAAACCCCAAGTTCAATGATTCAATAGGACTCTCAGGGCTCAGCATACAGTCATACTCGCAGCTGTGACTTATTACACTGGAAAAATACACAGCAACACTAGCAAAGGCAAAGGCACATGGGGGGATGAAGTCCAGGGGAAACCAGGTGCCAGCTTCGGATAGCCATATCACAGTGGAATTGCAAAGGATGAGCTTAATCCCCCCAGCAATGAGTAGCGACCACATGTGTGAAACGCTGCCTAGGGAAGCACATTAGAGAGGCCGTGCCCAGGGTTTTTAGTTGGGGGCAGGATATACCAACACCGTCTGCCTACTACATAACAAAATTCCAGACTCCCAGAAGGAAGCCAGTGTTTAGCATAAACCACACTGTTTGCACAACCAGTTCAGGCACAGTGAGCTGCTCTTATCACTGAGGGAATGGTGGGAACTGTCCAGAATCCAAGCTCTCAGATATCAGCCAAGGACCAACCTTCAAATCAGACCTTTCTAAGGATAACGGTCTCAGGCCTCTGTGTTAACTGTTTTCTGCCTCGTCATCCTCTGCTATTCTTTGCTTTTAGTTTATGGCAGCATATTGCAGTTTCCAGATGCCAGGTTAAATTTGTATTATTGAATTTTAACTAACTTGACTAATTATATGGTTGAGTCTTAATGAATTTAGCCCTCACAATAGACAAGTGGCCTGGAAATCATTGTTTCAAAGAAAACATAAGTCAAAGCAAATATGAAAAATGCTTAGCACTCTAAGGCCAGATGCAGTGGCTTGTGCTTGTATTCCCAATGCTTTGGGAGGCCGAGGCAGGAGGATCACTGGAGTTCAGGAGTTCAAGACCAGCCTGGGAAACATAGCAAGATTTTGTCTCTACTATAAATCAAAAAAAATTAGCCAGGTATGGTGGTGCATGCCTGCAGTCCCAGCTACTCAGGAGGCTGAGGTGGGAGGATTGTTTGAGCTCTGGAAATAGAGGCTGCGATGTGCTGTGATTGCATCACTGTACTCCAGCCTGAGCAACAGAGCGAGATCCTATCTCAGAAAAAGAAAAAAAACATGCTTAGCACACTGGAGTGACACATCTCCTCAAAACAGATCTTTGTCAGCCACAGGATGAGGTAAAAAATGATATTACTTCATCTCTGTTCATCCTTTTTAAAATGCCGTGTTCTGTATATGTTCATATGTAAAACTGAACATGTTCAAGAGAACATGATCAAAAATGCTGTAGACCATTGGTCTTCACAGTCACATCAATAACTTAGCTTTGCAAGTGTGTTGAGGTCCCTGGAGGGTGTTACAGATTGGTCAGCTGCTCCCTCTGGGTATGTCCTGTTCTTTGACAGCCAGTTTCTAGGTGTAGACAAAACTGATTTGGGTTAAGGAGACTCCATCTGAGGAGGAGGCAGCAGCAGGATGTCGGGGAGAGAGGCCTGGACCAGGACACGGCTCTGAGTTCCAGGCTCAGCTCTGGAGCTTTATGGCGTGGGTAAGGGGAATATCTTAAATGTGCTGGGCCTCAATTTCTTCGTCTGTTAAGGGATTTCCTCACTCAACTGACACCTCCAAAAAAATCACCTTGATGTGTGTTGTGGTGGTTGTTTGTTTTTATTATTATATACTTTGCCTCTGGCCTAATAATACTTGTTGAAGGAGCGGATGAACAAATGAGCAAACACATGAATTAATGACCCAACAAACTAATGGATGAGTGAATGAATGAATGAGATGAACTCTCAAATCCCACATACCTCTCAGATGACAAACGTTTTATCTGGTCATTGAATGTGCTCAGGTCTAAATCCTTTGTAATTGGCTCTTCCCCGTCCCTGTTTTGCATACTATTCTTTATCCTTTTGTTATCATCTGGGTGATTGTGTGGCGCTTCTACATTCTTTCTAAAGCACTGTGGTTCATTTCTACCAATCTGATTTCTCCAGGTTTGTGAAATTTAAAAACGAAAGAGGGAGCTGCTATGGCTCAGACCAGTTTTCCTAGTGCTTGAGGAGGCAAGGCTACGTGTTCGAGGCCAGGCTGGGCAACATAAAAACCTCTCATTCATTAAAAAAAGAAAGAAAGAAAATAGAAGGCTAAGTGCCCACCTGTACCCCCATAGCAAACACGCTCCACAGGCCTGTGTTTCTGAACAAGCACTGGGATGCTGTTGTTCTTCCCTTGATTTAGTGGCTTGGCCTTGCAATCTAAAAATAGCTCCTACTTTTACAAATAAAATGGAAATGCAAAATGTTCTGTCTCTGAAAACCTGAAGAGTCAAGTTGCTGGAAAGGCAGGAGCAGAAGGAATCTGTAAAGGGAATGGGCTGGGAACATTTCTTGGAAACTTCCTACATGTGTTGATGGCAGCCAGCCCTAAACTAGAAGGGGCCTGGGGAAGCCAAGCAAAGCTTCTGTGCCCAGTTCCTCTGGATGCAGAGGGCCTGAGCTGTCTGCTGCAGCCTGGCTGCCTCTCTTTCTTCCCTACCATGTCCACCTTCCTGTCTTGTGTTCAGCCAAGGAAGGTTGGAACCTTTCAAAGGAAACGAAGCTCAACAGAGCTGAGGGAAAGCAAAGACTGACACTCAGAGCTGCAACTCATGGGGCACATGGCTTTTCCATCCCAGTGAGTGGGAGGCTCCAGAACTCAGTGGTGCACAGCCCAGGGCTAGACCATGATGTGGGGCCCACCTGGAGATGTGCAAGTCTCCTGGGTATTAGAGGGTGTCCAGTCTAACTGGTGAGGGTTGAGGGTTCTGGGAGTGAGACAGTACAGGTGAAGGTGGCATCCTGGAGACCCTTAAGACCTACCAGGTGGTGGCCAGCCTGTTCCAGCTTCAGGGATCCAAGCTGTAGGCTCCTGTCAGGGATAGCTGTTCCCATTAGTCACCAACCCAGGGCTAGGGGTCAGAGTACAGCTTACTCCTGGGGAATAGGTCAGAGCCAGACAGGGCCTCAGTTCTGAGCAGGGACCAAGGTCTCAGTGTGGGCTCAGCCACCAGGCTGGCCTGTGCTAACTGGCCTTCTGAGGTCACACTGGACAGTAGTAGCCACTGACCTGACCATGTAGGGAGAAGGCTGGGCAGCAGGAAGAAGGAAGAAAAGAGAGGAAGTAAAGGCCAGAGGGCTGGACCATCACCTTTTGGTGGTCCCTCAGCAGTCCTGGGGGCCCTCTGTGGCTCTCCCTCTGGCTGACTCTCTCTGGGCCCATCTAAGGCAGGATTTGAATCTTGCACTCCTGTGTGCCCAGTGCCCTGGGTCTGGTAAGTGGCTGAAAGAACCAAATGTCTATTGAATGGAAATTTGATTGAAAGATGCCAGTTCAACTGAACAATATGCAGAGAGGAGTATTTGTCCCCATCATGGAGATTCCCCCTGCAGGGTGGTCTCATACCTGATGAAGTCCCTCTACCTAAGGAAGGTCAATACCTCTGTTTTCTCACGGCCTCTAGGTCAGGACCTGGATTCTCACCGTGGGCTACACGACCGCTTTTGGGGCCATGTTTGCAAAGACCTGGAGAGTCCACGCCATCTTCAAAAATGTGAAAATGAAGAAGAAGGTAATCACTCCCCTTCTGTTTCAGGGTGTTGACTGTGTTCACTCAGCATTTATCTGGCCAGTATATACCATATTCCAGGCACTGAGCTATTTGCTGGGATCCAAGCTATAATCCCCACCTCCTTCCACCGTCAGCCTACCGGGGAAACCAGACAATTCACAAAGTATTTATAACACACAGCTATTGGGGCTGGCTGGGGACATATGGGAGGTGCTGGGGTACAGTGCACTCAGAGGAGGCTTCATGGAGGAAGTGCCACCTATGCTGGGGCCTGGATGGTGAGTGAGAGTTAGCCAAGCAAAGGGCATGGGGATACTGGGGACCTTGTCAAAGGAACCATGCATGGCAGCCTAAGGAGGGGAGGAGAGTGGTCAGGGACTGAGAGAGGCTTGGTGTGGCTGGGGCCTAGGGTGTGTGGGGACAGGGTAGAGGAAGAGGCTGAAAGGGAAGGCAGGAGCCACATTAAGGAATCTGAACTTGAGCTTATGGGCAATGGGGAGCCCTTGAAAGAGAGGAGTGAAACAGGGTTGGTACCTGATGTCGTGATTCCATTTCCAAAGAGGCCCTTGGAGAACAGGAGCTCAGCCTTCACACTGTGGAATGCATTCGCCACCCATGCGGTTGGGTATAGCCATGACAGAGCTTGACTCTTAATCACAGAGAAACTTTGTCCACCACTGTCCTTTTACTGTTGCAGTGGTACTAGTTCTTACCTTTCTTCTGGATAAAATTTATATCAAGTCTCTTGATTTTGAAGGTCCTCTGGTCAGTAACTATTATAATATGTAGAGTCCATCATTATATTCAAAACTTCAAACAGCATTCAATGGCACAACTTCTCCCTCTCCCAGCTCAGGCCTGCAGCAGGCCGGCCACCTGCCTTGGGAAAAGGGGCCCAGGCTGGCTGCTTCTTCCTTTGGCCAGCCTGAGTTCTTTCTCCATCTTCCCACCCACCCAGGTGTCCAACCCTCCTGAGTTGGAACTAGGGGTAGTATAAATTTGCAGATGCAATCATATGCTTTTTTCCAGTGCAGTCTTTTTATCCTTTTCTTCTTTCCGTAGCTCCCACCCCCTCCCTCCATCCGTGATGGCTTGCCCTCCCCAAACATACATACACAAACTTCACCACATATGCCCCATGTGTCCACACTTTTTAAAGCATCAAAAGAAAAGAAGCCTATTAAAGCAAGTGTTGACACATGATGACTTAATGCCTTCAAATTTCATAGTTTTACAGCATGTTACTTTTTTTCTAAAGACCGATTATAAAATCTTTTTAAATTGTGAAGGCTTATTACAGTCTTTATTTTGCCTCATACTAGGACCAAATGGAAGTGTTGGGACCAGGGTAGAAATTCAGAGGTGACACCTTCTGTTCTGGGGACAGATGTTTTTTGAGGACACGGGAAGTTTACTACAAATATGACTAGATTCTGTTGCAGACAATAACATAAGTGGGAAAAGCATCTGAGGTTAACTTCAGACTCTCATCTGGTCTCAACTTAAGGAAAATGCCAAGAGGGCTTTAAGCAACTATCTTGAAGCACACGCCATCTGAGGAAGACAGGAGAGTTGAACCCCAGGGGCACCATCCATGCTATATTTGCCCTGAATGGTGCTCCCTGAAGAAATGAGTAGGCCCTACTGGAAGGCCAGTCAGAATAGGTCAGAAAATCTGAAGTTTTTTGAAAAAATTAAGAAATGCCCTTTTCTCTTAACCAAGCATCAGCCAGGTTTTTCTGTAAAAAGCCAGAAAACTCGATCGGTAAGACTTTGCAGGCTCCTTTGTTTCGGTTGCAGCTATAGAATGAAAACAACCATAGACAAATATGCAAATGACATCTATTTAAATGAGCATGGTAGGCCGGGCATGGTGGCTCACACCTGTAATCACAGCACTTTGGGAGGCTGAGGCGGGTGGATCACGAGGTCAGGAGTTCAAGACCAGCCTGGCCAGATGTTGAAACCCCGTCTCTACTAAAAATACAAAAATTAGCTGGGTGCGGTGGCGCATGCCTGTAATCCCAGCTACTCAGGAGGCTGAGGCAAGAGAATTGCTTGAACCTGGGAGGCAGAGGTTGCAGTGAGCCGAGATCGCATCATTGCACTCCAGCCTGGGTGACAGAGTGAGACTCTGTCTCAAAAAAATAAATAAATAAATAAAATGAGCATGGTAAAGGTGTAAATTTCTCTTCTCTACTTTACCCTCCTATAAGTGAGGGTACACTCATTTAAATGAGCATGGCTATGTTCCCATAAGACTTTATTTACAAAAACAGATGGTGGGCCAAGTCAGTAGTTTGCTGATCCCTGCTCTAAACAACTCAGAAGTCACATTTAGTAAAAAATCACTGGCATCTGTTGAATAGTTATTGTAAGACAGGCGCTGATAATCTAGTGTGGCATGTGTGAATATTATCCCCATGTTCTAGATGAGGAAACTGGTTCAGAAGGGGAAGGGAATTACTCAAGAGTACACAACTAGTTAGTTCATTTCAAACTTAGATCTGATTCCAGAGTCAGGTGCTTAATCATTACTGTGCGCCTTTGCGCTCATCTGCCACTGAGTACCTCCTACCCACAGAGAGAGGACTGCATGTGATAGCATCAGTGGGCACTGGCATAACCCAGAGAGAAGTTCAGGCAGCATTTGAAAGAAAGAAAGAAGTCAAAGAATCTAAGAATAAAGAAATGACCTTGCCTAAGGCAAGGGGTCTCTGGTGCTCAGATAAGCGCTTTTCTTTTCTTTCCTTCCCACTGTTTTCATTATTTAAGATTATTTTAAATTACCTCTCCTTGACATTGTATTTTATATATACATGGATGTACTTGTTTAATTTTCACTACTGGTCTTCCTCACAAATATGCATGTTTCATAGGGCAGAATGTTTGTTTTGTCCACTGGTGCATCTTCAGTGCCTAGAATCGAACCTGACTCAGAGTAGGCACTCAGTAAATTTCGGCAATTAATACATGAAAAGTGATTCATACCTACTTAACCTAAATCCATTTAGGAACAAACACTGGTTACATGCCTGGCTTTGTGAATGGTGCCAGAAGGAAAATAACCATGTCCTCTCCTCTGAGTCTCAGCATCTTCCCACCATGCACTCATTCACACATGATGATTAATCCTGTGTCTAGTAGAGCTTAGGTGCAGTATCACATTTTGCCCTTGGATGTCACTGTGTCTAACACATAAACACAGAAATCACTAATTGTCAAAACCCAAGTAATGGTAGCCAGCTACCATTCGTTGATCATCTTCTCTGTGCCAGACACTGTACTAGATGCTTTCCATACCTCATCTCATTTTATTCTTACACAAACTGTACAATTTAGGAATCACTGGCCGGCTCCACTTTAAAAAGAAGAAAACTGAGACCTAGCAAAGTTAAGCAGCTTGCTCAAGATCACATTTGACAAGAATTGAGATTAGAATGAGGTCCAATTCCAAAGCCTGTGTTCTTTCCTTTATACCATCCTTGGAGAATAACACAGAAGCCCTCCTGCTCTCTCCCTCCCACTGCCCCTGGCCATTTTACAAATGAGAAATGCGGAATGAGAGCAAAGAAATGATTGGCCCATGGTCACACAGGTAGCAAGGAACAGAGCCAGAATTCTAAGTCAGGTCCACTTAATTTTAAATCCTTTAGAATTCCACTGCCTCAGCTGGGTGTGGTGGCTCACACCTGTAATCCCAGCAGTTTGGGAGGCCGAGACAGGCGGATCACTTGAGGTCAGGAGTTCAAAACCGGCCAACATAGTGAAACTCCCATCTTTCCTAAAATTACAAAAATTAGCTGGGCGTGGTAGCACATGCCTGTAATCCCAGCTACTCAGGAGGCTGAGGCAGGAGAATCACTTGAACAAGGAGGTGGAAGCTGCAGTGAGCCTCAATTACAGCATTGCACTCCAGCCTAAGTGACAAAGCAAGACTCTTTCAAAAAAAAAAAAGAATCCCACTTCCTCAGACTTCATACTTGAGCCATTAAATTGAAAGAATTTACTTTATTACATTTACAAGAGGAAAATTCTGGTGCTCAGCTTTTAAAGTCATCTATGCCCCTTGCAGGGTATGCCTGCATTCATGGAGGAGAAGCTGCTTGGGCTTAACCTTGATATCAGGGTAGGAGTGTGCCAGGAGAAAGGTGCAGGTCAGGCCTTCCAGGGGTCTGGAATAGCTGGGAAAATGCCTGGGGGCTCAAGCAGCCTTATGCTCAGCATCACGTAGAAAGGCTCCTTCCAGCCCATCCCCTAACTGCTAAACTCCTTAGGCATTTTGTCCCAGTTTCTCAAGACTGTCAGAGAGTTGCCTAGTTTCCCAGGGGATGAGAGTTAAGCTGGGTTTCTCTAAAGCACCAGGAGTACACCATATCCTTGAAAATCTCAGAGTGGGTTTTGCCAGTGCCCCGCCTCCAGGTAAAGCAGTTTTGCTGGATTTGATCTCCTTGGCAGTAACTGAGCCAACACTTTCTTCGTGTTCTTTTTACATTCAGTGATAGAAAGGCCCCTTGAGTTTTTATTTCTCCTTTAAAAATGTCTTTAATTGTTAAAAAGCAAATCTGATGATATTTCTCAAGCTTCTACCTGAGTTTTGTTTGTTTTTCTGAGTCTTTCCAGAACTACTTCATCACATTAGCTTTTCTGGAGAGTGAGGGGCTATATAAACATGAAGTGAGTGACATACGGGTCAGCTTTGGCACCAAAAATATTTATCCCCTGGCCAATCCCTATCAAACAGACGTAAAGTGGGGTAGGAGTCTCACAGAGCAATAAAAATATCCCAGGCTGCAAAGAGGAATGGGAGTTATATTTCTTCTTTTTATATTCTTTCATGTTGATTCAATTCATCAGACTTTTAAGTAGCTACTGCATGCCAGGCCCTGGTAGGTGCTAAGGGAACACAAAGAAAACAACTTTCTTTCTGTCTCAGGCTCCCAGTTTACTGAGGAGGGAAGATGTGTTTACAACTTAATATAGCTTCTGATTGGTGCTGTAAATGTTTGAGGATGTGAATTCCAGAGAAAGGAGAGCTTGGTCCAAATCCAGGCTTCATCTCTTATTCAGTTTATTACGTTGAGCAAGTTACTTAGTCCCCTCCAAGCCTGTTTGCTCATCCATAAAATGAGAATAATAACAATATTTTTCTTTATATGAGACATTGCCTCTGAAACTATCAACCTAGAGACAGGCACAGAGTGAGTGTTCATTAAATGCTAGCTCTTCTTCTCATTGTTGTTACTACTGGTTCCTCCTGATAATTAAGGATGTGGACAAAGTGGTATGGAGTTATTAGTTGTGCTGCAGGAGTTAGAGAAGACTTCATGGAAGAGGTGACAATTGACCAGGGTGTTTAAGGATTATTAGAAGATTGCCAGATAGAAAGAATAGTGTGTTGCAGACAAAAGAACTAGCACCTACAAAGACCTGGAGGGTGAAAATCATAGCTCGGACAGGACCAGGAGTGGCCAAACTTCCACAAAATACACATGTGTATTTGGGGAGTGATGAGGTCAAGCTTGTGAAAGGCCTTGAATGTCAAGCAGAGGAGCTTGGCTGGATTTATCCTGTGGGTGATGGGGATTCCAGGAGACTCTCCAGCTGGGGGTTCATGATGCAGTTTTCCCCACTACCCCAGGCCCCCAGTTGCTGCGTGGGAAGCTATCTCTCACGTCGGCTCCCCTCCACTCCTTCCTGCTCTACAGATCATCAAGGACCAGAAACTGCTTGTGATCGTGGGGGGCATGCTGCTAATCGACCTGTGCATCCTGATCTGCTGGCAGGCCGTGGACCCGCTGCGAAGGACAGTGGAGAAGTACAGCATGGAGGTAAGCCCCCAGTGGTGGCAGGAGGGAAGCCTGCAGATGCAGTCCCTGGTACATGAGGACAGTGAGGCTGCACAGCTCCCAGGCTACACAGGTGCCCAGTACCCCACTGGGAACACTTCCTCAGTTCCATTTCACTCCATTTTATACATAGTATTCTAAGGAAGCCAAATATAAGGTGCCGTGAAAGAAGTTGAGTTTAATATTAATGCATGCAGAGAATCAAGGGGAACTGTTGGGCTTTTTCAAAGAGTATGTGCTCAGGCCGGGCGCGGTGGCTCACACTTGTAATCTCAGTACTTTGGGAGGCCAAAGTAGGCAGATCACCTGAGGTCAGGAGTTCGAGATCAGCCTGACCAACATGGAGAAACCCCATTTCTACTAAAAATTAGCCGAGTTTGGTGGCACATGCCTGTAATCCCAGCTACTCGGGAGGCTGAGGCAGGAGAATTGTTTGAACCCAGGAGGCGGAGATTGCAGTGAGCCGAGATCGTGCCATTGCACTCCAGCCTGAGCAACAAGAGCAAAACTCCATACCCCGCCCCCTAAAAAGAAGAGTATATTCTCATACATTGTAGAAGCCTTCATTTATAGGATCCATCACTTGAGAAATGACATTGCATATTTATCCCAACTTTAAAGTAAGTCTCCAAAAAAGTGCTGCTAGGGAATAAAACATTTTGAAAGCTCCTTCTAGATACTGTATTATTTTCAAAGAGATGAGCAATATATTTCTTTTCACACATTTGATATCACATATTTGTTGCTAAAATAAAGAGCCTTACATAAAAGTACTATTAAATATATTTTTTAATTGTCGTGCAGTCAGCCTCGCCCTGAACCTGTGCTGGTCTTTCTAGGATTCTCCAGATTAGGGAAGTTTGAGTCCCTTTGGAGGTTGTGGTTTTGTGGCCTTCCTTTTAGAGTAGTTATACTTGTGTTTGCGGGGTATTGCTGGGCTGCAGTGGGGTATGCTATTGGAAGGATTTATATACAGTGTAACAAATTCTACTGAAAAATGCGAATCTCTTTTTCTCTCACTGCTTTATTAAAAAAATCTTTTTGTGGAATTTATTGTGAATTCTTAAACTAAACCAGAAATGGTCATTCTATGCATTGGGGGCAGAGGCTTTTATCCTTGTAGACAAGAAGGTTTTCCAGAACGTAAGCTGCTCAGCCTCATTTATTTGAGACAGAGGGTTTACTCAGCTCAGTAAGAAGTTATGCATTCAGAGCAGTGGCAGAGAATGCCATTTAGGAAAGAGGTTGAGAACTATGTTCCTCCCCCTCACCCCCTTTCACACACTCCTGGGAGGAAGCAGGACTCCAGACACACACAAGCAGAACTGGCAAAGAGGACGGAGCCAACACTGTCTGTGCCCAGGGAACAAGGGGGCAGGAACTGAGACTACTAGAGAAGACAGGCTACTTTTGGAATGGCAGGGGGGACATCTGGTCACCATTCATCCTGCAAGGTGGGCCACAGAACACCTGGGTGGGTTCCCACTTCATCCCATGGGAATTTCCCACCCACCACCAGAATTTAGAATTCTGGATTTCTAAGAGTGATGATGATGATGACAGCTGGCATCATGTGTTAACTTGTTTGATCCTCACAGCAATTCTAGGAAGTAGATGCTGTCCTTAACCCCATTTTACTGATGAGGACACAGAAACCAGAGAGGCTGTATAACTTACCCAAGGTTACCTAGCAGGTTAGTGACAATACCGCTAACTACCCTCTCACCTGCTACATAACCCTGCCTTTCAGTACCTGGGCAGCGCTTAGCAGTTTTACTGGCTTTTTTAGACATTTGTTCATTGGCCACAGATCTGGGAAGTGAGTAGGGCAGGGAAATGTTCTCCCATTGTACAGATGAAGAGAAAAAGTCAAGTAATAGGCAGAGTGAGGGCTCAGGAGATCAGAGAATGGGAGCAAGGGTGAGTCAGGCAGAGTTCATGGAAGGCCTGGAGCTGGGCCAAGTAGACAGAAACCAGGCACAGGTGGCTCGATGTGGAGCCCAACAGTGGGCTGGGGAGGCTGAATGGCTGCCACCTGTATTCTAGATGAAGGTGGGAGCTTATGCACAAGGGGTCCTCAAGGCTCCAGCTGTGGGCTAGAGTCAGCCTAAGTCAGCAGACTATGAAAATGGGGATGCCTGTCCTGCTGGACCATTTAGATAAGGTAAACCTGCATGGTCTGATATGTCTAGCTGATGGTTTACTATTATGGCTCTTACCTGTCTTCCTTCTATTCTGCAATAAGCCGTGCTGCTATCAATGGCTCTGGGCATAGACCCTAGCACATTCCAGACTTTCCAAGGCTATGGTTCTCAAACACTGAGGAGTCCTGAGGCGCTGCAGAAGTGCTTTACTGTGTAGATAAGGAAACTGAGCCTGGGAAGGTACTATCCAGCACCCAGGGCCACTCAGATTAGCCAAGGCAAGGCCCAGATAGGCAGTCCCTGCATCTCCCTGCGCAGTGTGTTGAGATTTCTCTCAGAACCTTTCCTGGCAGGTGCCTATTTTTCTCCTTTTATTTTAGGGTTGGCCTGTCCCTCAGTTGCTATGGTAGCAGAACCCTTTGATCTGTCCACCCACAGCCCTGTTTATTGTCGTTTTTCTACCAAACAGCATGAAGCTGTTGGTTTCTCTCAGACCTTCCTCTGTCAGACACAACAGGGTAGTTGAACAATGTACCCAGGGGTTGAGGCGTCCTAAAGTCTCCTTCAAAAGGCTGTTTTGTCCAGGACCTCCAAACACAAAGCCTAGGCTTGGGGGAGAGGTGATGAAAGACCTTTGCAGCCTGTCCCTCCCTCCCCTTACCTATTTCAGACACCCTTGTGTGCTCCTGACTCTGAGCACCTGAGGATTCCAAGCATGGGCCTTGCAATGTCCTAGCCTTTGCTCGTTCTGTGTCCCCTTCCAGAATCTTCTCTGACAATTAGATGACTTCAGCTTCAGCACCAGTGTTACCTCCTATGAAGATGTGTTCCTGTGTTCACTGGCTTTGCCGGAGTTGCGAATCTGCTCTGCCCTACTTCCTCCCCCAGCATCCCAAATATTCCCCGGTCAGGACTCTCAGCAAGTCAGAAGTCCGCTGAGCTTTTCCAGGACAGGGCCACGTCTGAACCAGCCTCCACATAGCCTACCCAGTACCCCATGGCCAGCATCTTCCATGGGAAGACAGAGGTAGCCATGGCAGCCACAGCCTCATGGCAGCCTGCAGGGGAGTGGGGGAGCAGACTAAACCTGCAGACAAATAGCCCTATCACTGCAGATCGCTGTCAACTCTGACAGCAGTGAGAGGGAAATAAACAGAACCCAGGGCTTGAAAATAACAGGAAGGACCTGTGAAGAGATTTTCCCCTGGACAGTGTACTGAAGGGTTCTGGGAGTGAAAGTCCCCTGGAGGCCCACTGGGGGCAGCCCAGCCCCCCACCCTTATCATTTCTGTGCCATAAATATTGATCAATTGATTTGATTTGATTTCTATTTGGAGACAGAGTCTCACTCTGTCACCCAGGCTTGGCCACTGCAACCTCCATCTCCTGGGTTCAAGTAATTCTCATGCCTCAGCCTCCCAAGTAGCTGGGACTACAGGCATGAACCACCATGCCTGACTAATTTTTGTATTCTTAGTAGAGACAGGCTTTCACCATGTTGTCCAGGCTGGTCTCAAACTCCTGGCCTCAAGTGATCCGCCTGCCTCAGCCTCCCAAAGTGCTGGGATTACAGGCGTGAGCCACTGCGCCCAGCCATTTCTATGTCGTAAGTATTTCTGTAGCACTTGTCATATGCCAGGTACTGTTCTAAATGCTTTACAAGTATGAACTCATTCAATTTAATCTTTATAATAATCCTGCCCCATTTTATAGATGAGGAAACTGACACAGAGAGAGCTTCAGTGACTAGCCCAGGTCATGTACCCAGTGAGTGGTGGAGCTTGGATTCCACCCCAGGTGGTCTGCTTTCAATCATGTTGTCACCCACCTCCACGTACAGGTGGAAAGGGTCCCTGAGGCAGGGGACAGAGGTCCTGACTTTTGGTTTCACTGCCTCTTTCCTCCTTCAGGGTCTACACAGACCCCCTCAGGGCAGGCTGACCATGTGGCTGTGGCCCTGGAGCCTGACTCCATGACGCCCCTGCCTGTGCTGAGCCTCCAGCTGTGGCTCAGCACCCCACAGCCTCCTCATGCCCCAAAGTGATTCCAGCCTCACTCTCACCTTTTTTCTTATCAACAAAATTGAATAAATGCTCATGCAAACCAGTTATGCATCAGGCCCCGTGCTGGACTCCAGAGAGACAGCAGTGAATGAGACATGGCCCTGCCTTCAAGGACCCCAGAGCAGTTAGGAAGACAGACAAGTCAGTAGCTAACTCACACCCCACATGGTACAGGGTGCTGTGGAGCCCGAGGTGGGATGCCAGTCTGGCCCCCTAGGGTCAAAGAAGGCTTTTCAGATGAAAGTCAAGGAGTCCTGAGCAGGTGTGGGAGCTGGGAGGGACACTCAGGCAGAGGCCAGTGCATTTGGAGAGTAGGTAGTGTGTCCAGTGAACCAAGTGCTGAGAGGATACAGGCAGTGGAACACGACACACAGTGCTACTCCCATGTCCACTGGCACAAACACTTGGAAACCGATTTGATGCAGGCCATGTCAAAGATGCACATGCCCACAGCCCAGCCATTCCACTAGGACTCAGGGAAAGCCCCGCATGTATGTCCGAGGAGACCCAAGCCTGGGTGCTCACAGCAGCACTGTTCATAACAGCCAGAAACCGGGAGCATCCCAAATGGCCCACAGGAACAGAATGGATGCATGCATTATGGTATTTTCAAGGAAAGGAAGGCTATACAGCTGTGGGAATGAATGAGCCACAGCCACACACATCAGTTTGGAGGCATCTCAACAGCACGGCAATGAGCAAAAATAGCAAGTCACACATGAATACCCAAAACAGGCTTTCACACACTTCAAGTTCAGACAGGAGAAACTGAACAGAATGTAGTATCAGGATACATACATAGGTAGCAAAACCATTTTTTTAAAAAAAGAAGAAGGGAATTGTTAGCACAGAATTCAAGATTGTGGTTACCTCTTGGTGGGCAGGATGGGTGGATATGATTGAGACAGGCACACAGGGGTCCTGTAAGGTTCTGGCAATTCTGATCTTCAAATTGTACGTATACATTATATCTACTCTTCAGAAAGTATGATATGTTTGTTTGGTTTTTTTTTTTTGAGACAGGATCTCACTCTGTTGCCCAGACTGTAGTGCAGTGGCATGATCATGGCTCACTGCACCTCCTCTGGCTCAGGTGATCCCCCCACCTCAGTCTTCTGAGTAGCTGGGCTACAAGGCTTATGCCACCACACCCAGTTAATTTTTGTATTTTTTGTAAAGACGGAGTTTCACCATGTCGCCTAGGCTGGTCTCCAATTCCTGGGCTCAAGTGTTCCACCTGCCGTGGCCTCCCAAAGTGCTGTGATTACAGGAATGAGCCGCCGTGCCCAGCAGATGTATTTCATTTTTAAATTTTATTTATACTTAATAGACTTTATTTCTTAGGGTAGTTTTAGGTTTACAGAAAAAGTTAAAAGTACAAAGAGTTCCTGTATACCCGCAACCCACTCCCACAATTTCCCCTATTATTAGTATCATGCACTGTCTGGTACATTTTTTCAAATGATGAGCCGATATTGATACACTATTCTTCTCCACAGTCCATAGTTTACATTACAGTTCAATGTTTGCATTGTATAGTTCTGTGGGCTTTGCCAAATGCATGTTATATATCCGCTATTACAATATCATACAGAATAGATTCACTGTTCTAAATATCCTCTATGCTTTACTAATTTTTGACAACCACTAGTTTTTCTTTCCTAGCATGCCATATAGTTGGAATCATAGAATATATAGCCTTTTTAGACTGGCTTCTTTCATTTAGCAATATACATGTCAGGTTCCTACATATATTTTCGTGGCTTGGTAGCTCATTTGTTTTTATCACTGAATAATATTTTATTTCCTTGTAGCTCATTTCTTTTCATCACTGAATAATATCCTATTTCCTGGTAGCTCATTTCTTTTCATCACTGAATAATATCCTATTTCCTGGATGTACCACAGTTTGTTTATTCATTCACCCATGAAGGGCATCTTAGTTGCTTTCAAGCTTGGGCAATTATACATAAGGCTATTGCAAACCTTTGTGTGTGAGTTTTTGTGTGGTCATACATTTTCAGTTCATTTGGATAAATACCTAGGAGTACAAGTGCTGATTATATGGTAAAGGTTTAGTTTTGTAAGAAACTACCAAACTGTCTTCCAAAGTGGCTGTACCATTTTGCAAACCCACGAGCAAGGAATGGGAGTTCCTGTTGCTCCACATCCTGTCAGCATTTGGTGTTGTCAGTGTTTTGGATTTTAACCATTCTGATAAGTGTGTGCTGATATCTTGTTATAATTTACAGTTCTCCAATGACATATGATGTTGAGCATCTTTTTATATGCTTATTTGCCATCTGGTGAGGTGCCTGTTCAGATCTTTTGCCCACTTTTTAAATAGGTTGTTTTCTTATTGTTGAATTTTAAGAGGTCCATGTATATTTTGGACACAAGTCCTTCATTAGATATTTGTTTTGTAAGTATTTTCTCTCAGTCTGTCTGTTTATTCTCTTGACATTGTCTTCTTAAGAGCAAGAGTGTTTAATTTTAATGAAGTCAAGCTTATTAATTTTTTCTTTTATGGATCATACTTTTGATGGATCAAAAAACTCATTGCCAAACACAAAGTTACCTAGATTTTTTCCTGTTATGTTTTATGGTTTTATGCTTAACATTTAGGCCTGTGATCCATTTTGAGTAACATTTTGTGAAAGGTCTAAGGTCTATGTTTAGACTCCTTTTGTGTGTTGTCCAGTTATTCCAGCACTGTTTGCTGAAAAGATGATCTTTTTCCATTGTATCACCTTTGCATCTTTGTCAGAGATTAGTTGACTGTACTTGTGTGGGTGTATTTCTGAGCTCCCTATTCTGTTACATTGATCTGCCTGTCTATTATTTCATCAATCCCACACTGTCTTGATTACTATAGCTACATAGTAAGTCTTGAAGTCAGGGAATGTCACTTCTCCAACTTTGTTCTTCAGTGTTGTGTGAGCTCTTCTGGGTCTTTTGTCACTCATATAAACTTTGGAATTAGTTTGTTGATATCCATAAAATAACATGCTGGGATTTATTATTGGGACTATGTTGAGTATATAGATCAAGTTGGGAAGTATGACATCCTAACAATATTGAGTCTTCTGATCCATGAAGTGGAATGTTTCTTCATTTGTTTAGATCTGTTTTTATTTTCTTTCATTAGAGTATTGTAGATTTCCTCACATAGATGTTTTACCTAATTAGATTTATACCTATTTCATGTCATTTGGGTGCTAATGTCAATGAGATTGTGTTTTTTATTTCAAATTTAAATGGCTCATTTCTGGTCAGGGCATACCTCACTTTATTGCACTTTGCAGATATTATATCTTTTACAAATTGAAATTTATGGCAACCTTACATTGAGAAATGTATTGGCACCATTTTTCTGATAGCATTTGCTCCCTTTGTGTCTCTGGGTCACATACTGATAATTTTCATAATATTTTAACCTTTTTCATTATTATGATCTCTATTATGGCTATCTGTGATCAGTGATCATTCCTGTTACTATTGTAATTGTTTTGGGGTATCACAAACCATGCCCATATAAAACGGCAAACTTAATTGGTGAGTGTTGTGTGCGTTCCGACTGTTCTACCCACTGTTCCTCCATCTCTGTTCCTCTCGTTGGCCTCTCTATTCTCTAAGACACAACAATATTGAAGTTAGGTATATTAATAACCCTGCAGCTCTCTAAGTGTTCAAGTAAAAGAAAGGTCACACATCTCTCGCTTCAAATCAAAATCTTGAAATGATTAAGCTTAGTGAGGAAGGCAGGTTGAAAGCAGAGATAGGCCAAAAGCTAGGCAACTGCACTACACCGTTAGTCAAATTTTGAATGCAAAGGAAAAATTCCTGAAGGAAATTAAAATTATCACACAAATGATAAGAAAGCAAAACAGCCTTATGCCTGATATGGAGAACATTTGAGTGGTCTGGATAAAAGATTAACAAAACAGCCTTAAGTCAAAGCCTAATCAAATCTCAGTGAACTAAATCTCTTCAATTCCATGAAGGTTGAGAGAGGTTAGGAAGCTGCAGAAGAAAAATTAAAAGCTAACAGAGGTTGGTTCATGAGACTTAAAAGGAAGGAAGTCATCTCTAACATAAAAGTGCAAGATAAAGCAGCAAGTGCTGATACAGAAGCTACAGAAAATTATCTAGAAGATGTAGCTGAGATCCTTGATGAAAGTGGCTACACTAAACAACACATTTTCAATGGAGATGAAACAGGCTTATGTTGGGAGAAGATGCCGTCTAGGTCTTTCATAGCCACAGAGGAGAAGTCAATGCCTGACTTCAAAGTTTCAGAGAAACAGCTGACTCTCTTGAAAGCTAATGCAGCTAGTAACTTTAAGTTGAAGCCAATGCCCATTTCCCATCTCAAAAATCCTAAGGCCCTTAAGAATTGTGCTAAATCTACTCTGCCTGTGCTCTATAAATAGAACAACAAATCCTAGATGACAGCACATCTGTCACAGCATAGTTTACTGAATATCATAAGTCTACTTTTGAGACTTACTGTTCAGAAAAAATAAAAAGATTCTTTTCGAAATATTATTTCTCATTGACAATGTACCTGGTGGATTAGTCTGTTCCCACACTGCTATGAAGAAATATCCAAGACTGGATACTTTATAAAGGAAAGATGTTTAATTGACTTACAATTCTGCATTGCTGGGAAGGCCTCAGGAATCTTTCAATCATGGCAGAAGGCAAAGGAGAAGCAGACACCTTCACAACGTGGAAAGAGGGAATGAGTGCAAGAAGGGGAAATGTCAGACACTTATAATATCATCAGATCTCATGAGAACTTACTCATTATCATGGGAACAGCATGGGAGAATTCCCCCCACCCCACAATCCAATTACCTCCACCTGGTTCCACCCTTGACATCTGGAGATTATGGAGATTACAATTCAAGGTGAGATTTAGGTGGAGACACAGACAGATGATATCACCTGATTACCCAAGGCCTCTGATGGAGATATACAAGAAGATGGATGTTGTTTTCATGCTTGTTAGTACAATATTCATTCTGAAGTCCATGGATCAAGGAATACTTTTGACTTTCAAGTCTATAAGAATTACATCTCATAATGTATAGGTGCCATACATAGTGATTTCTCTGATGGATCTGGGCAAAGTAAATTGAAGCCCTTGTGGAAAGGAATCACCATTCTAGATGCCATTAAAAACATCTGAGATTCATGGGAGGAGGTCAAAATATCAACATTAAGAGGAGTTTAAAAGACATTTATTTCAACTTTCATGGATGATTTTCAGTGCTTCAAGGCCTCAGTGGAGGAAGTAACTGCAGATACAGTGGAAATAGCAAGATAATTTGAATTAGAAGTGGGGCCTGAATATGTGTCTGAATTGCTGCAATCTAATGATAAAATTTTAACGAGATACATCAAATAGAACATGTAAGAAAGATAAGGAGCAGCTCAGAGCCAGGAAGGACTCTCCACTGTGGGGAAAAGAGATCTCTAGTGGTCCGCATTTCCATCACAGATGCCTGAAGTACTAGCCACAAGAGAACCTCTCAGCACTCACAGACCATTAGTTTAGTACAGGGAGTTGCCTGGAGTCCATACAACTGTATTTTCCAGAGAGGGATTTCACTCTGAGTCCTGTTCACTCACCCACTGAAACCCAAGCTGCTGCATCAGGACACCATTTTGAGATCCCAGCACCTACCAGAATATATCCTGCTCTATGGCCCAAAAGCCCCTGCATCTATACATCCTGAAGCCCCACTGACCTTCCCCCACATCCACCCAGAGGGCTGCAGCATTATGACACCAGCTGATCCTGCGGTGTAGCCGCTAGGTCCCCAGGACTCTAGCCCACACAGTGTCCTATACCCCAGGGAACATTAGCGTAGCACACCAGGAAGGCTACTTCCAGGACCAAGGGACCCAAAGCATGCTCTTCCCAGAGCCTGAGAACTACCTGCCTGGGGATGCTGATAACCCGTCCCCCTCTAGCAGCAGAGCCCTCATGCACCTGCAAACACCTTCAGGGATAGTAAGGACCAGTCTGTCCCACTCACCATCACCAGCATTTATGCACATCATCCAGGGACCTGAGGATAGGTCCACCCTGCCCATGACTGGCATCCATGAGCACCACATAGGGGCCCTAGGACTGGCCTGCCCAGCCTTCCATCACCACCCACCCACCCATTATCACTACCTGGTGGCCTTAGGACTGGCCAGCCACCTCTACTGCCACCACAGGTGCCTGTGCATGCTGCCTAGGGGCCCAAGGACCATCCCACCTAGGTCCCCGATTGACACCACTGGTGCCCATACACAATACCTAGGGACCTGAAGACTGGGACATCCAGTACACAACTGCCACCACCAGTGCCCCCACATGCCACCCAGGGATGCCAAGACCAGTTGCCTGGTGTCCTTATCTCCAATAAAGCCTTTACACAGCCTCCACTAATAGTTAATAATTACAGCCTAAGCTCCTGAGAAATTCACAGACATCACTGATGATGATTACAGCCAAAGAAACCATACAGAGACTACACTACTAACCCTTTCAGAATCAAAGCCAAAGCACCCTACCCAGCCAACACTGTAGACACAAGCACCAGAAAAATTATTTCCTCATGCCAGAGCAATTAGGCAGGAGAAGGAAATAAATGTCATCCAAATGGAAAAGGGGGAAGTCAAATTGTCCCTCTTTACAGATCACATGATCTTATATATTTTATAAAAACCTAAAGACCTCACCAAAAATACTCTTAGAACTGATCAATAAGTTCAGTAAAGTTTCAGGATACAAAATCAAGAAAGAAATATCAGTATTGTCTCTATACACCAATAACAAACTAGCTGAAAAAGAAATCAAGAAAGCAATTTCATTTTATAATAGCTACAAAAAATAAAATGTTCAGGCATGGAATTTGACCAAGGAAGTGAAAGACCTCTACAATGAAAACTACAAAACATCAATGAAAGAAATTGAAGGGAGCACAAACAAATGGAAAAACATCTCATGTTCAGGGATTACAAGAATTAATATTGTTAAAATGACCAGATGGAGATCCAAGATGGCCCTTCAGGAGCAGCTCTAGATTGCAGCTCCCGGTGAAAGCACAGAGGGTGAGTAGACGCTGCATTTCCAGACAGATCTTTATTGCCCACAGACCAGGAGATTCCCAGGTGGAGGAGCCCCACAATGCCAGCACAGCTGTTTTGCCGGCACCCCGGCGCGGCAGCTCTCCATACAAAATGCACTGGTCTGATTGCCCTTTTAAGCTGGCAATTGGAGCTCCGAGAAGACAGATTTACACATTCATCTGATTAAACAGGGGTCTGAAACAGGGAGCCAGGCCAGGAGATTCCCAGGAAGCACCATTGTTTCCTCCAGTGCAGTGGGTCGCTGCATGGGAAATCACACAGATCCCAGTGCCCTTTCGTCAGGTGACTGGAACACCTGGGAGAGAGTCAACTGTTCAACTTAAAAAAAAAAAAAGGCTCTGAAGCAGGGACCCAGGTGATCAGGCTCGGCGGATCCCCCCCCCCAAAAAAAAACAGCAATTGGAAATACTCAGGTTTGAGAGTTTCACGGCAAGCACAGCTGAACCCGGGACGGTCCAGCTCTGTGGGGGAGGGGCATCCACCATTACCGATGCACTATACCCCTACAGAGGTAGTCCACCATCACTGAGGCAGCCTGCCGTTGCCAAGGCAACCCTCCATAACAGAGAGAGTCCGCCATTACACAGGCAGGCCACCATTGCTGAGGCAGTTCTAACCACACCCATATAAACAGGACTGCAGGGAAGTTCACATGGCAGCAGGGTGGAGCCCACAGCAGCTCAGCAAAGCCTCTGCAGGCAGACAGTGACTAGGATGCCTCCTTGCTGGGCAGGGCAGCCCTGAAAAAAAAGGCAGCAGCACAGCGGATACTCATAAATAAAGCCCAAACTCCCCAGGGCAGAGCACCTGGGGAAAAAAAGGGGGTTTATGAGCTCTGCTGCAGCAGACTTAAACGTACCTGCCTATCAGCTCTAAATGAACAATGGAGCTCACAGCTCAGCACTTAAGCTCCTATAAAGAACAGACTGTCTCCTTAAGCAGCTCCCTGACCCCTGTCTATCCAAAGAGTCACCTCACAAAGGACTGATCAGACTGACATTTGGTGGGCATCATTCTGGGTCAAAGATAGCAGAAGAAGAAACTGGTAGCAACCCTTACTGTTCTGCAGCTGCTGCAGGTGATCCCCAGGCAAGCGGGGCCTGGAGTGGACCTCAGCAGTCCTAGAGCAGAGGGACCAAACTGTTACAAGGAAAACTAAGAAATAGAAATAACTTCATCATCAACAACCTGAATGTCCACTCAGAGACCCAATCTGAAAATCAGCAACTACACAGACGACAGGTGGATAAATCCACAAATATGGGAAGAAACCAGCGCAAAAAGGAGGAAAACACCGAAACCAGAACACCTCTCCTCCTACAAGGGATCACAACTCCTCACCAGCAAGGAACAAAGCTGGATGGAGAATGAGTGTGATGAAATGACAGAATCAGAATTCAGAAGGTGGGTAATGAGAAACATCTGTGAGCTAAACGAACATGTTCTAACTCAATGCAAAGAAACTAAAAACCTTGAAAAAAGATTTGAGGAAATGATAACAAAAATGAACAACTCAGAAATATGGGTGAATTCATGGAACTGAAAAACAACACGGGAACTTCATGAAGCATGCACAAGTTTCAACAGCCAAACTGACCAAGCAGAAGAAAGGATATCAGAGGTCGAAGATGAACTCAATGAAATAAACCGAGAAGGCAAGATTAGAGAAAAAAGTGCAAAAAGATATGAACAAAGTCTCCAAGAAATGTGGGACTATGTGAAGAGACCTAATCTACGTTTGATAGGTGTACCTGAATGTGACGAAGAGAAGGAATCCAAGCTGGAAAATACTCTTCAGGATATTATCCAGGAAAACTTCCCCAACCTAGCAAGGCAGGCCAATATTCAAGTCCAGGAAATACAGAGAATACCACAAAGATATTCCACAAGAAGAGCAACCCCAAGGCACATAATCACCAGATTCACCAGGGTTTAAATGAAGGAAAAAAGGCTAAGGGCAGCCAGAGAGAAAGGTTGGGTTACCAACAAAGGGAAGCCCATCAGACTCACAGCAGATCTCTCAGCAGAAACCCTACAAGCCAGAAGAGAGTGGGGGCCAATATTCAACATCCTTAAAGAAAAGAACTTTCAACTCAGAATTTCATATCCAGCCAAACTAAGCTTCATAAGTGAAGGAAAAATAAAATCCTTTCCGAACAAGCAAGTACTCAGAGATTTCATCACCACCAGGCCCGCTTTACAAGAGCTCCTGAAAGAAGCACTAAACATAGAAAGGAACAACCAGTACCAACCACTCCAAAAACATACCAAATGGTAAAGGGCATCAACAAAATGAACAATCTGCATCAACTAATGGGCAAAACGGCCAGCTAACATCAAAATGGCAGGATCAAATTCACACATAACAATATTAACCCTAAATGTAAATGGGCTAAATGCCCCAATCAAAAGACATAGACTGGCAAATTGGATAAAAAGCCAGAATCCATCGGTGTGCTGTATCCAGGAAACCCATCTCACATGCAAGGATACCCAAAGGCTCAAAATAAAGGGATGGAGAAAGATTTACCAAGCAAATGGAGAGCAAAAAAAAAAGCAGGAGTTGCAATTCTCGTCTCTGATAAAACAGACTTTAAACCAACAAAGATCAAAAGGGACAAAGAAGGACATTACATAAAGGTAAAAGGATCAATGCAACAAGAAGAGCTAACAATCCTAAATACATACACACCCAGTACAGGAGCACCCAGATACATAAGGCAAGTTCTTAATGACTTACAAAGAGACTTAGACTCCCACACAATAATAGTGGGAGACTTTAACACTCCACTGTCAATATTAGACAGATCAACCAGACAGAAAATTAACAAGGATATCCAGGACTTGAACTCAGACCTGGAACAAGCACACCTGATAGACATTTACAGAACTGTCCACCCCAAATTCACAGAATATATGTTCTTGTCAGCACCACATCACACCTACTCCAAAATTGACCACATAATTGGAAGTAAAGCACCCCTCAGCAAATGCAAAAGAACAGAAATCATAACAAACAGTCTCTCAGACCACAGTGCAATCAAGTTAGAACTCAGAATTCAGAAACGAACTCAGAACTGCACAACTTCATGGAAACTGAACAACTGGCTCTTGAATGTTGCCTGGATAAACACTGAAATGAAGGCAGAAATTAAGAAGTTCTTCAAAACCAACGAGAACAAAGACACAACATACCAGAACCTCTGGGACACATTTAAAGCAGTCTCTAGAGGAAAATATATAGCAATAAGTGCCCACATGAGAAGAAAGGAGAGATCCAAAATTGACACCCTATCATCAAAATTGAAAGAGCTAGAGGAGCAAGATCAAAAAAAAAAAAAAACTCAAAACATAGCAAAAGAAAAGAAATAACAAAGATCAGAGCAGAACTGATGAAGATAGAGACACGAAAAACCCTTCAAAAAATCAATAAATCGGGGTCCAAAGTGGCTCCTGCCGGAGGTCATGGCGCTCGCAAAGGCGAGGTCATCAGTTCAAGGCTAACCTGAGCAACCTCATAACGCTCAAACTGATTGGCAAAAAAAAAAAAAAAAAAATCAATAAATCCAGGAGCTAGTTTTTTGAAAAGATCAACAAAATAGACCACTAGCCAGATTAATGAAAAAGAAAAGAGAGAATAACCAAGTAGATGCAATAAAAAATGATAAAGGGGAAATCACCACAGATCGCACAGAAATTCAAACCATCATCAGAGAATATTACAAACAACTCTATGCACATAAACTAGCAAACCTGGAAAAATGGATAAATTCCTGGATACTTGCATCCTCCCAAGCCTAAACCAGAAAGAAGTTGAAACCATGAATAGACCAATAACAAGATCTGAAGTTGAGGCAGCAATTAAGAGCCTACCACCCAAAAAAAGCCCAGGTCCAGATGGGTTCACAGCCGAATTCTACCAGACACACAAAGAGGAACTGTTACCATTCCTTCTGATACTATTCCAAATAATCCAAAAAGAGGAAATCATTCCCAAATCATTTTATGAGACCAACATCATCCTGATACCAAAACCTCACAGAGACTCAACAAGAAAAGAAAACTGCAGGCCAATATCCATGATGAACATAGATGCAAAAATCTTCGATAAAATACTGGCAAGCTGATTGCCACAGCACACCAAAAAGCTTATCCACCATGATCAAGTAGGATTCATCCCAGGGATACAAGGCTGGTTCAACATATGCAAGTCTGTAAACGTGATTCACCGCAAAAACAGAACCAAAAACAAAAACCACATGATTATCTCAATTGATGCAGAGAAGTCCTTTGACAAAATTCAACAGGCCTTTAAGCTAAAAACCCCCAATAAACTCGGTATTGACAGAATGTATCTCAAAATAGTAAAAGCTATTTACAACAAACCAACAGCCAGTATCATACTGAATGGGCAAAAACTGGAAGCATTCCCTTTGAAATCTGGCACTAGACAAGGATGCCCTCTTTCACCACTCCTATTCAATATAGTACTAGAAGCTCTAGCCAGAGAGCTCAGGCAAGAAAAAGAAATAAAGAGTATTCAAATAGGAGAGGAGGAAGCCAAATTGTCTCTATTTGCAGACGACATGATAGTATATCTAGAAGACTCCATCGTCTCAGCCCAAAATCTCCTGAAACTGATAAACAACTTCAGCAAAGTCTCAGGATACAAAATCAATATGCAAAAATCGTAAGCATTCCTACATACCAATAACAGACATGAAGAGAGCCAAATCAAGAATGAACTGCCATTCACAATTGCTACAAAGAGAATAAAATACCTAGGAATACAACTCACAAGGAATGTAAAGGACCTCTTCAAGGAGAACTACAAACCACTGCTCAATGAAATAAGAGAGGACACAAACAGATGGAGAAACATTCTATGTTCATGATTAGGAAGAATCAATATCATGAAAATGACCATACTGTTCAAAGTAATTTATAGATTCAATGCTATCCCCATCAAGCTACCAATGACCTTCTTCACAGAACTGGAAAAAACCACCTTAAACTTCACATGGAACCAAAAGAGAGCCCGCATAGCCAAGTCAATTCTAAGTAAAAAGAACACAGTGGGAGGCATCACACTACCGGACTTCAAACTATACTACAAGGCTACAGTAATCAAAATAGCATGGTACTGGTACCAAAACAGAGATGTAGATCAATTGAACAGAACAGAGGCATCAGAGGAAACACAACATATCTACAACCATACAATCTTTGATAAACCTGACAAAAACAAGCAATGGGGAAAGGATTCCCTGTTCAACAAATGGTGCTGGGAAAACTGGCTAGCCATGTGCAGAAAGCAGAAACTGGACCCCTTCCTGACACCTTACACTAAAATTAACTCCAGATGGATTAAAGACATAAACATAAGACCTAACACCATAAAAACCCTAGAAGAAAATCTAGGCAAAACCATTCTGGACATAGGAGCAGGCAAGGACTTCATGAACAAAACACCAAAAGCATTGGCAACAAAAGCCAAAATAGGCAAATGGGACCTAATCAAACTCCACAGCTTCTGCACAGCAAAAGAAACAGTCATTAGAGTGAATTGGCAACCAACAGAATGGGAAAAAAATTTTGCAGTTTACCCATCTGACAAAGGGCTAATATCCAGAATTTACAAAGAACTGAAACAGATTTACAAGAAAAAAACAAACAAGCCCATTCAAAAATGGGCAAAGGATATGAACAGACACTTTACAAAAGAAGACATACATGAGGCCAAGAAACATATGAAAAAATGCTCATCATCACTGGTCATTAGAGAAATGCAGATCAAAACTACATTGAGATACCATCTCATACCAGTTAGAATGGTGATCATTAAAAAATCTGGAGACAACAGATGCTGGAGAGGATGTGGAGAAATAGGAACACTTTTACACTGCTGTTGGGAGTGTAAATTAGTTCAACCATTGCGGAAGACAGTGTGGCAGTTCCTCAAGGACCTAGAAATAGAAATTTCATTTGACCTAGCAATCCCATTACTGGGTATATATCCAATGGACTATAAATCGTTCTACTATATGGACACATGCACACGAATGTTCATTGCAGCACTGTTTACAATAGCAAAGACCTGGAATCAACCCAAATGCCCATCGATGATAGACTGGATGGGGAAAATGTGGCACATATACACCATGGAATATTATGCAGCAATCAAAAATGATGAGTTCGTTTCCTTTGTAGGGACATGGACGAACCTGGAGAACATCATTCTCAGAAAACTGACACAAGAACAGAAAATGAAATACCACATGTTCTCACTCATAGGCGGGTGTTGAACAGTGAGAACACATGGACACAGGGAGGGGTGCATCACACACTGGGGTCTGCTGCAGGGAATAGGGGAGGGACAGCAGGGGGTGGGGAGCTGGGGAGAGATAGCATGGGGAGAAATGCCAGATATAGGTGAAGGTGAGGAAGGCAGCAAATCACACTGCCACGTGTGTACCTATGCAACTATCTTACATGTTCTTCACATGTACCCAAAACCTAAAATGCAATTAATAATAATAAAACAATAAATAAAATGATGATACTACCCCAGGCAGTTCACAGATTCAGCATAATCCCTATCAAAAACTCAATGACATTCTTCACAGAAATAGAAAAAACAATCTGAAAATTCATATGGATCCATAAAAACCCTGAATAGCCAGTGCAATACTGAGCAAAAGAAATAAAGCAGGAGGCATTCAACTACTTAACTGCAAAATATACTACAAAGCTGTAGTAACCAAAACAACATGATATTTGTATGAAAACAGACTATAGGCCAGTGGAACAGAATAGAAAGTCCCTAAATAAATCCTCATATTCACAGCCAACTGGTTTTTGACGAGGGTGTCAACAACATCTACTGGGGAAAGGACAGCTTCTTCAATAAATGGTGCTGTGAAAACTGGATATTCACGTACAGAAGAGTGAAACTAGACCTCTGTATTCATCTGTTTTCACACTGCTAATAAAGACATACCCAAGACTGGGTAATTTTTTTTTTTTTTTTTGGAGATGGAGTCTCACTCTGTCAGGCTGGAGAGCAGTAGTGTGATCTCAACTCACTGCAACTTCTGTCTCCTGGGTTCACGTGATTCTCCTGCTTCAGCCTCCTGAGTAACTAAGGATTAATCCTCCTAAGAATTACAGGCATATGCCACCATGCCCAGCTAATTTTTGTAGTTTTAGTAGACACGAGCTTTCATCACCTTGGTCAAGCTGGTCTCAAACTCCTGACCTCTTGATCCGCCCACCTCAACCTCCCAAAGTGTTGAGATTTCAGGTGTGAGCCACCGTGCCTGGACTAAGACTGGGTAATTTATAAAGGAAAGAGGTTTCATAGACTCAGAGTTCCACATGGTTGGGAGGCCTCACGATCATGACAGAAGGCAAAGGAGAAGCAAAGGCACATCTTAAATGGCACCAGGCAAGAGAGCTTGTGCAGGGGAACTCCCATTTATAAAACCATCAGATCTTATGAGACTTATTCACTATCACAAGAATAGTATGGGGGGAAACTGCCCCATGATTCAATTATCTCCACCTGGCCCCACTCTTGACACATGGGGATTATTACAATTCAAGGTGAGATTTGGGTAGGGATACAGAGCCTAACCATATCAACCCCTATTCCTATCATACACAAAAATCAACTCAAAATGGATCGAAGACTTGAATGTAAGCCCTGAAACTATAAAACTACTAGAAGAAAATATAGGGGAAATGCTTCAAGACATTGGTCTAAGTAAAGATTTTATGGCTACAACTTTAAAAGCACAGACAACAAAAACAAAAATAGACAAATGAGACTACATGAAATGAAAAGGCCTCTGCACAACAAAGGAAACAATCAACAGAGTGAAGAGACAACCTGTAAAATGAGAGAAAATATTTGTAAACTATTTATTCAACAAGGGACTAATGTCCAGAATATACAAGGAACTCAACAGGAAAAAATGAAATAATTTGATTAAAAAGTACACAAAGGATTGGAATCGATATTTCTCAAAAGAAGACATACAAATAGCCAGAAAATACATGAAAAAGTGTTCACCATTACTAATCATCAAGGAAATACAAAACAACACCACAATGAGATATCATCTCACCCAGTGAGAGTGGCTATTATCAAAAAGACAAAAAGTAACAAATGATGGCAAGGATGCTGCAGAAAAAAGGGAACTCTTATACACTGTTGGTGGGAATGTAAAATAGCACAGCAATTATGGAAAATACTGTGGGGGTTTCTCAGAAAACTAAAGATAGTCCTACTATATGATTCAGCAATCCCACTACTGGGTGTTCATCCAAAGGAAAGGAAATCAATATATCAAAAGGATACTTACACTCCTATATTTATTGCATTATTCACAGTACCTAAGATATGGAATCAACCTCAATGTCCATCAACAGACAAATGGATAAAGAAAATGGGGTGTAAATGGACACAATGGAATACTATTTAACCATAAAAAGGAATGAAATCCTGTCATTTATGACAACATGAATGACACTATAGATTATGTTAAGTAAAATAAGATAAATGCCATGTGTTCTCACTCATGTGGAAGAAAAAAAAACTGAACTCATGGAAGTAGAGGGTAGAATTGTGGGTACTGGAGGCTGGGAAGAGTAGAGGATAGGGGAGTATGAGGAGAGATTGGTTAACAAATACAAATTACAGCCAGTTGGGAGGAATGAATTCCTATGTTCTATAGCACTACAGGATGAATATGGTTAACTATAATGTATCGTCTGTTTTCAAAGAGAGGATTTTGAATGTTCACAATATAAAGAAATGATAAATGTTCAAGGTGATAGAAATGCTAATTACACTGATTTAATTATTACACATTTTATACACACACCAAAATATCAGTCTGTATCCCATAAATATATACAATTATTACATGCCAACTAAAAATAAAAGGAAAAAATAACCTTCATGAATGAGGATTTGCTTCTTATGGATAAGCAAAGAAAGCAGTTTCTTGAGGTGCAATCTACTCCTGGTGAAGATGCTGTGAACATTGTTGAAATGACAACAAAGAACTTAGAATATTCCAGAAACTTAGTTGATAAAGCAGCAGTAGGCTTTGAGAGGATTGATTCCAATTTTGAAAGAAGTTCTACTGTGGGTAAAATGCTATCAAACAGCATTGCATGATACAAGAAATCATTTATGAGAAGAAGAATCAATCGATGCAGCATCTTCATTGTCTTAAAAAATCCTCATGGCCACCCCAGCCTTCAGCAGCCACCACACCTGTCAGTCAGCTGCTGTCGGTGCGGGAAAACCCTCCACCAACAAAAAGATCACCACTCACTGAAGACTCAGATGATCATTAGCCTTTTTAATAATACAGTATTTTTAATTAAAGTATGTACATTGCCTTTTAGACATAATACTACTGTACACTTAATAGACTACTGTATAGTCTAAGCATACGTTTTATGTGCCGTGGGAAACCAAAAAATTGTGTGGCTCATTGTATTAAGATATCCACTTTATTGCAGTGGTCTGGACTCTTACCTGCAATATTTTTTAGGTATTCCTGTATAGGAAAGCAATTGACTTTTGGATATTAACCTAATATCATGAAACTTTGCTATAATTGCGTGTTAGTTCCAAGAGTTTTTGTGTTGATTCTTTGGGACTTTCTAGATATACAATTTATTTCCTTTCTTACTGCATTAGTTAAAACTTCTAGTACAATGTTGAATAGGAGTGGTGGGAGGGTACATACTTGCTTTATTCTCAGTCTTAAGGAAAACCATCTAGTTATTTTTACCATTAAGCATGTTAATGTATCTTTTCTTTGCTTAAAAAGTTTATTACAAACCCACTATGAAATAGTTTTAATGGCCAAAACTGAGGATGCCTTTGAGGAAATGAGAGGAAGGTCAGAGCTCAGACTCAGGCAGAGCTCAGATTGTGAGAGATCTTGTGTGCTAAGAAGAGGAGTTTAAACTTCAGAATTAAAGATATTTCATCACGGGAGTGACATGATCAGCTTTGCCCTGGCTGCGCAGTGAGAACAGATGGAGGGGCGAGGCTGGAGGCCCAGTGATAGCTGGAGATAGAGCTGATGACGACCTAAGCCAGGGCAGTCAGAGTATAAACAGAGAAGGGTATGGATTTGAGAGCTATTTAGGAAGCAGACATAACAAGACTTGGTGATTGACTGACTCTAAGTGGTAGTGATATGGGGGCAGGAAGGGCAATGCTCAGATTTCTGCCTGTAATTCCTGGGGAACCTCTTCATTAAGGCAGATGTGGAATGAGAATGGGCTTGGGAGGGAATGTGGGGAATTCTTTTTTTTTGAGACGGAGTTTCGCTCTTATTACCCAGTCTGGAGTGCAATGGCGCGATCTCAGCTCACTGCAACCTCTGCCTCCTGGGTTCAGGCAATTCTCCTGCCTCAGCCTCCTGAGTAGCTACGATTACAGGCACGTGCCACCATGCCCAGCTCATTTTTTTATATTTTTAGTAGAGACGGGGTTTCACCTTGTTGACCAGGATGGTCTCGATCTCTTGACCTAGTGATCCACCCACCTCGGCCTCCCAAAGTGCTGGGATTACAGGCTTGAGCCACCGCGCCTGGCCGGGAATTCTTTTCTGGCTGTAAGGGCCTTCTAGGCAAAAGGGCTAACAATATGGGATGCGGGGTCCCAGAAGACAAGAGATCATTTGTCCAGTTGGTAAAGATTTTTGGAGAAAGCATTAGTTAGCCTATTGAGGGTATAGTCATCAGAATGAGTGTAGTAACTTAGAGAAAATAAGTGCAGTGAGAAGTGAAGTCCCCACAGGAGCCCTTGGAATCACTGAGTGATTAAACAGCAATGGGCACAGGAGGATGAAACAGGGAAGGAGAATTTGAAGCAGTGGGATGCCAGGAGAGAGACCCATCACTGGTGAGGGGACAGGAGAGACAGCTGTCCTCAGGCAGATGGTCAAGAGAGAGCCATTCACACATGGGAGAATTTGAAAAGGGAGAGTGAGGGCTCCAGAGACAAATGCCCCAGACCCAGGCAAGGACTGACAGGTGTCCATGAACTGGCCCTGTGCTCAATGCTCCTGTGTCCCATATCAACCTTCCCTCTGCTTTAGAGTCTGATGGGAAGATTGGCTGTTTCTGCATTACAGATATAGCAGGTGTAGATAAACCTGCCAAGTATGTTAAAAAGGTTTTTAAAATATGATTTGTATTCTTGGAAAAAAGGAAAATAGCTCTCTTTTTTGAGCACCTACTCTACTTGTGGAGATGGCGAGTAGGTGTTGGACATACAGATCTGAAGTTCAGGGAGAGGTATGGGCTGGAGATAGGAACTCAGATGGGGTCAGCTCATGGATGCCATTGACATCCTTGGATAAGAGCACAAAGAGTAGTCGCAGCGTTGGAGAAGAGAAGGGGACCAAGGACTCACCCTGGATCCTGCCCATGTTTGGAAGCTGGAGAGGTGGGGGAAAGCAACAAAGAAGACCTTAAGGAAGCTCAGAGACGAGAAGAAAATCAGATGAGTTTGGTGTCTTGGAAACCAAATGAAGAAAGTGTTTCAAGGAGGAAGTTTTGGTGAACTGCGTCAAATGCTGCTTTTAGATCAAGTAAGATTAGGACCATGAATTGACAGTGTGTGTGTGTGTGCATATATGCACACACCTCCATATGGGATTTTTTTCTTTTAAGAAAAATCATTTGAGATAATTTTTCCCAGCAGTAAACTCAGTACTTACAGATGGTGTGATCGATTCTAGGTGGAGGGTGGTTCATTTTTTCCCAAGCCTTCCTTCCATAGCAGTCCACCATTTACACCTCCACCTGACCATCTGAAGCGGTCTTGAAGTGGAGCAACATAGCAGACAGCACTCAAGATCACTGGATATTGACCACCCAGGTGAGCCACAGAACCACAGGGCAGCCACTGTGGCAGTATCCTGAGGCTGCCTGCACACCCTGAAGCCTTCTATCCGTCTCCCAGGCAGGTTGCAACAGGAGAAGGAATCACATGTAATCCAATCACCCGCAAGAGCCATTATAGAAATGGCAGAGGCTGGTCCCCACAGGATGCCAAGCAACCTATGTCAGGAATTCCCTACACTCTGGCTTCTGTGGCTTTCTGGCCATTTGGGAAATAATCAAGTTAAGGGCCATTTCGGACAAAGGAGTATTTCAAAACTTTCCTGCACCTTCCGTGGTCTTACCATTCTTCTGTAGAAGCACACAGGGGATTTGGAATCATGGGACTACACTTGGCTTTGAAACTGGTAGTTATACCATTTATGTTTCTATGGAAACAGATATTGGAAGAGGCAAACACCTAGAGTTTTAAATAGTTTCATATCTTATCTTCTATCTCCCTCTACAGCTGCTCTGGGGAAAAAGAAGCCAATCCTAAAACAGGCACTTTCAGGAAACAGCTGGTATCTTGATAAAACCTGTCCAAGCTCCACTTCACACTACTCATTTGAAAATAAAGACACATCAGAATGGCCTGGGTAGGGTGAGTGCTGGAGACCAGGGTCTACCCTACCCAGTAGGCTGCTCACAGGTGGCCTGGTGGCCAAAGACTTTGGATGCTAAGAGTCACACTCCAAGTGATGGGTCCTCACTGCTAGAGCCATCAGCCCTGAACAGAGTAAGGCTGGTTTTGTAACCCATAGTTATTCATAGTGCCCTGGAGGGCCAGGCTGGGGCCCCAGACAGACGCAAACCATGTCCAAGCAGGGTAGTGGAACTCCACAAGGGCCGCTGGTTGGTCCATTACCCATGGGCTGCCTCAGTTAGCCTGGGCAACTCCTCCTAAGGAGGGCTGCACCCCATCTGAAGTTCCGACCTTCTCATTTTCAAATTTACAATTTTCCCCAGCAGCTAAAGGATGAAGTCTGTGCTCCTTAGCTCAGCTCAGGAAGCCTTTAATGATCTGGCCCCCTTGTCTCCCTATCCTTATCTCTCACAACCCCCTTCCTAATTCCTTGTGCTCAGCTACCCTGAGCTATTGTTACCTCTCCAAAGCGTCCCACTCTCTTCCTCTATGCCCAAGCGCCTTCTACCAAGAACACCCCCACTTCCACCCCCAATATGCCGTCTTCATATGTAAAATCCCTGCTTGACCTTCGAGACGGGGCTTAGAAGCATTTCCTCCAGGGGCCTCAGGACCGCACAGGCTGACTGGACGGATGCCTGTGCCCTGTGCTTCCACCTCACCCTGTTCACCCTCGTTCTGGTCACAGAACTGGTAATTGTCTGTCCATGTGCCGGTCCCCTCTTGTCTGTGACCTCCTCAAAGGCCATGGCCATCTGTGTGTCCCCAGCACCCACCACCAGGGCCTGGCTCAAAGTAAGTATTCAGTAAATATTTATTGACTAAATTATTCCCTCCACCTGGAGCTCTCCCCATGCCGCCATATGTCCAATTTCAACCCATCTGTCTGGGCCCATTAAGCCGGCTTCTCGAAGAAATGTCTTTGCCGAGTTGCAATTTAATTTAATATTACACCCTCACCTTTTGTCAAGAGCCCACTTCTGGGGCTGAGGCTGCCAAGTGAAGGATGATTCAGCATCTTCTACAAAGGATATTGTTCAATTTGTGTCCCTGCGATACTGATCCACAGAAAAAGTCCTCGTGGAACTGAGCGCCAGGAAATGGGTTGTGCTCTGTCCGTGAACTTGTATTTACTTCCTTCTTTCTGTCAGGCAATCGTAACTGGATAAGCCACTCTGTTTTCTTTTTAACCTTGGCTGCCAGAAAGTTGGAGCCAAATTCAACGCTCAGCCGCAATAACCATCTTATCTCAGGTTCCTGGAGGATTATCTCACCTTCTGATCACTCGTCTTTATTTTTAACTATCCTGTTGTATTTAGGCTTTTATTGTGTGCTGTCTTGAGCCCTCTGGGAGAGGAGGCAAGGTGTAAATTCTAGATTAAGTTATTAAAACAAGAACATCAGGCCAGATTTAATTGGAATGATATGCCAGAGAGACATTTTAAGGGTGCCTACAGCCACACGCCTTCTAGCACGGATTCTGGCCCAGCCCTGGCTCAGCGCTGCAGTCAACGTTTTGGGCACAGATGTGTTTGGGCCCGGTGTATGGACAGAGAGGCTCTGCCAGCCACAGCTGCAATTCTGGAACATCTTGTGTGGAAAGGCGTGTTGGATTCATGAGAGATTGCAGTTGATTTCATCTTCCTTATTGACTTCCTTTGTGTCTGTGGGAGGCACATGGGGCCAGCCAGAGGCCCATTAGGACACAAAGCACAAAACACAGAGCCACAGTACCAGGGCCAGCTCTGAAGCTTGAACTTCTCCATCTCTACCTGTCCAGGAACTCTTCATATGGGATGTTTGCTAGAAATTCTCAAGGGTCATGAACAGAGTGATTGGAAACTTGTGTGACATTCTGGCCTCTTCTGACCATTGTATTTGTCTTGTTAAAGCCATTTTCACTCCTGAACAGAAAGAGCCTTTAAATCTTTATTATTTTTAACCCAATGCGGCACATCCATGTTGGCAGAAATACAGGCTGCAGTCCCCATGAAGACCTTCCCTCTTTTTTGTGGATAAACTCCAGCCAACCTACCTCTTGGTAATGGTGTGTCATCAGGGTGCTCCTTCAGCATTTATGGGGTACCCATTGTCTGCTGTGCTCCCTTATATATTGCATGTCTAATGGGCAAGATTAGACATGTCCATAAAGGGTAGTGTTACCAGCTTGCTGCTGATAGGTCTGTGGTTGGTGCTGTCAGAAAAACACATAGGCCAGGCGTGGTGACTCATGCCTGTGATTTCAACACTTTGGGAAGCCAAGGCAGGAGGATCACTTGAGCCCAGGAGTTCACGACTAGCCTGGGCAACATGGTGAGATCCCATCTCAAAAGAAAAAAGAAAAAGGAAGAAGAAACACACACAAAATAGATTGTAAACGACAGCAACAGCACCCTCTTGATGACATTCACCTCCAAACACTTAGTTTTAAGTTGGAGTTACTGTGCTGAGACACTGGACTTAGGTTTCTAAAGTATGAACCAAGACTGATTCTGGGTTAATGTCTCTCAGCGGGCAGAGAAGTGAGAGAGAACATGCATTAGTCAGGGTCTGCTAGGTTTTGCTGTAGTAACAACAACAACAACAAAAAACCCTCACTGGATTAAAGCAATAAATGTTCTTTTCTCATTGCAGCACTTGTCCACTGAGGACCAGCTGCAGCTTTCCCCCGCAATGGTGTCCTCCTCCTGGGACACAGCTGGTGGGGCACCTTCTGTGGCAAAGGGAAAGAGTATGTGGCAAGGTGTGCACTGGTTTTGAGCTTCTACCCCAGAGTATCATATGTCACTTCTACTTATATCTCATTGGCCAGAATGCATCATATCATATGTCCATGCCAGAGTTCAGTGGGTCAGGGAAGAGTAATCCCACTGTGTGCCCAGAAGGAAAGGGAGAACGAGGTATTGCTGTTCTGCCATGATGACTATGATAGCATATTTCCCTGGCCTTTGGTTGTTGTACAAATACCACTCCATTCACTAGAACATGAGCTCCATGAGAATGCAGTGGGAGGGAGGGTTGTGTTTTATTCACTGCTATATCCTCAGCACCTGAAAAAGTACCTAGTACATAGTACGCACTCAATAAATAATATTAGTTGAATAATTGAGGAAACATACCATAGAGCAATCTTATTAGATCTATAAGCTATTCTCTGAGAAATGTTGCACGTGTTCTGCAGACTTTACTGCTAAATCACATCCTAATCCATCACTTCTGTCTCCACTGCTGTGACTGGGGTCCACACCACCGTCATCTCTTGTCATCTGCCATTCCAGAGTTGGGGCGCAATAAGGCAAGGCTACAGATAGTTTAAAATGAACAAGTGGTGTGGTGAATAAGGAGCCTTTATTGTTGAAGCCACCGAGTTGCGGGGGATGGTGGTGGTGGTGGATGTAACGATAGCTTTCTAAGACAGAGTCCGGCTCATTGCTCCTTCCAAGTCATTCTCTGTGTGGCAGACTGGCAGACAGAGGGATCTTTTTTGTTGTTGTTTCTTTTTTCTTTTTTGAGTTATAATTTACGTATCATAAAATTCAGTCTTTAAATGTATACTCTAGTGGATTTTAACATATTCATAAAGCTGTGCAACTATCACCACTATCTTATTTGAAAAAAAAAAAATTTGTCACCCCTAAAAGAAACCTGGTTCCTTTTATTCATTACCCCTTCTTTTCCCTTCCCTCCAGCCTCTGGCAACCACTCATCTATTTCCAGATTTATGGATTTGTCTATTCTGGACATTTCATGTACAGGGAATCCTACAATCTGTGGCCTTTTGTGCCTGGCTTCTTTTGCTTAGTGTAATGTTTTCAAGGTTCCTTCATGTATCCACACTTTATTTCTTTTAATGGCAAAGTAATATCCCCTTGTTTTAATAGATTGCATTTTGTATTTCTAGTCAACATGTGATAGATATTTTGATTGTTTCCTCTTTGGACCATTATGAATAACGTTTATATGAGCATTCATGTACAAATTTTTGTGTGAACATGCTTTTAGTTCTCTCAGGAATATACCTGGGAGTGGAGTTGCTGGGTTACACGGTAACTCTGTATTTAACATTTTTAGAAATGGCCAATTTTTCGCAGTCGCTGCACCATTTTACATTCCCACCAGCAATGTATGAGGGTTCCAGTTTCTCTGTATTGCTGCCAATCCTTGTTATTTATCTGCCTTTTTGATTATAGCCATCCTAGTGGGTATAAAGTGGTTTCTGGTGGTTTTGATGAGAATGACTATCAAGTGACTAATGACTAATGGTGCTGAGTGTCTCTTTATGTGCTTATTGGCCATTTGTGTATCTTTGTTGGAAAAATGTCTATTCAGAGACTTTATCCATTTTTAATTGAATTACTCATCTTTTTGTCATGGAGTTGTAAGAGTTCTTTATATATTCTAGATACTAGACCCTTGTCAGATATATAACTTGCAAATATTTTCTCTCATTCTGTGAGTTGTCTTTGCACTTTCTCGATAGTGTCCTCTGACACATGAAAAATTTTAATTTGGATAAAATGCGGTTTACATACTCTTTCTTTTATTGTTTCTGCTTTAGGTATCATAGCTAAGAAACTATTGTCTGATCCAAGGTCATTAAGATTTACACTTATGTTCTCTTCTAAGAGTTTTATCGTATTTGTTCTTACATTTAGGTGTTTGATCCATTCTGAGATTTTGTACATGGTATGAGATAGTGATCCAAATTAATTCTTTTTTATGTAGATATATAGTTGTGCAAGCACCATTGGTTTTGTTTGTTTGTTTGTTTGAGAGAGAGTCTCTCTCTGTCACGTAGGCTGGAGTACAATGGCACAACCTCAGCTCACTGCAAACTCCTCCTCCCAGGTTCAAGCAATTCTCGTGCCTCAGCCTCCTGAGTAGCTGGGATTACAGGCACCCACCACGATGCCTGGCTAATTTTTATAATTTTAGTAGAGATGGGGTTTCACTACGTTGGCCAGGCTGGTCTCAAACTGCTGACCTCAGGTGATCCACCCGCCTCGGCTTCCCAAAGTGCTGATATTACAGACGTGAGCCACCACGCCTGGCCACCACTTGTTCAAAAGAGTATCCTTTCCTCATTGAATAGTCTTGTAACCCATGTTGAAAATCAACTGACCATAGACGTGCAGTTGTACTTCTGGATTCTCAATTCTGTTTTGCCAATCTGTATGTCTGTCCTTACGCCAGCACCATACTGACTTGATTACTGTAGCGTTGTGACAATTAAAATTGGAAGTGTGAATCTTCTGACTTTTTTCTTCTCTTGCAAGATTGTTTTAGCTATTCACGGTCCCTTGAGATTCCATATGATTTATAGGATCAGTTTTTTCATGTCTGTATAAAAAGCTGTTGGGATTTTCATAAAGGTTGACTTGAGTTCATAGATAATATGGGGAGTATTGCCATCTTAACAATATTGTCTTCTAATTCTTGAACATGGGCTATCTTCCCATTTATTTAGGTCTTCTTTAATTTCTTTCAGCAATTTTTTTCGAGACAGCGTCTTGCTGGGTTGCCCAGGCTGGCCACAAACTCCTAGGCTCAAGTGATCCTTCCACCTCAGCCTCCTGAGTAACTGGGATTACAGGCATATGCAACAGCAGTTTCTTTCAGCAATGTTTTTGAGTCTTCAGTATACAATTTCTGCCCCTCCCTGATTATATTTATTCCTAAGTATTTTATTCTTTTGATGCTACTGTAAGTTGAATTATTGTCTTAATTCCTTTGTTCATTACTAGTGTATGGAGTCACAACATATTTTTGCAAGTTGATCTTGTATTATACAAGTTTGCTAAATTCATTAATCCATTCTACTAGTTCTTGGTGGATTTTTTTTTTTTTTTTTTTGAGATGGAGTCTTGCTCTGTTGCCCACACTGGAGTGCAATGGCACATTCTTGGCTCACTGCAACCTCCACCTCCCAGGTTCAAGCAATTCTCGTGCCTCAGCCTCCTGAGTAGGTGGGATTACAGTGCCCACCACCATACCCGGCTAATTTTTATATTTTTAGTAGAGACAGGGTTTTACCATGTTGCCCAGGCTGGTCTTGAACTCCTGACCTCAGGCAATCCACCTGCCTTGTCCTCCCAAAGTGCTGGGATTATAGGTGTGAGCTGCCACACCCAGCCTTCTTGGTGGATTCTTTAGAATTTTCTACCCATAAGATTATGTCATTTGCAAATAGAGAGTTTTGCTTCTTTCATTCCAATTTATATGCCTTATATTCCATTTTCCTGAATAGCCAAACAATTCTCAAATAGACTTTCAACCTGCTTATGTCTTTGAATCAAAAGCGAGTCACATATCCAACAAATATGGTCAGATCATGTTTTTTTTAATTCATTCTGCCAATCTCTGCATTTTAATTGGAGTGTTTAATCCATTTTATGTAATTACTGGAAAGGTAGGATTTACATCTGGAAAATATCTTTTTTTTTTTTTTTTTTTTTTTTGAGATGGAGTCTTGCTCTGTCACCCAGACTGTAGTCAGTGGCGTGATCTCAGCTCTCTGCAACCTCCACCTCCTGGACTCAAGCAATTCTCCTGCCTTAGCCTCCCGAGTAGCTGAGACTACAGGCATGTGCCACCACACCCTACTAATTTTTGTATTTTTTAGTAGAGACGGGGTTTTGTCATATTAGCCAGGCTGGCCTCAAACTCCTTACCTTGTGATCTGCCCTCCTCAGCCTCCCCAAAGTGCTAGGATTATTGGCATGAGCAACCGTGCCTGGCCAGATATCTTTTTTAAGTGTGCAATATAGCTTACTGTTTTGCACTTAAAATTCTCCAATTTAAAATAAAACCCAAATTTTGTACCTTGCTATAGGTCCTATACAACTGAATCCCTGCTATATATCTGACTTCATCTAGTTTCTTTCCCTGTGTTCACCCCTGTGTAACCATCTGAACCTTATGTCTGTAGCTCTAGCACTCCAACTTTATTCCCAACTCTGTGCCTTTGCATTCATGATTCTTCTGCCTGGAACACACTTCCTCCAAACCTTTTGATGTTTGACTCTTTCTTGTCATTCAAGTCTCAGCTTAAAAGCCAACTCCCTGATCACCAAATCCTTAGATGTCCCCCAACATCCTTTCTCACCTCCCCTATTTCTCCATTGCATCTCTTACTCCTCATTCTCTTATCTGTTTTCTATCATCTTCCACTAGAATGTAAGCTCCATGAAACAGGGCCCTTAACTATCTTACTCAGAGTTATTTTTATTTTTACTTTTTTATTGCATTTTAGGTTTTGGGGTACATGTGAAGAACATGCAAGATTGTTGCATAGGTACACACAAGGCAGTGTGATTTGCTGCCTTCCTCCCCATCACCTGTATCTGGCATTTCTCCCCATGCTATCTCTCCCCAACTCCCCACCCGCCGCTGTCCCTCCCCTATTTCCCCCCAACAGACCCCAGTGTGTGATGTTCCCCTCCCTGTGTCCATGTGTTCTCATTGTGCAACACCCACCTATGAGTGAGAACATGCGGTGTTTGATTTTCTGTTCTTGTGTTAGTTTGCTGAGAATGGTGGTTTTCAGGTTCATCCATGACCCTACAAAGGACACAAACTCATTTTTTATGGCTGCATAGTATTCCATGGTGTGTATGTGCCACATTTTCCCCATCCAGTCTCTCATCGATGGGCATTTGGGTTGGTTCCAGGTCTTTGCTATTGTAAACAGTGCAGCAGTGAACATTCGTGTGCATGTGTCCTTATAGTAGAACAATTTATAATCCTTTGGATATATACCCAGTAATGGGATTGCTGGGTCAAATAGAATTCCTATTTCTAGGTCCTTGAGGAATCGCCACACTGTATTCCACAATGGTTGAACTAATTTACACTCCCACCAGCAGTGTAAAAGTGTTCCTATTTCTCCACATTTTCTCCAGCATCTGTTGTCTCCAGATTTTTTAATGATCGCCATTCTAACAGGCATGAGATGGTATCTCAATGTAGTTTTGATTTGAATTTCTCTGATGACCAGTGATGATGAGCATTTTTTCATGTGTTTGTTGGCTTCAAGTATGTCTTCTTTTGTAAAGTGTCTGTTCGTATCCTTTGCCCACTTTTGAATGGGCTTGTTTGTTTTTTTCTTGTAAATCTGTTTTTGTTCTTTGTAGATTCTGGATATTAGCCCTTTGTCAGATGGGTAGATTGCATAATTTTTTTCCCATTCTGTTGGTTGCCAATTCACTCTAATGACTGTTTCTTTTGCTGTGCAGAAGCTGTAGAGTTTGATTAGGTCCCAATGTCTATTTTAGCTTTTGTTGCCAATGTTTTTGGTGTTTTGGTCATGAAGTCCTTGCCTATGCCTATGTCCTGAATGGTTTTGCCTAGATTTTCTTCTAGAGTTTTTATGGTGTTAGGTCTTATGTTTAAGTCTTTAATCCATCTGGAGTTAATTTTAGTGTAAGGTGTCAGGAAGGGGTCCAGTTTCTGCTTTCTGCACATGGCTAGCCAGTTTTCCCAACACCATATATTAAATGGAATCCTTTCCCCATTGCTTGTTTTGTCAGGTTTGTCAAAGATCAGATGGTTGTAGATGTGTGGTGTTGCCTCTGAGACCTCTGTTCTGTTACATTGGTCTATATCTCTGTTTTGGTATCAATACTATGCTGTTTTGATTACTGTAGCCTTGTAGTATAGTTTGAAGTCCAGTAGTGTGATGCCTTCAGCTTTGTTCTTTTTGCTTAGAATTGACTTGGCTATGTGGGCTCTCTTTTGGTTCTATATGAAGTTTAAGGTGGTTTTTTCCAGTTCTGTGAAGAAGGTCATCGGTAGCTTGATGGAGATAGCATTGAATCTGTAAATTAATTTGGATAGTCTGGCCATTTTCATGATATTAATTCTTCCTAACCATGAGCATGGAATGTTTCTCCAACTGTTTGTGTCCTCTCTTATTTCGTTGAGCAGTGGTTTGTAGTTCTCCTTGAAGATGTCCTTTATGTTCTTTGTTAGTTGTATTCCTATATATTTTCTCTTTGTAGCAATTGTGAATGGCAGTTCATTCTTGATTTGGCTCTCTTTAAGTCTGTTATTGGTATGTAGGAATGCTTGTGATTTTTGCACATTGATTTTGTATCCTGAAACTTTGCTAAAGTTGTTTATCAGTTTCAGGGGATTTTGGGCTGAGATGATGGGGTCTTCTAAATATACAATCATGTCGTCTGCAAATAGAGAAAATTTGGCTTCCTCCTTTCCTATTTGAATACTCTTTATTTCTTTTTCTTGCCTGAGTGCTCTGGCTAGAGCTTCCAGTACTATATTGAATAGGAGTGGTGAGAGAGGGCATCCTTGTCAGATTTCAAAGGGAATGCTTCCAGTTTTTGCCCATTCAGTATGATATTGGCTGTTGGTTTGTCGTAAATAACTTTTATTATTTTGAGATACGTTCTGTCAATACCGAGTTTATTGAGGGTTTTTAGCTTAAAGGGCCGTTGAATTTTGTCAAAGGCCTTGCCTTCTCTGCATCAATTGAGATAATCATGTGGGTTTTGTTTTTGGTTCTGTTTATGTGGTGAATTACTTTTATAGACTTGTGTATGTTGAACCAGCCTTGCATCCCCAGGATGAAGCCTACTTGATCATGGTGGATAAGCTTTTTGATGTGCTGTTGCAATCGGTTTGCTAGTATTTTATTAAAGATTTTTGCATCTATGTTCATCATGGATATTGGCCTGAAGTTTTCTTTTCTTGCTGAGTCTCTGCCGGGTTTTGGTGTCAGGATAATGCTGGTCTCATAAAATGATTTGGGAAGGATTCCCTCTTTTTTGGATTGTTTGGAATAGTTTCAGAAGGAATGGTACCAGCTCCTCTTTGTATGTCTGGTAGAATTCGGCTGTGAACCCATCTGGACCTGGGCTTTTTTGGGGTGGTAGGCTCTTAATTGTTGCCTCAATTTCTGCCCTTGTTATTGGTCTATTCAGGGTTTTGACTTCTTCCTAGTTTAAGTTTGTGTGGATGCAAGTGTCCAAGAATTTATCCATTTCTTCCAGGTTCACTAGTTTATGTGCATAGAGTTGTTTGTAATAATCTCTGATGATGGATTGTATTTCTGTGGAATCTGTGGTGATATCCCTTTATCATTTCTTATTGAATCTATTTGATTATTCTCTCTTTTCTTCTTTATTAATCTTGCTAGTGGTCTATTTTGTTGATCTTTTCAAAAAACCAGCTCCTGAATTTATTGGTTTTTTGAAGGGTTTATTGTGTCTTCATCTCCTTCAGTTAAGATCTGCTCTGATCTTAGTTATTTCTTGTCTTCTGCTAGGTTTTGAGTTTTTTTTTTTTTTTAATCTTGCTCCTCTAGCTCTTTCAATTTGGATGATACGGTGTCGATTTTACATCTTTCCTTGCTTCTCCTTTGGGCATTTATTGCTATATATTTTCCTCTAGACACTGCTTTAAATGTGTCCCGGAGATTCTGCTATGTTGTATCTTCATTCTCATTGGTTTCAAAGAACATCTTTATTTCTGCCTTCATTTCATTGTTTATCCAGTCAACATTCAAGAGCCAGTTGTTCAGTTTCCATGAAGCTGTGTGGTTCTGAGTTAGTTTCTAAATTCTGAGTTCTAGCTTGATTGCACTGTGGTCTGAGACACTGTTTGTTATGATTTCCGTTCTTTTGCATTTGCTGAGGAGTGATTTACTTTCAAATATGTGGTCAATTTTAGAGTAGGTGTGATGTGGTGCTGAGAAGAATGTATATTCTGTGGATTTGGGGTGGAGAGTTCTGTGAATGTCTATTAGGTTTGCTTGTTCCAGGTCTGAGTTCAACTCCTGGATATCCTTGTTAATTTTCTGTCTGGTTGATCTGTCTAATATTGACAGTGGAGTGTTAAAGTCTCCCACTATTATTGTGTGGGAGTCTAAGTCTCTTTGTAAGTCATTAAGAACTTGCCTTATGTATCTGGGTGCTCCTGTACTGGGTGTGTATGTATTTAGGATTGTTAACTCTTCTTGTTGCATTGATCCTTTTACCTTTATGTAATGTCCTTCTTTGTCTCTTTTGATCTTTGTTGGTTTAAAGTCTGTTTTATCAGAGACGAGAATTGCAACTCCTGCTTTTTTTTTGCTCTCCATTTGCTTGGTAAATCTTCCCCCATCCTTTTATTTTGAGCCTTTGGGTATCCCTGCATGTGAGATGGGTTTCCAGAATACAGCACACCAATGGATTCTGGCTTTTTATCCAATTTGCCAGTCTATGTCTTTTGATTGGGGCATTTAGCCCATTTACATTTAGGGTTAATAATGTTATGTGTGAATTTGATCCTGCCATTTTGATGTTAGCTGGCTGTTTTGCCCGTTAGTTGATGCAAATTCTTCATTTTGTTGATGCTCTTTACCATTTGGTATGTTTTTGGAGTGGTTGGTACTGGTTGTTCCTTTCTATGTTTAGTGCTTCTTTCAGGAGCTCTTGTAAAGCGGGCCTGGTGGTGATGAAATCTCTGAGTAATTGCTTATTTGTAAAGGATTTTATTTTTCCTTCACTTATGAAGCCTAGTTTGGCTGGATATGAAATTCTGAGTTGAAAGTTCTTTTCTTTAAGGATGTTGAATATTGGCCCCCACTCTCTTCTGGCTTGTAGGGTTTCTGCTGAGAGATCTGCTGTGAATCTGCTGGGTTTTCTTTTGTGGGTAACCCGACCTTTCTCTCTGACTGCCCTTAGCATTTTTTCCTTCATTTCAACTCTGGTGAATCTGACAATTTTGTGCCTTGGGGTTGCTCTTCTTGAGAAATATATTTGTGGTATTCTCTGTATTTCCTGGACTTGAATATTGGCCTGGCTTGCTAGGTTGGAGAAGGTTTCCTGGATAATATCCTGAAGAGTATTTTCCAGCTTGGAAAATACTCTTTCTCCATCACATTCAGGTACACCTATCAAATGTGGATAAGGTCTTTTCACATAGTCCCATATTTCTTGGAGACTTTGTTCATTCCTTTTTACCCTTTTTTCTCTAATCTTGCCTTCTCATTTTATTTCATTGAGTTGATCTTTGACCTCTGATATCCTTTCTTCTACTTGGTCAATACGGCTGTTGAAACTTGTGTGTGCTTTGCAAAGTTCTCGTGTTGTGTTTTTCAGCTGCATCAATTCACTTATATTCCTCTCTAAGTTGTTTATTCTCATTAGCATTTCATCAAATGTTTTTTCAAGGTTCTTAGTTTCTTTGCATTGGGTTAGAACATGTTCTTTTAGCTCAGAGAAGTTTCTTTTTACCCACCTTCTGAAGCCTGTTTCTGTCAATTCATCACATTCATTCTCCGTGTAACCTTGTTCCCTTGCTGGTGAGAAGTTGTGATCCCTTGTAGGAGGAGAGGTGTTCTGGTTTTGGGTGCTTTCATCCCTTTTGCACTGGTTTCTTCCCATCTTTTTGGATTTTTCCACCTGTCATCCTTGTAGTTGTTGATTTTCAGACTGGGTCTCTGAGTGGACGTCATATTAGTTGATGATGAAGTTATTTCTTTCTGTTTCTTAGTTTTCCTTCTAACATTCAGCCCCCTCTGCTGTAGGACTGCTGAGGTCCACTCCAGGCTCTGCTTGCCTGAGGATCACCTGCAGCAGCTGCAGAACAGTAAGGGTTGCTGCCAGTTTCTTCTTCTGCTATCTTTGTCCCAGAAGGATACCCACCAGATGTCAGTCTGAGCTCTCCTTTATGAGGTGACTCTTTGTATATACGGGGGGTCAGGTAGCTACTTGAAGAGACAGTCTGTACTTTATAGGAGCTCAAGTGCTGAGCTGTGAGCTCCAATGTTCATTCAGAGCTTCTGGGCAGGTACATTTAAGTCTGCTGCAGCAGAACTCATAAACGCCTTTTTTTTCCCCAGGTGCTCTGTCCCAGGGAGTTAGGGCTCTATTTATAAGTTTCTATCATGCTGCTGCCTTTTTTCAGGGCTGCCCAGCGAGGAGGCAGCCTAGTCACAATCTGCCTGCAGAGGCTTTGCTGAGCTGCCGTGGGGTCCACCCAGCTGCTGTGTGAACTTCCCTGCAGTCCTTTTTATACGGGTATAGTTAGAACTGCCTGGGCAATGGCGGCCCACCTCTGTAATGGTGGACTCTCTCTGTAATGGCAGGCTGCCTCAGCAATGGCAGAATACCTCCATAGTGGTGGACTGCCTCAGCAATGGCGGACTACCTCCGTAGTGGTGGACTACCTCAGTAATGGCGGACGCCCTGCCCCCACAGAGCTGGACTGTCCCAGGTTCAGCCGTGCTTGCTGTGAAACTCTCCATCCAGAGTATTTCAGATTGCTGTTTTTTTGTGGGGGTGGAACCAGCCAAGCCTGATCACCTGACTCCCTGCCTCAGACCCTTTTCTTTTTTTTCAGTTGAATAGGCGACTGTCTCCCTGGTGTTCCAGTTGCCTGTTGAAAAGGCACCGGGATCTGTGTGATTTCCCGTGCAGTGACCCACTTCGCTGGCTGAAACAGCCACATGGAGATTCATGGCATTTTTTTGCTCAGGAATCTCCTGGCCTGGCTCCCTGTTTCAGTTCCCTTTTTATCAGTTGACTGGGCGACTCTGTCTCCCAGGAGCTCCAATCGCCAGCTAAAACATTGCCCAGATCCGTGTATTTTGTGCAGAGACCCGCTGCACCAGCCAAAACAGCCATGCAGGCGACCCATGGGGCTCCTTCACCTGGGAATCTCCTGGTCTGTGGGCAATAAAAATCCGTCCGGAAATGCAGGGTCCACTCACCTTCCATGCTTTTGCTGGGAGCTGCAATTTTGAGCTGCTCCTAATCGGCCATCTTGGATCCTCCTCAGAGCTCTCTTTCTCCATGGCCTCCCACAGGGCCAGGTAGGCACATGGCTCAATATATGAGTAAATGAATGAACAAAGGCATTCACACAATGAATGAATGAATGAATGAACGAACAAGCTTCCCGGACATGATTCTTGTTGATATTGACAACAGCTGACTGGGTTATATGGTTGCTTAGTAGTGTGATTGAAGTATTAGGTGAATATGTTGATACTAAAAGAAAAATAAGTAACATTTTAAAGGTGAAAGGAAGTTTTTTGTTATAGTTCTTTAATGATTTCAAAGAGAAGCTAGACTTATGGTTCTCAATCCTGACTATGTCACCCAGAAAAGATCTTTTTGAAAATATTGGTCTTGGGTCACAACCTCCCAAAATATCTGATTTAACTGGCTTAGAAAGGGCCCTGTGCATCAGGATTTTTTTTAAGTTGCCATGGGTTCTGGTGTGCAACCAGACTTGAGACTGTCTGACCCAGATTCTCACGAACCTCTAGGAAATGCCCAAGACTGCACCTTGGATACCAGGGTGATAAATAGACTTAGGACAATAAATTTTTAAGACTAGAAAGTAAGAGAAGAAAAGGTTGAATCCAGAAAATCTGAAGTCCAGATAGTCCCTGCCAGACAGAGAAGATGATGATGACAAAAGGGTTGTGGACTCAGAGAGAGGACCACCTGGGGAGTTCATATGTGCAGACCCCAAAGAGCTAGGCGGGCCCTCTGGTCTCATATTTTTCTGAAAATCCTTATGTCAGCGTTTGAACAATTGTTTCCCCAGTAAAAGAGAAAGAGCAAGGAGGAGGAAAAAGGAAAGGTATGAGATGTCTATATCTGCACCCTTGTTCATTGGAATGGGAAGACAGAGGGTGAGCAAGTTCCACACCAGAATGTTAGGCAGTTTTGTTTCTAAGTGTTCTGCAATCTCAAGGAAACCACTGACCACAGAAACCAATGGGGAAGCAAGAGGACAAGGCAACCACAGTGTCCTGGCACCTCAGCACTCATGGTGGCTCTGAAAGGAACCATCAGCCCTGTGGTGGGATGTTCATTCTTTTCTGCCATTGTTCAGCTTGAAGTTTCTCCCCGAAGAGATAGTGAGTGGATTAAGCTTCAAATACTGCATCGTTTTGACCTTGACATAGGATGGAACATTAACATGCCCCAAAGATGCTCAGTTCATGTCAGACGAGACTGAGACAGTCTGTGAACAACCCCAAAAGCTCAGGGGACAGCAGCCAGAAGAAATACTATCGTTGCTGCTCCTGCCCAAATCTCAGTTCCCAGCCTACACACCCGCCCACACTCTTGCCCTTCTCTGGACTGGTACCCCAACTCCAGGCCTATCCCACTTACATAAAAGCACCCAATAGTAAGCAAACACATACTGTAATAATAAAACTGCCTCACATTTCAACATGGCAAAGTTCACAAAACACCTTGACAACCCCATTCCTCATCAGAGGAAACTGAAGCTGAATAGGTGACCTCACTGGCCTGAGACAACCTTGCTTGCTACACATGAGAACTGGAACCCAGCCCTAGCCTTGTGGTAATGGATGAGTCAGTCTGTCTTCCACTGCGACTGATCCATTCACACTTCCTGCGTCTTTTTGCATCACTCCCTTTGTTTTATTTTTCTTCATTGATGCTTTCAAAATTATTAGCATCCAATGTGCATAATGTTCTCTTACAAATGGTCAAATCTCTTTCACATCTGTGATTCTCTGGTTGATGGTTCATGAGAGTGAACAGATATTCAAATCCAGCATGTTGAGATCTGAGGTTATCACCTTCCAGTCCAGTTTTATCCTTTGCAGTAGATCCACTCAGCCAAGAATTTGTCCAGGATTTCAACAAAGCTGCGTTGTCTTAGGAATAACAATAGCAAAAATAATCATAGCAACAGCTTTTCTTGAGTGCATGCTACGTGGTAAGCACTGTTCCAAGTGGTTTGCTTTATCAACTTATTCAATCTTCACAACAACCCCATGTGGGAATTACCATTATTATCTCCAATCTACAGATGAGGAAACTGAGGCACAGAGTGGTTAAGTAACATGCCCATGGTCACACAGCAGGTAAGCATACAGCATGTAGCCCTTAATGGTTAAGCAAGTGGACTCTGGAGGTAGGCTTAACTTCAGATGCCAGTTCAGCCACTTACTGTATGAAGTTAGGTTAGTATAGTGGGTTGAATTTTCATTCCCCCTAAAAGATATTTGCATCCTTACCCCTGGACCTGTGAAATCTGACTTTATTTGGTAGAAGGGACTTTGCAGATGTCATTTTGTTAAGGATCTTCAGATGAAATCATTCTGGATTACCTGGGTGGGCCCTAAACTCAATGACAGGTGTCCTTATGAAAAACAGAGAGACACAGACACAGGGGAGAAGGCCATGTGGGGACAGAGGCAGAGCGATGCAGCCAAGAGCCTGGAATTGCCTGGAGCCATGGAGAGCTGGAGGAGACATGGCAGGATTTTTCTCTTGAGCCTTCAGAGGAAGCACGGCCCAATGGATACCTTGACTTTGGACCTTGGCCCCCAGAACTGTGCAAGGATGAACTGTCTATTGTTTTAAGCCACCCGATTTATGGTAGTTTGTTTTTGTTTTTGTTTTTGTTTTGAGATGGAGTTTCTATCTTGTTGCCCAGGCTGGAGTGCAATGGCGCGATCTTGGCTCACCACTACCTCCACCTCCCGGTTTAAGCGATTCTCCAGCCTCAGCCTCCTGAGTAGCTGGAATTACAGGGATGTGCCACCACACCCCACTAATTTTGTATTTTCAGTAGAGATGGGGTTTCTCTATGTTGGTCAGGCTGGTCTTGAACTCCCGATCTCAGGTGATCTGCCTGCCTCAGCCTCCCAAAATGCTGGGATTACAGGTGTGAGCCACCACACCCAGCGGTAGTTTGTTACAACAGCTCTAGAAAACGAACATTGTTTCTGAGGGCTTCATCCTTAAAATGGACCTAGATAGGAGGAACACCCACCTTACGGAGCTTTGGGGAGGACTAAAAGGGATGCCTGTAAGACTTACTCACACCTGATGCCCGGAGAGCACTTGATGAAGGTTAGCCCTCATACGGAGCATCATTTTTACCTCGCGCTTGGCTTCCCTGCCCTGATCCCTTGCAGAGCCCACGGAAGCCACCCCTTCATGTTGCCATCTCCTTGTGTCTGACTCACTGCCACTGGGCCCCCTGAGCCCAGCCCATCGTGTTCCTGGCTCAGGAATCTCAGAGGAATCAAATCTGACTCCCAGACCCAGGCTGCAGAGCCCTCTCCTCTGAGTCATTATTGCCAGGGCTGCCAGAGCGAGACTATGAACACTCACGCGTGGCATTTTAATATTTCACCCAAGAAGTCATTTTCTTCCATGATTCACACAGAGGGCTTGAAGAATTAGAGTGAGAAAGGTACTCGGGGCCTGCATGATTTCTGCCGATGGGCGTGGAGGATTTTCCTGTGTCTGTTCAGGCTCTTTCTTTCTTATCTGCGCCTTACAGCAGACGGAAAGCCGGCTGACGAGAGATTGCATGTTCATACCAATTATTAAAAATATATGGCAGGCTTCTAGAAATGCATTCACATGCCAAGGAAATAGAATGCACTCACCAGCCCAGGCCCCTGCACTGTGGGCTTTGAGAAATGATGGGGCAGCTGTAAACACAATGATACAAGGTTTTGGTCCAGATTCTGCCACCTCCCAGCTGTGTGACCTTTGATGATTGACTTACCCTCTCTGAGCCCCAGTGCCCATAGAAGTTCATTCTTCCCTCACAGGTTTACTGTGAGAATTATTAACTGAGATAACCTGCTGAAGTGCTTAGCTCTGAGCCTGGCACATAGGTCAGTCGATGTGATTTCTATTTCCACTCCCTGCCCCAGATTTCCTGACTCCATAAGAAAATTGACATCACTACCCTGCGAGCCTCCCAGGGAGGTCCTGAGGAGCACTGCTGCTGAGAGCAAAAGTTTGGGATTTACACCTTCCAGTGCAGCTCCCTGGCCATCCTTTCATTCTGCTGCAGAGAGTGTTCTGTTTCCCTTTTGCAGGGAAGCACCTGGAGACCTCTGAATCACATAGGTAGCAAGTGAGGCTCAGAGGTGTGAAGCCAGGCCTGCTACTCCTCAAAGCTAGGCTCCTTCATACCCCACGCCGACTTGTCAGATGAACTGATGGATGGGAAATTGCTCCATAAGCAACAGAGCTCTATCCCAGCCTGAGGGCTGGACTGTTGTTATCTCCAGCACCTGTCGGTGATCAAGGCTCTTTGCTACCCTTTTTGTCCATGTGTATTGTCCTCACTTCCCCCTTCTAGGAATGAGCCAGTTGGATCAGTCTCATTAGGCTCATTCCAAGGCAGTCTCTGAACTTGCTGCATGTGTGGTTAAAATGCATGCGTGCTCCCACTCCCACCTCCCATGTGCCTTCTCATGCTCCACACTCTGCCCCACCCACACTCGATGGCTCGCACATCCAGGAGGCACTCAGTACAGACCGTCCTCTGTTAAGAAGAAGCCCTCATGGGACTGAGGTGCACCACAGGACCACTGAGAGATGTGTCATTCATTCATCTGCCAAACCCAGATTTACTGGGCACCCACTGTGTGCCAGATGCTGGGACCACAATGATGAGTTAGGTACAGCCCTGCTCTCAGGACTCCCCCAGTCCAGTTAATTGACAATGGCAGTGTAGGTGGTAAGTGCTAGAATAGCTCCACACGGGGGCCCTGTGGGAATGCAGAGGAGGTGGCTGCTCGTCCTGCCTTGAGAAATGTTTCACAAAAAAGAAGAGGAGGGACTTTCCCCTCCACCCAAGTCTTGAAAGAACAAATAGGATTTAGATAAAGAAAACAGAAGCTGAGCAAAATAGTTCATCCTTTCCTGAAAACCTTAAGCAGAGTTACTATAAGACCCAGCAAGTCCACTCCTGGGTATACCCACAAGAAAAATGAAAACATCTGCTCAAAAACATTGGCATGGATGTTTGTAGGAGCATTATTTATAATGCCAAAAAGTGGAAACAACCCAAATGTTTATCTGCTGATGAATAGATTTTCAAAAAGTGGTATATCCATACAGGGAAATATTACTCAGCCTTTCAACTAGAGTGACTTTAGAAGGTTTCTTGGATAACATAGAATCTTTGCCAAGTTTTTAAAAGATGGGTAAAACCTCAAGGAGTCTATACTGCAGGTAGATGAAACCCCTTGAGCAGAAAGTGTAGGGTGTATCTGGAAAAGAGTTCAAGAATCGGTTGGATCTGGCAGCTTACGGGTAGAAAGTAGATGCAGGGCTGGAGAGAGCTTGGACTTTAACCTGGAGGCACTGGAGAGCCATACAGGAAATTCAGCAGTGGAGAATGTGATGAGCTGTTTATAAAGCCTACTCTGATTTTCAGGTAATATGAAATTATCGTTACTTTTAATAGATATGATAATGCCATGGTTATGTACATTCTTGCTGAAGTGTCATGGAGTCTGCAATTTATTTTCAAGTGGTTTGGGGGGAAAGTGTGCATATGTGTGAGATAGAAAGAGAAGAGAGGTGGGGGAGGGAAAACATAGGGCAAAATGTTAGCCATTGTTGACTCCTGGAAGAGAGTACACAAGCGTTCATTGCACTGTTCAGCTTTTCTGTATGAGAAAAAGAAAAAAAGGGGGATTTGGGGAGACAGACCACTCTGAGAGAGGGGCAGGCTCAGGAGGTATTGTGAGGGGGCGAGAGAGAATGAGCCCCAAAGGGCAAGGGTGAGATGCCCTGTTGGTAAGATGTCACAGAGGCCCAAGCCACGGGGCTCAGCTCCCAGCCCAAGGGTCCAAGAGGACCCTGGTGCCTGGAATAGAACTTGAAGGCAGCAGAGGAGGAGAAGGAGCCCCCAGGCAGGGTTGGTTTTGTTCCCTCCATAATCAACAGTTGTCTGTGTGACTGGGTGTTAAGTCATAGAATTTCAGAGCTGGAAATGATCCAAGAAATCTCCTAAGCAAATCTCTCATTTTCCTGATGGGGAAACCAAAGCGTAGATTTACCTGGACTTCCAGAGTCAGATAGGTGACTAAGGACAAGCTACCAGTTTAAACCCTGCGTACAAATACCCTGGTGGCTGTCCACAGCAGAAATGACCCAAGGAGACACCAGTTTGCTCTGCTCTCCCATCAGGGAGCTGCTTCTTGGGTGGGTTACCACATGGGGATTTCACTCTGGCCAGGCACTCACTGGTCCAGGGCTTTATACATATGGAGCCATTTAATCCTCAATCCTGTGAGGCAGGTGCTATGTCTAGGCCCATTTTACAGTTGGTGACAATAAGGTTACATGGTGGCCACAAGGTCACATTATTTGTAATTGGCAGAATTGGGATTAGAGCTCAGGCAGTCTGGCTCCAAAGCTGGCACCTTTAACCACCTTGCCACCCACCATACCCCCAGGCGTGGATCTCCTGCCTCCTAAGTCAATTGTACTTCCCCATATTCTCAGTGACTGGCTGACTGATGAATTGATATATTTATTGTCCAGGGAGAGGGTCAACAGGCAATTGTGGCCCCAGCCTCATTGGTATGTCTGCCATAAGTCAAGGCCTATTTATTGCTCATAGAGTATTTTGGGGGTCCATGATGAAGAAAAATGCAGAACTTAATTTCACTTCCCTGCTACACTGCTCATTCTTTTTCAGTAACCCTCTCTTATCAGCCTCCTGGCAGCTTTTGCGCTTCCTGTGCATGTTAATTACTTTATTAATTACACTGATATCTTGGTTCTACCCAGCATATCTTGGTGCTTTTTGTTTGCAATGTGCACCCATTTTGCCTTGTTCATTGGCATACGCAGGCCCAGTTCCCATTTCTAAAAGGGATTCTTTGAGCCTCAGCAAACACATGGCTTTCAATTAGTTGTGCAATCATCATTCCCATTTTCAAATCAACCACGTCACTAATAGAGTGTTTTTAACATTCCCACAAATAGAGGCTACATTGTTCAGTTTCTGACATTGTTCCTCAGTCCTTGTTTTCTCTCCACGTCGCAGCTCAGAGAAGCCCGTACCCTAGGATGGAGTGAGATGCTAGGCAGTAAGAAGTCTAGGGGGAGGAGACAGAGGAATTGAACCCTGGGGCAGATGCAGACAGGAATTTGTGAGATGAGGCTGGAGGGTGGCCTTGGACCAGATCCTGGGAATGTTTACCTTGAGAAGTGCTTTAAATGTTACCTTGAGAAGTGCAGACTTTATCCTAAAAGCCAATATCACCTCAAAGTATATGGTTTAGAATATTGATCCCATTAGCTATCCCGAAATAAAAGGAAATGGAGGATCACATGGCCTGAAGTTTAAGAAATCCTTAAAACTATCTGCCTCTTGGAAATGTATAATATACTTTTAGCATGTTACAGGCTCTGGAAAGTTCTGCAGTTTTAATTTTTTTGGAGGGGTGAGGGACAGTCTCACTCTGTCACCCAGGCTGGAGTGCAGTGATGCGATCTTGAGTCACTGCAACTTCCACCTTCCGGTTCAAGGGATCCTCACGCCTTAGCCTCCTGCACGGCTGGGATTACAGGTGCCCATAATCACACCTGGCTAATGTTTGTATTTTTAGTAGAGACGGGGTTTCACCATGTTGACGAGGCTGGTCTCAAACTCCTGACCTCAAGTGATCCACCCATTTCGGCTTCCCAAGATGCTGGGATTACAGGCTTCAGCCACTGCACCCAGCCTTACGTTTTTGAGTTAATAAATTTAATTTTAATTGTTAATAAAAATGTTTAAATTAGCGTTTCCAAAACTTCTTTGGCCGTGGGACCATTGGCCAAAGAAGTTTTAGAAATGCTAATTTAAAATTTTAGCGTATTTACCTATTCTGAGGAGTGTAATTCAGGACGTGCTGCTGGAGGGGCCAAGGGGCTGCTGTGGGTTTTGAGCAGGCGGGGGCAGGCATAGGTCTGGTTTGAGAAAGTGGCACCAGCTGTCAAGAGGATAAGGGGAGGCTGGAGGCAGAGGAGAAAATGAGGAGGCCCCAAACAGTTCCTGGAAGACTTAATGAGGATCTAAACCACAGGTTTCAAATGTTTCCATGTTTTCTTTCCATTTTATTTCAAGCTGCATTGTTGTCTTAAAATTGGAAAATCAGTGTTGCTATAATAAATCATAGCACAAGGATTTTACTCAGGCATAAAATCTGAATGAGAAAGCAATCTGCACAGTCTTCCATCTTCAAAAGAAGCATTTAGCCCAACAGGGTGCTGAAACACAACAGCCATCTATTTCTGCAAATCCCCAGAATTCATCGAGGCTTTCCAATCACACAGACCCAGATTCAGGGCCCAAGCCCACACCTTCATAGCTCTGTGACCCTGAGCAAATAGGCCTTACAGCGCTGTGCCTCAGCTTCCCCATATAGTATGAAAAGGAAATAATACTTTTCTCACAAAATAGTTTCAAAAATTGAATGAGGTGACATGTACAAAGTGCTTAGCAAAGTGCCTGACTCGTGATGACATAAAAACAAATGTAACCGTCCTTCTGTATTGGCCAGGTCCAGTAAGGAACCTCCAAATCTCAGCAGCTCAATGCAACAAGGCTTTATTTCTTGCTCACACAAAGTCCAGCTGTGAATCCAAGTGGTTCTCCAGGGCAGCCACCTTCCAGGAGGCAACTCTGCAACCTGGACCACACCACCAGGCCGCAGGCCAATCTTACAACGGGTCTTCAGTGCTTCAGCCCACAAGGGTCAAATGTCACTTCCACCCACAGCCCATTGGCCAGACTTAGTCACGTGATCTCCCACCCCTACTGCCTGATGATAAAGGGCTGAGAATTATGGGTGAGCAGATGGAATGTTGGTGGGCACCAGCCTCTACCACTCTCCCTTTTCTTTGGTCAGTTCCTTGAGCCTCGTGGGCCTCAGGTTCCTCCTCTGTAAATTACAGCTAATGCTTCCTGTCCTACCTTGCATGGGATTGTCATAGGAGCACATGAGGTTATATATGTGACAAATGCTAAGTTGTAATTAGAGGCAGTTATATGCTCACTTTTTTGCTGTGCCAAAGCTACGTCACATTCTTTGGTTCGTAGAAAAAAATGTACGACTTCAACTTTCCTTCAGTCTACATTCCTTTTCTTATTCCCCCAACCCCATCTTTCCTCTGGACTGCCCACTCCCTTCTCTCATTTGGCTCTTCCTAATTGCTTCTTGTGAGGTCATTAAAGTCACTTATCAGTAGCCTTTGGTGGCTTGGTTTTGGAATTTCACACTAGGCTTTCATATCCTGAAAGGTCATGAGGGATGATGAAGAGGTCACCAGAGTGTTTCTCCTGGGCAGCAGAGGAAAATATTGGGGGTTCTGAATCACAGGATGCATGGGGCCTTAGATCTTTGAAGACCATCAAAGAGGTGTGTATTTGTGCTTATGCATGTGTGTATATATGTGAGAACACATCATGTGCATGTGGGTGTGACTTTTTTTTTTGAGACGGAGTCCTGCTCTGTCACCAGGCTGGAGTGCAGTGGCAGTGGCATGACCTCGGCTCACCACAACTTCTGCCTCCCAGATTCAAGTGATTCTCCTACCTCAGCTTCCCAAGTAGCTGGAACTACAGGTGTGTGCCGCCACGCCTGGCTAATTTTTTTGTATTTTTAGTAGAGACAGGGTTTTACCATCTTAGCCAGAATGGTCTCAATCTCCTGACCTCAAGATCCGCCTGCCTCGGCCTCCCAAAGTGCTGGGATTACAGGCATGAGCCACCACGCCCAGTCATGTATGACTATTTCAAGCCCCAAAATTCCATAAATGTAGACATTGACTATGCAATCTGCCACACTCCATGCTGTGATTTGGCTGCTAGAAAACTAAAGCAAGTTCGGGAACAGTCCCAGGTGAGCAGGGTGCTAGACATGGGAAGGGGACCTTGCCCTACTCAGATCCCCCTGCAAACCTATTGTTGGCTCAGAGGACACAACTGCTGTCTCTAACCTCAGAATTGCTGTCCTTGGCCGGGCATGGTGGCTCACACCTATAATCCCAGCACTTTTGGAGGTCGAGGCAGGTGGATCACCAGAGGTCAGGAGTTCAAAACCAGCCTGGCCAAGATGGAAAAACCCCATCTCTACTAAAAATACAAAAATCAGCCGGATATTGTGGCACCCACCTGTGATCCCAGCTACTCAGGAGTCTGGGGCAGGAGAATTGCTTGAACCCAGGAGGTGGAGGTTGCAGTGAGCCGAGATTACACCACTGCACTCCAGCCTGGGTGACAGAGTGAGACTCTGTCTCAAAAAAAAAAAAAAAAAAAAAAAAAAATTGCTGTCCTAGAGCTGAGGGAGGAGCCCCAGAGGACAGAGCCTGAGCCAGTGGGAAAAGTCCCTGAAGTGTAGATTTCAGCTCAAAATAAGGAAGATGGTTCACATTTAAGTCCAACCTAACCATAAATGAACTGGGCTTCCTTAGGAGGTAATGAGTGTCTCAGCATCAGAGGTATGCAAAGAAAGGCTGGACAGTGGGCCCTTGGCAGAGACTGTACACTAAGGAGGAGACATGAGAGAAGACACTTGAGTCTCTTCAAGCCCAAAAGTTGTGTGACTCTATAAACTAGAACAATGTGACCTCAGGAGACTTATATGTGTGTGAGTGTGTGTGTATGTGTGTGTATAAAGTTTATGTTCATTTCTCTATATTTGTTGCCAAATGGAATGTAAGAGATGAGTTAAGAACAGGTTTATAGTTATAATGAAATCGGAGCATCCTGTGCATCACTGGCAACCCCATCAGCAGAGGAGGATGGCAGGCAGACAGGCAGGCAAGAAGCTGGCCCAGAAAAATGAGCCCCACTGCAGAGCACAGAATGGGGGTACACACTCTTCCATGGCCTGCTGCTGTCCAGGGATCTCACACACCGCCAGCAGCGGCCACAGCAGCCATTACAGCATCTATTCTGGAAGTCTTTGCAACATTGCACTTTTGTGGCTCCCAGTAGGCTCACCTCTCTGAATGACAACAGGAAAGTGAAATGAGTGTATTGTTCCGGAATGTACTGCCGTGGGCCATGTGTGTCGGCTCTGTAGTCTTTTGTCTTTACTGTGCTCTTGCTTCATACTAAGAACAGCCCTCAAAGCAGGTGACTCCAGCATTTCTCCGAGGAGAACCTGGGGCTCAGAGTGAGCATGTGACAGTCCTGGGTCCAGACCCCGGTTCAAGTGCAAGGCCCATGGCTGTCCGTTACACCAGGGCGCTGCAGTGTGCTCAGGCTGTCTTTAGACAAGGCCACTCTGTAAAACCTAAGATGTAGCAGGGAGTAGAAGGAACACTTGAAGTTTATCCAGGCAGCAGCCTGCCTCCCTCTGTGGGAAGCTGGGAGTTCCAGAATCAGCCAGAGTCCCAGGGAGGAGCATGAATAACAGACAGGGCCTTGCACCTGGAGTCAAGATGCTTGAGTTTCAGTTGCTCTGAATTCTTGACGTGTGACCTTGGGTGAGTTCCAGCCTGCTCCTGGCCTCAGTGTTCTCCTGTGTAAAATGGGAGTGAGGTGGATGGCCCTCCTAACCTCCTAGGGGGGTTTGGCAGATCTAATGAAGCTGACAATCTTGACATTGAGAGCACACACTCAGCTCTCGTAGAGTAGAGTAGCCCTGTCCAGGGTCCCGCGTGCTACAGAGTCCTGATTTAGACAGTCTTCGCACTCCAGTTCTGTCACCTCTCCATTCACACCAAGCTGGGCTTGGATTTGACTGTACACAACAGCCAACCAGCTTGTGCACAGAGTTCTCAGCAGAGCCCTGTGAGAAGGTGATGAGACACTGCGTGGCCATGCCAGGGCTGAGTGGGAGTAGCTCACCTGCCACAAGGTCTGGGCTGGGAGGTCCAAGGGCTGGGTTGGAGAGATGCCAGCCTGGCCAAGGACTGGAGCTGGACAGCTTGGGCAGGGCCCTCTGAGAGCTTTACTCACTTTGGAGGCCACAGATCTCACCCCAAGCCCAAGGCAAATTACCACCCTCTCCCCCACAGAGAGGCCTCTTGGCCTGAGGAGTCTGGCCCAGGGCAAGATGCAGCTGGTGGGACACTCAAGCAGGCACTCCTAAGCCAGGCAGGAAGTATGGGGAAGGGGGCTGCCCTTGCCAGCTCAGGGCCACAGTCAAGTCTAATTTAGGGCAGGGCTTCCCATCCTCTTTCACATCACAGCCCCAGGTGACCACAGAGGCTGCTCATGCCTGGCAGTGCCTGACCCACTTGTGTGCCCCAAGGCAGAGGAGATCACTGTCTTGGGGCCCTTATGCCCAGTCCTGCCACACCATGGCCAGGACACACAGTTGGGAAAATCTAGATTTGTGTTTTAGAGTAAAGGTTTGAAGAGGAGTTAGGCAGACCTGGGTTCAAGTCACAGCTCCACTCTTCTTCACTCCCGTGTAGCCCTGGAGCAGGTCACCAGCCTTTTGGAGCCTTGTTTAGTGTCCTCTGAAATGGAGTGGTGCTAGAGCTCATGCCTGTGGTGACTGATTAGGTGAAATGAGACAGTGTGTATAACACACTTAGCACAAAATCTGGCCCACGGTGAGCAGTTAGTAAATGTGAGGAGGTCAGAGGAAGAACAGATGACAGGTGGGGGTGATAGTGGAAGAGGAGAGAGTCCAACACAGATACCTCTAACACAGGGTAACAGTTCTCCCGGAAAAAAAAAAAAACAGGAAGGTGGGTGTTTGGGGCAGTGCATGTGGAGGAGCCTCAGAGGCCTGGAGGAATGGATGTAAACTTCACCATGCTATGAAGAAGGGTACCCCAGGGTGAGGGAACCCCACAATAAGGGCACCAGGAGGAGAGATGATGGATTGAGTCATGGCTGAGACTGGGGGATGGGGACAAGGCTGGGCAGGCATGGAGGGTCAGATCACAGAGGGGAATGGAGGCCAGGATCGTGGGGCCCGGGCATCTTTCCTGCAGTCTGGGGAGTTGCTGAAGGTCTTGGAGCATGGGATTAGCACCATGTAGACAATCACTTGGAGGCAACATGGAGGAGGAATAGGGTGGAGAGAGACAAGAAAGGAGGCCAGGTCCTGACCAGGAGCAAGAGCCTGGGCAGGAGAGAGGGCAGAGGGGAGAGAACCTCACACAGGTGCACCCACCTGTAGCAACAAGCGGCTGGATGTTGGAGCCAGGGTGGGCACCAAGGAGTGACAAAGGCTGGAGAGACGCCAGGTTCTGGTCTCATCTGGGCAGACAGTGGGCTGCTTGCCGAGCTAGCCAACCCGGGAGGAATAGCAGGTTTAAGGGAGAAGGCGGTGAGTTCAGACTGGGAGATGGTAGGCAGGAGTAGAGGGTGCCCCTGGTGGCTGGAGGTAGGGAGCGGATAGAGGGCCCAGAAGCAGAGGACTAAGTAGGGTCCCCTGCATCTGGCCACCAGGAGTTCCTTGGAAGTGATGAGGAGCAGTTCAGTAGAACTGGGCTGGAGAGCTGTGGGAGTCTCTTTTTTTTTTTTTTTCTATTGAGATGGAGTCTTACTCTGTCACCCAGGCTGGAGTGTAATGGTGCAATCTCAGTTCACTGCAACCTCTGCCTCCTAGGTTCAAGCAATTCTTCTGTCTCAGCCTCCTGCATAGCTGGGACTACAGGCGCCTGCTGCCATGCCCACCTAATTTTTTTTGTATTTTAGTAAAGACAGGGTTTCACTGTGTTGCCCATGCTGGTCACGAACTCCTGAGCTCAGGCAGTTCACCTGCCTCGGCCTCCCAAAGTGCTGGGATTAGAGGCATGAGCCAGCATGCCTGACCCAGACCCCTTTTCCAAGAAGCTCACTGAATGGGCAGGAAAGAGGGGACCAAGAAGCTGAGAAGCAGACAGCAGGAAAGGAGAAGTTTCAGGCCAGTGCTGGGCTGTGGCCCTGGGCAGGGGAAGGGGCAAAAGCAAATGAGAGGGAAGGCGATCGAGGAGGCAAGTCACGGCGAGGTGTTTTTCTCTCCCTGTCATTCAGTGCTAGGTATAAGCCACACGACTGTGCCCTCATCATGTTCTTGCTTTATTTCTTCTCCAGGCTTAGTGATGGCTCTTACTGTATCATGTCATGTCTGAGGGACTAGGTTCCTCTTCAACTCCTTTTTTCTTTCTCTGTCTCCTGTCATCGTTCTCTCCATTGTCTGCCTGCTGGGTCAGGGTCCTACAGTGGCCCCACCCACCACCTCTGCCTGCTGCTGGTGGGTCAGGCTTGTCCCTGGAGTGCAGGAGGAAAGCAGGGCTCCACTCTCAGGACAGAGGTGGTTCAGCCACTGGTTGTACCCCCTGGCAACGCCATCCTGCTGATTTCTGCCAGATTGGGGTGCAAAGGGTCTGGGCTGCCCCATCCTGCTGAGGACGGGGTACAGGCGAGACCCCAGCAGCCAGACCTGGGGGTGTCAGCTCCTGTCTGGTGTTGCTACCATGGAATCACTGAATGTTGGCAGAGAGGGGGCCTCAGAGCAAAGGGATTTGCTTGCCAGAGGTCAGCAAGCAGAAATTTCCACTCAATAATTCAGCTTCAACAAAAATCAGATGACCATGTGAATAGTTTCTTGTCGCGCATCAGCTGGGGCCTCCTGAGTGTTTTGGTCGAGTCCTGGAGAGGTCCTGAGCCTGCTGGAGACTCCTGTCCTCTCCCAGGCCTTTCCTGTAGGCTCCAGGTCCTGTTGCTGGGTCACAGATGCATGGTGCTCCCCTTACCCTCAAGCAGTTTCTGAATTTTAGTAGAACTACCTAAAGGTGAGTGAGGAGGAGCAGGCACTTTCCACAAGAGGCACAGCTCTCCCTGCGGGGATCTCACCCGGCTGCCAAAACAGCTGCTTGTTCCAGGTTCTTTTCTGGGCCTGGTTTCTCCATCTCTAAGAAGAGAAACTGGATCAGTGCAGAAGCCCCTTCGTGTACAGAAATGGGGAGACGGGAGGGAGATCAGGACTGTCACAGTGACTAGAGGACATTCATGGCCTTTAGTACCTGGGGTTCAGGGGTTCTATGCACCCTGAACACAGAATAGTCCCTCACAACAAAGAATTTACCTCTGTACCCCCAAAGCAAAATGGTTAGAAGTGGCCATGCTAAGAAACCCTGGTGTGTGACCTCACATGTCCCTTCCAGATCTCTGATTCTGAAAAAAAAAAAAAAAGGAAATCACCCAAACTTGTAATCATAACTTTCTACAGAAAAAAAGAAATCTTACCTTGAAATGACAGCTTCTAGCTTTGCTGCCTTCGAGGTGCGGGGCTGCTGCTGTGGAGATAAGCAGTCCAGCCCCTGAGGGATCTGGAAAGTTCCTCCCAGCTTCAGCACTCTGTGGCTCTCTGCAGCAGGAGATAATAATGATGGTTTCCACATGGGGCTCAGGCTTTCCAGTCTCTCCAGCCTGCGAGTCAAACTGCTCACCTCCTTTGATCATCTTGCCAGCCCTAGAGGTCGGAGATGAGGAAGTCATAGCTCGGAGAGGCTGGGAGACATGTGCAAAGTCACACAGCTGGCCAGAGGTGGACTTGGGATGTAAGCCCAGAGCCCTTTCCCCTCCCGGCCTAGGCATCCCCCATGTCCCCCAAAAGAGGCCATGTTGACTCACCTGCCTTCCAGGAAAGGAGAACTATCTCAAGACTCTGAAATGCAGCCTGGAAAGGCCAAACACACTCCCTAACACAAGCACACACCCAACACACGCACACACAACCAACACATACCCTAACACACACACCCAACATATGCACACACCCCCAACACACACATATCCTAACACACACACCCTCCCAACATACACATATCCTAACACACACACACCCAACACATGCACACACCCCCAACATACACATATCCTAACACACACACCCCAACACACACCCAACACATGCACACAGCCCCAACACATACACACCCTAACACATTCACGCACACCATAACACACCGAACACATGCACACACCCCTAATACACGTATGCACCCCCAACACACATGCCCCCAACACATGTACATACACCCAACACACACACAAAACACATACACCCTAACACACTCGCACACACTCTAACACACACACCCAACACATGCACAACACCAACACACACATATCCTCACACAAACTCACATTTACATGCACACCTACACTTAACCCCAGCAGAAAAACCTACCAATTTTACCATATACTTAAAAAATCAACTTTGGAATTTAAATAAAGAGAAAAGGCAGAGACAACCCAGGGAGACTGTTCTGCATGCTAGCTTCCCAGAGATGGTCAGGTGGAACGCACCCCCTTCCCCACAGGAGCACTGGCCGGGCTGGGCCTAGGAACCCATTCTACCCACAACAGTGGCAGGAATGAAAGGTCCAAGCGACTCAAGACAAGAGCCCCGTGAGCAGTGGTGAATCGTGTGGCCCTTCTCATGTGCACCCTCTGGACGGCCCACCCTCCCTGCCTAGGGCCTGTCTCCCCCCAGCCCTAACCACCCTGGCCAGCCCTGCACAGGATGCACAGAAGCACATGACTGTCAAGGTCTGCTGTCCAGGGTCAGAAACACACAGAGTGGCCCTGTCAAGTCTGCCCTTGTGCTAAGTCATCACTCTCTCTGTGTCAGACGTGTACAGGTGACAAAGAGTATCTGCGTTCTTAACCAAACAGCTTCTAAGCTGAGAACCAAATGTTACCCTGTTGTTTAAAATCCTTTAAGGCCTTTCTGCCCAAAGGGTGACCTCTGGATCGCTCCTCACCTGGAGCTGCTTAGAAATGCGGCGTCCCACGCCCCACCCAGGCCTGCGCACCTGAATCTGTATTGTCACAAGCTCCCCAGGCAGTTTGTGCTCATGTTATCAAGAAGCCATGCTGTCCTCTGGCTTATCACATTTCAGCCTTGCTGGCCACAGGAGGGGTCCTAAAACATGCTGAAGTCTTTGCATTTCAGGTTCTTTTCCCTTGCCATACCTTCTACCATGCGTGTGCTTTCCCTAGCTTTTCACGTGGCTGGCATTTCTCATCCGCCAGATGTCAGACTAGATGTCACCACTGCAGAGTAGCCATCCCAGGCTACCTGATCTGAAACAGGTTCCCCCACTAGCACCTCTCCAAGTGCCCGCAGCTCCCTTGAGGGATATTTATCACCGCTTGTATCCATAGCTGTGCTGTGTGGTTGGTTGAATGCCTGTGTTTGTTGAACAGCCCCTTTCTACTGGAATGTACCCTGCAAGAAGACAAGCACCATGTCTGTCTCATTTGCCCTGTGCCCCTGCACCAACATGGTGCATGACACACAGCAGTCACGTGACAAATCCTCATGGAGTTGATTTCAAATGAATGAATATAGGACAAACACAGTCATGAAACGTAGGACAGATATAGTCATCCCTCAACGACTCAGACTCCCACTAACTACACTGTAACTTAACCCATGAGCTCCCTTCACAAATGGGAAACTGAGGTCTAGAAAAGGGCAGGGATTTGCCATGATCACCCAGCAGGTCTGTAGCAGGAACGAGGCTTTTGACCTTTCAGGCCTCCACACCCCAACTCATGCTCTGACTCCCTGCCTGTCAGTTTTTGCAACCGGACAGAGCGGGATGTTTGCAGGGGCCACTGACCTACATTGTGAGTAATTGCATTATGCAGAGGGACTCTCGGGCCAGCTGCTCTCCTTTTGCTGCACAGATGGGAGAGGCTTTCCCGGGCAGCTTCTGCGTGCCTCCTGCTGAGCAGCAGCCTGACCAGAAGTCAGGTGTGAGCACTTCCATCTTCTGGCCGTCCGACATCCGTGTGGCCACACTGCTGGGCACGGCGCCCTGCCAGGCAGGAAAGAGCATTTTATCAGCCTGAGTTCAGCTCACAGTACCAAAGCCTTCATCCTAAAGCTCTGGGGGCTTCAGGGAAGCCACTATTGAATGTCTAATCATTAAGTTCTTCCTCCCTCAGATAAGCACTTTGCAGTTTATAGAGCCAGTCTCACATGATGCATGTGAGAGGGCACCTCGGGGAAGGCTCACAGTGAAGGGGGAAGGAGCACTGGTTTGAGAATCAGACACACCTGGGTTTAATCTCAGCCCAAGACATACTAGCTGGAAATCGTTGGCAAGTTACTTCTCTCTCTGTGCCTCTGTCTCCTCATCTGTGAAATGAGTGTAACACCTTGTTGGATTTTTATGACTTCAACAAGGTGATGGGTATAGAGTTCCCAACCCAGCAATGAGCACATCATTGTCACTCATGATAAGGCAGCTCTTGGTGTCCTTATGGCTGATGTTATCAGGTGAAGTCAGCCCTCTTTCTCTCTCAGGCTGCCTCTCATGGGAGCTGTCCTGGTCTTACTGGAATGGGAGAGCCACGAGGACAGGGCTTTGTCTATCCAGATTATTGCTACATGCCCCATGCCCAGAACAGTATCTAGCAAATAGTAGTGCTTAACAGTCATGCACTGAGTGAATGAATGAATGATTTATTAGGCAATTGCCAAAGAGAGCAACAAGAAAGAAAGAAAAATAAGAAAAAAGGCAAGCTGAAAAATTTTGCAGGCCAGCTATCCGGAGCAAGAGAAGTGCAAATGTTGTACTGTTCAGAAAAGAGGCTGAAGCCTGGGCTTAGCCTCTGACTCTCATGTCTGCAGGGGTCAGTGCCCTGTGCTTGCTGGCCCTAGCCTGCATGGACAGTCCACACTGGGAACAGGCCGAGTGCAGTGCCCAAGTTTAGCCTGAGTTCTTCCCCAGCAGCCCCAACAGCTGCCCCACAAGTGGGGGAGTCCTCCATGGTGCTTGGAAATCTGCCCTCGTGTAAGGTCAGTGGGTCCCTTCCAGAGTAGCATGAGATGCTGCTGACAGCTTCACCGTTTCCAGCCCCACTGAGCCACAGTAGTTCCATGTCCCCAGCAGAGTTACCCTCCAGCAGGCTGGACCCTTCACATGGCTCTTTGGTTCCCTCTAGTGGTCCTTTGGTGCACGACAATGGCAAGGAAGCACTGGCGGGTGGGTGGCCCACCTGCCCCTGCCGGCCGCATGCTCAGGTGCGTCTCTCCCTGTGTGTGGCTGCACAGAACACTGCGAACCCCAGGCTCAGGCAGAACCAGGATGAATCAGACAGCGTGCACGGCCTGTACAGGCTGCTTTGTGGTTCAGTGCAGGAGCCACTTGATTTTCTTCCAGATGCCCATCCCCAGCCTCACGGGAACAGGAACTTCATCACTCCCAAAGCTATCCCAACCCCTGCCACTGTGACATGTGTCCTATGACAGGGAGATGGGGCTGCATAAAGACAACATTAATGATGAAAAGAGTTCTGCAGTTTCTTTCTGGATCCGAGCCTGAGTGGGGGATGGTGGCTGTGGGAGCACTTCGGCTACCCCAGGACCACTGACTCCTCTGAACTCTCAGTGATTCACGGTGTTTGCTACCCTCCTGCCAGGACCCTGCATAAGACTGCTGAGATGGGTGCAGAACTGAAAGGCCAGAAAAGAATTCATATTTCAGGATTCAGAGAGTTCAGAGCAGTGAGAATGGGGTTGGGGGAAGGGGAGCAGCTAAGAGAAAGGGAAAGGTAGCCAGGCTGGAATGTCAGCAGCAGAGGGAAGTACAGACAGCTAGCAGAAGTTCTGTGAAAGCTACTGATGAGTCTTGGTCAACCCTAAGGAACATATGAATCACTGGTGGAAGATTATGTAGAACGCCAAGGAGATCCGGAGCAAGAGGTCAGGCTGACTTGCTCAGCACTCCAGAGCACCACCTGGAGTGCCGAGCTCAATTCTAAGCCTACAGAGCAGTGGTAGACTCGAGCAGGCTGACAGACAAGGTGGCCTTGTGGAGGAAGGCACAGTGGTGTGGCCCCTCTCTGTAGGTCTTCCCTCCTGCAGAAGGTGTCCAGACTCAAAGATGGAGCTTGGAATTATTCTGGGGAACCCCAGGGGAGAAATGAGCCTCACTGAGTGGAGGTCCAGGAGGAGAAGGTTGTGGCTCAGTGAACACTGTGTACCACCTCACCGGGAGCAGAAGGGAGGGGCTCCCTGCCACTGGGGTGTAAGCCAGACAACCCTTGTCAATTTCTCCCTATTGAGCAATGGTGTATGACAGCCAGTTTTCTCCACACTGAGAATCTAAGATTCTCATAAATTACTGCTCTTCATTGTAGAAGAACAGACACGATCACTAATGGGTTTGCCATTCATGCATAACTGGAATGGGTCTGTGCTACTGCATTCTGATGTCAGCTTGATTGTCACACATTGGAGAAAACCCAGATTCTGCCACTAAGTCACTGTTGACCCTGCGACCAAACCAGTTCTGTCACCTTAATTAAACAATGAAAGCATGTCAGGAAACTCCCATTGCCCTTAATAAAATACAGCCCAGGCCCTGGGCGGGTAGGAGTGAAAGCGAAATCTCCACCCATGGCCATTCTGACTTTAGTTGCCGGAGATCACCTTCCTTTGTGGCGTTTCTCACTGCAGAGCCTTCAGGAAACCATGCTGTCCCTCTAGCTCTCCAGCCCACATGTGGACTCAATGCACATGGACTCAAAGAGGTCAAGCTAAGTCTTTCTGTGGCTTGGGACAGCAAAAGGGAAATCAAGCCTGAGAGAACACACAGCAGGATGATCTGGTCACAACCCCCAGGTCCCACCCCTCCTAGCTCCTCCTGCTTCCACATGGGAACACCATCTTTCCCCCAGCTCACAGAAGCCCAGGCCATTGCCTCTTTCAAGGGCCACGCCTGGAGAGCAAGACCAAAAAAATAGTTTTAAAACCCCACCTGTCTAAGGCCTGCCTTCTACCCCTGTGTCCCATCAGAGTACCCCTTCTTCCTAATGATGGACTCTAGGAATGCCCATGCCTTACCCTTAGGAGTGTGGCTTTACCCTGGGCCTCAACAGCACAACTCCATCAGAATATAGCATCCTGAACACAGTTATTTGGTGATATACTCTCAGTGGCAAACAGATTGCAAAGGAATCCTCTACTTTACTTAGTTTGTGATTGGCAGTGATATGGATGTATCAATTCTGCAACTATTTAGTGGCTAATATAGGACTGAACAAATGAGTAAATACTTTGATGTTGTTCGAAGCTAGGGATTCCGCTGTGGAGGAGAGAGATGAAAATATGGAGTGGGGAAGGTAAGCAAGAACTCTGCAGTGTTGGCTCTTACCTAGACAGACAGACAGACAGACAGACAGACAGATAGCAAGAACTCTGCAGTGTTGGCTCTTATCTAGACAGATTGATTGATTGATTGATTTTATAAAGAGCTTGGAAGTAGTGACAACTTAGGGACAGTGAGACCATCAAGTGCCTACATCTTGGTTTCTAAACACCATTATCCACTAAAAAGAACCAGAGCTCCTTGGAGAAATGGTTGATTGCAAGGCTGGGAGCAAGAAAAGTGCAAGGAGTGCTGGAATCATTGTGCCAAGAAGTAAGAAAGTGCCCAAAAAATGATGGGGACATGTGGAAAGAACATGGAAGGCAGCGTGGAGTTTTCCACTGCCAAATCTGGAAAAATTTAAGCATCAACATGACTATGATAGCAAAGGACTATAAGACATTGAATCTAAAAGAAACATACTAGTCCGGGCATGGTGGCTCAGGCCTGTAATCCCAACACTTTCGGAGCCCGAGACAGGTGGCTCACCTGAGGTTGGGAGCTCAAGACCACCCTGGCCAACTTGGTGAAACCACATCTCTAATGAAAATATAAAAATTAGCCAGGCATGATGATGGGTGCCTGTAATCCCAGATACTTGAGAGGCTGAGACATGAGAACTGCTTGAACCCGGGAGGCAAAGTTTGCAGTGAGCAGAGATCATGGCACTGCACTCCAGCCTGGGTGACAGAGATGCTGTCTCAAAAAAAAAAGGAACATACTGATATACTAAATAAATGGGAGGAAAGGAAAGCTCTCCTTTGCAGTAGAATGCCAAGTGTTTAAATAGAATGGTAGAGTTAGAAAATCACCATTTCACAGCTGCCAAAGTAATAAATGACTCAGGTAAGAATTATCAATGGTTGCTGAAACCACTGAGTGAACGTTTATGGGAACAGGATACTCACACAGTCTCAAAGTAGCTGCCACAGATTATTTATCAATTACAAAGGGGGTAGTGATACCTTTCAAATGGATATCTGACAGACATTGTGTCAACCAAGTGATCACAGGTAACGTCACAAAGTGCTACCACGTCCCCCTGATGTGACTCCTACTTATGTAGGATTCCTGCCAAGAATGCATAAACCCTGAATATAAAACATTCAGGCTAACCCAAATTGAGAGATTTCTACAAAATAACTGAACTAGATTTTTCAGAAACAATGACATGAAAGACCAGCGTAGGCTGAACGATTGTTTGAGATTAAAGGAAACCAAAGACACATAAGTACAATAATGATCCCGGATTGGATCCTGCACTGGAAAAACCACAGTTGCTTTAAGGACATGATTGAGCCAAATTTGAAAATGGATAGTATGTTAGATAATATACCGTATCAGTGTTATGTTTTCTGAATTTAGTAAGTGTATGTGGTTGTGTAAGAAAATCCCCTTATCCTTAGGAAATATATGCTAAGATATTCAGGGATGAAGGGTCAGGATATCTGCAACTTACTCTGAAATGGGTCAGAAACAAGTAAATATACAGTAGATACTGTTTCATTCTCTGGATATCTTTTTGTCCTGTTGCCACCTTCTGGCCAATTATCTCCCAGAGTTTCCCAATTCAAGTTCCTGCCAGAGAGAATCCTCTGGGAAGGATCCCCTCCATCAACCCTCGTTAGGTAGAGCACTTTGCAGGAGGAAAGCTCACAGGTATCTGAGAAGCCTCTTATTGACTGCCTGGGGTCAGGTACCCATTCTTTGTCCAGTCAGCTCTGGCCAAGGATGAGTCATGTGGTACATAACATGGCTGCCATCACTGCTCCAGCAATGGGACTGTGGACAAGAGGGTCTCCTCAAAAGGGTTTGGCAGACCCCAGGCTTGGCCAGGCCAGTATATCCTATATCTCTAGTTGCAGAGGTAAACCCAGAGATACCTGAAGACCTCCTGGCCTAACTTTATACCACATTCTCACCCTCAGCCTTTCAACAAATATGAGAGGTACCTGCATTGGGCCAGGTTTTGTGTAAGATCCTAGGGGCACAGAAGTGACCCAGTTTCTACCCTCAGGAGCTCTGACTCAAATTGGAGAGGCGTGAATTATGCAGAGAACTGGAATGCAGGGTTGAATTGCTACCAACAAATAGAAGGCAGTCAACGCTAGTGGAGGCCTGGGCTCCACACCTTAGGAAGAGAGATGTAGTCCAAATGGCCCACTGAACAGAGGTATTGGCTATGGCTCAAGGAGGGAAAAGGGCTCTCAAAGGACCCTGCTGCTGGAAGAGTGCCCTGCGCCATCCCTGGAGTTTCTGTTTTCTCTTTACACAGCCGGACCCAGCAGGACGGGATATCTCCATTCGTCCTCTCCTGGAGCACTGTGAGAACACCCATATGACCATCTGGCTTGGCATTGTCTATGCTTACAAGGGACTTCTCATGGTAGGTGCAGAACAGGAGACAGAGTTGGGTGGGGGGCACTTCTCTGTTGAGCCTCTGTCTCCCAGGGGCCTTCATCAATGTAAAAATAAACAGAGCCTCCATGACTAAGCAGTCATTCTCTGTGGACCCAGTTCCTGCCACTTGCCATCTCAATTTTGGCACCAACTGTATGAGATAGGTACAGATAGCATCCTCATTTAACTGACACTGAGGCTTGGTGTCTTGCCCAAGCTCATCCAGCTAGTAAGTGTCAGAATCAAGATCTTAACCAGAGAGTAACCCAAAAACCAGAGGCTGTGCCTCACAGCTGTCACTGCAGTGCTCCCAGGAAGAGCAGTCTGCCGCCATCCAATGCATGTTCATATCCAGCATTTCAGCAGAACCTCCCTAAGTCCATGGGAGGTGGGCGGGATCATCCCCACTTAATAGATGAAGAGGGGCTGGGCATGGCGGCTCATGCCTATAAACCCAGCACTTTGAGAGGCCAAGGCAGGGCGGATCATGAGGTCAGGAGATCGAGGCCAACAGGGTAAAACCCTGTCTCTACTAAAAATTAGCTGGGTGTGGTGGGGCACGCCTGTAATCCCAGCTACTCAGGAGGCTGAGGCAGGATAATCGCTTGAACCCAGGAGGCGGAGGTTGCAGTAAACCGAGATCGTGCAACTGCACTCCAGCCTAGCAACAGAGCAAGACTCTGTCTCAAAAAAAAAAAAAGGAAAAAAGATAGATGAGGAGGGTAAGCCACAGAGAGGCTAAATGATTTGCCAAAAGCTATCTAGTAACCTCCAGTTTCCAAAACCCAGCACTCTTTCCACTTTGCTCATCTTTTAAAATCAAAGATCATGCCAGGCATGGTGGTACACGCCTGTAATCCCAGAAATTTGGGAGGCCGAGGTGGGTGGATCACCTAAGATCAGGAGTTCGAGACCAGCCTGACCAACATGGCAAAACCGTGTCTCTACTAAAAATACAAAATTAGCTGGGTGTGGTGCTGGATATCTGTAATTCCAGCCACGCAGCAGGCTGAGGCAGGAGAATCGCTTGAACCTGGGAGGCGGAGGTTGTAGTGAGCCAAGATCGGGCCGTTGCATTCCAACCTGGGCAACAAGAGCGAAACTCCATCTCAAAAAAAAAAAAAAAAAAAAAAATCAAAGATCACATACCAAGCCCCCAATTGTGAAATTCCAATGTTAGAAAGAACTTGAAAGGTCAGCTCCACATATCTCAGCCCAGGCTGATCCTTGAATCTTCTCTCCTATATCCTATATCCTATATAAACCATGCTTCCATTCAGAGCCCTCCATGACACGAAACTGGTCACTGCACCCTCCTCAGATCTCTCCACCGGAAGGCTGAGTCACCATTCACCCCGGTGTGACCCCACTTAGAGGCCAAAAATGAAGCCCTCTCCGAAAGTCAAATCAACTGGGATCTCTCGTGCTGCTCAAATGCATTCTTACCTGTTGCCACTTCAGAGAAGTATTAGCAATTGATCCTGTGTCCTTTGAGAGGCCATGCCAGAAGGATATGTAAGAGGATTGTAGGCAATGATTGGTCCCCACTTCATACCAGTTGACATCCCATTATGGTTTTCTGTAGAAGTCTTTTGAGCTCCCATGCAAGCAACAGGACCGCTGGGCTGCAATCCAAGCACCAGGTAATGACCCTTGGGGTGTCAACATGAGGTACCCAGAATAGAAATAAGAACTTGAGGACTGGCCAAAGGACACACTCATAATCAACAGAAGCTTGGAAGAGCTGTCAGTAATGGGTGGCACAGACCTGAGGGCAGAACTGTCAGCCCCAAGCAAAGTTGCTAGAAGGCAGATTCCATCCCCATGTAAAAATGGATTCTTATAACGGGGAGCACTGTCCACAGATGCCGTGGAGCCCCTAAGGAGGACAAGCTCCCTGTCGTGGGAAGGCATGTCATGTGCTTCCCCAACCCTGGCTGAATAAAGAGAGTGGAACTAGACTCTCTCCAGGATCCTTCTGGCCTTGATGTTTCTTGATTCTGAGACTCATTCTGTGAAATTAGATTATGGTGAATCATATTGACATCTTTAAACTGGATTCATCTGTAATGTTTTGATCATTCGTTATCTTCTCCCACCTACTTCCAAAGTGGTTGGAGATAAGTGATGACTGTATCTCTCACAGTGAAGCTAATACCTTCAGCCAGCTCATGGCAGCAAAAGCTGTATTTGATAGCACAAATGCTTTACCATTTAGAATGTGCAAGGAACTGTCCACAGCCTCCTGGTTTATGACTAAAACCTCCTTAAGGTTTGTGAATAAAATCCCACTGCCACCCCCCTACTCCTGTTTTAGAACCACAGAATTTCAGGGCTGGGAAGAGCATACACAGCCCTTTGGGTCCACCCCACTGTCACATGTTTTGGCCCCAACCCCCAGCCCACCCTGAGCAGTCCCCAACAAGCATTCCCTCACTAACTGCTTCTGTACCTCCAGTGATGGGAGCTCACCCTCTTGAGAGGAGCCTGTGCCATTCATGGATGATGTGTTAGTTTCCTTTGGCTACTATAACAAGTTACCACAAAACAGTGGCTTAAAAAAACAAACAGAAATGTATTCTTTCCAAGTTGTGAAGGCCAGAGGTCCAAAATCAGGCAGAGTTGTGTTCCCTCTGAAGCCTCCAGGGGAGAATCCTTCCTTGCCTCTCCAGTGCCTGATGCTCCAGGCATGCCGTGGCTTGTGACCGCGTGACTCTAGTCTCTGCCTCTGTCTCCACATGGCCTTCTCTTCTTCTCCCCAAGGAGAGAAGTGTCCCATATAAGGACACTTGTCATTGGATTTGGGGCCCTTTCAGAAAATCCGGGATGATCTCATCTCAAGATCCTTAATTACATCTGCAAATATCCTTTTCCCAAATAAGGTCACATTCACGGTTTCCAGGAATTAAGATGTAGACATATCTTTTAGGGCCATATTCAGTCCACCACACATGGAATGCTTTTCTAGAAAGTTCTTCCTAATCCTCAGTGTAACTTGTGCCCATGAACCCTCATTCTCCTTTTTGAGAGCCCAAGAACAAGTTACTTTGTGTTTCCTCTGACACTCTTTAGAGATCTACAGCCAACTACCAGGTCCCCAGAGTAGCCCACACTTAATGTGGAGACCCTCCCAGTGGCTAGGTGGTCCATCGGCAGCACAGCTGATAGGAGGACACGCTGACTCCCGGTCAGAGAGCCCAAGTTCAGATGCCCATCCAGCCCTGACACTCATGCTGGGGGACCCCAGGCAGGTCGCCTCACCTAGCCAAGCCTCTTCTGCTTCCTCCTCTGCAAGTTGGCACAGCTACCATGGGATCACAGTGGGTCGTGGGTAAAGGAACCAGCACAGAATAGGCTTTCAACGGCTGTTGATTTCCTTCTCTCACTCAGTGTCTGGTTCCTGGGCTCCTGGTTCCCTATTTTATTTTATTTATCGAGACAGAGTCTCACTCAAGCTGATACCCAGGCTAGAGTGAGTGCAGTGTCACGATATCTGCTCAGCGCAGCCTCCACCTCCTGGGTTCAAGCGATTCTCCTGCCTCAGCCTCCCAAGTAGCTGGAATTACAGGCATGCACCACCATACCTGGCTAATTTTTGTATTTTTAAAGTGTTAGAGTTTCACCACGTTGCCCAGGCTGGTCTCCAACTCCTGACCTCAGGTAATCCACCAGCCTTAGCCTCCCAAAATGCTGGAATTGCAGGCCTGAGCCACCACATCTGGCCTAGTTCCCCCTTTTAAAGGGGATTTTTAAAAAGGAATAAATCAGGCTGTGAGATAACACATTTAGTGAAAGGATAAAGGACAAGGGAGAGGAAAACAATCATGGTTGTATAAAATAAGATCAATTACAAAATGGCATTGAACTTAACCTTCATACAGAACATTTCGTTCTACACAGTCCTTTGACATCCATCCTCCCATTTCATCCACACAGAAACACTGTGAGATGGATATTATTATTACTAGCCCCAGTCCACAGATATTGAAACTGAGGTCCTGAGAGGTGAAATGAGGTCACCCAGCCAACGGATGGCAAAGCAGGTTCCATATCCCCCCGCCTTGTGCCCAGCCCTGCTTCTACCACGTGACAGTGTGCCAAACAAATCTCTAAACACGGGTCCTCGGTGTGATGTTAAATGGTTCACGCAGCTGTCAGATGCCCAGAGCTGCCCTGCTGAAGCCAAAGGGAAGAGGGGCCTTGATGAGAAGACCTTTTGGTGGGGGCTGCACTAAAGCAGAGACCCCTGTAGCAGTCAGCCAGCTTGGCTCTTCTTCCTGCCCACCACGACAGCATTCTGCCCTACACCCACCGGCACTGTCCCTCAGCCTGCTCTCCCCTGAGACCACCCGTAAGGGTTAAACCCTCAACACCCAGCTTCAGATCATAGTTGGCCTCTACCCTGTCTGTTTCTGTCAAGACATCTATTGGTTAGGAGTAGAGCTGCAAGGCACAGAAAAACCTAAAATAATAATGGTTGAAGAGACAGGAGATCTTCCTCTCAGGTAAACCTAGTCCAGAAGTAAGTAATCTAGGGCCGGTGTAAGGCTCCCAGAATCTCAGCTTCTTGCATCTTGTGGCCCCTACGTCATCGTTACACAGCTTCCACGTCAGAGTCTAAGATGCCTTTATAATCGAAGACGGATGCTGAAGCACCGTCTTACCCACCCATCACATTCCACTCCAGCTGTTAGGAAGGCGGAAACACAACACGTCTTCCCTTTAAAGATACTTCCCGGCTGGACACGGTGGCTCACACCTGTAATCCCAGCACTTTGGGAGGCCCAGGTGGGTGGATCATGAGGTCAGGAGTTCAAGACCAGCCTGACCAACATGGTGAAACTCCGTCTCTACTAAAAATACAAAACTTAGCCAGGCATGGTGACGGGTGCCTGTTATCCCAGCTACTCAGGAGGCTGAGGTAGGAGAATCGCTCCACCTCCGGGAGGCGGAGGTTGCAATGGGCTGAGATCGTGCCACTGCACTCCAGCCTGGGTGACAGAGCAAGACTCCGTCTCAAAAAAAAAAAAAAAACCACTTCCCAGAACATATGCACACCACTTCTATTTACAGGCATTGTCCAGAAGCTAGCAATAAACCACGCCTAGCCTCTAGGGCAGCTGGAAAATGTAGTCTCTATTCTGGGTGTCTATGTGCCCCCGGGGACAGTAAAAGTCCCAGACACAAGAGCAATGATCCGCTTAGTGTAATAGAAAAAAAGACTGAACTGAACTAGAAACACAGCCCACTTTTGCTACCATACTGCTGTGTGGCCTTGGGCAGACCCCTTTACCCCCTCTCAGCCTTAGTCTTCCCTAGAGAATGGGGGAGAAGGTTGAGATCTTATCTGAAGTTCCCTTCCACCGTGGCCTCAGGCAGGTCTGTGCATGAAGCAGTCACAGGGGTGCAGGAGAACAGGACAGCTGTCACAACCCCAATCTGCATTTCCTTGGCAGGACTCCACTCAGCAGAGCCACAAGTGGAGACAGATGGTAACATCCAGAAGACCTGGCTGACAGCAAGGCCCCCCACCCTCCCTCCCTGCAGCCCACCTCCTGAGTAACCCTCCACTCCACAGCTTCTCAAAGCAGCAGGTGTGTGCCACCCCTTGGTAACGATCATCTCCCCTTTCTGTTCACCATTTCAGTTGTTCGGTTGTTTCTTAGCTTGGGAGACCCGCAACGTCAGCATCCCTGCACTCAACGACAGCAAGTACATTGGGATGAGCGTCTACAACGTGGGGATCATGTGCATCATCGGGGCCGCCGTCTCCTTTCTGACCCGGGACCAGCCCAACGTGCAGTTCTGCATCGTGGCTCTAGTCATCATCTTCTGCAGCACCATCACCCTCTGCCTGGTGTTCGTACCGAAGGTACGGGCACGGGCCCGGGCCCCACCACCTGGCCTCTGCCCTCCAACTCCAGCACGGGGATTGCTGGGTTTTCTTGATTCTCTAAAGGGTTTACCCATTCCTTTCTTGTGATGAAAACAATTCACATGTAGAAAGTTCAGAAAATACAGAGTAGCAAAAGCCAGGTCTTTCCAAAATCTCCCGTAGTCCCACCACCCAAAAGTAATCAATCACTGGTCACGTTTTGTTTGGGTATTTTTTACTGCTGATGTTTTTGATGTGTTTCCTTCCCATCTTTCTCTTAATGACTAGGAGATGATGCTTTTTTGTTCTGTTTTGTTTTTTTGAGACAAGTTCTCACTCTGCTGCCCAGGCTGGAGTGCTGTGGTATGATCTTGGCTCACTGCAGCCTCAACTTCCCGGGATCAAGCTATTCTCCTGCCTCAGCCTTCCAAGTAGCTGGGACTACAGGCATGCACCACCACACTTGGCTGATTTTTTAATTTGTTATAGAGATGGAGTCTTCCTATGTTGCCCAAGCTGGTCTTGGACTCCTGGGCTCAAGCAATCCTCTGGCCTCGGCCTCCCAAAGTGCTGAGATTACAGGCATGACCCACCTCACCCAGCCTGTGGTGATACTTTTTAAGACATGGTCATAACTATAGCACACATTTTATTCTTTGCTTAATGTTTTGTCCTTTCTCACGTTCATAACTGTCATTGAGGGAGTTTCCAGGATTTACATATCCACTTGATCTTCTATTGGTGAGCACTGGATTTTATCATAGAACATTTTTTTCTACATAACACATTTCCTCTTCTCCAGTTGTTCCTTTAATGTGGAGTCACAGAAGTAATATTATTGGGTCCCAAAAAGAAACCATTTGTAGTAGCCACTTACGTGTTTCATTTATTTGAAGTCCGACCTTCAGGACCACCTTGAAGAGAGATTTTTCAAACATCATCCTACCTAGCAGTGGGTAGGTGAGCCAGAGACCTTGACTTCTTAGGAACCCCCCCAGTGGGGTGGTCTGTGTCAAGGGAAGCCTGACTTCAGTGGGTCTCAAAGTAAAGGAAGGTGGCCAGGCATGGTGGCTCGTGCCTGGAATCCCTGCACTTTGGGAGGCCAAGGTGGGAGGATCACTTGAGACCAGGAGTTCAAGACCAGCCTAAGCAACACAGTGAGACCCCATCTCTACTAAAAATGAAAAAAAAAAAATAATAATAGCCAGGCTTCATGGTGCACACCTGTAGTCCCTGCTACTCAGGAGGCTGAAGTAGGAAGATTCCTTGATCCTGGAGAAGCAGAGGTTATGGTGAACTAAGAATGCGCCGTTGCACTCTAGCCTTGGTGACAAAGTGAGACCCTTTCCCAAGGGGGGTTAAAAAAAGGAAGGCACAGGATATAGAGCTGCAGAGGGGAGTTACTGACTCAAGTTGGGGGCGTCTGCCTCAGAACAGGGGAGAGGAAAGACCACCTGGGTCCATTTCAGCAAACAGGCTACCCATGGTGCTCCATCCTCCTGGGCGTGCAGTCAGCCCCCAGGCACTGTCAGCTCTGCGCTGGAATACCTCTAGTGTACACCCCTTAGTCATCCACACCTGCCCAGACTACAGGGCAACACTGACTTCTCTGCCTGCCCTCTGACATTCTTCCCATCCTGTAAAAGAGGCCAGATGATTCTCTAAGCCAAACTTCAATGGTGTCACTCTGCTCTATCACCCTCAGTAGCTCCTCTTTGTCCTCCTGGCTCCAGGATCAAGTTTCTGATGTTGGGCTGGTTCTCAGGACCCTCGGGTCTCCTCTAATCTCCCCAGAGAACCCTTTCCATCGCCCGTCCTCCTCTTCCCCTTCCACCTCCCCTAGGCATTCCTGCGTTGGCAGACGCTGCTTCTTCCCTGGTGTTTCCTTCCCCCATCCCTCCAGATCCTCCTCAGAGCCCAGCAGACCATGACACCGTGGTAGGCACTGTTCCTGATACCTGCTGACCTGGTGAAGATTGAGTCCTTCCTTTATCCCCAACCCACGCCTCTGGACCATGAGGTTCCAGTGGGAAGGGGCCATGGGTCACTCAGCTCCTGTTTTCCAGTGCTGAGTCCAGAGCCTGCCTTGACGAGAGATCTTTCTAGAATAAGCAAGTAAGATCAGAGTCAAGTGGCAACTTTTTGTTTTTTATACAAAATGTCTTTGGATGTGGCTAAGCAACACCTAGACTCTTGACTCACGGAAACTGTGAGATAATAACCACGTGTTGTTTTAAGCTGCTAAAAAACAAGCTTTTGTCAATGACAGAGCTCCTACCAGCCTGTTTCCAGAACTCATCAATGGTCTAACGAACAGCGGCCTTCGCTTTCCTCCGTCTCTTTGTTGTCACAACTGTCGTCCTCAGGGCTTATTTTTTCCACAAGAAGCAAGGCCTAAGGCAGAGTGCTGGGCAGCTGGAGCGAGGCCTCAGGGGCCCTGGTTGGGATGCAGGTGGCATCAGGGTCAGGAGACCAGACTCTTAGTGGCCAGGAAGGACACGGAGGCTTGGTGACAGAAAGGGGCCCGCCCAAGTTCACACGCAAGTGAGTGGCAGAGCCTGACCTGAGCCTAGATCTCCTGACTCCCAGCCAGTGGCCTTCCTGGGGCCTCTTGTTGCCTCCAGAGCAGGATCTGCTGGGAGAGTCTGCTGTGCGGGTTGGGAGGAAGGACCCAGGGGTCTCTCTTCAACCCCGCCCCCACCTCTGTCCTTTCAGCTCATCACTCTGAGAACAAACCCAGATGCAGCAACGCAGAACAGACGATTCCAGTTCACTCAGAATCAGAAGAAAGAAGATTCTAAAACATCCACCTCAGTCACCAGTGTGAACCAAGCCAGCACATCCCGCCTGGAGGGCCTACAGTCAGAAAACCATCGCCTGCGAATGAAGATCACAGAGGTACCTCCCTCCACATCTGGTAGCCAGGCCCCGTCCTGCCACTGAAGCCCCTCTGACCCCGTGCAGGGACTCTCAGGCTCCTCTAAACTGTCCCTGCCGCCTGACCATGCAGCCTCATCAGCTGCAGTTACAGCTACACCCCTGCGAGAGCCAGGGGTGACACAAACTGCAGAGGCAGTTGGTCAGAATCTGACATGAGCTTATCGCCCACTTCACCCAGGCTCTTGGAGGCCAGCAACACCTGCTTCAAGCCATCCCCAGACAGAAAGGAAATCAGAGAGATTGGTGAGCTTCCGGATTATCGTAGCTTCCCACACCAGCATCTCTCTGTGTGTCTCTCCCTCTCAGTTTTTCACTCTCCATTGCAACTACCACATCTATGTGATGTACAACAAGAGAAGAGAAAGTGAAAGGAAACTTGAGGAGAGAGTGCTGCAGCAGACCTCGCCTTTATCCTGAGGGTTCTCAGCTGGCTCTTGAATACTCCAGAGACCCTAGCCAGATTGCCTTGCGCCCAAGCCAGGCTTGGCCTGTAGACCAGGAAGGGGAAACCAAATTACCTCCCTCTCCTCTACCCTTCCCTTTGGGTCGGGGCTATGCCGGGACCCAGGCTCTGCAGGCTGTGTGTTGCTTTAATAGAGGAATTCTGATTAGGAAGGAGGACAGGAAAAGGACCAAGGAAAGTACCTTGGTGACAGTGCTGGCTAAGCAAGGCCCCAAAATAAAGTGGCCCAGAGAAAGTATGTTTATTTGCCTTTTACCTAATGGCCTTGAAGTGAGAGGTCCCGGGTGGGCAGCTCTGCTCCCCAAGGTCATTGCTGGGCTCGGATCCTGCCCTCTGGTTTCCCGCCACTCCCCAGGGTGTTCTCCTCATTCACAGTGGGTGAGCTGGGTGGATGGCATGTCTTGTTCATGGTGTCAGGAGGGGAAGAGCAAGTCCACACGAGGGATTGCCTTTTAAGCAGTAACACCAAAAATTGTGCACATTTTGGTTCTGCCCTAGTCACATTAGCAAGAATGGACACGAGCACAGCTAGCAACAGAGGAGGCTGGAAGCATCGTCTCTAGCTGGACAGCTGCAAGGAAGAAGTGAGACATAGATAGGGTTGCCAGAATAGATACAGGATGCCCAGTTAAATTCCAATTTCAGATCAACAACCAATCATGGCCGGGTGCAGTGGCTCATACCTGTAATCCCAGCACTTTGGGAGGCCAAGGCAGGATTACAAGGTCAAGAGATTGAGACCATCCTGGCCAACATGATGAAACCCCATCTCTACTAAAAATACAAAAGAAAAAAAAACTAGCTGGGCATGGTGGCATGTGCCTGTGGTCCCAGCTACTTGGGAGTCTGAGGCAGGAGAATCACTTGAACCCAGGAGGCAGAGGTTGCAGTGAGCTGAGATTGCGCCACCGCACTCCAGCCTGGCGACAGAGTGAGACTCCATCTCAAAAAAAAAAAATCGTATTTTTAGTAAAAGTATAGCCCGAATAATACTTGGGATGTACTTATACTAAAAAAGAACTCATTATCTGAAACTCAAATTTGACTAGACATTCTGTATTTGTATTTGCTATGTCTGGCAGCCCTTTGGGGAGCTTGCAGAAATATGCCACAGAGAGCCACCAAACAGCTGTCTGTGCCCCTAAAAATGATTGCTTTAGGATGGGGCAACCCACTATCAGCTGCCAGAGCAAACTAAGAAGGGTTTCTGTCCCCGAAAGCCCGTTACAGGTTCTGTTTCGATATCAGACCTCTCATGATTAGTAATACTGTGTCACTGTGCATTTCACTTCTGCTTGCACACTTCAGCAACGAAGAGTTCACGCACGTTAGGAAACACAAGCCACTATTTAAAACTCTAAAATGCTGGTTATTTTTCCTGGAAATGAATCATAGTCTGGCCTCCCGTTGTCCCCACCCTTTGATCCTACTCCAGCCATTTAAGTCACATAGAAAAGAGTATGTCTCTCCCTCCTCTCCCACATGAAAGCTTATTAAACAATTTCATGACTGTGTTCCCGACATCACAACAGCATCTGAGAGTGTATCAGGTCTCCGCCTGTACACTATATAACAGGATGCTATTGGAAAAATCCTCTAACTGTGTTTTTCCTGTGCTCTTGCACCCACACAACAACAGTCAACACAGAAGACTTCCGTGAGCAAACGTGTGCAGTTTTCTCCACCAAAGAGCAGTTTAGTTCTGATACTACATATCTAGAGATCGCTTCAGATCCCACGGGTTGAGGTCTCAGTCCCCAAGGCTCCCCCTGGCTTCCATCAGATACCACCCTCAGATACCAGTCACAAGTCAGGCCTCTGGAACTTCTGACCAACCAGGCTCAAGTTGGGACTCCCAGGATCCCAGTTTGGATTGAATTAGTTTGCTAGAGGGGGCTCACAGAACCCAGGGAAACGTACTTACCAGCTTATTACCAAGGATGCGAATGAAAAGATGCACAGAGCAAGGGATGGGTGAAGGAGTGTGGAGCTTCCCTGCCTCCCTGCACCCTGCCCTCCAGGAACCTTCACGTGTTCAGCTACTCAGAAGTTCTCCATGCCCTGTTCTTTTGAGTGTTTATGGAGGCTTCATTACATGAGGCTTGATTGACAACTGTGCAGAAATGTGAATGGACAAAAACGCATGATTAAACCCAGCAAGGCCTGTCTGTTCAGACTTTTCTTGGCCTCTCTGTAGCATTCCTTCCTCTAGGATATGGGGCAGGACTCTGTGATAAAGGTCTTTTGACCTACAGGTAGATTAGAGTCCTGCCTTGAGCTGGTGAAAAAAAAAAAATTGAGACTGGGTTCTCACAAGCCAAGAGAATCTCACCGCAAGTAAGGGGCAGCCCTGGGTTTGCACTAGGCCTGAGCTCTTTCTCTCTTCCTCCCCTGCCTCCCTGGGCTTGCTCGGCTGCTTCATCAAGGCTCAAGCCTACATTGAACACATAATTCCAAAGCCCAGGTCCCTTTCATCATAGCTTTTCCTCAAAGAGCTGCCAGGTCCTTCTGCATCTCCTCGCCAGGATGCAGTAACGCCTTGTTTCTCAGGGCACTCCTGAACACAGGTAAAGGCCCAGCCCTGTGAGCTACCTTTCAGCGCTAGTGGCCTAGCCACCAGGGCTGGGCCAGGGACCCAGACTCAACTGGAGCCTTTGTCTTTTAGCTGGATAAAGACTTGGAAGAGGTCACCATGCAGCTGCAGGACACGCCAGAAAAGACCACCTACATTAAACAGAACCACTACCAAGAGCTCAATGACATCCTCAACCTGGGAAACTACACTGAGAGCACAGGTAAGAGAGGCAGGGCCTGGAATGTGGTAGGGACCTTGCCCTCAAACAACAGCTGTTCATCTTCCATTTTTTAAATGAAGAAACTGAGGCTCAGACAGGGCACGGGACTGGTCTGAAGTCACACACGCAGAGCTGGAGCACCCGGAACCTCTGTCTGCTGACCACAGTTCAGTGTCCGCTTCGAGCCCCACCCTGCCTGAGTCTGGGGCTTCAATTTCCACACCTACACACTGGGGCAAGCATTCCCAGTATCTGACTAGAGGCAGCCACATTTTGTTTTCCCTTTTGTTCTTGACGAATAGTTTACCCTTTCTTCTCTTAACAAGATTTCACAGTTTCAGACGTACCTCATCAATGTGCAAGAATGGTCAGTTAGTTATGATAGGATGCTCAATCTCACTAACCACTTGGGAATTGCAAGCTACAGTAACAAACCTGCCAGGCACATTGGCTCATGCCTGTAATCCTAGCATCTGGGAGGCCAAGGCTAGATAATTGCTTGAGTTTGAGATCAGCCTGGGCAACATAGCAAGACCCCATCTCTACAAAAATGAAAACACTCACACATAAACCATTTTTGCCTACCTTTTGGAAAAAACTTCAAGATTACCAGAGTTGTTAAGAGTATTTGGAAATGGGCATTCTCCTGCAATGCATTAGAAGTCAGTCTGGCACTGTCTAAATGTTCCATGTTAAACCTCTTGACCTGGCAGTTCTACTAGCAGGAACCTGCCCCTTGCAAATACTCCCCCACAAGTGCAGAGATGAACACAGAGATGGTCTTCACAATGCTGTCTGGAGGTGAGAAAAACTGGAATTAACTTAAATGTTCACTACTTGGGGGTGGTTTCATTAATTAAGATGTAGCCAAACATGGCAGATTTTAGAGCTGTTAAAAAGTGAGATGGGGCCAGGCGCAGTGGCTCACGCCTGTAGTCCTAGCACTTTGGGAGGCCAAGGTGGGTGGATCACCTGAGGTCAGAAGTTCAAGACCAGCCTGGCCATCATGGTGAAACCTCAGCTTTAATAAAAAAATTAAAAATAAATAAATAAGTGATATGGGTCTATTTGTGCAGATATGGAAAGATCTTCACGTGAAAAGAGCCAACATTAATTGTTATGGGACACAAATGCATACACGTGTGTGTGAGTGCATTTTTTACAAGGTTTAGAAAAACACCAAATTGCTGACAGTACTGACTCGTGAAAAGAAATGGTATTGTGGAGAATGAGTGAGAAGAAATGATTTCACATTACCTTTTTTTTTTTTTTTTTTTGAGATGGAGGCTCTGTCACCCAGGCTGCAGTGCAGTGGCACAATCGCAACTTACTGCAACCTTTGCCTCCCGTGTTCAAGCAATTCTTCTGCCTCAGCCTCCCAAGTAGCTGGGACTACAGGCACACACCACCACGACCAGCTAATTTTTGCATTTTTTTTTTTTTTTTTAGTAGAGACAGGGTTTCACCATGTTGGCCAGGCTGGTCTCGAACTCCTGACCTCAAGTGATTCACCTGCCTTGGCCTCCCAAGTGCTAGGATTACAGGCGTGAGCCACCTCGCCCAGCCACATTACCTTTTTTATACTTCTCTATGGCTTGGATTTTTCCATTAGCATGTATTCATCAATTTGTTATAAAACTATTTTAAATCAATGAAAAATCTTCTTTTATTCTTATTACATAAGTAATGTGGTCTTATTACAGTAGCAGTATTCTATAATTCATATTATAAACATGGTTATTACAAAAATATTTAAATTGAGATAATAACAAGGAAATTGCAAGAATAAAAATCATTCCTAATAACTTTAGTCTCTGGTAAAATGGGCATTTTAAATTTGTGGTAGAAAAGGAATTATTTAATAAATTTCCTTGAGTTAAATCTGGAGGAGAATAAGGTAAATCCTAAACTCACACCTATGCAAAAATTAATTCCGATGAATAAAAGATTTAAATATAAAAAGCAAAAACATGAAAGTACTAGAAGAAACCAAAGTATAATTTTTTTTAAAATAATCTCAGAGAGAGGAGGACCTGTCTCAGTTTGATGCAAAACAGAAATCACAAAAAGAAAGGTAAATAAATTTAGATACAAAAAGAATTTCTTTCATAATACAAAAGCCATGATAAGTACAGTCAAAAAATCAAACAAAGCCAAAGATTAACTCAGATGACAAGCTTATGCCCTTATATATAAGGAGAATTGATACGTAATAATACACAAAGTATGTATAACTATATACCTGTTAGTAAGAAAAAGACCAACATCTCAAAAGAAAAATGAGCAAAAGAGAGTTCTCATAAAAGGAAATGGAAATCATTCTTACACTTATGAAAAGATGATCAATCTCACTCCTTATTAAAGGAAGGCAAATTAAATCTGCAATGAGATACCACTTTTGCCTCAAAGATTGGCAAAGACCAGAGATCAAAAAGCTGCTCAGAGTGCCGGCAAACAGATGATGAGCAAGGCATTCTCAAGTGTTGCTGGTTGAAACAGATCATTCGGACCCAGCAGTCCCACGTTTGGGGATTTGTTCTCCATGCCTTAATCTGTGCTGCTATAACACAATACTGAAGACTTGGTAATTTATAAACAAAAGAAATGTATTTCGTACAGTTCTGGAGGCTGGGGACTCCTAAATCAAGGCGCCCATAGGTTCAGTGTCTGAGGAGGGTCCAGCCTCCACTTCTGAGATGGCACCTGGATCGCTGCATCCTCTGGAGGGGAGGAACTCTGCATCTTCATGTGGCAGAAGGAGCAGAAGAGGCAAACCCTCTTTCTCAAGCCCTTTTATAAGGGCCCTCACCTCATCCATGCAGGCTCTGCCCTCATGACTTAATTACCTTCTCAAGGCCCCACCTCTTAACGCCATCACACTGGTTATTCGGTTTCAACACATGAATTTGGAGGGACATGTTCAGACCATAGCAGTATGGATATACAGTCAATTCTGCTGCTTCACAGTCTCAGTCATTATGTTCTTTCTATAAAGCCTCCATCAACAGTGGATTTGTGGCCAGGTGCAGTGGCTCACTCCTATAATCCCAGCACTTCAGGAGACTGAGGCGGGTAGATCACAAGGTCAAGAGATCGAGACCATCCTGACCAACAAGGTGAAACCCCGTCCCTACTAAAAATACAAAAAAATTAGCTGGGTGTGGTGGCATGCACCTGTAGTCCCAGCTACTCAGGAGGCAGAGGCAGGAGAATCACTTGATCCCGGGAGGCAGAGGTTGCTGTGAGCCGAGATTGTGCCACTGCACTCCAGCCTGGCGACAGAGCAAGACTCCATCTCAAAAAAAAAAAAAAAAAAAAAAAAAAAAACAGTGGTTTTGTGAATACCGAACCATTGCTCCTCTATAGGATTTGGTTCTTGGGAGTCTCTCACAGGCTGACATTACAAGCTGACATTTTTGTCAACCAATCAATATGTAATTTTGTTGTATGCATGTTTCTGTTTAAATACATCTTATTTAATATATGTGGTTTAATTAACATTGCACTCATGGCCATGAGCGCATAGCACATACGTGATGGAGGCTTCTCTGATTCAGGGATTTTCTCCATCAGGCACATGACAGCCCTCTTGTGCTTAGGGACGCTAGCCAGCACTTCAGCGCTGTGCTTGGGGGCATTTTCAACAGCAAACTCACCAACACACAGCACAAAATGTGAAAAATATGTCACTGAATAACCTCCAGAAAGATACTTATTTACAATATAAGAGCTCAATGCTAAGGCAGCACATCTCCTTGTTCACCCTCAGCTGGGAACGGGTGCATCAGGCAGCTCACATTTTCCCACACTGTGCCTGTCAGCAAATGACCACAAAAGCAAAGTGTTGATTTGGGGATTACAAATAAATGTTAGTGAGAAGAAAAGTTCGCAAATAGAAAATTCATGAATAATGAGGATCAGCTGTACTCACATGAATGCAAAATGACGTACATATAAGGTTGCCCACTGAAACAAAAACAGAGACACCAGTGCTCCCCTCCAGACCACAAGAATCCAAACCTTGGATGGGGACCGTATTTTTATACTTCTTTAAATCTCCTTGTATGGTCCTGAAGCACAAAAAAGAGTTGAGAGAATTTGAATCACCATGTTTTGTGGCTACACAATATTATTTTGAATGGAGGCTCTATAACTTACATAACTAATCTAGTATTATCAGACAAATTCAAATTTGTTCCAACATTTTGATATTATAAATGATGCTGAGGTTGAGGCTGGACACAGTGGCCACGCCTATAATCCTAGCATTTTGGGAGGCTGAGGTGAGTAGGTCACCTGAGGTCAGGAGTTTGAGACCACCCTGACCAACATGGTGAAACCCCATCTTGACTAAAAATACAAAAATTCTCTGGGCATGGTGGCATGCACCTGTAGTCCCAGATGCTTGGGGCTGAGACAGGAGAATTGCTTGAACCTGGGAGGTGGAGGATGCAGTGAGCCGAGATCATGCTACTGGTGCATGATCCTGAGTAACAGAGTAAGACTCCATCTCAAAAAAAAAAAAAGTGATGCCGAGGTTGAGCATCTTGTATATATCTTTGCACAGATCCTTGATTATTTTTTTAGGATAGTTTTGAGAAGTGAAAATTCCAGGTAAAAAATAAGTACTTTTATGGTGCTTGACACATATGGACAGTGCCCCCCAATAAGATTATGTTCATTTATACTCCCACTAGCAGTTTACTATTATTTTTGTTTTCAATCTTTGCCACTCTTATGAAAAATATTCCTTGAAGGTTTTTTTCTTTGTCATTACATCCCTATGTTCCTGTGAAAAAGGCCTTAATATTAGAGCCTCTCGTTTCTAAGTTATGTTTCTAACATTAGTCAACTTGATTTTGCTCCTTTTTTTCTTGGAGAGAAGAGCAGGGGGCATGCCACACACATCCCCAGCACATTGCTTCCATCCCTGATTGCTGGAGGCTTCTCAGCTCACTGTGTTGGTCCCGAGACCTCAGCTTAGAAAACACAGAGGGATAATGGGCTCCTTTGCATTCTCTCTTCTGGGGCATCAGCCTACAAAAAGGTGCATTGTTGATTCTTAAAAACTAAGTTAATAGAACGTGTTGTGGTATTGTTGTTTTGCATTCAGATGGAGGAAAGGCCATTTTAAAAAATCACCTCGATCAAAATCCCCAGCTACAGTGGAACACAACAGAGCCCTCTCGAACATGCAAAGATCCTACAGAAGACATAAACTCTCCAGAACAGTAAGTACCTTCTCCCTGAGAGTTATCACTGAAGAATAAATACGTCACTCTTGCACAAGAGTTGTCAGTCTGCACCATGTCTTCACATCCATTATTTTACTTGCTTTCCACAGCCATCCCATGAGGCAGTCCAGTTACACTGCTCTTTTTACAGATAAAAAACTAATATTCGAAAAGGGGAGGTGACTTTTCGTTCAGTTGCTATGTGTAAGAAATAGGACTTGAACTCACATCTGTCCAGCATCAAATCCCACGTTCTCCACCGCAGCACGCTGCCTTTGTTATATGTAAAATTTAACCTTGCTAAATGCATTTACTTAACAGTTTACTGAGACCTACTGTATGTCAGGCATAGTGCTGGGGTTACAGCAGTGAAGAAAATGGACTAAAACTTCTACCTTCATGGAGCTTCTAGTCTATCTAGAAGGATGATAGCGTAATAAAAAAGCGACACATGGTATGTCAAACAACAGAATCTTTGGAGAAAAATAAAGCAGAGAAGGGAGTCAGGGAGTGTCATTTTAAATCGGCTGGTTAGAGAAGACTCAATGAGATGGTGACGTGTAAGCAAAGGCCTGAACATCTCTGTTAGCTTTGTTCCCCCAGGCGATTTTAGACCTTCTCATCTTACAGCACATTGGAAGCAGAAGCTAGAAATACAAAGTTTGAAACTTGGCCTCTGGAAGTAACAAGCCATGTGGAACTAGCAAAAGCAGCCAAATCACCAATTGCAGCACCATTTGGGGGCCCTTTGGTGTTAGACCTAATAGCCTATCAACCCAACCAGTTCCAAGGCCTGGCCAGCTTACAGTCCAGGACAGTGAGAGTTACATGGAATTTGTCAGCAGTTTGCCTAGCAGTTGCCTGCAGTAGAGTGTAAGCATCCTGAGGGTAGGGTATGAGTCCTTCATGTATCCCCTGCACTGAACACACATTCTGCCAAGCATTTGTTGGTTCTTGACAAGGGTTTGTTGAATGAATGAAAGGTGAACGGGGTCCTAACAGACAGCAGAATGAATGCTCTGACAACCACAGGGCCCACCTTGCCTAGGCAGACAGCCTGCCCTGGGTGCCTGGATACGGCACCCTTTTCCCAGGTCAGAGTTTATTCTTCCCTTTTTCTCCTGGACATTTTGCCAGCATGATCTTGCCTTAAGGCACAGACTGCAGCTGACATTACACAGGTTCAACTTTAACTTCAGAATGAGATCTCCAACACTACAGTTCCATGCACAACTGTGAGGTGTCTCTTGGGAGTCTTTCTGGAAAGTGTGGGCAGCACTTCATCTGTAGCCGTCTCAGAGCCAACCAGTGACCTACATGAACCCCAAGGGCACACCCAGTTAGAATAAGGCTGTCCCCATGAATTGATTTTCCCCCACCACAGAACAATGTGGTTGAACAGAATCAGCAAGAATTCCAACTTCTCCAGTTCTGGTTTTGTTTCCATGGGGGAGTTACATGAAGTCTGTATCCTTCCCTCTTCTTTAAAATGGGAATAGCAGTATTTCTTTTGCCTGTTGGGTGTTTGTTAAGATCTGGGGTTTTTGTTTTTTACATTTTTGCACCTGAGTGGCCAGGCACTGGGAATACAAGAAGGCATAAGAACTCAGTCCCTTCCCTCAAAGAACGCAGAATGAAAGCTGCACGCATGGAGAACTGTGCAAGAATGCCGCTGAGCAGAGCAGAGGACCAGTCACCCAGGCACATTTGCTACAAGCAGTCTTTTCAGTAATCAAAGTGACATGACAGTCATTAAGACCTGGAAGGCTATGGCAATGAGAAGGGAGTCTGAGGGCAGCTCCCTTTTTCCTGCGGCTCCCCCATCACATGCTAACTCATGCCCAGGTTGGCCCTGCCTCCAGCTTTTTCTGGTTTCATTTCTGGATATTTACCAAGGATTCTGCTTAGCAGAGAAAGGGTTCTCTCAGCAGAGAGTGAGCACAAAGGTGATATTTACACTGGATCTTCAAGGAAACACAATTCATCATGTCAGGAAGTAGAGAAAGTCTTCCAGACAGGGAAACAGCAGAAGAGCTGGATTTCCAGGGAAACTAGCTACCACATGGCAGGGCTTACAGGTGGAGAGGATAGAAGATTCACCTGGAAACTTCAGATCCAGAGACAGAACTTAGGGAGCCCCAAATATCACTTCAGTGTCCTTTTTCCCCTTCCTTGGCTTCCCAGTGCTGGAAAGATAACACTAGCTACCAAAGAAGCTGAAAGAGCAAGAAGGAGCCTGTGGGAATTGGCCCAGCAAGAAGGGATGCGGTCCTGGGCAAAGCAGAGGCAGAGGAGAGAGAGGAAGGAGAGAGCAGCGGAGAAGTCTTTCAGAAACAGAACTGAAAGCCATGTGGAGGTTTGCAAGAGTAGAGGATGAGAAATGTCTGTGTTTGCAGCAAAGCCCTGTTAGAAGGGCAATGCTTTCTCCTCAGTAATACCGTCCCCAACTTACCATTTTTTGACTTTACAATGGTGTGAAAGTGATATGCATTCAGTACAGGATTCAGTAAATTGCATGAGAAATTTAACACTTTTTAATAAAATAGGCCTTGCGTTAGATGATGTTGCCCAACTGCAGGCTGATGTAAGTGTTCTGAGCACGTTTAAGGTAGGCAAGGCTAAGCTAGGATGTTTGGTAGGTTAGGTGGATTAAATGCATTTTCAGCATATGATATTTTCAACTTACAATGGGTTTATGGGAATGTAACCCCATCGTAAGTCAAGGAGCATCTTTTCTGCTAGGACGTTTGTAATAATTGGCAAATCCTGGACCAAAGCTCAAGAAGACTCATCTCCCTTGCTTATTCCAGTCTCCCTGGTTATTCGCAGGGTGATAGCTGGCACCTATGGGCCTTCATTAAATACCTGCTGGATGGCTGAATGGTTAGCTGATTGGATGGACAGATCTTGGATTCAGAGAAAATTAGGCTCCTGTCATCAGCTTTTTTAGCCAAAGCGAGTCCAAGGAACTTTCTGGTGAGCCCCCAGATAGCCTTCACTAACACTCCTCCCTCTCCTTCTCTCCAGCATCCAGCGACGGCTGTCCCTCCAGCTCCCCATCCTCCACCACGCCTACCTCCCATCCATCGGAGGCGTGGACGCCAGCTGTGTCAGCCCCTGCGTCAGCCCCACCGCTAGCCCCCGCCATAGACATGTGCCACCCTCCTTCCGAGTTATGGTCTCGGGCCTGTAAGAGTGGGAGGCCTGGGCCCGGGGCCTCCCCCGTGACAGAACCACACTGGGCAGAGGCGTCTGCTGCAGAAACACTGTCGGCTCTGGCTGCAGAGAAGCTGGGCACCACCGCTGGCCTCTCAGGTCCACTCGGATGGCTCTCAGGTGGACAGGACCGGGCAGGGGGAGACTTGGCACCTGACCTCGAGCCTTATTTGTGAAGTTCTTATTCCTTCACAAAGAAGAGGAATGAAATGACTTCTTCCTTATCATCTGCAAACAAGGAGGAGCTGGGATATCTGAAACTTGCAAAAAAAAAAAATCTAGACAAGGAGAGAGGCACTAGAACTCCAGCTGGGAAGAGGCAAGGGGCTTCTGAAGAAACTGCCTCTGCACTCTGCACACACATCACTGGCTATGGCCCCTCAGGCCAGCCCTTCTCCACTTTGAGGGAGGAGGTTGGAAGGGCCACCAGGCCCCCAGCTGACAGGCCAGCTGACCCCAGCCTTCCTGGAACAGGGAGTCTGCAGGAACGCAGACAGGCACAGCCCTGGGGCAGGCAGGCCAAGGGCTGGGGCACCGGAGCAGGCTGACTTGCATGCTCCTGATGGGACCTGTGTCACCCAACGAGATGTTTGTTACTCTGGTAACATGCCACACGTTAACACAATAACACCCATTCTGGGGACCATGGGGATTTAGGGCACGTCACTGCAGACACGCTCTGCAGCATTCACCAACAGTCTGTCATGCACCACCCACCACGTTGGCCATGTCCTTGTGTTCCTGTCGGGTGCTCCCAGTAACCAGGGGGACCACCCGAGCTAATCATGGAATGTCTGTCCCCAGCAAACACGATAAAGAAAGATTGTGCACTTTAACGTCTCTCATCAGGGCCCAAGGGCTGGCTGGGATTTTTTTTTTTCCCACTGACTTGTTTCTGACCAAAGTGAATCAGGGGCATTCTGCTAAAAGACATCCCTGTAGACACAGGAGAGAGAGTTGCTGGCTGAGGGCTTCCCTTGGCTTCCAGAAGGCAGCCTTCCATCCAGACAAGCCAGTGAGCTCTCCCCTTGGGATCGCTGGGGTGATCAGTCAGCAGATTGATTCTCATTCATAAGATCATTCTTCCCTTTTAATTGAACCTCTAAGAGCACTGGCCTGGGAGTCAGACAGACCTGGGTTCAAGTCCTCAGTCCCCAGCCAACTCCCTACGTGACCTTGGTCAAGTCACTAGTGTCTCTCTGAGCCTCAATTTCCCTTCTGTAACAGCTTGGGGTTGAAATAACACCTGTCCTGCCTACCTCACAAGGTCACTCTGAGGATTGAAACTTGATCTTGTCCAGGAAAGCTTTGTACCAAACAAACAGTGAAGCAGCCTGGACCCGTGAGGTATGAGTATGACTCTGACCTTCAGCCCTCACTACAGCTGGGGGTGTGGCCCAGAGAAGCTTCCAGCATGGCCCTCTACCCAGAACATCTGGGCTGGAGGGAGGCTCCCAATGACTTTTCTGACATTCCCAGACAGGTTCGTTCTTTGCTCAAGAAAGGCCTGAATGACTGTCCAGGGTGTCTGCACAACTGAGCAGCTCGCTCACTCCCTAAGGAAACCTATTGGCAGCTTCACCAGGCAGGCAATAATCTCTTCCCAGAACCACTGCAGTCAGGAATAAACTGTTTTCTCCACCAGGCTTCGACGAAAGGGCCCACAGGAATCTTACCATCGCCAGCATTTCAAACCCACCCTACTTCACGTAGCATACATAGCTTTCTGCTCCCCTCCCCAAAGAGAGGTTATGGAGGTACTGTAGCTTTTAGGGAAAAAAAATGTTAACACATCACAGGTCAAGTTGAAGTCATTCTCTGTTTAGGCACTTAAAAATCGGTGTTGTCACTCACTGTGTATTACCAGTATTTACTTGCTTCCTTGATTTCACCAGAACCAAATTTAATTTAAAGGACCACACTAATTTTTCAAAGGGAAAGAGACAATTAATTGTACATAATGTATACACACACAAAAAACAATACCTGTAGAAATATTATTCCAGCATAGCAGGAAAACAAACAAAAGTATTGGACTGTCGGAGGTGAGCCTGTGCGTCTGTAACCCTTTGTGACTCCTGAGCGTGCACCGTCTTCTAGGATAACCCACGAAGTACATTCTCTGTCTTACCGATACTGTAGGTTCACCCATTTTTTTTAATTTCCTTGCAAATAACAAGACCCACAGAAGTGACTCTAGCTATTTAACGGTTCTGTTCTTTTATATTCAGCAAACACACCGTCCATTTCCGAAGAGGCTTCGGCCCAAAGGCATTTTCCAATGATGTTAGTGCACAAACGCTTTAAATTAGACTGGAACTGCCAGAATCAAATGTAAATGAGGAATTTCTCATACCCCTACTGCATGGTATCGATTTTTAATAAATTGTTGCAAATTTGTTTTTATGAATAAAAGGAAAAAACCTGTCGTCTTTAATGCCTACTCATCCCAAAATGCAGGTCAGATTGGGCCATATTCCTTTGCTCAGAAACTCAGGGGACAGTTCTGGGTTTGCCTGCTCAGCATTGTCCCTTCCTTCATAAACTGCCCTCTCCAGCCTCCTGCTGACAGCAGCAGAGCAGCCCAGTTACCAGGTGACCCCAACTTCCGGCCACAGCTGATTAATTCCAGGGTGGGAACCTGACCCAGGCTAAGCCAGTAAATCCCTTCCCCAGGATTCCTCCATGTAAAGAAATTTAGTCTGCCATAAAATAGAAAAAAATGAAGCCAAAAGAGAGAGAATCAGGACCAACATCTGGGTTCTGATAGAGTCTGAGTTCCTGGTTAGCATCCCTTCCTGCGCTCCTCTGAAAGCACAGCCTTGCTTTTGGGGAAAGGAAGGGAATCTATTGGAAGGAAATCTTGCTACCACTCTCCTTGCTCCCTCCCCTAGACACAGGGATTGGTTCAGGAATATGCTCACTATCCAAGAGCAGCCAATCAGAGCACCTCCCAGGGTTTCTGCCAGCTGTTTTCGGGAGGTTTGAAGGCAGCCTGGGCCCTCACCTGCTCGGTTGTTCAGGTCTTCCTTGGATTCTCTGTTCTTCTGATACATTGCCCTTTTTGCCTAGGTTAGTTCAAGTTGGGTTCCCACCACTTGCAATCCCAGGATTTTTAACTAATATGGAAAACCCACCACCTCAGCCCTGAATCCCCTTCAGGGCCTTGCCAGCCTGTCGAGATTTGGCCCCATGCTCTTTTCCAGCCTCATCAGCCTGTGGAGCCACCGCACAGTCTGTTTCACTTCTCCAGGGTGCTGGCCACAGCCGGCAGCTCTGATTCATCCCTCTAGATCCCCTTCAATTGGATCTTCTCTTCCTAGCTCTGGACTGAGGATGTTGCCTCTCTATGGCTCTGGTTATGTGCCCACGCTCTCCCCTCTCCATTCCAGACCCTGAGCTCCCTGAGGATGAGACTCATGTCTGCTTCCATGATGTTCCACTGGGCAGCAGTTCATCCTGGTGGCTCAGAAAGGGCTTCAACGAGGCTTTGCACAATTGAACATTTTGGCGAGGTGTGTCCATAATAGTTGCTGAATCTAGAAGGCAAAGCAAAGGCAGAGGTGGCCACAGCAGGCTGGGGAGGCCTGAAGTTCATGTGACTGGGTACAGTCCTAGAAATGGGGCCACTGGACTCTCAGACTCCACTGGAGAGCTGGTTCCAGGCTGGAGTTTTCCAGGACATGGGAAACAACATAGAGCCCCCCTAAGGAGCAGGCTTCCTGATCCCTGGCACAAGAGACCCCTGCTCTGTCCCTGCTGCTCCACACCGCTGCTCATACAGCCTTCCTACGGGATGCAGATTGTTCAAGGATGGGAAACAGGCCCAACAAGAAGAGGTACACAAGGTCACCTAATGAGGCTATGGCAAATGCAGGAACAACAAGAGTCTTGGCTGGTCTTCCTTCTCTACCTGACCCTGACTCAGAGATGAGAGCTCAGAAGGATGGCAGCAGTCATCTCGCCCAGCCCATCCAAGTACAGATGGGGAAACAGAGGCCCAGCAATTGGAGCCAAGGTCAACCAGAAGGTCATGAGAGGGCCAGCATGGAACCCAGATGTCCTGGTTTTGAGACTCATCTCTTCTCAGTCCACTTCCCACACTGTTCTACCACAGGTAGCGCAGCCACAGCAGTGAGAGGCTGCCCCAGGGAGCCATTTCTCAGCTGCCACAGACTGAGAAATCTTATATAGCCTTACTAAATATGGAGTCAGCAAGACAACATTTGGTCCTTCCTCTTAGCACATCTGAAAGAGAGAAATGCCTCAAGTGTTGAAGATGCTCCTTGTCACATCACTGAAGTGATGCCTTGCTGGCCATGAGCAGGAAAAGCCCAGACAGCAATGGTGCGTTTCACTCCTCTTCATTCTTCTTCAAAAGCATTCTGTCTTCCTTTTGTTATGAATGGCTCATTTCTGAGTTAAAAATAAAATAAAAAATAGTATTTCCCAAACTCAAAGAAAGGCTTTCTGGAGTTGAAGCCCTCTTAGAAAGCTCTGCCTGGGGCTCTCCTCACCCTGGGGTGTGGAGGCAATACTGGGATCCGCTCGGAAGGAAGATGGGGAGAGGTTTCTGGAAACAGCAAGCCTGGGGCACCAGCCAAGGCCTGCCCTTCCACGCAGTTCAAACTTCTTAAAAACAGCAGGCAGACCCCAGTGGCCCTCCAGATTTTCTCCCTTCGGCTTTTCCCCAAAAGTAGGGCGGTGCTTCCAGAGGAGCTGCAGGAAGGCAGAGGTGCTTGCTTGACAGGCAGAGGTCCTGATGGCCGCCAGTCTGCTTTTTGCAATCTACCCAGCACCATGTCATCTCCCTGGCACTGACTTCTAGGCCTGTGGATCCTGATCCTTGTAGAGAAGAAATTGCTTAGCAATTTTTAAGAAGTTTGAAATTTTGCCCTCGATGTGGAGAGCAATTAAAAGAGAGAAACTGAGCTCTCAGTGCTTCATTTGGGCTAAAAGACCAGTGATGCCTAAAAATACATCCATCCTTGAACTTCTAGGTTTTAAACTGATACGTACCCTTTTCTGCTTACATAGAATAGGTTTCTGTCACTTAGAACCAAAAAAAATCTGTGGGGTGCAGAGGGGCTCCACGAGGGGTTCACTGTTGTCTGAAATCCTCCTAGTTTGGGGGAGACATGCAGGAGATATTTCCCTGGCGTCACACACATGCTCAACGTGAGTAAGGATACTTAAAGGGAAGGTGGGGGCTAAGAAGCCTCAGGAGGCTAAAGAAGGGTCAAGGAGCCAGGTGAGGACCAGAGGGCTGACACCAAGCTGTGTGCTTAGCACTGGTCACCTGCCTGTCCCCATCTCCTTGGCTTATCACACGTTACTTAGCCTTGAGGAGCAGGGTTTGTGAGGTACTGGACAGTACGTGATTAACACATTCTCCAGAAGAGAAAATCCCTCCTCTACCTCCCCCACTACCTGGCTGTGTGACTTTGAATGATTCTACCTCTCTGAGCTTCTGATTCCTCATCTGTAAAATGGACATGATACCTCACTCAGAGCTTCTCTGGCAGCCAAGGAGGCTCATGGGGGAAAGTGCCTTGTAAACGCTAAGCTTATATTTGTGCTACTCCCAGCTGGGAGGAATGTAAAGTGAGCAGCTTCATAGGTACAGTGGGGCAGCCAACAATCTAATCTCACAACAGGATGCATCTAGGAAGAACCCCGTCAGGGAAACCATCCTTACATGCTGTGTTAAGGGCAAGGTGTGATTCTGAAAACAAGGCTAAAAGACAGACAGCAGAACAATTCTGTTAGAAAAATAACTAGAAATTTGGGGTTGGAAGGAGAGAAAAGTAAGAGAGGAGGGGGTGGTAAGTAGTGGGGCAGTGTGGCTAAAAGGCTGTTGAGAATAGGGATGTCAAATACTTGATTTGAAATCCTTTGTGTTGCATAAAGTAAAGCCTGTCTCTTCCCTTTGCTTCACTCCCTCCTGCAAAATGTCCTTAAACTTTTGATCACATTCACTATATGAGCAAAAGCTTTGTGAGTTTTACTGAAAATAAAGGAAAAGGGCAAACTCTATATTTAGGTAGAGGCCAGAGTAAGTATAAAAAAAGAAGCAACCACAAGATGCAGAGAGGGAAATATGTTCTCTGGCCAAGCATGCTGGCTCACGCCCGTAATCCCAGCACTTTGGGAGGCCAAGGCAGGTGGATCACTTGAGACCAGGAGTGAGAGACCAGCCTGACCAATATGGTGATATCCCATCTCTACAAAAATACAAAAATTAGCCGGGCATGTTGGCACGCACCTGTAGTCCCAGCTACTCAGGAGGCTGAGGCAGGAGAATCACTTGAACCCAGGAGATGGAGGTTGCAGTGAGCCGGGATCACATCACTGTACTCCAGCCTGGGCGACATATATACATATATACAACATGTATATGTTATATATATCATATATGTTATATATAATATACGATATATGTGATATATGCTATATATGTTATATGATATTTGTTATATATGTTATATATTATACATGGTTTATATATAATATAATATTCTCTACATAAGTGGGAATTTGGAGCAAGAAGTGACCATGAGCCCATATGCTCTCCCAAAACTCACAGAGAGGCATTGGAGAGGCACTGGTCTTTTCCAGAGCCAAGTATGGGAGGAATAGAAAGATAAGATTAATCACATCTAGATCTCACAGGGCATAGTAACCCTTACTTCCATCTAAGTTACATAAGCAACAAGAAACATGTCATCTCACAAAGCCATAAATCTCAAAACTCCTGAATACAACAGTAGAAATACTAGACAAGAAGACCGGCAGTACCACGGTCAACTGGATGGGAAAACAGTCTCCACACCAAAAGCTGCAGGAATGACATGACACCGGAGAAGTGCCAGCCCGGCAGCTCGGCAGTGTTAAGGAGCTATTAGGTTGGCCATCTTTGTTCTCCAAGGGTGTGGCTACCCTCCCTGGCTACCCTAGTCCACCATGTCTGTAACTGGAGAAGTCTGGCACTATTGTGAAGTTAAGGTTTTTGTGCGAAGAGAAGTTACATCTGATTTCCCTCTATCTGAATTCCAATGGAAAAGACCCAAAGCAGTGTTTCTCAAACATGAAAAAAAATATGGGGGCCAGCCATGGTGGCTCACACCTGCAATCTCACACTCTGGGAGGCCCAGGAGGGAGGCTTGAGGCCAGGAGTTCAAGACCAGCATGGGAACATACTGAGACTCTGTCTCCAGAAAAAAATATTTTTTTTTAATTATCTGGGCATGGTGGCATGCCTGTAATCCTACCTACTCAGGAGGCAGAGGTAGGAAGATTACTTGAGCCCAGGAGTTCAAGGTTGCAGTAAGTTATGATTGTGCCCCTGCACTCCAGCCTGGGCCACAAAGCAAGACTGGGTCAAAAGAAAGAAGGAAGTAAAGAAATAGAGAAGGGAGAGAGATAAGGAAAGAGAAGGAAGGAAGGGAGGGAGACAGGGAGGGAGGGAGGAAAGAAGGAACAGAGGAAGGGAGGGAGGGAGAGAGGGAGGGAGGAAGGAAAGAAGGAACAGAGGGAGGGAGGGAAAAATGAAGGAGGAGGAGGAGGAGGGGAAGAGGGAGGGAAGGGAGGGAGGGAGGGAGGAAAGAAGGAACAGAGGAAGGGAGGGAGGGAGAGAGGGAGGGAGGAAGGAAAGAAGGAACAGAGGGAGGGAGGGAAAAATGAAGGAGGAGGAGGAGGGGAAGAGGGAGGGAAGGGAGGGAGGGAGGGAGGAAAGAAGGAACAGAGGAAGGGAGGGAGGGAGAGAGGGAGGGAGGAAGGAAAGAAGGAACAGAGGGAGGGAGGGAAAAATGGAGGAGGAGGAGGGGAAGAGGGAGGGAAGGAAGGAGAAAAAGAGAAGAAAAGAAAAAGGAAAGAGAGAGAAAGAGGGATGACATATGGACACCTTTTCAGTGTTGAAATTTCATTTTCATAAAGGAAGTTACTGAAGGTTGCAGTGAGCTATGATTGTGCCACTACACTCCAGCTTGAGCAACAGAGTGAGACCCTGTCCAAAGAAAGGAGAGAGAGAAAAGGGATGGAGAGAGACATATGGATACCTTTTCCAACTGTATTGACTTAAATTATTTTTATAAAGTTACTGATATATGTTAAAATTAGATATAAACTCAGGCTTACAGCCTTCATATGAAAGCCACACAAAACAGCAAAGCCAATATAAATCCTGTTGACAACATGGATGGAATGGGATAGATGAGGTTTTGCTGAGAAGTAAGTGGCAGCTCCCCAGGCGAGCACAGCCCTGTGAAAGCTTCACTTACTCAGCAGCGGCAATATCACTGGGCTACCCCTGGGCTCTGACATGCCACTTCCCTATTAAGGCCACCTGCGTTTGTTTTCTCTCATGAGCCATTGACAGTGGTGGGGCCATCAGACAATACACACTGTTGGAGTCGTGATTGAGCGCAGGTGCCCACTAAGCTCTAGGCTAAGGGCTTTGCAGGCATCATCTCATTTAGCTCTCACGGGACCCCAACACAGAACCGATTACTACCACTCTTCTGCAGCTAAGGGCACACAGGCACAGCGGGTGAGCACTGTCCTGGGTCACACATCTGGGATGCAGGGTGAGTCACAATTTGAACACAGCTGTCCGATTCAGAGTAGCCCATCTTTACCACTTCTTTAAACCCTAGTCACAAGTAGCTGGATTCAGATGACACAGGATAGGCTTTTTTTAAAGATTATCTTGAAATTAAAATCTCTCTTGTTTTCATTTTACAGAAAATTTGCAGACCCCAGGATTCACCCAGGGTGTTACTTAAGGCTGTAGGTCCCAGTCTGAGAGCCTCTGGCCCAGGCAAGGTGACCATGAGGAGCTATTGAGCAAGCCAGTGGCTCAGAGCAACACTATGAGACACACTCCAGGCCCTCTGGGCTCCTTGGGCTGACTCCCAAACCAGCCCCTGGGAGATCCTGGGCCTCCAGGACACCTGGTTTTGGGGGCAGGGGAGTCTGGGTGAGCAGGGGCAGGTCCACATTGAGCAACAGTGACAGTGGTAGTGATGAAGACAGTGACAGAGCTCTTGGGCCGCTGTGACAACACACACCTGCCATGGAGCTGGTGGCCACAGCTCTGAAGGTGTCAGCTCCTTGATGGGAATGGAGGTGGAGATGGGGAGTTGGTCAAAAGTAGCTGAAGAGGTGGGCTACCTCCACGTCAGGAAGGAGGCCAGTCCACTCAGGGCTGGAGGCTGGCATCTCTGCCAACAGCAGAGAAGAACCTATGCAGACACAAAACCCTGTGCCCAAGTTGCCCATTGACTAGATTCCCCACCCCAGATCTTCATCCTAGAGCACTAAACCAGGATCTAGCAGATGGACTCTGCCAGCACTCCAGAGCAGGAGGGGGCAAGAGGGAAGGCGTTCACCACATCTGCAAACAGAAGCCAGCTCTGAGATGGTTCTGTGAAACAGGAGATTACAGAAAAACTGATGAGAAAAGGGACTGAGAAGAACAAAGGGAAGAGAGTGGGAGGGAAGAAAGAAGGAGGGAGGGAAAGTTTTGAGGTCAGAGTAGTGTCAGAAGCCTGCACATTCAACTCATTCTCTATTTTTTACTGGCCCAACCAATTGAAATCCAAAAGGAAATCCATATTCTCTTCCCAAAAGATGGTTCTATCTAGATTGTTCCTGAAAATTAGAGAAAGTGTCCCACACACATCCCTAAAAGCTCAAGTCGTTTCCACTGTGCAGGTAAAGGGTGGAGGGAGGAGAAGCAGCTGCAGGCCTCCATCTTCTCACTGAGCGTGGATAAGGCCATGTGGGGTAAATTCTGACTCAGTAGTGCAAAAGCCAAGATTTGACTTTAGACCTTCCATTTTGAGTTCAAAGGACCTTCAGATGTGGGCCGGTATCTCCATGCAGGGACTGCTGGTAGTCATCATTTCACAGGATTCCTGCAGAACACTACGACATCCACTTTCTCTCACTAGTCGCCCCCACCCTGTGCACACAGGGAAGAAGAGGAGGCAAGTGAGAGCAGAATTCATGAGCAGCAGCCATCTCTTCCCACATCATGGGGAGCAGGGAAGGCTTAGATAAGTTCCCCTTCTTCCATAAGATCTTTTCCCCTTCACCAAGCAAGGGACTGGCAATGCCTTTCGTTTGAAACCCTCAGAGCCACTGAACTGCCCAATGCCCAGGCCGGTGTTGCTGGCAGGTAGAGAAAGAGAAATGAGTGGAGGAGATGAGGGCTGGGGTAGCCAGTGACATTCCCACAGCGTGGCTTGGCAAGGAGATGTGAGTTTTCCATGGATTGCGTGGGCACTGAAGAAGGTTGAGAGAATTTCGTCATCTTGAGAGGTGGAGAAGAAAGGAGATGGATGAAGCTCAGTCAGAATTTGCTCACCAAGCTTCGTGTCAGAAGGACCCACTGGAAAGCCAGCACTCAGACCCCTGCCTGGCAGGGGGAATGGACAGCCAGATAGGAGCAAAAGAAGTGATGCCAGCAGAAAGAAGACTGTAACCTCATGCAGGGTGCCACGGAAGGCAGCGTTCTGATCCCTCTCCCCTCTCCTGCCTCCTTTCCCTGATAGCTCAGAGAAAGCAGAGAATTCGGAGAGCAAACTTCATCATCTCCCTCCCTGCCCCAAGCCATGGAAGCCTCAAGTACAGCCTGCTTGGGAAGAGACTTTTAACGTCCAGAGACTCTCTCCTTTTTATGGCTTTATTGAGATAGAATCCACATACCACACAGTTCACCCTTGTAAAGTGTGCAGTTCATCCAGGCATGGTGGCTCATGCCTATCATCCCAGTGCTTTGGGAGGCTAAGGCAGGAGGATCCCTTGAGCCCAGGAGTTTGAGACAAGCCTGGACAACATAAGGGGGCTCCATCTCTACACAAAAAATTTTAAAATGTAGCCCAGCATGGGGATGCATGCCTGTAGTCCCAGCTACTCAGGAAGCTGAGGCAGGAAAATCACATGAGCCCAGGAGTTTGAGGTTATAGTGAGCTATGATTTTGCCACTACAACAGACTGAGATCCTTAAAAATAAAAATAAAATGAATTAAAGTATACAATTCAAAATTTTTAGTATATTCACAGATTCATACAATCATCTCCACAAGCTAACTTTGAAACATTTTCATCACTCCAAAAATAGACCAGTACCCATTGGCTGTCACTCCCTATTTCTCCCCAAGTTCCCCAGCCTAAGCAACCATGAAATCTACTTTCTGTCTCTGTAAGTTTGTACATTTCACATGAACTGAACCTTGCAATATGTGGTTCTTTGTGATGGGCTTTTTTCACTTAAGATAATGTGTTCAAGCTGCATTCATACTGCAGCATGAATTGATCCTGCCTCACCTTCTGTTGCCCAGTATAGTCTAGAATGTGTATACATTTTACTTTATGCAATTATTATCCATGTTGTCAGCAAACATTTCAGTTGTTCTACTTTTGGATTATTATGAATGATGATATTATGAACATTCAAGTACAGGTTTTCGTGTGGATATGATGTTTTCGTTTCTCGGGGATATGACTAGGAGTGGAATTGCTGGGTTGTGTGGTAACTCTAGTTTTAACTTTATGAGGAACTGCCAAATTTTTCCACTGCAGCTACATTTTATATTCTCATCAGCATGGATGAGGGCTCCCATTTCTCCTTATCCTCACCAACATTCGTTATTACCAGTGTTTTTTTTTTAAATTCATAGCCACCTTGGTAGAAGTGAAACATCTCCTGTGGCTTTGGTTTGCATTTCCCTGATGGCTAACGATACTGAGCATCTTTTCATGTACTTATTAGCCATCGACATATCTTCTTTGTAAAAATGTCTGTTCAGAGCCTTTGCCCTGTTGTTTTGTTTTGTTTTGTTTTGTTTTTTGAGACAGGGTCTCACTTTGTCACCCAAGCTGGAGTGCAGTGGTGCAATAATGGCTCACCGCACCCTAGAATTCCTGGGGCTTCAAGCAATCCTCCCACTTCAAATTCCCGAGTAGCTAGGACTAAAAGCACAAGCCACCACTCGCTGCTAATTTTTTTTATTTTTTATTTTTTATTTTTATTTTTATTTTTGGGGGGGAGGAAGGCAGGAAGGAAGGGAATAAGGACGGTAGGGAGGAAGGAAGGGATGAAGGAAGGAAGGAAGGGAGGAAGCGGGGAGGGAGGGAGGGAGGGAGGGAGGGAGGGAGGGAGGGAGGGAGGGAGGGAGGGAGGGAGGGAAGGGAAGAAAGGAAATCAAGCAATGAAGGAGACATTGCCGACCTGGATCTAGGGGTTTACAAGTTGATTTCTTTTTTTTTTTGAGAGAAGTAAAGAAAAAAAAAATAAGTAAAGGAGAGGAAGAAAGAGGAAGAGAAAGAGGGAGAGTAAATGGAAATATTGCTTTATTTTGGAAAAAAATTGGGTATTAATAATGGCCAATGAATGTTTCATTTAAACTAATGGGTAGGTGTGATGTGGTATTGACAAGAATGTATATTTTGTGTATTTGAAGTGGAGAGCTCTATAAATATTTATTAAGTTTACTTGTTCTGGATCTGAGTTCAAGTCCTTGATATCCTTATTAATTTTCTGTCTCATTGAATATAAGTCTCCTATCTGGGTGTTAGGATCGTTAGCTCTTGTTGTTGCATTGATCCTTTTACCACTATATCTTTGTTGCTTTAAAATCTATTTTATCCGATACAAGAATTGCAACTCCTGCTTTTTATTTATTTATTATTTATTTTTGCTCTCCATTTGGTTGGTAAATCTTTCTCCATCCCTTTGTTTTGAGTCTTTGTGTATCCTTGCATGTGAAACAGGTCTGGATGTAACATGCCGTTGGGTTTTGGCTGTGTCTTTTGATTGGGAATTCAGTCAATTTAAATTTAGGGTTACTGCCATTTGATGTTGACTGGCTGTTTTATCCATTTGTTGGTGTAAATTCTTTATGTTGGTGCTCTTTACTTTTTGGTGTATTTTTAGAAAGGCTAATACTGGTTGTTTCTTTCTGTGTGTAATGCTTCTTTCAGAAGCTCTTGTAAAGCAGGCCTGGTGGTAATAAAATCTCTGAGTTCTTGCTTGTTCATAAAAGATTTTATTTTTCCTTCAGTTGTGAAGCTTAGTTTGGCTGGATATGAAATTCTGGGCTGAAGGTTCTGTTCTTTGAGGATGTTGAATATTGGCCCCCACTCTCTTCTGGCCTGTAGAGTTTCTGCCGAGAGATCTGCTGTAAGTCTGATAGGCTTGCCTTTGTGGGTAATCTGACCTTTCTCTCTGGCTGCCCTTAGTATCCTCTCCTTTGTTTCAACCCTGGTGAATCTAACGATTATGTGCCTTGGGGTTGCTCTTCTTGAGGAATATCTTTGTGGTGTTCTCTGTATTACCTGGGGTTGAATTTTGACCTGCTTTGCTAGTTTAGGAAAATTTTCCTGAATAATATCCTGAAGGGTATTTTCCAGCTTGGATTCATTCTCTCCGTCGCATTCAGGTACACCTATCAAACGTAAATTTGGTCTTTTCACATAGTCCCACATTTCTTGGAGACTTTGCTCATTCCTTTTTATCCTTTTTTCTCTAATCTTTTCTTCACGTTTTATTTCATTAAGTTGGACTTTGACCTCTGATATCCCTTCTTCTACTTGAACAATTCGAGTGTTTAAACCATTGCATACTTCTCGGAGTTCCTGTATTGTATTCTTCAGTTCCATTAATTCACTCATACTCCTCTCTAAGTTGTCTATTCTCAATAGGATTTCATCAAACCTTTTTTCAAAGTTCCTAGTTTCTTTACATTGGGCTACATGTTCTTTTAACTCCCCGAAGTTTGTTATTATCCATTCCTTGAAGAGTGATTCTGTCATCAGGAGGCGCTCGTTCTCCATCAAGCCTTGTTCCATTGTTGATGTGGAACTGTGATCATCTTTAGAGGGAGAGGCGTTCTGACTTTGAGTATTCTCAGCTTTTTTACGCTGGTTTCTTCCCGTCATTGTAAATTTATCCTCCTGTCGTCTTTGAAATTACCAACTTTCAGATTAGGTCTCTTGAGTGGACATCCAGGTTGTTAGTTCCCAGGGCCAGAGCAGCGGCGTTAAAACTGATGGTGCTTTTCTGCCCAGGATTCTCCTGTCGGGCTTCCTTCTTGTTTCCGTAGTAGGCGACTCTGCCTTCCCGGGGCTCCAAACCTCGGTCAGAAGGGGAACCGGTCCTGTTTACTCTGCGCCGAGCGCTGCCGCGTCGAGGTGCCGGCGGAACCGCTGCGCCGACCACGAGAGTCGCTCTGGCGACTCGTGTGTTTCCACCACTGGGGGATCTTCTGCTCCGTGAGCGACCAGACTTTGTCTGAAAGTGTGGCGTCCTCTAGTTCTCCGCACCTTCCCTGAGAGCTGCAATCCCGGGATGTTAGCGATCGGCCATCTTGGATCGTTCTCCAATTTTTTTTTATTTTTGTAGAGAAAGAGCCTCCCTATCTTGCCCAGCTGGTTTCCAACTCCTGGACTCCAAGCAATGCTCCCACCTCAGCCTCCCAGCATGCTGGGATTATAGGCATGAACCACTGTACCCGGTGCCATTATTAAACTGAGCAATTTGAATTCTTACTATTGAGATATAAGAGTTTGTTGTGTATTCTAGATACAAGTTTCTTGTTCGATCCATGATTTGCAAATATTCTTTTCCATTCAATGGGTTTTCTTGTCATGTTCTTGAGGGCGTTCTTTAAAGCTTACAAGTTTTTAATTTTGATGAAGTCTTATTTTTTTAATTTTATTGCTAAATCCTTTTACTGTCATATCTAAGAAGGTTTTGCCTGATCCCAAATCACAAATACTCTTATTTTTCTTCTAATAGTTTTTTAGTTTTAGCTCTTACATTTATGATCATTTGAGTTAATTTTTGTGTAAGGTGTGAGTAAGGGGTGCAACTTCATTCTTCTGCATGTGTGTAGGCAATTATCCTAGCACCATTAATGAAAAGATGATTCTTTCCTCCATTGAATTGTCTTAGCAACCTTCTGGAAAATCAATTGACTATAAATGCAAGGGTTTATTTCTGGATTCTTAGTTGTATTCCATTGGTCTAGATGTCTATCATTTTGTCCAGAGATTCTTGTTAACTGAACATGAAGGGACAAGACTGAAACTTTTGTTTTGTTTGAGATGGAGTCTTGCTTAGTCCCCCAGGCTGGAGTGCAGTGGCATGATCTTGGCTCACTGCAACCTCTGCCTCCCAGGTTCAAGTAATTATCTGCCTCAGACTCCTGAGTAGCTGGGATTACAGGTACCCACCACCACACCTGGCTAATTTTTGTATTTTTGGTAGAGACAGGGTTTCATCATCTTGGCCAGTCTGGTCTTGAACTCCTGACCTCATGATCCACCCACCTCAGCCTCCAAAAGTGCTAAGATTACAAGTGTGAGCCACCTTGCCCAGCCAAGACTGAGATATTATGAAGGGAACCTACAAGTGAGAAAGAGGGTTCCACAGAGTTCAACTGGTCACTGGGAAAAAGTTCATCATTTTACATTTGTACCTCAAAGAGTTAAGACTCCTCCAACCACTTCTAGTGAAGGAACATCCCCAACCCCTGTCATACCTGCTTTTCCAAATGGGGGACATTGATCGATCCATTTCCCTCAGCTTCTATCATGAATGAGTGTTGCATTTTCATGAATTATTTTTCAGCACTGATTGTGATTTTTCTCTTTTAATCTGTTAATCTGGTGAATTATGTCTGGAAAACTCTGCCTCTACCGTGAAAGCTCTCTCTCTCTCTTTCCCTCCCCCAACAAAGAGGCTCTCCTATCTTTACATACCGCTCTGGCCTTCTCACCGCCGCAGCCACCTCCCGCCGCTTCTGCCTTATCAGCACTCCCCAGCTCCCCTCCCGCCGCTTCTGCCTCATCAGCACTCCCCAGTTTCCCACCGCCCGGTTTCTGCCTCATCAGCTCTCCCCGGCTTCCCGCAGCCCAGCTTCCGGCCTAGCGGTTCAAACTGGCCAACAGTTGCCCACCACCTCAGCCCCCAACTTTTCCACTCCTCCAGCCCTTCTACCCCTATAAAACAACCCTGCCCCTCTGAGCGGCGCGGCCATTTTTCCTTTTCGTCCCGGCTGGCACGCCCGGAGGCTCTTTCCTCTCAATAAAGCCTGAACTTAAGGAACTTTCTCCTAGCCTGCGGTCCGGTTTTTTCCCGAACGAGCTCAGTCCTCCCGCAGAGGGTAGGTCGGACAAATTACGTTATTAGATTTGCTAATAATAAATATATTTTGATGCTTACATTTCTAGGATAAACCTAACTAGGTCATTTTTTGTTTAATACATTACTAAAGTGTGCCATTATTTTGTTTAGGATTTTTGCATCTAAAATCATGAATAAACTTGACCCTTTATTTTTCTTTTTCATTCTGGCTTTGGAATCAAGGTCACCACTAGCCTTGTAAAATGATTTGAGGGAGGGCCGGGTGCAATGGCTCACGCCTGTAATTCCAGCACTTTGGGAGGCCAAGGCAGGCGGATCACAACATCAGGAGATCAAGACCATTTTGGCCAACATGGTGAAACCTTGTCTCTACTAAAAAATACAAAAAAAATTAGCCAGGCATGGTGGCACGTGCCTGTAGTCCCAGCTACTTGGGAGACTGAGGCAGGGTATCACTTGAACCTGCGAGGCCGAGGTTGCAGTGAGCCAAGATCACACCACTGCACTCCAGCCTGGGTGACAGAGTGAGAATCCATCTCAAAAAAAAAAAAATGATTTCAGGGGATGTTATCTGTTTTTCTAGTCTCTGAAAGGATTTTTGTAAAATTAGAATTGTCAGTTTGTTTGTTTTTAATTGAGATGGGGTCTCAGCCCAGGCTGGTCTTGAACTCCTGGCCTCAAATGATTCTCCTGCCCTGGCTTCCCAAAGTGGTGGGATTACGGGTGTGAACCACCATTCCCGGCCTAGAGTTGTCATTCCTTTGAACGTTTAGTAGAGCTGTTTTTATAGGTTGATTTTAATCTACTAATTCAGTCTCTTCAATTGTCACAGATTTGTTTGGCTTTCTTTTTCTTTACAAGTGAGTTTTATAAGTTTTATTTTCCTAGAAACATGTTTATTTCATGGAAGCTTTCAAACTGTTAGCATAAAGTTGTTTGTAGTATTTGCTTATTTTATTAATCTGTTGTATTTGTAATTACATCCCTTTTTCATAATCCATATTGTTTATACAACCTCTTTCTGTCTTAAAGTTACAAGGTTGTCTATTTTATTTGTCTATTGAAAAATACAAGTTTGGGCTTGGTTGAGCATCTCTACTGTGTTTTTCTTTATGATTTCATTAATGTGTGCTCTTTATTATCTTCTTGTACCTTGTTTTCCTAACTACTTAAATTACGGTCATTTGTTTGTGGGCATGACATCAGTATCTATCAAAATATAAGTGGGCATCTAGTCCATTCCTGCTGCTATAACAAAATATCTTAGACTGGGTAATTATGAATAACAAAAATTTATTTTCCACAGTTCTGAAGACTGGGAAGTCAGTCCACTACTGAAGACCTTTTTGGTGTCGGGGGAGGGTTTGCTCTTTGCTTCCAAGATGGTGCCTTATTGGTGAGTGCTCACGTAGCAGAAGGCAAAAGGGACTGGGTACCCTCTTCAATCTCTCTGTAAAAGCACTAATCCCATTCGTGAGGGCAGTGTGCTCATGATTAATCACTTCCCCCTGAAAGCTCCATCTCTTAATACTATTACATTGGGTATGGTTTCCAACATAATGAATTGCAGAGGGACACACGTATTCAAATCATAGCAGTGGGCATTCTATTAGGCCCCACAATTCCACTTTAGTTCTGTATTCTTTATTAATATTAGAAACAGTTTAAAAAGATATATGTATAAGGTTGGAGGTCAGGTGCAGTGACTCTCGCCTGTAATCCCAGCACTTTGGGAGGCCGAGGCAGGAGGATTGCTTGAGTCCAGAAGTTCAAGACCAGACCAGCCTAGGCAACATAGTGCCATCTCTATTTTTTGTAAATATGGGCTTTGCAACATTATTTATAACTAGAAACAATTAGAAATAACCTGCATGTGAAGACACAGTCACACAATGGAATGCCGTTCAGCTTTAAAAGGAATAAGACAAATCTAGTATCTGTTGACTTGAAAAGATCTCCATCATATAATCTTAAGGGGGAAGAGATACAATGAAGAAAAATAGGTAAAGAATGGCAACATTTTTGTTTTTAAAATTGCATATGTTCATATATTTTCATGCCCATTTGTAGTGCCACTGGATGCAGTCATAGCCATTTAGGCTTGAGGAGCCACTGCTAAGTCCATCCAGAGGTGAGATCCTTGAAAGCAGGGGAAGCCTCATCTCCAAGCACATAGGTGCACCCTATCGCCATAGACAGCCTCCAATCATAACCTCAGGGCATCACTTCCACCCCTTACAAGTCCTAAGACTGGTTTAGGTGAGAAGTTCTGAGATGACAGGGTGGGGAGAAGGCTTGGGGCTCTGCAGGCCTTGGGAAGCATAATGACATCCCCAACCCACGTCCTATCCCACCCTTTCAAGGCCATTGGTTGTGAGTTATTCATACTTCTCCCTTCCTCGGGGAGGTTTGATGCTGCTCAACATTCCTTGTGCTCCCCAAAAGTGCCTGGCACCCATTGCTGGCCTCCCAGACACCCAGTCTGATTGACTTCTTCCTCTTCCTGGGTGGGCTTCTGTATCTCTTTGCTGCCCTCAAAGTATGTGAGGTCCCAGGTTAAACACAAATGCAGTGTCTGTAAAAAATCCCATGCATCAGCCGGGCGTGGTGGCTCATGCCTGTAATCCCAGCACTTTGGGAGGCTGAGGCAGCAGGGGGATCACAAGGTCAGGAGATTGAGACCATCCTGGCCAACATGGTGAAACTCTGTCTCTACTAAAAGTACAAAAATTAGCTGGGTGTGGTGGTGCATGCTTGTAATCCCAGTAACTCAGGAGGTGAGGCATAAGAATCTCTTGAACCCAGGAGGTGGAGGTTGCAGTGAGCCAAGATGGTACCATTGCACTCCAGCCTGGCAACAGAACAAGACTCCCTCTCAAAAAAAAAAAAAGAAAGAAAAAGAAAATCCCATGCAACTTGAAGGAAATGCCATCCCCAGTAAAATTCTTCTACTTTTCCACATAGCTTTGTAAAAGTTATACTTTTCCTCTCCCCAGTCCCTAATTTCCCCAAAATATATGTCAAAGGGAGAAGACATGACTTGGCAAGCCAGATGTCCCCATTGCTTAGCATCTCAGAGAAGAAAGTTACAAGAGGTCTGCCTTTGTTTACCCCACCATCAAACCTCCAGTTCTGACCATGAGGTTTCTGAAGGAGCACTTCTGGCGGTGAGGCACTGGATAGTGACAAGCTTAAGCCTAGAAACTGTCATGGGCGACACAGTTTAAGGAAGACTTGTGGGTAATGGGGAAGCATGGCATGACAGCTGTTACTTCCTAGGGAAGCCATCATTCATAAAACAGCCTGTCTTACTCTTCAGTTCTCCAAAGGCACAAAGGAGGACAAAGTGCAGCAAATTCCAAACAGACAACATCAGCTCAGTAGACATAACTGTTTACATAACAGAATGGAGAGCCTGGTGAAGAAGGGGCCAGTCCACCACGGTGAGGGTTCCAAGAGGGAGACTGGAGAGGGAATGCCTGCAGCAGGTGAGAGGTTGAAATGGATAAGCCCAAAGCCCCATGCTGCAGACATTGCAAATTGATGACATGCATGTCATTTGAAGAAAATGGACGTATTTTCTTTACTAGTCCAGTGTTTGCCTACAAAGTGTTTTTCTGCTTCTTAGTATTACCATTGTGTCAATAAAACCTGCATTTTGAAGTTCTCTTCTAAAACAAAACAGAGCTTTATACGGATATATGTCCTTCAATTCACACAGCCTCCAGCACTCCCTATTAAGACCCATCTTCCAAGTATCAATTGACATTTGTTATTGTGCCTGCACTGTAGAGCTGATTTTCCCTTACACTCAGCCCACTTAACCGGTATATATTATTACCTGTGTTCTCTCTCTAGGCATTTGAGTGAAGGGCTTTTGTTGCATTCTGTGGTCTCAACCTTCATTTGAAACAGTGGTAGAGAGTCATGTTCACCTCACTTCTCCCCCCTGCCCTGTGCCTTCTGTCACTGCTGCGAGCTGCTCTGAGATTTGTAAACAGCACAGGAAGTCAACAAAAGGCGCAGCTCTGCAGCAAGACCCCCGGGACCTCAAGGGAAGTGAGCAAGGCAGCTCCTTGAACTTGCCGCTGGCAGATGACGAAGCCACACCACCTCTTCAGGCCAATAGACATTTCACATTTTGAAAGGGACATTATTTCTTGTTGAAGGAACATTACTATCTGGTTGACTCCCATCTAGGAGAGCACAGAGACTCCTGTTACTTAATGAAACCAGAAACAGGCAGAATGTGCACCAGGCAGAAAAACTAGCTTGTGTGCTATCCTGGAATAAAAATAAATGAGTTTGAACTAGCCTGGAATAAGAATAAGAGTTTGAGCCACACCTGAATCAAATGAATGTTGGGAGTTCCTAGAATTCATAATATTGTTAGCAACTGACATTTGTTAAATGCTTTCTGTGCTAAACACTTGCCACGGTTTATCTTACATACTCACATAATAACACTATGGGTAGGTGCTGTAATTAACAAAGAAACTCAGGCACGGAAAGGTTAACTCCAAGGTCATACCTCTAGTGAGTGATGGAGCCAGAATTCAAATCCAAGTGACCTGACACCAACAACATAAGAAAATATATGAAAATACTGCCAAGATTCGATACCTAATTTCCCATGGAAATTTCTTTTCTCTATCCATTAAATGACTTTGCTACATTTCTTGCCAAGCATAGTTTTTCATTTCTCTGGGTTATAAACTTATCAAAATTAAAAAACATACCCCATGTTGTTCCATTCTTAAAATATACAATAACTTTAAAAGAAAGTTTATCTGGAACTGAAGTTCCTTCTGCAGAATGTTTCACATTCAGAATTTGAAATGGAATATAAAATAGAAGAATGTTCAATGTCTGCAGTGTTGGGTATTTTGTTCAAGGTTCTGTACCTAAATGCTGTGCTTGGCATGCGGAACTGAATTTCCATTACGTTCAGTCAAGCAAGATTTGACTGACGGAGAGGTCATTTATTACAATGATCCTGCCAAGTAGCTTGGGAGCCCATTTTGGCCTCTGAGATCACATTATATTACAAGGTATTAATGCAAAACTAAACTTTCTTTCTCTTTCCTCTAGTTTCTAATAATCACTGTCTGAATCAATATTTATAGAAAAACTATCAGCAAGAAATCCCATTTGCAAATGACTTATAGTTTTAAGTGAACCTAATTTCTTTAAAACACATGTATTTGAAAATCTTATGGGTCAAATAAACATAAATAATGCTAATAATTAGTAATGATATTATCCAAAAAAATAGATATGTGAGGAAGTATCTGATGTTTTCCTAACAAGAAAACCTAAAATTTTTAACATATTTTCAATAAACTGTAGAACCAAATTCAGGTCCTTCATTAGTAAAAGAACTAAAATAGGCCAGGTGCTGTGGCTCGCGCCTGTAATCCCAGCAATTTGGGCAGGGTGGGGAATCACCTGAGGTGGGGAGTTCACCTGACCAGCATGGAGAAACCCCGTCTCTAATATATATATATATATATAATTAGCCAGGTGTGGTGGCGCGTGCCTGTAATCCCAGCTATTCCGGAGGCTGAGGCAGGAGAATCGCTTGACCCCAGGAGGTGGACATTGCAGTGAGCTGAGATTGTACCATTGCACTCCAGCCTGGGCAACAAGAGCGAAACTCCGTCTCAAAGAAAAAAAAAAACATAAAAAACTAAAACCTAAAATTATCATGTTATAGGAGGAGAAAAAAATTGACATGGAGGACAACTCAGAATAGTTTGAAGTATACTGCTTTATTAGTGCATATAATAAACTTATACTGAACACAAATACATGACTTTGCTGATAGAAAATCAATTTCTCATGCCTTCAGCAAACGAATGGGCTAGACGAACATTTAAAATATGCTGAATTTCAGGGTGTCAACTTAGTAACCTGTTTTGGGGAGACAGGGAGTAGTGCTTGGTGCCTTTTTTAAAAGTCCTTGACAAAAAGACTTTGAGAACACCAAGTAGTGTCCCGGAGGGCAGGTCCCACAAAGGCCACAAGATGTCGCTTTCTGACAGCCTGTTGCTTGCAGCTACTCATACCACAGCAGAGAGAAGAGAGGTTGAAAGGTTCATCATATTTTTCTGTAATAACCAGAAGGGCATCTGTTAGGATATACAATAGTTGATGCATCTAGATCAACAGGGATTGTCTTATAATATCCCTAAACTTAAAATGTAAATCTTTTTTTTCCTTCATTTTGTTTTCCCCTGGAGCAATCCTGAGTATGTTGGTGCTGATGCGGATATGGGACACCAAACTAAAATTTTTCCATCATTATTTTCAGTCTTCACAAAGACATCCAGCGGGATGCCCTGAGTAGTATTATAATGCCCGTTTTACAGATGAGAAAGCCAAGGCCCCTAAAAATTGTAATTGGCAAATGAAAATTCCAGTGGCCAGGTTTCTTGACAACCAACACCCCAGCTGAGGTTTATGCATTCTGCCCCTCTCCCCAGCCCTCACAGGGAGGTGGTTGAGGGCAGGCTTTGACTTTTTTGCTTTTTTGAAATTGATTTAAAATATTTTATACTAAACTGTCTGATATGAACTCATATTTATTTATGTTTATAGAACAAGTCTTCAGAGAAATTTCGTGGGTGCTCTAAGCCACTCTGGGCCGTGTCTGGAAGGGGTTTCCAAAGGAAGCTCACTTCATTGTTTAGGGTGTGTATTAGTTTGCTAAGGCTGCCATAACAAGGAACAGATCGGGTGGCTCCAACGACAGAAATGTGTTTTCTTATGCTTCTGGAGGCTGGAAGTCCAAGACCAAGATGTCAGCAGAGCTGGTTTCTTCTGAAGCCCCCTCCTTTCCTTGTAGATGGCAGTCTTCTCTCTGTCCTCATGTGGGCTTTCTCCTGTGTGTCTGTGTCCCAATCTCTTCTTCTTATAAGGACACTAATCAGACTGCATTGGGGCCTATCATTATAAACCTACTTTACCTTAATTACCTTTTAACAGGCCCCATCTCCAAATATAGTCACATTCTAAGGTACTGGGTAGGACTTTATTTATTTATTTATTTACAGAATCTTGCTCTGTTGCCCAGGCTGGAGTGCAGTGGCATGATCTCAGCGCACTGTAGCCTTTGCCTCCTGGGTTTAAGCAAGTTTCCTGCTTCAGCCACCCAAGTAGCTGGGATTACAGGAGCATGCCACCCAGCTAATATTTGTGTTTTTAGTAGAGACGGGTTTCACCATATTGGCGAGGCTAATCTCCAACTCCTAAACTCAAGGTATCCACCTACCTCCTCCTCTTAAAGTGCTGGAATTACAGGCGTGAGCCACAGTGCCCAGTTTCAGGAATTAACAAATGAATTTAGAGAGACACTATTCCCTCCATAACAGGGTGGAAACGTTGAGAAGCCTGCATTATCCCTTCCAACTTTTTCCTTCCATCATTTGAGAATGATGAGTTCGATCTGTGTCCTTAATCTATAGCACCAGAGAGTTTAACACTGTGTCTTTCTTTCTCTAAGAAAGCTTCTCAGTTAATCTGCTGTTTATATGTGACTCCTTCATTGTTTTTTATGGAAGAGGAGCTGGGAGAAATGATTTCTGATCTCCATTCTTGAGGGAAGGAGCGATATTCAACTTTAAAACAACTTAAATACAGGAACAGATGTATACTTATGATTACATTTTTTTTTCCTTAAAAAAGAAGGAAATCCTGCCTATTTGGGGCAACATGGATGAACCTAGAGGACATTATGCTAAGTGAAATGAGCCAGACACACAAGGGCAAATGTCCTATGATACCATTTATGCGAGCAATCTCAAATAGCTGAACTCAGAGAAGCAGAGTAGAACGGTGGTTGCAGGGGGCTGGGGAGGGGAACATGGGGAGGTGTTGGTCAAAGGATATGGTTTCAGTGATGCAGGATGCACAAGTCCCAGAGATCCACTGCCCAGCATGCTGTCTATAGTTTGTAATACCATGGCGTATACTTTAAAATGTGCTGAGTCAATCTCATGTTATCACAAAATAAAGATAATAACAAACAGTGATAGGAAACTTTTGGAGGTGATATTTATGTTAATAGCATTAATTGTGGTGATGGTTTCACTCATTAAGGTGCATACTTAAATATGTACAAATTTCTGTTTATCAATCCCATCTCAATAATTTTATTTCTTTTAAAGAAACTCTGGGCCAGGCACAGTGGCTCATGCCTGTAAACCTAGCACTTTGGAAAACGAAGGCAGGTGGATCCCATGTGGTCAGGAGTTTGAGACCAGCCTGGCCAACACAGTGAACCCCATCTCTACTAAAAATACAAAAATTAGCCAGGTGTGGTAGCAGGCACCTGTAATCCAAACTACTTCGGAGACTAAGGTAGTAGAATAATTTGAACCCGGAAGGTGGAGGTTGCAGTGAGCCGAGATCTTGCCACTGCACTCCAGCCTGGGCAACACATACTCCATATCAAAAAAAAAAGAAAGAAAGAAAAGGAAAGAAACTGGCTGGGCGCAGTGGCTCACCTGTTATCCCAGCACTTTGGGAGGCTGAGGCTGGCAGATCACTTGAGCCCAGGAGTTTGAGACCAGGTTGGGCAATATGGCAAAACCTTGTCTCTACTAAAAATACGTGGTGGCAGGCGCCTCCTAGCTACTCAGGAGGCTGAAGTGGGAGGATCACCTGAGCCTGGGAGACCAAGGCTGTGGTGAGCCATGATCATGTCACTGCACTCCAGCCTGGTAACATAGTGAGACTCTGTCTCAAAAAATAAATAAAAATAAAATAAACTTTATACTGATTAACCAGTAATTCCTCATTCCTCCCTCCACCAGCCCCTGGTAACCTCTATTATACTTTCTGTCTCTATGAATTTGCCTTCTAGGTACCGCATACAAATGGTATCATATAGTCATCCTTTTGTCTGGCTTATTTTGCTTGGCGTAGTGCCTTTTAAGTTCATCCATGTTAGAATCTCATTCTTTAAAAGGCTGAGTATTATCCAATTGCATATGTCTTACAGCTTCACTTTTTATATGTAATTCCCTGATCTACCGAAACTCTATTTTGATGAATGGGGCTATGGACTGAATGTTGGTGTTGCACTCAAAATTCATATGTTGGAACCTAAAACCCAATGTGATAGTATTAAGAGGTAGAGGCTGTAGGAGGTGATGAGGTCTCTAGGGTGGAGCGCTGATGAATGAGATCAGTGCCTTAGTAAACGAGGCTTGAGGGTATCTGTTTGCCCCTTCCACTGTGTGGGGAGGCAGCGAGAAGGCGCCATCTTTGAAGCAGAGAGCAGCCCTCACCAGACACTGAATCTGCTGGCACCTGGACCTTAGACTTCCCAGCCTCCAGAACTGTGAGAAGTTTCTGTTGCTTATAGAATACCCAGCCTAAGGTGTTTTGTTATAGCAGGCTGAATAGACTAAGACAGAAGGTAGAAGATAAATATATACATTTAACTAAATACATCTATTTTTGTTTTTCAGAACTTTGTACTTTGCTCTATTGATGTGCCTGTCCGTGTGCCAAAAACACTGAATTCTGTTGCTCATGTAATTCTATTCACTTTCTTTCTAGCACTTAGGAGGCTCTGGAGGTGACCGTGTTCATTTACTTCTTTATCTGCCTGTTACCTACCTCCTTTGACTATAATGAAGCTCAGTGTGAGCTGTGACCTTGTCCCACTCATTACTCTATCCCTAACATTTTACATGGTGTCTGATGGAAGGTACTCACTCCATACTGGTTGGCTGAATTAATAATGTAAATGTCTGGTAGGTTAAATCCTTTCTAGTTGCTCTTTTTCTCCAAATGTTGGCTACTCTGACTTGTTTACTGTTGAAAATGAACTTAAAACTGGGCACAGTGGCTCAGGCCTGTAATCCCAACACTTTGGGAGGTCGAGGTGGGAGGATCGTGTAAGCCCAGGGGTTCAAGACCAGTCTGGACAACATAGTGAGACCCCCATCTCTAAAAAAATTTTTTTTTTAATTAACCAGATTAGATGGCATGTGCCTATAGTCCTGGCTACTTGGGATGCTGAGGTGAGAGGACTGCTTGAGTTCAGGAGGTCAGGTTTGTAGTGAGCTGTGATTGCACCACTGCACTTCAGCCTGCCTGGGCAACAGAGCAAGACCCTGTCAGAAAGAAAAGAAAAGAAAAGAGAAAAGAAAAGAAAAGAAAGAAAAGAAAAGAGGAAAGGAAAGGGAAAGAGAAAGAAAGAAAGAAAGAAGAAAGAAGGGAGGGGGGGAGGGAGAGAGAAAAGAAAGAAAAAGAAAAAAGAAAGATGGAGAAAGAAGAAAGGAAGGAAGGAAAGGGAAAGGGGGAAGGCAGGAAGGAAAGAAAGAGAATGTAAAAATAATTTTAATAGCCTGAAAAAATTCTTATCAACTTCTCCAGGAGGTGGAGCTATCCAATTTAGCAATCCAATTCCAAAGAATAGTGTGTTGAAAGTAAAAACAGCAACTTTATAGCAAAGAAATCTGGCAAACATCGCCTTATCCAGGTGATGACGATTAACATTTCTTGTTACTAAAACCACCACGCCTAGCCTTAACATTCTTTTAAAATGAGAAAATTTAGGCCAGGTGCCGTGGCTCATGCCTGTAATCCCAGCACTTTAGGAGGCCAAGGTGGGTGGATCACCTGAGGTCAGGAGTTCAAGACTAACCTGGCCAACAAGGTGAAACTCTGTCTCTACTAAAAATACAAAAAATTAGCCGGTAATCTCAGCTATTTGAAGGCCAAGGCAAGAGAATCACTTGAACCTGGGAGGCAGAGAATACAGTGAGCCAAGATTGTGCCACTACACTCTAGCCTGGATGAGAGAACAAGACTCTGTCTCAAAATAAATAAATAAAATAAAATAAGATAAGAAAATTTAAACTACACCACTTAACAGTATAGGGACCATGTAGATATCACATACTCTGATGTTATGTGATGGGATAGACACTTCATCTCTGTGGTAGTCTCCCTCAAAATATAACCTCAGTGAAATCATGAGACAAACCCAAAATGAGAGTAATCTACAAAACACCTGACTAGTAGTCTTCAAACTGTCATGATCATGAAAAACAAGGAAAAACTGAAATATGTCACAGCACAGAGGGGACTAAGGAGATGTGACGACTAATTGTGGGAACTTGAATTGGATCTTGGAACAGAAAAAGGCAATTAGTAGAAAAACAGACAAAACCCAAATAAAGTCTGTAGTTTCATCAATAGTTTTGAACCAATGCTAGATGTTTATTTCTGGCAAACATACCAGGGTTATGCAAAATGTTAATATTAGGGGAAACTGGGTGTAGGGTCTACAGAAATTCTCCCATTGTCTTTGTAGCTTTTTCTAAATCTAAAACTATTCAAAAATTAAAAAAAAATTTTTTAAAGCCTATCAAGGCCAGACTTTGGGAGGCCTAGGTAGGTGGATCACTTGAGATCAGGAGTTCAAGACCAGCCTGGCCAACATGGTGAAACCCTATCTCTACTAAAAATACAAAAATTAGCTGAGAATGGTGCCAAGCACCTGTATTCCAAGCTGCTAGGGAGGCTGAGGCAGGAGAATAGCTTGAACCCAGAGGCAGAGATTGCAGTGAGCCGAGATCACTCCAGTGCACTCCAGCCTGAGTGACAGAGCAAGACTCTGTATCAAAAAAAAAAAAAAAAAACCCTTTCAAGAGTTTGATTGAAAAGGCATTAACTGTGTGGATTAATTTGAGGAATACGGCATCTTTACAATATTAAATCTTCCCACTCAGGGACATATTTGTTTTGTCTTATATTCTACTATAAAGCAATAAGGTATTCATTATGTAAGTCATTTAGGTAAGGGATGTTGTCACCTTTTTTCTCATTATATTTTCCATTTGCTGCTGAAGACATCGATACACATACACAGTTTTTAAAAATAGGCCACCACTTGAGTTTTTTGGTATATGTAATATATTTGTAATATAATTATTCTTTCAAATATTTATCATTGTCTAGCTAGAAAACCTAGAACAAATAATGTATGTTGTTTGTTTTATTAAGAGGCTTTAAAAATCAGGAATGGGTGTGGGATTTGATCAAATACCATTTTAGAAAATATTAGGATGCTTTTAATGTTTAAGCTACAAATGTAATTAAATTTTCTTGTTATTAAAACATCTTTGCATTCATAAATTAATCCCTTCTAGGTGTAGTATATAATTCCTTATAAAATGCTAAAATTTTACTTGATGACATTCTATTAATAATGGTAACATCCTTTTAAAATGAAAAAATTTAAACTATGCCATTTAACAGTATAGGAACTACCTGTGGCTAGAAGCTAAGAAGGATTTCTCTGTTAAAATGCTTGGACCCAGGACCTCCTCTGAGGTGGTTTATTCACAACTGCTTTATGCTATGGTTACTACATCTACAGGTGTTACTCTGAAGACAATGTTAGCTTTGTGGTCCAAGCAAAGTGCCCAATATTTTCAAACCCATTAGCAAAAAGCTATAATGGTGTTGTCCAGTGGCCTTTGTAATGGCCTTATCCTTGTCCTAATGTTGTATTCGCATGTACTTTCTGCATTTTTATTTCCTGCCTAAGTTTGCCAGTGATTCATTTCATGGCTCTTTTCCCAGTAATCTGATTTTGAATTTATTTGTCAATTATATGATTTTCTGTTATCCAAGTGGGTTTTTCAACTTTTATTTTATTAATTCCTCCCTCCTGGTTTCTTTTTTTTTTTTTTGAGTTCTCTTTACCCCTCCTCCACTAAGATTTTTGGTTGAATGCTTTTTATTTTCTTACTAAATAATACAAACATTTAAAGATATTAAATTTCCTCTGAGAACAACATTGGCCACATCCCATAATAGCTAACATTTACCAAGTGATTGCTAATGTTGCAGGTATGGTGGTAAGTGCTTCATAAGCTTTATGTAATCGTCACTTCAAGCCTATGAAGCAGGTATTATTACTATCATCATTTTACAGATGAGAAAACTGAAGGTTGGAGAAGTCAAATAACTTATCCAAGGTCAGAGATAACTTATCCATTGGCTGTGCTTAGTCACTCAGCACTGAGTGACTTAAGGCTAAGCGGGGAGGATTGTTTGAATCTGCAACCTTGACCTCATGGACTCAATCCTTTCACCATGTTGTATTATTACAGACAATAACTGTACATGTCAAAATTCAGCACTGAGTGCTTAATTCTAACACTGTCTAAAGACAGTTTTTTGCTCTTGTTGCTGAGGCTGGAGTGCAACGGCACAATCTCGGCTCACTGCAACCTCTGCCTCGCGGGTTCAAGCGATACTCCTGCCTCAGCCTCCAGAGTAGCTAGAATAGTAGGCGTGCTACCACACCCAGCTAAATTTAGAGTCCGGTTATATGGACTCTAAGCAGAGTCCATATAACTCCAGTGACTAAGTACTCAGTGCTGAATTTTGATATGTACACTTATTGTCTTCCACTCTCCCCCAGTGAAACAGCTTATAATGGCAGCTTCTATATCTCCTTTTACCCAATAGTTTTAAAGGAAATTTGCTGTTTTTATTTCCAGTGGATTAGATTATTTGGTTGTTTACTTTTATGCATTATTTTCAAATTTTCATGCATTGTGGCCAAAGTACTTGCACAAATTCTGCTTTTTGACTTGGAACATAAAATAAAAAGACCAGATATTCTTCGGTACTTAATTAAGTCAATCTTATTATGGCATTTGAGTCTCTGTATCTTTATTTTTTGTTATTTTCTAGCAAATCTTACAAAGACTAAAAGGATGTGTTAAAATCTCCCATTAGGTTGAGGCAGGAGAATTGCTTGAACCCAGAAGGCGGGGGTTGCAGTGAGCTGAGACCGTGCCCCATTGTACTCCAGTCTGGGTAACAACAGCAAAACTCCATCTCAAAAAAAAAAAAAAAAAAAAAAAATCTCCCATTGCAGTCTTGTAGTATTTCCCAGTTTCAATAGTATGAACTCTACTATATAATTTACCATCCTCTTTGTGCCTTAATACTTTCTGCCTTGAGGTGTACTTTATTGGTCTTTAATTACAGTTAACATTTATTAAGTATTATGTCCCATGGCCCGGGCATGGTGGCTCATGCCTGTAATTCCAGCATTTGGGGAGGCCTAGATGGGTGGATCACCTGAGGTCAGGAGTTCGAGACCAACCTGACCAACATGGTGAAACTCTGTCTCTACTAAAAATACAAAAATTGGGCTGGGAGCCGTGGCTCATGCCTGTAATCCCAGCACTTTAGGAGGCCAAGGTGGACGGATCACGAGGTCAAGAGATGGAGACCATTCTGGCCAACATGGTGAAACCCTGTCTTTACTAAAAATACAAAATTTAGCTGGGTGTGGTAGCACACCTACTATTCCAGCTACTCTGGAGGCTGAGGCAGGAGTATCGCTTGAACCCGCGAGGCAGAGGTTGCAGTGAGCCGAGATTGTGCCGTTGCACTCTAGCCTGGGCAACAAGAGCAAAAAACTGTCTCAAAAAAAAAAAAAAAAGAACAGAAAAGGAAGAGTTTGTCTCACATTTTGTGCTAAGAGGTTCACACGTGTTATTTTATTTAATTATCAAAGCAACTCTAAGGGTAGACAGGTGTGGATCCAGGTTTTGTGGGTATTGGAATTAAACAGTATGGAGGGCCTTCGGATAAAAAAAATTTACAAAATGATGAACACGAAGTTAGGTACGACGATGTTTATTTAGAATGAGAAAATAAATTATAACAAATGAAGAGCTCTCTGTCATTTAGGAGAAATGCTTCCTGGCTGCAACTTCCACCTGTTAGACTACAAATCCCAGCGACCCATTCAAGTGAATATCAATTTCATTATCTTCACCGTAAAGTTGTCTGGCGGCGGGTTGGGGGTGGGTGGGAAGAAGTGTTATTATGTCCATTTTTAGAATGAGTAAATCACTCAATATTGCATAGTGGGAATCTGAAAATTATGCAAACAGAGCCCTCTCCTTTACCCCCAACCAGCTTCTCTTCAGTATCACTGAGTGTGCTCGAGGGTGAGGGGAAGACGCTGAAGTAAGAGGAGGAGCTGAACAAAGAAAGGGCAAGAGAAAGACGGAATGAAGGCCCTAAACAGAGCTGGACGAAATTGGGATCCGCAGCCCCAATGCAGAAATGGCCTTAGCCAGGAGGGAAAGGGAGAAGTTTAAGGGGAGACAGGTAAAATGAGGCAGCAGTTGAACGAGTTAGTCAAACCCTAAATTCTCTATTTACAAAACGGCCAGGCGCGGTGGCTCTCGCCTTTAATTCCAGCACTTTGGGAGGCCGAGGCAGGAGAATCGCTTGAGGCCAGGAGTTCAAGACCCCCGTCTCCGAAAAAAAAAAAAAAAAAAATTAAAACAGCCGGGTGTGGTGTTGCGCAGCTGTGGTCCCAGCTACCTGGGAGACTGAGGAGGGGGATGGCTTGAGCCGGCGCAGTGAGCTCTGATCGCGCCACCGCACTCCAGCCTGGGTGACAGAGCCACACTGTCTCTGAAAATGATAGAAATAACAAGATATAAATAAACAACTTTATTTGTACTGCACCCAACTATGCCCCAGGAGTGGCACTGGGTTTCCGCAGCGCAGCGGTCGCGCCTGGGTGTCCCAAGCAAAACGACCAGCGCTGTCAGGAGGTGAATGGGAGCCAGGAAAGACTGCTGGGGAGGCCACCGCGGTCAGGTGAGGGACAAGAGGGCCGTTCGCTGCGTCACTGAGGGGGCTGAAGGAACACCGGGAGAAGAGGGGCAGACAGAGCTACGGAGCAGCGGGGCCGGGGTGGCGCCGGAAAAGGGCCCTCCAGCGGCGTTCCTTTCAGCCAATGGCCGCGTGATGCGCCGTCAGACGGTGCCCTGCGCGGCTCAGGGAGAGAACGAGCGGCCCATCCGGTGCAAGAAAGCACCATCTTTCTAGGTGACTATGCGAACTACCAGGAAAGTGTACTCAGGGACAGGCTTCTGTGCCCGCGATTAACGTAACCAGGTCTTTAACCTGAAGCCAGACAGCACGGCTGCCCGCAGTAAAGATGGCTGACAGGCGCGGAGAAAAAAGCCGGAAGCAGCCGGGCCGTGGGGGGAGTCAACACAGGGCTGCGGGGCGTGGCCAGCCGCCTTTCGAGGTGCATGCGCGGCTGCCAGTCCCTACTCTGTGGCGTTCTGGGGGCGGGTCCGCAGCCGGCTCCGTCCCCGCCCACTTGTCTCCCTTTGTACGGTGCCCACGGAGTCTCCGAAATTTGTCCCTGGTGGTCCCGCGGATCCCTCGTCCTTCCGCGGTCTCCGGAGGGCAGCGATGGAGGGCGCCGGGGAGAACGCCTCTGAGTCCAGCTCCTTCGCCCCCGGGTCCGAAGAGTCTGCCAGGGACCCACAGGTGCTGCCTCTGGAGGAAGAATTGGGGGGCTGCGCCCGGTCCTTGGAGGCGGTCCCCAAGAAACTCTGTGGGTATTTAAGTAAGTTCGGCGGCAAAGGGCCCATTCGGGGCTGGAAATCCCGGTGGTTTTTCTACGACGAAAGGAAATGTCAGCTGTATTACTCGCGGACCGCGCAGGATGCTAATCCCTTGGACAGCATCGACCTCTCCAGTGCAGTGTTTAACTGCAAGGCGGACACTGAGGAGGGGATCTTCGAAATCGAGACTCCCAGCCGGGTTATTACCTTGAAGGTAAGTTCCTGGAAGGACTTTCTCCTTCCCAGCCGCGTGAGGTTCCCTTTTCTCAGGGCACGGCTGGGTGCGATTGTGGTGGACACAGTGAATTGACTGGAACTGTCGTCACCGAAGTGTTCTAAGAAGTTTGTGCTTTCCGAAGTGCATTCACACCTATTTCCTAATTGGATTCCCACAAGGCAGGGAGGACAGACCCATTTTACGGATCAAGAAGCTGAGTCAGAGGGAGATGAAGGGACTGGCCCGAGGTCGTGCATCTAGAGAGTGAAGTAGCTTGGAATTCCGTAGTCTTTCTATCTCTCAGTGCTGAATCAAAACTTTTACTTTTGGGTGTGCCTGACGGTGCAGTTACCTTAACGTTCTTACCTGGGACCTAAGTAAGTCAAAATATGGTATTTGCAATCCTCTGTCAATGCCAGGATTCTGATATCCTTTTCTTGATGTTTTGGCCAAGGGCAGTGAATGCTGAGAAGAGATTGGCAGGGATTAGGAAGATAAACACAGGTTTCGCTGATCAGCCTAGATTGTTCAACTCGGCATGTCTAAACCTGTTTTCCTATCAGCCACAAGGAGTAGGTTTTGTTTTATCATCATGTTTAATTGAGAAAGCCTAAAGCAGTAGAAAAGCCACATTCTTTGAGATCAGACGGGCTTGGATTCAAATTGTATATTTGCTACCTAAGCTGTGTGACCCTAGACAAGTTACTTAGCCTCTCAGAACCTAGGTGGTTTGTAAGCATTTGACACATCACAGGCATGTACAAATTGTTGAATTAATTTCATCACCTAGAATACAGCCTGGTACCTAGTGGGGTACTTAATAATTTTTTGTTGAATAAACATACATACACACACAAGATGATGGAACCAAGTCAGAATGCTCATGTCAAGAGGAAGTGTCCCATCACTTAATTGGAAAGACAGATCTGGGCTAAGTGTTCTATGGGCATCAGAGAGGAATGTGCCAGGAGATAGCCTTTCCCACCCCACCCCATCTTTCCACCCCTCCAACCCCACCTCCAGCTAAGTGGGTATGGATGCCCTCGGATTCAGTTCCCCTTTACTGGCTGGGCTTGGCTGGTGACCAGGCTGGGGGACTTTGTTAAAATAATGAAACTCAGGAATCCCTGGCCAGGGGAGGCATTTTCAAGGGCATGTGGTTCCTGGGTCTGTATGTCTCTTCCACAGGTTGACTGCTGTATACAAGGTCTCCAACACATGGTCTTTATAATACTATTCAATCGGTCCTGGCTCTGCGCTAGGCTCTGGGATGTGGAGCTAAAGCACCCCTGTCCCTAGTTCTCAAACAGCTTAAAATCTGGTGGGAGAGACTGACAGAGAAACTGGCATGCACCCTAAGATGTTCTGTAGAGACACTGCAATAAGTCTGCAAGAAGGAGTTGTCAGTTCCGCTGAATAGGAGATAGCCAGAAAGGCATCTGGAGGAGGAACACGCCCGAAGCTTGAAAGAAGAAATAGGTGTTTGGCAAGCAGACAACAGGTAGGAAAGTATTCCAGGCCAAGAGAGCACTGTGGGCAAATGTAGGAAACCATGATACAGCCCTGAGTGTCCAGGCAAATCGCACAAACCAGAAAGAGAGGCCCAAAGGATACAGTTGAAGAGCAGACCGGAGGGTGGGGCATTGGCGAGTTAGGCCAAGTAGCAAAAACCCAGACTGGCTATTAGGTAGAGAAGAAACCAGGGGAATGGCAAGGCTGATAATCAGGAGAGAGTGATAGCTGAACCAGAGCTGTGGCTGTGGGGAGGGGGACAATGGAGGTGGCTCAGGATAGTAGAGAAGTAGAATAGGGGAGATGTCAGGAGTGGCTGGGGTAACTGGCTGACTGCCTGGTTGGATCAGTCACTGACAGGAGGGAACTCAGGATGAGGAGCCATGGAGCATCCAGGTGCATGTCCCCTGCAGGAGACTCTCAAGTTCCAAAAGGACAGGGACCATGGGTGTTGCCTCACCCCTGTATTCAGCGCCTAGCACTATCTCTGACACATACCTTAGTGCTCAGTGTACCTTGGTCAAATGAATTAATAAAATGGGGTATTTGGGTTTGGCTGGGGCTCATCAGTGTTAAGGTCATGGTGAAGACCTGGGAGGCACTGCGGTCTCTCTGGGAGAGTGTGTGGGAAGATAACACTGGTGGGCATCATGTATCTTACTGATACCTGCATGAGAGCCTGAAGGTCTCTTTCACAGTCACCCCCGGCATAGTGCACACCAGTGAACCCCTGCAACAGGGAGCTTGCCACTGTTGCCATGTAGCCTGCTGCTGTTCTCATGAGGCCTTGATTGCAGGCAGCTCTGTGAGATTCCCCATCCATGCCCGTGAGCTGTCCATCTTCTGCAGCCCACCTCAACTGATCTGAGGCCTTCTTTATGAAACCACCAATCTCCTGGCCATAAAATTCAACTTCTAGACCAGGGTTCTGGTCTGCAAGTAGGAGGTCTGGGTTCTGGGACCAGCTCTACCACCACATGCCTGGGTGACTTCAGCTCCCTAGTTTCTCCATCTATAGAAAGGGCTGCTGCTCACTCCTGCCTTGCCTCCCTCCTAGAGAATCCAGGGAGTTATTGGATGTGAAAGCGTGTGATTGAACCAGCCAGTGCTGGGAGACTTATGACCAGCATTTACCATGAACTTGTTTGGAGGGCCAGAGCACCTGGAAGGTGCCACCATTCATATTCATATTCATGATAGTCCATCCATTCATATTCATGATACCAGTCCATCCCCAAGGAAGAAGGATTAATCCCATTCCACAAAAGGCAGCAAAGACTTGGAGATGTCACATGGGTGAGATACCATCTCACCTGGGAGATGATGATGGTACCAGGACCCCATCCAAATCAGAATTCAGTACACCTCCCCTCTCTCATAGCATCTCCAAATTCCTCTCTCAAAGTGAGCAGTTTGAGCACCTACTGTGTGTCAGATACTGTGTGATACTCTTGTCTCATTGCATCCTCATTGTCCTAGGCAATGAGTGTTATTGTCGCCATAGTACAGATGAGGAAACTGAGGCCCAGAGAAGCTAAGGATTTGAGTGGGAGACCAGAGCCTGATGATTTTCTGTGGCCAGGAAGCATGTGGTATTTCAGAGACAGGGACATACCTACAGTGACCTTTTTTTTCTGGGAAAGAGAGCGTTCCTAAGCCCCCCACGACCTTCCCCTTTTCCCACACCCAGTGCCACCCTGCAGGCACAGGGCCTTGCCAACTAATCCTTGTGCTTCTCAGGCCGCCACCAAGCAAGTGATGCTGTACTGGCTGCAGCAGCTGCAGATGAAGCGCTGGGAGTTCCACAACAGCCTGCCGCCACCTCCCGCCGCCCCTGACGCCGCCCTGGCTGGGAATGGGCCCACCCTGCACCTCGAGCTAGGTACCCAATAGGCTGCCCGCCTGCCCACACACCCAGGGCTCTGGCGATTAAGCCTTTACCTTCCTGCTGGGAATGAGAGGGAGGAGCTCTCAGTTAAGGAAGCAGAGAGCCAGGAATCTGACTCAAGATTAGTTAGGGCAAGAACTGGGGCTGAGGCCAGGTCGCCTGGGTTCAGACCCTAGTCCTCTATGATTTTAGGCAAGTTGTTTAACCTTTCTGAGCTTGTTTCCTTCCCCATAAGATGAGGTTTATAAATGATTCCTGCTTCTTAGGGATCTTATGAGGATTAAATGAATTTATACACCTAAAATGGTTAGAACAATGCCTGCACATGGTCAGAGCCCAATACGTGTTAGCTACTATTATGATGACCAGTATGGAAGGCCTCAAGGAATCAAAGTTTCAGAGTTGCCGTGAGGAGGGTTAATGAGAAAATGCAGCGTTGTAGATTTGTGTTGTGAGTTGGGTAGATCAGTGATCTTTATCGCTGGTGTTTCCATAAGATAGGATCCTTTCCCCCTAGATGACTCACAAATGAAGTTTCCTGATCCCAAATCCTGGATCCTCCCAACGTGGAGAAATTCATGAGGTCACCCTCCCACCCCCATGCTGCAGCCAGGAACATGATTGGCAGGTTTTAGGATCGGTATGGACCACCTCACAGCTACCCCTGCAAGAACACAGAATATCAGTTCCCAGCACAAAGCCACAGAGTGTCTGTAGTGCTTCATGTTCAGTTGACAGGGAGGCCAAATAGGCAAGGGCAGAACTCGTTACCAGGTACCTCCTGGACCTCTCTACCTGGGTGCCGTGCATGTCCAAAGCTCAGTGCATCTCTTCTTACCCTTCTCCCCCTTTCCCTTCCCTCCCTTTGGTAGATTTTCCCCCATGTACCCACTAAGAGTTGCCTTCCACCCTTCCTCAGTTTCACCCAGTGAGTCCAGTCAATCACTGTGATGGCCATTTTTGCCCTCTGACCCACACATCAGACCCAGGCGTTTCTCACTGCCACCACCCAGTCAGACCTCATCTCTCGAAATCACAGCGGCCTCCTCTCCAGTGTCCCTATGTGCAGTCCTGTCCCAGAACCCATCCCCCTCTCTGCATCCTGAGTGAGCTTTCTTAAGTGAAAACCTGAACCTATCACTGCCATCCACAGCCACCCACCACCCAATTCCTGCGCTTGGCACCCAGGGCCCATCCCTCCTGATCTCACCTCTGCCTGCTCCCCAGTTTCCCCCTTGGGCTTGTTGCTTCAGCAGAGCCTCTGCTCTCTCTCTCCTTTGTCTGGCAAAGTCTTGCTTATTCTCTGTGGCCAAGCTCCAGCATTGCCTCCTCCTCTTGCCAGCCTCCTCCTGGAAGCCTTCTCAGACTTTGCCAGCTGCATTCTCTCTGGGCCCTCAACACTTTTTTCAAACACTTCAAGGGACACCTGTTCCATTGTGTTCTATTAATAATTACCCCATCCTTGTTCATCACAGGCTAACCCTTAAGGGTGGGACTGTTTTTTTGTTGTTGCCTGTGTTACCTCCCTGATGACCTGCCTGGCACATTGGATGTTTGTGTAGTGAATACACTAAACTTTATAATTAAATGAGGAAAGAAATGTAAATCCCTGGCCAGGCCCGGTGGCTCACACCTCTAATCCAAGCACTTTGGAAGCCAAGGCGGGCGGATCACCTGAGGTCGGAGTTCAAGACCAGCCTGACTAACATGGTGAAACCCCGTCTTAAAAAGGAAGAAAGAAATGTAAATCCCTTAGCATAACTTCAAGCACATAGTAAGTGCTCAATACATGGGAGTCATCCTAATAATACTGTTATTCTGTGTGTACTTGGCTGTGTATACAACACACCCATGCTGTTACTATCATAATAGCATATACACACATATATGTGTGCTATTACTGTTATAATAACTCTTCCTTTTATTCTTAATAATCATTAGTCATTTCTTTGGAATTTCTTTTGAAGGGTGTCCTTGCTTCTGCATTCTCCTCCAGCCCCCTGTCCCCATCTGCCAGGGAGCCAGACAGTCCTAGCTTTGCAGAATACTGTGGCCTAAATTGATGCTGCTGCAAAGGTCAGCCTCAGACTAGACACCAGGAGAAACCTTTGCAATAATAGAATTCCTGTGTGTCTTGAACTGAAATGTGAAGAAGCAGATTGTGGAAACATGGCTCTGGGATCCTCAGCCCTCTTCTGCTGTGGTGAACCTGTTGCAGGGTCTTTAATTCTATGGCTTAGCTTGCACACAGTGGGCCTCTTCTAGGCCAGCCCCTGCTGTGGGCATTGGAGAAAGGGATGGAGTTGCTGTGATGACCTGGTCTCCATCTCCTAAGGAGGACGCTGCCCAACACTCAGGAAGCAGGGAACTGATCTTTTCTTGAAGACTTTCCTTGCCTTGCAGCAAGCCTGCACTCTCCTCCCAGACCCAGCACCCGGCAAAACCTTCCCAGCCCCTGCAGAAAGACGTTTCTGGTGTCTTGGGCTAGTCAGCAAGGCCTGGATTAGCCATGTGGAGCAGGCTGCCCCACCTTGCCAGCCTCCACCCTTCCTGAGGAAGCAGGGGCCCACTTCTGAGTCATTGAAAACCTCCTGACCCATGTGTGACTTTGAGTCAGAGACTCCTGGTAAAAAGTGTCTCGTCACTGCTCTTTAGCCATCTGCAAGGCATGTTCTCTCCTGCTTTTAAGCATTTACAGCTTTATGTTATACTTAACCTAAACAATGGTCTCTGCAGAGCCAAGAAAGATCATAGGGAACCCAAGAGATTTATAATAATAAGAATTGCAGATTGCCACAGTAAGCTACAGTTTACAAAGAACCTGTATAAATGTGTACCTGCATGAAATGTGCCTGCTGCCCCAACATTTTACATGCATCATCTTACTTAATCCTCACAACAATTTTTTAGAGTAGTTGGTACTATTTCCATTTCACAGACCAGGAAACTAAGGCTCAAAGAGGTCAAGAGACCTGTCCTAGGTCATGTAGTAAGAATAACATCAGTGCTGAAATTCAAACCCTAGGCTCCCGACTCATAACCTGCCCTCCCGAAGCTGAGGGGCAGCCAGACATCTGTCCATGGCCCTCTAGGGAAGCAGTGACCTCCTGGCTCAGGTCCTGTTTTTGTCTAGGTGGTGACTTCTTCCCACTGGTAGTGGGGCAACCCTCAGAGCTCACGTAAAAGGAGAGTTACAGATAAATGCTTCTGAAAATTCTCTGTGCAATCACTCATGGAGGGCATTTCTCCAGGGTGCCCCCAACCAGAACCTCAGGTCATCGATTCTGCCTCCTGCGGGAAGTGCTGGTCTCTGTTGTGGCATCGGCATCGTGTGCCTTGCACACTCCTTTGCATTGGGAGCCTGTGTCTTCATGGGCAACCCCTCCTGTCTTAGATGATCTGCTTGTTAGAAAGGCTGCTCTGATAAGCCACACGGTTTAGTGGGAAAAGCAAAAGTGAGGACTGCATTTGAGTCTATAACTGTGTCACCGTCTAGCTTTGAACTTGGCCACAAAACTCACCCTCTCTGAGTTGCTATTTCCTTATTGGTAAAACCCAACAGTGATAAAAAAACAAAACAAAAAACCCAGGACTTGGCTCTGTGTAGTCTCAGAGTTGACCTAGGGCCACAGGTGCCTCTTACAGGAAAACAGACATTAGCAGTTAGGGAAGTACTTGCTAAGATACCAAAATCTTAGAAAAACTTAGTTTTTTTGGTTTGCTTTGAAGGAGAATAAGATGGTTAAAGTATTGATAAATAAGAAATTTTCATTTATTTTTAATCAGCTTAGAGTCTGGCTTAAAGGCTACTTTGAAAGATGTGAGTCCGTAATATGGGGTTTTATGGCTTTCTAACATTTTTGTGTACTTTAACTCTGAAGGAGACAAGGTAGAGAGTATTATTTTTGTTTTTCTTTTATTCTTTTTTGTTGTCGTTGAGACGGAGTTTTGCTCTTGTTGCCCAGGCTGGTATGCAGTGGTGCGATCTCAGCTCACTGCAGCCTCAGCCTCCCAGGATCAAGCAATTCTCCTGCTTTGGCCTCTCAAGTAGCTAGGATTACAGGCATTTGCCACCACACCTGGCTAATTTTGTATTTTTAGTAGAGACAGAGTTTCTCCATGTTGGTCAGGCTGGTCTCAAACTCCCAACCTCTGGTGATCTGCCTGCCTCGGCCTCCCAAAGTGCTGGGATTACAGGCATGCCACAACGCTCGGCCTCTTCTTTGTTTTTTTTTTTTTAAGTGATTTGCAAACAGTAACCCTCCCCACAGAAACAGGGCTCAGCTTCAGGTCCTCCACCCAAAGCCAGATTCGTTTTTCCAGCTTCTTGCTCAAACCTCCAGGGTCTCTGGTTTCCATCGTGATGAGATCCAGCCACTTACCTACACCCTCTTCTATTTGACCTTCCCCACCCTGTCTGCCGTTCCTTCCTCCCGCAAACTCAGCTCTGGGTCTGAAGCCCCTTACTGTTGCCTATATGCTCTGCATAGAAAGATCCTTCCTGACCCTCCTGCAGGTCCAAATCAAATCCAGTCCTTAAGGCCCAGCTGCAGTGCCCCTCCTCCAGGAAGTTTTCCCTTTTCCCTGACCTGGATTGGAAAGACTCTGTCTCCACCTTCCAGAGCTGCCTTTACCCCAGCACCCGGAGTTCCCCATGTGTGCCTTTCTTCCTTCCTGGCTCCTTAGGCTGTGAGTTTCTGCTTTGATTCATCTCACTTTCTCCAGCCCCACTTGCAAGCCTCAGGGTAAACACCCAGTCCATATTTGGTGAGAGGATTAATTGAAGAGAGGACCTCAAAGAGGTGGATTCGAGGAGTGCGAGTACTGGCCATCCTGCCAGATCTGATGGAGCCTGTTAGGAATTTACAAATATACTCTCTGTTGTTGTTTGAATTATTGTAAAGTTTCTTAAGTAGATTGAACAGCTCTCCCAGCCCCCATCATTGTATTTAATATTTTTATACCTACATCCTTTTTGCAGCTATAGTGCAAAAGCAATTCTCCACTCCTAAATATTTCAGTCTCCCAGTAAGAGGGCTCCAAGTGGAAAGTCTCAGGGTCTGTCTCATCAAGCTCATACCACCCCATAAGTGGTCCTGGCTCTTTTCCCCTTTTCTAGCACTCAAAGTTAATTTCTAAATATTTCACCTCCTCTCTTATACTTCAGATAATTTCCTTAGCCTTAAAAGCTTGCTTAGCATCAAACATTTTGAAGTCACTTGCTGTAGAAGAATCATTGTTTAAACAGCACATTTGGAAGACCAAAAAAAAAAAAGAACTATAATCCTGTCACTCAGAGGCAGCCAGTGTTGACCTTATGTTACGGCCTCCTGCCTGCCTTTTATTTAAACATGTTTCAGATTATATCATACTATTAAATGTCCTATTAATTTTTTTTGATACTCAGTAGTGTGACCCTAATATTTTCCTGTGCTTTAAAATCTCTTTATAAACATCTGTTTTTGACAAGTATTCATCTTCTGTTTGTAAGTAATTTTTTTCCAAAAATTTTGGAAAATAAAAAAACGAGAATAGCCTTCTCACTTCAAATCCCTTTATGAAGCTCAAACCACTGTTAAGACTGTGGAGTATATTTCTTTGAGACTTTTCCTGTACAATTGAGATAATACTATAACCCTGATTGTTGTAGTATTTTTTTTTTTTTTTTTTTTGAGACAGGGTCTTGCTCTGTTGCCCAGGCTGGAGTGCAGTGGTGCCATCTCAGCTCACTACATCCTCTACCTCCTAGGCTCAAACAATCCACCCACTTCAGCCTCCAGAGTAGCTGGGACTACAGGCATGAACCACCACACCCTGCTAATTTTTCTGTTTTTTTTGTAGAGATAGGGTTTTTGCCATGTTGCCCAGGTCGGTCTCGAACTTTCAGCTCAAGTGACCCCCTGCCTTGGCCTCCCAAAATGGTTGGATTACAGGTGTGAGCCACAGCACCCAGCCCTCCATTTTTTTTTTTTAATATGGCTTTTTCCACTTAATAATATATTCCATACAGATTTCCCTGTGTATAAGTATTTAGTCATATCATTTTAAATGATTAATATTCTATTGCATGAAGACATTCTGATATACTTAACCTATTCCAGTTTTTTAGATCTTTTCCAACTTGAGGCTTATGTGACAATGCTGGAATGAACCTCTTGGCACATAAAGTTTTGTCTGCATTTCCATCTTTAGGATGCACTCTCAGATGTAGAATTAACTGTAGGTCTGCATATTTTTAAGGGGTTTGCAGGAGGGCTATACCAACAAAACGCATCATTTTACTGGCTGCAGAGCATTTTATGAAAAGCTTCGTTTGCTGCTGTCAACCTACCTTCCCCCTGCAACTCTCCAACTCCAGCCTGCTCCCAGTCAGGGCTGCACCCATAGCATCCCACCTGACCAGTCTTTCCAAGGGCAGTGCCCCCGGCTGATTGATTTCCCTTTTCTTTCTTCCCAGGGCAAGAAGAGGCAGAGGTGGAGGAGTTCCTGTGCCCTGTGAAAACACCCACTGGGCTGGTGGGTGAGGCAGCTGCCTTGCAGCCTTTCCCTGCCCTTCAGAATATTTCCCTCAAGCACCTGGGAACAGAAATACAGTAAGTGCAGGCAGCCCGTTCGGTGGAGCTTGACCCGCTATGATTCCCCTGCAGGGATGTGGGCCCGGGGAGAGGGTTATGGACTTTATTTTCAATTAGTCACATCATCACTTTAAAGTATTACATCTGGCCAGGTGCGGTGGCTCATGCCTGTAATCCCACCACTTTGGGAGGCTAAGATGGGTGGATCACTGGAGGTCAGGAGTTCGAGACCAGCCTGGCCACCATGGTGAAACCCCATCTCTATGAAAAATACAAAAGTTAGCCCAGCATGGTGATGGGCGCCTGTAATCTCAGCTATTTGGGAGGTTGAGGCAGGAGAATTGCTTGAACCCAGGAGGCAGAGGTTGCAGTGAGCCAAGATCGTGCCACTGCACTCCAGCCTGGGTGACAACAGTGAGACTCCGTCTCAAAAAAAAAATTACCTTCATTGTTCTGATTGGAAAAGTAGTATACATTGATTGTAGGCAATCAGAAACATCTGGAAAGGTATAAAAAATTACCCACTAGATGAGGTGGCTCACAGTCCCAGCTACTAGGAAAGCTGAAGCAGGAGGATCACCTGGTTATAAATAACGTTTCTTTTTTTTTGGAGACAGTTTTGTTCTTGTCTCCCAGGTTTGAGTGCAATGGGGCGATCTCAGCTCACTGCAACCTCACGTCTCAGGTTCAAGCAATTCTCCTGCCTCAGCCTCCCAAGTAGCTGTGATTACAGGTGACTGCCACCATGCCTGCTGAGTTTTGTATTTTTAGTAGAGATGGGGTTTTACCATCTTGGCCAGGCTGGTCTCAAACTCCTGACCTCAGGTGATCCACCTGCCTTGGCCTCCCAAAGTGCTGGGATTACAGGCATGAGCCACTGAGCCTGGCCTATAAAGTATTTTTTAAATTATCCATAATCCTATCACCCAGACAAATATTCTTAGCATTTGGTATATCTCTTACCTCTACATTTTCTATATACATATTGCATAATTGAGATCATATTGAATGTGATATAGTGACGGTTTCACAAATGTCTATACATGTCAAAAGCAGCAAATTATTCATTTTTAACATGTGCAATTCATTGTGTCAATCATATCGCAACTACTTTTTTAAATAATGTAGTGTGTGTGTGTGTGTGTGTGCCTGTGTGCGTATATATATATACGCACACACAGGGACACACACACACACACACACACCTTACTATTGTCAGGCTTTGGTTTAAATAATTTCTAAGAAGGTAGCAGTATGGGCCAGCTGTGGCAATTTATGCCTGTAATCCCAACACTTTGGGAGGCCAAGATAGGAGGATCACTTTAGGCCAGGAGTTCAAAACCAGCCTGGGTAACATGGTGAGACCCTGCCTCCACAAAAAATAAAATAAGAAGTTAATCAAGCATAGTGGCATGTGCCTATAATCCCAGCTCCCTGGGAGGCTGAGGTAGGGGGATCACTTAAGCCCAGGAAGTGAAGGCTGCAGTAAGCCATGATTATAATACCACTACATCCTAGCCTGAGCAGCAGAGTGAGACCCTGTCTCAAAAAAATAAATAATAAAAAATAAAAGGCAGCAGTGTGGCCTGGGCTTTGGAAGCAAACTGCCTGGGTTTGTATCCTGGCTCTACCAGTCATGACTGTGCTGCTGTTGACAAGTTGTTTCTCAGTGCTTTGCTTACCTTGTTAATAAATGTAAATACAATAGCACTTGCCTTATAAGCTTAGCATGGTAAATAAATGGGTTAATGCATGCAGACTGCTTTAGAACTGTGCTTGGCAGCCTTAAGCATGCAATACATATTAGCTGCTGCTGCCCTTGTTACTCTAGTTGAAGGAATCTTGGCTGACCACAACCTCCGCCTCCCGGGTTCAAGCGATTCTCCTGCCTCAGCCTCCCGAGCAGCTGGGATTACAGGCAAGTGCCACCACATCTGGCTAATTTTGTAATTTTAGTAGAGACGGGGTTTATCCATGTTGGTCAGGCTGGTCTCGAACTCCCAACCTCAGGTGATCCACCCACCTCAGCCTCCCAGAGTGCTGGGATTATAGGCGTGAGCCACCCCAGCCAGTGGAGAAGCAAGTTTTAGGGAAAAGGAGATGAGCGTTCTTTGGGGTCTGCTGGCTGGAGTAGAGCTACCCCACAGGCATTTGGACGGAATGACCTGGAGCCCAGGAGAGAGATCTAAGCTGGAGAGACAGGCTTGATGTGTATAGGGCATGGTTGAGCCCCCCATGGTGAGCAGATGTGGAGGGCACCCTGTAGGAGATGCCCTGTTGGTAAGAGCTGCGGTGAACTGGGTGCATTGGGAGCATGCTGGGGTAGAGAGGGGGCCTGAGAAGTCCGGCTGTCCAGCCAGCATGCATCCAGGGCAGTCTCACCAAGATTAAGCTAAGCCTATGCCTAATAGATGCCACAGCAGCAGAAGTGGAACATAGAAAATACAAAGACCTTTCGTTCAATTCATTCACTTAAGAGGACAGTGGAAAAAAAAAAAAAAAAAAAAGCAAAGACCAAGAAAGGAAGGAAGTTTCAGAGGGTCAGGGTCAGAGAGCAACTTCCCTCCTGTAACTCCTGTAACTTGTCATAGCCCACAGAAAATGCCAGGCTACTTTGCAAAAGAAGTGTCCTGGGCTGCTAAGAGCCCCAGACAACCTGGTGAGATCAGAGCTGCCTTTGTGCCCTACACCCTTTGCTCTGGCTGGTCTTGGAGCTTGCTGTTCGTGCTCCCATGAGCCCAAGTCATAATCAGCGGAGGGAATAGGGAGCTTCCTGAGCACTGCACTATGTTAGGTGCTTTATGCTCTCGAGTTGTCTGGATAAACCTGTGAAGTGGTATCATCACATGGTTACATTCTCAAACCGTGGAGTTAGACATCCAGGGCTGCTCAGCCCCACCACCTACTTGTTCTGTGGTTTTGGTTACTTATCCTCTTTGAATCTGTTTTCCTCTCTGTCCAATGGGGATGATAATAGTACTTAACTTTATTGGTCTTGGGAGGATTAAATGAGTGGAAGGCATCACAGTGTTTCACTTAGAACTTGAGCCATGGAAGGGGCCATTCAGTGTTCCTTATGGATATGTTCATCATCCCCATTGCAGATGAGGAAACTGTGGCTCAGGGAGGATAACTGGCTTGCCCAAGGTTATCCTTCCAGAACAAGTCTTTAGGTCGACCACTCCTATGCTGGCCATGCCTTGCAGACCTGGAACTAAATGTAAACAGAAAATGGCCCATGAACTGCTCCAAGCAAAGTTGATAAATTTATAAAATGGAGACAGTTCCTCCAAGCATAGTGGTTTAGCTGGGTGGTGACCAGCCAGACTATTTCAGAAGGTAATGAGCTCCCCATTTCCAGAGGAGATGTGTGCTAGGGGCTTAGAAGGCCTTTTGCTGCCCTAAAGTTGTGGTTTCTTTGCTCTCCCACACCCTAGGAATGATTGCTTTTGAGACCCAGGACATATGAGGGAAGCAGCAGTTCCTGGTTAAAGGGAAGTGTGGGCAGCAGTGATGGTTACCCCAGCTAACCAGTGCCACTAGCTGTAGGGATGTGGCCCTGTGTCCCCATCCAAAAAGCCACATGAATTGGATGCTGTCACAGGGCTCAGCATAGGACCCAGAATAAAGTGATGCTCAGTAAATAGTAGTGGCCATCATGATCATCATGATTCTCTTCAGTGATACTGCATTCTTGTATTTTCAGATAGGGAAAGCAAGACTGGGAGAGGGAAGTCACTAGGCCAAGGAGTCAGGGGCTCCTTATAATAGGACCCCTTAGTAGTTACAGCAAAAGATCAGGTTTTGGGAGCACTGAGTTCTAATTTCTTCTCTGCTCTTAATTCAACTGATGAATTTTTCCTTCTATCACTCAGCTGTACTATACATGAAAGTATAATCTCATTATTTTCTTATTCTGGGACCAACTATACAAAAAAAAAAGAAAAACCTAGATCTTGCTTTAAATTAAGTTTGAGATCAAATAGTGGTTCTTTGAAAAGAGCAACAAAAATAGACAAATCTTTAGCTAGGTGGACTGAGGAAAGAGAGAAGACTCAAATGACTGAAGTCAGGAACAAAAGAGAGCACTGCTCTCCACCTTACAGAAACAAAAAGGATTGTACAGGAATACTTAGATGAAATTTGATAACTTAGATGAAAATGGACAAATTCCTAGGAAGACACATATACTCAAGAAGAAGAAAATCTGAAAGATCTCATTACTTAGTAGGGATTGAATTAGCAAAATAAATAAATAACTACTCATGAAGAAAAACTCAGGACCAAATGACTTCACTGGTGAATTCTACCAAATTTTTAAGGAAAAATTAATACCAATTCTTCACAGATTCTTCCAAAATACAGAAGGGAAGGGGCACATCTCAATTAATTCTATAAGGCTGATATTCTGATACCAAAACCAAACAAAGACATCATAAGAAAGATACAGACCAATATCCCTTATGAAGGCAGATGTAAAAATTCTCAACAAAATACTAGCGAACTGAATTCAGCAGCATGTGAAAAGGATTATACCACCATAAAGTAGGAATGCATGGTTGGTTTCACATCTGAAATTCAATTTATCTAATATGCTACATTAATAAGATAAACATGAAAAGCCACATCATTTCAGTAGGCTGAGAAAAAGCATTTGACAATATTCAACACCTCTTTGTGATAAAAGCGCTAACAAAGATGGGAAGGGGCCAGGCACCAGTGGCTCTTGCCTGTAAACCCAGCACTTTGGGAAGACAAGGTGGGAGGATCAGTTGAGGCCAGGAGTTTGAAACCAGCCTACAAAAAACTGTGGTGAACCCCATCTCTACAAAAAATTAGCTGGGCGCGGCGGCATATACCTGTAGTCCCACCTACTGTGTAGGCTGAAGTGGAAGGATCACTTGAGCCCAGGAGGTCAAGACTGCAGTGAGCTATGAGCATGCCACCATGTTTCAGCCTTTGCAATGGAGTGAGGCACACTCTGTCTCTAAACAATAACAATAAAATAATAACTAAATAAATAAATACATTTTTAAAAAGTCTAGAAGGAGGCTGGGCACAGTGGCTCATGCCTGTAATCCCAGCACTTTGGGTGGATCACCTGAGGTCAGGAGTTCGAGACCAGCCTGGCCAATATGGCAAAACCCCGTCTCTACTAAAAATACAAAAATTAGCTGGCCATGGTGGTGTACACCTGTAGTCCCAGCTACTCGGGAGGCTGAAGCAGGAGAATTGCTTGAACCCAGGAGGCAGAGGTTGTACCATCACACTCCGGCCAGGGCAACAGAGCAACTCTGTCTTTAAAAAAAAAAAAAAAGAGTAGAAGGAAACTTCCCCAGCCTATTAAAGGGAATCAATGAAAAATGCAAAGCTAACATACTTAATGGTAAAAGGCTGAATATTTTCTCCCTAAAATCAGGAATAAGACAAGGATGTTCACTCTGGCTGTTTTTATTCAACATTGTTCTGGAGGCTTTAGCCAGGCCAATTAGGCAAGAACATGAAATTAGGCATCCAAATTGGGAAGGAAAAAATAAAACTATCTTTACTTGCAGTTAACATGATTTTTGTATACAGAAAATCCTAAGGAAAAGCTATTAGAGCTAAGAAATTAGTTCAACAAGGTTGCAGGATTCAAGATCAATATAGAAATATCAGTTGTATTTCTATACACCTGCAGTGAACAGTCCAAAAATAAAATTAAGAAACATTCCATACACAATATTAGAAAAATAATTACATATTTATGAATAAATTTGACAAAAGTAATGCAAAATGTATGCTCTAAAAACACCAAACATTGCTTAAAAAAAAAAAAGGCTTAAAGAGCTGGAAAGATATCTCATGTTCATGGATCAAAAGACTTAATACTGCTAGGCTTCCAGGTCTATCCTGCAGACCCTGGGCCAAGCAATGGATGAAAGGAGTACTCTGGGCCGGACGCGGTGGCTCACGCCTATAATCCCAGTGCTTTGAGAGGCCGAGGCAGGTGGATCACGAGGTCAAAAGAGCAAAATCATCCTGGTCAACATGGTGAAACCCCATCTCTACTAAAAATACAAAAATGAGCTGGGCATGGTGACCCACGCCTGTAGTCCCAGCTACTCGGGAGGCTGAGGCAGGAGAATTGCTTGAACCCAGGAGGCGGAGGTTGTGGTGAGCCGAGATCGCGCCATTGCACTCCAGCCTGGGTAACAAGAGCGAAACTCCATTTCAAAAAAAGAAAAAGGAGTACTCTGGCACAGGCATGCAGTGTAAGAGCAGCTAGGGGTCTGCCAGGCTCTAGTGACCAAGTTGCAGCAGCCCCAAAAAGCTGGAGCTCACTGCAACCTCTGCCTCCTGGGTTCAAGCAGTCCTCTGCCTCAGCCTCCCATGTAGCTGGAATTACCACCGCACCCAGCTAACTTTTGTATTTTTAGTAAAGATGGGGATTTACCATGTTGACCAAGGTGGTCTTGAACTCCTGACCTCAGATCTGCCTGCTTGGCCTCCCAAAGTGTTAGGATTACAGGCATGAGCCACCACGCCCAGCTGAAATGTATACTTTAAATAGGTGAATTGTATGGTTTGTGATTTCTTTTTCAATAAGGGTGTGTGTGTGTATTTGATTGGAGCATGTAGGTCCTTTTGGGAAAAGGCAGGAGAAGAATGAGCAAATCTTGAGCTATGATTATGTTCCTGACCATCATGTTCTGCACTTACATGAATTATCTCATTTAATTCGTGGAAGGAGACAGCCTTGATTTCTCAGTAAAGGGAAGGCACCTTTTAACAATCAGGGTCTTACAAGTTCAACAAATGATCACCCGAAGATTCGTTAGTTTGAACAATGTTTAGCCTCTTCTGTTTTGGGAGTCATATATCTATTTATTCAGCAATCACTTCAGAAACTTTACTCTGCATATTTAAGTCTTAAAGCTGAGAAAAGTATCTCTGCTTTTCTCTTAAACAACCATAAGGACATCAAAACTCCCATGAAACCAAGTCTTCCCTATGTTTTATTGTCACCCAGTCTTTTAGTTCTGTCTTGGTTCACTCCCTTAGTTAAACATTATTTGTTTGTTTGTTTGTTTGTTTGTTTAAGGTAGATGTTTGCTTAGATTTATCCTCATGTTTTCCGATTTCTTTGCTTATAGTTCGTTCTTGCATGCAGAATTTCCTATGGGGATCATTTTTTTTCTTCCTCTAGAAGTTCCTTTAGTGCAGAACTGTTGGTAGTAAACTCAGTTTTTTTCTTTGTCTGAAAAAGTATTTCACTTTCACTCTTGACAGTTACTCAGGGAATACAATTCTCAGCACATCAACTATCTTATTCTGGTGTCTTCTTGCTTCTGTTATTGGTGTAGTGAAGTTGGCTAATGGTCTAGTTGTCATTCCTTTGTAAATCACCTGTCTGGCCACTTTAAAAATGGAATTCTCTTTGTCTTTGACATGAATTCTTCTTAATTTTTCCTTCTTGGGGTAGGTGTGGAATAGAATACAGAGGCCAGAAATAAATCAAATCTGAAGATTCCTGTGAGTCTTATTTCCTCTTCCCGTTTTCTTTGTTCTTTCCTTAGCAAGCTCTGATTAAACACATGTTAAAACCCATGATGCTCCCCATGCGGTCTGAGAACCTACAGCATCAGCATCACCTGCGGGCCTATTACAAATGTAAATTCTTCACCCCAGACCTCCTGAATTAACTTTTCTGTGGGTGGGACCAAGAATCTCTTTTTAACGTGATCTCCTGGTGTTTCTTAAGCACACTAAAGTTTGAGTGCTTTAGTTACAGTTAAACTATTTCATTCTACTCTCTGTATCTCTTAACCTCTCTGTCATATTTGCTATTTCTAATTCTTTGCTGACTGCTGGGTAATTTATTTATTAAAGATCTTTCAGTTCACCAAATTTTCCCATTACTTGTGTCTAATCTTCTGTTTAATCATTGGGTTTTATAGTTATATAAAATATATATTATATATATGTAAAGATTGCATTTTACATTTTTATAAATTTGATTCTTTCTCGAATATGCCTATTTTGTAGTCCTTGTTCTGTGATCCCATGTTGTACTTCTTAGTTTAATATAGTTATTTTATAATCACTAATAACGCCAATATTTGAAGTGTTTGTAGCTTCATAATTCCAGTATTTGAAGTCATAATTATGCTGTTTGCTGTTGTTCTGCCTTTCATTCATGGCGTCTTGTTTCCTGGTGTGTTTACTAATATTATATTAACAGCTAGAGAGCCTTCACCTAGAATTTCCTTGTGTCAATTTTGCCAACAGGCATTTTTTTTAAAAAACCTATCTCTTCACAGAGGGTATGGGCCTTTAAGAGGTCTAGCTTTATGTAAGTATCTTTAGGCCCAAAGTGAGAATTGAGATACCTGCATAAAGCTGGGGCTCTTCCATACACTCTGTGGATCCAAGAACTCGGGCCCAAGACCTTATTTTCTTTCCTCCCTTGCAGCTGAGGCTCTAGATATCTGGCATCTATTCTGTGCAAGCTCATGACCTTGTTAATCTTCACCATAATAATGCTGCAAACAAACCACTTCTAGATTCAGTGTCATAATAACAAGCATTTTTGTTTTTTACACATCTAGGTTCAGCTGATCTAGGCTAGGTTCATCTGGTCTTGGCTCCAAGCTGTTGGTAGGATCTAGGTTGACCACATGTGTTTCTCATCTTCCATGGACCAGCAGCTACCCGAGGCATGTTCTCCCTATGATGAAAAGCAGGAGTGCTAGGCAAGCCTTATATACGAGCGCACTTTAACGCTATGTTTACGCCATATCTGCTAACATCTGTTGGCCAAAGGAAGTCAGGTGGCCACACCCAGAGTCGAGAAGCAGAGGAGAAATAAGCTGCTCCCATGGGGGTGCAGAGAAGGAAGGAGATATTTACTAAATAGTAATGTGATCTACACGTTTATTATCTTCCTCATTACTTCCCACTTGAGTTCCATATCCTTTTTCGTGTTTATTTCCCGGGTTTCCCTTTCTTTCCTCTGCCTTAAACTAGATCTTTTAAAAGTATGTTTTGGTATTTGTGGCATAAGAGTTTTTTGAAGAAATCTGTCCACTACACTGCTAGAAGTATGTATTGTACGTAGGGATTATGTAACAAAGCCAGGTTTCCAACACGGGTCTATAGACTTTGACTTCCATCTTTTTTCCCCCCTCATTCAACATACTTTTTATAGGCTTGGGAAATGATGCCTCCCAAGTTCAAGTGATTGTCCTGCCTCAGCCTCCCGGGTAGCTGAGATGACAGGTGCATGCCACCACACCCAGGTAATTTTTTTGTATTTTTAGTAGAGAAGGGTTTTCACCATGTTGATCAGGCTGGCCTCAAACTCTGGAGTTCTAATGATCCACCAGCCTTAGCCTCCCAAGGTGCTGGGATTATGGGCATGAGTCACCACACCTGGCTATGACTTCCTCTTTTTTGACCACATTATAGCTTCCATTTAAGTAAATGCCCTCCTGGTAGAGTGTTTTTCAAACTGTTAGCAACAACCACAGTAAAAGCATACATTTTTCTCTCATAGCTCACTATGTTTTTCACAAAATACTAATGCTCACTAAGTGGAGTACACTCTATTAAAGCAAAGCCTGACATTTTTTTTTTGAGACAGAGTCTTGCTCTGTTGCCCAGGCTAGAGTGCAGTGGCATGACCTCTGCTCACTGCAGCCTCTGCCTCCCCGGTTCAAGTGACATTAGCAACTCTTATGCCTCAGTCTCCCAAGAAGCTGGGATTACAGGCATGAGCCACTGCGCCTGGCTAACTTTTGTATTTTTAGTAGAGATGGAGTTTCACTATGTTGACCAGGTTGGTCTCAAGCTCCCGGCCTCAAACAATCTGCCTGCCTCACCCTCCCAAGGTGCTGAGATTACAAGTGTGAGCCACTGCACCTGGCCAAAGTCTGAAATTCTTGACAGGTTTTATACACACACATATATACATGTATTGACTGGCATGCTTTAAATTCATACATGCTTTTGGGAAATCATCATTTCCCAAGCCTATAAAAAGTATGTTGAATGAGGGAAAAAAAGATGGAAGTAATGATCTACACAGATACAAAGCATGCTTTAATTACTCCCGTATCCCCAGTGCTATTTGGTGATAAAGGCTTTCTGCCCATGGATGCCACCGAAGAAGCATCATTAAAGTCTGTCTTCTCCCTGCTGTCATGTCTAAGTCAGAGTCTCCTAAAGAGCTCGAAGAGCTGAGAAAGCTCTTCATTGGAGAGCTGAGCTTTGAAACAACCCATGAGAGCCTGAGGAGCCATTCTGAGCAATGGGGAACGCTCACGGACTGTGTGGTCGTGAGAGATCCAAATGCCAAGCACTCCAGGGGCTTTGGGTTTGTCATATATGCCACTGTGGAGGTGGTGGATGCAGCCATGAATGCAAGGCCACACATGGTAGATGGAAGAGTTGTGGAACCAAAGAGAGCTATCTCGAGAAGATTCTCAAACACCAGGTGTCCACTTAACTGTGAAAAAGATATTTGTTGGTGGCATTAAAGAAGACACTGCAGAGCATCGCCTAAGAGATTATTTTGAACAGTATGGAAAAATTGAAGTGATTGAAATCATGACTGACCGAGGCAGTGGCAAGAAAAGGGGCTTTGCCTTTGTAACCTTGGATGACCATGACTCTGTGAATAAGACTGTCATTCAGAAATACCATACTGTGAATGGCCACAGCTGTGAAGTTAGGAAAGCCCTGTCAAAGCAAGAGATGGCGAGTGCTTCATCCAACCAAAGAGGTTGAAATGGTTCTGGAAACTTTGGTGGTAGTCGTGGAAGTAGTTTTGTTGGGAATGACAACTTGGTCATGGAGGAAACTTCAGTGGTCCTGGTGGCTTTGGTGGCAGCCGTGGTGGTGGTGGATATGGTGGCAGTGGGCATGGCTATAATGGATTTGGTAATGATGATGGTTATGGAGGAGGCAGCCCTGGTTACTCTGGAGGCAGCAGAGGCTATGGAAGTGGTGGACAGGGTTATAGAAACCAATGCAGTTGCCATGGCGGGAGTGGCAGCTATGACAGCTATCACAATGGAGGCAGAGCTAGCTTTGGCAGTGGTAGTGAAAGCAATTTTGGAGGTGGTAGAAGCTACAATGACTTTGGCAATTGCAACAATTAGTGTTCAAATTCTGGACCCATGAAGGGGGGAATCTTTGGAGGCAGAAGCTCTGGCTCCTATGGTGGTGGAGGCCAGTACTTTGCCAGACCACAAAACCAAGATGGCTATGGCAGTTCCAGTAGCAGCAGTAGCTATGGCAGTGGCAGAAGATTTTAATTAGGAAGCAAAGCTTAGCAGGAGAGGAGAGCCAGAGAAGTGACAGGGAAGTTACAGGTTACAACAGATTTGTGAACTCAGCCAAGCACAGTGGAGGCAGGGTGGAGCTGCTATAAAGAAGACAGGATTTAGACAAATACTCATGTATATGGGCAAAAAACTTGAGGACAATATTTGTGACTAATTGTATAACAGGTTATTTTAGTTTCTTTTCTTTGGAAAGTGTAAAGCATTCCAACAAAGAGTTTTAATGTAGATTTTTTTTCTTTTTTTTTTTTGCATCATGTCATTTGCTAAATGTTTTAGTCTGATCCTGACAATTTCTTGGGGTTAGAAAGTACTGTATTTTGAGAAATACTTTAGAGAAACAGACAATAATTCTAGAATTATAGTAAAGAAGGACTGGAAGACTTCAGGAGACGCTTCAGCTTCTAGATTGTGAATGTTGAATAAGTCACGAAGTGTGATACCTATATTATCCTTTTCTTTGCAAAAAATTGAATAGTAGCACATTTCTTTATCCTGAATAGCAGACATTCATTTTTTAAATTAGCTGTTTCTCATCCAAGGCGTTAGGAAGATCTCTCTCTCTCTCTCCTTTCCAAGTACTAGCCCTGGAATTCCTTGTAACTGTGGTTTATCTAGATTAGGTAGCTCATTTCTGGAGGCCTCTATCTTTTCACGATCTGCAGCATCTGATATGTAAACAGTAGCATTGACTCCTCTGCAACACAGTTTCTACATGCTCCGAAACTGGGGTTGTCCTCCTATGTCCCAGAGCTTTTCTGTCATGTTACCTTTAGTTACTTTCTTCATGTCGAAGATCAGTGTGGATATCATGTTTTCACTAAATTGACCTGATGCAGTGATATATACAAAAGTGGTCTTGCCCAAGTCCTGCAGCCCCACAAGTGTCAATTCTGTCTCTTGCTTCCAAAAGAGCAGACAGAACCAGTACAGCAGGCAGGAGATGAGTGCCAGCATGATGGTCACTGGGAGAAAGGATAGATGGGAGGATGGATGGGAGGACAGGCAAGCAGAGGCAAAGATGACTTCCACATGAGCCAGCCTTGGCCTGGACCCCCCAACAGCTCTTTGGGACCCCAGTGCAGCACAGGTGGACATAGGCAGGTGGCAGCAGCCCTGTTTGTTTCTATTTCATTTTTTAAATGCTGGTCATGACACTAAACTGATTTTACAGCTTACCAATAAATTGGAATCTTGGGTGTGAAATACACTGACCTAGTGAATTCCTTTCATCATTTTCCTTTCCTTGTTATTAATCTTATCTCTTTGCAAGGGAAAATAAACTCCTTGAAGTGTTTTTTTGTTTTGTTTTGTTTTGTTTTGTTTTGAGTTGGAGTCTCTCACTGTTGCCCAGGCTGGAGTGCATTGGCACAATCTCAGCTCACTGCAACCTCCGCCTCCCAGGTTTAAGTGATTCTCCTGCCTCAGCCTCCTGAGTAGCTGGGATTACAGGCACCTGCCACCACACCCAGCTAATTTTTTTGTTTTTTGTTTTTTTACTAAAGATGGGGTTTCACCATGCTGGCTGTCTAGTCTCGAACTCCTGACTTTATGATTCACCAGCCTCGGCTTCCCAAAGTGCTGGGATAACAGGCATGAGCAACTACCCCCGGACTGAACTGTTTTTTCATCCAGCTCATTATGAACTTCTCTGTAGTCTGTGATCTTAGGTCAGCCATTGGTACTACCTAGTTCCTTCCTATAAACCAAACATGTGTTTGGTATCTCTGGCACATACAACACAGAGTTGGGTGCCAGCAAACATGCAGGTAGGTTAGTGTCCGGTTCTTAAATAAATGACATCATGAGGCTTCAGCCTAGACAAGTACTTGGTCAAAGGGTGACCCAGCTGTGAAGTGCACTAAGCTCCTTGGAGGCCATGAGATGGTCAGTGAAGGCTGCATAGAGGACAGATCTGAGCAGGGAAAGAGAGCAAGCAGGGTAGGATGTCAGGAGATGTTTGCAGCTTCAGTAGAAGTAGCGAGCCACTGATAGTTTTGAGCCAGATAGTTATGAAACCAGATGAAGGTTTTGGGAAAGATAGTTTAGCAAGTCCATTCGGCATTCATTCAACACACCTGCACGAAGCACCTTCTGTATTTTGGGCACTGTTTAGGCATTCTAGGTGCATCAGTGAATAGAACAGACAATACCTCTGCCTCATGGCATTTATACTCCAGCTGCAGGGTTGGGGGTTGAGGAAGTCAAGCTTGTAATACTTACAAGCCATATAGTGTGTGGAAGGTGAGAATGCAAAGGAGATGGGTAAAGGAAATTGGGAGTGTCGTGCATGGGGATGCATCAGACAGGGTACCTGGAGTCTGGGAGACCAGTCGGGATAGCAGGGTGTGGGATGAGGCCTGAGCTCTAGCAGTGGTGGTGGGAAGGGTAGACGGGCAGAAAGGCAGGGCTCAGCCTCATGCTCCTCTGTTCTCATCTCCTTTCAGAAACACAATGCACAACATCCGTGGCAACAAGCAGACTCAGGGAACAGGCCATGAACCTCCAGAGGAAGATTCTCCACAGAGTGGGGAGCCTCAAAGGGAGGAGCCCTCCTCAGCCCATGACCCCAGCACCCCAGGTGAGTCTGTCCAGGGCTGAGCTGCCTTTAGCGGTCAGCTCCTGAGGGCTGGTACAAGTGCCTTCTTTCCTTCCAGTGAACCAGCATTTGCGCGTTCGTGTATATCTTAGTTGGCTTGGGCTGTTATACCAAAACACCATAGTCTGTGCAGCTTAAATAACAGACGTTTATTTCTCACAGTTGTGTCGAGGCTGGGAGGTTCAAGATCAAGGTGCCAGCAGATTCAGTGTCTGATGAGGGCTCCCTTCCTGGCTTGCAGATGGCCGACTTCTTGCTGTGTGCTCACATGGTTGAAAGAGCTCTGGCCTCTGCTGCTTCTTCTAAGGGTACTGATCTCATCAGGGTCTCCACCCTCATGACATTAAATCTGATCACCTCCCAAGGACCTCACCTCTTAACAGCACCATGCTGGGGATTAGCGCTTCCACATATGAATTTGGGGGAACATATTCAGTCCTCAGCAGTATGCCAAAGATACAGCTCTCCAGGTCACTTCTGTGTTTACAGAGGTCTAGGAACCATGATGTTTTTATTATTGTGGTAAAATATGCATAACATAAAATTTACCATTTTAGGCATATGGTTCAGTTGCATTAAGCACATTAACACTGCCATACATGTCCAGAACATTTTCATCTTCCCCAACTGAAGTGCTCAGTAATGATTCTTGAAGTAGCAAAGGAAGATATCGCTCTTGTGTTCTCCTTTCTTTGTTACTTATAAAAATTCCTTTTTGGAGCGATTAAAACCACATCTGCCTGAAGACGTGGAGCAAACGACCTTTAGGTTAAGGTTTCATGGTTGGGTCTTCTGGCAGAGAGAACCCCTGGACTGTGTAGAAGTGACTCAAGAAAAAGTGGCCTTTGTAAGGGTTAAAAAACTATCTATAGGATACTGTGTTCACTATTTGGGTGATGGGTTCAATAGAAACCCCAATGTTATGCCATGTACTCATGTAATAAACCTGCATATGTACCCCCTGAATCTAAAGTTGTTTTCAAAAAGGAATGTATTAAAAATAAAAGATAAAAAGGGCACTGCTTGGCTTCTTTGCCTCTCTGTCATAGATTCTAATTTAACTGTTGCCAAAATGCACAAATTGACAAAAATGCATAGATTTAACCCATATTTGGGCTTCAATTATAGTTATTCCTGGAGATCTCATTAATCTAAACACCCTGCTCTTATAATCTTGAGGTGGAAACTAAATAAAAAATTTAGTTTAAAATTTCACTTTAGGCTGGGTGTGGTGGCCTACGCCTGTAATACCAGCACTTTGGGAAGCCAAGACAGGTGGATTACTTGAGGCCAGGAGTTTCAGACCAGCCTGACCAACATGGCAAAATCCTGTCTTTACTAAAACTACAAAAATTAGCCAGGCATGGTGGCATGCACCTGTGATTCCAGCTAATCGGGAGGCTGAGGCACAAGAATCACTTGAACTGGGGAGACAGACATTGCAGTGAGCCAAAATTGTGCCACTGCACTCCAGCCTGGATGACAAAGTGTGACTCTGCCTAAAAATAAATAAATAAATAAAATTTCACTTTAACTGTGCACTTGTCTAAATTTCCTATAGCGATTGCTACAAATAGTCTATGGTAGACATAGATGCTCTGGCACAATAAATAAATTAAAATTAAAGTAGGTGCTTGAACTTACAATGTGGCTTATTAAAATGAGACTCTATGAAGCCCTGGTTAAAATAGTTAATATGGCCCAGTGTACCTTGAAATGGGCCTTCAAAGATTTCAACTTATTACATAAAACCCTAAAAGATCCTAAAACACGAGGGAATTATGCTGAGTGAAAATAGCCAATCATAAAAGTTTATGTGCTGTACAAGTTCATTTATATGACATTCTTAAAATAACAGAATCGTAGAGACAGAACAAATTAATGGTTTTTAGGGGTTATGGATGCTGGAGGGTTATGATCTACCTATGAAGAGGGATATCTTTGAGTGATAGAATAGTTCTGTATCTTGAGCTATTAAATGGTGGTATTTTTACACATGTACATATGAGACATGTCTGTACTATATTTGCAACTTTCTGTGAGTCTATAATTTTTTCAGAGAAAACAGTTAAGAAGACTGGGCGCAGTGGCTTATGCCTGTAAGCACTTTGGGAGGCCGAGGAGGGTGGATCACCTGAGGTCAGGAGTTTGATACCAGACTGGCCAAGAGGGTGAAACCCCATCTCTACTAAAAATACAAAAATTAGTTGGGCATGGTGGTACATGCCTGTAATCCCAGCTACTCAGGAGCCTGAGGTAGAAAAATTGTTTGAACCTGGGAGGCAGAGGTTGCAGTGAATTGAGATCATGCCAGTGCACTCCAGGCTGGGCCACAGAGCAAAACTCCATCTCGAAAAAAAGTTAAGAAAAGGCTAGGCATGGTGACTCACACTTGTAATCCCAGCACTTTGGGAGGCCAAGGAGGATTGCTTGAGCCCAGGAGTTCAAGTCCAGCCTGGGCAACATAGGAAGATCCTGTCTTTCCAAAAATATATAAAAAAATTAGCTGATCTGGCATAGCAAGCGTGAAAAAAAAAATTAGCTGCTCCTGGTGCAAGCCTTTAGTCCCAGCACTTGGGGTGCTCAGGTGGAAGAATCACTTAAGTCAGGGAGGTCGAGGCTGCAGTGAGCTGTGATCATGCTTGGGTGACCAAGTGAGACACTGTCTCAAAAAACAAAAAAAAAGAAAAATCACTCTTTGGAGCAGTCAGTGCCTGGCATAGCCCCAGAGAGCACAATGAATGGTCCAAGAGAAGGCCAGTGCTATATCAGATCAATCATCATCATAATAACACTAGCAGTTACTTAGTGCTGGTTCTGCAGGAAGCATTTTTTTTGGTAATAACTTTATTAAGATATAATTCATATACTATACAATTCACCCATTTAAAATGTATAATTCAGTGGCTTTCTGTATATACACAGAATTATGCAGCCATCACTATAATCAATTTTAGAACTTTTTTATTACCCCAAAAGGAAACCTGTACCCTTAGTCATCAATCTTTAATCCCCACTGCCCCATAACGCTAGGTGGCCACTAATCTTTCTTTCTCTATGGGTATATCTGTTCTGACATCTGCTGTGAGTGAACTATACCATGGAATACACCATGCTGTGACTGGCTTCTTTGACTTGGCATATGTACCAAGCACTTTACCTACATTGACCTATTTAATTCTTACAGCAACTGGAACTGCATATATTGTCGTTATCCTCATTCGATAAATAAGGAAACTGAGGCATGGAAGGGTAGAGGGACTTGCTCATGGCTGTAGAGTGAGTGACAGAACCAGCATTTAGGCCAAGTAGTCTGGCTCCATACTGCTTCTGAGGCCTCATTTTTTGTTAGTGGTTTTTCAGACTGTATCTTTATTGCCATGAAACCTTGTCCCCCAAAACAAAATCTAATATAAAGAGCAGATAAAAGCAGAGTTGAGGCCGGAGTGGGAGTCTGGACTCCTCCACTGCTCCTCTTACTCCACCTTCCCATCCCAGTCAGCCCTTGAGGCACTCCCATGAAATCCAGGACACTGATTGAACACCAGTGTATTAGCCCTTGTCTTCTCCAGTTATAAAGGCACCATGATGCCTGCCCTGCCTGTCCTCAGAGTTGGTGCACAGTAGTGTATCAGAGGGCAGCAGTGCTACAGGGAGCTTCCCTGCTTGCCTAGGCCTCATAACAGGTAGGGGAAAGAGGCCCTACATCCTTCTGAGGCTGCCTGGTACCCATGTAACCTGATTTCTCTTTGGTCTGGAACAAGACTGTTCTGGTTTTACACTCAGCAAGGCACTGTTTATTTGTTTATTTATTTTGAGTCAGAGTCTCCTCTGTTGCCCAGGCTATAGTACAGTGGCACGATCTCGGCTCCCTGCAACCTCTGCCTCCCGGGTTCAAGCAATTTCTGGCTAATTTTTGTATTTTTAATAGAGACGGGGTTTTACCATGTTGGCCAGGCTGGTCTTAAACTCCTGACTTCAAGTGATCCACCCACCTCGGCCTCCCAAAGTGCTAGGATTACAGACATGAGCCACCACACCAGGCCGAACTAGGCACTATTTTGCACTCAGTGTACGGTTCCTGTCACCTACTGGAGTAATTCTTTATCTGTTCAAGACTGTCTGGCCTGGTCTCATGCTAAGTCATTTGGCTCACCCGAGGCCCTGCCCCCTATCCTGGGATCCCATACCACATCCTATTTTCAACACCTTTAACACTTTAGTCCCAAAAAGATAGGCAATAGTTTACTAAAATGCATAGTCACTCAAATGAGTAATTTGGGTTAGGAGATTTAGATAAGATCAATTTAAGATCCTACAGAATATCTGAGGGTAGACGGTAAATATGGCTCTAAGCTCAGCAGCCAAAGCAAAGTGGGAAATGCAAGTGGCTGGATTATTTCCAGCATCCATACGACTAACAACCTATTTTTTTTAGAAGAAGCAAAGCTTTTCTTGGAAGTTCCTAGGGCTGAAGGGAATTTCTTCTACTGGGAACTCATGACAGACATGATCTATATATTCCATGTGAACAAGCTTTTCAAGGACCGTTTGCCACATAGTCAGGTCATTAAATGTCCCTTGATGCAGGATGATGGCAGAGACCAGAAGCACAGCTGGGTCAGGGCAGGACAAGGCAACCCAGGGGAGTGATTCTCTGATGTTGGCTTTGATTTAAGAATAAAATTTTAATGACTTGAAAACAGTGGCTGGCAAACATTTTTTGTAAAGAGCCAGATAGTAACTATTTGAGGCTTTGTGGGCCTTAGGGTCTCTGTTTTAGGCACTCAGTTCTGCCTTTGAGGAGTAAAAACATCAATTGACAGCACATAAACAAATGGGCATGACCATGTTCTAATAAAGCTTTATTTATAAAAGCAGGCTGTGGGCTGGATTTGGCCTGTGAACCATAAGTTGTAACCCAGGAGATAAAAGGACTGTGCAACTTGAGACCATCAACTGTGGGAAATATGTCTCTTAACTTAGTTTGGAATAAGAAGAATCAAGTTAAGCGCTTGAGCTGTTCTCTGGAGCAAGAATGCAGAGAACAGGCCAGGCGTGGTGACTCATGCCTGTTATCACAACACTTTGGGAGACCAAGGCAGGCGGATCACAAGGTCAGGAGTTCAAGACCAACCTGGCCAATATGGTGAAACCTCATCTCTTCTAAAAATACAAAAAAAATTAGCTGGGTGTGGTGGTATGTGCCTATAATCCCAGCTACTCAGGAGGCTGAGGCAGGAGAATTACTTGAACCTGGGAGGTGGAGGTTGCAGTGAGCTGAGATCGTGTCACTGCACTCTAGCCTGGGTGACAAAACAAGACTCTGTCTCAAAAAACAAACCAACAACAACAAAGAGTGCAGAGAACAGACATTCATTCTGTGTTCCTGTCATCAGACAGATTTGTGTGCTTTGAAAATGTCCCAGCACATAGAGGTGGGATCCTGAAATAAGGAATAAAACATCCTGCCAGGGCTTGTGCCCGAGGAGAAAGCCACTTGGCAAACACCAGCAGGGTGGCATGAGACAGACCCATGCAGGCTGGGATCTGAAGGAAGAAGACAGGCACAGGTTAGCAGATGGGCTAAGTGACTAGGCCAGCATGGTGCAATAATGTTTATGTAGGCCAGTGCTTCCCAAAGTCTAATCCCCAGATAAGCTGTGTCAGCATCACCTAGGAACTTTTTAGAAGTGCAAAGTCTCAAGCCCTGACCCAAACCTATCAAATCCAGAGCTCCAATTAGGGCCCAACCATCTGCATTTTAATAAGCCCTCCAGATGCTTCTGAAGCAAGCTCAAGTTTGAGAACTGCTGATGCCATCAGTCATAACTTCTGTGTTTCTCATTTTGAGCAGGGAGAGAGCCAGCAGATTCTCCAAAGCTTGCACCCAAGTCCTCTGTGACCATCAATTTTGTTCAGAAAGCCAAGCGCCCGAGCAACACCTTCCCATTCTTCTCTGAAGGAATCACACGGAACCGAGCTGCCCAGGAGAAAGTGGCAGCCTTGGAGCAACAGGTTCTGATGCTCACCAAGGAGTTAAAGTCTCAGAAGGTGAGGTCTGGTTCCAGGGAGGCCCCAGGTTCCAGTGGACCCCTCCTGTTCCTGGAGCCTTTCAGGCAAGCTAGATGGGATGCCTTAGCCCAGCGGGGCACCAGGCACTCTCTGGTCTTTAAAGGCTGAACTGCAGAAGGTTGAAATGCACTGTTGATTATGCAGGAAGCTGATGTCACTCAAAGCAAGTCACAAAGGGGCACCAAGGCCAGATATCTCTGGAGATCTACTCTAATAATTGTCTCTTAGACCCCTCTGGGGGCCATGCATGGTCTCACCCCCAACCCGGAGAATGACAGTATTTGGAGGCAGGTGATCAGAATGCAGGGTCACAGGAGGGGCTGTCTTTGACCTGGCAGCTGATAGCTGGGCACAGATATCTGAATGACTGTCACAAGACTGTCACAAGAGAAAGCAAGTAAGCAGCGTGTGTGTGGCCCAGGGCTAAGCCAGGATCAACACAGAATAGTGGCAGGGAGGAATTTGGGTTTAATATGGTAAAAAGTTAATTATAAGAGTTACAAAAAGGAAGAGCTATATAGCCATTGTAGAAAACAGATCTCACACAGACAGACATTAAAATTACTCCACAATTCTATATTCCAGAGAGAAATGGTGTAAAAAGCCAGGGGCTACCTTGAGGGTCCCAAGGCAGGGATGCAAGGGGGCTGCAGCTCCGGGCAGGAGCCCCTCTTTAGCGTGGTAAAAGCGACTAAGTTAGGCAGTTGTTACATAAATCCCAAGGGTGGGGCCTGGTAGAGCCTGCTGTGGCGGTGGCAGTCTCTACTGAGGGCCCAGACTCCTTTTCCTCAAGAGGAAGGCCTAAGCTTTTGTGTTTGAACTTTGGCTGCCTGGAGGCCCTTTCTGCTGTTTCCCAGCCCTGCCTCCAGGGCTTAGGCTGGGGAGGTGGGGCTTATGCTCTATTACCTTATGAATATTTCTTACAACTTGTACATTTCTTCTTTTCTTTTCTGCCCTGTTTTGCAGGGGGCAAGAAATGCAGGAAAAAATGCTCTCCCTATACCTAGTTTTGCCCTTCATCTATCTTTTCTGCCCCTAAGCAGTGACCACTGTCAGCAGATCACAGGGAAACCGTCAGAGGCTTCATTCCTGGCGTGTCAGGAGTTTTTTTTGTTAGAGTTGGAGTTGGAGTTGGAGTCTTGCTCTTGTTGCCCAGGCTGGAGTGCAATGGTGCAATCTTGGCTCACTGCAACCTCTACCTCCTGGGTTTAAGCGATTCTCCTGCCTTGGCCTCCCGAGTAGCTGGGATTACAGGTGCTTGCCACCATACCCGGCTAATTCTTTTTTTTATTTTTTATTTTTATTAGAGACTAGGTTTCGCCATGTTGGCAAGGCTGTTTCGAACTCCTGACCTCAAGTGATTCGCCTGCCTCTGCCTCCCAAAGTGCTGGGATTACAGGCATGAGTCACCACGCATTCTCAAAGGAAGGGGCTCATTCATTCATATGTTCTTAATTCATGTGTTTATTCACCAAATCTTTATTAAGGGCCTGTTATGCACATGTAGTGTTCCAGGTGCTGGGAAAGAACAGTGAGCAAAAGACACAGGCTCTGCCCTTACAGGGCTTGCATTTCATAGCAGAGACAGACATTAAACAAGGCAACACTCAAATGTGTACTTATAACACGTGAAGTGGCCTCTGCTGATGCTCAGCAGGCCCGGCTGTCTTTTCCTCCTGTCATCATGGTGCTCCTGTTGTGAGGCTGCTGGACGCTCCTGAGAGGTGAGAGGGCATGAAACTGAGCCATAGCAGCTACTTGATCCTGGAATACTATAGCTTAAATCCCAAACCCAAACCTGGGGGAAAAAAAAGAAATCCTGAATATATGGGCAGCCTCCTGTGACACAGCCTCTCTTTCTAAGACATTGCAAATTGTCAGATGAAGTAGAAAGGCCTAGATTTCATGAAGGTTTGCCCCGATTGCTCTGCATCTCTGGAAGACTCATCATTCTTCAATAAATGAAGGCAAGACTCTTGGAGATTGATAAGGGTTGCCCAGGCTGTTGACAATTCCCACATATTCAGAGGGAAAATATCAGGAGGAAGCTGTTGAACCATTGAAGAATCTGTATTTTTTTTTTTTTTTTTTTTTTTTTACCAGGTAACCTTCTACTTTGTGTCCTGGGACAGACAGTCAAAAGGAGAATGAGTTGCGGTTTATTTAGTTTATTTATTTATTGTGCAATATGAGTGGATTTGTGTGCTCTCCAACCCATTTTACAAATGCTCTTCAGTCTTTAGGGTGATTCAAAGCACAGGCCTTTAAGCCAGCACAGACTCAAATTGTGGCCCTAAACAAGTTTCTTTTCTTTTTTTTTTTTTTTTTTGAGACGGAGTCTCGCTCTTGTTACCCAGGCTGGAGTGCAATGGCGCGATCTCGGCTCACCACAACCTCCGCCTCCTGGGTTCAGGCAATTCTCCTGCCTCAGCCTCCCGAGTAGCTGGGATTACAGGCACGCGCCACCATGCCCAGCTAATTTTTTGTATTTTTAGTAGAGACGGGGTTTCACCATGTTGACCAGGATGGTCTCGATCTCTTGACCTTGTGATCCATCCGCCTCAGCCTCCCAAAGTGCTGGGATTACAGGCTTGAGCCACCGTGCCCGGCCTTCTTTTTTTTTTTTTTTTTTTTTTTTTTTTTTTTTTTTTTAGACAAAGTCTCGCTCTTGTCCCCTAGACTGGAGTGGAGTGCCACAATCTTGGCTCACTGCAACTTCCACCTCCCGGGTTCAAGCGATTATCCTGCCTCAGCCTCCCAAGTAGCTAGGATGACAGGCATGCACCACCATGCCCAGCTAATTTTTGTATTTTTTGTAGAGACAAGATTTCATCATGTTAGCCAGGTTGGTCTTGAACTCCTGGCCTCAGGTGATCCGCCCACTTCCATCTCCTAAAGTGCTGGGATTAAAGGCATGAGCTATTGCGCCCAGCCCCTAAGCAAATTTCTTAACCTCTCTAAGCCTCAGTTTTGTCTTCTGTAAGCCTCAGTTTCGTCTTCTGTAAATGGAGTTACAGCCATGTTTACTGGAGAGGCCCGTGCCCAGATTCATAAAGCCCAGTACTTGGCACCCAGCAGCTGCCCAAGAGATGTAGGCTCTGGTTGTTCCAGCAATTACTGCTGTACCCCTTACCCTCCATTTCAATCTCTTCCTGCCCTACAAGCAGTGAGGCGCCCCCTACTGAGGGACTCTGAGATGAGATGGGAAGTGAGAGCCCATGAGTGACTCCAGGAAATGTACCACGGGCCATAGCAGTGATGGGGGAGCTTAAGTCTTTATTCCACATTAGGAAGGGAACAACTGCAGCCCCCTTACTCTAGTGTTTCACTTGTAGCCCAGATACTAAAACCAAAGAGGTAAGACAGAAAAAGCCAGCACAGACCAGGTGCAGTGACTCACGCCTGTAATTCCAGCACTTTGGGAGGCCAAGGCAGGCAGATCACGAGGTCAGGAGATCGAGACCATCCTGGCCAACATGGTGAAACCCTGTCTCTGCTGAAAATTACAAAATTTAGCCAGGCATAGTGGTGCGTGCCTGTAGTCCCAGCCACTCAGGTGGCTGAGGCAGGAAAATCACTTGAACCTGGGAGGTGAAGATTGCAGTGAGCTAAGATTGTGCCATTGCACTCCAGCCTGGCAACAGAGCAACATTGTCTCAAAAAAAAAAAAAGCCAGCACAACTTCTGGGTGTCCAGTGGTGCCTGCCCCCCTACCCCCACCCCAGGCACTCAGAATGCTTCTGGGAGAGCCGCTGTCCATCTGAGACCCTCCTTAGAGTCCCATTCATCAGCTGGGAAGATGGGCACCTGGACGCCCAGGGGCTACACGTGCAAGGTACCTTCCTGTGTTTCTTTAGTGGGAAGGCACCTCCTGTCTACCTCAAGCTTTAGGAGGACATGGGAATTCAGGGTCTTATCCTGGCTCACCCGGCCATTGTCAGTGGCTTTAGTGACTCTTTAAGAATTTCTATCTCAAACACTGTGAGATGCTCTTGAGAGCACATTGGCACCAAATCCCTGCCCTTGGGTCCCTCGCCATTTAGCGAGGAAGAGAAGATGTAAGCATGGGAGCTGCTGGTATTCAGTGCGGGTCCAGGACTGTACTGAGGCTTCCCATGTGTTATCGCTGTCCTTACAGTAGCTGTCATCCCCTTTCTCTGAAAAGGAAACTGAGATTCTCAGTGTCTGCATGCTCAGGATCTCCCAGGGGCTGAGCCAGCATTCAAGGAGCTCAGAGGAGGTGGGTGACTTGCCCATGCACATGCAGCTGGAAAGGCCAGGATTGGAGCCCTGATCTCCTTCTTCAGGTCTTGAGGCTGGGCTGCCTCCTCTCCTCCATAATTTCATGGTGAGGCCAGGTGAGAAAATTGCTCTTGAGAAAAAAAATGAATACACTCCCTGTGTGTATTCTACTGAATACACTCCCTGTGTACCCCCGGTGTCATATTAAACCACGGGCGACTCTGATACCCGTAAGCCATTATCTGTCCCCGCTCCTGCAGCACTGGCCTCACAAGAGGTTTGGGCTCCAGGAGATAGCACCAGATGGCTGATTGGCCAGGAACTGACCCTCGGAGTTGACAGAACTCCACCCAGCCTGAAGATTGTCTGCGCTGGCAGATGGAAGGCTGTTGTCTGTGGTGATGTTGGCCATCTGTTGGCTGCTGGGAATGATGAACCCCTCTGGGACCCTGCCTGCAGCCCTCTGGGGCCACCTTAGTTCAATCAGGATTACTGGGTAAAGGAACATAATTTTGGGGGGAAAGTTGGTGGGGGCAATGTGTGGCCTCTTACTTTCCTAGAAGTCCAGCCAAAAACTTCAGAGGACGTGAAAGAGAGCTGGGAGGTACCTTGGGCACGTCAGCTTGGGGAGGGCCACTTGGCACTTTCTTTCTCATGCTAGAGGCAGTTGTGAGCAGAGGAGGAAGCTTTAGCTCCATTCATGAGAAAGCTGAGGTTCAGTGAAGAGGCCACTTGAGCCACCCTCCTTAGAGTCACCTCCTCGTTAGATACACCCCCAGGGATCCAGAATGGGAGACGAGGCCTGTGCAATTCCAAAGCCCATGCCCCTTCATCTGACCCCTGTAGGGCTCACCACTGATGAAAGTAGAATGCTCTAAAAAGATAAAGGATTATTTTTTAAAAATATGATTTATTGGCTTTTAAAAATTGAAATAAAATGACAACTTATGACCAAGTATCAAAATCTGAGATAAACAAAACAACTTGATTGAGAAACATTAAAAGTACCACTTGGGCCAGGCATGATGGCTCATGCCAGCATGTTGGGAGGTTGAGGTGGGAGGATCTCTTGAGCCCAGGAGTTCAAGAGCACCCTGAACAGCATAGAGAAACCCTGTCTCTACAGAAAATAAAATAATTAGCTGGGCATCGCAGTGCATGCCTATAGTCCCAGCTACAAGGGAGACTGAGGCAAGAGGATCACTTGAGCCCAGGAGGTTGAGGTTGTAGTGAGCCATGATTGTGCCACTGCACTCCAGCCTAGGCAACAGAATGAGACCCTGTCTCAAAAAAAAAGAAAAAAAAGAAAGCTTCATTTCATCAACTTTTCTATTTTTAAGAATTGGTCCTAAGACATTGCTTATAATCCAGACTTCAGGTTTCCTGAATCCATGATCTATTCTCACTCCTCATCTTACAGGTCCTACTGAGGCTCCCTGCCTCTGCCCTGGTTCCTTTCTTTCAAGCCTGTTTTATTCTGGTACAAGAATTCTGGGGGTGGAAGGAGAGCCTTCTGGGCTGGTGTCTTGGTCTTGGATTCTGGGAGCCAAACATGGGAAGAAGGAGACAGCTAGATGTAATGAAATGAGTTTAGAGTCAACTCCCCAAAGTTAAGAGAAAGATACCCGCCTGGTTCTACTCCTAGGGCAAGTCTGAACAACAATGTTTATTCGTTATTTCACTGGGAAGTTATCCAAGGTAATCTCCAAATCTCAGCTAAAGCAGAAATGGTCTAGACTCCCAGTTATCCCAGAAGCACAGGAATGTTAATCTCTCTCAACTGAACCCTGAGAAGCTGAACATTCCAGACATTCCCTTTTGGTTTGCAATCACTGCCCTGTCCTCACCTCACCTTCCTGCCACACCCTAGGGCTCCCACAGCCACATGCTAGCTCTTTCCTTCCTCCAGGTCTTTACTGAGACTGTCAGCTTGGCCGCATCCGGAGGGCTGTCCCACCGTCATCTCCCACCTGCTGCTTGACCATCTCTGGCCTTTCTCATTCTTCTTGGTTTCATTTAAATGCTCTGCACTGATGTATCCCCGCAACCTCCACCTCAGAAGTCATTGCCTTTCCCATGAATACCCTCATTCCCCTTTCTTGCAGTAGATCATTCTACTGTGGTGAGTCACGTTCATCACCACAAACCTTTGCAGTCCTTGGAGGTGGGAACTCCTACCAGTCCCTCTTTGGGCTACAGCACCTGGCTCAGGGCCTGGTCTGGCACCAAGTGGTGCTTGGTAAAGGTTGAATGGATGGATGGATGGGTGGGTGCATGGATGGAAAAGAGAGAACCAGAGAAAGGACAGTCACTAGTCCTAAAGTTTCAGAAGATGCATGCTAAGGTGGTTTTGTCATTAGCCTCTCCAAAGAAGTCATGATTTTTGGCAGTTCTCCAAAGTAGAATTGTTCTTAGCAAATAAGCCTATCCAGCCAATCCATTCATTTTAATACTGGTGTGGTATCATTGACATGTTTCTAGGAAACCATGTTTTTCCAAATGAGAAGCACAGAGCAGGGCAGTGTGGCCTGAAAGTCATACTTACCTGGTATGAGGTCCGCATGGGCCTGGCTACTGATGTCCTGATCCTGGCCCAGAATGAACTCACATCCCTGCTTTGGGGCAGGATAGGCCTGAGTCCAGGCATGGCCCTGGCCCTCCCTGTGGAAGTTACAGGCTTGAAGGCACAGGGAGCTAAGCAGACCTTGAGTTCCTACATGAATCAGTTGCGCCTGCTGAGGAATAAAATCAAGCTCTGTTGTTTCTGAACTTTCTAGAGTTCCTTCCACCAGCTTTGCAGCTATCAGTCTGTGGGCTGAAGGGAATGAGGCAAAAATGGGTTGAATGAGGCCCTCTGTGTGGATTTACATGGGAATTACCAGTGTATTTCCTTTTAACGCTGCCTCAACTTGATTGGTAGTGACTGGATGCTATATTGAGAAGGATTCTGAGGCCTCAACTAGGCTGTGCAGGAAGAAGTATGAGAGATTATTGGCAACGGGTTTATAACGTCAGGAAAAATCCACACCGAGACAATGGATCACTCAGCAAGGCTAGTTTACTTCCTGCAGGAAGGGTGCAATTCGCCAGTAGTCTTGCCACAAGAGCACACCTGAACAAGGGAGGCGGGGGCATTTATAACTTTCATAACCTGACACAAGTGCCCTACTCTATGTCCAGTTACCGTTGGCCAGAACGGGACCTCACATTCTATGCTTGACCTGATTGGCTAAAAATCTGGAAATTTTCTAAAGAGGTAAAGGCAGAGGAGAACAAAGGAAAAGAGGAAGTAACTTCAATGGTTAGAGAAGCAATAACATTTTCAAATAAGAAAGGGGAATAAGCTTTGACCTAAGACTTGCTAGGCTTGTCCAGGCACATCAGAGCAAAATATCTAGGTTAAACTGTAAGAACTAAGAACATGGGATGCACTTATTTCTTTATTATGACCAACACCTACTTTAAGATTATTAGCAAAAGCTTTAAAGTAAATTAACCTTTGAAGAAACTGTCATTTATTTGTAATGAACTAGGAGGAAAGCTTTGAAGAGGAACCTTTTATTTATTCTTATTTCCTACAGAGATTAATTAGTGATGTCTGCCACAGGGATGAGAGGGAAGAGTAATGGCACATAGCTGCCACCCCTGGTTTTATTGGTGACCAAGCACAGGCTTTGGAATCTGGTTGACTGAGATTGAATTCCACTCTATTCTCTGTTGGGCCTCAGTTTGCTCCTCCCTAAAATGGACGTGTGTATGTCAGGGTCTGGGTTCAGCTGCCGTAACAGAAGCATCTCCACTGGATGTGGTGACTGTTAAAATGCGCACTCTGAATGAAGAGACTCCCCAAACAGGCTTTTTGTGAGCAACATGGCTGTTTATTCTCCTGGGTGTGGGCAGGCTGAGTCTGAAAAGAGAGTCAGTGGAGAACAGTAGGATAGGAGTTGGTTTTATAGGTTTGGGGTAGGCAGTGGAAAGTTACAGAAGTTACAGTTTAGGGCTTTTTTTTGCAGGCTGGGAGGGGGTCATAGGGTCTGGAGTCACAAGGTTGACCAAGGTCGGTTACAGGAACAATAGAAGGATGTGTCAAGTTAGTTAGGCACTGCAGGGCTGATCATTCTTCCCCTCTTCCATGTTTCTAAAACCAGTAGACACATGGTCTTCCAGTTACTTCAGATTTTCTAATTCCAGGAACTCATCTGAGTGTCCGTGCAAGTCACAGAGGTTACTATGGTGTCCATGGTACCGTCAGTCAACCTGAAAGGTCTTACTCACACATGTAATCCCAGCACTTTGTGAGGCCAAGGCAGGCAGATCATTTGTGTCCAGGAGTTTGAGACCAGCCTGGAAACATGGCAGAATCCCGTCTCTGCAAAAAATACAAAAATTAGCCTGGTGTGTTGGCATGCTCCTGTGGTCCCAGCTACTTGAGAGGCTGAGGTGGGAGGATCAGCTGAGCCCAGGAGATTGAGGCTGCTGTGAGCCATGTTCATGCTACTGTACTCCGGGCTGGGTGACAGACTGAGACTCTATCTCAAAAAAAAAAAAAAAAAAAAATTCAAAGCTCTGTGGCCCAAAACAAGTGAGAAGTTTATTTCTCTCTCACATTAAAGAACCCAGAGGTAGGTGAGCAATTCTGAGCTGAGGGGACAGCTCTCTCTCAACATATACCTTCTGCTTGTAGGTCTGAGTTGGCCACTCTAGTTCCTGCCACTTCCCAGACAGAAGCAAAGGGAACTGGACCAGGGAGCATGTGTCTAGTGGTTTTAAAGGCAGCACCTGGAAGCTGCTCATCTCACTTTTTATTTCCCATTTAGGCAGAATAGTCACTTGGCTACACCTTACCATAGCTTGGTTGGGAGATGCAGTTTTGAGCTGGGGAACCATGTGCCCAGCTAACACTCACTTGAACAGAGACAGAGAAAGTGAGTGTCAGCATGAGATGCCCCAGGGATGCTGCTGGACACCTCTCAGGATTGTTAGGAGAACTAGGGGTAACATATGCCCCACTCTGGCACCCAGCAGGCCCTCCCTGAGCTCACAAGATGCTTCCCTGTCCCTGCCCAGGAGCTGGTAAAGATCCTACACAAGGCACTGGAGGCCGCCCAACAGGAGAAGAGGGCATCCAGTGCATACCTGGCGGCAGCTGAGGACAAGGACCGGCTGGAGCTGGTGCGGCACAAAGTGCGGCAGATTGCGGAGCTGGGCTGGCGGGTAGAGGCCCTGGAGCAGGAGCGGGAAAGCCTGGCACACACAGTGAGCCTGCGGGAGCAGCAGGTGCAGGAGCTGCAGCAGCACGTGCAGCTGCTGATGGACAAGAACCACGCCAAGCAGCAAGTCATCTGCAAGCTCTCTGAGAAGGTCACCCAGGACTTCACCCACCCCTCTGACCAGTCTCCTTTGCCCCCCAACGCTGCTGACAGGGACTTCCTGAGCCAGCAGGAGAAGATAGAGCACCTGAAGGTAGGGGGGCCTTACCTCCAGGGCCTGCCAGTCCCATCCTCTGCCCCAGCCTTTGGGGAGGGTGTGCTCTCTAAGGCTTTGCTAGGTGGAGCGGGAAACCCCTTCATTCTGGAATATTCACATTAGAAACACATGCTGATGGGAATACTACTTTATGCTTCTTCACTTTCCTCACCACAAGACCCAGTGCAGTTTGACTGGGCCTTGACTGACCCATTAACCAGTAGCGCTGATATCCTGGGCTACTGAAAAGTGAAGGTAGGCACAGTGGCTTATGCCTGTAATTCTAGCACTTTGGGATGCCCAGGCAGGCAGATCATGAGGTCAGGATTTCAAGACCATCCTGGCCAGCATAATAAAACCCCATCTTTACTAAAAATACAAAAAATTAGCCGGGCATGGTGGCACGAGCCTATAATCCCAGCTACTTGGGAGGCTGAGGCAGGAGGATCACTTGAACCCAGGAGACGGAAGTTGCAGTGAGCTGAGATCCCACCACTGCACTCCAGCCTGGGCTACAGAGTGAGACTCCATCTCAAAAAAAAAAAAAAAAAAAGTGAAGGTGCCTCTAGATTATCAAATGAGAGATGAAAGCCCAAAACTTAGCTGAGTGTGGGGCCTGGCCTGGTCAGCCTCCCTTAGTGCCATCCCAATGCACCCGAGAGCCCTAAGGGGCTAGCACGACCCTCCCCCACAGCCCCACTCTCGAATACTAGACAGATGACCTGCAGCTAACAAGTGTCCCCGCTCCCTTCTGTAGAATGTGCACGGTGTTTCCCGCGTTCCAGGCACTGACCTCGATGCTGTCCTTGCATCACTGCATTTAGCCCTTGCACCAAGCCTGAGTTGAGTCGGTTGCTGGTGTGCTCCCCCTTTACATATGTGAATGCTGAGGCTGAGGAAGGTTAAAGAGCTTGCCCGGGGCCACCTGCTGAAGAAGTTGGGGAGCTGGAGTTGGGTTGGAGCTCAGGTGTGCAGACTGGTCTGTCTGCTCTGCTGCCACTTCTCGCTACTGCCACCATCCTTGCTCCCCCTTCCCTCCCCTTCCTTCCCCTTCTCTGTCCCTATCTTTCCCAAGACTTCCCCATCCCACAGGGACCAGTGTGTAATAGAGGGTAGGAACTTCATTTGAGGTGTGTTGCCCGCTGTGGCCCAGTGTTTTGTGCTTTGTGCTTTAAAGGGTTGCCTAAGGCCAGGCCTGAGTGCCTCACACCTGTAATGCCAGCATTTGGGGAGACTGTGGCAGGAAGATCACTTGAGGCCAGGAGTTTGAGACCAGCCTGGGAAACAGTGAGATCCCATCTCTACAAAAAATAAAAAAATTAGCCAGGCACAGTAGCATGTGCCTGTAGTCCTAGCTTCTTGGGAAGCTGAAGCTAGAGGATTGCTCAAGACCAGGAGTTTGAGACCAGCCTAGGCAAATAGCAAGATCCTGTCTCTCAAAAAAAAAAAAAAAAAACCCAATTAAATAAATTCGCTAGGTATGGTGGCACACACCAAAGTCCTAACTCCTCAGGGGGCTGAAGTAGAAGATCACTTGAGCTGCCCAGGAGTTCGAGGCTACAGTGAGCTGTGATGGCACCCATGCACTACAGCCTGGGCAACAAAGTAAGATGCTGTCTCTATAAAAAGAAAATTTGCATGTAGTTGGTGTTTCTTATTTTTTAGCTTTTAGAAGACTCATCAGATATCCCTTGTCTTAAGTGTGAAAACGGAGTGCTCAGGTTTCCTGTTTGCCTTGTGGTTGAGGACACCCAGCTTTAGGGAATGCCCCTGTTATTGAGACTTTGGTTTTGAGAACAGGATCACGGACTTCTTGAATTCACATGTGCCCCACCCATTTTCTGGCAGGGCCAGCTGAGCTGGGGTGAGGGGGAAGGACTGTCCCAGGGTCAGGAAGGAAGAGGCCGGGCTGCAGCTAGAACCGGGCCTCCCATGCCCGGGCCACCGCCTTCCACACAGCACAGGGCCTAGTCCATGGGCATGACCCAAAGAGAATTCCCAGTCTCCTGCTTCCTGCAAAGGCAGCAGGCTCTCTTCTTCCCCCATCCCCCTTCTCCATTGTTTTCCTCCTTTCACTCCACTGGTGACTTTTCTCTTTTCTGAGGTTTCTCTTTTTCTCCTTACAGTTCTGAGCCAAGACGAGAACTCAAGGTAGGGCACCAAGCTAGAGGGGACGGTGCTGCCCGATGCCACCTGCTGCCACTTCTGCTCTGGGTTGTGCTCACTCTGCCTCTCTGTCCAGCCTGTCCAGCATGTCTGTGCCTTCCCTGGGGCTGGAAGCCGGGTACCTTATGTGACAAAAGCCCTCTTTCCAAAGCCTTAGAAATACCAGTGTGTGGCCGAGCATAGTGGCTCACACCTGTAATCCAGTGCTTTCAGAGGCCATGGTAGGAAGACTGCATGAGGCCAGGAGTTTGAGACCAGCCTGGGCAGCATAATGAGACCTCATCTCTACAAAAAAGTAAAAATTAATTACTGGGCTTAGTGGCACATGCCTGTAGTCCCAGCTACTTGGGGCTGAGGCAGGAGAATTGCTGGAGCCCAGGAGGTTCAGGCTGCAGTGAGCTATGATCATGCCATTGCACCCCAGCCTGGGTGACAAAGTGAGACCCTGTCTCTAAAAATAAAAAAGAGACTGGGCATGGTGGCTCACGCCTATAATCCCAGCACTTTGGGAGGCTGAGGTGGATGGATCATGAGGTCAGGAGTTCAAGACCATCCTGGCTAACATGGTGAAACCCTATCTCTACTAAAAATACAAAAACTTAGCCAGGTGTGGTAGCACGTGTCTGTAGTCCCAGGTACTCGGGAGGCTGAGTCAGGAGAATTGCTTGAACCCAAGAGATGGTGGTTGCAGTGAGCCAAGATCACGCCGCTGCACTCCAGCCAGGGTGACAGAGTGAGACTGCACCTCAAAAAATTTAATAAGAAAGAAAGAAAAATAAGTGAATAAATATCCATGAGCACGTCTAGACCTGGGAAGAGGAAGGGGTGGTATCAGGGAGGGAGACCCAGTGGTGTGGAACAGTGGCTGGCGCCGGAGCTGGGTCTGCTTTCTCTCCACAGTGTCTGTTGAGCACCTGCCATGGGCTGAACACACCTGGGTTTGGATCCTGGCTCTCTTTCATGATGAAGGGAACTTACCTTCTCCGTGTGTGTTTCCTCATTTGTTAAATGGGAATTAGGGCACTTTAATATTTATCCCACAGGATTGTGGATGTGAGGGAGATGGGCCAGGTCAGGTATGTCCTTTCCTCCCTTACTTGTTGTATTTCCTCGGGCATTGGATTCAGAACTCTCTCAGCCAGCTGACGGGGTGAGTGCAGGGTGGGAGTAGTAGCTCTTGAGTTGTCAGGCAAACCCAGTGAGGGAGAAGATGCTCATGGTGTACTTGCCACATGCCAGGCACCATTCTGAGCCTTTTGCACATAATAATAACAGAATCCTCTCCCAGCCGCCAGAGGTAGTACTGTTATTACCCTCATTTTCAAGATGAGAGGATGCGGCGCAGAGAGGTTAAGTAATTTGCCCAGGGGCGCAGTGGTCAAGACAGAATTTCCACCCAGACAGCATGGCTGGAGCATTCATGCCACTGACCACCAGCCAATGCTGGTACATGGCAAATGCCAGCGTCTTTGATTTTTTTTTTTTTTAATTGATGTATTGTTATACTGTCTGATGGGCAGGAGAGGTCACATGAGCCTGTGTGTGTGTGTCGCCAGGAGACACCAAGGACAACCCTTGAAGGTCAGGGACTAGAGTGTGGGCATCCAGGTGGATTCCAGTGGGAGGGGCGCTCAGAGGCTGCCCGGCAGGAAGTTTGGTGGTTAGGGCTTTAGAATGAGACAGTCCTGCTGGGCACTGTGGCTCATGCCTGTAATCCTAACACTTTGGGAGGCCGAGGTGGAAAGATTGCTCAAGGCCAGGAGTTTGAAAACAGCCTGGGAAATATAGTGAGACCCTGTCTCTACAAAATCCAAAAATTAGCTGGGTGTGGTGGTGCATGCCTATAGCCACAGCTACTTGACAGGCTGAGGTGGGAGGATTGCTTGAGCCCAGGAGGTCAAGTCTGCAGTGAGCCATGATCATGCCACTGCACTCCAGCTTGAACCACAGAGCAAGACCATCTCAAAAAACAAACAAACAAAAAGAATCAGACAGACCTGGGCTTGGTCACACTCTGCCTTATACTGGCTGTGCCTTAGGCAAGTGACCTACCCTTTCAGAGCCTCTGAGACCTCACCTGTGTTACAGGAATAATAAAAGAACATCCCTGCCAGGGTTGCCAGGAGGACGAAATGAGAGAATGTAAGCAGCGTGGTGTTGGTGATGGGGGTGATGCAGGAAGCCTGCCTGGCCTCTGTTCATAAGTTTCTGTATCTCCAGATCTGAAGTGTTAGGCTCCAGGGAGATTGGGGAGTGGTCCTGGAAAGTCCCGATGCTCCTGGGAAGCTGGGTTTTTGATCTAGGGCAGGGACAGGATTGGTTAGGGGGAGGAGGGCAGCACCATGGGTTGGAATTGCCTGAGTCCAGCCAGGAGAAGGCAGAGAACAAGCTGAGTGGAGGTACTTTCAGCCTTAGCACAGCAAGGGAGATGAAAGCAGGGGTGTCTGCAATGGGGGCACGACCAAGAGCCCCCGTGGAGTGGTGAGGGTGACGTGATGAAGTCCACCTAGGGCATTTGTTCCCTTCTCTGGGAGCAGAGGCCCTTCTAGTGTGTCAGGTTCTGGGCAGAGGGCAGCAGCCCCTGGGCATGCATCGGAGCTTCCAGGCTGGGAAGACCTTGGAGATCATCTTGGCCAGGGTGAAGACCCATCCAGGGAGGGCCAGGACCACCTGTGGGCTGTGCACATGTGACCTTGATGATGAAGTGCCCCAAACTACGTGTGATGTTCTTCATCTCCAAATAAATCAGGCTGTGTCAGAGTCATCCCTGCTGCTACTTCTCTTGCACTCACCTGTAGCCCGTTCATCAATGGGAGAGAAAGGGCTGGAGTTTCAGTCAGCAAATACCCTGGAATTGGGAGGTATAGCTCTGAGCATATGTTTTGTGATGGAATGGCTCATGTAATATCCATCCCAGCAGAATCGAAAGCCATTGCTGTAGCTGATCCTTCTCTGAGGCTCAGGTCCTTGCTTGAACCTTCCCAGTGCTTGTCCGGCTTCTCCTTGTATGCCCCAGCAGCAAGGAGCTCATTCCCTCCACTGGATGGACAACTTGCGAAGGGAAAACTCAGAGACGTTCATCACAGCATTATTCATAATCAAAACCAACTGCAGACATGCAGGGTTCAAATTAAAAAACAACAGGAAAAGGATTATGAGTTCGCTCCGGTAAATTCACCCAATAGAGTCATCCCCCAGATGTTAAAAATGACCATCGGGAAGCTTAGGTGGCATTGGAAGGTTTACAGAGTGACACTGGGTTAATTTTACAGTGTGATGATAAGTAGATGATAAAATATGTTGCTTTTAAAAAACACTACTCAAGCACTTTGTTACGTTTGGTCCCTGTACTTAGTGTTATCACACATGATCTCACTTAGTCTCCCAACTGCCCAGTAAGTTAGTTGGTGTTTGCCCCTTTCCCAGATGAGGAAACAGAGGGTCAGAGTGGTTCAGTGGCTGCCTGAGGCCTTCCAGCCAGGGCTTGAATCCAGGCCTAGTGCTCTTTCTACCACATCATGCTGACATCAAGAATAGACAAAGGGGCCATGAGTAATGTTTTTTTCTTTCAGTCTTCCTCTTCCATTGCCATTATTGGAAATGTCTAAAGAAAGGAAGCTTTAACAGCTCACTTGAGGGTGTGACTCCCCAGGACCAGGGAGATGTTTATGTCCAATTCATAACATACTTTACTCTCTTCTCCAGGATGACATGGAGGCTTACCGGACCCAGAACCGCTTCCTCAACTCCGAGATCCACCAGGTCACAAAGATTTGGAGAAAGGCGGCTGAGAAGGAGAAGGCCCTCCTGACCAAGGTGTGGGGTGGGGCCCTGTTCTGGCCATCTCCATCCCGGGCCCCTCTGCTGGTCCCCCTACTGCCCACCCCATCTCACTCTCATTTCCTGACTGAACTGACCCCTTGTGAGCAGGGCCCATATCAGGTTCTTCTCCAGACCCCTGTGGTCTGGCCATTGAGTCATTTGTTCTGCAGTGTTCACTGGGTAGCTATGGGGTAGGAACACTGAGACCAATAAGCCTGGTTCCTGTCCCCAAGAAGGATGTAGACTAGTGAGGGAGTGTAACACAATCAAGATGCACCTGGGCTTTTCTTGGGGGCCGAAAGGGAGGAAGGAAAGTCGGGGAGGGCTTCCTGGAAGAGGTGCCCTCTGAATTGAGTCCTAAGGATGAGTTAGTGTTATCCAGGCAAACACCGGAGAAGGACCTTCCAGGAAAAGAGACAGTATAGTAAAGACTTGTGGCCTGAGAGGCAGGGGGCAGGGCTGGAGATGAGGAATTTGGAGCTTACTCCAAGGAAATGGGAGTTGAAGGATTGTAAGTGGAGAAGTCCTCAGTCAGACTTCTGTTCCTGTTCCAAGAAGACTGCTCAGGAGGGTAGGCTTGAGGAGGTGAGTCTGGAAGTGGAGAGAGTGTTTGGAACCAGTAGCAGAAATCCCTGAGGAGGGGCCGGGTACGGTAGCTCATGCCTGTAATCCCAGCACTTTGGGAGGCCAAGGTAGGTGGATCCCTTAGGGTCAGGAGTTCAACGCCAGCCTGGGCAACATGGTTAAGCCCTACCTCTACCAAAAATACAAAAATTAGCCAGGCGTGGTGTGCACACCTCTAATTCCAGCTACTTAGGAGACTGAGGCACAAGAAGCATCTGAACCCAGGAGGTGGAAGTTGCAGTGAGCCAAGATCATGCCACTGCACTCCAGCTTGGGTGACAGAGCAAGACGCACTCCCTGAAACAGGTGTTACTGATGGGACTCAGGAAGCAGAGAGGCTACCAGGTTGGGTAGGAAGAAGCACAGGCACAGAGGATGGCTTGGAGCTGGTGCCTGGCAAGTGTTTGGAGACGGCAACCAGGCAGGGGTACAGCAGAATTGTTCCCTGACTGCCACCCAGGATGAGATAGGACTCAGGGTGGCCCAGAGGTCACTGTTCCCATATCACAAAAATGGACAACAGGGAATTTGCCTAGCACCATCCAGCTTGTATAAATGGAAACACACAAGTTCAAGGGGAGGGAGAGGGGGAGTGTCCCAGGCAAGGGAAGAGGGTGCAAGAGGGCTGTGAAGTAGGAGGGATGTGTGTTGGAAGAACAGAAAGAGCCTAGGTGGTGGCAGCAGAGGGCAGTGTCTGTCCCTCGGGGGCTGCTCGGTTATACCACCTGCAGAGCATGCTCTGTGCCAGGCGCCCTGGGAAGGAATTTATACACATCCACTCACCTGATCCTCACTTGAATCCTGAGGCAGACTTTGTATGATCCTCATTTTATGGATGAAGAAGACACAGAGAGGTTAAGAAACTTGCCACAGGCCACACAGCTAGCAGTGGCTGAACCAGGATGGGACCGTAAGCTGTGTAAGAGCCTGTGCTGTCTCTGCATGTCCCTTTCCTCTTTCTTCTGAGCCAGCTCCAACCTGGGCCTGGGCCTCTCTTGCCTGCCTTGCTGTAAACCACTGGCCTCAGGGCCTATCTCCTTTCCCTGGGAGTCGGGAATGGGGCAGATGAGAGCTGGAAGGGCTGTGCTGCCTCAGGCCTCTGGGGTAGCCCAGCTCCCACCAGGTAGCCTGATCAGCCCTTCCCTGCTTGCAGTGTGCCTACCTCCAGGCCAGAAACTGCCAGGTGGAAAGCAAGTACCTGGCCGGGCTGCAAAGGCTGCAGGAGGCCCTGGGAGACGAACCCAGCAAGTGCTCAGAGCTGCTGAGGCAGCTCATCCAGGAGGCGCTGCAATGGGAAGCTGGGGAGGCCTCAGCTGACAGCATCGAGCTAAGCCCCATCAGGTGAGCCAGGTGGCCTAGGCAGGGCTGGTCTGTGTGAGCTGGCAGCCCCACCCCAGCTGCCCTACTGCCAGGTCCTGCCAACCACATGCGAGTCCAGCACAGCGTTAACTCCTCTGATCTTCACCTGCATGAGCATGTGGCTGCAGCTGAGATGGTGCACGCTCGGAGGAGGCAGCCCCCAGCCATGGGCCCTACAGTGCATTCGTGGCCCAGGCTGCCTCCAGAGCCCCCTGCTTTGCATTTCTACAGAGAGGAGGAGGGGAGACCAGCAGGCTCTCTCCTCCATACCAAGCCCTTGCTGAGCACAGTAGACACGGGCCATGAACTAGAAAGGAGTGGGGAGGCTATTCTCAGAGGCCCCTGGAGGCTGAGCAGTCTAGTGGCAGAAGTTAGAGCTTTGGAGCCAGTCCTGGCTCTCTTGCCACATGGCAAGTCCCTTTACCTTTCTGAGCCTCATACTCAGCCTCCATAAGATGTGGGTGAAGAGCTGGGCACAGTGGCTCACACCTGTAATCCCAGCACTTTGGGAGGCTAAGCTGGGCAAATTGCTTGAGGCCAGGAGTTTGAGACCAGCCTGGGAAATATGGTAGAACCCTGCCTCTACAAAAAAAAAAAACACCATAAAAATTAGCCAGGAGTGGTGGTGCACACCTGTACTCCCAGCTACTCGGGAGGCTGAGGTAGGAGGATCACTTGAGCCCAGAAGGTCGAAGCTACGATGAGCCAAGATCACACCACTGCACTCCAGCCTGGACAACAGAGTGAAACCCTGTCTCAAAAAAAAAAAAAAAAAAAGAAAGAAAAGATTTGGGCAAACAGCTGCTTTGCAGGATTGTTAGGATTAGATGAGATTGTGCAGGCAGGGCACAGAGTGGAGGTGAGTCAATGCTGAGTATATGAAAGGCATCTGGAATGTGTCCCCAGCTCTCCCCCTCTGCCTGTCATTGATGTAGTGTGCACAGTACAGGGCTCCTGAGGCCTAAGGCTGCATGGAGTAATAAAAGGGTTCTTTATATTTGCATAGAATTAGAAGGGAAATATCTCTTGAGCATTTTCTGTGTACTAGGCACTATCTAGGCTCCCAGCATCTTACAACAGAGGATCTCCTTGGGTCTCCATGAGGCAGAGCAGAGATTCCTATCCCGTTATAGAGATTCACAACCTGAGGTTGAGAGAACTGAAGTGACCTTCCCAGAACTCATGGCTAACCCTCAGTGAAGGCAGAGCAGGAACCTGGCCTGGGGTCCTCCCTACCCCCCATACCCCTTATCTAGGGCAGGGCTCTGCAAGGTGTGGCTAACACGGACTTTCACTGTCAGTGAGTATGATGAGTATGGCTTCCTGACGGTGCCCGACTATGAGGTAGAAGACCTGAAGCTGCTGGCCAAGATCCAGGCGCTGGAGGTGCGCTCCCACCACCTGCTGGGCCTCGAGGCTGTGGATCGGCCACTGCGGGAGCGCTGGGCTGCCCTGGACGAGCTTGTGCCCTCAGCCGAGCTCAAGCAGCTGCTGCGGGCGGGAGTGCCCCGCGAACACCGGCCTCGTGTCTGGAGGTGGCTGGTCCACCTCCGTGTCCAGCACCTGCACACTCCAGGCTGCTACCAGGAACTGCTGAGCCGGGGCCGGACCCATGAGCACCCTGCTGCCCGCCAGATCGAGCTGGACCTGAACCGGACCTTCCCCAACAACAAGCACTTCACCTGCCCCACCTCCAGCTTCCCCGACAAGCTCCGCCGTGTGCTGCTGGCCTTCTCCTGGCAGAACCCCACCATCGGCTACTGCCAGGGCCTGAACAGGTGAGCCACCAGAGCCCTATGAAGGTGTAACCTTCACCTTTTAGAGCAGGGGTCTCCAACCCTCAGGTCACGGACTGGTAGCATCTGTGGCCTGTTAACGGGGCTGCACAGCAGGAGGTGAGCAGTGGGTGAGAGAGCGTTACCGCCTGAGCTCTGCCTCCTGTCAGATCAGCGGCTGCATTAGATTCTCACAGGAGCGTGAACCCTATTTCGAACTCCGAGGTTGCTCGCTCTTTATGAGAAACTCATGCCTGATGATCTGCAGTGGAACAGCTTCAAAACCACCCTTCCCCCACCTCAGTCCATTGAAAATTTGTCTTTCACAAAAATGGTCCCTAGTGCCAAAAACGTTGGGAGCTGCTGTTTTAGAGCACTGATCTGTCTCTTTGGAGCCTCCCAAGATCCTGAAGACATGAGCCCAGAAGGTCTGGTCCCTACCCATAGGCCAGCGAGAGGACAGGTTCAAGACAGATGGGCCAGAGCTGAGAGCTCCAGGCCCCATGTCCCTGCTCTCTCCTTTGATTTGTGCTTGGGGAGGTAAGACTCACGTGGCATCTCAAACTGCCTGCTGGAGTCTATAGGGTATGGCCCCACTCATATATTGCAGGACTCCCTGGGTCAGGAATCATTTGCTTTCAGTGAAACCCACGCAGAAGATCCAGGGAAAAGGGGCTTTCTAAATGTTACAAGGGTAGCTCACAGAAGCCAGGGGAAAAAAAAAAAGAGCTGAGAACCAGATGACCAGAAGCCAAGACAGCTGCTCTCTGCAGCAGGGCTGCAGCCCTGCACAGCCCGGGGGGCAGCCTCCTGCCACAGTCCTGTGAATGCCATCCCCTGAGGCCATATATTACCAAGGTGCTGCTCTGCTGCCCTCTGAAGCTGCATGGCCTCTGGCCTCTCTTCATTCTGCATGTCTGCTTCCTTCTCTCGAAACAGCCTCTCTCTGTTCATTCTTTGGACATTTAGCGTCCATTGAGGCTGTCAGAATGGAGACCTCAGCTCCTGAGTCTTGGGCCTTTCAGCCAGTCTTCCCACCCCACCCCTCATGTTGCAGTCCTAAATTCCCCAGAGAGAGAACCTGATTGGCCCAGCCAGGAATAATTTCTACTTCTGGTCCAGTTAGTGAGAGATGGAGGGAGGGACTGGGAGTAGGGAATGAGGTCATCTGGCTCATAGGGCTGTCCCTTCGAAGACTGAGGGACTGTCATTCCCCACCCCCCCCCCAGCACCAGTTATTTCAGTAGAAGTTGCATAGTTGCAGATATTTTCCCAAAGCAAGTTTTGACTCAATTTAAATACACATATACCTAAGCAAAATTTACATAAGCTATGCTGCTCTTTGTTTAGAATAGGTGGTGTGTGACATTTATTTAACACAGAATCAACACTCAGTGTCCTTACTCAAATTTGAATGGTTCCCAAAGGGAGATATTTTTCATACTCTGTTTCCAGCCTAAAATTGGGTGAAATTGAGCATGTATATGTACAATTCTTGGGAATTAAGAGTTAAACTCCAACAATAATGCCTCTCAGTCAAAGCCTCCTTGGAAAATATGTTCAGATTTCATGCCACACTAAATGTCTGCCATAGGTCAGGTCTGTAGAAATTTAATTCATTCAGCAGTCTGACAGAAGCCCCTGTACTTCTCATTTGTTTGAACATGTTAAAATCCACAAAACCTGCAAAGTCTCTTGTAAGAATAGCTGTGAAGGGAGCTGGAAGCTATGAGATCAGAATAGATAATAACTTTTACATTTCACACAAAGGCCAGGCAGGAAGTAAGGCTTAATGGGGACCTCTTGGAGGCCAGGTGCTTAATACCCAATGGCATTTAATCCTCACGAAAACCCTCACTGGTGCCCCCATGCCCAGACGAAGCATGAGAGGGTCTGAGAGGCTGTGGAACCTGCGTATTGCCTCACAGTTTCCACGAGGCACAAATGCTGGCCCAGCCAACTGCTCACCCTGGCCCCCGGCCTCAAGCCTGATCCCTTCTACAACCCACCCTCTCTCCAAATAGCAGCAGTGGCAGAGGGTGTGCTGAGGCCTCCCAGAAACCTTTTTCTATGTAGATGTAACCTTCTTGAGGCCTGCTTTTGGAGTTCGATCTGTGCTGCAGGGGCAGAGAAAAATCCTATAGCAGGAGGGGCACTTGAGCTAAGCCTCAGAGAAGGAGAGAAGCTTCTCCCTGTGTGGAAGGACTACGTAGCACACAGGCCACAGAGGGGCGCAAAAGGGACAACTGAGACTAAGAGAGGCGGAAGGTGCCCAGAGGGGTTTTATAAAATACCTTTCTTTGAGTGGTAGTTTTACTTAAATTTGATATGCAGATAATTGGTATTTGTGTGAATATTTTATTTTTTATTTTTTTGAGACGGAGTTTTAGTCTTGTCACCTAGGCTGGAGTACAGTGGTGCAATCTCGGCTCACTGCAACTTCCACCTCCTGGATTCAAGTGATTCTCCTGCCTCAGCCTCCCAGGTAGCTGGGACTACAGGCGCATGCCACCGTGACTGTCTAATTTTTTGTATTTTTAGTAGGGATGGGGTTTCACCATGTTGGCCAGGCTGGTCTCGAACTCCTGAGATTACAGGCGTGAGCCACCATGCCTGGCCTCATGTAAATATTTATACTACTGCTTAAAATAGAAAGTTACTTATAATAGGCTGGGCACAGTGGCTCATGCCTGTAATCCCAGCACTTTGGGAGGCCAAGGCAGGCAGATCACGAAGTCAGGAGATAGAGACCATCCTTGCCAACATGGTGAAACCCCATCTCTACTAAAAATACAAAAATTAGCCAGGCGTGGTGGTGCATGCCTGTGGTTCCAGCTACGTGGGAGGCTGAGGCAGGAGAATCGCTGGAACTCAAAAGGCAGAGGTTGCAGTGAACTGAGATCACGCCACTGCACTCCAGCCTGGGTGACAGAGTGAGAGTATGTCTCAAAAAAAATAAAGGAGCGAGAGAAGGAAAGGCAATGAAAGGGGGAGGGAGGGAGGAAAGGAAGGAAAGAGGGAAGGAAGGTAGATTACTTATAATAAAAAGCCTGTTCATGTGGCAAGTGCAGTGTATTCTTTGGAAGGCTCTAAGCCGGAGCCTGCAGGCCCCTGACACATGTCTTCCTTGCCATCTAGTGGTGGCCATTAGAACTGCATGCGTGGGCCAGGAGTGGTAGCTCACACTTGTAATCCCAGCACTTTGGGAGGCTGAGGCGGGTAGATCACTTGAGCCCAGGAGTTTGAGATAGCCTGGGCAACATGACAAAACCCTGTCAAAAAACAAAACAAAAAAAAACCCTAGCCAGGCGTGGTGGCACGTGCCTCCAGTTCTAGCTACTCAGGAGGCTGAGGTGGTAAGGAGGCTTGGACCCAGGAGGCGGAGGTTGCAGTGAGCCATTATCATAGCACTGCACTCCAGCCTGGGCAACAGAGTGAGTCTGTGTCTCAAAAAAAAAAAAGAAAAAGAACTGTATGTGTGATTTTTCAAGATGACAGACCCTGCCACCAAAACAGGCAACAAATCCAGCCTGTTTAGACCACAGTGATGATCTAATGCTTTCTGGGCTTTGGGTTTCCTACCACTGCCATAAGGAGTTTGTCTGGACCAGAGACGACCAGTAGGAAGCAACTGACTGGAGCCCTGTCCTGGGAGCTTCTGAGGCAGCCTTCAGACTCAGTGAGAAAGAGTACTGTGATCAATTAGTTATGTCCATCATGGCCATAGACAAAGGGAATGCTGCCATGATCAGTTAGTTATGTCTGCCCTGGGCACAGACAGAGTAGAGGCCAGTGTATCTCACATTTGCCATCCTTGAACTCAGTGACCTGTGGAGTGACTCTGAGAAAACAGAGCCTCCTATTTCCCAGGAGACCTGTGACTGTTTTTCATCCATTCACTCCAATTCAGGAAGGTTTTATACAAATATTTGAACCATAGTTGGGAGAAATTCCTTCCCAATCTAGTGGGAAAAGAGAAGGGATATTTCATTTTTCTTTTGATATTCAACCCTATTTCTAAGAGTTGTGAGCCTCAAAAGAAGGGGTCTAGGTCATGAATCCAATCTAGAGAGAACCAGAAGAAGCATAACCATCTGGATGAGAGAATGTGTTCCTTAAATGCTGGTTATGATAGAGTGAGGTGCTATCTAAAGCGACATCTCCCCAAGGTCCTCTGAGGAACACTCATTCTACTAGGCCTCCATGGGTACAGTGGACAACAGGGGCTCTGTGGACCCCCTGGGCAACCCTGGGTTCGAGTCAGCCACACAGGGTTTTGTCACCGCAGGACTTCTCAGAGGCTTTACTAAGACTGTGTGTGTCATAAGCCTCTCAGGGGCTAGAATGTGCAGCATTCCCCAGATGTCTTTGAATATAGAACCTTGTGTTTAACCTAGCATCTTGGGAGACCAGTAGTCCCTGGAAGACATTTTTGGGAAATGTCTCCTTGGATTGGCCCTAGGTGGGAGGTGCCAGGGAAGATGGGAAAAGTAGAGAAAATAGTACTGCTCCCAGGAAGAGTTCCCTGCTCAGCCTTGTGGGGTTTTGTTTTTTCTTGCCAATGATTTCATTAGAGGCTTATGCTAACTTGGCAGGGAGGGGAAGTAAAGGAGAAAAAGAGCTATGTACATTGAGCATCTGGTAAATGCCAGACAGTGAGCGAGGCATGGTAGGTCTGTCCTTTCAAGATGCCTCAGGGGGATAGATATTGTTAATCTCACTTCACACATCAGGAAACTGAGGGCCAAAGAGGTTAGTGAACTTGCCAAGATCTCAAAGACTGTGAATATTAAGGTGAGGATAGCTAACTTTTATGAAGAGCTCACTGTGGCAGGTACCGTGTGGGGCACTGAATGAGCTCTGTTCATCCTCAAAACAGTCCTGGGATTTATTACAAGACTGGGGCTTAGACTGGTTCAGTAACTTGCCCAAAGTCACCCGGGAGGCTGCAAGATCAGGATTCACCCAAGCAACCTGACTCCAGAGCCCATGCTCTGAAGTGATCCCCATTCCTCTGGAAATTGCCAGTTGTTTCCCCAAAAGAGCATTTGTCTCACCCCAGGTGCCAGGAACACCAATCTGGTTAGGGATTGGGGTTGCACTGGTGCTCATATGGAAGGACTTTCCCCCTGGAACCCAGGAAGCCAACTCTGCCATGTGCTGCCTGGCAGAGCCACAACTTCTGTCATCACTCTAGGCCTCCTTCCCTACCACTCCAGGCTAGCGGCCATCGCTCTGCTGGTCCTAGAGGAGGAGGAGAGTGCCTTCTGGTGCCTGGTGGCCATTGTGGAGACCATCATGCCAGCTGATTACTACTGCAACACGCTGACAGCATCCCAGGTAAGTGAGGCAGGCAGGGCCCCAGAGCCCTTCCTAGAAGCTTGTGGCTCTCAGAAAAGTTGGGAATCTCTCAGCCTTCAATTTTTCCCTCTGCACTATGGAATTGCATTTGGCTTCACGGAAGGGAAGCCCAACCTAACAGCAGCTTCAGCGGGGGATGATTTTTCTCAGATAATGAATGACCAGGCAGTACCACGGGGTTCAGGCTCCTAGCTCCCTGCTCTGCCATCTCTGGGATATGGCCTTCATCCTCACACCCATCACCTCCTGTTCACAAAATGGCTGCATCGCGTCCAGCACTGTGGCCATGGCCTAGGCCAGGAGAAGCAAAATGTGAACACCAGGAGCTGGCTCCCCCACCCAGCTATTTCTACTTGCCCTTTACTGGTCAGACTGTATTTCATGGCTGCCCTAGTTGCAAGGCAGGCTAGGAAATGTTTGTATTTAATTTTTACATCTTAACATCTCCCAAATTGACCTGTGTTATATGACCACTTTTTTCATATTTTATTGTGGAAAATTTTGCACATTCAAAACAGTAGAGGGAATGAATAGTATAAGGAACCTCCATGTGTCCATCACCTGGCTTCAGTTTTATCAAGCCAGAGAGCTAGTGTTGTTTCTTCTGAACTCCCACCACTCCTCCTGCAGCATATCAGTTCATCCATAAATCCTTCAGTAGCAACGGCATCTTAGACTCGGGGAGTTACCTTAGGTTTTGAACTGGACACTTAGCCTCCTTAGAATGACCCAGGGTTCTGGGTGAGGGCGGAGGGGAGCTACTGGCTGTTTGCCACAGCTGATGCTAACACCTGGAAGAGGACTTAAGTGAGGGGAGAGGCCTGAGCAACCAGCATTTCCAGGAAGGAAGAACAAGGGGAAACTAAAGTGGGGTCATCACAGAGGGAGGAGGAGAACCACGGAAGAACGGTGTCTTGGAGCCAGGGAGGGAGCCAGTTTTGAGAGTGGTTAACCCATCCAGTGAAACAAGGTGGAGCCATGACAATGGCCACAAGGAGAGGTCACTGGCCTCCATCACCAGGAGCATCCTGCCTTGAGATTACTTGATGTCCAGCGAAGCAGGACATTATGACCTCCCACATACACACCTGTCCCAGGACCAGACATCCACCTCGCCTCTTAGGTGTCAGGCACAAATTGGGTGTTGAAAAGGGGCTGTGGGTGTCAGCTGATGTAAGCATAGAGACAAAGCTTTCATTTCACCAGGGTATGAGACCAGTGTCTCTGAACTGCCAGGAGGATCAGCTAGCCCCTGAGCTCCTGCTTGGCTTAAGGGATTCAGGTGGGTGAGGGAGACAAGGATATGCCAGCCCACACGGCTCCACTGCAAAGCCCAGTGCCCCAGTCCAGAGGACTCTGGCCTGTGTCAGAAGCAGCAGAGGGATGTGATGCTGTACCTGAATCCCAACTAGGCTGGGCTCCAGCTCCCCGAGGTGTCTCCTGGGCAGGGAAGGACCTTCCCAGAGCAGCTTCAGGACAGTGTGTGGACTGACTGGGTAGGAAGGCTGGGCAGGGAAGGAGGCAGCCCTTCCCTGGGGCTGCAGGTGACAGGCCCTCTCACTGGCTTCCAGGTGGACCAGCGGGTGCTCCAGGACCTGCTCTCGGAGAAGCTGCCCAGGCTGATGGCCCACCTGGGGCAGCACCATGTGGATCTCTCCCTCATCACCTTCAACTGGTTCCTCGTGGTCTTTGCAGACAGTCTCATTAGCAACATCCTCCTTCAGGTCTGGGATGCCTTCCTGTATGAGGGGACCAAGGTAGGGTGCTGCCAGGGGATGGGCAGGGGGACCCTGAGCAAGTCCCTTCCCCATCTGGGTCTTGGCTCTGCCCCTAGAGAATGGGAAGACAGTGCTTACTTGTCAGGGCTGTTGAGGACATCTCCTGACAGTGTGGCTTTGTCAGCTGTAAAGTGCTTTGCATATATGAGAGGAAGTAGTGGTTCTGCCTCTGAAGGTGTATCCCAAAGTTGGGGGATCTCCTTTCCATGGAGAGGAGGCCTGAGCATGATCAGAGAGGCACATCCCTATTCTGTCCTTGCCCCCAGTCACCTGAGCCCTCTTTTTCTTCTTCCTATTTGGAATAAGCCTTGGAAAAAGAGACTGGAGCTCAGGTCTGGACCCAGCTCTGTCCTGACCTTGCCCAGAGATCTGGGCAAGTCTCCCAACTCAGCCCCAATTTACACCTCAGTCTACAAAGCACCCTGAGATTTCTCATTTCATTTTTTGTTTTTAATTTTTTGAGATGGAGCCTCGCACTGTCACCCAGGCTGGAGTGCACTGGTATGATCTTGGCTCACTGCAAACTCTGCCTCCCAGGTTCAAGCAATTCTGCCTCAGCCTCCTGTGTAGCTGGGATTACAGGCATGTGCCACCACACCTGGCTAAGTTTTGTATTTTTAGTAGAGACGGGGTTTCACTATGTTGGCCAGGCTGGTCTCAAACTCCTGACCTCAGTTGATCAAACCGCCTCAGCCTCCCAAGTGCTGGGATTATAGGCATGAGCCACGCACCCAGCCTGTCATTTCATTTGGTTCCTGTCAAAGCCCCATGTAAAGATACAGATTAACCCCATGAGATTCAACAGGAGCCATGCCTCACCCACAGTCGTGGGTCCAGACAGGCTAGAGCCAGGACTCTGTCCAAATCCCCAGGTTTCAAGCTCTGTGCCCCCTGGGGTATTCAGTCTCCCTCAACCCTCTGTGGCCCTCCCCCTCCCCCATACATTGTGCCTCCAGACCTTAATTTCTGCAGCCAGTCCAGGCTCTTCCATACTGCCTGGGTCTGTCAGGTTCCCTCCAGGGATGACCTGCCTGGTGCCCATGCCCCACCTGAGCCCCCACTGTACACCCAGGTGTTGTTTCGCTATGCCTTGGCCATTTTCAAGTACAACGAGAAGGAGATCCTGAGGCTGCAGAATGGCCTGGAGATCTACCAATACCTGCGCTTCTTCACCAAGACCATCTCCAACAGCCGGTGAGGACCCCCACCCCTCTGCCACTCCCACACCCACGCACCCTCAGGACACATAGCAGAGGGGAGGCTGGTGTTTGCCAAGTAGAGATTGGTAAGTGACGCTGATGCTCCTATCATAGCTTAGAAATATTTGGGTAAGTCCAACTGAGTGATCTGTCTGCCCCCTTAACATGGCATTTGAGGCCTCCACGCAGTTTCATTTTTTGCCCACCTTGCCCTACCCTGAACACCCATGGCCTGTGATCCTGGAAAACAGAATTATTTGAGTTCCTAGACCAACCCCACCTCCGGGCTTTTCTTTCTTCTTCTTCTACAGTTTCTTCTTAGAATGCTTCCTTGCCACTGCCACCACCACTATCTTCTTTGCCTGGTCACCTTTTATTCATTCTTTAAAACACAGCTAACATGTCACCTCCTCCAAGAAGCCTTCCCTGATCAGCCCTTCCCTGCTGGGTTAGGTGTCTTTTTTCTGACCTTCTTCCTGCCTCAGTACACATCTCTGTGGGTGGAAATCACCTTATTCATTGTTTCCTCCTAAGGGCAGGGGCCAGGGCTCAGCCACAGGGGCAGAAGGAATGTGGGGATGTCTGTCTGGGAAAGCCTGCTAAACGCTGGCCAGGTGGGGTGATGTGCTCTGGGCTGATTTTGCCCTCCTCCCAGGAAGCTGATGAACATCGCCTTCAACGACATGAACCCCTTCCGCATGAAACAGCTGCGGCAGCTGCGGATCATCCACCGGGAGCGGCTGGAGGCTGAGCTGCAGGAGCTGGAGCAGCTTAAGGCCGAGTACCTGGAGAGGCGGACGTCCCAGGGCAGAGCCGTGCCCGAGGGCTGCGCCAGCGAGGACGAGGGGGAGGGGGAAGCCTGAAGTGGCCACCTCCCCTCCCCAGAGCCTTCCTCACCTTGGCTGGCAGACCCACTGGAGGTCAGACCCAGACCAGTGGCCCAGCCCTGGGTGTCCCATCACCATGGGACCCTGGACACATGCCTTCCCCTCTCTAGGCCTCAGTCTCCCCACTGGGACATTGTGTGCTTTGAAGCCATTGATTGGGCTGCTTCTTCATGGGCACTTACTTACCCAGGGATGCCACCCCTTTGCACCTCATCCACAGAGCACTTTGGCATATAAACAAGCAAGAGCACTGCCTCTATAGGGTAACCTGGAACATCCTCTAAGTTATATCAATATAAAACTATATAAATGGTGGAAACAGTTCATAAGCTTTGGAACTGAAGCAGTTCTCAGTTACCAGTTGTTCCTGGATGGGCCCTTGGTACCAGGGCGTGTCACCACCAGGCTTCCAGCCTAGGGCATCTCTGGCTGCCAATTCTGAGCGCATCTGTAGGGCCAGCCCCTGCCTGGTTCCCTGAGATGTTAGGGTTTTGTCTTTCTGGGTAGCAGCTCCTTTTCCATGCGGCCTGGGTCTGCATTTCAGGACGCCCTCTGTGTACTGAGGCCTGTTTCCAGAACCCAGCCGACCCCTTTGCCCTCCTTTCTGCTCACAGCCCATTTTGGGGGGATCCCAGGGAAAACCCCCTGTGTACCACCACCAGGAACTTGGTGTGGGGGTTGGGCAGAGAGCCCTGGGTCTGGTGCCCCACTTGTGACCTCCTACTGCCCACTTCACCGGCTGGGGCATGGAGGGTCATCTCTCCTCTGAAAAATGGGTGGTTGAGAGGGTGGGAGGTGGCCAGTGGAGACTGTGGCAGCCCAAGCCAGGGCTGGCTCGTCACAGCACCCACTGTGGCCCCAGCCCAGCGTTGGGCTCCTCTAGATCCTGCCTCAGCAAACAGAGGCTTCAGTCTGTCCCCACCTGAGGCAGGGGGTCAAGGCCATACCAGTAACTTAGGCAACTCATTTCTCAGCAAAACCTGTGTCTGCGCTGGTCTAGCCTTGCGTTGGCTGTCTTTGGTGTGAAGGATTGGGCGTGGGGGGGGGGGTCTCACACAGAAGCTGCCTCTCTGGAAAACCACCCAGGATTGGGGGACACTGCCCTGGAACCTCCTGGCTCTGATCTGAGGCTCCAGTCCGGGCTGGGGAGGAAGCTTTGCCCATCACTGGGGACCAAGGACAGTCCCCGTGGTGGCCCTGACTGGTCCCTAGCCCTCGCTGTCACCCACAGGTGTGAATTCGAGGGGTTGGTGCACCAGGCTTTTGATTCCCTACACTGCACTGCCTGTGCAGCCTCGGGGAGGGGACACTCAGGGGTCCTCTCCTCCCTGTCCATGTGGGCTCCTGGCTGGCCCGAGGGCTCCGCGTTTCCGTGAATACCCTGCACTGGGGCTTGACTGCCTTTCTCATTTTTGCTAAACATTTTTTGTCTCCTGAGGCCCTTTCACCAAACTGTTCATGAAGTGTGATGGTGGCATGAGGGCAGCCTGGGGGTCTCAGCTGCACCCCGGACAGGCTGGATACTGTGCCCCTAAGTTGGTCATCGGGATGCTGAGGGGTCCAGCCCCATGGGGCTCCTGGGAGGGCTAAAGCAGGTAAACCGGTGCTGAGCCTGGAGCCTGGCACAGAGGAAAGTGCCATTGACGGCAGTGAGCAGCCCTCTTAAGAAGGGAACACCACTGGCAGGGCCTGATGCCTGCGAAAGCCCCAAGGCTGCAGGGAAGCTCTGACCCAGGGGTCCCTCTGCTTTTAGCCTTGGAACTCAAATTCCCTCTTCAGCAACAACACAAAAAAGAATCAGGCAATGGGCACAGGGGCTGCTGGATAAATAGCAGCCCACCTCTACCCTTCACCCCTTCCCTCCCCCTCCCCTGCCTCCCCCCTTTCCTCCTCCTGCCTCTCCTTCCTCCCCTCTTCTCCCTCATCCTCCTTTTCCTCCTTCCCCATTCTCTCCTTCCGTTCTTCCTGCTTTCTCCCTCTTCTCTGCTTTTCTTCTTCCCTCTCTTCCTCTCTCCACTTCTCTTCCTCTCCTCCATCTCCCCACATTACCCCAATCCCAGGCAGAGAAGAAGCTCTGCTCAGAGCTGGGTGCCTGTGCTCTTTCCCTCCCCTCCTGGGGGGAGGGGTGGGTGGTACTTTGCATTTGACTTAGCACTATGTAACCTCTTGTTCTTACCTGGCTGTACCTTAGAATCACCTGAGTAGGTCAGGCGCAGTGGTCAGCACTTTGGGAGGCCGAGGTAGGTGTATCACTTGAGGCCAAGAGCTTAAGACCAGTCTGGCCAACATGGTGAAACCCTGTCTCTACTAAAAATATAAAAAATTAGGCGTGGTAGCAAGTGCCTGTAATCCCAGCTACTCGGGAGGCTGAGGCAGGAGAATCGCTTGAACCTGGAAGGTGGAGGTTGCAGTGAGCCAAGATCGCGCCATTGCACTCCAGCCTGGGCAACAAGACTGAAACTCAACACACACACACACACACACACACAAATCACCTGAGTAGCTTTTTAAAAAATGTCAGTGCTAGGGTTTTACACTTGGAGCCTGTGGTGGGGTCTGGGCATTCTGATACTTGGGAGGGTTGGGGACACAGGACAGTGAGGGTGAGAGCTAACTGCCTCCTCAAGCCCTGACAGGCAGCTGGATTGAGAACCACCTGTCCTGCAGCATCAACTCACCCAGGCCAAGCTCAGGTTACCAACGAGCAGACAGGGCCCAGAGACGTCAGCTAGCCCATCCAAAGTCACACAGCTACTGGTCGAGCCCTGCTCAAGCCTAGACACCTTACTGCAAAGCCAGGGAGGGCTCCCCCTGGTTTACCTCACCTCTGGAACCTAGAACACCTTCCCCAAAGACCTGGGGAAAGGGCAGGCTTGGCGTGTGGCCTCCTGGGGGTACACTTAGAAGATAGTTCTAGACCAAGAAAACCTAGAGGAAGAATTTCCTCATGGTTGCCTCAAACTGGGATTGTAGCGCTATTTCTCCCCTTCCTCAGAGACAAGGGGAGCGTGACACCCACATGGCAGGGAGGCTGAGAGGGACCAGTGGGCCCACTCCAGAGCATCCGTGCCTGCTGCTGCTACTCCCAGGGCACCCGCCCACCCTCCCCTGCTCTTTCTGGAGTGTGTTTGGGGCCTGCTCCTGGTGTCGGGTTCCTGGCCCGCACCACAGCTGTCGTCCTTTCCCCCGGGGCTGCTGCCTTCCAGGGCCGGAGGATCTGATCCCTCTTGGCCCCACCTTCCCACCCTAGGGGACAGGACCTCATGCTCAAAGCATGCCTTTCCCAGGCCATAGGCCCCCGGCAAGCTGTGGTCCAGCCTGTTCTATAGAGGAGGGAAAGGGAGTTACCCAGGGAACCTCCCTGGGGCTACATCCCCAGGAATAAAGGGACTCGAAGGAGGTGGAAGGGGCCCCCTCAACATAAGCGCTGCTCACTCACTTCCAGATAGTGCCCATGTTCAGGGCTACTATTCTCCAAACAGCCCTCAGCCCCCAGGTGCCGTCTCATTCTTTCTCAACCCCCTCCCCCATGGACACGGGGCCCATGTCATACAGAAAGTTCCATGCAGGGCAGATAGATGGAGAACTTGCCCCTCCCCACCACACACATATGTTCTGGTTCTGCACAAGATGTTTACCCACACATGGAAGATGAACAAAGCTGGCCATGTGGGTGCACTGGGAAGGAAGAGGAAGGTTTCCTGGCCCATCCCAATCCACACTAAGGCATAATAGAAGATGCCAGCAGATGGGCCCAATCTTGGAGCCAGACCTGCTATGTGGTTTTCTAGCTAGGGGGTACTGGGTAGGTCATGCCCACTGTGGCCTCAGTTTCCCCATGTGTGCAATCCCGCATCTGGACCAGGATGAGAGGGAGGGAAGGGGCAAGAGAGGAGGATGCTCCCCAGCCACAGCAACCTGGGGAAGGGTCCCAGGTTCATTGCAGAGGTCTCCCTCTGGCTTATGGGTCCATATGCCCACAGCTCCCAGAGATGTCTCTGTCAAACCAGCTGTTCCCCGAACAGTCCCAGCCACCAACCACCATGGCACAGGTTAGGAAGATGCAGATGCAAGGGTGGGAGGGACATCCACAGGACCTCTGGGAAGCCTAGGCCTGGAAGGATGAGTGGGTTTACACAGGGGAGATGATGATTTGGGAAGCGAACTGTAGGCAGAGCAAAGGCGAGTGCCATTGGCGGAGGCAGAAGCCACACCAGAGATGCTGGCCCAAGCCCTAAGTGAATTAAGACATTCAGGGCCAGGCATGGTGGCACACACCTGTAATCCCAGCACTTTGGGAGGCCAAGGCAGCCAGATCACTTGAACTCAGGAATTCGAGATCAGCCTGGGCAAGGTGGTGAGATCCCATCTCTACAAAAAATATAAAAATTAGCTGGTTGTGCTGGCACGCATCTGTAGTTCTAGCCATTTGGGAGGCTGAGGTGAGAGGATGGCTTGACCTTGTGTGGTGGAGGCTGCAGCGGGCTAGGATTGTGCCACTGCACTCCAGCCCAGGCGACAGAGCAGAACCATGCAAAAACTACAATAACAACAACAGAGATCCTTAGATGCCTTAGCCTGGGAAAGATTATGGTGCCCAATGTCCAGCTGCAATTCAGGTAAAAACCATCCCATGATCATAAAGAATTCCCAGTGTTCTGATTTCATCCATATGCTTTTTGTCTGTTAATGCTGTTTTTTTTGTTTTGTTTTGTTTTGTTTGAAACAGAGTCTTACTCTGTTGCCCAGGCTGGAGTGCAGTGGCACAATCTTGGCTCACTGCAACCTCCGCCTCCCAGGTTCAAGTGTTTCTCCTGCCTCAGCCTCCCAAGTAGCTGGGACTACAGGCACATGCCTCCACACCCAGATAATTTTTGTATTTTTAGTAGAGACAAACTGGTCTTGAACTCCTGAGCACAAGCGATCCACCTGCTTCAGCCTTCCAAAGTGCTGGGATTACAGGCATGAGCCACCGTGCCCGGCAATCCATATGCTTCTTGGAAAGTTCAGATACCCAACTCTTGCATGCATTCAGTCTGCCTGCTGGGCAGTCCAGCTCCAGGAGGCCTTTATCCAGAGCTGTAGGATGGGGGTTTTCAGAGCCATACTGCACACTGGGCTTTGGGTGGTAGGCAGGGAGCCCATCCAGCTCTGGGCAGGGGAGTGGTGCAGTGCACTATGAAAGCTGAATCACATTCTAAGGAGATAATCAAGAGCTCCCCAAGTACTTTGCCACTCAAAGCCTCAATTTTTTTTACCTGTAAAATGGGGGTAATAATCATGGCTAAATAAAGGGGTTGGTGGGCTTAGAAGAAATAATACAGATATGGCCAGGTGCAGTGGCTCACGCCTTTTATCTCAGCAATTGAGAGGCCAAGGCAGGCGGATCACGAGGTCAGGAATATGAGACTAGTCTGGCCAACACGGTGAAACCCCATCTATAAATATATAATACAATACAAAAAGCCGGGTGCAGTGGTGCGGGCCTGTTCTGCCAGCTACTCGGGAGGCTGAGGCGGGAGAATCGCTTGAATCTCGGAAGTGGAGGTTGCAGTGAGCCAAGATCGCACCACTGCACTCCTGCCTGGGCGACAGAGTGAGACTCTGTCTCGCAAAAAAAAAAAAGAAAGAAAGAATACAGACATGTAAAGTAGTACATAGTGTACTCTGTTATCCACTCTATAGCTATATATTGAGTGCCTACTATGTGCCGCGGAGCAGTTCAAGGACCTCAAGATACCCGTCTCTACTGAAGAAAACCAAGAGCTCTTCGGAGACGTGGTGTGGAGTTGCTTAGTAGCCTTGGGAGCCATACTGCCTGGGGTTGCATGACTAGCCGTGCGATCTTAACCTAGTTACTTAACCTCTCTGTGCCTCAGCTTCTTTCGTGTTCCATAGGTAATGGTATCAACCTCATAGGCCTGTGTGACAGTGAAGGGGAGTAGCGCACAGAAGGCGCTTAGAGGAGTGCGTGGCTCAGTAGTGTTAAGTGGGGGTGGTACCCAAAGGCAGGGCCTTCCCATTGCCTAGTGTCTTAAGGGCTCCCCAGCCGGCAAGACAGGGCAGCAGCGTCCCCTCGGGTCCGGAGAGAAGGAAGGGCGTCCTCCTCGGCTCGCAGCGGCGCTCCCGGCTCCTCTGCTCCCTGAGGACTGGGAAGCCTCCGCAACCGCTTTAACTGCTCGGGGAAAGGAGCGCTTCCCCAGCCGGGCTCTGCGCGCGAACTGTACCTGGCCGGGATCGTCACATCCAGGGTTCAAACAGCCCTAAGAGGCGGACGCGGTGACTGTCTCCATTTCACCACGGGGGAAACTGAGGCTCCGGGAGGTCAGGTTCCTCGTTCTACACCACGCAGCGAGGGTACAGCGGGACGTGGAGCCGGCGGCTGTGCCTGTCCCCAGCCTCCGCCTGGTGGCCGATGGCCCGCCCCAATCACTGCGGCGTGTGCGCGCCTGTTCCCAGCACGTGTGCGCGCCCCGAGACCCGCCCCGGGGAGCCAGGAGCGCGGTCCCGGTCGTGGGGGCGGAGAAGGGTGGCCCGGGCGGACCCGTGGGGCGGGCGAGAGGGCGGACCTTGGGCCGGGCCCCCGCCCCGCCCTCCGGCCCAGCCTGCCGGGCTGCAGGGGGAGGTGGCAACTGCGCTGGGCGCGGGGAGTCGGCGGGCGGCGAGGAGCGCGGAGCCGGAGCTGGACGCCGCCGCCGCCACCGCCGCCGCCGCCGCCACCGCCACTACCACCTGCGCGGCAGTCGTCAAGGTAGGGCGGCCCTGTGCAGCCGGCGGTGCCTTCCCAGTCAACGCGATGGGGGCGTCGGGCGGGAAGTGCGCGCTGGGCCCCCCCTCAGCTGCAGCTCCCGGAGTGTGAGGGATGCGGGGCTCGGCGAGCTGGGGACCCGGTGGGTCGCGGAGTACCTGGCTTTCAGCCCCTTTGCGTGACATTGCACAAAGCACTGCTCCTCTCCAGGCCTCAGTTTCCCCGTCGGGATAGCGTGGTGGACGCCTCCTTGCGGGGTTGTTTGGAGGGGCCGCCCCGAGGTCCAGGCTCCCGACGGCTGGCGGCCCGCACGGGCACTGTCTTTGCACCGCCCACCCCTCCCGTCCGCAGTGAGGGAAGCTCATTCAGGGCGCGGCCAGCCGGTTCCAACAGGCCCCTGCTGTGGCCCGGGTGCCCCAAGGGACTCATGTCGGGACCCTCCCCCTCTTGGTTGCGTTACCTGCTGGGCCTCAGCTTCCTGGTACCGGAAACGGTGGGGTGGGAGGCATCCCCGGGTCCTCGCCAAGCCAGCCTGTGCGTGCAGGTGAGGTGTCAGCCGGCTCGCCAAGAGGGTTTACTCATCTAGGGCTAGAGGAGGCCTAGGTTGGAGGTGGCTGGACCCCTGGCAGCTCGCCTGCCAGGGGACCAGCCCCATGTACGCACCTCTTTATGGAGTGGCTAGGACAGCCCTTCCCCTTCCCCACCCAGGCCAGGTCCCTGCCAGGTGCTGGGGCCTAGCTCTGTGTCCCAGAGCTAGTGTGTGACAAGGTGTGACACACACTAGCTGGTGTGACAAGGGTCGACTCGCAGCCACGCCTGGACCTCAGAGGGGTGACAGTGCCAAGGGAGCTCTGTCTGTGTGGCATTAAGACAGAGCACGGGTCTGAGAGACTGTGGCCCCGGGCTCTCTGGGTAAAGAAGACCTGTGGTAACTGGCTTGGCCCCTCTGTAAGATCCCCTCTGGAAAGCCTTGCTGACCCCTTGCACACTCCCCGTGACTGGAATCTCACTAGCTGTAAACCAAGCTGGAATCTGCTACCCAGTCACTGCCTCTCCTGCTGGTCCTGCTCTGGACAACCTCTGACTCTTCTTCCCTCACCCTGGGGCAGTGATCAGGTCCCTTAAATATGCTCACCTCCAGGCCAGCAGCCCCGGTCCCAGCAATTTCTCCATCATAGCCCAGGGAGCCCAGGCAAGGAGAGGGAGCTGAGGAGTCTGCGCTGGAGCAGGCTGTGGGGCCTCCGATTTTCTGGGGCTTGTTCAGAACCCACCTGTGCATCAGGACTGGAATGTGTCTCCTGAGCTTCCTGCCTCTCCTGGGCACCTTCTGAGAGATCTGGAGTGAGGAGAACCAGAGCCCCTCACAGACCATTCCTGCCTCGTGGGGCCTCCTCTCCACCTCCCTGATGCTGGCTCTGTGTAAGGGAGCAGTTTCCAGGAATCACTTCTCAGCCTTCTGGTCTTTCTTGTCCCCTTCATGACCTGCCCCACACCCAGCGACTTTCTTACAGCCAAAAGAAGGCAGGAGGTCCCTGGACAGGTAGTGAGCTCTTTATCATCACAGGTATTCAAGCAGAACCTGAATGTAAGCTACCTTGGACTGAAAGTCTGTGGAATTCTAGGGCTGCAGCAACGCCTATGACCTTGCCCCGCGGCCATGGCAGAGCTGCACAGGACTGGAAGCTGGACCACAAATGAGTGTTATTATCCCCTCGTAAAAGCAGGCTGAGTATACGGGCTGGTCCAAGAGCCCAACTCCGACGCACAGGCTTAAATGCTACCTGGGTCTCCTGTCATCTCAACACATGTATAATCTGGGCCCTGTTTTCCTGCTCGCCCAGTTCAAGCCTTTTTGGCCTGATTTAGGAGCATTGCTAAATTGCAGATTCTGGTTATTAAAAAGTCATGCTATGACTTTAATTGCTAATAATTTTTAAATGCACCGTGGAATTATGGAACGTCTGAGCTGAAAGGTGCCTTAAGAAGTCATCTCATTCAACCCCTCATTTTACAGATAGGCATCCCCTGTCCCCAGAGGGGATGTGACTGGGCAAAGGCCACGCAGCAAACCAGCAACAGAGCCCAGGGATCCTGATTCCAAGACCTTAGTACCTTATTCCCCACCCCCCCAAAACACATAACATATAATAAAAGAAAGCAGTTTATATTTATTCCTGTAAAATTAGCAAAAATAAAAATAAGAGGATAAAACTCTGTGGTGGCAAGGCTGCAGGAATTCGCCTCTGGCATTTAGTTTTACAGGGCAATCTGGCAGCCTGTTATCATGAAAATGATTCTACTTGCCCTAGCCAGCTACTCTGGGGACTTTATCCCAAGGAAGTAACTACAGAGAGAAACATACACAGTGCTGTTATTTCTAAGTTGTCTTCTGGCCGGGCGTGGTGGCTCATGCTTGTAATCCTAGCACTTTGGGAGGCTGAGGCAGACTGATCACCTGAGGTCAGGAGTTTGAGACCAGCCTGGACAATATGAAACCCCATCGCTAATAAAAATATAAATATTAGCCAGGTGTGGTGTGCATGCCTGTAATCCCAGCTACTCAGGAGACTGAGGCAGGAGAATCGCTTGAACCCGGGAGGCAGAGGTTGCAGTGAGCTGAGATTGTGCTACTGCACTCCAGCCTGGGTGACAGAGCGAGACTCCATCGAAAGAGAGAAACAGAGAAAGAAAGGAATAAAGGAAGGAAAGAAAGAAGTTGCTCCCCACCAAGGTGTTTCAGCCTTAAACCTTTGCTGTTTTAAAATGGCCAGAAGCTGGATTGTTTTAGAAGTTGGTGTGTTTTTTTTAATCTTCTCTATCAAATCTCAGGAGGTCCAGAAAATAATTCAGCAGGATCTTCTTGTATTTTAAGTCTGTCATCGGTGCCTTGCCTCTTTCAGAAGAGATTGGACATGCTTTGTAATCACACCTGTTCTGAAGGGCCAGGAGCAGGTGATTTCATTTCTGTGAGCAAACTGTGCCTCCTGGGGGTCTGCAGCCTGCTGTGGGAAACTTACTAGGTTAAACCACCTGAAACAGCCAGTATCTGACTTTTTTTGACTTACAAGAAATGGCAATTTCATTTGGTTCATCCTAAATGGAAAAAGATATAGAGGTATTTAAAGAGTGGTATGCTCCTTACTATAATTGAGAGATTGGTAGGGTGTGGTGGGGACAAGGAAGGTGTGATTATGAGTTTGGAGAAGGAGGAGAGAAATGGGAGCCTCACTGTGAAGAATCACTGATGGTAACAATAGCTAACATTCATTGTGTATTTACCACTGCCTAATTCTGTCCTAAGTGCTTTACGTTCATTCATTCACTTAACCATTCAGCCAGTATTTATTAAGCACCTACATTGTACTAGGTATTTTCTTTTTCTTTCTGTTTTTTGTTTTTTTTTTTTTTTTTGAGACAGAGTCTCACTCTGTCGCCCAGGCTGGAGTGCAGTGGCACAATCTCAGCTCACTGCAACCCCCTCCTCTGCCTCCTGGGTTCAGGTGATTCTCATGCCTCAGTCTCCTGAGTAGCTGGGTAACCCTGGCTAATTTTTGTTTTTTCAGTAGACACAGTGTTTCACCACGTTGGCCCAGCTGGTTTCAAACTCCTGACCTCAAGTGATCTGCCCGTCTCACCTCCCAAAGTGCTGGGATTACAGGCATGAGCGGCCACACCTGGCCTGTACTAGATATTTTCTAAGTGCTGGGGAAAGAGGGAAGGCACTGACGTTAAACAAAATAGACCAGAAAGATCTTCCCCCAACGAGCTTACAGTCAGATGGGGGGAAGGTAGATGAAAAACAATAAGTAAAATAGATGAATAGGTGATAAATAAAATCGATGATAAATGAGATGGAACAAATAGAACTTAGGAGGGGTTAGGGCGATAGAAACAGAGATTGCAGTTTTAACTAGGGTGAGTTGGGGGCCTCATTGAGAAGGTGATTTTTAGGCAAAGGCTTGACGGAGGAGTGGGTGAGCCGGGCTCATTTCTAGGGAAACAGCCATTCAGGTGGAGGGAACAGCCATTCAACTGGGGCAAAAGCCCTGAGGCGGGATCATGCCTGGCATGTTCAGAGAAGAACTAGCACCAGATACAGTGGCTCATGCTTGTAATCCCAGCACTTTGGGAGGCCAAGATGGGCAGATCACAAGATCAGGAGTTCAAGACCAGCCTGACCAACATGGTGAGAATCTCTACTGAAAATACAAATATCATCTGGGCATGGTGGCGTGTACCTGTAATCTCAGCTACTGAGGAGGCTGAGGCAGGAGAATTGCTTGAACCTGGGAGTCAGAGATTGCAGTGAGCCAAGAGCACACCACTGCACTCCAGCCTGAGCAACAGAGCGAGACTCCATCTCAAAAAAAAAAGCATGAGCTGGGACAGAGTGATGGTGGGAGAAGAGGAAGAGAGGAACAGGCGGGCTCTGGGCTAAACTGTGTATCCCATCACGCTCAGGATGGAATCCTGCAAGTTTATGAGGGAGCTGCTCTTTTTAATCCCTCTTTTCCAGTAAAGAAAACAAAGATACAGAAAAGTTACATGGCTTGTTGAAACTGTCTCATGGAGAATCTAGGACTTTCAGCCAGAGTCAGAGGGGAGCCATGGAAGGCTTTGAACAGGGTAGGAGGATGGCCAGATTTGAATATTCCTGCAAGAGTGCTATGGCCTGAATGCTTATGTTCCTCCAAAGCTCATGTGTTGAAATCGCACCCCACAAGGTGATGGTATTAAGAGGTGGGGTTTTGGGGAGGGAATTAGGTCGTGAAGGCAGAGCTCTCATAATGAGATTAGTGCTCTCATAAAAGAGGGCCCAGAGAGACCCTCACCCCCTCCGCCACCTGAAGACACAGTAAGAAGGCACCGTTCCATGACCCAGGAAGTGGGCCCTCACCAGACTCCAAATCTGTTGTCTTAGTCTTGGACTTCCATCCTCCAGAACTGTGAGAAATACATTTCTGTTGTTAACACAACACCCAATTTTTTTTTTTTTAGATGGAGTCTCGCTCATCTGCTCAGGCTGGAGTGCAGTGGTTCGATATCTGCTCACTGCAACCACTGTCTCCTGGGTTCAAGTGATTCTCCTGTCTCAGCCTCCCCAGTAGCTGGGATTACAGGCACCTGCCATAATGCCCAGCTAATTTTTGTATTTTAGTAGAGACAGGGTTTCACCATGTTGGCCAGGCTGGTCTTGAACTACTGACCTCAGATGATCTGCCCTCCTCAGCCTCCCAAAGTGCTAGGATTACAGGTGTGAGCCACTGCACCCAGCCCAAGCACCTAATTTATGGTATTTTTTGGTAGCAGCAGCGGTGCAGAGACAAAGCTGTAGAAATAGTCCAGGTCTGGAGTGCTGCAGCGGGAGCTGGGCAGTGAACTCGGTACTGGGGAGTGGTCGCGGTCCAGGCCAGGTGAGCAGGAGGAGGATGAGGCAGAAGACAGGCTGGCCCTATGCTTATTTATTTAACAGTCATTAGCACTTCTTGCCACCATCTAATATTTTATGGACGTTAACCCAATCCCCATAACAACCTATAGGGTAGATACTGCTACTTATTATTTCACCCATTTTAAAATGGGTATATTATATGTAAATGATATCTCATAAAGTTAATTTACAAAGAAAATACATTTTTAAAAATTATAAATACTTGATCATGGAGAATTTTAGAAAAAGGCAGGAAAACAGATAAAATAAATTACCCATATCTTCTCCTTTTCTCATCCAAGATAATCAATATAAATATTTACTTTCAGTCTTTTTTCTACTATCATTTCCATTTTATAGATGAGAACACTGAGGCCCAGGGAAGTTGGGTAGCTAGCCCAGGATCATACATTCTACCTATGTCATCTGCCACCAGTGTCCAGGGTCTTAATCACCATCCCCTGCTGCCTATAGTCAATCCCTGGAATGTCAGAGTTGATACCATCCCCCAAAGCTAGTCCCCCCCACCTCCCAGCCACCCCACTCCTGGCATCATTTCACAGATAGGTAAAGCGAGGCCCAACGAGAGACGGGGGCTTGCTCAGCATCTGTCAGCCAGTCAGGAGCAGATATGTGAAGTCTCATTCAAACAAGAAATTGGGAGCTGAGCATTTGTGCAGGGTTGATATGACAGCTGCTTCCAGCCTGGCCTTGAGCCTGGAGTTTGCAGGGGGCCTGGCAAATGGCATGACCCTGCCCACAGGCAGTGCAGGGGACTACTGGGGCAGGCATGTGTTCCCTGGGCCCAAGAGTCTTGTCCCTCCAGCCAGCCCGGGGTGGGAGGTGAGTTTGGGTCTTTGCCCACACTGCAGGCCCCCTGAGAGGCCTGTGCATTTATTTACTCTGACTGTGCATTTATTTCTGGCTCTGGTGCCAGCAAACTCCTGGGGCTGTCTGCTGCCAGGGATGCAGCCCTGGCTTCTAGCCCCATCTCAGACACTGGCCTTGGGCCAGGGTCTTTCCTTGCCTACCTGCAAAATGGCATCATAATGGCCCCAGCCACAGGAAGAAGTAAGAAGTTCGAGGGAAGTTCTTGCACAGGGTGTGGTCCAGGGCATGCTCAATAACTGGGCAACTCCTGTGGCTATTACTAAGGCTGCACCAGGGTGTGGGCACAGCCTGGGGAATTGAGCCCACTGCAGACAGAGCTCCCTCCTGACAACCTCCCTTGCACACCTGGCTGGACCAGGTAGATCTGCCTGGGAAGACAGAAATGAGCCTCCAGCAATGGTTTGAAGTCTAATATTGGAGAGAACAAGGGATGCAGTGGAGCAAAAGAACCCAGGCCTCTAAGGAAGGAGACCTGGGCCCGCTGCTCACATGCTCCTTAGGCAAGTCTTGACCCTTCTTTATGACTTACTGTCTTCATCTGTAAAAGGGGGAAAATATTTCCTGCCTTAGTAATTGTAATGACCTTCACCCCAGCAGCCATCTACTGAGGTTTTTCTAATGCTTGGGAAGTGTCGACGTAGACAAGCTCGACCCATCACAGCCGTGAGGGCCCACAGCCTGGCAGGGGCACTACAGTTATCACAGGGAAGCTCGGGAGCTGTGGGCCCTCCAGAAGGGGCACCTAACCCTGCCTGGGGTGGAAGTGGGGGCTTGGGGAAGGCTCCCTAGAGGAGCTGATGCCTGAGCTGGGTTGCTAGTGGGATTTGGAGACAGCAAGACTATGAAGGGTAGAAAAATAAGGGAAGATATTGGGTCAGTCACTCCACTTCTTCAAGCCTCAATTTCTTCATTTATAAAATGGGGATAATCAATGCCTGCTCTGCATAATTTATAGGCCTGTTGTAGAGCTCCAAACTGAATACAAATAGGGAGGTGCTTTATGAACTCCAAAATGCCAGGCACCTACCTGTTCATTGTTTATTGTGATTTCTGGAACCCCTAGAGGTTAGGGAAATACCAGGCCAGGATCTAGGGCTGTGAGAACTTCCAATTGGTTTTGAAAGCGCTGCAGTCAAATCAAACAGAGACAGACAGCTGCTATTAACCTCACACCCCTCAATTCAAGAGCTCTGGAGAATTTCTGTTCCTGGGTGTGGCTTTGGTTGGTGGGGTCCCTGAAGGTAGCCATGACCCCATCACAGATCACAGCCCCACTGTGAGTATGAGGAGGAACAGCCTCAGACCTGAAGCATTACATCTCTGTAGAGGCCTGGGACCTGCCAGGGGCAGGGATAGAAGACAGGGACACTGTGGAGGCACCATGAAGAAACCAGTCTGTAGAGAGAGGGCCACCATGTCACTGTAAGTGAGAGTAGTATGTGTGGAATGAACCTGTTTGGGTTTGAATATGAAAAAAACATCTTTTCCCCTCAACATGTAGACATAGCAAAATATTCAGACAGACATCAAGCTAATTATCCCTAGGTGGGAGAATTTTGTTTTCTTTGGTCTTTTTACATTTAAAATGTTTTGGCTGCGTGTGGAGGCTCCTGCCTGCAACCCAGCACTTTGGGAAGCCAGGAGTTTGAGAACAGCCTGGGCAACATAGTAAGACCCTGCCTCTATTGAAAATACTAATAATAAAATAAAATAGTTTTATACACAATAGCTAATTTATTTCTGTAAAGATTTTGGTGATGTGTGTACAGTCATTCCTAAATATTCAGCTTCCAGGACACCCAAGGATATCAAAATCTGCAGGTATTCAAATCCCTGATATAAAATGGGGTAGTATTTGCATGTAACCTACACACATCCTCCTGTATACTTTTATCTATAGATTACTTACAATGCCTAACACAATGTAAACGCTATGTAACTAGTTGTTATCCTGTATTTTTTTTTTAAGACAGAGTCTCTCTCTGTCACCCAGGCTGAAGTATAGTGGCACAATCTCGGCTTACTGCAAACTCTGCCTCCAGGTTCAAGTGATTCTTGTGCCTCAACTTCCTGAGTAGCTGGGATAACAGGTATGCACCATCACGCCCGGCTAATTTTTTGCATTTTTAGTAGATATAGAATTTCACTATGTTGGTCAGGCTGGTCTCGAACTCCTGACCTCAAGTGATCTACCCACCTCAGCCTCCCAAAGTGCTGGGATTACAGGTATGAGCCATTGTGCCTGGCCAGTTATACTATATTTTTTATTTGTATTTTTAAATTGTTGTATTGTTATTTTTCTTTATTTTTTCAAATATTTTCCATCTGAGGTTGGTTGAATCTACAGATACAGGACCCACAGATATGGAGGGCCAATTATGTATGCAATATAAGTTATCATGATACTTAGATAATAAAATAAGCAGGCCAGTCTGACATCACCAGGCTACAGGAATGAAGATAGCACTCACAGCGTAAGGACTTTGGTGAGGCCAAAAGTGATGATGACACGTCATTAATGATGACATCCCCAGTGCTGGCCTTCTGGAACAGTTGGGAGCAGAGTCCAAGGATGGCTTGATGGAGTCACACTGGAGAAGATGTTTTTGGGGGTTTCTGAAGGTGGGAACTAGGACTCTTTTCTTGATAAAAACTGGGGGTTTTAGGTGGCTGCAAGCTCAGTAGCATTGAAACCAAACTGCCCAACTGAGGAACCTGCTGCATCAAAAGCAACAGAGGGTCAGATGCAGACATAACGGTACTGCTGAAGTTTGGGCCACCTTCTGAGCAAGACTAGGACAGTTGAGACAGATCCAGAGGGAGGCCAGGCCAGGGAAAGGCTGAGCCTTCAGATTCCATGAAGCTTTGGAGATCAGGGTGAATGCTAGGCCTCAGGAGACCCTTGTCCCGTAAGGAGCTGTGTTCTTGGTTTCTGACCCCATCTCACAGGCATTCCAGCCTCTTTGCAAGGGAAGTAAAGAATCTAAGCTACTGCATTATTTAATTCAAGGCAGGGCTTCGTCTGTTGTGAGATGTATTCTTATTTTATAATCCATTAAGAAAGAAAAAGCAGCAGAAACTATGGTTTTAAGTTGCATCCCAGTTTCAGAGATGCTAAAATGTTAAAACTGTCTTGGAATCATGTGACATGTGGCGTGCCCCAATTAGACTCTTAGTGTGCATTCACTCCTTAAGTCTTCACCATCACATTGGAGCTAGATATTCTTGTCCACATTTTGTTTTGGTTTTTTTTTTTTTTTTTTTTTTTTTTAAAGACGGGGTTTCACCATGTTGGTCAGGCTGGTCTTGAACTCCCGACCTCAGGTGATCCACCCGCCTTGGCCTCCAAAGTGCTTGGATTACAGGCGTGAGCCACCGCACCCGGCCTCTTGTCCACTTTTTATAGATAAGGAGACAGGAACCCAGAGAGGTTGAGTAAATTTGCAAGGCCACACAGCCAGCAAGAGGCAAAGCTAGGCTTTGAACCTGGTCTAATTAGATTTCACTTCTTTTTCCTCACCCAACCCCACAAAGAAAAGGCTCCTGGGTCCTGGCCCTTGGGAAGAACAGAATGTCCACACTGCAGAGTGAAGGTACGCCAGCTCAGAAATGCTCCAGTGGCCTGGTCATTAAAAGCCTGGTGCTCTGAGTAATGGGGGGTGGGAAGTGTGGAGGAGGGCTGGGGAGATAATGAACAGGAAGGAGCTCGGAGAGCTTGCTGGCTGGGTCACTAGCCTCATCCTCATTAAAACCATTCCAGGAGTGGCTAAGCCTGTGTGGCCTGCCCTGGAGAAAGGCTGTAGCAATATCTGCCCCACACACATAATCCTGGAGCCTCCCCCAGGCTGACCTATTCATTCATTCCCTAAAAAGTTATCTTTCAATGTAATTTTTTGACTAGGACCTTTGTTCACGATTGATTACTTTCTGTATGTAAAGCACAAGCCTCAGCATTAGAGACATTGAGCAAACGGACACAGGCCCGTCTTTGAGGGCTCACAGACCAAATGAGAGATGGACAGTAATCATAGAGTCCCACAGAACCTGGAGGAGGAGAGAGTGAAGCATGTACAGAGTAGAGAATGTGCGGAGCCCAGGGTCACTGCAGAAGTCTCTTTAAGGAAAGAATGTTGAGCTGAGATCTGCAAGATGAGTAGGGGGTGACCAGGTGAGGGTGGGGTGTGGGGCAGGCTTCAAGGGAGAAATATCCTTGCAAAGGCCCTGAGGCTGGAGGAAACAGGCCTTTGAGGAATTGAAAGCACTGTGATGTGTGCAGCTCACCCCGGCAAGCTGAGGCTGGAGAAGTAGAACGATGGCTGGCGAGTGGTCTGCTCAGATTTACTTGTTTCAAAAAGATCGAGGGCAAGATGAGTGGTGGCTGAGACAAATGACCAGGTTTAACAGATGTTTGGAGCCAGGTACAGTGGCTCATGCCTGTAATTCTAGCACTTTGGGAGACCGAGGCATGAAGATTTCTTGTAGCTGGGAGTTCCAGACCAGCCTGAGCAACATAGTAAGACCTCATCTCTACAAAAAAAAAAAAAAAAAAAAAAACAAGAGAGATAATTTGAAGGTGGGATAGGAGGCTGGGATTAGTGATGGATTGGCATTGGGTACAAGAAGAAGGAGGCCATGTGGGTGCCCGTGGGTTCTGGCTTTTCTGGTAGTGCCCCTCTCAAGGCTTGACTTGCAGAGGGAGTCGTGCTGGGGGACACAAGCAATATGGGAGCAGCCTTCATCCGACTGGGGCCTCCTGCCCTGGGCTGGTTATCATCCACTGTTTTCCTCCCAGCTGAGCTGATATCCTGGTTCACCCAGTACTGGGGTTTGCCAGATGATGTGAAAAGAGTCAGTGGGATGAAGGATTTTAGGGTGTTGATAGGCATGAACTGATGTCCCAGTTACTGGGGACACGAAGTGGGCTTCCATAGCATGCCCATGGAAGTCACACGGGCCCCACCCCATCCCCGGAGCTGGCCTTTCAGCAAAGCTGTTGCTGACCATGGCGGTGGAGTCGGGGCTTTGCTTGATGAGTTGTGTCATCCTGGAGAGGGGTCTCTGATTGTAGCTTCCAGGGCCCCCTCCTTGGGCCAGACCCTGGTTTTACTGATCCATCAGCGGGGATGCCTGCAAAGGGCTGGTCACATCTGGCACGTGACAGGAGGCTGGAGGTGGGACGGTGTGGTCAGGAGGGATGCTTGAATTAGTGACTTTGGAAGTGGGTGGAGCATTTTCTCTTAATGACAGGGTTCAGTGTGTGGTGAAAAGAAGGGATGGTGCAGGTCAAGGAAAGGAGGGTATTTGGAGATGAGATGCTTCTTTTAAGGAGGTGAAACGGAGGCTCAGAGGGGCCATGGGACTTGTCTGAGGTCACACAGCTCGGAATTTACTCTCCTTTTCTGTGTTGTGGGTTCCTTTCTTGAGTTTTCCTTTAGAGATGAAACCATGATGTGAGGGGAGCCATGGCCCGCAATGTGGGATGGGAATGCTTACAGGAAGACTTCCTGGAAGAGAGAGCATTTCTCTAAGCTGAGCCTCATAGCAGCTGGTCATACAGAATTGTGGAGAGGGCTTTACTGGCAAAGGAAATGATGTAAGCCAAGGACTGGAGAGGGGAGGCCTCACTAGGCCTACGTGGGATGTGATGAACATAGAGTGGGGTTTGGCTCAGTATAAGAGGAAGAATGTTTGGTAGATGCCCGGGGCAGGGAGATAGGTGCAGCCTGCCCTGTCAGGGAAGAGTGTTTTATCACCGATGTTGTTTAGAATTGCAGGCACATTATGATGATAAAATGTCAGATTTTGGGGAAGTTTTATTTTTAAGTTCTGTTGAAAATGTACCCCCGAGTGTCTGCACCCTGCCGACTGGTCACCCTCCTGCCCTAGTCCCTGCCACGTCCCCCTCCCCACCTGCCTCAAATCCCTTCTTGATATACTCCTGGGCCATACCTTAGCTTTGAATCCCCAGCTGAGAAGCTATTGAGGATTTTGCATAGAGGATGCTGACATCTACCAGTAGCCCAAATGGGGGCTCAGCTTTAGAGAGGTGGGATCCAAGATGAGGACAGCCTGGAGGAGGCAGGAAGGACCTGGAAGATGGGGAGGGTGAGAGATAGGAGCAGGATTGCAGGTCATGGCTGCATGAGACCCAGGACCGCTGTCCACAACTGCCCACCACCACGCCAGGCCCAGGCCAGCACAGAGCTGGACCGCAGGGGCTCCGCATCCCGCAGGGTCCACTGCTGTGGCCGGCAGGCAGAGGCAGAATCCTCATGCTCTCATAGTCTCAGATCTCAGCCACTCAAGTAGGACCTTCCAGAGTGTAAGGAAGGGTTTCTTTCCAGCCCAGATGTCAGCGAGACCTTATTGGCACTCAAACAGCAACCCGAGAGCTGGTTTGATTAATTCCATTTTACAGATGAGGAAACTGAGGCTTCAGTGGGAAGCTGACTGAAAGGCACAGTAAAGTATAAGGACCAGTAAAGAGCTAGATTGTGGCCACTTTTAGCACCTAGAGATTTGCATTCTCTCCAGGATATGCTGCTGACCAGCCAGGTGACCTTGGACAAGTCACATCCCTTCTAAGGTTCTTGTTTCCTCGCCTGCAAAGTGAAAAGTGTACTAGATCATTTCTGCCATCCTTTGAGCTTAAAAATTATCTCTGACTCTCTTCATCTTCTATCCCAATTGCCTCCAAAGTGATCTATGCAAGATGCACATTGGGGTGCAGTAAAAAAAATATCTAAACAAACTTAAAAAAAAAAGAATTCAGCTTTACCTACATTTACCAGGTGGAGACACACTCCCTAGCTGGGGTGTCAGGCACCTCATGTCTCATGTGGTCCAGGAGTCTCCAGAGAGAAGAGGGAACACTCTGAGAAAGGGTGATGAGGACTCATTCACTCTTTGGTCTGTTTTTGACAGGTTATCCCAATTAACTAACCTGGTTAATTAATCCAGGTTAATCCAGATTGGATTTACAGATTATATTCACCACTTTAACACTTACAAAATGGACACGTGGTTTTAAACGATTCCTACTGAAAACTTGTGACTTAGTAGTAGTGTTTACTTATTATGCTGATAATGCTAGTACGTGTAGACAGGGAAACAGAAGAGGTTGGGTGCCAGCCTGTAATCACTTTGGGAGGCCAAGGCGAGAGGATTGCTTGAGGCTAGGAGTTGGATACAAGCCTGGGCAACATAGCAAAACCCTGTCTCAAGAAAAAGTTTAAAAATTAGCCAGGCATGGTGGTACATGCCTGTGGTCCCAGCTACTCAGGAGGCTGAGGCAGGAGGAGTGCTTGAGCCCAGGAGCTGGAGGCTACAGTGAGCTATGATGGCACCTGCACTCCAGCCTAGGCGACGGAGGGAGACTCTGACTCTAAAAAATTTTTTAAATAACGATAAATTTAAAACAAACAGAAAAAAAAGAGAATGAACACTGGGGTTTCCAGTACAGTCACTTCATCAGCCACAAGACCCAGGACAAAAACAGTAAGTCTGACAAGCTAATAAGTCTGACAAGAAGTCAGCTCAAGTTTGTTTGTTTACATTGGGGGACACTATCTGAAATATGTATTTCCAGTCACTGTGGTTGGGGATGAATCTCTGTGTATATGCTTTGTCTTCAGGCTTTGATGGTGATTACTTGTATATAATATAAGATAATGGGGTGCAAGCTCAGTATTTTTTTCTTGTGTAAAGAATGAGTGATCAAAAAAGTTTGGAGATCACTTGAGGTCAGGAGTTCGAGTCCAGCCTGGCCAACATAGTGAAACCCCATCTCTACTAAAAATACAAAAAAATTAGCCGGTGTGGCAGCACACGCCTGTAATCCCAGTGACTCGGGAGGCTTAAACAGGAGAATTACTTGAACCTGGGGGGCAGAGGTTGCACTTAAAAACAAAAACAAAAAACGTTGGAGCCCATTGTTCTAACCTCCTGGTCTTTTCCTTGCTGCTGCCACCTCTCACAGGCCACCACGTTTGTGATCAAACGTTGTTTCAGTAGAGTAGGATTTCTTCATTTTTCTACCCATTCCCAGGGGAAAGACGCCATGGAAATATGTTCGTCCATGGAGCCCCGCACAGGGGCTGCCTCTGGCTGGGGACTTGGAAAATGTGGGTGGAGTGAGCATGCTCCAGTTTTCCCCTCGCATCTTGGGGGCGGCTGGTGCGCTGCCGGCCTTTCTAGCAGAAAAGACCTCAGGTTTGTGATCATTCCCAGCCTAAAGTGCTCTCTGGAGGAACGGTTCCCCTTTCAAAGGTCTGAGTCCAAGAAAACTTAGATAAGGCAAATGACCCCCAAGCTCACAATTATAACCTTTCTTTCCTAACCGTCTTTGGAATTTGTCCCTCCACCAACGAGTTTCCACTGTTACTCAGAGCAGCATGTCTGGTACTGTCTCCGAAGCAGGAGGAAAGGGCTGGGTCGTGTGTGTTAGCGCACTCTTTGGGACGGTTATTGGTCCTGGTTCTGCCCTGTGTGGGCAGCCTTTGGCGTGCTGACTCCATTTCCTCTTTCTGTACCCCATGATCTCTTGGGGTCTGGCTAGGGTTGTTGTTCTGAGATATGATGTCTGGGATCCTACTGGGGACCTGCTTTACTGAGGGGTTCGCAGCCCCCATCTGCAGGGTTCGAGTATGATCTGGAAGACAGGGACAGCTTGGAGCATATGGGTGACCAAAATGGGGAGGGTATGGGAGACAGAGTCACACCAGAAACTCCCCAACCCCGAGTGGAGCCATCCCAGGGACCTGAGTGAAGAGGCCATGGATCTCTGGAAGGCTGTCATTGGGCAGAGGCAATGGATGTGGCTGGTGGGGCTCCAGGAGCAGAGAGGGCAGTGAAAGTGAGGAAGTCCACCAGTTGAGCACATCTTCCCCCCGCAGGGGTGAGCTCCCCATCACTAGACTGGTACGAGCCAAAATCCTCAGACTCTTCACATGGGATGCTGGGGAAAGAAAGGCAGAATTCTGGGGTATTATATTTGTTGTTTGCCCCTAGATGTAATAAGATCATTTGAGAGAGAGTTAGTGGATCTGGCTAAAAATGGAAGAATTAGAGCTTTAGATTCTAAATCAGCACTCATGGGTTGATAAGGGGCCTAAGGCTTTCTCTGCTTTCTTCGGTTCTGAGGCTTCGGGTGTCTCCCAGCACAGGTGACAGCCCTCACCCCTCCTCTGAAAGTTTAGATCTTTAGATGCTGCTTTGAGGAAAAAGAAAGGACCTGAACACTTTGTGCTTCTAGTTTAATCTGTAAGCCCGGTTTGAAGCCCATATTTATTTTTATTAAATGTTCATTTCAATCCATGAATACAGATAAATAGCTTAGGACAGTGCCTGGCTCACAGTTGAGTACTCAGTAAAAGTTATTACCATTATTTATTATTTTGAGTTTAGTTATTTAACAGATACTTACTTTGAGTTTGTCATGTGCCAGGCTGGATTCTAAGTGCTTGACAGATATTAACTCATTTATTGTTATCATCCCCATTTTACAGATGAGGAAAACTAGGGCCAAGAGAGGTAGATAATTGGCCCAGTGTCTCCCAGCTGGTGTGTGGTAGGGTTGATGTCTGAGCCTGGCAGGTGGGTTTCCCGCATGTCAGTAGCCACTGTGCTGCTGCCTCTCGATGCAATTGCACCGTGTAATAAGTAAACCAGGCCTCTGCATCCATTCTCCCTCAGAGTACCCCTACAGCCTCCAGAGGGTGACAGGCAGGGATGCTCATGCCCATTTAATGGGTTGAGACACTGGACCCCAGAGAGGGGCTTTTACAGCATTGCACAGCAAAAGGGGGCAGAGCCTACTGGAGCTGGGTCACTGGCCTTGGACTATCTACGTGTCCTCCCTGAACAGAGCAGGGCTCCCTGCTGAAGCCCAGTGGGAGTTGGCACTGACTGGGGGACCCTGGTCCCTCAAGGGGCCCTTCCTTCATCAGGAGGAGGGAGGTTGGTGGGAAGAGCCACCACTCTGCCAGGGGCCTGCGGAAATATTGTCCAGGCATGTCCCGAGGCAGGGAGGCTCCCAGTGTCTGGGGAAATGGCAAGGCCTCCGCATCCCACCAAACCCCTCTGCTGGGGCCCTGGCGGAGATGGCCCTGAATAGCCAGGAGTGAAAGGGGAAGCAGACAAGGAGGGCCAACCCACACCCCGCACCCTGATTTGAAGTCACACCAGGGACCAACTCTAAGGTCAAGGGTTGGGAAGGGCTAAAAGAAGTAGGAGCTCCGAGGAAAGCAACATGGAAGCAGAGATGTAGCTGCCAGGGAGCACAGGAAAGCTTGTGCCGATACCTAGGTGCTGTTATTTCTTTATTCTTTATTTTTTTTATGATGGTGATATATACATAGCAAAGTTTACAATTTTAACCAATTTTAAATGTACAATTCTGTGGCATGAAGTACATTCCCGTTGTTCAGCCATCTGTATTAATCCACTCTTACACTACTATAAAGACATACCCGAGACTGGGTCATTTATAAAGGAAAGAGGTTTAATTGACTCATAGTTCCTCCTGGCTGGGGGGCCTCAGGAAACTTACAATCATGGTGGAAAGCGAAGGGGAAGCAGGCACCTTCTTCACAGGGCCGCAGGAGAGAGAGAACGCGCAGGGTAAACTGCCACTTTTAAACCATCAGATCTCATGAGAATTCCCTTAGTAACATGAGAACAGCCTGGGGGAAACCGCCGCATGATCCAATCACCTCTCACCAGGTCCCTCCCTCCACATGTGGGGATGACAATTCAAGATGAGATTTGGGTGGGGACACAGAGACAAACCATATCACCATCACTGCCAAGATTTTTTACATTTCAACTTCACAGTAGCCTACTCTATTCTTTAATGTTTTTGTTTACATGTGTCAATGAAGAGTGTATGTTCAGACTGAAACACATTTGACAAAACAGGAACATACATGTAGGAGACTAACACCTGGCTGGGTTCCTGCCGAGCACTGCTCTGAGGCATTTTAGATGAGTGAACAACTCACTTATAAGGTGGGTGCCATCATGGACCCCAGTTTACAACTTAGGAAACTGAGGCACAGATTTAGAAAAGCTACTCAAATGCTCCCCTGGTCCAAGCCTGGGCCCCCTGGTTGCTGCCATTTATTGAGAACTTTACCATGTGCTACATGCTCTTAAGCTCCTTGCCCATCTCATAGCAACCTGGCAGTGTGGTACCAAGACTTAGAGAAGGGGGGGGGTCTGGATTTGGACCCAGGTTTCTCTGACTTTGAAGCCCATATCTTAAGCACCTGTACTGGGCTGCAAAGCTGTGATGGGACAGCAGACATAATTGGTGGATTTTGTTTCAGCTGTGGAGCGCCATGAGAAGGAGGATGGAGTGTGGCTTCAGAGCATGCAATGTATATATTGAGAAGACCTAAGAAAGCAAGACAAAGGTGCTGGGTGGTGGCTTATGCCTGTAATCCCAGCACTTTGGGAGGCTGAGGTGGGCGGATCATGACGTCAAGAGTTCAAGACCAGCCTGACCAACATGGTGAAACCCCATCTCTACTAAAAATACAAAAATTAAGCCAGGCATTGTGGTGAGCACCTGTAATCCCAGCTACTTGGGAGGCTGAGGCAGGAGAATCACTTGAACCCAACAGGCGGAGGTTAAAATGAGCCGAGATCGCGCCATTGGACTCCAGCCTAGACAACAGAGCGAGACTCCATCTCAAAAAAAAGAAAGAAAGAAAGAAAAAAAAAAAAAAAGGAAGCCAAGGAGCAGGCTGCAAGTGGCCACCGAGTTGGGGGGTGGTTGAGTGCTCATGGAACCCTTGAAGTTTAGACAGGGGTTCCTGCTGCTTAGTAATCTCGTAACCTCAGAAAACTGACTTGGCTGCTCTGCAGAGTGCCCCAGCCACACTCATGAAGAGGAGATAATCCTCCCCGCCCCCAGGTGGTTGTGAGGGGTAAACTGAGCCACAGTTGTGAATCGTTTGCTGGGCTGTAGAGCAGTGGTTCTCAAAGAGTGGCCCCTGGGCCAGCGGCTTCCTAGTCACCTGGGAACTTGGTGGAAGTGCAGCCTCACAGCTCCCACCTGCTCTGCTGAATCAGAAACTCTAGGTGGGCCGAACAATCACAGTTTGTTAGTTTGATTTTGTAGAGACAGAATCGCTATGTTGCCCAGATTAATCTGGAACTCCTGGCCCCAAGTGATCCTCCCTCCTAGGCCTCCTAAAATGCTGGGTTTGAAGAGTAAGCCATCACCTGGAATTGTTGTTTTCCAGCCCCCAGGTGACTCTGAGCATGTGACAAGGCAGGCAAACACATCTAAATGTGATGCTGTCACCCTTCCTCACAGCCAGCCTTGTGGGCGGAAGTGCTTTTCCCACCGGGGCACCGACATCTTTCCTGCCCTCTTTGCATCCTCAAAAGCCTTGGCTGCTGGCACTTGAAATTTGAGAAGGGCAATCTGGCCTCCTGACTGCCCTGGCCTGCAGGCCCAGCCTGAACAAACAATTTCGGTGGAGCTCCTGGGGGTGGGAGGCAGGGAGGAGGGGCCTGGCCATCCTCTCCTGCCAGCTGTTGTAGACCCTGCTGGGGACTGATGAAGGGTGAGCAGAAGCATTTCTCTCCATGTTAACAAGCAGCTGAGAAAGTAGCAGAAAAGAACTTCCCATCCCCTTCCCGCTGTGGGGCCAAGCTTGGAAGTGGGGTGCAGGGCTGAGCTTGGAAGTGGGGTGTGGGGCCGAGTTCACAAGTGGGGTGCAGGGCCGAGCTCAGAAGTGGGGTTCGGAGCCAAGCTCCTAAGTGGGGTGTGGGGCCAAGCTCACAAGTGGGGTGCTGGGCTGAGCTCACAAGTAGGGTGCGGAGCTGCCAGCATCTGCAGGAGAAGGCAGGCCCTCAGTGGTATCTAGGGACTCTTGCCCCAGGGCAGTCACACCCTCCTGAGTCCAAGCACGGAAAGCCTCAGAACTCTCCCCGTCCTCCTCATGGCATTCTGCAACCTCTCCAGCCCACTGGAGCTGGACTTGAAATGAAACCCACTTATGTCTTCCTTAGATACCAGCCCAAAGTTGAGGAAAGAAAATCGTTTCCCAGGCTCAGTGTCCTAACTTCCTAATTGCAGGGGCTAAGTCTCCTTTGGCTCTGTGTCACACCCCCAGTTACAAACTTTGATGCCTCCCCAATGTCTCAGGTGCCATCTCATCAGCATCCCCCTGCCGCCACAGCCCCTCTTCCAGCCGCAGCCCCAATGCTGGCCTGCATTTGCCTAGACCAAGTCTCCCACCCCCCCACCCCGCTGAGCTGAAAGCTCCTAGCTCTATCTCCACACACCACACACGGCCAGGCGTGGCCTAGCACAGCACCTTCCACCCAGGTGCCTCCCCTTCCCTCCTCTGCTGGGCTTGCTCTACTTGACCTTGAAGGCTCAGCTCAACCGTGTCGTCCCAGAGGCCCACCCTGACTCCCCAGATTTCCATCTCCCTGCTGCAACTTGCGGCGCTGGCCTTAGCCCTGGTGACCCTGAATTGAGCTTGCTGGTTACATGGGGGCCTCCCCCATCCTCTGAGCTCCCCCGTAACTGACCCTGACCCTGTCTGGGTCCATCATGCATCTCCCTTACAGTGCCCAGCATGGCATCAGACTCACAGTGGGCACTGATGATGTCGGCTGAACTGACTCTGGGCCCCCGGTCCCTGAGGCAGGCAGAGTGAGGGCTGATTTGTGGGTCCATGCTGAGAACAGAATGCAGGGCCCTGGTTGGATGTCCGCCCCAGGACCAGAGTTGCAGAGCTTCAGCCCTGCCTTGGGCTGACTGTGGGACCCTAAGCAAGGCTTTCTCCCTCTCTGGGCCTCAGTGTCCTTCTCTGTCCAAAGACAGGCCCGAAAGCTCTGTGCCAGAAAGTGGACAGTGAGCAGGAAGTGGAGCCCAGATTTTCAGCCTCTGGAGGCGTCTTGGAAAATCCCCAGTGACCCTTGTCGCTCGAAACTCCCAGATAAGGAGATTGTGGGGCAATAAATCTGTGTGGAGTTTTGTCAGATCCTGATTTGGGGGGTTAAACAGGAAGAAGCTCTGCTGTGTCTTCAGAAGGCCTAGGCAGGAAGGAGACCAGCCTTCTGAGGACGGCTGACAGGTGGACAAGCTCTGCCGCCCTCGAGGTCCTGAGTGTGTCTGGCGTGTGCAGGCTGCAGCGCCCTCACAGATCATCCTAACAGGTGGGCAGGGCAGGGCTGTTACTATCATGTGGATAGAAACACAGAAAGCGGGAGAGGGGATGAGATTTGCCCAAGGTCATGGAGTGAATTGGTGTCAGAATTAGGATTATCGGCCAGGGCTCAGTGGCTCATACCTGTAATCTCAGCACTTTGAGAGGCAGAGGCGGGTGGATCACCTTAGGTCAGGAGTTCAAGATCAGCCTGGGCAACATGGTGAAACCCTGTCTCTACTAAAAGTACAAAAATTAGCTGGGTGTGGTGGTGCATGCCTGTAATCTCAGCTACTCGGGAGGCTGAGCAGGAGAATCACTTGAACCCCGGAGGCAGAGGTTGCGGTGAGCCAAGATTGCGCCATTGCACTCCAGCCTGGGTGACAGAGCAAGACTTTGTCTCAAAAAAAGAAAAAAACAAAGCAAAAAAAAAGAATTGGGATTCTCCAGCCTGACCAGCACACTGCTATGACAGTGATGGGCCCAGCCCGTTGGCTCCTAGCACCCCAAGGTGGAATTCGGAAGAAGCTGCTGGTTTGAATGGAAGCTCAAGCTGAGAGTCAGGTGGGCCTCCCCCTGGGTCCCCACAGGGCTGTACATGGGCGCAGCAGAAGGGGAGAACCATCTGGGGTTGACAGTCCTCGGGGTGTGTTGGTGGGGGAGGAAGGAAGAGAAGGAAAAAACACAGTGGGCAGGAAAGGAGGAGGGGAGGGGCACTTCCATGAGCCGAGCTCCTACGTTGTGCCAGACACATGCAAAGTCTTTTACGTACATGATCTAATTTAATCTTCTAGATTCTATGAGAAAAATATTAGGGTACTCTAATGCTATGGTACAGAGACAAACAGGGGTCCAGGGCTTGAAACTGGTGACTTCTTTTTCCCTGCCCTTGGCTACCTCCCCAAATGTCAGGATGGGACTGCATGGGATGGAGAGACTGCTCAGTCTGGGAGGCGGGGAGGCTCCCTGGAGGTGGTTCTGCTGGAGCTGGGCCAGGAAGGTGGGGTGAGAGGAAGGGGCATCCTAAGAGCCCCGCTAAGTGCCACCCAGCAACTTACCTGGGCTGGAGTAGTTCTAGGTGGAGGGAAGGGGCATGAGCAAAGATGGATTATCTGGGAAAACATGATGCTTCTTTATTTTCTTTTTGCTTCTCCCCTTCTCTTTTGAAAAATGTGATGCTTTGAGGGGAAAGCAGACAGACCAGTTCAGCTTAGAGAACAGGTCTGTGGAGATGAGAAGGAGATCAGGGACGCAGGGGGAATGTAGAGACCTCAAAACCCAAGTCCAGCAGAGGACTTTATCCTGAGGACAGAGGGGACCCGGGTGGGTTTCAACAGACGTCGGGAAGGGGCAGGGCCAGAGTTGAGGTCGGAATACTCTAGGCCTGAATCCCCAAGAGAGAAGGCTGCTCAGGCCTTGGCATGGCCTGGGAGAGGAGTAGAGAGCAGGTGGGGGCTGTGGGGGGCAGGGCTGGCTGGGGAGGAGGCAGGGCAGGAGGAGGAGGCCAGTCCAGGGACGGTGGCTCTGGGCAGTGTCAGATGTAGGGAGGAGGCACTCCCGCAGGCCTAATCTCATCAGGAAGAAAGAGGCCTTGTCTTGGCTCGCTCTCTGACTCAATCTGTACTTCCTGTGGGCCTGCAGGGAGGCATCTGTGCTGGACCAGAATGATGGGCAGCGCAGGGGCGGGGAAGGCGGAGACCTGAGGACAGGGCTGTTTGTGTTTGCCGGCTGCAGACCGCTTCTGCCTCCCTTGTTGATGGTCGAGCCCCAACAACCCTCACTCGTGAGAGTCCCTGGATGGCTGCACTCCTGCTTCCCTGCCTGGGCTGTGCTGATGGAGAAGAAGCAAAGGGTTTTTTCCCCTGCTCCTCCACCCCATCCCAGGCCCCTCAGCACCAGGGCAGGGTGGGGCCTTCTGACATCCACCCGGGAGAGCCCAGCCTGGAGAAGCACAAATGCACTCTCTTGGATTCTTCTCATCCAGCAGGGATTGTCAGCTAGCCTTCTGCATGTGTGTGTCTGTTCCCCATCATCATCGTGAGCGCCAGGGGTTGGAACTCTCACGAGCCACTCAGACCCTGGCAGCCTGCTTTATGCTTTCTGGTTTGGGATTTTTATTTAGATCCCCAAAATATTGGGCTCCCAGCATATACCTGGTTGTGTGTTAAATCACATCTCAGTGTCCTGTACACATTAGGACCACAACAATCTTACTAGTCAACGTCTGCTGAACACTACGTATGCACCAAGTGTGACTCCGCATGCTGTGTATAAGTGTCACCTCATGTAAGTGTCCAGGCACCCCTGTGAGAGTGTGGACCTGCGACTGAACAGCGTGGCCTGGATTCCAGCCCAGCCACTAACTAGCTGTGTGGTCTTAGGCAAGTTACATAACCTCTCTGTGCCCTGTTTCCTCATCTTAAAAATGGGGTGATGATAGTATTTGCATGAGGGTTGAGTTAGTACATAGAATATACTAAACACCTAATCAGCAATATAGGTGTTAGCTATTATTTGTATTTGTAGCTCCTGATTCTCCTAGTGAGGAAACAGACACATTAACTTGCCCAGAGTGGCAGAGAGGAAATGTTAGGGCGGTGCTGTCCGACAACTTTTTTCAGTGATGGGCGTGCTCTATAATTACTTATATGGCTTCATCTGTGAATATTAAGCACGTGTGGCTTTTGAGCTCTTAAAATGTTGCTAATGTGACTAAGGAGCTAGATTTTACACTTTATTTGATTTTAACTTTAATTTAGAAGTCTTGTGGGACTAGAGGTTCTGTGTTGCACAGGGCTGTTTACAGCCAAGATTCGAACCCTGACAGTCAAGCTCCAGAGCCTGGGCCACCTCTGTGCTCTCCTGCTTCTTTCTTGCATAAATCTTGTACAAAGGAAATTTAAAGACACATACAAAATTAAAGAGAAGATTCCAGTGAATCCTCATGTACCCCGACCCACCATCAGCAGCCTGTTTCATCTCTACTCCCTCATTTTCTCCTCCTCTGTTCAACAGCCCCAAGGTATTTTAAAATAAATCCTGGATGTTATACCATTTCATCTGTGAATATTAGGCATATGTCTCTAAAAGATAAAGACTCTTGTCTAATATAAGCACAATATTATTGTCACACTGATGACAACAATTCTGTAATATTGTCAGGTGCCCAGACTGGAGTGCAGTGGCGTCATCATAGCTTACTGCAGCCTCTAACTCCTGAGTTCCAGGGATCCTCCCACCTCGACCTCTGGAGTAGCTGGGACTACAGGTGTGTACCACCATGCCCAGTGAATTTTTTTTTTAATTTCTAGTAGAGATGAGATCTTGCTGTGTCAACCAGGCTGGTCTTGAACTCCTGAACCCGAGCGATCTACCTAATCCTCCCAAAGTAGAATTTTCTTCCTTTTAAAGGTTGAATAATATTCCATGGTATGAATATACCACATTTCACTGATCCGTTCATCTGTGGATGGACACTTGTGTTGATTCCACATTTAAGCTATTGTGAATAATGCTGCTATGAACATGAGTGTGCAAATATCCCTTCCAGATCCTGCTTTCATTTCTTTAAGCCTGCATATTCCAGAAGTGGAGTTGCTGAATCTTATGATCGTTCTACTGTTAAATTTTTGATGAACTGCTGTACTATTTTTCATAGCAACTGCACCATTTTACATTCCTACCAACAGTGCACTAAATCAGATTGTTTCAAATCGAATTGTTTGCTTGCTTGTTGAGTTGTAGGAGTTCTTTGTATATCCTCAGTATTAACACCTTATCAGATAGATTTGCAAATATTTTCTCTCATTCCGTATGCTGCCTTTTCACTCTGTTGCTAGTATCCTTAAATGCACACCAGTTTTTAATTTCCATGAGTATAATTTGTGTATTTTGTTGTTGTTGTTGCCTGTTCCTGGTGTCATAACCAAGGAATCACTGCCAAGCCCAATGTTGTGAAGATTTTGCCCTTTGTTTTCTTCTAAGTTGTTGTTTTTTTTTTTTTTTTGAGATGGAGTCTCACTCTGTTGCCCAGGCTGGAGTGCAATGGCGCGATCTCGGCTCACTGCAACCTCTGCCTCCCAGGTTCAAGCAATTCTCCTGCATCAGCCTCCTAAGTAGCTGGGATTACAGGCACATTCCACTATGCCCAGCTAATTTTTGTATTTCTAGTAAAGATGGGATTTCACCATGTTGGTCAGACTGGTCTTCAACTCCTGACCTCATGATCCTCCCGCCTTAGCCTCCCAAAGTATTGGGATTACAGGCATGCACCACCGCACCCAGCCTTCTTCTAAGGTTTTTATAGTTTTAGCTCTTACATTTAGGTCTTTGATGCATTTTGAGTTAATGTGAGAAACCAGATAGCATGTAGCATTTCCTGGGTTTTTTCCTGATTGCATCCAGGTGGCTGTTGAACACATTTCTCCATACCCTGTGTGCGTAGTTACATCCAAAGACTCGGTCAATGTTGGGTTTCATTTCTTGTCAAAGCCACTTTATAAGTAGGTTTCCTGTTGCTTCATACTAGCAGCACATAATGTCCGGTTATCTCTTTTAGTGATGCTAAGATTAGTCATCGGGTTCAGGTGTTGCCAACCCCACCAATCTATTACACCAGTGAGTCTCAAACTTCGCTATGCATCAGTCACCTGCGGGCTGCTTAAAGAAGAGTGGTGAGCCCTGCCCCCAGAATGCTTGATTCAGTAGGTCTGGGAAGGGAAGCTTGAGAATATGCAACTCTAAAAAGTTCCCTAGTGATATGGTTAATGGGGAGCTACACTTTGAGAACCACTGCATCACATCCATTAGGTGTTGCTGTTATCTGCTCCTAACATGCACTGGGATAGCATGGGAAGCTTAAGCACTGCTGGCGTCTGGGTCCCCCACCCAGTAATCTGACTTAAGTGATTCTAATGTGCAAAGTTGCAAGCCACTGCCCTGCATTTTAGCATTCCCTCAAGGTCACATCATCTCATCTCTTCCTGCTTTTAGCCATCTCTCTGAGAGGCGTGAACATGTGGAGAGCAGTGACTGAATTATTCATCTCTGACCCCTCTGAGCCCTGCTCCTGACTTGGCTTGGCGCAGAATAAACACCAAGCCAACATTGGTTGAAGATTGGAGATTGAATGAAATCCTCTTCACCTCTTTATAGAACTTCCTGGAGTATTCTGCTGTGAAATTTCTACTCTCTGGTTCAGGATGTTGGGCTCTTTAAGAAATGGATTCTAGAGCCTCCTCTCTCGCAGACAACTTGACAAAGTCAGGGCTACTAGGGATTTACAATAGAACTGTTACATGTAACTTAGGCTCAGTGGCTCACACCTGTAATCCCAGCACTTCAGGACGCCGAGGTGTGAGCATCGCCTGAGGCCAGGTATTGAAGACCAGCCTGGGCAACAGAGTGAAACCCTGTCTTTACAAAAAAATTAGCCAAGCATGGTGGCACATGCTGGGTCTTAGCTATTCAGAATGCTGAAGTGTGAGGATCTCTCGAGCCCAGGAGGTTGAGGCTGCAGTGAGCTGTTATCATGCCTCACATTCCAGCCTGGGCAGCAAAGTGAGACCCTATCTCAAAAAAAAAAATATGTTACATGTATACCTTGGTGGTGGCAGTGGGAGAGTGACCAACTTATCCCTGTTTGCCTAACCTTCCCCCAGTTTAGCACTAAAAGTCTCACATCCCTGGAACCCCTTCACAATCCAGGGCAAACCAGGACAGTTAGTTACCCTACTTCTCTGGACAGCAGGCTCTTCTTGCTTAGAAGGAGGGAGGAAAACTGCCCCTGTGGGGTGAGACCCTTAGGTCCTAGCACCCTGGATCCCGCTGGATCACTTCAGACCCTGTTGCTGGCCGGAGCAAAGCTACACTGAAGACACCTTGTGCCAAGAGGTAGTGGGTTAAACCAGGGCCAGGCCTCAGATTCACAGAGGCTGGTTGTGAATGAAACCCTTGCAGAGGGGAAGTAGCTGAGCCTTGTGTTGTTTAGTTCCTGCCTGGCGAGAAAGGAAAGTGGTCTGGGAAATGGCTGGTTACGCAGAGGCTGAGGTTGGCAGCAGGGTGGCCTTACCCTCCATGGGCTTCGACTTCAGAGCCAGATATCCCACCCACAATGGGTGGATCAGAGACCCCGTAAGGATTCTGGATGACTTAGAAAGGAGCTTTCCCAGCAAGTTTGGGGCCAAGGCCAGGATCAAGATAAGCTGTGATGGATAAGAGTGGGTCAGGGATTGGAGTCCAGGTGAGGGACCCACCCATAATTCGGTGTGTATTGTGTTAATTCCCAGCCTGTGTAGAGCACCTTCACATAGAGTGTTCTTTATCCTGGTTGACAGCAGCCACTTTTCAGCTTTTGTAACAACTGGGTAACTTGTGGTTCTAATCTTCCCTAACTGTGGCTGTGACATAAGTGTGGTGGTTCAGACCCTCTCACCAGGCACTCACAGGCTGCGGCTCACTGTGCCCACAAGTCAAATCCTAAGAAAGAAAAAGATAAAACTTCAAATATTAGATGTGAAACCACAAATTTACAAAGGGGCACTGGTAGCCAGCAATGCCTACCCATTCCGTTCAAAGAGCAAATCAGGTCATTTCATTCTTTCTTTAAAGCCACAAACAGTATAATTAGTGAATAATCTATTATGGCGGTTTGCACCACACCCAGTTTGGGTTCAGTTTCAGCTACCCTGCAGCTAACCCTTGTCCTGCAATGAGTTTAGGGCAGGGCAAGGGAGAGGACCCTTTGGAACAGGCAGGAAACTCTCTTCTCTCTCTCTCTCTCTCTCTCTCTGTTTCACACACACACATACCCTACATATATGTCAGAGAGGAACACATTGCATAGCAGGAAGAGGGGTCTCTGAACTAGACCTGGGACTCCTTCCCACCTGCACTGCTCATCATAACATGATTTCAGTCTAGTCACTTCCCTTGCACCTCAGTTTTCCCATCATCAAATGGGGAAAATAATCCCCACGTACCTTGCAGGAGAGTTATGAGGCACTGTCAGGCATTAAATAAACTCACCCGGGCGTGGTGGCTCAAGCCTGTAATCCCAGCACTTTGGGAGGCCGAGGTGGGTGGATCATGAGGTCAAGAGATTGAGACCATCCTGGTCAACATGGTGAAACCCCGTCTCTACTAAAAATACAAAAATTAGCTGGGCATGGTGGTGTGTGCCTGTAATCCCAGCTACTCAGGAGGCTGAGGCAGGAGAATTGCCTGAACCCAGGAGGCAGAGGTTGTGGTGAGCCAAGATCGTGCCATTGCACTCCAGCCTGGGTAACAAGAGCGAAACTCTGTCTCAAAAAAAAAAAAAAGAAAGAAAAAAGAAATAAACTCAAGGCCGGGAGCAATGGCTCACACCTGTCATCTAAGCACTTTGGGAGGCCAAGGTGGGCGATCACCTGAGGTCAGGAATTAGAGAACAGCCTGGGCAACTTAAAACCCTGTCTCTACTAAAAACACAAAAATTAGCTAGGCGCAGTGGCACGCACCTGTAAACCCCACCTACTTGGAGGCTGAGGCAGGAGAATCACTTGAACCCAGGAGGCGGAGGTTGTGGTGAGCCGAGATAGCACCACTGCACTCCAGCCTGGGCAACAGAGCCATACTTCTTCTAAGAAAGAAAGAAAGAAAGAGAGAGAGAGAGAGAGAGAGAGAGAGAGAGAGAGAGAGAGAGAGAGAGAAAGAAGAAAGAAAGAAAAAAGAAAGAAAGAAAGAAAGAAAGAAAGAAAGAAAGAAAGAAAGAAAGAAAGAAAGAAAGAAAGAAAGAAAGAAAGAAACTAGGTGCAGTGCAAAGTCCAGAGATGACTAAATCCTTTTTGGGAGTGGGGAATTCACAGGCCCTGGAGCCTAATCTCATATCATCAGGCCCACCAAGCCAGCATGGGATTGCAGCAGTAGAATGGATGCCACCTCCTGCTTTGTGCCCCAGCATGTTGTCCCAGAGTGCCACACCTGAGGTGGCCTGCTGGGGCTTTGATGTGGGCCCAGCCAGCTGGAATGGGACAGGATAGGACAAGTGGCCTGGGATAGACCTGGCTCGAATTGACTGTTCTGGCCCAGCCTGTGGGTGAAGGGCCCGCTACAGTACTCATTTGTGGGCAAGTCCCTGCTTGTAGGGAAAATGAAACTCCTGTTCTCTGAATTGCTGAGTCATTAAAGTCATGCATGTGTTGATACACGTATGCGCTCATGCACGTGTATATACACAGCCTCAGTTAAACATCCAGGTGGATGCATACCCACAAGAGGACACAGGCAGTCATGAACATCCTGATGAGTGCAGTTCTTGTGCACACACAATGTACACACAAGCCAACACCTGTGCACAAGCTTCACCCATGCATATACACATACACTTCCATACCACACATAAAGGGAGAGGTAGCTGGGCCTGCTAACGGCTGCCCCATCCCCAACATGTACAGTTTCCCTTTGTGACAGCAGGTCTGGAAGAATCTTAGCAGTACAAATAAGAGTTAGGGTGGGAGAGGATTAGGGGGCAGACAGAAGGGCACTGATATTCAGCTCCTTTGCTGTCAGCTGGCTTCTTCCATGAGGAAATGGGAAGCCTGACCAGAGGGGTCTAGCTAGCTTGCTGGGCCTCATTTTCCTTCTTTGGAGAGTGGGGGTGATCATGATCATGACAGTTCCTCTTAGGGGTGGAGCTGAGATCCAGGGCTGTGATGGGTATGAAAGATGTCATCATGGATATTGTCTGTGAGAACCTGGAGCTGCAGGCTCAAAAGCTGCAGGCTTGAGTCAGCTGAGTTCAGCCCCCAGGCCTGCTGTTCACTAGCTGGGTGACCTGGTTACTGGCCTCAACACCTGCATCTGAACCGGGGAGCAAGGTAACACCCACTTGCTCTATTCTTGCTGCAAGGAAAGTACTTGGAATGGCACCTGGCAGCTTGTAACACTCAAAAACTGTGACTTCTTACTGCCACGGAAGTGACTGTGAGCTCCAGGGGAGGTGTTGTCCAGGCCTCTTACAGCCTCCTAACTCCTCCTGGATGTGGGGTGGCTCTCAGGAGTTAGGCCAGACCCCAGGGACCCCCTACAGGTACACAGGCAGGCTGTGAAGGGAGAGAACTCGGAGAGTCCACAGGGGGCCAGGGCTGTTGTTAATGTAAGGTCGTGTTGACTTCAGTGACTACCCCCGGCCTGCGGCATGCGCTCAGGCACCACATTTGGTTGATCCCACCTCTCTGGTATTTCAGTAACATCCTCTCCCCACCATCCCGCCCACTTCACTGCCCTACTTCAGCCCAGGTGGCCATTGCCTCTCACCTGCTCTAACCTTTCCTCTGCTCAGTAGTCAGAGGAAAATCTGAAAATTAAATCTGGTCCTCTATCTTCTCTACTTTATTTATTATAATTATAATTATTAATTATTAATTATTTTTGAGACAGAGTATTACTCTGTCACCCAACCTGGAGTGCAGTGATACAATCTCAGCTCACTGCAACCTCTGCCTCCTGGATTCAAGCGATTCTCCTGCCTCAACCTCCAGAGTTGCTAGGACTACAGGCATGTGCCAGCACCCCTGGCTCATTTTTGTATTTTTAGTAGAGATGGGGTTTCACCGCGTTGGCCAGGCTGGTCTCAAACTCCTGGCCTCAAGTCATCCACCTGCCTCAGCCTCCCAAAATGCTGGGATTACAAGTATGAGCCACAACACCAGCCTCTCTCCTGCTTTAATTTCTCCAGTAGCTCCCCACTGCCCTCAGAGTCCAAGTTCCTGAGAAGATCTGGGTCCTGCTTCCTTCTCTGTGGCCACACCAAGCATAGGCAGCTACCCACCATCTCCATGGGCTGGACTTGCATAGGCTGTATGAGTCAGGACAGGTCGCTGTGCTCCATGACAAATAACCCCTTATCTCACGGTTCGCTCTACAAGTGTATTTCTCTGTTGCACTGTATGTCAGTAGAGGAAAATGCTCTGCTCCACGTGGTTCCTGAGGGACCCACCACCTTGCAGATGCACCATCTGAAACATGCATGCTTCTCATCCCTTCAGCCAAGGACGAGAGTCCTTGAGGGTCACAGGCAGGTCTCATGTGCTTTGGCCTGGAAGTGAAACACATCACTGCCTCCCATGATCTACTGGCCAGTGGGTCATGGGAGGCAGTAATGTGTACTATGGCTGCCTGACTGCAAAGAACCTGGAGGGGAGCAGTGGGATGTCTGGTGAGCATCACCAGCTGCCGCAGACAGGTGCACTCCCGCCACCCCCAGCAGCTGCTCAAGGTGAGGCAGGGGTCGGGGGCCTGGAGCAGAGCTTGCTGATTTGCTCCTTACTTTCCCACCCCCAGCCCAGGCCCAAGATGGCTCCTCCACTGACACCTACTTGCCAAGACCCTAGGGAGGTCATCTGTCCTTGTTGTTCCTTTCCAGGGGACCCCCAATACACATTTCTCTCAAAACTCACTATAGAGAAAAGAAGTGCTGTTCCTTAGCAACGGGTGGCTTTTATCTTACAGACACCAAATAAATCCTTCTCTGATTCTGTTTTCTTTGTTGAACTGGTCACTAGGAAGCTCAGACCCAAACCTGGGCAACATGGCAAGACTCTGTCCTTAAGAAAAAAAATTTTTTTTGATTAGCCAGGCATGATGGCATACACCTGTAGTCCTAGCTACTCGGGAGGCTGAGGCAGGAGAATTCTTGAGGTCAGGAGTCTGAGGCTGCAGTGAGCTGCAATCATGCCACTGCACTCTAGCCTGGGTGACAGAGCAAGATCCTTCCTCAAAAATAATAATAAATAGATGGTGACATGAGGTAGGGGTGGGGTGGTGAGGACTTGGTATTCAGAAGGTCCCTCTGGCCTAGAGGAGGCCCCATGGTATTATGGGCATGGGTTTGGGCACAAAAGAGGCCTAGACTCTCTCACAGGCCACTCATGATCTAGCTTTCCCCGCCCCTCTGGCTTGTATTCTCTTCACTCACTTTACCCAATTTACATGGGGTGTGTGTGTGTGTGTGTGTGTGTGTGTGTGACAGAGAGAGAGAGAGAGAGATTTTTTTTTCTTTTTATTTTTTCCTTGATAATCTCACTAAACCACATTTGCTTCCCCCAAACTGTTCCATCTGCCTAAGATACCTTCCCTCTGCTCTCCCTCATCCTGCCTACATGACTAACTCCTACTCATCCTCTAAGTCACAGCTTAGTTGTCACTTCCTCTGAGAAGCCCTCCCTGACTGTCATGTGAAAATCTCTATTATTATCTATAGAAGAGTGGGTCCCAGTGGCCCAGACTCTCCTAGTAGCCTCACCCAGAGGCCTCTTCACCCCTGTAAAGGCTGGGCTCAGGCCTACTGTTTCCAAACTCCCTGGTACCTGGCACAGGGCCTAGACACACAGTGATGCTCAGTAAATATTGAGTGAACAAATAGAAGGCTGGACGAGGAGCAAAGCAAGCTGAAGATTCCCGGATGATACTAGTGGTTGTGATTGCCACTGTTGATTAAGTATCTGCCACATGCCATGGGGTCTAAATATATCACCTAACTTAATCCTTATGACAAGGCTATGAGGCAGATACTTTTTCTAATCTCTCTTTCTTTCTTTTTCTTTTCTTTTTTTTTTTTTTTTTTTGAGACAGGGTCTCGCTGTGTTGCCCAGACTAGTTTCGAACTCCTGGGCTCAAACAATCCTCCTGCCTTGGCCTCCCAAAATGCTGGGATTACTGGCATAAGTCACCATGCCCAGATGAGGCAGATACTTTTGTTACCTCATTTTACAGATGGCGAAACTGAGACTCCAAAGGCTAAGTCACTTGTCATCAGTTGATAAGAGACAGAACTGAGATTGCAGCCCAGGCAGGCTGGCTCCAGAGAGCACACTGGAACCTACTTAGTTGGGCTGAGGGTGCTGGGCTGTCTGGTGAGACAGCAAATAGGGGACAATGTGGTAAATTCTCTCTATGGTTTTTCTGCCTTTTGTATTCACACTCAAAGGGATGAAAAGCCTTAAAACATCGGCAAGCAGGTCAGTGGTAGTTCTACGTCATCCCATCTTACCTCACCAGGTCTATGGAATTAACTATAAGTAGAGTCTCTGCACTTGGTTGCCCTTCATAGTGTGTCGCCATCCACATCCAATGGACTGTCGTCCTGCTCGCACCCTGTTAAGTACTCTGAAGATGAGAGCTCTGTGTGTCCCATGATCAGGGCAGTGAGCCTCATGCCCTTTGTCCTGTTTGTCTCCTGCAGATGTCATGGCACCCCCAGTACCGGAGCTCCAAGTTCCGCCATGTCTTTGGCAAACCAGCCAGCAAGGAGAACTGCTACGACTCTGTGCCTATCACCCGCAGCGTTCACGACAACCACTTCTGTGCCGTGAACCCCCACTTCATTGCAGTTGTGACTGAGTGTGCTGGTGGAGGGGCCTTTCTTGTCATCCCCCTGCACCAGGTAAGGACACCCCCAGGCCCAAACAGCTCTCTGGAGGCAGGGAAGGATGGAGGGAAAGTAGAAAGAGCCTGAGTTTCTGGAAGTTCTAGCTCTGCCCATTATTAGCTCTGTGACCTTGGGTAAGTCATTTCATCTCTTTGAGCCTTGGTTTCCTCACTGGGAAAAATACACCTGTCTTGAATTTTAGCCTATAGCAGCTGGCCTAGCTACTCCTAGACCTCTTTTCTTCTCTATAATTCTGCCAATTAATTTTCTCCTGAACAAAATATAATTTGTTAATGCTTTACTGGGATTATAGGAAATTGGGAAAGTCTCCAAAGCCACCTTCCCCACAAAAAAAAGGGAAACAAACACTGAGTCAAAACTACCAGGAGAGGTAAACAGTAAGCAAGCAGGAAGAACAGGCTTGTCCTGAGGTCAGGTGTTGCTAGTATAGGTTGAACCGTATACAATTGTGGATGTTCAACTGCTTTTGACCCCCAAAAAGCAAGAGTTTCACATCGATCAACCTAATAGCAGGTCTCTCCAGGATGCCAACCCTGAGTCTCTACCTTAAGGCAGAATACCCGAAGGGCCAGAGGGATCCCGGGCAAGTAGTGCCACTGATTGACAGCGGAAGCCGACATGAAACCTCTCCAGATGAAAGCAGCCACAATGTGGACAGGATCCCCACAGAGTAAACTTAGGGAGATATGAATTCACAAAGATCACAAAGCATGTACACAACCATGAGTGAGAGTCATCGCAACAAATAGCAGGCTTAGACCCCCAGAGGACTTGGATCATACAGATTAGAATCTCACAGACCAGGTTTTCTGAACACAATGCATTTGAGTTAGAAATCAATAACAAAAGATAAATCTTAAATTCCCATTCATTTGGAAACATAAATACATATTTCTAAATAATTTATGGGCCAAAAACAAAATCATGGAAATTAAAAAATGCTTAGAACTGATATAATGAAATATGTCACAAAACTTGTGGGGTGTAGGGAAAGTGGTGCTTCAAGGGAAATTTATAGCACTAATGCTTATGTTAGAAAAGAAGAAAGGCAGGCCAGGTGCGGTGGCTCATGCCTGTAATCCTAGCACTTTGGGAGGCCAAGGTGGTGGATCACCTGAGGTCAGGAGTTCAAGACCAGCCTGGCCATTATGGTGAAACCCATCTTAAAAAAAAAAAAAAAGAAAAGAAAAGAAGAAAGGCTAAAAATTAATGACCGAATATTCCATCTAAGAAGTTAGAGCCTCTGTCCCCAGGGGCTGGTCTCCAAAGCTCTTGCCATTGCCCAGGGAGGGAAGGTTCTGATCAATAAAGTTTATTAGATAAATCAATTTTTAAAAAAAGTTAGAGCCAAGTACCGTGGCTCACACCTGTAATCCCAGCACTTTGGGAGGCAAAGGCAGGAGAATTACTTAAGCCCAAGAGTTTGAGACCAGCCTGAGCAGCATGGCGATACCCCATCTGTACAAAAAATACAAAAATTAGCTGGGCATGGGGGCATTTGCCTGTGGTCCCAGCTACTCGGGAGACTGAGGTGAGAGGATCACCTGAGCCCAGGGTGATTGTGAGCCATGATTGCAACACGGTACTCCAACCTGGGCAACAGAGTGAGGCCCTGTCTCAAAAAAATAAAAATAAAAAAAGCTAAACAAAGAGCAGCAGAATAAACCCAAAGAAAGTTTAAGGAAGGTGATAATAAAAAGCAGAAATCAATGAAAGAGAATGTAAGGATACATTAGAGAAGATCAAAAGGGCCAAAAGTTTGTTATTAGAAAAGGGTGATAGACAAACCCTGCAGAGACTAGTCAACAATAAAAGAGAAAGGGTACAAAAGGCATCAGGAATGAGAAAGACAATATTGGCTGGGCGCGGTGGCTCACACCTATAATCCCAGCACTTTGGAAGGCTGAGGAGGGTGGATCACGGGGTCAAGAGATCAAGACCATCCTGGTCAGCAAGGTGAAACCCCGTCTCTACTAAAAATACAAAAATTAGTTGGGCATGGTGGTGTGCGCCTGTAGTCCCAGCTACTTGGGAGGCTGAGGCCGGAGAATTGCTTGAACCCAGGAGGCAGAGGTTGCGGTGAGCTGAGATGGTGCCATTGCACTCCAATCTGGGTAACAACAGCGAAACTCTGTCTCAAAAAATATAAATAAATAAATAAAAAGCAATAAAAATTTCCATTAAAGAAAATAGCAAAGGGAAAGGCAAGCTATAGGTGGAAAAGGATATAATAAAGATGATAGTCCCAGCTCCTTGAGAGGCTGAAGCAGGAGAATTGCTTGAGCCCAGGAATTTGAGGTTGCAGTAGCTATGAAAAGCACCACTGCACTCCAGCCTTGGTAACAGAGTAAGACAGCTCTTAAAAAAAAAAAAAAATAGTTATCAGCTGGGTGCAGTGGCTCACGCCTGTGATCCCAGCACTTTTGGAGGCTGCTGAGGTGGGCATATCTCTTGAAGTCAGGAGTTCAACACTGGCCTGGCCAACATGGTGAAACCCCATCTCTACTAAAAATACAAAAAAATAGCCAGGTATGGTAGTGGGTACCTGTAATCCCAGCTATTCAGGAGACTGAGGCAGGAGAATTACTTGAACCAGGAAGGCAGAGGTTGCAGGAACTGAGATTGCACCACTGTACTCCAGCCTCGGTGACAGAGTGAAACTCCATCTCAAAAAATCAAAAAAAGAGAGAAAGTTATAGAGATGACCCTTTACCCCCAAATACTGTACTTCGGTCTGTATCTTCTAAGAACAAGAGCATCTCTTATATACCCATATTCTAGAAATTTAACATTGATACAATGCTAATTATAACATACAATCCAAATTCAAATTATATCAGTTGTCCCAATAATAACCTTTATGATAGCTTTTTTTTCCTGATCTAAAATCCAACCCAGGACTACATATTAGTTGTCATGTCATAGTCTTCTTTATTTCATGATATTAACATTTTTCAGGAGTAAAGTTCAATTGTTCAGTAGAATGTTTCTAAATTTGGACCTGCCAAATTGTTTCCTCATGATTAGAATCATTTATATATTTTTGGCAAGAATATTGCATGAGTGGTGGTATATCATTTTTAGGTCATGACATCATGGGACACATGATGTCAGTTTGTCACATTATTCATGCTATTAACTTGACTTTTTTGTTAAATAGTGCAAATATCATTCATAAAGGAGAAGAAATGTTAGAAGCGTCTATAGGCCGGACAGGGTGGCTCACACCTATGGGCCCAGCACTTTGAGAGACCAAGGTGGGCAAATCTCTTGAGTCTAGGAGCTCGAGACTGACAACGTAGCGAAATCCCATCTCTACAAAAAATAGAAAAATTAACCAGGCATAGTGGCGCATGCCTGTAGTCCCAGCTAGTCAGGAAGCTGAGACAGGAGGATCCCTTGAGCCCAGGAGTTCGAGGCTGCAATGAGCCATGAGCGTGCCACTGCACTCCAGCCTAGGTGACAAAGTGAGACCCTGTCTCAAAATAAATAAATAAAATAAAATCAGGAATAAGATAAAAGGTCATGGCCCATACACTAAGGCTAGAAAAATATAACTTGTCAATACTGATTCAAGTAGAAACAGAAAGCCTGGATAGTCCCCTAACTACTAAACATTGAGCCATAAAAATTTCCCTTAAAGAAAAGACGAAAGAAAAATAGCAAAAGAGGCTGGGTGCAGTGGTTCATGCCCATAATCCCAGCACTTTTAGAGGCTGAAGCAGGTGGATCACCTGAGGTCCAGAGTTCGAGACCAGCCTGGCCAACATGGCGAAACCCTATCTCTACTAAAAATACAAAAAGTAGCCAGGTGTGGTGGCGCATGCCTGTAATCCCAGCTACTCAGGAGGCTGAGGCAGGAGAATCGCTTGAACCCAGGAGGTGGAGGTTGCCATGAGCCAAGATTGTGCCATTGCACTCCAGTCTGGGTGACAAGAGCGAAACTCCATTTCAAAAAAAAGAAAAAAGAAAAACAACTTTAAGTGTTAAGGTGGAAAAAGAAGAAATAAAACTGCTATTATTTACATATATGATTGTCTACATAGAAACCCAAAAGAACATGTAGTCAAATTATTAGAAAACTAAGAGTGTTTAGAAGGTTGTGGATACAGTAGAAGAATCAGAACACAAAAATGAATTACATCTGTACATACTGAGAATATTTAGATGATATAATTAAACATTTGCAATAGAAGAAAAGAAGATCAGATACCTAGGAATAAACAAGCAACACTTAGAAGGAAAATGATAGAACATTGTTAAAAGACTAAATTAAAGATGACCTAAATAAATGGAAATATTAACTATATTCATGGATAGACACTTTTACTTCCCTCAAATTCCAACAGCAGTCTCCTTTTTTAGGACATATTTCGAGCCTGTTTTTTTTCCTTCGAACCATGCCCTATTTTGAATTGGAGTCATTTGTGTTTTTCTGCTCATAACTTTAAGTTGCTCATAACTTTTTATTGACTCCACAAATTATCTAATGGTTGTTCATCCAAATAAATAGGGAGAGCATAAATGGCAAAGGGAGTGGCACAGGTAAAGGTATATACGATTGTATATGGAATGTTCAGGAAGCAATGCAGAGAGCAGCTGTCTGGCCAGAACAAATACACAATCTGTGAAGAAGGAGAAGGGGAGTACCCTGAGGGAGTGGACTGGGGCCAGAGGACCAGAGCCTTGAATGCTGGGGGTGAGGTGTGTTACCTGTATTCTAAAGTGAGAGAGGATGTTTCAAGCTGGGGAGGGATGAGTGCAAAATGGAATTTGTAGAAAGACTTGAAAAGGTCAGAATGGGAAGAACCCCTGTAGATGGCCCATTTTGCTATTTGTTTCTTCCAAGCTCTTCATGCCTGTAAAGGATTGTGTCCACCAAACAAACTGTATCCTTAATTAATTCAATAATTAGTTGGTTTTCCCAACTTTTATTACTCAAACTCCCAGAACTGTCGCTGTTTCTAGCTTGCATGAACTGCTCAGTGTAAATGGGTACTAACACCTTATATAAAGAAAATAAATGGGTGTGACATGATAGAGTGTGGCATGGTGGGGAGAGGAGACCTGGTTTAGGCAGGATGGTCTGGGAGGGCGTTCCTAGGAAGGTGACCTCTGAGCAGAGAGCCACATGAGGCTCTAGAGGGAGAGCACACTGGCAGTACAAATAGAACATGCACAGGCCCTGGGTGGGAATGGGTTTGATGTGTCTGTGCATTGTCAGCACATGGGCAAGAGTGGTAGGAGGAGGTGAGGTCAGACTGGGAAGTAGTGCCTAGACTACGAAGGTGTCGTAAGCCCAAGAAGAGTCTAGATTCTATCCTGAGTCCAGTGGGAAGCCACTGGAGGGTTGAAACTCACTTGTCGGCCAGGTGCTATGGCTCACACCTGTAATCCCAGTACTTTGGGAGGCCAAGGCAGGTGGATCACAAGGTCAGGAGTTTAAGACCAGCCTGGTCAACATGGTGAAACCTTGTCTCTACTAAAAATGCAAAAAATTAGTTGGCGTGGTGGTGGGTGCCTGTAGTCTCAGCTACAGGAGGCTGAGGCTGAGGCAGGAGAATCACTTAAACCCGGGAGGCGGAGGTTGCAGTGAGCAGAGATCGCAGCACTGCATTCCAGCCCGAGCAACAGTGACTCTGTCTCAAAAAGAAAGAAACTTACTTGTCCTACACAGCCTGATCCTAGGTAAAATGTGTGATTTCCTGTGGGCTTTTTGAAATCTCATAAATAGCTAAAGATACGTGTTAATTGCTATCATCACAGACTCCTAGGAATCCAGGCTCAACAGGAGCTGTGCTACAGTTTGAAGGTTTGTCCCCTCCAAATCTCATGTTGAAATGTGATCCCCAGTGTTGGAGGTGGGGCCTGATGGGAGGTGTTTGGGTCCTGCGGGCAGCTCCCTCACGAATGGCTTGATAACCAGTTCGCCTGAGATCTGATTGTTAGAGTCTGGGACACTTCCCCGAGGCCTGCCTCCTTCCTCTCTTGCCATGTGGCACACCTGCTCCCCACTTCACCTTCTGCATGATTGGACGCTCCCTGCAGTCCTCACCAGAAACAGATCCTGGTGCCAGGCTTCTTGTGCCGCCTGCAGAACTGTGAGCCAAACAAACCTATTTTCTTTATAAATACCTAGCCTCAGATATTCCTATATAGTAATGCAAAATGGACCAACATACCTGGGAGGCACTAACCAGAGCTTCTCACACTTTAGTGTTACAAGGCAGATTCTGACGCAGCAGAGCTGCAGTGGGGCCTGGGAATCTGCATCTCCAGTAAGCTCCCAGAGATGCCCAGTGAAATACAGGATGCCCAGGTTAATTTGACTTTCAGATAAACAACAAATCATGGATTTTTTGCTTTTTCCTTTTTAATTAAAAGTTTTCTTTGACACCATAGGAGATCCACAAGCAGTTCTAAGAAATAATACAGTGCTATTCCATTTGTCCTTTACCCTGTTTCTTCCAGGGGTAACATCTTGTAAGACTACAGTACACAGAACAGTATCACTCTTGTGATACTGGCATCAGTACAGTCAAGATACAGAACTTTCCATCATTAGAAAGATCTGTTCCCTCCGCCCCCACTCCCTCCCTAACCCCAGATGACAATTCACCTGCTCTCCATTTCTATACTTTTGCCATTTTAGAAATGTTACATAAATGGAATCATACAGTATGTAACCTTTTCAGCTTGGCTTTTTTCACTCAGCATAATTCTTTCCCAATTCAGCTGGATTGTTGTATATATGAGTACTGATCATGTTTGTTTGTTTCTTTCTTTTTTTTCTTTTTTTATAGAGACGGGTTTCACCATGTTGGCCAGGATGGTCTCAATCTCTTGACCTTGTGGATCTACCCACCTCGGCCTCCCAAAGTGCTGGGATTACAGGCATGAGTCACCGCACCCTGCCTCTTCTTTTTTCTTTCTTTCTTTCTTTTTTTTTTTTTGTTTTTTGTTTTTTTGAGACAAGGTCTGGCTCTGTCACCAGGCTGGAGTGCAGTGACATGATTATATCTCACTGCAGCCCTGAAGCCTCCAATTCCTGGGTTCAAGCAATCCTCCCACATCAGCCTCCTGAATAGCTAGGACTACACATGCATGCCATCACACCCAGCTAATTTTTGTGTATTTTTATGTAAAGGTAGGGTTTTGCCATGTTGCCCAGGTTGGTCTTAAACCCCTGGGCTCAAGTGATCTGCCCACCCCAACCTCCCAAACTGCTGGAATTACAGGTGTGAGCCACTGCACCTGACCTCAATCGTGTGTTCCTTCTTTCTTTTTCATTTATTTTTTTGCCCAAGCTGGAGTGCAATGGCATGATATCAGCTCACTGAAACCTCTACCTCCTGGGTTCAAGCAATTCTTCTGCCCCAGCCTCCCAAGTAACTGGGGCTACAGGTACACACCACCATGCCTGGCTAATTTTTTTATATTTTTAGCAGAAATGGGGTTTCACCATGTTGGCCAGGCTGATCTTGAACTCCTAACCTCAGTTGATCTGCCCACCTCAGCCTTCCAAAGAGCTGGGATTACAGGCATGAACCACCTTGCCTGGCCTTCTTTTTTTTTTTTTTTTTTTTTTAATAGAGATGAGGCCTCATTATGTTGCCCAGGCTGGTCTCAAACTCCTAAGCTCGAGTGATCCTCCCACCTTGGCCTCCCAAAGTGCCAGGACTACAGGTGAGAACCACCACGTCTGGCTCTGTGTTCTTTCTTGTTGCTGACTTGTATTCTGTGGTATGGATGCACTCAGTTTACATAACCATTCACTCTCTGAAAGCCAGTGGGTTGTTTCAAGTTTGGGGCTGTTACACATAAAGCTGTTACAAACATTTGTGTACATATTTAGGGGTGAACATAAGTAAGTCTCCATTTCTCTGGCATAAAGGCCCAGGAGTGCAGTTGCTGAGTCATAACGTCATTGCATGTTTAGCCTTACAAGAAACTGTCAATCTATTTTTACAAATTTGTAGTGTAAGTAAAATATTACATGAGACCTACTTATGCTAAAAATCTAGTGGTTGTCTATCTGCAATTTGAATTACAGTGGACATCCTGTATTTCACTTGCTAAATGTGACTTCCCTCCTCCCAGGTGATGCCAATGCTGCTTGTTTGCCAATTGTATTTTCAATAGCAAGGCTCTAATCTAGCACATGTTCATAATTACGGAAAAATCTCAAGCTCAGAAGTAGATAAAAATAATATGATGAACTTTCTTCTGCCCAGATTCTACAATTATCAAGAGTTTTCCCTCTTGCTTCATTCATCTCTTTCCCCTGAAATGTTTTAAAGCAAATTCTGGACATTTTGTCATTTCAACCCCCACTCCCACCCCCACCAACATGTCAGTATGCAATTTGAAAACGAGGGACATTTTCTGATATAACCACAACGCCAGGATCACATTAATAATAACTCCTGTGTCGTCTGATTCCTAATTCCTGTGAAAAGGTCCCTGGCTGCCTCATACATGCCTTTTTGCTTGTGGTTTGTTTGCCTCAAAGTCCAGATATGGTCCATGGCTTGGATTTGATTGATGTTTCTTTTTTATTTTTTCTTCTTATAATTAGAGATGGGGTCTCACTATGTTGCCCAGGCTGGTCTCAAATTATTGCACTCAAGGGATCCTCCTGCCTCAGCCTCCCAAAGTGCTGGGATTACAGGCATGAACCACCACAATTGGCCAGTATGTTTCTTATTAAGTAACCACATCCAGTACTACTGTGCAGGTGCCATCCCATAGCACTTACCTGCACAGACAGGCCTTCGAGGATCTTTATTATGTCATAAGCAGGGATGGAGTGATTATGCTGATGCCTTATGAACATTAGCCCTATTTGTAGGGATATTGTCCCATTACACAGATGAGGTCACTGAGGCTCAGGAAGGTGACTTCCCAAAGGACTCTGAGCAGTGTGTCCAGGACCCAAATGGCAGCCCAGACCCGGGTGTGGCCTTGGAGACTTGCTCTCACGTCACTGACCTGCGGCTCCTGAGGTTTGGCTCTGATTTGCACCAGTTCCTATTGATTACCAGGATTATATTCCGTGCCAGGCACAGAGAGGTGTTAGAAGGTGAGTGATGTGAGAACAGGGACAAGCTAGCTAATGATTTAATTAAGCACATAAATTGTACTGGGATTGGGAGATGTCTGGCCTTGCCACTGCATCCAGGAAGTCCCTCTCAGAGGGGCAGGGCTGCCCCAGGCAGTTTCAGATGTCCCAAAGGGAGTGACACCACAGACAGGGTCTCTCCCTCTTGCCTGTTTGTGACCTAGGGTGAGCTGGTTAGAGGGAGGCTGGAGGTGAGTTTCGCAACCTGCAGCCTTGGTAACCAGGGACTGTACTTGGGGAACAACGGCAGCAGGGGAAGGCTGGGAGAGGCCAGGACTGTGCTCCAGAGCCTGGGGCCCAGCCTGCCACAGAGTCACTCCAGGGAGTGAGTGAAGAAGGTGGACTTTGCTGTGAGGTGGGGAGGAATGAAGGCAAGGGCAGGTAGAGCCCCTGGGGGTCAGCCCTGGAACCCTGCTGGTGATAGACCGGCCAGAGGGGACGTGGGCACCTCGTCCTTCAGGTGCCTGAGAGCAGGAAGGGGCACTTTACTGCCATGCTCTTAAAAGCCAACCTTAGCCAGCATGGTGGCTCACACCTGTAATCCCAGCACCTTAGGAGGCCAAGATGGGAAGATCACTTAAGACCAGGAATGTGAAACTAGCCTGGGCAACATAGTGAAACCCCATCTCTATTTAAGAAAAAAAAAAAAAAGCCAGGTGTGGTGGTTCATGCCTGTAATCCTAGCACTTTGGGAGGCCGAGGTGGGTGGATCACCTGAGGTCAGGAGTTCAAGACCAGCCTGGCCAACATGGTGAAACCACATCTTAAAAAAAAAAAAAAGAAAAAAAAAACAGGCCAGGTGCAGTGGCTCACACCCGTAATCTCAATACTTTGGGAAGCCAAGGCAGATCATTTGAGGTCAGGCATTCAAGACCAGCCTGGCCAACACGAAGAAATCCTGTCTCTATCAAAAATACAAAACTTAGCCAGGTGTGGTGGCACACACCTGTAGGCCCAGCTACTCAGGTGGCTGAGGCAGGAGAATTGCTTGAACCTGGGAGGTAGAGGTTGCAGTGAACCAAGATCACATCATTGCACTCCAGCCTGGGTGACAGAGTAAGACTCCGTCTCAAAAAACAAACAAACAAAAAACCAAGGCCAACCTGAGCCTTCTCCAGCCGATGTCTGTCCACATCACTCCGCTGCCCAGAAGCCTCCTGGGACTCCCTGTTGCCTGCAGATACGGTTCTGCCTTCCACATCAGAGCCCTCTTTGCCCTGTCCTAGCCAACACGTTTGGAACCACAGAGCCTTCCATAGCACATATCTGTTCCCTCCGCACGAATTCCCCTTCTAGAAATGCAGGGTGTGGGTTAATCTGGCATTCTAGAAGTCTCTTCCAGTTCTAGGAGTTTGTTCAGCCTGGAAAAGAACATACTCAGGGAATGGGCCCTCGGCCTTCAAATATCCAAGGAGCTGGCCTGTGACAGAGGGCGCAGATGTGTCTATAGGTCCCCAAAGGACAGCGCTAGGACCAGAAGTGGGAAGTGAGGGGAAGCAGGGGCCACCCAGAGGCCACACTGGGCTCAAAGTAGGAAACATTTTCTCCAAATTAATAAGGTCTGAAAGTAGGATAAACTACCTCAGGAGGGAGTGAGCTCCCCATCCCCACAGATGACCAAGCAGGGTTACCAGCTACGCTCTGTGGTTCACCACTTTCGTCCCTGGGTGTTGGATCCTACAGTAAACCCTCCACAGGCTCAGCTGGGTGCTGGTAAGGAGAGGGGCAATGAAGGACGCTCCGCCCTAAATCATGGGAATGTGCTCATATCCTAGGGTCAGGAGATGCTCCTCTCATCTCTCCCTCTGCTCAACCCCAGCCTCCTCTGGGCAGTCCCAGTCCCACATCTCCCCCTCCAGTCAGGACATGGCTCACCTGTCCATTTGTCCATCTCTCCATTGGGTCCAGCCCTACACCCTGGAAAGGGTGAGTAGACTCCATGCCCTCAGCCTCAGCCCTCTTGCTCAGCCTCCTCTCTTGCCCTGTCCTCCAGCCTACCTTCCCCTCTGGCTGCTTCAGCATCCTCTCACTTAAAACCAATCTGCCTTTCTGACTTGAGATTCTGCCTCTTCACCTGGCCTAGTCAAAATCTTCTTCCAATTTAAAGGCCTCCTCCTCCTCCAGGAAGCCTTTTCTGGTTCATCCCCTGGGTCTCTTATGTGCCTCTCCTCTGAGCCCTGAGTACATTCCATCCTGCCTCCTCCATAAAGCAGGCGGCTCCGGTAGCCCAGGATTGTGAGTACCATATCTCTGCCATTACCAGCATGCTGCATGCGGTCTGGCACATAGTAGGTCCTCAGTGAAAGGCCTGTGTGATGATGATGATAACCATGGTGGGAGGACAGCAAGTGAGAGGAAACATTCCCAGTCCTGGCTCTGCTGTCCTCAGAGACATTGTCAAACTCTGAGCCCCAGCTCTGCACTTGTAAACGGGGAATTCTTGTATTACATCCTAGTTGGGAGGTAAATCAAACCATATGAGCAAAGCACCTGGCATTGGACAGAAAAACTTTTTTGAGACAGGATCTCATTCTGCTGCCCAGGTTGGAGTGCAGTGGCACAATCATGGCTCACTGTAGGCTGGATCTCCCAGGCTCAAGCGATCCTTTTGCCTCAGCCTCCCAAGTAGCTGGGACCACAGGTGTGCATCCCTACACGGGATTAATTTTTGTATTGGTCTTAAACTCCCAGCCTCAAGTGATCTGCCCTAGACTCCCAAAGTGCTGGACTTACAGACATGAGCCACTGTGCCAAGCCAAAAAGCATTTAAAAACCTATTTCTTATAGACATGGGAACGTGTCTGATCCAGCTGCCTGAGTTGACCAGTAGAAAAACTATCAAGCCACCAGTTCATTCACAGAGGGCATGCTTGGAGCCGCTGCTACGTAGGAAAGGCTGGGAGTCCCCCAGCAGAACAGTTTGCCCCCTCCCGCCCCCAAGTGAGTATATCCCCTGGCCCCTGAAACATACCCAGCAGCAATGACACTGGGTAATGGTAATGAGCTATGATGAGCATCTTCTGGCTAATGTACTGAGCGCTTAGCAAGTACCGACTGCTGTCTTCAGTGCTTTATGTGGATTAACTCATTTAATCTTCACACCCTTCCTGTGAATGAGGTCCTACTACTGTTGTCATTTCGCAGACAAGAAAACAGGCATAAAGAACTGAGGTCACTTGCCCAAGGCAGCACAGTGGTGAGGGAAGTGACAGGGATTCCAGCCCTGGAAGCCAGTGTCTGCCCCTGCTTCACCTCTGCTGCACTGTGCCCTCCCTCTGCCGTCCTGTCTCCCCTGCCTCCCAGTCCCCACCCTGAGCTATTGGGATGCTCATCTGAGATCGTGACTGTGATGGCTGCTGTAGGAATAGCTGCTCCTTTGGGTGCTGAGGGTCATGACAGTGGCCTCACAGCCTCTCCCATTCTGGCAGTGGGGGTCTGCCCTAGGGCGTCCTTGCATCAGTCCCCACCAGCTGGGCTCCTCCCTCTGGGTTCTTCTGTCCTGTCTTCCTCATCTGCCCTGGGGCAGCCCCTCGGAAACTTGGAGGTGGCACCTCTCCAGGCAGAGCGGCCCAAGCCAGGGTTCTGTGGGGTCTGCGAGGGGAGCAAGTGTGTCCCCCTAATTTAGAGCATGTACACTCCATCCATCAGAAGCCTGTTTCTGCCTGAGTGCTGGCCTAATGAGCAGAAGGTGGAAATGGCCTCCTGATGATAAATGTCCCTGACAGGCTTTTAGCAGCTCAGTCAATAGCCCACCAGGCTGGCTAATGTCTGCTCCTGCCTGTGGTCCTCAGCATAAAACCCTTTTGGAAGCAGAGTAATCTGGCAGCCCAGGGCAGGGTCGGGGAGATGGTGCAGAGGGGAGGGGGGTGGTGGGCTGGGTGTGAGTGAGCGGCCATCCCTCATCGGCTGAGAAGGAAGAGAAGCTGTCTAGGGCTGGGACCTCTGCTGCCCTCTGAGCCACGCCCAACCCTCAGGCACCTTCCCTGAGTCTGTGGGAGGCGGGAGGGGTGAGTCTGAATGGGGCTTCTGGGCAGTTTGCCTCCCGAGGGCTCTTCTGGCTCTTCCTGAGAAACGTGCAGAAATTGGGGCATGGCCCCGGGCCAGAGTCTAGAGATAAAGTCCCTGAGAGCTATCAGTGCGCCACAGCCAAAGACCCAGTACTACTCATGGCCTTCGACCCAGGAAATGGTCCAAGAGAAAGGAAAGGCTGTGTGCAGGAAGGAGGCCAGGGCACGGACTCACAGAGCACAGGAAGTACAGCCCCAGCCTCACACTTCGGGGGCCAGAGGCCTGGGCTCAAGCCCAGCTCTACCACTCACCTTTGCAGTGACCCTGGGCAAGTCCCTCCTCCATGCTGGGTTTCCCCAAGTCTGAGGTCCAAGAGAGGGTGCTGGGATCCATTCGTGATGCCTGCCACAGGTACAAGATAAGAGAGTGCAGCTGTGGTCTCCATTCCTGGTCTCTAGAGCCCTTCAAGAGCTACAGTTTTGGCTGGGCACGGTGGCTCACGCCTGTCATCCCAGCACTGTGGCAGGTGGATCACAAGATCAAGGGATCGAGACCACCCTGGCCTACATGGTGAAACCCCCATCTCTACTAAAAATACAAAAATTAGCTGGGTATGGTGGTGCGCGCCTATAATCCCAGCTACTCAGGAGTCTGAGGCAGGAGGCACAGATTGCAGTGAGCTTGCAGTGAGCTGAGATCTCATCACTGCACTCTAGCCTGGCGATAGAGCAAGACTCCATCTCGGGGGAAAAAAAGAGCTGCAGTTGTATAACGGAAGTTTTTGGCTAATCCTGGATGAACCCATTTTATCAGAAAATCTGTAGTTTTGTTTTTAAACACCTCTTTTTAATTGCAAAATTTATATAGCTAAAAAAAAAGGCAAAGATATTAAAGCCAGCCATTTGTCCCACCATCTAGCTATAACCATGATTAACATTTTGGCACATTTCCTTCCATTTTTTTTCTCAGTTTTGATATACAAATATACATAGATATACATATAACAATAGCTTCTGTCATTGAGCACTTATGGTAACACCTGACTGTTGGGCTTCTCATGCATAATATCTCATTTAACTCTCCACAGTCCTACAAGGAAGAGATGATTATCCATTCACATTTTACAGATGAGGAAAAAGAGACTTGCAAAATTTGAGCAGGTGCACACCATGCTCATGTTTTAATTTTTGAAAGCTCTCCTTGAAGACAGTGTACAAGATGCCCTGGGGGCTGAGCAAGAGGTCAGTGCCAGCCGGGCGCAGTGGCTCACACCTGTAATCCCAGCACTTTGGGAGGCTGAGGCAGGTGGATCACGAGGTCAGGAGTTTAAGACCAGCCTGGCCAACATGGTGAAACTCCCTGTCTACTAAAAATACAAAAATTAGCCAGGCGTGGTGGTACACACCTGTAATCCCAGCTACTCAGGAAGCTGAGGCAGGAGAATTTCTTGAACCTGGGAGGTGGAGGTTGCAGTGAGCCGAGAACGAACCACTGCACTCCAGCCTGGGTGACAGAGTGAGCCCGTCTCAAAAAAGAAAGTCAGTGGCTTAAGCATTGGTCCACAGAGACCTGGGCCATGGCCTGTAGGTGCAGTGTCCTTCCAAGATCCTAGTTCTGGGTACTGCCCTGCCAGGACAGGGCAGGAGACATGTACCTCTCTTCCCTGCCCTGCTGTGGAGGATGCAGACCACTTGAAAGAAATAAACTTTCAGCTACCTCCATAAATGTCACAAAGGACAGGAGTCCACATTTTTTCCTCTTTTTTTGTTTTCTTTCTCTCTGAATGTGTAGGTGTGTGTATAAATTTTTTTCAGAAGCATTTGAGGGTAAGTTACATTCATTTTAGCTCTTTATCCCTAAATACTCCTGTGTTTCTTAAAAATACACATATCCTCTTACATAACTGCAGTATATTATTGGCTTCTGTAAGTTTAATGTTGCAATAATACTTTAATCTACCATTCTTGTTCAGATTTGTTAAATACTGTCCTTTTAGCCTTGTCCCCTCCAGTAGGGGATCCAGTCTAGGGGGAGGTGTCTGATCACCTTTTCCTGAGGGGAGAGAGCAGGATTAGGCAGAGTGTTTCCAGAGGGAGCACAGCAGCACCTCCTCTGTTTGCAGAGCTTCTAAAATGCATGCAGAGGCCAGGCCTGGTGGCCCATGCCTGTAATCCCACACTTTAGGAGGCCAAGGCAAGAAGATCACTTGAGCCCAGGAGTTCGAGACAAGCCTGGGCAACATAGCAAGACCCCATCTCTATAAACAATTTTTAAAATTAGCTGAGCTGGCTGGACACGGTGGCTCATGCCTGTAATCCCAGCACTTTGGGAGGCTGAGGTGGGTGGATCACCAGGTCAGGAGTTCAAGACCAGAGTGGCCAACATGGTGAAACCCCATCTCTACTAGAAAATACAAAACTTAGCTGGGCATGGTAGCCCATGTCTGTAATCCCACACTTTAGGAGGCCAAGGTGGAAGATCGCTTGAGCCCAGGAGTTTGAGACCAGCCTGGACAACATAGCAAGATCCCATCTCTACAAATATCTTTTAAAATTAGCTGAGCTTGGTGGCACACACCTGTACTTCTAGTTACTTGGGAGGGTGAGGTGAGAAGATTGTTTTACCCTGAGTTCAAGGCTACAGTGAATCATGATTGCACCACTGCGCACCAGCCTGGGCAATAGAGTGAGACCCTGTCGCTTAAAAAAAAAAAGTACAGTGGTTACTACACCGTTGGAGAGGGTAATAGAAGAAGATGAGGTCAGATGTTCCCTGAGTCCACCATGTTCTTGAAAGTCGCCCTATAAAAAAATCCTGAGATTATTGATTCTGCAAAGTTAAGGCCTATATTGTGTGTTCACCTTGCATTCAGCCCCTGCAACAGTACCTGCTCCCCTGGGCACCTCGGGAATCTTGTGGGATGGATGGATGTTGGCCAGTTTTCTTCTCAGCTGTCTCTTTCACGTCAATATAAAAGTGGTTGGGGGTGCATTGTTGTGGGTGGCTCAAGAACCAGGGACTAGATGGTGGCTGTGAGCTGCATTGGCAGGCCCGGGGTCTGGGTCATGGTCCCTGTGGTCCCTGTTCTGCCAGGGCCATGCAGTGTGATGTGGAAAATGAGTGGATCGGTCACACCAGTCCAAGTTTCTACGATTGAACTCGTGTGGTTTCCCTGAGACCCCAAGAAATCCGAGTCTGTTGGTAGAGTTGGAAATAGCTTCAGGACTGTGTGGCTTGGGCTGGGGGGGCCTGTATGTCCCTCCCAGCATCTGTACAGGTATTCTCAACAGGAAAGGGGAAAACAAGGGAAATGCCCTTTCTATGTAGTTGAGATAGAATTCACATACCAGAAAAGTCACCATTTTGGGTTTTTTGTTTTTTGTGTAAGACAGGGTCCCATTCTGCTGCCCAGGCTGGAGTGCAGTCATGAAATCACAGCTCACTGCAGCCTTGACCTCCCAGGCTCAAGCAATCCTCCCACCTCAGCCTCCCACCTAGCTGGGACTACAGGCATGTGACACTATGCCTGGCTTTTTTTTTTTTTTTTTTTGAGACAGAGTCTCACTCTATTGCCCAGGCTGGAATGCAGAGGCACGATCTTGGCTCACCACAAACTCTGCCTCCCGGGTTCAGGTGATTCTGCTGCCTCAGCCTCCCACGTAGCTGGCATTATGGGCATGCGCCACCATACCTGCCTAATTTTGTATATTTAGTAGAGATGGGGTTTCACCATGTTGACCAGGCTGGTCTCAAACTCCTGACCTCAGGTGATCCATCCACTTTGGCCTGCCAAAGTGCTGGGATTACAGGCATGAGTCACTGAGCCGGGCCTAATTTTTTTATTTTTTTAAAGAGACCAGGTTTTGTCATGTTTTCCAGGTTGGAAAATTCACAATTTTGAAGTGTATAGTTTAGCGGATCTTAGTATATTCACAAGGTTGTGAGTATACTGTGAATAAACTATCACCACTACCTAATTTTAAAATAATTTTATCACTCCAAGAAGACACCGCACACCCATTAGCAGTCAGTCCCTATTGCCGCTTCTCCCAAGCCCTAGGCAGCCCGACTCTGCTTTCTGTCTCCACGACAGTATTGTTCTGGGTTTTTCATATGCATTACTTTGGGTTCCAGATACCAGATGCCAGGGGGTCGTATTAATGTGCTCGAGCACTGAAACCGCATCTGAACATCATCTAAGTGGAATCACACCACGTGTGGCCTTTGGTGCCTGGCTGCTGCTTCTAGTGTTTTCAAGTTCGTCGGTGCCGTAGCATGGACCAGTGTTCATTCCTCTTTCCGGGGACGGCAGTGTCCCACTGCATGAATATGCTGCATTTTGTACATCCATTCTTCACTGGAGGGCACTTGGGTTGTTCCCACTTTTTGACATTATGAAGAATATTGTTGTGAATATTGGTGAACCAGTTTCTTGTAGACCTATCTTTTCATTTTTCGTGGGGATAGACCTCGGAGTGGAATTGCTGGGTTGTGTGGGAACCGTTTAACATTTTGAGGAACCGCCAGACTGTTTTCCAAAAGAGCTGCACCATTTTCATTTTACATGCCCGCCAGCAGTGTATGAGGAGAATACCCGTTTACCAAACATCTGCCATATGCCAGGCACTGTACCACACCCCCTCTCCCATGATCCTCACACCTACCCGTGAAACACCTGTGACTGCTCCATTTCACTGAGGACACCAGAGCTCAGAGAAGTGAAGTAACTCCCCCAGGATCACATAGGAATAAAAAGGAAGGCCTAGATTCACACCCAGCTCTGTCCCTCACATGTTCCTGCTGACTGACTATGTGACTGTCCAGACGCTAATGTTGAATCTACCTCCTCCCAACCCTCCTGGGCACTGTCTTGCAGACAGGAAAGTTGGACCCCCACTACCCAAAGGTCTGCGGGCACAGAGGGAATGTCTTGGACGTCAAGTGGAACCCTTTTGATGATTTTGAGATCGCCTCCTGTTCTGAAGATGCTACAGTGAGTGTCAGCTGAGGGCCTTCCCTTTCCTGAAGGGTGGGATTGGGCTGGCTGGGTAGACAGTACCTGTTCTTGGCTCTGGTGCCCCTGACTCCATTGCTGAGGTGAGGTCACTGTGTGGGGAGGTGTTAAATTAGGTAGAGGAGGAAACATTCTGGGTGCTGTAGGACTAGGGGCACCACCCCTCCTCTCTATGGGCCTCAGTTTCCCACCTATAACATGGACATAATAGCGCCACCCAGCTAATAAAGCCCAGTGAAAATGTATATTCCAATGGGAAAGCCCAGTCCTTCGGGGATATAAAATGCTACAAGGGGCATTTTTACGGTGATCAGAAAAGATGTTCCACTTAATCGCACAGTGAGGAAGTGAGCTGTAAAAGGCTGTGAGGGCCTTGGATGAATGTGGACACTAAAACCATTCCAGCAGCTTCAGTCTCACTCACTTTTTTGAGCTTCTCTTCTATGCCAGGGTTATATTCCTGCCCCAACAATGTTCAGTGTTACCTATTTATAATTCACTTTGTACCCATTTCTAAAATACGGTGGATATTGCTTAAGACAAAAACCATAGATATGCCAGGTTCAGTGGCTCACACCTATAATCCCAGCACTGGGAGGCTTGAGGCCAGAAGTTGGAGACCAGCCTGGGCAACATACTAAGACCTTGTCTCTACTAAAAAAAAATTAACGGCCAGGCACGGTGGCTCACGCCTATAATCCCAGCACTTTGGGAGCCTGAGGCGGGTGGATCATGAGGGCAAGATATCGAGACCATCCTGGTCAACATGGTGAAACCCCATCTCTACTAAAAATATAAAAATTAGCTGGGCATGGTGGCGTGCACCTGTATTCCCAGCTACTCGGGAGGCTGAGGCAGGAGAAGTGCTTGAACCTGGGAGGTGGAGGTTGCAGTGAGCCAAGGTCACGCCACTGCACTCCAGCCTGGCGCCTGGTGACGGAGTGAGACTCTGTCTCAAAAAAAAAAAAAAAAAAAAAATTAAAAACACAGATATGATCAGATGATTAAAATAAAGATAAAAGTCATTGTCACCATTTATTGTGAGCCCACCATATTCCTAACTGTCCCATTTCACAATCTTCCCAGCAACCCCACAAGGTAGGATATTTTTCTGATGGAGAAGCTGAGGATCAGAGAGGTACAGCAGTTTCCTCAATGTTACACAGCCTGTGCGAGTCAGAGCCAGGCTTCAGACTGAGGCCTGATCCAGAGCCCATTCTCTTTCCACTGTGCTATATCATGCCTTTAAAGAGCAGTAGCCACAGATGGAGAAAGTGAAGAAATACTAGAAATGACGGCTATGGAGGGTTGCAGCAGCCAAGTTCCTAGTTTAGCTCAGAGCTACCTGGCAGCCAAGGCAAAATGGGCATAAAATGTATTGCAAAACCTTCAGTTAGATCAAAGGAAGCAGACCAGTTCATCTGGAAAGGCAGGCAGAAAATTCAAAGAGGATTTGTGTCAGTTTCCATATAGCAAATGCTGAGGAACGTAAAGGACAGTGTCTGCCGAGGTGATTTCACCAAAGGGCAGTCAGGTCCTGTGAGAATTGGCCCCGTCTCCAGAGAGTGTAGGGCCTCTGGCAGGATATCAGATATCTAAAACAGTCCCCACTTTTGTAATACCTGCCTTTCCGGGCCTGCTTTGAAGGCTCCCTTCAAGATCGTTATTAAATCTCTTGCCGCCACTGTCCCTTCCCTAATGCCCCAGGGCAGGACATGACTATTAGGGGGTAGGTGCGGCAGTTCCTTTTCTCCCCGAAGCTATGCCCACAGTGAATTTATGGAGTGAATTCAGTCCTGTTCCTCCCTGCCTTCAGGACCTGGAGGGCACGGTGGCTCCTCCAGCACCGGGGAGTCTTCTCTTCTTCAGTGCTGGGGCGGTCCCTTCATCTTCCAAACACACCTGTTTGGAGTGCGTCTGCCTCCTGGCGGTCTATACAGCGGCAGCTCTCACCAAACCGAAGTTTCTGGAGCCTGGCACTACTTTCATGGGGTTGGCTTCCTGGTTTTAAATCCAAGATGACCAGGAAATAAATATTTGCTGAATTGAAAGCAAAGTTATCTACTTGAAAAACCTGTATACCTCCAAGGGAAACAGTGCGTACAATCAGCCAGGGGCCAGAGAACCTTGCAGGACCAACAAGGAAGGTCAAGTCAGCACCGTCCCAGGCTCACCTTGTACCTCCATTTGTATACCTCCGTGACAGGGAGCTGACTCTGCCATGGCGCCCCTTCCATCTGCAGACACCACTCTGGAAGGAAGTCCCAGACCCTCTTCTCAAGCCCCAGGCCCCTCACCCTGAAATATAGGCCTGTGACCCATCCAGCCTGGCCTCCTGGCCTTCAGAGTTTCCTCTTGCAGGCTATCCAGAGTGCACCTCCACAGCAAGAAGTTTGTCTCTGCCCTGCTCTAGAGACTTCACTAGCTCCCTAGTACTCTGAAGATGCAGCCTAAACCCTTCATCCTGGCATTTGAGACTTCACCCTGGGCCTTTGGGACAAGAAGTGTATAGATCAATGAACTCTGGGAGATATCCTAGCCTAGGAGACAGGCCTGCAACCCAGCCACCTGCCCACCACCTCAGGCCAGCAGGATGACAGAGATCCCTAAAGGGCAGATTGGGAGGCTTAGACTCATCTCTGGTCAGCGCTGGCCCCTGCTCAGGCTGGAGGAGCTTGGTGAAGCCCCTGTCCCTCTGAGGACCCTCAGTGCCCCTAGCCACTGAGTGGGAGCAGGCTATGGAGAGCGCTCCCTCAGGCCTTCTGCTGGTCACTGCCAGATCTGTGGCTTAGGCTGGTGATGGTGCCAATGTGCCCTGGCTAATGCTCTCTTGGGCCATGTCTCCCTTGCCAGATTAAGATCTGGAGCATTCCCAACCAGCTGCTGACTAGAAACCTCACGACCTGCAAGAAGGAGCTCGTGGGCCACGTGCGCAGAGTGGGCCTGGTGGAGTGGCACCCCACGGCCGCCAACATCCTCTTCAGTGCCGGCTATGACTACAAGGTGAGTCTGGGTGTTCTTTTTCTGGGGCAGCCCCAACAAATTCCCACAAACTGGAATACAACAGAAATGTATTCTGTCACAGTTCTGAAGACCAGAAATCGAAAATCAAGGTGTTGGCCGGGCATGGTGGTTCACGTCTGTAATTCAGCACTTTGGGAGGCCAAAGCGGGCAGATCATGAGCTCAGGAGTTTGAGACCAGCCTGACCAACATGGTGAAACCCCATATCTACTAAAAATAAAAAATTAGCTGGGGGTGGTGGCACGTGCCTGTAATCCCAGCTACTCAGGAGGCTGAGGCAGGAGAATCGCTTGAACCCGGGAGGTAGAGGTAGCAGTGAGCTGACATTGTGCTACTGCACTCCAGCCTGGGTGACAGAGCAAGACTCTGTTTCAAAAAAAAAAAAAATTAATAAAAGAAAATCAAGGTGTTGGGAGAGCCAGCTCCCTCCAGAGGCCCCAGGGAAGAATCCTGTGCGTCTCTGGTGGCTCCAGGCATCCTTGGCTGCTAGCTGTGCCACTCCAGGCTCTGCTTCTGTCTGCGCATGGCCTCCTTTCTGTGTCTGTCTTTCTTATAGGAAGAGGAGAGCACCTGTCATTGGATGTAGGGCCCACCTGAATCCATTATGATCTCATCCTAACTAATTTCAGCTGCAAAGACCCCATTTACAAATAAGCTCACATTCTGGAGTTCCAGGTGGACATAAGTTTGGGGGAGACCCTATTCAACTCATTACAGCCTGCCTGGAGGGGATTGGGTGGCACTGCCCAGGAAATTGGTCCCCCGACCCTGCCCCACTGATGACCAAACATGGAGGCAGTAGGCCCTGTAGATTGGAACCCACCGTACAGGAAACCTCAATTCTATTCCGACTCAGTCTCTGACCTGCAGTATAGACTGGGAAAGTGCCTTGACTTCTCTAGGCCTCAGTTTCCCAATCTGTACACAAATTGAATAGACGGGACCATGGCTATGGCTTTTCAGTTCTTTCCTTTTGACTCTATAGGGGTTTACAGAGGCAACTCAGAACCCTCTGTGATGGATAAAAGGGAAGTGGGGCCTGGACACGGTGGTTCACACCTGTAATCCCAACAGTTTGAGAGGATGAGGTGGGAGGATCACTTGAGCCCAAGAGTTTGAGACCAGCCAACATAGTAAGACTGGTTGTAAGACTCTACAAAAAAATAGAAAAAGTTAGCCAGGTATGGTGGCATGTACCAGTAGTCCCAGCTACTGAGGAGGCTGAGGCGGCAGGATCACTTGAGCCCAGGAGGTTGATGCTACAGTGAGCCATGATCATGCCACTCCACTGCAGCCTGGGCAACCCTGTCTCAAAAATAAATAACTGAAAGGGGTGTGGGGAGCACTGAGGGAACCTGGGCTCTCTTCTGATCTTCAGTGCTTTCTTAGCTGTTTGTGTTGGGTGTCTGAGAGCTGCTGACTGTTTGTGCTGGTTGTTCTGTTTTTTTTTTTGAGACAGAGTCTCGCTTCAGTTGTCCAGGCTGGAGGGCAGTGGCGCAATCCTGACTCGCTGCAGCCTCTGCCTCCCAGGTTCAAGTGATTCTCCTGCCTCAGCCTCTCAAGTAGCTGGGATTACAAGTGTGCACCATCAAGCCTGGCTATTTTTATATTTTTAGTAGAGATGAGGTTTCTCCATGTTGGTCAGGCTGGTCTCAAATTCCCAACCTCAGGTGATCTGCCCACCTCAGCCTCTCAAAGTGCTGGGATTACAGGCGTGAACCACTGCACCCAGCCTGTGCCAGTTGTTCTATACACAGCTCCAGGGGGCGCTAGTCCCATCCTAGGCTATAGGAATGGATTGATTGCCCTGGAGCTCTGCATGCACAGCCTGTGTGGATAAACATACAGCCTTGTTGATCTGTGTGAGGTGCAAACTGCTGCTAATAACCGAAACCGCCTGGACGAGCTGGTTCCCTGGGGTCCTCCCTGCATGGATGTTTTGTTGTTCAGAGGCAGGTGGTGTTTTCCCTTCATCACTAGGCAGCCTGGCCCTGGGATTCCTACTCCTGCCACAAGCAGCTTCAGCCTGCACATCATCCTCCCACCGAGGCTTCCTGGCCAGGCTGCCAGCTGTGCTGCCCTCCCGGGGATACCATGTTTCACTGCAACCTGGCCAGTGTGTGACTGGGGGAGTCAGGGGCGGGGTGGCCCCGGTGCTAAGAGCTGGCTCTCTGCCTTGCAGGTGATGATCTGGAACCTGGATACAAAGGAGTCTGTCATCACAAGCCCCGTGAGGACGATTACCTGTCACCAAGATGTGATCCTCTCCATGTCCTTCAACACCAACGGCAGCCTGCTGGCCACCACCTGCAAAGACCGCAAGATTCGGGTTATTGACCCCCGAGCAGGGACCATCCTCCAGGTCAGTGCTGGGCCAGGGGCTGGCTCGGGCTCAGAGGAGCAAGGGGTAGGGGTGCAGGGGGAGGCTTCAGAGAACAGGACAATGATGCTGTCAGCGTCGGGGCCACACCTTCACAGGCACCATCGCCGTCTGTCCTCTCGGGATTGCTGGGGGTGGGATATGTCATTTCCATTTTGCAGATGAGAAAACCAAGGCCTGTGAGAGATGAAATGACTCACCCACATGGAGAGCTGGGATCTGAACATGATCTGACTCCAAAGCTTGTTGGTGTGCCTCAGCTCTGTCACTGGCCAGCGGGGTCAGGAGAGCCGACGACACCACTGTTTAGTCCCTGTGCAACCTTAGGCAAGCATTCCTGCTCTTAGCCTCTGTTTTCACATCTGCAACAATGGGCTGTGGGTTTTTCCTCTCCAAGGATTAGATAAGATGGGCCAGGTGACAGCGCCTACCGAGGTAGGGGTGCCTGATACTCTTTCAGCAAGAACAGGGGGCTGGGCAGAGGTTTGCTTCTGTTCTTGCTCAGAAAAATAACTCTTAACAAAGATAGTGGGGAGAGACTCCATGTGGATGAGAGGGATCCAGGTGGTGCCCCTGGGAATAATCTCCAGGCAGAGTTGGGGTGAGAAAGGGCGGCCTTCTCACCAGGGGGAGCAGCAGCATAAGCAAAGCAGAGAGGCCGGAAACCCCAGCTGCTCCCCGGAATCCCCTCCAGCGTCTCTCCAACACCCACCGCACATGTCCCTCCAGGAGGCCAGCTACAAAGGGCACCGGGCCAGCAAGGTGCTGTTTCTGGGGAACCTGAAGAAGCTGATGTCCACGGGCACATCGCGATGGAACAACCGGCAGGTGGCCCTCTGGGACCAGGTGAGGCCTGCACCCCTCACTATCACCCCTCAGCTGAGAGCCAGCGTCATTCATTCACACATGCATTCATTCAGACACCCATTTATGTCTCACACATTTAGCATAGATTGCCAGGTGCTGGGGATCTGGGGAAGAATAGCAGGGAGATGCCAATTGCCCTGGGCACGCCCAGACCCTGTGCATCTTACACAGGAGGGAGGTAAGTCAGGACCCAGTGGAGGCCCTGGGCTAGACGAGATGAGGTAGCTGAGTCTGGGACCAGGACTAGGAGAAAGGGAGAAGGAGAGGGCCAGCTGGGCAGAGGGGGCAGCCGGAGCAAATGAGGTAGTAATGGGTATGGGGAGGAAGAGCTTTCATCAGGACAGCTGAGGGTAGAGCAGGGGTGAGGGCCATGCCTGCGGTAGTGTTTTGAGGGAGCATTTGACAGGAGTTTCAAAGACTGGGCAAATCACACTTTCTCTCTGCGTCTCCTTCTTCATCTATTAAAATAAAATTTTAAAAACAGGTAGGGGAAGAGTAGAATGAGATCGGATTTGTCAAAAGTGATTTGTTATGGCCAGGCATGGTGGTACATGCATGTAATCCCAGTACTTTGGGAAGCCAAAGTGAGAGGATTACTTGAGGCCAGGAGTTCGAGACCAGTCTGAACTACACAGCAAGACCCCCATCTCTGCAAAAAATCAGCTGGGTGCAGTGGTGTGTGTCTATAATCCCAGCTACTTGGGAGGCTGAGGCAAGAGGATTGCTTGAGCCCAAGAGTTTGAGGCTGCTGTAAGCTATGATTACACCACTGCACTCCAGCCTCGGTGACAGAGACAGACCTTGTCTCAAAAAAAAAAGTGATTTGTTAAGGGCAGGAAGCTGACAAGATAGGTGGTAGCAGCATTTTAGTGCCTTTAACATGTCATCTCCACCAGAGAGTAGCCCACACATTGGACCCCAAGAACCGGGGACATCTTCCCCCAGGACACACATAAAAATCACACTTTTTCTGACACACACACTCTTGCCCAGAGCGCCATGGCAGGAATCATCTCCGGGAGCACCACTGAGGGCCCCCAGGAGTGACCCAGGCCTTCCCTGCCTCCCCTTCCCCTGCAGGATGACCTCTCTGTGCCTCTGATGGAGGAGGACCTGGACGGCTCCTCGGGTGTGCTGTTTCCCTTCTATGATGCAGACACCAGCATGCTCTACCTGGTGGGAAAGGTCAGTTTGGCACCGGTCGGAGGTGGCCGCCTGGACACCTGAGATGGGCAGACAGCAGCCTGGGGCCATTGGGAGCACAGGGCAGGGATGGGCAGGCCTCGCTGGCCACTCTTCTGCCATGAGAAAGAACACCTCCCACACTCCTGGTTCCTTAGGAACACCTGGGGCCAGGGCTCTAGCTAGAAACCTTGACTTTGTCCCTTCCCAACTCCAGGCCCAGATGTGGGGGGACCTTTGGTGTTTCTCAGCAGGGGCACCTGCTGGCCTGGGGGCAGAACAGGTCTCCACTGCGTAGGCCTATCCCATGTCTGGCAGCCCTGGCCCCTACCCACCAATGCCAAAACCAGCATCTCTCCCCCTCCACCCAAGTCATTATGACAACCAGAGACGTCCCCCATGGTAAGACCTTCTGGATGGCCTCTGCGGCCACCCCAGCTCTGACCTTTGCTGCCGCTCTCAGATAGGAGTGGGATTGGGACTTGTGTTCCCAGAGCTTCTGTCTTAGAGGAGTGAGGGTGGGCTTTGGGTCATGGTGGGGGAGATTGAATATTAAAATAAGGACCCAGGCCCAGCACAGTCGCTCATCCCTATAATTCCAGCCTTTTAAGGGCCAAGGTGGGAGAATCACTTGAGCCCAGGAGTTTAAGATCAGCCTGGGCAACATAGTGAGACCCCCATCTCTATGAAAATAAAAAAATAAAAAAAATTAGCCAGGTGTGGTGGCGAACACCTATGGTCCCAGCTACTCTGGAGGCTGAGGCGGGAAGATGGGTTGAGCCCAGGAGGTTGCAATGAGCTGTGATTGCACTACTGTTCTCCAGTGTGGGCAATAGAGTAAGACCCTGTCTCAAAAAAAATAAAGTGTAAAATGAGGATCCCCCTGTCACCCTCCTGCCTTGGTGACAGGGCCCCCAGTTTCCTGGTGTTCCCTTGAGTGAGATGGGTTTACCGATCATCAAAAAAAAGCCAGGTTTTTGCTGGATGGCTGGGTTGCTGATGAGCTCATCTCACCTTCCTCCTCCTCCTCCTCCTTTTCCTCCTCCTCCTCCTCCTCCTCCTCCTCCTCCTCTTTTTCCTCCTCCTCAGGGAGATGGCAATATCCGCTACTATGAGGTGAGCACCAACAAGCCTCACCTGAGCTACCTGACTGAGTACCGCTCCTACAACCCACAGAAGGGGATCGGTGAGTGAGGGACACTGAAGTTCACGCCTGCAATCCCAGCTCTTCAGGAGGCCGAGGCAGGAGAATCTGGGTCAGGGCTTCAGTGCTGGGTCTGGAGAGACAGGGATGAGTCAGATGGGAGGAGAGACAGCACAGCAACACTCTGACTTGGTGGGGGCTGTCCTTGAGGTGTGCAGCAGCACAAAGGAGGAAGTCAGGGAAGGCTTTTCAGAGGAGGCAACATTTGGAGGTACTGAAAGAGGAAGCAGAGCCCAGCAGGGGAGAGAGGGGTGTGTTCTAGGTCAAGGTTAAGCAGTTACAAGAGCAGAGAGATGGAAAGGGCTGACCTAAAAGAGACTCCAGAAAGCAGTCCCCAGCTCCTTTCTAAGCATGTTTGAAGATTAAAAACCCAGCTATAGTGTGGTGGCATGTGCCTGTAGTCCCAGCTACTCGGGAGGCTGAGGCAGGAGAATTGCTTGAACCTGAGGTAGAGGTTGCAGTGAGCCGAGATCATGCCACTGCACTCCAGCTTGGCACCTGGCGATAGAGTGAGACTGTCTCAAAAATAAATAAATAAAAACCCAGCTATATATCTGTAATCTAAAAGAAACCTACTTTTTTTTTTTGAGACGGAGTTTCGCTCTTGTTACCCAGGCTGGAGTGCAATGGCGCCATCTCGGCTCACCGCAACCTCCGCCTCCTGGGTTCAGGCAATTCTCCTGCCTCAGCCTCCTGAGTAGCTGGGATTACAGGCACACGCCACCATGCCCAGCTAATTTTTTGTATTTTTAGTAGAGACGGGGTTTCACCATGTTGACCAGGATGGTCTCGATCTGTTGACCTCGTGATCCACCCGCCTTGGCCTCCCAAAGTGCTGGGATTACAGGCGTGAGCCACCCTGCCCGGCCCAAGAAACCTACTTTAAACATAAAGACATGGCTAGGTTACAAGTAATGGACTAGAAAAAGATGCACCATGCTAACACTACTCAAAAGGAAGCTCGAGTAGTTTGATTAAGAGCATTTGGGTCACAGGAGCTGTGGGGATGGAGATGGGGAGCCTTAAGCAGAGCAAGCTGCCTGTAAAAGTCCAGCTAATCCAGCACTTTGGGAGACAAAGGCTGGAGGATCACTTGAGCCTAGGAATTTGAGGCCAGCCTGGGCAACAAAGTGAGACCCCTGTCTCTACAAAGAAATAAAAAAAATGGAGGTGCACACCTGTGGTCCCAGCTACTTGGGAGGCTAAGGCAGGAGGATCACTTGTACCCAGGATTGTGAAGCTGCAGTGAGCTATGATCACGCCACTGCACTCCGCCTGGGCAACAGAGTGAGACTCTGTCTCAAAGTAAAAAAAAAAAGTTCTGCTAACATAATTTAAATCTTTGAAGGTGAAGGGTCTGATTAATTCAACTCCATTTCCCAACACAGGGCCCAACCCAGTATAGGTATTTGACCCTGAGCTGTGATTTGGGAGGAGGTTGGCCTCTGTTCAGGTCCAGGTGTGCGGCATGGCTTTGGCCCTTGCAGTGTGGCCCCAGCCTTGCCAGAACCTCTTGGCCCTTCCTGACTCTGCCTACAGGTGTCATGCCAAAGAGAGGACTCGATGTGTCCTCCTGCGAGATCTTCCGCTTCTATAAGCTGATCACAACCAAAAGCCTCATCGAGCCCATCTCCATGATTGTGCCTCGGCGGGTAAGGGCAGTGGGGACCGCGTGGGAGAGAGGTGGGAAACTTGTCCTGGAGAAGACAGACCTGGGGCTGTCGGGAACCAGAGCCTGGAGCCCACATTCATGGGTTAGCCACAGAGCAGCCTTTCTCACTGCCAGTGTTACATCAGTGGCCGTCAGGAGTCCTGGGTCTCAGCCCACCTCTGTTTTTGAGCTGCTCAATGACCTTGGGCAAGTCCCTTTGTTCTCTGGGCCTCAGTTTCCTCAATTCAGAAGGGACTGGGGAGAGCCTGGACTCACAGCTCTAAGGGCCCTTCCCATCTGGGCAGTCTACCCTACTACCCTCTTTACTGTCTGGATTTCTCCTGCAGTCAGAATCCTACCAAGAAGACATATACCCACCAACAGCAGGGGCCCAGCCCTCCCTGATGGCCCAGGAATGGCTCAGCGGGATGAATCGAGGTGAGGAAGGTAGAGAAGAGACCCAGGCAAATGTGGCAGGAACGTGGAGTGCTCAGTAGCCTCAAGCAACTGAGAGGGGTTGGGCCTGGATTTTTATTCTCGTGTAACCTCAGAGCCATGCCCTTGACCTTCAGTTCCCAGGGGCTAGGATGTTCACATACAGGTCCAGGAAGTCAGGTGTCTTGACCTGAGAGCTCAGGAAACTCCAACTCAAGGGACTTTGGCCCATGGAAAGCTTCTTTACATTTTGGGGCCATGGGGGGTGCCTAGACCACCTCAGTCAGACTCCCCATACCTGTTCCCCACCCCTACCTCGGCAATTCTTTTTTTTTTTTTTTGAGACAGAGTCTCACTCTATTGCCCAGGCTGGAGTACAGTGGTACAATCTTGGCTCACTGCAACCTCTGCCCTCTGGGTTCAAGTGATTCTCGTGCCTCAGCCTCCCGAGTACCTGGGACTACAGGCATGTGCCACCATGCCCAGATAATTTTTTGTATTTTTAGTAGAGATGGGAATTTCACCATGTTGGCCAGGCTGGTCTCAAACTCTTGATCTCCAGTGATCCACCTGCCTCAGCCTCCCAAAGTGCTGCAATTATAGGCATGAGCCATTGTGCCTGGCCTTTTGCAATTCTTGACCCAAGAAGACCTCCAGGCAGCAACCCCCATCCAGGTCCCTCTGCCCACTCTACCTGTTCTGAGCTACTCTCCCGCTCCTGCCAACACGAGGGCCAGCCCAGCAGAAGGAGGGGGATGTGTGCTCCCATCCCCACCCCACTTGCTCCATCTCCCTTCTAGCCACCCCAGACTTCCTTCACCCCTACCCCAGTGGCTGAGCAGGCCTCCTGCGTACTGGAAGAGCCTCTGCCTGGGGGTCAGGAGACCAGTGCCAAGTCCCAGTTTTGAATAACTTTAGGTAGGTTTTGCTCCCTGGGCCTCAGTTTCCTCATCCGTAGCCATGATGCCAGCCTCCCCTGCTTCTTGGGGGTGGTGAGAGAACTCATGAACTTGGTAGACAGCAGGGTGCAGTGTGGGTGGGACTGTCCTTACAAAGCAAGGGCAAGGTCTCACATGAGCTTGAAGTATTTGGTGACAGCTCCAGAGCACACACTGTGCTGTTCCTACAAACCAAGCTTCACTTCGAGGGTGGCACACGCGGGTCTCTGTAGCTGATTGCCCTGCTCTGTGTATGCCCTATCCACATGTGGCTGTATTTCCTACACCTGTTGCATCGGTCTGCATGGCTCTGAGTGTCTCTGCATGCCTGCCTGTGTCATCAGTGCCCAATATGCCCATGTGCCGCTGGGCACTCAATCCTCACATAGCTCTGCTTCCCTTCCAGAGCCAATCCTGGTGTCCCTTAGGCCTGGCTCTGAGCTGCTGAGCCCCCGGCCACTGCCTGAAGAGAGACCTGTCTTCAACTCCGTGGCCCCAGCCTCACCCCTGCTCTTGAACCAGGCAGAAAAGCTCGCTGCAGAAGATGGCTGGAGGCCTTCCTCCCTGCCGGAGAAGACCCCAAGGTGGTCAGGAGAACACAGGCCGGAGGAGAAGAGATCCTGGCTGACAAATGGCTTTGATGTTTTTGAATGCCCCCCACCAAAGACAGAGAACGAGGTGTGAAGGAGGATGGAGTGGGCCTCTCACAGGGGGCAGCTGGGGTGGAGGGAGGCAGATCCAGGCTGAGAAGGAGGGAAAAAATGAGTCATGAGAAGACTAATCAGCTGTGTGGCCTGACCTAGTCGCTTGACTCATTTTGTTAATTCATTCAACAAACAGGCAGTGAGCACCCGTCTTATGCCAAAATGATGGGCATACATAAAGTTGGTGGGAGGCCAGGCACAGTGGCTTACACCTGTAATCCCAGCACTTTGGGAGGCTGAGGCAGGTAGATCTCTTGAGGTCAGGAGTTTGAGACCAGCCTGGCCAACACAGTGAAACCCCATCTCTACTAAACATACAAAAATTAGCCAGGCCTGGTGGCATTTGCCTCTAATACTAGCTACTGGGGAGGCTGAGGCATGAGAATCGCTTGAACCCGAGAAGCGGAGGTTGCAGTGAGCCGAGGTCATGTCACTGCACTCCAGCCTGGGCAACAGAGCAAGACTCCATCTTCAAAAAAATAAAAATAAAAATAGATAGTGGGGACCAGGTGCAGTGGCTCACACCTGTAATCTGAACACTTTGGGAGGCAGAGGTGGACAACTCTCACGAGGCCAGAAGTTTGAGACCAGCCTGGCCAACATGGCAAAACCCCATCTGTACTAAAAATATAAAAATTAGCCAGGTGTGTCAGCCCGTGCCTGTAGTCCCAGCTACTTGGGGGGCTGAGGCAGGAGAATCACTTGACCCCAGGAGGCAGAGGCTGCAGTGAGCCAAGATCATACCACTGTACTCCAGCCTGGGCAACAGAATGAGACTCCATCTCAAAAAAGTAAAAAAAAAGATTGTAGGGAGCCGTCCATAAAATGAAAAGGGTTTGACCTGCTGGGTGGTATCAAAGTCTTTCCAGTTCTGACATCACAGGGTTTTCTGTGCTTTCAAAGTCCACATTTGTTAGGTGCCACATCCTGGAGTAGGCACTTTGCTAGAGCATGTGATTGAATCCTCTCAACAGCCCCAGAAGTCAGTCTGTGGCCAAGAACACAGAGGCTGGCATCTCACAGATGGATTCTGATCCTGGCTCTGCTGAGTACTAATTTAGGTCTCAGACCCTAGAACTGGGTATCTCTAAGCTTCTGTTTCCACAGTGGTACAGTGGGGACATTGGCACTGATAGGGGTGTCACAAGCATCCAGTGGGATAACAAAGGCCCTTAGGGCATCACTCAGCATCTAACACCCATTCTGCACAGTGGCAACAATTATGATAATGATGAGGGCGGTTTTCTGGCCCCCATTTCCCAGAGGAAGGAATGGAAGCTCAGCGTGGATAAGTAACTTGCCAAAGGTCACACAGTTCAGTGGTGGCGAAAACACCAGTCTCCAGACTCCAGAGCCAGGCATCCTTTCCTCTATCCCATGGGGGATCTATGGAGGCAAAAAAAATCAAAACATTCCAGTCTTTTTGAATTTCATTTATTGGGTGAAGTAAACAAGGTGTTTGTAAAAGATCTGTGCAATGAGCCCCATCAGGCCTCAGCCATGTTAATGTGACCACCTCCACCTTTCAAAGTCAAGGATAGTGGTTTAGCTTTCAGCTGATGTCCTGACACCCTGGTGATCTTGCCTTCCATCTTCCTTTCCCAGTTGTTGCAGATGTACTACCGGCAACAGGAAGAGATCCGAAGGCTCCGGGAGCTGTTGACCCAGCGAGAGGTCCAAGCCAAACAGTTGGAACTGGAGATCAAAAACTTGAGGATGGCCTCAGAGCAGCTCTGAGCAGAGACCTCTGCCCTCCGTACCCTCAGGGACACCACTCGGCTCCGTGGGGAGGTTCAGAACCAAACCACAAGTCCCCCTAAGAACAACCACTATTTCTATATTTTATACCAGAAAACAAAATTCTCAGTCGCTGAAAGAGATTCCAGTGGGACATGGTGCCGTTTTTCTATTTGCCTTCTTGCAACAACAGTTCTGAACTGACTTTGTTTTTAGATGATGCCTTCTGTTGAATTCTATTGTTAAGGGTCCACGATGAGCTAAAACTTCTCAAGGGGAAAGAACACAGTAGAAAACTAGAGCTGGAAGGACCTAGGTTGACCTGCCTGTGATTTTCAGACTGTGGTCCAGAGACTAGGGGAAGACCGGGCCAGATGCAGTGGCTCATGCCTGTAATCCCAGCACTTTGGGAGGCCAAGGTGTGCAGATTGCTTGAGGTCAGGAGTTTAAGACCAGCCTGGCCAACATGGTGAAAACCGTCTCTACTAAAAATACAAAAATTAGGCATGGTGGCAAGCACCTGTAGTCCCAGCTACTTGGGAGGCTGAGGCAGGAAAATCACTTGAACCCAGAATGCGGAGGTGCAGTGAGCCGAGATCATGCCACTGAACTCCAGCCTGGGTAACACTTTTTTTTTCTGTCTCAAAGAGAGAGAGAGAGAGAGAGGATGGGGGAGACTAAGCAGGAAGGCTGTGTCTCCCTTCCCCACACTGTGTTCCAACCAGACAGCTCCCTTCTATTTTCTATGTTGGGCTACAATGAAAAACAATTCTGCTAGTAAAAAAAAAAAAATGTTTTAGACGTTTGAAAACTGTGATTTGACCAAGTTCCTCATTTTACAGGTAGACAAACTAAGGCCCAGAGAGAGGCAAGGGATAATTGTTTCTTGGCGGGGCTGGGCTGAGATCCTGGTTTTCTGGGTATGTCTTTTGCTATTTTGGGCCTATGTAGGTCTCAGCCCACAGAGCAGAAATCTGTTGCTTCTGGCCTCAACTGTGCCCCAGCTTACTCAGTGACCTCTTGCAAGTCCTGCCCTCTCTGGTCTCAGTTTCTTCATCCGAACAAGGGATACCTTGGAACAAGCTGCTCTCTGCGGGATCTGCCATCTGTAACCTTGACCTAAGGGAAAACTACCTGTGGGGTGATCTGAGTTTGCTGCAGAAACTAACAAACACTGGCGAGGGGCCAGGCCAGGGGGTTTAAACCCGATTCCACAATACGAACATGTCAAAACCAACCTTTCCAACAAGAATCAGCCTGATGTGGGTAGACGCTGTCCCTTATGGGGGGATGCAGACTTCAGAGCTGTGCCCATGACTGCTGACTGCCACCACCAAGGCCCTCAGGTACAGAACCTGCCTCCTGCAGGATGATGTGGGCAGATTTCAGCCCTAGTTAACAGAAGAGTCCCCCAGGAGGTAGGGGGCCTCCATCTCTGGGGACATGCCAGCATAGCCTCTGGCCACCTAACCAAGAGGTCTTCTGGAGAGAAATGACTACTCTAGGTAAGGAAGTAGGAGCAGATGATCGCAAAGTTCCCTTCTCACCTGAAAGCTTTTCTTTGTCCCTCCTTAGTACGTTCCAAGCCCTGCTCTAAAGTTCAGTGGTCAATACAACAGTTCATTAAGAGATAGGGAATGATTAGAAGTGAAATTGGTCCCTCCTTACCAAGGAGGGGCAGATGATCTCCATTGCACAGGACGATTAGATTCTGGAGCTGAGATGGGGACTGCAGGAGGCCACCTAGCCTGGTAGGTTTCAGCCCAGGCTGTACATTAGAATACCCTTGGGAGCGTGCAGGTAATATGGACTCCCGGGCTCCATCCCAGACCAACTGAAGCTGAATCTCCAGAATAGGGCCTGTATATTCATACAAGCTTCACAGGTGATCTGTAGTACAGTGAGTATGGGTATGGCCGACTACGTGTGTACCTATTTGCAATAAAGATGAAGAGGACAGTGAGTGCCAGACAGGAACTGGGATGAAACTCAGATCTCTTAACTCCTGGCTGGTGGCTCCTTAAAAGTCCAGAAGTGTTGTCCCAAGCCCTCCCTCAACATTTCTGGGAACCACAGCTGCAGCACGATGGGGGTTCAGTGCCTCCATCTGCCCCTTCCCCAGCCATAGTTTATTCTGCTTGTCTGTCTGCACAGGCCAGATGCCCAAGTTCCTCATCTTATTCTCCATTTACTCAGTCACTGGGGCTCACTCCCGTCTGATGCGCCAACCAAATTTGCCTTACAGTGTGCTCCAGAACAGAAGGCCAAATCCCAGGCATTGTCAGGGCAGCAGAGCTCCACAGGACAGGCTTACCTGTGTGGCCAACACTTCAGTTTACAAACTCCTCCCACCTCCACTCACTGACACATGCTATTCTAACACAGGTCAGGCAGGCATTACAATCCCCATGTTCAGTAGCAAAGACTTAGCCTTAGAGAAGTGAAGAAATATCATGCTGAGGTCACTGGCTGCCAAGTGGCAGAGGTGGGATTGCATCCTGAGAGCTTCCCAGAATGCCTCTGCACAGTGCCATTCCTTGGCCAGCTCTCTCCACCCCAAGGGACCCAGACTGTACTCTGACAAACAGGACACAGGTGTTTTTGAACAAACTTTTTTTTTTACATCTAGAATAAATTATTTAAATTATTTCACAGCAAGGGAGAGGGATAGGTAATTTTTATCAGATATTTTTTTAAGCCATCTGTTTTTTAAATTATGTTTTTGTTTGTGTTCTTGAGCTGATGTAGTGGAACTGGACCAGCATTTTCAGGGCCCAGCCAGTTGGCAGAGCAGGCCTTCATCTCCTGCTCTGGGCGTCCCCTTTCTGTTGACTCAGGAACTTTCTGAGAATGAGGACAGCACTAGGAGATGGGCTTTGGTGGGTGTCCACCTTAACGCTACAATAATTGTGCTTCCTGGAACAAAACTTGAGATTGTATCACAGAAAGAAACAGGAAGTCAGAAATCAAATCTATGCTTTTAATTGCAACTGTGCCTGACACCGTTTGAATGATTGTTTCAATGTTGTTTCTGAAATTCCTTGTACCTTTGTGAAAAATAATAATAAAAATGAAAATAAATAGATGTGGAATGTGCATTGAAAATAATGTAACAAAATAATAAACATCTGGCCAGACATTTTACTACATGGAGCTTTCATTTCCTTGATGTGTTCCACAAATACCAATTCACTATCTACTGTTGGAGTTAGACACCAAGTTGGAAAACAGGTAGGACAGACATAGTCTTTGCCCTCTCCAGTTTTCACTCATGGTTTAGGGAATGGGGAGGGCCAGGATAGGAGAAGCGTAAGCTATTTTGGAAGGAGAAGCAGGGAAGGCTTCCTGGAGAAGAAGGTAGAAATTTGCAGGATAAGTTGGAATACTCAGGGAAAAGGGTATTTGGGAAGAAGACTGTTCCAAGTAGGACAAACTGCATGTCTCCCAGTCTTGAAAAAGCAAAGGGTGGAGCATAGGCAGGGCGGTGACCAAGGATCTTAAGAAAGAGCCAAGGAGACCAGGCACAGTGGCTCATGCCTATAATCACGGCACTTTGGGAGGCTGAGGCAGGTGGATCGCAAGGTCAGGAGTTCGAGACCAGCCTGGCCGATGTGATGAAGCCCTGTCTCTACTAAAAATACAAAGATTAGCTGGGCATGGTGGCACATGCCTGTAGTCCCAGCTACTCGGAAGGCTAAGGCAGAAGAATCGCTTGAACCCAGGAGGCAGAGATTGCAGTGAGCTGAGATTGTGTAACTGCACTCCAGCCTGGGTGACAGAGCGAGACTCCGTCTCAAAAAGAAAGAGAGAGAGGAAGGGAAGGAAGGAAGGAAGGAAGGAAGGAAGGAAGGAAGGAAGGAAGGAAGGAAGGAAGGAAGGCCGGTCTTATAAACGGGAGCCGAGACTTGAGCCTGGAGCAAGTGGAATTAGTGGTGGGAGGGTGTGTATGAAAGTTGGAGTCACTTACGTCAAAACTAAACTAAATGGTGCTCCTGTAGTCTCAGCTACTCCAGAGAATGAGGTAAGAAGATAACTTGAGGCCGGGCACGGTGGCTCACGCCTGTAATCCCAGCACTTTGGGAGGCCGAGGCGGGTGGATCACGAGGTCAACAGATTGAGACCATCCTGGTCAACATGGTGAAACCCCCTCTCTACTAAAAATACAAAGATTAGCTGGGCATGGTGGCACATGCCTGTAGTCCCAGCTACTCAGGAGGCTGAGGCAGGAGAATTGCCTGAACCCAGGAGGCGGAGTTTGCGGTGAGCCGAGATGGCGCCATTGCACTCCAGCCTGGGTAACAAGAGCGAAACTCTGTCTCAAAAAAAAAAAAAAAAAAAGAAGATAACTTGAGCGCAGGAGTTTGGGAGGCCATGAAGTTGGGTGCCCTCACTAACGATTTGCCTGATAACAGGAACTATTATTGCATGATAATAGGTTGCACCAAACTGCAACCTTGCACAAAGAACCACAATCTTGCACAAAAGCCACCGTATGAGGACATCTGCCCAGCAACTGCCTGTCCAACTTTTGGGCTGAAGCCACCGTATTTATTCTTGTAACCAAGTATTATTATTTTAATACAATATATGCGATCCTCCTCGTTTTGCCTTTAAAAGCCTCCGCTTTCCTTTGCCTCCCTGAATACTCCGTGCCCCCACCCCTTGGGTGCCATGGCACATTTATTCCCGGATTGCAATGCTTTTGCTCAGTCCGAAATAAACTCATTTGGAGAATCTCTGTGTCATTATTTGAGGTTGACGAGGTTTCTCACAATTGTGGGAATGGCTATCTTTCCCGGGAAAAGGGCAACAGAGGATCAGGAGAAAGTAAGAGGCGCACCGTCCCCCTGACCCCGGAAGGTCACAGCCAACTTTGGTCCCATCATCAGGGCTGCAGTTTTCTAGGCGTTACTGGACCATCGTCATTAAGCAGGAAGCCCACCCTCTCCCAGCTGGCCCATTAGGAGCCTCCCATGTCTGCTGGGGCCACCTCCCGACTTGGGCGGGCAGAGGGAGCACCCTGCTGATCGGAGGGTGCTCCGAGGCCCTTCGCTGCTCGCGGCTAGCTGTCATCCTCCCGGCGGCCGGGGGCGCCCTGCGGTCCTCCAGTGCCGGAGCTGGGCCGGCCTGGAGCCGCCCCGCCCACGGCCGAGGTTTCGATTTCCCGTGTGAGCCCCGCCCCGTGCCCCGGGAGCCCGAGGCGGCGGGGATGAATGGCGGGTGCGGCGGCTGCGAACCTGACCCCTGGGGGATCGGAGCTCGTCGAGGGATGCGGCTGGCGCTGCCCGGAGCACGACGACCGCGTGACCGAGCTCTTCTGTCGCAGCTGCCGCCGCTGCGTGTGCGCGCTTTGCCCGGTGCTGGGCGCGCACCGCGGCCACCGGGTGGACCTGGCGTTGGAGGCGGCGGTACACGTGCAGGTGGGGACGGTGGGAACGCCGCGCGGGAGTTGTGGGAGCCAGCCCAGGCACAACGGTGGAAGAGGGGGTGTGCCTGCCATCCAGTGGCCAGGGGCGGGTAACAACCTGGAAACCACAGGTGCCCCAGAGGGCGTCTAAGCGGTCGACGAAAAGTTCAGAACCGGAGACTGAGACCCACGGAAGGGCAAGGACGAGTCAAGGCCAGCAGTTGAGCTTCAGAAAAGGTGGGTTTAGGAGTGAGAGGTTGGGAGCCCAAACTGGTACCCAGATTTCCTTGACCCTGTCCACCATGGCGGGTCCACCACATTGCCATTGGGCTGGAAGCCAGTCTGCCTTTTAGTTAACAGAGGTGCAAACCCTCCCTGTTAATAAACAGCCCTGTGTAGCTCAGAGAGTCACACAGACATCTCCAGTTTACTCAATCTGTAGTCTACAGAAATGGCCTGTGAACCCCACAGAAAGAGGCTGTGAACCTTGAACTGAGGACAGCCCGATTGCCCTGGGAGCAGCCTCAACAGTCACTACCTACCTCCTCTCCCCTCACTGGCCACACAGACACTCCCATTCCTGCTCACAGCAGCCCTGTGTCAACTATTGTTATTACAGACATTTTATAGGCCACAAGAGGAAGGCTCTGAAGGCAGGGGCAGGCCTTGAACCCAGGACTCCATTAGCCAGATGCCCCCAACAGGGCCCTTCTCATTATGGAAGCCTCGCCCATGCATAATCCTAGCAGTGGCCAGGGGCTTTGGGCTCCTGCTCCAGCTTCCCAGCTGTTATTCTGTGGCTCCTCCCAAATCCTCTCTCAGGGTTTCATGAAGCCTGGGTGACGCAGGCCCTCCTGTCTGATAGATGTTGATTCTACCACTTCTGTCTCAAGAAGTCTTCTGTGATGAACTCGGTCCCATCTCGAGTTTTTCCCCTGCAGCGCCTGACTCCAGACCACCACATTGTGACAACCTTGGAACTCCAAGGTGAAAAGGGGTGTATGGGGGACAATCCATTGGAGTCCTGGGCTCAAGACCTGCCCCTGCCACCAGACCCTTCCATTTTTTTATGTATGAAATGGCTGTAATTATAATAATAGCTCCTTGAAAAACAGTTACTCAGAATTAACAAGGCTGCTTTTCACAGATCTGGCTCGAGTCTCACCCATCCGTTTGCCCAACCCCCTACCCACTTACCTACAGTCAACTTCAAGTAATAAGATTCAGAAAATATAATTAAGTGCAGAGTTTATCTAAGCCCAAAGCTTGGGAATGGCAAACTGGGACCAGAGATTCAAATTTCCCTGACTATCCACTCTAATTAGCAGCAGTTACACATAAGTTTTTGAGGGAAAAAAAGCAGAGGCATTTCCTCAATTGTTTAACAAGAATTTATATAAAAATGACATAGTGGTCGGGCACAGTGGCTCATGCCTATAATCCCAGCACTTTAGGAGGCTGAGGCTGGAGGATCACATGAGGCCAGGAATTCAATACCAGCCTGGCCAACAGGGTGAAACCCCATCCCTACTAAAAAAATATGAAAATTAGGTGTGGTGGTACATGTCTGTAATCCTAGCTACCTAGGAGGCTGAGGCATAAGAATCGCTTGAACCCAGGAGAGGGAGGTTGCAATTAGCCAAGATCATGCCACTACACTCCAGCCTGGGTGACAGAGTGAGACTCTGTCTCAGAAAAAAAAAAAAGAAATAAATAAAAGAAAAAGAGAATCTCTATGGCAGAACAACACCAACCCTATTCCACTGGGGAGTCAACTAAAAACATCATTAAGAAAATCTCAAACTTTCCTTAAAAGCCAGGAATTTGGCTTCTACAACTTTGTCTACAACCTTCCTTGTAGCCAGGAAATAATTCAGGATTTAGTCCAAAATGTAGGAAAATAATAAAAACTCAAAAACAATGGCCAGGGCTGGAATCTAATAACAGGAATAACAAGTGTGCTAAGATTTTCTTCTGAAACATGATTTTTCTCTCTCCAGTTCCTTGCTTTTACCAAAGATGAGTCTTGATAGGACAAATTTCTTTGCAAAATAAATTTTGGCATTATACTTGGCCTGTTAATTTGTACTGTTGAAACTTTCATAAGGAATTTTGGATTCAACTTTTTTTTTTTTTTTTTTTTGAGACACAGGGTCTCACTCTGTCACCCAGGCTAGAGTGCAATGGCATGGTCTTCGCTCACTGCAACCTCTGCCTCCCAGGCTCAAGTGATCCTCCTACCTCAGCCTCCCAAGTAGCTGGGACTATAGGTGTATACCACCATACCAGGCTAATTTTTTTGTTTTTTTGTTTTTTTGTTTTTTTAGAGACAGGGTTTCACCATGTTGTCCAGTCTGGTCTAGAATTCCTGGGCTCAAGTGATCCTCTCAACTCAGCCTCCCAAAATGCTGAGATTATAGGCATGAGCTACCATGCCTGGCCTGGATTCAACTTTTAAAAGCCTCACAGCTAAAAAGCTAAACCAAGGATTCACCATCAGACTATGCCTATGATACTCATACACATTGGGTGAATTCTTTGCTTTTCAAGGTCCCAAAATATCTTGAGGTTTCTCAAGATATTCCTTTTTTTCTGAAGACAGTCTCACTCTGTTGCTCAGGCTGGGTGCCATGGTACAATTTTGGCTCACTGCAGCCTCTGCCTCCCAGGTTCAAGTGATTCTCCCACCTGAGTCTCCCAAGTAGCTGGAACTACAGGTTTGCATCATCACTCCTGGCTAATTTTTGTATTTTTTGGTAGAGATGGGTCTTTATCATGTTGGCCAGGCTGGTCTTGAACACCCTGACCTCAAGTGAACTGCCCACCTCAGTCTCCCAAAGTGCTGGGCCCCCTTTTATTTTATTCTTGTTAACATATTTTGATAGAGGCGGGGTCTCACTATGTTGCCCAGGCTGATCTCAAACTCTTGGACTCAAGTAATCCATCTGCCTCAGCCTCCCAAAGTGATGGGATTACAGGCTTGAGCCACCAAGCCTAGCCCCCAAGGGTCTCTTTATGGGCTCTATAAAGTCGACTTCAGTTCCTAAAAGCAGTCTGGTCATACCTGAAGATACACCATTTCAGTCAAAACCTTGGTAAAATTACCAGTGTCTCCAATGTGGTCTATTATGAAAGAAAATGTATTCTTATTGAATATATGCAAATAACTATATTGTCCTCAAATAAGAATACTCACAAATAGCCAGGCGTAGTGGCTCACACCTGTAATCTCAGCACTTTCGGAGGCTGAGGTGGGCAGATCACTTGAGGTTAGAAGTTGGAGACCAGCCTAACCAACATGGTGAAACCCCATCTCTACTAAAACTACAAAAATTACCCAAATGTGGTGGTGTGCACCTGTAGTTCCAGCTACTCAGGAGGCCAAGGCAGGAGAATCGTTTGAACCAGGAGGCAGAGGTTGCAGTGAGCCAAAATCATGCCACTGCACTCTGCACTCTGGCCTGAGCGACAGAGCAAGACTCCATCTTAAAAAAAAAAAGAATACTCACAAATAGTTTGCAAATTTTGGAGAAATCAGGTAGAGAGAAAGGCAAATGTTTCAGTTTTGCTCACAAAAGTGTATTTTATCCAGTTGCTGTGACAAAAGAAAAAAAGCTTTTTGATTGAAAAACAAAATATAAAAAGAATTAGCAATGTTTTGAATTTTTTTAAAAATAAAAATCACTTTTGTCTTCTATCAGTTTAGTCCCATGTAAATAATTCTTGCTCTGCTTGATGTTGGGTTAGCAGTCTTCATGAAAGCCTCAGGTTCTTTTTAGAGTTCTGGAAATTTTTACTTAGTCCAGTGGTATGATCTCTGAAGTTACCAGAAACCTGTATTCAAGAATACTTGTCAGGGTCTTTTACAAAAATTTCCTTAAAGAAGAAGCAAATTTTGGACTGTAACTGATTATAAACTACTTTCTTTAAAAAAGAATCAAACTAAGGCCAGGTACAGTGGCTCATGCCTATAATCCCAACACTGTGGGAGGCTGAATCAGGCAGATCATCTGAGGTCGGGAGTTCAAGACCAGCCTGATGAACATAGAGAAACCAGTGTCTACTAAAAATACAAAATTAGCCAGTTGTGATTGCAGGCACCTGTAATCCCAGCCACTCAGGAGGCTGAGGCAAAATCACTTGAACCTGGGAGGTTGTGGTGAGCTGAGATTAAGCCATTGCATTCCAGCCTGGGCAACAAGAGTGAAACTCCATCTCAAAAAAAAAAAAAACAAAAAAAAAACCACACAAACAAGAATCAAAGTAAAACAAAAATTGTCTATGGATGGTAAAAGGCTTAGAATAGCCATGGTTAAAGATGAAATTGACTCGGACATTTGGTTATTTGTATAGCATATAACAGTTTATCATAATAATTATAATATACTAATAACATATACTAAGACATATCAGACTTTTAGGAATCTCATACAATTTTGGAACACATTAATAATACATTTTTATAAATATAACTCAAAGTTCAACATCATTGCTTATTTGACAATATTTTCCATATGACTTTGACATACCAAATAAGCCTAATGTGTCTCTTTTGGACTTGCAGAGGTTCTGGTTATGCCCAAGTCAGCTTGGGTCAAAAAGACTTAATTTTTGAATTTGAAATTTAATTTGGGGAAGTATCTCAAATATTAAAGGTTTAAAACACTTGTTATAAAAATAAGAAAGGTTTAAAACACATGATCAAAATAGAATCACAGGTCACTACAAAATAATGATAATTCATTTTAGACAAATGATAATTCAAAGATTTCAAAAAGCAAAAACCACTCTGATAGAGAAGATTCAGTTTTCAATCAAGAGACCTAATAAAGACAGCATGGGACAAACTCCCCTGTTACCTTTTCTTTGCCATTAATGCAAAAGTAAATATACCTTTTACCTTATTAATACCACATTCCATTGTTATTCAAAGAAAAAAACCAAATTTTACTTTTAGACCCCAGGCACAGTGGCTCATGCCTGTAATCCCAGCCCTTTGGGAGGCCAAAGCTGGTGGATGACTTGAGCTCAGATGTTCAAGACCAGCCTGGGCAAAACTGTGTCTCTACAGAAGATACAAAAATTAGCTGGGCATGGTGGGGCATGACTATAGTCCCAGCTACTTGAGGGACTGAGGTGGGAGGATTGCTGGAGCCTGGGAGGTCGAGGTTGCAGTGAGCCAAGATTGCACCACTGAATTTCATTCTGGGTGACAAAGTGAGACCCTATCTAGAAAAAAGAAAAAAATTACATATGTATTAGTACATTATCAACCATCCAATCTCAGTCAGCTTTGACCACACAAGACAAGATTTCCATAAACCTTCAATAATCGCTCACCATTTTCCACTAAAGAGCAAATCAATGCTCTGATGAAACCCTGTTGTTCCAACGCAGGAGCCCGGACTCTGGCCTTACATGAATGTGCTTTTGATATTAATACACAAGTTTTAGAAAACTTATAAATGACCTCCTTCTTTTTTTTGAGTTGGAGTTTTGCTCTTGTTGCCCAGTCTGGAGTACAATGGTGCCATCTAGCTCACTGCAACCTCTGCCTCCAAGGTACAAGCAATTCTCCTGCCTCAGCTTCCCAAGTAGCTGAGATTACTGGTACATACCACCATGCCCAGCTAATTTTTGTATTTTTAGTAGAGACGGGGTTTCACCATGTTGGCCAGACTGGTCTCAAACTCCTGATCTCAGGTGATCCACCTGTCTCAGCCTCCCAGAGTGCTGGGATTACAGGAAGCTACCACGCCTGGCCATTTCCTTCTAATTTTAAACAACTTGGTCACATGTAAAATTTATTTTATGAGATTAATCTTCCACAGACCTATAATTTGCTTAAATCTTCAGTTTTGTCCTATACTTCCTTTTTATTTTGGCATTCTACCTTTGGACAAAAATATACTTCCCTTTTCCCATTATCATTCTGACTACATGAAGTTCTCTCTCATGCAAAAGAAAAATTCCTCTTTTTCAACTCTCTTTACCAAAAACACATCTGACTTTCTTTATACACTCTGTAAATATAATTGTTTCTTTTATATCAAGTAGTTATTAACTACAATTTCCACTCTTAGTAACCTGAATTTCCAGTGAAAAACCTAGGAAGCAAGTAATTTTGAGCTGTTTTCTACCACCATTTGTAATTGAAATAATTTTATAATTTCTAGAAAGATGGCTTCTCAATTTTTGTAACAGATCTAAATATATTTAGCTTTTCTATACCATGTAAATGACTCAGACATTTTATGATGACCTATTACTTAATTTAGCATAACATGATATGTTACTGAAAACAACTTTTAAAACTATGAAATGTTCATTTATAAACTTTCATCTCATTTATTTAATTTTTTCATTCACAGCAATTTTGCCTGAATTGTTCATTAAACAAAGCTAGCCATCATCAGTTGATTTCTTTGGTAATCATTTCTATAGCTTGTGAATGTCAGCCTCCCAAGCAGCGGGGACTACAGGCATTCTCCACTATGCCCAGCCCGGCTTCTTGTTTTGTTTGTTGTTTTTTGGTAGAGGTGAGGTCTTGCTATTTTGTGCAGGCTGGTCTCAAACTCCTGGCCTTAAGTGATCCTCCCACCTCAGCCTCCTGAATAGCTGGGATTATAGGTGCAAGCCACCAGGCTCAGCTCTTGAATCTCATTATGTAAGGTTGACACTATGAATACCCATTTTACATCCACATATCCACCTTCCTATCTATTCACCCATTACTCATTCATCCATCCACCATTCACCAAACATCTATTCAGTATGTATTTTAGGCCATGAGTCAAGGAATAGATAGATCCTTCCCTGATCTGAAAGAGTTCCGTGGCTGGTTGGGGGAGAAGCTGGCAGGTCCTGATAATTCTTTTTTTTGTTTGTTTGTTTTAGACAGGGTCTTACTAGCCCAGGCTGGTGTGCAGTGGTGTAGTGGCATGATCATGGCTCAGTGCAATCTTGACCTCCAGGGCTCAGGTGACTCCCCCCAACCTCAGCCTCCCAAGTAGGTAGGATTACAGGGGCATGCCACCATGCCCAGCTTTTTTTTTTTTTTTTTTTTTTGTGGTAGAGGCAGAGTCTCACCATGTTGCCCAGGCTGGTCTGGAACTCCTTGGGTTCAAGTGATCCTCCTGCCTCAGCCTCCCAAAGTGTTGGGATTATAGACATGAGTCACCATGCCTGACCAGCCCCTGATAATTCTGTTCAATTCAGCAAACACTTCTGGGTCACCCCCTGGTCCCTGTGGGGAGTAGGAATGAAGCGAGCCTGCCCTCAGGAAGCTCCCAGTCAATGGGACAGCCAGATCTGGGCCCAACAGCTGAGTGTAAGGCCAGCGGTAAGAAAGGCTAAGATGGAGATGAGGTCACACCTGTGGGGAAGGGAAATGCAGAGCAGACTTCGGGGAAAACAGCAATTTCAAAAAGCAGAGATATGGAAGATGGGAAGAGCAGGAAGCATGAACCCCAAGGACCTCTCACCTAGTCCAGGGCCAGAGGGCCACAGACTCCCTGGAATGTATGTTTCATGAGGGCAGCACCTGGAACAGGGCCTAGCATGTAGTAGGCGCTCAGTTAATAGTAAGTGGCTGTTCTTTCCCACACCCCAAGCTGCTTGCCTTAAAGTCCTATTTGAAAGGCTGGAAAAGCAAGTCACAAGCAAGACTTGTCCTAGATAAGAGAAGTGTGGGGAGGGGGTGAAAATCAAGATTTGAGGCATACCTGATGCAGACCTCCAACAATGAGAGGGGCCCTAGTCCCAGCTCATCCACCAACTTGCCACATGACTTTGGGCAAGTCACCTCACCTTCAGATGCCTCCACTGAAAAAGAACACAAGGGTAAGTGGAGATGACCCTTGTGAGGGGCCTGTTATTCAGAAGTGACAGTATTATGACTTTTTTCCTAACTCCCTCTTGTACAGAAACTCACCCAAGAATGTTTAAAGCAGCTGGCAATCAAGAAGCAGCAGCACATTGACAACATAACCCAGATAGAAGACGCCACTGAGAAGCTCAAGGTGAGTGGACATTTCTTCCTCATTCCCATGGAGAGGCTCACATTTCCCCCCAGACACAAGGGATCCCCAATACAGAGCCAATGAAAAATAAAAACCAACTTCGAAGGGGTAGATCGGGTTTGGTGGGGCCTGGAGATTCTATAATTCAGGTTCTGTAGAAAAAGAACACCAAATTACAGACAAATTTAGGTGTAAGACCGTGGAGGGGCCCTGAGCTTTGGTTTCCTTTGCTTTGTGGCAAACCTCTGGTTCCTTAGAGTTGTCTGCCACTCTCTTGGAAGAACTGGTCCATTATCCCAAATTGCCTTAAACAAAGCAAAATATAGCTTAAGGAATATGCAGGTATCTCTAATTCCACTGCCATTCTGAAAGAAAGTGAGTAGGGTATAGATTGGTTCCACAAAGAGATACTTTCTTCACTCTCTTTTCATAATGATGTTGAATGGATTCTCTGTGGATTTTAAATGGGAAGTTGAGGCTGACATTATTCTAACTAACCATTGTGACCGTGACTAACTTGTTGTGTTTGCAGGGGCTCAGGGGCTGCCCCTTCCCCTCACATCCTCCGTTGCTCCATCCTTACAGTGAGCACTGGGGTGGGAGGCCCTCCTGGGGCCTGCCCCACTAAGAGTTGGAAAAATGTTTGCTCTGTACTTTGAGAGGCCAAGGCTGGGGGATCACTTGAGCCCAGGAGTTCGGGACCAGACGAGGCAAGACAGTAAGACCCCATCTATACTAAAAATTTTTTTTAAAAATCCAGGCACGGTGGTGCTTGCCTGCAGTTCCAGCTGTTTGAGAGGCTGAGGTGGGAAGATCGCCTGATCCCTGAAGCTTGAGGCTGCAGTGAGCTAGGATCAAGTCACTGCGCTCTAGCCTGGGCAACAGAGCAAGACTCTATCAAAAAAAAAAGGGACCCCACGTCACTGCTCTCTAGCCTGGGCAACAGAGCAAGACTCTATCAAAAAAAAAAAAAAGGAACCCCACATCACTGCGCTCTAGCCTGGGCAACAGAGCAAGACTCTATCAAAAAAAAAGGGACCCCACGTCATTGCTCTCTAGCCTGGGCAACAGAGCAAGACTCTATCAAAAAAAAAAAAAAGGAACCCCTGACTACTTCACATAAAGAGGAGTGGCTCTGACCATGGGAGCAGCTAGCACCGGTTTTTCCTGTGCACGCCAAGCAAGAGTTGGCTCCCACGTTTGCCTAACGTCGATTCTTTGTCAGGTGTCTTCATGACGCTTTGCTGGTGTGCTGAGGATGCTTGTGGTTCACAGCTGTGGCCCCAGCTTAGTCATTAATAGTGTCTGTCATGTCTTCAGGAACAGAACTCTGGGCTTGGAAGATAAACAGTACCAAAGGATTTGGAAAGTGAAAGCTGTCAAGTTGGAAGGGCTGGGGGAGGTGCTGGGGCTGTTCAGCCTGAATATCTAGCTCCCTGTTTGCAAATCCCTGAGCAGATGTGGTTTGAGGGCCCCAGGGAAAGAATTCGGACCCATGTGGACGGTCTAAGGCTTGCCTGGGCCACACTGGAAGCAGAAGAATTGTCTTGGGCTACACATAAAATACACTAACACCAACAGTAGCTGATGAGCTAAAAAAAGAAAAAAAAAAATCCCCCCAAAACTCATGATGTTTTAAGAAAGTTTACAGATTTGTGTTAGGCCACATTCAAAGCTGTCCTGGGCCACATGCAGCCTGCAGGCCACAGGTTGGACAAGGTTGGCCTGTGGAATGAGGACTCATTCTCTTTCTTTTGACCCCTTCCCCAACTTTTTAACTTTGTGTAGTTTCAGAGGAAGTTGCAAAACTATTAAAGTTTTGTGTACCTTGACCTAGTTTGCCCCAAGGGTTACTTGTTATATAACGATAGCACACTATCAAAAAAAAAAAATGGATGGTATGTGTGTATCGTTGTTTTTTTTTGTTTTTTGTTTTTTTTTAAGACTGGGTTTCACCATGTTGGTCGGGCTGGTCTTGAACTCCCGACCTCAGGTGATCCACCCGCCTTCGCCTCCAAAGTGCTTGGATTACAGGCGTGAGCCACCACACCCGGCCATGTGTATAGTTTTATGTCAACTTATCACATGGATAGATTTGCATAATCACCACTGCAATCAAAATCCAGGCTGTTCCATCATACCTTCATCTATGGTAGGTATTTACCATAGATGTCCCATACATGCTGGGTTGTGAGCATGCCCTTCAGAGCACTGTGACATGAGCATCTTCAGGGGATGCTATAAGTTTCAGTAGCTCCAGACTCATTTTCATATTATTTTTCAGTTTTGAGGTCCATGAATTTAGACTCCAACACTGCTTATAATGCAAACCTGTTGTTTCATTTGTTTTGCTGGTGATTTTCTCTTCATCCATGACCCTGAATAGATGACTAGACTCCTTTTCCCTTCCTTGAGCCAGTGGGTGGAGTTTTTCTGGTGTCTAGTTGATGGATGAAGCAGCTCGTTGTGGATCTGGCTTGATGCAGGTCACCTGCATGCACCTCTGGCTCCACTCCTTCCAGGTAGCTTAGCTTCAGCTCCTGCCGGGTCACTCACTCTGTTTCCTCTTTGGTTTTGGCACCAGTGAATTTCCTGTGTTTGTTAGTTTTATTTTGTTTTTGTTTGTTTGTTTTTTGAGATGGGGTCTTGATCTGTCACCAAGGCTGGAGTACAGTGGTGCAATCTCAGCTCACTTCAACCTCCGCCTCCCAGGTTCAAGTGATTATCCTGCCTCAGCCTCCCGAGTAGCTGGGACTACAGGTTCCTGCCACCATGCCCAGCTAATTTTAGTTTTATTTATTTATTTATTTTAAAGATGGGGGTTTCACCATGTTGGTCAGACTGGTCTTGAACTCCCAACCTCAGATGATCCGCCCACCTTGGCCTCCAAAGTACTTGGATTACAGGCGTTGGCCACTGTGCCCGGCCAATTTTAGTATTTTTACTAGAGATGGGATTTCACTGTGTTGGCCAGGCTGGTCTCGAACTCTTGACCTCAAGTGATCTGTCCACTTTGGCCTCCCAAAGTGCTGTGTTTGTTTTATTTTGTACTTAGTAATATAATTTCAACATTTGCTTATTTTATCAGCATTTCTCTGTGTTTGAAGTAGAAAGGGCGATTTTCCATGTCAGCTCCTCCCTTGTTAACCAAAACCTTAGGTTGCTTTATATATGGAGTTTTGTTGTTATTTGTTCAGGATCATAACACTTTCTATGTCATTAAAGGTTCTCTTTCAATGTCAGTATTAAAGACTGTAGATTCCATGATATGACTCTCCTGTGATTCGTTAAGGTAGTTACCTAATTTCTAGACAGTTTGGTAAATATTTTTGGCACCTTGATTTATTTCCTTCAGGACACAATCCTAGAAGTGATGCCTCTCTAATAAGCACAAACGTGTGTAAGTATCCCAATGCCTTCTGTTGAATTATGGCAGGCGTAGTTTGTGGCAGAGAGGTCTGGGGCAACCGTGCGGCTCCATTCTTATTTACATAGAGGCAGCACTAGGGGAAAGTCCACTCATTTGCCTGAAAACTAATCCGTAAAGCAGGTCTGTAAACATATGAAAATCAATAAAATGTATACATGGTCCAAAGTCTGTTGTTCAGAAGCCAATAAGCAGGCTCAACCAGTTCCTTCCAGAGAACAATTAAGGACTTGGTCATTAATTCCCAGCTGACACCCATTAAATGATTTTCTCTTATTTTTTATTTTTTTTTTGGAGACGGAGTTTTGCTCTTGTTTACCCAGGCTGGAGTGCGATGGCGCAATCTTGGCTCACTGCAACCTCCGCCTCCTGGGTTCAGGCAATTCTGCCTCAGCCTCCTGTGTAGCTGGGATTACAGGCATGCGCCACCACGCCCAGCTAATTTTTTGTATTTTTAGTAGAGACGGAGTTTCACCATGTTGACCAGGATGGACTCGATCTCTTGACCTTGTGATCCACCCGCCTCGACCTCCCAAAGTGTTGGGATTACAGGCGTGAGCCACCATGCCTGGCGTGATTTTCTCTTATATCCTTGTTAATAGGCTGATTACCTCTCCCATCATGCCGTCTCAGGTGGTGTCATGATTTAAATATTTGTCCTTTCCGAAGCTCATATTGAAACGTAATCCCCAATGTGCCAGTATTGAGAGGTTATTGAAGAGGTGACTGGGACATGAGATCTTGATCGGGTCACGAGGAATCTGCCCTCATGAATGGACTAATCCATTCATGGAGTAATGGATGAAAGGATTATCACTGGAGAGGGGTTATCACAGAAGAGAGACCTGAACTAGCATGTTGGAGTGCTTAGCCCCCCTCACCATCCAATGCCCTGTGCCACCTTGGGACCATGCACAGTCTATATATTAGGCCATTCTTGCATTGCTGTACAGAAATAACTGAGGCTGGGTAATTTATAAAGACAAGTGCTTGAATTGGCTCACAGTTCTGCAGGCTGTACAGGAAGCGTGGTGCTGGCATCTGCTCGGCTTCTGAGGAGGCTTTTACTCATGGTGAAGATAAGCAGGAGTAGGCGCTTCACATGGCAAGAGCGAGAGCAAGAGGTGGGGAGGAGCCACACACTTCTAAACAGCCAGATCTTGTGAGAATTCATGCACCACTGTGAGGACAGCTCCAAGTTGACCAAACCATTCATGAGAAATCCACCCCTGTGATCCAGTCATGTCCCACCAGGCCCCACCTGCAACACTGGAGATGACAGTTCAACATGAGATTCGGGAGGGGTGGGGGACAAATATCCAAACTCTATCTGTCTTTACCAGCAAGAAGGCCCTCACCAGATGTGGCTCCTTGATCTGGTACTTAGCCTCCATAATTATAAGAATAAATCCCTTTTCATTGTTAATTACCTAGTTTCCAGTATTCTGCTATAAGCAATAGAAAACAGACTAAAACGGGGGCCAATACATCCCGGTGTAGGGAAAATTCAACACGGCCTTCTACCCTAACTTTTTACTCAAACTGGGATTAGATGACAAAATAGCAGAATGGCTATGTTCTTCTTTCAGAATCTTCCAAATTTTGTACAGTGAGCTTTTGATTCTCTCATAGTAATGTATATAATATTATATATATTATATTCACAGGCTCTCTGAAGAGTCCCAAGGTGGCACAGGACATCGAATGATGAGGGGGCTGAGTACTTTTAACATGCTAGTTCAGGTCTCTCTTCCACTCCTTATAAAGCACCAGTCCCACTCCAGTGATAACCCTTTCATATTATATATGATATATAACATATGCTATATATTTATATATTATATATATATGTATATATGATTGGTTAGTGTCAATTGAATCCAGGTATAGTTAGGGATTTAGAATGTCAAAGATGAGTCCGGGCACAGTGGCTCATGCCTGTAATCTCAGCACTTTGAGATGCTGAGATGGGCGGATCCTCTGAGGTCAGGAGTTCGATACTAGCCTGCCCAACATAGTAAAACCCTGTCTCTACTAAAAACACAAAAATTATCTGGTCATGGTGGCACACGCCTGTAGTCCCAGCTACTAGGGAGGCTGAGGCAGGAGAATTGCTTGAACCCAAAAGGCAAAGGTGAGCTGAGATCACACCATTGCACTCCAGCCTCGGTGACAGAGCAAGACACCATCTCAAGGAAATAAACAAAGAATGTCAAAGCTGAAAGGCCCTTAGAGATGGCGGCATCCAGGAAAAGGAAATAACTTGTCATTAGTCACATAGCAAGGTAGGACCTGGAACCACAGCTCCATTCATCCAAGAAGTCCACTCAGGAAGATAGAAGCCACTTTGAGGGTTTCAGACAGAGAGGATTAATGCAGGGAATAGTGACACAAGCATGGAAGAGGCTGAAAAGCTAACCAGAAGGTGGTGAGGCAGTTAGCACCCACAGGATGCCATATCCACCCCTGGGCTGGTATTAGCAGAGTGCAGGGGCCAAGGCCACCTGGACAGAAGCTGGAACCAGAATGGGCCTGTCCTTGGGAGCTGGAAGATGGAGGCAGCCATTCCTGGAGCCACTGCCCTGGTGGGAGGGGTGCCCTGGCTGCTTCCTTGCCCTCACCCCCTGATCCTCCTCTAGTTGATCCTCCTCTAGTTCCCCCTCCCATTGACTAAAGCCAGCCTGAAGGAGGATCCTGAAAATGAAGTGTGCAGGGCTCAGCCCCTCTGCCCTGTAGAGCAGAGCCGGGGATGGGCAGAAAAGGGAGCCAAGACACAAGGGCCCAGCCTGGCACCAGACCCAGAACCCCTTTGGGTGGAATAAAGAGCCTCAGTTGCTGGCTCTGTGCCTTTCTCTGTGACCCACAGGAACTGTAGGAACTGAGCCATGGTTTAGGATCAAGGGACCAGTGGGGTGACATGAACCAGCCTTTGCCAGACTGGGAATGAAAAGATGGGTGGGGGGGCGCTCAAGCCTCTAATCCCAGCACTTTGGGAGGCCGAGGCGGGTGGATCACGAGGTCAACAGATCGAGACCATCCTGGTCAACAAGGTGAAACCCCGTCTCTACTAAAAATACAAAAAATTAGCTGGGCATGGTGGCGCGTGCCTGTAATCCCAGCTACACAGGAGGCTGAGGCAGGAGAATTGCCTGAACCCAGAAGGCAGAGGTTGCGGTGAGCCGAGATCGTGCCATTGCACTCCAGCCTGGGTAACAAGAGTGAAACTCCGTCTCAAAAAAAACAAAAAACAAAAAAACTGCTTATATCCTTGTTAATAGGCTGATTACCATACTTCGTTGGGGGGAGATATTTGCTCTCTTGGTTTCTCTACAAAGGTCCTCTGTGTACTCATGTTGCCTCAATGTATGTTCATAAATCAAGAGTTTGAAATACATTTTCTTAGGAAAAAAAAAAAGCAAAAACAAACAAAAAAGAAATACATTTTCTTTTCTTTATTTGGACATTCAGTAAAACACATTTGTGTCCAGGCTCAGTGACCCATTGCAACCATATAAATGTGGACTAATTCCGGGACTAGCTTCAAGCCAGTATAACCCATAGGCCAGTGGTGTGAGCTAGCCTCTGAACCTATCCACAGCCTGGAACATTGTATGGGAAACACAGATTTAGAGAACTCATCTCCTGTTTGCTGCCAAACCACATGCTGTCCCCCTAAGAAGAGAACATGGTATCACGGGAGCCTGCCCACCCTGTGTGACTGGCTGGGTGCTGGGGTCATTCTGCTATGTGGATTGTACAGATGTTTGGGCTGAGGAAGGGGGCTGACCTGTGTCTTTTTTTTTTCAATTTTTTTCATTGTACAAATAATAAACAAATGGTCATTTTTAAAAATTTAAACAATAGTATAGTATGGAACTATATAAAGTACAAAGTGAGAGCCCCTCTTTGTGGCTGTCTGCCAGTCCATGCCTCTAACCAAACATGACCACTACTAACAGGCATTTTAATTGCACCTGCAAATATATAGATGCATACATCCCTCCATATACAGGTTTGGTTTGATTACGTTTTACATAAATTTGGATCATCTTGCATGTATTACTCTGCAGCTTGTTCTTTTTCACCTGTTTTTTGGAGAACTTTCCATGCTAGGACACATAGGTCTACTGCATTTTTTTTGTTTGTTTTTTTGAAACAGAGTCTTGCTCTATCGCCCAGGCTGGAGTGCAGTAGTGTGATCTTGACTCACTGTAACCTCCACTGCCTGGAATCAAGCAAGTGTCCTGCCTCAGTCTCCCTACTAGCTGGGATTACAGGCATGCACTACCACGCCTGGCTAATTTTTGTATTTTTAGTAGAGACGGGTTTTGCCACGTTGGCCAGGTGGTCTCAAACTCCTGACCTCAAGTGATCTGCCTGCCTCGGGCTCCCAGAATGCTGGGATTACAGGCATGAATCACCACGCCTGACCTTCTGCGTTGTTTTTGTTGTTATATTTTCTTCTTTGTTTTTATATGGTGATAAAATATATATAACATAAAATTTGCCATTCTAACCATTTTTAAGTATTCAATTAAGTGGTTTGAATTATATTCACAATGTTGCACAGCCGTCCCCTGTGTCTATTTCCAAAACTTTTTCCTTATCCCAACCAGAAACTCTGAAACCATCAAGCAATTACACCCCATTTCCCCTCTCCCAGCCCTTGGTAGTCTCGATTCTACTTTCTGTCTCTATGAATTTGCCTGGTCTAGATATTTCATATGAGCAGAATGATAAATCATTTGTCCTTTTGTATCTTGCTTATTTCACTAGGGGTGATGTCTTCAATGTTCATCCATGTTTTAGCACGCATCAGCAGAATGCATTCTTGGTAATTGCTATACATTATTTCATTGTATGAATGTAGCACAATCTATATAATTATATACATGTCCCATATTGAAAATTGTACCAAATATTTCATGGTTAACAACTGTCTGACACTGGTGCACAGGGGGGATAAAATAATTTACCAAGACAGTATTGAGTTTAGAAAGGCAGATTTATTTAGAGAAAAGGGAGAGACGCATTGCAAGGGAGCAGCAGATGAGGCGGCAGAAAGAAGGCAGGGGGCTGGAGGGGGAGTTTTCAAAGGTTTGCTGCTTGAGGTGAATACTTGCAGACAGGATGCCTGGGTGCAGGTGGACTGTGGGCTGAGCACGCCTGTAACCGGATGCATGAGTGCTAGTGAGCTGTTTGTGGTTGACCTTGTTTCTCAGAACATTCGCTCCCCACTACCCTTGTTTCTGTTTCTGCCAGTGAAGCCCATTTTTCAGTTTTCTTTTAACTTCTTGCGGTTCCACAACTATTCTCTATACTTTTTTTTTTTCAAGTCTGAGTCTCACTCTGTCGCCCATGCTGGAGTGCAGTGGCCTGATCTCAGCTCACTGCAACTTTTGTCTCCTGGGCTTAAGTGATTCTCAAGCCTCAGCCTCCCAAGTAGCTGGGATTACAGACACCAACCACCATCCCCTGCTAATTCTATTCTCTAGTCTGTATGTGTAAAAGCTATGTACTGAGAATCTTGGTACACACATCTTCATGCACATATGAAAGCACATTCCAGGATCTTAGTAAAGTAAGAGGAACTGCTGCATGAAAGAATATGTGCATTTAAAACTTTGAGGCGGAGTGGCTCACGCCTGAAATTCCAACACTTTGGCAGGCTGAGGCGGGAGGATCATCTGAGGTCAGGAGTTCAAGACCAGTCTGGCCAACAGTGAATCTCTGTTTCTCCTAAAAATGCAAAATTAGCGAGGTGTGGTGATACCCACCTGCAGTCCCAGCTACTCCAGAGGTTGAGGTAGGAGAATCACTTGTACCCGGGAGGCCGAGGTTGCAGTAAGCTGAGATCTTGCCATTGCACTCCAGCCTGGGACAAGAGCAAAACTTATTCTCAAAAAAAAAAAAAAAAAATTGATAGCTATTGTCATATTGCCCCCTAAAAATGAAGTACCAATAGACCCTACCACGCGCAGTTTATGTAAATGCCCTATTTCATATACCCTTACAGACTGCATCTCAGTCTCTTAAAAATCTTCCAATCTAATGATCAAAAACTATTTTCTGGGCTGGGCGTGGTGGTTCACACCTGTAATCCCAGCTACTCGGGAGGCTGAGGCAGGAGAATCACTTGGACCCGGGAGGCATAGGTTGCAGTGAGCCAAGATCATACCACTGCATTCCAGCCTGGACAAAAGCGAAACTCTCTATCAAAAAAATAAATAAATAAAAATTGTTCTGTATTTCATTTAATTGATTTATTCTTTGGACCTTATGTACAGTGCTTTAGTTTAACTGGACTTTCTCTTTTGTTTGTTTTCCTTAACCTTTTATTGTGGAAACTCTCAAATTATTTTAATTATTTTTATTTTCATATTTTTAGTACAAAAACACAAAAATTTATTCTAAAATGCCACTGTTACATCACAGATGCAGATACATACACACATCTCTCTATATATAATTTGAGTTCTTTTTTTGGTGTCGTTCTTTTTCTTTCCTTTTTTTTTTTTAAGACAGGGTTTTGCCATGTTGGTCAGGCTGGTCTTGAATTCTCAACCTCAGGTGATCCACCCACCTTGGCCTCCAAATTGCTTGGATTACAGGCATGAGCCACCACACCTGGCCTTTTTCTTTTCTTTTTTTTAAGGTTTGTGTTTTTTTTTTTGAGACGGAGTTTCACTCTTGTTACCCAGGCTGGAGTGCAATGCCGCGATCTCGGCTCACTGCAACCTCCGCCTCCTGGGTTCAGGCAATTCTCCTGCCTCAGCCTCCTGAGTAGCTGGGATTACAGGCACGTGCCACCGTGCCCAGCTATTTTTAGTAGAGACGGGGTTTCACCATGTTGACCAGGATGGTCTTGATCTGTTGACCTCGTGATCCACCCGCCTCGGCCTCCCAAAGTGCTGGGATTACAGGCTTGAGCCACCGCGCCCGGCCTTAAGGTCGTTCTCTTTTTGAGACAGAAGTTTGCTCTTATTGCCTAGGCTGGGCTGGAGTACAATGGCGCCATCTCAGATCACTGCAACCTCTGCCTCCCGAGTTCACAGGATTCTCCTGCCTCAGCCTTTCGAGTAGCTGGGATTATAGGCACCTGCCACCACACCCAGCTAATTTTTGTGTTTTTAACAGAGACTGTGTTTCACCATGTTGGCCAGGCTGGTCTCGAATTCCTGACCTCAGGCGATCCACCTGCTGCCTCCCATAGTGCTGGGATTACAGGCATGAGCCACCATGCCTGGCCATAATTTGAGTTCTTTTAAAAACTCTTTATTTTGTGCTTTTGACCTTTTTAATCTGTGTTTGAGCCACATGGTTTTTTTAGATCCTGTAGATTTATCATTTGTTTTGTCATCAGATAAGGCAGATAACGTGTTATCAGGTTTTTCTTCATTGATTTTTTTAAAGCAATTTTGGCTTTTCTTATGCTTATTCTCTCTCCTGATAATTTTATAATTTTTAATCTGCATGTTAAAATTTTGATTGGAATTTTATCAAATTCTAATTTGTCTAATTTTATCAAATTCTAATTTAGAGACAAATAGTGACTTTATAGTAATGAAGCTTCCCAGTCACTAATATGGTTTTTTATTAGGCTTATTTCCACATATTTTGCTATTTTTTTCTCCCATTTTCAAAAGAATCTTTATTTCTCCATGCATTTTATGATTGGTGATATCTGGTGCTTAGGAAAGCTTTGTTTTTTATAGGTTGATCTTGTATCTGACTGGCCACTTTGCTGAATTTATGTTTCAGACATTCTAATTATTTTCATGTTGATTATTCTGGGTTTCCCGATCGATAAACATATCATCTGCAACTGGTTTTTCTGTTTTTAGGCTCATGCAGAGTCAAGTAAAACCTGGCTGAAGGGGATATTCACTGAACTCAGATTACTACTTGATGAAGAGGAAGCAGTGGCCAAGAAATTCATTGATAAAAACACACAGCTTGCCCTCCAGGTGTACAGGGAACAAGCTGACTCTTGCAAAGAGCAACTTGACATCACAAACGATCTCTCCAACAGGGTCTGGAGTATTGGCCAGGAGCCCGATCCTGTCCAGAGGCTTCAGGTAATGCTGGGGTCACTGCTCTTACAGCTGCCACCTGCCATCCACACTTCATCTCAGGTGCTGTGGCACTGAGCACTGTATTAACACAAAATGTTGCCTGGTCACCATGCAGACTGTCTTGCCCCCAAACAAGTGTTCAAGAGAATATACATTGTTAGGAAGATAATACACATCTTGGGCTAATTAAATAATATTAACAGCCACCAATTTCAAAGGCCTCTGTGTTTTGAGCACTGTGTAGCTTAGCACGAATATTCACTAGAACTCTGCAGAGTGGCCTCGCCCCATTTTATAAACAAGAAATTGAGGCTTAGTAAAGTGAAGTGACTCACCTGGTCTTACACAGCTGGTAGGTGGCAGAGCTGATATCAGGTCTGTCTGTCTGTCTGTCTGTCTGTCTAGGTTTGACTCTAAACCCACAAGACACCTTGCCTGGCCCTCTGCCTGTATAGTCTTAAATTGAGACACCCCTCCTGAAAAGGCAGGTGTCCTTGCAGCTAGTGAGAACATTTCAAAAGCTGAGTCACAGTTCACTCAATGGTATTCCTTGGCCACTGGGCTTTGTTGAGGAAGAGTTTAAGAAACAGCCCCTGTGGCAGATCACTTGAGGCCAGAAGTTTGAGACCAGCCTGGCCAGCATGGCGAAACCCCCTCTCTACTAAAAATGCAAAAATTAGCCAGACGTGGTGGCACATACCTGTGAGGCTGAGGCAGGAGAATCACTTGAATCTGGGAGGCAAAGGTTTGCAGTGAGCTAAGATTGCACCCCTGTACTCCAACCTGGGTGACAGAGCAAGACTCTCTCAAAAAAAAAACAAAAAAACAAAAAAACAAAAAAAAAATAGCCCCTGCGATACTCATTGCTACATTTGGGGAAAGCATGTTGTCAAGGATGGTGTTCCTGTTTTTAGGGAACTGTGGAAGAAGCTCTTGTCTGGTGTCAATACCCCTGTGCAGTCGCGTCCGCACTATAATTGCTTTATCACTGATAGAGCTGCTCCTGTTTCCTTCTTTGCCTTGGGACGCTCAGAGCCAAATCTGCTTTGACTAACCAGGCTAAGGCTTCACGGCAAACACTTTGTGTCTGATTTTCTCTTTGCTTCATTTTTTGCACTATGAAGAAAAATCTTGCCGTATTAGAGGAACTTTGCAAGATACTTTAAAGGCTGTGGGACAAGGCAGGGCACAACTAAAAGTGGCACCAACTCTAACCACAGATGAGTATAGGCTCTGGCTGGAAAATAAGACAGACAAAAAAGCCAGTCAGCACAAAACCAGCCAAGCCAGTCCCCAGGTGGGGATTTCCACTCTTGTGTCTTACGTGGCCTCAGTCAGTTCAGCCTGTGTCTCATCGTCAGCTGTTTCAGTCAAATTCTGGGTGAGGTGCTTTGCTAGGAATGGGTATTGCGCTTTAAGAAGGGCAAGATGCACAGAGTGATACATTGGATTGTTTCTTTTTAAATAACGGTCCTTTTTAAGGCTATGGAATACGAAGGAATGCTTCCATGGAGAAGCATGCTATTCTCCCTCATAAAGTGGCTTCAGGGCTTTGCCAGCTCTTTTTCTTAAATTCTCTTGTGCCAGCCAAGTGTGGTGGCTCACGCCTGTAATCCCAGCACTTTGGGAGGCTGAGGTGGGTGGATCACGAGGTCAAGAGATTGAGACCATCCTTTGGCCAACATGGTAAAACCCCATCTCTACTAAAAATACAAAAATTAGCTGGGCATGGTGGTGGGCATGGACTACATGCCTATAGTCCCGGCTACTGCAGAGGCTGAGGCAGGAGAATTGCTCGAGCCCCAGAGGCAGAGGTTGCAGTGAGCCAAGAAAGCACCACTGCATTCCAGCCTGGCGACAGAGCGAGACTCTGTCTCAAAAAAAAAAAAAAAAAAAAAAAAAATATATATATATATATATATATTCTCTTGTGCCAAAGCTATTGATTTTAATCATTCAGCATTCCCACCTTCTATGTGTTCATTCGTTTATTCATCAATACGTACTGAGCCAGGTCACTTGCTGGACATTAGGAGCTCACGGTTTGTGGGGAGACTTGCTCAGAAATAGTTATTTACAGTACAGCTTAAGCAGTTTTGTAAATGTGAAGCTAGCAAAATTATGTCCAAGAAATGTCTGACACTCTCTGGCTGCGAGAAGGATACAGTCTGGGAAGACTTCTAGGAAGAGGTGATGGTAGGGCTGGGTGTTGGGAAATGAGTAGGAGCACACTGCATATATAGAGAGAGCAGAGAGGACAGACAGGAACTGTGTACATGTGAGAGCTTGGCAGGCTGGGGAACCACTAGGGGTTCAACCTGGCTTGAGGAGGGGTAGGGGGTATAAGGGTGGGGGTATTGAGAGACACAGCTGGATCAATAGGTCATGGTTAGTTCATGAAGGGCCTTATGTTTCATGGATTTTAGCATTTGCCTGTAATACAATAGGAGACAGGAATGTTTTTTGTTTGTTTGTCTGTTTGTTTTCGAGACAGCGTCTCACCTGTTGCCCAGGCTGGAATGCAGTGACTTAATCTCAGTTCACTGCAACTTTGCCTTCCAAATTCAAGGGATTCTCCTGCCTCAGCCCCTTGAAGAGCTGGGACTACAGGCACGTGCCACCATGCCCAGCTAATTTTTGTATTTTTACTAGAGGCGGGTTTTCACCCTATTGGCCAGGCTGGTCTCAAACTCTTGACCTCAAGTTATCCACCCGCCTTGGCCTCCTGAAGTGCTGGGATTACAGGCATGAACCACCATGCCCAGCACAGGAGTGGTTTGAACTGAGGGATGAAAGCAGTCACATGGTCAGGTTAGTGCTTTAGAAAAGTCACTTTAGAGACAGTGGAAGATGGACAGGGGAGACCAGGATAGGAGGCTGGAAGGGAACTTGGGAGGAGGCCACAATGTCCAGGAGAGAGATGATGGTGGCCTGGACCAAGATAGGGGCAGTGGGGATAGGGAGAAACAGGCAGGTCAGGAGATGCCACAAGAATGGAGATTGGAATTGGAGAATGAGTAGGGGGAATCCCGAGATGACGCCGGAGTTTCTGGCCTGAGAGATGAGGGACTGGGTTTTCTGTTCTCTGAGTCTGCAAAGGCAAAAGCAGCTATCCTTGGTTTCATGCACTGATTTTTCCATCATACATATGTTTTGAGAACCCATGTGTCCGGCCTGGTGCTAGTTGCTGGAGTTTGGGGTTATCAGGTGGTGACATGTGTCCTCTATCGACCCCTCATCCTACCCTACTCATCTGCCCTCTGAGCCCCCTCTCGCCTCCCTGGAGCTGCTCCCTGCCCACCCTGGACTTCCTGCTAGTGCTCAGTCTTCCCTGGCCAACTCCATTCCAGTGCTCTGGGTGTGACCTTAGCCCTGGTTCCCCACCAAAATGAGGTTGGACTCTAGACTCCTGGCCTCCTAGGCCGAATGGGGCTTGGAGGCCATCTCACAGCCCCCTCCTAATGTACGGCATGCTGCCAGGTAGGGCCTGCCCCGGCCCCACAGCCAAGTGCCAGGCCACCCTCCTCCCTCCTGAGGCCCCCATCTGTCCACCCCTTCTTGGGCAGGCAGCACTACCACTGCCAGCCAAGCCTGATCACTGGGGGCAGTCAGCTTCCTCCCAACTCCTGGCCAGGACAGCCCTTCAGAAAGTGCCATCACAGTTCTTACCTGCAAACAGGAGAATCCACTGGAACTGTTTTAAGCAAGAAAGGAGTTTACGGAAGAATATGAGGTAGTTGGTAGGATCTCCAGGAGGGCCAGAGAGTCAGGATAGCACATGGGCAGCAGGAAGGAAGTCCAGGCTCCAGCAGGGGTTGGTGCCAGTATAGGCCCCACGGCGCCTCTGCTGGAAAAGACATCACCACTCTCACCACTGACCAGAGCCCCCACCACTGCTGCCCTGAGCATCACATTGCCACCATCGCTACCCTCACCTTCACTTCCAAATCCATGCTTTGGCTTGGAGGTGTCTGGTGACACTCCTGCACCAAGGGTGCAAAGGGGGCTGGGAGACGGGGTTTTCTAGCTTCTCCTTAGTGAAGCCACACAACACAGAAAGGTATTGAAGAGGGGCTGTCCAGGTGCAAAACAGAACACATGTTCCCTGCAGTGGCCACACCCCCTCAGTCAGCACTGCAGCTGAACCTTGCTGGGTCTTTTTTCTTTTTTTTAGAGATTGGGTTTCACTGAGTTGGTCAGGCTGGTCTCGAACTCCTGACTTCAGGTGATCCACCTGTCTCGGCCTCCCAAAGTGCTGGGATTACAAGCATGAGCCACCATGCCTGGCCTCTTGCTGGGTCTTTGACATCCTTCTTAGAACACAGTTTCCTGCTCCACCTTTGTACAAGTTCCAGGGGCTCCTTTCCCAAGGAGACTGACCTCTCACTCTTTTTGTACCTGATGCAGACCATGGCACAGTGTGTGTGAGGCTGAAGCCTCACTGGGAAGGGCCCCTGTGTCAGCCTGACCCTGCCCTCTGCCCTCATAGCTGGCACAGAGTAGGCCTCAATGAACACAGAAGGAAGGAAGGAAAGGAGGGAGGAAGGGAGAGGGAGGAATCCTCAGTGCCAGCACTGAAAAATCATACCTCCACTTGGCTCCCACCTCGGGGCTGCTGTGTGGGCTCTCTCTGCTCCTGGAGGCACAGCCCGGGCTGACCACAGGTGCCAGGGCAAGGTGGAGCCTGGGCATGCTGGTGTGGGTTTGTTCCTGGGTGCAGCACGGGAGGCTGGGACACTGCCTGCATCTCCCAGAGCCACCCTGACCCCTGTGTGCCCACACAGGCATACACAGCAGCTGAGCAGGAGATGCAGCAGCAGATGAGCCTCGGGGAGTTGTGCCACCCTGTGCCCGTCTCCTTTGAGCCCATCAGGAGCTACTATAAAGGTCTTGTGGAAGCCATGCAGAGTACACTACAGACGACACTGGACATTCGCCTTAAGAAAAGTAAGTTGCCAGGTGACCAACTTTGTGTCCTTAACTCCCCTAGTGCCCTTTAGCTCCGAGGTGAATGCAAAGATCATCACCCTACATCCTGTCTCTCCCATGCTGAGGCCCTTGGTTGGGTGGTCAGGGGCTCCTGGGCCTGGTGCCCAACCCACCCTCACGACTTCACTTCCAACCCTTCCTGAGATGGAGACCTGCCCTTCTCCAGACACACTGCCCTGCTTCTGCCCCTCAGATCACTCCTGGGATCCTGCCATATCTCAGCCTTGCTCTGGGCTCCCAGCTGGAATGACCAACTCTTCCTCCTCCTCTTCCTCTGGCTGGGGCCCAGGTCCAGCACCCCTTCAAGGCAGGCTGGCACAGCTGTGCCCACCTGGAAAGCCCTTTCCGCCAGCCCAGCCCTGGCTCACTCCTCCCCTGGCCATCTCCCCTCTCCCTTCTCGCACCAGGGCCTGCACATCCTGCTGGAAAGTGCTCATGAAGTGGATACCCCTCCTTGCTCCTTCCTTGTAAGCACCTGAAGGGCAGGAACCAGCTTTGGGTCTACCTCTGAGCTCCCCACAGGGCCTAGCACAAAACATGTACTCAAAAATATCTATTCATTGATTCATTTATGTGCTCAATCATTCATTCATTCATTCACCTCTGCTATCATGATTCATTCAGAATATTTATCAAGCCCTTCTTATGTGCCAGGCATAGGAGGGCACAAAACAAAGCTCCTTCTCTTTTGGTGCTCATAGTCCTTGTAGGCGGAGACAGTGCACAAACATGTCTGGTGACAAGAACTGCTATAAAGAATAATAAAGCAGGGCGAAATGGAGGACAAGAAAGTGACAAGGAGGAGGAACCGTTTTTCTTTTTTTTTTTTTGAGATGGAGTCTTGGTCTGTTGCCCAGCCTGGAGTGCAGTGGCATGATCTCAGCTGACTGCAACCTCCGCCTCCCGGGTTCAAGAAATTCTCCTGCCTCAGTGTCCTGAGTAGCTGGGACAACAGGTGCCTACCACCATGCCAGACTAATTTTTGTATTTTTAGTAGAGACGGAGTTTCACCATGTTGGCCAGGTTAATCTTGAACTCCTGACCTTGTGATCTGCCTGCCTCTGCATCCCAAAGTGCTGGGATTACAGGTGTGAGCCACCACAGCTGGCAGAGGAGCTGTTTTATATAAGCAGTTGGGAAGGCCTCCGAGAAGGGGACATTCAAGGTGGCCCAAAGGAAGCGTTCGTTCTGCAGGTTCTGCTGGTCTGAAGGGCCAGAGAGCACAGTGGTCATAGGCACAGCCTCTGTATCCAGGTCTCCTGGGTTCCTACCCCAGGTCTACCACCTTGGAACCCTGCCGAACCCTGCCATGGACAGGGCACCTCCCTTTTCCATGCCTCTGTTTCTGTATCTGTAAAGTGGAGACCATAATGCAGCCCCCTCTCCCGGGCTGCTTTGAGAATTGAATGAGCTCTTACACACATAGCACTCAGGCATAATAAGCGCCATGTACGCCTTGGTGAGTACGATTGCTGCTGCTGCTGCTACAGCTGGGGGAGGTATTCTAGACAGAGGGAAAAGCAAGGGTGGAGGCCCTGAGGCACGATGGGAGTGAGCTGGCCACATAGAGGGAGCAGCAATGGGGACAACAGAAGTGGAAGTGGGGTCGCAGGAAAGAAATCTGAATCCCAGGATTTTGACCTGGGCAACTAACAGAAGGAAACTGTCATTTTCTGAAGTGAGAAAGAGCATTTAGGACTGGAGGGAATGAAGTGTTTGAACTTGTTAGATTTGAGAAGTTAGACTTCCCATGTGGTGGTATCGCCCAGGCAGTAGGACCTATGACTGTAGAGTTCTAGGGAGAGGGGCGAGGCTTTTGCCTTGATGAACGAACAACTTCAGCCAAATTAAAGATAAAGGAGTTTAAATGAACAATGAACGATTTGTGAATCGGGCAGCCTTCTCAGCCTCAGTACGTTCACAGACTCTAGTGCAGCCACGTGGTGGAAGAAGATTTAGGGACAGAAAAAGGAAAGTGGCATACAGAAAGCAGAAGTGAGGCACAGAAGCAGCTGGGTTGGTTCCAGCTCAGCATTTGCCTTATTTGAACACAGTTTGAACAGTTGGCTACATTTGATTGGCCAAAACTGGGTGATTTCCATATCCAGAGTAACTATTCTAGTAAGAAAAAAAAAAAAATTAAAAAAAAAAACCAGGTGATTGGCACAAGTGCAGGCTGCGGTCTGTTTACACCTCCACTTGTTATAGTTCACGATGCGCAGAAAAACCTTTAGGCCGAACTTCAAAGATGTAAGGAGGCGGCTTTAGGAAAACTAGATTTAACAGTGTGCGGACGGGCTTGATCTCTACAGGCCCCCGTGATGAGTGCTGGGAGTGATAGGGGCGGAAGGCAGGTCTGGGGAGGTGCTGAGTAAGCTCCAGCCCCAACAGCTGGGAAGGAGGCAACCTGGGCAAGAGGGGAATGGTGTGGGGGCTGTCCAGGCAGAGGGCACAGCAAGTGCCAAGGGCCCTGGTGCCCCTGCTGTGCCCACTTGCTGGGATGGCCTCCCCTCCTTCCTTATTTGTGAGCACTCAGACCTTCCTGACTCAGCTCTACTTCCTTGTTTTCCATCTTTACCGTGGAATTTGCGGATCTTCCCTGAGTCGTGGCCCATCCTTGAGTGGTGGGTTCAGTGGTTGTTCGCTCCTCAGCTCCTCCTCCTATTTAGGGCTCTCCCACACCAGTCTTGTCATCCTGGGGTTTTCCTGTCCCTGTGAATTTACATGAACCCCTCAATCTATGAGCTACTGCGACTCTCCAGTTGTGTGTTTTTAGCATGTCTTATTTGTCTGCTTGCGTGAGCTCCAGGTGCTCATTTCTCACAATTCCTTACAGACATGAACTGCCAGCTCTCAGGCCCTTCCAGCACCAAGCCAGGTACCTTGTTGAAAACCAGCCCATCACCAGAGCGATCCCTCTTCCTAAAATGTAAGACCCCGGAGCGGGGACAGGGTGGAGAGGGCGGAGACAGTGGGATGTTGGGTGGAGGAGGATCACGGAAATGGAGGTCCTTCTTTTTTTCTCATTAGAATTTGGTTTTTTAAAATTATTATTTTTAAGAATTAAAAAAAAACTTTTATTACTAAAGACAAGTAAAACAACACATGTTCACTGTAGAAAAATTAGAAAAGAAAAGAAAAAAAGTCTCATAATCTTCCCTCTTCTGTGAACTATTTGTCCTTTTAGCTTGCTTTAGCACATCTAATATGCATATAATGATATATTTAATATATCTTTTTATTTTACAAATGTGATGTCATACTATACATAAACTATTTTCTCATCTGTTTTCATTTGCTGATATATTATGAACATTTTTATTCTCTTAAAATATTGTATATGTAGGGCCAGTCCTGGTAGCTCACACCTGTGATCCCAGCACTTTGGGAGGCCGAGTCAGGCAGACAGCTTGAGCCCAGGAGTTTGAGACCAGCCTGGGCAACATGACAAAACTCCATCTCTACAAAAAATACAAAAATTAGTGGGCATGGTGGTATGCTCCTGTAGTTCCAGCTACTCAGGAGGCTGAGGTGGGAGGATCACTTGAGCCCTGGAGATGGGGGTTGCTGTGAGCTGTGTTCATGCTACTGTACTCTAGCCTGGGTGACAGAGTGAGACCTTGTCTCAATTGGAAAAAAACAACAACAGATAATGCATGCTTATCGTAGAAAGTCAGAAGTTACGAAAGTGTAAAATCCATGGTCCCTCCCAAGGGATACTATTAATATTTTAATATATATTCTTTCAGATATGTGTGCATATTTTTAAAGGGATATTATATTCTTTGTAATTCTTTTCATTAACAGTATAGCTTGAACAATATTTTAATTTCCCACCGAACACTGATGTGACAATTTTCTATATCAGTAAATATATAACTTTTTTTGAGGCAGGGTCTCACTCTGTTGTCCAGGCTGGAGTGCAGTGACACAACTATGGCTTACTGCAGCCTCGACCTCCTGGGCTCAAGTGACCCTTCCACCTCAGCCTCCCACATTGCTAGGAACATAGATGTTTGCCACCAAGCCTGGCTAACTTTGAAAGTTTTTGTAGAGATGGAGGTCTCCCATGTTGCCCAGGCTGGTCTCGAACTCCTGGATTCAAGTGATCCTCCCACCTCAGCCTCCCAAATTTTGGGATTACAGGCATGAGCCACTGTGCCCACCAATATTGTGTGTGTGTGTGTCTTGCTCTGGATTGCAGTGGTGGAGTGCAGTGGTGCAGTGCTCACTGCAGCCTCGACCTCTTGGTCTCAAGTGATTTTCCCACCCCAACCTCCACATAGCTGGGACTATTGGCATGGCCACCACGCTTAGCTAACTTTTAATTTTTATTATTTTTAGAGGTTGCATGGTATTGCATTGAATGGATGTGTCATATTTAACCAATCTCATAATGTTGGATGTTTACCTTTTCATTTCTATAAACAATGCTGTAATAAGCATCCATTCTTGTACACATTTGTTGAATTGAATGAGTGAATGAACACACCATACCTCATTTTCAGATTATTTTTTAGGAGTAATTACTCAAAGTTTAATTACTGGGTATCAATTTAAAGAAGACTCAACCTAAAGTAGGCTCAGTATTCAGTTAACAGAGTTTATTCCAGTGCAAAGTAACCATAAGGGGACATAGGCAAACCAAAGAATGGTGGTCAGTGCTCCTGGTGTTGGGAAGCGGGCAGTGAATATCAAAATGGAGGCACTGAATAGAATTACATTTTCCATTCAAAGGCTAACCTACTGATATAAAGGCTGGGCATGGTGGCTGACGCCTGTAATCCCAACACTTTGGGAGGCCAAGGCAGTCAGATCACTTGACTGATGTCAGGAGTTCAAGACCAGCCTGGCCAACATGGTGAAACCCTGCATCTACTAAAAATACAAAAATTAGCCTGGCATGGTGGCAGGCGCCTGTAGTCCCAGCTACTCAGGAGGCTGACGCAGGAGAATCACTTGAACCTGGGAGGTGGAGGTTGCAGTGAACCGAGGTCGTGACACTGCACTCCAGCCTGGGTGACAGAGTGAGACTCCGTTGCAAAAAAAAAAAAAAAAAGAAAGAAATACTGATTTAAGATTGGATTGGCTACTATCGATTACACCTAAGGAGTAAACATCCTAGTGAAAATAGTTAACAATCTAAAGAGTCTATCTCCAGTCATTTAGTATAGGTTTATATGAAGAATAGGGAATCTGGTTAATGTATAACATCTCAACACAAAAGTTAGGAGGTAATGGTCATGCACCAGAGAAGAAAAATGCCACATTAAGTGACTCAGTTTCCAGGGCTTAACTTTTTCCACTTGGCATAATAAATTTGGAAAGTCTTGAAATTTTATTTTCTTTTTACACTGGACATGAAATTACTTTTTTTTTTTTGAGATGGAGTCTGGCTGTGTCACCCAGGCTGGAGCACAATGGTGCAATCTCGGCTCATTGCAACCTCCACCTCCTGGGTTCGAGTGATTCTCCTGCCTCAGCCTCCCAAGTAGCTGAGATTACAGGCACCCAGCACCACACCCAGCTAATTTTTTGTGTGTGTTTTTAGTAGAGACAGGATTTCACCATGTTGGCCAGGCTGGTCTTGAACTCCTGACCTCAGGTGATACACCTGCCTTGGCCTCCCAAAGTGCTGGGATTACAGGTATGAGCCACCGGGCCTGGCATGCATTTTTAAAGTAAACTTTAGTTGAAATATAAAATGCATTAGGAAAAGTACACAAGGCCGGACGCAGTGACTCATGCCTATAATCCTAGCACTTTGGGAGGCCAAGGCAGGCAGATTGCCTGAGCTTAGGAGTTCCAGACCAGCTTTGGCAACACTGTGAAACCGTGTCTCTACTGAGAAATACAAAAAAATAGCAGGGTGTGGCAGCATGTCCTGTAGTCCCAGCTACTTGGGAGGCTGAGGCAGGAGAATTGCTTGAACCAGGGAGGCCAAGGTTGCAGTGGGCCGAGATTGCGCCATGGCCCTCTAGCCTGGGTGACAGAGTGAGACTCAGTCTCAAAAAAAAAAAAAAGCACAAATCAAAAGTCTGCAGCTCAATGATTTTTTTAAAAAAGAAATATATTTTGTAATGACCTTCAGATCAAGAAATGGAAATTTTCACTCCCCAGAAGTCTTCCTTATGTGCTCTCTTGTTTACTATCCCCAAAGGGAATCCACTTTCCAGACTTCCAGGACTACAGGTTAGTTTTACCTGTTTTTGAACTTTTAGTAGGTCATTCAGATTGTACCCTTCTGTTTTGCTTCTTTTGCTCAACATATTATTTATGAGATTTATCCATTTTGTATACTGACATATTGAGTGGTGGTTTTTTTTTTTTTTTTTTTTTTTTTTTTTTGGAGACAGAGTCTTGCTCTGTTGCTGGGCTGGAGTGCAGTGGCACAATCTTGGCTCACTGCAACCTCCACCTCCCATGTTCAAGCATTCTCCTGCCTCAGCCTCCTAAGTAGCTGGGGCTACAGGCGTGTGCCACCACGCCCAGCTAATTTTTGTATTTTTAGTAGAGACAGGGTTTCACCATATTGGCCAGGATGGTCTCGATCTCTTGACCTTGTGATCCGCCTCCCAAATTGCTGGGATTACAGGTGTGAGCCACCGCGCCTGGCCTGAGTGGTTGTTGAAAATTCACTTAGCACTTCTAAGCTATCCACAGATTTTTTGGGATTTTCTGTAAATCAGCATGTCACCTGTGAATAATAATCTTTCATTTCCCCAATCCTTATTCTTGCCTTTCACTTCTTTTTCATGCCTTGAATTACTGTCTACTACATCTAAACAGTGTTGAATAGAAGTGGTTATAATGAGCAGCATTTTCTCCCACCTCGGATAAATATCCGACAGAAATGCATACTATATGTGAATCAAAAGCACAAGAATGTTATGTGACTGAAACGCAGGTTCAATCGCTCAACGCTTTGCAGAGTCCAGATAACAAGAGCGAGGTCTGGCATAAAGAAAGTGGTCTTAGGCTGGGCATGGTGGCTCACACCTGTAATCCAAGCACTTTGGAGGCCAAGGCGGTCGGATCATCTGAGGTCGGGAGTTCAAGACCAGCCTGACAAACATGGTGAAACCCCGTCTTTAAAAAAATTAAATAATTTTTTTTTTAAAAAGTGGTCTTTTTCCAAAGCTTAGCTTAGGGGAAGAGGTATAGGCTCCTCCTGCCCTAAGGGTACTACCTCACTTTTGGGGCAGAAAACAGGCTTCTAAATGGTGACTTTGTATAAAGGGCATGCAAGGGAGGAGCAAGCAGATGGGGGTCTATTTGACTCGTTTTGGTGCCTCATCTACCAGGTGGGTGAGCTGGTGCCATTGATGGCAGAACTAGGTTGTAATGTGGCCATTGTGTTGAGATATTCTCCAGGTGTAAGAGTTCTGACGCAGGCATACTTAAGCTGGTAAACTGACTGTTGTCTCTTTTCTCCTGGTGGGAGAAAGTTCTGGTTCCTTCTAAGTAGGCACTTAGATAAACTTGCCCTGTAGGGGATTATCTGGTGAAGGGAAGGGAATGGTTATAATTGCATTTCTAAAGAGCTAAGTAGGGGCAGGCATGGGGGCTCACACCTGTAATCCCAGCTCTTTGGAAGCCGAGGAGGGTGGATCACCTGAGGTCAGCAGTTTGAGACCAGCCTGGCCAACATGGTGAACCGCCCTGCCCCCCGGGTCTACTAAAAATACAAAAAATAGCTTGGCATGGTGGTTAACACCTGTAATCCCAGCTACTTGGGAGGTTGAGGCAGGAGAATCGTTTGAACCTGGGAGGTGGAAGTTGCAGTGAGCCAAGATCATGCCATTGCACTCCAGCCTGGACAACATGAGCAAAACTCTGTCTCAAAAAAAAGATATGTAATTGTATTGGTGGTTTCAAAAGCTTTTTAAACAGACTATTCCAAAAAAAAAAAAAAAGAGGACTAAGTTATGTGTGTGTCCAAACATCAAAATCATAGAATCTCCACTAAAATGCTCTTGTGAAAGACTATTATTTGATGTGGCAAAATGCTCAATTTTTAAAAAAAGCAGATTAGCTAACGGCATCTATGGTGTGACACCAATCTTAAAGCTATAAAGAACCGGGGGGCGGGGGGGGGGGGGAAGATAGGAAGTAACACACCCTAGTGTGTTACCTTCTGGGCAGTGATGGGATTATTTTTAACATTTGTATTAGTTGGCAACAAATTTCACGGCACAAAATTCAGACAGTATAAAGGGTGTGCAGTAGAGTGATTACTGCTTCCCCAGCCCACGATCCAGGGACAATCGAGGTTAAAAGAGGTCTTTCACTCCCTCCTTGGGCCATTTTCGAGCTTCGCATTTTGTGCTTTGCACGTGCGTGGGTGGGTTCCCGGGGACGGGGCGCCGCGCTGGCCCTGCCCATCAGGCGCGTCCTGTGTTCCGCCCCCTGCAGACGCGCGCACGCCCACGCTGGATCCGGACACGATGCACGCGCGCCTTCGCCTGTCTGCAGACCGCCTGACTGTGCGCTGTGGCCTTCTGGGCAGCCTGGGGCCCGTGCCCGCACTGCGGTTCGACGCACTCTGGCAGGTGCTGTCTCGTGACTGCTTCGCCGCTGGCCGCCACTACTGGGAAGTGGACGTGCAGGAGGCTGGCGCCGGCTGGTGGGTGGGCGCGGCCTACGCCTCCCTGCGGCGCCGCGGGGCCTCAGCCGCCGCTCGCCTGGGCTGCAACCGCCAGTCCTGGTGCCTCAAGCGCTACGACCTTGAGTACTGGGCCTTCCACGACGGCCAGCGCAGCCGCCTGCGGCCCCGCGACGATCTCGACCGGCTCGGCGTCTTCCTGGACTACGAGGCCGGCGTCCTCGCCTTCTACGACGTGACGGGTGGCATGAGCCACCTGCACACCTTTCGCGCTACCTTCCAGGAGCCGCTCTACCCGGCCCTGCGTCTCTGGGAGGGGGCCATCAACATCCCGCGGCTGCCCTAGGGGCCAGGACCAGCATGACAGTCTCCAGGTCTGTACCTAGATCAGCGTGGCTGGTCCCCTTACTGCCTACTTCTCAGGGCCCTCTCCCTGCCCCAACCCTCCCCAACCAATCACACCCACAGTGCTTTGAAGGGTTCCTCTCCTAGGCTAGTTTGAAAAATGCCCTAAACAAGTCCGCTGCTGCCCTCTCATCAGACTTCTGCACCCCCACCCCTACCCCCACCACCACTTACTGTACTTTAGTCCACTTCCTTCAAAGTGACATACCCACAGGTAAGCCCTCAGCATCCAGAACACATCATCCACCACGTGGGAACTTTCTCCCTCGTACAGCACAGGAACCTGGCACATAGTAGGCACACAGTAAATATCTGTGAATGAATGAGTCATCCAGCACTGACTCTTCTGTCCCTTGAGGTCTCTTGGATCTACCGCTTCCTCCCCTATTTCATCTTGTCCACATCACACCTTCCTCCAGAACAACTGTGAGCTGCTTAGCAGTTCCTGGTCTGAACCCTCTCCCAGTCCTCATCTTCCACCCTAAAACCAGGGTGCTCTTCCTAAAATTTCACTTAACTTGTAAGAACTATGAAGAGGCTTCCAGGAGTTTCCATGGAAAAACAAATTCAAGTGCCTCACCTTAGCATTTAAGGCCTGTCTAGTCTGCTCAAAATTACTTATCCTCACCTAGCTCCTACTGCTCTTCTTAGAGGCTCTCCAGTCAGAAATGTGTCACATAGCTTCACCTCCACACCTCTCTACTGCCAGCACATTCATGCAGGAAAAGTCCGCCAGGCTTATCTGCGCCAGGAAGTCTCCCCAAACCACAAGAATCTCACTAGCAGAGCCACCTGGTACCTATCTTTTCAACTAGATTGGAAGCTTTGGAAGGTTAGCTTTGTTGTATACTCTCTCCACTCTGAAAAGTTCAGAAAGCCCCCTTCCCTCCCAAGCAGTGAATAATAACGAGCAGGTGCCTATCACTGAGTCACAGAACCGCTGAGCTGGGAGGACCTCGCAGGTCACCCAGCCAGTTCTCATTGTAGGTTTGGGGAGTCTGAGGCCCTGAAAGAAAGCAGAACTGCATAAAGTTACCCCGTGGTGCTGTAGGGGGGCCAGGCCTGCGTGCCATTCACCCACCCCCAGGCAAGCATCTGACCTGTCCCCTGGCCCAGCTTTCAACCTGGGAGATTTTACTTCTTCTCAGGAGATGCTGGAAAGGAATCAGCAGGTGACCGTTGCTAAGCAACCAAAGGGGGTGGTGTTTCCCAATTGTCTTGGGACAGAAAGGGGAAGAGCGCCCTTAGATCCAGGTGTTGCCAAGGAAACCCAGAGAGCCCAGCTGTCTGGAATGTAGTGACAGAAATAGAGAACAGTAGGCCCTCACATGGAAGCCTGCTCCTCTAGCAGGGAGGGGGAGGCCTCTTCCCAGGGCCTGTGTCTCCCTTCTGAAGGTTCTGCATCCTGTTTTGTCAATTCCCTAGATGGTTTTGAAGTTAACATTCTGTTAAAGCATCTTCGTAGGTGCTTGGTAGGAAGGCAAAGCCGAATCCTTGTAGTTTAAACAGACTCTCAGTGCATTAATTAGTTTCAACCATATAAAATGGACAATTTTCAATGGTTTTTTATTTTATTTATTTATTTTTTTAAAGATGGGGTTTCACCATGATGGCCAAGCTGGTCTTCAACTCCTGACCTCAGGTGATCCACCCACCTCGGCCTCCCAAAGTGCTAGGATTACAGGCGTGAGCCACCGTGCCCATCCGGTTTTTGAGTTTAAAATGGCACTTGGATATGGGGCAGTGTAGCAGAATAATACCAGACAGACAAAACCTCGTAAATGCCTTGACTTCTAACCAAAGACTTTAACACTGGTTGGACAGTCTTAAGCACTATGCTGCAGGAATAATGAGAAAAGGGGAAATTAATCCTAGAATGGCCAAAACTGAACTGTGACAGGCAGAGGACATTCCTGACAGAGGGAAAATGAATCCACTTGACCCCCACATCTCTGTTCATCCCTGATGACCAAGACCACTTCCCAGACCCACAGCTGCAGGGGCCAAGTAATAACAGCTCTTACTAGTTTGTAAGGCACTCTTCTAACGCTTTACAACGAAACTCATGTGATCCTTTCATTATCCCTAGGGAGTAGAGTTATCCCAATTCTACACATGGCAAAATGGAGACCCAGAGTCACTTGCCCAAGGGTCACACAGCTAGTGGTGGAGCTGGGGTCTGGGTCCAGGCTGTGAGTTCCAGGTTTGAGCTCATGGCCACCACAAGGCCCTACTGCTCAGGGTGAATGCAGCTGGTCTCTGGCCATTGCCTGGTGCTCTGGACCCTGTCATGGAGCTACTGCCCATGAGGCTTTCCTTTGGCCTGGTTAGTCTGCAAGATTTGAGTCTACCTTTGGATTGCCTTCCCTAGGGTCTGAGATGAGGCCTTATGCCCAGAGGGGAACTTAAGTTTGGGATTCATGTAGCACAGACAGAGCTAGGCTATAAAGGTCACAAACTGGCCATATCAAGGCCCATGCTAGCCAGAAAGCTGCAGTTTTAGTCCCTTATCAACTGTGTGACCAGGACTAGTCACATTTTACTTCTCTGTCATCTCTAAAATAGGGATAATGGCACTGACTACCAGTGTTGTGAGGCTCAAAGGAGCCAAAGATTATTAGCTTGCCTTAAAAACTATAGTGCTAGATCATTTCTTTAATTTTTTTTTTTTTTTTTTAAAAGATGGGATTTCACCATGATGGCCAGGCTGGTTTTGAACTCCTGACCTCAGGTGATCCACCCACCTCGGCCTCCCAAAGTGCTAGAATTACAGGCGTGAGCTACCACGCCTGGCCAGCGCTGTATCATTTTTATCAGCATTCCCAAGGGAACTATGCTGACAGAGTGCCAAGACTACTGGTATTCCCAGCTGCCATGTGGCAGTAGCAGGAGTGACTAGAATATTCTCAGCACAGGAATGAGGCTTCCTTGGTTTCCATGTCTTTCAGAGTACTCATCACTTACCTTATTCTCTTTGAGACTTGAATTTGCAGACATTTCTTTATTGATATGTCAAATTGCTTGCAGCTATCTTTAAATGACAGCAATTCTCTAATATTTGGTTTAATAAAATGTGAATAATGTCCCTTTTAACTATGGTCTTTATTAGTTCATGTTGCTTCAGTCCCTGGCACTCAGACCTGGACAGGCCCTCACTCATATCCTGTTCCTTCCACAGCCTCCTGGTGATAGTCAGCTGCTCCCTGATTAACTATCTCTAGGGATGGGGCATTGCCTGCTTCTGACAATAACTCACTAAAGTTCTCACTAATGTGTAAACAAACCCTGACTCCCACCTGTTCCCATCCAAGACAGTATTTTAGCTCACTGCAACCCTCAAGCGATCCTCCTGCCCCAGCCTCCTAAGTAGTTGGGACTACAGGCCCATTCCAGCATGCCTGGCTCACATATCACCTTCTAACATGTGACTGACTCACTATACTGTGGATTTTTGTGCATCTGCCCCCATCTCAATGGAAGTTCCCTGAGGAAGGAATTGGGGCTATTAGTGGCCATATCCTCTGTGCCTAAAGCAGTGCCTGGCACACAGAAGGCCCTCAATATTTGTTCAGAGAAGGAACACATGCCATTTCCCTCTGCTCAGAGAGGAGTGCCTTCAGCATTTTTCTGCCTACAAGATCCTGTGACCAATCCTTTCTCTAATGTGGAGTGACTGCTGTATGATGCTAACTAAACACAGATGCCAAGGGTGGGAAAGGGATAAAGGCAATGGAGAAGTAAAGGGCTGTAAGCAATTGGAATGAAGGCTTACTACAGGAGAGGACCTGTGCAGCCAGCCAGCAACTGGAGGATATGGACTGCTTTGGAGCCACCTCCCCTTCTGGGCTGGCCAACTTGAAGTAGAGACTGCTTCACTGGATCTTTTTCTCTCTCCAGTGGGCTGACACAGGGCCTAGCCCAGAAATGTTTGCTGTCTAAGGAGCGGGTGGAGGTGGATGATGGCCAGGTCCCTGGAGACCACCATTCCTGCCCCCGCCTCACTCAGACGCACCCGACAGTACCAGCAAGGGAACTGAGAATGCAGAGAATGGCACTTTATTTTAAGACTTGATTTTTTTGCCATGATTATCTACCAGTTCTTCCATGATGGTGTCATCTTCTTCAATAGTGACCAGGGCCTTCTTGCCCACTAGATTAAAGATGTCTTCAGGAGGATAGCCTTTGGGCTCACCTACTTTCACGGTGAGCATGTCCATTGTTAGAATGGTGCCTTCCGGAATTTTCACTTTGGCCACCACAGACTTGCCCAGCTGTGGACAAAATGAACATTCAGTGCCAGCTTCACAGAACTAATTAGTGTATACTATGTACACTCTAGGTCCCTGATCAGTACTAAGACAGTACCTTGGGAGCAGGGACTCTTGTCAACCCCTACACTGCTCAGAATATCTCATACATTCAGAGACTCAGAGGAGGGGCCTTTACAATAAAGTGCAAAGGAAACAGCTCAGGCTGTGTAGGCAGAGCCAGATTCAAATCCCAGTCGGCAGGGTATAGGCCATGTTTTGGTTTCTGTCAAACAAACTATCCTGTCAGATGGCGGTAAGGATTGGTGATAGTACAGAACATACCTGGAACACAGAATGCTCTCACTACATGCAAACTGATTCCTTTGGTCACCATGCCGCTCAATCTCATGGCAAGAAAAGGAGCCCCTGAGGAAGGGGTAGATAGGAAGGGGCCCCGAGGAAGCAGATTGGACAGGCAGGTGAGGGAATGAAGGGTACCTGAAGCTCACGACCAATGTTTGTCTTCTCCATAAATGCCTTCAAATAAATTATGCTCTATTACTCTACATCCTCCACATAAAAGCGTAAGGAATCAATTCTGCTTGGAATGTAGTGCCAGGAAACAATGTCAAGCGATAATCTTGCATCCTGTTAGGTTTCACTGTGTGCTCAGGGAGCCAAATTAAGTGCTTGGCTGTTATAAATCTTACTCTGGTTTCTGGCCCAATTCTCTCGTTTCCTCTATAAAGAAATTTTCTTTTTTACTATTAATTTCCTGGTACATATGCATCTTTGATTTGGGGAAGCAGGGAGGCCCCACTAGAATAAAAGATGAGCACAGTCCCAGGCATGCCTGGTGTTGGTCTTTGCCTTGACCCTGACAGCTGCAGAGGTTAGGTGTGTGTGCGCATACCTGCAGCCCCCAGATGCCTGCCTGACTCTATGACTCAGAGGCAAGAAGGTCCAGGCCATGGCTTTCAGGAAGCCCTGATAGTCAGCATGCCAGGCAGTGCTTCTAGGCCCACCATCCCTCGTCTGAAGGTCAGTGCTGCACAAGGAATAGCTGCATCATCACCCACCCACCCCTGCAACGACCCACTGCCCCTCTAGCCAGTGCCACCCTGGCTTAGGAAATGCCATAGGCTCTTCTGGTACCTCAGGGGACACCTCACCTAAATGTTTCTCAGCGCTTACCTGCTCCAAGGGAGCCCAGACTTGACATATTCCAGGGCCTCACCCCCATTACATATTCTGGAGTCTAGAAGTACTGGGCCATGGGCTTCAGATAATTAGTGGAAGACTCTAACGTGATCCTAGCTGGCGAGAGAAACCGCTAAAGTTTCCTTTAGATAACAAATTTCTCCTGCTGCTGCTACCAGCAGGAGGGACATGCATTACTGAAGAGGAGCCTGAAGAAGCTGACAGGGGTAGGGGCACATTCCTTCATCATTTCATCAGCCTCGCTCAGGGAGGGCTGGTCCTGACCATCCCTCCCAGGTCAGCCTATCCTGTTTCTGCTCACAGCAGCAGAGATGAGTGGAGTCAGGCAGGACGCACCTTCTCATTGCAGGCCATTTCACAGGGCAGCAGCTGCTTGGTTGGGGAGCCTAGGGCACGCTCCACAAGGCGCACTGACCGTACTAGCTCGGCCAGTTCTCCAGGCTCCAGCGAGGCTGAATGGTCACTCCCCTTCCAAGTCTTGTCCAAAGTTATGTGACGCTCTAACACCTTGGCCCCCAAAGCCACTGCGGCCACAGATATCGCTATGCCTGTTTCATGCCCAGAATACCCTATGGGAATGTCAGGAAAGAGCTTCTGATATTCCTTTAAAATAGAAAAAGAAAAATAAGGTTAAATATCATGCTGCTTCATGCATATTCTCCAGGGTCAAGCACATCTGATTGAGCCCCAGTTTAGCCACTCACTAGCTGTGCAACCAGGGGCAAGATACTAAGGCTCTCTGAGCCTCTCTTTCCTAGAGATGATAATAGCGCCTGCAGTGTTGCTGTCAACGTAGGAAAAGCACTCAGCACACTGTAAATGCCCTAAAAACAATGGTTACTGTTCTTAGAAAGAAGGCATTGTAAGAATGTTTCACATTGCACAATACACCAAGAAGAACAACAGAACTATAAATGAATAACCTCATTCAAAAAGCGTCTGTCACATTTAATTTGCCTGAGCTGCTGAAAGCAAATGTGCTATATGCACAAATATCACCATCAATAATATACACAGCTCAATCTCAAAACAGTCCTTTGGTGGAAATGATAATCTGCTATCTGTAATTCACTGAATGCAACAAAAGACACTCTAAGACAGATGAGTCCCCTTGGTGAGGGTGACCAGAAAGCTGAGTACAGGAGAAAGACTCAGGTGGGGTGTATTATTATTTTTTTTGTCATTTCTTTTTGAAACAGGGTCTCACTCTGTCGCCAAGGCTGGAGTGCAGTGGCATGATCACGGCTCACTACAACCTCCATCTCCTGGGTTCAAGTGATTCTCCTACCTCAGCCTTCCAAGTAGCTGGGACTACAGGTGTGCACCACCATGCCCAGCTAATTATTGTATTTTTAGTAGAGACGGGGTTTCATCACATTGGCCAAGCTGGTCCTGAACTCCTGGCCTTAGGCAAAACACCTGCCTCAGCTTCCCAAAGTGCTGGGACTACAGGCATGAGCCACCGCACCTGGCCTTAGGTGGGGTTTAATGAAGGATTAGGAGGGTTAGGCAACAAAAACCTTGAAAATCAGGCTTAAGGATGTGGGATAGAGTATGGATTGCTAAGTTTGGAAATCCAAACCACTGTGTCATGCATGAGCTAGGCCCAAGACTGGGTAGGCTGGCAAAATACCGCAACGCGCGTGGTGTCAAGAGAGAGCACAAGAGCAGCTTGAGTGGGGACAGAAAGGAAAGGGTGGCTACGATATGCTGAAAAGGAAAATATCTGGAGTCACGTGTACTAAACTGTTTATTATCAAAATCTCTGGGTTGGGAGTGCAGGGGATGTTTACTTTCGACATTGTGTGTTTCAGAGTTAATAATAAGTGATATTTAATTTTAAAAAATAACCATTTAGATAAGCTATAAGCGAAGCAAAAACAGGTTTGGGAGGGACAAAGTTTAGGTGAGAAGAGACCAATGTCAGTTTTCAAAAAGGCTAACTTTTGAAAGTTAAAGACCGTATAGAAATATGTAAGAAAGCTTATATTGGCCAGGCGCGGTGGCTCAAGCCTGTAATCCCAGCACTTTGGGAAGCCGAGGTGGGTGGATCACGAGGGTCAAGAGATTGAGACCATCCTGGTCAACATGGTGAAACCCCGTCTCTACTAAAAATACAAAAAAATTAGCTGGGCATGGTGGCGCGTGCCTGTAATCCCAGCTACTCAGGAGGCTGAGGCAGGAGAATTGCCTGAACCCAGGAGGCGGAGGTTGCGGTGAGCTGAGATCGCGCCATTGCACTCCAGCCTGGCTAACGAGCGAAACTCCGTCTCAAAAAAAAAAAAAAAAAGCTTATAGTAGGGGAAAAAACAATGTCAAATACTGTACTGAAAGGAAAATATAAAAGGAAAACAACTGCAATATCAGTAATGCAGCATGTTGACAGAGAAAAAAAAACTGCATATCAGAATTATGTGTGGATAGATTTCCATTAATGTTACTATAATGGTTTTAATGATAATTACATATATATTTTTGAACAAAGTTAAATTTCCAGTGCTACAGGAAGAACTGATAGAGATGGTGTGAGATAATAAGAGACAAAGAACTAGGAGAACATGCCCAGGTTGTAGTTCCAGCTTTGCCACAAGCTGCTGTGGGATCTCAGGCTTCCCCACTTGGGACTGGACTTCACCATCTGTGAAATGACTGAGTAGGCAAAATCCTAGGAGAGAGTAATCTCCCTTAGGGCTGTCACTGTCAGAATTAGAAAATAAGAGCTAGCAAATGACAAAGCAGAAAAAGCCAGAAGTTTCTAGAAGGCCTCCTATAACTCAGTATGAAAAAAGACGGATATTTATCTGTACACTAGTGTTCGTAGCACCATCACTCACAATAGTCAAAAGGTAAAATCATCCCAAATGTCTGTTGACGAGTAGTTTTTGTTTGTTTCGTTTTGTTTTTTTCTGAGATAGGGTCTCACCCTGTCACCCAGGCTGGAGTGCAGTGGCATGATCTTGACTCACTACAACCTCTGCCTCCTGAATTCAAGTGATTCTCCTGCCTCAGCCTCCCGAATAGCTGAGACCACAGGTGTGTACCACCATGCCTGGTTAATTTTTCTGTTTTTTAGTAGAGAAGGGATTTCACCATGTTGGCCTGGCTGGTTTCGAACTCCTGACCTTAGGTGATCCACCCACCCCAACCTCCCAAAGTGGTAGGATTACAGGCATGAGCCTCTGTGCCTGGCCTTGGGTAGAGTTTTTTAAATGTGGTATATATGCATGATGGAATACTACTCAGCCTTAAAAAGGAAGAAAATTCTGACACGTTACAACCATGGATGATCCTTGAGGACATCATGCTAAGTGAAAAAAGCTAATCACAGATAAATACTGTATGATTCCACTTTGCCTGGAGTAGTCAAATTCATAGAGACAGAAAGTAGAATGGTGGTTGCCAAGAGCCAGAGAGTTAGGGTTTATTGGGTGTGAAGTTTCAGTTTGAGAGCATGAAAAAGTTCTGGAGATGGATGGTGGTGATGGTAGCACACAGTATGAATGTACTGAATACCACTGACCTGCACATCTGAAAATGTTTCCTCTCTCAGTGTATTGTCTGCTTTTTTTTTCCTTTGTGGTAAACACAAAGCATAAGATTGGCCATCATAACCATTTGCTGATGTGTATGTATTTAAAGGCAAAGATGATGACTCGACTTTAAATTTTATAATTGGAGTTTATGTGCAGTTTTGGTTTATGAATTATACTTTATTGAGGCTGGAAGGAAATAGTAACAGAAAGTTTTTGAGTTTTATAATTTGATAGCAAACTGAGATTTTATTCTTATAGCTTATGATCCAGTGATTCCTTACCAATGTCCTGAGTCTTGTTGATGAATCCTAGAGAAGGATGTTGAAGCGCCCTAAATAGGTAAGCTCAAGCAGTGACCAATTAAGATTGGTTTTAAGAAAGTTTTTCTTTCTTTCGTTTTTTGAGAGAGTCTCAGTCTGTTGCTCAGGCTGGAGTGCAGTGGCACGATCTCAGCTCACTGCAACCTCCGCCTTCTGGGTTCAAGCGATTCTCCTGCCTCAGCCTCCTAAGTAGCTCAGCCTCCCAAGTAGCTGGGACTTCAGGCATGTGCCATGATTCCTGGCTAATATTTGTATTTTTTAGTAGACACAGGGCTTCACCATATTGGGCAGGCTGGTCTCAAACTCCTGACCTCGTGATTCACCCGTCTTGGCCTCCCAAAGTGCTAGCATTACAGGCATGAGCCACCGCACCCGGCCGAGAAAATTTCACTTATTGTCACCCTCTTTTGAATGTATGTGCTTCCTCAACTGCTTAGTTCTAATTTGATTTGATAACAGCAAGACTGTCAGAGGATGTTCAAATTATAAAGTATGCCATGGTTTATTAGAATTGTTTATAAAAATGACTACGTCTTCCACATAGTAAACAGCCCAAGAAGGGACCCCCCTTCCCTCCTGCTCACCGGGATGACCCGCAGGTTGACATCCTCAGGCTGGAGTGGGTACGCGCTGGTACACTGCAAGAAGCAGAAGTTGGGGTTGAGGGGCTTCACGATCTGATAGACTTGCTTCATGGTGTCCATCGACTGCATCCCGCTGGAGATCACCATTGGGCGACCTGAGTAACCCAGTACCAACACCATCAGCACTGTCTCTTTAGAGGTTCTGATTCTCCCCAACACATCCCAACTGCTGGTCTCATCATTCAGCTGAACTCCACAAACATCTCTTAAAACACTGTGCCAGCCACTGTGGGGGAACAGAGAGGAGCTTGTTGGGTTCCTGCCCTCGGCCACAGGTAAGGTGGACTCCCGTCTGCCCCTCAATAGTGTTCTAGAGCCAAATGAATTGAAGAGGCAGAGGAATTTCACACTGCCAAGAGGAAAATGAACATCTCATCTATTAGTAGGTTGTACACCATGGTAGTATAGCAGAATGTGTCCTGATCTGAGTATGAATGTGAGGTGCGGAGCTGCCACTTCTAGCTGTGCCTGGGCAGAGCACTGTCCTCTGAGTCTCAGAGGCCTCCCCTTGAAATAAGTATCAAGCATCATCATCATGACCTGGTTTAGTCCTAGGGGTATTATGAGAATGAAATGAAATTGTTCATATGTTGTAAAACCACTTTGCATGACCATAGCCCACTGTGCTCTCAAACTCCAGCAATCCTCTTACCTCAGCCTCCCGAGTAGCTGGGACCCACAGGTATGTACCACCACACCAAGCTTGGTTTTATATACACTGTCATAGCCTTATTTTCTTATAAATTTTAATTAAAAATCTTTCTAGGAGAGGCACAGTGGCTCACAGCTGTAATCCCAAAACTTTGGAGGTCAGAAGAGGATCACCTGAATCTAGGAATTCAAGACCAACCTGGGCAACAGAGAGACCTTGTCGCTATTAAAAAATTTTTTTTCGTGGGAGGGATCCAAGATGGCCCATTAGGAGCAGCTCTGGATAGCAGCTTCCAGCAAGAGTACGAAGGGTGAGGGGATGCCGCATTCCAGATGGATTTTTCTTTCTTTTTTGAGACGGAGTTTCGCTCTTGTTACACAGACTGGCGTGCAATGGCACGATCTCAGCTCACCACAACCTCCGCCTCCTGGGTTCAAGCGATTCTCCTGCTTCAGCTTCCCAAGTAGCTGGGACTACAAGCACACACCACCATGCCCAGCTAATTTTTGTATTTTTAGTAGAGATGGGGTTTCACCATGTTGACCAGGATGGTTTTGATCTCTTGACCTCGTGATCCACCTGCCTCAGCCTCCCAAAGTGCTGGGATTATAGGTGTGAGCCACCACGCCCAGCCCCAGATGGATTTTTATTGCCCACAGACCAGTAGATTCCTGGGCGGAGGAACACCTCAGGTCGTCAGCGCAGCTGTTTTGCCGTCACGGCCGGTCTCCGCACAATACTCACATGGGTCTGGGCACCATTTTAGCTGAAGACCGGAGCACCTGGGAGACAGTCACCTGTTCAACTGATAAAAAGGGGACTGAAACAGGGAGCCAGGCCAGGAGATTCCCAGGCAAAAAAGCGCCATGAATCTTCAGCGCGGCTGTTTCAGCTGGCACAGTGGGTCACTGCACAGGAAATCACACAGATCTGGGTGCCTTTTCAACAGGTGACTGGGAAGGACTGAGAGAGTTGCCCGTTCAACTGAAAAAAAAGGAGGGACTGAAACAGGATGCCAGGCCAGGAGATTCCCTGGTGAAAAAGTGCCACGAGCCCCCAGTGTGGCTGTTTCAGCCGGCACAGCAGGTCTCTGCACAAAATCTCACACAAATCCGGGTACCTTTTCATCTGGCAACTGGAACACCTGAGAGACAGTCACCCGTTCAACTGAAAAAAAAAGGGGAGGACTGAAATAGGGAGCCAGGCCAGGAGACTCCCCGGCGAAAAAGTGCCATGAGTCTCCAGCAGCTGTTTCAGCCGGTGCAGCGGGTCTCCACATAAGAAATCACACAAATCCAGGTGCCATTTCAACTGGTGACTGGAACGCCTGGGAGATAGTCACCCGTTCAACTTCATCATCAACAAACTGGATGTCCACTCAGAGACCCCATCTGAAAGTCACCAACTACAAAGACCACAGGTAAATAAATCCATGAAGATGGGAAGAAACCAGTGCAAAAAGGATGAAAACACCCAAAACCAGAACGTCTCTCCTCCTACAAGGGATCACAACTCCTCACCAGCAGGGGAACAAGACTGGATGGAGAATGAGTGATGAATTGACAGAATCAGAATTCAGAAAGTGGATAATAAGAAACTTCTCTGAGCTAAAAGAACATGTTCTAACCCAATGAAAAGAAACTAAGAACCTTGAAAAAAGGTTTGACGAAATGCTAACGAGAATAAACAGCTTAGAGAGGAATATAAATGAATTGATGGAGCTGAAAAACAACATGAGAACTTTGCAAAGCATACACAAGTTTCAGTAGCAGAATTGACCAAGCAGAAGAAAGGCTATCAGAGGTCAAAGATCAACTCAGTGAAATAAAACGAGAAGGCAAGATTAGAGAAAAAAAGGGTAAAAAGAAATGAACAAAGCCTCCAAGAAATATGGGACTATGGGAAAAGACCTAATCTACATTTGATAGGTGTACCTGAATGTGACGGAGAGAATGAATCCAAGCTGGAAAATACTCTTCAGAATATTATCCAGGAAAACTTCTCTAATCTAGCAAGGCAGGCCATTATTCAAGTCCAGGAAATACAGAGAACACCACAAAGACATTCCTCAAGAAGAGCAACCCCAAGGCACATAATCAGCAGATTCACCAGGGTTGAAATGAAGGAGAAAATGCTAAGGGCAGCCACAGAGGAAGGCCGGGTTACCCACAAAGGGAAGCCATCAGACTCACAGCGGATCTCTCAGCAGAAACCCTACAAACCAGAAGAGTGGGAGCCAATACTCAACATCCTTAAAGAAAAGAACTTTTTTTCCCCTCTCTCTTTTTTTTTTTTTTTTTAAAGATGGGGTTTTACCATGATGGCCAGGCTGGTCTTGAACTCCTGACCTCAGGTGATCCACCACCTCGGCCTCCCAAAGTGCTAGGATTACAGGCATGAGCCACCACGCACGGCCAAGAAAAGAACTTTCAACCCAGAATTTCACATCCAGCCAAACTAAGCTTCATAAGCAAAGGAGAAATAAAATCCTTTACAAACAAGCAATTACTCAGAGATTTCATCACCACCAGACCTACTTTACAAGAGCTCCTGAAAGAAGCACTAAACATAGAAAGGAACAACCAGTACCAGCCACTCCAAAAACACACCAAATGGTAGAGCATCGATACAATGAAGAAACTGCATCAACTAATGGGCAAAACAACCAGCTAGCATCAAAATGGCAGGATCAAATTCACACATAACAGTATTAACCCTAAATGTAAATGAACTAAACACCCCAATCAAAAGACACAGACTGGCCAATTGAATAAAAAGCCAAAACCCATCGGTGTGCTGTATCCAGGAAACCCATCTCACATGCAAGGATACACAAAGGCTCAAAATAAAGGGATGGAGGAAGATTTACCAAGCAAATGGAGAGCAAAAAAAAAGCAGGAGTTGGAATTCCTGTCTCTGATAAAACAGACTTTAAACCAACAAAGATCAAAAGAGACAAAGAAGGACATTATATAAAGGTAAAAGGATCAATGCAACAAGAAGAGCTAACGATCCTAAATATATACACACCCATACAGGAGCACCCAGATACATAAAGCAAGTTCTTAATGACCTACAAAGAGACTTTAGACTCCCACACAATAATAGTGGGAGACTTCAACACCCCATTGTCAATATTAGACAGATCAACCAGACAGAAAATTAACAAGGATATCCAGGACTTGAACTCAGACCTGGACCAAGCAAACCTAATAGACATTTACAGAACTCTCCACCCCAAATCCACAGAATATACATTCTTCTCAGCACCACATCACACCTACTCTACAATTGACCATATAACTGGAAGTAAATCACTCCTCAGCAAATGCAAAAGAATGGAAATCATAACGAACAGTGTCTCAGACCATAGTGCAATCAAATTAGAACTCAGAATTCAGAAGCAAAGAGAGAACCACAGAACTTCATGGAAACTGAACAACTAACTGGCTCTTGAATGTTGACTGGATAAACAAACGAAGGCAGAAATAAAGATCTTCTTCAAAATCAGCTAGAACGAAGACACAACATTTAAAGCAGTATCTAGAGGAAAATATATAGCAATAAATGCCCACAGGAGAAGCAAGGAAAGATCCAAAATTGACACCCTGTCATCAAAATTGAAAGAGCTAGAGAAGCAAGATCAAAAAAACTCAAAACCTAGCAGAAGACAAAAAATAACTAAGATCAGAGCAGAACTGAAGGAGACAGAGACACAACTGTTCAAAAAAATAAATCCAGGAGCTGGTTTTTCCAAAAGATCAACAAAACAGACGGATCACTAGCCAGATTAATAAAAAAGTAAAGAGAGAATAATCAAATAGATGCAATAAAAAACAATAAAGGGGATATCACCACTGATTCCACAGAAATACAAACCATGAGAGATTTTACAGACAACTCTGCACATCAACTAGTAAACCTGGAAGAAATGGATAAATTCCTGGACACTTGCATCCTCCCAAGCCTAAACCAGGAAGAAGTTGAAACCCTGAATAGACCAATGACAAAGGCTGAAGTTGAGGCAGCAATTAATAGCCTACCAACCAAGAAAAGCCCAGGTCCAGATGGGTTCACAGCTGAATTCTACCAGACAAACAAAGAGGAGCCTGGTACCATTCCTTCTGAAACTATTCCAAACAATCCAAAAAGAAGGAATCCTTCCCAAATTATTTTACGAGACCAACATCATCCTGATACCAAAACCCGACAGAGACTTAACAAGAAAAGAAAACTTCAGGCCAATATCCATGATGAAAATAGAGGCATAAATCTTCAATAAAATACTGGCAAACCGACTGCAACAGCACATCAAAAAGCTTATCCACCATGATCAAGTAGGCTTCATCCTGGCGATGCAAGGCTGGTTCAACATATGCAAGTCTATAAACGTAATTCACCACATAAACAGAACCAAAGACAAAAACCACGTGATTATCTCAATAGATGCAGAGAAGGCCTTTGACAAAATTCAACAGCCCTTTATGCTAAAAACTCTCAATAAACTAGGTATTGATGGAACATATCTCAAAATAAAAGCTATTTACGACAAACCCACAGCCAATATCATATTGAATGGGCAAAAACTGGAAGCATTCCCTTTGAAATCTGGCACAAGACAAGGATGTCCTCTCTCACCGCTCCTATTCAATACATTATTGGAAGTTCTAGCCAGAGGAATCAGGCAAGAAAAAGAAATAAAGCGTATTCAATTAGGAAAGGAGGAAGTCAAATTGTTTCTATTTGCAGACAACATGATTGTATATTTAGAAGACCCCATTGTCTCAGCCTAAAATCTCCTGAAAATGATAAGCAACTTCAGCAAAGTCTCGGGATACAAAATCAATGTGCAGAAATCACAAGCATTCCTATACATTAATAACAGACTTAAAGAGAGCCAAATCAAGAACAAACTGCCATTCACAATTGCTACAAAGAGAACAAAATACCTAGGAATACAACAAAGAATGTAAAGGACCTCTTCCAGGAGAACTACAAAGCACTGCTCAACAAAATAAGAGAGGACACAAACAGATGGAGAAACATTCCATGCTCATGGTTAGGAAGAATCAATATAATGAAAATGGCCATACTGCCCAAAGTAATTTACAGATTCAATGCTATCTCCATCAAGCTACTGATGGCCTTCACAGAACTGGAAAATAAACCACCTTAAACTCCATATGGAACCAAAACAGAGCCTGCATAGCCAAGTCAATTCTAAGCAAAAAGAACAAAGCTGGAGGCATCACACTACTGGACTTCAAACTATACTACAAGGCTACAGTAATCAAAACAGCATGGTACTGGTACCAAAACAGAGATATAGACCAATGGAACAGAACAGAGGCCTCGGAGGCAATGCCACACATCTACAACCATCTGATCTTTGACAAATCTGACAAAAACAAGCAATGGGGAAAGGACTCCCTATTTAATAAATGGTGTTGGGAAAACCAGCTAGCCATGTGCAGAAAACATAAACTGGACCCCTTCCTGACATCTTACACTAAAATTAACTCCAGATGGATTAAAGACTTAAACATAAGACCTAACACCATAAAAACCCTAGAAGAAAACCTAGGCAAAACCATTCAGGACATAGGCACAGGCAAGGACTTCATGACTAAAACACCAAAAGCACTGGCAACAAAAGCCAAAATAGACAAATGGGACCTAATCAAACTCCATAGCTTTTGCATAGCAAAAGAAACAGTCATTAGAGTGAATTGGTAACCAGCAGAATGGGAAAAAGTTTTTTGCAATCTACCCATCTGACAAAAAGCTAATATCCAGAATCTATAAAGAACTAAAACAGATTTACAAGAAAAAACCAAACAAGCCCATTCAAAAGCAGGTAGAGGATATGAACAGACACTTTACAAAAGAAGACATAAATGAGGCCAACAAACACATGAAAAAATGCTCATCATCACTGGTCATTAGCGAAATGCAAATCAAAACTACATTGAGATATCATCTCATGCCAGAATGGCAATCATTAAAAAATCTGGAGACAACAGATGGTGGAGAGGATGTGGAGAAATAGGAACACTTTTACACTGCTGGTGGGAGTGTAAACTAGTTCAACCATTGTGGAAGACAGTGTGGCAGTTCCTCAAGGACCCAGAAATAGAAATTCCATTTGACCCAGCAATCCCATTACTGGGTATATAGCCAAAGGATTATAAATCGTTCTATTGTAAGGACACATGCAGATGAATGTTCACTGCAGCACTGTTTACATTAGCAAAGACTTGGAACCAACCCAAATGCACATTGATGATAGACTGGACAGGGAAAATGTGACACTTATACACCATGGAATACTATGCAGCCATCAAAAACGATGAGTTTGTGTCCTTTTTAGGGACACGGATGAACCTGGAAACCACCTTTTTTTTAAAAAATAGAGACAGGGTTTTGCTATGTTGGCCAGGCTGGTCTTGAACTTTTGGCCTCAAGCAATCCTCCCATCTTGGCCTCCCAATATGCTAGGATTACAGGCATGAGCCACTGTGCCCTGCCAGAACCTCTTTCCTTTTCTTTCTTTTTTTTTTAGATGGAGTCTCACTTTGTCACCAGGCTGGAGTGCAGTGGTGCGATCTCAGCAAACTGACACAAGAACAGAAAATCAAACACTGCATGTTCTCACTCATAGGGGAGTGTTGAACAATGAGAACACATGGACACAGGGAGCGGAGCATCACATGCTGTCTATTAGGGGTAACTAGGGGAGGGACAGTGGGCAGTGGGGAGTTGGGGAGAGATAACATGGGGAGAAATGCCAGATATAGGTGATGTAAAGGCAGCAAACCACACTGCCTTCTGTGCACCTATGCAACAATCTTACATGTTCTTCACATGTACCCCAAAACCTAAGATGCAATAATATATATTTTTTTAATTTTTTTCTTAAATTTTTTAGTGTCTTATAAAAACTGTTATATCCTTAATTTTCTTTCAACTTTGCACACAAAAAGTGGAAGCACAGGCTGATTGAAAAGAGGTTTCTGCGGCCAGGCGTGGTGGCTCATGCCTGTAATCCCAGTGCTTTGGGAGGCCAAGGTGGGTGGATCATGAGGTCAAGAGAGCCAGACCATCCTGGCCAAGAAGGTGAAACCCCATCTGTACTAAAAATATACAAATTAGCTGGGCATGGTGGCACACACCTGTAGTCCCACAGTTACTCAGGAGGCTGAGGCAGGAGAATCGCTTGAACCCAGGAGGCAGAGATTGCAGTGAGCAGAGATCGCACCACTGCACTCCAGCCTGGTGACAAAGTGAGACTCCATCTAAAAAAAAAAGAAAGAAAAGGAAAGAGGTTCTGGCAGGGCACAGTGGCTCATGCCTGTAATCCTAGCATGTTGGGAGGCCAAGATGGGAGGATTGCTTGAGGTCAAAAGTTCAAGACCAGCCTGGCCAACATAGCAAAACCCTGTCTCTATTTTTTAAAAAAAATTTAAAGAGGCTTCTAAAATTTGTCTTCATGAAATCTGCCTCAAAGTGGGCCACCATGAGGGGAGTAAAAATATGAAGAAGGTTTGGACTCCCTTGGATTTTACGTCAAAAATTAGACACCTGAGTCACAGCACCATAATAAAAATTAAAAAATAAAAATTAGACACTTACCTTTTTTGGCTGTCTTTTCCAGATAAGGAAAATTATTAGTATCTCCAGATCCAACTTTGAAAAATGGAACATTCAGTTCATGTAGGAATTCAACTGCCATCTACAAAAATTAAAGAGGGAGCTCCTTTTCACCCTTGTTCAAAAACACTATTGTCATGACAGGTGAGGAATAAATGTTATTCAGAAACAGAAAAATCCCTCCTTATATGCAGTAGAGGGACTCTCAACAACTTGAAAGTGGGCAAAGATTCATTCTCAGTCATTGCATTCAAACTTGAACATTTAATTCACATCCACCCATCCATTAGTCCAATAAACATTTGGTGCTGGTCTTTGCTGGCTACAAGAATCTGGAAAAGGGCGGGGTATGGTGGCTCAGGCCTGTAATCCCAGGACTTTAGGAGACCAAGGTGGGCAGATCCCGAGGTCAGGAGTTCAAGACCAGCCTGACCAACAAAGTGAAACCCCATCTCTACTAAAAATACAAAAGGTATCTGGGAATGGTGGTACACATCTGTAATTCCAGCTACTCAGGAGACTGAGGCAGGGGAATCACTTGAACCCGGGAGGTGGAGTTTGCAGTGAGCAGAGATTGTGCCACTGCACTCCAGCCTGGATGACAGAGCGAGACTCCAGCTCAAAAAAAAAAAAGAATCTGGAAAACAATCATTCCCCTGGCCAGACCCTGCCTGCCCCAGGAACCCAAGGCCCAATGAACAAACATGAACCGGTCATGACCTAATCTTGACCCAGAAAACTAGGCAGTGAGAAAGTGAATAGTCTCAAAGACTTTCCCCTCAGGGCCAAAAAAGCAGGAAAAGGGGCTATTTCAATCCTTTGCGAAAGGGGGAAAATGAAGCATTTTTCCCCCCAGCCTTGACAGAGATCATGGCTGGCAGGGCCCATTCAGCCCAAGCCCTTTCAGGCCTCAAACGACGCTACCCTCAGAAAAGTGAACCTCAGTCACTTTTTTCAGCTATAACATCACTGCTTGAGGTTACCTATTTAGGGCACGGCACTTCAACATCCTTCTATAGGATTCATCAACAAGACTCAGGAAATTGGTCAATGTCAGCAAATGCTTGCTAAAGGAATTACTGGATCACAAGTTGTAAGAAAATCTCAGTTTGCTGTCAAATTATAAAACTCAAAAACTTTATTACCACTTCCTTCTAGCTTCAATAAGGTATAATTGATATACCAAAACTGCATATAATAGATGTAATTTGGCGAGTTTGGACTTAAGTGTACATCACTGCTACCATCACCACAGTGTAATAAACATACACAACACCTTCAAGTGTTCTTGAGTCCTACTGTTTTGAAGTTGGAAATCAAAAGTGGCAAAAAAAAACAATGTCTGTGAATGGTTCCAAATATCTTAGTTCTATCCTAAAATGATGCCTGTGACTCAGAAATAAGTTAGGGCTTAGTGAGTTTCTCACACTTGATCATGTGCGCACAGATCTCTCCCTCTCCCAGGGATCTTGCTAAAATGAAATGCATATTCTGATTTGATTGGCATAGGACGAGACCTGAAAGCCTGTATTTTTTTCTTTCTTTTCTTTTCTCTCCTTTCTTTCTTTTTCTTTCCTTTTCCTTTTATTTCTTGACAATGTCTCATTATGTTGCCCAGGGTGGTCTGGAATGCCTGGGCTCAAGGGATCCTCCTGCCTCAGCCTCTGAAAGTGCTGGGATTACAGGCGTGAGCCACCACACCTAGCCAGAGCCTGAATTTCTAAGAGCTCCTGGGTAATGCTGCTGTTTCTGCTCTGATAACCTGCTTTTTGTTAGCTTAAACTGACTCTCTCTCTTAGCTGAGAGCTGTTCAGGCTTCTTGTTAGCTTCTTGAGCTGGAAAGACTCCATCTTAGCTTCTTCAGTTTAGTTATTCCCCTCATTAAGTATGTAACTGTAGTATGTAGCTGGGGCAGGATGACACTGGGCACACCCAGGAGTGCATTTGCTGATAAGAGGCCGAGTTAGGCGGCACCAACAGAGCCTGGGAATGCAGGTGCTATTGAATACCCAGAGCCCCCATATCTGTAAGTTGTATGTCTTTTTTATGACATCTTTAGCCCTTGCCCCGGTACTGTTTTATTTCTCATGTACTAGTTTACCTTTTAACTTTTTGCTTACTCTGCTTCTATGAAAAACTTGCCTTCAGTTAGGTTCCCCCCTCCCTTTTCAAATTGGGGTATAAGAAACCCCGACTCTTCGGGGCCGAGAGAATTTTGGGCGTTAGCCACCTCTCGGTCACTGGCTAAAATAAAGGACTCATAATTCAATCTCAGAGTATGGCGCATTCCTTGACTTACTAGGGTATAACACTGCTACTGGCCCTCAAATCATACGCTGAGTGAGAATCCAGAGAGTACAAGCACACTAAGGAACATACAACGTAATTCTGCAAGTGGCTCTTGAAATGTACCCACCCACTATAGTAGATTTGTGTTCATCTTCCCAGCAGAGGCTGAGCTACTCCTAACACTCAGAAAATAACTCCTGCACTCAGAGAATAACCACTCCCTTGTAAGCTCTCTGAATTGTGGCTGGGAGTTGCTGGTTCGCCAGTCAGGGAACAGTTCCAGGGCATTTTGCATCCCTCTTGATCCAAGAGACACTGTGCCTCAGGGCCAGAGTGCCACTCATCTCCAAACTCCAAGCATCTAACCTTTGATGCCATTCTTTTTTTGTTTTGAGACAGAATTTTGCTTTTGTCCCCCAGGCTGGAGTGCAATAGCGCCATCTTGGCTCACTGCAATCTCTGCCTCCCAGGTTCAAGCAATTCTCCAGCCTCAGCCTCCCAAGTTGCTGGAATTACAAGTTCCCCAGCTAATTTTTATGTTTTTAGTTGAGATGGCATTTCACCACATTGGCCAGGCTGGTCTTGAACTCCTGACCTCAAGTGATCTGCCCGCTTCAGCCTCCCAAAGTGCTGGGATTACAGGTGTGAGCCACCGTGCCCTGCCCCCTTTGATGCCATTCTTACTGCTCTTCCTCTCCACTTTATTTTTTCCTCTTCTTTTCCTTTCTATCCTTTTCTTTTCTGGTAGAGATGGGGTCTTGCTATGTTGCCCAGACTGGTCTCAAACTCCTGGGATCAAGCAGTCCTCCTGCCCCAGTCTCCCAAGTAGCTGGGACCATAGGCACGTGCCACCACATGTGGCTAATTTTTTTTTTTTTCTTGAGACGGAGTTTCACTCTTTTTACCCGGTTGCTGGAGTGCAATGGCGTGATTTCGGCTCACCGCAACCTCCGTCTCCTGGGTTCAAGCAATTCTCCTGCCTCAGCCTCCCGAGTAGCTGGGACTACAGGCATGCACCACCATGCCCAGCTAAATTGTATTTTTAGTAGAGACGGGGTTTTGCCATGTTGACCAGGATGGTCTTGATCTCTTGACCTTGTGATCCACCAGTCTTGGCCTCCCAAAGTGCTGGGATTATAAGCATGAGCTACCGCGCCCAGCTAATTTTTTTTTTAATTTGTTGTAGAGATGGGGTCTTGCTATGTTGCCTGGGCTGTTCTCAAACTCCTGGCCTCAAGCAGTTGTCCCACTCTGGCCTCCCACAGTGCTGGGATTACAAGCTTCAGCCACCATGCCCAGTACCTTCCATACTTTTCTCCCTCACTCTGTCCTGTTGGTGTCTCACACTGCTAACTAGCCTTAAGACAGAATTGAAAAACAGTTTTAACTATATTTTTTGAATAAAGTTTCATTTTCCTACCCTTCTTCTCACTCCATCTGGCAGAAGAAGAGAGTGCTTTCTGCTAAAAGAAGGAAACTTCCACTGAGTTTTCTTTTGTATAATGTTCACCTTGTGGGAGTGTAGTGTGGCCCTCCAGCACATAAACAGATGCATGAACCCCCTCAGGAGAGGGGCAGGACAAGCAGGGGCAAGGAAGGGGGCCAAGTGCAGAAAAAACACTTTGTAAAAGCTTACCTACAGAGGCCGTAAAATCTGCATGGAATTCTATAGTTTTCAAGTAAGGAAAAGGGGGCCAATTCCTGCTGGAAAGGGAAGGGGGCCTCTTTCTGCCGTTCTCCTGGGGCGCCAACGCCACCCAGTGGCCATTTAGAAAACTGCCACTTCAGATCCATCCTGCAAAGGGAATCTGAGTAATCTGAAAGATCCTAACTTTCAGCCCTAAGACGGTATCGCTATGCCCAGGAGCTACCACAGGCTGGGTCAGCAACTGGTGACCCCTTTCTCTCCATGGACTCCTTGGCTTCCCTTAGCCTGCCCACCCTGCTCTCGGGTTCCGTCTCCATCTAGAGCTCCATGCAGCCTGTGGAAGCCTCAGTACTCCTCTCTCCCTCCTGTCCCATAGCACAAAGTCTGTGGGAGTCTGAAAGGAACGCAGGCATGTACAACCCTTCTTCGGCACTTAAATGAATTTAACATGCAGAAACGGGTCCCATAGACAGCCTCGTTAGGGAGAAACACTGCACTGCTTTAATACCTTCTTAGAGGGTCCCAGTAAATCAGTTCCAAACCCAGTGTTTCCCAAACTTACTCAACTCACTAAATTCTGGCCAGGCACAGAGGTGCATGCCTGTAACCCCAGCATTTTGGGAAGCCAAGACAGGAGGATTATTTTAGCTCAGGAGTTTGACACCAGCCTGGGCAACGTGGCGAAATCCCGTTTCTACAAAAAATATAAAAATTAGCTGGGCATGGTGGCATGTGCCTGCAGTCCCAGCTACTCGGGAGGCTGAAGTGGGAGGACTGCTTGAACCCAAAAGGTCGAGGCTGTACTGAGCTGAGATTGTGTCACTGCACTCCACCCTGGGTGACAAAACAAAAACCAATAAACCCTTTATTGATTCTGAATAAATTAATAAATGAGGGTGGACAACGCATGCCCAAAGAACTCCCTTTCTGTTCTGTGCCCTGTGGGACACTCTGGGAACCACTGATCTAAGTCAGGGGTAAGGAAAGAGAGGAGTGGAGCTGAGATTTTCCAAAGTCCCTCCCTCTTCCCTCAGTTTTTGGATCCTGCAGATAAAAAAAAAGAAGCCCAGGCCAGTCACGGTGGCTCACGTCTGTAATCCCAACACTTTGGGAGGCCAAGGCAGGAGGATCACAAGGTCAGGAGTTTGAGACTAGCCTGGCCAACATGGTGAAACCCTGTCTCTACTAAAAATACAAAAATTAGCCCAGCGTGGTGGCGCATGTCTGTAATCCCAGCTACTCAGGAGGCTGAGGCAGGAGAAGCGCTTCAACCCAGGTGGCAGAGGTTGCAATGAGCCAAGATTGCACCATTGTACTCCAGCCTGGGTGACAAAAGCAAGCCTCCGTCTGAAAACAAAAAAAAGAAAAAAGCCCATGGTGATGAGCTGGGGAGAAGAGGAAGTCAGCCTGGGCTGGCCTCAGGCAGTGGCCTGTGAGAGGGCACCATTACTGGAACAGTGGCAGGTGCTGGAGGGAATGGTGGCTCTGCTGAGATGTCACTGTGTGAGGGTAGCATGTCCCTCAGGAGTCACGGCTGTGGTCATGGCTTCCATTTGCCTTCTCAACAGAACTTTCCATTTGGATTAATGATACAACTTCCAACCAGAAGCCCTGACAGTTTCCTTGGTCTTAATAAAATTCTGCCACTCCTTAACCTTTCCTCAGCACACAGAGAACGCCCTAGAACAGCATGTAGTGTGGAGAAAACAGGCATGCAATAAATGCCTGCTTCTATAAGGAAGTTAGGATAGGTAAACACTGGGAGCCACCTGCTAGGTAAGTGCAGAACAAGGAACCAGCCCACCTCCAACCGTTTACAGATGGCAAGGCAAAGTAACTCCTGTAAAGGCTCTTTCCCCTCACTGCCCATGACTTAGATCAGACAGGGAACCAGCTGGGGACAAATGGCATTCCTTGTCCAGAGGACTCTCCCTGCCCAAATAGGCTAAAGCAGAAAACTCCAAAGGGTTCTGAGTAACAGAATGGCCATCGCTGGGTGAATGCAGACCTGGCCCTGTGCTGGCACCCCCACAGGCTTAGCTCCCTGAATACTCAAGATAGCCCTAGGGGGAAGGCATCTTAACAATCCTGTTTTTACAGATGGGGCCCCCTGCAGCTCCTAGGTTACATGAGGAGCCCAAGCCACACAGAGAGAGTGTGAGCACCAGCAGCTGAGCTCAGAGAACCTGGCTCTAAAACACACCTTCCAGACAGCAAGCAGATGGGCTGCCTGGTGAGTGGAGGGAAGGAAAACCAAGTCCCGCTACAAACCAGACTCCTCCCTTTTGCCCAACCACTCCAAGTTCTCAAGGTTGTCCGCTGATGCCAACTGCAGACCACGGTCCACCTCGGCAGCCTCCCAGGTGCAAGGAGGCACCTTTCTCCTAGGTCAGATCCAGGAGCTCAGGGAGCTCCCAATATCAGGAAATGTGGTCGGAAGCAGAAAAGTCCCCATTCCAGGTGCAAGTCACCTTGGTATCTTCCCTGGTTCTGTGCTGACTCAGGACACCAGAATAGGGAGAGTCCTTGGATGGCAGCTTGGTCACAGAAAAGAAAATGGAGGCCCAGGCAGAGAATTGGCTCACCAAGGTCACACCGAGAGTTAAGGGCAAAGTCAGGGCAAATACCCAGATGTCACACTTTGGGAGGCCGAGGCAGGTAGATCACGAGGTCAAGAGATTGAGACCATCCTGGTCAACATGGTGAAACCCCGTCTCTACTAAAAATACAAAAAATTAGCTGGGCATGGTGGCGCATGCCTGTAATCCCAGCTACTCAGGAGGCTGAGGCAGGAGAATTGCCTGAACCCAGGAGGCGGAGGTTGCGGTAAGCCGAGATCGCACCATTGCACTCCAGCCTGGGTAACAAGAGCGAAACTCCGTCTCAAAAAAAAAATACCCAGATGTCCCAGCCTTTAGCACAGGTTGCTTTCCTTAACTGTAACTAACATTCACTGAATACTGATTGTGTACTATGCTTTATATTAACAATCACATTTAATAAGCTCAGGAGTTCAAGACCAGCCTGGCCAGCATTGTGAAACCCCATTTCCATTAATACCAAAAAAAAAAAAAAAAAAAAAATTAGCTGGTCATGGTGGTGCATGCCTGTAGTCCCAGCTAACTGTGAGGCTGAGGCAGGAGAATGGCTTGAACTCGGGAGGCGGAGGCTGCAGTGACCTGAGATCATGCCATTACACTCCAATGTGGGCAACAGAGCAAGACTCCATCTCAAAAAATACAACAACTTAAAATTTGACCTTAGGCCAGGCGTGGTGGCTCACACCTGTAATCCTAGCACTTTGGGAGGCTGAGGTGGGCAGATCGCGACGTCAGGAGTTCAAGATCAGCCTGGCCAAAATGGTGAAACTCGGTCTACTAAAAAAATACAAAATTAGCTGGGCATAATGGCGGGCACCTATAATCCCAGCTACTCGGGAGGCTGAGGCAGGAGAATCATTTGAGCCCGGTAGGTGGAGGTTGCAGTGAGCCAAGATCACACCAGTGCACTCCAGGCTGGGCGACAGTGCAAGACTATGTCTCAAAGAAAAAAAAATAAATCTGACCTTACAGTCCATTCATTTGGCCACTGGGCCATACAGCCGGGGGATGGGCCACATGGCAGGGTGTGTACCATACAGCTAGGGTGTGTATCATACAGCTGGGGTATGGACCACTCAGCATGGGTATGTACCGTACAGCTGAGGTGTGTGCCATGCAGCCATGCTGTCATATAGCCAGGGTACACACCACACAGCGGGGTATGCATACACACCATTCAGCATAGGGTCCTAAATGTTTTCTTCTTTAGAATCTTAAAAATTACTGAGGAAGCCAGGTACAGTGGTTCACACCTATAATCCTAGCACTTTGGGAAGCCAAGGTGGGAGACTACTTGAGGCCCAGAGTTTAGGACCAGCCTAGGGAACATAGGGAAACCCATCTCTACAAAAAATTTAGAAATTAGCTGGTCATGGTGGTATGCACCTGTAGTCCCAGCTACTAAGGAGGCTGACATGGGAGGATTGCTTGCGCCTGGGCGGTCGAGGCTGCAGTGAGCTATGAGCTATGATTGTGTCACTACTCTCCAGCCTGGGCAACCAAGCGAGACCCTGTCTCAAAAAAAAAAATTACTAAAGAGTATACATATCTTTCAACATACAGAAGGTACCATGATGCCACTGCTACAAGGACTTTTCCTGTCACCCCTTTATAAGCACAGCCCCTTCCCCTGACTAACCTTTGGCAACTACTTGTCTGTTCTCCATCCTCATAATTCTGTTATTTCCAGAATGTCATGTAAGCAGAATTGCACAGAATGCAACCTTCTGTGCATGCTGCTTTCTCACTCAGCATCATATCCTTGAGATGCATCCAGGCTGCTGCGCACATCAACAGTTCATGCCTTCTGATTGCTGAGCAGCACTCAATGGTACGTTTGTACCAGTGTTTCACCATTCACCCGCTGAAGAACATTTCACTTGTTCTAGTTTTGAGCTACTAAGAATAAAAGTTGTGATGACACTCACGTACAAGTTTTTGTATGAATGTTAAGTTTTCACTTCTTTGGGGATAAATTATTAAATGACAGCTGGTGGGTCATATGATAAACACATGTCTAGCTTTATAAGAAACTCCCAGTCCACTGTAAATGGTTGAATTGTACAGCATATGAATTATGTCCCAATAAGGCTGTTTAAAAAAGAAGGAATGAACTATTTTCTAGCATGATTGGATCATTCTACATTCCCACCAGCAATATATGCATGACCTATTTTCTTTGTATCCTTGTCACCACGTACCTGACTAACATGGTGAAACCCTGTCTCTACTAAAAATACAACAAAATTAGCTGAGCATGGGAGTGCATATCTGTCCCAGCTACTCAGGAGGCTGAGGCAGGAGAATCGCTTCAACCCAGGAGGTGGAGGTTGCAGTGAGCCAAGAGTGCACCACTGCACTGCAGCTTGGATAACAGAGCAAGACTCCATCTCAAAAAACAAAACAAAACAAAAAAAAACCTAAAATAAGCTCCATGTCCAAAAGTAGAGGAATGGTTAGCTATAGATAGTCCATGAGGCAAAAGAAGTATTACATTGCTATTAAAATCTTCAAGCATAAGGTTTTATGCTTGGGTAAAAGTTCGTGCTATAATGTTAACTAAAACGAGCATGCACAGAACTCAGTGTTCACTAAAGAGCACAAGCAGGCAATAAAACAAGCATATAAAAAGACTTGCGGAAATATATAAAAAGAGCTACTACAGAGGGATTATGGGTCAATTTTCTCCCCTTTTCTTGTTCTCTAAACTTTGTAATGTTATTTTTACAACTAAAAGTTTTTTACATTCAAAAGAACATATGAAGAAATTTTAAGGAGGCAGGTCACAGAGCAGATGAGGCCCAGGACCTCACACTAGCTGGACTCTCCCAGGATGTAGCATGGCCAAGCCAAAACCCACCTGTGACAATCCTGCAAGTCACTTCCTTCTGGACAATGCCAATGTCTCCCCACTCAAGTCAGTCAAGGCTAGTCAGCAAGGGGCAAACTCCAAAATTGTGGTTTCCTTGCTCTTTTTGTGTGTGTGTGAGGCAGGGTCTTGCCCTATCACCCAGGCTGGAGCACAGTGGCCCATTCATGGCTCAAGGCAGTCCCAAATATGTGAGCTCAAGCAATCCTCAGCCTCCTAGACTATAGGAGTGCACCACCACGCCTGGCTAATTTTTGTGTTTTTTGTAGGGATAGGGGTCTCCCTATGTTGCCCATGCTGGTCTTGCACACCTGGCCTCAAACGATCCTTCCAGCTCAGCCTCCCAAAGCTCTGGGATTACAGGTGTGAGCCACCACACCCAGACACTGGTTTCCAGACCATTTTCTATGAGGAGAAACCTGGCCAAGTGGGGTGTCCCCACAAACTTGGAGGGACTCTGGGATTCCATTGTGGCTGCTCCCTACTTCCAGACAACTTGCTATTTGTTGTTGTTGTTGTTATTATTATTGAGATGGAGTATTATTGAGAGAGCTCTACTGCCAGGCTGGAGTGCAGAGGCGTAATCTCAGCTCATTACAACCTCCACCTCCCAGGTTCAAGTGATTCTCCTGCCTCTGCCTCCTGAGTAGCTGGGATTACAGGCACGTGCCTCCATACCCGGCTAATTTTTTTATTTTAGTAGATATGGGGTTTCACCATGTTGGCCAGGATGGTCTCGATCTCTCGACCTCATGATCTGCCCACCTCGGCCTCCCAAAGTGCTGGGACTACAGGTATGAGACACGGCACCCAGCCCTTTTTTTTTTTTTTTTAAATTTGAGATGGAGTCTTGCTCTGTTGCCAGGCTGGAGTTCAGTGGCAAGATCTTGGCTCACTACCATCTCCACCTCCCAGGTTCAAGTGATTCTCCTGCCTCAGCCTCCTGAGTAACTGGGATTATAGGTACACGCCACCACACCCAGCTAATTTTTGTACATTTAGTAGAGACTGGGTTTTCACCATGTTGGCCAGGCTGGATTTGAACTCCTGACCTCAGGTGATCCACCCTCCTCATCCTCCCAAAGTGCTGGGATTACAGGCATAAGCCACCGCGCCTGGCCAGAGACAACTTGTTTTTAAAACAATGGCATCCTTCCTACAAATTCTCACTGGGCTTTGGCACCTGCTAGCCTCTCCAGTAGTTGGGCACAGATAAGATGAGCAAGGGCTGGAGCTGGCCCTAAGCTGGAAGTCAACAGGCTGCCAGCTGAACATGGTCTGCTAAAGTGACAAATGACAGAGCAGCAGGAGGCTCACCTCATCCATGCCAGAGGCAGTGAAGAAGATCCCAACCTCCTCGGCGTACTTCTGCAGCTCCCTGTACTGGTCATGGCTGAACTCCAGATGTCGTTTGTGCTCCCCATATGTCTTCCCCCAGGAATGCTTTGAGGTGTACGGCCTCGCCAAGGCTTTCCGATTAAACTTGAATTCCAGCTCACTCTTCTGGAACTTGGCACAATCAGCCCCACACTCCTATAATACATATTAGGATGCCTTTCAGTGACTGTCACAGATCTCAAAAAAAGAAAAAATTCTGGGGTAACCACTATGACATCACCATCTTTATTATTTATTTATTTATTTATTTTGAGACAGAGTTTTGCTCTTTCACCCAGGCTGGAGTTCAGTGGTGCGATCTCGGCTCACTGCAACCACTGCCTCCTAGGTTCAAGCCATTCTCCTGCCTCAGCCTCCCAAGTAGCTGGGATTACAGGTGCCTGCCACAACACCCAACTAATTTTTATTTTTAGTAGAGACCGGGTTTCGCCATGTTGGCCAGGCTGGTCTTGAACTCTTGACCTCAGGTGATCCACCCATCTTGGCTTCCCAAAACTGGGATTACAGGTGTGAGGCGCCAGGCCTGACCCACATCACCAACTTTAAAAACAACATAGACTGACAGAGACCTTAAGGACCTCCGAACAAGAGGAACACAAAAGGCAAGAATGTCTGAAAGGAAGAAAAGGTTGTTTGGAGATGGGAGATCTGCCCCTATTTTTTTCTCTTAACATGCCAAAAAAAGGAAGAGGGCTTTATTTCCTTTGTTTTGCATTGTAAATATGAAAAATACTGGATCAGAGAGTTAAGGAAGATTTTAAGATGCTGATATAACTCAGCAAAGGATAGTAAAATGAGCAGTGAACCAGAATTTAGTAAAGAAAGATTCTGGTTTACCTTTGACCCTAACTCTTAGATAAGTCACATTCCAGCTCTAGACTCAGTTTCTCCATCTATATAAAGAGCAGGTTGGGCTACCTCCAAGACGTGTAAACTGTTCTGAGGCCTTCTCAGGGACAGGGAAACTCAGGGACAGTACCTCTTTCTCTGACTTCAACAACAGCAGCTCTGCTTTTAGCTGCTTTGTACTGACACTTTTCTGCATGACATTTTCTTTGAACAGGTTAAGTGGCAAAAAGTAAACAAAACAGAAATGCCCCAGCCCCTAGGTGACCTCTAACGAGCAGAGGCAGTAATATAAAAGCTGGATTGTCTGACTATAAAAGCTATAACTAAAACAAAACAAAACCACTCAAGAGGTCAGGCACAGTGGCCCACGCCTATAATCCAAACACTTTGGGAGGCCAAGGTGGGAGGATTCCTTGAACCCAGGAGTTCAAGACCAGCCTGGGCAACATAGTAAGGCCCTGTCTCTACAAAAAATACTAAGAGTAGCCAGGCATGCATGGTGGCATATGCCTGTAGTTCCAGCTACTAAGGAGGCTGAGGCGGGACTGTTTGATCCTCAGAGATCAAGGCTGTAGTGAGCTATGACGGTGCCACTGCACTCCAGCCTGAATGCAGAGTGGTGAGACTGTCTCAAAAAAAAAAAAAAAAAGAAACCTACTCAAGAAAAAGAGTAATTAAAGCCCACTAAAGTCTCATCTCACTGCCATTTCTGTAGACACAGAGGTATTCATGCTATTAAAAACTTCTTGGGTCTAGAAATGTCAGTGTTGAGATCACTACTCCGCTCTTGGACAAGTCATAAGATGGTAGGGTCAGGACTTGATGCTGGAAAGTTCAAAGAACATTAGAACCGAAAGTGACCTCAGGCAACAGAGTTCTCATTGTCTCATGTGTAAATGAAGATTCCCAAGTCTAGATTAAGATCTCATGTCTAGATAAAGATCCCAAGGCCCAGACTCACTTAACATTGCACAGTGTCTGTAGCAGAGGTGGCCAGATCCCTTTCCCAAAGGTTGCAGCCACCTGGATCCCAGCTCAATGGAATTAGAAACAGGGTCTCACTATGTTGCTCAGGCTGGTCTGGAACTCCTGAGCTCAAGCAATCTGCCTTCTTCAGCCTCTCAAAGTGCTAGGATTATAAGAATCAGCCACTGCACCTGGCCAGTATAGCTTTGTTTCTATGGCTTCAATATCTCTAGATATTTTCACAACTTCAGCATTGTAAGAGGAAAAATAGGCTGCTCCTTCAAATTAAGAGCAGGAATTTCCCCCTAGAAAACAATGAATGTTGCAGAAGAAAGGCTGGAGCCCCGTGGCTTAGGAGCAAAAACTGAAAAATCCCTTACTGTATTTATTATACTAGCTGTGTGCTGTTGGCTAAGTCACTTATTTTCTCTTAGCCTTTAAAATAAAATTGGCAGTATCAAGGCACTGGGTTGTTGTAAAAATTAAACGAGATGGTGCATGTACAGCATTTAGCTTAGTATCTGGTAGAGTAAGCACTCAAAAGATGTTAGCAATGTTACTTTCGTAAAGTATTTTTATGACTCAGTGGTTAGCTTTCCATAAAATCAGTCCTGAAACAGTAAGGGCTGAATGCGGTGGCTCACGCCTGTAATCCCAGCACTTTGGGAGGCCTAAGCAGGCAGATTGTTTGAGTTCAGGAGTTTGAGACCAGCCTGGGCAACATGGCCAAACCCCATCTCTACAAAAAATTAGCCCAATATGGTGGTGCACACCTGTGGGTCCCAGCTACTTGGAGGGTGAGGTAGGAGAATCACTTAAGCCTGGAAGGCAGAGGTTGCAGTGAGGTGAGATCACGACACTGCACTCCAGTCTGGGCAATACAGAGAGACCTTGTCTCAAAAAAGAACAGAACAAAAGAACAGTATGATAAAATCTCCAACCTGGGTGATAGGGCAAGACCCTGTCTCTAAGATAGACACATAAATAAACAAACATTTTAAAAACCTAATCACAAATGACACAAAATCAGTTGAGCAACACGGATGAAGGGAAAGGAAAGATGGGGTTAGCTATCTCTAAACCAAAGAATCATAATGTAGGCCAGGCCTTAAGGTGGGGGCTGGGGTTGTAATGAAGAATATGGTAGGCCCAAGAGAAGAGGGAGCACGGAGAGCTATAAATATCCTATCACTAACAGCTTACATTAGGCCGGGCGCAGTGGCTCACGCCTGTAATCCCAGCACTTTGGGAGGCCAAGGCGGGGGGATCACCTGAGGTCGTGAGTTTGAGACCAGCCCGACCAACATGGCGAAACCCCAACTCTACTAAAAATACAAAATTAGCTAGGCGTGGTGGCGCATGCCTGTAATTCCAACTACTTGGGAGGCTGAGGCAGGGGAATCGCTTGAACCGGGGAGGCAGAGGTTGCAGTGAGCCAAGATCGTACAATTATGGACTCCTATGTGCCAAGTGCTGGGCTCAGAGCTCTATCTGAGAATCTCATTTGATCCCCATAACAATTCCATGAGGAAACAGGTTCACAGAGGCTAAGTAACCAGCCCACATACACACAGCTAGTAGTGGTGGAGTCAAGATTCGATCTCATAGCCCCGGCTTTTAACCACTTCATATTCCACATACAGGGAATGGCGGGGGAGAGACCACAACAACATCCAGTAACTGTTATTCCTGAAAGTAACTCTGTGCCGCTGAAGAATGTCAGAGATTAATTATAATGGGCTTTTAGGGGCCCAGTCATTAAGATCTTGAAGGCTGTGTTAAAGGATTTCGACTCGGCCGGGTGCTGTGGCTCACACCTATAATCCCAGAACTTTGGGAGGCCGAGGCGGGTGGATCACGAGGTCAAGAGATCGAGACCATCCTGGTCAACATGGTGAAACCCCGTCTCTACCTAAAAATACAAAAATTAGCTGGGCATGGTGGCGCACGCCTGTAAGTCCCAGCTACTCGGAAGGCTGAGGCAGGAGAATTGCTTGAATCCAGGAGGCAGAGGTTGCAGTGAGCGGAGATCGCGCCATTGCACTCCAGCCTGGGTAACAAGAGCAAAACTCCGTCTCAAAAAAAAAAAAAAGGATTTCGACTCTACCGTGGGCAGGAGGGAACCACAGAAGGTAACAGACAGAGGGTATGGTCTGATCAAGTCTGGGTTTTAGAAAGAGTATTCTGGCAGAACGGGGAGGAAAGAGGGCGGGTTAGGAGGCAGCAGCTGTAATGCAGAAAGATCAGAAGGAAGGCTGACCGGGTGAAGAAGAGATATCCGAAAACGAAACTGGCGGGCGGGAGGAGGCCTGACCAGAGAACCGAGCCGCCGAGGACGTGGGCCCTGGCTCTCCGTGGCCCCACCCCGCCCCGCTCGGGTCCGGGAACTCGAGCCTCACCTTGGCCACGCGGATCATGCGTTTGGCCACGTCCAGGTCGCCCTGGTGGTTCTGGCCTATCTCGGCAATGATGAAGCACGGGTGTTGCCCGCCCACCCAGCGCCCGGGACACAGCTCCAGTTCCAGCGGCATCGCGGCGGCTTGCGCTCCGGCACCTTACTACCAGTCTGGGTCCGGCCGCCGCCGCCGCCGCCTCGGTGGGTTTGGTGAGCAGCCCGGCGAGACGCACACGCCTGCCCCGTCACGTCAGCCCGCGGCCGCCGAGCAGCCAATCCCCCGCATCCCGCCTCGCTTCCGACAGCCAATCGGGGCGGGGGACGGAGCGGAGCCTCCCGCGAGGCAGGGCAGGGAGGAACAAGGAAGCTGTACGCCCCTCTCCGGCGCTAGGTTTGAGGCTCACTGCCCCAGACTGTGGGCTCGGTGCGTGCATCCGGGAGCAAGCATTCCCTGAAGGTAGGCGACCGGCTGCCTGCGCAGGGCTTAGTTTATGTCCCGCTCCCAGGAGAAGGAGGGAGAGCGCGTCCTACGGTGTAATGGAAAAAAGCAGGGTTGCTGGAATTAGAATTACAGAACTGGGTCGAGTCCAGTCTATGCCACTCACCAGCTCCTGCTCATATATACGTTACTCAGTCTTTCTGGACGTTATTTTTCTTTCTCTCTGAAGCAAAATAATAAACTAGAACTGTGAGATGATGTATAGAAACCCTTGATCACATTGCTTGTCTTGCAGTAAGTTTTGAAGAAGTTGAGGAGGTTCCTATTATATGAGAGGCGACAGGTGCGAGAAGTTGCAATGTCTTGTCCAAAGGCATCCCGAAAGCCAGAGCAGAGCTCTGATACTAGGACCCTGGCCTCCCAGCCCCGGGCTCTTAAAATACACTCACCTGAAACTCTGCAAATTTGAGGCAAATTCAATAAAGAGAAAGACTGATTTCCACGAGAGAGCACTGGGGTGGAATGTGACAAGGGCAGGTTTTGGACATGTTGGTGTAAATGAAACCACCACTACAAAATGATGACAGAGACAGTGAAAGGGATCTGACCTAATCAACTTCATCTTCTAACCTCCAAGCTGTCCTTGTTCATTCCTGGGAGCAGGCCAAACTAACTTTGGGAGAAACTTAGTTTATAGTTAAAACAAAGGGCCAGGAATGGTGCCTCACGCCTGTAATCCCAGCACTTTGGGAGGCCAAGGTGGGCAGATCACTTAGGGCCAAGAGTTTGAGACCAGCCTGGCCAACATGGCAAAACCCTAACTCTAAAATAAAAAAAAATTAGGCCAAGCATGGTGGCAGGTACCTGTAATCCAGCCACTCAGGAGGCTGAGGCAAGAGAATCACTCAAGCCTAGGAGGCGGTGGTTGCAGTGAGCCCAGATCACACCACTGCACTCCAGCCTGGGTGACACAGCCTGGGTGTCTCAAAAATAAATAAAATAAAATAAAAAGTAAAACAAGGTAACTGTCCTTTCCCAAAACAGTCCTTTCACCTCCTTCTTGCCTGGGGACTAGACTGCCTTTGTAGGACTAACAAATTGGCCACAAGATTGGAAATTTAGGATTCATGCAGCTGGAGGCTACAAGATACTGACCCTCCCCAGATTGCTCTTGGGGATAACATCACTGTTGTAAAACCTAAGCTTGAGATATTTTGCAGACCCTGCACTTGATGGATCAGCTGGCACCACCAGATTGATAAACTGGCTTATCTAATCTTGTGACCCCAACTGAGGAACTGATTTGCGTTAACTTTCTATGATGTTATCTCTAGCACAACCAATCAACACTCCCGACACTGGCCTCTCTTGACCCACCAAATTATGCTTAAAAACTCTGATCCTTGAGGCGGGGTGCAGTGGCTTACACCTGTAATCCTAGCACTTTGGGAGGCTGAGGCAGGTGGATAACCTGAGGTCAGGAGTTCAAGACCAGCCTGGCCAACATGGTGAAACCCCATCTGTACTAAAACTACAAAATTAGCCAGGTATGTTGGCAGGTGCCTGTAATCTCAGCTACTTGGGAGGCTGAGGCAGGAGTATCACCTGAACCTGGGAGGTCGAGGTTGCAGTGAGCCGAGATCGCGACATTGCACTCCAACCTGGGCAACAAGAGTAAAACTCCATCTCAAAAAAACAGAAAAAAACCTCTGATCCGAATGCTAGGGGGAGCTGATTTGAGCAATAATAAAACTCCAGTCTCCTGCACAGCGGCTCTGCATGAATTACTCTATTACAATTCCCCTATCTTGATAAATAGCTCTGTGTAGGCAGTGGGTACGGTGAACCCGTTGAGCAGTTACATATCTGGGGGCTCATTTGGGATTACCCTCGTGCCACCTGCCCCTGGTTCTGTAGACTCCCTCTGGCAATGGATCCAGAGGCCAGCCCAAGTGGCCACCTAGTTTTAGACTGGGGGCTAACTTTGGCTTCATCTCTGTCGGCAGGGCACTGCTAGCCCAGTGTGTATGGAGTACATTTTGCAATAAATTGTCCTGGGGAGATGTCCCATAACTATAGCTCCATACCGAGGTGTCTATCTGTAGTTCCACCATAGGGTGCTTGTAACTGTAACCCCATCACAGTGTCTGTTTGTACCACTGTCATGGCATGTCTGCAGCTGTAGCCCCATTATGGGGTGTCTGATTTGGTGAGTATTCTAGGCGCTGCCAACGCCCCGTTCCTTCTCCCAGTTGGTTCAGCTCCTTCAGGGGTCTTGGTTGGCTCTCCCTAATTAGTAGGAAGAGTCTTGGTTCTGGAAACTTCTCCTCAGTCAGTAAGATTTCGGGGAGGTTTCTCAGATGGAGGATGGGAGGATAGTTTGGAACAAACACTCTTGGAATTCTTGGTTAGGGATCTTGGTTTGGAAGGCTGTCTGTCCGTCTTGTCTTTGTGTGTGTATTTGTATATGTGGAGGGATCCCTGAAGGAATTGCTGATGCAAGTCCAGCAGGCTTAACTCAGAGAACCCTCTGTAAGTCTGCTCACATTCGGTGAGCCCTGAAAAAAGGCTTAACAGGCCTGAGTGTTAAGGGGTAACTGTCTGTTCTTTGTCTTGCCCAGAGACTACTCGTTGAGGCCGTCCCTCCCCACCTTGAGTGGACCAAAGATGATAGGGAGCAAAAGAAGAAAGTTTGAGCCTTGCCAGGTTGATATTGGAAGCCAAATGAGGTGATTACTGTCTGTTTGGTTGTGTTTATTTTGTTTTGGCCGGGATGGAAAATGTTAATTCGGTTTTCCATGCAGCCTATCGGGCAGCATCTTGCGAAGTTGAGAAGCTTTGCCTCCGGTTCCGTACAACAGGAAAGGATTTTTTTTCTTTTTGGTAGTGGGGCTTGGCCCCCACAGCTATAGCATAGTGAGCAGGGTCATCAAAGGTTGCTTGATGAGCCAAGATCGTGCCACTGCTCTCTAGCCTGGATGCTGGAGCAAGACTCTGTCTCAAAAAAAAAAAAAAAAAAATGTTTAAAATCCTCAGAACTTGTAACCATTTGGGGGGTGGGGGGAAGGCAGCTCCGTTCTTCTGGAAGCTGCAGAGAAAGGGAACCCAGAAACCTGGTATGCCGGCAAAAAGGGTAAGAACTTCTTACCAGCCAATAGAAAAAAAGATTTATGGGCTGGGCGCGGTGGCTCATGCCTGTAATCCAAGCACTTTGAAGGCCAAGGCGGTCGGATCACCTGAGGTCCAGAGTTCAAGACCAGCCTGACCAACGTGGTGAAACCCTGTCTTTATTAAAAAAAAAAAAAAAAAAACTTATGAGACTAGTCTTAGGCTGTAGAAAATCTGGTGTACTTAGTGCTATACATTTGTTTTTCTGTGTCATTCTATAGTGGAGGGGGTATCACAGGATAGAATGTGGACTTAGGAGCTGTATAAGCCAACTGTCCAAGCCAGTTCAGCAGGCTGGTCATTTACAAACTTTGCTGTCGGTCTCTGAAACCAACACTAGATAAAGTTTCTCTCTTATATTGTCTTATGTCCTTGAACTTAACCTTGTGATCATGTGAGGATACTTTATCTTGGATTCTGCCATCCAGAGGACAGGGATTTTGGGGTTTGTGACATAGCCCTGAAAATTATCTTGAGTAGTTAAAAGTCTTTGCAAGCTCAAAATCTTCCTTCTGGGAAAAGCAATAGAAAACACCTAATGTGGGGGCTCAGTACTAAGGCTTTGGCATTTGATAATGGTGGCCCAGATTAAATTCTTGGCTTAGGGGCTTAGGGAGTGAGTCCTTTCTGGTTTGTTATCCGTGTAACTTTTTGCCATTTATTGATTCTTTTCCATGGGCTGATTCTGATTTCCTGTCTTTATTTTTACTTTTGCTGAACTACCTTTGGGGAGACTAATTATTGTTAAAAAAAAAAAAACAACTGCTTACCATCTCTTTAAGACCGTTTATGCATCCATGTTTAAGTTATGACTTTAATTAATATGTATTAATTTCACATGGGAGGTTACCTATGTTAGGATACAAAGGCAGACATTTTGGCTGTCCTAGCTAGAGTCTGGTATTAAAAGATTTAAAAAGATTTTTTTTTTAGAAAAAAGAGATCAATGGTTACAATTAGCTTAATAAAACATGGATATCAAACTATACATATATTTTAAAAGCCTTTATGTTTGTTTTCCTTTCTCTTCTTGGATCTTAATTTTCTGAAGGAAAAGAAAATTTTTTTTTTCTTCTCAGTCAATTGAATTGTTTTTCTCCATTTTGTCTCCTTGCCATTCTTGATGCCCACATGAAAGAACCTAAGATAATTACTAGCAGCCTGGAGCTCCTGGGGAAAAACAAAGGCAGTGTCACAGAATGTAAACCTATTCTGGGGAAAACCTCTGTTTTCCTCATGGAACCCCAGGAATTGAAGGAGAATAGAGTCCTTTCAAAATCTAAGGCTCTGTTCTGTTTTACATTATATAACCTGAGACTTTTGACTTTGGGGGGGTATCCAAAATTACTCTGCATTGTGAGAGAGTTTTTAGCCTTGATATGTAATAACCAGGTAGGAAATATATTTTAAGGGATAACTAATGGCATTTAGGAGGGTTACTTGGCTCTTTGCATGCTTAGATCAAAGAAACACGATCTTGATCACTTAGAGGCATGGGTCCATCTCCACCCCACCCCCCACTCCTGCTGAGATATGGGACTCCCAAAGGGAATGGGCTGATTACAAAATGAGCTGTTTGGCTTTGGGTTGTCTTGCAATGAAATGCATAGTAGGAGCCTTGCACTATCTTCTCTGGTAGCATTTTCCTCCTTTTGGGGGATCCAAGATTTAGTATAAAAATGAGACTCTTGCCAGGCATGATAGCTCACACCTGTAATCCAAGCACTTTGGAGGCCAAGGCAGGTGGATCACCTGAGGTCAGGAGTTCAAGACCAGCCTGACCAACAAGGTGAAACCCCATCTTAAAAAAAAAAAATGAGACTTAATTTTAGAGTTGTTTTTTTTTGCCTTCCAGCTGTGGCTGCTTATTAGGCCATAGAAACTTCATGCTTTCCTGGCCCTGTTTCTCCAAGGGCTCCACCCTGAACCCAGTAATCCAGTTAAGAGACTGGCAAATGAAAAATCTTACAACTACTGGATCTTCTTCTGTCTGTGTATTTATATGTGTTTGTGTGGTGTTTACATATCGAAGAACTCCGATTAATTGGGTTAAAAATAAGCACTTAGACTGGGCACTGTGGCTCACACCTGTAATCCCAGCACTTTGGGAGGTTGAGGAAGGCAGATCACAAGGTCAAGAGATGGAGACCATACTGGCCACATGGTGAAACTCCATCTCTACTAAAAAAATACAAAAATTAGCCGGTCATGGTGGCGCAAGACTGTAGTCCCATCTACTCAGGATGCTGAGGCAGGAGAATGGCTTGAAGGCAGGAGGTGGAGGTTACAGTGAGCTGAGATTGTGCCATTGCACTATAGTCTGGTGCCTGGCAGCAGAGCGAGACTCTGTCTCAAAAAAAAAAATAAATAAATAAGCACTTAAATATTTTGTCAGTAAAATAGAAACTTTAGTGCCTTTTTGTTCACATGAATTTAGTAATCTTTGGAAAATAAAAACAGTTTTAAAGATTATTGTAAAATTTAAAATCTCTGCAAAATTTAGACATTTGGTCTGGATTAAGGTCAAATGTTACATTTGCTAAATGCTTTAAGGTTATCAACTGTTTCTTTGACTTTTGAAAATTGTCTAACTTACCTGCTTTGGAGCCATTAGATTCTAGATACAGCCTGAGGATGTGTGGGGTTAGACATACCCCCAGCTCTGCTGGAAAAAGTTTGATCTTATCTGTACTTCTGTCTGATGTCCTAGGCTCCACACCTAGTACATAATTAAAATCACTGACTTATTAGGTTTTTCACCAAAAATAAAAGTTGCCAAAAGTTCACATAATTGAGACACCAGAGAAACAGTTTTACATATAAGGTGTGTAAAGAAAGTAGAATATATTTTTGCCAATACATTATAAGAAGACATGGGAATACAATGTTTGCCTAGAGAGTGAAAGAATTATTTTAAGTTAAAAAAAAAAAAAAAGCTGAAGTTTTAAGCAAATTAAAAAGGGTTGGCCAGCCATAGTGGCTCACACTTGTAATCCCAGCACTTCCGGAGGCCAAGGTGGGCAGATCACATGAGGTGAAAAATTTGAGACCAGCCTGGCCAATATGGTGAAACCCTGTCTCTATTAAAAATATAAAAATTAGCTGGGCATTGTGGTACATGCCTGTAATTGCAGCTACTTATGAGGCTGAGGTAGGAGAATCACTTGAATGTGAGAGGGAGAGGTTGCAGTGATCATGCCACTGCACTCCAGCCTGGGCAACAGAGCAAGAGTCCCTCTCAAAAAAAAAAAAAAAAAAAAAAAGATGGGGGGATTGTTAAGTGTTAATTTTGTAAAGAAAATTCTGTGGGTATGAGTATGTTGGCTAAGATTTGAAGGGGATTATTTAGTTTTTTCTGTAAGTTGAACATTAAGACAGAAGAATACTGATGTGGGGCCAGAATCTGGGCCCATGTGTATGAATAACAGGGTTTTCTTAGACAATTAATCTGGAGGCTAACACCCTTTTTGGCCTTAGCCCACCTGCACGCAGGTGAAAAAAAAAATTAATCTGGAACATGAAAAATTGTAAAGGATTCTGAAAAGTTTATAATAATCTTACCTTATGGTCAGATTTAGTTAAAACTGGATAGATACATAGAATTATATTAAAAACTAGCTTTAGCACTAAAGATGCACTAATGCAAACATAAAATTTGGTTTTCTCTTTTGAAAAATAAGTTTACATAATATTAAAAGTGTGCGACCCCCTTGTAGACCCCTGCCCGGTACCCGACCCCAAATAACAGCTCGAGAGTTGGAAGCCGAGTTCAGGTTTATTGGGACCAGCGGGCAGGCCAGGGAAGGAAGGAGATCGGGGCTGGCTGCGACTGCGCAGCTGGGGTAGGAGGGTTTTATAGGGGGGGTGGACGGGGCGTGGACACAGGGCTGGCGGAGTGTCGTAGGAGCTTAGGATAGGCTGTCCGTCTCTGGGCAGACTGCTGAGGTGGCTCAGAGGGTTACGTGTCGGTTCAGGATAGGCCGAGGCTTGGCGGGCTTTTCTCAGGGCAGCAGGAAGCCTGGGGGGAGGGTGGGGGCAAGAAACCTGGGGGAAAGATGGCGGGACTTTCTACCGAACAAAAAGATAATATGGCCAAGCATGATGGCTCACACCTGTAATCCCAGGACTTTGGGAGGCTGAGGCAGAAAGATCGCATGAGCCTGGGAGTTTAAGGTCAGCCTGGGCAACATGACAAAAATCCAGCTCTACAAAAAATACAAAAATTAGCTGGATGTGGTGGTATGTGCCTGTGGTAACAGCTACTTGAGAGGCTGAGTTGGGAAGATTGCTTGAGCCCAGGAGGCAGAGGTGGCAGTGAGCTAAGATCATGCCACTGCACTCCAGCCTGGACAACAGAGTAAGATTCTGTCTCAAAAAAAAAGTGACTCTTCTGACTTTTGTCATACTCAGACAATTGTTGTCTTGTTTTGATCCTATTCAAAAGGCAGTTTATAATTAGATAAGGGACTCTGCTTGGTATTCTTGAATAAAGGTCTCTTGATAACTTTAAAAATTGTGCTACTGGAATGAAAGAAAAAACCAGACTTCCAGGACTCTCGTGGAGAGCAGATGTGAGCAAAATTTGGAACACGTTACTTTCTTTGTGAAAGAAAAATTAATCTTGGGGCCCCTGAAATCACTAAGCCAAAGGGAAGAGTCAAACTGGGAACTGCTTAGGGCAAATCTGCCTCCCTCTTTATTCCCAAATAAGATAGCTACAAAGATAAAAACTACTTACCTTTTTGTTTGCCTATAGGTAAATTCCTTGTGGACAAAGGACAGACAGAATTCAAAGTCATCCCTCTAAGGCCCACCTGAGACATCTCTGATTGCTTCCTCTGCCCTATTGTTTACATAAAAATGCAGATTCACTGAGCCAGACTAAAATTGTATATTCAGTGGAAGGCCTAAGGACTCAAAAGAATGGAACCTTTTGTCTCTTATCTACTTCTAACCTGGAAGCCCACACTTGAGTTGTCCCGCCTTACCAAACTAAACCAATGTACATCTTACACAGACTGATTGATGCCTCATGTCTCCCTAAAATGTATAAAATCAAGCTGTACCCTGACCGCTTGGCACATTCTGTTGGGACCGCTTGAGGCTCTGTCATGGGTACATTCTTAACTTTTGCAAAATAAACTTCCTAAATTGAGTGAGACATGTTTCAGATATTTGGGGTTCACACTCTCTACCCAATGTCTCCAGAATTTAGAAATTATTTGTGAGTATTCTCAACTTATGACATTATATGTTATAAATAAACTTCCAGCCGGGCGCAGTGGCTCACGCCTATAATCCCAGCACTTTGGGAGGCCGAGGCGGGTGGATCACGAGGTCAAGAGATCGAGACCATCCTGGTCAACAAGGTGAAACCCTGTCTCTACTAAAAATACAAAAATTAGCTGGGCATGGTGGTGCATGCCTGTAGTCCCAGCTACTCAGGAGGCTGAGGCAGGAGAATTGCTTGAACCCAGAAGGCGGAGGTTGCAGTGAGCCGAGATCGCGCCATTGCACTCCAGTCTGGGTAACAACAGCGAAACTCCGTCTCAAAAAAAAGAAAAAATAAATAAACTTCCAGTCCCACAAAAGAAATAACACTCAAATATACATTTTCTTAGCAAGGCAATTTGCTTCTATAGAAAGGTGTGTCTCATGGATGGAGCAATGGTGAGAGCACACCTGAACAAGGGAGAGGAAGGGGTTCTTACCCTTGATGCAGGCAGCCCCTACTACTCTGTCATTCTCCTATTGGCTAGGGTTGGACCACATAGTCTAAGCCAATTCCAACTGGCTATTTTAAAGAGAGCAGGGATACCAGCCAGAGTGGCAGGGTAAGCAGTTTCAGCAGGAAAGATGGTTACTAAGCAGGTGACTAAAGGTGACTCAGGTCGGGGTAGGTGACCGGGGTGACTCAGGATGGAGAAGGTGACTAGGGTGAGTCAGGACTGTAAATATTTAGGTTAGGAGGGGGATGTGCAAGGGGGACATGTGGTTTCAGCAAGAGGAGTAGGTGCAGGTAACCAGGAAAACAAATATGAACTACTGATTAGAGCTCGTGGGGAGGTCATTTACTGAAACTAGGGGCAAGGAGATGAAGAGAATGAGGAAATTAAACTTTTAAATGGAGAACAAAGAGCATGGAAAGTGAACATACTGATCATTTGAAGAGAAACTTGGGACTCACTGTATTCAACATTATAGTTATTTGCATAAGTGCAATAAGAATTTGTTTTCTTCATAACAGGACACAATTGGAGAAACCAGGTCTTCTACCAAGGCTTTGATTGGAATGGTGTGCTTTCCTTTAAGGAATCAGATTTGACATATAGTGCTAATAAAAGCCCCTTGGGAAAACTGGCCACATACCCTGTCTACACAGTCCCTGACCTGTGGTAGGTATGGAATATTACTATTTGACAGGCCCAGGAGCCCCAGGTCATCTTGGGACCTCAAGAGGAGAGGAATTTACCCAATTCATAGAGGTGTTGAGAGTAGAAACCCATGGCTGGGCTTGAAGGATTTAAAAAGTAGTCTGAGATTCCTTATAGAAGAAAGTTCCAGCAAAGCCAATTTTATAAAGAGCCTAGATGACAAATAATTATTCTTGCTGCACTTCGTGCAAATAATCAGACCAAGCATAAGACTAAAACTTATTTTACAAGTAAATTTGACCTAATATAATTTATCTTTAATAAAAATGGGGAATGGAGGGAGAAAAATTATGCTTCAAAAACAACTATAGGCTGGGTGCGGTGGCTTACCCCTGTAATCCCAGCACTTTGGGAGGCAAGGTGGGTGGATCACAAGGTCAGGAGATCAAGACCATCCTGGCCAACATGGTGAAACCTTGTCTCTACTAAGAATCCGAAAATTGGCTTGGCATGGTGACTCATGCCTGTAATCCCAGCTGCTGGGAGGCTGGGGCAGGAGAATTGCTTGAACCAGGGAGTCAGAGGTTGCAGTGAGCCAAGATCACACCACTGCTCTCCAGCCTGGCAACAGTGAGACTCCATGTCAAAAACAAAAACAAAAACAAAACAAAGCTGTGGTATAACTGTTGTTAGTTGTTGGGGCCCGGCACGTCTGCCGGGGGGCTACTGACCTGCGGGAGTCCCCGAGACCACCAACGTAGATGTCTCGTTCAACCTGAGGGAGAGAGTGTGCGGAAGTGAGAGAAAAGAGAAAAGCGGAGTCTAGAGGACTTGCTTAGGCTATGTCCAAGCAGCAATTTTACTTTTGCAATACAATTCATTATATACTTTTCTGAAGTCAAAGTTGTTTACGCCAGATCAACGTACTTAAGTTACAGTAAGCAAGTTACGCCCACTAAGTTATGCCCAGTAAGTAAGTTAAGTCCAGTAAGTAGGTTACGCCCAGTAAGTAGGTTACTTCCAGTAAGTAGGTTACAGTCACGCCCAGTAAGTTATGGTAAGTAAGTTACAGTTACACCCAGTAAGTTACTATAAGGAAGTTACTAAGTGTAAATACTTAAGTTAATATTTTACAATGAAGGTGACAAGGGTCCAAAATGAACACAATCAAGCAATAAACCATAAGAAGCCAAAAGTGGACACATTGCCTTCCAAGTCCTCATATCCATAAAGTAATGTCTGTTAATTATTTAGAATAACATAGTCCCTCTCTCAGTTCCTGGTTTCCCTCAGCTCGACTCCCCCAACCAGGGATCTGTGTCCGGGCTCAAGCTCACCGTATGGCGAGGCCCATTTCCTAGGGGCCTCACACGGGAGCGATCCCCACAAGTTGTTCTTAAGGTTTTTTTCCCTGCAATTTGAACTAAATCCTAAATTCTTTGTGGGCTACAAGTCCCCATACTAATGCTTTCAAATCTTTTAAAACTGGGAATTTCATTCCTTATCCTAGAACTCATTATTTACCTTATAGTACACTGTTCCCTTAAATACTGTACTGAAACTGTAGATGAGAATACTGACCAGGCACAGTGGCTCACACCTGTAATCCCAGCACTTTGGGAGACTGAGGTGGGTGGCTCACTTGAGGCCAGGAATTCGAGACCAACCTTGCCAACATGGTGAAACCCTGTCTCTACTAAAAATACAAAAAATCAGCTGAGCGTGGTAGCATGTACCTGTAGTCACAGCTACTAGGGAGGCTGAGGCATGAGAATCGCTTGAACCTGGGAGGTGGAGGTTGCAGTGAGCTGAGATGAGATTGTGCTACTCCATTCCAGCCTGGGCAACAGAGCAAGACTCTTGTTTCAAAAAAAAAAAAAAAAAAAGGAGAGAGAATACTAATGCCTTTGTCATGCAAGTCTCGGAACCCCAGCCTGGACTAAGGTTGCCAGTTGCAAAGCACTTCCACTCCTTTCCTTGGGATCAACACCTCTCCTCACTATGCCTCTGGTCAGAAGAAAAAAGTTAGAGTGGTCTTCGCCCTTTTTCCATCTTCTTTAGCCAACACTTTCAGATTAACGTGCTATAATATCCAAAAGGAGGGATCAGAATCGCCACTGTTAAAATTATGACTGAGACAGTGAAAGAGATCTGACCTCACCGACTCCATCTTGCTTGCTTCTAACCTCCAGTCTGTCCTTGTTCATTCCTGGGCACAGATCAAACTTTGGGAGGAACTTAGTTTATAGTTTAAAACAAAAATGATAATAGCCCTTTCCCAAAATAAACCTCCTTCTTGCCTGGGGACTAGACTGCCTTTGTGGGATTAATAAAGTAGCCACAAGATTAGAAATTATGGTTTAGGATTCATGTAGCTGGAGGCTATAAGATTTTGACCCTCCCCAAATTGCTCCTGGGGATAACACCACTATTGTAAAACCTAAGATCAGTGCTTGAGATATTTTGCAGACCCTGCACTTGAAGGATCAGCTGGTACCACCCAGATTGGTAAACTGGATCATCTGTTCTTGTGTCCTCCAGCCAGGAACTGACTCAGCAGAAGAAGACAGCTTAGACTCCCTATAATTTCATCTACAACCCAACGAATCAGCACTCCTGATTCACTGGCTTCCCCCAGCCCATCAAATTATCCTTGAATACTCTGATCCCCAAATGCTCTGCGTGAATTACTTTTTCTCTATTGTAATTCCCCTGTCTTGATGAATCAGCTCTGTGTAGGCAGTGGGAAAGGCAAATTCATTAGGTGGTTACGAAAATATACAGGTGGCCAGGCGCAGTGGCTCATGCCTGTAATCCTAGCACTTTGGGAGGCTGAGGCAGGTGGATCTTGAGGTCAGGAGTTCAGGACCAGCCTGGCCAAGATGGTGAAACCCCCGACTCTACTAAAAATACAAAAATTAGCCGGGTATGGTGGCAGACACCTATAGTCCTAGCTACTGGAGAGGCTGAGGCAGAGAATTGCTTGAACCCAGGAGGTGAAGGTTGCAGTTGAGCTGAGATCCTGCCACTGCACTCCAGCCTGGGCAACAGAATGAGACTCTATCTAAAATAAAAATAAAAATAAAATACGCATGTGAAGCTGCCCCCCACCACACACACACACAGGAGGAAAGGCAGTGTGGAAGCTCAGAGCAGACCTCGAGTGGAGAGAGATCTGGGAGCCACTTTAAGTTAAAAAAAACACTGAGGATTGGCCCAACTGCTACAGGAGAGAGCATGCAGAGGAGTGAGCAGAGTGGAGGAGCCAGCCAGTGCAGCTGTGCTGGGAGAAGCAAGCAGGAGACAGAGCAGATGTGTGTCCTGAGGAGGTGAGACCCACAACACCAAAGGCCCTGGGTAGTCCATGAGAATGAGGTGCAAGAAGACACTAGTGGCCGTGGGATCAGAGGGCCACTGGAGACAGCAGATTTGGTGGCAAAGGGGAGTTGAAGAAATAGAAAAAGTGAACACAGACCATTCTTGAAAAAGCTCAGTTGTCCAAGCAGGTGGAAAATGGACCCTGGGCTGGAGGAGGCCAAAGAGATGAGGGGTTCTGAGGAAGGGCATGTTTGGAGGCCAACAGGAGGCAACCAAAGGAAAAAGGGGAGGGCGGGTGTGGTGGCTCATGCCTGTAATCTCAGCACCTTGGTAGGCTGAAACAGGAGGACCGCTTGAGCCCAGGAGTTCAAGAGCAGCCTGGACAACATAGTGAGACCTGGTCTCTACAAAAACTAAATTAGCCAGGCATAGTGGCGCATGCCTGTGGTCCTGTAACCACCCAAGTGTTCAGTTTGCCCGATGCCTAGGCAGAGCCGATTCATCAAGACAGGGAAATTGCAATAGGGAAAGAGTAATTTATGCAGAGCTGGCTGTGTGGGAGCCCAAAGTTTTATTATCACTCCAATCAATCTCCCTAAGCATTCAGGAGCAGAGCTTTTAAAGATAACTTGGTGGGTAGGGGGAAGCCAATGAGCCAGGAGTGCTGGTTGGTCAGAGATGAAATCATAGAGAGTTGGAGCTGTCTTCTTGCACTGAGAGTTCCTGTGTGGGGGCCACAAGATCAGATGAGCCAGTTTATTGATCTGGGTGGTGCCAGCTGATCCATCAAGTACAGGGTCTGCAAAGCATCTCAAGCACTGATTTTAGGAGCAGTTTAGGGAGGGTCAGAATCTTGTAGCCTCCGGCTGCCTGATTCCTAAACCATAATTTCTAATCTTATAGCTAATGTTAGTCCTACAAAGGCAATTTAGAGCCCAGGCAAGGAGGTCTGCTGTGGGGAAGGGCTGTTATCGTCTTTGTTTTAACTATAAACTAAGTTTCTCCCAAAGTTAGTTCAGCCTATGCCCAGGAATGAACAAAGACAGCTTGGAGGTTAGAAGCAAGTTGGAGTCAGTTAAGTTAGATAGGTCTCTTTCACTGTCTCAGTCATCATTTTGCAAAGGCAGTTTCAGCCCCTGCTACCCAAGAGGCTGAGGCAGGAGGATTGCTTGAGCCGCCAAAGCTGGAGGCTGCAGTGAACCATGATCATGCTACTGCCCTCCAGCCTGGGCACTAGAGTGAGACTCTGTCTCTTAAAAAAAAAAAAAAAGGAAAATGGAGGTTGAAACAGGTTCTCTTCATACATGGGATGTGGGTGTGCTACCCTAGATAGCATGTGTTTTATGTCTCAGGTTTAAATAGACTTCCACATTCTGGGGTGAGGCTAAGCAGCAGACTCTGATCACAGAGAAAATGAAATCCAGCACTAAAGTAACTCAGTCACTTTTGACTGAAGAAAGCTATTGTATTGCGGTTTTGCATAATTTGTGAATAAGTGGAAATTAAAGGAAAAAAGAAATCACATTTAAAAAATAGTATCACATAAAAGCAAGTTAGGCTCATTGTGACTAAATAAAAATTTTCACTAAATTAACGTAGTACTTTGTCTTACTATGGTAAAGAGGAAAGGGCTCAATTTTCATTCCACTCTTGTTCTTGGATTTAAAGTCAGTTTCTGGTGCTTGTTCTGCTTGGGTAATGAATCAATGTTCAATCTGTCCAAATGGATGAGAACATGTAGGAAGGTCTTTAAAATTAAATTAGGCCAGGCTAGGTGGCTTATGCCTGTAAGTCCCAGCACTCTGGGAGGCCTAGGTGAGTGGATCACTTGAGGTTAGGAGTTCAAGACCATCCTGGCCAACATGGTAAAAACCCATCTCTACTAAAAATACAAAAAATTACCTGGGTGTGGTGGCTCACACCCGTAATCCCAGCTACTCAGGAGGCTGAGGCAGGAGAATCGCTTGAACCCAGGAGGTGGAGGTTGCAGTGAGCCCAAACAGCACCACTGCACTCCAGCCTGGGTAACACAGCAGGACTCCATCTTGAAAATAAAGTTAAAGTAAAATTAAAATAATAAAAATAAATTAAGAGTCGGGTGCAGTGGCATGCACATGTAGCCTTCCAGCTACTTGGGAGGTTGAGGCCATGAAAATTGCTTGAGCCCAAGAGTTAGAGCCAGCCTGGGCAACATTATGAGATCCCATCTCAAAGAAAAACAAGTAACAGCAATAAATTAAAACCAGTGAGGGATGCTTTCCTGTTGTTAGCAGGAGAGGGCAAGGAAGAACTTAGTCTGGAGAAGCTGGAGTACACAGAGTGCCAAGTCATGGGATCAAGTGAGGACGGGGGCTCAGTTTCCAGATTAGACCCTTTACAGTCTGAGGCCCCGGTGGCTACCCCAACTGTGCCAAGCTCCTTTTGAAGTTGGCTCCTAGAAAACTTCTTCCAGCCTTTAGGACTCCTGCCTAATTTTTTGCTACTCTGTGCTCCAGCTACGCAGAGCTATTTTGAGTTCCCCAGAGGATCATGTTCTGTCACCTCCAGGCCTTGGCACAGCCTGTTTCCTGTTCCCACACACTCCGCACTCCTCTACCCTCACCACACTGAGCCTCCCCTGGCTACTGTCTGCAAGTCCTTCAGTGCACAAGCCGCTTTCTCTTAGAACCTTCTCTGCTCTCCCCAGATGGGCTCCCACAAGACTGTCTTCACTTTTTTTTGTTTTTTGAGATAGAGTCTTGCTCTGTTGCCTAGGCTGGAGTGCAGTGGCGTGATCTCAGCTCACTGCAGCCTCCACCTCCTAGGTTCAAGTGATTCTCCTGCCCAGCCTCCCAAGTAGCTGGAATTACAGGTACCTGCTACCACACCTGGTAAATAAAATAAAAAAATATAAATGTTTATATTTTTAGTAGAGTTAGGGTTTCACCATGTTGGCCAGGCTGATCTTGAACACCTGACCTCAAGTGGCCTTGGCCTCCCAAAGTGCTGGGATTAAAGGTGTGGGCCACCACACCCAGCCCCTTCTTTACCCACTTATCCTTTATGGCATCTGCCTCTTTTGTCTGTCATTCCCTCTAGAGTGTAGGTGCCTTCAGGTAAGGAACCATCTGGAGCACCTTCCCAGCACTGAACCCAGGGCAAAGCCCTAGAGAGACAAAGTAACAAGTCAGGTCAGGCCTCTGCCCGAGGTTGCCTGGAGCCTTGTATTGTCACTGTGTCCTATGGGCCAGGAGCTCCTTGAGATTAGGGCGTGGGCTCTCTCCTACTCTATGCCCAGCACCAAGCATAGGACTTCTTTTTTTTTTTTTTTTTATGGCATCTCACTCTGTCACCCAGCCTGGAGGGCCATGGCACAATCTTGGCTTACTACAACCTCCACCTCCCAGGTTCCTGTGATTCTCTTGCCTCAGCTTCCCAAGTAGCTGGGACTATAAGGCATGTGCCACCACGCCCAGCTAAGTTTTGTATTTTTAGTAGAGACAGTTTAACCATGTTGGCCAGGCTGGTCTCAAACTCTTGACCTCAGGTGATCCTCCTTATAATCCCAAAGTGTTGGGATTACAAGGACTTTTTATATGTAGCAGATGCCAATAAACATTTTCTGAATGAGCAAGTGCAGAAGAGAAAACATGGCAGTGATGACTGAGGCATAACTGACTGCATCTGTTCTCAGGCCACACTCTGACCCTTGGGTGAACATGACTGTTCTCTAAGTTGTTGCTGAAGTCAGCTTCCTGGCCAGTTCCTCAGCGGAAGAAGTGAGACATGGAGCCACCCGAGCTGCCCAACCCCAACTGCTGAGGGCCTGCCCGGAGGTCATGTGGCCAAAGAGCCTGCTTCTCCCTGGGCTGTCTGTTGTCCCATTTTCAGGCACCTTTGCTGATCACACCCTCGCTGGTCACACCCTTGCCCATGCTGCTTCCTGCTTCTCCAAACTTGGTTCTCATCCCTGTAACATAAGCATTGTTTTTATACTGTCCCTAAGAGAGCAAACCCTCCATCACACTCTGGAGGGTGTGGGAGATGAAAGTCAATACCTACAGTCTCTGATGGAGGCTTGTGACTTATGACACCCCCACTGGCCTCCATTTTCCCGTGTACCCCACTGCTGCATCCACCAAGGCAGTTTCGAGTGCCTGCTGCATGCCTGGTACCACAGCAAGTGCTAGGGATAGAATGCAGAACTAAAGAGACTGCTATGGTCCTTTGGCCACAAACCGTAGTTTACAATAAAAGTGAACTATATCCACAGATAAATATATGATCCTGAATTATGATGAGGACAGTGAAGAAACTAATTGAATACCATGTGAGAAATTAGGAAAGGGACTTCTTTTTTCCTCTTGAGACAGAGTCTCGCTCTGTCTCCCAGGATGGAGTGCAGCGGGGCGATCTTGGCTCACTGCAACCTCTGCCTCCTGGGTTCCAGCAATTCTCCTAGACTCCTGAGTAGCTGGTATTATAGTCATGCGCCACCACACCAGGCTAAGTTTTTGTATTTTTAGTAAAGATGGGGTTTCACCATGTAGGTCAGGCTGATCTCGAACTCCTGACCTCGTGATCCACCCACCTTGGCCTCCCAAAGTGCTGGGATTACAGGCGTGAGCCACCACGCCTGGCAAGAGGGACCTTCTTTAGATAGGTGACCAAGAAGAGTCTTTCTGATGAGTCAATGTTTCAGCTGAAACCCTCACCCCAAATGACTTCCAAATGATAATGATCTCTTTCCTCACTGGGTCCCTCAGGAGTGCTGGAATACTACAGTGTCCTAAGAAATGCACAGGGTTTTGGATAATTAAGGCCGGGGTTCACGTCCAAGCATGTCCCTTCACACAGAACTTCTCAAAGTCCTCCCTTGTGAAATGGAGACAACCACCACGAGAGGGCAGTAGTGAGGACTACATGAGAAGAGGTTTGTGAGGCCACTGCCCAAGCACTCAGGGAGGGGTCTCATTCCTGAGCCCCCACTCCCAGGCCTGTTTCCACCACTTGCAGCCTTCAGGGACCTTCCCACCCTCAGACCTCATCTTGACAGTTTATCCCTATCACTGGCTTCATCCCTAGTTTGGCTGATCCTGCCCCTCCCCACACCCAGTTAGGACAGTGAGTCTGACATTCTCTTCTTACCCTTAACTTCAAAGGGTCCCCAAAGCTTTCACAACTCTCATGTTTCTCCCTCACTGTCCTTAGGAATCTCCTCCGTTCTAGGGCTTCAAAATCTCTCTGGGCATAGTGGCTCACGCTTGTAATCCCAACATTTTGGGAGGCTGAGGCAGGAGGATCACTTGAGGTCAGGGGTTCGAGACCAGTCTGGCCAACATGGTGAAACCCCATCTCTACTAAAAATACAAAAATTAGCCAGTGTGATGGTGGTGCCTGTAATCCTGGCTACTTGGGAGGCTGAGACAGGAGTATCACTTGAACCTGGGTGGCGGAGGATGCAGTGAGCCCAGATGGTACCACTGCACTCCAGCCTGGGCGACAGAGCAAGACTCTTTAAAAAAAAAAAAAAAATCTGTATCTTCATGGAGACCTTTCTCACCACACTGCTTCCTCAGGGTCATCTCTGAAAACAACCCCAGGACACCAGAGTGCTCCATAGTAACCTGGGCTCCACTGTGTGATGTTGCCCCTCTATCCCCCGAGGCTGACCAGCTTGATGCAGACTTGTGCTAGAAGATCATCTCCAGGTTGATAGGCAGATGAAGAGATGCTCAACACAGTTAATTATCAATCAGGAAATGCAGACCAAACCCACGGTGAGATACCACTTCGCACTTGCTAGGATGTTTAAGATTGGAAAGATAAATAATAACAAGGATGTGGAATTTATTTATTTTTTATTTTTGAGACAGGGTCTTGCTCTGTCACCCAGGTTGGAGTTTAGTGGTGCAATCATGGCTCACTGCAGCCTTGAACTCCCAGGCTCAGTGATCCTCCCACTTCAGCTTCCTGAGTAGCTGGGAACACAGGTGTGTGCCACCCTCCCCAGATAATTTTTTTGGTAGAGATGGGTTTTTGCCATGTTTCGCAGGCTAGTCTCAAACTCCTGGGCTCAAGTGATCCTCCCACCTCAGCCTCCCAAAGTTTTGGGATTACAGGCGTGACTCATGGTACCCAGCCTGGGTATTTGGCTATTCTTCCAAAGCTCTGTTAACCAGGTTCTCTCCTCTTCATGATTCTCTCTGCTAATGACGACTTTTGAGCCTGGAAATCATGAGGAATGGCAAGTCTATAAATTTCTGCCAACTGAGGTGCCCAGAGCTGCCCTGTTTCAACTCTTTTGAGAACCCTTCTTAGATTTTCTGACTCACCCCATAACACCCCAATAAACCCATCATTTTGATTGGTATATCCACACCCACTTCTCTCCAGCCACACCCCCTCCCTGACCTCTGGCAACCACTAATGTTTTCCATTTCTGTAACTGTGTCATTTCAAGAGGGTTTTATAAACAGAACCATGCAGTTCTGTAACCTTTGGGGGCTGGCTTTTTTCCCTCAGCATGATTCCCTATAGATTCATCCTGGTGGTTTTGTGTATGGGTAGTGTGTTCCTTTTTAAATTTAATTTAGTTTTTGAGATGGAGCGTTGCTCTGTCACCCAGGCTGGCATGCAGTGGTGCCATCTCAGTCATCAGAACGTCTCCCTCCTGGGTTCAAGCAATTGCCCTGCCTCAGCCTCCTGAGTAGCTGGGATTACAGACGTGCGCCCCCATGACTGGGTAATTTTTGTAATTTTAGTAGAGATGGGTTTCACCATGTTGGTCAGGCTGGTCTTGAACTCGTGATCCACCCAGCTGGGACTCCCAAAGTGCTGGGATTACAGGCACGAGCCACTGTGCCCTGCCATGTGTTCCTTTTTATTACTGGGTATGGAATGAGTGCACCACAGTTTATTCAACTCTTCACTATTAACTAGTGAAGGACATATAGTTTGTTTCCAGTTTGGGGCTATTATGAATACACCTGCTATAGACATTTGTGCACACACTTTTTGCATAAGTGTAAGTTATCATTTCTCTGAGATAATGAATGGTCAGTAGTGTAATGTCTGGCTCATGGGTAGTTACATGTTTCATTTTTATAAGAAACTGCCAAATTGTTTTCCAGAGTGGCTGTACGAGTTTTCATTCTCACCAGACGTATATAATTGATCCAGTTTCTCTGCATTCTCATTAGCATTTGCTATTGCTGCTATTTTTTATTTTCTCCATTTTGAGAGGAGTGCAGTGATATCTCATTGTGGTTTTAATTTGCTTTCTCAAACGGCTAATAATAATGTTGAACATCTTTTTGTGTGCTTATTTGCCTTCTGTATATCCTCTTCAGTGAATTTTGTCATGTCTTTTGCCCATTTTGTAATTCTATTCTTGTTTTTTTGCTGTTGAGTTTTGAGAGTGCTTCTTATTTCTAGACACTAGTCCTTTTGTCAGGTATGTGGTTTGCAAATATTTTCTCCCAGTCTGTAGCCGTAGCTTGTTTTTTTTTCCTCTTTACAAGGTCTTTTGCATAGCAAAAGCTTTTAATGTTGATGAAGTCCAATATATAAATGTTTCTCTTTTTTTTTTTTTTTCTGAGATAGAGTCTTGCTCTGCGCCCAGGGTGGAGTGCAGTGGCACAATCTCAGCTCACTGCAGCCTCTGCCTCCTGAGTTGAAGTGATTCTCCTGCCTCAGCCTCTCGAGTATCTGGGATTACAGGTGTGCACCACCATGCCTGGATAATTTTTGTATTTTTAGTAGAGATGGGATTTCACCATGTTGGCCAGGCTGGTCTTGAACTCCTGACCTTGTGATCTGCCCACCTCAGCCTCCCAAAGTGCTGGGATTTCAGGTGTGAGCCACCATGGCCAGCCATAAATGTTTCCTTTTATGAATCATGTTTTGGGGGCTGAGTTTAAAAGCTCTTTACCTCACTCTAGATCCCAAATGTTTTCTCCTGTGCTTTTTTTCTAAAATTTTTATAAAATTGTTAGTTTTTTAAAATCCTCAATGCAACAGTATTGAGAGAGAGGATTGTCTTTAAAATATGAAATGGTTCACAAGTTTTTATGTCATTCTTACATGGGGTCATGCTAATCTTCTTTGTATCATTCCAATTTGGGTTTATGGGTTGCCAAAATGAGCACAAAGTCTTATGGTTTTGTGTTTACATTTTAGTCTGAGGTCCTTTTATTTATTTATTTTTTATTTTTTGGGACAGGGTTTTGCTCTGTCACCCAGGCTGGAATGCAGTGGTACAGTCATAGCTTGCTGCAGCCTCCATCACCCGAGCTCAAGCAATCCTCCCTCCACAATCTCTGTAGTAGCTGGGACTACAAGTGCACCCCACAATGCTCAGCAAATTTTTGTATTTTTTTGTAGAGACAGGGTCTTGCCATGTTGGTCTCAAACTCCTAACCTTAAGTGATCCTCCCACCGTGGCCTTCCAAAGTGATGAGATTACAGACGTGAGCCACCACATCCAGTGCTGAGGTCCATTTTAAGTTAATTTTTGTGCAATATATGAGACTTATGACAAGGTTTTATTGTTTAGTTGTTGGGGGCCTATAGATGTTCAGTTGCTTTAGCAGCATTTGTTGAAAAGATTCTTTTCTCCATTGATTGCTTTTGCACCTTCATCAAAAGTCAGCCGTCAAAAGTAGTTGCATGGAACTATTACTGAGTTCCGTGTTCTGTTCCACTGATCCATGTGCTATTCCCGGCCCAGCACCACACTGTTGTGATTACTGTGACCGTATAACAGGTTTTAAAATCAGGTAGACTGATTTTTTTCTAAAATTAGCTGAATTTTAATAAACTATCTAAAATTATTCTAGCTATTCTAGTTCCTTTGCCTTTCCACATAAATTTTAGAAAAGTTTTGTCAATATTTGCAAAAGATATATTTTTTTTTAATTTGGATAGGAAGTGTGCCAATATGGGAAAAACTGACAACTTTCCTATGCTTAGTCTTCCAACCCATAAACACAGTTTTACCTCTCAGTTTATTTAGATATTCTTTGATTTCCTTCATCAGCATTTTGTAGTTTTCAGCATAGAACTCCTATAGATTTTCACCCAAATATTCCATGTTTTGAGTGATTATAAATGCTATTTTATTTTTAATTTTGGTTTCCATGTGTTCATTAGTATAGAGATTCAAGGACAGGGGTGTGTGTGTGTGTGTGTGTGTGTGTGTAGATTCTTTGGGACTTTCTACTACATCATTATATCATCTGCAAATACAAACTGTTTTATTTTTGACTTTCTGAAACATGTGCCCCTCCTCTCCCCTCCCCTCCCCTCCTTTCTCTTGTCTTCTTTTGTTTTCTTGCCTATTGCACTGCCTAGAATGTTCAGGTCTATGTTGAATAAGAGTGGTGAGAGTGGGTATCCTTGCCTCATTCCTAATCACAGAAAAAAAGCATTCTGTTTTTTACCATTAAGTGTAGTATTAAATGCAGGGTTTTGTAGATGCTCTGAATCAAATTCAGGAAGTTCCCTTTATTCCTAGTTTTCTGAGGGGTTTTTGATATTTTGAGTTTTGTTTCTAATGGAGCTAAAAGCTGTAGAGAACTTTATGAAATTGAATACATTCTAGTATAGCCACTTTATATCCAAGCTGTTAAGAGTTTTGTATTAGAGGTTGGGTGCAGTGGCTCATGCCTATAATCCCAGCACTTTGGGAGGCTGAGGCAGGCGGATCATGACGTCAGTAGTTCCAGACCAGCCTGGCCAAGATAGTAAAACTCTGTCTCTACTAAAAATACAAAAAATTAGCCTAACATGGTGGCACATGCCTGTAGTCCCAGCTACTTGGGAGGCTGAGGCAGGAGAGTTGCTTGAGCCCAGCAGGCGGAGGCTGCAGTGAGCTGAGATCGCACCAATGCACTCCAGCTTGAGCAACAGAGCAAGACTCTTGTCCCTCCCCACAAAAAAAGAAAGAGTTTTGTGTTAGAGAAACCATCAACCTTATATGAGAAGATTATTCATGTGTGTTAGAATTTGCATCTTAGGGAAAACCCTCATTTTAGAATTGCGTTGAGAACAAGACCCTGGGTTTATTAATTGCAACTTTTGGCACAACCGTTAGAGCATTTATTTGCATCACGGTTACATTTCTGGGAAATTCATCTTACAGTAAAAAAGGTAAATAAAAGAATATTTTTTCAGAAGAATTAATGTAGAAGGGCTGGATATAATTCTAGACACCCACAGTCCAAACCTTTTACCCATTGACACAATCCACAAACTAATGGAATGACATGGAATGAATTAAGTGAAATAAAGCTCATATGATCATTGTACAGTGTTCTCCCTGGGCTTCATGGAAGAATTAGGAAGCCACACTAGGTGCAGGTGCTCAGCCTGGAGTGCAATGGCACTATCTCGGCTCACTGCAATCTCTGTCTCCTGGTTTCAGGTGATTCTCCTGCCTCGGCCTCCAGAGTAGCTGGGAGTACAGGTGTGAGCCACTGCACCCGACCTGATTTTGTATTTTTAGTACAGATGGGGTTTCACCATGTTGGCCAGGCTGATCTACAACTCCTGGCCTCAGGTGATCCACCTGCCTCGGCCTCCCATAGTGCTGGGATTACAGGCATAAGCCACCATGCCCAGCCCCTAAAGCCAGTTCAGATGACCCTGAAGACAGGGTCCTCAGAAGCCTGGGGTGTTGCATGTGTCCATGCTTCCAAGGCCACAAGTAAGATAAGGCCTGAGGTGCAAGTTGCTAATCTGTCAGAGAGCAATTCAAGGGTCTGGGTTGGAGTTGAGGCCAGATTAAGGAGAGTTAGAAGTGGGAGGGATAAATGGAGATAAAAAGCATCCTCCAAGAGGACTGGTTGTGAAGAGGAACGAGAAGGTGAGAGATGAAGAAAGGACAGGGATGTAGGGAGCTTCCCCAGCAAGCTGAAAGACCTGACCATGTTTCAGTGCTCATGCAAAATGCCAGCTGGAGAGGGGAGGTTGAATACACAGGAAAGAAGACAGACCATTAGGCAGGTTTTCTCCAAAAGCCTCGTGATGCGTAACTAAGATTGGGGTTTGGGAATTGAAGGATAGAGGATTTAGGTTTGATATAAAGAAAAACTAAGGAACAAAAAAACAGAACTGTGAATCAGTGGCAAGGCCTTTGCAGACCAAGGTACTTGGACAAAATGAGGGTTGAAGTGCCTTTCAAAGATTTGAATTCTTGATCCCATCCCACATTTTATGGTGAGGGGGTTCACAATTTACAAATGAACTGTGCATTTCTGATCAAGAATGGCTGATAAAATTCTCCTCATTATTTCATTCAAGGTCTGTAAGTACCCACTGTGTGCCAAGCACTGGGTTGGGACACAGCAGATCTGAGTTCTATACACCAGTCCTTTTCCACTTAATGTCAATTATTTAAAGAGATCAGGTCAGGTGCAATGGTGAGCACCTATGATCCTAGCTACTCGAGAGGCTGAGGTGGGAGGATGGCATAAGGCAGGAATTGGAGGCTGCAGTGTGCTACAGTCATACCTATGAATAGCCACTGCACTCCAGCCTAGGCAATGTGGAAAGACCCCATCTCTAAAAATAAAAATAAACAATTTCAAAAGGGCTGGGCATAGTGGCTCACATTTGAAATTCCAGCACTTTCACAGCTTAAGGCTGGAGGATTTTTTTTTTTTTTTTTGAGGCGGAGTTTCGCTCTTGTTACCCAGGCTGGAGTGCAATGACGCGATCTCGGCTCACCACAACCTCCGCCTCCTGGGTTCAGGCAATTCAGCTGGAGGATTTTTTGAGGCCAGGAGTTTGAGAACAGCGTGGACAATCAAGTAGGACCCCCATCTCTACAAAAAAATTTAAAAATTAGCTGGGCATAGTAGCAAGCATCTGTAGTCCCAGTTTCTTGGGGGGTTGAAGCAGGAGGATTCCTTGAACCCAGGAGATCAAAGTTACAGTGAGCTGTGATCACACCTCTGCACTCCAGCCTGGGCAACAGGCTCAGGCTTGTGGTCCCAGCTACTTGGGAGGCTGAGATGGGAGACTCACCTGGGAGGTTGAGGCTGCTGTGTGCCAGATGCCACTGCACTCCAGCCTGGGTGACACAGTGAGACCCATTCTCAAAAAGGAAAAAAAGAAACCTGTAACTTCAGTCAAGACCTAGATGCTGAGACTCATTCTTTTCTCTTGTCCTGTTCCCAGCCTGCTGCTCTTTCTCTTCCATTTCCTGTCCTGGGTGTCACTGATCAGGTGCCAGATCTGAGTGTCTGCCCTGCATTTCCTCTCTCTCTAAACCCAGACCCTATTTGACTCTTGTCAGCCCATCCGCTTCTCTGGCTCAGGCCCCCTTCATTCCTCATTGTGACGGCTGCTTCTAGAATAGACTGTTACCTATTCTAACTGGTCTTCCTGCCTCCAAACCTGCTCCTTCCCCAACCATCTCCATGCAGCTCCATGTGCAATTTCTTTTCTTTCCTTCTTTTCCTTTTTGTTTATTTGAGACAGAGTCACCCTCTGTCACCTAGGCTGGAGTGCAATGGCGTGATCTCAGCTCACTGCAACCTCTGTCTCCCAGGTTCAAGTAATTCTGTCTCAGCCTTCCAAGTAGCTGGGATTAAATGTGCCTGCCACCATGCCTGGCTTTTTATTTTTTTTATTTTTAGTAGAGACAGGATTTTACCATGTTGGCCAGGCTGGTCTTGAACTTCTGACCTGAAGTGATCCACCTGCCTCGGCCTTTCAAAGTGCTGGGATTACAGGTGTGAGCCACTGCACCCAGCCTCCTTGTACAATTTCAAAAAGAAATATTAGTCCCACCACTTGCCTGTTTAAGATTGTTCAAAGACCCTGAGAGCTCTTAGAGTAACACCCAGACTCTTCCTAGCCTGCCCCACTCCAGCCTCCCTAGCCTCATCTCTCACAAGCTCTCTCTTCACCCTTCATTCCTTCCATGCTGATTATCTCTCAGCTCTCCAGCCCCAGGGCCTTTGCACAGGATAGGCCTGCTGTCTGAATTCTCTTCCTACCCCACGTTGCCTGGCTCCCTCCTACTCACTCCTCAGGTCATTTTCTCTGGGGCTCTGTATCTGCCCTGCCCCTCCCCAGTTCCTGTACCACCTGATGCTACAGAACTTGTGCACTGCATTGCAATTGCATATTTACATAAGTGTTTTGCTCACTAGCCTGTAGGTTCTGTGTGGGTAGGGCTAGAGACTATTTCTATCCTGTTCATCTTTTGGTATTCTCATATATAAATATAACTCATCACCTGCTGACATTTGAGCCCTTCTGCTGCTCCAAGTAAACACAGAGCTCTTAACACAGAGCTATGTACTGTAGATGCTCAATGTGTTGAGAGGAAGAATCAATGACTCTTCCCCAGGGAGCATGTTTTCAGTTCTAACATGGATGGCTGGGCTGCCCCATGCTGTTTGAGCAGTTTTAGATTTACACCAGGAGGGAGTGCTGTCCACCATAACCTTAGCTACTTATTGTCCTCCCTCTCCCAAAGAACTGCCCCCACATTCAGCATAGACATGAGGAATGGAGCCTGTATTATTAAAATAGGGCTTCCTTCTTTAGTGTCTGAGTGGCCTCCAGGGAGGTCATGATAGGGGACAACCATTGTCAAACTAAAACAAACTCACTGGGGCCTATAACATCACCAGCCCAGGTCCAGGATGGAGAGGTGGGGAGACAAAACTCCTCAGCCATGTACACAGCAAGGGGCACAGGAAGTTTCAGGGGACTGAGCCCAGTGGCTGTGGTAGTATGATGGTGACATCAGAGGGCTAGCAGCTAAAGTGGTATCAATAGGGATGTAATGGAACAAGGGACAGTATACCCCTTGTTGGATATCCTGATTGACAGAGCCACTGATTGATAGAGCTAGACCTTATCTTTAAAAAAAAAAAAAAAAAAAAAAAAAGAAAGAAAATAAAAAAGCTGAATTTGGCTGAGTGTGGTGGCTCACATCTGTAATCCTAGCACTTTGGGAAACCAAAGTGGGTGGATTGCTTGAGCCCAGGAGTTTGAGACCAGCCTGGGAAAGATTGCAAGACCCTGTATTAAAAAAGAAAGAAGCTGAATTAAATCCATTCTTCTTTGGCTCCATGGGGCAAAATTATAGCCAAAAGTTATAGGAAATTGCATAAATAAGAGCTTTTTAAAAAAAGATTGTTTATCATATTCATAACAAGGCCCGTGATTAAAAGAAAAAAGTTGCCTTACTGTTTTATTATTATTATTATTATTATTATTATTATTATTATTAGAGACAGGGATTCCCTTTTGTCACCCAGGCTGGAGAACAATGGTGTGATTTCAGCCCACTGCAACCTCCACCTCCTGAGCTCAAGTGATTCCTCTGCCTTAGCCTCCCGAGTAGCCGAGACTGCAAGTGCACGCCACTGCGCCTGGCTTATTTTTCTATTTTTTATAGAGATAAGGTTTCACCATGTTGCCCAGGCTGGTCTTAGATTCATGAGCCCAAGCCATCTGCCCACCTTGGCCTCCCAAAGTATTGGAATTTATAGGAGTGAGCCACTGTACCTGGCCTGCCTTACTATTTTAGAGATAAAAAAATTTCTGTTTTTAAAAGATGGAATACATTGCCTTATAAGGAGCAGGCTTCCCATCACCAAGGTATCCAACAAGTCAGGTAGGCATGTGGCAGAGGGGTTTCAGCATCAGCTGAGGGACTAGATGTGGTCTGGTTTCTTCCAGCCCAGGGTGCCTGCCTTTCACCACATATTAGAAGTTTCCATAGGCCAGACACGGTGGCTCATGCCTGTAATCCCAGCACTTTGGGAGGTTGAGGCAGGCAGATCATGAGGTCAGGATTTGGAGACCAGCCTGGACAACATGGTGAAACACTGTATCTACTAAAAATAAAAAAATTAGCTGGGCATGGTGGAGGGTTCCTATAATCCCAGCTTCTTGGGAGGCTAAGGTAGGAGAATCACTTGAGCCCAGGAGATGGAGGTTGTAGTGAGCTGAGACTGTGCCATTGCACTCCAGGCTGGGTGACAGAGCAAGCCTCCTTCTAAAAAAAAAGAATAAGTTTCCATAGGTGTCGGGAGATACCAACTTTCTTAACTCCAGATTGGTGGGTTCTGATTTTTGGGGGTCCATACCCTCTTGTATTGATTTGTGTAATCTGCCATTTTAGCCCTCTGTGCCTCAAAATGAAACAATTCTGGTGAAATTGGAAGGAAATGGGAATTAATTTAATGTGAAAGAGAAATACAGTTTGGAATAACTGACTTACACAGATCACAAAACAGATAGGAGACAAACCAGGACTTGATTCTGCTCTCCAGATTTGAGCTCCCAAGTCCTCCTTTTCCCCACATCGCTCTTGTGTCCAAACACCAGACTGTGAGGGCAGCGAAGCACCTGACTGCCATTCTTGGTCCAGAGGTTTTCACAGCTCATTTTTTTAGTGTTAGGGGCCAAATCATGCCCTCCTAAAATTCGTATGTTGAAGTCCTAACCCCCAGTACCTCAGAATGTGACTGTGTTCAGAAACAGGGGCAATGCAGAGGTGAGTTATTAAGATGAGGTCATTAGGGTGGGCCCTAATCCCAGACGGCTGGAATCCTTAGAGAAAGGGCAGCTGGGCACGATGCAGTGGCTCTTGCCAGCAATCCCAGTGACTCAGGAGGCTGAGACGGGAAGATCACTCAAGCCCAGGAGTTTGCAGCTACAGTAAGCCGTGACCACGTCACTCTACTACAGACTGGGTGACAGAGAGAGACCTTGTCTCAAAAAAAAAGAACAAGGAAAAGGGGCCAGGTGCAGTGGCTCACACCTGTAATCTTAGCATTTAGGGAGGCCAAGGCAGGCAGATCACCTGAGGTCAGGAGTTCAAGACCAGCCTGGCCAACATGGTGAAACCCCCCTTCTACTAAAAATACAAAAATTAGCTGGGTGTGGTGGCACAAACCTGTAATCCCAGCTATTCAGGAGGCTGAGACAGGAGAATCACTTGAACCTAGGAGGTGGAGGTTGCAGTGGGCCAAAATCATGCCATTACACTCCAGCCTGGGCCACAAGAGCAAGACTGCTTCAAAAAAAGGGCAGTTTGGACATAGATACACACATACACAGGGAGAACGCCATGTGAAGAGACACAAGGAGAAGATGGCTGTCCCCAGCCAAGGAGAAAGGCCTGGAGCAGCCTCAGAAGGAACCCACCCTGCTGACACCTTAATCTTGGACTTCTAGCCACCAAATTTCTGTTGTTTAAGCCACTCGGTGTGTGGTACTTGGTCATAGTAGCCCCAGGAAAGGAATACATTTGGTCATTGAGGAAACATTCACTGAGTACCAGTGTACTAGGCCCAGCAAGAGGAATCAGACACATGGCCCAGAGTGCTATCTGGCAGGGGAAATAGGACAGGGGGCAGAGCAGCCAGTGCCAGGGCCAGTCATCACAGTCATCCAATGAGAAATCCAGGGAAGGAAGCCTCCTGCCTGCCAGGCTGTCTGGGTTAACGCCTTTGCTCTGGTTCTTGGGATGGAACACTGGGATGGATTTTGCTGGTGCAGGTAGGGAAACAGACAGAGGAGGCAGCATGAACAAAGTTAAAGTGTGACAGTGTGCAGACATCCAGCTAGGGCATGTGGGGACTATATGAAAAGAAGGCTGAAATGTGGGTTAAGAGCAGGTTGGGGTGGGATGATGCCAGGAGTGCTCGGCAGGCTCTGGGAATTTAGAGAAAGTTCCTGAGCTAGAAGCTGCTGAGAGCACCAGCTGTGTGGTCACTTGAGTGAGCAGTGGTGGGGAACAAGCTGGGGGTGTGGACCAGCACTGAGGGCTCTCAGGTGGTCAGTAATGCAGACGCAATCAGACCCAGGAGAAGCTGTCACTGGGAACTTGGATTTCCTCAGCCTCCTTTGTCTTACACTTGCTGAAAGCACCTGCATTGTGGAGAGTTCTAGGTTTCAGAAGTTCCCATCCACTGAGACAAGCTTCGCCTAAGTGGAGTCCCAGCAGTCCCGTTAGCTGCCTCACCCCCAGCCTTTCCCAAGAGTAGCATAAGGGAGGCAGGGAAAGAAGTCAGCCTTGATCTGTATTCAGGGACTTTGCAAGTGACCTGAGCCTTATCTGAAAGATGGAGTCAGGTCCTCACACTGCCTCCTTTGAACAAGACAATGCATGTGAAAGAGGCTGTAAACTGCAGTGAGCCATGGGCACATCAGGGGCCATCATTCCTTTTGTCAGAAGTAGGGCTCAGGCAGGTCAGTGGCTGGTAGACCTGAGCTTGGCAGGGTGGTTGTAGGTAGGATCTGGAATTAGCTGGTGGGGAACTAGGTGTCTACAGAAGCAGGAAACAATAGCCCCATGTCACAGCAGAAAGGGCAGATCGAGCCCTGACTCAGTCACTGGAATGGACAAAGCCAAGGGCTGGATAGGAATTCCCATTCCTCGGGCTGGCAGGTCCTTCACCCACTGTCAGACTCCCCAGTGCCAGGTCACTCACGCTGCTCAGATGCTGGGTTCTCACCCACCCAATGCTACTGTCACTCCCAGGTGAAGCTGGTCTAGCACCAGCTATGCAGAACCACTTCCTGGGATTTCTCATGTACTCAGGTCCTGGCTGGAGGCATGCTAGCACAGTCTGCCACCGACAGAGGCCCATGGCATAGGCTCTCCCTAGCTCTTAAGTTACTCCTCATGGGTGTCGTGCACTGTCATGCTTATTGGCTCAAAAAGTGGGCAGGACACTCCCAATTTATTTATTTATTTATTTATTTTGAGACGGAGTTTTGCTCTCGTTACCCAGGCTGGAGTGCAATGGCGCGATCTCGGCTCACCACAACCTCTGCTCCTGGGTTCAGGCAATTCTCCTGCCTCAGCCTCCTGAGTAGCTGGGATTACAGGCACGCACCACTATGCCCAGCTAATTTTTTGTATTTTTAGTAGAGACGGGGTTTCACCATGTTGACCAGGATGGTCTCGATCTCTTGACCTCGTGATCCACCCGCCTCGGCCTCCCAAAGTGCTGGGATTACAGGCTTGAGCCACTGCGCCCGGCCAGACACTTCCAGTTTATAAATGAGAAAGCTGAGTTCCCAGAAGCAAAAGGTCTTTTGCAAGTTCTCTAAGATGGTATATGGGAGGACTCCCACAGTGTGAAATTATCATAAGAGTGGTAGCTGTATTATTTATTTATTAAAATTTTTTTTTGAGATGGAGTTTAATTCTTGCTGCCCAGGCTAGAGTGCAATGATGCAATCTTAACTCACTGCAACCTAGGTCTCCTCGGTTCAAGCGATTCTCCTGCCTCAGCCTCCCAAGTAGCTGAGATTGCAGGCACCCACCACCATGCCTGGCTAATTTTTTGTATTTCTAGTAGAGACAGGGTCTCACCATGTTGGTCAGGCTGGTTTCAAACTCCTGACCTCAGGTGATCCACCCACCTCAGCCTCCCAAAGTGCTGGGATCACAGCCATGAGCCACCGTGCCCCCAGCCAGTTTTATTTATAGTGCTCGCTGTTTACCTGTTTCCCTAAGCATTTTATGATTCCAGCTCTGAAAACTTTAGCTCTGTTCTTGCCCTGTCCTGAACCTTTGGAATCAGTGAGTCTTATTAGCTACTGTCTACTTGGGACTAAGGGAGAAAGAGGTGCACTGACTTTCTCATCAGAACTGTGCCAAGAGTGAGGGCCCTAAGGTGAGACATAGGCAACATATAGCAGCTTTGGGTTTAGGCAGAGCTGGGTTCGAATCCCAGCCCAGCCACCGTTACTAGCTACATGACATTGGGCAAGGCACTTCATCTCCAAACCCTTCAGTTTCTACATCCATAAAAGGAGATTACAGATTATTTTTCAGAAAAGTTGAGGACTAAATTCCTCTCAATCAATGGCCATTGATGGCAGATATATGTGCTAACCTGCTTCTGTAATGCTAAGTAGATGACCGACTAGTCTGACAACTTATGTGTATTCCAATGGCAGTTTCTGGAAGACACCTCCTTCACAGAAGTCAGTGCAGCTCTCATCTGGCTCCCTGCTACTGGTCTATCCTTTTCAATTCCATCAGCTATGTCAGAGCTGATGGAATTGAAAAGGAGGTTCAATCATGTTTCAATTCTAAACATAGCTCTGACATTTTCTACTAGCCCAAACCCTTACCTACTCCTTGAGAGTGTTAAGGGTTTGGGCTAGTTTCGGTTAAGGGTGTTAAGAGCATGAGCAACTAGTAGTATCCCTGTGGCTGGTTAGGCTCAGAGTGAACTACATGCAGATTTGTACAGCTGAAACCACCTGCAAACTCGCTTAGTTTGGGCCTCAAATTTTCCGTTGAGGAACTGGAGGCTCACAGTGGGGAAGTGATAGAGGGGGAGTAAATACCATCCAGTGGCCAGGTTGGGGCTAGAATATGGATCTCTAGATTCTCAGTTTGAGGCCTCCTTCACTATACCTCTACTCTTCCTCTGCCAGGGCTGGGGTTGGGGAATGCTGTCTTAAACACAGACACCCCAGGCCCCTCCTAGCCAGGGTCAAGTCCCCTTAATTGAATATAGAGTTAACTCTGGCCACGTGTGGTGGCTTATGCCTGTAATCCCAGCACTTTGGAAGGCCAAGTCAGGATGATCACTTGAGCCCAGGAGTTTGAAACCAGCTTGTGCAATATAGTGAGACCTCATCTCTACCAAAAATATTTAGCCAGGCATGGTGGCACACGCCTATAGTCCCAGTTACTCGGCTGAGTTGGGAGGGTTGCTTGTGCCCAGGTTGAGGATGCAGTGCACCGTGATTGTGCCAGTATACTCCAGCTTGAGCAAGAGTCAGACTGTCTCCAACAACAAAAAGCAATAGAGCAAGAATAGTATTTTCTCCATATGCCCTCCCAACACCCCTGGAACAAGTTATAAAATACCCACTTGATCAGATTATCAAGCTGACCTAATTGGCTCTGAGAACTTCCACACCCACTGCAATCTTGGTGGTTTTCCTGCAGAGCAACTGTTGGGTGGCTGAAGCTTAAGTCTGCTAGTAACTTGACGCCCTTTCCAAACTGTCAACACAGCGGTATCAGGCTCATTAAAATTGATGTCAGCACAATGCAACAGAGCTGGAGAAAACTGGAAGGTCATAGCATAGTGTACAACCCCTTTGTGCTTCCGTCTCACTTTTCTCTGGTGATGGGGTAGGTAGTGTAGCCCAAATAGGAATGCCAGGAACAGGACTCAAGTCTCCTGTACATATCGTGGAATATGTACCAGGAGTCCTGGTGGTGGTGATACAGGAGCGGGTAGGGTTCAGTATCTTACACAAGGTGGTTTGCACATTTCCACACTGGCCAGTGTTATTCTTCAGGCGCTGGACTCCTGAAGCAGGAGTGAACTAATGGTAAGAGCACAGGTTGGAAAAAAGGCACCATGGTTTCTAGGCTGGGTTCTTTACTACTTCACAAGGACACCTTTGGCCAGTCCTGGATCCTCTTACGCCTGTTTCCCCATCTCTACAAACAATAGCTTCAACATTTTAAAGCATGAATCATAGCTTCAAAGAGATGACATGCCAGTGTATCACACACGTAACAGGTGGGTATGTGGAACACACCTCCACCAATCTCAGAGCAGTTAGTCAGGACCAACCAGCCATCTAGCCCTTCGTAGCTGCCACCCAGCTCAGACATTTTGTAACTTAATTTACTGCAGAAGCTGGAAGCAAACCCTCTCAATGTTCTCCTTCAGATGGGAGACAACTCCAAAAATAGTCTGCTGTGTGACCTCATCACCAAAAAGCTTGCTTCTCATAAAGACCATGTCAAAGGCATCCTCATCACTGGCCACATAGGTCAAATCAACATTTTACTATAATGCACAAAAAGGGTTTGACCTTCAAGGCCCTCTGGAAGGGCCCAAATGATTTGTCCAGTATCATCATCTATTCATGTGTTGTCAAATCTACTTGTATCTAACTGTACTTAACAATTTCCTACCTCTAACCTCTGCTTACCAAGATACTCCCCACTTCTTTATTCCTGTTTATAAATGCTATTCACACTTGCATGTGCAGCTCAAGTACTTTTCTAAGAAGCTTCCCTCCCTCCAGGTTGGGTGCTACCTCTACAGCCTCTGAACTACACTAAAAGTTACCTAAACCTTTTGCTCCTAAGTCCTAATAAGTATTACTTGTGTTGATGTCTTTTCTTCTTGACTAGTTACTGTGAGCACCAAGGGCAGGCTTCTCGCTTTAACCCAATTCCCTTCCCTTTTGCCTAGCCAATGAGCCTATGGGCTTGGTCGATATTGGAAACTTCAAAAAGCAAACAAACAGGGAAAATCATCACTCAAAGTTACTGTGTTTGACAAATAAGCAAAACCTTAAGGACAAACCTAGGCTACAGAAGAAACCATTTTGCAATGTATTGAAAGTTTGCTAAAATGGCCTTATGGTTGGGGAAAATAAAGTCATACCAGTAAAATCAGAAATCAAATTCCATTTTCTTTGCAAAAAAGGAACTCCATTTTAAAGTCTATGGGAGACTTTGATTTTGAAGTACAGTATTTGGGGGCTCCATTGAGGCTGACTTTTGCTAATTATAAATTCAAACTCAATTCTAATTTTACATATTGCTTTTACATGCATCAAAAACCTCACTCATTCCAGTAGCTATCTATAGCTAAGATTTACTAAAACAATCCTCAAATCTTCCATTATCAATAATTGTATTGATGCCATCAATTTTCACTAAATGGTTAATTACTGAATACAGACAGAATATCCTTCTCCTTTCTTTAAGAATAGAGAAAATCAGCATCTTCTGGAAAACCTGAGTTGGTCTCAGGCAGTGCCTACCCCATGCTTGGTGAGGCTTTTCACCCCATTCCTTTTCACGCCTGTCTTGACAATAAACCATACTCTGCTCACCTGTCAGTCAAACCTTACATGTTTCAGCCAACCTTACATGTTTCAGCCTAGTGCAAAGCCCATTTTTTTCTTCAGACCTTCTTGTCAGTGAGGGTCACAAAACATCAGGCTACAAGTGACTTCAGAAACCATTTGGTCACACCCCCTCAATTTTACAGATTGGGAAGTAACCCAGAGTCAACACAAGGTCGCACAGAAAATCAGTGGCAGAACCAGAACTAGAATTCAGATTTCCTGGGACTCTAGTGAAGGCCTTTTGCTTTATACTATCTTCTTTCCCTTAATTCACATAATACTTGAACCTTATATTATTTTACTGGTTTTCAGGGTACCAGAGCATTCCATTTTGAACATTATTTTTAAAAGTCTGCTTCATTTACTCCCGGTCATCAATGAGGATTCAATCTAAATGCTCAAAGAGCCTACACATTTTGTGCAAGTCTCCTCAAAAGCTACTATTATAAAAATGCCAAACCAGTTCTTTGATGTGTTTTAACATGAGCTTACAATGAGAGTATAATTTAAAAATGTAAGCATACAACTAGGTTTTACCAAAGAGTAACGTGTTTATTTCACGTAAATTCTTAAAAATATTTTCTTGGCAGTTATCACATAAAATGTCCTAATGTAAAACAAAAAACTCATTAGAAAGAAAAGCATGAAAAAACAGACCCAAAATGTTAAGATTTTATTTACAAAGCTTTTTTGTTGTACAGAAAGTAAAAATGCTGTTACAGTCTCGGTGTAACTGGTAGCCACAGACGGCTGACTCACCAATCACAGCTATCCACGCTACAGCAAGAGTCTTACACAAAAACCTAACAATGCTTACAATTTTGTTGGGGTGAAGTCCACAAGCTTGGTGGTAGATTACCAAGAGGGACTACATGGAAGGAAGGCGGAATGTCACAGGAACTATTCTTTGGCTCTTTGGGTGGGTGGGCGTCCTGGGGTTTGTATCACAGCTACCTTTTTTTTTTTTTTCAACAGCTACCAAATCCTTGAGCAGTCCAAACAATACTGAACAGTTCTGTTTCTGCAGGTCATCTGGGGTCTTAATCATCTTCTCCTTCATCATCTGTTTCTCTCTTCCTCTTTTCACCTTTCCCACCTTCTTCCTCCTCTGAAAAGTAACAAAAATTGACTTTAGGACAGTTAGAAAGGCATTTTGCTTAGATTATTGCCAATGGAGGAAACAACAATAAAGTTTGACAGTTAGGAGATAAAACGATGTAAACTTGATCAGATTAATACAGGTGATATAGGAAGTTTATAAGTGGTGACCACAGAACCAAGAAAAGCTGAATGTACAGCACCAACTCAACTCACATAGGAATGTTAACCCAGTTTCCTCAATTTTAAGGTGTTTTCTTCTAAATGTTTCTTTTTACAAATCTATCAATTATTAAAATGCATACTAATAACTTGAGCTAGTTGGGCACAGTGGCTCATGCCTATAATCCCAGCACTTTGGGAGGATGAGATGGGTGGATTACCTGAGGTCAGGAGTTCCAGAGTATCCTGGTCAACACGGTGAAACCCCATCTCTACCAAAAACACAAAAATTAGCTGGGCATGCTCGCACAGACCTGTAATCCCAGCTACTCGGAAGGCTGAGGCAGAAGTGCTTGAACCCAGGAGGCAGAGGTTGCCGAGATCCCGCCACTGCACACCAGCCTGAGTAACAAGAGTGAAACTGTCTCCAGCAAAACAAACAAACAAACCCCCTCCAGCTATCTAGCATGTCTTCAAGCCATACTCATTTTCAAGTGATTTTGGACAAGCTTAACCTCCTTAAGCCTTTTTCAACTGTAAAATGGGGACAATGGTACTGACTTTAAAAGGTTATTCTGTTAATTAAGTAACACACAAAACACTTCTAATATTAACTAAAAAAGGACTTTTTAAAAGTATTTATGTAGTCAAGACACAGGGACTTACACATAGACAAATCTTTTCACCTAATAAAATCCATGGTTATTTTAATGAAATTAACTGTATGTTGAATCATGTTTCATACAGGTTCTTTAAGGCAGTGACAAGGTCCTAACCAGGGTATATCTAGTATAAATGTAATCGAGAGCTTGACAAAGTGGATGCTGAGAAACCATGAGCCAGTGGCACAGTGAACACCTGATTCTCTGATACTCAACCATGAGACTTTTATTTTTTGGGACATTGTCTCGCTCTGTCACTCAGACTGGAGTGCAGCAGCGCCATTATAGCCTCACTGCAACTTCAACCTCTTAGGCGCAAACAATATATGGGCTCATGCCTATAGTCCCAGCTACTACTTCCTGAGTAGCTGGGACTACAGGCGTGCACCACAATGCCCAGCTTTTTTTTTTTCAGAGTCTTGCTCTGTCATCCAGGCTGGAGTACAGTGGTGTGATCTTGGCTCACTGCAACCTGCACCTCCTGGGTTCGAATGATTCTCCTGCCTCCGCCTCCTGAGTAGCTGAGATTTACAGGCACATGCCACCATGCCTGGCTAATTTTTGTGTTGTTAGTAGAGACAGGGTTTCACCATGTTGGCCAGGCTAGTCTTGAACTCCTGACCTTAGGTGATCCACCTACCTAGGCCTCCGAAAGTGCTGGAATTATAGGCATGAGCCATCACACCCAGTACCAGCTTTTTAAATTTTCTGTAGAGACAGGGTCTATGATGTCCAGGCTGGCAAACTTTTAATACTATTAAATAAGTAATGGCTATTTCACTAGTCTTGGTTGTGGTGGGGAAAGGACTAACACTGATCAAACTGGGAAAGTGATGTATCTATTTATATATCCTGAAAATTATGGTTCAATTATTAAATCTATTTTTAAAAAAATGAAATAACTCCAAACACAGAAACCTCACACTTGGCAATAAATCAAATGGCTTTACATCGTCCCTCCATTTAAAACATGGGGACCAGGCTGGGTGCGGAGGCTCATACCTGTAGTCCCAATACTTTGGGAGGCTGAGGTGGATGGATCACTTCAAGCCAGGAATTCAAGACCAGCCTAGCCAACATGGCGAAACCCTGTCTCAACTAAAAATATAAAACTTCACTGAGTATGGTGGTACATGCCCGTAATCCCAGCTACTCAGAAGGCTGAGGCAGAGAATCCCTTGAACCTGGGAGGTGGAGGCTACAGTGAGCAGAGATCATACCAGTGCACTCCAGCCTGGGTGACAGAGCTAGACTCCATTTCAAAAAAATAATAACAAAAAACCCCATGGGGACTGAAGACCAACAGGACCCTTGCAATCAGACAAGAATAACTGCTGTAGCAGCAGGAAGCCTGCACTAGCACAGACACAATAATGGGATGATACAAACAAGAATGTGAATGTGTGTGTAGACTGCCAGAGCCAAGGATATTTTATTTTCTTCTTGGTGGTATCAAATTCTAAATAATAGATATTTTCATCTAATTTTTAACGAGAATGATCAAAATGCATGCATTAGGCCCACCTTCATCCTCATCCTCATCTTCATCTTCTTCATCAAGTCCAAATTCTTCTTCCTAGAGAATAACAGTATAATATCAGATTAACTCTGCCAAATCAAGAAGTGCAAATAGTACAAATTCTGCCAAACCGAGAAGTACAAATAAATGCAACAGTATCAAGCAGGAAACTGTAATTTTATTTCTATCTACTTGGATGTACCAAGACCCACTGATTTTCCTCAATGAGCTTTATTTTACAATTTTTCTAAAAAAAAAAAAAAAAAAAATTTTTTTTTTAGAAGCAGTTCATTCGCTAGATGTTTAATTAGTATATAACTTTGGATAATTCAAGAAATGATCTTAAAATCTGAAATTTCAAAACAAGTTTAGACAAAAATTTCTTTCTATATCCCATTCATATACAAAGCTTTTTTCATGACCTTAATGTCAATCATACACCTAATGAGAGCACATGAACCCCAAGACTTATTTTTATACTACAAAAGAGCATGCTTTTTGCTAACAACTACTGTTGTCTGCATGTTTCCCAAAAACCTCTTTGAGGGTCAAAGTCAAGACACTGCTTTTTCCTGCCCTCGTACAGCATTCATTTCCTCAGGGATACTCTATTACTGGGTATCCCATAAACTAGACTATGTGCTTTTTCAGGGCAGGACCACAATCTCATTTAATTTTATACCCCTAATTCTTTAATATAGTGGGAATATATTTACTGAATATATAAGAAATAGTTTAGACTTTGTAAACATATACTTCCCTACAATTCAATGAAAGAACAGACATACCATCAATTTTGAACATTTCCAGTTTTCTCACCACCCTGAATACTCAACTCATTCCTTCCCCGGAGAGGACCAAAACTCACCTTGCACAGCCAGGAACCATACTAATTTGAGTTCAGAAGGCATTCCATTTAATAGTTATTTAAAGGCAGACAAAAACTAAACCAGATTCATATTGTAAATCTATTTACAGGTATACTAATTTCTTCAAAAGGTGTTTTTCTTTTCTTTGTCATCTTTTTTAAACTCCCACTTGTTTTAATTACAAATAGGAAGGAGGGTAGAAAACAGCTGCACTGACCTCCTCACTGACTTCATCGTCGTCATCATCCCCTTCTACATCTTCGTCTTCATCATCATCTTCATCAAACTCCTCTTCTTCACCATCCTCATCCTCCTCATCCTCCTCATCTTCTCCTTCTAAAAACAGTCCAAATGGGATTCATTAAATATCCCCAATGCTCCACAGGGCACAAGGTGTTGGGGATCTATGGGCTGGCTCACAGAACAAATGCTGGTAAGGCCACAAACTGCAGTCACTTTGTCCAACAGAGTCCCATAAAATCAGAAAGCTAGAAGTCCTGGTAGACAAGACAAACACTCTAATTCTCACTGGTGACATGATACAATGGCTAAGATTTGCTTCAAAATTATAAGGACTGGGGAAGAAGATAAGGGTGTATACAAGAATAAAACAACATCAGCTATGACCAATTGCTGAAGCTGAGTGATAAGAACATGGGGGTTCGTTCTGCTACATATATCCACACCCCCCATCCCCGAGACAGTCTTGCTCTGTTGCCCAGGCTCACTGCCTGGCGCAATCTCGTGCAGTGGCGTAATCTTGGCTCACTGCAACCTCCACCTCTTGGGTTGAAGCAATTCTCCTGCCTCAGCCTTCCAAGTAGCTGGGATTATAGGTGCCCACCATCATGCCCGACTAATTTTTGTATTTTTGGTAGAGACAAGGTTTCATCATGTTGGCCAGGTTGGTCTTGAACTCCTGACCTTGTGATCCACCCCTCTCAGCCACCCAAAGTGTTGGGATTACAGGCGTGAGCTACTGCGACCAGCACGTTTTGCTGTATTTTTACCTTTATCACTGTCTGAAATTTTCCACAGTAAAAAGTTAAAAAAAATCATGTACCTTCTCTTGGGTGATGGTACCACCACAGTCAGTCAGCTGTTCAAACCAGGAACCCGAGAAACACCCAAATAACCCTGTGACTCAGGGAACAGGAGGCTGAGAGGGATCTGCATCTCTACCTGATTTGTGCAGACCTCTAGTGCGGCAGTTCTTGCTTCTCCTGGGTCCTAGAGCTCACCATGCTCTCACCTGCTTCTTGGTCTCTGCATGCTTTTTCCATCCCTCTTTGCTTGGCTAATTCAGACTCCACCTCGGAGTCTGTCAATACCACTTCCTTAGGCAGTCTTACTCAAGAGACCTCCCAATGCCAGGTCACAGGCTATCACATGAGTGAGAGTGCTTCTCCATTAAAGAACACTTTGCTTACTTGTAATTATTATTTATGATTTTTAGTTAATTTTTTTTTTTCCTGTGCAGATAGGGTTTGGCAATGTTGCCAGGCTGGTCTTGAACTCCTGGATTCCAGCAATCATCCTGCCTCACCCTCCCCAAGTGTTGGGATTACAGGTATGAGCCACCATCCTTAGCCTATTTATGATCAAAACAAAACATTTCTCTGTAAGGTCCAAGAGGATAGGAACTCTCTTTTTTTTAAAAAAACCACTATTTTCCACAGTGCCTGGCACATAGGAAATGCTCGAATATTTGTTGCCTGACCTGTCTTTGCTCTCAGGAACCGTCCCCTACCTTCCAAGGAATGTCCTTCACAGGCTCTTGCACATATGGCTGTTCTATCTGGTTGAGGTGAACTTAAATAGACAACAAGCACAAATCGTTTTTAGGAGAAATGGAAAAACTGTAGAAGGGAGAAAAGGACATAACATTTGGAAATAAGTGAGATGTCCTCTTCTCTGTCCATTTTACTTCCTTGTAACTCATTGTTTTTGCCTATCTCGATATGCTTCAAAACAGAACTATAAAAATGCTACCAGAGTATTATACCATTAATTGCACCCAAACTCCCTGATGCTTTTCCTCCTCCATTTTCTTGGCAATTTGTCTTATGTGCTGATTTTTAAAGAATTTAAAATAATGCTTCAACTAGAACAATACCACCAACTTCAGCAACATCACAACCAAGTATTCTTCATGCTGACTGAAGTGAAAATTAATCATTCTGCTTCCTCTAAGCCAGGGGTCCCCAACTCCCAGGACTGGTACTGATCTGTAGCCTGGGCCGCATAGATAGAGGTGAGGAACAGGCCAGTGAGCATTACCACCTGAGCTCTGCCTTCTGTCAGATCACCTGTTTGATTCCCATAGGAGTACGAATTCTCTTGTGAACTGCACATGTGAGGGACCTAGGTTGTGTACTCCTTATGAGAATCTAATGCCTGATCTAAGGTCAAACAGTTTCATCTTGAAACCATTCAGCCGCCGCCCCCAACTACCCTCTTCCCCCTCCCTGCATCTGTGGAAAAACTGTCTTCCATGAAACCAGTACCTGGTGCCAAAAGGGTTGGAGACCGCAGCTTTAAGCCACCTGAAGTGAGAAGCGTTTTATTCTAAAAGTGACTCAGAGTAAACAAACTCAACATGCAAACACAAGCTAGTCAGGAAGAATATTTTGTATAGAAAATATCCTTATTTTTAAAATTTTTAATATACATAAAAATCCTAGATCAAATGCCAGAAGTACTGAAAATCATCTCTTAAGTCTGTTATGATCAGAGATTATTTTCCTTATTAATTACAAATGAAATCTAACCTCTAGTTATTTGAAATCATTACCTTAAACTCTGGTCATATGTAAATGGAAGGGAAAGCTATTTTATTTCTAGTTGGTAATAACAAGCAGGTACCAAGTACCTACTAAGTGCCAGGCCCTATGAATCAAGAGGTTAAGTAGCCAAGATGATGGCTTTAGTACATTAGGACAGCAGTCCTCAAACTTTCGCAGCAGGGACCAGTTTTGTGGAAGACAGTATTCCACAGCCTGGGGGTGGGAAGATGGTTTCAGGATGATTCAAATGCATTATGTTTATTCTGTACTTTATTTCTATCATTACATTATACTATATAATGACATAAGTACACACCTCACCATAATGTGGAATCAGAGGAACCCTGAGCTTGTTTTCCCTGCAACTAGACAGTCCCATCTGGGGGCAATGGAAGACAGTGACACCGGAAATGTGTTGCTTAGGTCCAGTCTACTCCATAATCTTGTTTTGGTTGCTGTCACTGCAGAAAACCTTGCTTTACAAAGACAGGATAGTGGAACCAGGAGCAGGTTTTTCAGTGCTTCTGTGGCAGTCTCAGAATATTCCACCTTGACTTTAATCCAGAATATACGGAAATTTTGAAGCTGTCACAAACCATACTTTTAAGGCTACTGCCATTTGTGATTTCAATCATTTAATCCTCTTCAAGCATGGACAAAGTCAATTGACCTGGCTTATGCACAAATGGGTCCTTTCGAGTTCGAGGGTCTTTTGTGGTTGTGAGGTAATGCTCAAACTCTTTTGAAAGCTGAGATAGGTGATCATGCACCAGCTGAGAGAAAGAAGGTTCTGGCTCAGTCTCTTTCAATATCACTACTAATGTTTGAAACACATCAAAAATTCAAATGCTTGGAACGGAAAACTAAACACCGTATGTTAATACATGGACACATGGCAGGGGGGAACAACACACACAAGGGTCTTTGCAGGGGCAGGGAGAAGAGAGCATCAGAAAGACTAGCTAATGGATGGTGGGGTTAATACTTTGGTGATGGGATGATATGTGCAGTAAAACACCATGGCAGACGTGTAGCTATGCAACAAACCTGCACATGTACCCCTGAACTTAAAAAAAAATAAGTTTTACCATTCTGTATCACTGAAATGTTCTGCCAGTGGCAACTGTTATTCTAAAAGAAATCTCTGGAGCAGGCCTCGTAACTCAAAAACTCTGGCCAGTGATCTACCGTTAAAACGCCATCTCACTTCTCTGTGTAAGAGAAGACGTGTTCTCTGTGTCTATCTCATAGAGTTGTGTGAAAAAATATGGGTTAACGGGATGTACTTTTATGTGGCTGTTAATTTTAATCACATCCTGCAAGACATTAAGTTCAGGTGACATCTGTCAGCTAGCCAGCATTTCTCCATGGGTGACACAGTACACAGACTCACATCCAGAAGCAACCTCTCTGACCCAAGTAGTGAAAACAGAAAGCTGTCCAGCCAGGGCAGCCACTCCATCTGTGCATATACAATACAAAATGACCAATTCAGTTTTCCTAATACCTAATCATTCAAAAGACTTGAATAGTTCTGCAGCTGTGGTGTTGTCAATGAAGCACACATAACATAGTCTCATGCACATCCTCCCTGAAAATATATCACACAAAAACAAGCATTGTTGCCATATTGTCAGCATCGGCAGACCCATCAAGCTGCAATGCATACCTTGGTGACTCATCAGTCCTCTTTAACAACTGTGCCTCGATATTCTCTGTTTCATCAACATCTAGTTTACGGTGCTAGCCGAAAGAGGAACATGTGCTACCTTTTAACTGCAGCTTAACTGTAGCCTCTCCTAGATGTTCTCAGTGCAGACACATTTGATGAAGTGGTAGGTTTCAATAATTGCTTCTGTTCTTTGTGTTCACATATATTTCTTTTGAAAAACTCTAAAGGCTTGTCTTTTAAATGCAGGGTGCTTGCTCTCCATGTGTTGAATAATTTTTTTTTTTTTTTTGAGACGGAGTCTTGCTCTATTGCCCAGGCTAAAGTGTAGTGGTGCAATCTCAGCTCACTGCAACCTCCGCCTCCCAGGTTCAAGCAATTCTCATGCCTCAGTCTCCCAAGTAGCCAGGACTAAAGGCATACGCCACTGTGCCTGGCTAATTTTTGTAGAGATGGGTTTCACCATGTTAGCCAGTCTGGTCTTCAACTCCTGACCTCAGGTGATCTGCCTCTGCCTCCATAAGTGGTGGGATTACAGGCATGAGCCGCTGCACCCAGCCAGTGAAGCAGTTTTGAAGGTTTCATGGCTGTGTTGGATAGCTGGTTGCCACATATTATACAAAGTGGGCTTGGGGAATGTGAATCACCTGTTTTAATAAACCTGTAATTTAAATATCACTCTTGGTATTTTTTTTTTTAATGAAGCTTTTTTCCCATTGGCAGTCTTGTCTTCTGCTATCTCATTACTGAGTCTTTTCCCCCTTTTTTTCTTTTTTTGAGATCGAGTTTCGCTCTTGTTACCCAGGCTGGAGTGCAATGGCGCAAGCTCGGCTCACCGCAACCTCCACCTCCTGGGTTCAGGCAATTCTCCTGCCTCAGCCTCCTGAGTAGCTGGGATTACAGGCATGCGCCACCATGCCCAGCTAATTTTTTGTATTTTTAGTAGAGACTGGGTTTCCCATGTTGACCAGGATGGTCTTGATCTCTTGACCTCGTGATCCATCCACCTCAGCCTCCCAAAGTGCTGGGATTACGGGCTTGAGCCACCGCGCCCAGCCCTCTTTATCCCTTTTCAAAGCTCTCCACTTATACTTGTTTTTTTACTTGTTTTGGCTAGGGTTAACTTGTGGGCTTACCAAAACTGGGGCTAAAACGAATACACAGTGCAAGAAAGAGGAGTGGATGGAAGTGGAAAATTAAAAAATGGGAAGGCCACACATGGACTAAAATAAGCATCAGGTTCTGATTAAAGCCTATCACCAGATGCAGCTGTACAACCGAAATACGCCAACTCACTTGCCACTATAAAGCCTGACAGCAAATACAGCTTAAATGTGACTTGCCACTCACTGACAGGTTTGAGGAGTCTGCAAGAAATTGATTTATTATGGTCTCTGTGTCGTCAAACCTCTCCATTAACGTTAATCTGAATTTGCAGCCACTCCCCTGCACTAGTATTACCGCCTCAGCTTCACCTCTGATCATTAGGCATTAGATTCTCATAAGGAACACACAACCTAGGCCCCTCACACATGTGCAGTTCATGATAGGGTTAGAGTTCCTCTGAGAATCTAATGCCACTGCTGATCTGACAGGAGACGAAGCGCAGGCAGTAATGTGAGCAATAGGAAGTGGCTGTAAATACAGATGAGACTTGCCCACCCTTCACCTCCTGCTGTGTGGCCTGGTTCCTAACAGGCCATGGAGCAGTACTAGTCTGTGGGCTGTGGGTTGGAGACCCCTAAAGTAGGAAGACTTAAGAACAGCAGAGTGGCAAGACTGTAAGAGTAAGTAAGGGGTTTACAGTTTAATAAGCACAGCATCTTAACCTAGCTTGTAGGCTTCAGGAAATGCTTCCCAGGCCAGGTTCAGTGGCTCATCCCTACAATCCCAGTACCTGGGAGGCTGAGGTGGGAGGATCCCTTGAGGCCAGGAGTTTATGAAACAGGCCTTAGCTATAAATTTAATGGAATGCCTACATTAAAAAAAAAATTACACACACACACACAATTTTCCTCAATAGTAAGAACATCAGGTAGCTTGAAACTGCCTGTCATGTGAGATGGAGTGCAATAGGGCATAATCATGGCTCACTGTAGCCTCAAACTCCTGGATTCAAGTGATCCTCCTACCTCAACCTCCAGTCTCCTGAGTAGCTAAGACTCCAGGTGTGCACCACCACACCTGGCTGATTTTTATTATTATTTTCTGTAGAAACAAGGTCTTGCTATGTTGCCTAGGCTAGTCTCAAACTCTTGGGCTAAAGCAATCCCCTCGCCCCAGCCTCCCAAAGTGCTGGGATTACACGTGTGCCACTGCGCCCAGCAAGCATCCAATAGCTTTCAACAGAGGCTTTCAAAGGCAGACATCAAGTTCACTGGATGCTGAGCCTACTCACCTTCATCCTCCTCCTCTTCATCCACACCATCCACCTCGGCATCTGAGTCAGGTGCTTCCTGGTCCTCTCGGTCATAGCCATCCAAGTAGGTAAGCTGGGGCAGAAGCTTGAAGACACTCTCTCGGTAGTCATTCAGGTTAGTAACCTCACAGTTAAATAGGTCCAGGCTTTTCAGACATTCTAACTTTTTCTGAAGAAAAGGATCAAAAGACACAACTCCTAAACAAAAGGAATATAAGTAACAAACCCATCTCTTGAAGAGGTAAAATTCTAGGCTCTATATTCAATTCCTGCTACCCACTCAGTCTTGTATACAGAAAAACACATCAAGTCTTTGCAACCTTTATATTAGGTTACTAGACTTTAACTAGTCCCTCTCTTTCTCTACTTACTCTCCCAGAGAACTGTATGTTTTTCTGGCAGCATAGTCTAAAGAAATATAAAATGAAAATAATTTTTATCATATCCAGATTATTTTCACAGTATGAGACAATCAAACAGTTTAATACATTTTGTTGAAACAAATGTTAACATTTGCATAATCAAATGGCCATTAAAAACCTCCTGGGTATTAAGTAGTCTCTAATATTCTGAGGCGATATTATAGGGAAAAATTCAGAGATTTATAACACCATCTCAAGGTACTTACAATTTTACTTAGGGCACAGAGATGAAACACTAGAGGGTGAAATATAAAATATAAAGTGTGGCAATGCAGCTATTTTCAGGGAAGACAGGAGTCAACACAGGCTGGAGAAAATGCAGAGGGGTACAGAGTTGAAACTTCAGAAATATGGAGAAATACTGCATTCTTCTTTTTTAATTGTTAGGAAAAAGACTGACATGTTACCAGACTTTTATGATGCAGTTCTTCTGATTTTACTTACTATACCTTGAAATTTTGTTGCAATACCTCATTTCTTTGGAACCATCAGTTTCATCTATCTAAAAACAGTTAAGCTATAAAAACTTGGGGCTCAAATCAAGTTTTCTGAGTAGTCAAAGTGCATAGGAAAATGTCTATGTATTTACTAAGATCTTCGTTTGTTATTATGTCAGTCTACTAGTATTTCAATCCCAGGTCTACTTGGTTTTGATTAAGGGTAAAATTAAGAGATTGAGGGCAGAGGTACTACTACAAGCAAGTCAGGAGATAGCAACAGGAAGTGACAGCAGACCCCTGTAGGTAGAAGAGGGAGAAATCTATGAAAGGCAAACCCAATGTGAAGTAGCACGTAGCCTGGTGCCTTTCAGAATAGGGGCGATAAGTACATCTATCTAGATAGTTTCATAAACACAACCTTTAATGGTTCTGAATCAAGAGAAAAACTTGATTGGTATTCTCTAAGAAAATAGTACTAGAAACACCCAAACAAATATAAGAGGACCGCCACATGAAGTAATTTCTAAAAAATAAATGTTGATGCTGAACAGGCTTTGCTGCTTTATTAGGAAAGCTGGTACAACACTCATAAGGACTTGAGAAGAAATGCAGACAGAACAAAACAGGTTATTTTCAGAACTCAAGGTATCTATGTTGTTCTGAGGAGATATAAAACAATGTGAAAATCTGCCGCAAGGCTATAGAGCAGGGGTTGGGAACCCGTGTTCCAGTGGCCAATTCTGGCCTACCACCTGTTTTTGTAAAATAAGCTCTATTGGAACACAGTCACACTCACTTGTTTATGTATGGCTCCTTATGTGCTAAAATGGCCAAGCAGGCTAGTTGTGACCGAGACTAGATAAAGAGGCTACAAAGGCAAATGAACCTACTATCTGGCCCTTAGAAAAAAGGACTCCTGACCCCTGCACATGAAGAAACTTCATCTTCTTGATCAAGAAAGAGACCCCCACACTTGTTTTATTCATGCAGGGAATAAATACAGCAGGGTTAGATCAACAGGCAAATGTTGCACCCGTCATAACATAAATGTATAATGATCCAAGAGTCTGTGGATCAAACAATGTGCTTATATAGTCAGTTCCCTGATGTCTTAAGAAAGCTCTCCCCAGCCCTTCTGGTCATAGAGCTGCTTTTGTATCATGTAATTTTCAGATTAGGTTCCCTTCTGGTCAGGCCCTGACTTCCAGGAGCCCAAGTATGACTTCTTGCCAAAGAGGAAAAACTGCTGCAATGCCACCCCAGACAGGTAGCTAGCATACTGGCTTTCTCTTCACAAAGGCTGACTCTATGCCAGCTAAGATAGAACCATAAGTACATTTAGGCAGCTTTTCCAAAAAGGTTCACTCTCAAAATTCTCCACTTAAAGGACGAGCCAATTGCATTTCAGATTTCCTAGAAATAGGTGTACAAAGACATACAACCTCAGATATTTATCTAATGCTTTATAATACCACCAAAAGCCCTTTTTTCTCTCTCTAGTTTCATTGACTCTTCCAGTATACAGGGCCTCCAAGGCTCTTCTGTTTCTGAAACTGTACAATTATGTGAGATTTTTGGCTACTTCCTGGCAAAGCACCCATTATCAAGTAATTTGGACATGCCAATCAGTAGGTTGGAAAATGAAATGAAAGCAAGTAAACAACAAAAATCCCAAATAACTATAGTAATCTGGAATTGTTCAAAGTAGTAAAATTGTGCTTTAAGGCCCAATAGGCACAAGATACACTACACACAGATTATTCAGGATCCCAATGTAATGTGTAAATACTGATTAAAAAAATTACAACTCTACCATACCAGAAATTTGATGTAAGGTAATAAGCTAGCCATAATAAACATTAAACATTTTATTAACAATAATTTTGCTTGCCTTCTTAGAATTTAGAAGGGCTTTGGGGGATGGTTTGGATGGCCCAGGTCTCTTAAAAAAGGTGTCCAAGGAAGTTTGAATTGATGCCTTCTTTGTCTCTCGATTAATGTCCCTGTAGCAAGCAGAGGCATTCACAATCATTGCATTGACTGTAAGAACTGGGCTCAAAGTAGACGGTGTTCAAAATGTATGTGGTTAATGAGGATGAGGATGGTGTTTTTCCCCACTGAAGAATACTGCCAGAAGTCAAAATTGACCCAACATTTCCCCCCTTCACCTTCTCCTACAGATTTACTTAATTCCAAGGAATCCGAGTGCCAAGTACAGCAGAATGGTGGGACCCCAGGCTTTTCGAAATAGCTCTGGTGTGTAGCCCTGTGGCTCCAACACAGGGTGTGTGACTCTGGACAAGGGATTCAGCCTCACCCAAGCCTTAGCTTCCTCAACATAAAATAAGGGCCATGTTATTTCTATCCACTTTACAGCGAAGATTTTTTTTTTTTTTTTGACAACCACCAATAAAACATAAAGCACCCAGTAAGTGTATGGGTATAGCAGATCCTCTAAAAATGATAAACAATGAAGATTATTTTTCATCCTTCCACTGTCCTGGGGGACTGAGACTTTCACAGCCATCAGAGGGTCCTCTCATACATTACTGACCAGATCAGGAAAACTCAAGCAAACAACTCCCACACAGTATTTGCTTCTGCTCCATCTCTGTGTGCTACAACACTGAAAAAGGCTGATGATAATCAAAGAGAACTCAAGTTGCCACCAGAATTAGGTAATGGCTAGTCATCAACTGTGAAAAGGTACTGCCTGCTACTCTGTTTTTTTAAAAATCTAGAAAAAAAGGGGAGAAGAGTTTCTTATGCTCACAACAACCTATGATTAGTGTGTCTGTCACTAACCAATAAACATAGGCTTGGTGTAGCCCATCTGAATGGGAAAGCATCAGCAGTTAAAATTTGGTGCTCCTGTTGAAATCTGGGCATGAAATAAATTACAGATGGAAAAAGAAGAACAGGTCCCAAGGGCTATGGAAAGCAGAGCAGACTTGAATTCTTTTTTTTTTTTTTGAGATGGAGTCTCACTCTGTTGCCCAGGCTGGAGTGCAATGGCATGATCTCGGCTCACTGCAACCTCCGCCTCCTGGGTTTCAAGTGATACTCCTGCCTCAGCCTTCCAAGTAGCTGGGATTACAGGCACCTGCCACCACGCCTGGGTAACTGATCCGCCCACCCTGGCCTCCCAAAGTGCTGGGATTACAGGCCTGAGCCACTTGCCCAGCCCAGACTTAGATTTGAATTCCTACTCTGCCATTTACCCAGAGCAGTGTACTACAATGTACTACAATGAAATGTACTACATTCTCCAAACTCATCGCTTCCTCATCTCTAAAAAGAGGACAGTCATTCTCTCTTCTCTGGGTTACTTAAGGATACAATGGGCAAATGTTAATGTCCTTGGATACAGTAAAAGTCAATAAATGTCGGCTTAAACACTGGAAATGGGGGTTGGTTTGAAGGAAACAAAACTAGTAAGAGCCTGAGTATCTAGGCAAACCTGTAACAGGAAAAAAGGGCAAAATTCATGGAGCACTGGTGAGGCATTACATTTATGAGAAATAGGAGCTCTTAAATATGGACAACTTAATGAAATGTAAAAATAAAGAGACTCAGCCGGACTTGGTGGCTCAGGCCTATAGTCCCAGCACTTTGGGAGGTCAAGGTGGGAGGATCACTTGAGGCCAGGGGTTTAAGACCAGCCTGGCCTAACATCTCTCTCTAAAAGAATACATATATTATACACGCAGAGATTCAGTAAAAGGTAATTGAATCTGTATTGGAGCAGAGTCTCAATAATTTAGAAAGGAAAAGATCTTCTAACTCGACAGGAAATCCTTTTCATTAAAGAAGGTACAATTTAACTCCGTCTTCTCCTGAAATATCAACAGAGCATTTTACACAATTGATGTGAAATTCACATATTTTAATATACTCTGACATCAGGACAGAAACAACAGAGAAGAAATGTCTTACCCTCTAGGGTCTGTTCTGGATTCTGAAAGACAGCTCCTATATGCTATATAACCCTCTGCCAAATAGCAGAGCCTGTGGCACTGGCCCTACAAACTGCATTAAGCCCCTTATCTCCAGTCCTGCCTCTGGAAGCCCTTTTCTGGCCTCTACAACCTACACACAAACTGGACAAAAAGCAAAGTGAGCAGATTACCTTATAAAGCAAATAAGTACATTACTTTATCTTATTCTCAGAACTCCTATGTGAGGTAAGTAAGGCAGAGATTGTTATCCTCTGCTATAAATGAGGAAACTGAGGCCCAGAGAGAAGAAGCAGTTTGCCCAAGGTCACACAGCAAGTCTACAACCCAAGTGGCACTGAAACTTAGCTTTTCCTATCTTATCCCAATATGTACGACTGAAGAGTATCTTGAGGTTTCCATGCAAAACTCTAGGCACAGTAATCCAACTAGAACACAAGGTCATGAATTAGATGACCTAAAGCTTAAAATGGAGCTGTCTTTTATTGTTCCATCTACAAATCAGGTATGCCACACAATATAAATAGCCTTTTCTGTTAAAGTATAAAAGTGCATAATGGCTTGGGCAGTCTGGGGAAAAAAATTGTAAGAGACATGTTTAAGGCTATATAGTCAATACATAAATTTCAGAAGTGGACGCAAAACAAAACACCCCCAAAAATCCTCTTCTGAAGGATGCCATCACAGTATCAGGCAGGGAAAGAGTAAAGACACAAGAATACATCTAATTAGAGAGGCCCTGATCTTTAAAATTGGGACTTCTATAAAAAGTAAAAAACCACAACTTTCTCAACCAATTATTATTGCCAGTAATTTCCCCCACTATAAAGAAATATGAAAATGAAAATGACCAGTAAGTCCCAGTTTCCAAATTCTTAACTACTTACCAAAGGTTCCAAGGTGCTGATATCTTTCAGTTTATTTCCACTTAAGTTTAGATGTGTGAGATTTGGAAGTTTTTCAGTTAACATGTCCAGACCTCCAAAGATTCTATTTTCACTGAGTTCAAGCTGCAAGAGAAAATGGACACAGCACAAACACAAATACACACAGAGAAAACACACATCATTTAAGGTATTGTAAGTAAAAAGGACTTCTCAAATATTTATCAAGATCAAATAATCCCTATTTCTATTAAGGCATGCATGTTCATTTTGTTTAAATCCAAATAATTAACAGGAGAAGGTAAGGTTAGAAGTATTGTTTTCCTAGTCAGCTGCTAATAACAGCTTAGTCAACAACCGGTCTCTAACATCAGTGAATAAATTTTCTAACTTAAAAAGTGGTTCAAAACCAATTAGAATTATTTGACAATACCCTATACCTGCCAGAAAGGGTAAATGGTTTAACAGTCTGTGCATTCTGAGCAGCTTATTTTGTGGACCTTCAAAACTTGCAACGCCCACTTGAAACCTTATCTGGTTCTGGACAATGCTGCCATACATGGTGGAGTTCTTGAAGCCACCAGGGAATGTTGCTCTGAAAGCCACAAGAGAGAGACGGGCCCTACAAATAAGTGCATAAAGCAGCAGCCTCAGGTTTATGAAACCAGCTCCTTAGAGTCCACATCTTGCATAAACTTGGCACTAGCCTTTATTAGAACCTACTCTAATTTCTTAGCTGCAGGTCAAGTAGCACTTGCAAGTAGTGTGCCAATGAGGGAATGAGCCTTCACCAAGGAATATTAGAATCTTAAAGTAGAAGGAACTGGAGCCTAGAAAGCATTGTGAAGAACAACTAATTCAAGCTTTTCCTTTAGCAGACAAGAAAAACTCAAGCTACACAGCTGATTCTAATTATCTATTTTAAAGTGCCAACAACAGTAACATTAACCCTTACATAGTATTTAAACGCCAGGCACTAGAAATACCTTAACTCATCTGATCTCACAAGAACCCTATGGGGTAGGCAGAATTACCACTCCTGTTTACAGATGACAAAAATAACCATAGTGGGCTTACAATTTGAAGCCAGACAGGCTGGCTTCATAAATATCCATGTCCTCCTTATTATGCTACATACTTGGAATAGCATGAAAGTGTCATGTAATGAAGTTTTTGGCATGCAATGAAATGTACTACATGATGCAAAGTAGAGTAACTTTTAAAAATATAAGTATTTGCTGAAAACTTAGTCAAAAAAACTAGTCAACTGCTTAAGGTGTTATTAAATATTTCAGAAGAGGAAAATATAACATTTTAAAACATTTTTTCCTTCCAATGGGAAATTTTCCATGAAATATCTAGTCATGGTCTAGGCTTAAAAATGTGTCTATGATCAACAGTCGAGTGTTAGCTTTATTAATTATTTCAGTACATCAAAATAAAAACAGATCACTTTTCTTGACCCATGTTTTAGACCATGTGGTTAGAAATATTACATACACATGTAACATCCACATCCTTTCAACATGAGTATCTTAGGGAGTAGGAATAACAAGGCAATATACTTAAACATTTATTACCATATGTATTTTGGAAATGAAATCGATGTTTAAATTTAGAAAACTGACATTTATATACCATTTTTTTCAGTACTTATTTCTTGTTAAAAACAGTTTGTGGGCTGGGCATGGTGGCTCATGCTGAATCCCAAGACTTTGAGAGACAGAGGCAGGCAGATCACTTGAGGTCAGGAGTTCAGGACCAGCCTGGCCAACATGGTGAAACCCCGTCTCTACTAAGAAAAAAAAAAAATACAAAAATTAGCCGGGCGTGGTGGTACGTGCCTGTAATCCCAGCTACTCAGGAGGCTGAGACTGCAGTGAGCCAAGATCATGCCACTGCACTCCAGCCTAGACAACAAGAATGAAACTTTGTCTCAAAAAACAGTTCACGTTCTGGGATAGGAAGAAAATAAAGTCCTTATCAGTCATCAGAACACTCAACCTGCCTTTAAGTATGATTCCCTCTCATTAGCCCTGTAAAAGAAGTGATTAATGTTTAAATGTTAAAAGTTTTAAATTCAGGCTGGGCACGGTGGCTCACGCCAGTAATCCCAGCACTTTGGGAGGCTGAGGCGGGTGGATCACGAGGTCAAGAGATCGAGACCATCCTGGTCAACATGGTGAAACTACGTCTCTACTAAAAATACAAAAAATTAGCTGGGCATGGTGGCGCGTGCCTATAATCCCAGCTACTTAGGAGGCGGAGGTCGCAGTGAGCCGAGATCGCGCCATTGCACTCCAGCCTGGGTAACAAGAGTGAAACTCTGTCTCCAAAAAAAAAAAAAAAAAAACTTCTAGTTTTTAATTCACGTACTATACTTTTTAAAAAAAAAAATCGAGACAGAGTCTTGCTCTGCTGCTGGAATGCAGTAGCACGATTTCGGCTCTCTGCAACCTCAGCTGCCTGGGTTCAAGTGATTCTTGTGTCTCAGCCTCCTGAGTAGCTGGGACTACAGCCACGTGCCACCATGCCCAGCTAATTTTTTTATATTTTTAGTAGAGACGGGGTTTTGCCATGTTGGCCAGAAGGGTCTTGAACTCCTGATCTCAGGTGATCTACCTGTCTCAGCCTCCCAAAGTGCTGGGATTACAGGCGTGAGCCATGGCGCCGACCTCATGTATCATACTTAACCCATCCCACTTCCTGCAAAACAACAAAACCTTCATTACAAAAAAAAAACTAACTGTCCCTCTCAGAACACAAGCAAGCTCTGGGAACAGCCTACCTTTACCTAAGTTTGATTTTATTTCCTTCTATGTGTGACTTCGTCAAAAAAAGGTACAACTTAAGTTTCCTAGTACAGTGAATATTGAAATGGCAGAGAATTCTGCAATACTTATATAAGCACACATTTTTTCCTATATAATGGAAAAGGTATGAGGTTAGGAGAGATATGGGTTCTAGTTTTGGCTCTAGTACTAACCGTTTCTGTGGGTGGCTTTAGGCAAATTACTATACTTTTCTGGGACTATTGCTGTGTCTGTAACATAAGGAGCTGGGTTAGAAGAGCAAAGTTTTTTCCAATTCTGATGTCCTGGGACTCTGTGACAGTTAAATGTGCAATGACAAAAGAAAACATTTTTCTGTAGCATTTGGTCCTTTTTTTCGAAAGGATAAAGAACTGGTTTTATAACAATTAACAAATAAATTACTCACAAAACACAGTAATTATTCTTCCTAACTATTTACTGAGCACCCGACATGCATTATTTCCAAACATCACAGCAATTCTGCAAGGTCAGGTAATGCCACCAGTTTACAGGTGAGGAATTTGGGCCTTAGAGAAATTAAGTAACCTGAAGAAGATCACCCATCAAGGAAATGATAGAGCTGGAATTCCATCCCATATCTGCCCAGTTCCAAAGGTCAAGTGCTTTCTGCTATACTAAGTGCTTCCTTACAGGTAAAATCATACATTTTCCCTTCCCAGGTTTGTTCTCTTTTACTGTTAAAGGAAAAGCACCTACCTTTTTCAATTTAGGCAGCTTGGGAAGATTTGAAACTGAAATCAAGCCTACATTTATTAAACTGAGGAACTCTAAGTTCACAAATTCAGCTGTTAAGCCCTCAATTTTTCCATCATTTGATTTGCAATTGTCCAAGACAAGTTCTCGAACCTGTGGATGACAAAAAAGAATAAGCTCTCAGAAAAATTTCTGAAAACAAAGAATGCAAAAACTTCCACCATAAATACCCTGCAAAAACACCCATATAATATGGGCAGCCTCTTAGACTTAGAGCATAGTTATAAAAAGATAAAAAATAATTAAGCCTTCAGTAGCAATATGCTAACAGATTCAAAGATGGAATATTACTAGCATAAAACACTCATGTTCCAGAAACGGACACTATACTTTAGATGTAAGTGAAGTAAGTGTATTCCCCTTATTTCTTTTCCCCAGTCTGTTCCCCAAAGGGCAGCTTTCATTTAAATGCAAATACAGAGTGAAAACACTCTTTAGGCTAATCTACCTTAAGTCCCAGAAGATGACCACAGAAAAGAGGAAAGCTTTATTTTTCCTACCAAGACCACTAAGAGATTCTGGCTAGAGATTTCTGTACCAACACACTTTCCAGCTCTGGTTTTATTAATCTTTGCCAAGATTATCTTGACACCGGGAAGAAATCAGGATGCAAGAGTCCTTAATTCAAAACAAAAATCGATCTGGTTTGCACATGAGAAAGATGTTTCTAGAGAATTGTTAGATAATAAGTTTTCATTTTCAGGCTACATCTGGCCAGGTACAGTGGCACACGCCTGTAATCCCAGCACTTTGGGAAACCAAGGCGGGCGGATCACCTGAGGTCAGGGGTTCAAGACCAGCATGGCCAACATGGTAAAACCCCCTCTCTACAGAAATACAAAAATTAGCCGGGTATTATGGCGAGTGCCTGTAATCTCACTACTTGGGAGGCTACAACGGGAAAATTGCTTGAAACCGGGAGGCGCAGTTAGCTGAGACTGCACCATGACGCTCCAGCCTGGGCAACAGAGTAGAACTCCATCTCAAAAAAAAAAAAAAAGCATCACATCTGATGATTTGAATTTTTGAATACTGATTATTTAAGAGTCTACATGCAGATCTACCACAATAATTCATATTGCCATTCTTGATCACCCTGAAACTTGCAACTTTTTTAGCCCACTTTGATCTACTCACAGTGATGCAAATTACCATTTTAACTGCACCAACAAAGGCGGAATGCCTTTGTAAAGAATTTTAGTGAACCTACCATATTTAATGGCATTAATCAAGCATGTATATGGGAGATGCTAATACTCTGAAAAGAGAACAGGAGCTATTAACAATGTCCTCATCCTCTCATACAAAATCCAATGATGTTACTCTAATAATTGCTTTCAATTATGAAGTAAACATTTATTCTTTCTACCACCACTCTCCTTCCCCCATTTATAGAGAAAGAAACAGATTTCAAGTCAGCAATACCCATAACATAGTAAGTGCCTAACCACTTCTCACTACCCTGTCTACTTCCTCTTCAGAAGCCAGGCATACATTTTACTCTTTACATCCACATACTTCCTCCCTCCCTTCCTTCCTTCTTTCCATTTTTCTTTAGATATCTCTGCCATTCTTCCCTTTTAAGAAATGAGCACATCTGAAAAAATAGGTCAACTCTGACAAAAGCTGGGCTCTGGAAACAAGATGTCTGGGGTCGAATCCTGGTTCTCCTCTGCCACGCAGAACTTGTACAACTTTGTGTAAGTCACTTCACTTCTCTGTGCCTCAGTTTCCCATGAAGTGGACATAACAGTACCTACCTCATGAAGTTGTAGGAACTAGGGCTTGGAACACTATAAATGGCCAGAAAGTAAACTCTGGGTAAAGGGAATGGGAAATGTCAGAGACCTTTGCTGTATTTTTATATTTGTATTAAATTTTTTACAAGCATGTATTTATTGTTTTTTTTTTTTAAATTCTGTATTAAAAAGAAACTAGGCTGGGTGCGGTGGCTCATGCCTGTAGTTGGGAGTTCAATACCAGCCTGATGATCATGGAGTAACCCCATCTTTACTAAAAATGCAAAATTAGCTGGAGGTGGTAGTGCATGCCTGTAATCCCAGCTACTCAGGAAGCTGAGGCAGCAGTTAGTTGAGATGGCACCATTGCACTCCAGCCTGGCCAAAAGGAGTGAAACTTCATCTCAAAAAAGAAAGAAAGAAACTAAACCATTAGTTTCTAAACTAAACCATAAAACCAACAATCCATTAAACTTTTAAAAATGTCAACTGTCATCACCCACCCATATAAAGCAGTATACTGTAATACAATCAAAATGTTCCCATTTAGCTTGGGAGATTTTCTATAATTCTGTCTAAAATAATCCAAAAATGTTACACAAAATGACCCAATATCCAAAAAGTAAAGTGACAGTTGGCCATATTGCCTCCCAGCTCATGGAGTGAAATCACCTCTTAAAAGACTTTTCTTTCAACTTGCAAAATTCCACTTTAACCATTGTAAAGGTGTCATCAAAATGTACCAGAGGAATCAAATGTGGGTTAAAACATGTTTTTCCTGGCTGGGCATGGTGCCTCACACCTGTAATTCCAGCACTTTGGGAGGCCAAGGGAGATGGAGCACCCAATGTCAGGAGTTTGAGGCCAGTCTAGCCAACATGGTAACTCCATCTCTACTAAAAATACAAAAATTGGCCAGGCGCGGTGGCTCAAGTCTGTAATCCCAGCACTTTGGGAGGCCGAGGCGGGTGGATCACGAGGTCAAGAGATCGAGACTATCCTGGTCAACATGGTGAAACCCCGTGTCTACTAAAGATACAAAAAATTAGCTGGGCATGGTGGCGCATGCCTGTAATCCCAGCTGCTCAGGAGGCTGAGGCAGGAGAATTGCCTGAACCCAGGAGGTGGAGATTGTGGTGAGCCAAGATCGCGCCATTGCACTCCAGCCTGGGTAACAAGACCGAAACTCCGTCTCAAAAAAAAAATACAAAAATTAGTCAGGCATGGTGGCATGTGCCTGTAGGCCCAGGTACTCAGGAGGCTGATGCAGGAGAATTGCTTGAACCTGGGAGGCGGAGGTTGCAGTGAGCTGAGATTGTGCCGCTACACTTCAGCCTGGGTGACAAACTGAGACTGTCTCAAAAAAAGAGTCACTGCTAGACTAAGCTTCATAATGGCAGGGTCATGTATATTCTGGTTACCACTGTATCACTGAATATGAGCCTACGTAACTGCTGAATGAGAAAAAAAGGGCCACGCGTTTGTCAGCAATACTGTACAGGGGTCTGTGTCTTAATTGTGAGGGACTAAGATGAAAACTTGGATATAAAGGGGACCAATTTTCTGATTACAGAGTATTTTTCAACGGCTAAAGAAATTACAATGTATGGTTATCACTTTATAATCCTTCCTGTTGAACATTTGTGCTTAATTTTCCCCACCATATCTGTTTACTTAAAATGTCTTCTGTATTTAAGACTGTCTTTAGAATCCATTGCTAAGTGAAAGAATACAAACTTTTGAGTCTGTTATTAGTTAAGACATCAACTTCTCTTTTAAATGAGTAGTTAACTTTTAAGTGCTGCAAAATATTTTCCAACTGATTTGACTGTTACTTTTCGTAACTTCTCGATTATGGAAATTCTGGCTATTTGCATTTATCTTGTTCTTGAGGGTATCTTCTATTGTTTTTACCCTAAGTAAGAAAAAAATAAATACCCCAGTAGAAACACTTAAAAAAGGCAGACAAGTTCTGAAAGACACAAATAACCAATACTAAAAAATATTGTTCAAGGCCAGGTGCTGTGGCTAGTGTCTACAATCCCAGTACTTTGGGAGGCAAAAGTGGGAGGGCCACCTTAACCCAGGAGTCCAAGAGTCACCTGGGCAAGATGACCTTGTCTCTATAATAAAGTAAATAATTAGCTCAGCATGGTGGCACGTGCCTGTAGTCCCAGCTACTTGAGAGGCTGAGGCAGGTGGATCACTTGAGCCCAGGAGGTCCAGGTTGCAGTGAGCCATTATCATGCCACTATGTTCCAGCCTGGGTGACAGAGACCCACTTTAAAAAAAAAAAGTTTGGCTGGGCATGGTGGCTCATGCTTATAAATAATCCCAGCACTTTGAGAGGCCAAGGCTGGCAGATCACCTGAGGTCAGGAGTTGGATACCGACCGGCCTGGCCAACACGGCGAAACCCCATCTCTACTAAAAATACAAAGAAAATTAGCAGGCATGGTGGCACGTGCCCGTAGTCCCAGCTACTCAGGAGTCTGAAGCAGGAGAATGCTTGAACCCAGGAGGTGGAGGCTGCAGTGAGCCGAGATTGCACCACTGCATTCCAGCCAGGGCAACAGCAAGACTGTCTCCCCAACCCCCCCAAAAAAAGTCTGACTATAACAAAAAATGTGTATTAAAAATGAGGTGTCATTCTATTCTTATTGGAGGTGGGACAGCTAAAAGAGATGGCTAGGGTGGATATAAACGTAGGTGAGTTTGTTAAGTGACAGCGAGAAGTTCGGGAAATGTATACCTGAGACCTTTAATTTCCTCTAGTAAGAGGCAACAATATATACTGAAATAAATAGGGCAGAGAGCTGTTGGGCTAGGCAGAAAAGGCATGTCCCTTGACTTTTTCAGGAAGGCTGAGAATGTAAACAAACATGTATCCCTACAACAAAACACCAGAAGCATAGTGAGAAGGTGAGCCAACTGGGGAGTCAGCACAGAGGAGAATGGGCATTACTGCATAAAGCAGAGACCACGGGAGGGCTGCACCCAAGGATAGCAGGTCTAAATATTCCATCAGCCAACTTCAAGGTAGTTGGAAGTTCTCGACAGGACTTTGGTGAAAAGGTATTCCGTGCTCAGGTATCATTTCAGTGGCAAAAAAGTGGCATTTGAGGTGCAGAAAAAGTGTATTTATATGTGCAACACACATATACATGTATACTCACACTCAGTAATAAATAATTGAGTAGTTAGAATTTAGGGCTTATATACCTAACTTAGAAGAGGAAAGGATAGGAGAAAAACCTCTTTTGGGAAGAACAGATTTCTTTAGGGAACACAAATGGGATTTTTAGGAGAACAAATGAGAGATCAAGTTTACAATGTCTGTCTCCATAGGTATGAGTGGTCTTTATTTTCTTAGGGCCATCAGACTATCCCCTTCCCCTTCAGAGGTTTACTCCTGGCCTCTCTCCTGGGAACAGACTCACTCCAAAGGGAAAATTTATGTCAGCCCTCATTTATGACATGTATTTGCTTTTAGCCAGATAAACTCCAAGTAAGCTTCTCTCTGCATCTGTTGAATCTTAAATGTCTTCAGTTTAAAATAATCTTTATATCAACTCTGGGGTTCTCAGTGGATCACCAGAGGTAACTAAGCCTCATCTCTTCCTCATTCCTTCCTAGGTACAGAGATCCAGACTGCCTTGCAAAGGAGACAACAGCTTTGGAAGAGTATGGTTGAGACAGTTGGGTCAAGATGATCCCACAGCTTCCCAATCTGGATTCAGAATAAACCAGAGATCCTAATCCAAGGAGAAAAGGCCGTAATTTCTTCTTATATCTCAAATCCTCCTAGGGCTGCTGTCTAATAAAGAAAAGTTAGGCAGACACTTGTTCATTTGTGCATACATCTTCATCTATTTGATCTAAGAGTTAACTGGTCTTCTGCTTGAAGATGGACAATTTAACTTTTGGGGCCAAATTCACTCCTCTTCTTCCCTCAGCCTCCAATTAAACTTGCCTTTTCTCTCAGCCTCCAATTAAACTTGCCTTTTCTCAAACACAAGTTTAAGTAAAACATTTAAAAATTAAAAACAGGCCGGGCGCGGTGGCTCAAGCCTGTAATCCCAGCACTTTGGGAGGCCGAGACGGGTGGATCACGAGGTCGAGAGATTGAGACCATCCTGGTCAACATGGTGAAACCCGGTCTCTACTAAAAATAAAAAAAATTAGCTGGGCATGGTGGCGCGTGCCTGTAATCCCAGCTACTCGGGAGGCTGAGGCAGGAGAATTGCCTGAACCCAGGGGGCGGAGGTTGCGGTGAGCCGAGATCGCGCCATTGCACTCCAGCCTGGGTGACAAGAGCGAAACTCCATCTCAAAAAAAAAAAAAAGAAAAACAAAAATCCGTACTATCTCCTACTTAACTCTTGTATTTGTTTTCTATGGTTACCAGCAAAACAGTAGTTTCCTACTGCCTTTTCATTGAAAATTTGAACTATATTGTGGCCAAATACCTTTTCAAATCTACTTGGAGGATATAACAATAATGTATAACACTTTCTATGAAAGACAAAATACATTTTAAGTTCTAAATGGCAAATTCCTAAATGTGAGTCCTTCTTTGTGAGTCTAGGTCAAGGGAATGACCCTGGAGATTGGAGCTGGGAGCCACAGGATATGGAAACATTTTTTTTCCTTTCATACTCTCCAGTTTGCTCATTTGCCACTCCCCTAGCTACTACGAAAAAAGATCAACTACCTAACTGGTGGGGTGATGCTCTCCAATTATACCAGTTGTTTCTACCATAAAAGAAGGGAAAAAAAAGTATGGAGGAATTAAAGATCATTCTGAGTTGTCAATTCTTTTAATTAGAATAATACTGATTATTATAGTAAATGAAATAATCCAAAAATATAGAAAGTAACTCCTGCCATCCTTGCAAATTCCATCCTTCCGAGTTAACCAGTGTTCATATATCGTCTACCGGTTATTTTAAAAGAATATTTTCAAAATAAGAACAGTTTTTTAAAAATTATATTTATTTTTGAGTAACAGTCTTGCTCTTTCACCTGTGCTAGAGAGTAAAGTGGAGCTTGGCTTACTACAACCTCTGCCCCACTCCCACATCATTCAAGCAAATCTGCCTTAGCCTCCTAAGTAGCTGGGATTACAGGCACCTGGCACCACTCCCTGGCTAATTTTTGTATTTTTAATAGAGATGGTTTTTCACCATGTTGACCAGGCTGGTCTCAAACTCCTGGCCTCAGGTAATCCACCCTCCTCAGCTTCCCAAAGTGCCAGGATTACAGGCATGAGCCACTGTGCCCAGCCTAGAACAGGCTTATACTAGTGGTTCTCAAATGTGTTTAGGTAGCAGAACTGTTGAAATCAAAGGAAACACCCATATTCTACTGGTGGTTATGTAAAGAGGGGAACCATTCTGAGAAGCAATTTGGGGGGTGGGAGGATGGGGATCATATTATAAGATATTCATTTTAGCAGTATTTAAAACAGCCAAAATCCCTGTGAACGACCTGGATGTTTAAATTATTATCTATGCAGACAAGTCTATAAAGTCTACAAAATAAAGACACACATAAAGATGTTTACTGTATTTTTTCTATCAAAAAAAGCAACAAGCTAGCATTCGGATTATTTGCATGAACCAAGTTTGGACAAAAATTAAACATTCTGGTAGACTATACACTAGTGTCTAGATGGTAGGTAAGGCATGTATGATGTCTAGCTCCTTTTTGCTTATCTACATCTACAATATTTTTGATCTACCTATATCTAGTTTTCTTCAACAAAGATGTATTACTTATACAAGGAAAAAAACCGCATTAGTTGCTATGCAACCAATTAGAATATCTGATTCAGCTCAAACATCACGGTAGACACAACAAAAGAGGTCAAAAGCTGGGGGGGGGGGGCGTGGATCAAAATAAGATGAAAGTTAAAGACAATCTACATTTTTTCCCAGTAAACTGGGACTACGTTAAGACTGCTTTTATTTTGGTACATGAAATGTCAACAGTCCAGCATACAGCACACCAGCATTTCGCAGGGGCATAGATTGCAAGCTACAGTAAGGAACTGCTTGGCTTTCTAACTTTGAATGAAAAACTCAGAGCTGATAGGAAGGCTGATTGTCCCCAGATGTATGGTTAATGGGGTGCTTCCAACAGAGCACACCGTCAGTTTAATGGAAGGATAAGAATCCCACATAAAGAAAAGGTATTCTTTTCTAATTCTGGAATACAACTAAATGTGGTTTATATCTTGCTACTCCATGTCTGTGTCTTCTCATCTTACTGACAAGACCTCCAGTTTCCATGGTGTATATGTGGTATATTCCAGCACGGTTTAATTTACTCTCAGTGAACTGACAATATTTTATATAAAATACTTCCTTGTCAAACAAAATGTCTCCTATCCTTGTCTATAAAATGTTTTTAAATGGTAACCACCATTTTTCATGAAGATTACTTTAAAATGCCATCTTAGGCCATTTTGTTCCACTATGAGAATGCACCCTGATATAAGCGCTGTTTTGGACTTAGACTTCTGTTTATTAGGAATAGGGATACAGTAATAGGTGAACTGAAGAAGATCCTAGTAACAGTTTTGTGTTTACCCTGTTGTCCTTTGTCACAATACATGAGCCCAACTGAACAAAAGTGTTACTAGGGTCTTCTTCAAACTCCAATTTAAAAAACAAAAATCCATATACACAGTAAAAGCCCATCTAGTCTTAAACAAAAGAACACATTTACAATTAAACCCCTACTCAACCCTTTTCAAACACTCTTCCATCTCACTTGACTTTAAAATCATTAGGATCAACCATGGGGCACTGCTGTGTATTTATTTCAGAGCATCCCATTCATACTACAACAGTACAGGATACTACCTTTAACTGGGGAATGGCTTCTTCATGTTTTCCCAAATGACAAGTCTGCTGGATCCCAGAGGCCAAGCCCAATGTGCAACAGCTGACAATGCAACCAATTTCTGTGGTGTTTGTTATGTTTTAGCACATCACAAATAAGGTATGTGACTAGCTGAATGTTATTTTAAAGGAGTTATCTTGGAACTTTTTGTTTGCCTTAAGGACGATGCCCCTGCAGAAAACACTTTAAACCCTACAGAATTCACTTCAAAATCTACAGCATGTTTTCCTGAAAACCCTGCGGTTTTAGGTCAAAATTTTATTCGCCCAACTGGGTACCTAACTCCCACTGGTCTCAATCTCCCATTGGAGTCCCTAAGAGAATCTTCCTCTACCTGCACAATCTCCACAAGCTCTGGCAACCCACTGTCAAGGCCTCACAAACTCTCCCAAGTGCAAAAGGCACTACGCCATCTCAATGGGTTCTCAGGCTTCAAATGTTTCCTTAATAAAGCAGTGGATTCTGCAGGCCAGTGGTGCCCAGCGCACCACCCACGAGCCACTTATCACATTTGAGCACCTGAAATGTGGATAGTTATGACCGAGAAAATGTTTTAATTTAACTGAATTAAATGGCCCTGGCCTGACTGGCAAGAGGGTTAAGTTGATTACCTCGATAATGAACACCCGGTCAGGCGCGGTGGCTCACTCACGCCTGTAATCCCAGCACTTTGGGAGGTCGAGGCCGGTGGATCACCTGAGATCGGGAGTTCAAGACCAGCCTGATCAACAAGGAAAAACTCTGTCTGTACTAAAAATGCTACTCGGGAAGGTGAGGCAGGAGAATCTGAACCCGGGAGGTAGAGAGCCGAGATCGTACCGCTGCACTCCAGCCTGGATGACAGCAAGACTCCGTCTCAAAAACAAACAAAAAAAAACATCTGCAGATATAGATGGATTTTTAAAGCAATATTCCTTCATATATGAAAACATCATCTAACGGGAACAGCAGAGGAACTGTATTTCCCAGAAGGAACTCTACTCTGGAGAATTTTACAGACCTTTAGTTTGACCATGTCCCAAAGAATTCAAATCCTAGATTTTAAAGCATTTCTGAAGACCCACGTATGTACTTCTCTTGCAGCCACTTTGGCTAATTTTAGCTACTCCGTATTATACGGATTTGCAATTACGCCGCAATGGAAAAGTCTGGAATGAACACCTCAAGGCGACAACGCCTCTCCTCAAGTTTTCCGGCGTGAGCTGGGCACCCATGCGACAGGCAAGCACGTGGCGGGCACAAAATGTCTGACGGAAGGTCGGAAGAACGCCCGCCCGCGACCCTCCATCTCGGAACCCCCGGAACCGCCCACCCTCGCAGTCCCGCCGGGAGCGACAGTGCCCTGCGGTGGATCCCGGCCCGCCCCAAGTTACTGGTGACCTCAAGGACTAGGGAGCAAGGATATAAAACGTCGAGCACACCAGGTAAACCCTGGTCGACGAATTCCCACAAGTTCGCGATTTGTTAACCACAGACGCCTGAGGACGCGAAACCCGGCTGCTCGCTAGCCCGGAGCGTGGCGGGAGGCCCTCGGCACTAACTGGCCCCGCGCCGGTGGGCAGCCGCGCCAAACCCGGGAGACGGAAGGGTCGATTCCCACAGGCCGAACCCACGCCCACGCAGCCTCACGGCACTAGCGCGGGCCTCGGTCTACACCCCGGATGGCGCGCGGGCGGCCGCAACGGGCCGCTCGAGCACGTGGGAGGCCAGAGGCCACCTAGTCCACGAGCCGAGCCCAGCAGAGGCCCGCCCGAAATCCAGAGCGCCCGACCCGCCGCGAGGGCGGCCGCTTGCCGTTGCCCTTTTAAGAAGGGGGGAGGGGGTCGGCAGCGCGCCCGCGAGGGGATGAGTCGGCGGCTGCCGCGGTTCGCGGCTCCCGCCAGTGCGAGCCAAGCCCCTGCAGGGCTAGGGGACACAGACCGAGAGCTCGGCGCGGGAAGAGGCGGCCGACAGCCAGCGTCGAGGGCGGGCGGGCACGGCCGAGCTCGCGGGCCCGCTCACCCGGCGGAGGGAGACGGGCACCCGCCAACATGGCGCTGCGGCGGCCTGTGGCGCGCCCGGGCTAGCGTGAGGAGCCACCTCCGCCCACACCGAGGGGCCAGCCTCCCAGGGCAGGGGTAGGGGCCCCGGGCTCCGTCGCCGCGGCGCGGGGAAAAGGCGAAGCCGTCGTCACAACGGTTGCCTCCGGTCGACCTGGGTTGCCCCTGGGAGGCCGGAGTGGTCAAGGCAGACAGCGAAGAAGGAGCGAGGGAAACGGGAGAAAGTTTTATTTTTAGGCTTGAAAAATGGCGGGAACCGCGTTCTTTTTTCAAACTTGGCCTCGGGAGGGGCGGCGGTTGCGCCACCTCCGCCGCCTGGACCCGCCCCTCCCCCGCTCTGCGCTCCAGGCCGCGCCCGCTCAGGCGCCCGAGGGGGCTTCTCGCTCCCTTCAAAGGAAAAAAAGCCCCCTCCTCGCCCCAAGGCCGCTGCCCTCGGCTGGGCCAGCGCCCACAGCGAGCCCCAGCCAGAGGAGCCCCCGCCCAGCCCCACCCGCGCCCCTTCCCCGGCCGGCCTGGGGCGCGCGGAACCTGGCCTGACCCAGGCGGGGTTGGCCGCGCAGCTCCTCGGCAGGCCCGGCCTCCGCCTGGTCGCGCATCCCGGGAGGCTGCAAACATGGCTCCCAGCGTTACACAACCCCCGCCTCCCTCCCTCGCCGCCGGCCACTCGCACACGCGCTCCCTCCAGGGAAAGACCCCGGCGGGCGAGGCGCGCAAAGTTTGCTTTCCCCCACACCGCTGCCTTCCCCCAGCCGCCCCGGGGGCCCGCGGGCGGCAAAGAGTTAATTCCTGCGCGCTCGCTCCCCCCTCCGCGCCCGCCCGTTCGCCCGCCTTCCCCGTCCGAGCACACGAGCTGCGCTCTTCCCCGCGCCGGGGCCGGCGAACCCTCGGCCCGGGCCCCGCAGGTGGCCACCATTACATGCAAGTCATCGGGGGAGAGGGCGCCCGGAGGGGGCTCTGCTTACTGCTGCCGGGGTCCGGTTCCTCAGCTCCAGGTGGATCCTCCTCTTCATGTCCATGTTCCCCTCTTCCCCCCTCTTCAAACTTAACTTTCCGCGGCGGGGGCGGAGGGGGGAGAGGCGTCCCGGCCTGCGCAGCGAGGGCCGTCGGAAGGGTTTGCTCGCGGCGGAGGCCGGCGGCGCGGTCCTGTGCGGCTGGCGGCGTGCGGGCAGGCGAGCGGAGCCCCCGGAGCCAAGTTACTCACGGGAGCGGAGAGAAACCATGGAGGGAAAAGGGGGCTGGAGCGCAGCACTGGGCTCACTACTGCCGCCCCCGGCCGCGGCCCGCACTGCGCTTAAACCGGCGACGCGGCGCGGCAGCTGCTCGGCTCCACTCGGCACCGCGCGGCGCCGCTCGGCTCGGCGGCCGTGACTGCACCAAAGACGGGGCGGGGAGACGCGCGGCGGGCGGGGCGGAGGCTGGGGGAAAGGCGCAGCCCGAGGAAAGGAGTGACTTCCTCCCTGCCTGCCTCCGGTTGCACGTGGGGCGGCTGATGTAAGACCTTCCTCTGGGGGGGCTTCCCCGCCCCCCGCCGAGCTGAGACTCCCTTTACCCCCGGGTCTCACCTCCCCGCCCCCGGAGCTGAGTCTATGGCTCCGGCCTGGAGGTGAGCGGCTAGGGCTGGTGAGAGGCCTTGCAGTCCGGCTTCGGGGATCCCTAAAGCCCAGTCCATCTGCGGAGGTTCCTGGGGCCGCCTCGACGCCCGCGGAGGCGCGAGATGTGAAGCCCGAGACAGAGAGGCTTTGAGGTTCACCTTTTGCCTCCCACACAGTCTGGGGCCAACAGGCGAACCGCGCTGCCTCCTTGGCCGAGTGGCGTCCAGAGTGCCGCTGAGGAACCCCCCACCCGCCACCTCCGTCGGGACGGAATTGCGGTCGGCTGGCCCTAGTAGAGCAGCTGGGGCCGCTTACTAAGCCACAGAGCAGCCGAGCATCCCCACCCCGTTCAGAAGAGTCAGTCTCTTGGTTTTCTAACATTTTAATAGGAAGCTAGAGAAGGAAACAATTAGCATTTCTAATAGGGCCTCGGGGTTCCCTCTCCCCGGCAGACTTTTTATCTCATTTATTCCTTAGGGCACCCCTGTGAGGTGTGTAAATTCTTGGTCTAAGTTTCGTTGAAACCTGGCAGGCAGCCTTTGTCATGGTCTGGCTTAGAGAGTCCCAGGGGTTAGAGCACCAGTTCTGGGTGACTGCTTTGCAGACCACCGAGGAGTAACGTTATATTCATCGTAAAATAAGTAAATACATAATGTGTCAAATCAAATACAATCCGAGAAGATTGTACTGACAAGAAGCACCAAAAACTAAGAATTTAATAGAGAAAAATGAAATTCTATACATTAGCATAAAGTTTTATGGAAGTTAAGAAAGTGCCCCCTTTCTATTTTACCTAAGTTTATTTAGTGGCAAAGCACCCAAACTTAGTCGTAAGCCAATTATATATCAGTTTTAAAAATACTGAGTGAGTTAACATTTGAAGATTAAAGTTTTAGAAAGAATATGGGAAAAGAAAAACTTTCTAGTATGTAGTTCCTGACTCCTGTTGTCTCAGCAGACGTCTTTATGACAAGGGAAAATGGAGACAGATGTTCTCAAGATGTTACAAGAGGTCTGTAACTAACGTTATGAGGACCACAGGGCTATGCAATGAGGGCTTTTACATAAACTACCAAATCGGGTTCATGAGCCAACAAGCGATTATTGAGCATCCGCTTCAAGGGGCTTTTTAAAAAAAAATTTTTAATTTAGGCCGGGAGCGGTGGCTGAAGCCTGTAATCCCAGCACTTTGGGAGGCGGCTGGATCACGAGGTCAAGAGATCGAGACCATCTGGTCAACATCTCAACGGGTGAAACCCCGTCTCTACTAAAAATACAAAAAATTAGCTGGGTATGGTGGCGCGTGCCTGTAATCCCAGCTACTCGGGAGGCTGAGGCAGGAGAATTGCCTGAACCCAGGAGGCGGAGGTTGCGGTGAGCCGAGATCGTGCCATTGCACTCCAGCCTGGGTAACGAGGGAAACTCCATCTCAAAAAAAAAAAATTTTTTTTTTTAAATTTTTTTAAAATGGGGTTTCACCATGTTGGTCAGGCTGGTCTTGAACTCCCCACCTCAGGTGATCCGCCCGCCTTGGCCTCCAAAGTGCTTGGATTACAGGCGTGAGCCACCACGCCCCACCAGGGAGCTCGATATTATTTCTCTCAGACAACTTTCTGAAGTAGGTGATAATTTGATCATTTTACAGATGAGGAGCTTAGGCTCAGTAACCTTAAGCTGCATGTCCAGCAAGAAGCGAGTAGAATTTAGACCCAGATCGGTCTGACTCCACAGCCCACCATTTTCTGCTACATCATCAGTCTGGCTAGAGTGGAGTCATAGATGGCGGGGGGGCTGCTTTGGTGCCCTAGGTTGGGAACAGTTGCAGGGGGATTTTCATACTAAACAGCATCCAGGTGTCCTCTTGCAGGAAAAGCAGTGGAGGGTGCTGAAGGAATCTTAAATGTGGTAGCTCTGTGCTAGAGATTGATAACCTGGCGGCTCTTGGAGGAGGTAGTATTCATCCTTAGCATCAGGGCAAATCTTGAGATTCTGTCCTCTACAGCCAACTGGAGGATATGAAGGACTCTTTCCCATGGTACATAGCTCACAGGATAGATGTGTGTTTTATAGTATTAAGCTACAAATTAATTAATAAACATAGCCACAATGTGCTGCAAATAGAAGGCAAAAGAGCCAAAGGAGGAGAGACTACAGACACGGCACTGTCCTTTCTTACGCAGCCGGTGCTGGCATGCACCTCTGTGAACAAAGAGCGTGTGTTCCAGTGACATGCTTCTTTGTCAGGGGCTTCACTGCCAGAGGCATAAATAACACAGGCAGAACAGGGTGTGTCTCATTGCCCTGCCAACATTTTCTACGGGACTATCAGTCTACAGGCCTGAAGGGGCTGTTGTCACAGGGCCTGGGTTTTGAATATTGCTGCACTTAATATTACTCTGTGTATGCATCTGTGTGTGAGAAAGAGGTAGAATATTCAGTTGTATTTAATCTGCAGTTATCATGTCCATGGATTTATGGATTTCAACAAGGGCTGGAAGAGAATAAAGAAATGTAAAAACAGTTGGACCAAACTATGAATGAATTTCTTTTTACTTGCATTGATGTTAACATTTGACCAGTAACTAATAAAAATATCAAATAATGCCAGGTTTTGGCACCCCTTGAGTCTTAAAACTGCCTGTTAATCAGAATGGCTATGTATTCCAAAAAGCTCTAAAATGTCTGAGCAGAACACTCTGAGCCAGTTTGTAATTCCCTGGACCTGCACCCTACCCACCTACCTCGGCAACAACATGTTACTTGTCAGATCAGCTGACCTAAGCCTTCCCTGCACACTTTGAGGCTGTGGACAGACTTTAGTAACTCTGAAGATGAGAGGAAACAGCTCTACTTGGTCATTCATTTAACTGGCTCTGAAACCAGCTTAACAGAATGGGCACATTTTAGTAATGACAGTATATGAAGCTGATGTATAATATAGTGAGGAAATCATTACTCTTAAACACTTCCATTCTTCCCGTCCTCTTCCATACATGTGTACATACACTGGTAAGAACATAGTTCTTCCCCTCCCTGGAGTTTCCATAACTTACTGTGTGTGCCTCTATAATTGCAGTTTGGCAACTAATGGTAGATGTTGAAGGATCTAACATCTCAATTACAACTCAGACAAGTATTTCTGCATGATAGGAATGGAGAGGAGGACCTTGGGTCCATCTTTAGAATATAGTAGATGCTTTGCAAATGTGTGTTATGTTGAAAATAACGTCACATGTACTAAAAGAATGCCATTTAGGCAGCTGAGGTTATTGAGACAAGGGGAGAGGGAGAGGCAAATAGTTGAAAATGAGTTGAAGGAGGAGATTCTGTTAGTCTCCACATGGTCAAAACAGAGGAGGGGAATGTGTCAGTTGTACAGAAAGCTCTAGGCCCAGTAACGAGCACCTGCCCAGGTTCCTTTCTGCTATCTGAACCAGCTGGAGGTGCTAGGCCTTCCTGGGGCAGCAAGGAAAAGCTATGACTACCAAAAGTCAGGTCTAATATTTGTTAAGCACCATGCCAAGTACTGTGCATGGGACTTTTGTGTACACTGCTTCTCAGTTAATCCTAGCAACAGTTCCCCAGGACACGACGAATAATCCACCTTTTTTTAGTGTTTAGGAAACAGACTCAGCAAAACCAAGTAGGTTTGCTGAAATTCACAAAACTACTAAGAAGCTAGATTTCTCTGTCATTAAGGACTCACTGTAATTCATTCTCATTACTTTGACTCACTGTAATTCATTCTCATTACTTTGATCCACTAGTCCTCACAACTGCTTCTGAAAAAAATTTTTTTTTCTGCTTTAAAAAGATTTACTTGCTGTCAGTTACTTTCCCCTACATGGCCTGAAAAAAAAATTTACTTGCTCATTGTGCAGGAAAAATTAAAAAATAGAAAATAAATTGAGATGTTCTTGCCATTGAGATACAACCATCATTAAGTTGTATATCCTTGCAATCTTTTTCTATACTATACATATTGTTTTTAAGTGTTGGGATCAGAGTGAAGATTTTTTTAGAAACTTGCTTTTTCCACCTACCGTTATGATAAATCTGTATTAATATAACGTACTTCAGTGGTGTTCCCTTTTTAGAGAACAACTTCAGTGAGATGAGAATCCCACTCCACCACTTACTGGCTGTGTGCTTTAGGGCAAACCACATAGCCTCTCTGGGCCTCAGGTTATTCATCTTAGAACTATGAAGGGTTGGACATGGTCACCTGGGAAAAGCTGAGTGCCTGTCACTTTTCTCTGTGCCCCAGCCACAGTCACTGCAAGCCTGAGTCCCTTTCTTACCCAAGCAGCATCCCAGAGCCTGCTGGTCTCCTCCAAGCCTAGGTACATTCTGCTGTGGCCATCAGTTCTCCATCTCTGTTCCACGTGCCACCTGTTTGGCTGAAGGGTAAATATATTTTAAAATCTCAAATAGTCAGGCTCATTTTCTGTTTCACACAGTCCTTGGTCTCTGTTGAGGAACTTGGAACATGCTCCTAAGCTAGATTGCAAACTATCGAAGTGCCCTTCTCCATAATTAGTCAGCATCCCTACCATCTGGACCCTCTCATACCTCACAGGGATTTCCTTGTCCACACGGAGCCGAGACTGATCCAAGAGTTCAGCTCCTGCTGACTGAACTCTGCCATGTGTTCTCCAGCTTGTCTTACCTGCTCCTGTCCAGCCAGGCACCCCTCCGTGGGCCTGTGCTTTACTCCTCTCTCACTGGAGACCCTGGCACTACTAAGATGGCTTGCGTGGTCCCAAATTTGCTAGTCTCTTATTTTGATAAAGGCTAAAAGTACCAAATATCCTTATCCTTGAAAATAAGGGCATCTAGGCTCCTGACTTCTTTGTATGTTTATCTATACATGTACTATAGGAAACTTGGAAACTATACTTACAGAGAAGAAAATAAAAATTTACATCCAAGGCTTTTTTAAAGGGCCAAGCACTGTTCATGTTTTGGTGTCTATTCCTCCAGTCTTGTCTCTACACACATATGGCATTTTCTCAAGTCTCATATAGTGAGAAGCATCATCTCATTAGTAAGAGCTTCTCAGGAGGGAGGGAGGGGGAACCTACTACATCAAATATTCATATCAATTATAAGAAATATTTCAGAAATAGAACTGAATAAAGTATAATACCTAGGAAATATATATTACAGTTAAAAATATTTTTCAAAAGTGGGATAGTATAACCTGCTTTTTAGTTAACAATATATTATAGACATATTTCCATGTCATTGAATAATCTTCTACAATATATATATATTCCTTGAAGATATTCTTCTACAAAATGAAAATTTCTTTTTCTGAGCAAAAGACAATCCATATTCATGTAGCAAATTCATGCAAGGCAAAAATGTATAAATAAGAAAATAGAAACCAGCCAAAATCCTATTACCTAGAGGGACTACTGTTAACATTTTTGTGAATATTTTCCAAGCTATTAGATGCATGTATATAATATACAATTTTACATAAATGGAATTCTATAAATGATTTTTAATACATTTTAAATTTTCTCTAAGCAATATTTCACAGAGGTTGCTCAAAGTCAGTAAGATATACTTCATTATTTTTATTTATTTTTTATTTATTATTTATTTTATACACGGGGTTTCACCATGTTGGTCAGGCTGGTCTTGAACTCCCAACCTCAGGTGATCCACCCGCCTTGGCCTCTGAAGTGCTTGGATTACAGGGGTGAGCCACCACACCCGGCCACTTCATTTTTTTTTTTTTTTTTTTTGAGACAGAGTTTCGCTCTAGTTACCCAGGCTGGAGTGCAATGGCACGATCTCAGCTCACTGCAACCTCTGCCTCCTGGGTTCAGGCAATTCTCCTGCCTCAGCCTCCCGAGTAGCTGGGATTACAGGCACATGCCACCATGCCCAGCTAATTTTTTGTATTTTTAGTAGAGACAGGGTTTCACCATGGTGACCAGGATGGTCTCGATCTCTTGACCTTGTGATCCACCCGCCTCGGCCTCCCAAAGTGCTGGGATTACAGGTGTGAACCACAGCACCCAGCCCACTTCATTATTTTTAAAGGCTGCATCACATTTTATTGAATGGATTGGAGAATAATTTACTCACCTGGTCTCCTACTGATAGACATTTAGATTACTTCCAGTTGTTTACCATTATATATAACATTGTTGAATGTTTTTAGCTCCTTGGAATAAATTCATGGAAGTGCAATTCCTGAATGAGAATGTACACATTTCAAACTGGTATATATGTAGCCAAATTGCTCTTCAAAGGCTACTGCTTTATACTCCTGTTAGCAGTGTACAAGACTTCCCCCTCACTCTTGGCTACACTAGGTATTATCTTTAAAAATTTGTTGTCAATTAGTTTACAACAAGGGTGCCAAGTCAGTTCAATGAGGGAAAGAATAGTCTTTTCAACAAATGACGTGGGACAACTGGCTGTTAGCAAGCAAGAGAATGATGTTGGATACCATTTACAAAAATTAATTCAAGATGGATCATAGACCTAGATATAAGAGCTAAAACTAAGACTCAGAAGAAAAAGGAGGGTGACCTTGGATTAGGCAAAGTTTTTTTAGATAGGATACCAAAAAGAAAAATAGATAATTGGACTTCATCAAAATGTAAAATTTTGTGTTTCAAATGACTCCATCAAGAAACTGAAAAGACAGCGCATGCATGAGGTGGGAGAAAATATTTGCAAATCATATATCTGATGACACTTGTCTTCAGATGTATAAAGAATTATTACAGGGTGGGCACAGTGACTCATGTCTGTAATCCCAGCACTTTGGGAGGCTGAGGCAGGCATATCACTTCAGGTCAGGAGTTCAAGAACCAGCCCGGCCAATGTGGTAAAACGCTGACTCTACTCAAAATACAAAAATTATCTGGGTGTGGTGGCGTGCACCTGTGAGGCTGAGGTGGGGAAAATCACTTGAACCTGGGAGGCGGAGGTTGCAGTGAGCCAAAACTGCACCACTGCAGTCCAGCCTGGGCAACAGCAAGACTCTTTCTCAAAACACAATGGGCAAAGAATCTGAATATACAGTTCTCCAAAGAAGATATACATATGGCCAATAAGCACATGATCTTTTCATATGACATATCACCTCATACCCTTGTGCATTGCCAATTAGAATTAAAATGGTGCATCCTCTTTAGATCTTGGGTCACTGCAACCTTTGCCTCCAAGGTTCAAGTGATTCTCCCGCCTCAGCCTCCCAAGTAGCTGGGATTACAGGCACCTACCACCACACTTGGCTAATTTTTGTATTTTTAGTAGAGACGGGGTTTCACCACGTTGGCCAGGCTAGTCTAGAACTCCTGTCCTCAGGTGATCCACCCACCTCGGCCTCCCAAAGTGCTGGGATTACAGTAATGAGCCACTGCAGCCAGTCAACAATTTCTTTGGAAAACAATTTGAAAATTGTTTTGTTTACAATATTAGGTTTATAGAAAAGAAAAAGTTAAACATGGACTTACATATGAGCCAGCGGTTTCGCTCCTAGGTGTATATATATATGCCCAAGAAAATGAAAATATATGACCACAAAAAATTTGCACATGAATGTTTATCACAGCATTAGTCTTAATAGGCATTAAAAAATGGAAACAATCCACATATCCATTAGGGATGAATGAATAAACAAAATGTGTTTATCCATACAACAGAATATTATTATTTGGCCCTGAAAAGGAATGAACATGGGTAAACCTTAATAACATTGTGCTAAGTGAAAGAAGCCAGACATGAAGGCCACATACTGTGTGGTTCCATTTGTGTAAGATGTCCAGAATAGGTAGACAGAGACAAAGCATATTTGTGGTTACCAGAGGTTTGAGGGAAGGGACGATGGAGAGTGATGGCTAACAGGTATGGGGTTTCTTTCTGGAATGATGAAAACATTCCAAAATTAGATTGTGTTGGTTGTTTGGTTGTACAACTTTGTAAGTATACTAAAAACCACTGAACTGTACACTTTAAAAAAAGTTGGCTGGGCACAGTAGCTTACACCTCTAATCCCAGCACTTTGGAAGGCTGAGGTGGGCAGATCACGAGGTCAGGAGATTGAGACCATCCTGGCCAACATGTTGAAACCCTGTATCTACTAAAATACAAAAACTTAGCCCAATGTGGTGGTGAATGCCTGTAGTCCATCTACTTGTGGGAGGCTGAGGCAGGGGAATCGCTTGAACTCAGGAGACAGAGGTTGCAGTGAGCTGAGATTGTGCCACTGCACTCCAGCCTGGTGACAGAGCAAGACTCCCATCTCAAAAAAAAGTTAAACATATTGCTATCATATGACCCAGCAATTCTAAGCCTAGGCAAATACCCAAAAGAATTAAAAACATAAATCCGCACCATAACTTGTAAAGGAATATTCATAGCAGCACTATTCGTAATACCTCCAAAGTAGAAATAACCCAAATCCATCAACTGATGAATGCATAAATAAAATGTGGTGTATCTGTGTGGTAGGCAAAACCATGGCCCCCAAGGCACTTTGCAGATGTGATTAAGGATCTTGAGATGGGGAGATTATCCTGAATTATCCACATAGGCCATTGTAATCACAAGGTGCTTAAAAGTTAAGAGGAAAACAATAGACAGAAAGAGGAAATTTTGACTACAAAAAAGAAGGCCATAGTGATGTGGTGTGAGAAGGACTTGAATGCTGACCTTGAAGATGGAGGAAGGGAGCCATAAACCCAGGAATGTGATGGCATCTACAACAGGGAAAAGGAAGGAAAAAGCATCTTCCTTGGAGCCTCCAAAAAGGAACACGGCTCTGACAATACCTTGGTGTTAGCTCAATAATACCTGTTTCAGGTTTCTAACCTACAGAACTGTAAGATAATAAATTTGTGTTGTTTTTAAGCTACTAAATTTGTGGTAATTTGTTACAGCAGCAAATGGGAAACACATACACACACACACATATATACACACACACACACACACAATGGAATACTTAGTATAAAAAGGAATTGTGTTGATACCTGCTACAACATAGATGAACTTTGAAAATATTATGCTAACTGACTCTGGGCACGGTGGCTCACGCCTGTAATCCTAGCACTTTGGGAGGCCGAGGTGGGTGAATCACCTGCAGTCAGGAGTTCAAGACCAGCCTGGCCATTATGGCGAAATCCCATCTTAAAAAAAAAAAAAAGAAAATATTATGCTAACAGAAACAAACCAGACCTAAAAGGCCACGTATTTTATGATTCCATCTATATGAAGTGCCCAAAATAGGCCAACACATAGAGGCAGATTAGTGGTTGCCAAGGGTTGGGAGTTATGGGGAGTGACTGCTAATGAGCATGGGGCTTCTTTTTGGGAGAAAGGAAATGCTCTGGAATTTGTTAGTGGTGATGATTGCACAACTGTATGAATACACTGTATGATAAAAAAATCACTGAATTGTATATTTAGAAGGATGAACTTCATATAACTGTATCCCAATAAAACTGAGAAACTTTGTCATTAGGTAAGTTGCAAATATCCCCTTTGGTTATTTTAATTTGTACTTCTTTTTTAATAAATAGAGCTAAATCGTCTTTCAGGTATTTTTAAACCATCTGTACTTCTTTGTTTGTAAGTTGCATGTTCGTATCTTATTGGTGTTTTAAAATTATTTATTAATAAATCCTCTTTATATATTAAGAATGTTAACCCTTAGTCTGACATATACATGTCCAAACTATTTTCCCAGTTTTTTTTATGCTTTTAAAATGTTTATGGGATAGAGATATATCTCCATGTATAGGTGTAAACATACACACACACACACACACACACACACAGTGGGAGATGAAGAAAAATTTTACAGCTTTTTTTCCTTTCCTCCAGTCTTTCTAAGGTTCAATTCAGGTAAAAATTTCACATTTTTATTTAGGATCAAACCAATCTTTATGGTTAATGCTCTTATGTCATGATTAGAAAGACCTTCCTCACTCCAAGGTTATATCAGTATTCACCTATAGTTTCATCTGGTACTTCTGGTTTCATTTTTTTATGTGAAATTTTTTATCTACTTGGACTTATTTTTTTCCTGAGACAGGAATCTCGCTCTGTCACCCAGACTGGAGTGCCATGGTACAATCTTGGCTCACTGCAATCTGTGCCTCCCAGGTTCAAGTGATTCTCCTGCATCAGCCTCCCAAGTAGCTGGGATTACAGGCACCTGCCATCATGCCCGGCTAGTTTTTTTTGTGTTTTGTAGAGACGGGATTTCACCATGTTGGCCAGGCTGGTCTTGAACTCTTGACCTCAAGTGATCCACCTGCCTCAGCCTCCCAAAGTGCTGGGATTACAGGCGTGAGCCACTGCGCCCAGCCTACTTGGACTTTTAATTTATGATTTGAAGTAAAGATCTCATTTTCTTTATTTTAATGGCTAGCTAGTTATCCCAATACTATTTCTTAAATAACCATCTTTTCCCCCAATGAACATGAAACGTGACCTTTATCACATACTAAATCCTTACATATTTGTCTCCTTCCTTCCTTCCTTCCTTCCTTCCTTCCTTCCTTCCTTCCTTCCTTCCTTCCCTCCCCTCTCCCCTCTCCCCTCTCCCCTCTCCCCTCTCCCCTCTCCCCCTTCTCCCCTCTCTCCCCTCTCCCCTCTCCCCCTTCTCCCCTCTCTCCCCTCTCCCCTCTCTCCCCTCTCCCCTCACTCCCCTCTCCCCTCTCTCCCCTCTCCCCTCTCTCCCCTCTCCCCTCTCTCCCCTCTCCCCTCTCTCCCCTCTCCCCTCTCCCCTCCTCTCCCCTCTCTCTCTCTTTACTCACTCTTTTGCCCAGGTTGGAGTGCAGTGGTGCGATCTTGGCTCACTGCATCTCTGCCCCTGGGTTCAAGTGATTCTGCTTCCTCAGCCTCCCAAGTAGCTGGAATAACAGGCATGTGCCACCACACCCGGCTAATTTTTGTATTTTTAGTAGAGATGGGTTTTACCATATTGGTCAGACTGGTCTCGAGCTCCTGACCTCAAGTCATCCACCTGCCTCAGCCTCCCAAAGTGCTGGGATTACAGGCGTGAGCTACTATGCCCAGCTGCAAGTCTATTTCTGAACCTCCTTCTCTGTTCATTTATTTTTCTGTCTCCTCTGGGAGACTTTAGAAAATGCTAAGCCAGTGGACAAATGGCAGAAAAATAGAAATTTACTTTCTGGAGAAGTGGGCTCAGAGAGGCTCTGGACTCAGGGACACCAGGCCCGGATGAGGGTGGCTGTGGATGCAGAAGTGGAGACCATATCTTTCAGATTGCCTAGTGCCTCCGCTAGTCCTACAGATTATATAATTCCCCAAGCCCATTTCTTATCTCTCCTTTTCCAAAAGATCATACTATCAGCCAAGTTGTAGAACGGTATCAGAAGGATTTCTAGTTAGTCATAGTAAATTGAACTGATACGCCCTCCAAATCACTAAAAGGATTTAAAGATATAATTGAGGAAATCTGCCCAGAAAGTAGCACAAACAGATAAAGAGATATACTAAAGGAAAAATACATATAAAACTAGACAATCAGTCCAGGAGGTCCAACATCTGACTAATCAGAGTTCAAGAGAGATGGGAAAGACAGAATGGAGGGGATGAACTGGAAGTCTACATCCTAAATGGTGAGCTACTCCTCCAACTCCCCTTTCCCAGCTGGTTCCCAAATGCTAATGACTAATCTCCAGAGGCAGGAGATTGGAGTCTTTTCTGGGGAAAGTGACTGGTTTAAGAAAAAATAAGATAACCACATTTGGGTTTTTTTAGCTATCATATTTTTAATTTCCAAAGGCTCTTTCTTATTCTTTTTAATGTTTATTTTTCATAACATGCTGTTTTTATCCCATTAATATAACGTTTTAACATCTTTTTTTCTTTTTTTTTGAGATGGAGTTTCACTCTTATTACCCAGGCTGGAATGCAATGGCAAGATCTTGGCTCACCCCAACCTCTGCCTCCTGGGTTCAAGCAATTCTCCTTCTTCAGCCTCCTGAGTAGCTGGGACCACAGGCGTGTGCCACCATGCCCAGCTAATTTTTGTATTTTTAGTAGAGACAGGGTTTCACCATATTGACTAGGATGGTCTCGATCTCTTGACTTCGTGATCCACCCACCTCGGCCTCCCAAAGTGCTGGGATTATAGGCATGAGCCACCGTGCCCAGCCTGCTTAACATCTTTTTTCTTTGAAGCATATGGAGCTCAGGTGAACATATTTTAACATCTTTAACTATGTACACATATGTATGTATGTATGTAAACATATATACATAAATATATTTATATTTAACATGTACATTAAATATATATATATTGTATTCATTTTTTGAGAGACACAGTCTTGCTTTGACCCAGGCTAGAGTGTAGTGGCTGGTCATAGCTAAATGCAGCCTCAAACTCCTAGGATCAAGAAATCCTCCTGCTTCAGCCTCTGGAGTAGCCACCACATCAGGCTAGGTTTTTTTTAAATTTTTTTTGTAGAGACAGAGTCTCACTGTGTTGCCCAGGCTGGTTTCTCCCAGACTAGTATCTAAATCCTGGCCTCAAGTGATCCTCCCACATCAGCCTCCCAAAGCTCTGGGATTAGAGGTGGGAGCCACCATGCCTAGCCCATTAAATTTTGTTCTGACCTCTGAATTGTCCCCATTTTCTCCAGGTCTCTATTTATTTGTTTATTTTTGAAACAGGTTTTTGCATTTGTATCCCAGGCTCTCAGCTCACTGCAACTTCTTCCTCCTGAGTTCAAGCAATTCTCCTGCCTCAGCTTCCAGAGTAAGTCAGATTACAGGCATGTGCCACCACTCCTGGCTAATTTTTTTTTTTTTTTTTTTGAGACAGAGTCTCACTCCGTCACCAGGCGCCAGGTTGGAGTGCAGTGGCGTGACATTGGCTCACTGCTACCTCTGCCTCCCAGGTTCAAGCAATTCTTCTGCCTCAGCCTCCTGAGTAGCTGGGACTACAGGTGCATGCTACCACGCCCAGCTACTGTTTTGGTATTTTTAGTAGAGTTGGGGTTTCACCATGTTGGCCAGGCTGTTCTCGAACTCCTAACCTTAGGTGATCGACCTGCCTCAGCCTCCCAAAATGCTGGGATTACAGGCATGAGCCACTGCACCCAGCCTCCAGATTTCTTTTTAGTAACACACAGTTCTGGCTCTCATTGTAGAGTCTTTCCTGAGTATATGAGTATCCTTAAATATCTGTTTATATTTATGAGAGAGGCACTATAAAGTGCTTCTGTGGGAACTCTGTGTCCACTGGTAGGTCTTAAAGACTAGTGGGATTCCCCTAGGGTGATCAGGAAGCAGGTGGCATTTTCATTGAGGAACTCTCAAATGTCAGTATTTTTAGTACCCATAGGTGAAAATAATGAAATTATCAAGCAATAATACAATGCTATTCCTTTGAGATTCCAGATCGAAATGGCCCACCAAGACCTACCATGAAGTTATGGAAAACTAGAGATCCTAAAAGTGTCCTAAGGGTGGTGGGGGAAGTCATAATCCAAGGACTAGAATTCAAAATGGCATGAGCCTTCTCAATAGAACATTGGAAACTAGAAGACAGTGGAGCAACTGACACCTGCTTCCAAATTGTGAAGAAAGTTATCATCTTAGAACTTCCTCAGCCAAATTATCATTGAAGAGAGAGAATGGAATAAAGACATTTTCATACCTTCAAGGTGTCAGAATATTGACCCTCCATGTACCCTTTTTCAGGAAGCTCCTGGAGAATACATTCCCACAATGGTAGCTGTACATCTGGCCTGGAGAAGAATTCCGTGCAGATGGGAACCAGAGGACAGAAGGTTCTCGGGGTGGCCAGGGGTGGGTGGTGGGGGGATGTCAGGAAATAACAATCAAGGATCCAGCCTGTGTAACCACACTGAGAAGAGAGGAGTTTTACAGCTCTGACAAATGTAGCAAACTAGGCCACAGGAAGACAAAAAGGTTATGCTTAATGCCAGGAAAAATGAAAAGTTTTACAAAGAAATATTATTATAGTATGTTATGTGTAGCTCTTAAAATCACCTGTAAGCATTACACGCAGAGTCACATTAACATAAGTAACCACTGCTGAAAGGAGGGAAGTCAAAAGTGTGTGAGAGTAAGGATGAAGAGAGATAGTCTTATTTTTCATAGTGTGAAGTCAATAGTTAATGTCAAATTTTTTAAAAAGGGTAATATAGTCATAGTATTTATATAAAAGGAGGTAAACACCAGAAGCAATCGCTAAAAGAACAGTCTCTGGAGCACTGTCTGGAGAATGACAAGTGAGGTGGGAAAGGCTGAGGCAGGGGCTTGTTGTTTGTGGTAACAGATTTTTTTTTTTTTTTGAGATGGAGTCTTTCTCTGTCACTCAACCTGGAGTGCAGTGGCACGATCTCAGCTCACTGCAACCTCTGCTTCCTGGGCTCAAGCAATCCTCCCACCTCAGCCTCACCAGTAGCTGGGATTACAGGCATGCGCCATCATGCCTGGCTAATTTTTGTATTTTTAGTAGAGGTGGGGTTTCACCATGTTGGCCAGGCTGGTCTTGAACTCCTGACCTCAAGTGATCCACCCGCCACGGCTCCCAAAGTGCTGGGATTACAGGTGTGAGCCACCGCTCCTGGCCCAGACTTTGGAGTAGTTCTATCTGATGTTTAAAACTCTGCCCATGTATTACTCAGAGGGAAATGAGATTTAAGTTGAAAAAGCAAGCAAGCTGACAGAGGAGGGTCCTGACCTTGGGTGTAGGTGCTGGGAAAAGGTGCTCTGCCTTCTTAGTGATCTGTTCCCATCAGGCTAATGTCTCAGAGGGGCAGAGGACAGATGATGTGTGAGTAGTCAAGGGCATTCCTTCCTTTTCTCAGGCATCCACTCATAAAGTTCAGGTAAGCATAATGTGTGCTCTAATTGGGTCAGTTTTTCCTAATACAGCTGCAACGTGCACATTAGAAGAACAGAGAACAGAAATGCTGCCAAGATTCTGGCATCAGATTTCTTTCAGATTTTTATGGTGTTAAGGATTCCTAATTTTCCATTATCGTCAGATGTTTTTAGTAAGGCATTGAGAGAGAGTAGGAGACTACTAGGAAGCTGCTGTTTTTTACTGACATCTTGGCTTTTAAAAAATTTTTATTTTTTTAAAATTATTATTATTTTGAGATGGAGTCTCGCTCTGTCACCCAGGCTGGAGTGGGTGACAGACTTGAACCTTGAACCTGGGTTCAAGCAATTCTCCTGTCTCAGCCTCCCGAGTAGCTGGGACTACAGGTGCCTGCCACTATGGCTAATTTTTGTAATTTTAGTAGAGACAGGGTTTCACCATATTGGTCAGGCTGGTCTCGAACTCCTGTCCTTAAGTGATCCACCTGCCTCAGTCTCCCAAAGTGCTGGGATTATAGGTGTGAGCCACCGCACCCAGCCTTTTTTTTAAAAAAATTTTGAGACAGGGTCTCCCTCTGTGGCCCAGCCTGGAGTAAAGTGGTATGACCATAGCTCACTGCAACCTTGAACTCTTGGGCTCAAGCAGTCCTCCCACCTCAGCCTCTCAAGTGGCTGGAACTACAGGTGCATGCCACCATGCCTGGCCAATTTTATTATTATTATTGTTCCTATTTTGTAGAGATAGGGGTCTCCCTCTGTTGTCCAGGCTGGTCTTGAACTTCTGGGCTCAAGTAACCCTCCTGCCTTGGCCTCCCAAAGTGTTGGTATTACAGGTATGAGCCACTATGCTTGGACTCTCTTTCTCCTCTCTCACTGGGAAATAGTTACAGTAAAATGCACAGATCTCAAGCATACAGTTGATGAGTTTTGACAAAAGTATACACCTGTATAACCAAACCCTCAGTCAAGATAGACAGTACTGCTAAAGCATCCCCCTGTGTTCCTTCCAATGCCTGTCAGAGGCAACCCTTATTCTAAATTATATCCCTATAGGTTCTTCTTCTTCTTCTTATTTGAGACAGGGTCTCACTCTGTCACCCAGGCTGGAGTGCAGTGGTGCAATCTTGGCTCACTGCAACCTCCACCTCCCGGGTTCAAGCAGTTCTCCTGCTTCAGCCTCCCAAGTAGCTGGGATTACAGATGCCTGCTGCCATGATTGGCTTTTTTTGAGTAGAAACAGGATTTCAGCATGTTAACAGGCTAGTCTCGAACTGCTAACCTCAGGCAATTCTCCCATCTCAGCCTCCCAAAGTCCTGGGATTACAGGTGTGAACCACTGCATCTGGCCCCCTATAGATCATTTTTACATGTTCTTGAACTTCATATGAATGGAATCATACTGCATGTATTCTCTTATATCTGACTTCTTTTACTCAACATGATGTTTTGAGATTTATCTGGGTTATTGGGTGCATTAGTAGGTTGGTTGGTTCCTTCCTTCCTCCCTTCCTTCCTTCCTTCCTTCCTTCCTGCCTGCCTGCCTGCCTTCCCTTCTTCCCTCCCTTCCTCCCTCCCTCTCTCTCTCTCTCTTTTTCTTTCTTCTTTTATTTTTTGTAGTGACAGGGTCCCACCATGTTGTCCAGGTTGGTCTCAAACTACTGGCCTCAAGTGATCCTCCCACCTCAGTCCCAAACCACATGATTACAGGTATGAGCCATTGTGCCTGGCCTCATTTCTTTTTACTGATTAGCATTCCTGTGTATGAATATACCACAATTTTTTGTTTTTATTTTTTGAGACAGAATTTTGCTCTTGTCACCCAGGCTGGAGTGCAGAGGTACGATCTTGGCTCACTGCAACCTCTGTCTCCTGGGTTCAAGCAATTCTCCTGCCTCAGGCTTCTGAGTAGCTGGGACTACAGGCGTGTGCCACCACACCCAGCTATTTTTTCTTTTTTTGTATTTTTAGGGGTTTTGCCATTTTGTCCAGGCTGGTCTCAAACTCCTGACCTCAGGTCATCTGCCCACCTCGACCTCCCAAAGTGCTGAGATTACAGGCGTGAGTCACCGTGCCTGGCCATCACAATATGTTTATCCATTTGCTGAGCAAGTCTCATCTTTCTGGTGATCAGCCTTGTTTCTGAGCTGCAGCAAGTCTTCTTTGGCCCTTTTAACTAACATGCTAATGGAGTTGTTGTCACTACATGGAGTTGGAAGTTGAAAGAACTAGGCTTTTTAAAGGACCAGCATAATTTACACATAAGCTATAAATGGAAACTGGATACAATACATGCTCATTTAGGTTAAAGCTATTTCTGTACCAGAAGACCAATTAAAAGCTTGTGGCGGCTGGGCACTGTGGCTCAACGCCTGTAACCCCAGCACTTTGGGAGGCTGAGGCGGGCAGATCACTTGAAGTCAGGAGTTTGAGACTAGCCTGGCCAACGTGGTGAAACCCTGTCATCTCTATTAAAAATATAAGAATTAGCTGGTCATGGTGGCACATGCCTGTAATCCTAGCTACTCAGGAGGCTGAGGCAGGAGAATTGCTTGAACCTGGGAGGTGGAGGTTGCAGTGAGCTGAGATTGCGCCACTTCACTCCAGTCTGGGCGACAGAGTGGGACTTCCTCTCAAAAAAAAGCCTGTTGCAATAACCCGTGTGTGAAGTGGCTGAAGTCTACAGTATGTTTTTTGTTGTGAGAAGAGAAAATGAGGGACAAATAGGGTAAATATTTCACAAGAAGACTTGACAAGGCTTTGTGACAGACTAGCTGCATTACATGAAGATGCAGGAGGAATCAAGTCCTATTTCAATGCAGACACCCACCTGTTGAGTTCCTCTTCTCTTCACAGCTTGGGGCAATCAGCCCCTCTGCAGGCTCTGTCCAGTCAGGGAATTTAAGGAGCCCTGGCTCAATAGCTCAGCCTGCCTTCCAGGCTAACTTATACCTTACATCTTACTTCTGGTATCTAAGCTCTCACCACAAACCTCGGGTCTTTTTTAAAAGGGTGGTGATATTATGGAAAGAACACTGAATTTGGACTTGGTCAGTATTTTCTTTTTTCATTCACTGAGGCTCTCTACATCTCAGTATCTTCACTCCTCCAGACTGTTTGGTAATCAGAACAATTGACTTCAAAGTTATTGTTATGGTTCATAAAAACTGAATTAAGAAAAATCACCTGTGGGAGGGGAGTAGGTGGGATGGGGAAGAAATAGGAGTGAAACTTTTTAGTGCATAACTTTTTATACTTAAAAATACTTTTTGAACCATATGAACATATTACTATTTCAAAAAATATTTTTAAAACCTGAACCGAATAAAAAACATCTCTATACATTAGGCATTCTAGGCCGCTGAAAGGAATGGGGTGCAGAGATTGGCTACCACTTATTTGTGAGAATGTTGAGGTCCATTAGCCAGGCAGTCCTGTCACCTCGAAACAGATGGATTGCCGTTTCTGCTTAATGACCAAAAATGGGAAATGGGTTACAGTGGAAAGAACTCTGCTCTGGAATGAAGATATCTGGGTCTGGGTCCTGGTTTAACTGTGTAACTTAGGTGGGTTCCAACCCCTCTCCGTGTCTTCTATCATCTAAAGGAGAGGGACTGCATGATCTTTGAAACTCCTCCAGCTGTGACATGCTGGACTATAATGCTAATTTCTAAGCAACAGAGGTTGTTCCAACTCTAGGATACAGTGTGCAAAATTAATCCTAATTTATCAGCATAGTCCCACATCTTGTCACACTTATTGATTCAGAAGTGAGCACTGTCTTAGGTTGACTTCCTCAGAAACAGAATTTAAGATGGGAAGGCGCATGCAGAAAGGTTTTTATTTTTATTTTTTCTTATTTCATTTTTAAAAGTATTGAGACAGGGTTATTTTTTCTTATTTCATTTTTTTTTTTAAATATTGAGATAGGATCTTGCTGTGTTGCCCAGACTGGACTTGAATGCCTGGGCTCAAGCAGTCCTTCCACCTCAGCCTCCTGAGTAGCTGGTACAGGATTGCATCTGTACCTAGTATAGGCAGCACTACTGTGCATGGCAGGCAGATTGTTTATTGAAAAGTGTTCTCAGGACATACAGCTGTGGGGAAATGAAGAGGACAGGGTTGGATGTAGAAAGAAGCTGACCAGCAAAATAGTTACTGGATAGTTACAATGAAGCTTTATCAGGTCCCACTAGGAGGTCAGGAGCTGGGATAGCCCCAGAGTTGTTCTAAGTTGAAGTGTATTCCCCCATCAACCTGTCACTAGCCTCAGGCAGCACCCTAGGAGAATATGAAATGGTTTCCTGCGGCTGAGAGCAGGAATATCCCCTGCAGCTGAAGGGTGGGTGTATCTGCAGGGAAAGGGGCACTGGGCAAGGCCCCACATAGCCACTGTAGGCATATGACTCAGTTTGGATGAACAGAGATTCTCTAGGGGCTCCCGAGAGAGAGGCTTCTAGAAATGACCTTTGTCTATCTGGATATGGACAAGGACTTATGTAGCTCTGGGAATTGTTGGCAGCTATCTCACATCAAAGTCAACTTTAATGACATTGGTGATCTGCTTAATCAAACCAAGCCTGGAGCCTGAATTACCCTGGACTTTTAGTGTTAACTTTTGTTGTAGGTCAGTCTTTTGGTTGTGTTTTAGTTACTTACAAATGAATGCATTTTATTTCTTTGAGCAAGGATGGGTTAAGAAAAACAAAAACAACAAATCAATGTATTTTAACTGACCAATCTGCCAACATGGAGCTGCATTCCCTGGCAATCACCTGCTGAGTAGTAGCTGCCTCCCTTTTAGATGGGTCACTTGCTTTCCAATTTGCTGGTGCCCAACTGGTATGTAGGGATGGCAGGAGAGAGTGAAATGAGAGTCTTCTAATAGTAGAAAGTCAATAGATAATGTCTAAAATGGAAAAATCAAGAAATAACAGAAATGTGTGTTTATAAATATGAAGGTGAATATTAGAAATAACAGCTAAAAAAGTTGACAGTAGTTGAAACTTTTTATACTTATTTTTTATTCCTTTTTTTACCTTTTTATACTTAAATATACCTTTTGAACCATATAAACATATTACTATTTCAAAAAATATTTTAAAACCCTGAATACAATAAAATAAAAATATCTCTATAAATTAGGCATTCTAGGCTGCTAAAATGAGGAGTTCTATCAGGGTGAGGTGGAACAAAGGACTTCAGTTGATTTTTGTTGTTAAGGCTTGACGTACTCTTGGACTCTGAAACTCTGTGTATCCCTGTTGAGAATGTGCACTGGGCGGGCCCAGTGCGGTGGTTCACGCCTGAAATCCCAGCACTTTGGGAGGCCGAGGTGGGAGGATCACAAGGTCAGGAGTTCGAGACCAGCCTGGCCAACATAGTGAAACATTGTCTCTACTAAAAATACAAAAAAAAAATAGCCGGGCATGGTAGCAGATACCTGTAATCCCAGCTACTTGAGAGGCTGAGACAAGAAGAATTGCTTGAACCTGGGAGGCAGAGATTGCGTAGAGCCGAGATCATGCCACTGCACTACAGCCTGGGCTACAGAGTGAGACTCTGTCTCAAAAAAAAAAAAAAAAAAAAAAAAAAAACAAGAAAAGAGGCCGGGTGCGGTGGCTCAAGCCTGTAATCCCAGCACTTTGGGAGGCCGAGGCGGGTGGATCACGAGGTCAAGAGATCGAGACCATCCTGGTCAACATGATGAAACCCCATCTCTACTAAAAATACAAAAAATTAGCTGGGCATAGTGGCACTTGCCTGTAATTCCAGCTACTCAGGAGACTGAGGCAGGAGAATTGCCTGAACCCAGGAGACAGAGGTTGCGGTGAGCCAAGATCGTGCCCTTGCTCTCCAGCCTGGGTCACAAGAGTGAAACTCCATCTCAAAAAAAAAAAAAAAGAAAAGAAAAGTAAAGAGAAGGTGCACTGGGCATCTCACCCATCTCCTAGTTCTCTAGTCTTCTTTGGGCCTTGACTCTGAGTAGGGATTTCTAAGGTGCTATCTGAAAAATTGTCTTAACTACCCTTTCTCTCCTTGTGAATACCTTCACTCTCGTCTTCTTTTCCTCCTCCGGATCTCTCCCCTTAGGCTTTAGGTTCCTGTTTCTTCTACAGGATTTCTTCTGCAGGATTATTGTGGTACAGGCAAGCGCTGTTTTCCCTGCCTTACCTTTAACTTGCACCAGGAGATCCCCAAGGTCCCTCTCAGCTCTAACACTATGAAGTCTGAGAAGTATGGAAACATCTTTCTAAATGTCACTTAAGTCATAAAGTCTCTTTCATTTACTTAATATTATTAGCCATTTTTTTTTCTTTTGTGAGAGGAAACAGGCAGCAACCATGTGTAACAACCATGTGCCAAGTTTGGTTTTGCTATCACATGGATTTGCTGTTTTAACATCACTTTACAACCTGGAAGTTTTTATTTCCTCAGTTGAGTCATCAATAAAATGTATACAAGGTTATATGGATTAAGTGAGTCAATGTTTCTAAGGCTTCTAAAAAGTACCTAACATATCGTTGTTAATGAGCACATTTGGAGTATGCACATGTTTGTGTATGTGTGTGCACTGTGCTTTAGGGATAAGAAAATACTACTCCTACAAGTCACCTTGGTGGGGACAGACATTAACAAAAAGTGATATGTTCAAATATGATTCAGTGTGATGATGTCTTGTATTAGGACTATGTTAAGAGGAATAGGACCAAAGTACTGTAGAAATCCAGAGAGGCAGAAGGGACAAATTCCTGGGGTACGTAGTGGCCCAGGAAGATTTTGCAGAGGGAGTCATTTTAGATGGGTTTCAAAGGACAGGTAGTAGCTTTTCAGGTTGACAGAAAAGCTATTTCAGAGAAACTAGCATAGGCAGAGTTAAAAGAAGTGGATTTAAAATACCTAGTGTTTTGGGGGACTAGGGAAAATGTTTCTTTACTTTAAGAATTGTAGCTACTGAAAGAATTGTGGTGAAGAGGAGAACTTCCATGTGCTGGTTTCAAACAGCACATAACAAAGAGAACTTCCAAAATTAGAAGACCCTCAAGAAGCTTCCATTCTGGATGGGAAGAATCTCCCATGCACTACAGTATGTGATCTTGTGTGTGTGCGTGGTAAAATTCATGTAATAGTCAACATTTTAAAGTATATAATTCAATGGCATTAGGACATTCACAGTGCCATGCAAATGCCCCTGCTACCTAGTTGCAGAACTGCATAACATTATCATCAAAAAAGGAAATCCTGTACCCATTAAGCTGGCACTCTCTATCTGGCCTCCCCTAGTCCCTGACAGCTACTATCTGCTTTCTATCTCTATGGGGTTACCTATCCTTCCCTTCCCCTTCTCCTTCCCCTTCCCCTTCCTCCCTTCCTCCCCTCTCTCTCCCTTCCTTCCTTTCTCTCTCTCTGCTCCTTTCTTTCTTTTCTTTTTTTTTTCTTTCTTTCTGGATTTGGCTCTGCACCCAGGCTGGAGTGCAGTGGAGCAAATTCGGCTCACTGCAACCTCTGCCTTCTGGGTTCAGGTGATCCTCCCATCTCAACCTCCTGAGTAGCTGTAACCACAGGCATTCACCACCACACCCAGCTAATTTTTGTAGACATTTCATGTAAATGTAGTTATATAATATGTAGTCTTTCAACACTGTGAACAAGTTGTACAACATCTTAATAATATTATGAAAATAATTTTGACCTAATGAACCTGCTGAAAGAGTATTAGGATCCCCAAGAGGTATGCAACTAGACTGAAAACCACTGGCTGGGGTCATCAAGAGGTGTGGTTCCAGCTCCTCTTTCCAGCTTCTGTTTGTACCAGGTGATCATCAAGCCTCTGTGTCCAGCCTGAGGGCTCCCCATCTCAGCGGCTCATCTCCATGAAGACTGTCAGCCATTTCTACAAAGCTGAGATTAGTCCTACAACAATGGCTTCACATTCCTAACTGCTCAAAGGAACCAAACAACCAAATGGGGACACATTTTATTAGTAGTAAATCCGAAAGTTTTTTTTTTTTTAAATCAGCATTCCTATCAAATGCTGATCACTACCTGCCAATTGAAATCATTACATTTTTATGATTTCAATAATTCCCTTTTACTGGAGATGAGAGCCATCATGTACTTTTGACTATCAAGCAGCAGCCCATGCCATAAATTGCTAACCCCTTTCTCCTCTAATGATCACAGCTTATTTTATTCTTTAAGTATTCTTCTCAGAGTAATTAGCATGCTTATTATACAGCATATTCAAATGTTAATGCGCACACTGTACTGACGCTATTGTGAGACTCGTTTTGCTCAGGAGCTAAAATTATGTTGCCATTCTGCTTGGTGCTAGGGGTTCTGTGCTTGAAACCTGTTTCCCACATGCAAGGAGCCAAGGTTATTTAATTGGAATGCTGAGCTAGAATGAGAAGAGTCTGACACTTAATATAGAACCTGTAAGCTAAATGGGGTCAGCAAGTACAGGGCCTACACACTTTGAATTAGCTATCAATCACTGGGGAGACAATCAATATTTGAGCAGACTGGCTTAGGGGCATGTTTGACATCGTTCCTCCAGGGTCTCCACTAAACTCTGCCTCAGCAGGTTAGACGGCCAGAAGTCACAGTTCTGACAATTGGAAACATTTTCCTTGTACTGAGCTGAAATCTGCTCAAATTTTCACTTGTTTATTTTTGCTCTGTCCTCTGGAGTGCTCTGTAACTGCCCGTTGGAGACAGAAGACAGTATCCGTCCCCGTGGTCTGCTCTCCTAAGGCTCACTTGTCCTGGGTCCTTGTATGGCAGGTCACCAGTCCCTTCACCATTGTGGTCAGTCCCCTTAGTTGTTTGAGGTCACTTTTTTTTTTTTTTTACTCCTGGGTTTTGTTTCTGTTTTAAAGAGAGGTGCTCAGAGGCTGAAACAATGATCCAAGTGTGGTCTCATCAGTGGGAAAGTGAGCAGGCCTACCACTCTTGTTGCATGCAATTCTATTGGTTCTTTTTAAGAGCTTATTATCTTGTTACCCACCACGATTCATAATCAGCTAAAGCCATCAAGTCTTCTAAACCATATATGCTACCTTGGCAGTTAGCCATTTAGACCCAAATACAGGATCAGAAATTGATCATTGTTACATATAATCAAGTTAAATCTGGTCTAGTGTTTGTCTTGTCAAGAAATGTTTCACTTCTTGGATTCTGAATCCATCTTTTCCCCCCACAAATGTACTCAGTCTATTAATATTGGTCTTTTAAATGAATCAAAGTTAAAGATGCCAGACAGCAAAGATCTCTGGGGATGGACCACGTCACCTTCTACCAGAGACCTCCTATCAAAGTATTCATGAAGCCAGTTACACACACACACACACACAGCCCCAGTACATACAACTCCATCCCAACCGTTCCATTCTCTAACTCAAGTTGACAGGGAGGGAAAACATCAAAGAATATCCCAGGTTACTAACTGGTTGGTTCAGGTAGCCAGGAAAAGAAGGGAGGAGTGAATATGGCCTACTGAAGGACCAAACATGTGGAAACAGGATCCAATGAGGATACATTACCTAGGCTCACAAACCAGCGAAGGTTGGGAGGTACCAAAGCTGAGTTAAATGGAAGGTAGTTCAGGGTTTTGCCTTGATGACAGAGAGGAAATCAATAGCCAGGAAACAGGTTGGGCGTGGTGGCTTACGCTTGTAATCCCACACTTCTGGAGGCCAAGGTGGGAGGATCACTTGAGGTCAGGAGATCCAGACCAGTCCGGCCAACATGGTGAAATCCCATCTCCACTAAAAATACAAAAATCAGCCAGGCATGGTTGCACATGCCTGTGGTCCCAGCTACTTGGGAGGCTGACATAGGAGAATTGCTTGAACCTGGGAGTTGGAGGAGGTTGCAGTGAGCTGGGTTTGTGCCACGCCACTCCAGCCTCCCAAGGCTCCTCTGTCACTCTGGGTGACAGAGCGAGACTCTGTCTCAATAAATAAATAAATAACCAGGAAACAGAGCAGTTGTTGGAAGCTGGAAGGTAGCCAATGAGCATGTCAAAAAAGGGGAATGAAGCAAGGAAGGACCATGTGAAACAGAATCTGGACATGCTAAGTGGACTCCAGAGCTGTGCTGTCCAATGTGGTAGCCACTGGCTGCAATATGGCTATTTACATTTAAATTAAAGCAAAATAAAAATTTTAAAAATCAGTCCCTTAGTTACATTAGCCACATTTCAAGTGCTTCAATAGACATGTGTGACTAGTGGCTACCATATGGGATAATACAGAGGACAATTTCTATCACTGCAGAACATTCTGTTGCAGAGTGCTGCTCTAGAGCATTCTAGGTGTACTTTTAGAAAAGGGATATAACAGCCGGGTGTGGTGGCTCACGCCTGTAATCCTAGCACTTTGGGAGGCTGAGGTGGGTGGATCACCTGAGGTCAGGAGTTCAAGCCCAGCCTGGCCATCATGGTTGAAACCCCATCTTAAAAAAGAAATAAAAGGGCTATACCAGGGAGGATACTATTTTAGTGTGCTTATTTTTCCTTTGCTTTCCTTCAAGACTCAGCTCAAATACCAATTCTTGTGGGAATCTGTCCCTATGCTTGGCATGTAATTGTATGCCACAGGCAGCAGGGCATTATGTGTGATACAGCTCTTAGTGGTAATGCATGGCTGTAGACAGGACTTAATATGGAGACCTCAGCACAGCGGTTTCTTAATCCTTAACCTTCCTCTATCTTGGGAAGGCTTCTTCCTTGACAAAGTAATTTGTTTTGAGGCTACAACATGAGGGTGGGGGCAGGAGGAGAGGAGGAAGGGGACACTGGCCTAGCCAGCCAGATCTGCTGAATCCAACTCTGTAGCTATAAAAAAATTTATAAAATTGCAATAAAAAGCTTTTGATCTATTGTCCACAAACATTACATAGGCCATCTTGGCCAGACAGTCCAGAAGGTGAAATCAAGGTCTGATTTGCTTGATGTAAGGTATCTTGTCATCTTTTTATTTTTTATTTTTGTCTTTCTTAGTATCTTGTCATCTTACCCATGGGCCTTCACTAAGTTTTTAGTCTTCCTTCTTTCTCTTTTAATTTCCTGTCCTAGAAGCTCTTAGAATTTCTCATAAGAAAATCAGTCAATTCTACCTTCTAAATCTCTCCAGCATCCGTCCCTCACTTCAATACCCCAGTTCATTTCTCACCTCTTTCCACTCAAACCTCATACTGCCACAGCTCTAAGAGTCTTACCTGCCCATGGCACTCTCCTCCGTAAAACCCTTCTGTGGCTGCCATGACATATAAAGGCCAGGCTCCTTGGACTCCAACTACTTCTCCTGTTTCAGTTCTCCACTCCCTGATGTGTAACATACACGCCAACCTCCCTGATACTGTGCCCAGACCCAAGATGCCCTTTCACTTCTCTGTGCCTTTGTACTCGCAGCTCCCTCTGTCTGAAATGTCCCTGTTAAAGTCCAGTTCAAATCTCATCTCTTCTGAAAAGCCTCCCCTGAGCCTGAGTCCTCAGACGGATTTCAGTGATTCATCAGCTATGCTCAGACACTACAGGCTCTGATCCTAACACATCCTATGTATAACACTCACGAGTCTGTTTCTCCCACTAAACTGTGAGGTCCCAGGGGCAGGCAGCACATCTGACTCATCTCTTATCCCCAGTGGCTAGCACAGAACCAGAGTCATAATAAATACTTACTAAATGCCTATTAGGATGAACAACAATGTGTGCCTTTATGAGGGACTTCTGTGCTTGAGAACGAGGACTATCAGAATCCTCTGTGTGGCTGCCTGTTGCCATGCTTAGGGCTCACCCATGCCAATGGAAGCCTAGTGAGCAAGTGGCCTCGGTAGTTGAAGATGTGGGGAAAAGTAAGAGGCTTGCAGCTGTTCCTGCTGAAGGCCTCCTATCTGCTGATTGTTAACCCCAGCAGACTGTGTGGCCACACAAGCCCATTCCTTGTTTTTTGTGAAAAAACACAGGACCCCTTGAAGAATGCTCTTATAGTGACCCATCTGTGGCTAACTCTGGGGAAGAATTATGGCAAAGGGGAGGAACCTCTTAGTAGAATGGAGAAACTTGAGGCTGGGCACAGTGGCTCATGCCTATAATCCCAGCACTTTGGGAGGCCAAGGCTAGAGGATCACTTGAATCCAGAAGTTTGAGACCAGCTTGGGCAATATCATGAGACCCCCATTTCTACAATAAATAAATAAATAAATAAATAAATAAGTTTGCTGGGTGTGGTGGTGCATGCCTATAGTCCCAGCTACTCTGACAGCTGAGGAGGGAGTATCACTTGAGCCCAGGGGTTTGAAGCTGTAGTGAGCTATGATTGTCACTGCTCCAGCCTGGGAAACAGAATGAGACCCTGTCTCAAAAAAAGAAAAAGAGGCATGAACCACTGCTACTCTTTCATAGCATTTGGGATGTCCCTGGTTATGGAATGTAGGAGCTAAGAGCAACACTTTTATATAGTATTTAATTTAAATTTAATTTATTGATTTATTTATTTTTGGAGACAGTGTTTTACTCCCATCACCCTAACTGGAGTGCAGTGCAGTGGTGTGATCTCGGCTACTGCAACATCACCTCAGGGGTCAAACGATCCTCCCATATCAGCCTCGTGAGTAACTGGTACCACAGGTACGTACCACCATGGTTGGCTTATTTTTGTATTGTTATTATTATTATTTTTTTGTAGAGATGGGGCTTTGCCATGTTGTCCAAGCTGGTCTTGAACTCCTGAGCTCAAGTGATCCACCCACCTCAGCCTCCCAAAGTGCTGAGATTACAGGCATGTACCACCACACCCATTCTTATACAGTACTTTAAAATGTACACCATACCTTAATGGTTACCAAGAGACTTCCACTAATGTTATCTTTTTTCGTTTTTTTGAGACAGAGTCTCACTTTGTCATCGAGGCTGGAGTGCAATAGTGTGATCATGGCTTACTGTAGCCTCAATCTCCTGGCCTCAAGGAATCCTCCCACCTCAGCCTCCTGAGTAGCTGAGACTACAGGCAGGCACTTGGTCCACCCCTGGCTTTTTTTTTTTGTAGAGACAGGATCTCATGCTATTGCTCAGGCTCAATATCATCTTCTTTAGCCCATTATTTACCCTGAGTGGCAGACAGGCAAGGCAGGGCTGGAGTTATTTGTTCATAAGAAAACTAAAGTCCAGAGAGGTGAAGTGACTTGCCCAAGGTCACACACATTGTAAGCAAAGGATCATAAAAGTCAAGTTCCTTTCTTAGGGCTATGAAGTAATAATCAGAACTATAACACATGGGAGTTATTTTTTAAATCTTTGCTGGCATTTTGTGTTAATAGAATACTTAAAATCAGAAACATTTTCTAGTAAATTGAGTCTATAGAAGGCTTTCAGTCATCTCTTGGGAAGTTTGACTAGATGACATTAACGATTTCTTCCAGCTAGGACATTCTATGAAATTTAGTGTTTACTGTGTCCCAGGTTCATGTAACTCCTGAAATGATCAGCTAAGTAATTTCCAAAACAAATAGCTCTCCTGCCCGACACAGCATCCCTGTCTGGCTTATCAAAGAGTCTCAAGCTTATTGTTTACTTATTCTATCACCAACATCTCACTGTTTTTTTCTACTCCTTCACTTCCTACAACATGGCAATCGTATTACTTGATCAGTTGTTCATTTCCTCTATCAGAGATAACCATGATTTAAAGTTAGAGGAATAATTTCTATATAAGACTAGAAAGCAGAAATGTCATCATGCATTATTGAGTTCTTAATTTAATTCCCATTAAGGGGGAATTAAATTGACTGGATTAGTGAAGCTTCACTCCATCCATTTCTTCTCAGAGAGATGACTAAATTCATTTGGGTGCCATATTTAGTAGTGGGATGTGCTAAGGGAGTTTTTGATATGTCAGTGTAGGTGCATGATTTTCTAGGAAGAACGGTCTGCCTTGGTTGGCTGGACAAGCTGTCTGACAGGATTCTCCCCAGCCTCCCTGCGTAAGAACGAAGTATTATACATCCAATTGAACTGGGTAAAATCAGAGGTTAATAGCAGTTTGATGGAAATGAATATCCCATGTTCTTCTGTTTGCAGCCTAGGCTCTGCACTGCGCCACATCGCCACAAACTTTTCAGGGTGACAATTGCTCCTATTAGTTAGTGTTTCCTGAGACAGACATGAAATACAGTCTCCAATTTTAATGATATTCTATTTTTGTTGTCTAATAGGCTCCTATAAAAATGATACTCCATTTTCGTTTTCATCAGGAAGTCCCAGGCTCTTCAGATAGAACTATGGGTAATTCTTAGGCTAGGCGCGATGGCTCACACCTGTAATCCCAGCACTTTGAAAGGCCAAGGCAGGTGGATCACCTGAGGTCAGGAATTCGAGAGCAGCCAGGCCAACATGGTGAAACCCCATCTCTACTAAAAATACAAAAATTAGGCCGGGCGCGGTGGCTCAAGCCTGTAATCCCAGCACTTTGGGAGGCCGAGGCGGTGGATCACGAGGTCAACAGATCGAGACCATCCTGGTCAACATGGTGAAACCCCGTCTCTACTAAATATTACAAAAAATTAGCTGGGCACGGTGGCGCGTGCCTGTAATCCCAGCTACTCAGGAGGCTGAGGCAGGAGAATTGCCTGAACCCAGGGGGCGGAGGTTGCGGTGAGCCGAGATTGCGCCATTGCACTCCAGCCTGGGTAACAAGAGCGAAACTCCGTCTCAAAAAAAAAAAAAAAAAAAAAAAAAAAAAAAAAAAAAATTAGCTGAGAGTGATGGCATGTGCCTATAATCCCAGCTATTCGGGAGACTAAGGTGAGATAATTACTCGAGCCCAGGAGGTGGAGTTTGCAGTGAGCTGAGATCGCACTACTGCACTTCATCCTGGGCAGCAGAGCCAGACCCTGTCTCAAAAAAGAAAAAGAGCTGTGGGTAATTCCTGGTGTTCCTAGCAGTCCTTGAGGATAGTGATTCTGTCAGGGTTTAATTTTTCTCTTGATCAGCAAGAACTTCCTGACATTTAAACATATGAATAAGGTGTACTTCTTCTTGATGGTGGGAGGACCCTCATTACAAAGTTCTAAGGCAGACCTGCCACCTTCTTTACTTCCAGTGGTGCATCAGACCTTGCTATATAACTCCCACACGGGTGTCTACCATGGCTGAGCAAGACTGGCCTCTTTAGAATGACACGAGAGCACTAACAATAAAGGGTAATGATACAGAACATGAAGACGCACAAAAGGTTCTTCATCCTCACGTTGGCTTTGCCCAGGATATATGCTGATAAAATCAGATCATCTGTTAAAGGTATTCACAGATGCTTAGGAGAATGCCATGCAAGAAAGACCTGGCAATACATTTCCTGGCTGCTACAGTAACTCCTCTTTTTCCCTCTCCAACCTGGCTAAAAATATAACCAAAGTGTCACTAAATTCTAACAAAGTACAAAAAAGCCTAACATTTGTTGAGCAGATTGTGACAGAATATCAATTAGCTAAGTGCTGGATATGCAAACATCCCCAGTGCTAACTTACCCAGAGGAGGACTAGGAGGGAGGGGGAACAGAGGGTGTCAGAGAATTAGAGAGCAAGGCTAACTGCCTCTAAGGGAAAGTGCTGGATCCAGGGCTCCTGACCTAGTTGACAGGTCAGAACGGTGCAATTGCCATTTATGTCCGCCTAGTGGCAGCAATTATAGCCAGAAGCACCTGTACCTCAATTGGTTCAGGCAGTGACTGGTACACGCCATGTACCAGGCCTGCTGGCAGCCACCTGGAATGGAACCATTTGGAAGGTTGCATTTGCCAGCAGTGGTCCCTTTTCAGCAGGGACTGATCTAGGTTATTCCAACTCTAAACCCCAAGTCCATGTGATAGAATCTGCTGGAAACAAGGTGCTAAAGTTTCCAAACAAATGAGCTTCATCATGTTAGGTTCTAGTACATGTTTTGTGCCAGGGATCTAAAACTCAAAGGAGTAGAGAAGTTAGCTAAAAGAGGTGAGACCAGTATTCAACTGAGGACCAGTGGTAGCTGACATGAATAACACTGGGTTGGTGGCAGGCCAGGGACTAAGTGGGTCTTCTGTTCTGTGCCTTCTGAATATAAACCAGCCACTGAAAAGGGCAGTTTGGTTTTAGGATAGATTTGTACATGATCTAGAATTTCTGTGAAAGGAAAAGAACTATATAGGTCAGCATTTTCTAAGATGTAGTATGCATGACACTCAGGGCAGTGGAGATAATTTTTGATGTAACACCTTTTATTTTAATAGTTCAGTATTTATTTTAAGATGGCTTTGAAGAACTGTGTTATACCACAACCCTATGATTTCGCAGGTGATATTTTTGGTTTTCCATTTATGATAATGATATACAAGTTTCATTTTATTTGTTTATTATTTATTTTTGAGAGAGGGTCTTATCCTGCTACCTAGGCTAGAGTACAGTGGTGTGATCATGGCTCACTGCAGCCTTGACCTCCTGGGCTCAAGCAATCTTCCCACCTCAGTCTCCCAAGTAGCTGAAAACAGTGGCACACACCACCATGCCTAGCTATTTTCTTTTTAATTTTTGGTATGGATTGGGTTTCTCCATGTTGCCCAGGCTAAAATTTCATTTAAAGTACTTTTAGTAAAAATGAGTTTATTCAGAAAAAAAAAAAACACTAAGTAATAGCAAAAGAGAATGTCAATACAAGAACATGACAAATATCCTGAAGATGGAGTATAAACAATTGGAAAGTTTGAGAACTACTTCATTAAGCTGGGGGATGAGGTGAATTGACTTGTAGACAAAAGAGTTTGGAATGTCAGATAGGTGAAGAAAAAGGTAGAACTTTCAGAGGACCTGGATTCCAGTTCCAAGTGCCGCTCAGCCTGTGTGACACTGGCTTCTCTCTGGGTTTCCATTTCCTTATCTACGTAATAACTTTAATGCTCTACTTAGCTTTATTATTTAGTGGTTCTATCTCACTTTTTATTACTGAGATTATAAACCATTATCATAACAGCCAGCACATGAGGTCTGCTTTGTGGCAGGCACTGTGCAGGATGCTTTCCGTAAGTCATCATTCTTATTCTCACAGCAGCCTTAAAAGGTAGGTATTATTATTACTATTTTGAGACAGGGTCTCACTGTGTCACCCAGGCTGGAGTGCAGTGGCACGGTCTCGGCTCACTGCAACCTTTGCCTCCGGAATTCAAGCAATTCTTCTTCCTCAGCCTCCCAAGTAGCTGGTACTACAGGCATGTACCACCATACCCAGCTAATTTTTGTATTTTTGGTAGAGACAGGGTTTCAGTATGTTGGTCAGGCTGGTCTTGAACTCCTGACCTCAGGTGGCTGAGGCACCTTGGCCTCCCGAAATGCTGGGATTGCAGGTGTAAACCACTGCACCTGGCCAAAAGGTAGGTATTATAATGCCTGTTCTACATATGAGAGATTTGAGTCTGGAAGATTTTAATTAACTTGCCCAAGCTCACACAGAACTTGATCTGAATAAACTTGGATCTGATTCCAGAGCCTGTGTTTTTTTCCCTAAGCCTTGCTGTATCCTAGTAATTGATTCCTATTCACTCTTCAAAACTAAGGTCAAGATCACCTCTTCCAGGAGGGCTTCTTTGAACTCCTCTCTCCATCCTGTTTGGACATTTCTCTCCTCAGTGTTCCCTTAATTTTGTAAGTATGTCTTTTGCTATTGTTGTTGTTGTTGTTATATTTGCCTTTGTGTCCCCAACACCCTGCACAGAATAGGTAGTTAACACATGACTGCAGAAACAGGGAGAGTGTGAAGGAGAGGAAGAAAGGGGACAAAGGATAAGGAAGGAATTACAAACAGAATATATTGCTACCTTATTTTATTAAATACTAAAGAAGTAGAATTGAGACACAAGAGAGGAGGGTGGTTAAGCATACGGCCTCTAGATCCAAGCCACCTACCTTTGCTACTTACTAGGACAGCAGCTTAGAGCACAGATTTAAAGCCTGTGCTCTAGTTGCTTCCTCTATAAAACAGAGGTATCAATATCACCTTCCTTAAAGACTGTTGTAAAGACTAATGAGTTACTATCGTAAAGTGCTTAGAACAGTGCCTGAGATATAGTAAGCAAGTATTTTAAATATTGGCTATTATTATTCTTTCTGTGAAATATATAAAAGTGAATGTAACATTATTACATACATATAACGCCTCTTCATTTCCCAACTGATTGACTGATGCCAGGGTCTTTCCAAGGCAGTGTGAATAAAGACAATTATACCTATAGGATGAAAAATGTAATAGCCTTGTCTTTACAATCCCATGGTAGCAGCATTAAGCACCCCATATCTACATTGACATTTAGAAATATTGATATTAAAATTATCACACTGAGCTGAGTGCAGTGGCTCATGCCTGTAATCCCAGCACTTTGGAAAACTGAGGCAAGAGGATGGCTTGAGGCCAGGAGTTTGAGACCAGCCTGGACAACATAATGAGATGCCATTTCTACAACATTGCTTTGAAAATTAGCTGGGTGTAGTGGCTTGTGCCTATAGTCCTAGCTGTTCAGGATGCTGAGGCGGAAGGATTGTTTGAGCCGAGGAGTTTGAGGCTGCAGTGAGCTATGATTGTGCTACTGCACTTTAGCCTGTGTGATAGAGCAAGACCTTGTCTCTCAAATAAGTAAATAAAAACATTATCACACTGTATTATATTCTAAATCCAGGTTTACTTGTTGTCTACCACCCTCAATTAGGCTGTGAGTTCCTTGAAGGAAAAGACTCTCATTTCATTTCTCTTTCTGTCTCCAATTCTTAGCAAAGGGGTTAGTAAGAAATAAATGCTTAATAAATGTTTGCTGAGTGAATATAGTAGATAAGATGTGTACACATGAATAATAAATTAAAAATATTATGTAATACCACAAAAGAGGCTAAAATCAAGCGCAATTCTAGCTCAGAAAGGAGAGACCACATCTAGGCAGCTGAAGGCAGTAGAAAAGAATGGTTAAATCTCTAAACTTTAGAGTCAGACAGCCTTAGTTTTGAGCCCAATTCTGTAAGTCATAAGCTTATGTGATCTAGGGATATAGCCTCTTTAAACCATGGCTTTGTTATCAGTGAAATGGGGATAATATTAGTTGGAAGAAAATGAAATGAGATCCTGTATATAAAGTTTCAGCTACCCCTTATGAGTTTGTGGAGTGACTAATGTCTCATCATATCATTGTCATCTTCATCATCATATCATCATCATCAAAGGCTTTGTGATGAAGGCACTCACTATCTGGATGGGCAGACACACAGAAGAAGACTGAACAACCAGAAGTTATGAAGATAGGTACTGTGGGTGTTAGAAAGATTCACGGCCAAACAGGAAAGGCAAGCGGCAGTATTTAATGGAAACATTGCGTAGTTCCAGAAAGGTAATGGGAAAGAACATTGGGAAGTTAGATTTAAATGCCAGAATGAGAAATTTAGTCTTTATTCTGCAGGCAAATTCAGTCTTTATTCTGAGGCTTTACAGGACTCTAAACTTGGTAGTGACTGGTTCAGAGCCAGCAGTAGGAGGAATATTCTGGATGTTTGTGCAGGATGGACTTGGGAGGATGAGGCAGATGAAAGCAGATAAGCCTCTTACAGAGCTTTTCCAATGCTTCCAATGAGAAATTGAGGCCCCTCTCTGGGATGGGGGTATAGGACAGGAAAAGAGGGATGCATGTGGGACTGGGAAGAATGAACTGGCAGAACTCTATCCAGCTGGATGTGAGAGACAAAGTGAAAAGGCAGGTTCAAAGAGAGTTCTGAAGGCTCAGAACTAGATGGCCAGGCAGGGTGCTACTATTCTAACAAAAATAAAGCACAGGGAGCCTAGTTTTAGGGGAGAAGATAAATTTGCTTTTAGTTATGCTAAGTTTGAGCTGCAGTGGGACATCCAGGTAATAAATGATGACCAAGAAACATGTGGAAATGAGATCTTAGAACTCAGACATATTTATTTAGAAGACATCTGCAAAGAGGTAGTAGCTAAAAGTATATGGTTGGAACTGTCTTTAGGTGAGAGTATTACTCAAAAGGATCAGGGACTCTTGGAAAACACCTCCCACACCTAGGAGAGTGAAAGAGAAGTCTGTGAGCAAGGAGGAGGAGGAGGAAGTGGGGCGGGGAGAGAGAGAGAGAGAGAGGTGAGGGTGAGAACACCACACCATCAGACAGGCCAAGAGTGGCGCAAGCTTCATGGAGGATAGAAGTACTCAGAGGAATTATGAGCTGCAGAGAGGTCAAAAAGAAAGAACCGGGTATAGACCATGGGTTTGGCCATTAGGAAATCACTGATGATTTATGAGTGAAGAGTGTGTGAAAGAAAAAAAAACCTAGATTACAGATGCAAAGCAATGAATTGGTGTGGGGAGAAACGGAGGTACTGAGAATACGTTATTAGTTCAAGAAGTTCAGAAACGAAAGGACAGAGATAAGCTGGTGGCTCAAGATGGGACCAGCATTGCTCTTCCCCAGATAAATGACCACTCACCAATGTTTATTCAGAGATGCCTATTTGTCTATACTTTAATAGAAGGGAGTATTTGTGGGAGGATTCCAGAGAAGGGACTTTGGAACAAACTAGTTTGAAAGGCAGTCTACAGCCATTCTAAGTTGTAGAACGTGTTATCTATATGTGTACAGTAGCATCTGTTTAGCAGACAGATGTCATTTATCACGCATCAACAGACAGAGAGGGGAACAAGACACTCTCCTTCCCCACTAAGGAAAACAAAGCTTGGTCCAGTCTTTGAAAAGTATTTAAAAGCTTTGAAAAAGTATGTGAGCAAGGAAGGAAATGCTAAGAAATACAAGTGTTCATTGTCTTCCCTTCCATGACTTTTCAACCCAAATGCATTTTAGGAAATTGCCCGGTGCATCATTACAACACTCTAATATCACTGTTAACACTGTCCAGGTTGATGGGACTTATATCTGCAGTGTTTTTCATTTTATAAAGAGCTCTGATGATCTCTTCTATCCTTACAGAATCCCTACAAGGTATTACCTTTCTTTCTTTTACAAGGGAAGAAATTAGGTGATTTTCCCCAAATTACCCAGCCAGGAAAATGAGAGAGCCCTGTACTCGTTCTTTTCAGTGTGTGCTTTCAAATAGTATGGCCTTCACAGTATGACACTCTGGCTAAGAAACGACAAACCAAAGTGTATCAGGACTCATCTCTCTGGTTTTGGAGGCTCTATAATTTTATCAACATAGCCTAAAATAGCATTAGCTTTGGAGGTGCTTTTATCTGGTCTTGTTTTTGACTAAACAGTATGCAGTACATGGCCCGAGCTATTTTTTCCTGTGCTCTCTTTTCACCCTCATCTTAAAGAGCCCTTGGGCAGAAGTTTCCGCAATGTGTTTCCTTCCCTTCTACATTTGACCAGTTCAGTCAGGCCTCTGAAATGCATGACCAAGTTCTCAATACTTATACCTGCTCCAGATGGTCAGGAGGCAGGAACGCAACTCTCTCCTTCAATACCTAGTTTGTTCTAGTAGGAAGAGGGCCAGGCCACGCTTGGTAGCTCATGCCTATAGTCTTAGCATTTTGGCAGGCGAAGATGGGGGGATTGCTTGAGCCCAGGAGCTCGAGACCAGCTTGGGTAATGTGGCAAAACCCTATCTCTACAAAAAAATATAAAAAATTAGCTAGGCATGGTGGTGGCAGTGTATGCCTGTAGTCCCAGCTACTTGGGAGGCTGAGGTGGGAGGATCACCTGAACCTGGGGAGGTATAGGCTGCAGTGAACTGTGATTGTGCCACTCTGCACTCCAGTCTAAACAACAGAGACCCCATCTCAAAAAAAAAAAAGAAAAAAGAAAACGGAATTAGAGGGAATTGGAGCCTAAAGGCCCAGATTTTGGTACAAACTACCAGTCCCATTCTGTGATCTTAGTTATATCACTCAATGCAGTGAGCACCAGTTTCTTGATCAGAAAAATGAAGACAATAATAGCTATGTTATAAGTCTGCTACAAGAATTCGGTGAAACAAGTGTGAAACAGTTGCTGAGTTTAATTTTCTGCTATAGCCATCTTGAAATTCTTAACAATTTTTGAAGGAGGAGCCCTGTGTTTTCATTTTACACTGGGCCCCCAAAATGATACAGCTGGCTTTACCTGCATGCCCTTGGCCAAGTTACTTCACCTCCATAATCTGTAATTAATTGAAATGAATTGAATTGTTAGGAAATCAATTGTTAGGACAATTCTCAATCCTTCCTCTACTTCAGCAAAGTTTGACACCGTTGATTAGTCTCTCTTCCTTGAAACATTCTTTCCTCTTGGCTTCCAGGACACTATATTTTTCCGGTTTTCCTCAACCTCACTGGCTGCTCCTTTGCTGTTTTCTCCCTACCCTGTTAGCACATCCAAAATGAAACTCCTGATCATCTCCTCCAGGCCTGCTTCTCTGGTCTTCTTCATCTGTTAATGCTAACTCCATCCTTCCAGTTGTTCACACCAAACCTTTATCTTGATTTTTTACGTCTCACCACATACAAGTTATAAGTTAGTCCAGAATCTGACCATGACTTCACCACTACCATCATCCAAACCTTAATCATCTCTCCTCTGGATCATTACAATATCCTTCTGATTGTTCCTCTTGCTTCCTCTGCCCTTGTCCCACACATTAGCCAGAATAATTCTTTAAACATGTAAGTCAGATCATATCACTCCTCTGTCCAAAACCATGCCATGACTGTCCATCTCACTCAGAGTAGAAACCCTATAAGGGGCAATAACAGGCTTCCTCTCTGATCCCACCTCCTTACCACTCCCCTCCTTGGGCCATTTCCTGGTACCTCTATACCTGGAATGCCCTCCCAGATATCAGCATGGCATATCTGGCCTCTCATCTCCTTCAGTTGTGTTCACCTGTCACCCTATCAGTGGAGCCTTCTCTGGCCACACTATTTAAAATAGCAGCCGTCATCCTATTTTCCTTATCCTATTATGCCCAGCTCAGTTTTCTCCAAAGCACTGATCACCATCTGATGCATTATATATTTTACTTATTTCCTTATTGTTTATCTCTCCCCATTAAAATGTAGGCTTCATAAAGGCAGGGACTTTGCTGTTCAATTACTCTATCTAGCACATAGAACAGTGTTGGGCATGGCATGAATGACAGTAGAAAGAGCCCTGGCACAGATGATAGTATTGCTATTATGAAGTCACAGCAGCATCAAGCCCTGAGTGAGTAAAGTACTGTTCCAGGCTGCATGTCCATGAAGCAGGGAGAGAGGGCAATTATGGGGACTACATGAGCCAAGCCTCCCACCAGATCATACTGTGGAGACAGAAAAGTGGACCAGGAGTTGAAACTGCTCTCTAAGGGTTTACGGCCTAGAGAGAGGTTTATGTATACATGCAAATAACTCTAGAACAAAGCAGCATTTGTTAAAAATATGTGGACTTTAATGGCTAACACACATTCTGGAAATTCTAGTTAGAGAATTCTAACTAAATTCTAACTAAATTTCTAACTATAATTTTCTACAGAGAGAAGGGACCACGAACTATGGCTTGTAAACTTATTGTAGGCTATTTCTGTCTCAAATTCCCGCTCTGGCCTGTTTATCATGCCAGAGACACCTTGCCTGACTTCCAATCTAGTTTGCTCCAAAGTATCTCTCCACTGGCCCCCTCCACCCCATACTACCTTCAATTTACTGTTAACTTGAAACCCCACCCACTTACAGTTCCTCCACACTCTGCTTCTAGATACAGGGAACATGGGGCGGGGGTGGAATCGACTCAGGTACATTGTAACAGGATATAAAGAATCCAAATATTATTTCCTTACGATACAGATGTACATACCTTCTCCTCTACGAGTCTACAGGACACAGAGCTCAGGGACTGCACCATCCATCTCTATAGCCTAGCCTCACAGCCTTACTCAGTATGTAGCACAGAGAAGGCATTAAATAAAACTTGCTGAATTGTTGAACTGGGTGTTATAAGCTCTTGGTAAGGATAATTTTATTCAAGAAGTACCTCTGTATCCTCTGAAGGTGTTCCAGAGGGATTCTATAATGTTATTTTATTAAACTATCCTAATGTAAAGAAACAACCTAACTAGTAAGAATTAAAACATATCAGGTAAAGGGACTAATATTCAAAAAACACTATTTTCTAATTTTTAAAGTTACTTTGAGATCTTTAAAGCCCACATCTGAAAATCCAAAATTTTCAAGAGATAAATTACAAAGAATGCCTGCTGTTCCATGCAGGATTCCTTTGAGTAGGGGCTCCCTGAAGTTATCTAGATTTTCAGATACAGAGATTTACTTAAGAAAAAGACCAGGGAACTGAGAGAGGTAAAGCTAAACATTGGAATTTAGTAATTAAAAACCAAGTTAAATGTTAATGGCAGATACTTGGGTGTTTGTTATATCATTCTTGATACCCTTCAGTGTATTTGATAGCTTGTTTCTCTAATATGCTTACATCATACACACATTTTTATACCCAGGAAAGATTAAGCACACAAAATGATAAGCTATCTCCTAATCTGTAAGAGATGCTGCTGGCAATAAGTAGTAAGTATAGGTAACTCTATTCCTTGGCTCTCAGTTTCTTCATATATAAAATAGGGAGGGACTGCATGATTTGGGGCTCTCCCAGTTCCAATGCCTTAAGACTCCATGGAAGTAGTGGGTGTCTATTCACATTACAAAGGTCTTTCTTTATAAAGAATTCTTTTCAGATTTTCTCTTTCTTTAGTGCATTTAAACTACAACTTGGTTTACCAAAATCTGGTGACTGTATTTTTATTGGCAGCTAACATTTACTGACCAAGTTAAATATGCAAGTCACACATCAAATGCCTCACATGGATTAGTGGACTTAATTATCCCAGTAACTTTATGAGGTAGATATCAATATTGTCCCCAAGTTATAAATAGGTACATTGACTCGAAGGCTGTCTAACTTGCCTCAGGTCACTGAATTAGGGAATGACAACACTGGAATTCAAACTCACTTCAATTCAATATGAATACGAACACACAGATTAACCCTGCGTCTCCCAGACTGGCTTCCTGTATGAGGAGGTGCTCAGGGTTTCTTCCTTATTGAACCATAGGCTCCTTGTCTTCCAAAATGGGGTGACTGCTTGGAGACAGGATGTTTCCTTTGATGATCTTAACTTAATTTCTGTGATACAAGGTAGTGATATTTTCATTAAGAAATAATTTTTTACCTTCCCCTATATGAGTAACAATGGATTTCACCAGTTATCTTGAGTCACTTGTGAATGATTTGGTGAGCAAAAAAGGGTACAAAATTACTGTGAATTTCTAACTTGGTTCTTTATGTCTATTTCTTATCTAAGTCTAACAGCATACACAGCAAAACTGTACATTATTTTGCAACAGATTAAGGTGAAAAAAATCCACATACAGGAAACCATGTAAGATTAATATATATTCATACTTTCTAAAAATTTTCACATCCATTATTTTCACTTTCACAAGAACTGTATGAATTAGGCAAGACAGAAATTATTTGTTCATTTTGCAAATGCAGAAAGAGAGTCATAGAAAAGGGGGGTGACTTGCTTTGGGCCACTGTGCTGGTTGGAGCCTAGATTGTGTTCTATACCAGGCCACCTCTGTCTGTAAAAGGAACATCGGATCCAGACACTTCCTGGCAGATAGAACCAAAGAGTGCTGACTGGAGGCTGTGCCATGCCAGGCTGTGGCCAGAGTTTCCCTGTATAAATAGCAACCTATGCTAGAGGTTGCTAGCACCAGCCATTTCCCCTGCTCACACCTGTGCAGTGTGATAAAGAAAGTAGAATTAGCCTGAAGTTGTGGTCCAGCCAGATAAAACTTTTAGGCGGGAAGTCAAGCGACAGGCAAGCTTGTATGTGTGGTTTTTTTTTTTTTTTAAGTGTTAGTTGTTTTTGATATTTTTAAAAAGCGTTTAGACTGGTTGTGGAAGTCAGACCAAAATAGCAGGAAGGTATTACAGCAAGATGGATTTTGGAAAGGACCAATCTTGTTTGAAGCACCATCAGACACTTGATCCTCTTCAAGAAGAGAACCATTCTCCAGGTAATGAAAAATACCTTAAGGGCTGGTGGCTATTGGGAAGAATTTGGGGTATGATAATTTTCTCTTTTCAGTGGATCTGGCCAAAAAAAAAAAGGAAATACATTTAAATGAAAGCTAATGAGACGACCCTTTCATCCAATAATTTCATTAGATGGTTGTGGTAAAACAAGTGAGTTCATACATTTCTATGGTAGCATAAATTTGGTCAAACGTTTGGAAAGAGATCTGGCAATAAGTGGTGAGAGCTATAACACTGCTCATTCTTTTGACTCACTAATTTCAGTCCTTGGATCTATCCTAAAGCAGCATTTCTCAAAATGTTTTGTGGAACCTTAGGCCTTCAGATACTCTAAGACATTGTTTTAAAATTTTTTTGCTCCATGGATCTCTTTGGCATTCTGATGAACTCACAGACTCCTTCTTTGAATAAAAGTTTTAAAGGCATAAAATTAAATATATAAAATTACAAAGGAAATAATTATATTAAATACAAATATCAAAATTAAAAACTGTGATATAGTAATGTACATATGATTATTTATAGATGCATTAGATAACAATATCCAGTGGTGGGTCTAATAATAATAGTATCAAGTCAAATAAATAATAGCCAGTAAGTGATATTTTAAGGTATCTGCAACAACAGCAATGTTATATAAAAATATGTGATTTCTTTATGGGGTCAAAGCCATATACTGTGGGGGAGGGAGAGCATCAGGAAGAACAGATAATGGATGCTGTGTTTAACACCAAGGTGATGGGATGACCTGTGCAGGAAACCATGGCACGTATTTACCTACATAACAAACCTGCACATCCTGAACATGTACCCCTGAACTTAAAAGTTGAAGGAAAAAAAGTCATATACTGCCAAAACTACTGTGGTTTGTTATCTACATTCATAATTGAAGGAAATGTCAACTTTAATTAGATGTTGGTAAAAATAAAGGTATAATTTTTCTCTATAAAGAGCCTTCAACCATGGTTGAAGGGGCATGCTCTATCCTTCAGAGGTCCCAGTGCAGATGTGCATCACTTCACAGGCTCTAGGAAGCTCTACATCAAAGACTCATTAATTTTTCTCAACCTTAGTTGGCAGCAGAAACTTTTTTGATCATACCCTTAATTTTCCAAAGACCTTGAAGAAACACCATTCTAAGGAAAAAATCCAAAAGAAAAGCTATATGCAATGACTATGCTTATTATAATTTGATATACAAGGCAAAGATTACTAGCAACAACCTACATGCTCAATCCAAGAGGAAGCACTGGGTAAATGAGAGTACATCAACTAGATTATGTATTTTATTGTCATTAAAATTATCATTATGAAGACTACATCATGGAAAATAGTTCTAATATAATGTTAGGTTAATAAAAAGATAAAATTGTGGTATGCTATTCTTACAACTTTGTATAATAAAAGGAATGGACAGAAACGAGTAATAAAATGAAAACAAATTATCATGTTAAAGACAGCAAAATATGGCTGCTTTTTTCATTATTTGTACAATATGTAAACTTATTTTGAAGAAATGAATAGGTTGGTAGCACATTTATGTACAAATACTCTGTGTGAGTATGTCTCTGACGTTTTCATTCAAAAACATTTGGTGAATGTCTGCTTCCAGGCTTTCTCCGGAGATACAAAGATAAATGAGATGTAGTCCTTGTCTTCAAAAAGCTAGGAGGAAAACCTAGCATAGAGATTCTGCTACTTGACTATAGGACTTTTGCTGATAAACACCACAGTTCATCACTTTCTCTAATAACTTTCATTTTATTACAGAAGTCATTGGAACCTGGAGTTTGAGAAACAGAGACCGACTTAGAAAAAGAAAAGCTGAAGTGCAAGAAAAGGAAACATCACTATGGCTATTTGGGTATGGTAGCATCACAAGGGAAAGGGAACTAATATATTTATTGAGGATGTTATGCATCAAGTAGTGCTCTGCACTTATATACACTGTATTTTATCTTTCCAACGATCCTGTAAATCAGGCATTGTTATCCCTATTTACAGAAAAAAAGAGACTAAGCCTCCAGTGAATTAATTACCTTGCCGAAAGTCACACACACAGCTGGTAAATGGTGGGAACAGACTTTTTTCCCCTGGTCTCTTTTAATTAAAGCACGGAGTAATCAAATTATATTGTAGAGAAGCCTGGCGTTTAGCTCCTATGGTAATATAAACATAGAAGCATCTTGCTGGGAGTGGGAAGCATCACTGAAGAAGCCTCCAAGATTGTTCTCCAAGCTTTCTATTAGCTAAATTTTTACTGAATGAGTGTGATTAACTCTCCATGGAGTAAGCCAAAACATTTGCTGTAAATGAGTGACAGAGAGTTTAGATCACCTGTATGTTTACCTGTACGTAAACACAGGAAGGGAGTACAAGAGTATGGTTATAAGTTAGGCGGCATCTAATTGCATCCATTTCAAATATGACTGTGACAACTGGGGACTTGCTTGCTTGGAAGGGGAGCCCAAAGAGCCAAAAGTGCAGCATCCATCTAAGCCAAAGTGTCTCCACCTTGGCACTGCTGTCACTGTGGGCAGAATTGTTGTGTGGGGCTGTCCTGTGCACTGCAGATGTTTTGTAGTATTTTCTGACCTCTAGATGTCAGTAGCACCTTCTACCCCAGTTGTGACAACAAAATGTCTCCAGGGGTGGTGTGGGGGGGAGACAGGCAAAATCACCTCCAGTTGAGAACCACTAATTTAAGCAAAGCACTTGTCCTATGAAAGGACATTTTCCAATCCCACAAACCCCACTATGGACTGAGCACTGTCTGTTCTGTTACAACAGATGTTTCTATAACACCAAGCTCACATACAACTGGTAAATAGGAGAATGATGTCAGTATAATACAGGAGTTTTGTTGGTTCATGATTTTTTTTCCTAATCAAAAGGAGCCAGAATAGTGGGAAGAGAATTACAGCTTTCAGCTGGAAAGAAAAAGCTTTCAGCTTGGCTGCTGTATAGGCAGGATTCTTTTCAGCTGGCATCCAGGGTTCCCTCCCTAGAGATGCACAACACCAGCCTTGCACAGCTCTCCACCAAGTGGCAGCTTGCACGTCCCTCCTGTGCCCAACTGAACGGCAATCCCTGCTGGCTCAGAGCTCACATCTCAGCAGCTTCAAGCCCGCAATTACACTATATTTGCATTTACTATCCCCTGAGGCAGCCTCCCGCCACAGTAAGCTGCTTGTCTGGACCATCCAAGTTCTCTCTCCTGGTACCAATTATTGTTTTAGTTAAAATGTTGCATAGGTTTTGAATCATTTGTCCCAAGCCTGTTTGCTGCACCTCCGTAACCGCTGTGTCTTTATAGAGGATGATTTTGCAGAAAGTGAGTTTTTTTTAGGAACACATGTATTATTTTATAGTAGAAACTTCTGTACTAGGGTCCTATGGCAGGTAATTCTGTTGAAAATTATCTAATTAGCTCCCAAATTCCATACCCACTAAGCAATCTTCCAATCATTACTTGGCTTCCCAAGTACTTACCTACAGAGAGAGTGCATTTGTTTGTGAGCCCAGTGCCAAGGTATTTTCTTTTCCTTTTTTTCTTTTCTTCTTCTTTCTCTCTCTCTCTCTTTCGTTCGTTTGTTCATTCATTCATTTTTGAGACAGAGTCTCACTCTGCTGCCCAGGATGAAGTGTAGTGGCTGATCTCTGTTCACTGCAACCTCCGCCTCCCAGGTTCAAGTGATTCTCATACCTCAGCCTCCTAAGAAGCTGGGACTACAGGTGCCCACCACCTTGCCCAGCTAATTTTTGTATTTTTTAGTAGCGATGGGGTTTCACCATGATGGCGATTCACCCACCTCAGCCTCCCAAAATGCTGGGATTACAGTCGTGAGCCACTGTGTCCAGCCAGCCCAGGTATTTTCTACTATGTGTCTTTGTATTTCTGGTCATTTAAAAATTGGTCTTGGTCGGGCGCGGTGGCTCAAGCCTGTAATCCCAGCACTCTGGGAGGCTGAGGAAGTGGATCACGAGGTCAAGAGATCGAGACCATCCTGGTCAACATGGTGAAACCCCGTCTCTACTAAAGATACAAAAAATTAGCTGGGCATGGTGGCGCATGCCTGTAATCCCAGCTGCTCAGCTCCTGCTGAGGCAGGAGAATTGCCTGAACCCAGGAGGCGAGGTTGCGGTGAGCCAAGATAGCGCCATTGCACTCCAACCTGGGTAACAAGAGCGAAACTCCGTCTCAAAAAAAAAAAAAAATTGGTCTTTAGGTTTATAGGTTGGTCTCCTTAATCTGGTTGATGAGATCTGCCCCTGATAAATGAAGCTAGTTTCAGTGTGCTAACAGAATCGGGGTTCTGGGCTTGCTGGGCTGGGGGTATTCACTCAAGTGGATAACACATTGGCGAGCCTGTTGGCATTGACTGGATTTGCTCTGGTGATACGTCTCTATAATGCTAAGGCCTGTGCCCTCTTTTCTCACTAAAACATACCATACAGTGAAACTTTATTAGTTTCAGAGAGAAGCAGCAGAGTGCATGATTATGAGCTTGAGTGTTAAAGCCAGAGTGACTAGATTCGTAGCCTGGCTCCCCTACTTTGTAGCCAGAGCCCTTGGAAATATATGGAAAATAAATAATTCTCATTATAAATTAATAGATTGGCACTCTGTTTTATACACTAGTCCCTTTGCATTTAGTCTGTGAGTGTTACTTCACTACTCCTGAGCAAACTCATACAATCGAATTTCTAGGCCTGCAATCCAGGCACGGCTTCTCGTCTGTGCAGCCTGCAGGTGGATGATGTATATGGCTTGATTATTAAATACAAGTGTTGGGCAAGTTACTCAATGCCTCTGTTTCAGTTTTGTCATTTGCAAAATGAAAATAATACTATCTACTTCATAGATTGATGTAAAGATTATGTGAGATAACAAAATAAATTATTTTAAACAGTACCTGACATATAGAAGCACTAAAAGTGTTTCATATATTCATATTAGAGTACTAATTTATATTTGAATAATTCATTCATGTAAGTTATGATATGTAATTTTATAACCACCACATGAAATTGGGCAGATATTATTTACCTCACTTCACTTACAAGGCAACCAAGGCATGTGGAGGTTAAATGACTTGTCCACAATCATGAGAGAGTACAGACTAAAGTTTAGGCCACAGAGGTATTTTTTGTATTTTTCAAAAAACTACCAGGGAAGAACATGGACTATTATATTACTCAGATCTCCTCATATAGAAAATGGAAACAGGGTATACTTTTTCTAAATATGCAAGGAATGATGGGCACTATAAAGATATAATAAACACTGGTTTTTATCTCTAAAGAGTGTCTAAAATGTTTACTAAAAAAAATATAGTTTATTCAGAAATAACTGCAGTATGAGACAGCCTACATTCCTTGCCTTTAGCATGGTACTCACAATAAATCCTACAGGAGTGCTAAGCTGGGAGAACATTTTAGTCCTGTTGTCTGTCAGAGAAGGCTCCATGGAGCGGGTAGCATGAAACAGAATTTCAGTAGATTTAGAAAAATGATGAAATGATTATTTATAGTACTTCCCCCAGCCCCCAGCCCATCTGTATTAGCCATCTGTATTTGCTTATATTTGCAGTGCCTAACAATTTGTCACTGGCTGCAATTTCTATGCATATCCTTTCATCTTCTAGATCTTTAATCTATTAATTAGGGATAGGTATAATATGGCCACTCATGCCTAGCTACCAGGGTTCTTAACTTCAAGAAGTGTTTTTGCGGCTTTTGACCCATTTACAGTATACCTCATTTGAAATGTACTGTAGCAACTTAGAATTCTTCACACTAGACAATGTATTGTTAATCAAGCTATCTACAGCATCCACCTGCAGGCTGCTCAGGGGTAGAGAAGTAACATACACAGACTAAATGCAAAGAGACTCGTGTATAAACCAGAATGCCAGTCTATTAATCTGTAATGAGAATTATTTATTTTCCATAACCAAATTTTAAGAACATGCTATAACATGTGTGTACACACACACACACACACACACACACACACACATACACACACACTACCAAGCTCCACCAAGAGGGCTCCAGGTAAGCAAGGCATCAATGCCAAGAAGTCCTGGAGAAACATTCCCTCTCCTAAGAATTGAGAACATCTAGCTCTGCTCCTTCATTTTACAAACAAAGAGATTGAAGCCTAGAGAGATTAAGTGACTAATTCATGATCCTTGTGCAACAAGGCAGTGGGAGACCTGGCACTGTTATTACAGCATTTATTTGAATTCTGTAGCACCATTATTGACACTAATTCTGATCTCTCTGCAGAGAACAGAAAAAACACAAGCGTCAGAGAACAGGAAAAGGAAATCAAAGAGGCAGAAAGAGACAACAAAATACAGAATTGAAGGTGGAGCCTCAGTCACAGATAGAAAAGGAAATAGTGGAGAAAGCACTGACACCTATAGAGAAAAAAACTGAGCCACCCAGGAGTATAACCGAAGTATTTCCTTCAGTAGCCCCCCACCAGAAAGTTGTGCCTGAGGAATGCTTTTCTGAAATATGTCAAGAAGGTAATATACATCAGGAGAATTCTTCTGAGTACCAAGAAATAGCAGTACAAAACCATTCTTCTGAAACATGCCAACATGTAGCTGAACCTGAAGACCTCTCTCCTAAAATGTACCAAGAAATATCTGGACTTCAAGACAATTCTTCCAAAATATGTCAAGACATGGCTGAACCTGAAGACATCTCTCCTAACACATGCCAAGTAATAGCTGTAATTCAAGACCATCCTTTCAAAATGTACCAAGAAATGGCTAAACGAAAAGATCTGGCTCCTAAAATGTGCCAAGAAGCTGCTGTACCCAAAGTCCTTCCTTGTCCAACATCTGAAGACCCAGCTGACCTGGAAGGATGCTCTCTTCAAGCGAATCCAAAACCAGATGTGCCTAAAGGTTATATTCTTGACACTGACCAAAACCCAGCAGAACCAGAGGAATACAATGAAGCAGATCAAGGAAGAGCTGAGACAGAAGGCTTTTTTCCTAAAACACAAGAAATAGCTGAGCCTAAAGACCTTTCTGCAAAAACACACCAAGAATCAGTTGAACCTAAACAGCTTTCTCATAAAACATGTAAAAAAATTACTTTGCCTAAAGCCCCCTCTCATAAAACAATCCAAGAAACACCTTATTCTGAAGACTATTCAACTGAAATAAACCAAGAAACACCTGGGTCTGAAAAATATTCACCTGAAATGTATCAAGAAATACCTGGGCTCGAAGAATATGCACCTGAAATACACCAAGAAACACCTCAGCTTGAAGAATATTTACCTGAAACATACCAAGAGATACCCCAGCTTAAAGAAAATTCACCTGAAATACACCAAGAAACACCAAGGCCTGAAGACCTCTCTACTAAGACATATAAGAATAAGGATATGCCTAAAGAATGCTTTTCAGAACCATACCAAGAAACAGGTGGGCCCCAAGGCCAGGATCCTAAAGCACACCAGGAAGATGCTAAAGATATTTACACTTTTCCTCAAGGTAAGGGCTGTTTATAGCACCAAGGTAGGTATATCTTCCCCAGAATAGTGATTTACAATCTTCTCTGACTATCCTGGGTTATTCCCAGTTATTTCAATGGATACTGTGAATTTCATTGGCTAGTTTTAAGTAAACAATATTTTCATGCAACCAATATCTGTCTTGGCATATTTCAAAAAGTTAAAAAAATTGAAAATGAAGCATGTACAGTAAGTACTTATTCATACTCTCTATCCATTATAAGATGCTATAGTCCGTGAAATAACCCCAATATAAGACAAATTATGTGCAACATATTTTAAAAAAATGATTAAGTCTACATTAACAAGAAAGCTTGATGAAGTGTTTCTAGGAAATTTAATTTTCCTGATAAATGGAAGGCAGGTAAATTCATAGTAAAAGGTACTGAGGGAGGCACAAAGGTGTAAAATATGATCTGTTACTTAGAGAACTCATTTTTATAGGTTTTATCAGATTTACCAAAAGCCCTTTCTGTTTCAAGATTTTTTCCTGAAAAACTTTTTCCTAAGCATAGCATTTTGAAAATAATGCAATCTTTCTTTAATTTCACTTGCCTCAGAAACATAACTGAGAACTTCAGTTCTCTTTGTATAATACTGTAGACAGTATAAGAAACTGACTGAGTCTATCAGACCATAATTATCCCCAGGAAACTTTTCTAAAGAAATCCCTTTGGTAGTTTATTTGCTCTTTATCCTAAAAGATTAGTGTAACAAAAACATGGGGTTAGTTGGTTTCCAAGTAATACCGGTTTTGAGGAACTACTTTAAAGAAATACATTGCAGTGAAAAGCAGACATGTGAACGCTACGTGCACTCACAGGGTACCCTGCTGGAGAAGTAGCTCTAACCAACAGCGTCCTGATTCCGAACAGTTTCACTGTAAACCCAGCAAGGTCAATATAGTCAATTAATTCATGCTCATTTTATTTTTTGCTTTGTTTAACCAAACAAATGGGAATATCTATTTTTGCTGATTATAAAAGTATTAAGTGTTCCTTATAATAAAGCAACATGCAAGTGAATATCAAGTAAAGGTCCCCTATAATATCATCTTCTATCTCCAGTTCCCAGTGTTAAGGTTGGGACAGTACCCATCCTATTCTGTAACTTGTTTTTGTTTTCATTTACAATACATATTGGAGCCATCTTTTTTTGTTGTCCTCTGAAGTGAATGAATTGAACCAAAGTATTGGAGCCATCTTTATGACGTCTTTTGTAACATCTGGATGGTACTGTGGTATACGTATATGCAATAATTTATTCAACCAGTCTCTTTGTAAGGATGAACACTTAGGTTACTGCCAAGTTTTACTATTACAACAGTGTTCAATGCATATCATTGGGAATAACATTTATTTAGCTAACATTTATCTGGTACTCTTCTATGTGCCAGACCATATTAAATATTTTATGTGGATTGTTTTATTCAACATTAAAAACTCTAGTGGATAAATAATAATCTCATTTTTAATATAAGAAAATGGAGGCACTGGAGGCTTAAGTTTGTCTGATTATTTCCTTTGAATCAATCCCTAGAAATCAAATTGTTGGGCCAAAGGGTACCCACATTTAAAGTTTGGATTTACAGTCAGTCAGACTAGCCTCCAGACAGGTGCCTTTTCCTCATACCTTTGTCCGCACTGTATATTATGACATTTAAAAAATTTTTGCCTGTCTGCTAGGTTAAAAAATACACTTGATCTTAGCCAAAAGGCTAAGAAGCAATAGGTTCAAAAATAAAACCCACCTAATGGTCTTAATCACCCCCTTTTATAATTAATGCTGCTAGACATCTCAGGATTATTATAAATATAATTTTTAAAAGAATTGTCTGTTTGAATCTTTGTCCCATTCAACATTTTTGATTTCTATCTTTTTCTGATTAAAAAATCTCTTTAAATAATAGTTTTTACTGTGTATATGTTACAAATATTTTTCTAGTTGTCTTTGATTTGGTTTAACTTTGTTTATAGTGTTTTTTGCCATACATAATTTTAATTTTTAGGTATTCAACCCTACTAGTCTTTTCCCTTATGGTGTCTGGTCTCTGTGTTCTACTTAGAATCCTAAGATTATTAAAAATACTATTATTTCTATAACTTTATGGTGTTTAAATATTTGCTCCATCTGTAGTTTGTTTTTGTGAATGTTGTGAAGTAGTTTTTCTTCCTCCAAATGGATAGTCAATTGCCCCAATACAATTTATTGAATCTGTTTATCTATTTTATTTTATTTTACAGAAGTGAAAGAAAAACCCAAAGCAGAAGAACCAGAAATACCAGCAATTATGAATGAGATTCATCCAGAAAATGATGTCTATAGTTATGTTTTGTTTTAACAATGCTCAACCATAAAGTTGTAGTCCAGTGGAATACACAGCTTAAAAGTTTATGCGTGACTTTCTCAAAATATTGTAAAACTTTTCACAATGCTCATTGATACTTACTCTTTTTTCTATTTGTAGACCATATCTGAAATAACTAACATTTTTTTAAGGCTCTACCACATAGATAATATTATGCTAGAGTGTGTGTGAGTGTGTATGTGTGTATGTGTTGTGGGGAGGACAGCGGTGGGAAGAGACAAATAAAGAAGGGGAGAGGACTGGATAGTGGATTTTCCTCCCTAAGAAAATTATGTAAGTCTTAAGAGCAGATAAATGACTAAGATTGAACACTTACATTTTGGGGAAATGTTAAGTGCTACATGAGTTTTCTTGTAACAGTAGCATCAAAATTTTATTCAGGCTTTAGTTGGCTCTTTTGGTTAGTTTTAACAAATCTCCTTAAAAGATATTTTGGAGTGATGAATGTAGTTTACTTTTGTATTTGAATTTTGATTTTCTGTTTTTACTTTTTAAATATTGTGTTTGTGCAAAATGTACATTAAATCATTATTACATGCTTAACTGTGTGGATGGCATAATGTTAAGAACTGTGGGGTTAGAAGACCTATATGACACCCCATGGGGGATTTAATTTAGTTTCATGGGGAAATAAAACAGAAAACAAATAATTAAAAAAGAAAATGTTAAGTGTTGGTGACATTTAAATGGTAGATACAAACAGAGAATGCTCTGGTCATTGCTGGAATGACCTGAAAACATTACACAGGCATGGAGCCTTGAAAGATGGAAAGGATTTGCGTAGATGAGGATAGCAGCATTGCTGTATGTGACACAGAGAAGGGTGACTTCAAGACACGTTCAAGAGAATGGCAAGCAAACTATGGTTAATATAGAGTCCATATAAAATAGTAGCAGGCTTGCATGAAAAAGCTTATGTTATTAGAGCACAGAGAATTTTGCATACCTTACCAAGAAGTATATCATTTGTTAAATAATAGGGAAAGAAGTAAGATTTTTGAACAACGGAGTGGCAATTTTAGTATTTTAGGAACATGATAAAGATGGTGATAATGGTGAAGATGAACTGAAAACGACAAGAGACAGGGGGAAGGAATAGAAACTATTCTGGATGGGAAGATGTCTGAAAATCTACCCTGGTATTTTTTGTGTTCAGTTTTCCTTCTGTTATTTCAGAGGACTAAGGATATTTTTGCAAATAAAGGTTCATTCAGCAAGAACACACTTGCACAAGCTTTCTGCATAGGCACTGTGCTGGGTACTAGGCTACATCAAAGAACAAGGCAGGGTTCTTTGATGTAGCCTAGTCCCTCAGGTATTTATGGTATAATGAACATGAGAGAGCAGTGGTTCTCTCAACCCTTCTGGTACATTAGACTCACTTGAGAAAGTTTCAAAAATACATATATGTCTAGACTTATCCCCCAGGGATTATGATTCCCCCATCTGGGTGATGTACAGGCATAGGTATATTTATTTTTAATTGTTTTATTTAAATAATAATTTTTGGAGAAATAATTTTAGAATTATAAAAAAGTTGTCATGATAGTACAAAAGTTACTATATACCTTTCACCCAGTTTACCCCAATATTAACATCTTATATAACCACGGTCCATTTGTCAAAACTAAGAAATTAGGATAGTTAAACTACCATTAACTAGAGACATTATTCAGTTTTCATGAGTTTTTCCACTAATGTCCTTTTTCTGCTTCAGGATCCACTCCAGGGTATAGCATTGCATTTAGGATGTTTTTATTTTAAAAGCTCTCCAGATCATCTTAATGTGCAGCTAAGGCTGAGAACCACTGGTACAGTGGATGTTACAATATTGTTTCCCTCCTATCTGCCTACCTGCTTTTGGGTATAGATTAAATTTTTTACCATCAGGATGCATTCACTGTAAAATTATTCATATCCCCATTATATTTATTGTACAACATAATGAGGGCAGCACAACCATATAATAGTTCCTTACCTCTCAGTGACACTTCAACATTTACTTTCCCATAAACTATTTTATTTGATCTGTACAAAAGTCTGTGAAATAGGCCAGGCAGTGATTATCGCTTCCACTTAGAGATGAGGGAATAACATCATAGGGGGTAGGTATTCACCCAAAGTCACATCTGAGTTCCTCAGTGCTTTTCGGTTCTTCTTTGGAATGCTTCTGTCTCAATTTCACCTGCCAGAGTGGGTCAAAATTAGAGGGAAAAAAGAGTAAACTGAAGTCTCAAGTTCCAATAGTGTTGCATTAAGTGTACAGGAGCACAAAGATGAGATGGGGAAGTAGAGGGAAAGAGGAATGCAGTACATTAGAGGAAGCAGAATTTCTCTCTCCACTTCTCGGGACCCTTTCTGCTTGCCCTCTTACATCACTCCCTGTATTCACACACAACCTCTGCTTTCTTACCATTCTTGTTCAAACATCAGTGTGTATCTAAAATTCTTCCAGCGTTCTTGGCTTGGAACCTTGAGGTGATAGAATTTAAGTTTTGCAAGAATCCACCTAGCTTGACTTTGTGCCACTCTCTACTCATGTTAAGATCTTATAAATCCATGAAACCTATGATATTACATTCAAAAAGATGTGTGAGATGGTCCAAAGCTTTAATTGATTCTCAAAGGGTCCTTCACCCAAATGAAAGGTTAAGAATCACTACTGAGAAGTGTTTCTAAAAGTAGACAAGCCGAAGACCACAGAATTAGGTCATTTCTTTAAGGCAGATTTCTAGGTCCTATCTCTGGAGAAGAGGTTAAGTCTTATAAACTGCAAATAATCAGATATAAATCCAGACAGATAATAAGAACTTCAAATCATAGACTAATAAATGTGCTGCATATTTAAGTTCCTGTTTTCAGACAAGAGTAATTTTACTTTTAAAAGAGGTAGCAATCTATTTCATTAGTATCCCCAAGTCAGCTTTGCATTTCAGCACTTGTCATACTTGGTAATTACATATTTTTTGTGTGTAATTATCAACGTCTACCATGACCTCCAGCAGAGCGAATGTCTCTCTACAAATCTAGTCTTTCCACAAATTAAGCGTGACTATCATTTTCAGCAACACCACCATGTAGCGGCAAGCGCAGTAATTCCGGCTCAGTTTTACAACATACATATATCTCCAATGGTTCTCAAACTTGTTTCTCTAGCTGTCCAGAACTGTTCCTCCAAAAAAAAAAAAAAAAAAGAATGGCAGCCTTTTCTAAGTTGTCATACAAAAAAGACCTGCCAAAAGACACTATGTGAATTTGATCAATTTTATTTTTTAAACCACAATCTTTAATCCTTTGGCTCCTACTGTTCGTTATTTTCTACTAGAAATCAACAACAAATGGACGGACAGAGAAACATCTTTTCATGGTCGTTAGGCTTTTCAATCTGTGAACTCATATGCTTTTGAATATTTTATATTGCCGATAACATAATGTTAACAGGTAAAAAGATAAAAGATTAAAAAATTTCTCCCAGATTAAAAAGTACAGAGAAACTTGCTATAGGTGAGACAGCATTACAAGTGGGTAAAAGACAGGCTATCATTGAAAGGACAACTGGTCACTACATGAGATTAAAGATGATTCTTGTTAGTTCTTAGCTTCTCAGAGCTGTCCAGAAACAATAATCCTCTCAATGTACATGGCATGTTGACTCTTACAATTTCATTCTCACTTCCGTTCTGGGAAGGTGTGGAGCACAAGAAACAGTCCCCACTCCTTAACCCTTAGCACATAGCAGGGCTCCTTTATAACATCCACCACAACTGAAATAAGATTTATTTGGGTTCATTACTGACAAAGCATATGGAAAAATTAAAGCATAAAAAAGATAATCACATGTGTTTTCCCACCACCCAGGGAGAATTTCTTTCTTTCTTTACAGACGGGGTCTCACTCTGACACCCAGGCTGGAGTGCAGTGGCGCGATCACGGTTCACTGCAGCCTCGAACTCTTGGGCTTAAGCGATCCTCCCGCCTCAGTCTCCTGGGTAGCTGGAACCGCAGGTGCCGGATAATTCTTAACATTTCTTAACGTCCAGTCCTTCCGCTCTGTGATAATTACATATACACATCCTTTATAAATTAGGGTCATACTGGACGTGTAGGTTGCTTAATGTTTCGAGAAAGACACAGTTGCACGTAGTTCTTCATCGATGTGTGCTCCCTCTCAGAAACCGCGGGAACCGGAGCCGCAGCCTGGAAGGGCCGGCAACTGCAGCAGCTTTGCGTTAAGATAAACGATATCGTGGTCCCGGAGGGGAACACGCCTATGATACAGGTTCAACCGTTCATGCAGACCTACCAGCATCCCGCAGCGCCACATTGCGCGGGCGCACTCTCCAGGGCCGGCGGGAGTCTGCCGGCGAGGCTACTACGCTTGCGTCAGGCATGGAAAGCGGAAGCGGAAGGCTGGATGCGTCGGCGGGGCACCTCAGCAACCAGTAGCCATGCGTGGTTTGGAGAAGCCAGGGCCTCGGCCTACAGTGAACTTGTGCGGCTGCGTGAAGCCGACTCTGGAGACAGGTAACTTCCAAGAGAGTGGCGGTGCCGCACTCTGGAGATGCTTAGCGCCAGGCAGCTGACTTCATTGCCAAGACTGGCGTGAAATGCAAGATCTAGAACTGACGTGCGTCATTCTCATACTTACAGCGAAGGCATAGGTCACGTGCTTCGTCGATCACGTGATGTGCCTGGGCGCGCGGGATGACGTAATCTGGCTTGTTCCGCTTTGGTGGAAGATTGGTTTGCCTAGTCTTGGCTCAGTAGCTGAAGCAGCCACTTGAAGCTAGCAGTATTTCCCTTAGGGGGTTCTCCGTGCCATAGAGAGTGGGAAGTGGTGTTAGGCGGGTTAGAAATTAGTAAATGCAATAGGAGAGAAGCATCCTGCCCTGTAAGAATGAGGAGAGAGAAGGGGGAAAGTTTGGGGGGAGAAAATAGTTTTAAATTGGGCCTAGAATTTATTTCTCTTTACTCACACGTCTTCGTGGGGAATATATTAGCTTTAGAAACTAGAAAGCAGTGTAAGAAAATTAAAATAGCCTGCCAGAGAACGCCATTGTCAGTATCTTGGTGTCTACCTTCCATTCTTGTTTCTTTGCATACACACTTGGAAAGTGAGGTACTATGCGACCCCACTGTTTAGTAACTCAAAGAATTTTGAAAAGATCTTAACGGGACAATTCATGTTAGTTTTAACACTTTGTTTTATTATTTTTATAGAGGCAAGCTGTTTTATTATTAATTTTTGTAGAGGCAAGCTCTCACCATGTTGCCCAGGCTGGTCTCAAACTCTTGGGCTTAAGCAGTCCCCCTGCCTCAGCCTCCCTAAGTTTTGGGATTACAGGTGTGATCCACTGCAACTGGCCTAACTCTTTGTTTTAGAGATGTGCTCTAATTTATGGAACCAGCTTCTTGTTACTGAGCATTTAGGTTATTGCCAGTTTGCATTATTCTAAAAGAAACCTCTTGAAGCCGAAATTTTGTGTACATTCTAAAGTTTGAACTTTGTTAAATTTCCTGGAAGTGCTATTATCTGGTGAAATGTGCTAAAAAAAAAAAAAGGTGTTGTACACTGCCAGATTACAAGTCTAATATTTTGACAGGAAAGGAAAACGCAGAAGCAGGGCTCAGAAGTCCACAGTATAGGTTTGGGGAGCTAGAAAATCTAAAGTTTTGGGTAGAACAGGGAGGTGGGAACCTTTGGATTCTGATTGTGAAGAACCTTGATACCAGGCTAAGAAATACAAAGTCTGTTAGCATGAAACATGTAGAGTTTGAAGAGTTGGCGTAACACAGGAAACTCTAGGAGTGTTGAGGATTGGTCTAGAGTATTTTGAGAAGAGAAAGAGCTTGCAGTGGGGAGAGAAAGCATAACAAGGGCAACTTAATAGTCCAGACAGAAATTTTTAGAGCAAGACGGACAAGCCTTGTATACGAAACCCCTCACATGGATTATTTGCTGGCTTTTTACTTATTACCATTAACACAGTTGTAATGTTTAGAAGAGGAGAAAGCCTGAACAGGGATTTTAAAAAGCACTTCTTGTTGGGTGCCTTCATTTTACTGGATGCTTACATAGTTTATTAGTACTCTTACAGCTTTCCAAAGTAGATATTATTATCCTTGTTTTACAGATGAGAAAACAGATTCAGACAGATAAGCTGGCTTTGCCCATGGTCACACAGCTAGTATAGTGGCCCTGTGCTGTTTTTATCCTTTCTCTATTCTGAAACCGGTCCTAATTCTCCCTTGCTCCTTTGAGGAACCACGTCTCCCCATTTCCATGAGGTTCTGGTGCTGGTATTTGGCATATCTGTGCTTGTCTTTATCCCTGCAAAGGCACCTAGCTAGAATGGTTGATTTACTTGTCCTTCTCTGTCAGTGTGCTGGAAACCCTTGAGGATGAGAACCAGTTCTTATTTGTACTCCAGGTTCTTAGCACAGTGCTTACCAAATGATAGGTGTTTACTGTTCTTTTGGGTTTTTGTTGTTTTGAGATAGTCAAGAGGAAGAAGACCAGAATTTTCCTGGGCAAATGGTCTCAGGTCTCTGCTTCAAACAGCATTTATGTTTCATAGCATTATCCCCAGGAGGGCACAGAGAATATATAAATCTGTCCCAGAAGAGTTCACACATACTAAGATGTGGATATTTGATATTTCAAAAGTGGCCCCAAACATTTTAGAGTAGCAGAGTTAGAGGAACTCTTACAAAGTAGCTCTTGAATATACTTTCAGTTCATAGCTAATGCAGTTCATTGTCTTGCTTATGTTCTTTATTTTTTTTATTTTTATTTTTAAGGACGGGGTTTCACCATGTTGATCAGGCTGGTCTTGAACTCCTGACCTCAGGTGATCCGCCCACCTTGGCCTCCAAAGTGCTTGGATTAAAGGCATGAGCTACCACACTTGGCCCTTGTTTATGTTCTTAAGGAGATGCACAAAGAGGATAGAAATAAATCTAATTGGCAGCCACTTATATTTGTCGTATCATATGTGTAATCTGTGAAGAACAGGCATAGACTGATTCAGTGGAGTGGTAAATCAGCTATAATATAAATTCCTAGGTCCCAAATCAAAGAGTCAGGGGCATCTTTGATCTTGTTACTGCTGACAGGACATTTTCCATGATATTGAAGCATGGTGTGAGATTCTCCCCAACCATTAATTCCACTGTAGTAGGAGTTCTTGGTTTGTATCTTTTCTCTAAACTTAGCACAATGTCTGGCAATTGTAGACACTTGGAAAATAGTACTTCTTTTTTCTCTTTTCTTATACTTTTCTTTGTGGAGCAGGGCAAACTCATAGGCAGTGTACCCAGAGTACTAGCCAGAAAATGTTTCTTGAACAAATGAAAACAAGACAGGGATTTTGTGGTTAGGTTAGGAGTCTTTTTTGGGCATTTATCTTCCAGGCATATAGAAGATACACCAGGTCATTTGGCTTCAGTTTTTTCTTTTTTTTTTTTTGAGACGGAGTTTTGCTCTTGTTACCCAGGCTGGAGTGCAATGGCGCGATCTTGGCTCATCACAACCTCCGCCTCCTGAGTTCAGGCAATTCTCCTGCCTCAGCCTCCTGAGTAGCTGGGACTACAGGCATGTGCCACCATGCCCAGCTAATTTTTGTATTTTTAGTAGAGACGGGGTTTCACCATGTTGACCAGGATGGTCTTGATCTCTTGACCTTGTGATCCACCCACCTCAGCCTCCCAGAGTGCTGGGATTATAGGCGTGAGCCACCGTGCCCAGCCAGTTTTTTGATTTTTAAGATGTTTACTGTATCTGTTCCTTAGAAGCATGGATGAGGGTCAAAAAGAAAAAAAAATGCCTATAAACATACTTCAACAAAAATTAAAGTCGTGAAAAACATACAGAGTATGCATGGATCTTAGACTCATCATATTGAGAGAAAAAAAGCAAGTCTGAGAAGACAACAGTTTGATACCAGTTTTTATAGATCTTAAGACAAAAATCAATGAAATACTGTTTAGGCATGCATATACATGTAATAAAATCATATTTCAAAAGGACATGAATGATAAAGACCAAATTCAGGCTTCTGTTTATCTCAGAGGGAAAAGAAGGGTGTGAGATAAAACCTAAAAAGACACAAGTTGGGCTAGGCGTGGTGGCTCATGCCAGTAATCCTAGCACTTTGGGAGACCAAGGTGGGTGGTCAGGAATTCAAGACCAGCCTGACTAACATGGTGAAACCCCATCTCTACTAAAAATACAAAAATTAGCTGGACTTGGTGATGTGTCCCTGTAATCCCAGTTACTCAGGAGGCTGAGGCAGGAGAATCGCCTGAACACAGGAGGCAGAGGTTGTGGTGAGCCGAGATTTTGCCACTGCACTCCAGCCTGGGAAACAGCAAGACTCCATCTCAAAAAAGGAAAAAAAAAACATGTTGTTGGTAATGCTCTAGTTTTTGGGGTGGGTGGTGGGTACATGGGGTTTGATTATAATCTGCTGTATAACTTGTATGTTGTATATAATATTTATATGTGTCAAATAATAGCTTCTAGAAGTGAAAAGAAATGAAAGAATACTTGAGGGACAGCCCCAGACCTATAGTCTTACTTCTTATGCTGGTAGGGTAGATTTAAAGAAGGAGGAAATAAAAGAAAAGTCTGAAATGTCTTTATATTATCTCTCAGAATGGATAATTCTCTCTTGAAATGTGAAAATAAAAAAGTTATCTATAATTTCAAAGTGATAGTCATGGAGACCTTAGACTTTAAATTTATATTAGTGGTATCTGGCCTTTTTTTTTCTTTTGAAATATGTTTTTACTTTAAAAAAATTGTGTTTGTTTTTGTATGTTTTTTTGAGATGGAGTCTTGCTCACCTAGGCTGGAGAGTGGCATGATCTCTGCTCACTGCAACCTCTGCCTCCCAGGGTCAGGCGATTCTCTTACTTCAGTTTTCTGAGTAGCTGGGATCCCAGGTGTGCGCCACCAGGCCTGGCTAACTTTTTTTTAATTTTTGTACTTTTAGTAGACATGGGGTTTCACCATGTTGGCCAGGCTGGTCTTGAACTCCTAACCTCAGGTGACCTGCCACCTTAGCTTCCCAAAGTGCTGAGATTACAGGCGTGAGCCACTGTGTCTGGCCTAATTTGTGTGTGTGTGTGTGTGTGTTTTAAAAAAATTTTTTTTTAAAGATGGGGTTTCACCATGTTGGTCAGGCTGGTCTTGAAATCCGACCTCAGGTGATCTGCCCACCTTGGCCTCCAAAGTGCTTGGATTACAGGCATGAGCCACCATGCCTGGCCTAATTTGTGGTTATTGAAAAAATTTCAAATATTATAGAAATTATAAAGTTAATATAAAGGTAATTTTAAAATCTCACTACCCAGATTAACAACTGTTTAAAAAAATTGGTGAATATTGGCCTGGTGCGATGGCTTACACTTGTAATACCAGCACTTTGGGATGCCAAGGTAAGCAGATCGCTTGAGGTCAGGAGTTTGAGACCAGCCTGGCCAACAAGGTGAAACCCTTTCTATGCAAAAAATTAGCCAGGCATGGTGGTGCGCACCTATAAATCTCAGCTACTCAGGAGACTGAGGCACAAGTGTTGCTTTAGCCTGGGAGGCAGAGATTGCATTGAGCCAAGATCGTATGCCACTGCACTCTAGTGTGGGCAACAGAACGAGACTCTGTCTCAAAAAAGAAAAAACAAACAGATACAAATCTTTCCAGATAGCTTTCCAGACATAACTGTAAATGTTTAAGTAGGTAAATATATAACAAATTCCCATAAGTGGGATTATGTTATACATATTATTTTACTTTTTTGATTTCCGTATTCATTTAGACTAACATAATCTTTTCTTCCATGCACCCTGAATTTTTTGAGTACCTCCTCCCTTGCAGGCAATATACTAGACATTGAGAATGCAGCAATGAACAAGACAGAAAAACTCCTGTCAACATGGAGCTTACATTCTAGAGGGGCAGAAGGCTACTGGACCAAGGCTAACTTGAAATCTACCCTGCCTCTAGATATTTTAGCACTATGAGCTTATAAGCGCCCTTTATTTCTTAAATTAGTTGGTTTCATATGTTCTGTTGCTTTCAATTGAAGAGTTCCTTACTTACGTACAACCAGTGTTTCCTCCTTCACTATTCTCTGCCTTTTTTGTTGTTGTTGTTGTTAATTTTTAGCACACTCTAGAGGATTCTGTGGTGGGACCATTCTCTGCCTTTTATTTCATACTCCAGCCAATCAAAATAGCTTGTTCCCTGCGTATACTATGACATTTCTCATTTGCTTTTGTATACACTGTCGCCTCTGTTAGAAATACCCTCATAGCTCTGGCCAGAGTCACATAACTTAGTTTTGGTAGCATAGAATTTTAATTATGGTCATAGTATGTATTATGAAAATGTCCCCTTCCTTTTATTCTTTCTTTCTTGGACTGTTATTCTTTCTAGTATATCCAAAGGGATATTACTATGTACGTAATGATGTATGTGTATGTAATGATGAGAATACTTACATGTTTTCATGAATACTATAAAAAATCATTTTTATAGTTGTACAACACCAAGATTTTAAAACTGAAACCAATGCATTAGAGAAAACATGTTGTCTTACAATTTGGTTTGAAATTTTGACTAATAATTTCTTACCTAATTTTCTACCATAGGGAATATTTTAACTGAGCCAATTGGCTACTTGGAATCCTGTTTCTCAGCCAAGAATGGTACTCCAAGACAGCCATCCGTTTGTAGCTATTCTCGAGCCTGTTTGAGGATTAGAAAGAGCATCTTTAATAATCCCGAACATTCCCTGATGGGCCTAGAACAGTTTTCGCATGTTTGGTAAGTTGTTTTATAGTTAGATGTAGGACTTGGGGCCAGAACTTGCCCCTAAATCAAGTACCCCAGTTGAAGGCAAGCTTGGAGTCTGCCATCCAGACCACCCTCATCTTTTTGTTGTGTTTTGTTTTTGAGACGGGTCTCACTCTGTCACTCAGGTTGGAGTGCAATATCAGCGCACTGCAACCTTTGCCTCCCAGCCTCAAGGTATCCTCCCACCTCAGCTTCCCGAGTAGCTGGGACCACTGGTATATGGCTAATTCTTTTTTGTATTTTTGGTAGAGATGGGGTTTTACCATGTTGCTCAGGCTGGAATCTTCATCTTCTGCATGGAATTTTTTTTTTTTTGACAAGTGCAATAGTGAGAAGGGAAAAATAGAAAGTTCAATCTGTAACTGACTGTGAACAATCAGTTAACTCACTACCTTCAGACCAGCCTGTTCTATGGAATTTTGTCCTATATTTGTATACATGATTGTCTGTGTCATTTAAACATCCTCAGGGAAGCTTGGGATCCACTGAGGTGGCATGTTCTGTTTGTAGTTGGTTCTAATTGTAATGAACACCTGCTGAGTGAGAATGATAGACCTCCTTGATTCTGCCCCTGGGTCATTATTCTATCCTCTAGACCAGGGGTCAGTAAACTGGCCCATTTTTGTAAGTTAGTCACGCCCATTTGTTTCTGTATTGTTTGTGGCTGCTTTTGTGCTGCAGCAGTGGAGTTGAATAGTCTCTAAAGTGACTGGTTAGCCTGCGTATCCTAAAATACTACTCTCTGACTTTTTACAGAAAAAATGTGCAGGTCCTGCTCTAGATTCACACAGAATTAAGTCTACTCCTAAAAGACAAGACACCGTAGAAATCTGGATACCTTATGTGTTACCTATGTTAGGGCCTGTGTTATACTAGCATTATTTGTTGTCATTTCAAATTCTGTCTGCATTCATTCTTCTTCACCTCAACATCAGCAATCTAAATTGGTCTATTTTTATTGGTAGAGAACTGAAAATTAAGTGTTTATTCTGAAATAGTTTATTTTTCATGTTAGTTTGGGGCAAGAGTGTATTAGAAAGAAAATGTGCATTCTCACCTAATTTGTATTATGATCCTGATTGAATTATAAGTTAAAGACATTGATGATGGAAAAAATGGGTTCAGAAGTATATAAAGAGATTTATCCTTTTCGCTCCCCATTTTTTACCCCCTCCATACCCCAATCACTCATCAGTGATTATTACTCTTAACAGCATGGTGTAGATCCTGCCAGACCTTTTAATGTTTTCTTTTTCAAATATACATAGAAACAAATATATACATACAGAGTAGGTATTTATTTTAAAACAAGTATACTTCACTTAACAGGCTATACCATGGAGAGCTTTCATGGCAGTAGATTTACCTTTTTTTTTTGCTTTATTAGCTGTCTGTTATTACAAAATATAGATGTACCATGCACACTCTTGTTAACGGAGGGCTATGTTGTTGTTATGATAATACCATGACAGACCTTCCCTTAGACATATTTTTGGCCACTTGTGCATTTTTATGAACAGGATATCAGAAGTGGATATGCTGGGCTAGAAGATAAGCATATTTAGAATTTTGGAGAACTACTTCGAAATTATCCTCTAAAATTAACCAATGTATAATTCAATAATATATTCAAATGACCCTTTTCCTACACCCTTCCCAACACAATATGTTAGCAGTTTTTTAACATTTTTGCCTGAGGGTGAAAAAGAGTATTTTCGTTATTTAGTTTAATTTCTAAATTTAGAAATTTCTAAGTATTGGTAAAGCTCAACATCTTTTCTTATGGTGCTTAGCTACTTGACATTTTTTTTGTGAATTACCTATTAATATATTTGTGTTCTTTGCATAGTGTCCTATTAGTAATTTGTAGGAATATGTAGTAATTTGTAGTAATACGTACCACAGATATTAACCCATTGTCCGTTATGTATATAGCAAACATTTTTTCTTAGGCTGACATTTTGTAATACATAAATGTAATGGTTTCATGAGTTCAAATCTGTTAGTTTTTCTTCATAGCTTCTTGGTTTTGTATCTTATTTAGGAAGGTCTGGTAATGCTAAATTAAAAAAAAGAAGGAAGGTCTGATCAAGTTATTCAACATTTCTGAACTTCAATTTCCTCATCCCAAAAATGGGGGATAAATTATATTAATTAAGATTGTTAAAAAGATTGCATGAAACAAGTGTAAAAATGTTTTACTGTACTACCTGGCAAACAGCAGACACTTAGTAAATTTTGTTTATTGGGTACTTGACAAAGGTCTCTTAAGTTCCTGTTGTGCGCCAGTTGTTGTGTTAGGTGCAAAGAATGTGGAGATGAGATTCTGTCTTCCTTTAGGGAGGGGGGATGGTGTTATTTTCTTCCTACCAGATTACAATTTAATACTGTTTAAAAAATGATTTCTGTTAATTTGTGGGAGATTGCATTTTTTCCCCATCAGATCATCATGATAAAATAACTTGTGCTCTTTTCTTATTCCATGGTTTGGTTTGTTTTCAATAGGATTTTGTTTGTTTTTCACAAGAATGGTCATTTGAGCTGTAAGGCAAAAGTGCAGCCTCCTAGGCTGAATGGTGCCAAGACTGGAGTTTTTTCCACAAGGAGCCCTCATCGCCCCAATGCAATAGGACTGACTCTGGCCAAGCTGGAAAAGGTAGAAGGTATCCATTTCATTTCTACTTTTACCTTTTTCCTTACCCAGAAAAGTCTTATAAAATAAACACAGCATTTACTACTGCTGTTTCTTCACATGAGTACCAATGACTTTAACTCCTGAGAACCACAAGACGTTGAAGAAAATACAGTGATTAAAAGAATGTTAGCATTGAAAAATGTTGAAATAAACTCTCATAGGATGCTTAGAGTTTGTTTATATTATTACATATATCCCAAACTAGTAAATTATTTAGAAATAACACAAAGATTTCATAATCATTAAATTAGTAACCAAAGTTTCTCTTGACTTGGAATGTAATAAATACAAAATGATTTAAAATAATTTTTCAGTTTAACCCAGAATAACTCATTGTACATGCACATATGAAAAACACATAGACTTGTGGTATATTATTCTTTCCTTGTAGTCATAGGGAAATAGATATCATGGCTGCAGTGCAGATGTCAACTGTACAATGTGGCAGGAGTCTGGGATGAATCACACTACAAGAACAAACATTGGTCAGATTATAGAAGTTTTAAACTAACTGGTTTTAACTGTGTGTTCATATATAACCTAGTTACACATTTATGGAAAGCATTCCATTCTTGAATCACTCTGACCTAATAGATGCATTTGTTAGAGAGGCAGAAGATGAAATGGCAGGTAAACTGAGGAGTCAGGAGACCATTCCAGGCTTCAGCCTACTGGTTGTGAAGTGGGCAAACGAGAAGGACCTACTTTCTCTGTGATTCAACAGGGTATTTTGAGACTTGTAAGACAAAAGTTCTAAAACTGCTTTCCAGGCTATTGGGTACTAGATAGATGAGAGCAGTTATCTTGCTTGTTCTTTCCCAGAACTTGAACTCCTTCACTGGATTGTACTCAACTAGGCCTTAGGTAGTTGTCCCAGAAAAATTCAGTACCTGATCCACCTTGAATTTTATCAATTTGTAATGGCTAACCAATTTGGGTAGCAAGTACTAGAATATTTTATGATTATTCATGTAACTCACATATTTTCTTTTTTTTTTTTGAGACAGAGTTCCGCTCTTGTTACCCAGGCTGGAGTGCAATGGCACAATCTCGGCTCACCGCAGCCTCCGCCTCCCGGGTTCAGGCAATTCTCCTGCCTCATCCTCCTGAGTAGCTGGGATTACAGGCACATGCCACCATGCCCAGCTAATTTTTTTTGTATTTTTAGTAGAGACGAGGTTTCACCATGTTGACCAGGATGGTCTCGATCTCTTGACCTCGTGGTCCACCCGCCTCGGCCTCCTAAAGTTCTGGGATTACAGGCTTGAGCCACCATGCCTGGCCCTCACACATATTTTCTAGCACTGAATATGTGCCAGACATTGTCCTAGGTGCTTGAGCTATAGGGGTAAACAAATCAGATAAAAATAAAAATCTGTGTTCTCAAGAACTTAAGTTTCAATGGGGGATGTTAAGTCAGAAAGGTTAAAAGGCAAACACAGTAGCACTGTAGACATTACTATATAAGCTTTATGGTAGCTAGTGTTTGTGCAGTGCTTTACAGTTAGTGTTCACATACCTTAAATCTCCCAGTGGCTTTGATAAAGTAGCAATTCCCATCTCATAGATGAGGAAACTGGGGCTCTTTAATGTTAGATAATCTGTCTAATAGCATCCAGCCAGGTGGTCGTCTGGCTCTAAATCTCTTGAACTCTTACTTATGCTACAGTGCCTTTCTTTTTCCTACAGATATTGTTAGGCATAATTCATCATCTAGCAAATCCAGAATCATCTTTCCAGAGCTCCAGGCTCATTCATAATAAACATGTTTCAGAAATCAGGGTCCTGCATTAGTTACATTTTTCTTAAATGGAGACGGAATCAAATGTGACTGCATGCAGGTTTTCTGTTCTCATTTGGCTTATTTTCCAAGAGTCAGGTTAGTAGATGACTATTTGTAGCAGGAACTGGACAGCATCTGTCCAGTGGGATGACTGGAGTCTTGTTTTTAGTATTGGTAATGCTGACTTATGTGCTACTTAATCGTTTGAGTCTTCATGGATGTATTAGATTTCTATTGTTATGTAACAAATTACCACAAAATCATCAGTTTAAACAACATACATTTATTATGTGTTTGAAACATTATTATGTACCTGTGGGTCAGAAGGACAGGCACAGCATAACTCAGTCATCTGCCTAGGGTCTCACTAGATTGCAGTTAAGTTGTCAACTGAGATGAGTTCTTATCTGGAGGCTTGACCATGGAAGCATCTGCTTCAAGGGTACCCAGACTGTTGGCCACATTGATTTCCTTGCCATTGTAGGACTGGGGGCTTCAGATTCTTGCTGTTTGTTGGCTGGAGGCTACCCTCAGCTCCTAAAGGCTGTTTGCAGTTTCTTGCTATATGGGCTCCCAGCATGCCTGCCTACTTCAGCAAACCCTCAAGGAGAGTCCCTCGAGTCAGTCTTCTAGTCAGCAGCAGTGCTTATGAAAAGCATAGTCACTGGAGGGACATCACACCTCTTTTGCCATATTCTGTTGGTCAGAAGCCAGTCACTCAAGGGGAAGGATTATATAAGGGCATGAACTTCAGGAGTTAAGGGGTCACAGGACCACCTTTGGATCTGTTTGCCACAGTAGAAACCCTCATTGGTCCCACAGAGATAGATTGAGTACTACTGTGTCTCTGGAACAGAAGCACCCGTGATACAAAGATTAGTTGGCCCCAGCCTGTGTTAAGGGGCCTGCCTGCTGTCTAGGGACAAAGACTCTAAGCAGGTTACTGCCTGACCATGGGGAAAGGGCTCTAGCAGAGGCTTGTGCACAGACTTTTCTATGGGGACTATAGGAATGAATGCTGTTGTCTGAAGCAGCCAGAAAGGCTTTGTAAAAGATGTGTGCTTTGAGGGCCTCAACGAGCAAATAGGTGTTTGATAGGTAGAGTAGAGGATGGGCTTCCAGGTGGAAAGAAGGATGTGTGTTGGTAACAGGTCTATGTGAGAGAATTGTGAGTAAGCGCAGTGAGGCATAAGCAGACAGTGTTAGAGGATTCTGGGGTATGATTGTATTCTCTAAGTGTTTGCACTGTTCTTCATTTTTCACATTTTTATGTCATAGGTGGAGCTATATACCTTTCTGGAATTGACATGATACATGGCACACCCATACTAGACATCAAGCCCTACATAGCTGAGTATGACTCACCACAAAATGTGATGGAGCCTTTAGCAGATTTTAATTTACAGAATAACCAACATAAACCAAAAACTGTGTCCCAGTCTGACAGCAAGACTGACAGCTGTGACCAGCGACAGCTTTCAGGGTGTGATGAGCCACAGCCCCACCATGGCACTAAGGAGAAACCTAAATGTCCTGAAGACAGAACTTCAGAAGAAAACTGCCTGACGTACAGTGACACAGCACAAAGTCAGCAAGCATTCCCTATGCACAGGGAGATCACAGCGGATTTTGGTTTGGAATCAAGAAGTGATCAGAGTTCCAGCGTGGCAGAAGAGCAAATTGGCCCATATTGCCCGGAGAAGAGCTTTTTAGAGGAAGGTACAGATAAGAAGCTAGAAAGAGTGGAAGGAGCAGCAGTCTTGCAAGGAAGCAGGGTGGAGACACAGCCCAGGGCCCCTCACTACCCTGCTGGAAGGGCTGATGGAGCTCCCCACAGCATGGTTCCTGCCTGGGTGAGAGAGGCCCCTGTGGCCACTTTAGAAGTGCGGTTTACTCCTCATGCTGAGATGGACCTAGTGCGGCTCAGTTCACAAGGTGAACCAGGTATCTTCAGTTTCTTCATTCTGAATGAGAGATGAACTTTTACTCTGAGATTTAGCCAAGTTTGGTATTTCTGAGGTCAGTTATATGGAGTGTTTTTCAGTATGACTGGTTTTTAGGAAACAGGTATAAAATAATATTTTTGCAGCACCATCATATGATAACTTTTGTTGGACAACTGTGTGGTCAGTACAGTTAGTTCCAGGCTGTCAGTAAAGCATTGGCAGGGGGTGGCTGCTGCCTCACAGTGTGGCACATGACTTTCAGCCCCTTGTCTACTTGTTACAGTAGTTCTTAGAGTCTTCAAATATCATTGAGAAGCTAAACTGTACTTGTTTTATACTTAAGTACATAAAGTTTTCTCATTTGTTTTACTGTCTGACTACAGAAATGTTATATTGTATTCTGACAGTCAGGTAGCCCATAGCTCAGCCTCTGGCACAGAGGACTCCAGGAGTGCAGGAATTGCCCCAACAAAGTCCCACTGCTAGAGGCATACACTTTCCTGCAGAAGAGAGGCCACAGGGCTCTTATGTGGAGGCTGTTTACTTTAACACATGGTTCTTAACAAATGTTATCTGGTTTCCCTAGCCCACAGCAGATCCCAAGCAGCAGCCTAGAATGAAGGAAGGGGCTGTTAATATGTGAATACATTGCACTCCAGCCTGGGTAACAAGAGCGAAACTCCATCTCTAAAAAAAAAAAAAAAATGTAGATATGGTGATACCAGTAAAAAGTAACTAGTTGCAGTCTGGGCCTGGTGGCTCACTCATGTAATCCCAGCACTTTGGGAGGCCGAGGAGGGTGCTTCACTTGAGGCCAAGAGTTCGAGACCAGCCTGGCCAATATGAGGAAACCCTATCGCTATTACAAATACAAAAAATTAGCCAGGCGTGGTGGCAGGAGCCTATAATCCCAGCTACTGGAGAGGCTGAGGCAGGAGAATCGCTTGAACCTGGGAGGCAGAGGTTATAGTGAGCCAAGATGGTGCCACTGCACTCCAGCCTGGGTGACAGAGTGAGACTCCATCAAGAAGAAGCTGCTAGTTTCCAAGGAGATGTCAGATTGCAAAAAGCTGTTCTTTGTGTTACAACTCAGTAAAGAGCTAGTATAGCCATATAAACAGGGCAGTTCATTTATTCATTCTACAGCTGTTACTGAGCTTCATCTAGGTACCAGACATTGGACTAGGTTCTTGGAATACATCACTGAACAAAACAGATTTAAAAAACCTCTGCTCTCATGCAGTTTGCATTGTAATGGGGAGGAGAGACAAACTAAAAGCATAATAAGCCATCAAGTTATTATACCAAACATATTCAACATTATATAATACTAAAAGTGATAAGAGTTTTGGAAAAATTTAAAAGAGAATACAGGAGGATTGGGGTGTTACTATTTTTATTTTTGAGACAGGGTCTCACTCTGTCACTGAGGCTGGAGTGCAGTGGCAAGAACATGGCTTACTGCAGCCTCAACCTCCTGGGCTCAAGCAATCCTCTTACCTCAGTCTTCAGAGTAGCTGGGACTATAGGGGTGCACCACCACACCTGGCTAATATTTTGATTTTTTTGTAGAGACGGGGCCTCATTTTGTTGCCCAGGCTTTTCTTGAACTCTTGGGCTCAGGGGATCCTCTGTCTCAGTCTCCCAAAATGCAGGGATTACAGGTGTAAGCCACTGTACCTAGCCTGTTGCAACTTTAAATAGGTGGTCCAAATGGACTTCACTGAGAAGACATATATGAGCAAAGGTCAAAGAGGTGAAGACAAGAGCCAGCCTGTCCACTGAAAGGACATGCTGGCCTGAGGGACAGCGAGTGCACAGCCTCAAGGTGGAGGGTTCATGGTACGTTTGAGGTTACGTGGCCAGAGTGGACTGAGGAGGGCTGAGTGGAAGGATATGAGGTCAAAAAGGTACTAGAAAAGGGACGAGGTCACCTAAGAATTTTATAAGCCATTGTAAGGACTTGAGTTTTGCTCTTGAGAGCAGTGAAAGGCAGAGGAACTTGATGTCTGTATTCTCAGAGAGCAGGAGACCATGTCCGGGTTTAGATCACTACCTGGGTGATTTCTGGGTTGTCATACCTCAGTGACATGCACAGGCAAGCTGGAATTCCTTATTGAAGACTTTCATTCCATATCCAGAAAATAAAGGCTTACACGACACTAGATTTTCCCCTGCTTTACAAGCAGGGAGAGAATGAAGAGGCTGGTTGGGTATTTGGCTTTGATATTCCAAACTGAAGGAAGTTCTTATGATGGGAAAAAGAAGTCTAAAAGTTGGTGTTAGAGACACATGACATCTGACTCTGAGATTTCCCCATTTCTTCCTGTCAGAGCCTCAGCCAGCCCTTACTGTTGCCTTTTGCAAAGGAAAAGCCACACCTCTTCCTCTGGATGGAGGCAGCCACCTGCCAGGGCCCAAGCACTGGTTTTAGTCCCAGCATGCCAACCTCAGCAGGGTGCCATATGCAGGGCACCCCCTGCACCTCTGGGTGAGGCAGTCTTATGGTCACAAGTGGCGATGTCACTTGAGGGTTGTGCTTCTCATTTGTTCTTTAAGCCTTTATTTATTTTATTATTATTTTTTGAGACACAGCCTCCCTCTGTGCCCAGGCTGGAGTGCAGTGATGCGATCTCAGCTCACTGCAACCTGTGCCTCCTGGGTTCAAGTGATTCTCCTGCCTCATCCTCCCGAGTAGCTGGGACTACAGGCCTGTGCCACCACACCAACTGATTTTTGTATTTTTAGTAGAAACAGGGTTTCACCATATTAGCCAGGATGGTCTCGATCTACTGACCTCATGATCCACCCGCCTTGGCCTCCGAAAGTGCTGGGATTACAAACGTGAGCTACCGTGCCCGCCTAAGGCTTTACTTTTAAACAAAGCTTTTTATTTAAAATTGATCTCTTTATTTTAAAAAGTTCTGTTAATGGAGATTGTATCATCACTGTATACAGTTGATGGGAGGAGGATGATCGGTTGTTAAAGGATTTTGTGGTGGAACAAAACAGTTCTGCCTCCTAGCCACTTTATGTTTACACTTACCTCTTGTCCCATGGTTATTGTCGAATGCAACCTATTAATGGAAGGTTCTGTTTTTCTAACTGCAGTGCAGTATGTGTCAGGTGTTTGAAGTATGCCTTATTGATTTAAAAAATGATTAAAATGAGAAATTAGGCAGTGTAACTAGAAAATGGGAACTGATTGATCGAAAACAGCAAAATGCAGAGCCATTGCAGAAATAAGAAATGACTTCAGGAAATTCTGAGTCTAGAAGAGGGTAAAGGTGTTGAAATGGGAGGAGGTTTGGTGCTGGAGTAAAGGTGTGGGCAGAGTGCTGTGGGCATTCTGAGAGGAGAATCCTGACTTGGGTCGGGAGGGTGTGTGGGAGGAAACAGTGCTTGAGCTTCACTTGGCAGTATGAGTAGGCAGGGAATTGGGGGAAGGCACCCATGCCTGATGAACAGCCAAGCAGAGGCTGGAGCCTCTACCAGAAATGCCGTCAGAGTGTGATGAGCTTCTCATTTCTGAGTGGCCTTTGGAGCCATTTTCTATGAGCCATGCAGTAAAGGAAACTTACTGCCATATAATTGATTTTCTTGTTTGTTTGAGATAGAGTCTCGCTCTGTTGCCCAGGCTGCAGTGCAGTGGCGCGATCTTGGCTCACTGCAACCTCTGCCTCTCATGTTCTGGTGATTTTCCTGCCTCAACCTACTGAGTAGCTGGGATTGCTGGTGTGTGCTACCATGCCCGACTAATTTTTTTTTTTTTTTTTTTTTTTTGTATTTTTAGTAGAAATGGGGTTTCACCATGTTGGTCAGGCTGGTCTTGAACTCCTGACCTCGTGATCCGCCTGCCTCAGCCTCCCAAAGTACTGGGATTACAGGTGTGAGCCACCGTGTCCAGACCATGTAATTGATTTTTGACTAAAAATTGTACTTCGTGGCTTTATTTACCCAACGTGCTTATTAGATATAGCCCACAGTGATTTTTGGCTGCTTATAGAAATCAAATCCACTCCAAGGGATAAATACCTACCGCCACCACAGATGATATTTTGAGTCGGGGCAGCGTTTTTAAAGTCTATACCTTCCTGGAAGGGGCTGGCCTTCATCTGGTTGTATGTGATGTTTAAAAACTAGGTTGCAGTTACTTTTCAAATTTATGTTTTATACATACTGTATTTTTAAAAATTAAAATACATTAAAAATCCTACAAACTTAGGAAGTTTTGCTGTTCCTTAGGGACACGGATGTAAGAGAGTCCCAAAACAAAGGGAAGGGACGTTACTGGTAACTGTGAAGCTGTGATACCAGCTTTCTGGTGCAGCCTTTCTTGCCTGTAGCTGGTGTTCTGGGTGTGTGTGGGTTCTCTTTCTTGTGGCTTTCTGAGGATGCTGGGACTGTCATGAATTTCCTTGTCTCTGTTCTGAGAAGAAAATGACAAGGAATGAAAGTCTACATTGAGTATAGAAAAGTGACATTTTGGATGTCAGGAAAGTGTCATTTTGGTTGACAGAAAATGAAAGCTCACCTCTTCTAGTTAGGAGACTAAGGAAAAATGCTACCATGATTTTTCTGTTCAGTAGAATGAAAGTTTGGGGTGTACAAGTTAAGCCTAATGACAATAAAGACCTCTTAAAGGTGACAGTCTCTGTAATGATCAAATCGATTTCCAAACCCTGTCCATGTTAAGTGATCTTTAAGGAACCAACCAAAGTCCACACTGAAGTTTGTTGTTGTAAAATTTGACTTGCACGATACTGCTCATTGTGTTCTTTTCATTGCAGATGTTGGTCAGGCATCATTTAAATATTTTCAGTCAGCTGAGGAAGCAAAGCGTGCCATCGAGGCTGTGCTGTCAGCGGACCCTCGGTCTGTGTACCGCCGGAAGCTTTGCCAGGACCGCCTTTTCTACTTTACAGTAGACATAGCGCATGTCACTTGCTGGTTTGGTGATGGCTTTGCAGAGGTACTGAGGATCAAGCCGGCTTCTGAGCCTGTTTATATGACTGAGCCTGTGGGGTCCTTGGTGTCTCTAGGGTCTTAAGGAGCCTCTGTCATGTCTTTAAGATAGCATCATTGATCTTTGGTTGTGGCTTTTGGATTTTCTGAAGAAGCTAATGTACCGAGAAGCAACACTTTGTGATCTCACTGCTTTCATTTATTTGGACTGTTCAAAATGTTTATTTGAAAAAATGCATACTTTAATAAACTTAGCTAAGAGATAGAAAATACAGAGAAATCACCGAATGCTTTTTGATCTGTCGATATTAAAGAATCCAAAGGTCTTGAAAATTTCTGAAAGAAGCTGTTCTTGGTGTATTTGGTAAAATTAGGCAAAGGTCATTCCAGCAGAAACTTTGAAGTTGAGGGGATCTGTTCAACAATTCCTATTTGTTTTCCTGTCTGTCTGGAAAAGCCTGACCTTTCTATTTTATTCCAAATCCAACCTATATCTTAGGAAACTAACAAATCAAAAACAAGTAGTTAAGAGATAGTTTTCAAGATTAAACTTCTGTATTTCAGAGACTTTGTGACATACATACATATGTATATATGCATATTTAATACTGATTCTACAATAGAGACTCTCTGAGATTTCTTTGGCTGTCTTTGTATCAAAAAAGGAAACCACCTCCAGAAGTTCAAGAAAATAATTACTGTTTTTTAATATACTCACTCTGTGGCTATTTATTGAGAAGCTACTATGGATTAGGTTTTGGTGATAAAATGAGATGAACAAGATTGTAGTTCTTGTTGCAAGTCATGGTTAGTGGAAGAATTAAGACATAAACAAATTACTGTATTACAGTGTGAGAAATACGGTAATTATATGTGGTTCCTCTGTAGTACCACATAGGAAGCAGTTGTAAGAATGTATTGCCTATAGGTGATTTTAATGATGTGAACCCAGATAACTGAGGATTTATGATCAACATAACCAAATTAGACACCTGTCAACATGATACATACTTTCCTAATCATGATTGTAAATCTTAATAGCTGATTGAAATGAGCTGATTGGAATAGTCTTGAATAGTTTTGAAATGAGCCCTACTGCCTGTGGATACTTGCGCAGAGTCATTTATGGCTGATGACACTGTACTCCTAAACCAAACTGGTTTGTAGTTGTCTTTAATGTTCTTAGAATTTCTTGGGGAAGTATCTTTAATTTGATTTTTGATTTTTTTTTTTTTAAAGATGAGGGTCTCTTGTGCCCAGACTGGAATGCAGTGGCCTGATTATAGCTCACTGCAGCCTTAACCTTCCAGGCTCAAGGGATCCTCCCACCTCAGCCTCCTGAGTAGCTGAGTCTACAGGCTCATGCCGTCAGCCCCACTATTTTTAATTTTTGTTTTGTAGAGACAAGGGTCTTGCCTTGTTACCTAGGCTGGTCTTGAACTCCTGGCATCAAGCAACCCTCCCTCCTCAGCCTCCCAAAGTGCTGGGATTACAGGCATGAGCCACTGTGCCTGGGCTAATTTGATTTTTTTTTTAGCTTTTGATTTTGAAATCATAAGTTCACGGGAAATTGCAGAAATAGTAGAGGTCCCATTTACCCTTCACCCAGCTTTTCATTTAACTTCTTCTGGTGGTTCCATCTTACATAACTATAGTAAATGCTAAAGATAGGAAGTTGACACTGGTACAGCCTATACTTTAGTTTTATTTTGTTCTCTTTTCTTTTGAAAAGTTGTTTTGAAGCTAATTCAGGGCTTGAAGCCCAAAATGTTGTTTAATATGTTAATAATGACTCTGGGGGATGGTAACCAGCCACCAGCCTGATAACAAGAAGACTATTAAGTTGTTTGGGGTTTTATTATACAGTTTCAGGATTTTAGAGCTAAGAAGGATTTTAGGCCAGGTGTGGTGGCTCATGCCTGTAATCCGCACTTTGGGAGGCTGAGGCAGGTGGATCATTTGAGGTCGGGAGTTTGTGATCAGCCTGGACAACATGGTGAAACCTCGCCTCTACTTAAACTACAAAAATCAGCTGGATGGTAATGGCCTGCACCTGTAATCCCTACTTTGGAGGCTGAGGCAGGAGAATTGCTTGAACTCGGGAGGCAGAGGTCGCAGTAAGCTGAGATCGTGCCACTGCATTTCAATCTGGGTGACAGTGTGAGACCCTGTCTCAAAAAAATAAAAAGCGTGTTAAATATAATCTGGCTCAGTCTTCTTCCTGTTCCTAAGTCTCTTTGGTGTTCCCCGTATTTGGCCTCTCCAGTCCCTGGCTGAACACCCTCAGAGATGAGGTATTCACCCCTGACCTGTACAGCTTATTCTTTGTGGGCAATGCTCATTATTAAAATGTTCTTTCTGAACGTGAGCTCCACTCTCTCTTCTGACAGCTCTGCCCACTAGTGATGCCACACGGTGAGACTGGTTGACCTCCCAAGGTAGCCTATCAGGCCACCCCTTGGTCTTCCCTAGGCTGAGCACCCCTGTTTTCTTCAGCTGTTTCTTATAACGTAATCTGAAGCCTCTTCCAACCTCTAGTCCTTCTTGAGTCCCCATATGAGCATTTGTCTCTGTGGGTGCAAATTTAAGTGTCCTTTGTAAGGAAATGTACATCTCTAGTTGGGGAACTTCCATCTCTTAGATTGAGAAATAGAAGCACAGATTTAGAACAAGCTGTTTCTTTATGTCTTGGAAACTTTTCATTTATCCATCCAAGCTTTTTTTTTTTAAAGCCTTTGATAGCAGGCCACCATCCAAGCTTATTTCCACTAACCTAGAGAATTAAACATACCTGATTTGTAGCACAAAATAAGTAAAAGGTAAAAGTTCTCTCCAACCTTCCATCAAGTGGTTTAAAAACTGTCATTGATTTTATGTCCGGAATTGAAGTTGTTTTGGTGCATGTGTGCATCATACACACACACGCACACAGATATACACTAATCCTAAAAGTGAGATGGAGATGAGCAGCAAGAAAACTCACAAGTGCCATAAGTATAACTATCAAAAATAGTGTTACAGCTTTAGAGTCCTTTTGTGTTCTGTTTGTATCAAAATCACATTTAGGAGGTTCTTTATAGGTGGGAGGGGAATACATCAAGAGGAAGAGGTTGCCTGATTCTTGGTCCCTTAGATTATGAAGACTCTTTGGCCAGAGTTTTGGAAAAGGGATTATGTCAACAAGTAAACGTATGGTTTCAGGACTGCCTTAGAAACCCTTTCAAAAGAAGAAAGAAAAGTTCTCTGCTAGGCATTAAGGGCACCCACCTTAATATTTAGCCTTTGCCTTTTGGTTCCTGTAGGGGGAGCCCTTGATAGCAGGTTTTTCCCCTTCCACGCTGGCTTGGAGGAAAACTCCAGGAGTTCAAGCTGTTTAGGTAATTTTGGCGTTTGGCCCACCTGCCCCGGCATTGAAGAACAGTAATTTGTACAAGCAATGCTGACTGATGCTTGTCAGTCACATGTGAGAAGAGATTAGGAAGATGAGTGACATGTATTGATTTTTTTAAAACTGTAAGCTTGGCTTCAGGGGTGGGATTGATTATGTGGATCTGTGCACTACCAGGTACACTCGTTAGCTAAGCCCATGAACACACACGGACAAGGCACAGACTGTGTTTCTGTTTGTGACTTTTTTCTTGGAAAGAAGAAAATGAAGTTGACGTGAATCCATCTCTTATATAATCTCTTATAATCCGTCTCAGAGAAAGCAGGGGAAGACTCAATAAAAGTAAAAGTCTGCATAACTGAATTTTTATCATGTCCTTGTAACTGGGCTATGCACTTTTTGTACATTGGCTGGAGGTTAAGTAATGTGCTCAAACTGGCCAGCTGGTCAGCCGCACTGCTAGGATTCCAACCCACCAGCCTGGCCCAACTCCGCTTTCTTCCCAGCCTGGCTCTACCGCCTTCCTCAGTACAGAAGTGGGTGCTTAGCAAACCATACTGGTTTATTGGAAGGTCAGCAGTTCCATATGCTTCAATACAGGACACTTTGGCAGAGTGAAGTCATGGAAATCCAACCACTCATGAAGAATGCACAGAGGAGTAGGGGCAGAAATGCCCATTTCCACAGGATCTGGATGGACCCTCTTGGGAAGCAGGATGGGAAATGTGAACAGCACCGGACTTGGCCTCAGAACTTCAAGCACTTGCTGCCCTGCCATGGGCTAGCTCATGAACTCAGGCAAGCCGCTGCACCCTGCCTCCAGCTCTGTGACCTTACAGAGTTGTTGCAAGGATAATGCTTGGGAAAGTATCGTCAGAACTCTTCAATAGCCTGTAAACCTAGGTAATATTTTTATTGTGCTTCTCTTCATTGATAGCCTTTCTCTACCACTGTGTTCTGGCTTACCTGGCTAGATAAGCCGAGTTCAAGGGGATCTAAGGGGTCCCTAAAATTCAATGGATGGATGGTTTGTTTTTTTGTTTTGGTTTTGGTTTTTGAGGCAGTCTTGCTCTCTTGCCCAGGCTGGAGTGTAGTAGTGAAATCGTGGCTCACTGCAGCCCTGTCCTCCTGGGCTCAAGTGACCATCCTGCTTCAGCCTCCTGAGTAACTGGAACCACAGGTGCTTGCCACCATACCCAGCTATTTGTTTGTTTGTTTGTTTGTTTTTGAGACAGTCTCTCTCTGTTGCTGAGGCTGGCATGCAGTGGTGCACTCATAGCTCACTACAACTTCTGTCCCTGGGCTCAAACCATATTCTGACCTCAGCCTCTTGAGTAGCTGGGACTACAGGCACACACCACCATGCCTGGCTAGTTTTTGTATTTTTGGGAGAGACAGGGTTTCACTATGTTGCCCAGGCCAGTCTTGAACTCCTGGCCTCAAGTGGTCTGCCTGCTTTGGCCTCCCAAATTGCTGGGATTACAGGCATGAGCCACTGTATCTGACCTGTCTTTTTAATTATAGAAACTTTTTTAAGGTTGGGCTTGAGAGGCTAAGGTGGGAGGATTGTTTGAGCTAAGGAGATGGAAGTTACAGTGAGCTGAGTTTGTGCCTCTGCACTACAGGCTGGGTGACAGAGCCAAACTCTGTCTCAGAAAAAAAAAAAAAGAAAAATTTAAAAGGACTATTTTTTTAAAGGACTGTTTTTATCAAGCAATATGATGTTTTGCTAAGGGAAATATCACAGAGTACTCCTCCCTAAAGGATTCAGTTGTACCACAAAACATCTTCCCCCTCTCATCTGGGTTTCCTTTCTGGGGTTACATGTGCGGTACCATGAACCACCTTCACTGCCCAGGCAGGCAGGCAGCAGCTCAGTGCCTTCCTCACAGGTTTTTTGTTTTTGTTTTTGTTTTTAGTGCCCTATCTCTTCCACCTTCTTTCCTAATCCTAGTCCAGGTAGTGTAGGAAAATCTCTGCATTTCATTTACAGAAAATAAAATTATAATTATGGTGTGAGGTTATTAAAGCAAGCCCTACCCTCCATGATGGAGAAGGGGCAGGTCATAAGTTTTAAAGCTCAATTATATATATAATAGGGATGTTTATGTTGTTAAAAATAAGTTTCCTGGCTGGGCACAGCAGCTCATGCCTGCAATCCTAGCACTTTGGGTGGCTGAGGGTGGGCAGATTGCTTGAGCCCAGGAGTTTGGGACCAGTGTGAGTAATGTGGCAAAAGCCCATCTCTAAAAAAATTTGGGGGTATATAAGTATATACACAAATATAAACACAAAATTTTAAATACAAAATTAAACACAAAATTTTTATTAATTTTTATTAATGGGGCATGGTAGCTCATGCCTGTGGTCCCAGCTACTCGGGGGGTCAGGGGCCTGAGGTGGGAGGATCACCTGAGCCCAGGAAGTCAAGGCTACAGTGAGCCGAGATCATCCCACAGCACTTCAGCCTGGGCGACAGAGAAAGACCCTATCTCAGACAAAAACAAAAAATTTAGTTTCCTTATCTAGATAAGTCATAAAATGACTCTCCAGCATTTACCCTATTCTTATCCTTTCTGCCCTTTCTCTGCCTTTGTAGGTTCCAGCAGATGGAATTCACAGAATATTCAAGGTTAGGCAAGTACACGTGGCTATGAACAGTGAACAGAAGAGCCTTTTCAATGCCTGCAGTGCAAAAACTCAGTGAGTTATTTTTCAGTGGAGGGGGGCACTTGGCATATGAACTCACACCACAAGAGTCACATTTAAGTTAATATGTGTTTATGTTGTGTTGACAAAAAGGTTAGGAAGCCAAGTGTGCTGGTGTGTACCTGTAGTCCCAGCTACTCAGGAGGCTGAGGCAGGAGGATTGCTTGAGCCCAGGAGTTCAAGGCTGCAGTGAGCTATGATCATGCCACTGTCCTCCAGTTTGAGCAACAGAGCAAGACCCCATATCTAAAAAAAATAAATAAATACAAAATTTTAAAGTAGGAGTGGATGTAATACAATGTTATCTTCTGCGTCTTAGATAGCTTGAAAATTCTGAGATTCTTCACTAATATATCTAATTCTTCATTCAAGATATATAAAACACTTAAATTCAATGTTAACTTTTGTTTTTAAAAGTTATCCACATGCTAAACACTGAAAAAGTACATAATAATTCTTCGTATTAGTATAGACTTTACAGTTTACAATGCATTTTAAAATATATTATCTCATTTGGTATCTCAGTAACATTATGGATTAATTGTGCTTCTGAGAGCTAAGCTGCGGGCCTAACCAGCATTTAGAATAGGGGTCAGCAAATGATAGTCCAAAGGCCAAATCTGGCCCACAGCCTGTTTAGGCACTACCTGAGAGCTAAGATTGGTCTTTACATTTTTAAAGGATTGTAAACAAAATGAAACAAAACCAAAAAACCCAGAGAACACATGATGGAGACTGGTGGGCAAAGCCGAACATACTCACAATCTGGCCCTTTACAGAAAAACCCCTGACCCCGCTCCTTGATTTAGAACATTATTTCTCTGAAACTGGTTTTAAGTTCCAGAAAAGTGATTTACAAGTTAAGTTTTTGGGGTATCACATACTTCTAAGTCAGAGACTGTTTTTATTTTTAAAGGCTTTATTTATGTAGCCATGTGAGAAAACGTATGAGTAGGATATAAATGGCAAGTATGCATTATAATATTTCATTCATATGTGTAAAATGAGGAGGTTATACATACCGATGTTTGCACATTTTTGGAAAATTTCTAGAAGGATAAACAAAAATACGCTAACATGGTTACCTTGGGGCAGGTTCTCCGGGGACTCACTGCAGAAGGACTCACTTTTTGCTTTATTCTCTTTAGTACATTGTGAATCTTCTGTCTAATCCCAAGCATGGTATTTTTATATGTGGAACCTGAGGAAAGTAAAATGCCTAGAACTGAAACTGGAATGGACTGGATATGTTAGTGCAACTTAATAAATAAGTTAGGCTGAGCACTGTGGCTCATGCCTGTAATCCCAGCACTTTGGGAGGCTGAGGCAGATGGATCACTTGAGGTCAGGAGTTTGAGACCAGCCCAGCCTACATGATGAAACCCCATCTCTACTAAAAATACCAAAAATACCCAGGGGTGGTGGCACACATCTGTAATCCCAGCTACTTGGGAAGCTGAGGCAGGAGAATTGCTTGAACCTGGGATGTGGAGCTTGCAGTGAACTGAGATCGTGCACTGCACTCTAGCCTAGGCGACAGAGTGAGACTCCGTCTCAATCAATCAATCAATTAGACATATATATTTAAGTAGATAACAATATATATCCTCCCACTCATCCATTTAGTAAATATGGTTAGAGACATTTTTACTTTTTCCTGGAGCATGACATACGGATCACAATACCAAAAAACACCCAGGTCAAACACTGGCTGTGGAGCTGAGCCAATTTGGAACAGGCAAACTGGCTAAGCCTGGACAGCCTTGTCCCGTGGGTACACTGACGCTTTCTCTTCTTCCAGAGACAGGGTTATGGATAAGGCTTTGTGCCTCCAGGCAGAAGACAGGTGCCCATGTGGATGATATTGCTGGCAGGGCTTAACCACCAGAGAGCTCCTTGGCCCACTGCTTGCCAAACTGTGTGTTTCATCCAATCTGGAGTCTGCCAGCAGATCTAGTCACTCCTCAGCTCCACCCACTGGTCTGCTGTCTACTTGCATGTAGTGAGCTAGGCGATGTGAGTGGTAGGAGTTACTCTGCCCACGTACGTAGGGCCGACCTTGCTGCTGTCAGAATGGGCAGCCTGAGCTCAGTCACTTGAGTCAACAGGAAAGGAGAAGCTTGGAGTCCAAGATTGGCTGTGCCCTCACTGGGTTAGGCAGCTGTAAGAGATGGGCAGACCTAGGAGAAAGGTCAGGCTGGGATGTTGGCAGGTGGTGGAGCAGAGCCTGTGTTGGGGGTGCAGCAGGGCTGTCAACAGACTTAGGAGTTCAGGCTCTGCTGGGATTAGGGAGGAGTTGAAATCTGAGAGAACTGGCAGAACCAAGGCAGGATCTGAGTCCAAGAGGAGATAGGCAGGTTATCCCCGGCACTCAGGGACCTCAAGGCAGGAACCTCCTCATCATACTGGAGCTGGAGATTTGTATTTCTTAGTTCTTTGCCTAACATCTGATCTTTGCCAAGATACAAGGTCACATGTGAAAATGCCTTCAAAAATATAGTAGGATGACATAAATAATTAGTGCTTAAAACTAGTGGGGCAAAGGGAAGCAAGTGATATTAAATGGGAGGCTGAGACGGGGGATGGCTTTGAAAACTGAATTGACTTTGGAACCTCTGCCCACGGAAGGTGATTCACAACTTGTGGTCTAAATCTAACTTGGAAGAATTGTTAAGTTAAAAAAAAATCCGTTAAAGTCTCCCAATATTGTGTGGAGTCTTTTGTAGAAAAAAAAATCAGTGTTCTCCAGAGGACTTTAATAGGCTCAGTATCTCACAGCATAATACAGGCATGTACTATATAACAATGTTTTAGTCCAAAATAGGCTGCATATACAACAATGGTCCCATGAGATCATAATACCTAGTTTTACTGTATCTTTTCTCTGTTAAGATATGTTTAGGTACACAAATACCACTGTGTTACAGTTGCCTGCAGTATTCAGTATAGTAACATGCCGTACAGGTTTATAGCCTAGGAGCCATAAGATATACCATGTAGCCTAGGTGCGTAGTAGGCTATAGCATCTGGTTTTGTGTGAGTATACTCTGTGGTGTTTGCACAATGACAAAAGTGTCTCTGATGATGCATTTCTCAGAACGTATGTCGGTCATTAAATGACACATGATCGTATTCAAAATGTCTAAGCTACAATCCAAAATCACTCAACAAAGTACTAGGAAAATTTAAACTATTGTCAGAGGAAAAGACAACCAATAGATGCCAATCCTGAGATGACTCAGATGTTGGAATTATCAAAGACTTTAAAGCAGTTGTCACAGCTGTCCTATAAGAACTAAAAGTGAGCACTCTTGAAATGACAGGAAAGATGGATGTTCTCAGGAGAGAAATAGAAACTACAAAAAAAGAACCCAGTGGAAATTTTGGAACTAAACACTACAATATCTAAAATAAAAATTCATTTTAATGGGCTCAGTATCAAAGTGGAAGTGACAGAGAAAAGAGTTAGTGAGTCAGTGAACTTGCAGTAGGTAAATTGAAATGATCCAATCTGAAGAACATAGAGGAAAAACACTTAAAAAATGAACAGAGCATCAGGAATTCATGGGACAATATTAACAGGTCTAATATGCATGCCATTGTATTTCTGAAGGAGAGGAGAAAAAGATTGATTACAAAAATAAAAATTGATGAAATAATGGCTAAGTACTCCCCAAGTTTGGTGAAAGATACATAGATATAAGAAACACAGCAAGGCCAGGCACAGTGGCACACGCCTATGACCCCAGTAGTTTGGAGGACGAGAGTGGTGGATCACTTGAGCCCAGGAGTTCGAGACCAGTCTGGTCAACACAGGGAGAGCTCAGTCTCTTAAAAAAAAAAAAAAAAAAAAAAAAAAAATCCAGCCCTGATGGCATGTCTCAGCTACTTGAGGTGAGAGGATTGCTTGAGCCTGGGAGGTTGAGACTGCAGTGAGCCATGACTGTACTACTGCACTCCAGCCTGGGTGAAAGAGCAAGGCCCTCTCTCAAAAAAGAAAAAAGAAGAAACTCCACAAATCAGAAATAGGATAAATTCAATGAAAACAATGTCCAGACACATCATTATTAATCTGGAAATGAGAGGTAGTGAAAACTATTTTGCAAGCATCCAGAGAAAAATTACAAAACAGAAATTAATAAAATGATTTATTGTAGCAGAACTCAATGAAACTGACAATAGAACAACAACAGAGAAATACTAGTGAAACAAAAAGTTGGTTATTTAAAAGGATTAATATAATTGATAAACTAGCCAGATTGGCCAGGAAAAAAAAAAGAGAAGACAGATTACTAATATCAGGAATGAAAAAGATGACATTATTACAGACCTTACAGATATTAAAAAGATAATAAGGGAATACTACACATAACTCTATGCTCATAAATTTATATCTTAGATGAAATGGACCAATTCCTTGAAAGTCACAAACTATCAAAACTCACTCAATAAGGGAATGGAGTGGCTAGGCTATTTGAGGCCCTTCAAAGGGGCACTTCATTGGGAAAGCTGAGGCAGGCTTGGCAGTTTTACCTCCAATTTGAGCTTCAGCTCATCTTTAAGGCTTTGACATTCCAGATCTAGGGCATCAGCACTGTTGGTGACTGGGGCGGGGGCATTTCTTGGTCACTGGAGCCCCTCGATCACTCAGATGGCCATTTAGTTTCTGGACATCTCTTGGCTCACTGGCTTTCAGGATATCTTCTGGGTGTAGCTTAGGAGTTGCAGTCTCCTTGAAGGAATCCCTAAATCTCCAACATCCTATTCCTAAAGTGAAAAATCTGAGAAGATGCTCTCCCACGTGCTGAGCCCCTTCAGACCCTCTGCCCTCTGTCCTCTGCCTCTGGGTACTGCTCCTCTGTGGCCAGAATCTGTGGGGATGTAACTCCATCTTATCCATTGGGTATATCCTGCCATTGTCTGACTTAAAGTGACTTTGGACTATCTCTCTTGTCCCCCTTACAGTCTCACTGTGACACGATCTGTCCATGAAGACAGTAAGAGAGTCTTAAAAGTTTGCCTGCTTTTCTTCTTGGACTCAGGGTCCTCTGTGACCAAAATCTCAAGGCCTTCTGGACTTCCTACTTACAGCTGAGGGAGCAGCAACAGACTCTCTGGGGTGAGGACTGAATTTTTTTGTGATCCTCTTGTCTCCTGGATGCAGCTTATCTAATGATTTCTTTCAAGGATCTAAGCAACCTCAGCTTAGCCATCATGAAAACCTGGGTGGCGAGGGAGAAAGGTGGACTTGGGAAGGAGCCATGATTGGGCCTCTGTCACCTTAAGTTTTATGGATTCAACAACCTTGAGAGGTAAGCTATACCTCTACCTCTGCCACACTCAAAACCGTACCACCTGGGCTTCTAGTGCTGTGTAACACTTGGATCAAGAAAGGAACCCTTCCAAGAGGTATTCAGGCAGTATTCTGATTCTTTGAGGGTGCCAAACTTTCAGTTTCCAGGAAGATCTAGGACTTCCCAGGAGGGGGCGATATATAGTTGGCAACAAGTCATGAACATGCCCATGGTCTCCAGCCTGGGACACTGGTCCAACTTCCTGTCCAAGTGAATGTTTAGGGGGTTTTCTGATGGCTTCTGGTCTAAGTTCTCCCTTGAACCCTGGACAAGTCATTCCCTGAGTGACACTTTAAGCCACTTCTTTTCTCCTTCTCGGAGTCGGACCCTAAGCTCTTCATGGGGTAACTTTTTAAGCACCAGAATAGATTTTAAAAAATCCTTCCTCAAGCTGTGTTCCATACTCTGCCTGTCATTCCCTACTGGAACTTTGCTGAACCCCTCTCAGGAAGCTTTTGGGCACCTTAGTGCCATCTTGCTTAGATCTTTCCTTGCTGCTTTGACCTTACCACAGAGGGCTATGTAAGGGTCCATACTTGCCCTTTGACTGAGAATTTGTTCTGAGGCTGTATCTGTGCCAGGTGGGGTTGGTGTTGGATGAAGCTCTTTCAGTGATGGCGTTCCCCTTTCCCCCAGATCCTGCTGCTGATAGGACGTTCTCCAGCAAGGATGGAGATGGGTGCTCGGGTCTCAGAGGCCATGCTATCCTGAGGAATGTTGAGAGCTAAAGGAGTCAAGGTTTCCTGAGATCTTTGGACCAAAAAAAGAGTAAATGCCACAACTATTCTAGTTGCTTTTGCAACAAGTGCTAATTCAGGTATTGAATTTCCCTTGGGATGAGAGATTATACATCCTTCTGGGCTCTAGGGAAAGATACCTCACAGGCTCTAATCTGGCGTGAGAGTTAGAATGGGAGGACTGAAGGTAGGCCTGAGGTGGGACTGGGATTGGGACAGGGGCAGGGGATGCAATTTGGATTCTTCAGCCTAAATTATGCTGGGGGCCATTAGGAGAGCATTGAATAAGACACATAGAAAATCTATTGGGGTTCAACTACCAGAGACCAGGACTGTAGCCTCTAGGAACTTGCCGTGCAGAGAGGTCAGACCCCAGAAGAGCTGGCTCTATTCCCGCTGTAAATGGTTCCCCCGGGATTTGGGATCTGGGAGCTGCTGAGGACTGTCCTGACTGATTTGTCTTCAGTATTTCCACAAGGGTTGGGAGCCTGTGGTGTTTTTCATGTCAGCAAAAAATGTAAAGAAGACCCAGAAGATTTCAGTTGATTTTTCCCATTGTTTGGGGAAAAATCCCTCCTGCGTTTCTCTCCTCCCTAACCTGGAAATGCACTGTCTTTGTGACTTGTATCTCTAGAGCTCCTCGAAATCAGGGCTGAGGAAGACAAGCTACCATCTTAACACCTGCTGGCAGAGTCCCCCAGAGACAGGCCTCTGAAAGAGGGAGGGCCCAGGCAGAGGAGCTGTGGAAACCAAAGGGACTACAGAAGGAGGAGCATCTTACCCAACCCCCATAAACAGCAGAAGTTTCGCTTCTATGGTCAATCTACCTTGACCCTCCCAGCAGGAGTCATCTTGCCTCAAGCTCCCCTCATCAGGAAGTCTGCCCAGATAGCTGTAAGTCAGGAGATACAAGCTTGAGCCAGAAGCAGAATGCGGGTTGGGCATGGTGGCTCACACCTGTAATCTCAGCACTTTGGAAGGCCAAGGCAGAAGGATTGCTTGAGGTCAGGAGTTCAAGACCAGCCTGGCAAACATGGTGACCCCATCTCTACACAAAATACAAATATTAGCCAGGCATGGTGGCAGGCGCCTGTAATCCCAGCTACTCAGGAGGCTGGGGCAGAAGAATCACTTGAACCCAGGAGGTGGAGGTTGCAGTGAGCTGAGATCACACCACTGCACTCCAGCCTGGGTGATAGAGCAAGGCTCCATTTCAAAAAAAAAGAAGAAGAAGAATGGGGATAGATATAGATCAAAGGCCCAGCAGGCCTAGTGGGAGTTGCACTCTCCCACATTGCAGGCCTTGTGGCACTTCCCTTATTCCCCATGCTGGGGCTTTCTTTCACATTCCCTTCCTATAGGATTTCTCTTCCATGCCAACCCCAGCAGCACTAGGGTCCTGGAATCACACAGGCTATGAAGAAAAGAGATACAGGAAAGAAGAAAAGATTAATTAGAAACAAACAGAGAGATCCAAGATGGCTGACCACTAGCAGCTCAGGCTTGTAGCTCCCAGTGAAAGCGCAGAGAACAAGAGGACGCCACACTTTCAGACGAATCTTTCTTGCCCAAGGACCAGGAGATTCCCAGCAGAGAAGCCTCACGGGTTGCCAGCGCGACTCTTGCAGCCGGCTCTGCGGTTTTGCCGGTGCCCCAGCGCGGTGGTTCTTGGTGCAGAGTAAACGGGACTGGTTCCCCTTTTGGCCGACATTTGGAGCTGATTGAAGAAGGGATTCAGGAAGGAAGCCAGACGGGAGACTCCCGGACAGAAAAGCACCAAGAATCTTGATGCCGCTGTTCTAAGCCAGCGCAGTGGCTTGCTCACATTTCAGCCCTGGGAATTAACAAGTTGGACGTCCACTAAGAGACCTAATTTGAAAGTTGGTAATTACAAAGATGACAGGTGGATAAATTTACAACGATGGGAAGAAACCAGCGTAAAAAGGCTGAGAATACTCAAAATCAGAACGCCTCTCCCTCTACAGAGGATCACAGTTCCTCATCAACAGGGGAACAAGGCCTGATGGAAAATGAGTACATTCCAATAACAGAATTAGGCTTCAGAAGATGGATAATAAGAAACTTCTGTGAGTTAAAAGAACATGTTCTAGCCCAATGTAAAGAAACTAAGAACTTTGAAAAAAGATTTGACTAACTCCTAATGAGAATAGACAATTTAGAGAGGAATATAAGTGAATTAATGGAACTGAAGAATACTATACGAGAACTCCGAGAAGTATGCACAGGTTTTAACACTCAAATTGATCAAGCAGAAGAAAGGATATCAGAGGTCGAAGAACAACTTAATGAAATGAAACGAGAAGACAAGATTAGAGAAGAAAAAGTAAAAAGGAATGAGCAAAGTCTCCAAGAAATATGGGACTATGTGAAAAGAGCTAATTTACATTTGATAGGTGTACCTGAATGTCATGAAGAGAATGAATCCAAGCTGGAAAGTATTCTTCAGGATATTCTTCAGGAAAACTTCCCTAACCTAGTAAGGTAGGACAATACTCATCTCCAGGTAATACAGAGAAAACCACGAAGATATTCCTCAAGTAGAGCAACCCCAAGACACATAATTGTTAGATTCACCAGGGTTGAAACAAAGGAGAAAATTCTAAGGGCAGCTAGAGAGAAAGGTCAGGTTACTCATAAACGGAAGCCTATCAGACTTACAGCAGATCTCTCAGCAGAAACCCTACAAGCTAGAAGAGAGTGGGGGTTAATATTCAATATCCTCAAAGAAAAGAATTTTCAACCCAGAATCTCATATCCAGCCAAACTAAGCTTTATAAATGAAGGAAAAATAAAATTTTTCACGAACAAGCAAGCACTCAGAGATTTCATCACCACCAGGCCTGCTTTACAAGAGCTTCTGGAAGAAACACTACACACAGAAAGGAACAACCAGTATCATTCATCCCAAAAACTTACCGAAAGATAAAGAGTGTCTCCATAATGAAGTATTTATATCAACTAATGGGCAAAATAGCCAGCCAGCATTAAATGACAATATTAAACTCACAAATATCAATATTAATCCTGAATTTAAATGGATTAAATGCCCCAATCAAAGACACAGACACGCAAACTGAATTAAAAAGTCTAAACACATCGGCACTCTGTATCCAGATCCATCTCATAAGCGAGGACAACAAACTCAAAACAAAAGGTTGGAGGAAGACTCACCAATCAAATGGAGAGGAAAGAAAAACAAAACAAACAAACAAAAAAAACAGGAGTCGTAACTTTTGTCTCTGACAAAATAGACTACAATAATAACCAAGACTAAAAGAAACAAAGAAGGACATTACATAATGATAAAAAGTCAATGCAACAATAGGAATCAATGATCATAAATATATATGTACCCAATATAGGGGCACCCAGATATATAAGACAAGTTTTCAATGACTTATAAAGAGACTTGGACTCCCACACTAATAGCAGGAGACTTTGACACCACATTGTTAATATTCGACAGATCAATGAGATAGAAAATTAACAGAGACATTTATGATTTGAACTCAGACCTGGAACAAGTAAACTCAGTGAATATTTATAGAATTCTACACCCCAGGTCCACAGAACATACATTTTTTTTTTTTTAGTATCACGTTACACCTATTTTGAAAGTGACCACATAAATGGAAGCAAATCACTCTTCAGCACTTGCACAGCATTTCGCAGATTTAAACGAAATATTGGTTGGCTGTTTGTTATTTTCTTTCCACGTTCCTTCCTGTCTCCACTGTTAAGCACAATCATCAGCATAAAAGAGGTTTTTAATACCTATTTCTAGATTGCATTCCAGCCTGGGCAATAGAGCAAGACTCCTGTTCTCTCTCCCCCTTTTCTCTTTTTCTTTCTTTAAAAAAAAAAGAAAGAAAAGATTAATCAATACTTGCTTTTCCAAAGAGCAAATAATTCCAGTGGCAACATGAGCTCCTTTCTGGCAAGCTCTCCCGGCTGGGAAACCAAGGTAGGAACAAATGGATCATAGAGGAGGTAGGGGGAGGTCGTGGGACACTAGACTCTGACAGCCCCAGCTGCTGGTACACAGGGTGGAGTGTTCAGTGACAGCAGTCTGCAGGCTCAAGTATGTCACCACGTGTTATACTTAAAGGTACTTTCTTATATATTATCTTGTATGATCTACATACCTATGTTGTGGGGGATACAGGCCAACTGTATCTCAAAGAGGCATCTGAGCCTCAGGGATGTGAAATGATTTGTTCAAAATCAGGACCTCAAAGGTTCGCCTCTAGCTAGTCTTCCTACTGCACCTCACAGCGCCATCTAGTGGGTGAGACCCATGGGCTGGCTCCATCATTCTTTCATTTCAGGGAATGGACAGAGCCAGAAATCTGCTAAGCATTCCAAATTCTGATTCCTTACTATTAATGTCCCTGCTGGGGGCTTTGTCTTTTGAGAGTAATGGGCTCTAGCAGCTGACACAGCCTCAGAGGCTGTGGCCCGGGGTCCTCACGGGAAAGAAGAGATTAAGGGTAGACTTTGAGAGTTCTGGGCTGAACAGACAGAACCTTCTGCTATTGACTGAATGTTTATATCCTCCCAAGTTCATGTATTGAAATCCTAATCCCTCGTCCAGCAGTATTAGGAAGTGGGACCTTTGAGAGGTGAGTAGATTGTGAGGGAGGAGCCTTCATAAGTGGGATTTATGCCCTAATAAAAGAGACCCCTGAGAACCCCTTTGTTTTACCATGCGAGGACACAGCAGGCCTCACCAGATACTGAATCTGCCAGTGCCCTGATTTTGGCCTTGCTACCCTTTAGAATTTTGAGAGATCAATTTATAAGCCACCTAGTCTCTGGGCATGTGGTATTATGTTATTGCAGCCTAAGTGGGCTAAGACACTTAACTGGAAATGCTTTCCTCTCTGTTGCCCCTCTTCTCTTCTCTCTGCATTGATGCTGAAAGACAAGAAAGGAAAGAGGGCTGAGGTCCAATGCTGTCTCTCCTCTTGAGGCAGACCATGCTCATGGATAGTCTTTCTCCATTGCAGAAGTGGAGCTCTATGTTACTCCCTTTTTATTCATTTGTAAAATGGGTAAAAATGTTTTTCTGTTTTCTTTGAAAAACCTTAAAGAAGTGTTATTTGTGTATTCCTCTCTTGAGGAAAGGGACAAAATCTCTAATAGGGTTTGTTCCATGAGATGGGATTAGCTCCATGAGGACTAGGGCTCCAGCCTCCAACTGGAATCTTTCAGAGGCTCAGCATTGCTATTCAGATTAGCTCTAAAATGGAGGAAAGGTTTGGCCAGCACACCTAGATGGAGGGGACTGATGAACAGGGCGAGGACTGCTCTCCCTGGGTTATTCTGAACTCTAAATAATCCAATTCCTGGCTGGGAATTTTCCCTGAACCCCTCTACCACATCCAGATAGGTGGTCTGTGAGTACTGGATAGAAGCCCTAGTCTCAACCCAAACTCCTCCCTTTTCATAAAGATGTTGCTCTTTTCTTTCCTGAGAGTTCCCATCTGAGTTGTCTCTCTGGGCTAACATAATAATTCATTTAGAAAAGTGGGAAGAGAGACAAAAAAAAAAAAAAAGATTCAGTCCCTGCTGGAGGCTGGCCTTCAGTTTCTCTAGGGTGGGGACGGGAAGGGCAGAGTGCCAGGTGAACTCATAGTCTCCCTCAGCCCGGCTGTTTAGTGCAGAAGACCCTTAACCCTGCAGTCCTTTCTAAATCTCCCCACCCTTCTCTGGGCCTTCCTATTCTCCAACTCTGTCTTTTCATCATGTCAGATATATCCCTTATGCTACTTTCTATTTCTCCCACCTAGAACCTAGACATTAATTGGGTTCATTATCCCTTGAGATCTCAGCTTGACACCCCCTCAGTTCCACAGTGTTTGAAAGTCTTGCTCATTTCCAGGAATTTACCCTGGACACTTCCACTCTGGCTTCCCTGCGTGATGTGTTTTTGCCTTGCATCAACATGCATATACAGTTCAGCCTTGCAGGCTGGGCGCAGTGGCTCACGCCTATAATCCCAGCACTTCAGGAGGCCAAGGTGGGCAGATCACTTGAGGTCAGGAGTTCGAGACCAGCATAACTAATGTGCTGAAACTCCATCTCTACTAAAAAATACAAAAATTTGCCAGGCCCGGTGGCACATGCCTGTAATCCCGGCTACTCGGGAGGCTGGAGCATGAAAATCACTTGAACCCAGGAGGCGAAGGTTGCAGTGAGCCGAGACTGCGCCACTGCACTCCAGCCTGAGTGACAGAGCAAGACTCCATCTCAGAAACAAAGTTAAAATTCATCCCTGCATCCTTCAATACTCCCAGGAGAATCGCCTTTCCCCAAAAAAAGAATGAGTGAGCAATATAGACTTTTCTAATGACTGTGCAAGAGTAACAGGAGGGAAGGAGGCCCGTAGTATATACCATGCAAACAACTTAGAAAGTCCCTCTTGTTAATTCCTTTTCTCCCAAAGTCTTTTGTGCTGCTGTGGCCGTCAGGGCTCTCACCTCTGTCCTTCATTCAGGAGGTACGTTGCCCTGCCGGCTGCTCACTCCCCTCTCTCAGGTTCCTCCTCTCCCCCTAGCATTATGATTCTTCTCCTTTTTGTACAGAACAATTCACCTCTCCCAAAACTCTGCCCTAACCTGCACACCACCCTGATTTGGGAGTTCTCATAGCAGTTATCACTATAATGTACAATATTCTATACAAACCAAATTATTCCTTTTGTCCTTCCTTTCATAGGTGGTATAGAAGCAAACCATTGTGTTACCTGGTTGTTACTTTAGAAAACGCAAATGTTGTTTAGTATGAAAATATCTTAACAGTTTTGTTATTTTGAATATGAGACTTGGATTTGGGAAAGGCAAAAATCAAGAAAAGATGGTTAGAGACGGCTGGGCATGGTGGCTCACGCCTGTAATCCCAGCACTTAGGGAGTCTGAGGCAATCAGATCACTTGAGGTCAGGAGTTCAAGACCAGCCTGGCCAACATGGAGAAACCTCACCTGTACTAAAAACACTAAAAATTAGCCTGGTGTGGTGGTACACCCCTGTAATCCCAGGTATTTGGGGGACTGAGGGGGGAGGATTGTTTGAACCTGGGATGTGGAGGTTGTGGGGAGCAGAGATTCATGCCACTTCACTTCAGCCTGGGTGACAGAGCAAGACACTCACTCACTCACTCTCTCTTTCTCTCTCTCTCTATGTGTGTGTGTATACACATTTATATATCAGATATGTAGGTGCATTAGTTAGGATATAAATTTTGAGAGGAGGTAGATTAACTTAAGAAAAACAAAAATTATATAAATAAAGGGAACTTGTATTTATTGCTTGGTTGATCAGAAAATAAACTTTATACATCATAATATACTTGTATAGTAAACACTGAATAGCCATGATGTACATGTAACTATTTTGGTAGACAGTGGTAGGGATAAATGGGAGAGAAGTGGGTAGAGAGGCAAATCCTTATCTGCTTCAGTTGGAACTCAAAACACATCTTTGCTGGGCCCAGTGCCTCATGCCTATAATCCTAGCACTTTGGGAGCCTGAGATGGGTGGACCACCTGAAGTCAGGAGTTTGAGACCAGCCTGGCCAACATGGTGAAACCCTGTCTCTACTAAAAATACAAAAAATTAGCCAAGTGTGGTGTTGAGTGCCTGTAATCCCAGCTACTTGGGAGACTGAGGCAGGAGAATTGCTTGAACCTGGGAGGTGGAGGTTGCAGTGAGCTGAGATCATACCACTGTACTCTAGCCTGGGCAACAAGAGTGAAACTCTGTCTCAAAAAACAAAACAAAAAAATGAAAACAAAAGAAAACACATCTTCTACAATTAAAAAAATTTGAAATTGTAATTTCTGTAACCTACATAATATCCTTTTCCCCTTATTTACTAACAGAACACTGATTTTACTTGGGAAAGCTGAGCATTCAGCTAAAAATTAAAAATCTGCCAATCTTCCCTGCAGTGGGAGTGGCCTTGTGACACAACTGTAGCCATTGAAATGTAAGGAGAGGTCCCTGGTGGTGGTGTTGAAATGTAAGCAGAGTCAAGAGGGTTTCCAGGTGCAGTGGCTCATGCCTGTAATCCTAACACTTTGGGAGGCAGAGGCAGCGGGGATAGCTTGAGCCTAGGAGTTCCAGAACAGTCTGGGCAATGTAGCAAGATTCTGTCTTTATGAAAAATTTTTAAAAAAATAGCCAGCATGGTGGTGCATCACTGTAGTCCTAGCTACAGCCACTTGGGAAGCAGAGGAGGGAGGATGATTTGAGTGCAAAGAGGTCAAGCTGCAGTGAGCCATTTTATATATATATATGGTGATATATATCTATATAGTGGTATATATGGTGAGATTTTATATATATATATATGGTGTATAGCTAGATATATATAAGTAACTTAGATATAAGTAACTTATCATAAATGTTACTTATATGTATCTATAACATATATATAACATATATGTGCCTATATATATATACCTTTATATATATATATGAAGTCAACCTCCCTATACACACACACACACACACACTCCATATATAGGTGAAGGTTGACTTGACTAGCACTTTCCTTTTGTGCCTTTTCATCCCTCTGAATCTTGATGGCATGATTCAATTGCCTTCTAAAAACTATAGAAATGATGCCATTATTCTTCTTCCTGCCTGAGATGCAGACATATGGCTGGAGCTCAGGCAACTGTATTGAAAGACTGAGACGGAGGTATAGGGTCACATCCTTAAGATCACAGCTATAAAAGGGAACTGTAAGGAGCAGGTCCTTGTGGCATCACAGACTGCAGTATTAACTCTGAACTCCTTTTGATGTCAGAGAAAATACACTATCTTCAGGTTTCTGTTACTAGTGCATTTCCTACTTGATAATCAATATATGGATATATAATAGGGTAGTCTAACTGCTACAACAAATAGATACCAAAATGCATACTGACTCAAACATAATAGCATCCTTTTTGCATAATGGTACTGGGCAGGTAGGAGCAGACTGGTGGGTCAGCCTTCCTTCTTTCCCTCATTCAGATACTGACTGATGAATGCTTTTTTTTTTTTGAGACAGAGTCGCATTCTGTCACCCAGGCTGGAGTGCAGTGCCTACTGCACTAGTGCAGAAGTTCTACTGCCACTTTTTTTTTTTTTTTAAATTTTTTATTACATGTTTGGTTTTGGGGTACATGTGCAAAACATGCAAGACAGTTGCATAGGTACACACATGGCAGTGTGTTTTGCTTCCTTTCTCCCCTTCACCCACATCAGGCATTTCTCCCCAGGCTATCCCTCCCCAGCTACCCCCCCGCTGGCCCTCCCCTTTTCCCCCCAGTAGACCCCAGTGTTTAGTACTCCCCTCCCTGGGTCCATGTGTTCTCGTTTTTCATCACCCGCCTATGAGTGAGAATATGCAGTATTTCATTTTCTGTTCTTGTGTCAGTTTGCTGAGAATGATGTTCTCCAGATTCATCCATGTCCCTACAAACGACACAAACTCATCATTTCTGATTGCTGCATAATATTCCATGGTGTATATGTGCCACGTTTTCCCAATCCAGTCTATCATCAATGGGCATTTGGGTTGATTCCAGGTCTTTGCTATTGTAAACAGTGCTGCAATGAACATTCGTGTGCATGTGTCCTTATAGTAGAACGATTTATAGTCCTTTGGATATATACCCAGTAATGGGATTGCTGGGTCAAATGGAATTTCTATTTCTAAGGCCTTGAGGAATCGCCACACTGTCTTCCTCAATGGTTGGACTAATTTACACTCCCACCAACAGTGTAAAAGTGTTCCTAGTTCTCCACATCCTCTCCAGCATCTGTTGTCTCCAGATTTTTTAATGATCACCATTCTAACTGGCGTGAGATGGTATCTCAATGTGGTTTTGATTTGCATCTCTCTGATGACCAGTGATGATGAACATTTTTTCATATGACTGTTGGCCTCATATATGTCTTCTTTTGTAAAGTGTCTGTTCATATCCGTTGCCCATTTTCGAATGGGCTTGTTTGTTTTTTTCCTGTAAATCTGTTTGAGTTCTTTGTAAATTCTGGGTATCAGCCCTTTGTCAGATGGGTAAACTGCAAAAATTTTTTCCCATTCTGTTGGTTGCCGATTCACTCTAGTGACTGTTTCTTTTGCTGTGCAGCAGCTGTGGAGTTTCATTAGGTCCCATTTGTCTATTTTGGCTTTTGTTGCCAATGCTTTTGGTGTTTTGTTCATGAAGTCCTCGCCTATGCCTATGTCCTGGATGGTTTTGCCTAGATTTCCTTCTAGGGTTTTTATGGTGCCAGGTCTTATGTTTAAATCTTTAATCCATCTGGAGTTAATTTTAGTGTAAGGTGTCAGGAAGGGGTCCAGTTTCTGCTTTCTGCACATAGCCAGTTTTCCTAACACCATTTGTTAAATGGGGAATCCTTTCCCCATTGCTTGTTTTTGTCAGGTTTATCAAAGATTGTATGGTTGTAGATATGTTGTGTTGCCTCCGATGCCTCTGTTTTGTTCCATTGGTCTATATCTCTGTTTTGGTACCAGTACCATGCTGTTTTGATTACTGTAGCCTTGTAGTATAGTTTGAAATCCGGTAGTGTGATGCCCCCCGCTGTGTTCTTTTTGCTTAGAATTGACTTGGCTATGCGGGCTCTCTTTTGGTTCCATATGAAGTTCATGGTGTTTTTTTCCAGTTCTTTGAAGAAAGTCAATGGTAGCTTGATGGGGATAGCGTTGATTCTGTAAATTACTTTGGTCAGTATAGCCATTTTCACGATATTAATTCTTCCTAACCATGAACATGGAATGTTTCTCCATCTGTTTGTGTCCTCTCTTATTTCGTTGAGCAGTGGTTTGTAGTTTTCCTTGAAGAGGTCCCTTACGTTCCTTGTGAGTTGTATTCCAAGGTATTTTATTCTTTTTGTAGCAATTGTGAATAGCAGTTCATTCTTGATTTGGCTTTCTTTAAGTCTGTTATTGGTGTATAGGAATGCTTGTGATTTTTGCACATTGGTTTTATATCCTGAGACTTTGCTGAAGTTGCTTATCAGTTTCAGGAGTTTTTGGGCTGAGGCGATGGGGTCTTCTAGGTATACTATCATGTCGTCTGCAAATAGAGACAATTTGGCTTCCACCTTTCCTATTTAAATGCCCTTTATTTCTTTTTCTTGCCTGATTGCTCTGGCTAGAACTTCCAGTACTATATTGAATAGGAGTGGTGAAAGAGGGCATCCTTGTCTAGTGCCGGATTTCAAAGGGAATGCTTCCAGTTTTTACCCATTCAGTATGATATTGTCTGTTGGTTTGTCGTAAATAGCTTTATTACTTTGAGATACGTTCCATCGATACCGAGTTTATTGAGGGTTTTTAGCATAAAGGGCTGTTGAATTTTGTCGAATGCCTTCTCTGCGTCAATTGAGATAATCATGTGGTTTTTGGTTTTGGTTCTGTTTATGTGGTGAATTACGTTGATAGACTTGCGTATGTTGAACCAGCCTTGCATCCCCAGGATGAATCCTACTCGATCATGATGGATAAGTTTTTTGATGTGCTGTTGCAATTGGCTTGCCAATATTTTATTGAAGATTTTTGCATCTATGTTCATCATGGATATTGGCCTGAAGTTTTCTTTTCTTGTTGGGTCTCTGCCAGGTTTTGGTATCAGGATGATATTGGTCTCATAAAATGATTTGGGAAGGATTCCCTCTTTTTGGATTATTTGGAATAGTTTCAGAAGGAATGGTACCAGCTCCTTTTTGTGTGTCTGGCAGAATTCGGCTGTGAACCCATCTGGACCTGGCCTTTTTTTGTGTGGTAGGCTCTTAATTGCTGCCTCGGCTTCTGACCTTGTTATTGGTCTATTCATAGTTTCAGCTTCCTCCTGGTTTAGGCTTGGGAGGATACAGGAGTCCAGGAATTTATCCATTTCTTCCAGGTTTACTAGTTTATGTGCATAGAGTTGTTTGTAATATTCTCTGATGATGGTTTGAATTTCTGTGGAATCTGTGGTGATTTCCCCTTTATCATTTTTTATTTCATCTATTTGGTTGTTCTCTCTTTTCTTTTTAATCAATCTGGCTAGTGGTCTGTCTATTTTGTTGATCTTTTCAAAAAACCAGCTCTTGGATTTGTTAATTTTTTGAAGTGTTTTTCATGTCTCTATCTCCTTCAGTTCAGCTCTGATCTTAGTTATTTCTTGTCTTCTGCTGGGTTTTGAGTTTTTTTGATCTTGCTCCTCTAGCTCTTTCAATTTTGACGATAGGGTGTCAATTTTGGATCTCTCCATTCTCCTCATATGGGCACTTATTGCTATATATTTTCCTCTAGAGACTGCTTTAAATGTGTCCCAGAGATTCTGGCATGTTGTGTCTTCATTCTCATTGGTTTCAAAGAACTTCTTTATTTCTGCCTTCATTTCATTGTTTATTCAGTCAACATTCAAGAGCCAGTTGTTCAGTTTCCATGAAGGTATGTGATTCTGGGTTGATTTCTGAATTCTGAGTTCTAACTTGATTGCACTATGGTCTGAGAGACTGTTTGTTATGATTTCAGTTGTTTTGCATTTGCTGAGGAGTGCTTTACTTCCTATTATGTGGTCAATTTTAGAGTAGGTGTGATGTGGTTCTGAGAAGAATGTATATTCTGTGGATTTGGGGTGGAGAGTTCTGTAAATGTCTATCAGGTTTGCTTGCTCCAGGTCTGAGTTCAAGCCCTGGATATCCTTGTTAATTTTCTGTCTGGTTGATCTGTCTAATATTGACAGTGGAGTGTTAAAGTCTCCCACTATTATTGTGTAGGAGTCTAAGTCTCTTTGTAAATCATTAAGAACTTTCCTTATATATCTGGGTGCTCCTGTATTGGGCCCATATATGTTTAGGATCGTTAGCTCTTCTTGTTGTATCGATCCTTTTACCATTATGTAATGGCCTTCTTTGTCTCTTTTGATCTTTGTTGCTTTAAAGTCTATTATATCAGAGATGAGAATTGCAACTCCTGCTTTTTTTTGCTGTCCATTTGCTTGGTAAATTTTCCTCCATTTCTTTATTTTGAGCCTTTATGTATCTTTGCATGTGAGATGGGTTTCCTGGATACAGCACACTGATGGGTTTTGGATTTTTATCCAATTTGCCAGTCTGTGTCTTTTGATTGGTGCATTTAGTCCATTTACATTTAGGGTTAATATTGTTATGTGTGAATTTGATACTGCCATTTTGATGCTAGCTGGCTGTTTTGCCCGTTAGTTGTTGTAGATTCTTCATTATGTTGATGCTCTTTAGCATTTAGTGTGATTTTGGAATGGCTGGTACTGGTTGTTTCTTTCTATGTGTAGTGCCTCTTTCAGGAGCTCTTGTAAAGCAGGCCTGGTGGTGACAAAATCTCTGAGTACTTGCTTGTTCGCAAAGGATTTTATTTTTCCTTCACTTCTGAAGCTCAGTTTGGCTGGATATGAAATTCTGGGTTGAAAGTTCTTTTCTTTAAGGATGTTGAATATTGGCCCCCACTCTCTTCTGGCTTGTAGTGTTTCTGCCGAGAGATCTGCTGTGAGTCTGATGGGCTTCCCTTTGTGGGTGACCCGACCTTTCTATCTGGCTGCCCTTAGTATTTTCTCCTTTATTTCAACCTTGTTGAATCTGACGATCATGTGCCTTGGGGTTGCTCTTCTTGCGGAATATCTTTGTGGTGTTCTCTGTATTTCCTGCATTTGAGTGTTGGCCTGTTTTGCTAGGTGGGGGAAATTTTCCTGGATAATGTCCTGGAGAGTATTTTCCAGCTTGGATTCATTCTCTTCGTCACATTCTGGTACACCTATCAAATGTAGGTTAGGACTCTTCACATAGTCCCACATTTCTTGGAGACTTTGTTCATTCCTTTTTTCTCTGATCTCGGTTTCTCATTTTATTTCATTGAGTTGATCTTCGACTTCTGATATTCTTTCTTCTGCTTGGTCAGTTCGGCTGTTGAAACTTGTGCATGCTTCGCGAAGTTCTCGTATTGTGTTTTTCAGCTCCTTTAATTCATTCATATTCCTTTCTAAGTTATCCATTCTTGTTATCATTTCCTCAAATCTTTTTTCAAATCTTATTTCAAGGTTCTTAGTTTCTTTGCATTGATTTAAAACATGTTCTTTTAGCTCACAAAAGTTTCTCATTATCCACCTTCTGAAGTCTAATTCCATCATTTCGTCACAGTCATTCTCCATACAGCTTTGTTCCCTTACTGGTGAGGAGTTTTGGTCCTTTCTAGGAGGTGAGGTGTTCTGGTTTTGGGTGTTTTCCTCCTTTTTGCACTGGTTTCTTCCCATCTTTGTGGATTTATCCACCTGTCGTCTGTGTAGTTGCTGACTTTTCGATTGGGTCTCTGAGTGGATGCCCAGATTGTTGATGATGAAGTAGTTCTGTTACTTGGTTTTCCTTCTACCAGTCTAGCCCCTCTACTGTATGACTGCTGAGGTCCACTCCAGGCCCTGCTTGTCTGGGGTGCACCTATAGCAGCTGCGGAACAGTAAGGGATGCTACCAGTTTCTTTTTCTGCTATCTTTGTCCCAGAATGATGCCTGCCAAAGGTCAGTCTTTTGGATATAGAGGGGTCAGGGAGCTGCTTGAGGAGATGGTCTGTACTTTATAGGAGCTCGAGTGCTGAGCTGTGAGCCCTGTTGTTCATCCAGGGCTGTTAGGCTGCTACGTTTAATTCTGCTGCAGCTGAACTAATAAAAAAAACCCCTTTTTTTCTCAGATGCTCTGTCTCGGGTGGGGGGAGTTGGGGCTTTCCTTGTGAGTGTCCGCCGCGCTGTCCTGCCCAGCCAGGAGGCAGTCCAGTCACTATTTGCCTGCCGAGGCTCCACCCTGCTGGTATGAGGTTCCTCCCGTTGCTGCAGGCTCTGCCCTGCTGCTGCGTTCTCCGCCCTGCTGCCACGGGCCACGCCCTGCGGTGGAGTCTCTCTGTTGTAGCGGGTTGCCTCGGCAACGGCAGGCTGTGTCAGCAATGGGCGTGTTCCTCACTAGGGGCGGATTGCCTCGGTAATGGTGGACGCCCCTCCCCCACAGAGCTGCACCGTCCTGGGTTCAGCTGTACCCGCACCCGGAGTGCTTGGAATCACCGCTTTGTTTGTCCCACTGCACTACCCCAAACACTGTCTCCCTGGAATCTCCTCGGCTAGCTCACTGTCCAAATCCCGCTCAGTCTCAAGTTCAGCCCTCTCAAGTCTCAGATTGCCGGTTCAGCAGGGCACCCGGACCAGTGCACCTTGTGGGGAGCGCTGTGTAGCACCTCTGCGCTACAGCGCTGGCCGCCGGCTGCACCAGCCAAAACCTCTGCCTGGCGTCCCGCGTCTCTTCTATACCTGGGAATTTTCCCGTTCTGTGGGCAACAAAGATCCATCTGGAAATGCGGCCCTGACTCACCCTCTTCGCACATTCACCGAGAGCTTCAATCCTGGGTTGTTCTCACCGCGCCATCTTGAGTCCCCTCCTGGAATTCTTACCTACTGCCACTTCTAAGCCTGGTCCCTAAAACCACCATGCACACCTCTATGATCTTTCTTACTTTTTTTTTTTAAGATGGAGGCTCACTCTTGTTACCCAGGTTGGAGTGCAGTGGGGCAGTCTCAACTCACTACAACCTCTGCCTCCCGGGTTCAATCAATTCTCATGCCTCAGCCTATCAAGTAGCTGGGATTACAGGTGCTCACCACCACACCTGGATAATTTTTGTATTTTTAGTAGAGACGGCTTTTATCATGTTGGCCAGGCTGTTCTCAAACTCCTGACCACACGTGATCCACCTGCCTTGGCCTCCCAAAGTGCTGGGATTACAGGCATGAGCCACTGTGCCTGGCCGATACTATTTCATTGTAAAAACAGTTTATAAATATTGCCTTATAAAAAACCCTGGCCAAATTAGTTTATCAAAATAAAGCAAAAAGCCTGGGCACAGTGTGTCATGCCTGTAATCCCAGCACTTTGGGAGGCCGAGGTGGGTGGATCACCTGAGGTCAAGAGTTTGAGACCAGCCTGACAAACATGGTGAAACCCCATTTCTACCAAAAAAATACAAAACTTGAGGAACGATCCAAGATGGCCACTTGCTAACATCTCGGGATTGCAGCTCTCAGTGAAAGCACAGAGAACTAGAGGACAGCACACTTTCAGACAAATTCTGGTTGCTCACGGAGCAGAAGATTCCCAGTGGAGGAGCCACATGGGTCGCCAGTGCAACTCTTGTGGCTGGCGCAGTGGTTTTGCCGGCATCTTGGCACGGCAGCTCTCGGAGCAGAGTAAACAGGGCTGGCTCCCCTTCTGACCGAGGTTTGGAGGACCCACACGGGTCCCCAGCATGACTCCTGAGGCCGGAGCAGTGGTTGTGACGGCACCTCGGTGCGGCAGCTCTTGGCGCAGAGTAAATGAGACTGGTTCCTTTTCTGACCGAGGTTTGGAGCCCTGGGAGGGCAGAGTCGCCTATTATGGACACAAGAAGGAAGCCAGACAGGAGAATCCTGGGCAGAAAAGCACCATCAGTCTTAACGCCACTGTTCTGGCCCTGGGAACAAACAACTTGGACGTCCACTCAAGAGACCTAATCTGAAAGTAGGTAATTTCAAAGACGACAGGAAGATAAACTTACAATGATGGGAAGAAACCAGCGTAAAAAGGCTGAGAATACTCAAAATCAGAATGCCTCTCCCTCTAAAGATGATCACAGTTCCACATCAACAATGGAACAAGGCTTGATGGAGAACGAGCGCATCCCAATAACAGAATCACGCTTCAGGGAATGGATGATAAGAAACTTCTGTGAGTTAAAAGAACACGTTGTAGCCCAACATAAAGAAACTAAGAACTTTGAAAAAAGGTTTGACGAAATCCTATTGAGAATAGACAACTTAGAGAGGAATATAAGTGAATTGATGGAACTGAAGAATACAGTACAGGAACTCCGAGAAGTATGCACAGGTTTAAACACTCGAATTGTTCAAGCAGAAGAAAGGATATCAGAGGTCAAAGTCCAACTTAATGAAATAAAACGAGAAGACAAGATTAGAGAAAAAAGGATAAAAAGGAATGAGCAAAGTCTCCAAGAAATGTGGGACTATGTGAAAAGACCAAATTTATGTTTGATAGGTGTACCTGAATGCAACGGAGAGAATGAATCCAAGCTGGAAAATACCCTTCAGGATATTATTCAGGAAAATGTTCCTAAAGTAGCAAAGCAGGTCAATATTCAACCCCAGGTAATACAGAGAACACCACAAAGATACTCCTCAAGAAGAGCAACCCCAAGGCACATAATCGTTAGATTCACCAGGGTTGAAACGAAGGAGAAAATACTAAGGGCAGCCAGAGAGAAAGGTCAGGTTACCCACAAAGGCAAGCCTATCAGACTTACAGCAGATCTCTCAGCAGAAACTCTACAAGCCAGAAGAGAGTGGGGGCCAATATTCAACATCCTCAAAGAACAGAACCTTCAGCCCAGAATTTCATATCCAGCCAAACTAAGCTTCACAACTGAAGGAAAAATAAAGTCTTTTATAAACAAGCAAGTACTCAGATTTTATTGCCACCAGGCCTGCTTTACAAGAGCTTCTGAAAGAAGCATTACACACAGAAAGAAACAACCAGTATTAGACTTTCTAAAAATATACCAAAAAGTTAAGAGCACCAACATAAAGAAGAATTTACATCAACGAATGGATAAAACAGCCAGTTAACGTCAAATGGCAGAAACCCTAAATTTAAATCGACTAAATCGCCCAATCAAAAGACACAGTCAAAACCCAACGGCATGTTACATCCAGACCTGTTTCACATGCAAGGATACACAAAGACTCAAAACAAAGGGATGGAGAAAGATTTACCAACCAAATGGAGAGCAAAAATAAATAAATAAATAAATAAAAAGCAGGAGTTGCAATTCTTGTATCGGATAAAATAGATTTTAAAGCAACAAGGATATACTGGTAAAAGGATCAATGCAACAACAAGAGCTAACGATCCTAACACCCAGATATGTAGAGTCTTAGATTCAATGAGACAGAAAATTAATAAGGATATCAAGGACTCGAACTCAGATCCGGAACAAGTAAACTTAATAAATATTTATAGAGCTCTCCACTTCAAATACACAAAATATACATCCTTGTCAATACCACATCACACCTACTCATAGGTTTAAATGAAACTGATTGGCCATTATTAATACCCATTTTTTTCAGAATAAAGCAATATTTCCGTTCACCCTCCCTCTTTCTCTTCCTCTTTCTTCCTCTCCTTTACTCATTTTTTTTTTCTTTCCTTCTCTCAAAAAAAAAAAAAATACAAAACTTAACCAGGCATGGTGGCAGGTACCTGTAATCCCAGCTACTCAGGAGGCTGAGGCAGCAGAATCATTTGAATCTGGGAAGCAGAGGTTGCAGTGAGCTGAGATCGTGCCATTGCACTCCAGCGTGGGCAACAGGGCAAGACTCCATCTCAAAATAATAATAAGTTTCGGCTACGGCTTCCTTTTGCATTCCTGTCTCTGCCTCTGCTACCAGTCTCCCCAAGGGTGAGAACCATTTCTTTTTTTCTTTGAGATGGAGTCTCACTCTGTTGCCCAGGCTGGAGTGCAGTGGTGTGATTTTGGTTCACTGTAACCTCAGCCTCCTGGGTTCAAGTGATTCTCCTGCCTCAGCCTCCCGAATAGCTGGGACTACAGGCACCTGACACCATGCCTGGCTAATTTTTGTATTTTTCAGTAGAGATGAGGTTTCACTTTGCTGACCAGGCTGGTCTCAAACTCCTGACCTCATGATCCACCCGCCTCAGTCTCCCAGAGTGCTGGGATTACAGGCTTCAGCCACCGCATCTGGCTATTTAAAAATATTTTTAGTCGAGATGGGGTTTCATCATATTGATCAGGCTAGTGTCAAACTCCTGACCTCAGGTAAGCCACCCACCTCGCCCTCCCAAAGTGCTGGGATTACAGGCTTGAGCCTCTGTGCCCAGCCAGGTGAAAGCCATTTCTTAGATCCATCTTCCTTCTTCTTCTCCAGAGACCCACATAGGACCACATGCTGCTAAACAAGCAGAAAAAAAAATGTTGAACAGAATGTCATTCTGCCCACTTTGCTTGCAGTGGGCTCACTCTCATCTAACAGCCGCTCATTCTTCCCACGTGTCCAGCCTGGTAGATCTGTGCTGTAGCATGCACTGCTTCAGTCCTGAGAGACTGGCCAGATTCCAGGGCCCTTGTACTCACTGCTTGATGAAGCCAGAGGAATGCCTGCAGCAGATGAGCACATTCCCAACCAGTGTGCAAATGGTAATGAAATTACTGCAGCTTCCTGTGGGGAGTCAAATGCCATGACCCTAACCCCACAAAGAAGGTGCTGATGGGTATGTTAATAGAAATGGATTTTCCAGGATGCAGAGTCCTTGCATTTCACTCTATCCAGGATCATTACCATTAAAGTATAGCGTTATCTTTTCCTTTGATTTTCAGCATCGTGAGATTGCATTTGCAAGAAAAGGTTTTCTTAGATCCTCACTTGCTCAACAACGAAATGGGATGCCGTGGGAAGTTATGAGTTCCCTGCTTGGGGTGCTGGATAACTGATTGGCAGGGATATTGCGGAGGTGGAGAGGAGGACTCCAACCCCAGGATGCTATGAGTCTTTAGTGCCCATTGTCCCTAAGACGCCACCAGAGGTACGCAATCTGATGCGGATTTCGCAACACAGCTTCTGAGGTTAGTGATGCAAGTTCATTCAGGAGAAAACCGTGTGGCTGATGAGATGGACCCAGGCTGTTGAGGCTGCTGCTGGGGGCAGAAGAGCCTGACTCACGCTTCAGAGCCCCTGCCAGCATTTCAGAGGGAAGCGATGTTGTCTCTCATTCTTCTTCCTCCGCTCTCCCCTAAGCCAGGTGTCTGGTCTACAGCCCTTCTCTCTTTCATTCCACACAACCCCCTGGGAAATCTCAGCCACATCCCAGCCTCAACCCTCATCTCTGTGGTAACTCGTAACTCTGTCTACAGCCTTGACCTCATCCCTAAGCAACAGACTCATATAGTTAACAGTTTATTGGACATCTTCATCTCATTGTCCTACATTTCAAACATGATGTATCTCAAATTGGGATGTTTTCTCCTGGCTTCAAATCTGACATCTCTCACCCAGCCAGCCACCCCATACAGAAACCTTCCTACATTCCTCCATCTCCCTCTTAAGCTCGCTTCTACCTTATAAGTCCTGTGTATTCCACTTCTATGGCACCTCTTTTTATCGGCCTTTTTCATTCCAGCTCTATTACCACTGATTCCATTCCTGCAGAGTGAGTATACTTCAATCCAAGTGGGACACCGCCTCCACCAGGTGGTCACTCCCCTCTAAAAACAAAACCAAGCATAAAACACAAAAAGACTGACAATACCAAGTGTTGACAAGAATACAGAGCAATGAGAACTCCTGTGCATTCCTGGTGGGTGTGTAAATGGGTAGAACGATTTTGAGAAACCGTAGTATCTACTCAGGAAGATATATGCCTAGCCCACGACCCAGCAATTCCAATCCTAGATATACACCCAGAGGATTTACCCCACAGGAGCATGTAAAGGCATGTGCAGGAAGCTTTACGGCCCCAAACTGGAAAGTGCACAAAGCTCATCAGTTGCAGTGCATCCATACAATGGGATATTAACCAGCAATGAGCAAGGACAAACTGCATTTATGTCTAACAACATGTAGTCTTGCAAACATATGTGGAGTGAAAAAAGCCACACACAAGAAAATAGCGAAAACTAGTTTATGATGTTAGAGTGGTTGTTTTTCTTGTATGTAAGTAGTTCCTGAAAGAGGGCCAGAGTGGATCTCTGGAGTCTTAGTAATAATTTGTTGTTGTTGTTGTTGTTTTAATCTGAGTGCTATCACATAGATGTGGTCAGTTAAATATTTTGTACTTTTTTTATACATATGTTATATTTCAACAAAAAGTTTACTAAAACATACTCACCTACACATACATGCTGAAAAATCAAAATCTATTCCATGGTTCCTGATACCCGGAGGAGAAAATTCCAGACTCTGACAGAACACTCATAGATCTCCATGATGTGACCCTGTCTGCTAGGCCACCGCCTTCCCACTGGTACCATGTGTGCCATGCACTATGCCATTCTCCTTGGTGATTGATCTCTGTGCTTCTCCTTCAGCTTGAATCCCTCTGTCCACCTGGCTCTGTCTGAAGATGCCACTTCCTCTGTGAGGCCTCTCCTGATTTCTGAGACCACAGAAATCTCTCCCTGGGCTGTATTCCCATGGCATGCTGCTTTTCTCTCTCACACAGCTCTGAGCTCTCTGCTTGCATGTGTCCCCTTGACTGAAAGCAGCATGCTATGGAAATGCAGCCCAGGGAGATATTTGTGTGGTCTCAGAAATCAGGAGAGGCCTCACAGAGGAAGTGGCATCTTCAGACAGAGCCAGATGGACAGAGGAATTCCAGGCTGAAGGATTAGCACAGATACCTGCATGGAGAATATGGAGTAGGCTGGTAGATGGCAAACATGCCCTACGTGGGAAGGACATGGCCAGCTAGACAGGGTCACACCTCTCAAGGTGGCAGAAATGGTGTCCAGTTCATTTTTGTAGATCCTACTGAGGCTAGTGCTGTGCCTGGTACAGCGCTTGAGCTAACAAATGTTTGAGAAATGATTGAATGTATGCTCTGGGTTAAGCTATAGTCCACACTGCTAGAAAGCCAAGACACCCAGTGTGCCTGCAGACAAGCTGCCGAGAGTCACTTCCCTTTGGAAGCAAACACATCCTGCAGTCCTTTATTGGCTGCTGACAGCCAGGTCACATGTGTTGTGCAGCATTGTGGGTGTGTCCAATTAGACTCAGTGAGAAGGAGCAGCCTCACTAACATGAATAAGCCGTGCAAATATGTGGTTAATGACCATGTCGATCTGTGTCAATTCTTAATCCCGGATAATTAGCAGATAGATAATTGGTGGAAGAAGGGGAGGTGCTGATGGATGGCCCGTCACTTGGGTGAAGCTAATGATCCTTTATGGATTAAGACCCACCCTCTCTAAGTGTTGATGGCTCCTATTTGAAAGTTTTGAAAGGGCCTAGATCCAAGAAAAGGTGTCAGGAACTCCAGAGCCGGGCGTTGGCATTGGGACTAATTCCCTGGGCTGCTTCCATGAAAGGTGGGCGGATGCCTCCCGCTGCTGCCAGTCTTGTGCAGGCAGCTAGAGTCCTGGACTGCTCCTGACTTGCTGGGTAATCCCAAGGAGGGCCTTTTTCCTCTCTTGGTTTCACATTTGTCTAATAGCAAAGAGCGGGAAGGCTGGGGTGGGTGTGCTGACTTGAGAATCCATTGTAGATGAGAGTTTCCCTCACCTGCCCCTCCTTGACCACATTGGGGGTGTGTCATTTGTTGCCATTGAAATGGTTTAGGTGGACTAGCTGGCCTAGATGATAGGTTGTGGTGGAGGGGACATGCAGGGGTTGAAAGCAGACACCTGAGACTGAAGCTGGCAGTACCTTATGTGATTTGAGGCAGGGCCAGCTAGCTGTCCACCAGGATGGGTGCATCTGGTGCCACAGTGTGAGTCATCACTGCACAACAATTACTTAGCCAGCACCTCCATTTCCCAGGCCCCTTTGCACTAAGTCAGGTACAGCACAACGTTTCCTGTTGTTGACAGCCGACATTTATTCCGATTGGCTAGGTGTCCACTCTGACACCCAGTTGGTGTGTGTGCTGAACTAGTCAGAAAGTTTTTCTTTTTTTCCAATCTTTGTCTGTAAGGAGCAAAAAGTTTAATAGGCAAGAAAGAAGAGACCAGCTCCCCCATACAAAGACAAGGGAGGAGGACTTGGAAAAAAGAGAAACCCTGTATATTGCAGAAAGGGAGTCCATTCTATAGGGAGGTTGGAGGAGGTAGTGTTTGTTTTGAATAGGGCCCAGGGATTGGTTTGATCACAGATATGTCATTTACGTAGCCCACGAAAAACCTGGCCTTCCCATTTTAACCCTTTAATATACAAATGTGGGTCGCCATGATGTTCTGAACACATGCCGTTATCTGGAAGTGGCCATCACATTCGGCACAGGTGGTTACCTGGAGAAGATGGCAGGAATCACCATGCAGAGTGACCCCAGTTTCTAATACCCAACATTTGCATATCAAAGCTTGCTGGGCCGGCCCTTCAAGCTGCCTTTTCCGTTAGAAAATAGATGGTTCGGGGTTGTTTCTTATTACAGGAAAATTTCCACCGAGAACCTTTATCCTTACTGCCTGTCTGCCTAAAATATTTCTTAATAACTCCTGTATTATTCCCCCCTCAAAGAAAAGTAAACCTAATTTCTATTAGGGGGTGTTGAATGATGAATCTTTCAAACTAGTCAGAAAGCACTTCTAATATCACTCCTAGAGGTATGAATTCCTAAACAAGAAAGATATCATTTAGTTTTATCCATTTTGCATTTTTAATGAGTGGAATCTTAAGGCATGTATTCATCAGTGACCTTCTTTTTTATGCCCAGATATTCACATGCATTGTAAGAAATAATATATGGAGATCCTATATATCCTTTACCTACTTTCACCCAAGGGTAGCATCAGGTAAAACAGTAGTATAGTATCACAGCAAGGATAAACTTACATAGTATCAAGATCAGAACACGTCCAGCACCACTCACATTACCCTTTTATGCTCACAGCCACTTCCCTCCTATCCACATCCACTCCTTAACCCTGGGCAATCACTAAGGTGTTCTACATTTCTATAATTTTTTTATTTTACCAATGATATATAAATGTTATATATTGAAATAGGCTTTTTCCATTAAGCATAATTCCCTGAAGATTACAGATAAGTGTTGTATATATCAATTCATTCCTTTTTATTGCTGAGTAATATTTCGTTATATGGATGTACCACAGTTTAACTGCTGATGTACCATATTTAACCTGTTGAAGGATGTCTGCTTCTTGTCCAGTATTGTTCATTGCTACTATGTAAATAAAGCCTCTACAGACATTCATGTACAAGTTTTAGTTTGAACGTAAGTCTTCATTTCTCTGGGATAAATACCCAGGTGTGCAGTTGATGAATTGTATGGTCATTGCATGTTTTGCTTTAGAAGAAACTGTCAGCCCAGCGTGGTAGTTCACACCTGTAATCCCAGTAAATGCCGAGTCTGAGGCATGAGGATCACTGGAGTCCAGGAGCTCACGACCAGGTTGGGCAACATAGAAAGACCCTTTCTCTACAAAAATGAAAATAAAATTAGGGCAACAAAGTGAGACCTCATCTCTACAAAAAAAAATTAGCTGGATGTGGTGGCAGGTGCTTCTAGTCCCAGCTGCTCAGGAGACGGAGGGGAGAGGATCTCTTGAGCTTAGGAGTTCAAGGCTGCAGTGAGCTATGATTGTCCTGAGTGACAGAGTGCAATGCTGTCTCACAAGAAGAAAGAAAGAAAGAAAGGAAAGAAAGAAAGAAAAAGAAAGAAAGAAAGAAGAAAGAAAGAGAAAGAAGGAAAGAAGAAAAGAAGGAAAGGAAGATGGGAGGGAGGGGAGGAGGGAGGGAGGGAGGAAGAAGCGAACCACTATCTTGTTTACCAGAGTGCATGAGTGATCCAGTTTCTCTGATTCTTTGCCAGCATCTTTTATTTTAGCCATTCTTATAGGTGTGCAGTGATATCTCATTGTGGTTTTAATTTGCATATCTTTAGTGGCTAATGATACTGAACATTTTTTTATGGGCTTATTTGTCATCTGTGTGTCCTGTTTGGTGAAATGTCTCTTCGGGTTTTTTTGTTCATTTTCTGCTTGGATTGTTTTCTTATTGTTCCATTTTGAGTTCTGTCTGTATATTCTAGATATGAATATTTTGTCAAATACGTGGTTTGCAGATATTCTCTCTGTCTATAATGTGTCTTTTCTTTCTCTTAGAATGATTTTTTGAAGGCATATGTTTTTAATTTTAATGAAGTCAAATCTATCAACTTTCCTTTTATGGATTGTGCTTTTGGTGCTAAGTTTAAAAACTTTTTGCCTATCTTTACATCCCAAAGATTTTCTTCAACTTTTTTTCTAACAGCTTTGTAGTCTTACATTTAAGTCCATGATCCATTTTAAGTTAATTTTTATATAAAGTGTGAGACTTAAGATTTTTGTTTTTTGAGTTTTTTTTTAACCTGTGGATGTACAATTGTTCAGCACCATTTGTTGAAAATGCTGTCTTTCCTCCATTGAAGTGATTGTGCATCTTTTTCAAATCAGTTGGGTATATTTGTGTGGATCAGTTTTGGGGTTCTCTGTTCTGTTTTAGTGATCTATGTTTTTGTCTGATACCACAGTCTTTCTTACTGTAGCTATTTATAAAACAAGTCTTGAAATTGGGCAAATAATGCCTAGAACTCCTAGAATTAATAAGGGAGTCTAGGAAGGTCTGTGGAATATAATGTAAATGTTAAAATATTTATATATATATTGGCAATGGACATCTGGACATAAAACTTAAAAATATGCCATTTATAATCACTCAAATAAAAAAAACCTTTGGTATAAATCTAACAAAACTTGTACCAGGAAATGTGTGATGAAAACTATAAAATGCCCAAATTGATATACAAGGTTTAACATAATTTCTATTAAAATCCCAACAAGAGCTTTTGTTAATGTAGACCAAGATTGTTATGAAATTTATGTGGGCTGGGCACTGTGGGCCAGGTATAGGCCTGTAATCCCAGCACTTGGGGAGGCCAAGGTGGGTGGATCACCTGAGGTTGGGAATTCAAGACCAGCCTGACCAACAGGGAGAAACCCCATCTCTACTAAAAGTACAAAACTAGCTGGGCCTGGTGGCACATGCCTTAATTCCAGCTACTTGGGAGGCTGAGGTAGGAGAATCACTTGAACTCAGGAGGTGGAGGTTGTGGTGAGCCAAGATCATGCCATTGCACTCCAGCCTGGGCAACAAGAATGAAACTTCATCTCAAAAAGAAAAAATTATGTAAAGGCAAGGTTACTAGAATTAAAAAAAAAAAAAAAGGATATCCACCAAAAAACCTACAGCTAATGTTATACTTAATAGTGAAAGCCTGAATATTTTCCTGTAATATCAAGGCAAGGATGTCCACTCTAACCACACTTAACTCGACATGGTGCTGAATGATCTAGCCAGTGCAAAAAGACAAGAAAAGGAAATAGGAGTCATGTAGATTGGAAAGGAAGAAATATTGTATTTTCTATATTTTCAATTACATTGATTTCTGTTCTTATCTTGATTATTTCTACTTGATTTGGGATTTTTATTTCTTTTTCTACCTTCTTGAGGCATGCTATGGTTTAAATGTGTCCCACAAAGTTCATGTGTTAAAAACTTGATCACCAGTGCAGCTGTGTTGAAAGGTCTGGCCCTAATGGCAAGTGTTTGGGTCAAGCTCACTGCCCTTATGACCATTCATGCTGTTGTCTTGGGAATGGGTTCCTTATAAAAGGATGAGTCAGCTCACTGTTGCTTTCTCTTTGCCCCTCCACCATGAGATGATACAGCAAGAATGCCTTTACCCATGCTGGCCCCTCAGTCTTAGATTTAACAGCTTCTAGAACTATGAGCCAATACATTTCTGTTCATTGTAAATAACCCAGTCTCAGGTGTTCTGTTACAGCAGCACAAAATGAACTAAGTCAAAGTGGGAGCTTATATTATTGATTTGAGATTTTTCTTCTTTTCTAATACATGCCTTTAATGCTACAAATTTCCCTCTCAAGACTGCTTTAGCTGTGTTCTGTAAATTTTCATGTTGCATTTTCATTTTCATTCACTTTCATGCTTTTCCCTTTCTATATCCCTGAAACTTTCTCTTTGATCCATAGATTATTTAGAAGTTTCTAAGTATGTGGAGATTTTCTTGTTATCTTTCTCAGAGAACTTCTGAAGACTTTGGAGAACTCACTCTGTAAGATTTTGTTTCTTTGAATTTTCTTTTAATGGACCGGGATATGGTCTATCCGGATACATGTTTTTAGGTGGAGTGTTCTATAAATGTTGGTTATATTTTGTTATTGCTACTGTTGAGTTATATATTCTTGCTGATTTTCTTTCTAGTTGTTCCTTTTTGTTTGTTTGGAGATGGAATCTCATTGTATTGCCCAGGCTGGAGTGCAGTGGCGCGGTCTCGGCTCACTGCAACCTCTGCCTCCTGAGTTCGAATGATCCTCCTGCTTCAGCCTCCCAAGTAGCTGGGACTACTGGTGCCCGCCACCATGCCTGGCTACTTTTTTGTACTTTTAGTAGAGATGGGGTTTCACTATGTTAGCCAGGATGGTCTCGATCTCCTGACTTCGTGATCTGCCCGCCTCAGCCTCCCAAAGTGCTGGAATTACAGGCGTGAGCCACCAAACCCAGCTCTAGTTGTTCTATCAATTATTGATAGATGGGTGTTCAGTTCTCCAATTACTATTGTGAATTTGTCTTTTTCTCCTTTCAGTTCTACAGTTTTTGCTTCACCTATTTTGTAGCTGTTTTTTGGTGCATATACATTTAGGGTTGCTATGTGTTGTTGGTTAGTTTACCCTTTAACATTAGGTAACATCTCTCTCTGTTCCTAGAATTTTCTTTACTTCTGAAGTCTACTTTATCAGATAGTAATATAGCCCTCCTGTTTTCTTTTAATTAATGTTTGCATGATACATATTTTTTATCCTTTTATTTTCAACTTGCTTAAATTGTTACATTTGAAGTGAGTTTCTTATGGATATCTGTATTAGTTTTCTATATCTGCTAAACCAAAGTACCACAAACTTGGTGGCTTAAAATGACACACTGGCTGGGTATAGTGGCTCACACCTGTAATCATGGCAGTTTGGAAGGCCAAAAAAGTGAGGCAATTGCTTGCGCCCAGGTGTTTGAGACCAGCCTGGGCAATATAGGGAGACCCTGTCTCTATTTTTTTTTTTTTAATAGCTGGGTGTAGTGGCACTTGCCTCTGGTCCCAGATTCTCAGAAGGCTGAGGTGGGAAAACTGCTTGGGTCTAGGAGGTCGAGGCTGCAGTGAGCCATGATTGAGCTACTGTACTCCAGCCTGGGCAGCAGAGCGAGACCCTGTCTCAAAAACAAACACAAAAACAAAAACCCCTCACATATTTATTCTCTCATAGTTCTGGAGGTCAGAAGTACAAAAATCACTTTCACTGGGATAAAGTCAAGATGTTAGAAAGGCTAGTTCTTGCCATTCTGGAAGTTCCAGGGGAGAACCTGTTTCTTGTCTCTTTCAACTTTTGGAAATTGTAAATTTCCCTTTACCCATGGCCACATTACTACAATCTCTTGCTTTCATCATGATATTTTGATTTTGGGGGTATCAAATCTTCTGCTTTTTTCTTTTAAAATTATTATTATTATTTTTAATTTTGGAGACAGGTCTTGCTCTGTTGCCTGGGCTGGAGTGCAGTGGCTCAATCGTTGTGCACTGTAGCCTTAAAATCCTGGGCTCAAGGGATCCTTCTACCTCAGCCTCCAAAGTAGCTGGGCCTATAGGCATGCACCAGCACACCTGGCTGATTTAAAAAAAAAAAAAAGCTTTTTTTTTTTAAATAGAGACAGGGTCTTGCTTTGTTGCTCAGGCTGGTCTCGAATTCCTGGCTTCAAGTGATCCTCCCTCCTTGGCTTCCCAAAGTGCTGGGATTATGGACATGAGCCACTATGCCTGGCCTCACTTCCCTCTTAAAAGAACATTTGTGATGACATTGATGTTTACCCAAATAATCCAGTACAATCTCTCCATTAAAAAATTCTCCATCACATTTGTTAAGTACCTTTTGCCACAAAGTAACATTCACACATTCCAGGGATTAGGATCTGGAGATATATATATATATATATTAGCATGGCTCCATATTTTTCATTTATTCATTTTATTTTATTTTTGGTGGAGGAGCATTCAAATTTCATTTTTTATTTCCATAGGGTTTGGGGAACAGGTGGTATTTGGTTACCTGCATAAGTTCTTTAGTGGTGATTCATGAAATTTTGGTGCATCTATTACCCCAGCAGTATACAGTGAACCCAATGTGTCATCTTTTATCCCTCACCTCCTTTCCAGTCTTTCCCCAGAGTCCCCAAAGTCCGTTGTATCATTCTTATGCCTTTGCATCCTCATAACTTTACTCCCACTTATGAGTGAAAACATATGATGTTTGGTTTTCCATTTCTGAGTTGCTTCACTTAGAATAATAGTCTCCAATCCCATCAAGATGGCTGTGAATGCCACTAATTCATTCCTTTTTATGGCTGAGTAGTATTCCATCGGAAAGATAGATGATAGATAGATAGATAGATAGATAGATAGATAGATAGATAGATCACAGTTTCTTTATCCACTTATTGATTGGTGGGCATTTGGGCTGGTTCCACATTTTTGCAATTGCAAATTGTGCTGCTATAAACATGCATGTGCAAGTATTTTTTTTCATATAGTGACTTCTTTTCCTCTGTGTATATATCCAATAGTGGGATTGGTGAATTAAATGGTAGTTCTACTTTTAGCTCTTTAAGGAATCTCCACACTGTTTTCCATATTGATAGTACTAGTTTACATTCCCACCAGCGGTGTAGAAGTATACTTTCCCACTCTATCCATGCCAACATCTATTATTTTTTGATTTTTAAAATTATGGCCATTCTTGCAGGAGTAAGGTGGTATCACATTGTGGTTTTGATTTGCATTTCCCTAATCATTAGTAATATTGAGCATTTTTTACATGTTTTTTGGCCATTTATATATCTTCTTTTGAGAAATGTTTATTCATGTCAGCCCACTTTTTGATGGGATTGTTTGGTTTTTTCTTGCTAATTTGAGTTCATTATAGATTTGGATATTAGCCCTTTGTGAGATGTATAGATTGTGAAGATTTTCTCCCAATTTGTGGGCTGTCTGCTTACTCTGCTGACTGTTCCTTTTGCTGTGCAAAACCTCTTTAGTTTAATTAAGTCTCACCTATTTATCTTTGTTTTTATTACATTTGCTTTTGGATTCTTGGTCATGAAATCCTTACCTAAGCCAATGTCTAGAAGGGTTTTTTTTCCCAATGTTATCGTCTAGAATTTTTCTAGTTTCAGAGGGGCTGGATATCTTTGAGAACCATCATTCAGCCTATCACAGAGGCATGAAGTTGCACCTGGGCTCCTCACTTGAACTTTTTGGTGTGGTTATGCATGGGGGGGTCACAGTTTTCTGTGGTGTTTGGCTAGAGGGGAGAAGTTACTGTCTAAAAGTATTCCATCTTGCTAGGCTTTCCCTGTTCTGCTTATTTGGTTAGAGCAGGCTTTTGGGGGCATTTTGGTTTGTCCCCTATGGCATTTTTGGGTCATTTTCAGTTCCAAGTCTAGGATATACAAGGCAAAAAGTAAATACATGTATATACATTCACCCGTACTCTGAGTATATATGTAGACCTTTGGAAATACCAAGTTTTGTATAGTCTTCTTGTATATTCTCTACCTTGCTCAGGCCCTCAATGAGTATTTCTTGTTTCTTGTACCTCAAAAAACCTATAAAACAGTGCTGAGCCTCTGGGATTGGCAGCTACTCTCAGGGCTCATTTCTAAGAATTCCTGATTTCATTTCATTTTGGGCCTTTGTGGATTTAAAAAAATTTCTTGTCTACTCAGCAATGCATTTTAAGGGATATTTTATTCAGATATTTTAGTTGTTTCTCTTGGAGTTTGGTTTTCTTTGCTGATGGAAACAGAAGTCTCAGTGCTTTTTCCACCAAGATATCTGTCCCCAGATTTCAAGGTATCAATGGTACTCAAGCTCTTGACCTGGATACACTTTGTATGTGTTTTATAGAGTCAGGGAAATTATTGCTTTCACTGCAATGGGAAATGTTGGAGGAACAGACTTTAGAGTCTCCTTGACAAGTCCTTGCAGTCTTAACCTAAGAAAAGCAAGGCCCAAATCCTTTATGGTGCCAGCCCAGGATCCCTTTCTTCTGATACGTCCTCTAATTTACATTTGTTTTGTAGAAGACTTCTTTGTTGGATTTAGTCATGATTGAACTGTCTGTTGGTCAGTTGCTCTATCCCCTACTAGTCAAGGGGAGTATGTGACATACTTCAATATCTTGAAATATATCACATACTCCCTCCCCATGGTGTCCCTGGAAGCTGAATTGTGAGCTCAGTGGCTCAGTGAGTGACAACTTCACCGTGACAGTGGACTCACAACTCATCCATTAGTTCCTGGAGTCTAGGTATTAGCTACTGTTTCGAATTATGCCTTTTTAAGTCCTCATTTTTCTGCTCTCCCTTGAGTTTTGTGAACTGTCTTTTGCCTTCTAATAATGTTCCTGTGACTGTTTAATTATTCAGAGTTGTATTTTTTTTCTTGCAACCAAATAACCCTGATTAATAGTGTTGTAGAAAGCCTGTAATGCCTTGTTCTCCTTGGAGTGCCATTTGAATGCCTAGTAGAGATGGGTATAGAATTAAGAAATAGGTATGTGGATGAGTCCTCAGTGGGTGCCGGATATCCTAGAGACTTAGGGCTGTAAGAGTCTTCAAAAGTCATTTAGGGGCTGGACATGGTGGCTCATTCCTGTAATCCCCGAACTTTGTGAGGCCGAGGTGGGTGGATCACTTGAGATCAGGAGTTTGAGACCAGCCTGGCCAACATGGTAAAAACCCATCTCTACTAAAAGTACAAAAATTAGTCAGGTGTGGTGGCATGTGCCTGTAATCCCAGCTACTCGGGTGGCTGAGGCAGGAGAATCACACTCCAGCCTGGGGGACAGTGCAAGACTCTGTCTAAAAAAAAAAAAAAAAAAAAAAAATTCTTCTGGACCCAACCCCCACCCAGGGAATGAATTTCCTTACAACATCCCTGCTGACTGCCTTTTCAACTCTGTTTGGACACTCCTCTGGAATGAAGAGCTTGTTAGGCCTGAGGCAGCTAGCTTCACCCTTGGCTGCCTCCAATTATCTGAAACTTTGTCTTTTTATTAGCCGAAATCTGATGCTACACAGCATTGATCCTATCTATGCTTCCTCCCCTGCCTTCTCCACTCTGAAAACTCCTTAGAGAGAGACTTCAAGAAAGGAAAATGTACCCCAGCCTGGCTTTCTTCAGGCTACAGAAGCCTAATTCACCCAATTCCTCCTCCTGGGACACAGGTTGCAGCCACTGCCCCATTCTGTTGGTCTTCTATGACATATTTCATTTCATCAATCTCCATCAAAAAGTGTGAAGCTCATGGGCAATTCAGACACCCAGAGCAGGGCAAAGTCAGGTATGACCATCACCTCCTCACTCTGGGCACTCTGTTTCTTTTAATGCTGCTACAAATGTAGTTTATTATTATGAAAGCCTCATAACACTCGTGACTCACAGGGAGCTTAGCATTAGCTAAGCCTTTTAAACACACGCTGTTACACATTGTGGCTTCCCCAGCTAGTTCATGTGTTATTTGTGTTTCGAACTCATGGCCCTACTTTAAAATACAGCATATCCTACCTAATTTTTCTATAGCATTGTCAGAAGGATCTTGCTGGGGGGTTAGGTAGTTTCTTGATTCCCTTTGTATTATTTGTTCTAGATATGCAGAAGGGAGTGTTAAGAAACACTTCCTCTCACTAAAACAGTGTTCAAACACAGATTGGAGCAGAAGTCATGAGTGTAATTATGAGAAAAACCTCAGCCCAGGTTGTAAGGTGTGTTATTCACATCCTTTTGGGAGCAGTTCATTCTAATTCTACTGTGAGACTTAAAGTCCAGAAGAAAGTGGGTTGAATCTGCTGGTTGTTTTTTTTTTAAAGAAAACTAGAAAACTTTACTGAAGTGATACTGGCATAAAGATAGACCTATAGATCAATGGAATAGAATAGAGTCCAGAAATAAACCAATACATCTATAACCAATTGATTTTTGACAAGGGTACCAAGACTATTCCATGGGAAAAATAATCTCCTCAAGAAATGGTGCCATGACAACTGATATCCACATGCAAAAGAATTAATTTGAACCCCTACCTCATACCATATATAAACATTAACTTAGTAGTTCTAATAGGCGTGTATACAAGACTCTTCCTAACAATAAAATACATATTTTTCTCAAGTGCACATGACACATTCTCTTGGATAGACCATATATTAGTCCACAAAACAAGTCTTAATAGATTTAAACAAATAGATATCATACAAAGTATGTGCTCTGACCAAAACAGGATGAAGTTAGAAATTGATACAACCAGGGCTGGGCATGGTAGCTCATGCCCATCATCCCAGAACTTTGGGAGGCTGAGGCAGGTAAATCGTTTGAGGTCAGGAGTTTGAGACCAGTCTGGTCAACATGATGAAATCCCATCTATACTAAAAATGCAAAAATTAGCCAGGTCTGGTGGCACAAGCCTATGATCCCATTGACTTGTGTGGCTGAGGCATGAGAATCACTTAAGCCCAGGAGGTGGAGTTTGCAGTGAGTTGAGATCATACCACTGTACTTTAGCCTGGGTAACAGAGTGAGACCCTGTCTCAAAACAAACAAGCAAACAAAAAGCAACAAAAAATCCCCCCCAAAACCCACAGAAAATTCATGAATCTATAGAAATTTAAAAACTCATTCTTAACCAAATGGGTCAAAAAAGAAATCACTTATTTAGATATTAGGGATATTAGAAAATACTTGGAGACAAATGAAAGTAATAAATATACAACATACCCAAACTTGTGAGATGCAGTGAAAACAGTGCTCAGAAGAAAAATTATAGCCGTAAGCTACTGCACTAAAGAGAGAGAAAGATCTCAAGTCACTAACTTAATTTTACACCAAACTTTAGTTTGCTCTACTTTTTCTAACTCAAACATAGCAGAAGAAATAATAAAGATTAATAGAAATGGAAATAGAAAATAGAGAATAGAAAAACAGTAGAGAAAATCAATGTAACCAAAGGTTAGTTCTTTGAAAAGATCAACATAATGAACAAATCTTTACTTAGACTGACAAAGAAAAATAAAGATGATCCATAAATAACTAAATTCATAAATGGAAGTGGAGACATTACCACCAACCTAACAGAGATGAAACAAAGATTATAAGAGAATACTATGAGCAATTGTATGCCAATGCATTAGATAACCTAAAAGAAATGGACAAGCTTCTTGAAACACACAAAATATCTAAACTGACTCAAGAAGAAACAGAAAAATCTCAACAGATCTCTAACAAGTAACTAAATTGAATCAGTAATCAAAAACCTTCCAATTAAGATAAGTCTGGGATCAGATGGCTTCATTGGTGAATTCTATCAAATATTTAAAGAAGAATTAAAACCAATTCTTACCAAACTCTTCCGTAAAATTGAAAAGGAGGGAACACTTCCTAATTCATTCCATGAGGGCAGTATTACTCTGATACCAAAGCTAGATAGACATAAGAAAATTACAGACCAATATTCCTTTTGGATATAGATGTCAAAATTCTCAACAAAATATTAACACATCAAATCCAAGAGCAAATTAAAAGATTTTCAACGTGACCAAGTGAAATTTATCTCAGGAATGCAAGGATGGTTCAACATAAGAAAATCAATTGATTGATCAATCATTTACATTTATACAGTGAAGAGGGGAAGAAACTACATGATCATCTCAATGCCAAAAAGGATGTTGGGTCATTTGAAAAAATCCAACATCCTTTCATGATGAAAAGCTCTCAGAAAACCAGGAATAGAAAGAAAATTCCTCAAAATAATAAGGGGTTTTTATTTAATTTAAAAGTCCACAGTTAACATCATACTCAGTGGTGAAAAACTGAAAGCTTTCTCCCTAATATCAGGAACAAGAGAAGAATGCTAGCTATATGCTGTTCAACATTTCTGGAAATTCTAGCCAGGGCTATTAGAAAAGAAAAAGAAATAAAAGGCACCCAAATTGGAAAGGAAGAGGTAAAACTATCTCTATTCACAGATGACATGATCTTATCTATAGAAAATCCCAAAGAATCCATAAGATGACTAGAGCTATTAAACAAATTCAACAAAGTTGTAAAATACAGTATCAACGTGGAAAATCAGCTCAGTTTCCATACAACAACAATGAACATCTAAGAGGGAAATTAGAAAAGCAATTCCATTTACAACAGCAGCTAAAAGACTGAAAGAATGGGAATAAATCTAACCAAGGAGGTAAAAGACTTATAGATTGAAACATTGCTGAAAGAAATTAAAGACACAAAAAATGGAGAAACATCCCTGTTCATGGATAGAAAGACTTAATATTGTTAAGATGTCTACTCTACCCAAAGTGATCTACAGATTCAATGCAATCAAAATTCCAACAGAAACAAAAAAGGTGATCCTTACATCCACGTGAAATTGCATTTTGAATAGCCAAAACAAATCTTGAAAAAGAAATAAACCTGCAAGCTTCACACTATTCAACTTTGAAAGTTACTACAAAGCTACAGTAATTAAAACAAAGCTACAGTAATTAAAACAATACTGGCAGTTTGGGCACAGTGGCTCAATTCTGTAATTTGAGGACTTTGGGAGGCTGATGTGGGAGGATCACTTGAAGCCAGGAGTTTGAGACCAGCCTGATCTTGCAATATAGTGAGACCCTCTCTTTACAAAAATTGAAAACAACAACAACAAACACGTATGGTGGTGTGTACCTGTAGTCCTAGCTACTCAGGAGCTTGATGCAGGAAGATCCCTTGAGCTCAGGAGTTTGAGGCTGCAGTGAGCTATGATTGTGCCACCGCACTGCAGCCTGGGAAATAGAGACCCTGTCTCTAAGAAAAGAGAAAAAAAAGTACTGGCATAAGGACAGACATATAGACCAATAAAAATAGGACAAAGAGTCCGGAAATAAACCCTCATAAATCAATTAATATATTTAATTGATTTGCTCAAAGGTGCCACAATTAATGAATTGTGTTGAGACAAGCAAATATATCATGCAGAAGAACTCGGTCCTTTACACTATATACAAAAAAGAACTCAAAATGAATCAAAGATCTGAAGTGAAGAGTGAAAGCTATATGAGACTCTTAGATGAAAAATTGGGGAAAATCTTCATGACATTGGATTTGACAATGACTTCATAGATATAACACTAAAAGCGTAGAAAACAAAAAAGAAAAATTGAACTTTATCAAGATTAAGAACTTGTCTGCACCAAAGAATACTATCAAAAAGTGAAAAAGATGACCTAGTAAATGAGAGAAAATATTAGTAAAGCATGTGTGTGATAAGAAATTAATATTCAAAAACATAACTTATAAAATTCAGTAACAATAAAACAGCCTCGTTCAAAAATGGGCAAAGGACTCGAATAGACATTTTTCCAAAGAAAATATATGAATGGCCACTAAGCACATGAAAAATGCTCAACATTATTAGTCATTAGGGAAACACAAATCATAACCACAATGAGATACCACTGCACGCTTACTAGGATGGGTATAAGAAAACAGAAACAAAAGGCCAGAAAATAACAAGTGCTGGTAAGAATGTGGAGAAACTGGAATCCTCATGCTTTGCTGGCGGGAATGCAAAATGGTGCAGTCACTGTGGGAAACAGTTTGGTGGTTTCTCAAAAGATTAAACATAGAGCTGGGCACAGTGGCATGCGCCTACTGAGAAGCTCTGGACCTAGACTGCCTGGCTTCAACTCGGCTCCCACTTTTCCTAGTTCATAGTCACTACCTCCTTAGGCAGGTTTTGAGGCACTAAGACTTCTCAGGTATCAAAGCCAGGACTTAAACCAGTGTTTTTCTCACAAAGGCAGACAGTCTCTTGGGAAGCTGCAAAGTATCAACAAAGGTAAGATTTGATGGTTATGATGAGTGCAGCAGCTGTGGCTCACGCCTGTAATCCCAGCACTTTGGGAGGCTGAGGCAAATCATTTGGATCACCTGAGGTCAGGCTGAGGCAAATCACTGTGGATCACCTGAGGTCAGGAGTTCAAGACCAGCTTGGCCAACAGGGCAAAACCCCATCTGTACTAAAAATACAAAAATTAGCCAGCATAGTGGCGGGCGCCTATAATCCCAGCTACTTGGGGGGCTGAGACAGGAGAATCGCTTGAACCGGGAAGCTGTGGGTTGCAGCGAGCCGAGATTGCACCACTGCACTCCAGCCCAGGCCACAGAGTTAGACTCCATCTCAAAAAAAAAAAAAATAAATAATAAGAGAGTACAGTGGAGGCTTCAGGCTTATTTCACACCTGTGTGTGTAGTCTGCAGGGGGCAGTGGGAGCAGCTTTAGTTTCCTGAAGTTGAATTTAGGTAGAAATCTTCAAATTGAGGCCCAAAAGTCCCTTGCTGAGACACAAGGCATTCATCAGGGGATCAGTCTCTGGTCTAGCCAAACTTGCAGTTCCGGGAAAGCTGCTTAAGTTCATTGTAGTTTGGATTTGGGTGGAAAGTCTGTTTTGGTTCTAGAGTTTTGCTCCCCTCTCGGCCCAGCTGCAGGCCCAGACGGGTCCTTGTTGGAAGTCAGCCCTCCTCCCCAAAAGGAGGAAGGGCCCTCCTGTCTGTGGTCTGAGGCATTGTACTCACTGGATTCCAGGCTGTCAGTGAGTACATGGGTGAGCTCCCGGGATGCTTAGCCTGCAGATTGTTTTGTTAGTTTTCTCCTGCAATTAATTTGGAAATTACCCAGCTACCCACAGCCTCTCCCAGGTGTTCTGTAAACTACAGGCCTGCTCCTGCAGCTTTTGCCTTGGTGGAACCGATGCTGGCTGAAGCTGGGAGGGTTCTGGGTGGGGTGACAGGAGTCCCACAATGGCAGGGCTTGTTTTTAGCAAAAGCCAGTTCCCTTCAGCTTGGTCACTAACCATCCTACTTTGTTGGATCTGAAGCAACTGGATACACATACTCAAAGACATTATCTTTAAGCCTCACATGCCCTGTGGAGATAGGCTGGGGGTGTGGAGAATCCACCCTACTCGGAGGCCCAAAGCCAGAGGATTCCCAAGCTCCAGTCAACACTAACAGGCGATTCTCCCAGCCTCCTGATTCCCACACCCAGGGAGGAAGGGGCCTTAGACTTCTGGTTCATTTTACTGAGGATTCATTACACCCTGGTTGAGGGTCGGTCCCTCCCGTGTGCAACGGTCACATGATCTTGAGCTCACTCATCACTCCCTTTTCTTGGACCTTAGTTTCCTCACCTGTAAAGGGTATATTTGAAACTTGCTGCTTCCCAGGGGAGTGTGAGGATCCAAAGAGATAACACCTGTGAAAGTGCTTGGTACCCCCTCCCCCCCGCCCCTGAACAAAGTGGCTTTTGGAAAAATGTCAGGATTATTATTAGTTGTGCTCCTACTGAGCTCCTGGAGCTGTGGAACAGTCCTAGACTAGGGTCTATGGTGATAACTGACTGTAACCTGGAAAGTTACTTTTTCTGGTTTCTCTTCCATAAAACAAGGGGTAGAGCTAGATAATGTTACCTGCATATTTATTTATAAGAATGGAAAGAGCCCAAAGGGAATAAATCAAGAATTAGTTTTACCTAGCCCTGTCAGAGTCACCTTCTGTATCAGTTAGGGTACATTTGTTTGTTGTTGTTGTTGTCATTGTTGTATTTGAGATGGAGTCTCTCTCTGTTTCCCAGGCTGGAGTGCAGAGATGTGATGTCGGCTCACTGCAACCTCTGCCTCCCAGATTCAGGTGATTCTCCTGCCTCAGCCTTCTGAGTAGCTGGGATTACAGGTATGCACCACCATGCCTGGCTAATTTTTGTATTTCCAGTAGAGACAGGGTTTCACGGTGTTGCCCAGGCTGGTCTTGAACTCCCGACCTCAAGTGATCCACCCGCCTTGGCCTCCAAAAGTGTTGGGATTACAGGCGTGAGCCACCGCGCCTGGCCAGCCACATGCCTGTTTCTCTTCCCATTTCTTGTTAAGACCAAATAAATGTGTTTCAGAAGTCCACAGCAGACTTTCCTGAACATCTCATTGGCCCAGAAAGTATCCTGTACCTATTTCCAAATCAGTCCCCGGCAAGAGTGATGGGATGATTACCGCGCTTACCTTATGCAAGTCAAGATTCACCACCAAGGGATAAGACTTCCCTAAAACACACTACCAACTGAAACCTGAACAAAATTAGGGTCTTGTGAGCAAAGAAGTGAAGAAGATGGTGGGTAGACAACTAGCAGTGCCTAGAACACCTTCTCAGATTTGACAAGATAAGCTGATATTTATATGCCAGAAAGAGGGTGGATTGTTTCATGCCTGTCTGGAGTTGCCCACTGGACAGTTGTCCTCAACATGGTCCATCTGGTCACCCCCAGCTCTGCCATCAAAAGCCCTGAGCACAGTCCCCAGGATAGGACACCATTCTTTCTTTATGAGCACCTGTGCAGGGAAAATGAAGGCAGACCCCACGTCATACAAGGTTGTCATTGGGTGAGGTTTTGATAAAAATTTGGGATAAAAGAATTGTTGTGATGTGGGTGGGGAAAGTTTTGAAAACATTCATATTAAATGTAATTTTTTCATAGTGTGAGAAACCCTTCATAGGACTGGTTGTGGAAAAGCCATGTTCCTAATTGCACTCCCAGTCCCGAGGTCTGGGCCTTTGTGAGAGAGTGACATGGTCTGGCTGGCCTTTGAGCTGGGTCACACATTGGCTGCTGTAGGGAAAACTGCCAAGGGAGCAGGGGAGGAAGCAGGGGCTCCTGTTGGGAGGCTGACACTGTGATCCAGGAGAGCTAAGAGGGTCCTGCTGGGCTGGAAGCTGTGGAGGTGTGGCATGGGGTTAGGTGGTTCCTGGAGAGGGAATGGTCAGGGCAAATTCATGATGACGGGAACACATGGGAGTGTCAGAGAACAGCAAGTGGTGTGTTAGCTGCAGCCTAGGGGTGTGGGAAGGCAGCTATGGGAGATGCAGCTGGCAAGAAGGTTGACATAAGGATCACTGAGGGTCCCAAGTGTCAGGTGAGGCGCTGAAGCATTCTACTGCAAACAGCAGGGAGCCTACTCCACAGGGCTGGAGCACAGCCTCAGGGAGGTAAGGCTGGCAGCAGGGATATAATGGAGGCAGGAGTACCCTTGGGAGGTCCTGGCTGGCTGCTGGGGCCATGAGCAGAGATGAGAGTTGAGTCCTTGTAGGCGGTGGCTTTCAATTTATTGCCTGGTTGCAGAGTGCCTCCATGCCTGAGAAACCATGGCTGGGGCCCTACCCTGGCCACCCCCACTTGAGAAGCTGTTCCAGGTTCTCAGATAGCGAGATAAACCGGTGCTCTGCACCATGGCTGAGATCCACCCTGATTCTGGCTTCCCAATCTCTTCCTCGCCCTGGGAGGGGCTGACAGCTGTTCCCCAGGCCTTTCTGACTATGTACTTCCTGGTTAACCCTTCTGGGCTGAGCTGGAAATCTGAGCTCTCAGAATAGGGAGTGTGGGGCTGGCTGAGGGGCTCAGGGACTCCACAGGGAACAGACAGCCTTCCTCTTTTGAGGCCAAGCATTGAGGACGATGCCAGGGTCTCTTCTTTGGCCTCAGCCAGAAAGAGGAGATGCTGGAGAGAGGCAGGGGCAGGAGAGCAGAACTCATTACCGGTCTTCCATCTGCCCCCCTCCCTGCCACGTGTCCATCCCATTTAAAATTTTGTTGGCTGCTTAGTTTGGCCTGAGAAGCACTAACTACACTACTTTCTAGGTAGTTCTAAGCTATTTAACAGGGAAGTCCATCCCTCAAGCTGCACTCCATCCCCATTCCTTAGCCCCTACCTTTACATCTTCACCAGATTACTTTTACTTCCATATTATCTTCATTAAGATGATAATCAAATGCAGTCTCCATTGGGGGAGGCATTGGTTCTAGCCCAGGTTGGACACTTTTAGCTGCGAGATCTTGAGCAAGTCACAGGCCCCTTCTTTGGCTCTATGGAGGCTCCACACACACTCCCAGTATTCCTATTTATTCCTGTTGGGAACTTATACAAGCAGTGAGATGAGAGTCCTGGTTCTCCCTGTATTAGGGAATCCTGGGAACATGCGTTCCCAATCTGGGCCCCTGCCCCGTCCTTCATAATACATGCCCTGGTCTGAACTGCTTTTCATCGGGGACATTTCCACCACCACCACCACCCCCAGCCATCTTGTCATGCCTACCCTCAGGAACAGGCTGAGCACATACAGAAAGCCAAGCTCAGAAAGGTGTATGTGTTTGAGGCAGGGGAGGGTTCCTTAGGGCACTGAGGGCCTTAGAGTTTTCTACTAGAGGATCCCTCTGCCTAGACTGACTTGGAGACAGGGACCCCTTCCCGTTGGCCATTGTGTCCTGAACAGAAAGTTTCATTTTTCTTCCAAACCCTCAACTACCTCAGACTTGGGGCCAGAGCAGACGGGTCAGAGGCAAAGTTTATTCCATACTCAGGCAATTGACTGCTGCTTAGGGAGGGTATAGAGATTGAACCCAAAGTCCCTACAGTGCCTCCGCCTGGAGTCAGGACCTGGCTTCCTGCCCTGGCTCTGTCACCCCAGCTTTCAAGATGTTTCCAGATATACTCTTGTTGAATGTCATTGTCACTGTCACCCATAGAGCTGGAAACAGGAGGTGAGGTGCAGTCTAAGGGTAGGATTCCAAGACTCAGAAAGTACCCAAAGGAGGAGATGAAGCACTCCACCCCAGCTCTGTCCCCTTGCCACTCAGTCCTCTCTGCCCTCTGCAGTCAGAGCCAGAAGGTAGCCTTGCAGTGCTAGCTGGGGTTCTAGGCCAGAAACAGAAGGCTTCTGGAAGTTATTCTGGCATCTCTAACCTCAATAACACATTGTTTCGTATTTTTCAAAGTTCTTTCTGTTTACTCAGGTAATAGGAGTCACCCAAAGGTTTTATAGAAAGGCAGGTTCTGGTCTGGGAGGTCAGAGGACCAGCATTGCTAGCAAGCTTCCAGGGAACGTCCTTGCAGCCGACTTCAGTCTCCTGAGTAAAACAACAGGAGAACTTGCCTCCTTTCGCCCCCAAGCCTCCCTCCTGGCCCTTGTAGAATCGCATATTGCATTCAAGTGAGCAAACGAAGAGGAGTTAGAGAATGTGAAAGGGTAAGAGGGGACCTGCTCCCAGTTTTATAGATGGGGAAACAGGCCCACCCCGTGCCAGAAGGACCTTGTTCAAGACCTCACAGCAATTCAGTGACAAAGTCAAGACCCAGGCCTTTTGTACAGGGGAAAAGACAAAAGCAAAACCAAAATCCAGAAAAGATATTCACATAGGCGTTAACTGTGCATTCTCTGGGCCAACTACGGGTTCCTTTGGCTTTTTTCCAGTCTTTTGTTGTTGCTGCTACTGTTATTTCCCTCCCTCTTTATTTTTCTTACCTGTTATTTCGTTTAAAACAATGAATACGTGCTGATTTTGTAATAGGAAAAAAATTTTAGTGAAATTAAATTCTCACAAAGTTCTTAGTAAATGAGATTATGTTCATGAATGTGTTTGGTAAACTATAACTCCACAGGGCAGCTCCAAGTCATCGCTGTGTAGTTCGGCTCAAACTGTCCAGAAGTCATTTCGAGGACGTTACCCTTACTCTACTCGGAGCCCAAAGCGCCCAGATGAGGAAAGCCACCGCAGCCGCCTAGGCCAACTGCCGCGAGCAGCTTCCTGCTCCCCCGTCGTCGCCTCTGCGGTCGGGGCACTTCCCCCAAAGCGCTGGCCGCAGGAATCTTTCCCCTTAAGTCGGGGAAGAAGGTTCTCTAATCCATTTTCCGCAGTGAACGACCTCGGGCCAAGTCTGCTTTTGTTGCTGGTTCTCTAAGCTTAATTGCAAGCAAACTTAATTTGAAAGAAAATTCATGATACAGCTCTAGGGCGAATTCTAACGAGCCTTGGGCAATTAGGGAAGAACGCGTCTAATTATCCACAGCCCCGGGGCGCCTGCAGACGATGCGGGGGGTGGGGTGTGCAGGGGCTGGAGAGGGACAAACGATTTTTCTGTTCATAAAATGAAGAAGAAAAAAATAAAAAGAAAAGGCGCCTCCAGTCTCTGAGCCCTCAGATGAGGGACTGGGAGGACCCGTCCCGTAGTTTGCAAACTCCTACTATTAGAAAGTTCCAAGACGTACAGCGGAATGTTTTCAGGATCTCAGTCATGCGGGCTAAGGGGGCCGCCCGCGACCCGGCTGTGGGTGAGGCTTGGGGGCGGCGGGCACTGTCTCCGAGGCACTGGTTCCCCTGCGCGGCGCCCACACCCGGCCCGGGCGGTGCGCGAACTCAGGGTGTCCTCGGCCGACGGAGGCTGAGAAGGGCCGTCGCTCTGTCTTCAATGCCTTGATCCCAACCATCGCGCGTCTCCGTGCCATCGCGCGTCTCCGTGTCCCTTGGGTTCCTGCAGCACACACTCAGATCCCTCACCGCAGCGTCCTTTCTCTCCCGGTGCTGACCCTCGCCCTTGGCACAATCGTACCTGTCCCCCAAGTTGACACAAGAATGGGGGACGAGCACACCCGCTGTTTCCCAACCTGTTTTTTTCCTTCCCGGGGCTTTACCGCGACACTCCAGGAGGGTTTGTTACAAGCTCTTATTGAAAGCCTTTCAGCCCTGCTATGCCCAGCGCTTTACAGTTTACAACGCACTTTTCACATCTCCTCTTGCTTAACTTCAGGAAAATTATCTGAGGTAGCAGTCACAAATTCCCATTTCACAAATGACGACCGGAGAGGAGAAGGGACTGGCTTAAGGTTAATGGTGCTGTCAAAGCACTGAACTTGCTAATTAGGAAACAGAAAGGCTCAACTCTGGCACTAACTGGGTGCAAAAACCAGCCTTCTCCAGACCAGTCCTGCACCTGGGCTCTTCCCCAGCCCAGAACAAAACTTTTGGGCAGAGGACTCTTACTTTCCCATTTGTCCCAACCAGGCAAGGCATCCTGACCTCTGCACCTGGGACAGCCAGCTTGTCTAGCTGCATGGTAGAGAACCCTTGAACTCCATACCTGCAAAGGTTCGTAGGGAGAGAGGATGGCAGCCCAATACCTGCACTCTTCCAAGAACACAAGTCTGGGTCTGGGATTTGGGCCCACGGGTGGCAGGGTCAGGGCTTAAGTGCCTTGAACCTCCAGATGGTCATTGACTACCACCAAAGCCGGGAAAGGCCAGCATCTAGAGCTGCACGGTGTGACACAGTGTTGCTACTGAACGCCTGGCAAGTGACTAGTCTAAATTTAGAGAAGCTGTAAGTGTAAAATACACTCCAAGGCAGGGGGCGGTGGCTCACATCTGTAATCCCAGCACTTTGGGAGGCCAAGGCCTGCGGATCACGAGGTCAGGAATTCAAGACCAGACTTACAAACGTGGTGAAACTCCGTCTCTACTAAAAATACAAAAATTAGCTGAGTGTGGTGGTGTGCACCTGTAATTCCAGCTACTTGGGAGGCTGAGTCAGGAGAATCATTTGAACCCAGGAGGTGGAGGTTGTGGTGAGCTGAGAGTGTGCCATTGCACTCCAGCCTGGGTGACAGAGCAAGACTCCATCTCAAAAACAAAACAAAACAAAAAACCCTCTAAATTGTAAAGCCTTCATGTGAAAAGAGTAAAACATCTCCATTTTTATGTTGATATCATAGTATTTTTTATATGTTGGGTTAAGTATATCATTCAAATTAACCTCACCTGTTTCTTTTTACTCTACTAATGTGGCTACTAGAAAAATTAAAATTACGCATGTGGCTTTCACCCTATTTCTAATGGAGAGCACTGATTTACACAAATCCCCATTTGGACTGAACCAAGTTCTCATGTCTTCGTTAACAGGATAGCGCAGTCCCCAAATTAAAAAAAATTAAAATTACCAATGTTTTTCATACAGTCTTCTTTTTCACACTCCCAACCTTTCCCTGTCAAGTTTATACAGAAGAGGCTGAGTTTCTCTTGCCAGAACTCACTTGCTCAAAGATTTTTATTAAAACAGTCCACCCGAACACTCCAGTTTATCTAAAAGCTGTGAATGGAACCTCTGAAACATTTAATGTTGAAAATGTTTGCTCTAGAATTGAAACTTATAAGTTTTCTCAGGGGAAAGGTGGGAGAGATATTGGACTTTCTGATTTTAGTGAGCTGCTACTTAAGCAAGATCCAAAACAAGTTAAAATTCCAGTTTCTTTCTAAAGCTCACTTTACGGACTGCCCCAATTTAATCTTTCTCTTTTCTTGTTGCATGGGGAGGCTGCTGAGGTGTAGCAGGGGGTGCTGGGGATGGAAGGGCCCACCCCAACTACTGAAAAGTGTCACCAACAGCCTCCCCGAATCCTCTCATCTCCTTAAACTTTAGTTCACCCATTGGGTCCAGGGCTGCTTGATGACAAGAAACTGAACAAATGAACGAATGTATTTCTATCTGCCTTATAATGGAAAACCAGATTTATGACTCGGCAGTAACAGCTACTGAATGACCAGTACATCCTGCTCAAAAGATCGATAAGTTCTGATATAATTGCTGCCTGGAGCCAATCCTGGCATTTTAGGTTAGATGCTTGGCCATGAGCTTCTTTTCCATTCCCTAGAACAGCGGCTAGGCTTTGGGTGGCTACTCAGAGGTCCTGAGTGGCCCATCATTGCTGCCAAATATGCAGGGCAGCATCCAAGATGATGGGGCTCTGAATGACAACCTGGGGCGGTGGGTAGAGTCCTGCAGCCCTCTCGAGTAACAGATGGGAGAGACTGAAGGTTCAGGTGATGGGACTGGGGCGCTGAGGCACAGTTCAACTCAGAGCTAGGTCTCAAGTTCTCAGAGGCAGGGAAAACCAGCCCGAGTCAACTAGAGCAGAGATTTCTCCTATTTAAAAAAGAAGAAAAGGCTAATTGTTTTGCAAATTTGTCCTCACTTTAAGAGGAAAGGCGCTGCTGCGGAGCCTTTCATTGTAGTAACGCAGTTAAAGGCGCTAGAGGCCGAACCGCGTAAAAGGAGTCGAGTTTCCAGCAGCACATGGAAGGCTGAAGTTAAGTGATTCCCCACAATTTGGATTCTGGTCTCTGGTGTTGACACTACGCTGCCCTCTGGTTACCGCCAGGGACCCTCCCCGAGGAATGCCAGAAAGCATCTCCTTTGGGGGCTTCGCCCCATCGAGGGTCCCTGTGCCAGTCCAAGGGTTCTGGCTGCCTCGACCCACCTCCTCCCATTTACAAAGTAAATCCGGTGCATTCGCTGTGCGCGGGGAGACTGAGCCTCTGGGGCCCTCTCCATCCCTTCCACGTGGGTCCCTACTGAGTCCTCTCTCCAGTCCTGTTTTCGGGTTGCGGGAAACGTAGTTCGTGTGAACAGCCGAGGTATCTATGAGTTTTTGTTCATACGCTCGGCTCACATGGCGGACACGAACCGATCTATCCCGCCGGAATAGGCAGCTGCATGACGAGCATGGTAGGCGCCTGCATTGCCACCTCCGAGCTGCCCACCAGGGTTGTAGCAGGGCCCCAGAGCTCCGAACTGGCCGGGCGACGTGCGCCCGTAGAAGTCCACCGCGGTCTCCACGCCGCCACTGCTGCCTCCCGTTGGGGGCGAAGCGGGTCCCGCCAGGCGGCCGGCAGCGGCAAAGATCGCGCTGCCTGCGCCCTGCGGGTACGCGCTGTCGGGGCCCGCGAAGGTGGCAGCATAGGCCGGGGGGTTGGCCTGTCGGGCTCCGGTGCAGCCTGCGGGCTGGTAGCCGGTGGTAGCGGCGGGGACGCCAGCTGAGGCAAAGGCGCAAGAGCCGCGGGGCCCCGACGGCGCGGGGCCCAGCTCTGGGCTGAGCGGCCGCTCAGGAACCAGGCCGAAGACGCGGCAAGGGCCGGGCGACGCCGCGGGGTAGTAGACCGGAGGCGGCGCGGCCAGCGACGGCGGTGCATAGCCAGCATAGACGGCGCCTGGGTAGGGCGGGCGCGCGGCAGGCACCGCGCCCGGGAAGATGGCGGCAGCGGCTGCGGCGGCTGCGGCTGCGGCGGCCGCCGCGTCGTGCATATAGGCTGGGTAGGTGGAGAGGTCCGAGCGCTTGAAGCGCTTGCGGCGGCGCAGGAAGCTGCCGCTCTCGAACATGTCCTCGGCGTTGGGGTCGAGCGCCCAGTAGTTGCCCTTCCCCGGGCGGCCGGCCTCGCGCGGGATCTTGAGGAAGCAGTCGTTGAGCGTGAGGTTGTGGCGGATGCTGTTCTGCCACTTCTTGGGGTTGTCGCGGTAGAAGGGGAAGCGCTCTGTGATGAACTTGTAGATGCCGCCCAGCGTGAGGCGGCGCTCTGGCGCGTGCGCGATGGCCATTGCGATGAGCGCGATGTAGCTGTAGGGCGGCTTCCCGCGCTGCAGGGGGCGCTTGCGGCGGCGCCCGCCCGCCCCACGGCCCGCGGCCTCCCCCGGGACCCCGGCCCCTGCCGCCGTCTCGCCGCGCTCCTCCTTGACTGTAGCCAGCACCTCCGGTTGTGGCGGCGGCGGCCCGCTCTCGGCCGTCATGACACGGGCGTCCCGCGCCCCCGGGCTCTGGGTCCCCGCCGCTCTCGGGGGGCGGGGGCGGACCTGGGGTCCCCGGAACGAACGCTCGGCCCCTCTGCGGAGACTCAGGGCGGCCTTGCGGGTTGGCCCCGAGAGCACAGCGGCCCAGGCCGGCGTGCGCTGGAGGCTCGGCGTCCGCCGTCTGGGGCTGGCGCGGTGCAGATGAAGGCTCGGGAGTGACCCGCCCGCCGACGGCTCAGCCCGCGTGGTGCAGCTCGAGGCGGGCAGCGGCGGTGGCCTCAGGACCGGGACTGGGCCCCGGTCGCCGGCTGAAGGGTCCCGTGCGCGCTGGTGCCTGGCGGTCGAGGGGTCCAGAAGTGATCCCGAGTTTGGGGTGGCTGCAGCTGGTCTGGGGTGCCGGCTGGTTTGAGGATTACCGCCGAGGTTGTGCACACAGAAGAGGTTTCGGGTTTGAAGGCCAGAGCGAGGGCAGTTAGTGCAGGCGCGGGGCGATCTGACAGGGGCCGCCCATGCCCTGCCCCTGAGGCCAAGGCGGCGGGCCGCGCCACAGGCAGAGAGGCGAGGAGAGGGCAGCGAGGTCGGTGCGCGGGCCCAGGCGGGGCTACCTGAGGCTGCTCCTCTCCGCCGCGTGAGTCTCCTGCCCTGCGGACCGCTGGCGAGGCGCTCCCCTGCACACGCCTGGACCGGCTCCTCCCTCCGCCGGCTTCCCCTCCTTAAAGGGGCCAGGAAGCGTGGGGCGGCACCGGTTCCCTGCCCGCCCCCTGACTGCCCGCCCCCGGGGCTCGGGCGCACCTCCCCAGGTAAGCAGTTGTGGCGGCGCGGCTGGAGCCCCACAATGTCAGGGCGGGGAGGGCGCTTGCAGATCCCCTGGGCCGGCTCCCTCCGCGCCGGGATCAGGAGACCTCGGCGCCCGAACTCAGAATTTTCGGACTTCTCAGGCCTCTGCCAAGGGCTGGGACTCGCAGGTGAAAGAACCGGCTCGTCTCATTTTTTTTTGTCCCGAGAGGGTGAGAATTGGCCGAGAGGGCGCCAGGTGTTTGCGGGAATAGGGAGGGAGAAGTTCCTGGACACCGGCTCCTAGCACCTTTCAGGATGGTTTCCAAAACCTCAAACGTGGCTGCCACAGCCACTCGGCAGTCCAGTCCTCCCATCTTTAGATGAGGATTCCTAGGCCGGAAAGGGAAGGTGACTTGCCGTGGCCCCACGGCAACTTCTCCGCTTAGCAGAGTCTCCAACCTGCGTCTCTTTTAGACTGAGCTTCCTCACTGTGTGGTAGAGGTAGCCACTTTCCCTTTTAGGGCCCCAGGTCCCTCGACTATACCGAGGGTTTGGATCTCTCAAAAGTCTTTAAGAGGCAGATATTTAGGGAAAGGCCACTTTCTTACCCCCAATCATCCGTCTTTGAGAGGCCCAGGATCCCTCTCTATCTGATGGATAGTGGAGCACGGATTACGCAGGATAGGTAACTTCCTCCTCCAATTCCCCGGAGCCAGGATAGCTCTGAAGACCCTCAGAGGCAGCCAAGCAGCCCCTTCCCGCAGCATGAAATGAGGGCTGCGGGTTATGGGGGAGTGGGGAGAGAGCTGCGACGGGTGGGCACGTCTCCAGGGGAAGGGGCGGGCAGTCGGGACATGTATGCTTCCATGAGTGTCCAATTTCTGAGTTCCTTTCCTACTCTTCCTGAGCCGGGACTTGGTCCTAACCTGAGATCCTGGCGGCGTGGCCCCTCTGGCCTGGGTCGCTCCCTGGCCATTCAATGGAAGATCCAGGGCCTGTCCGGTCCCCTTTCAGGGCCTTAGTGTTCTACTCTGTTAAATATCGGTTGGAGGGCATGTGCTGATCTCCGAGGCCCATTCTAGCCGTAGGATTTGAGCCCTTGGCCCGGGTTCCAGTGGCTCCAGCCCAGAGGCAGCTTTCCGGGGCCGGGGCTGTGTGTGCAGGGCCACGCGGAGAGTGCCAGGCGAGCATGGGCTATCCAGGGTTTTCGTCGCGTTGCGTTCTTCGTGGTGGTGAGATGAGGGCGGGCTTAGACTGGCCAAGTGTTGGGGAGCTGCCTTCGGAAGAGCGAGGCAAAGCCCAGATCCTCGCTCAGTCTACCAGTTGTGTGTGGAAACGCTCGAAGCGTTTTTCCCCCTGTGCCGGGGGACAACCTTTGCCTGCAGAGGGGTGGTTGAATGAAGGGAGAGGGGCTTTACACTCGCTAAACAAAACTCTTGGCTTCCTTCTTCCGAAGTAATGAAGAAGCAAAAACCCAGATTTCGTCCTGTTTCGTTTTTACAAAGGGGGAAAAACTTGAAATTTTAAAAATTTAACTGGATTATATTATAGGCATCCTTTAATACTGAATTCAGTGGTTCTCAGTATTTTCAAGATGATTCAGATATCCAGATTTTAAATTCCGGACGACCATTGTCTTAACGCGATTCCATAAATCTAGAGAATGTGATCTTGTAATTCTAAGATTCCATGACTGGGAGTCTAACTTCTTTGACTATGCTTACATTCCTTTGACTTAAGCTTCTAGTCAAAGTCTAAACCCTATATATTAAGATACTGGTACTAAACCAGGCATGGCTGGAGCCTGTAGTCCCAGCTACCTGAGACTAAGGCAGGAAGATGGCTTCGTGCACAATCATTGTGCCTGTGAATAGCCACTGCACTCCAGCCTGCACAGCAGAGGGAGACCCAGTCTCTTAAAACAAAACAAAAAAAAACTGGAACATTAAGATTTTGTGCCTGAAAATATGATGCCACTCTTGAAGCTGCTACTTCTCTAGTTTTTCAATTTTTTCCACTCTAAGTTATATATTTAATTGGAATTCCTGTCTAGAAATGTCTGATTGGAAATTTGAATCCTGTAAATCCACAATTCTCTTTTTCCTTAATTCTAAAATGTTAGTGCTGGATCCACTATTCTGTAGCTCAGATAATCTGATTCTAATAATTCTTCTAATGTTCATGATTGTATACTTTAATGATTAGTCCCATGACTTTATTATTCTCTACTTTTAAGCTGCAACAACTATGATTAAAAGCCTTCATGTCTCAGGATTTTCTGATCGTCAGTGTCTTGTCTCTATGATCTCATTCTTCTAGAATTCTGATTCTTTTCTCAAACTTTATTGATATCAAGCTACTCCTGTGGCACAGACCGAGACCTAGAATCATGAGATTAAGAATTTCCAAGATCATGATCCTAAGATTTTCACAAAGGACCCCTAAATTTCTATCTCATAAATATTCTATTCAAATAACGCATTTGAAGATTCTGTGAGTCCACAGTGAGTTCACATTGAATGATTTGGTGAGCACACAGGTCACAAGTTTACCCGTTTGGATCAAAACCATACATAAAAATCTCCTTGGTACCTCAGTGCACAGGCATTTCCTTACTCTTCCCGTTGCTTCCTTCTTGGTTTCTTGAGCAGGAACGTGGTCGTGGCCAAGTTCTCCCCTCTCCTCCGGCACAGTGCTCCTTAACGTTTGTGAATCATCTGGAAGCTAGGAAGGGCAGGTTTCAGTCCCTTGTTGATGTGGGTAGGCCAGTGATTTCTGTCTGCTTCCTGCTGGTCTTCAGCCCTTCAAGTGTTCCCAGCACCCTTGGAGAAGCCTGCCTGCAGCAGGCCATTTTGTGTGCATAGGGGGCTAGGGTGGGGAGGGGGCGCTATTGGGATCTGTACAAGACATTCTTCTGCAACAACTGCTTTCTCCAGTTTTGAATTGTCCTTGGAGACTTTGTAAATAAAAACAAGAGGGTTTCAAGGAGTCAGGGAAAATTCCTCCAGATTCCTTGATGGAGATTCCCCGGCTTGCAGTTCTTCTATTTAAGGAAATCACTCTGGATTATGGAAGGGACTTGTAGAGAGGAAAGCCTTGGGCTGAGAGGGAAACTTAGGTCTTTTTCTTTGCCCCAAAGCCTCTCTGTCGTTTCCTGAGTTCTGAGAGCTTCACTTATACTTAATTCTTTGGCCTGGGCTGCCCTTTTTACTGCATAACAAAACTCCAGGCCTCCACACTTGCAAATCTGATCCAAGGATTTCCTGGCAGCAGCTCACAGTGACCTCCGTTTGGGTTTCTCCGGTGCATTCTGTCTGGGTCAGTGGGCTGTATGGCCCCAGAGAGCATCAGAGCAAGACACTGCCACAAAAGGGGGCCCCAAGTCACACTCAGCCCTCCTGATCCCAGAAGACATGCTTCTAAAGCAGCACCATTTGTGAGGGCTTCCACCCAAATCACTCAAGACCCACCCAGCGACTTTAAACCATCCACTGCCCTTCTTAGGCCCCAGCTTCTCCATCCGTGAAGTGTGTGTGTGTGTGTCCCATATCTACGCCTTCTCTTCCACAGAGTCGAGGTGATAAAGTGGAGCGCATTACAGACGCACGATCGTGTTCTTCTTTTTAAATTGTTTCAAGGCAAAACTTGGACTAGGAAAAAAAGACAAGACGCTGGGGAAAATTCCAGCCTGTTCTACTCACGGGTCGTGATGAAATGCGCCCCCTCCCCACCCCGTCCCACGGAAGAAGCAGCGGTTGATTAAAGTATAACATTTTCTGCGGACTAGCCCGGGATTTTGAGTCTCCGAGGCTCCCGCAGGCATGGACCCTTTCGTCTCACCCAGCACCGCGAGCGCTCTCTCCCTTTGAGTTGGTCCACTTAAACACTATCAACAGAGAATCACTATCACCTCGTCACTCAGTGACAGGATAGAGGATCTTGGGGCCCAGGACTGGGAGCCTTCGGCTTCCCACCTCCCGGTTTGCTTAGATCCCGCCACCAACGTTTCTTCCGTAGATAAGATGCACCTAGCCTCTCCTACTTCCCTCCCCACAAACCCTCCCACAGAGTCCTCTCCCAGCACAGTCTGCTTGGGCCGGGGCACTCAGGGTCCTCAGAGCAGCGGGGAGCTCGGGAGCCTGCTTGGAGGTCCAGGAGCTTTGCAAACGCAATGAGAAGGGGAAGTCGGCTTCAGACAGTGCGGACTTGTCCCATTACGCACAGCATATTGGGAACAGAGTCAAGCCGGACCCTGCCCCCGCTCCGGGTTGGCTCCTTGCGCTTTTCCTGCGTTCCGGACCAGAGGACCACGAAGCACAGGTCACCACCCGTGTCTGATCCAACCTAGGCGGGCGGGTGGGAGTTCAGCTGTGGTGGTGGGCAATTCCAGCAAAGCCGTGGCTTGGGGCAAAGGTGGCAGCCCGCAGGCACATTTCAATTAGGTTCTGGAACCCTGGGCACAGGATCGGCCCCCAGACAACGTCGGGAGTCCAGGTTTCTTGGTCTGGGTCCGAAATCGGTGCGCAGCTTTGGAGCACTTGGAAACCTGAAAGTTGCACAAAAGATTGTGGGTGTTCATCTCAGGAGGGAGTCCATGGTTTGCAAGACAAACTCAAAAGAGCGGATGATTACTCCCCTTCCCCTTAAAAAGGGAGATGTGTTAACCTGGATTCTAGTTCAATCACTAGAGGCACGGGAAGAGGCAGTGACTTTTTCCTCTTCCCCAGGCCAGCCTCTGCTGGGATTCCTTCCTGAAGCTCAGTCCGGCCGCCTGAGGAGAGACAACGGGGCTGGTTGCCTCCCGGTACAGCTCAACCCGGTTGCTCGGCTGCTTGGCGCCCGAGGCCTGAGGTGGACAGTTGGGAGGTGGCGCGGGGAGCTGGAAGACACTTGAACCTGGATACTGGAGAGCAGCCAGCTCTCCTCTGGCCTCTTCCCCACTCCCCCTCGGGCTGTGATGTGTGTGTGTCTGTGTGTGTGTGTGTGTGTGTGTGTGTCCGTGTCCCTAGTCCTGGAGCGGGCGTCTCTCTCAGTTTCTTCGTAGGTCTTTTTGCTTCTTTGAATATGTGTGCATGTGTCCTGCCTTTCTGGGCGCATCTCCCTGGGGTCACCCGCAAGACAGCCCGCGGACTGGAAATAAGGGGACCAGCTGCACACTCCAGCCAGGTCCCAGTTGCCCATACAAGCCTCTTCTGTCCTGGAGGATGGCCAGAGAGTGGCAAGACAGGACAGAGGGACATCCACCCAGGAGGACCCTGGAGCCGGTATGAGTTGGATCCTCGGCTTTTCTGCCCAACAGCTTCCTCTGTTCGGCAGAGTCTGACGTAGGGAGGAAAGGCACACACGGTTTTTCTCTGCATGTCCAAGGCTCTAAACAGTCTGTTCCCAGCGAGTGCTCTGCTGGCTCTGCATAAACCTTCAATGGTTCCCATCTTCCTCCTGCAAGATCAAGTGCTTCCCTGGGCCTGCCATTCAGGGCCCTCCCTACACAATGCAGCTTCTTTCTACTCTCCCTTGGTCTTTCCTTTCCCAGCATCTGAGGACACTGGCCCTCACCAAGTCTTCTGTCACAAGGTGACCCTCCTGTGAGAACCTCTTACTCAGTTCCTGTCTCTGCCTCTTCCAAGCTGTGCAACCTTGGCCAGTCACTTATCTACTCAGCCTCAATTCGCCATTCTATAAAATGGGGATAAATACTAATATAAGAAAGTTGTGAAAATTAATAATGTTGACTCAGGCATACAAAACTTCCACGCACACACACTGTTTTAACCAGTTTGTACATATTAAATACACTAATGTATCAAGAGACCCAGGGGCTAATCTCAGGCCTGTCACTAACTGGACATTGGGAGCACATCCAGGAGAACTGGCAGAGCACTGGATCTGTAAGGCATGATAACGGAAAGATAGGCCATCTAGACAGGTGGGCAGCTGCAAAGCAGCCCAGAAGCAGAAGTCTTGCAGGTGATAGGCAGGCATGAGGGGAGATTCAGACTCAAAGCGGCATCTTCTACCCTAGGATCAAGTACTGGGGACCGACCCTGGGATGATCCTGGGGTCTAGAAATAAGATTTCAGGGGCAGTTTGGCTAACTTGACCCTACTGGGCTGCGGTCTGAGGGTCTCACAGGAGTATTCTTTCTCCCTGGTGTCCTGGGAACTTAGGGCCTTGAATGTGCATAGAGCCCTTGCCTTTGCCTGAGCAGATCTAGCCCAACTTTTGGTGGGAGGGACAGGGAAAGGTTCAGCTTGAGCTGGGGCCCAGCTTCTGTAGGTTCGGAGGTGTTTTCTTCAGTCCTGAAGCCATCTGCATGGTCATCATGCTCATCAGCCAGTAGGTTAGGACTCCAGGGGGCTCTGGGGCTGGCCAGGATAGCTGGGCTTGCCCTCCTGATGTGGGTTTGAATGTAATGCAGGGGTATGAAAAGGTGAGGAACAGCTGCTCAGGTCCCTGTAGGGGGCCCTCACCTTGGGTAGCTGGTGTGTGTGGCTCCCTGCCTTCCCTGAGCCCTGGCCAGGCCAAACTGTCCATAGGTGGTAGGACCAAACATACTCCTGGAACAGGGCTCTGGGTCAGTGGACAAACACAGTGGTGAAGTCCTGGATGTGTGTGTGGGTTGTGAGGATGAAAAGAAGTGAAAGGAAGGAGAGGAAAAATTGCTTCTGAAATGGCCAGAAGGTAGAGTTGACAAGGCTTAGGAAAGGTTATCTATCAATTAGCTAGCTGCCTTGTGGGGTTGGTGTCCCAATAGTCCTCTGACCACTTGGACTCTGGCCTGCAAGACTATTTTAGGCAAAGACTATTTTAGGGCCCAGCTATGGAAAGAATCATATTAATGCTCTCTGAAAGCCTGCACAGGCTTCTGTCACTTCGGTTTTCAAAGTTTTAACCCTCTCATAGACTTTCTACTGTATTCTCATCTCTGGTTTGTGGAGCTGCCTCTGAAAGTTGGGGCATTTGCTGGCCAGAGATGATTTATATCAGCTTTACCCAGTGAATGAACAAGACTATCGAAGCCTAGGTAAGCAGCTCTACTCTTTCCCTGGGTTCACTTTGTTAATCCGCCCTCTAGTACCCCTTCCTTCAGAAGTGGGTTTCTAGAATTTGTCATTTATCAGCATTGAAATTACCTTAAGAGTCAAACAGTGGCAGATGATTTCCACCAAGAGAAGAAAAGGGGGCATCCTTTACACCACACCCTAAGCCTGTCCAGCATTTTATCAGTGACTTAGAGCAAGCTCATCCAACCCACGGCCTGTGAGCCCCTGCTGCCTCATGTGGCCCAGGACAGCTTTGAATGCTGCCCAACACAAACTCTTAAACTGTCTTAAAACATTATGAGTTTTCTTTTTTTCTGTCTTTTTTTTTTTTTTAGTTCACTAGCTATTGTTAGTGTTAGTATATTTTATGTATGGCCTAAGACAATTCTTTTTCTTCCAATATGGCCCAGGGAAGCCAAAAGACTGGACACTCCTGACTTGCAGGAAGACACAGAAGGAAGGCAGGCTGATTTGGCTTGTGGCTGACCACACTGAGGTGCTAATGCTGGGAGTTGACAGACTCCAGGCATGGAATAATCACCGGGTTGGGAGCCTGAGCCAAAACCAACAAGAAGACATTTTAAAAACTGTTATGAAAACATTGTAACATTACGGAAGACAAATCAGGAAGAAAAAAGCCGTACACATGCCAATTATCTATCATTCATCTATTAGAATTTTCTGTTCTGTTTTTCTTCTCTTTGTGTTCTTATACATAAGTATGCATGTTCATATGGGTGCAACCATGGCATAAGTATAATTCTGTAGTTTTTGTACAATGTGCATTTGCATTATTTTGTAAACATAGCTAAACACTACTCCTCACTTCGTTTTTCAACTGTAATTGTGAAGAAAATGGTCTAGTGTTGATTTAACCCTTTCACAGTAGCTGGGAAATTAGGTAATTTCCAGTATCTTTGATGTAGGAGAAGTTACTATGAATGTGTTTGTATAAAGAGCTTTTTATATATTTTTAAAATATCCTTAAGACAAATTCCCAAGAACAAGATTTATGGGGCCACAAATATTTTTATGGTTAATATAGTGTTAATAAGTTGTCTCCAAGGGTATCTTGTAAGTCACGACAATCAAGATAATTAATGTATTTATCACCCCTAAAAGTTTCCTCCTGTTATTTTGCGACCAAATTGTCTCCTACTCCCATTACCCGTAAGCGATCACTGATCTACTTTATCATTATAGATTAGCTTGCATTTTGTAGAATTTTATATAAATGAAATTATGTAGTATACACTATTTTGACATTCATTTGTATTATGGTATTAATAGTCTATTCCTTTATATTGCCAAATAGTATTCCATTATATGGGTATACCACAATTTGTTTGTCCATTCACTTATTCATGAACATTTGAGTTGTTTCTATTTTTGGTTATTACAAATAAAGTTGCTCTGAATATTTGCGTATAAGTCTTTATGTGGATATATGTTTTTATTTCTCTTGGGTAAATACCTAGGAGAGGACTGTTTGAGTCATGGTAGTCATATGTTTATATTTATTTCTATTTTTTTTTTTTTGTATTTTTAAACCAGAACATTTATTGTGTGACTAATTGGTGAAATTTTTAAGATGAACTGGATGCTGCAACAGCTGCCCTCTTGGGTTTAGGTATTGTTCCTTCACGGAATCCATGCCTGAATCTGCGGTATACAATTTTTAGGTGCCTCATTCGACCAGTCCCAGTGGTGGTATTTCGTCTTTTAGCCTTGGCACTCCAGTTATACCTTCTTTTGTGCTTGGTGGGGTAGCCACATTTGCTGCAGGTTGACTTCTGAAGGTGGTAGGCCTTAGAGCTGCAGCGGCGGCACAACGTGTGCGTCTTATTACGATGCTTCCCAAACGATGACGTTCCCTTCGTCATCCTGCTTCTGCGACCAGGACCAGAAAGCATTTATTTGTATTTAAAAAAAATTTTTCAGTAGAGATTACTCCTTTTGAAAGTTAATTTTTTCTTTTTCTTTATTTTTAACTTTTAGTTTCAGGCATACATGTCAAGGTATGTTACATATGTAAACTTGTGTCATGGGGATTTGTTGTACAGACATTTCATCACCCAGGTATTAAGTCCAGTACTCAATAGTTATCTTTTCTGTTTCTCTTCCTACACCCACCCTCTACCCTCAAGTAGGCTCCAGTTTCTGTTATTTTCTTCTTTATGTACATGTGTTCTCATAATTTAGCTCCCACTGTGAGAATATGCAGCATTTGAATTTCTGTTCCTACGTTAGTTTGCTAAAAGTAATAGCCGCTAGCTCCATCCATGTTCCCACAAAAGATATGATCTCGTTTTTTTTTTTTGTGGCTGCAGAAAATATGGTTAAATTTTTAAGAAACTGTGAAATACTTTTCACAAAGTAGCTGTATTTCTTTCATTTCCACTACCAGTAGATGAGAGTTCTAGTTGCTCTAACTCCTTACCAACACTTGACATGTTCAGTCTTATAAATTTTACCTATTTTAGGGAGTGTATAGTGGTATCTCAGTGGTAGTTTTAGTTTGTATTTACCTAATGACTAATAATACATTTGTTATCTACTGCTGTGCAACAAATTGCCTCCAAATTACTGGCTTAAAACAACAAACATCATCTCACAGTTTCTATGGGTTAGGAATTTGGGTGTGGCTTAACCTGGCTGGGTGTGGCCTAGTTCAGGCTCTCTTATCAGGTTGCAGTAAGTAGAAATCATCTCAAGGCTGATTGAAACTAGAGAATCCAGTTCCAGTTCACTTATGTGGTTGTTGGTTGACCTCAGTTCTTCATCATGTAGACTTCTGTAGGCTGTCCGAGCATCCTTGGGCTGGTGATCTGAGAAAGAAAGCTAGAGAGGACCCAAATGGAAACCACAGTCTTTCTGTAGCTTAATCTCAGCTTTCCATCACTTTTATTCATATTCTGTTTGTTAGAAAGGAGTGAGTATGTCCAACCTATACTCAAGAGGAAGGAATCACACAGTGTGAATACAAGGATGTGAATATCATTGGGGACCATCTTAGAAGCTGCTTACCAAAAACAATGTTGCACTTCTTTTTATGTGCTTTTTTCCATCTGTAGATCTTCTTTGGTGATATGTCTTTGGTGAAATTCTGGCCAATTTTTTATTGGGTTGTTTGCCATCTTATTGAGTTATAAGAATTCTTTATAGCAGTACTTTGTCAAATACATGTGTTGCAAATATTTTCTTCTAGTATGTGGATTGGCTTTCCATTTTTGTCACAGTGCCTTTTGAAGAGCAAACGCAAATTCTGATGAGGTCCAGTTTATTGAATTTTTAATTTTATAGTTGGTGCTTTTTGTGCCCTATTTTAAAAATTACTAAAATATTCTATATTATTTTCTGTACATTTTAGCTCTCATATTTAGTTGATCTATTTCAAGTTGTTTTAGATGGTGTAAGGGTTGAGATTCACTTGTTTTCCAACATGGGTACCCATTTGTTCCAGAACTATTTATTGAAAAAATTATTGTTTTCCATTGAATTACCTTGGCACTGTCATTGAAAATCAATTGTCTTTAATGTTATTTTTCTCTCTGTTTATACTGGATGGTTGATTTTTAAAAAATTAATAAGCCTACATTAACATGTATATGGTGTATAGCATCAATGAATTTGATTTTCTTTATTTTAAAATTTTGATTGCGCACATAAAAAAGTTTTGTATATTCATGTTTGAATATTTTCCTTTGTAATTTTTTTCTGTTGATTCAGTTAATAGAGAATCATTACTTCTTCATAGTTGAGATAAACATGTTACCCTGTTCTTTGATCATTTTTATGAAATTTAAAAACTATATATGAGACAGAGTCTTCCTCTGTTTCCCAGGCTGGAGTTCAGTGATCTTGGCTCACTGCAGCCTCTACCTCCTGGGTTCACACAATTCTCCTGCCTCAGCCTTGGAGTAGCTAGGATTATGGATGTGCACCACCACACCCAGCTAATTTTTGTATTTTTAGTAGAGACAGCGTTTCACCATGTTGGCCAGGCTGGTCTTGAACTCCTGACCTCAGGTGATCCAGCAGCCTCAGCCTCCCACAGTGTTGGGATTACAGGCATGAGCCACCGTACCTGACCAAAAACTTCTTTTTTTTTTTTTGAGACAGAGTCTCTCTCTGTCACCCAGGCTAGAGTACAGTGGTGTGATCTTGGCTCACCACAACCTCCGCCTCCCAGGATTAAGTGATTCTCCTGCCTCAGCTTCCCGAGTAACTGGGACTACAGGCATCTGCCACCATGCCTGGCTAATTCTTTTTGTATTTTTAGTAGAGATGGGGTTTCACTGTGTTGGCCAGGCTGGTCTCGAACTCCTGACCTCATGATCTTCCTGCTTCGGCCTCCCAAAGTGCTGGGACTACAGGCTTGAGACACCACGTCTGGACAAAAACTATTTTTAAACATAAAAGCAATATAGTCACATTATAGAAGTTTTAGAAAATGAAAATTTAAAAGATTATTTATTTTATCTTACTATAACATAGCTATTATTACCATTTTTGTGTTTTTCCTTCTAGACTTTTTATATGCATATTTCCTACAAAGGTTTGTATTTCATTATTTTAAATTATTCAGCTTAATTTATCTGGAACATATCACTCTCATCCTCCCTCCATAGCCAATCATTTCTGAAGTTCTATCTTTCCTACTTCCCCCAAATTCTTTCAGTTTATTTCTATTCATTTTCATTTCCATTGTCCTGGTTTAAGCTACAACAATCTCTGGTTTGCGATAATGACCTTTTAAAAAAATCCAGCTTAATTAGATACATTTTGCAGATCATAAAATTCACTATTGTAAAGTATACAATTTTGTGGGTTGTAATACAATTGCAGACTTACACAACCATCACCACTATCTAATTCCAGAACATTTTCATTACTCCGTAAAGAAACTGTATACCTATTAGAAGTCACTCCTCATTTCCTCTCCCTAGCCCCTGGCAACCACTAATCTACTCTATGGATTTGCCTATTCTGGACATTTAATACAAGTGGAAATATACAATATGTGGCCTTTTGTGGCTGACTTCTTTTACTTAGAATATATATATATATATATATTTTTTTTTTTTGAGACGGAGTTTTGCCCTTGCCCTGCAATGGCGTGATCTCGGCTCACTGCAACCTCTACCTCCTGGGTTCAAGAGATTCTCCTGCCTCAGCCTCCCAAAGTGCTGGGATTACAGGCATGAGCCACCGTGCCTGGCTACTTAGCATAATTTTTAAGGTTCATCTATATCATAGCGTGTATCACTACTTCATGCCTTTTTATCATTGAATAATATTTTGTAATAATATTCCCTTGTGTCTATATGACATTTTAAAAAAATTCATCCTTCAGTTGATGGACATTTGCATTGTTTCTACTTTTTGGTTATTATGACTAATGCTATGAACATTTGTGTACAGGTTTTTGTATGGAAATGTTCTCAGTTTTCTTGGATATATAGCTAGGAGTGGGATTGCTGGCTGTTTGACATTTTGAAGAATTACCACACTGCTTTCCACAGCAATTCCCCCATTTTACATCCTTCCCAGTGGTTCTAATTTCTCTACATCCTCTCCAGTACTTATTATTCTCTGTCAGTTAGATTTTTAGCCATCCAAGTGGGTGTGAAGTGGTAACCAATTGTGGTTTTGATTTGCATTTCTTTAATGACTAATGATGTCAAGTGTCTTTTCATATGTTTATCAGCCATTTGTGTAACTGCTTCAGAAAACATCTTTAAATTATTTGCCTATTTTTAAATTGGATTACTTGTTTTACTGTTGAGTTGTAAGAATTCTTCACATATTCTGAGTACAAGTCCCTTATCAGATATATAGTTTGCAAATCTTTTCTCCCATTCTGTGGGTTATATTATGGTGTCATTTGAAGCAAAAAATGTTAAATTTTTATGCAGTCCAATATATCTTCTTTTGTTTCTTGTACTTTTGGAATCATATCTAAGAAAGCATCCCCTCACCTAAGGTTACGAAGAGATTCTTCTAAGAATTTCATAGTTTTGCTCTTAGATTTAGTTCTATAATCCATTTTGAGCTAATTTGTATATATAATGTGAGGTTATAGTCTAGCTTCTTTTGTTTTCCCCATGTGGATATCTAGTTTTGTCGGCATCATTTGTTGAAAATGATATTGTTTCCTCTGTTGAATAGTCTTGGCACCCTCATCAAAAATCACTTGATCGTAAATACAAAGGTCTATTTCTGAACTCTGAATTCTATTCCATGAATGATTTTTGTGTGCACTATCAACCTTACATTCCTGGGATAAATACCACTTGGTCATGGTGTATGATCTTTTTATATATATTGTTGGATTAAGTTTGCTAGCATTTTGGTGAGTTATTAACATCTTGCATTAGAGTGGTACATTTGTTACAATTGATAAGCCAATGTTGATATATTATTATTAACTAATATCCATAGTTTACATTAGGGTTCATTCTGTGTTTTATAGTTCTATGGGTTTTCAGAAATGTAAAATATCATTTTTTTCTTCTTTTATAATAATATAGGCATTTATAGCTATACATTTCCCTCTGGATCTATGTGTCTAGCATTATGCCAGTATCACACTGCCTTGATTACTGTAGTGTTGTAGTAAGTTTGAAATCAGGAAAGTGTGGGTCTTTCAATTTTGTTCTTATTTTTTAAGTTAGTTTAGGTATTCTGTGTCCTTTGCATTCTCATATATATTTTAGGATCAGCTTATCAATTTCTATAAAACAAACAGAGATTTTGATAGGGATTATGTTGGATGTGTAGGTTTGGGCAGTATTGCCATTATAATAACATTACATCTTCTGATCCATAAACATGGGATGTCTTTCCATTTATTTAGGTTTTCTTTAATTTCTTTCAACTATATTTTATAGTTTTCAGTAGTTTGTCAAATTTATTTCTAAATGTTTTTTCTTTTTGATGCCATTGTACATGGGATTATTTTCTTCATTTCATTTTAATTTTTCATTGTTAGCATATAGAAATTAATTTTTGTATATTGGCTTGTATCCTTTAATTTTTATTGGACTTGTTTATTCTAATTGTGTGTGTGTGTGTGTGTGTGTGTGGGTGTGGGTGTGGGTGTGGGTGTGTGTATGTGTTCATTAGGATTTTCTTTGCAGGTCATCTGCTAATAGAGGTGATCATCAGGTCATCTGCAAATAGAGATAGGTTTACTTGTTTCTTTCCAATATGGATGCCTTGTATCTGTTTTTCTTGCTTAATTGCTCTGGCTAGAACCTTCAATATGATATCAAATAGAAGTTGGGAGAGCTATCACTCCTATTCAACATAGGACTGGAAGTCCTAGCCAGAGCAATCAGGCAATAGAAAGAAATAAAAGGTATCCAAATAGGGAACAAAAAAGTCAAATGATTTGTTTACTGATGACATGATTCTACACCTAGAAAAACCTTTAAAAAGACTCCACCAAAAGGCTTCTAGAGCTGATAAATGACTTCAGTAAAGCTTCAGGGTATAGAATCAATATATAAAAGTCAGGGCCAGGCTTTTATGGTGGCTCATTCCTCAAATTACAGCACTTTGGGAGGCCAAGGTGGGAACATCACTTGAGGTCAGGAGTTCAAGACCAGACTGGGCAACATGGTGACACCTCATCTCTTAAAACAGTATTTAAAAAAATCAATATACAAAAATTATTAGCATTTCTATATGCTAATAATGTTCAAGCTAAGAGCCAAACCAAGAATGCAACTCCACTTACAATAGCCATACTCACAAAATAAAAATACTTAGGAATACATCTAACCAAGAAGGTGAAAGATCTCTACAAGTACTATAAAACATTGCTAAAAGAAATCATACATGATACAAACAAATAGAAACACATCTCATGCTTATGGATTGGAAGAATCGATACCGTCAAAATGGCCATACTGCTGAAAGCAATGTACATATTCAACATTATTCCTATCAAACTACAAATACCATTTTTCACAGAATTAGAAAAAATCATTCTAAAATTTATATGAAACCAAAAAAGAACCCGAATAGCCAAAGCAATCCTAAACAAAAAGAACAAAGCTATAGGCATCATGCTACCCAATTTCAAACTATACTACAAGACTACAGTAACCAAAACAGCATGGCACTGCTACAAAAATACACATATAGACCAATGGAACAGGACAGAGAACCCAGAAATAAAGCAACACACCTACAAACATTGGATCTTCAACAAAGTCAACAATAACAAGCAGTGGGGAAAGAATTCCCTATTCAGTAAATGATCTTGGGATAACTGGATAGCTATATGCAGAAGAATGAAACTGGACCCCTACCTTTTATCATCTACAGAAATTAACTCAAGATGGATCAAAGTCTTAAATGTAAGACCTAAAACTATAAAAATCTCAGAAGAGAACATTGGAAATACCATTCTGGACATTAGCCTTGGCAAAGAATTTAGGACTAAGTCACCAAAAGCAATTGCAACAAAACAAAAAATTGACACCTGGAACCAAATTAAACTAAGGAGCTTCTGCACAGCAAAAGAAACTATCAACAGAATAAACAAATAACCTACAAAATGGGAGAAAATATTTGCAAACTATGCATTTGACAGAGGTCTAATATCCAGAATCTATAAGGAAATAAAACAATTCAATAAGCAAAAACAACCTCATTAAAAAATGGGCAAAGGAGATACAAACAGATACTTCACAAAAGAAGACATAGGTCAATGAATATATGAAAACATGCTCATCATCACTAATCATCAGAGAAATGCAAATAAAAACCACAATGAGATACCAGCCAGAATAGCTAATATTAAAATTTTCAAAAATTACATGCTGGTAAAGTTGTGAAGAAAAGGGAATATTTATACACTCTTGGTGGGAAAGTAAATTAGTTTAGCCACTGTGAAAAGCAGTGGAGGTTTCTCAAAGAGCTACCATTTGATCCAGCAGTCCTATTACTGGGCATATACCCAAAGAAAAACAAATCATTCTACCAAAAAGACACATGCTCTCATATATTTGATGCAGCACTATGCACAATAGCAAAGATGTGGAATCAACCTAGATGCCCATCAACAGTGGACTGGATTTTTTAAAAAAAGTGCTATACATATACCAAGGAATACTATGCAGCCATAGAAAGAATGAAATCACTTTATTTGCAACAACATGGATGCAGCTGGAGACTATTATCCTAGGCGAATTAACATTGAATACACAGAAACATTGAATACACATGGTCATAAAAATGGGAACAATAGACACTGGGGGCTACTAGAGAAGGGAGGGTGGGAGCGGGGCAAGAGTTAAAAAATTACCTGTTGGGTACTATTCTGACTACCCAGGTAAAGGGAATTATTTGTACACCAAACTTCATCAACGTGCAATTTACTCATGTATTGAACCTATGCATGTACTCCCTGAATCTAAGAGTTTAAAAAAGACTGGAGAGAATGTACATCCTTTTCATAGGGAAAGGATTTGGTTTTTCACAATTAAGTATGATGTTAGCAGTGAGGTTTTTCATATCTGCCCTTTTTCAGATTGAGGAAATTCTCTCCTATGCCTACTTTGTTGAGTGTTTCTTTTAAATTATGAAATGGAGTTGGATCTTGTCAAATGTATTTTCTGCCTCTATTGAGATGATCATATAGTTTTTGTCCTTTATTCTATTAATATGTCATAGTATACTGATTGATTTTCATATGCCATACCAACCTTACATTCTGAGATAAACACTACTTGGTCATGGGGTACAATCCTTTTTATATGTTGTTGAATTCAGTTTGCTAGCATTTTGTTGAAGATTTTACATCTGCATTCATAAAAGATACTGATCTATGCTTTTCTCATGATGTCTTCATCTTGTTTGGTATTAGGGTAATAGTGGCTTCACAAAATGAGTCGTGAAGTATTCCTTCCTCTTCTATTTTATTGGAAGAATTTATGAAGTCATGGTGTTAATTATTCATTAAACATTTAGTGGAACTCATCAGTGAATCTATCTAGGCCTCAACAGACCCTCTTTCCGATCCCTCAACTGTTTGTGTTTTGTTGTTGTTGTTGCTTTTGAGATAGGGTCTTGCTCAGTTGCCCAGGCTGGAGTGCAATGGCACGGTCATAGAAGACTGCAGCTTTGAGGGCCTGGGCTCAAGCTATCTTTCCACCTTGGCCTCCTAGGTAGCTGGGATTACAGGCATGAACCACCATGCCTGCCTAATTTTGCTTAAATTTTTATTTCTGCAGAGATAGGGTCCCACTATGTTACCCAGGCTGGTCTCTAGCTCCTGGCTTCAAGTGATCCTCCCACCCCCAGCCTCCCAAAGTGTTGGGATTAGAGGCGTGAGCCATCACGCCCAGCTCAACTGCTTCTGATGATTCTTCTCACTCCCCACCCCAAATATACAGGGTACAGTAACCTTTTAATCAAATATACAGGGTACAGTAACCTTTTAATCAAAACAGCGTTGTAGCATGAAAGCCTGCTGTTACGTGTTGCTGTTATTTCACAGCTGATACAGGTATTCTGGTGATGCTACTGTGCTGCTCAGTTACCCTGAACACATTATTTTTTCACTGCATTAATAGTATGTTATATTTTTTACTATCAGGTACTAAGGTGTAAATTAGCATAAGAAAATGATTGCTAATCAGTAGCATATAAATTCAGAGTCAGGAATGATGGTGATGCCAAACAACCAGATTGTCCACATGGGTGGCTGGGAGAGTGGCACCTTTGCTTTCTGATTGTTCAATGTACACAAACTTTGTTTCATGCATAAAATTATAAAAATATTGTATAAAATTACATTTGAACTGTGTCAATAAGGTATATATAAAACATAAATAAATTTTCTGTTTAGACTTGAGTCTTGTCCCCAATATAATCTCTTTATGTACATGCAAACATTTCAAAATCCCCGAGAATCCCAAATCTGAAGCACTTTGTTCCCAAGCATTTTGAATATGGGATGTTCAACCTGTATTTTATATATATACATATATGTATGTATGCATGTATATATATGTATATATGTATGTATATGTATGACTACTTTTCAAATGTATGTCAAGCTGTGTGATAAATAAAATGCAAATTCAGTTTAAGATGCTATTAAATTTTTGGTCATTTTTTTGGACATAAAATTTCTCCGTCAATGTTTATGAAAAGTCTATCTACCTTGTATGTTGTGAGGACTGTGGAATTTATAGCTGTTAAGAAAGTATCTTCAAACTCAAAATGATAGAGAAGCACTAAGACATTTCCCAAGGTCTCTTCTAGCCCAATGGAGTAATATTAACAATATTCTATTTTCTGAATTAGAGAGCATGGAGCAGGGGCAGAGTATAATGTAAAACTCTAATGCCAGTCATCATACATACTGTGTTCAGGGTGCTATTCTGACAAGAGGGCATTGTGGGTCATAGGAAAGAAAGGCTCTACCAATGGACAATGAAATGAGCAGGCCAGGACCTTAGGACAGAGATTTTTATGGGAGGACAGTAATAAGTTATTAGGAACTGATTATATGGTAGAAATAATGCAGGGAAATGGTGGCCACTTTCACCACTGAATGGCAATAGCTGTTGCATAACAACAATTGATGTAAATTAGTCTTTTTTTTAGACAGAGGAGTCTTGCTCTGTAGCCCAGGCTGGAGTGCAGTGGTATAACCTCAGCTCACCCCAACCTCTGCCTTCTGGGTTCCAACGATTCTCCTACCTCAACCTCCCAAGTAGCTGGGACTACAGGTCTGTGCCACCATGCCAAGCTAATTTTTTATATTTTTAGTAGAGAGGAGGTTTCACCATGTTAGCCAGGATGGTCTCAATCTCCTGACCTCGTGATCTGCTTGCCTTGGCCTCCCAAAGTGCAAGGATTACAGGCCTGAGCCACCACGCCCAGCCTCTTATTATTAATATGATTTTTTTAATTGATGAGAGAAGAGTTGTGAGGGTGGAAATTTTCATCAAAAGAACCGAAATAGCATGTTCTTGAGTAGAATTTATATTAGCTGCAGGAATTACAATATCCTACTGTTTTATAAGAATGTATCATAGATATAATGTTTTAACTAATAAAAGTCAATTTTTTTTCTATAACTAAAAAGAAAATTTTAACACTCCACAGGGCAGGAGGTATTGACCAATCAGAATATGCCATGGATCAATCAGAATGGAAGCCTAGTCAGACTGGGCTCCCTGCAATGCCAGGCTTTAAACTTTTAGTGGCAGGATCTCGAGGTCAGTCCTGGGCGTCCCAGGGGAAAGGTTCAGACAACCAGGACAGCTGGGGGAAAGGGGTAGGTGTGGGAAGGGAGCTTGGGCAGTGAGTATGTATCTGTGGGCACGGCCATATTTCAGTATCTCCATGTTCAGAGATTACACGTAGGCTATCCTTCCAGCTGTGGCACTGAGTGGCATATGATGCTCTCAGCCCAGGCTTGGCTTTTTGCCTCCCACACAGCTAACACTCCATGGCCACAAGCCCACCTGGTATCACTGCATGCACTCTTCTGCTCCACATTTGACTTTAAAATGCTCTATTATGCTGGGCAGTTTTCCACCCAGGTGGTAAACTTGTGAACCTCCAAATCAGGCTTTGGTTGAATGAGTTCATCTCCTGCTCACAGCCTGTGTACAGGTGAACTGTGTAAAGGAAAGAAGGCTAAATTTGGGGTCAGGAGCCCACTTCTGGGTTCTGGGTTCACATCTCAGCTCTGATACTGTTTCCCCATATGCCTCTGGGTAGGTCAGTTCATCCCTTTGACCTCAGTTCCATGGTCAGTAAAAGAGGATGGTGACTTCTGCCATTGTAAGGCCCCTCGCAAGGTTGTGCTGAGGTGTAAATAAGAGAAAGGAGGTGAGGCACTTTGCAAACTGTAAAGCTCAGTGCACACATGCGTGAGTCTGTTCCACAGACCGAAGGATCTGGCTGTTCAGAATGCTGTTGTCTGTTTCTGATTAACTCAGGAGTTACACAGCTACCATTTATTTAGAATGTTTCCTATCTTCAAATACGACCATAATGTAGCTTTGGCTTTTCATGGAGGGGAGAGTGGGCTGCAGAAGGTGTGATCTTTATTTCCCCTTAATCCTACAGCCTCATACAAAATGAGAGCTGAAATGGACTGCCAGAGGATACCTACTCCACTTCTCTTAGTTTAACCAATGGAATTCCTGAGATCCAGAGAGGCCCAGTGAGTGCCCGTAATGCGTTATTAGTGGAGCCAGAACCAGTGCTTTTGATTCCTAGCTCTTTTTGTCATAGCATGTGATGTGTCTTGTGGCAAACTTTGCATTCAGATTTGTGTTTTCTTTCATTCAATAGCATTTATTAAGTCCCTTCTAAGTGTTGGTTTCTGTGATGGCCATTTGTGGTAGACAAGTTGGGTGCAATTCTGCTTTCAGGTTGCTCTTGACTCTGGGCAGAGAAGGCTCTTTCGGAGTCCTGAGAGAGTGACAGGTAAAGTTCTATCTGTATGGGTTTGGCCACCTCCTTTGAGGGTGAAAGTGTTTTTTGAGAATAGTCAAGAAGTGTGATTCCGTAATCCCAGCACTTTGGAAGGCCAAGGTCAGGGGATTACTTGGGGCCAGGAGTTGGAGACCAGCCTGCTCAACATAGCAAGACCCCCATCTCTACAAAAATTTAAAAAAACTAGGCAAGTGCAGTGGTGCGCATCTGTAGTCCCCACTGCTGTGGAGGCTGAGGTGGGAGGATCACTGAGGACTTTGAGGGTGCAGTGAGCTATAATTGCAATGCACTCCAGCCTGGGTGACAGAGCGAGACAGTCTCAAAAAAAAAAGTGTGATGAAGCTCTGCAGTGCTGACCTAATACCAGTGAATGACCAGCGTTCTCACCTTCTGCCTCATTTAATTTTTACAACAATTTCCTCTCATACTGCAAATGAGGAAGTTGAGGCTCAGAGAGGAGAAGGGATATGGCTAGGGTCACAGATCTGGAAACTATCATAGTCACTTTGATGGATTCCAGGGCCTTGTAGGTCTTACAAAATGGCTTAATTCAGGTAGAAAGAGCAGGGCTCAGGTGTTTGGGAGACTTGGGTTCAAATTCTAGCTATGCCATTTCCCAGGTGGGTGACTTGGGCAAATTACTGTTAAAGAGACTCAATTTCCTCATGTGTAAAATAGAGAGATAATAGGGTATGTACCTTCGGGGCTCCTTGAAGGTGAAATTGGTGACTGAGGGTAGAGCCCCTAGCAGTGTCTCGCATACAACCATACAATGGGAACTTCATACATGTTCCTTTGCAGCCTCTCCCTGCCCCTGCTGTGGTGGCTTGGTCAGTATTCCTGGCTCTCTGGAGCAGTTCTGTGCTTCCAGGAGAGAGGCCTGGAGGGTTTTCCTCTGTCAAACAATAACAAGGGCAGGGGCAATGGTGAGGTTTGCTGAAGGTGCAGGCCTGAAAACTGGGGCCCTTCCCCCAAATCTCTATCTTTCTCTTTTCCTCTCTCTCCCTCCATCTCCCTCTACCCCCTTCTCTCTCTCTCCCCCCATTCTCTCCCACCCCTGACTGCTTTCCTCCCTGTCTCTCTCCTGGGTGGAGCCTACTCCAGGCGCAGTGTGGATACCCAGAGTGGCTGGCCATGCCTGACTGCACAGGTGTCAGCTCTGCCTTGTCCCTGCTGCATTCCGGCTTCATATGTCAGCACCTATGAAAATCTTCCAGGTCTTGGGTTTGAATAGCCCCTTGGCTGCCTGGGAGACAGGAGGCTGGCTCTGTTTTGCCTGTCAAATCATCCGCTTTGTTTGTCTACGGGCAGGTAAACCGGGTTCCCTTCCATAATACAGACGGGGCCATCAGTGTCAGGGCTGACTCTACCAGGCTCAGGCTGAACAAACAGCCATCTGCCCCACCAGTGAGGCCGAGGCCAGGCAGCGGCAGGGGCTGTATTCTTCAGGAGCAGTATGATGACAGGCTCAGAGCAGATGCCGGCCCTCCATTGGGAGGGAGCTGAGCTCAGACTTGCCTCTCCCAGTCAGCACAAATCCTCCTTTCTTGGCTGGGTCTAATCTTTCGAAGGACTCCCACTTTCACTCCTGCCATCACCAGCGTGTGATACAATGAGAAAAAGAAATGGGAACAATGAAAGAAGACAGAAATCTTGCTACACAAAGAGTCCATGAACATCTACAGAAAACCCCATCACCTGCCAGATTTCTTCTTTCGCTTTACTGCTAGGAGACTTGAAAGGAATTTAGTGCTGGTGGTAATAATTAACTCACCCTAATGGTCTGGCAACATCCTCCACTCCTTTTAATTGGTTCTTTTAGTTTAAAATTCATCTTTCTTGAATGTATTTTTTTTATTGTGGTAATAAAACATGTAACATAAAATTTACCATTAGTGACATCGAGTAATTCACAGTACCATGCAATCAATTGTGCATTCATAATCTGTACCACTATCTAGTTCCAGGACTTGTTCATCATCCTGAAAGGTAACCCCTTATCCACTCCCCATTCTTTAACTTTTAAGATATCACAGATATCTTTGTGAAATGAGTAGGGGTATATATTCTAAATAAAAATAAAAGATAAAAGAATGGATAATTTTTACATTTCGTGTATTAGCTGTACACATTCACCTTTTGTTTTTCCACATTCATGTTTGTTTCATTTTCTTTTGTTCATTTAGGGTCTAAATTCTGAGTCATTTCTGACCTGTGTCATTTCAAATTTCATTCCTTCATTTCCCACCCCTTTTTTCCTCTTTTCTCTCTCATCTCTTCCTTCAGATCTTCAGGTCTACCGTCTATCTACCTAGGTACCTATTATTATCCGTATATCTATCTCATCCATCATCTTTCAAAAATCTATCCATGTGCCATCTGTGTATCTGTCTACCTATCAAAAATCTGTCATCTGTCCATCAATCATATATCTATTACATATCTATCATATTTCTTTTCTCCATCCATCTGTCTATGCCTCTCTTTGTAAATCTAGATAATTGGTTCTCAGTCCTGCAAATTAAAATCACCTGGAGTCACTTGAAGAGTTTTTAAGATCTATGGATTCCTGGACTCCATTTACGCCAATTGAAACAGAATCTTTTGGTGTGAGGCCTGGACATCTCCATATTTTAAAAGGCCTCCCAGATGATTCTAAAGCATAGTGAAGGTTAAGAAGCACTCATTCTGGCTAACATGGCGAAACCCTGTCTCTACTAAAAATACAAAAAATTAGCTGGGCATGGTGGCACGTGCCTGTAGTCCCAACTACTCAAGAGGCTGAGGCAGAAGAATCGCTTGAACCCAGGGGCAGAGGTTGCAGTGAGCCGAGATGGTGCCACTACATTCCAGCCTGGGTGACAGAGTGATACTCTGTCTCAAAAAAAAAGAAAAAAAAGAAAAGAAAGAAACAGTCACTTAGAGATACCTCTCTGATACTTAACCTTCTACAAAAACTCCTTATCCTGTCCTAGCTCTGGTCCTCAGTTAGTCTATTTTTTACATAAATGGAAGTTTTCTACATGGGATGCTTAATAATTTGCCTTTAACAATATGTAAAAATGACTTTCTATGTAGTTAAATATTTTATTAAGAATATTATTTAAAATATTGCCTAGTATTCTATTAACATATATGTTATATTTAATCTTCTGTTGGGATTTTGATTAGGATTACATTGTCTATAAATGGATAAGGGATAACATGTATATTTGATATACATATTTAACTTAAACACTTGGAATTTTAAGGATATACAAAACAAATAGTATGATGTACCCCCTCAGTATTCATTACCCAGCCCTAACAGCTGTCAATCCTGTACAGTTCTGTCCTATCTGTGCCCCCATCTTTTCCTGTGGTCAGATTATTTTGAAACAAATCCCAGATATCATTTAAATTCATCTGTAAATATCTCAGAATAGATCTCTAAAAGGTATCAAAACCCCAATACTGTTGTTGTACTCCCCAAAAATTAACAATAAGTCTTTAATATCATCAAGGGCAACTTGACGACTTGTTAAAAGTCAAGGTTTAAATTTCCAGCCCATCCATTGATTTCATGAATGTATTTGTTTCTGTTTCTACATTTTGTTTGGGGTTAAGTAGTCTCATCTCATTTAATACATAAATTATTGCTCCATCTTTTATTTTCTCTTTGGAATTTATTTGTTGAAAAAACTGGATTGTTGGTCTCGTAGACTTTTCCGTATTCTGAATTGTATTTTTATGGTGTAGTTTAACATATGTTTACCTTCTGTATTTCCCATAAGTTAGTGACTGGGGCTAATATTTTGTATGACATTGAGCCTTTCAATTCATGAACATGTTTTATTTATAATTTGTTTATGTTTTCCTTAATGTATATCAATAAAAGTTTTCTATCTTCTCAGTAAAGGCCTTGTGCATCTTATTAAAATTATTTCTAACACTATCTTTTTAAAAAAATAAAATTGAAAATATTAGCTCTTCTTAAGTTGAAATTTCTACTTGTTTACTACTGATGGATACAATACCACTGAGTTTTTACATTAATTTTGTATTTGGCAACTGGTTAAACTCTCATAAAAATCTAGCAATTTATTCTAAATTTCTTTTCGTTTTAGGTGTAATTATATAATTTGTGAGTAATGACACTTTTGTTTTTTCCTTTTAAATATGTATGGAACTTTTTTCTTGCTTTATTTCTTTCAATACAGTGATGAATTAAAGTGATGATAGTGGGCATCCTTGTTTTGATCTCCAAAATAATGTTTTAATGTTTCACAAATAAATATAGTATTTTGCCATAGTTCTTTTTTTGCGGGGGTCGGGTGGGGAACACTTACCAAATTAAGAAATTTCCCTCTATACCTAGATTTTAGGAAATCATATCAGAGATTGGATGCTGGTTTTTCAAATGCTTTTTATGCATTTATTGAGCTAATCATATTCTTTAACCTGTTAATCTGATTTTTTTTTTAATGTTAAATGTTATTTTAAAGTTTTCGTGTCTAGTTTATGGTAACATCATGAAGTATTGGGGAATAGTCCTGTCTATCTGTTTGGGCTGCTATAACAAAATAACTCATATTTGGGCAATTTGTAAACAACATACATTTGTTGTCATAGTTTTGGAGGCTGGAAAGTCAGATCAAGGCAACAGCAGAGTCAGTGTCTGGTGAGGGCTTCTCTCTCCTTCCAAGAAGGCACCTTCTAGCTGTGTCCGTATATGATTGAAGGGGTGAACAAGCTCCTGGCTTCTTTTATAAAGGTGCTAATCATGAAAGCTCTCACCTCCCAAAGCTCCCCTCTTAATGCTATTTCACTGGGGATTAGGTAGCGATATATGAATTTTGAGAGGAACACAAACATTAAGACTACAACGAGTCCTATTTTCATTTTCTTTCTGTTTTTTGAGATGAAGTCTTGCTCTGTCACACAGACTGGAGTGCAGTGGCACAATCTTGGTTCACTGCAACCTCCACCCCCTGAGCTTAAGCGATTCTCTTGCCTCAGCCCTCCTGAGTAGCTGGGACTAGAGATGCCATCCATCACATCTAGCTAGTTTTTGTGTTTTCAGTAGAGACAGGGTTTCACCGTGTTAGACAGGCTGGTCTCGAACTCCTGACCTCAGGGGATCCACCCGCCTCAGCCTCCCAAAATGTTGGGATTACAGGCGTGAGCCACTGCACCCAGTGCTATTTTCCGTTATGTTTTTTTTTTTCTTAAGTGTTTGATAGATTTTGCTGTTAAAATCTTTTGGTTTTGCTAATTCCTTTGTAGAAATATTTTAAACTATTCAATGTGTGTGACAATTGTAGGACTACTAGGTTTTATGTTTTTTTCTTGTCAGTTTTAAAAAAATTAATGGACTATTTTTTAGAGCAGCTTAGATTATAGCAAAATGGAGAAGAAAGTGCAGAGAGTTTTTACGTACTGCAGTCCCAACCCTCAACACACACATGACCATCAACTTCCCCCACTAGTGTGGTGCACTTGTTACAAGTGATGAACCAGCATTGACATACCACTACCAGCTAGAGTCCCTAGATTGTATTAGGGTTAACTATTTTTATTTATAGTGTATAGGTTTTGGAAAATATATAATGGCATGTGTCCATCATTATAGTATAATACAGAACAGTTTCACTGTCTTAAAAATTCCCAGTGATCCACTTATTCATACCTTTGTTCCCTTGGCACCACTGGTCTTTTTACTGTCTCCGTAGTTTTGCCTTTTCCAGAATATCATATAATGGGAACCACACAGTAGGTAGCCTTTTCAGATTGGTTTCTTTCACCTAGTGATAGGCATTTAAGGATCCTCCATGTGTTTTCATGGCTTGATGGCTTGTTTCTTTTTATCACTGAATAATATTCCATTGTATGGATGTACTCGTTTATTTATCCACTCAGCCAATGAAGGACATCTTAGTTACTTCCAGATTTTGGCAGTCATCTTAGTCCATTTGTGCTGCTACAAAAAAAAATGCCACAGACTGGGTAACTTACAATTCATATACATTTATTTTTCACAGTTCTGAAGGCTGGGAAGTTCATGATCAAGGTAAGCTTGGTATCTGATGAGGTCTGCTTGCTCTGCTTCTGACATGGTGCCTTGTTACTGCATCTGCCAGAGGGGAGGAATGCTGTGTCCTCACATGGCAGAACGGACTGACGTGCAAAAAGGGGCAAATTCCCTCTGCCAAGCACTTTTATAAGGGTATCTAATCCCATTCATGAGGGTGGAGCCCTCATGACTCAATCACCTCCTAAAGAACAAACCTCTTAATAATACTGTTGCATTGGGGATTAAGTTTCAACATGAATTTTGAAGGGGACAAAAATATTCAAACCATAGCAGTAATTATGAATAAAGCTGCTATAAACATTTGTGTGCAGGCTTTTGTACAGACATATGTTTTCAAGTCATCTGAGTAATTACTGGATCATACGGTAAGAATATGTTTAGTTTTGCAAGAATCTGCCAAACTATGTTTCAAAATGGCTATACCATTTTGCATTTCCTCTAGCAATGAATGAGAGTTCCCTTTCTTTTATATCTTTGGCAGCATTTGGTGCTGTTAGTATTTTGGATTTTTGCCATTCTAATAGATGTAAAATGGTATCTTCTTCTTGTTTTAATTTGCAATTCCCTAATTATATATGATATCCTTTGTCATCTGTTTATCTTTCCTTGGTGAGGTGTTTGTTCAGATTTTTTGCCCATTTTAAACATTGGGTGATTTTCTTATTGTTGAGTTTTAAGAGATCTTTGTATATTTTGGACAACTGTTCTTTATCAGATATGTCTTTTGAAAATCTTTTTTTCTCAGTCTATGGCTTGCCTTCTCATTCTCTTAACAGTGCCTTATGCAGAATATAATTTTTCTTAAGTTCAACTTTTCAATTCTTTTCTTTCATAGATCATGCCTTTGGTGTATCTAAAAAGTCATTGCCAAACACAAGGTCATCTAGATTTTCTCCTGTGTTGTCTTCTAGGAGTTTTATAGTTTTACATTTTACATTTTGGTTTATAGTCTCTTTTGAGTTAATTTTTGTGACAGGTATAAAGGCTGTGTGTGGATTGATTTTTTTTTGCATGTAAATGTCCAGTTGTTCCGGTGCCCTTTTTGACAAGATTGTTCTTCTTCCATTGAATTGCTTTTGCTCCTTTCTCAAAGATTCATTGATTATATTTGTATGGGTCTATTTTTGTGCTATCATGTTTCATTGATTTTTAAAATTCTCTTGGCAATGCCACACTGTTGTCTTCATTGCCATAGCTTTACAGTTAGTCTTGAGGTTGAATAGTGTCAATTTTCTAATTATGTTGTCCTCTAGTATTGTGCTGGCTATTCCGAGTTGTTTGCCTTATCATATAAACTTTTTTTTTTTTTTTGTAGAGATGGGGCCTCACTATGTTGCCCAGGCTGGTCTTGAACTTCTGGCCTCAAATGATCCTCCCAGTCAACCTCCCAAAGTGCTGGAATTACAGATGTGAGCCACCATGACTGGCCAGCCATATACACTTTATAATCAATTTGTCAATATCCACAAATAACTTGCTGGGATTTTGATTGGTATTTTGTGGAACCTATAGATCAAGTTGAAAAGAAATGATAGCTTAACAACATTAGGTCTTCCCATTCATGAACATGATTATAGCTATTCATTTATTTTTAGTTCTTTGATTTCTTTCATAAAAGTTTTATAGTTTTCTTCATATAGATCTTGTACATATTTTGTTGGATTTATACCTAAGTATCTCTTCTTTAGTCCAATGTAAATGATATTGTATTTTAAATTTCAAATTCCATTTGTTAGTCGCCAGTATATAGGATAGCAATTGATTTTAGTATATTAACCTTGTATCCTACAACTTATAAGTTCCCAGAGGTTTTTGGTCAGCTCGTTGGGATTTGCTACATGGATAATCATGTCATCTGTGAACAAAGACAGTTTTATTTCTTCCTTCCCAATCTGTGTACCTTTTAATTCCTTTCCTTATCTTGTCACATTAGCTAGGACTTCCTATTACTGGTTTCTAATTTAATTCTACTGTGGTCTGGGAACATTAATGGCATGATTTATATTCTTCTAAATGCATTGAGGTGCATTTTATGGCCCAGAATGTGGTCTGTCATGGTGAGTATTCCATTTGAGCTTGAGAAGAATATGTATTCTGCAATTGTTGGGAGTATTCTATAAATGCTTAGTTATTGTCATTGTCTTGTGTTCATATTTTCAAGACCCTTTTAGTTTTTGATACATACTAAATACAATTTAAAAATTTTATTCTGATAATTCTAATAGCTTAAGTCTGCAGTTTTTGCAATTCTGATCTGCCACCTCATTTTTTGTGTGGTATATTTCTGACTGAGATATTCTTTTTTGAGGGGGGGATGGAGTCTTACTCTGTGGCCAGGCTGGAGTGCAGTGGCGTGATCTTGGCTCACTGTAACCTCCACCTCCTGGGTTCAAGCAATTCTCCTGCCTCAGCCTCCCAAGTAGCTGGGACTACAGTCGTGCACCACCATGCCCAGCTAATTTTTGTATTTTGAGTAGAGACAGGGTTTCACCCTGTTGGCCAGGAGGATCTCGATCTCTTGACCTCATGGTCCACCCACCTCAGTCTCCCAAAGTGCTGGGATTACAGGCATGAGTCACTGTGCCTGGCCAATATTCATTTTTAACAGAACTTTATCTTTGGAAATCCTTTAGGCTTTATATCCTCTTTCTCTTTTTTTCTTTTAGTGAGTGGAACTACTCTCCCAAATTTCTGTTTTCTTTCCGTATCAAAGCCAGCTTGTCTTTATATAAAGTTATTTGCACTCAACATTTCTTCCTCTCAAAACTTTGTGTTACTTTATTATCTTTCACACTACTTTTGCAGAAGACAAGTTTGGTGTCAAACTGAGTTTTCTTCTTTTGTGGTAACTTTACTTTTCTGTCTGTGTGGATTTTTAAAATTGTTCTCAGTTCTAAATGATTTCTAGATTATATTTAGAGGGAGCCTCTTTTATTGATTTTGCACAGCACATGATTAAACCTTTCAATCCCACATAGACCATTTTTTCCCATCTCTGTAAAGTTCTCTTTTCTAGCTTTTATATTGTCATGTGCTTCATTTATTCTAATCTCTTAAGGAACACCAAATAAGTGTTTATTGGCTTTACGTTTGGTTTTCCTCAACATCTATCATTTGTCTTTCACCAGATTATCTTATGTTGAACACTATCAGTGCTCTGCTGTGTCACACAGGCAGGCACTTACCTCTATTCACTGGAGGCTACTTAACTGGGAACACCTATGACTTTTCTGAGTACTTTTTTCTATCTATGACAGTATACTTAGTCTGCGTGTGGAACAAAATGAAAGTTACAGGAAGTTAATGCACCCAGGAGCCACATAAAATGACAGATAAAGAGTTGGTGGGTATATACTGCAGCTTCCTCACTTGTCAGGAGGGGTAATTCTGGTATGGTTACACTGCCACTGAGGGTTCGCTGGTGGGACTGAGCCCCAGTTGCCCATGGTGGAAACCTGCTTTATAACTCATGCTTTACAGGCTTTCTTTCCTTGCCTGGCTCACTGACTTATCCCCTTACTGGTGCTTCCTAAGATCACTTCTAAAATAAACTACTTGCATCCATAACCTTGTCTCAGGGTCAACTTCTGGGGAAACCCAGCTTAAAACAGACATTTGTTTATGACTTTTATATAAATAATGTGACAATGAATATATTTGTACAGGAGTCTTTGCAACTTTCACTATTTAAAAAAAATTCTCAGAAGTGGAATTGCTAGGTCATAGGACATAAATATTTTAAGTCTGTAGTAGATAGTGCCAAATTCCAGGTAGGTTTTAGACAGGAGTTGGGTAGCAATCACTCTATAGCTGGCCTCTCTGAAAGACACCATTGTTGACAACCGCTTCATTTGGTGCGTGTGTGCTTGCTCATTGCTATTGTTTGACTGTCCCAGCTAAAATTCATGTTGAAATTTAATTGCCATTGCAACTGTTGAGAGGCAAGACTTTTAAGAGGTGATTAGGTCAAGAGGGCTTCACTCTCACAAATGGATTAATGCCATTATTGCAGGAGTGGGTTATTTATTGTGGGAGCTGGCTCCTGATAAAAACAATGAGTTTGCCTGATTTCCTCTCTCTGTCTTCTGCCTTCCACCCTCTTCCATGTGATGACCCTCACCAGATGATGGCTCCATGTTCTTGGACTTCCCAGCCTCCAGCACCATGAGAAGTAAATTTCTTTTAAAAAAGTACTCAGTCTGTGCTTTTTTAAGAAAATGGACTACAGCAGAAAATGGACTACAATGCCCATAGCCTTAAAATCTTAAAGAGTAGGAGCAAGATAGCCTTTTCTGGAGTGACAGGGGTAAATGCTGGTAGTATGTGACCAGCATTTTGTAGGTTGACCTCACATACCATCAATCTTATTCAAATGCATTTATTCTTATTTTGAATGTATTAATTCTTAGACTCCATACATCCTGCCATAGACACTAACCTTAGCCACAGACTTACTCATTTTCATGCTATTTATTTTATTTATGCAGTTTATCCAAGGTTCTTTGAAAGATCCTCAATTTGATAAGCACTGTTTCCCCCCAGCATTAGATATGAACCGATCTGTTTCATGTACTCAACAGTGTGTTGAGCTAGGACCCTGGGTTCAAGGTTTATAATCTTGGATTCCTCCCCTTTCCTCTCTTAGCCTCTGCTAGAGTTGATGAAAATGAAACTTAAAGCAAGATGGTGACTTGCCGAGATTAAACAACAGGTTAAACATGGAGCTAGGTTCAGAATCTAGCTCCTCTGAGATCCTAGAGCTAAAAACAAAACTAAAAAGACAACAGTACAAAACCTCTGGGGGTCCATGATGATTCTTCTCCCTTGCCCACTTTTTCTAGCTGCCCACTTTTTCTAGCTGCCCACTCCCTGCCCTTGCCCACTTTTTCTAGCTCAAGCAGATGTCCAATCTGCTACAAAGTTCCAGGGCCATCCTTCCTGATTAGGGCTCTTCCCGTCTCTCTGGGCTCCTCCCCACCAGGCCTTCTTACTTGCCCTTCCCCCAAATATCTCTCTTGCTTTACTCTTACCTGGTTCCAACCTGCCTTCACCCCACTCTCCTATCTTTTACCAGATGACTCCCCATGTGCCATTCTTCAGGGAAGCTGTACCTAGTGATTGGTTTGTCTGTTTTCTTGACTAGACTAGAAGCTGTTGATGCCAGGAATGGCCACTGTATCCCTAGCACTTGCCACAGTGCTTGGCCCAAAGCAGGTACTGAATAAATGTCTGCTAAAGTGACGAGTATCTACTAAATGAGAATGGAGGGCACTTGTTAATCTCCTTGAATGAGAGTTTGTTTGAAGATTAGTGGTTAAATTATTTAAAAACTCATCCCCACACAGTTAGGAAAATGAAACAAGAATGACAGGCAAAATGGCTGCTAAAAATACCAATGCCTCAGGATCTTATTTTTCACACCTGGAGTGGCCAGTTTTGTTTATTCAGAATTTTCTTATTTCCATGTAAATCACATTCACTGACATCAATGTGGCTTAGATTCTATGTCTTTATGTCCTTTGGTTAAAAATACTGTAGTTAGTAAGCTCCTGGACTTCACAGTCTGCTGTTATTAAGAGCTGCCATTTAGTAGAGATTTCTATGTCACAGAATATGCTAAGAGCCTCATTTCTAATTAAATCCTCCTGATAAATGCTATTACTCTCATTTCATACATAAGGAAATGAAAGTCAAGAGAGACTAATTTATTCATAGTCACCCAGAAAATGAGCAGTGAAGCTGAGGGTGGAACCCAGGTTAGATCTTTTCACACTCCATTTCTTATCTCCCCAATTGACAAAATGGTTTTACTTCTATCATCTCAATGGCTCCTCAAAGCTTCCTCCCTTCAGGGAAGGAGAGAGGGGATCCTAACCTCACCTTATGTGTGTGGAAGGTGAGAAAGTCATTAGCAAATTTAGAACATGAACCCAGTCCAGCAGATCCCTCACTCAGCCCTTGCTAGGGATGTGACTGTGGACAATTTACTTTCCTTCTCCAAGTCTCAGGGTCCTCAGCTGAAAAATAGGAATCACTGAAGAACCCATCTGCAGGGTTGCTAGGAGGATGAAATAAGATAGCGGGGGTGAAGCAACTAGCAAGACCTGAGCTGTCTGCATGAAGCCTGAATATTTCAGGCAAAGTGAGGGAAGACAAAACTGAGACTTGAGTGGGTAGAATGAGCTGAGGACTTAGGAGTAGCAAGGATGGCTGAACTGTGCAGGCTTTATGGTGACCTCCAGCAGAGACCCACATGATGTTATCTGTGAGAGTTCAGAACTGATGTCTAAGGGGAATAACCAAGTCTAAGCTGCTGGGATGAAGCCAGTGAGGGCAGAAGTCCTCTGCCAGCCCCCTCTTCTCTGACCTTCTCTTCCTGTATGCCTTTTGCCTTACATTTTCCCTCACCAGCCTCTCAAAGGCTCCTGTCTCCTCCTCCCACCTTCCAAGTCCCCCCAACAACATACAAACACATACACACACACTCTCTCCTGGGACTCATACACTCTGTCCCAAGAACCAGCCATCACTTCTACCAACAGGTAGTCTCAGCAGCCTCCTATGCAGCTCTCCAGGGTCATTCACCCATTCATTCATTCATTCTTTCATTCATTCACCAAGCATTTCCCAATATTTTGCTTGCCCTGTGCTGGCCCCACTGAGCTGAACAAGTCATGTTCCTCTGCCTGGTAAAGGAGCTTTCCTATCAGTTCAGCAAGCTCTCAGTAATGCTTTTCAGCTGCCTACCTTGTCTCTAGATTCCTTCCTTCCTTCCTTCCTTCCTTCCTTCCTTCCTTCCTTCCTTCCTTCCTTCCTTCCTTCCTTCCTTCCTTCCTTCCCTCCCTCCTTCCTTCCTTCTTTTTTCCTTCCTTCCTTCTTCTTCCTTCTTTCTTTCCCTCCCTCCCTCATCTCCCCCTCTCCTTCTCTCTCTCCCTCTCCCTCTCCTTCTCTCTCTCCCTCTCCTTCTCGTTCTCTCTTTCTTTCAAGAGAGTCTCGCTCTGTCACCAGGCTGGAGTGCAGTGATGTAATCTCAGCTCACTGCAACCTCTGCCTCCAGGGTTGAAGTGATTCTTCTGCCTCAACCTCCCGAGTAGCTGGGACTACAGGTGTGTACCACCATGCCCAGCTAATTTTTGTAGCTGGGATTACAAAATCCCAGAGACAGGGTTTCACCATGTTGGCCAGAATGGTCTCTATCTCTTGACCTCATGATCTGCCCACCTTGGCCTCCCAAAGTGCTGGGATTACAGGCATGAGCCACTGCACCTGGCTTCCAGATATTTCTCTACTCTGCTGTCCTTAGGAAATCCTATCATTGGCATGTATTTCTCATTTTTTTAAATACTAAAATATTACTATTCAAATAATGTTGAATTATATTATTAATGTTGTATCCCTTACCCAACCAACTGAACTTTCAGCTTTCATTTCTTCATGAATACCACTATGCTTATAGAGTTGATTTTGCTGGAAAGCAGTATAACAAAGTGTTTAAGAGCTTGAAACTTGGGGTCAGCATGGACCACCTGGGCTTGAGTAATGTCTGTATGTTTTACTAACTGTGAGATCTTGAGAAAGGTCCTTTAACTTAACCAAGTAAGCGAAGGATCTCATCAAGAAAAAGTATAAAACATGGATGAAAGAAATTGAAGAGGACACAAAAAATGGTCCTCCATTCCATGCTCATGGGTTGGAAGAATCAATATTGTTAAAATGTCCATAGTACCTTAAGCAATCTACATATTCAGTGTAATCCCTATCAAGATACCAAGGACACTCCTTAAAATGTATATGAATTTTATTTGATTTGTTGTGATTGTAAATGGGATTACTTTGTGATTTCTTTTTTCAAATGTTCAATATTGGCATATAGAAATGCTACTGATTTTTGTGTGTTGATTTTGTATCCTGCAACTTCATTGAATTTGTTAGTTCTAATGCTTTTTTGGTAGAGTCTTTGGGCTTTTTCAAATATAAGATCATAGCACCTGTAAACAAAGGTAATTTGACTTGTTTCTTTCCAATTTGGATGTCCATTATTTCTTTCTCTTGTCTCATTGCTGTAGCCAGAACTTTCTTAACCACATTTTTAAGACCTCACAAATGCACACCTCTTCTTATGTGATATGTTAATAACCTTTTACAAAATTGAGCATCCACTTGTTATATAATCCAGTCATCAGGATGAGAAACAACATGGACACAAAAAAACCATAATCAGTCACTTTCAACATAGGTTAGAATCCTACAATCTGGGACTTATTTTTCAAATCCTCTACCCCAAGCAACGGTTATCAGAGAGTCTGGGGAGAGAACCCAATCCTACATTAGGGAGAGGAGTCCCTTGGATTGGAAATTTGAGTTATGTCCACTACACTTGTCCCAGTGGCCATTCTAATGCTCCATGTCAACTCTACCTCCCCAGTATCACCCTGATTTTGGCCCTCCTCTCCATTCCTTCTGTCAGTCACAAGACTATTGCAACAATCTCCTTACTGGTCTCCTTATCCCAGTTTCTGCAGTCTTCAGTCGACCTCCCATACTAGCTTCCAGAGGGACCTTCCTTGAGCATAGTCCTGATCATCACACCTCCCTCAAAAACATACAATGACTTCTCATTGCCTACATAACAAAATTCAAACTGTAAGCCTGCCATTCAAAGCTGTCCATGATCTGGATTCACCTCTCTCCAGACTTACTTCCTTCCCCTTTCACACATCCTTTAATCCAACCAAATAGAATTGCCTGCTGTTCCCCACACATACCCCCACCTCCAGCTTTGATTTTACTGTTCCTTCTGCCTAGAATGCCCTTTATGCAGGATCTCTGCAGACTGACTCTTTTGACTCTTCATCAGATGCCATCCCTCCATAAAGCCTTTTTTCTTTCCCAACTGGAAGTGATCTTTATTGCTTTGTGTAGTAGTCTCTGACTTAACCACCAACAAGGCCAGGAAAGTTGCACTACACATTCCTGGGGATGGGGATGGAGGCATTCACTTTGTAGTCCATGAGATGATTTTCCTTGGAGTTGTGCAGTAAGCACCACCTGTGCAGCCCTACATGATCACTCTGGGTAGGGCCACTTTATCCACCGCAGACCAGAGGTACAGTCTTGTGAGTTTTCAAGAGCTTGCCCAAAATGTATCTATTCCCAAAAATAAAAAGAAAACTGAAAATTTAAATTCTTAATTTAAGAAAATTACTAAAATCTCTTACCTTTTACAAAAAATTAACTGGTGGGATGAGGCTTACAAAAGAAAGAGTGATTAAGGCCCATGGTGATGATGATAATGATCATAGGTAACATTTATTGGGTGCTTACATGCTCTAAACACTGTTCTAAGTGCTTTACATATTTTAAATTAATTTAACCTTTATAGCACCTCTATGAAGTTATGCTGCTAATATTTCTTTTTCACAGGTGAAGAAACTCATGTGTAGCTCAAGAATGTTTTAAAATGGCTCTGTTTGCCTGCATCATCCTCTAAGTCCTGGGAAGCAGGGGCCTTGAATGATTTAATGCTATGTCCAACTCAGGGCTTGGCATTGAGTAGGTGCTCAAGGCTATAAGATAAAGGAATGAATGAATAGTTGAGTTTATGCCCCTCCACAACATTTTAGATGTACTTTCTTTATCGGATGCATTCCCTCCCTTATTAAATTAGAGGTCGTTTTTATTTCCATTTTCAGGCTCTTGTGAATTCAGTCACTTCTGTTATAAGAAACAAGTTTGGGTTACTACTTTGCTAATGGACTATTGTAAGGAGGCACAGAAGAAGATGCTTTTAGTCAAGATATTCCAGGCAAACAGTGAACTAAAGGGAGCTAGGATAGGTATTAATATATTATTGTCAAAAGAGATTTTAAGTAAAGGGTTAAGAGAGACAAAGAAGGACATCATATGCTGACAAAATAGTCAATCTACTAATAAATACTAAATTTTATAATAATTATAAACACATATCTAAAAATAGAGTCCCAAAATATATGAAGCAAAAATAGACTTGAAGAAAGAGACAGCTCTGCAGTAATAGTTGGAGACTTTAATATCTCTACTTTCAATAAAAGGCATCCAGATTGGAATGGAAAAAGTAAAACTATATTTTCAGATAACATAATTTTATATAGGGAAAACCCTAAAGAATCCACATGCACACACAAAAATGATAGAGCTAATAATGAATTTAGAAAAGTTGTAGGATACAAAATCAACATGCAAAATCAGTTGTCTTTCTGTATACTAGCAATAAAAAATCCAAAGCAGAAATCAAGAAAACCTAAATAAGTAAAAAGACATTTCTGAGTTTATGGGTTGGCAGACTTAATATTGATAAGATGTCAAGACTGCCCAGTCATCTATAGATTCAATGCAATTTCCATCAAAACCCCAATGGTTTCTTTTGCAGAAATGGAAAAACTCACTCTAAAACTTATATGTTATTTCAAGGGATCCAGAATTGCCAAAACAATCTTAACAAAGAACAAAGTTGGGGGGGGGACTCACTCTTTCCAATTTTAAAACTTACCACAAAGCTACAGTAACCAAAACTGGCATGCAGACCAGGGGAATAGGTTAATAGGCATATAGACCAATGGAATAGAATTAAGCATTCACAAATAAACCCTTACATCTATTGTCAGCTGGTTTTTGAAAAGGGTATCAAGACCATTAAATGGGGAAAATCAGTCTCTTCAACAAATGGTGCTTGAAAAACATGTAAAAAAAATAACGTTGGACTACCTTATGTCATATACAAAATTGATTAAAGATCTAAATGTAAGAGCTAAAACTATAAAAATCTTGGAAAAAAATCATAAGGGCAAATCTTCATGACCTTGATTTGGTAATGGTTTCTTTTCTTTTGTTTTCTTTTCCTGAGACAGGGTCTCAGTCTGTTTGTTGCCTAGGCTAAAGTGCAGTGGTGCGATCATGGCTCACTGCAGCCTCTAACTCTGGGGCTCAAGTGATCCTCCCACCTCAGCCTGTCGAGTAACTGTGACTACAGGTGGACGCCTTACCACGGGCTGGGGACCGAGGGAATGGGAAGTTTTGTTAGTGGCTACACAGTTTTTGTAAAAAAAATTTTGGACTAGATAGTGGTGACAGTTGTACAACATTGTAAATGTAATTAATGCCACTAAATTGCACACTTAAACGTGGTTAAAATGGCAAATTTCTGTTATATATCTATGTTGAGAAACATTAAGTTTACCCTACCCCCATGGCTCCCTTGTGGAGAATACTCTTTAGTTTGTAATTAGTGGTAATCGGGTAACAGCTGTCTACTTCGTATATTTTTGCGTTAAGAGTAAATACAGAACACCTGTTTATCAATAAGAATCACCTGTTTAAGAGAGAATACGTGGATCAGAATCTGCTGGGGGCCTTCAGCCCTGGAATGCTGTCAGCCCCTGAGGCTCTCAGTTCCGAAATAGACCCACTTTGTTGTTCTATCTGGGTGTCTGCCTCTCATTGCCTTCAGTCCCACCTGGGTGGGGGTCTCCCAGCCGAGCTGGTGCTTGGTTACATACGTATTTTACTACAATTAAAAGAAGCAAGAACTTACATGTCTCTGCCCACCCCTCCCAAGGTTAGTATAGCGTCTGACACAATAATAGAAACTCAGTAGGTGTCTGAAATGAGTTAGGCCCATTGCTGGGAGTCCAAGAGCCTATGCAGAAAATGTTGAAAGCTTCTGTTTTCTACAATTTATAGACTGACCATACAACAGATAGTCAACCTGTTTCCTTCCTAGAGCTACCAGTGAATCTGGAGCCAAGGTAAGAGAGAAAAAGTTGATTTCTTATCTTTTCGAGACTGGAGGTGGCCCTTGCCAATTCAAGGAAGTGTGTTTTTCCATGGAGCTGTTTTCCTCTGAAGCTCTGTATTTGGAGTGTACTTCTCCAACTAGTTCAGGCAATGCAGCCACTCAGGGTTGAAGAAGGAGAGCTATCTTGGAACGATGAGTCACTGTGGTTTTCAGAGCCAGGATGAAGGGGAAATAAGGGCAAATTCAAAACAAGTGGATGGGATGCTGCAGCACATCCGAGATGGAGGGCATGACAATTCACTCCATACAATCACAGGTGTGAAAACAAATTGCCATGTTCGTACCATTGGCAGCAGGCACGAGAATCGGCACCTTTGTCCATAGCAGCTTCGAGTCGATTTTGGTTTTTGCAGATAGATGCCCTCATTTTGGAAGGGCATCTGGTTTCCATGTGAAATTCCTCAGCCCCTTATTACTATCTGCCAGGCACTGGCAGGATACCAGGAATACAAAATGAGTGAGGTAAGCAATGAAGTACTGTATGTGCCACAACATGGATAAAACTAAAACAAAATTATGCTAAGTGTAAGAAGCTGGACGCATATTGTATGATTCTGTTACTACGAATGTCAGAAAAAGCCAGTCTATAGAAACAGCTGATAGTGGTGTGGCAGCTGGGGGCTGGCAATGGAAATAAGGACTGATTGCAAATGGGCATGAGGAATCTTTGTGGGATGATGGAAAGACTTCTGAAACTAGACTGTGGTGATGGTTACACAATTCTGTGAATTTACTAAAAGCAATAGTATTGTACACTTAAATGGGTGAATTTCATGATATGTAAGTTATACTTCAATAAAGCTTTACAAAACTTGTGAGGTTGGTGGGGCACAGTGGCTCACTCCTGTAATCTCAGCACTTTGGGAGGCTGAGGCAGGTGGATCACTTGAGGTCAGGAGCTTGAGACCAGCCTGACCAACATGGTAAAACCCTGTCTCTACTAAAAATACAAAATTAGCCGTGTGTGGTGGTGCCCACCTGTAGTCCCAGCTACTCGTGACGCTGAGGCAGGAGAATCACTTGAACCTGGGAGGCGGAGGTTGCAGTGAGCTGAGATTGTGCCATTGCACTCCAGGCTGGGCAATAAGAGAGAAACTCCATCTCTAAAAAGAAAAAAAAATTGTGAGGCCCCAGACTCTTCTTTGGCAATGTGGGCCTTCCTCAGGGAGAGCGACTTGGAGGATGCTCATTTGACCTTGAGGTGGAGCCAGCATGTGCCAGATACAGTGCCAGCGCTCGTGGGAAGTAGGGGGAAGGGGACAGGCCCTTTTCCACTGTGGGAAGCACACAGTGTCCCCAGTGTTCATTCTACACCTCTGCCACAGGCCCCTGTCACTCTTACCACCTAGGTCCTTGCCACCACCTGACCCCGAGGGATGCTTTGCCTCTGGACAGTCAGCATGGGAAGAAAAAGGTGCACTGGGTCAGAGGCCAGGAGACTGGTTATGGCCGGGGCCTGAACAACTGATTCACCTGTGTGACTATAGGCAAGATCTAAGCATTTCCAGCATTGAGGAAAGGCTGTGAGGCTGAGCTACGTGTCTACTGTCTCTTCATGATTAGGGGAATTAGGGAAGAATGGCCCATGGAGATGAGCAGATGGATACCCAGCCAGTAAAGCACGTTGCATCTAGCTCATAACTGCCCTGTGCAGGAGGCAGGTGGGAGCAGGCTGAGAATTGCTTCCTCCCGCTCCCTAAGTGGCCTCCTTCTGTTGTTCTGAGTGTGCTGGCTCCTCCCCTGGATGACCCCATCCCCAGCAAGCAGAGGACTAACAACCAGCTCAGGAGGGGACCTCCAGGCCCCTGCCAGTGTCTACTCTGATTAGTCTTTGCTATCCTGGTGGTGTTTTCAGTCAGCCTACTCCCACCCAGTCTTAGAACATGGAGGCCTAGAGGGAGAAAGGACTGTGATGCCGTTCCGACAGCAAGGAATGACTTAAGCCCTGGTCTCCTCTTTCTTCCCAATAGGTGGTTTCTCTGGGCTCCTGCACAGCGGGCTTTTGACTGAAGGTAGGAAGAGTCTGGGGCTGACTCCAAGACATGGTCTTTCTCTCCATAGATGGTGGAAAGCTCCACTTGAAGTCTAACTCTGACCTGCAGGAATAATTATGTTCCCACTCTTGGGAGCCTTACTTCAGGGAGCTTCATGGTTCCAACCTTCCCAGAAGCCTGGGACATCTGTGCCCCTGGGCAATCCCCTGCAGGTGAGTCATAGGGAAGGAGGAGACAATTTTATTATGAAAGGGGCCACCCACCGGGGCTTTATCATCTAGCATAATAGGAAAGTAATTGCCTCTATTTATCCAGGGCCTAACATAAGTCTGGCACTGTGGTAGGTGCGTCCTACGCTTTATCCCACTTAATCCTTACGGTTGCATAGCAAAAATGTAGGGAATAGTATTTACAATTTACCAAAGAGGAAACTGAGGCTCAGAGAGTAAGGAAACCTAGTATGCATTCCCTACCCTCAGCACCTGTTAAAGTCTTACTCACAGGTCAAGATCCATCTCTGGCATCCCGTGGCTCTCCTCAGAGCCATCTCAGTGCCTCTCTGCCACCACCTCTGCTTGTCTCCCATGGCACTTTGGCTGTAGACTACAGATCTTTGAGTCTGTGTCAGTTGCCCCACTCAGCTGGGAGCTCCTGGAGGGCAGGAAACTGGTCCTACTCGGTTCTGTCCCCGGAGTCTGGCCAGGCGTCTGGGAATGTGGGTTGGATTGGCCCCCAATTTCCAAACTGTGTTAAGACTCAGGGGTAACAAGAAGGAGGAATGTAAGGACAGCAGTGATGAAAGTAAGCCATAATCCTCACACCTCCCCACCCCACCACACCCCCATGCATCCCCTCCTACCCCACCCCTTTATCCCCCCACCACATGAGGTTTGGATAATGATCTCCATTAGAAAGTAATGAGGAAACAATTTCAGAGAGCTTGAGTAACGAGGTCACACTGCTAGCAAGTGGAGGAACTGGATTCAAACCCTGGCCTGACTCCAAAGCCCATGTTCTTTTCATTGTTCCAAGGAAGTTCACCATAATTTCAGTCTTTTGATTCTGCTTTTACAATTTTTGCCATATCTACAAACCACTGTGAGAGTAATCAATATTTTTTTCTTTAAATTAACTCATTTAAAAAATATACAGTTACTCTAAAAAGAAACTTTGGATGGAAACCCAGTATAATTTGCCATAATTAATTAAATTATTATAACAATGAAGTTTATCCTGGTGCCTCCTACGATCACCTTTGGTGCTATGCACATATCCTCTGGGGAATCCACACCATGCACACTGCATGCTTCACACTGCTGCAGGAACTCCTTAAATCTCATCTTTCCTGCTCTTTTGTTTACTGTCCATTTTGTCATATGGTGCTCAGGGTCCTGGGACCTGAGTGTTGGAAAGGACATTGGACATTGGAGAAGTCCAATATTGTCACTGGGTCTGAGAGAGCTTGTGATGTGCCCACAGGCTTGTGGTCATGTGGCCCAGGTCCCACAGGGGCTTTTCACCGCTCTCATTTCATTGTCCAGAACTAGCCACATGGTGCTGTCTTGTTGCAGGGAGCAGGAAGTGTAGATTCCCAAATACCCAGGAAGGAAAGGAGAACCAAATAATGGTGAACATTTAGAGTATCTCCTACACATCATTCCTTACATCCTTTCTATGGGGGAGGAGGTTACTAAATATTATTTCTCTTCTGTAAATGAGGAAACTGAAGCCCACAGAGGAAAATTGACCAAAGCCACACAGATGGAAAGAGAAGGGGCCAGGATTTGAACCCAGGCAGTCTGGCTTTGGAGTTCATGGAGAAAACTCAATGAGAATGGTTAGCATAAAGTCAGCAATCTATCTGTGTTAATTTCCTATGGTTGCTGAAACAAGTGATTACATGGAGGACCCACCTGGATAATCCAGGATATCCTCCCCATATTAGGATTATAAATTTAATCATACCTGCAAAGACCCCTTTGTCAATTAGAGTAATATTCAAAGGTTCCCAAGATTCATGCATGGACTCTTTGGCAACAATATTTAGTCGACTGCGCTATCTGTGAGAGCTCTAATTATCTGGATGCTGGTTGTCTTTGTGGTCTGTCTGTTTCTTAGGGCCTGATCACTTTCTACCTTGCAGGCTAGCAATTTGTCTGTTATTCTGCTGGAATTTGAGCACCCCAGGGGCAGGGAGTGTTGCTGATTCACCTTCCTCTCTGTAGAGTTGGGCACATACAAATCACAGAATTGTGGAAATGACTGATTGGAGTGAGTTAAAATTTCTCTTGAGGGCATCAGAAATACCTGTAGTAAAGGTGGGGTCTGTGAATGGCGGTGCCCCAATGAAACATCTTTTTGAGGATGAAGAGGGGAACTAGCTGTCCTCCAGGGCTCATGTAGAACTGCTTTGCCCATCATTGCCTCAAGCCTGCATATTGGGTGGGGGGAGAAGTTGGCCCTGACCTCTCACCGGTGCCTTTGATTCATTGACTCATTTAGCAGATGTTCGACTATCTCTTCATTTTAGTAACATCTTCATCTGGAGAAGTCATGGCCTTAGGAACCTCTTTTTAGTGCCATGTGCAAAGACTTTGGGCACATTCCCAGTCAGTAAAGTGGAACAGAAAGAGTCTCAGGATAGCTGGGCTCAAGTCCTAACTTCGCTGCTGCCTTGAACAAGTCATGTCTACTCTCTGGAGTGCCCACACACATCACTGTTATTGCATTTACCATATTATTAAATTGTGATCATACGTGGTTTCTGTATCTTCCATAGGATGAGTTTCATAATGAGAGGACTATGTCATCTTTGCCTTCCCATTCACTATCTTAAGACCCAGTGTATCACAAACTCTAGTAGTAGTGATAATACTGTAGCGATGATGATGATGACCCTGATAAAAGCTCTCCATTTATGGAGAGCTTACAATGTGTCAAGCAGTGTTTTATATCCTTTCATGTTGTAACTCATTTCTTCCTCATAACACTCTATGAATTAAGTACTATTATTATCCACACTCTATAGATGAGGAATCTGAGGCACAGAGAGATTAAGTAACTTGCCCAAAGTTGCACAATTAGTAAGTGTTTGAGCCAGGATTTAAATTCAGATTCTCTGTCCAGAAGTCATGGTTTAAACCATTCTGTACAATGTGGTTTGTTTGAAAGAACGAAATGTGAAATGAGGACCTGCAAGGTCACTTTAGCTCCCATTTCCTCTGCGTCTCAAAAATGCGTTCCTGCGACCTGTACAAAGGACCTCTGCTCTGGCCTGGCAGTGTGGACCGGGGAACACTGAGGTACAGGGTGTGATCTCCTCAGAAACGGTGTTTGAATCCTGGTTCTGCCACTTATTGCTGTGTCTTTGAGAAAGTTATCTAACTTTTCTGAAGCTCAGTTTCCTCATAAGGCAAAAGAACACTAATACCTACATTGTGGAGTTGTTGGTAGAATAAAAATAAAACAAAATAAGAAAGAATAACTTAGGAAAAGTGGTTGACATCAAGAAAGCTCTCTACAGAAAATAGATACTTTGGAATGTAATTGCTATAGAGTTGAATATTCCTCCTTAGAACAGAGCGAGGTGGGGGATTTAAGTTGGTTCACTTCTCTCGAGGATTAGTAGGATTAGTAGGAGAGATGCCCATGAGAAATCAAGTGAATCCAAGGTTGATCTGCTTGCTGGATGTAAAGACTTTGGATGGAAAATTAGGCTCTGTGTGTGTGTGTGTGTGTGTGTGTGTGTGTGTAGACGGTCTTGGGGTCAGTTGCTGTGATATGTAGGGACATATTTCAAAATGAGCAGGGATCACAGAGTGAGGAAACATGTTCAAATTCTGGCTCTGCCATTACCTTCCTGTGCCATCTGGCAGGCAGAGCCAGTAATCAATCATCTTTGGATTTCCAGTTTCCTGATTCCAAGATGAGGGGGTGAAATCTGAGGATCTCCAAGGCCTTGATGAGTGCTACCAGTCTGGAAATTCCCAAGCCAAGTTTTTCAATGAATGAAATTTCCTCCAGTAGCCATTTCTACCAAAGGAGCAACTGTTTTTCCTTCCCACTGACATGGCTATGTATTTAAATTGGACACAGCAGAAAGGCATTTTTGTCCAGGTTTCTTTGGCCCCTCCCCTCTCAAGCTGGCAAGGAGCTCCACGAGGCTCAAGGATCCCAGCCATGTAGGGATAAAAATACCCAATCAATAAACATTTTATTAAAAAAAATCACACAATTAGCAAATACAGAAGATATGCATAGGCAAAATGAACAAAATTAAAATGTCATAGAATCGCAGGACACTGGGACCTGAAGTCTTGGAGAGGCTGCAGTCATGAAGTCATCCCAAGGAAGAGCAGGATGCCCAAAAGAGAGGGATGCCTAAATTGGTGAGCCAGAAAATACACGACTCTTAAGGCGTGTGTAAGGGAGTGGGAACCTGCAAAAAGACTGGAAAGGAGCAGCCAGAGAGGAAGAAAACCGGGAGTGCTGGTTTTACCTGATGCAGGTATATCCCTCACACTTTCCAATGGTCCCCTCATGATTTTAATCTTCCCAACAGATTGGTGAAGTGGGAACCATCACACTCTTACTTCTCTTTTTTAAATTTAATACTTTTTATTTTGGATGATGAGTATTTATTTTTATATTATTTTTTGCATCTTTTTGTCCTGTATAATTTTAATTTTTTTCAAGGTTAAAGAGGAAGGAGGAAAGTAGGGACTCTCAGGCCAGATCCAGAGTGGTTCCTCTATGGAACCGTCTTTGGGCGTCCCAGACTAGCGCCTGAGCGGGTGACAGCTCTGCCTCCTCCCCAAGGTGGACTACAATCTCAAAGTGTTGGTGAAGAATGAGGCCCCACTGCAGGTGGCTGCGCCAGGACCAAGCTCACCTGCCCTCCCCTAGCCTCAGTTCCTTACTTGTTGGTTGGGACAGTAACACCACCTTAAAGCCCTGGGGAGGACTGACCCCTAAGGCTCACAGAAGGTGCTGGTTGACTGTAGCTCCTGTCAGACCTGTATGGGTTGTGTGTGCACCTGTGTGTGTGTAGTGTGATGTATATGTGTGTCTATGTGTCATCATACTTCTAAGGGTCCTAGTGTAAGCTCAGGATACCCTATTCCACTCCATCTCTCTCTCACTAACAGCAACTCCAAGGACCATGGCCCCAGGAACTAGGCACAAGTGAAAGGAGCCACCTGCTATATCCAAACCCAGTGCACGTGCAGCCCGGCCTCACCTTTCCTCAAGGACAGCTGGCACAGGTCATCATCCTGGCCCATGATGATGGTGAGCATCAAACTCCAATTTCTGAAGAGGAAACTGAAGACCAGAATGGGGAGGAAAATGTCCCAAAGTCACCAGCTAGTCAGTGGCAGACACAACTTGAACCTGGTTTTGACTGGCAGTGTATGGGCATCGAGGCCACCATTCACCATATACCTAACGTGCGCCTGGCACCAGGCTTCTCCTGAATCATTTCTAATTCCCTCAACCAGAGGATCAGAGAGGTGGCGTTTTTACCCCTAGTACACAGAGGAGGCGCCTGGGGATCAGAGGCACCTGTGGGACTCGACCCATGTCACGCACCCCCCAGCAGGTGGCCGAGTGTGGTGGGGGCGCAGGTCTCCCCATCCCCAGCGGTGAGGGGTGGCGGCTCCTTCCTGAGGAACGGAGTGGGGTCCGCAGCGGGAACCGATGGAAGCGCCCCCATGGGCCCCGGCCCGCCTTCGCCCCCACGCCTGCTTGGCCGCTGAAGCGTGAGAGCCGCCGCCTGGGGCCTCCCCCCCGCGCGCCTTGCACAACCATCCAGATAAGTGCTGCGTTTCTGGGCAATTATCGCCCTCCCGCCGCCGGGGCTGGCCGCGCACAGGGCCCACGGCCAAGGGACTCGCAGCCACCCAAGGAGAGCTGTACAGTCGGAGGCGGCCGCCAGCGCGGGCGATTTCACACCGCCAGAGCGCGGAGATGGGGCGGGGCGGTGGCGCGATGACGCCACGCGCATTCCCGCCCCGCGACAGCCCCGCCCCCGCGCGCTGGGCCAGACCTCGGGAGCCAGCTGTGCTAGACCACCTGTTGACCCGCGCCGCTTCCTCCTTCCTCCTTCTCCCTGTCCCCTTTTTCTTCTTTCTTCCCATCTCCCATATCTTCCTTTTTATCCCGCCCATTCCTACCTCTTTCTGTCCGTTTCCTCCTCCCTTTCCCATCTCCTTCTTTTTAATTTTCTTTATTTTCTCCCCCCCTCGCCTTCTTTTTGCTTCCTTTCTTTTCCTCCCTCACTCCCTCCTTCTCTTCTGCCTCCTTCCTTTCTTTCTCCTCTCTCTCTCCTTTCTCCTCCCTCTCCTTTCTTCCTTTCCTCCTCCCCTTTTTCATTTCTTTTTTGAGACTGAGTCTTGCTCAGTCTGGAGCCCAGGCTGGAGGGCAGTGGCACAATCTTGACTCACTGCAACCTCCGTCTCCCGGGTTCAAGCGATTCTTCTGCCTCAGACTCCTGAGTAGCTGGGATTATAGGTGCCCACCACCATGCCTTGCTGATTTTTTTGCATTTTTAGTACAGATGGGGTTTCACCATGTTGGCCAGGCTGGTCTTGAACTCCTGACCTCGTGATCCACCTGCCTCGGCCTCCCAAAGTGATGGGATTACAGGCGTGAGCCGCCGCGCCCGGCCTCATTTCTTTTAAAAGTAATTTTTAAACATTTTTGCTTGTGGTAGAAAACACATCACATGAAATATACCATCGTAACCATTTTGAAGTGAGCAGTTCAGTAGTGTTAACTGTATTCACATCGTTGTGCAACAGAGCTCTAGAGCTTTTTCATCTTGCAAAACAAACTTTATACCAATTAAACAGCTCCCCATCCCACTGCCCCTCCTAGCCACCATTCTACTTTGTTTCTTTTCAGTTCTTTTTCAGTTTTCAGGCCTTGCACTCTTTTCCTTTATCTCTCCCTTTTCTCCCCCTCCCTCTCTCTTTCTCTCTTTGGCTTCTAAAAGCTCCAGTGGCCCTGCTGCACCCTGGGCAGCCCTCTCCAGCCTCTGCCTGGACTGGGTTGACGGGCCTGTCAGCAAGGCTGTTAGAGTCTGGTGAATCATCATTCTTCCCTGGTGCGTCAGGCCAGTGGGCGGCCCCTGGAAACCTCACCTGGCTTTTCACTGGTAGGCAAACATGTCCGGCAAGAAACTTCTGCCAGGAAAAGTTAATTAGAGAGAGGCCCTGACTCCCCCTGAGTAAGAAGGTCAGGCTGGGAACCCCTCTCTTCCCTGGGCCTTCTCCAGCCCTGGGGCTCCCCTTCTAGACAGTAGAAGACAGCCATGATGATGCTGATGGGGATGATAACTTGGACTGACACAAAACGCATTTCTGTAGACGTTATGTCATTCTTGTTCTCACAACAATCCTGGGAGGTAGGTGTTATCATTCCCATTTTACAGGTGAGGAAACTGAGCCTCAGAATGCTAGGTGAAGGGATTTGCCTGTGACTACAAAGCTGCTCAGCTGCGGAGTTGGCAAGGTGGGGGACCCACGTTTGTATCACAAAAGCAGGAAAAAAGTGGCTAGGTCAGAGTGTAAAACATTAAAAAAATGATTTGTTCTTTCGTCTATGTTCCCATAATGCTTTGTTTAGACTCCTGGGTGTAGACTGTACCTGATGGGTTTCTCCAATAGCTGGGCATAGGCAAGGGATGTTGAGCGAACAAGTAGTGGAGGCATCTGACTGCATGCATAGCAAGTGCAAAAAAGCTGGTTTCTAGGCAGCTAGGAGACTTTTTAATCAAATAGAGCTGCCACCCAGATGTCCCTGGGTTTTCTGAAATTTTGGCTGTCCATATTGGGAATGTATTGAGAGAATAAGGTGTGGCTGGAGTTGCAATTCTCCCACCTTTTGTGGGTAGGACCTCCAGTTCATGGGACAGTTCACATTCTTTGAGCATATTCTGTTTTAATCTCTGCAATATGTTGGTGTGGAAATAATTTTTAGTATCACAGGTAATTGTGGAAGATGATTAATGTTGACCAATTATCCAATTCTCCTTCTACGTGTCCTTGAAGTAAAGCATGGTCATGTGACTATTTTTGGCTGATAAATGTGATTAAAAGGTTCCTATCTTTTGGCTATTGCAAAGACTGCTACTGTGAACTCTGGTGTATAGACTTTGGTGTAGACACTTGTTTTCAGTTATTTTGGGTATATACCTGGAGTGGAATTGCTGGATCATGTGGTAAATGTTTAATTTTTTTGAAGAACCACCAAACTGTCTTCCATAGTGGCTGCGTCATTTTACATTCGCATCAGCAAGGTATAAGGCTTCCAGTTTCTTCACATCCCTGCCAGCACTTGTTATCTTCATGTATTTTGGATAATAGCCATTCTAATCGATATGAAGTGGTGTCTCAGTCTATTGCCTTTGTTTCTGAACAATAATTTTACTGTGTGTGGAGTTATCAGTTGACATTTTTACATTAAATATTTTTCCCCCACTGTCTTCTAGCTTGCATTTTTCCCCAATAACCAATCTGCTGTTATCTTTATCTTTTTTTTCTCTCTGTACTTTTTAGATTTTCTCTTTATCATTTGTTTTGAACAATTGGATTATAATGTGGCTTGATGTCGTTTTTTTTTTAATTTATTTTCTTTGGAATTCACTGGGCTTCTTGGATCTTTGCATGCATACTTTCCATCTTTTGGGAACTTTTGACCATTAGTTTTAAAATACATTTGTTGAGATTTAGTTTATCTACCATGCAATTCACCCATTTAAATGTACAATTAACTGTGTACATTTATGTGTGGATGGTGCGCACCCATCACCGTACTGAATTTTAGAATATTTTCATTATCCCAAAGAGAAACCTTGTTTTTTTTTTTTCTGAGATGAAGTTTTGCTGTTGTTACCCAGGCTGGAGTGCAATGGTGTGATCTTGGCTCACCACAACCTCCTCCTCCTGTGTTCAAGCAATTCTCTTGCCTCAGCCTCCAGAGTAGCTGGGATTACAGCCATGTACCACCATGTCTGGCTAATTTTGTATTTTTAGTAGAGACAGGGTTTCTCCATGTTGGTCAGGCTAATCTCGAATTCCTGATCTCAGGTGATCTGCCTGCCTCGGCCTCCTGAAGTGCTAGGATTACAGGTGTGAGCCACCGCACCCAGCCGAAACCCTGTTCTTGTTAGCCATCGTCTCCCAACCCTCCTTACCACCTCCCACCTCTCTGCTGCAGGCAACCGTTAATCTACTTTCTGTTTGTACAGATTTGCCTATTCTAGATATTTCACATAGAGAAAGCATACAATATGTGGCCATTGGCCTGCCTGCCTGTCTGCCTGCCTTCCCTCCCTCCCTCCCACTTTTGGTGGGAGTGTAAATTAGTGTAATCATTGTGGAAGACAGTGTGGTGATTCCTCAAGGATCTAGAAATAGAAATATCATTTGACCCAGCAATCCTATTACTGGGTATATATGCAAAGGATTTTAAATCATTCCATCATAAAGACATATGCACACATATGTTTATTGTGCACTCTTCATAATAGTAAAGACTTGGAACCAACCCAAAAGCCCATCAGTGGTAGACTGGCTAAAGAAAATGTGGCACATATATACCATGGAATACTATGCAACCATAAAAAAGGATGAGTTCTTGTTCTTTGCAGGGACATGGATAAAGCTGGAAACCATCATTCTCAGCAAACTGACAAAAGAACAGAAAACCAAACACCACATGTTCTCACTCATAAGTGGGTGTTGAACAATAAGAACACATGGACACAGGGAAGGGAACATCACACGCCAGGGACTGTCAGGGGTTTGGGGGGCTAGGGGAGGGATGGCAGGGGATGGAGGGATAGAGAAGGGATAGCATTAGAAGAAATACCTAACGTAGATGACAGGGTGATGGATGCAGCAAAACACCATGGCACATGTATACCTATGTAACAAACCTGCACGTTCTGCACATGTATCCCAGAACTTAAAGTATAAAAATAAAAAAAAGAAACTGATGGGGGAAAGAAATAATAAAAAATAAAAATAAAAACCCCTTTAACAATATCTAGTTCAATGAATTGTGCAAATGAAATGCTCCAAAACACAAATCCCCTAAAAAAGGGCCGTAAATGCTTTTACATTATTATAAATACATGTTTCCCAAACTAAGAATAACAGACAAATGAACCCATTTAAAAGGGGAAAAATCTCACAGACTCCTCAGTACTTAATGTGTAATTTAAATGTGCTTTAGTTTAACATCATTTAAGTACGTACATGTAAAAGTAGATATAACCTTATAAACAATAAAACCAAAACAAATTTATTAATCAGATACAATACTACAAAAAAATCAAAATCAAGACCAATACATTTAATAGATGGAGTTTTTTTAGTTGCTGACACTGAATGGCTATTTGCAGTGTTACTATGGGGCTGACCTGTTAAGGGGCTGATTCTTTAGGATTTGTCATGACTGTAATGCTGTGTGAGGATGACTCAGTTTGAACTTTCTCTATTTGAACTTCTGAGAAAGCTTGCTTCTTACAGGGCTGTGATAGTCTTTCATCTTTAGATAACATGACCATATTACACATTGAAATTAGGTCTGCCTCCCTTTTTTCATTAATGTTACTGCTTGGACCCAGTTCCATATAAACAGTGCAAACATGAACACTGTGATGGTGAATTTGATGTGTCAATTTGACTGGGTTGCAGGGTGCCCAGATATTTAGTCAAATATTATTCTGCATGTTTCTGCAAGGGTGGTTTTGGATGAGATTAACATTTAAATCAGTGGACTGAGCAAAGCAAATTGCCCTACCTGATATTGGTGGGTCTCACCCAATCAGTTGACCCTTCCTTGAGTAAGAGAGGATTCTTCCTGCTTGACTGCCTCCAAACTGGGACTTTGGCTTTTTTTTTTTTTTTTTTTTTTTTTTTCCAGTTCTTGAGCCTGCAGCCTTCAGACTGGAACTATACTGTTGGGCCACGTGGGTCTTCAGCTAGTGGATTTACCCTGCAGATCCTGGGCCTTGCCAGCCTCCAAATTGTGTAAGCCAATTCCTTATAATAAATCTCTTTGTTATGTAATAAACATGTAATAAATGTATACACCCACAGAGGTACTGACATCATGTGGCAAAAGATATAAAGTATAATTTTTTTGGGAGAAATGTGTCTCACGCAATATCTGAGATATACTAAAAAAGCATTCACTGTTTATCTGAAATCCAAATTTAACTGGGAGTCCTGTATTTTATCTGGTAGCCTCATATCTAGAGGGCATAAAATACGATTTTATTGTTTGTTAAGATTATTATTGCCAGGCACAGTGGCTCATGCCTGTAATGCCAGCACTTTGGGAGGCCAAGGCTAGTAGATCACAAGGTCAGGAGTTCAAGACTAGCCTGGGCAACATGGTGAAACCCTGTGTCTACTAATAATACAAAAAATTAGCTGGGCATGGTGGCGGGTGCCTGTAATCCCAGCTACTCAGGGGCTGAAGCAAGAGAATCACTTGAACCTGGGAGGCTGAGGTTGCAGTGAGCCAAGATGGCACCACAGCACTCCAGTCTGGCCTACAGAGTGAGACTCTGTCTCAACAACAACAAAAAAATTATCAAGATAGAAAAGCAACAATTCTCCCTGGTAACTTGAGGATGGGCCTGCAGACTCCAACAGAGAAATTGCAATGGTGTTTACATGGATGTCACTTGTGTGGAATGATTTGGGAGCCTGCCTGTCATACCTCCACACCACCCAGCCGCAAAGTGGCAGACTCTGAGCTCCTTGTGCTCTAGAGCATCATAACACTGCACCACCTGAAGAGTTGGAAAACTCAGACCTAGGGATGCATTTTCAGATTAAATGGGCCCTCCCCAGAAGCCTCACAGTGAACTCCACTGCCAGCCACTTAAGAGAACGATCCCTTGAGGGACTCACTCTGGCTTCTGCATTACTCACAGGCACAGTAGAGAATTGTTGCTAACCAGCATTGTGCCTTTTGTCTCAAGTCTATCTTTCCCTAAGAGACCCTCAAGATTAATCTCAGGATACCTTTCATTCCTGTCCACCTCAGTCATCTCCAGAAACCCAAGCTCCTCAGGTCAAGGGGACCCTAATCCCCATGCCCCTCTGAACAGTCTCTGTTCTGACTCAATTTTCCATTCCTTCCTGCACTCCCAAACCTTTTCTCAATGGGGTTGTGAACTCATGGCTGTCAACTACACTCTTTCCAATATCCTCAACTACCTCTCACTTTCTTTTTTTTACATCAAATGAAAGCTGAATATCTGCTTATGTCATTATTTCTTTTACAACCTACTGAGGTGGAAGGTGTCTTTCCTCTTAAAAACTGGGTACCTGAGGGCCTGAGGTGCGGTAGTTGGGTAAGTGGTCCTTGACCTTTTTTGTTCTTTTCCAGCCCAATACGATGCCCACCCATGTTGGGGAAGGTGGGGGTTCTTTGCTGCCTGCTGATTATAATGCTAATCTCTTCTGGAAACACCTGCACAGACATACTCAGAAATAATGTTTTGCCAGCTATCTAGGTATGCCTTAGCCCAGTGAAGCTGACACACAAAATTAACCATCACGGTTGGCATGATCTGATGTATACTTTTAAATATACCTTTAAATCTGATTTCCACCCTGGCTGCCGAGTGGACAATAGAAAGTAGGGGAACAAGACAAATAGGACATAGACAGGGAGACCAGTTAAGGGAGACCAGGAGATAGGCAGGGAGACCAGACTGCAGTAGTCTAGGTGAGAGTTGATGTTGGATGGGACTAGGATGTAATTGTGATGATGAAGAGAAGTTTTAGATTCTTGATTAGTTCTGGGGAGACATTTCAACATGACTTAAGTATGAGGGGTGAGGAAATAAATCAGAGATGTGTCCAAGGTTTTAGGCTGATAATCTGTGTGGATGTGTGCTATTTACTGGGATGGGGAAGACAGGGGTGGAACATATTTGGAGGTGAAAGGAGAAACAAGAGTTTGATTTGGGACAAAGCAAGTCTGTTAGACATCCAAGAGGAGGTATAAAATATAAAGTTGGATATATATGAGTGTGAGGTAGACAGAGCTGAAGGTATTTTTGAGAGGCACTGCAGCATATTCAAAGCCTTGGGCCAGAGGAGTTCCCCAGGGAGAAAATGGATCTAAAGAAGATCGGGCCGGGTGCGGTGGCTCAAGCCTGTAATCCCAGCACTTTGGGAGTCTGAGGCAGGTGGATCGTGAGGTCCAGAGATCAAGACCATCCTGGTCAACATGGTGAAACCCCGTCTCTACTAAAAATACAAAAAATTAGCTGGGCATGGTGGTGCATGCCTGTAATCCCAGCTACTCAGGAGGCTGAGGCAGGAGAATTGCCTGAACCCAGGAGGTGGAGGTTGCGGTGAGCCGAGATCACGTCATTGCACTCCAGCCTGGGTAACAAGAGCGAAACTCCGTCTCAAAAAAAAAAAAAAAAAAAAAAAAGAAAGAGATCTATGGCCAAGACTTAGAGCACTGTGGCATTAAGAAGTCAAGCAGCAAATGTGCAGGCTGCTAAGGAGACTACAAAGGGACATGATCTAAAAAGATGATATTTTAGAGGCCAAGAGAGGAAAGCAGTTCAAGAAGGGTGTGGCCAACTGTATCAACCACATCAAATGCTGCTGAGAGATCAAATAAGGACAGAGAAGCGACCTCTGGAGGTCCTCAGCAGCCTCGTGAAAAACAGACTCAGTGGGCTGGAAGAAAGAGAGTCCCCGTTGCACAGGGCTGAGCAGAGAATGGAAGGTGAGGAAGTAGACACAGGAGGTAACTCCCTGAAAAGGGCTGCTTTGAAGGACAGCAGAGAAATAGATCAGCTACAGGAAAAGGCAGGGTAAGGAAAAGACTCTGCAAACCCTGGAGATACTGGAATAGGTCTGCAGTTTGGGGAATGATCTGAGTGGAAAGAAAGAAACCAGAGATGCATCAGAGATAGGAGAATTGCAGAAGCAAAGTCCTTTAAAAAACCAAGAGGCCAGAGGATCCAGCTCACAAGGGAAGGGAATTTCTCTTTGTAAAAGAAAAGACACCTTATCCATAGCAACATGAAGATAGGAAGGAAATATGAACAGAAATTCAGATAAATTGTGTAGTTTTTGTACATGTCATGCTGCTTTGGACTCTGGGCTTTCTAGCTCATTCCTGGAATGCCCTCCCCACTTCCTGTGAACGATTTCTACTTATCAGTCCCTCATGACTCAGTTCAGACACCACCTCCCCCCAGGGCTTGCCGATCTCCTGGGCAGGCTTGAGGGAGCTCCTTCTTCCCTACCTAGTGCTGATCTCTGCCACTTCATGTCCATATTGTTTATAGAGTGTCTGTTTACACACCAGAATGTAAGCTCCTTGCAGGCAGGGATTTTTTCCTGTTCAACTCTTATGTCCCAGCACTTGTCATACTCCCTGCTTAAGGCATATAAATGAGTTCTTCCAGCAGCCCTGTGAAGTCAGTTGTGGTGACATCATGTCCAGTTAAAAATATAAAAAATTGAGACTTAGAGAAGGGCAGAAGTGATGTGGGATGTTACAGATAAGCCAAGTTAGGGGCTTGTCAACCTTACCAGTGGTTTCTTTAGACAAAATAATATGCATGGCTTTTCCAAGCACTGCACACAGAGGGCAGCCAGGGACTCAGAATAACTCACAGAATGAGACTCTCAGAGGGCCTTCCAGCACAATCCTTCCCAGGCTGTTCTGCTTGGAAGCAACCTCACAGTTCCACTGTTGCCCTGTCATCTCCTGCTGCAAACTCTGCAAGGTGGGCGGCCTTCTACCTGCTCCAGTGCTCAGCTTTCCCTTTGTTTTGACCTTGAAAATGCCCTCATTGTAGAGTGATAGACACTGGAGAGTTGCAAGGATGGGTGGGGGTGGGGGAGTAAAGGAAGAGAAATTATTTAATGAGTACAATGGGCAATATTTGACTGATGGCTACCCCAGAAGCCATTACTATCCAATATATTCATTGTAACAAAACAACACTTGTACACCTAAGTCTATTTTTTTCAAAAGAAGGAAAATGCTCTTACTTTCCTATAAACTCAGCTATGCATTTAAAATGATTGAAAATTTTTGTACCAGCATTTCTGAGTGTTTGTAGCAGGGAACCTTCAGGTTATTTCATCTGACACTCTATGAGTAGTAACCTCTTTCTTATGTTTAGCCTTCATCTCCACCTCTCCCATTCCACTGTGATGTGGTTTCTCCAGAGGGGAAGGGCAACTGTGTTGAGAAACCTAAAGCGTGACCTCTCTTGACCCTGTCATTGCTGCTGAAGTTACTGTAGAAAGAAGCAATCCTGGGACTGAAAGATTTATAGCTGGGGCTTTCCAAATCTGGGAGCGTGCTGTGCAACATCCCATGAAAAGGCGTGGGGCAGGCATGAGTGGGGGAGCTTCACGTATGGTTGGGGTCTCTTTCCAATCCCAGCTCTGGTCCTTCAGTCTTTGCTGCCTCCACAATCAAGTCCACTCTTCCTTGGTCTGACCTTAAGGTCTTTTGCCATCTGTCTTCACTTACCTCTCCAGTCTCACTTTCCAATTCAACCAACCATACATTCTATCTGGTGTGATTCCGATGCAGCCCATCTTTCTTACCTCCAGACTGCACCTCATACTTTCTCTTCATCCTGGGTACCCTCCTCCCAGTGTTTTGCCCCATCAGATCTTTCTTATTCTCCCAGGGACAGGTCCAGTATCACCTTTCGGAAAGATGGGGCACTCTTCCTGACTCCTGTGCCCTATAGCCCATCTCTGGCCCTTCCTGTGGTCCTGATGACCATACTTTGCTGTTGCTGGGGTCTGTGACTGTGCAGTCCTGGGAGTAAGCCACCTTCAACTTACTCTGCTTCTGTCAATGGTCAGTGCAATACCTTCTTCATGGTATGGGCTCACATTTGTGTGGAATGATTAAAATGGTGGTGAGGGACTGGCTGCCACAGGGAGGTATGTGCAGCCCACCAAAGCAGCATGCTCCTTCCTGGTCATGAGGTGGTGACCATCTCATGGCAGCTTTGAACTTGAAGGAAAGTCACTACTGAGGCTGCTTTCCATTTTCTCATCCAGAACTGGGGCTGAAAGCTCAGAAGCCATGGAGGGAGCACAGATTTGCTCTGAAGGGAGGAGAGTTTATTTATTTTATTTTATTTTTTTATGGAGGAGAGTTTAATGCTTTCACATTCCAGGCCCTGGGAGGAAACAAAGTGCCACATCTTCAAAGATCCTTCAGCCACCATTACTCCATTGTCCACCTCATGCAGGCTTCCCATCCCCCAGGAGCACTTCCCCAGCATCACCTCTGAATGGGGGAGCAAATGACTGGGAGGTCAGCTGATGGTAGAGGGATTTCCAAGAGTAATTTTGAGTATGCTGAGTTTTTGCCTAATATGCTGACTTCAGCCCCAATACCCAACACCAGGCATGTCTTCACCTTAGTATTAACATCTGATTTAGAGCTTGTTGTATAAATGAATGAATCCTCAAACATTAGAATTAGGAGGAGCCTTAATGGCCATTTGCTGCAATAGACATTTTATGAAGAAATGCATACAATAGTAATAACTATTTATTGAGAGTAGATTCTGTACTAGGTACCACACTGAGAACTTTACACACATTATCTAATTTTATCCTTTCATCAACAATGTGAGGTGGAAGTTATCATCCCTACTTTATAAATAGGGAATAAGGCACAGAGAAGTTGCATGAGCTAACAAGGTTGTAGGGCTGGTGAGTTGTGGAACCAGATGTTTCCAGAGCCCTCTGGCTAACCCTATGCTATACCACTGCTCACTGCATCTGGAGGAAACAGACTCACAGAAAGATAGTAACTTGCCTGGGTCCCCAGCCTTTCAGAAGCAGGATGGCCACTTTATCCAGAGGCGCCTTCATTCCTGGGCCTTCCAAGACACCTGGCCACAAAGACACCATGAAGAAGAAAAAGAATTTCAAGTGCATTCTAAGAGCCGCGTCCATTCTCTTGTATAGGCAGGAAACCTGCACTCAAAGACCCAGCCAAGAAGAAAGATTTGATCTGCTGGGCAGAATCCACTTCCCATGGCGACGCCTCCTTGAGTCGCAGCTCTGGTATGAAGTAAGACTTGTTTAAGGCAGTTAAAAGCAGCAGTCTCTATTGTGTCGAGTGGTGACAGTATAATCCTCCTTAATAATTTTGTTCCCTCTCCAAACTCCCCTCCATAATGCATCCTTAAATGTGACTTCAGATGCCTCTTTAGGTTTCTAGTCCTATGAATGCAGGAGGATTTGGTGAGAGGGGAAGCAGTAAAGAATGTCTTTATTGTGCTCAATCAGTTAGAGATACTTCACTAGAAAGACCTCCTGCCCCCTTTGCCCCCAATATTTGTATTTTTTGGTCAGAGCTATTTGTTTTATTTTTGAATGCAAATATAAATTATATATCAAAAGTAGGCATTGAAACCTCCACATCCATATCACCTTGCTTCAATATCAACACATGGCCAATCTTTCCTCCTTACACCTGTCTATTCCTACCCCCCACCACTGCATCCATTTAAAGCAAATCCCAGATATATCTGGGATGCACATACCTTTTTTATCTCTAAATACATCTTTTATCTTTAAAAATTATACACTATAGCCGGGCGCGTGGCTCAAGCCTGTAATCCCAGCCCTTTGGGAGGCCGAGGCGGGTGGATCACGAGGTCAAGAGATCAAGACCATCCTGGTCAGCATGGTGAAACCCCATCTCTACTAAAAATACAAAAAATTAGCTGGGCATGGTGGTACGTGCCTGTAATCCCAGCTACTCAGGAGGCTGAGGCAGGAGAATTGCCTGAACCCAGGAGGTGGAGGTTGCGGTGAGCCGAGATTGCGCCATTCCACTCCAGTCTGGGTAACAAGAGCAAAAGTCTGTCTCAAAAAAAAAAAAAAAAATTATACACTATATCACACCTAAAATTAAAAATAATTGTTAATATCACTAAAGATCTTGTCTATGTTCAAATAGATAGATAGATAGATAGATAGATAGATACACACACTAATGTGTATATCAGAATCCACAAAGTTACACATTGAATTTGATTGATATATCTCGTCTCTTTTTTTTTTTTTTTGAGACAGGGTCTCACTCTTTCAACCAGGCTAGTATGCAGTGGTGTAATCGTGGCTCACTGCAAACTCCACCTTCTGGGTTCAAGCAGTCTTCGGCCTCAGTCTCTCAAGTAGCTGGGACTACAGCCATGTCAAACATGTGCCACCACAACGGGTTAATTTTTGTATTTTTAGTAGAGACAGGGTTTTACCATGTTGGCCAGGCTGGTCTTGAACTCCAGACCTCAAGTGATCCGACTGCCTCGGCCTCCTAAAGTGTTGGGATTACAGGCATGAACCGCCATGCCCGGCCTCTTTATTTTTATTTTTATTTTTTTGAGACAAGGTCTCTTTCACCTAGGCTAGAGTGCAGTGGGACAATCTCAGCTTACTGCAACCTCTACCTTCCGAGTTCAAGGGTTTCTCCTCCCTCAGCCTCCTGAGTAGTTGGGATTACAGGCACCTATCACCACACCTGGCTAATTTTTGTATTTTTAGTAGAGACAGGGTTTCACCATGTTGGCCAGGGTGGTCTCAAACTCCTGACCTCAAGTGATCTACCTGCCTTGGCTTCCTAAAGTGCTGGAATTACAGGCCGGAGCCACTGTGCCCAGCCCTTCATCTCTTAATTAATAAGCTCCCCTTCTTCCTTTATTAAAAAAAAATTATCTATTGAAGAAACTTGGTTGTCCTGTAGAATTTTCTGTGTTCTGCATTTTGCTGACTGCATTCCCAGGGGATCATTTAACACGTTCCTCTGTTTCCTGGTGGTGAAGTCTAGAAGTTCTATCAGATTCAGGGGAACTGAATTTAAGGGCAAAAAAGTTTTAGAGATGGCGCTGTGTACTTCTTGTTGCCTCACATCAGAAGGCACATGCTCACTGGTTTTCTCTAGTCTTGGCTTATTCAGAAGATATTGATCAGTGGATTCAGGTGTTTGCAGCCTGATCCAACCATTATAATGTTCCTTGCTGGCTTTTTGCCTAATGATTTTACCAGTCATTGATGATTATATTATTTCCTCAGAGGTTTCATGTGATATTCTAATTCTGATATTCCTTCTTCCATTATTAGCTGTAATTCTTCTATGAGGACCTCGTTCTCATCAACTGTCTGGTTACTCTGAAATAGTTCATAAAGGAAAGGCAGGACAAATGCTTGATTCTTTAATTTACCTGCTTTTGGAATACTGAGTTCATTCTCAAGCATCTCCCAAATATGCTGGTTACATATGCTGCATATTAATTGCCCCCTCACTTAGTGGTTTAAAATAGCAACCATTTTATTTTGTATGATAATTTTGTGGGTCAAGGATTTCCGCCAGGATAAGTTGACAGATTCTTCTGTTCCATGTGGTATTGACGGAAGTCACTTGGAAGGATTCAGCTTGTGGATGAGCTGATCTGGAGGTTCCGAGACAACTTCCCTTGTATGTGTGATGTCTTAGTGGGAATGGCTGGAAGGCGGAGCTGTGCGGGGACTGTCAACTGGAGTGTGTATACTTGGCTTCTACAGCATGGCAGACTTCCTGACTCTAAGAGAGTGTTCCAAGAGACTCAGGTGAAAGCAGCAGGACTTTTTCTGACCTAGCCTCAGAAGTCATACAACACCACTTCTGCCATATTCTTTTTATTGCAAGTGAGAGTTCCAGGACTGGTCCAGGTCCAAGGGAAGGGTGGTACACAAGCACATGAACACTGGGAGGTATAGTTTATTGAGACCCTCTTACAGTTACCTGGAGCATAGCATTGGAAGCCTTCCTAACTTCTCCAATTGTACTTAACCCCTTCTGCCCGCTATGTGTCTGGCCACCTTAGTTTTGGCTGGGTGCTTGTTGCAGAAGACACATCCCTACTCCAGGTGTCCACAGTCTCCTTTGTGGTCAGCAGAATGTGTACAGCCTCATTGTAAGCAGGGCCAAAGTAAGTTAGCAAGCTCCTACGATGCTGGAGTGCCCATTGTCAACTCCTGCCAACCCATTGCCACATAGTATCTCATGTGCTCTTAGTTAAGCTGAACATCTTCACTAGGACCACCTTGGAGGAATTTGGCATTGACCTGCTTAAACACTTGAGTAAGGCTCTATTCTGAAAACTTGGCTCTTCCCTGAGACCAGCAGGACTCACAGGGGTTTTGCAGATGGCATGAAGAGCGCCACAGCCATGCACCCATAATGATTGGTTTTAATGGCTGTAAAATACTTCATACTGTGGACGTAACACATGCTGCCAAACCATTTCTCTGCTGTTGTAGCTGTTTGTACTTTTTGATTATATGAAATTAATACAATTATATATATATTTTTGTATCCAGAGCCTTTTTGTTCTGGTTGAAGTATTCTCTTAATTATTGATTGTCAAGAGGTTAACTGATTTTTGGATCTTGATGTATATTACCAAATATTCTTCCCAAAGAAGTAAACAGTTTATATTCCAACAGCAGTGCATATACTGGTGTTTCTAATACCCTCAACAGCATAAAGAATTACCATTTTAAAATGTTTTTGCTAATTTTATAGATGCTAAACTAAACTTAGGGTTGCTTTGGAGTTCTTTTCTTTTCCCTATTGTGTTTTAAGTGGTCAGTTATTTACTTTTACAACAACCATACAAAAGAATACATTCCAGCTCAATGTGGAGTTGATTTGTTTGATTTGGAGCAATTGGATGTTGGTTACCTAAGTGAAATTTAGGTTGTTTCCACTAGTGCCTCCAGTACAATTTGTATCAAAGATTCTCCTCACCATTTTAAAATAAAAATATTTAACTTCTAAATCTACTCAAGGATGAGCAACAGCAACACTTTTCTTCTTGGATTCTGCACCTACAGGAAATTCACAAGTGGAGGAAATACCTAGTCATATCAGGGATAAGCATGTGACCAAGCTTCACCAATCAGAATCCTTTCCCAATCCAGGATTTGTGATGATGGATCTGGGAAAGGGACCTTTTCCTCTCTGTGGCGCTGGTAGGATACAAGCCCAGAATTTGGGTGGCTAGTCCCGTGTCCCATGAAAAGAATGAGAACAGAAGGAAGACAGAGAGAGGGGAGAGGTAGCCCCAGATGGGGGTTGAAATATTTATTCTAGTCACCAAGGCATATTCATCCTGAGGGTTTTTTAAAAGTTCAGCTTAGCTCTTACCTCTTGTTGTTACTGTTGTTTTGAGACAGGGTCTCACTCTGTTGCCCAGGATGGAGTGCAGTGGTGCAATCAAAGTTCACTGCAGCCTTCAACTCCCGGGTTCAAGCAATCCTTTCACCTCAGCCTCCCAAGGGTCTCACTCTGTTGCCCAGGATGGAGTGCAGTGGTGCAATCAAAGTTCACTGCAGCCTTCAACTCCCGGGTTCAAGCAATCCTTTCACCTCAGCCTCCCAAGTAGCTGGGACTACAGCCACGCGCTACCATGCTCAGCTCATTTTTGTATTTTTTGTAGAGATGGGTTTCTACTATGTTGCCTAGGCTGGTCTTGAACTCCTAGGCTCAGCGATCCTCCCCTGCCTCGGTCTCCCAAAGTTCTGGGATTACAGGCATTAGCCACTGCACCCAGCCTGTTATGCCTTGTTTTTAAGCAATGATAATATCCTTCCAGTAACCATCCTGCCTTCTTTTTGCCTTTTGTTTAACCAAGCTGGAATTGGGTTTCTGTCTCTTGAAGCCAAAGAATCTCGCCTGGTGTTTCTTAACAGCAGCACTAATGACGTTTTGAACCAGGTAATTCTGGGTTGGAAGGAGCTGCTCTGTGCATTTTAGGATATTTAGCAGCAACCCTGGCCTCTACCCCACTAGATGCCAGCAGCACCCCACCCCAACTATGACAACTGAAAATGTCTTCAAAGAGCTAAATGTCCTTTAAGGGTGAGGGCAAAATTGCCTCTGTCTGAGAGCCGCTGATTTAGTCTAATGCCCTCAATATTTCTTGTTTAAATGAGCAAGCAGACAGATGGGGAAACTGAAGTTTGGCACGATGGTGGGATAATTTTTCAAGGTAGCAGAGACATGACTCCCAAATCAAGTGGAAAAAAAAGGATCCAGGAAGTAATCCTACAAAGAGATGTTGGTACATGCAGATGTTGGCTCTTTTGTAGCTGTTGGAACAATAACAAACCCCACAGAATGATTTGGGATTTTACTCATGACACAGGCAGTAACTCTCCACTTAAGAATTCTCACGCATCTCACAAGACCATGAGACAAAGCAATGCTGATTTGTCTCATTCTGTTGGTTTAGGTCTTTCTGGTGAACGACTTGGAGGTTTGGGTTCAGCAAACTTTAACTGTTGTCTCAGAGGGTTCATCACATGCACTCTGAAGCAGATATTTCAGGAAACCAAACCTTGTTACAATTCAAATATAAGATTCCTGGCACAATACTGCCTACATGAGATCAGTAAAATGACATGAAGAAGCAGCTTCATTTTTGTTAGAACAATTTTTAAGGAAGTGCTCGGCATGGTCAGGCAAAGAGTATTGGCAGAGGAATCTAGAGGTCCGGATGTGATCTTGGCCTTGCCACTAAATGCTGTGTGATACTGTGCAAGTGTCTGCCCCTCTTGTGACCTCAGTTTCCTTCTCTGTAGGGCTAAACCAGACAAACTCGGAGGACCTTTACAGCACTGCCCTTCAATGCTTCTTGTAGGCAGACACCAGACCTATCTATCTCGGCTCTCCTATCCCCAACACAGGACCTGGTGTAGTACCAGACGCAAAATAGATACCAAGCAGATGCTTGTAAAAGGCACAGATAAATTATTTAGAAGATAAATGACAATAACATCCCAGCTTCCACAGATGCATAAAATTGAAAAGGGTCTTAGAGTTAAAAGGATAGGAAAGCTCATTTGGTTTAACTTCCCTAATGCAGTTGGAACCTTCTACCTTATTTCTGACAGGGTAGGCATATAGTTTCTGTTTAAATGCTTCTGCTAGATGGCGAGGGAACTCTATTGGGAGGAGCAGCCAGCTCTGCAGCTGGATACCTCTAGATATCAAAAAGTTCTCCCTTATCTGGAACCTCAGTTAGCTTTCTTGTAGCTGTTACCTGCTTCTAGTTTTATTTTTTAACATTAATTTTTGTTTTAATCCAAGAAATACATGTACAGTTTGAAAAGACAAATAATACCAAAAGTCCTATTTATAATGAAAAATAACTCTTCCTGAATTTTTCACTCCCTAGAGTTAAACAATCATTTTCCACACTTTCAAGTGTTTTTTTAATGATACATCTGTATTTCTAAGTGATATGCTTGTACTTTTATTTCTTGATTTATCAATTTTAAACATTATATATTTACTATTTTTATAAAAGAACGTTTAACCCTTTTACCTAACCTTCTCCAAAGTTCCCTCCCTTCATCCTCACACTATACTATCACAATTTTTGGTTTTTATCAGTATTCAGTGTTGACACTAACATATCTGTGTAAATATTCAGTGGTAGGCCAAGTAAAAAACTATGTGTATTAGTCTATTTCACACTGCTATAAAGAAATACCTGAGACTGGGTAATTTATAAAGAAAAGGGTTTAAATGACTCACAGTTCTACATGGCTGAGGAGGCCTCAGGATCCTACAATCATGGCAGAAGGCACCTGTTCACAGGGCAGCAGGAGAGAGAATGAGTCCTGAGCAAAGGGGCCAAAACCTCTTATAAAACCATTGATCTTGTGAGAACGAACTCACTATTTGAGAACAGTGTGGGGGTGACTGCTCCCATGATTCTATTACCTTTCACCTGGTCCCTCACACAACACATGGGAATTCTGGGAATAACAATTGAAGATGAGATTTGGGTGGGGACACAGCCAAACCATGCCATTCTCCACCTGGCCCCTCCCAAATCTCATGTCCTCACATTCCAAAACACAACCATACCTTTCCCGCAGTCCCCCAAAGTCTTAGCTCATTCCAGCATTAACTCAAAAGTCCAAGTTAAAATTCTCATCTGAGACAAGGCAAGTCCCTTCCACCTATGAGCTGGCAAAATCAAACATAAGTTAGTTCCTTCTAAGATACAACAGAGGTACAGGTATTGAGTAAATATACCCATTCCAAGTGGGAGAAATTGGCCAAAAAAAGGAGTACAGGCCCCATGCAAGTCTGAAATCCCACAAGGCAGTTATTAAATCTTAAAGCTTCAACATGATCTCCTTTAACGTCATGCCTCACTTCCAGGTCATGCTGATGCAAGAGGTGGGCTCCCATGGTCTTGGGCAGCTGTACCACTGTGGCTTGCAGGGTACAGCCCCTCTCCAGGCTGTTTTCTTGGGCTGGTGTTGCACCCTATGAAGCAATAGCCTGAACTGTACCTTGGCCACTTTTAGCCATTGTGGAGTGTCTGGGATGTAAGGCATTCTGCACATAGCAGGAGAGCCCTTTGTCTAGCCCAGGAAACTATTTTTTCCTCCTAGGCCTCTGGGCCTGTGATGAGAGGGACTACCATCAAGATCTCTGAAATGCCGTGTAGAAATTTTCCACATTGTCTTGGTGATTAACATTTGACTCCTCATTACTTATGCAAATTTCTGTAGTGGGCTTGAATTTCTCCCCAGAAAATAGGTTTTTCTTTTCTATTCCATTGTTAGGCTGCAAATTTTCCAAACTTTTATGTTCTGCTTCCTTTCTTTTTTTTTTTTTTTTGAGATGGAGTCTCACTCTGTTGCCCAGGCTGGAGTGCAGTGGCACGATCTCAGCTCACTGCAACCTCTGCCTCCCAAGTAGCTGAGATTACAGGTGCCTACCATTGCACTCAGCTAATTTATGTATTTTTAGTAGAGATGGGGTTTTGCCATGTTGACCAGGGTGGTCTCAAACTCCTGACCTCAGGTGATCTGCCCGCCTCAGCCTCCCAAAGTGTTGGGAATTACAGGTATGAGCCACTGCACCTGGCCTCTGCTTCCCTTTTAAACATAAGTTCCAATTTCAGATCATGTCTCTCAAGTTTAAAGTTCCACAGATCTATAGGGCAGGGGCAAAATGTTGCCAGTCTCTTTGCTAATGTATAACAAGAGTGAGCTTTGTTATAATCCCCAAGAAGTTCCTCATCTTTATCTGAGACCACCTCAGCCTGGACTTCATTCAGCATTTTTAAGTCATTCAACAAGTCTCTAGGAAGTTCCTAACTTTACTATGTCTTCCTGTCTTCTGAGCCCTCTAAACTGTTCCAACCTCTGCCTGTTAGCCAGTTCTAAATTGCTTCCACATTTTCGGGTATCTTTAGAGAAGGACCCCAGTCCTGGTACCAATGTACTGTATTAATCCATTCTGATGCTGCTATGAAGAAATACCCAGATTGGGTAATTTATAAAGAAAAGAGGTTTAATTGACTCACAATTCCACATGGCCGGGAGGCCTCAGGAAACTTATAATAATGGTGAAAGGCACCTATTCAAAGGGTGTCAGGAGACAGAATGAGTCCTGAGCAAATGGGGAAAAGCCCCTTATAAAGCTATCAGATCTTGTAAGAACTCATTCACTATTATGAGAACAGCATGGGGGTAATGCCCCCATGACTCAGTTACCTCCCATTGGGTCCCTCCCATGACACATAGGGATTATGGAAACTATAATTGGAGATGAGAGTTGGGTGGGGACACAGCCAAACCATATCACCATGTCTCTCTTTTTGTGCTTCTTTTTGTTTTTCCTGGAGTTAAGAATTGCTTTGATGAGTTTTCTATGTACTTTTCTCTAATTCTTCCCAAATGTTTCAACTAAACTGAAAACAACTATGAACACATCATTTTAAAAAAGTTTTTATATTTTCCAAAATTATACATAGTTTAAAGGTCAAATAACCATAAGATTTGATACAAAAAAAGTGGTCCTATTCCTTTGCCTTCTCCCATTTCCACCACCCAAAATCAAATTTTTTCCAATTCTGTTGACTACTTTTAAAAATGTTTTTCTTCCACATCTCTATATAACATAATTAACTTGCCATTACTTGATTTTTAACAATTGAGGTATAATTGGAAAATAAAAATTATATATATTTAAGGTGTACAACATGATGTTTTCATGTGTATATACATTATGAAATGATTACAAGCTAATTAATGTATTCATCACCTCATATAGTTATATTTGTGTGTATGTATGTGTGTGATGAGAACACTTGATATCCACTCCCTTAGTAATTTTCAAATACTTAATACAGTATTATTAACCATGATAATCATGCTATACATTGGGTCTCCAGAACTTATTCATCTCGTAACTAAAAGTTTGCAGCCTTTGACAAATAATCCCTTTTCTGCCACCTCCAAGCCCATGGTAAGCACCATTCTATTCTCTGTTACTAGGAGTCTGGCTTTAAAAAATATATATTCTACTTATAAGTAAGAGCATGCAGTATTTGTCTTTCTGTATCTAGTGTATTTCATTTAGTATAATGTTTCCAAGTCCATCCAAGTTGTAGCAAAATGTCCTTCTTTTTTAAAGGCTGAATAATATTCCATTGTGTGTGTGTGTGTGCTACATTTTATTTATCCATTAATCTGTTGAGGACACTTAGGTAGTTTCCATATCTCAGCCATTGCGAATAATGCCACAGTGAAAATGTGAGTGCAAATATCTCTTAGACATACTGATTTTGTTTCCTTTGAATACATACCTAGACATGGGATTGCTGGGTCATCTAGTAGTCATATTTTAAATTTTCTGAGGTCCCTCCATTCTGTTTTCCTAATGGCTGTACCAGTTTACATTCCCATCAACAGTGTACAAGGCTCCCTTTTCTCCACATCCTTGACCACACTTGTTATCTTTTGACTTTTGTGTAATAACCATCCTAACAAGCGTGAGGGAATAACTAATTGTGGTTTTGATTTGTATATCCCTGTTGTTTAGTGATATGGAGATTCTTTTCATTTTATTTGTATTGGTTGATTGATTTTTTGAGACAGAGTCTCACTCTGTTGCCCAGGCTGGAATGCAGTGACATGAGCTCGGCTTACTGTAACCTCTGCCTCCCAGGTTCAAGCAAGTCTCATGCCTCAGCCTCCCAAGTAGCTGGGATTACAGGTATGCACCACCACACCTGACTAATTTTTTTTTTGTATTTGTAGTGGAGATGGAGTTTCACCATGTTGGCCAGGCTGGTCTCAAACTCCTGACATCAGGTGATCCACCCGCCTTGGCCTCCCAAAGTGCCTGGATTACAGATGTGAGCCAATGTGCCCAGCCAAGATTCCTTTCACATACTTGTTGACCATTTGTATTCTTAGGAAAAAAACGTCTATTCAGGTCTTTTGATCCTTTTAAAATTTGATTATTTGGGTTATTTTTTTCTATTGAGTTGTCTGAGTTTCTTATATATTTTAAATATTAATCCCTTATCAGACATATTAGATTTGCAAATATTTTCTCCTATTCCATAGGCTGGTTATCTTTTTGTTTTGTTGATGGTTACCTTTGCTGTGCAGAAACTATTTAGTTTGATATAGTCCTTCTTGTTTATTTTTGCTTTTGTTGCCTGTGCTTTCAGTGTCAGCTACTACTTAATATTTCAAATTTTGGACTCAGCATTATGGAAAATAAAGATTTAGCTTTCTTTTACACCTGTTTCCACCATGTGTACCCATCCCTCCTGTTACCCCTTCCTCCTATCCTCCTAATATGGTCATATCATAATGTCAATTAGATCAGTAGACAGTGTTTATAGTATTATGTAAATGCTTTTCACAGCTGAACTAGTAAAATACTATTTCTTTATTTCTTTCCATTTTTGGACTTTGGTTTTATCTGGAGATAACAGTCATCATTTTCATTTGCTGAATTAAAAAAATTTTTTTATCACTAATTCAATCCTAAATGCCCTCCTCTCAGTGTTTTCACATGAACTTACCAGTTTCCATTTCTTGCCTTCTGTCTTGCTGCAGTCTAGGTCTCTTGGCCTCTCTGACTTGGGCATGGCCATCACCCTGGGATGTGAGCTGGTTTTGCTGTTTGAAATCTCATAGAGTCTTTTCTTTATCACCAGTATTCTTGAACTTTGTAGTGATTGTTTTATGTGAATTTTTTTGTTTGCTTGTTTGTGTTTTAATCTATGGACCTCATTCTCAAGGATTCTTTCATTCTGGAGAGTTACACCCTTAGGTTCTAGAGAAATCATTTTTTTTCTTTGAGACAGAGTCTTGCTCTGTGCCCAGGCTGGAGTACAGTGGCTTGTTCTTGGCTCACTGCAACCTCAGCCTCCCAGGTTCAAGCAATTCTCCTGCCCCAGGCTCCTGAGAAGCTGGGACTACAGGCACGTGCCACCACACCCAGCTAATTTTTGTACTTTTAGTAGAGTGAGGTTTTACCATGTTAGCCAGGCTGGTCTCAATCCCTTGACCTCATGATCTGCCCACCTTGGCCTGCCAAAGTGCTGGGATTATAGGTGTGAGCCACCACACCTGATCATCTTTTTTTTGTTTTTTAAATAATTTTTTACCTTCTTTTTTTTCCCCTCTGTATGGAATTACTATTAGTTAAATTTCCTGAATCTGTCCTCTAGTTTTCTTACATTTTCTCCACTGTTTTTATCTCTTTGCCATTTTGTTCTATTTTCTGACAGACTGCCAGATAAGAGGATTAATGCAGTCTTTCAGATCCATTTTCTTTTATTGTTTTGGAAATCAAAACATTTAACTTAAAAAAAAAAACTTATTTACTATATTTTAAGCTCTGGGTACATGTGCAGAACATGCAGGTTTGTTACATAGGTATACATGTGTCATGGTGGTTTGCTGCATCCATCACCCATCATCTACATTAGGTATTTCTCCTAATGTTATCCCTCCCCTAAACTCCCACCCCCTGACAGGCCCCAGTGTGTGATGTTCCCCTCCCTGTGTCCATGTTTTCTCATTGTTCAACACCCACTTATGAATGAGAACATGTAGTGTTTGGTTTTCTGTTCTTATGTCAATTTGCTGAGAATGATGGTTTCCAGCTTCATCCATGTCCCTGCAAAGGACATGAACTCATCCTTTTTTATGGCTGCATAGTAGTCCATGATACCACTCAACTTTTTGCTACTTCTCCTTTTCTCTGTGAGTTGTTCTCAAAGATTACAGGGAGTACTTTTGATATTGCAACTTTCACATACCCGGATAGAATTCATTGACTTGGAGACATACTTGTTGCTTTATTAAATGTAAATGCCTATAACAATAATAGGTACTGTATTTTGAACACTTGCTATGTGCCAACCCTGTTCTAAGTGTTTCACATGGCTCAATGTATTTAATCCTCAGAACAACTCTGTGGGGTGGCTGCTTTTATTATCCCCACATTCCAGATAAGGAAACTAAGGTCCAGAGAGGTTAACAGCTCATAAATTGCAGAATCAGAATTTGATCATAGACGGCAAGACTCCAGAGTTCATGCTCTTAACCACCATACTATATTGTCTCTTGGAACTTGTACAGCACCCAAAAATTCCTTTTTAGGAGGTACTTTCTGATTAGGATCTGAGTAGAGGGAGTAACTAGCACCCCATGATTATGGCAGTTCTGGGATGTTACTACTTAACTATTTCATGGCCAATAAAACCAGTTTAATAGGCACAATTTTGACCTTCTAAGCCAACAGTTCTCAGACTCTTGGATTGACCAATATTTCAAGTAAAAATAGAGGAAATTTCCAGGGAATATCTATTTTTTCATTTTCCAAGTCAGGTCAAACAAAGAAACTTATAAACTATCAAAAGCTAAGATCTGCCATCATTTTCTCTAAAAGGACATTTTAATAGCCCAAAATAAAATAATTAGGAAAGACACACACTTAACTAAAGCCCAATCAGTTCTTTCCAATAACAGCCATATGATTATCTTATACTGACTTTACGACTGCGGACTGATGCTTGGAAGCCATAACTCTAAGCATCTTTTTTTCTATTCTTTTTCAGAAAACCATAATAAGCCCTTGAATTTGTACCACATGTACATGTGAGAAAGCATGTTCACCTAGCCATGAAAACCAGACATTGCTAGAAGTTACTATGTTTTGGTAACAGGTTAGAAAATGGAAATCCAGGCAGGAAAAAATGAGCTGTCGTAAGTCTCACGGCAAGCACCCAGAGGAGTGGAGTCTTTAAACATAGACCTAACAGTTTCCTAGCTACACATGAGTTTGGAAACTTTCCGTTGAGTCTATACCAGTCAATGGCAGAATGTGCTCTAAAGATAAGGGGTTCCTGGGATGTTAGTCACTTTAAATACACTGGAATAAATCACTTCTGTGCAAAGTAAGGCTCAGCAACTGGCACTACGCAGTGGTGTTGGCAGCCATCCCAAGCCTCAGTGTGAAAGGCGAGAACATCTCCACACCCTATAATCCCAGCAATAGGGTCTCTATCTTTTAAGATTCCTGAACAGTATTACACATAACCCTCCAGGGGCTTAAACTTGACACACAGACAGGTAAGCAGGGGCAGGTAGGTAATCTCCTCACATGTCCTGTTGCACCTCCCTAGCTGTTAGAGAACAGTGTCACCTTAATCCTCACCAGGCAGATCTCTTCTTGCTCCTGTTGGGAACCAGGAGGCAAGAAGTGAGAAATGGCCCCAGGCCTGAAGCCAAATCATTCTCAATTTTTTGAAAGTGAGCTGTGCAATATAGAACAGGAGTTGTGCTCAGAAAACATCAAAACAATCCCTGCAGGATTAGGACTGTGGTGAGGACCCCTCTGACACATGATTCAAGGGGTTGATGGAGACCGACTCCTAAGTCCTCTGCAGGTAGGAGGATGCCTGTATTTCCACTGTTTGTACCTGAATCAAGGCAGGGGGATTTGTCTCCCTACAGCCTGACAAGCAGCACTGCTAGAGACAAGGAGACATGACAATCTCCACGTTCTCCCGGAACAACACGAGGAGTGACTTAACTGAGCAGCTCTGGGAATGGACAGACTGGCTGCTGTGCAGACTCACACCCGGAACATTCTGCAGCAGGTGGGTGTAGCCTGGGGAGGGGCAAGCAGCCTGGTTAGAAAGAGAAACAGGGAAGTGACACAGGTTCCCACCATATTTCCCTGATTCTGTGGTCTATAGTTTCATTTGGGCTGGGTGGTGGAGACTACAGGGCTCTGGAGTTAGGAGAAATCTTGGTGACAGCTCATTTGAGAAAGAAGGCTTAGCAGTTGAGGGTCTTGCCCATCTGGCAGATAAGGGCTGGAGCTACTAATAGCAATAGCAATAACTGGGTGCTTACTATATGCTAAGTATGAAACAAAACGTCTGTGCCCATTGGTTCACTTAATAATTCCAACAACTTAATCATTCCAACACTTAATAATTTCTAGCTGCGGTAATTTGCCAAAGCCATGGGGCCGGCAAAAGGCAGGAGTAGGACTTGAACCAAGCCAGGCCTGCTGCCAGGGCCTGTGCTTGGGGACTCTGCTGAGATGCCAGGTAGGACAACACTGGATGGAAATTGGAATACTGCATTTCCTTCTGTTCCAGTGTTCATAATATATCACTCAGCACTAATTAAAAAAAATGTTGAGGGTCGTGGCGGTGTGGAAGTCAGGAGGTCTTGTGCCCAGTCTCCTGCCTAACTTGCTGTGTGACTTGGACCAGCGTCTTCCTTTACCTCTCTGAGCTTCAGTTTCATTATCTTGAGGCCTTGTGATGAAAATGCATTGTGTGCTACAAAGCAGGGATGGTCACAGAGGGAGGACATGTGTTGTGGACATTCTTCTGTAGAACCCTCAGTGGCAAAAGGGAGAAAGGCCACCAGAGGAGATTCCAGGTGATGGCTCAGGGCTTGGCCTCCCAAGAGGCTGGGCCGCTTCTAGCCCACCAGCTGGGCCGACACAAAACCTCAGCTTTTGTTTGACTTGGCTTCTTGCGCCTTGTTTAGTCTGCAGAGCAGGGAGCTTATCCTCTGCCTTTGTCACAGGCCATTAGTACACACATCATCCCTGAGGGCTTACAGCTGGCTGCTTCTCTAGGAATTCAGGGAGGGCCATGGAAGAGGCTCAGCTCTTAGAAGCCATCACCCCAACCCCCATCAGAGAGAACCTAAGGAGCTCTGCACTCCTTGTCTGCAATTTTAGCTGTGTGACCTTGGGCCTATCTCTCTCCATCTCTGGGCCTAGGTTCACCCGTCTGTGTATACAGAGAGCAGGCCCAGGTGCCCTCAAAGGGACCTCAACTTCATGAAGATCAGAAGCCCCTTCCTGCATGGTTCCTCCCCTTTGCGGCCTCCCTTGCTTCTCTGCTGCTCCTCCCCCAGTCTTGAAGCAGTTGGTAGTGTGTGTTGGATTTTCACTGATCCCAACTCTGCCTAGAGCCTGGGACCAATCCCTCTCTCAGTTCTTCTCTCCTTCACCCTCCTGCTTGTAAATTTGGGCTAATAATACCTGATAACTCACATTGCTGGTATGGGGATTAACTAATTAGTGGTTACGAAGGGATGGAGGAACACAGTACGCTGTTCCCATTAAGATGACTTTCCTCCTCCAATTTCCTGCTGGTGTCTGTGCAATCTCAGTGTTAGTCAGAAAATCCTGAAAGTCCGGACTTTAGCACCTCCATTATACAGATAAAGAAACAGGCTGAGGAGCAGGAAGGGGTAGCCTGGGACCGTAGAGCATCTTGCAGCAGAGAGGGGACCAGAACTCGGGGCTCTGGACCAGAACTCTAGTGCTCCTCCATCATCCCCAGTGGTGGTGGTCCAGGGTGATCCTTGGGCTAGGAGGGAAGATGTATGGAAAGGCTCCCACACCCAGTCTGGCTCACAGGGGATCCACAGTTTGGTTTTTGGGGAATTAGCCAGACCTAGGTGCCAGTCTGGGCATCTTGGCTTACTAGGTGACTTTATGCATATCACCTGCTTCCTGCTTAACTGTCAGTTTGTTCACCTGTAAGTGATGATAATGACACCTTCCTCAAAGGTTGCTGTGAGGATTAGCCCGGATCAGTATTTGGAAAACAGTAGGCATAGTGTCGTTATGATTATATTGTTCTTGTGGATTGCCGAGCAGGCCAGAGCTCTCCGTGCCCCAGGAGCAGAGCTTCCTTGAGGGCTCCTGTGGGCTCCACCCTGGCTGGAGGCTTCATGCTCACCCCAGTCAGCATGGGAGGTGTTACTAGCCCATTTGACAGAGTTGCACATGGAGGCTCAGAAGGAAAAATAACTTGCCTGGAGCCATGCTTTCATTAACAGTGAGATGGCATCATTTTCAGTCTTTTTCTTTCTATCTCCTCACTCTCCTTCACCCTTTATTTCTTGTCCATTGCCCGTCTCTGCTCTGTAGAGAAGTTTAAGTGATGCCCAGCTCATTACAGGCCACACCCCCCTCAGGCTTCTCACGCCCCTCCATTAGCACACCTGTTCCCACCTCAGGTTTCAGGCATTTGCTGGAAGGTGCATGGAGGTGCAGGAAGCCATTGGGTCTGATCAGGCTCAGTGTTGGGAAGAGGGCAGTGGGTGGGGAGACAAGACTATGCCATGCACCAGCCTCAGCCTGGGGTGTGATCTCTCTGTAATAATACTGATGACAATGTTGGTGTTAGCGTCCGTGGCTGGGCACTAAGCCAGCATTCATCATCTCCTTGCTGCAACATGTGGGCTCCATACTACTAGCTCCCTGCTACTGGCTCCATTTGAAACATGAAGAAATCGAGGCTGAGAGAGGTGAAGTGACTGGCCCAAGGTCGCATAGTTGGTAAGCAGCTGCAATTTAAACCCGCCTTTTGCCCCTGTGGTCTGTGCCCATAACCAGATTCTGTATACCTCTGAACTCCTTCATCTTCCTTGGAGCCTGGAGTCTTGGACAGACACAGATTCAAACCTGAGTTGTTCCTGGTCATGTCCATCCTTCACATTCCTGAGTTGTCCCCTCAGCCCAGAGTGACAGCCATGTATACATAGGCAGTCTAATGGGAATGATAATGCATTATTATTGAAGTTATTGAAGATGAAATTAAGGTGCCTAGCATGCAGTGAACACAGTGTACGGCAGTAGTTGTTATTATAGACATGACTTTGGCCTCCTGTGGAAATGTGGGGGTCCATGTGCACAGGGGAAAGGGAAGCTAGAGGAAGTCAGTGCTAACAGGATAGAGAATCCCGTCCCTGATGACCTGTTAAGGCTGCAGCCAGGAGAAAAATCAAACGTAGCGGTGTATGGCTGTTGTCTCTGAGGGGCTGACCTGGGGCCACAGAGGACAAAGCCCGTGGGGAGGAGATGCGGGGGGCGGGTGGTGCTGATTTATAAATACCCAAAGAAGGAAAGGGTTGGTGTGAGTGCTGTTGAATCCCCCAAACTGGAGGCGAGTGAACAGATGCTGGAAGTGGGCTGGCATCGGTGTTGCAGAGGGCATTTGAATGGCTGCATCACATAATTCCTGAGGTCTTGGACAGGAGTGTTATAAGAAGGCTGCTTTTGACCCCAACTGAGCAAGTGTTTTCTGGAAGAGCTATCTACAGATGCATCTCACTGCTTCAGGGAATGGTAGTGAGGCTCCTGTCTTGGGGAGTGTTCAGGCAGAAGCTGAATAGTCCCTGGACAGGGATGCTGTTGCGGGCATTAGTGTATCAGATAGCAGGCTGGACTGGATGATCCCTTTGTGAGAGGTGACAAAGCACTGGAGAGAAAGAGGGGGCCTGAGTCTGAGGTCTGATCCAGGCTCTGACATTTGCCAGCTGGGCAATCTTGGGCAAGTGTTTTCACCTCTCTGAGTTCTGGTTTCCACACCTGTAAAATGAAAATCATAATTTCTAGCCTGCTTGCTATCTAGGACTGTAGGGAAGGGTTGGAGATATGCCAACTGTGAAAAGGCTTTGTGAACTCTGAAGCTGCTGTGAATGACTCGCTTGACCCTGTTGGGGGACAGGAAGAGTGGGGTTTGGATAATAATTCAAAAAAACACAATCCCAAACACCATAATCCTGAAAGCTGAATTTGGGAGATGGGATTAGTGGAGACTGGTTGTACACAGAGTAGTTGCGTCATGTTAGGTGGAACTATTACCTTGCTGTTGTCCTTATTTGCATCTGGTGGAAAATTCCCATGAGTGGTTTGGCCAAGCAATATTGCAGTTATGAAAACTTCCGTTTAAAAATGTTTCCTTGGCCTGTGTGGACATTCCTTCTAGCTGATGACATTCCAGGAGCTTTTAATGAATTAAAGACACATGTGCCTGAAGAAGCCAGTGAAGTTATTGACTGGTTTGAAAATGATTATGTGCATGGTAGGATAAGAAGACAGCCAGGAGGAGGACTCAAGATGGCGCTGTGAGAACAACCCAGGATTGGAGCTCTCGTTGAATCCGCAAACGGTGAGTTGGAGCTGCATTTCCAGACTGATCCTTGTTGCCCACAGAACGGGGAAACTCCCAAGTATAAAAAAGACACGGGACGCCAGGCAGTAGGTCTGCCTGGCGAAGCCGGCAGCTGGGGCGGCGGCGGCCGGCCCTACCCAGCAATCCCCACAGGGCGTGCTTGTCCGGGTGCCCTGTTGAACCGGCAACCTGAGACTTGAGAGGGCTGGACTTGAGACTGAATGAGACTTGGACAGTAGGCCAGCCCAGGGGATTGCAGGGACAGATCGTTTGGGATACCCAGTGGGACGAACAAAACCGCGATTTCAAACTATCCAGAGCAGACGGTCCGAGACGCTCTGTGGGGGAGGGGCATCCACCACTACCGAGGCAACCCGCCCCAACTGAGATACACGCCCACTGCTGACGCAGCCAGCCGTTGCCGAGGCAACCCGTCCCTACTGAGATACACGCCCACTGCTGATGCAGCCTGCCATTGCCGAGGCAACACGCTACAACGAAGAGACTCCGCCACAGGGCGTGGTGGAGACCACAGCAGAGCCTGCAGGAACAGGGCGAATCACACAACAGCAGGGCGGAGCCTCGGCAGCCAAACAGTGGCTAGTCTGCCTTCTAGCTGGGCAGGACACCTCATCGGACATCGAAAAATAAAGCCCGAACCCCCCAACACAGAGCATTTGAGAAAAAAAGGGTTTTTTTTTTAATGAGCTCTGTTGCAGCAGAATCAAACATAGTAGCCTAACAGCCCTGAATGAACAACAGAGCTCACAGTTCAGCAATTGAGCTCCAAAAAAGTACAGACTGTCTCCTCAAGCAGCTCCCTGACCCCTCTATATCCAAAAGACTGACATTTGGCAGGCATCATCCTGGGACAAAGATAGCAGAAAAAGAAACTGGTAGCATCCCTCACTGTGCCACAGCTGCTAGAGGTGCACCCCAGACAAGCAGGGCCTGGAGTGGACCTCAGCAGTCGTACAGCGAAGGGGCTAGGCTGGTAGAAGGAAAACCAAGTAACAGAAATACTTCATCATCAACAATCTGGGTGTCCACTCAGAGACCCAATTGAAAAGTCAGCAACTACGCAGACGACAAGCGGATAAACCCACAAAGATGGGAAGAAACCAGCAAAAAAAGGAGGAAAACACCTGAAACCAGAACACCTCGCCTCCTAGAAAGGACCAAAACTCCTCACCAGCAAGGGAGCAAAGCTGGACGGAGAATGACTGTGACGAAATGACGGAATTAGACTTCAGAAGGTGGATAATGAGAAACTTTTGTGAGCTAAAAGAACATGTATTAAATCAATGCAAAGAAACTAAGGAACTTAAAAAAAGATATGAGGAAATGATAACAAGAATGGATAACTTAGAGAGGAATATGAATGAATTAAAGGAGCTGAAAAACACAATACGAGAACTTCGTGAAGCATGCACAAGTTTCAATAGCCGAATTGACCAAGCAGAAGAAAGAATATCTGAAGTCGAAGACCAACTCAATGAAATAAAACGAGAAACCAAGATTAGAGAAAAAAGCGCAAAGGAATGAACAAAGTCTCCAAGAAATGTGGGACTATGTGAAAAGACCTAATCTACGTTTGATAGGTGTACCAGAATGTGACGAAGAGAATGAATCCAAGCTGGAAAATACTCTTCAGGACATCATCCAGGAAAACCTCCCCCCCTAGCAAGACAGGCCAACACTCAAATGCAGGAAATACAGAGAACACCACAAAGATATTCTGCAAGAAGAGAAACCCCAAGGCACATAATTGTCAGATTCAACAAGGTTGAAATAAAGGAGAAAATACTAAGGGCAGCCAGAGAGAAAGGTCGAGTTACCCACAAAGGGAAGCCCATCAGACTCACAACAGATCTCTCGGCAGAAACACTACAAGCCAGAAGAGAGTGGGGGCCAATATTCAACATTCTTAAAGAAAAGAACTTTCAACCCAGAATTTCATATCCAGCCAAACTGAGCTTCAGAAGTGAAGGAAAAATAAAATCCTTTGCGAACAAGCAAGTACTCAGAGATTTTGTCACCACCAGGCCAGCTTTACAAGAGCTCCTAAAAGAGGCACTACACATAGAAAGGAACAACCAGTACCAGCCATTCCAAAATCACACTAAAAGTTAAAGAGCATCAACATAATGAAGATTCTACAACAACTAACAGGCAAAACAGCCACTTAGCATCAAAATGGCAGTATCAAATTCACACATAACAATATTAACCCTAAATGTAAATGGACTAAATGCACCAATCAAAAGACACAGACTGGCAAATTGGATAAAAATCCAAAACCCATCAGTGTGCTGTATCCAGGAAACCCATCTCACATGCAAGGATACACAAAGGCTCAAAATAAAGGGATGGAGGAAGATTTAACAAGCAAATGGAGAGCAAAAAAAAAGCAGGAGTTGCAATTCTCATCTCTGATAAAATAGACTTTAAAGCAACAAAGATCAAAAGAGACAAAGAAGGCCATTACATAATGGCAAAAGGATCGATACAACAAGAAGAGATAACGATCCTAAACATATATGGACCCAATGCAGGAGCACCCAGATACATAAGGCAAGTTCTTAATGACTTACAAAGAGACTTAGACTCCCACACAATAATAGTGGGAGACTTTAACACTCCACTGTCAATATTAGACAGATCAACCAGTCAGAAAATCAACAAGGATATCCAGGGCTTGAACTCAGACCTGGAGCAAGCAAACCTGATAGACATTTACAGAACTCTCCACCCCAAATCCACAGAATATACATTCTTCTCAGCACCACATCACACCTACTCAAAAATTGACCACATAATTGGAAGTAAAGCACTGCTCAACAAATGCAAAACAACTGAAATCATAACAAACAGCCTCTCAGACCATAGTGCAATCAAGTTAGAACTCAGAATTCAGAAACCAACCCAGAACCGCACAGCTTCATGGAAACTGAACAACTGGCTCTTGAATGTTGACTGGGTAAACAATGAAATGAAGGCAGAAATAAAGAAGTTCTTCGAAACCAATGAGAACGAAGACACAACATGCCAGAACCTCTGGGACACATTTAAAGCAGTCTCTAGAGGAAAGTATATAGCAATAAGTGCCCATATGAGGAGAATGGAGAGATCCAAAATTGACACCCTATCGTCAAAATTGAAAGAGCTAGAGGAGCAAGATCAAAAAAACTCAAAACCCAGCAGAAGACAAGAAATAACTAAGATCAGAGCTGAACTGAAGGAGATTGAGATACGAAAAACCCTTCAAAAAATCAATAAATCCAAGAGCTGGTTTTTTGAAAAGATCAACAAAATAGACAGACCACTAGCCAGATTGATTAAAAAGAAAAGAGAGAACAACCAAATAGATGCAATAAAAAATGATAAAGGGGAAATCACCACAGATTCCACAGAAATTCAAACCATCATCAGAGAATATTACAAACAACTCTATGCACATAAACTAGTAAACCTGGAAGAAATGGATAAATTCCTGGACTCCTGTGTCCTCCCAAGCCCAAACCAGGAGGAAGCTGAAACTATGAATAGACCAATAACAAGGTCAGAAGTCGAGGCAGCAATTAAGAGCCTACCACTCAAAAAAAGCCCAGGTCCAGACGGGTTCACAGCCGAATTCTACCAGACACACAAAGAGGAGCTGGTACCATTCCTTCTAAAACTATTTCAAACAATCCAAAAAGAGGGAATACTTCCCAAATCATTTTACGAGACCAACATCATCCTGATACCAAATCCCGGCAGAGACCCAACAAGAAAAGAAAAATTCCGGCCAATATCCATGATGAACATAGATGCAAAAATCTTCAATAAAATATTGGCAAGCCGAATGCAACAGCAAATAAAAAAACTTATTCACCATGATCAAGTAGGATTCATCCCGGGGATGCAAGGCTGGTTCAACATACGCAAGTCTATCAACGTAATTCATCACATAAACAGAACCAAAAACAAAAACCACATGATTATCTCAATTGACGCAGAGAAGGCATTTGACAAAATTCAACAGCCCTTTATGCTAAAAACCCTCAATAAACTCGGTATCGATGGAACGTATCTCAAAGTAATAAAAGCTATTTATGACAAACCAACAGCCAATATCATACTGAATGGGCAAAAACTGGAAGCATTCCCTTTGAAATCCGGCACTAGACAAGGATGCCCTCTTTCACCACTCCTATTCAATATAGTTCTGGAAGTTCTAGCCAGAGCAATCAGGCAAGAAAAAGAAATAAAGGGTATTCAAATAGGAAAGGTGGAAGCCAAATTGTCTCTATTTGCAGACGACATGATAGTATACCTAGAAGACCCCATCACCTGAGCCCAAAAACTCCTGAAACTGATAAGCAACTTCAGCAAAGTCTCAGGATATAAAATCAATGTGCAAAAATCACAAGCATTCCTATACACCAATAACAGACTTAAAGAAAGCCAAATCAAGAACGAACTGCCATTCACAATTGCTACAAAAAGAATAAAATACCTTGGAATACAACTCACAAGGAACGTAAGGGACCTCTTCAAGGAGAACTACAAACCACTGCTCAACGAAATCAGAGAGGACACAAACAGATGGAGAAACATTCCATGTTCATGGTTAGGAAGAATTAACATTGTGAAAATGGCTATACTGCCCAAAGTAATTTACAGAATCAACGCTATCCCCATCAAGCTACCATTGACTTTCTTCACAGAACTGGAAAAAACCACCATGAACTTCATATGGAACCAAAAGAGAGCCCGCATAGCCAAGTCAACTCTAAGCAAAAAGAACACAGCGGGGGGCATCACACTACCGGATTTCAAACTATACTACAAGGCTACAGTAATCAAAACAGCATGGTACTGGTACCAAAACAGAGATATAGACCAATGGAACAAAACAGAGGCACCGGAGGCAACACAACATATCTACAACTATACAATCTTTGATAAACCTGATAAAAACAAGCAAGGGGGAAAGGATTCCCTGTTTAACAAATGGTGTTGGGAAAACTGGCTAGCCATGTGCAGAAAGCAGAAACTGGACTCCTTCCTGACACCTTACACTAAAATTAACTCCAGATGGATTAAAGACTTAAACATAAGACCTGGCACCATAAAAACCCTAGAAGGAAATCTAGGCAAAACTATCCAGGACATAGGAGTAGGCAAGGACTTTATGAACAAAACACCAAAAGCATTGGCAACAAAAGCCAAAATAGACAAATGGGACCTAATGAAACTCCACAGCTTCTGCACGGCAAAAGAAACAGTCACTAGAGTGGATCGGCAACCAACAGAATGGGAAAAAATTTTTGCAGTTTACCCATCTGACAAAGGGCTGATATTCAGAATTTACAAAGAACTCAAACGGATTTACAGGAAAAAAACAAACAAGCCCATTCAAAAGTGGGCAAAGGATATGAGAGATGCAAATCAAAACCACATTGAGATACCATCTCACGCCAGTTAGAATGGCGATCATTAAAAAATCTGGAGACAACAGATGCTGGAGAGGATGTGGAGAAAAAGGAACACTTTTACACTGTTGGTGGGAGTGTAAATTAGTTCAACCATTGTGGAAGACAGTGTGGCGATTCCTCAAGGCCTTAGAAATAGAAATTCCATTTGACCCGGCAATCCCATTACTGGGTATATATCCAAAAGACTATAAATCGTTCTACTATAAGGACACATGTACACGAATGTTCATTGCAGCACTGTTTACAATAGCAAAGACCTGGAATCAACCAAAATGCCCATTGATAATAGACTGGATTGGAAAAATGTGGCACATATACACCATGGAATATTATGCAGCAATCAGAAATGATGAATTTGTGTCGTTTGTAGGGACATGGATGAATCTGGAGAACGTCATCCTCAGCAAACTGACACAAGAACAGAAAATGAAACACCGCATATTCTCACTCATAGGTGGGTGATGAAAAATGAGAACACATGGACACAGAAAGGGGAGTACTAAACACTGGGGTCTATTGGGGGGAAAAGGGGAGGGCCAGTGGGAGGGGGAGGTGGGGAGGGATAGCCTGGGGAGAAATGCCAAATGTGGGTGAAGGGGAGAAGGAAAGAAAAGCACACTGCCATGTGTGTTCCTACGCAACTGTCTTACATGCTCTGCTCATGTACCCCAAAACCTAAAATTCAATAAAAAATTAAAAAAAAAAAAGAACATAAAAAAACAAAATAAAAGGGTAAACTAAAACTGACAGAAAATTACCTGCAACAAACAATGCCATATGATAAACTCACAAATCAGTAAGATGAAGACAAATACCATTTCTATAAAAATAGGCAAAGATTATAAACACAGCTTACAAAAGAAATATGAATGGCCAATAATCCCAAGGAGAAAAAATGGTCAGATGACTAGTGACTAACAAATGTAAATATTATCAAAATAATTGCATTTTTGTTTGTTTTTACTTGGGTTTTGTTTCCAGCAATAATACTAATCAATATTGTTATGTGTGAGAAAATGGTCACTCTCAATACTGGTAATTAACATAAAATTAATTCAGTTCTGGAAAGCAATTTGCCAATGCACATTAAAAGCTTTAAAAACGAAAAAAAAAAAAAAAAAAAAGAAGACAGCCAATGGTGTCACTGATCACCAGTACTATTGTTTCCACCAAATTTGTGGTCTGTATACGCACATTTGTGGAATGGATTTTGGAGTATCCAAAACAACATGGCAGTTGGGCTCAAAAGATTAGAAAATTTAGTAGGAAATGCTAATGTCAGTGTATACTGCACCATAGAAGGATTTCAAAAAGAGCAGTGCCATGTAGAAAATGCATGTGAATGTATTTTCCAAGGATAGCCATGTCCAGATAAACAAATAAATAAGCAATTATTTATGATGCAAGACTTCAAAATACAGTTAATGTTCAAGAAGTTCAGCCAGCTCTTACAGACTATCTCTGTGCAGTCACCCATATACTATCCCTATAATACACTTTTCAATATATCAAATTTTCTTTTTAGTTTTTAAATTTTTGGGGATTTCCCCCCCCACTATTTAAAATTGTCAGCATTTTACAATTCACTACCCTTCATAACTCATCTTTTGATCATTTCCAATATTGGAAGTATAAATTGTATGTAGATTTTCAGAGTTCTAATTTGTTTTGTGCAGTTTTTACAAATTTGACTCCATGAAAATACAGTATCGGGCCGGGCGTGGTGGCTCACGCCTGTAATCCCAGCACTTTGGGAGGCTGAGGCGGGCGGATCACAAGGTCAGGAGACTGAGACCATCCTGGTCAACATGGTGAAACCCCGTCTCTACTAAAAATACAAAAATTAGCTGGGCATGGTGGCGCACACCTGTAATCCCAGCTACTCAGGAGGCTGAGGCAGGAGAATTGCTTGAACTCAGGAGGCAGAGGTTGCAGTGAGCTGAGATCACACCACTGCACTCCAGCCTGGCGCCTTGCGACAGAGCAAGACTGTCTCAAAAAAAAAAAGAAAAAAGAAAAAGAAAATACAGTATCACAGTGTTTGCTTGTGTGAAAGCATTGTGCACATATGTAGAAACATTGAAACTCCTTCAATAAAGGAAAATATGTTCTTTTTTGTACATCTGCACTTGTGAATATAACATTTCTTGAGATCTTGGCTCTTTGGGTGACTGCATATTCAGTGGTGACCCACCATGGTTTTTTATTGATCCTCATTAAAAGACTTAGGATGCTCATTATGATATTTCAGATGACTGCCATTATAAATCTGGGTTCCTACAACTCTAACTATAGTTAGATACATTTATACATTTCCAGTTTAAAACTGTTTCTTTATGAGTACAGTTAGTCTGCTCGTAACTGTTGTACTTGCATAACTGTTGTTAGTATACCTGAGTATTTATGCTTGCAAAATATGTATGATATTATTGCCTATTTTATTATGTAAAGTAGCCTATATGTTTTTATGTTTCTCAGATAAATCCTCTTTTAAAGATGTAAATAAATATATTTTCAAGAATTTTAAAATTATTTTTCCCAGAATTATGCTTTTGGATTTTGATCCTTCAATATTTGGGATTATGGTGTTTAAGGTGTCTCTTCCGGGATTATGATCAGCTCCCGGAAAGGGGTGTGGAGAAAGATGGGTGGAAAGGAAGGTGAGAGAGGAGGAAGGAGGATGTGTCTGGCCTAGTGCTAGGTGCTGGGTTGGAGAAGAAAGGAGTTTGTAGCAGATGGTCTGCCCGTCTTTGCTCTGCAGTCATAGTTTGAGTTTCTAGAAGAGAACTTTCCACAGTGATGGAAATGTCCTATATTTGTGTTGTAGAGGCCTTCCTGGGGCTATTGAGGCCTTCCTGGCTAGTGTGACTAAAGAACTAAATTTTAACTTTTATTTAATTCGTTTAATTTTTCTTTTTAGACAGAGTCTTGCTCTGTCTCTTAGACTGGAGTGCAGTGGTGCAATCTATGCTCACTGCAACCTCCACCTCCCAAGTTTAAGCAATTCTCCTGTCTCAGCCTCCTGAGTAGCTGGGATTATAGTCACAAGCCATCACACCTAGCTAATTTTTGTATTTTTAGTAGTGACAGGGTTTTGCCATGTTGGTTGGCCAGGCTGGTCTTGAACTCCCGACCTCAGGTGAGCCACCCACCTTGGCCTCCCAAAGCCCTGGGATTACAGATGTGAGCCACTGCACCCAGCCCAATTAGTTTAAATTTAAATAGTCACATGTGGCTGGTGGCTACCATACTGGACAACTCAGCTCTAGAGGAAGTGACAGGACCCTCCCTTCTTTCCACCTTTCCCATCCTCCTTTCTCGGCAGGTGTTGTTGACTTACACTGTACTGGGTACTGTAGAGGCCACCACAATGAACAAGATATGGTTCCAGCTTCTGAGAGCCCCCAGCTCATTCTGTGAGATGGACAGACCAGCATGTGAATAGAAACTCAAGGGGAGGCATGCAGCCCTCCAGCTGTGTGGGAGCAGAAGGAGGAAACTATTTACTCAGTTGGGGCCACAAAGGCTGTACTGTGAAGGGTGAGTTAGGAGGCCTGGGTGGGAGAAAGCATTTTTGATGAGGGAACAGCAGAGTCAAAGACTTGAAGGCAAGGAAGAACATAGAGTGTTTGGAGAATGCAGGCTGAGGTGAGGCTGGGGAAATCAAATCCCATGCTCCTGTCTCCATCACCAAGGCATGGCTGGTGAGCTGAAGAGCGATGAGCTTCAGTGGCAATCCTAGTGAGGGTTCTGTTCACCCAACCTGCCTCGCACCATTCAGGACTTGTGAAGGAGATGGCATTGGGGCCCCCCTTCCTCCATCCCCAACTCACAGAGTCTTGTCTCCCTGCCTTTCCTGCACAGAAGGGCTCAGGGCCCCAAGATCCTCCTTTGGCAAAATCCCCGAGTTCTTCCTCTGAGAACACACCCTTCTTGTCTTCAGCCTTCTGACCAAAAACTTAGTCCTGACTCATGCCTTAGCGTTCCTGGGCTGGGCTGTCTCTTGGTTTCACCAGTGTTGGGCCTACAGCTGGACTGACTTCCTATGTTCCTGCATTCAGCCCCACATCACTTTAGTCCACCCCCACAGCAGTCCAGAGAACCTTTCTCAAAGTGGCTAGGACAAATGTTGACACCTGAAGTTTGCTTCTGGACATGGTGTGTGGATGTCTTATGATCACCATTCTCTTGCAGAGACTAGGGGAAGAAAACTTCCTGCCTGAAAATTTGATGTGGCCCAAGTGTAAGGAAAGCTTTGGCCAGGGTAACCATTGGATGTAGTGCAGTGCACATCGTGGGCTACCTGCCAGTGCCCTTTTCCTTTTGTTCCCTCCTAACAGAACTCTAGTGTGATTGAGATAACCCCATCATACACTTACAGACTGCACCTGGGGGTCTCTGACCCCACCTCTGACTTCAGGGTAGTGCTTGATTGGTCTAAGGAAAATTCCATTTCGCTTGCTACTGTCTCTATCTCAACTCATTGATTGAGGAAAGCCATGAGATCTGATTTTGGCCAGTGAAACACAGGAGATACCTGCTGAGGACTTCAGGGAGGATATCCTCGCCTTACCCCTGAGAGACAGATGTAGTAAGAAACAGTTTCCCTACTTCCTCAGATTGACATCATGTGGAAGATTCTATATGAATGTTATGTGTCCTTGTTTCTAGGCAGAGTAAGGAGCTTGGAAGAACCTGAAGATACCACTGAATCCCTGAATCAACCTATCTTGAAGCCCACACTAACTCCACACTTCCGTTTTGTGACATAATACATTTCTGTTGTTTGAGGCTGAATGCTTCTTAACCATTAACCACTACAGGGAGATGAGGTGCATTGGTGGGGACTCTTTCTATTTTAAGTGAGAGAAACACAATTCTAACTAGCATGAGCAAAAAGGGCACATATAAGAGGGATATCCATGTGGGCAGGAGAATCTGTGCAGATTATATGCATTTGTAAAAATATCTTTCTTCTAGTAGTCTAGAGTCTACACTGGCTTTGAGAATTATTGTTTAGCTTTGAAAGTGTGTGTGTGTTCCAAATATTACCATTTGGGAGGTGTTGGGAAGAACCAGTGAGCATTTTCATTTCATTTTGGTGAAGACACATAGAAGAGGACTGTCTTCTCAGTGCCCAAGCTGACCTAATGTTCTGCTGAGGCCCTGTGTGACTATTCTAGACTTGGCCTCTGGGAAATTCCTGCTGGGTGTATTGTGTGTGATGGATTTCTCTGACATTGAGTTAGTCTTGTTCCTGTGAGGGCTCACCTGGTGAAGGACTGGCAAAGGGATTTTTCTCACAGAGAAGGAAAAGGAAAGTGGTCTTCAAGACAAGAAACACGAGAAAACCACTCATGGAGGGTTTATATTTCTTTGTTTTTGTCCCTTGGAAGAGTTGTATTTGGAATCCAGTTTTATGGCTGCAATTTTCTGATGTTCTCTGATCTTTGGATGAGGCTGATAGACCTATATGGGTGGGTTGTGGGGTGTTCAGCATGGGCAGGGGCAGAAGCTGGGCTTTTCAACAGCTCCTTCATGGTGAGGCCCTGCAGTGCTGGCTACATCATACAGCTGATGACCAACCAGAGCAAAACAATTGGAAGCCCAACATGAAGCTGGGAGTGGTGGGCAATTGAGACCCTTTGAGATCCATTCCTCAGCCTTGAATAGGTTACCAAATATTTCCTTTTTGGACCCCAATGTCAGGTTAGGGTGGAACTTGATGTGAGTAGCCCAAGATCTAAGAAGATACACTCCCCACTCAGTGGCTCCCCTGCCCATTTGGGTCCTTCCTAAGCCACCCCCTGGGGATGGGGTCCCACTTCCTCTGTGAGGTCTGATCTGAAGCCTGAGATGCCTGCAGATTGGGTGTCTATCCTCTGCAAAAAGGAGCGATGCCTATTACCTTCTCCAGTGTGTTGGTAGGCTTAGGGACTTAGTGCAGCTGTTGAGAAATAAAGCTATTTAAGTGGTGAGCTTTATATTTTGATCCACAAGCCTGTCTGTTTCCAAAATTCCCTTGTAGACATCATCAAGAAAAGCCTGGCAGGTTTTGTTGTTGCTTTTTTCTTTCCTCCAAAAGCCTGCTAAAATTGCTTGGTTAGCTGTGATAGGAGAAGCCATTTTCTTCCGTGTTGTTGGATTCTGTTTTCCTCTCTCCACTGAAGCCACCAGCTTGGAAACTTTCTGGGTGCAAGGAGAAGGGACTGCTTCTTAATTCCCCTGCCTTAACCTAGTATTCAGGGCTCTTTTTAAGGAACAAATCCTAATTGGCCTTCATAGACTTAGCTCTAGCTACTCCTCAGTGTATATTCTTTTTTAGAAAAATGAAACAATGGCATCACTACTTTTAAAATCCAGGAAACTGCAGTGACTTCCTCTCTTCCCTCTCTATTTTATTCCCACACTGATGACATGATGAAACATTAGTAATCATCTCTCCCTATTCAGCTTTGACTGCAAAGTATGTCCAGGCCCACTGTCTTTATTTTCTTCTTAGAGTAGCTCTTTAAGAAAGAAGGATAGGCGTGGAAACTGAGAGTAGAGAGATTAAGCAACTTGACCAAAGTCACCCAGCATTGCTGGGCTCAGCTGATTCTGGACCAGGCAGGAATGTGGAGTTCCTCTTTCAGGGTCCTGCCATGCTCTGCTTTGCATTTTGGCTATGTGAGCCCAAATCTTTTTGTTTGTTTGTTTGTTAATCAATGAGAGCTTGTTATGTTGCTCAGATTGGCCTTGAACCCATAGCCTTACCTCCTCAAGCGCCAGGAGCCACTGGCCGGAGCCACTGCGACCCTTGTAGCCCAAATCTTACTAGACTCTGAAGGGCAAACATAGTGCCTGATTCACTACAGAATCCCCAGTTCCCAGTGCAGAGTCTGACAGAGGGCAAGTCCGTGGCGAATGTTCGTCAAGTTGAGTAAATAAGTACAAAATACAGGGGTTTACTCACAGCTCTCAGCTCACACAACTCCCTCTCGCTGCTCAGATCACAGTAGAACCCCGTGACTATTTCCCACTGGCCCCTTTTGGTAGGTCCAGAGGCAGGCTCCGGAGAGGCAGAGGGTACCCTATGAGGAAGCAGCCATGGGTGTCATTGGAGCATGTCCCTGGCTCCACTGAGACAAGTTAAGTGTTCCCTGGAGCCCTGGCCCCTCTTAGCAGCTCCAGCCATCTGGCTCTTCGTAGCAGCCCCAGCCATCTCTGTTTCCCAGCCCCTGCTTGGGTGTCCACTCACCTGTGACAGCTGGGTCAGGAGCAGTGCTGGAGAGGGCACTGTGTGGATCCAAGCACTCTGGGATCCCCATGCTTGGCTCCAGCCAGGAGATCTGAGGCTTGAATGCCATCTCTAAGCCTCTCAGACAGCAGCTGGGCAGCCAGGCCTAGACTCTTGGGAGACATTCCAGCTTCGGCTCCCCCAGGCAGGCAGAATACTGGGCTTGGAAACTCTTCTCCTAGTCACTCTCTAGGGGAATTTAATGTACCAGGGCTCTGAGGACTGGAAGTATTTCTTATTTTGTTAGTTCTAAGTACTTCTTGCCTTACATCTATTCCTTCTGAATCGAAGACACATTGAGAAAATCTCAATGGAAAGAGTGAGAGAACTGGGATTTTTTCTCCCAACTCAGTTCCTATTGTGCTTTGCCCCTGGCAAGTGCTTCTCCTCTTCTGAGGCTGAGAGAAATATTATTCAGAAGCAAGCTTAATGATACCAACTTTTTTTCCAATCAAAGATAAACAGACAGCTCATTAGAATGTAAAGACCATTGGATTCTGAATTGGGAGACTTCTGTGACCTTTGACAGTTGCCTAATCTTACAGATTCAGTTTTCCCATCCATAAAATGACAATAATATATATTTTCCTAACCACCTCTCAGGCTGCTGTGGGGTCTGGGGATTTCATAAATATCCAAGTGCCTAGTAAGAGTGCTTACTAAGAGTGTGAGTAGGGGACAATGATCCAAACCTCAGCTTGAAAATCATGAAGTCATTGAAAATCATGAAGTCAACTAATATTTCTTAAGCACCTGCCATATTCACAGCACTTCACTGAATGCTGAGACATGCCAATATATGTCCAAGGAGACAGAACTTAAGGTTGCCGGGCATTTTTCTTTCTACAAATCTCAACTACAGTGATTCTTAGATGTCATTGCTATAACAACCTAGGAGGCCTCAAGCTGGAACACATTTCCAGGGGGCTCAGATAAGTCAAGGAATATGTCAGGAGAATGTGAAACAAGGAAGAGGGCAGAGATCAGCCATCCCTGAGGTCCTACTGTGTACCAGGTGCTGGGTACATGTGATCTCCTTCAACATCCAAGGCAGTTCCCAAATGACAAGCAGCAGCAGCCCATTCCACAGATGAGGAAATTGAGGCTCAGCAAGGTGATACAAGGGAGATGGGTTCAGACCCTGTAATCTGATCCCCAGCTCTGATGCCTTGATGGATTCATTGACTCATTTATCCCTCCCTTCCTTTATTGCACACATATTTGTCACACTCACATCCAGGTGGAGGGATTTGGTTTCTCTGCCTGAGCCTCATTTTTTGTTTCCTCCTCACTGGGCTCTTCCCACTGACTCGGTCTTTCCCCTCTCACAAGGAGACACATCAAAGGAGATCGAACTGGGCGTAGACTCGGTGACTGGTTGATAACAGGAAGTGAGAGTGGATGCTTGTTTGCTGGAGCCTGGCAAGGAAAAGGGGTGGTCAAGGGCAGACTTCCACCCCACCTTCAATAATCACTTCACACTTCTCAAGATCCTGCCACTGGACTCCTCCACATGTGAGTACCTACTTTCTGGAAGGAGCTGCAGGTCGCCAAACCATGGCTTCTGCTGGGCAACACTCCCTAACAGTCCTCATCCTTTCTTAGCCTCTCAGGACACAGAGCAAGACAGAAAGGGTGGAGGTAAGATTGGGGGCTAGGAAGTGGTGCAAATGAAAAACAATCAGCACATTTGCCTGGAGACACTCGGCTAATAAGATGCAAATGTGGTCTAAGTTCTTCCCAGGACTTGGCAAGTCACGTAAGGACAGGAGGGGATTGCAGTACATGTGCCTCAGTCCCCCATGCCCCATCCAAACAGAGCTACTGCAATTCCCACCAATTATTGCCATCTGGGAAGATAGCCTCAGTGTCACCAAATTTTCACATTTTTTCAAGAGAATCTGAAAATCTGGATTTCAATGCAATGCCTCTTATTCCTGAATATTGGCAATAATTCCAGTTTAAAAATCATACTGGTAAATGGGTAAATAGACTGAGGTACATCTATATCGTGGAATATTATTCAGCACAAAAAAAGAAGTGAACTATCAAGCCACAAAAATATATGGGGGAATCTTAAATGCATATTAGTAAGTGAAAGCAGCCACATACTGTATGATTGCATATCATTTTTGACATTCTGGAAATGGCAAAACTATGGAGACAGTAAAGAAGATCAGTGGTTATGAAAGGTTTGGGAGGAAGGGGGAGGTGTGAATAGGAGAAGCACAGCAATTTTTAGGGCAGTGGAATTATTCTGCATGCTACTGTGACAGTGAATACATGACCTCATGCATCCAGCCAGTACCTGTAGATCTGTACAGCACAAAGAACGACCCTAGTATGAATTATGGGCTTTAGTTAATAATAATGTATTGATGTTGGGTCATCAGTTATAACACTTGTACCATATTAATGCAAGGCATTAATAACTAAGGAAAGTATTAAGGTGGGAGTAGGGAGAGGAACTATGTGGAACCTCTTAATACTTTTTGCCTATTTGTTTTGTAATCCTAAAACTGCTCTAAAACAGAAAGTGTTTAATTTTTTAAAAAGACATACTGAAAATGCTCTGTGGGCTGAATGGAACACATGCCTGCTGGATCTAGCTACCACTTTGTGACTCATCATCTAATCCAACTCCCTCATTTTACAGATAGGAAAGCTAGGGACCAGAAAAGGAATGGACGCTGCTGGTCTTCAGCACAGAGAGAGAGAGAGAGAGTGAAGCTTCCCATCTCAGGGTGCAGGAGTCTTCCAAATGAAGGGGAAGGCTCCCAGGAAGACTACTACTTGTGGAAGAAGAGGCAGCTGAGGGCAAAGGCCAGCTTTAGCCAGGCTAGTCTGGCTGAAATGCTCCAGTGAGTAGTGAGAACCTCCAAGAGCCCAGATGCTCTTAGTGTGTGTTTATTTAGCCAGAGACCAGCCTCCCTCCCAGCTTGGATCAGACTCACTGAGTTGGATCCAGAAAGGAGTGGACGCTTGCATCCCTTGTATGTGCCTTAGAGCAGGACAAGACTCAGAGAACAGAAACTGCTATGTGCAAGGCCCACACCTGGAGCTCAGTGACAGTGATGATATTGGGCATTTGAGGGGTGCTAGGCAATTCTTCCACGCCCCTTTATATCTCCTATAATTAATCTCCTACCATCAGGGCTAGGAATCAGGTAGAGCAGAGTTTGCTATCCTCGTTTTATAGGTGAGTAAACTGAAATAAAAGAGAAGTTAAGTGTGTGCCTTATATCTACACAGTCAGTGAGTAGCAGAGCTGGGTTTTCAATCCAAGCTTTGTTTTAAATATTAATAATTATGTGTAGTAAAAGAAAAAACAAACTGTTTAGAAACACTGCGCTGCAGTTGGTAGACAGGTTAGCATTCTGAAGCTACTTTATATGTATGTAAGGGTGCAACAAATAAGTAAATAAATGATAGATAATGGGAGGCAGGTTTCTTATTGTCAAAGAAAAAAGTCACAATTCATAACAGGGGAAAGACCAGTATGAACCCTACAGGGCTAGTATCAGTATGAATTCATGTTTATTTTAATATATATACAAAATAGATTCAGAAATAAGTATAGTTACATGTATATTCATAGGTTAGTATAAATATTTATTTATATTTATAATTGCTTGCTCTGTCTGCTGAGAAGGCCTAGAAACAGTGATACCCCAGTAACAATGGGTACTCTCAGCCCTCAGATCTTGATTCCTGAATGTTACTCTCCAATAAAAGGAACCAGGGCTCCTTGGAAAAATAGGTAGTCCTAAAACTGAGTCAAGGAAAATAAATACAAGATGGTCCTAAATCCTAAAGGAGTGCCAGCAAGTAAGAAAGTATATTTAAAAAGTAAAGATAAGGCATATCAAAAGGTCACAAGAGTCAGCCTCAAAGAGTCACCAGTGGCTAAAGTTGAGCAACAAGGTCAGTAAATGTGGTACCACATTATAACCCAAAGAATAAAATAAACATCCATGAGTCCATGAGATACAAATAAAAATGGATTGAATAAATAAACAAATGGGGAAGAAGAGATAAATCTTCCTTATAAAAGAATTCCAAATAGTAAATACAGAAGAAACTCAGAAAACAGAAGATCACCATTAGAACACTATAAGAATAATTGCAAGATCCACTGACTAAGATGAAATTGGTAGACAAAATTTTAAGGAGAAACTGGATATTTATATAGCCTCAGAGGACTTCCTCCTAAATATTCATTAATCACTGTGAGAGAGGAGATGGGACTAAACTTGAAGTAGGGCGTGGACACTGGACCAAATTGGGGACTAGCTAAAACAGGGATGGGGCAAAAGCAGCTTTCCATAAGACATGTCCACCAGTATGCCATGTCAGTTTACCATTGCCATGGCAACACCCAGGAGTTACAGCCCTTTTCTATGGCAATGACCTGACGACCGAAAAGTTAGCACACTTTTCCTAGAAATTTCTGCGTAAGCTGCTCCTTAATCTATATGTAAATAAAAGTAGGCTATAAATATGACTGCAAAACTGCCCTGAGCTGCTCCTCTCAGCACACTGCCTATGGGGTAAAGCTACTCTGCACAAGCAGGAGCAGTCATGAAGCTGTAACACCACTGGAGCTGTAACACCGCTGGAGCTGTAACACTGCTGCTTCAGTAAAGCTGTTTTCCTCTACTCTATCACCAACTTGTCCTTGAATTCTTTCCTGGATGAAGCCAAGAACCCTCTTGGACTAAGCCTTACTTCAGGGCTTGCCTATCCTACGTTAACTGTGATAGTTTTAACATAGGTCCACAAACCCTGATATTCCTCCCTCCAGGAGGTGAAGCTTAACTCCTTACTTCTTGAACTGTGTGTAGTATAGGCTGAACTCAGTGATTCTCTTTTCTGCATAGAGTATGGGGAAAGGAAAAAAACAGTACTTTACTGTGGAGACACCTCAAAGACACTGCCTTAACCAGGTGGTCAAATTTAACATCACCAGCGATAACAGTATTAATATTATACCACTGCTATCAGGCAATAAGAATGGGACTCCATCTCTGTGATAGTCTTTCCCAGAATTCGCTAGCTCTGTCAAGTCATGAGGAAACACTGGGCAAACCCAAACCGAGGACATTCTGCAAACTCCCTGAGCAGTATTTTTCAAAAATGTCAAGGTCATAAAAAAAGGGAAGACTGAGAAACTGTCACAGATTGCAGAAAAATGACATGACAGTTAAATGCAATGTGGTACCCTGTATTGAATTTTGGGACAAAAAGGACATTAGTAGAAAAAGTAGTGAAATCTGAGTAAAGTCTGTAGTTTTATTACTAGTATTGTACTAATCTTCATTTCTTAGTTTTGAAAATTGTTCTGTGGTTATATAAAATGTTTACCTCAGGGAAAGCTGGGTAAAGAATATATGAGAATTCTCTGTTCTATCTTTTGCAATTCTGCAAATTGAAGAGGTTTTTGAAATGAAAACAAAATAAATTACACTTGCTGCACAGACAGGTTGTTAGCCACTACCAAAGAAATATCAAAGCCAATGAGAATTTGCCCCTGCTTTATAGTTCTAATACATCAAACTGTCAAAAGGAGGCCTTCAGTTCTCAGATCTAGTTGACATTCCTCCATGTTGATCTAACAACCAGGAGGGTGGAGTAGGGTATTTACTCCAATGCCCATTGCACAGATGAGGGAGCTGAGGCACAGATCATAGTACTCCACCATCTCATTGTACAGATGGAGGGACTTAGGCCCAGAGAGAGGGAAGGCTTGCCCTTGGTTATGTAGCAGATAAAGGGGCCAACCCAGGACTAGAACTACTGGGTCCCCATCCTTAAAACTATCTTGGCTGCTGTTTCAAAAGCTACAGACAAAGCTTAAATCTGAACTATGCAGGAAGGCAAAGGAGAGTAGTTCTCATCTTGCCCCCACCCCCTTCTCACCTTTAAGTTAAGCAATAAAGCTGAAAAGATCCTTCAACAAACAAATCCCTTCTTACTATAGAATCTGCAGGCACATCGGCTCTTAGGAAACCTGAAAGGCAAGCTCCTCAGGAGGGAGGGCTGTTCATACATGCCTGTCCAGGTGCCCTCTTCCCTGCTCACTCTCAAGAAGGCAGAATGTCTGTTTTAGGAGCAGCAGTGTGGTGGACATTCAGGTTCCCAGACTTCCCATGATGGAATAGGCTAGGGGTGGTGGGAGCAGTGGGAATCCAAGACCCAGCTTCCAGGAAGGCACACTAACCAAGGCACAGTCTATACTTTCCTATTCCAAAGTTGGATTCCTTCTGGATGTTAGAAAATGCTCCAAAGGACTCCTGTTGATGAGAAAAGGCATTTGTGGAGTCAGGTCCGTGTGGTGATCAGATAAAGATTGTTCCCAGGCCAGTGGATGAATCCAGAAAAAGATGAGCCCTTTTCCCTTCCAAAGAAAAGTGCAGCTCCATTGTACCTTTCAAACTATGAGAAAACCGGATTAGTAGGGTATAGTTTTGCTCATGAAATTGGGGCCAGGAATTCTAGGCAAGGTTTGGCTGTGTCAAGAAGTAGAATTGCCTTAGAGAAGGAAAATGCAGAGAAAAGATCCCACTTGGGCATCTTATTTGAGGGATATAGAATAGTTTCTCCATTTGCATAAATAAAATATTAAAGCTTTTTGTTCAGGAAACCTATATCTCACAGGAAAGGAATGCAATCATTCCAGTAATTAACAATTCCCCCAAGAAGTGTGGTTTGCATCATATATGATCTTCTCATTTTGATTCTCTTAGTTCCCAGAAAATGCAGTGTTCTTTCTCCAGGGCCCTGTGGAAGAGAGATGGTATTGACAAGAAGACTTTGCATACCTATGATGTCAGAGTCCAAAGTTTCAACTCTTGGCCGATCAACTTTTAAGATTAGAAAACACAACATGGTGTAGGAAAAGATTCTGGGCAATGCTGTACATCAACCTGGGCTTAAACCCTGGTTCTACTTGGTAGCTGCATGGCTAAACTTTGAAGAATTGGTTAGCCTCTCTGACCCCTTGGTTCCTCCTCTTTAAGTGGAGATAATAACTCCTACTTAATGGTATTTTGGGAATAGCTGCCATCAAATTCTATCACACAGTGGGTGCTCAGAAGATATTCTTGCTGAGTATCTCTAGAATATCTTCTCTCTAATTTGCTTGTAAGGAGTCTTGTTTTGCAGGAATATGTGTTGATTAAGAATTTCTTTTTGTTTCCCCCAGATAAATAAGAACTTCTTTCTCTCTGCTTTCTTTTTACAACTGCTGCATGGAGTTATGGAAAAGTTTCTTTTGATGACAGATTTTTAAAAAATTTATTTATTATACTTGAAGTTCTGGGGTACATGTGCAGATCAAGCAGGTTTGTTATATAGGTATACATGTGCCATGGTGGTGGTTGCTGCATCCATTGTCCTGTCTATGTTACTTAATGACAGCTTCTAAGACATTCGGCAGATTGTGTCTTGATCACTTTTGACTGTGATCAAGCTCGTAGCAGTGCAGTTCACTCTACCGCTCTATTGTAGCAATTACCACCATTTTAATTGGCTAATTAATTGTGAAATGAATTGTTTGATGATGATCTGTCTTACCCAGAATGTAAGCTTTATGAAGGCATGGATAATAGGGACAGTATCTGTCATGTTTACTGCCATATCCCTCACACCAGGGGCTGGCTGGCATGTATGTGTGTGTATGTACACGCACATATATCTTAAGCACAATATAAATGTTCCTGTTATTTTTTGGTAGCAAATGTTTATCCTCTGAGGGTGCAGTCATTTTTGTAAGAAGCCAAAAGTTAATCCCAACCCTATAAATGATCAAGCTGAGAAATTGGGTTTTTGGTAAAAATCAAGTATTTTATGTATTCTTTTTTTTTTTTTTTTGAGACAGACTCTTGCTCTGTTGCCTAGGTTCGAATACAGTGATGTGATCAGCTCACTGTAACCTCAAACTCCTGGGCTCACGTGATCCTCCTGCCTCAGCCTCCCAAGTAGCTGGAACTGCAGGTGCGCACCACCACGTCCAGTTAAGTAAAACCTTTTTTTTTAGAGATTGGATCTCACTATGTTGCTCAGGCTGTCTAGAACTACTGACCTTAAGTGATTCTCCAGCCTCATTCTCCCAAAGTGCTGGGATTATAGGTGTGACCTACCAGGGCCTGCCTTCCTACACTTAATCAATGTTTCTTTAGCCCTAAATGCAAGGAACTGGGAAGTCAGGCATGAACCTTGCCCTCAAAAGGCCTCTGGCCAGGCTGAGGATACAGACACACATATCAACAGTTGCAGGAAAAGCCAAACAGAGCCTTGGAGCTGGAGGCAGGAGGCAGGAGGCAGGAGGCTTGGATTCTAGTTCCAGCTGTGCTTTGAACTTGCTTTGGGGCCTTGAACAAGTCCTTTTCTTCTCTGGGCCTGTGTGTTGGGGGAATCAGTCTTGATGTGAAACATCTGACTTTGTGGTTTTGGAATCTTAAGATTATTTTCAGTAAGATGGTGCTCCTTCCAGCAGTTTCCATCTCTTGAAGCCTGTGCGGCCTCTACAGGAAGGTGTGTGAATTCCACCTGCTGAGACCTTTCTGAAATGCCAGTCCCACTAGCCTGCCTGGAGTAAAAAGGCCTTTCTTGGCCCTGGTTCCTCCCCTCATTGGCTGTGCAACCTGAGAATACCTGCTACTTTGTGGGTCTCAGAACTTCATATGCACAACAAAGAGGCTCTGCACAGAGGTCTCCAGGCTTTCTTCACGGCTTCCATCCTGTGCTTTCAGGTTGTCAGGACAAGAGCTGATAATTTTCAGGGCAGCATTTCACAAACTGTGTTCAGTGAAACATTTGTATTCTTTGGGACAGGAATAGGATTCAGCAAACAAAAAGTAGTAATGGGGAGGGAGTTGTAGCAGCCTCAACTAAGTGTGGAAGATGCTTAGTTAATTTTTTTTTTTTTTTGAGACCAAATCTTGCTCTGTCACCAAGGCTGGAGTGTGGTGGCACAATCTCAGCTCACTGCAACCTCTGCCTCCTGGGTTCAAGTGATTCTCCTGCCTCAACCTCCCAAGCAGCTGGGGCTACAGGCGCACACCACCATGCCCAGCTAATTTTCATATTTTCAGTAGAGACGGGGTTTCACCATACTGGCCAAGCTGGTCTTGAACTCCTGACCTTGTGATCCACCTGCTTCAGCCTCCCAAAGTGCTGGGATTAGAGTCATGAGCCACCGGGCTGGCCAATGCTTAGTTAAATTTAAACAAGAATCCTAAGGATGTTCAGCATGCTAATGACATCTTGAATATCCTCAGGGGACAATGCAGTAGACAGAAAGGTAGACTTGGAAAGTGGCAAAAAGCACAAGATGGGTTTGGAATCCTGGTTACACTACTGCCTAGCTGTGCAACCATGGGGAAGTTTATTAGCTCTGTGAGCTGCGGTTTCCTCACAGTTCAGAGAAAATTATGGAACCTGAATTTTAGGGCTATTGTCAGGATGAGAGACAACATTGCATGTAAGGTGATCTGGGCAGGGCCTTGATACATGATGGGCATGTAATTATGTATTACCCATGGGGTTTTTTTGTGGGAGGAATAGCTATAGGCATCTCTCAGGATTGTAGTATTCCACAAACACAGTTTGGGAAGGGCTGAGCCATCTGTGGTATTCTGAGCACTTTGCTGTTTTTTCACTCTGATGTTGCAAAATGTCGGTGAACATCTGTTCCGCCTCTTCATCCAGTTGTCTTGATTGTGAAGTCCCAGGACACAAGGGGGACAGAGTCTGGGCACCAAGTACAGGGTTCTTAAAACTCAGGTGAGCCAGATCCTTAAAGCTCAGGTAGATAAGCAGGTATAGCTCAACAGGGGCAGCTGAGAAAGAGTTTAGAGGATGAGGCTGGAGAGACAGCCCTAGGGTGACTGTTATGCCAGGAGGAGGAATTTGGGCTTTACCCTGGGGCAACAGGGATTGTGCTGGAGGTGCCTGGAGGCCCTGCCTTCTGCTTCACTTTGTCACAGATCTTCTGACCTGAGTATCCAGGGCTGATCCAGGTGAGCAGCAGCTAGACCAGGAGGCATGAGTGAGAGGCTGGCTTCCCTCTCTGCATGGGGCCTGGGACATGTCACTCACCTCTCTTTGTCTTAGCCTCCACATCCATAAAATTATAGGCATCATGACTCCTGGGCAGCCTGACCCACAGGGCTGCATGAGAGTTCAGGGAGATAAAGAATTTCACTGAGCACATTAAGTTGAGATCCTACTATGTCCCAGGCCTTGTGTATAGGCCTGGGGGAGACTGAGATGAATAACACACGATCCCTGCCCTTGAAGGCTCACAGGCTGCCGAGTTTGATACAAACTTAGTGCTAAGATAAAGATAAGCCCATGAAATAGCCATTCACCCAATATGGGAAGTGGAAAGGCTGATGGGGGGAAGGAGACATTCAGGAGTTTTCCCTGGAGGAGTGATGTCTCCATTGAGTTCTGAGATACCCCTGGTCGTTAGTGGATGAAGAAGGAAGAAGTAAGTTTCCAGGCAGAGGAAACAGCATAAGCAAAGTCATAAAGCAATGAAATGCCATGGTCCATCTGTGCAATTGAGTAGCAAGTAGAATTAATAGGACATTACATTTGAGGTATGGAAGGAGACTTTGTGGACACTGTTGATGGCAACAATGCTTGCTTTTAGATAGACAACACAGCCAAATGCCAAGGAAGTGGAGCTCTAACTGAAAAACTCTAGGAATTAACTTGTATAAAGCTTTTTTGTTTTCCCTGAAATTGCACGATGGTCTCTTTGCTATCTGTGATAGGTTACATCGATGGTGTTGGCAGACTACAGGCCTTGAAGGCCAGGCCGAAGGGCTTGCTCTATAGCTTGCAGACTAATGGAAGAATTAGCCATAAAAGCCAGGGGATTTAGAATGGAATCCTTGGCATTCTCTGCTTGTGCGGGGCTGGCTAGGTAAGGCGGTTCCCAGAAGGAAAACAGAGCAACCTTTGCCCTCCTTCTGTACTTGGGTGAAAAGCAGAATTAGAATAGGGCTGACTGAGTGATCTGGTTATTGTGCCTTCCTTTTGGGCTTCAGTATCCAATCTGCCCTAGTGCAGGGGGCTTAAGGCATGCCACTCAGGAGGCCAGATGATAAGCCCCAGCCACTGCCTAAGCTACTGCACACAAACAAGGCTGTGCCCGGGAAGTACTGTTGTTATCAAGAGAAAGCCGCTTGGCTATAGCTCTCCAGCTGAGAATGTGCACTATCCAGCCTGCCACCACTGCGGGGAGAGTCTCTCATCCTGGTTCTCCAGGACACCCCCCATCACTGCCTTGGCCTCTGTGCTTGACAGTCGGAACCTCCCATTATGAGGTCCGTAAGGTGGAGAGAGGCAAGGGCTGGGAGACAGGAGGTTAAGAATTCTGCCCCAACCTGTGTAACTATGGGTGAGTCCATTCACTTCTCTGAGCCTTTCCAGAAAGACTTTCTCACATTTCCAGAATGAAGAAAGTCCAACCCTGTGTAGGGCCGAGGGCAGATATGAGCATTAGGTAAGATAAAGTGTGTAGAAGGGCTTTGGAGTGGAAGAGGTATTATTATCTTTATTAAAAGAGGCAGCAGGGAGAGGAACAATGATTGGAAGGGTGAATTAAATGTGCTGCCTTGTTATTTGGTGATCTTAAGAAAGTATTATGAAGTTTTAAGGCATAGCAATGATATTTTGGTCATGTTTTTAAAATTGGCTGTCTTATAAAGGCACATACTGAAGTATTTATGGCAAAAGTATGTGATGTCTGAGATATGCCTCAAAATAAGGAAAGGGTGAAATGGATATGGATTAGGATGGAACAAGATTGGCCAAAAGTTGATCAATGAAGCTGGGTGACAGGTGAGTAAGGGTTCACTACACTATTCTGCCTTCTATATGCTTAAATTTTCCCATAATAAAAAGTTAAATCGGCCGGGCGCGGTGGCTCAAGCCTGTAATCCCAGCACTTTGGGAGGCCGAGGCGGGTGGATCACGAGGTCAAGAGTTCGAGACCATCCTGGTCAACATGGTGAAACCCCATCTCTACTAAAAAAAAAAATACAAAAAATTAGCTGGGCACGGTGGCGTGTGCCTGTAATCCCAGCTACTCAGGAGGCAGAGGCAGGAGAATTGCCTGAACCCAGGAGGCGGAGGTTGTGGTGAGCCAAGATTGCGCCATTGCACTCCAGCCTGGGTAACAAGAGCAAAACTCCGTCTCAAAAAATAAAAAAAATAAAAAATAAATAAAAGTTAAATCAGCTGGGTTTGGTGGCTCATGCCTGTAATCCCAGCACTTTGGGAGGCTGAGGCAGGCAGATCACCTGAGGTCAGGAGTTTGAGACCATCCTGGCTAACATGGCAAAACCCCATCTCCACTAAAAATACAAAAATTAGCTGGGCATGGTGGCACACACTTGTAGTCCCAGCTACTTGGGAGGCTGAGACGGGAGAATCATCTGAACCCAGGAGGCAGAGGCTGCAGTCAGCAGAGATTATGCCACTGCACTCCAGCCTGGGGGACAGAGCAAGACTGTCTCAAAAAAATCAAAGAGCATGTCATTTAGAGACTGACCTGCCTTCACCACCTAACAGGTATGTGACCGAGGGAAGGTCAATTTCTGACTTTCATCTCTTTAAACCTCTTTACTCATCTGTTAAACAGGGTTACTAAAATAGCACTGCTTCATAGGGCTCTCATAAAGACCATGCATGATAATGCATGTAGAATGCTCAGCCCATGGCTGACACACAGCAGGTGTTTGGTAAACCATGATTCCCTCTCCCTCTTAGAGATGATCATCCATCATCATCTGTCATCTGACAGCCCTGCTGGATGTAGTTTGATATCCTGGTCGATTGTGAGCCTAGGCTTTCTTCACTGGTTGGGGCACAATTGGTATGCTGGAGCTCTGCGGTGGTGAGGAATGGAGTTAATGTGGTGCCCCCATCTGTTCTCCTTCCCATCTGAAAGAAATGGGAATGGGAATGAGTGAGTAGAACACGCTTGGACTGGGCATTGTCTCTGTGCTGACCACTGAGCTTTACAACCACCTTGTGAGGTCAGGGCTTTCACTCAGAGAGGTTAAGAAACTTGCAAGTGGTTGCGCAGCTAATGGGTGAAGAGGAAAGCGGGAGAAAGAAATAAGGAGAGGGGATAGGGACAGAGGGAGGTGGAAAACGAGTACCTCCAGAGGAATGGAGGGGAGGTTGGAAAGGGATGAGAGAAGAGGAACAGGATGAATTAGGGAGAAGGACACCAAGGGGTAGGAATAGGAAGAAAGCAGGGGAAGCAGAAACATCAGTCCCTGCTTCTCCTTCTCCTCCAGTCCCTCAGTTGAGAAAGTGCCTCCAACCCCTTCAATCACTGATTAGGAAGGGTGGGATACAGGAAAGACAAATCTGCCTCCCTGGAGGTCTCTCTTTTCCCAGCAATGAGAGACAAGTCAGCACTGTGGGTCGGACAGCACCCTGGTCACGCCCTTAGCTGGTAGGGGCTTTGCCCTCTCTCCTTGGATCTTAATGGACAGTGCTGGGTCTGCCTCCAGCCTCCTTCCTCAACTGTCCTTCAGGCCACTCTTCTCAGATAGCTTGGGACTTCAGGTGAAGCATGGGGTGTCTCTCCTGGGCAGGGCCTGACACATGGCAGGATATCTTTCACCTACTGGCCCTCGGCAGGTACCCAAGGCCCAAGGCTTCCTAAAATATGGGAGAAAGGACCCTGCCTGCTCAGTGTGCTTGGAGAGGTAAGATAGATGTGTATGAAATTCCTGTAGAAACATATGAGGCATTCGGATTTCACTCCCAGCCAGCGTGGGAGACCTGTTCTTGGAGCAGGGTTCCTCAGGGAACCTCAGTCCTGCCACTAACCAGCTGTGTGAACTTGGGACAATCTCCAGAATATAAGCCTCAGTTTTGGCATCTGTAAAATGCAGATTACACTGTCTGCCCCACCTGGCTGTTTGAACATGTGTAGGATGACGGATGTGAAAGCAGTTTGTGAACTCTGGTGCACTGTGTCCGTGTGAGGGCTCATTTCTTGGTGCCAGCCTGGATGGTCAGGATGTTGAACTGTGTTTTTTTATTGGGCTGTAGTGTTTATGCAGGGACACCCTCCACATGAGGATAGCCCTAGATCTTGTCAGAGTCACTGTTGAGCATTTTATCTCTTGCCTTGTTCAGTGTCCATTGTGTGAAGACATATTTGCTCAGTTATTTTTAGAATATAACAAAAGATGTGTGTTTCTTGAAGAGCAGAACTGATACCTTTTTATCAGAAAATGAAAATTATATCATCCACCCTTATTTGCGTTTTGCCTCTGCTGTCTGGAGGCTCAAAGTAAAAATAAGTGCAACAATAACAATATAGGTGCTTATCGTATAATTTGCTCATTGTATAATTTTCTTCCTCTCCTTTTTACCTGGTTTTATTTTTTTCTACCGATATTTATTTTTCAACCGACGTTTCAGTCAGTTGTTGCCAAGCTGATTCAAAGGCAAGAACCATGCTAACAAGCTTGTATCAGTCTGTTTTCACACTGCTAATAAAGATACTACCTGAGACTGGCTAATTTATAAACAAAAGAGGTTTAATTGACTCACAGTTCTACATGACTGGGGAGGCCTCAAAAAACTTACAGTCATAGCAACAGTCGAAGGGGAAGCAAGGACCTTCTTTACATGGCGGCAGGAGAGAGAGAGAGAGAGAGAGAGAGACAGTGCAGAGGAAAGTGCCAGACACTTATGAAACAACCAGATCACGTGAGATCTCACTCACTGTCACAAGACTTGCAAGGGGGAAATCTACTGCCATAATCCAATTGCCTCCCATCAGGTCCTTCTCTTGACACATGGGGATTACAATTTGAGATGAGATTTGGATGAGGACACAGGGCCAAACCATATCAAAGCCCCAAACAGATCATTCCAGCCGTCAAGAGCAACTATGACAAATGGGAAGGTAAAATACACTTTACCGGCCAGGTGCAGTGGCTCACGCCTGTAATCCCAGCACTTTGGGAGGCTGAGGCAGGCGGATCATGAGGTCAGGAGATCGAGACTATCCTGGCTAACACAGTGAAACCCCTTCTCTACTAAAAATACAAAAAAATTAGCTGGGATGGTGGAATGTTCCTGTAATCCCAGCTACTCGGGAGGCTGAGGCAGGAGAATCCCTTGAACCCAGGAGGCAGAGGTTGCAGTGAGCCAAGATCATGCCACTGCACTTCAGCCTGGGCGACAGAGAGAGACTCCATCTCAAAAAAAAAAACCAAAAAACAAAAAACAAAAAACACTTTACCACTGGTATTACTTTCCTGTGGATGCTATAAAAAAATTGTCACAAATTGGTGGCTTGAAACTACAGAAATGTATTCTTTCCTTTCTGGAGGACAGAAGTCCCAAATCAAGGTGCCAGCAGCTCTGTACTTTCTCCAGAGGCTCTGTCAGGAGAATCTACTCCTTGCCTCTTCCAGATTCTGGTTGCTGCCAGCATTCTATTGCTTGCGGCTGCATCACTCTAATCTCTGCCTCTGTCTTCATATCACCTTCTCTTCTGTGTGTCAAAACTCCCTCTTTTAAAAAATACACACGATTGATGCTGGTCCTACTCAGGTAATACAGGATAAGTTCCTTCTCTTGAGATGTTTAAGTCAATCACATTGTTCACCACATAAAGTGATGTTCACAGGTTCCAGGAATTAAGACATGGACATTTCTTAGGGGGGCACCATTCATCCCGCCACATCATCTGAGAGCCCTAGACTCATAGACTAATCCGTCCTTTCTCATTAGTGATATAGCTTAAGTGATTAAGAGTGCAAGTTCTGATGTCTGACTCCTGGGTTCCCATCCTAGCTCTGTCATTTGCTGTGGGACTTTGGGAAAATTACTCAATCTCGTAGCATCTCAGGGTTATTTTTTTTTTTAATTTGAAAACCCAAGGATAGTACTTACCTTGTAGGGTTGAAATAAGGATTAAACAAAATACTCTGTAAAAATACAAAATATAGCAGCTCTCAAGCTTTGAAGGGTGCTTAGAGACTATATAACCCCATATCTCTACTTACCACTTATGATTCTCAATCTGATTTTAAGTCATATAGGGACAAATCATTTTTTAAGGTTGGAAAATTATTTTATTGTAGTAGGATCTACTAGCACATAAATCTCATTATTTCAGATACAGCTTATCTGTGAAATAAGGAGATTTATGTGCTAGTAGATCCTACTACATCCCCTTATCAAAATTGAATAAACAATTTGATATAAAGAAAAACATTGAATCAGTAATACTGCAGGTTGTGAATCAGGTTCACTGTGTACTGGTTACCAACTTGTCTGAGTGGGGTGAGACAGCACGCCCACACACAACGTGAAGTTATATGAAGCGGGTTCACTGCTTACAGAGAGACAGCAAGGGATTGCAGAAGCCTAGGATGCGTTTAAAGCCTGTTCCCCAAGGCTCTGGAAAGCTGCCCAGGGGAATGGAATCTTGACTGTGTGTCCCACTTGCACTGCAGTGGAGGACCCGGGAAAGCAGCCTGTCCTGGATTTTATATCCCGGAAGACAAGACGCTGGACTAAAGCGTTGAAGGACATTCTGTGCTGGGGAGGACTGGGACAGAGCCAGACTGTTCCAGCCAGCCCTCCCTGTCTCAGGATGCCCTTCCAGCATATTCTACAATTATTCTTGAGAACCACAAGGGAGAAAGGGGTAGAACTGGATGAGTCCTAGGCTACCTGGAGAAGTGTCCTACACAGGTGGTACACAGACACGGCCAAATTAGGAATGAGTGAAGTTCTAACACTCTGCAGTAGCCAAAGTGCAAATCCAGCAGGATGCCAGAGAGTGAAAGCCCATCTCTCTTTTCCATTTCTTTTCTCCCTCTCTTCCCTCTCTCCCTCCCCTCCCTCCCTCCCTTCCCTCCCTCCCTCCTTCCCTCCTTCCCTCCCTCCCTCCCTCCCTCCCTCCCTCCCTCCCTCCCTCCCTTCCTTCCTTCCTTCCTTCCTTCCTTCCTTCCTTCCTTCCTTCCTTCCGTCTCTCACTCTGTGGCCCAAGCTGGAGTGCAGTGGTGCAATCACAGCTCACTACAGCCTCGAACTTCCAGACTCAGGTGATCCTCTGGCCTCAGTCTCCCTAATAACTGGGACTAAAGGACCACTACAGTGGGCTTTTCTTTTTTTTCTTTTTTCAGTAGAGACAGGATTTCGCCATGTTGTCCAGGCTGATCTTGAACTCCTGGGCTCAAGTGAGCCTCCTCCTACAGGCCTTTGGGACAAGGAATCCTTGTCTTGGAGTAACCTTCAAAGCCAGATCCAGCTTGTCTGGGTTAAGGATTCGATGCCGGAGCTCCAGTTAGGCAGAGAAAATGACCATGCCCATTCCTCCAAGGCCTTCAAGAGCCTCTAGGCTCACAGAGGTTAACTCGTTCTCACCCGCCTGCCTGCCTTTTGTGCAGATCTCTGCATTGTCCTGAAGAAGAAAGACTCCTGCACTCAGGCCGAAACTCCATGTGCCGTTGACCCGAGTCGGGGGCGGGTTCGGGGGGCGGCTTGTCACGTGAGGCACTGGAAAGGATGGCGCCCACCGCGCCCCTGAAGGCCCGGAGCCACCTGCTGTGGGCAGATAACCGGCAGCACCGTGCAGCAGCTCAGAGGCGACCCCGAAAGGGCTCAGCCCCGGCTAGGAGTCAGGAATTCACCCTGCAGCCTTGCAGGCCGCCCCGCCACCTGGCGGCGGATTCCCAGGGGACGCGGCCTTTCCCCACGGGCTGGGCCTCCCCTTTGTGCGAGTCCCCAGCACAAAGCGCGTCATACTGCAGACCTGCCGGGCAGAGGCGGGCGGGCAGGAGCGCGCTGGGCTTCCTGCCTCGCTGAATGGCTTGAATGGGCGCTGGGCCCACTCCTAATCCCCCAGCGGCTGACTGTCCCGGCAGGGGCGGAGGAGGGCGGGGAGGCTCGCAGCCCTCGCGTCTCCTCTAGGCTGCAGCCAGTGGGGCCCGCCTCTCCCAGTTCCGCCTACCTTTCCCGGGTGAGACCGGCAAGGGACCCTCCGCCCTTCTCCCAGGACTACTCCTGTCCAGAGCTGAGTGTGCCGAGGTTACAAGCAGGCCGCTAGTGGTGGAGAAGAGCTTCAAGATCCAGCACATCAGAACCAGAAGCGCCCTTACTTAGAGATTTCATCCCCCTTCTCATTTTACCAGTGGGGAAACTGAGGCTCTAATGGTTCAGGAACTGCACACGATGAGAAAATGAGAGACATAAAAGACAGAGCCAAGGCTCTGCCTTCAGTCGGGTGGCCTTTCCACTGGACCAGCTGTCTCCCAAAGCTGCTCCCTGCAGCGTCCCCCAAGACTAGGAGATATTTAGTGCTCCTGACAAGAAAAGTTAAGCAGAGACCCTGAGAAGTCCTGCAGTGTGTTAACGTGGATGATATTAATGCAGCCCTTTCCAAACTTGCTTGGTAACACCCTTCTTTTTTCACATGGCACCTTTTCTCACATAGAAGCAGAACTCTGAAGCACACTATCTGGAAATTCTGCACTAGACCCTGCTGTAAACTTTCCAGAAGCGATTCTGAAGACGATGAGGATATTTCGTTTAAACTTTGAGTGTCACCCAAGTGGAGGGCTGTAAAATAAGAGGGATCCCTTTATAGATTCAGAGTCACCTGGTGTTTATTGAGCATCTGTTACTACCAGGTGTATTCCATCTCAATTATCACTGCTAAGTCTCCTAACAACCTTGTTGGATGATAATAGAACCTCAACTTTACAATCGTGGAAAATGAGGACATGAAACTGAGTAACTTTCTTAAAGTCACACAGCTGACAGTCAGCAAAACTGAGTTTCAAGCCAAGTCTGAAATCCAGTGCCCTTGTTCTTCTGCCATGCTCCCTGCTCCTCTTTCCCTACAGTCTGTTAATGAGGCACAAGTGGTGAACTGGAAATAAAAGAAAATTTATTTTATTTTCTTTTATTCATGGGCAAGCCTCTGAGTTCCCGTCAAGGGGCAAGGTGGCTGGAAGATGTTTCCGCCAACTGCCGTCAGCCACTGGCTGAGGACTACTCCCAAGGAGGGGCTGTTAATTCCCCAGCACATCTGGCCTGTGCCAGAAGTGACTGGCGGGAGATACCCCAGGCGGCATGGCAGGTGCTGAGGGCATGTGGATGAGGCAATAAAGTGGCTGCCTCAGAGGTTTAGGGAGCCAGAAGCTGAAACAGCTGGGAAGACGTCTAAACTCCAAAAATTACTAGGCAAGCAAGGCTTACTAAGTGCTTGGCATCTTTAAGCTTCAGAGGAACTTTGATGGAAATTTTTCATCTGTTGAATGGAAGTGGAACGCTCTCCTATTACACACAGGACCAAATCATGAGTTATTAAAAGGCAATGATGAGTATGTACTTACCCCTCTCTAATCCATTCCTCCCATCTGCCTGACCTAACACCACATACCAGTTCTTATTCACTTCAGCTAGGACTGTGGGCACTGAGGTCGTCTACACACTCTTCTGTGCATCCTGGTCAAGGAGCCATCTCCCTTAGTGTGAGAAAGGACTTTAGATTTAGAAAGGAAGATTTTTAGGTTCAAGGGGAAGTAGAATGATATAGCAGAAATAATATGGGCCTGGATTTAAATCTCAGTTCATTCATTCATTCACCAAACAATCATTTTATTTATTTATTTAAGACAGGATCTCACTCTGTTGTCCAGGCTGGAGAGCAGTGGTGTGATCATAGCTCACTGCAGCCTCAAACTCTTGGGCTCAAGTCATCCTCTCACCTCAGCCTCCTGAGTAGCTAGAACTACAGTCACATGCCACCACACATAGTTAATATTTTTTTATTTTGTAAAGAGTTTCACTATGTTGCCCAGTTGCCCAGGCTGGTCTTGAACTCCTGGCCTCAAGTGATCCTCCTGCCTCAGCGTCCCGATTAGCTGGGATTACAGGCACAAGCCACCACGCCTGACTCACCCAATATTTATTGAGGACCTACCATATGACAGGAGCTGAGGGTGCTTTTTAAGACAACATTTATTTTAGGTTCAGGGGTATATGTGCAGGTTTGCTCTATAGGTAAACTCTTGTCATGGAGGTTTGTTGACAGATTATTTCATCAGACGGCTCTTGATGAAGACATCGTCCCAAAGGAGCAATGTGTCCTTGCGTAGGCAGGCAATTTTTCCATCTGTGAAATGGGCCAGGTGGTTCCTGAGGTCCCTTCTAACACTATGACTTTTGTTGTTGTTGTTGTTAATTACTGTTCTCCCAGGCTCCTTGAGATTTGCAGGGGTTGAAAGAGGAAATGAGGCCAGGGTCTTGCTGAGGCTAGGGACTGTGGGTCGGGGAAGGGAAAGCTCCACGTGGAGTGCTCCAGTGAGACTGCCACAGCACCTGAACTTCCTCTGTTGGGAACATTGCCTAAGCTCTGCAAACAGCAGCTGAGGATGGTGGATTTGATCAGCATTAAGCTGTATTAAGTCGAGCTTTTTCTACAAAGACTACATTTTAGGATAAACACGGTACCAAAGCCACACTAAGACGACATAGCACTCCTAAGAAGAGGCTTCATGCCACCCCCAGCACCTAGTGCAGAGAACTGTTCTAATGCATCCACATACAGACTCTCTGAAGAGAAAATCCCGCAGCATGTCCTCTGTTCCTTCCAGAAATACATCCCTGGAAGGGATATATTGGCCCAGGGAGAGGCACAGGACTCAAGCCAATCAGAGGACTCCATCCTCCTGGCTCCTGTGATTGGTCCAGGGGTGGTCATGTGACAAAAGCCAGGCAAATTAGAGTTCTTTCCCGGGATTTTTTAGCTGGTGGGGAAGAATCCTGTCCTGATGGGTCATGGAATAGTGAACTGAGAGCTTTTTGAAGTCGTGTCCTCACCCCATGGGAAACCTCTGTGGCAGAGCAGAAGGAAGCCAACAGTTAGAGATTAGATGCTGAGAAGAAGAGTCTTGCTGATAGTAAGTCCCTGGTCCCAAACTGCCCTAAGGCCAACTCCACCCCTGCCCTTCTTGGTTATTTGAAATTCCTTTACTTAATCTAGTGTGAGTTTGATTTCCGTCACTCAAACCAAGAGTCCTAAATAAGACCAGCATCTTCCATTTATTGAGCTCACCATATGCTGGGAGCTTTTCACTGTATCACTTTATATGATCTTGCACACAGCCGCATGAACCATATGGCCATTTTATAGACAAGGAAGCTGAGACACAGAGGGCTGAGGGATGTACCTTTGGCCACCCAGCTATTAGTAAGTGGCCAAACAGGGATTCAAACCCAGGTCTGCCTAACACCAAACCCGTGCCCCTAGCTCTTGCCACAGTGCTATTCACACCATGCTCTGAAGCTTCTCCAATTCTCACTCTCTGGGATGGGCAGTTTCAGAACAGACTCAGCTTTTATGACTTGACCTTTTGTGTACTGGCTTCTTGTACTGCAGAAGAACTGCAAATAAAATTACTCCCATAAATAATTTTTCAATACAAGATCTTATAATGGTTCTTAGCAGGTTAGACTCAAAGTCTCCCTGCTTGATCTCTCCTCACACCTTCACCACACTAAGTAAATACTTTTTATTGACATCCCCTTTGGAAAGTGAGACTTTTCTGATCTGATCAAATCCTGGCCTTAAGAATGCAACCAATATTGTAATCTTCAAAGGCTCAGAAAGGTGAAGTGACTTGCTAGGACACTCAGCTTGCCAGTGGCTGAACAGAAATTGGAACCCAATTATTCATTTTGTCTAGTTCTTACAAATTTCTGAGTCCTTCTAGCCCTCAGCATTCCAAACCTTCCGTCACGAGACTCTGCATCCAGGCACAGATAACGGTGGTGGTGACGCTAGTAAAGAGAAGTGCGGAGAGCCCCACCATTTTGCTTTGAACTGGTGAGAGCTTGTGCTTCCCTCATTAAGACCTCTTGTGGGAACCCTTGTGGAAAAGGCTGTGGTCAGGAAGTTGGGGTAGAGTACCTGCCCTTCCTCCCAACAACAGGGGGTTCCCCCCAAAATCAGTGTAGGCTGAAGGGGGCCGTGGGTGAGCTCAGGTCTAGCCCTGGCACTGGCAATCACTGATTCACATCGAATATGTACATCACCATCATCATCACTACTACCTACTCTTCTGAAAAAAAAATAATAACGACTACTTTTATCAAACAGTCTTATATGTACGGACATTCCCAACTGCCCAGTGGAGGAGGTACTATAGTCACGCCACGTGACAGATGATGAACCTAAGGTCCTAGGCATTGCAACATAACTGCCAGTGGCAGAATTGGGATTTGAACCAGGCATTCTAGCTCCAGAGTCCATTCTATTAGCCATCTTGCTACATCATCTTACTTTTGAATCATGAATCAGGGTATTCTCTGGCAATCAAACCATTCTAGATTTGATGAGGAAAAGGGTGCATCAGATAGCATCCTTTGTATCACCAACTTTGTATCAATAGAATAGGGTATTATCGATGCATTAGAGTAAGTTCATCTAATATCTATTTGGAGGGATCCCACAGGGCTACTTTTATAATTTAAAGAAATGGGGAAAAGTTCCATTCTCTGCTATTTACACGGGCAGATTGAGTGAGCTTTATCTCAGCAGGGTTTTCTCAGTACTTCATAGTTTGCAAAGCAAACTTTAATGTGTCTGAACTCTAAGGATTCTCTGGCAAGCAAAGATAATCTCACATTTTACTAATTAGGAAACTGAGGCCAGAGAGGGAAAGGCACTTGCTCTGTGCATCATGCATGCATGCACACGTGCCTGTGTATGTGTGTTTCTGTGTGCAAGAAGGGCCCTGAATGCTCCTGCAGACCTGGATCCGGTTGTGAGAGAAGTTGTCAGTTCTGATGCTTGGCGGGCAGCGTTCCAGCCCACTGCCTATGTATGGAGTCACTCAGACTTAGCTAAGTACACAGCAGCCAGGAGCCTGCATTTCAGCAGCTGAAATCAGTGGGCAGCACAAAAATGTAGGTGTAGGTCCCTCCTGCCTTCCACCTTGCCCCTCTTCTCTCCCCTCTCACATGGTGGAACTGCCTGGAATAAACTCAGCCCAGATAACAAGTCTGCACATGCAGCATCCAGGGAATAAGTACAGGGCAGCTCTGGGGCACACGTGGAAACATGTACCTTATACACACGCACATATGTACACACACATATACACATGCATGACTTTCTAGAAGGGACACTAAAAAGGTGTGGGCTCTGGGTTCTCAGTCTTTGACTCTTGGGTAACTTCTGATTCTTCCTTCCTCGGAGTCCTGACTTTCCACCTGTAAAATGGGAAGGATGATGTCTACCTCCCAGGCCATTGCAAGTATACAAAGAACAAAGATGGCAGCATTTGAGAGCGCTGGGTCTTAAAGAGCCCTAGGAGACAATTAGCCTAAAGCTTTCGTTTTACAGACAGGGATGCTGAGGCCCAGGGAGATACAGGGAATTGCCCAGATCACAGAGCAAGTCAAGCACAGATTGCCTAGAACACAGATTTCCAGGACCCACACTCCAAGCTCAAGGCCTGGCTCCAAAAAGACCAAGGTGCTGTCAAAGGTGAGTTCTTGCTCTTGCCCTTCAACTTCCACGCAGATGCCATTTTGAAACCAAGGTACTCTGTAAATAACATTTATTAACACAAGTTCACATGTACTCTGCCGTGGAGGGAGTTGAGTCTTTCTTCTTTGTGAAATATTAGCTCAGATAGGCATACAAAGAACTCGATGACTCTCAGTTTGCTTAACATATTTGATTTGCTTTATGCCTACAAGTTCATACTAAGCTCTTGCATATCCGCTGGCCTCTTTATTGACAGTATATCAATCCAACTTTCCCTAAGAGATATGCTCCAAAATAGATGGAGAGATGGAGCCCTAGGTGGCAGGAGAACCAGGGTTCAAGGCCCCTGTGAGAGCTTTCTCAAATCCCTGCCCATCTGTAAACTGATAGGCGTGCGTGCATCTGGTGTGCTTTCCCGGCCTGAGTTTGCCCACTGACGTTCTCCTTGGTTCTTGGGGCCTGCTGTAAACACTACTTCCTCACCCCAGCTCTCAGTTTACCATTACAGTGTGGCTCTCCACACAGGTAGCTGTCTACCTGTCAGGTTGGGTGCCCCTCAATGGTAGGAATGAAACCCCAGTGTCTCTCACAGGACCCAACCCCGAGGAGCTATTCAACTATGTGTGTCCAGTGGGATGATCCCAGATGAACTTGGAGTTAAGGCTCACACATCACAGAGGAAGGAGGAACTTAAAGACAGCAGACAAAACATTGGGAAAGTCATCATTCCCTCCTCCCTCTGCCTCTGCGACCAGCCTATGTAATGTTCCAGGTAATGCAACAGGACTTTGTGGGTGACCCAGATTTTCCTCATAATAAGCACAGTCATTAACTCAGCATATCCCATGCGCCCCACACTTCATGTGTATTAGCTGTAATCCTAGCACCAGTCCTAATCCCGTTTTCAAGATGTGGGACCTGAGATTCAGAGACCTTGAGTTATGTCTTTAGAAGGAGAGGAGCTAGGATTTGACCTCAGCTGTGTTCAATTCCAAGCCCTCATTCTATCTATAATAACATGCAGCCTTGTTCAGAACACTGATAGTCTCTGCAGGCTTGAGGCTAAGGCATTTCCCTCTGCTGGATGTTTTTTTTTTTTTAGTGTAAAGGGTAGAAGTAGTGAGGATGGGACTTTTCCCTGCCCCTGACTCCTTGTGGGCATTTCTTCCTTACCCTGCCTCAATTTCCCCACAAGTGCAACGAGGAAAGAAACCAGGTGCACCCAAACTTATTGGTGGTTCCAATCAACCATTCACATTTTTTTTACTTTGGCTTTTAGGAGCAAAGACATGGATGAAAACATGGGTGGTGTGGGGGTGGGGGTGTCAGGGGAAGAACCAGTTGTAACTACTGTCCTCAGAAGGAGAGTGGGGCGGGGGCGTCGTGGGGAATTGGGCTTTCTGAGATGGTGATAATTTGCCTTGTTGGTCCATAGTCCATGGACACACAGAAATCAGGAAAGTTGCTAAATCTGGCTGAGTAGCAGAATCACCTAGGGATACTTTCTAAAAGGCAGATTCCTGGGTCCTACTCCTGGAAAAACCAAGGCCATAGGTTTGGGCAGGGACAGGATGGTGCATTTATTTTAAGACAGAGTCTTGCCCTGTTCCCGGGCTAGATACTTCCACATCCCAGATTCAAGCAATTCTCCTGCCTCAGCCTCCCGAGTAGCTGGAACTACAGGCGCACGCCACCACTCCCAGATAACTTTTTTATTTTTAGTAGAGGCGGGGTTTCACCAGGTTGGCCAGGATGGTCTCAATCTCTTGACCTTGTGATCTACCTGCCTCGGCCTCCCAAAGTGCTGGGATGAAAGGAATGAGCCACTGCACCTGGCCAGGATAGTGCATTTTTAACAAGCCCTCCAGATGATTCTGAGACAGAAGTTTGGGTGCCACTGTTTGAGAGATCTGGGACCCAAGATTCTTCTAAGCCCAAACACTAAAGGGTCAGGCAAACTAAAGTGGAGGAAATGCTGCTGTGAGTTAAAGTCCCTGATTCATTTGATATAGTCATAGTCACACACGTTAAGATGTTTTATGTCCTACCTTTATCCAAGTAAGATTTAAAGTGGTCTAGGGAAAAAATTACACTCAGAATCCCCAAATTAAAAGTTAATTAGGACTCCGAGATATATACCTAAGAGAATGCATCCGTGTATTAAGACACAAGAATGTTCATTGGCCGGGTGTGGTAGCTCACGCCTGTAATCCCAGCACTTTGGGAGGCCAAGGCGGGTGGATCACCCGAGGTTGGGAGTTTGAGACCAGCCTGACCAACATGGAGAAATCCCGTCTCTACTAAAAATACAAAATTAGCTGGGTGTGGTGGTGCAGGCCTGTAATACCAGCCACTTGGGAGGCTGAGGCAGGAGAATTACTTGAACCTGGGAGGTGGAGGTTGTGGTGAGCCGAGATCATGCCATTGCACTCCAGCCTGGGCAAGAAGAGCACAACTCCATCTAAAAAAAAAAAAAAAAAAAAAATGTTCATTGCAGCACTGTTTTTAATAGCCATAAATTGGTAACAACCTAAGTATCTTTTAACAATAGAATTGATAAATTGTAATTGTGCAGTGGGCTACTATCCCTCAGTGAAAATGAAATCGATCATTGCTACCTGCAAAAGTGTGGATGAATCTTACAGACATAATGTAGAGTGAAAGCACTGAGACACAAAAGAATAAATATTGTATGATTCCATTTATAAGAATTTCAAAAACTTACAAATAGAAGCATGAATCATGATGTTACTTCAAGGGTATTGACTGGGAGGAGGCAAGAAGTCGTCTGTGCCACTGAGAATGTTCTATACATTGACCCACATGGTGGGGACATAGATACATATTTTGTGAAAATTCATCAAGCTCTACACTTAATATAAGTGCACTCTCCAGAATGTATATTATATCTCAAATTAAAAATATGTTAAGAAAAAATAGTAAGTTGTGTAAATCTCAATGAATTCCAAAACAATACCATCTAACAAATCATATTCACTGATAAGAATAGAAAGCAATTAGAACTAAATTATTGAAAGACAGTTTCCCTTTGCAAATCCATACATCTAGAAACAAAAATACACTTGAAAATGACTCTTAAGTTAAAGAGAAACCCAAATGGAAAGTGCAAATTTTGGAAGTAAATGATAATGAGAACCCCATTTCTTAGTTACTGGTACACAGTAGGTACTTAATAAATATTTGCTGAACTACATGATCTCACAGGTGGAATCTTTTAAAAGTTGAACTCAGCTGGACATGGTGGCTCACGCCTGTAACCAGCACTTTGGGAGGCCTATGCAGGTGGATTGCCTGAGCTCAGGAGTTTGAGAACAGCCTGGGCAACATGGTGAAACTCTGTCTCTACTAAAAATACAAAAAAATTAGCCAGGTGTGGTGGTACACGACTGTGGTCCTAGCTACTTGGGAGGCTGAGGTGGGTGGATTGCTTGAACCTGGGAAATGGTGGTTGCAGTGAGTCAAGATTGCACCACTGCACTCCAACCTGGGCAACAGAGTGGGACCCAATCTCAAAAAAAAAAAAGAAAAAGGTAAACTCATAGTACAAGAGGATAGAACAGTGGTTACCAGGGCCTGGAGAGTGAGAGGAGACATTGGTCAAACTTTACAAATCTGTTATAAGAAGAATAAGTACTGGAGACCTAATGTAAGCATCATGACTCTAGTTAAGATTAATATACAGTATGCCTGAAATTTCCTGAGTAGACCTCATGTGCTTTAATCTCACATGCACACAACACACACACACACACACACACACACACACGGTGATTATGTAAGGTGATGAATATGTTATTAGCATTATCATAGTAATCATTTGCCAATCTATATATATATCAAAACATGTTATATACCCAAAATATGTATAATTTTTATTTCTCAATCATACCTCAGTAAAGCTGGAAAAATATTTGTTGAATGAATGAATATCCAATCTATGAAGTATCACCAAAGCAGTACTCAGAGGGAAATTCATAGCTTTAAATGTCCTCACTATTAAAAGAGAAAAATTAAAAAATAAGGAGTAGAACCAACTAAAAGTTTAAGATGCTAAAAAAGAAAAAATAAACTCAGAGGAAGTAGAAGAAAGAAACCTACTTAAAAGTAAAAATATCAAAATAGAAACAACTCACTCAGGTTAAAAACAACATCAACTACAAAAAAACAGGTACAGATGATGATCAACAAAACAAAAAGCCAGTTCTTTGACAAGCGGATAATATAGACTGCTCTCAGGAAAAATTAAATTAAAAATATATGAGACAAGTAATATCAATTATAAAGTTATAATTAGGGGTTGAAGGAGAAACCTGACTATAGACACTGAGGAGATTTAAAAACATATAAGGAGATGAGGAAACCACAGTAAAAAGAAAAGAAGGACAGGCATGTACAGTAAAGGGCAGAGAGCTTCTTAGATTTTCTGTCTCACTAGGATTCAATGTAATGGCAGGACCAGGCAGAGAAACAACATGATTGGGCTGCAGGGTGTGTTCTTGAAGGGCAGAAGCTCAGGTTCCCCAGTGGGTGTGCAGGAATCCTGGAATCAGCTCAGCATGCCCAGACCTTCCCTCTCTGCCTCATCTTCTTCTACTTGGGTTTTGACCTATAGAGGGCTGGCACTGCATGAGGGGATCTTTGGGCCTCCTAGCTCTGTCTCCAGCTCAGGGATGCTTTGAAAATACACGTTCCCTTCTCTCCAGTGGCCCCAAAGCATTTCCTCCTGGGGTGGTCCAGCTCAGCACAGCCTGTAGCCAGGCTCACTCAGTGGGAGGTTGAGTGGGGCCCCACCCAGGGCCTCCTCCTTTCTCCTGAAAGCTGTTTGGGCCAAGGACCAGAGCCAGAGGAATCTAGGGCAGAGAGGATGCTGGCCCCCAGGAGATAGCAGCCACCTCATCTCACATGATGTCACTCTGCTATAGATGAACCCATTTGGCTGCCCTGTCTTCTCCTACCTGAGCTCTTACTGTGGACTCTCCCACCAAAAATGTATGCATATATATGTACATAAGTTAATTATAAATTTTTCTAATGTAAAGAATGTGTAGCCTGCAATTTAAAAATAATAACATTGCAATATTATACAGTAAATTCCATACACCTTTAACTTCAGTGCTGCCATTTGTTGTAAAATCCACTAGTAGTTTTTGTAATTCTATCACCAAAAATCATGTTATAAAATCAAACCATGAACAAATGGTTGTTTACTATAGGATTCAGCAACGAAGTCATGTCATGGAGCATAGTTCTTTCTCAAATGTTAATTGATATTTTATGCTAACAAGTAAGAAAAAATGATACAATGAAGACATATAATGGAACTTTATTCATTCATCAGTGACACAGATACTACTTTCATTGAATCAGAATTCAATCAGATGTTAGTTTCAAATAGACTATTTTGTCATTTTTGGGTGCTATTCATAATATATAATAGCTGTAGACATGACAGACTTTGAAATTTAATCTGCATTATTTGCATTGTCTTCATCCCTTTCTTAAATTTAGAGTCTAGACTTTAGACAATCAACAGAACATTAAATGGAGTCCTGATGTGTAGCATTTGCCCTTTTCCATAGTGTAAATACTCCCACCATTGCCAGTTTCAGCCACCAACATCATGTCACTGAACACACAGTTGGAAAGAGATGTATAGTAGCACATGGCTTTGTAGTACTCTCACCACACAAGCGCAATAGATGCAAACAATCTCAAGAGCATAGGTAATAGTAGAATGTAGTGAAATAATTCAGATGTGACAATTGTTGGGTATTACCTTCGTTTCAAATATTATTTATCAAATTGTAAATTTGTCGAATTTATTTTTAATAATGACTGTGTCTAAGCACTGGCATGTGAGACTCCTAAAAGCAGTTAGCTTCCAAAAGCTGGTACAAACTGGCTCCGGTGTGTCACATGCCCTCACCCTGCTTTGAGATCCAAATGCCACTCCTGCTTGATGCCCTCCCTGATCACCTCAGGCAAAAATCGTCTCTTCCTCCCATGTGCTCCATGAGAGTGAGCAGTAGGTCGGGCCCGCCTCTCTCCCTCAGGGCCTGGCGTTGAGTAGGTTCCATTGCTCAGCAGATGTGTGCTGAAGCTACATGTTGAACCAGCTGCCTCCACTCCAGCTCCAGGTGTCTTTCATGACTTGATCCTCCTGTTGCATGGTCACCAGCTCCTCCACTCTGCCTCTGCGTGCCACATGGAAACTGTAAAGACAGGTTCTCAACAGCAGGAACAGCCCATTGGTCTCAGTTTCCTCATCGGTAAATGCTAAGGATGGAGGGGATGAAAGAAGGAAAACACCCTGATATCCTTTCTAGTATCTTTTTTCTTAGGCATATGGCTGTGGGCAGTTGTATTTGGCCTGTACATGCAATTTAGTGTCATGTGGCTTCTAGCAGAACACATCATAAGCAAGTTTCCATGTTCATGTATAGTTTCCAAACTTTCCACTATCAGAAGCAGATGTTATATTTTATGTAATCAAAATTTGCTTTGCCTCTCTCTCGAAACAATTGTGTAGTTTTCAGTTTTATGTCATCTGCAGCAGCATAGAGTTTTTCATTTCAGAAAGTATATGCCAATCATAGACTTTATTGTTGTTTTAGTGCTTTTTGTTGTAACTACTAGTGCTATTGGACATTTTTCTGCTAGCATCCCTGCCGTCTTAGATCGACAGCACAGCTCGCAAAGCCTGATTCTCAGCATCTGCAGTCATTACCAATAACAGGAGCTCCTGGAATGTGTAGGATTTTGACCCCAGACTGTGCTTTTGAATGTATACAGCTGCTATTTATAGTCTTTTGGGCATCCTGTCAGGCTGTTAAATATTGCTTTTTGCAGGGGTCAGTGGGCCAATTTCTTGAGTCTTTGTTTACTTCTACTCTGAAAAACCAGACACAATAACTAAGCTTGTTAAATTGCTTAGAAGAAAACACACTCATTGAGTGTCAGGCCTGGTTGCTTCATTAAAAGGAAGGTGCGGCCAGGTGCAGTGGTTCATGCCTGTAATCCCAGCACTTTGGTAGGCCAAGGTGACAGATCATGAGGTCAGGAGATCAAGACCATCCTGGCTAACACGGTGAAACCACGTCTCTACTAAAAATACAAAAAATAAATAAAATAAATAAATTAGCCAGGTGTGGTGGCAGGTGCCTGTAGTCCTAGTTTCTTGGGAGACTGAGACAGGAGAATGGCATGAACCCGCGAGGCTGAGGTTGTGGTGAGCCAAGATCACCCCACTGCACCCTAGACTGGGCAACAGGGGTCCATCTCAAAAAAAAAAAAAAAAAAAAAGGAAAAGAAGCTGCATGGGTTCATGTTTTCTTGTACAGTTGCCCAGAGGGCTTGCAGGTTTCTATCCTAACTCTTGGCTGGGGTCTGAGTGTCTGAGGTGTTGGATCTATTACCAGAAAAGAGAGGAGTGACCACATTTGGTTTTATTTAAATCACGCTGGTAGAACGAGTGTGGATAGCATTCGTTCACATGTGCATTGAGCTTGACATTTTATGAAGCCCTTTAGCTATGTCATTGATCCTTGCCATAACATTATGGAGTAAGGACAGCCTTCCTATTTTATGGATGAGGGTGATTAGACCTGAAGAGATTGTGTGTCTTTTTTTTTTGAGACAGAGTTTCACTGTTGTTACCCAGGCTGGAGTGCAATGGCGCGATCTCGGCTCACCGCAACCTCCGCCTGCTGGATTCAGGCAATTCTCCTGCCTCAGTCTCCTGAGTAGCTGGGATTACAGGCACGCGCCACCATGCCCAGCTAATTTTTTGTATTTTGAGTAGAGACGGGGTTTCACCATGTTGACCAGGATGGTCTGGATCTCTTGACCTCGTGATCCACCCGCCTCGGCCTCCCAAAGTGCTAGGATTACAGGCTTGAGCCACCGCGCCCGGCCGGAGATTGTGTGTCTTACACAAATTCCCTGAGCTAGTCTGTGGCAGGACCAGCCATCAAACTGGGACTCAAGACCAGTGCTCCCCGGCTACATGTGAGGTCTGCATGACTTCAGCTTCTGTGTGTCTGGCTCCTTCACATGTTTGCTCATGTTCAAGATGCAGGATGTGGGGAAATTGCCTTTAAATACAATAAAAGGAAAACAAGCTGATGATCTCACAAGGTTTTTTGTTTGGGATGGTACCTGTTTATCTAACTGACTCTCCCCAAATTGCTAATAGTGCTGTTGCAGCCAGGAAATGGGCCACCCTGTACCTGAGACATAGGCATCTCACTGTGGAGTTTATAAGGTCATAATTTAATTCATCTTGATCCTTTATGTTGGACAAATTCAAGAAGACAGCGGTGATTATAGGGAAGGGGACATTAAGGCCATCCTGGGGACACCCATGAGGGCTCTGGATTTCTGAGGACAGATGGGGTGTGTAGGATTTTGTGGTATATGAAGGATTTCCTATGGGTGGTCCTCCATAGATAAGGCATTATCCCATGTAGTGAGACAGTAGGGCATAGAAAAGGGCACATGGGTTTTGGAGTCAGATACACCAGGGCTGGAATCCTGACTCTGCCACCTGGGTGACACCTGGTAGGTCACTCAACCTCTGGGCCATCTCCATGGACCAAACCATGGTGCCTCCGAAAGGCCTGTCTATGTGTCTCTTGTTCTCATTTCTTGTGTTCCAAATGTCCAGCCTGAAAGGAATTAGTGTTTCTTTGAGGTGATGTTGTCAGTGCATATCCATTTAGATTCCTTTACCATTGGGGCCCTACCTGTGGGGATTGAAATTTTTTATTTATAGAAAAGTTACAAAGCATCTGCATCTCTTTTTCAGAGGACAGAGACCAGTGTCTGGCCACTGCTTTGCCTGCACACAGGAGAGCTGGAAGTACCTGGGAGATTGCCCACCCCCACCCACCCTTTTTCTAGTAACTGTTGGGTGCTGAGGCATAAGTACTCCATCCCCCTGCCCCTGACCAGGATGACTTGGGGGTATGACCCTCACCAGAGCTCCCTGGTGGGATTGAGCCAAAGTTCTCCTCTGAGTGCCTGTGTGACACAGTGCTTCACTGCCTTACCTGTTCTTCTGGGAGCACTTCCTAATATATCACTTTCACATCACTCTAGGGTTGCTTCTGGGGACCCCAGTTAAGATGCAGCCATGGAGAGGCAGCTGCCCATGCTGTAAGACAGAACCCAAGTGGGCTTACTCAGACTCCCGAAGGGCTTCTCAGTCTAAACTCATATGTCCTCCAAATTGGCTGCTTTTTTTTTTTTTTTAAGAAACTGTTAAAAGTTCCAGTGAAGCAGCCATTTTTTAAAAAGCTCTTTTATAAAACCGTTTACCTTTGTAGCATTTTAAGGGAGTTTCATATACACAGTTTCATTTGAGTCTTATGACATTGCTGAATGGCAAAAAGTTATTATCCTCTTTTGCAGGTGAGAAAATTAAGGCCCAAACTGATGAAGTGATTAGACCAAAGTACCCCAAGAGGAACATCGCAGAGGCAGGTGCAGAGACCCACATTTCCAACCCGGGTTCAGCTGTAGGACTGAGTTCTTAATAGTGTGACTGATGAGGCGTTTTCAGGCATTTTTTTTTTTTGGAGGCGGAGTCTTACTCTGTCACCCAGGCTAGAGTGCAATGGCACAATTTCCACTCACTGCAACCTCTGCCTCCTGGGTTCCGGTGATTCTCCTGCCTCAGCCTTCTGAGTAGTTGGGATTACAGGCACATGCCACCACGTTCAGCTAATTTTGTATTTTTAGTAGAAACGAGGTTTCACCATGTTGGCCAGGCTGGTCTTGAACCCCTGACCTTGTGATTCACCTGCCTTGGCCTCCCAAAGTGCTGGGATTATAGATGTGAGCCACCACACCCGGTCACTCCATTATGCTTAAAAAGGAAAAAAGTTTGTGTAATTTTTCTCATTATAAAAGTAATATATTCTCATTACAACTTTTTATAATTCCAAGGTTTCTTTTAGTCTTTTAGTCTTTTATGCTGGTCCTTTGTTTTTTTCTGTGCAGAGTTCGTTTCTTTCTGTGTTACAGGCTGAAAATAATTTACACTTAATTATACCTACAATTGCCAATGCATGATCATCTTTGTAGATCTGTGAGGGCCCCTTTCTTTGTTCTAATCTCGCACTTTTCCTTTACAAAATGAGCTTTATATATCTTGTGCTGGAAAGTAAGGCAGTGCTCAAAAAAATGATGGGGACCTGTCAAAAAGATAAGGAAATCGGCTTGAAGAGGCTTCTGCTGGCCAAATCTAGGGCAATTTGAATATCAACATAATTAAGAAAATAAACCATTGAAAAATAGGAATCTATGAGTCTGTGCAATAATAAATAGATCAATAATAAGTAGATAAGAAATAGGAGAAAGGAGAGGGCTCTTGCTTACAGTAAAAAGCCAACCATTAAATGTGGAGAAAGTGCTAGAGTTGGAAGATCATCATTTTGTAACTATCATGGTAAAAATTGATTTGAATAAGAATCTTCAAAGGGTGTGACACCTTAGGGGGAAATTTTTTATTTATGGAAAAGTTACAAAGGTAATGCAGAAAATTCCCATATGCCATCACGACATATTCCCTAATGTTAACATGTTTTTGTTTTTGAGACAGGATCTCTCTCTGTTACCCAGGCGGGAGTGCAGTGGCACAATCACGGCTCACTGTAGCCTCAAATTCCTGTGTTCAAGTGATCCTCCCACATTAGCCTCCCAAGAAGCTGGGACTCCGCCATGTCTCGATAATTTTTTAATTTTTTGTAGAAACAGGGGCTCACTATATTCAGTAGGCTGCTCTCGAATTCCTGGCTTCAAACTACCCTCCCACCTCGGCTTCTCATGTTGGGACCCCAGGCATGAGCCACCACACCAGCCCAGAATACTTCTTGCCCCAACTCCTGTGTCCGCCTTGAAGCTTTCTTCATTATTTCCCTCCTATCAGAATTTTTCTCTGTTTCTGTTTTACATTATCTTGACAATGGTACATGAACCACTACTTAGCACTACCTCCTTGCACCTTGTTTTTGAAGTAAGCGGTGATATGTCTGTCTTCTCCTCTTACAGAAGGGAAATAATGAAAGCTAATCCTTCCACCTGGCGGAATGCAGAATGTACCTACTCTATGGGTAGGTTCTCAGTGACTACTGCTGAAAGAATTCAAACGGAAATGGAAGAAGTTTCCTCATCGATCAAAAATCTTAACTAAAGACTTCATGTTTTCCAATAACCGCAGTCACTTACATCTATTTAAGCTTCTGGTATAAAAAATGGAAAAGCAGCCAGTGACTTCTGCTTTAACAAGGCTGTCTTGTATTTTTTTTTAAACTTTTTCCTATGTTTTTCTAGAGACAGGGCCTTACTTTGTTATCCAGGCTAGAGTGCAATGGCATGATCATAGCTCACTAACTTCAAACTCATGGGCTCAAGCAATCCTCCTGCCCTAGCCTCTCAAGTAGCACAGACTACAAGTGCAAGCCCAGCTAATTTTTAAGATTTTTTTTTTTTGTAGACATGGGGGTCTCATTATGTTGCCATGTTGCCCTGGCTGGTCTTGAACTCCTGGCCTCAAGCGATCCTGCTGCTTCCACTTCTCAAAATGTTGGGATTACAGGCCAGGTGCTGTGGCTCATGCCTGTAATCCCAGCACTTTGGGAGGCCGAGACGGGTGAATCATTTGAGGACAGGAGTTCAATACCAGCCTGGCCAACATGGTAAAAACCCATCTCTACTACAAATACAAAAATTAGCCAAGCGTAGTGACGCTTGCATGTAATCCCAGCTACTTGGGAGGCTGAGACAGGAGAATTGCTTGAGCCCAGGAGGCGGAGGCTGCAGTGAAGCAAGATGGCACCACTGCACCCCAGGCTGAGTGACAGAGTGAGACTGTCTCAAAAAAAAGAAAAAGAAAGAAAGAAAAGAAAAGAAAAGCATTGGGATTATAAGCGTGCGCATCTGCACCAGGCCGATCTTTTTAAACAGTGTACTGAAGGGAAGATGCTGATTTGGGTTGCAATACGCTTCTGCACTCTGCCATCTGTATGGGAAGCACTGTGGAGTGGTGCTAAGACCTGGCCTCCACAATTGGAGAGCCCCTCTGAAAAGCCAGGAGACCTCTTCATGCCCCTCATTTCATTCCAGACCATTTAATCTGCTGTAAGTGAAAACTGATTGATTCCTTTACATTCTACTAAGTTTTATTATTTTTTATCATTTTTTGGGGTGTCTCTAGGTATGAGAGAACAGAAATAGAGATTTGGGTGTCTAGCTGTTTAGAGTAAGGTTACCGAACCTCCTCTCTGCCTGTAGCTGCTATTTCAAACACCACTTTTCTCCACACAATGACAATGGCCTTGTTCCTTAAGGTGATATACTCCGTGGTTTTATTTTTAATGATAGGAAAGGAGAAAGAAGACATTTTATTTCTGATTGTGGTATACATTGATTGGAAACCTCCCAGGTTGTTTTCTAGTTCCTTACAACTTAGAAAGAAAAAAGTACAAGTCAGGGAGACAAATATTTGAGAGTGATGTGTACATTTCAAGAATGTTTACCCAATTCAGGGAAGAACCATTTGCCACTAAAAGGTCCCCCCGCCTGTCCTCATCACCATGTCACCCTGCAGAAGGTCAAGTGGCCTTATGCATGAGGCTAATTCCCTGCATTCCTGATCGAGGGGCAGGCAGAGTCACTACTGTCTTGAGCAGCCAGTGGCCATGAGGGAATGAGGACCAGAGGCCCACAGTTGCAAAGATAATTCAAATACACTATAGGCTTCCTTCGAAGGCTGAAAAGCATAGGCTTGGGGCTTCATTCACCTTGAACAAACTTTATGAAAGGAAACAGTCAAATAGATTGAAGTCTAGGCATCTTTAAGACAGGTAATCTCAGATGACATTGACATAGTATTTTATGGTTTATTGTATACATCTCACCAGCCTGATAAAAGGGGTCTCTCCCGAAGGCTGAGTTCCAGCCACAGCTCAGCTACTGATTTGCTGGGTAATCTCGGGCAGGTAACTTACTTTCTCTGGGTTTTCAGGTTCCTTGTCTGTAAAATAAGGAGTAAAGTAGGTCATGTCTAAATTGGTTCCTGATTCTTCCCTTGTAACGCACATGACAACTCTGAGATAGGTAGGGAAAAGAACACTGTCTTCATTTTACAGATAAAGAAAACTGAAGCTCATTGAGGAAAAGAATCCTGGCCAAGGTGGCAGTGTGATAAGTGGATTCGAATCCTCTAACTCCTGTATTTTTCCTATTACATTGAAGACGCCATTGCATGGCTGCTGTGGGAATTTTTGTGCTGGGGACAGAAGGCATTGTGGGTGAAGAACAGCACGGACAAAGGCCCAGAGTTCCATCTCTGCAGCCCAGGCTCATCTGCTTCCCTCGGGATGCTCACTCCTCTCTCTTTAGGGGTTTCAAAGTTGGCTTATTGATGTTATGTAACCTTGATTTCCATCAACACCTAAAAAAGATACCACAGACAGCCAGTCAGAAATAACCCGGGAATGGCAAGAATGCAGCTGTGTCTCTTAGGCAGGTCAGCAAAGGGCAAGCTGACTGAGTCCAAGCAGAGAAATGCCTGAGCTGAGAAGCACCCCCCACAGACCACATGGGCAGCAGAGACGTGAGTTCAAAAGTTGGGAACTCCCTGCACCGCTGCACACTGGTCACCCGTTGTGAGCGGCACCCAAGTCATCTCATGTACTCCTCACAGCAGCCCTAGAGGTGGCAAACCTCATCATCCCCATTTTACAGTGGAGGAAGCAAGGTCCTCTGAGCTTGGGGAGCTTGCCCAGAGTCTCTGTGTGTTGGAACTGGGATGGAATTTGAACCCAGGTCTGACTGTCTGCAAGGACAAGGTCTCTTTCCATTACCCCATGACCACATGCTGCCTTCCAGATTATTTTGGGATACTTTGCAAAATTTGGTAGTCACACGCAAAAGATTAAATAGACATTTGAACAAGTGATGTTGGATACCTCCGGGGTGGAAACCTAGATTGCTCCTGGACATGGAAAGGAGGGAGCTCTCTTCTTCAGCATAAATCCTTTACACTGGTAAAATTTTGAGCCATAGGCATGTATTACCTATTCAAACGAATGAATTAATTTTTATTTGATTTGTTTTTTGAAACAGGATCTCACTCTGTCACCCGTGCAGTGATCACAGCTCACTGCAGCCTTGATCTCCTGGGTTCAGGAGATCTTCCCACCTCAGCATCCCAGGCAGCTGGAACTACAGGGGCACGCCACCATGCCTGGCTAATTTTTTGTATTGTTTGTAGAAATGAGGTTTTGCCATGTTGCCCAGGTTGGAATTAATTAAATTTAACAAAAGATAATCTAGTATATTAGTTTCTGGTGTTAACTATAACCAATTGCCACTGTCTGGGTAGCTTCAAACTACAGGAATTTATTCTCTCACAGTTCTAGAGGCCAGAAGTCTGAAATCAAGGTGTTAAGAGGGCCCTACTCCTTCCTGAGGCTCCAGGGGAGAGTCTGTCCCTTGCCTCTTCCAGCTTCTGATGGCTTCAGGCATTCCTTGGTTTGTGGCCACATCACTCCAACCTCTGTGATCACATTGCTTCTTCTTCCTGTTCTCTGTGAGTCTGTCTTATAGAGTCACATGTGATTGCTTATAAGACCACCCACAGAATCCAGAATAAGCGCTGCCTCTCAAGATCCTTAACCACATTTTTGTCTTATAAGGGAATAACTACTCTTTTGCTATATAAGATAATAGTCACAGGTAGGAGAAATTAGGATGTGGATGCAGCTTTTGAGGCTAGCATCCAACCCACTACACTAGAAATTAGCAGGTGAATCTCTACCCCTTCCCTGCTCAATGTTGTTTGTCTCCCTCACCGTATTCCTTTGGATAGGACACTTGTGTCTAAAAACAGCAATTGTCATTTTGAATCTCATCTAGAGTGTTTCTCTGGCCTTCTTTTATTTTTATTTATTTATTTATTTTGAGATGGAGTCTTGCTCTGTTGCCCAGGCTAGAGTGCAGTGGTGCGGTCTTGGCTCACTGCAGACTCTGCCTCCTGGATTCAAGCAATTCTTCTGCCTCAGCCTCCCGAGTAGCTGGGATTACAGGCACATGCCACCACGCCCGGCTCATTTTTTGCATTTTTAGTTGAGATGGGGTTTCACCATGTTGGCCAGGCTGGTCTCAAACTCCTGACCTCAGGTGATCCGCCTGTGTTGACCTCCCAAAGTGCTGGGATTACAGGCGTGAGCCACCGTGTCTGGCCTCTGTGGCCTTCTTGAAGGGTTATGTGCTTAAGCTTGGGAGTCAACCAGAGGTGTTTTCTAATCTCAGTTCCTTTGTTTTCCCCCTGGGGGGCCTTTAGGAAAACCAATTTGTCCATTTCACCAGATTAATACCCCTAAAGCACAGTTCTGATGGCATTACATCCTGTTTTTTTAGGCCTTCAGGGGCTTTTGGTACCAACAAAATGCTTTACACCCCACTTGCTTTGGCATTCAAAGACTTCTAATCTTTCATGATCCCCTGCTCAGGCCTTAAGTTTCTGGTGTGTTCCTCTCATGATAACATGGACTTGCTTTCTCTTTTCTGCTTCCCTACCTTGCTCACGCTCTTCCTCTGGCTAGAATCCCTTTCCTCCTCATCAACACGTGTTTACATCTTTCTCATCCTTAAGGCCCAGCTCAATGACACTTCTTCCATGATGCCTTTCCTCATCTTTTTTCCAGGCAGAATCTCTACTTCCCTAACTCCCTCAGCACCACATATCTCCTTCACAATCTGCCAGGTTGGCTCTGTAGTGCCAGCTTCTCACTGGCCACCTCCTCCCCTGGTGACCAGAGGGCTCTTGCAGGCAGGAAACGTTCATCTTATGCACTGTCAGAGCCAGGAACGAGATCTGCAAGAGGATACATGCTCAGTGTTCAGTTCTTCCTTCCTTTCCTTTCTTTCTTTTCTTTTGAGACAGGGTCCTGCTTTGTTGCCCAGGCTGGTCTTGAACCCTTGGCTTCAAGTGATCCTCTTCCCTCAGTGTCCTAAAATACTGGGATTACAGTCATGAGCCACAGTGCCCAGCCCAGTACTGATTCTTAAGCTGAATTGACATAAAAGGAATAGAAACTATACTGGAAGTATCCGTAGTGGTCATGTGTTCAAACTCTCATTTTATAGACAAAGAAATTGAGACCCAGACTGGGAAAGGACATGTCTTCCAGCCCAGTGTTTCAAGACAATTTGAGGAATTAGAAGAGAAGGTTGAGAGGTTCAATTTGGGGCCCTATTAGCCTCTGACTTGGGAATCTGTTTATTTGTAATGATGCCAAACGGCAAAGGGCATGCATTTCATGGTGAATTTTGTTTAGGAGTCCAAAAAGGCCAGATCACTTGAGGTCAGGAGTTCAAGACCAACCTGGCCGACATGGTGAACCCCATCTCTACTAAAAATACAAAAAGTTAGCTGAACATGGTGGTGGGCACCTGTAGTCCCAGCTTCAAGACGAGAATCGCATGAACCCAAGAGGCAGAGGTTGCAGTGAGCCAAAATCACACCACTGCACTCCAACCTGGGTGACAGAGCAAGACCCTGTAAAAAAGAGAGAAAGAAGGAAGGAAGGAAGGAAGGAAAGAAAGAAGGGAGGGAGAGAGGGAGGGAAACAATTTGGTTTTTCTCTTATGTGTGCTCCAGCTGTTACCAGCAAATTGCAGTCCTAATCTCACACTTGGCTTGGTTGTCATGCACTTTGTATTTCACCCTAATTTTGTTGTTGTTTTTTAGCCTTTCCTTACTCAGTGTTAGGCCAGAATGTCCAGATTCAAAGTTTTGGCACTGTGTTTGAGAGTCCTGTTTTCCCAGGAGAAACACGGCAGGAAAATGCCAGCTGCCTAACAAATCCTTCCAGTCATGTAAAACCTCAGAAGGGCAAACCAGTCTTCATCAACCTGTCCTTGCTGTCTGGTAAAGTGTAAAAAAGGTGAAGCAGAAAGGCAGACTGGAACACCTGTGGCCATTATGAAACCCATGCCACTTCCCAGCCCTACGTGTTTTCTGCTCAGAAAGTATGCACCTGTCAGCCACAGCTGAAACCCCAGCAATCAAGGGCCCAGAGCTAGGGCTCAGATGAGTTGACTGAGGAATTAGAAGGATTTCAAAAAAGCCTATTAATTCTGTTGGATTGAAATATTTTCCATCTCCACACAACCAAAGATAGCTGAACTTTTGTTTGACATTTTACAGTGTCTTATGCCTGCCTGAAAGACAGGGTGCAGATCTTCACAGAATGGGGGAAGGCCAGAGATTTGGACTCCAAAGACCACAGCTTGGATTCTGAGCTGTCACTTACCAGCTAAAAGGGAATCTTGGCCAAGTTACAGAAGCCCCCTGAGTCTCAACTACCTCATCTATAAAAGCTTCTCATCAGGCCCACCATCTATTCAACCATCAGTTTAAGCTCTAAGGTAAGGTGTAATTGTTCATGTTATTACCAACTTGAGAGAAAAAGAAAAGCAAAACTTGGTGGTTCAGAGAAGACTGTTTATTTGGATTTTCTCTGTTATAGGAAGGTCAAAATCACCCATCCCTCCTAATGTTGGTCCTTAGATTTTTGTCTGACTGAGTGAAGAGGTGGTCCCAGTACCTGGGATGGGAAGAGTTTGCAGGGGGACCCAGATGGACCTAGCTGTAATCGGGTGGGGGGGATTAGCTGATGCTCGGGGCCATCATTCAGGACAGCCCATCCTCTGTCTTCTAGAAGAAACATCTTCATTCTTCCTCTGGGTCTCACATATTTGAAACCACCACCATCTCTCGGAAGGCAGAAAGTCTTACCTTAAAGTGTTTTCTTTCTTCATTTATACACTTATTGAATATGAAAACAAATGCTAATCCTCTTGTTAAATGGAGGGCCCAGATTTCAACTATGTAAAATCTGTATACACATAGAAGAAAAGACTTGATGAAAATGTTAATTGTGATTGTATTTGAGAGAATAATCAACTTTTTCTGCTTTTCTATATTTTCTAAATAACCTAAGTGTTCATCAATTGCTCTTCTATAAAAAAAATATTCTATTCAGAAATATTTTAAGGCCCCAAAGGGACAATTCATTTATATATTTTTATGAGAATTATGTATACAACTTCAATAAAAATTAATGATACTATTAATACTAAAAAATTTGAAAGATGTTTTATGAATATTAACAAAGATGTCAAGTCTGAGTCACTCAAAAGGTGCAGCACAGTGTAAGTATATTATAATAAATTTCTTACACATTAAAAATATCTGTATGGTTTAAAAATCCACTTCTGAAAATAGTACACCTATAGTAAGGAATATATGATACATTTAAAAGCACAGCACACATGTAAAAGAATGTAGGCAACCTCTTGGGGTTTGTTGTACTAGAATGTTTCTTCTTGGTTTTTTGTTTTTTGAGACAAGGTCTTTCTCTGTTGCTCAGGTTGGAGAGCAGTGTCACTAAGCTGACTCACTGCAGCCTCCACCTCATGGGCTCAAATGATTCTCCTGGTTCAGCCTCCCAAATAGCTGGAACCACAGGCTAATTTTTTTTTTTTTTTTTGTAGAGATGGGGTCTTGCTATGATGGTCTCAAACTCCTGGGCTCAAGCAATCCTCCTGTCTTGGTCTCCCAAAGTGCTGGGATTACAGGCATGAGCCACTGTGCTCAGCCTCAGAATTTAACCTGTATCTATTTGGGCTCAAAACCACTGTCAACATTGCTCAAAAGTCATAAATTGGAATTAATGAAGGGACGTGTTAATGTTTTAAAATATTGCAGTTGTTACTAGTAAACATACATAATAGAGATGTATGTTCTGGCCGGGCACAGTGGCTCACACCTATAATCCCAACACTTTGGGAGGCTGAGGTGGGTGGATCATCTGAGGTCAGGAGTTCGAGACCAGCCTGGCCAAAATGGTGAGACCCCATCTCTACTAAAAATACAAAAATTAGCTGGGTGTGGTGGCACATGCCTGTAAGCTCAGCTAGTCAGGAGGCTGAGACAGGAGAATTGCTTGAACCCAGGAAGTGGAGGTTGCAGTGAACCGAGATTGTGCCACTGTACTCTAGCCTGGGAGACAGATTGAGACTCCGTCTAAAAAAAAAAAAATGTATGTTGTAGAGCAGTGGTACAAAATTAAATTCCATGGGACCATTATTTAGTAAGAGGTCTTAGATGTTACCTGAGAAGAGGGTCAGTGGTCAGAGATGCCAGGTAAATGCTATATCTGGGTATTTAACAGGCTCATCTTTGCATGGCTTTTTGGAGCCTCAAATATATTAATTTTCATTGTGAATCTCCAAAAGGGGTGTGTAATATATAGCATGTGCCCATAGCATTTGTCCAGAAAGTCATTTTAAAAAATCTTAGGCTGGCCATGGTGGCTCATATTCCAAACAATTTGTGAGGCCAAAGTGGGAGGATTGCTTGAACACAGGAGTTTGAGACCAGCCTGGGAAACATAGCGACACCCTGTCTCTACAAAAAAAAAAAAAAAAAAAAAATTAGGCCGGGCGCGGTGGCTCAAGCCTGTAATCCCAGCACTTTGGGAGGCCAAGGCAGGTGAATCACGAGGTCAACAGATCGAGACCATCCTGGTCAACATGGTGAAACCCCATCTCTACTAAAAATTACAAAAAATTAGCTGGGCACGGTGGCGCGTGCCTGGTAATCCCAGCTACTCAGGAGGCTGAGGCAGGAGAATTGCCTGAACCCAGGGGGCGGAGGTTGCGGTGAGCCAAGATCACACCATTGCACTCCAGCCTGGGTAACAAGAGCGAAACTTCGTCTCAAAAAAAAAAATTAGCTGGGTGTGGTGGCACATGCAATCCTGTAGTCCCAGCTACTTGGGAAGCTGAGGTGGGAGGGTCACTTGAGCCCAGGAGTTTGAGGATGCAGTGAGCTGAAATCAACCAACCCTCTGGACTCCAGCCTGCATGTTAGACCAAGACCTTGCCTCAAAAATGAAATTAAAAAAAAAAAAAGAAAGAAACAAAAATGAAATGAAATGAAATAGAGATCTTCCACAAAGAAGACTTCTCATTGGGATATGCAGTGTCATAGGCATGTAAAAAAAATTTAAAATCTCTTCAGTTTTAGTTTTGAGGCCATGAAGCAGAGTTTGTCTATCTTTGTGGTCACAAAGGAGATATTTTGCTGGGTGCAGTGGCTCACGACTGTAATTTCAGCACTTTGGGAGGCCGAGGCCGGTGGATTACCTGAGGTGAGGAGTTTAAGATCAGCTTGGCCAACATGGTGAAACCCTGTCTCTACTAAAAATACAAAAATATAGCCAGGCGCCTGTAATCCCAGCTACTCGGGAAGCCAAGGCAGGAGAATCGCTTGAACCTGGGAGGCAGAGGTTGCAGTGAGCTGAGATCACACCATTACACTTCATCCTGGGCAAAAAGAGCGACCCTCCCTCTCAAAAATAAATAAGTAAATAAATAAATAAAAATAAAAAACAAAGGGGGTATTTATAAATTTGAAGCTTATGTATGGGTTGCAATAAACCATTTAGTGATTCATATGACATGGAACTAAAGCCTAGTTCTCATTGTTGGGGTGAGTCTCATTCAAGTCACTCCCTTGCAGGAGTGCTGCAGGTGCACACCACCAGAAAACCTGCAGAGACTTTTGAGCTTCATCACAAGTTCCATGCTTTGACCTCCTTTATGAAAAGACTGAGGAATGACATGCAACCCTGCACCTCCTCCTACCCCCCAACACACAAATGCACACCCTTTGCTGGCATGCGAAGCGTGCTTAGAAAGGGGAGGAAAAACCCAAACCACAAAACCCCACATTCCTTTCAAGGGCTGTCTGTGTACACACCCTGGACCTTTGACTTCCTTTCCCTGGTGAACAGGGGTTTTCAAGGCTTTGAGTCAGGAGTTAAGGACTGTTGAGATGCAACTCTAACACGTCCTAGCCTTATGATTTCAGCATTTACTCTCTTGGGGCTCTGTTTTTTCTCTGTAAAATGGAGATAATGAGCCCTAGGACCTGTCTAACCTCCAGGACTGCTGTCAGGATAAAACAGCCTCCACTATTTCCTTTATCACTTATTTAGCCAATCTTCTCATCACACTAAACATAGGACTTCCATTCATTCTAAAGACCACAAAATGGCAAAGCAGCTGACAAATGAAAACAGTTGTAACATTTCATAGCGATGGTTCATATCCATAACATATAAGGAGTGCTTATATACAAATTTAAATATATACGAGTCATTAAAAATTGGCCAAAGTTAAGAATATGCATTGACTTTTGCCAATAAAGTGTATAGACAAAAAATGATTTTGTGTAGGAGGAGCAGCACAAAAGGCCAATAAACATATTTTTATGTTGATGCTCATTTTGAAATTTTGGAATTGTTTGGTTTTTAGACCGGCTACTAGATGGTGTTGTTTAGTGTGTTAATGATAAAGCCCACATTTTACTATATTGCGTTTTGAGACAGAGTCCTCAGGTTTCATCAGAGTGCCAGAGGGCTGTGGCAAAGAATTCCTTCCATAGGAATCTGATCAAAGGAAGTATGGTGTATCCATATAGTGGAATGCTGTGTAGATATCAAAATTGATGCGTCAGTTAAAGATGTAGAGCAATTGGAACTTTCATACACTGCTGGTGAGAATGTAAATTGGTGCAACCACTTTGGAGACTATCAGCATTTTCCACTAAAACTGAACATTATGATCTGGAAATTGCACTCCTGAGCAGGTAGGTAACATCAGTGTACACCTATGTTCACCAAAAGACATCTAAAGAATGTTCATAGCAGATGAAATAGCTGAAACCTGGAAACAGCCCACATGTCCATCAACAGTGAATGAATAAGTAAATTGTGATATATTTATACAAAAGAATACTACATATGTCAATGAGTGAATGAACTATAGCTATGTGCAACAAGATGAATGAATCTCATTCATACACTGTTGAGTGAAAAAATATAGACAAAAATAAATACTATATAATAATTCTACCATATAGTTCAAAAACCAGACAAGACAACTTTTAGAAATCAGAAGTCAGAATTATGTTATTTTTGGGGTGAGAGGTGACAGTAACTTGGAGAGGATCCAAAAGATTTTGGGGGATGCTGGTAATGTTTTCGTATTTTATCTAGGTGGTGAATATAAAAGCAGAGTCAACATGTGAAGGCATTGTGAGATTTACACTTACAATTTTTTGCATGCTTCTGCTTTCATGTTCTACTTTAATCAAAAGTCTGCTTAAAAATGACATAGAAACATTTTAATGGCATTGAAAGAGATTCATGTTGTCGTGTTATATTAAAATACAGATTTGTGTATAGCATGCTTCCACCTACTCCCCTTCAAGATCATCATTCATATGTGCTTTTCAGTACATGCCATATTTTTAGAAGGATATACAAGCAGTTGATGGAAGTTGTTACTTCTGGAGAGTGAGAGTGGGAGAGATGTTTATTTTTTACTTTATGCCAAGGGTGTCCAATCTTTTGGCTTCCCTGGGCCACATTGGAAGAATAATTGTCTTGGGCCACACATAAAATACAGTAATACTAACAATAGCTGGTGAGCTAAAAAAAATTACAAAAAACATTCATAATGTTTAAAGAAAGTTTATGAATTTGTGCTGCGCTGCATTTAAAACTATCCCAGGCTGTGGGCCATGGGATGGACAAGCTTGCTTTATGCTGTTTTGTGCCTTTTGAAGTTTTAACTGTGTATATGTATTGCCAATTCAATGCATAAATAAATCAGATTATAAAACTGTATAAACTCATTTTGTGAAAATAAAGGACTGGCACTATCAATATAAAATGACAACGATGTTTACTTCTGGGTAATAAGATTATGAATTATTTTATTTTAATTTACTTGCTTATTTTTGAGACAGGGTCTAGCTTTGTCACCCAGGCTGGAATGCAGTGGCATCATCACAGCTCACTGCAGCCTGGAACTCCTGAGCTCAAAGAATTCTCCCACCTCAACCTCCTGAGTAGCTGAGACTAGAGGTGCACACCATTGCACCCAACTGATTTTTAATTTTTTTTTGTAGAGATGGGTTGGGGGTCTTGCCGTGTTGCCCAGCCTGGTCTCGAACTCCCAGGCTCAAGCAATCCTCCCACCTCTAGTGCTGGGGTTACCAGTATGAGGCATCGTGCCTGGGTAGTTTTTTTAAAATCTGATTTTCTCAGTCTTCTAGTATGAAGATGTATTTCTTTTGAGAATGAGAAAAGTAATTATAACTTTTTTGTAATGCAGTTTTTATCAATGTTATCGAGGTATAATTTGCAAGCAGTAAAATACACTGATTTTAAGTGCATGATTCAATGAGTTACAAAGGTATATATACCATGTCATCACTCCGTCAAGACCCAGAATGTTTTCGTCCCCTAGAAAGTTCCTTCTCTGCCTTTGTAGTCAACCCTCCCCTTGCCTAAGGAGGCAACCATTGACCTAATTTCTATCACTGTAGCTTAGTTTCGCCTGCTTTGAAGAAATAGAAATTATATAGTCTGTATTCTTTTTCTGTATGGCTTCTTTTGCTCAATATAATGCTTTTGAGATTTATTTGTGTTTTCATGTGTATCCATAGTTTATTGTAATTTTTTAATGAAGAGTGACATCTTAACTACTTGCTTTCTGATATACAGAATGAGACACCATCCACACGAAAATAATCTTCCACAGACTCTCCCAGCATGTCTGCTGTAGGAAGGGGTGATCCTACAACCTTCCTATCCTGGGAGGAGAGACAACACCCCCGCCTTCCATTCTGGCCTGCCCCCTCCTCTGGCGGCAGCAGTCTCAGGTGAGAGCCACCCTGCTTGTTGCCATTGTTTTGCGAGTGACAGCCTCAGGGGCAAATGGAAAGCCATCAACCTGAGGCCTGTCAACGCAGACAAGAATTCCTTTCTTTGTCAGGCTGGGTGGTCTTCGTGGCTTCAGCATCAGCCTGTACAAAGATGATAAACATCATGTACGCTTCAGGAAAACATTGCCACCACCCAACAACTCTAACCGCACTCCTTTGTGAGGCCAAGATTAGCCTGTATGTGGCTTCCCTTGACTGTGTACAAATCATCAAGCCCCAGCCCCAGTGAGGGCATCCAGAGGTCATTTAGTCCAAGTCCCCCTATCCAGTCCCCCGAACTGCTGCCTCATGGCATTTATTTGTCCCAGAATCTTAATCATAGACAGCTGGAGGGTCCCTTAGAGATCTCCTGGTCCAACCCTCTCAGGCTACAAGATGGGGTCCAGACACAGGCCGTGACTTGCCCAAGCTCACACAGCACAAGGACTAGGGCAAGGGCAAGAACCCACATCCTGCAAGCCTTCCACTTTGGAGAATCCTTTCCACTACTCCAAGCTGCTTTTGCTAATGTCATCTTCACCCCCAAGGTGCAATGTAGTGTCATTTCTAACTGTCCAATAAAAAAGGAGTGTGTGTGTGTGTGTGTGTGTGTGTGTGTGTGAAACCTGCATACTTGGGGAACTTTCTGCAGCCTGGGTTATAAAGGCTTTATTACATTTGTGGCCAGGACACCTGAAGCCGCTTTCATTACAGAATAGTTTAGTGCCCTCTACTGGCTATCAGTAACAATGACACTCACTGCCCCTCTTCCTGGGCATCTACTGAGTAGGACATTCAACATGCACCTGTGCACCTTTATTTCTAATTTTGAATCCAGAGAACAGGCCTGGGGAGTCGCAGTTTTCTCTCAGTTTTATAGAGGATGAAATTGAGGCTCATAGATATTAAATAATCTTCTCAAGTTGACTGAGCTTGGATGCAAACTCAGCCATGTTTCTGCCGCCCCTCTGTGTCAGCACTCCTCCTGAACACATGGGCAGGCCTAGGCTAGGACATCAGTGGCTTGCTCAGGGCCACAAGTCCCGTAAAACCCATGCTTGCTGATCACTGTGTCAGGCTGCTGCCCAGAAGGAAAGCGGCATACAAAGTGCCTAAGGAAACTTCTTCCCCGCTGCAGCCTTTCTCCAGAAGGGGAACTGAGAGGGGACCTAGGGTGTCTCTGGGCTTCTCTCTGTTTTCAGGTGTATGTGGGAAAGAGGCTCCAAGGGACTCAGAGATGAAGAATACACATTTGATTCACTTGATTCAATGATGCTATGCAACTGAGCCCCAGGAATGAATGTGTGAGCGAATGAATGGAGTGGCCTAGACACTAGGGTGAGGACTAATGGCAGAGGCTGTGCAGGTCAGGGGTGGTTTTGCAGTTGTACTATAAAGAGATTGATTCCAACTTAATTTGAGGAATCCATTTCTATGGGTCAGAGCAGTCCACAGTTAGAGAAGGCTGCTCCCATGGGGGTGAGCTCCCCATCCCAGGGATGTGTAAGCAAGTTCAGAAGATCTCAACAGAGTTGTTGAGAGGGATTTTGAGCCTGTGTGTGTTTTTAAACATCGCCCTAAACATTCAGAAATTGGAAGATTTCACTTTAAAATCCAGATTTCGAACTCCTCTTTAACTGAGTGGGAGACTTGGCCTCACTGGGCCTGCTGCAGCCTGTCACTGCTGCCTCTCCTGTTGTTTTTCTTATTGTAAAAACAAATAAAGTTGCTGGGACTACAGGCACATGCCACCACATCTGGCTAATTTTTAAAATTTAAAATATTTTTTTCTAGAGACAGGGTCTCCCTATGTTGCCCAGGCTGATCTTGAACTCCTGGGCTCAAGGGATCCTCCCACCTCAGACTCCCAAAGTGCTGGAATTATAGACATAAGCCACCATGCCTGGCCTGAAGATTTTTCAAGTGAAAAGAGAAATTTTAACAGGAGGAAAAAGAAAAATAGAATATAATGTATTTCTCTGCAGAAATAAAGAAATTTCTTTCCATTTTAAAGATAAACAGGCAACTTGCTTTTATTAACAGCTGAACACCACAGCACGCTGAGTTTGCTAGCCAGTAGAGTCTTTGACACCTTCTTGTCTCTGCAGTGTGAACCTTAAGTCAGATTCTCACCCTGTTGCTGCTGTCTTTAGCTTCTGAGTGATGGGGGGCCATGGAGCAGTCCTGGGTCTAGTGGTCTGAGAAGAGAAGAAAGCCTGCCCAGGCAGACCGCTGTGAATGTCCAGGTAAGTGAGAGCATAAATGCCTGGCAGACCACATCTATGCCCTCTGTTCCAGGGGAACCCTTTGGAGATCTGGTGCCTGGTCATGAATCTGCACTTTCTTCCTGTGATAGGGTTTCTTAGCTCTTCCTTCTGCATCCTGGCCATATAGACAACTCTCTGATTGCCTGATGATGTCTAGAACTGAACACAAACTCCAGATATGGTTTGAGCATCCCCAAACGGTGGGACAAACACCTCCCTCACTTCAGGCACTACTTTTGTTCTTGTCCTCTCCAGTCACACCATCTTTTTTTAGAAGCCATGTCACACTGTTGGTTCCTACTTAGTTTGTAGGACCAAGGTCTGTTGGATCATTTTATGAGCCCTTCTCAAGAGTGATCTATACCTACCTAACATGAAAATAATAGACATTGAAGGTTGAATATTGTCCTGGAGGTCATCTAAGGCCATTTCCCACACATGCAGAAAAACACCCTTTTCTCAAATGCCCTGTATTACTCCATTCTCACACTGCTATAAAGAAATACCTGAGACTGGGTAATTTATAAAGATAAAAGATGTTTAATGGACTCACAGTTTCACATGGCTGGGGAGGCCTCACAATCATGACAGAAAGCAAAGGAGGAGCATTGGCACTCTTACATGGCAGCAGCCAAGAGAGTGTGTGCAGGGGAACTGACCTTCATAAAACCATCATATCTCATGAGACTTATTCACTATCATGAGAACAGCTGGATAAAACCTGTCCCTAAGATTCAATTACCTCCCACCAGGTTTCTTCCATGACAGGTGGGGATTATGGGAGCTACAGTTCAAGATGAGATTTGGATGGGGACAGCCAAACCATATCACACCCTTACAGAATTGTTAAACTGAAGTGAGGAATTTATATTTCACTTATTGCCCCATTCCTCCAAGAATGGATCTTGATTTTGTCAAGACACATTAGTCATCTTTTCCAGTTCTATATCATTCATAAATTTGATTAAGACAATTTATACATTTTTATATATGTTGGTATATATTAGTTATGCATTCTGCTATCAAGATACCTCATAGTCATTGTAGAAAATTTAGAAAATAGAGAAAGCATAAAGAAAACAATTTAAAACTCTGGGATACATAGACTATGTAAAGAACACTTACAATTCAATAATCAAAAGGCAAATAAATTAATTTAAAAGTGAACAAAGGATTTGAACATACATTTCTCTAAATAAGAAATACCGATGGTCAATACACACCCCAAAGGATGCTCAACATCATTAATTGTTAGGGAAATGCAAACAAACCACCATGAGATACTACTTCTTACCCACTGGAATGGCTATAATAAAAAAGGTAAGTGTTGGCAAAAATGTGGAGAAATTGGAACCCTCATATACTGCAGTTGGGAATTTAAAATAGTGCAGATACCTTGGAAAATAGTCTGACAATTCCTCAGAATGTTAAGTATTCCCTAGCAATTCCACTTTAAGTTCTATATCCAATTAAAATGATAATAGACATCCACATAAAAACTTAGACGTCCACATCTAAGATGATAATTTACATCCACATAGAACTTAGATGTTAACAGCAGCGTTATTCAGAATAACCAAAAAGTTAAAACAACTCGGTGTCCATCAGTGGAGGAATGGATAAATAAAATGTGGTACATCCATGCAATGGAATGTTGCTTGTCAATAAAAAATCAAAATATCGTATAATGCATTTGAATCCTGAAAACATTATGCTAAGTGAAAGAAGCCAGACACAAAAGGCCATGTATTGTGTGATTCCATTTATGTGAAAAGTCCAGAATAGTCAAATGTCTGTCTGTAGAGACAGAAAGCAGATGAATGGTTGCCTTGGGCTGAGATGGCTTGAGGGGAAACGGGGGATTGACTGCTAATGGGTATGAGGTTTGTCTCTGGGGTGATGAACATGTTCTAAAATTGATTGTGGTGATGGTTGCGCAACTCTGTGAATATCCTGAAAATAATTGAATCGTGCACTTTAAATGGGTAATTTGTATGGCATGTGACTTATATCTCAGCAAAGCTGGGAGACCCTACCTTTTATGAGTGCCTTGTGTAATCTCTCTAGTTGTGTTCTCACCAGTGGTGGATGCAGTGTCAGTCAGCAGCATTGGCTGGATATGAGTCCACTGTGGGCCAGCTCCTCTGCTGGTCCCTGGATGCAAAGGAATTCTGCCTCAGGAAACCAAGTGCATCTTGTATCATCTAGGGGAAATAAGCAACAGCATCATTATAATACAAGATGCCAGGTTGGAAAATGGGGGTCCTTAGAAGATGGGGGTGAGGGGCTAGGGATAAGCCTCAGAGGAGGGAAAAGATTACTCCCAGCTGAAACATCGGGAAAAAGGCTTCAGGAAGAGGGAAATCGTATCCTTTCAGATAAGATTGTGGCAGGTGATCATGGATGTGACCAGAAGGAGTCTAAATTAGACTTGGAGCTCCTTGAGAGGAGGACCGTGACTACTTCATTGCTGGTCCTCAGCATAGGACCTGGCTTGAAGAACGTGCATAGTAAAATTTGCTTAATGAATGTACAAATGAAAGAATGAGTGAAGGTATAAACAAAAGATTTATAGGGTAGGAAAACAGCATGAGCAAATCATGGAAACAGATGGGTACAGGACAGGTATAGAAAATACAAACTTGTCCAGTTTGGCTAACACATACGGTTCATGATAAAGGTTTATGGAAGAAAAGTTGCTAAAGGGCTGCAGGAACCAGGCAATGGGAACTTAGAATTATCTAAAACTGGGAGTCAATAAATGATTTTTGAGCAGAGGAATGGCATGACCAAAGCTGTACTTTAGAAAGATGGAGCTGTAAGCCTATGCAGAAGATGGATTAGAGTTCAGTGGCTGTTAAGGTAAAAATTGGTGGGGGCTAAACCAGGACAGTGGCAGCGGAGCCAAAGACACTTAAGGCCAGAGACACTCAGCTCCTTTCCAAGCATTATAAAAACTACAAAAACAAGTGCATCTGCTGATAAATATTTCACTATTTAACAGAACTATACCTGTTAGAGGATGCACTTGCCAATAAGAATAGTGGTTTGTGGTTTGACGCTGCAACCACACTTGTTATAAAAGCAATTGAAAGGAAAACCCCCATGGGGGTAATAAGAGAGGAGGAAACCACAAGACCATAACCCCATTATGATCAGAGTTCATCACAAAATGGGTGAACCCTGGACCATATTCATCCTCTCTTGGTCCTACCCATGATGGGCAATGATAACTTGAAGACTAAGCTTGAGGGAGAGATGCCCTCTCTGTTTCAAGCCACCTGGTTAGCCACATAGGTTATTGGCAAGAACCTGGTCTGATCCCAGCTCTGTGCTAACCCATGCAGGACAATCTCTAGTTGAGGAAGTAAGAGGGAGACTTGTTCTAATTTAGAGACTTATAATTTGGTGGTTGAGACTATTAATGCTGGGGTTGGGCTGCGCCCGTGTGAACCCAGCTCTGTCACTTATTAGCTGTATGATCTTGAACAAGTTGCTTAGCATCTTTGTGCTTTAGTTGTCTCATCTCTAAACTGAGACTAGGGAATATGCTTAAAAACTGCCTAGTATTACAGTAAGCACCATATAAGTGTTTGCTATTATTATTGTTATTATTACAATAAATAATGGGCAATGCTAGACAATAATGGAATGGGTTGTTCTCAAGTGGAATGTTCCGCATTACCAAAGGCACGTGAGCAGAGACGAGGTGGTTGTAGGGTTCAGCTTTGGACTGTGAGTTGTCAGTGCTAAAGAGATATGCAAGCAGTCTTATTCATTCAATTTATTTAATTCCACAAATGTTTGCAGAGCAGCTACTCTGTGCTGGATACCATGCTAAGCCCTGGAGATATTGGGATGAATCAGACACCCTTAGCTCTCAAGGACCTGAAAGGCTAGTGAGGATGGCAGGGAGGTATTGCTTCTGGTGTGCTAAGTGCCGCAGCACCAGCACAGAGGAGGCTTGGAGAGAGCCAGATGAGGGAGTTGGGCTTCCAAAAAGCTGCAATGGGAAGCCAGGGACCTCTGGGGCATATTCAGGATGTAGGGATGCAGAGTGGGAAGACCTGCCCTTGCTGGTCTGTGAGTGATGATTTTGGCATCCAGAACTGATGGCCCTGTCCTTAGTTGAATCAGTCGAACACTCCCACTCCTTGCTGCTTTTGGAAAGACAACTCTTGTGAGTCTTCAAGATGTTTTCAAAATCTCTCCGCACACACAATTTGTTGACAGAAGCTCCACTATGATGTTTTTGCCCGGTTTTTACATTTCTTTTGGTTCAGGGAGGCTGAAATCTAAGTTTCTTCAGAAGGAGGGTTTGTCTGGCCCATCAGAGAAAAAAGAGACTGCTTCCTGGATTACTAAACGTTTACAGCTTAAGGCAACAGGATCGGGCTAACTTCTGTGCTGCTGTGTCCTCCACCCAGAAAGAGTCCCCCCTTGCTGTGTTTCTTCTCACAGATGTTTCCCTGTTGTGAATTGATGCCGAGGATGTTCAAAGTGACCACATTAAGAAGTAAAGCCCCAGGGAACCAGGGGAGAAATAAAAACAAAAAGGAAAGCCACACACAGGTACTATTTACTAGATAATAAAGACAAATGCGTTCACACCCTGTCATTTCAGGCATGAGTCACCCGGGTAACGCACTTAGAGAGTAGGCCCTGTCAGGAAACCCTGCCAAGTTTTTTACTCTCCTTTCTGGCTTCCATTCTTATCTTCCTGCTCTTTTTGAGGCTCTCAATTCTTTCTGTGCTTTGTAAAGTATCCTTCTTTGAGCCAGGACCACAGTTGGGTTGGGAGGTGAGGGAGGTAGAAAGCAGGAAGATAAATGCAGTCACGGGCTTCCCTGAGACTGAATGGGGAGAGGCAAGAACACATCCACTTGTTTTCCTTGCCTGTTTTCCTTGTGTGCCCTGACAAAAATGACTCATGCTGCCTTGCTTGGGGCAAGCCCTCCAGCCTCTGCCACCCTGTGGGCTATACCTAGGGCATGCATTTTTCTTTTCTCCAAAGGAGTCGTTTTAGCTTGGTCAAGGTGTCAGCTAACAATGCGGACCCAACTACACAAAACTTGCTAACAAAGGGCAGTATGCCGAAGAAGAGAGAGTTATGGGCAAAGGAAGACCATAGTTACAAAAGCTGCCAAGAGTTACAGAATCTAGGGCCTGTACAGCATCTGAGCTGTAGGTCACATTCTCCAGCATCGAGGCTTGGAATGCTTTGTTGGGGAGGAGATTCTCCGGACAAATTATTTCCAAAAGGTTACCTTGGGGAAAACTGTTACCTTGTCCTCTGGAAATATTTCACGGCCTTAGAAATTATTATAGCTGTGGAGTCCACAGGGGTCATCTAGTGTGCGGGCTCTCAAACTTTGCTGCCCATTAGAATGACCTAGGGGTTGGGCTGTGGGGCTTTACAAAATCCTGAGGCTCAGAGCTCACTCTGACCCTAGGACATCAGAATCCCTGGGAGTGAGGCCTAAGCATTGGTGTTTATTAAATACTCCGGGTGCTTTCTGGTACAGTCAAGTTTGGGAACCTGCAATCTAGACCCTTACCATTCTAGGTATGATCTGTGGTGCCGCAGCACCACCAGACATAATGGCATTTCAAGATAGTTTCTAAGTATTCAGTTTCTACACAACTTTATCATCCACTAAAATTTAAAAGTTGCATTATCTGTTCAGCTGTTAATGCTGGGATCCATATTTAGTTTTATAAGCTTTTCCCTGTTTTTAGTTTTGTTTTGAGTTTTTTGGCTTATGAATTTTATTTCTGTTCGTCGATAAGAAATGTAAGAGTGGAACGTTAATAAATTTCGGTTCAGTTCTGTAATGTCAAAAATTTAAGAATTAAATAAATGGATTGGTTAAAAATGCTTCATATTTGAAAAAGGTGAGAATTGCTCTCCTAAAATTTTTTTTTAAATGCACATTCTTTACTGTAATGGTAGACACATGACATTATACATTTGTTCAAACTCAGAATGTACAACTCCAAGAGCAGCCCTAATGTAAATTGTGGACTTTGGGGGATGATGATGTGTCAATTTAGCTTCATCAGTTGTATGTAGCAGATGCACCACTCTGATTGGGATGTGAATAATAGGGGAGGATATATATGCATGGGAGCAGGGAGTATATGGAATATCTTTGTACCTTCCTCTCAGTTTTACTGTGAACTTAATAGTACTCTAAAGATAAAAGTTAAAAAAAAAAAAGAAATGCATATTCTTGGGTCCTACCATAGACCTACTGAGTCAGAATATGCATTTTAACAAGATTACCAAGAGACTTATATATGCATTCAAATCTGATTCTTGCTTTTCTTGGAAGATTGAAACATCTGGCAACAAGGGGCCCAAATTCTTTCTTCAAAACTACCAGCTGGATTTGCATAGTTGCTATCCTCTTTAAGAGGGATCTCCACTTTCCAGTTTGCCTCAGATTCATGACTAACTAGGTTCATTAACTTCTATTACCTACCTGGGCCTAGACAGATATTGAGTTGTTTTTTTTTTAATTGTGGTAAAATATACATAAAATAAAATTGACCATTAGTGACGTGGTACATTCACAGTGTCATGCAACCATAGCCACCATCTAGTTCCAGAATATTTTTATCACCTCAAAAGGAAACTCCATATCTATTAGGCACTCACTCCTCCCTTTCTCTTCCTTTCAGCCCAGGAAAACTACTAATCTGCTTTCTGTCACTGTGGGTTTGCTTATTCTGAAAGTTTTATGTAAATGGAATCATATTCTCTGTGGCCTTTCATGTCTGGCTTCTTTCACTTAATGTAAGATTTTCAAAGTCTGTCCATGTTGTAGCATGTAACAGCACTTCATTCTTTTTTATGGCTGAGTAATATTTTTTTATATGAATATATTCTATTTTATTTATCCATTCATCAGTTGATGGGCAGTTGGGTAGTTTCCAGCTTCTGGTTATTGTGAATAGTGCTACCTGAACGTTTTGCATGCAAGTTTTTGTTTGCACACCTGTTTTTAGTTCTTTTGGGAATATACCCATGAGTGGAATTACTGACTCATATGGTAATCTTATTTCATATTTTGAGGAATAGTCAAACCATTTCCACGGCAGCTGCACTAGTTTACATTCCCACTAATAATATATGAGGGTTCCAATTATTTTTTTTACATCTTTGCCAATACTTCTCTCTCTCTCTCTCTTTCTTTCCTTTTTCCTTCTTCCTTCCTTCCTTCCTTCCTTCCTTCCTTCCTTCCTTCCTTCCTTCCTTCCGTCCTTCCTTCCTTCCTTCCGTCCTTCCTTCCGTCCTTCCTTCCGTCCTTTCTTCCTTCCTTTCTTTTTTATTCTAGCCATCATAGTGGGTGTTAAAGACCTTAAAGGCCACTTTGATTAAGTCTCTTTGGGTGGTTTGAGAGCCATTTTCTAGTTTTTTAAGTTCCTGTCAGATAGTGGGGGCTGACTGGAAAATGAAGTATAAATGAGTAGGTAGATTCTGCCCTCACCAGTTAACAGCCTTTAGGGCAGCTTTATCCATGCCAGCTAGGAAGCAAGTTGCCTGATAATCCCAGTTGGGGTCAGTTCTGGGGAGAGCTAGAGTCTCTATTGGGTTATGGGCAGCATCTTATTGGTGGAAGGTGTTTGCATGGGTCTGAGTGGCTGTCTGGTTAGGTTCCCTGTCCTCTGGGGTGAGGGAGGAGGAGAGGATGACATAAATGTCATGCCAGGCAAGGTCATAAGATTGAGTGGCACACAGAAATTCCTTTCAGAAGGAGGTGGAGTCTGTGGAAAAGGAGCCGAGTCTCTTTTTAAGCTGGGAGAGGTTGGCTAGGGAGAAGGGAACATGAACTTGGACTATGCCTTCGGCCCTGCCACCTTTAGCAAGGAAAGGATTTTTGAAGACCTTTGGGTATGGGAGTGGCCTTTGGCAGAAGGGGGTTGGGAGCAAGACCCAGTATGCATTGGAGACTGAGTCGGGGGGGGGGGATGGAGGATAAGAGGGTGGGGGAGCAGAGCTAAAGTAGAAGGAAAAGCGATGGCGGTGGGAGGGGGACTGAGAGAGGGGGTTTGTTGGTGGGGCTGAAATCAGTGGAGGAAGGCTTGTCTGGAGATGTGAGGTGGTATCTGACTGTACCTTAATTTGCATTTCCTAATTACTAATAATGAATATCTTTTCATGTGTTTGTTGGCCATCTGTATATCCTCTTTGGAAAAATGTCCATTTAAGTCCCGTGCTCATTTTTAAATTGGGTTGCTTGTCTTTTTGTTGTTGAGCTGAAAGTGTTTGTTATAAATTTCTGGATACTAGACCTTCATTAGATATTTGATTTGCAAATATTTTCTCCCATTGTGTGGATTCCCCACCCCCCAATTTTCTTCATGGTGTTCTTTGATGCAGAAAAGTTTTTGATTTTTTTTTTGAGACAGGATGTTACTGTGTTGCCCAGGCTGGAGTGTAGTAGTGCCATCACAGCTCAGTGCAGCCTTGACCTCCCAAGATGGGTTCTTGTTACATTGCCTAAGTTGGTCTTGAACTCCTGGGTTCAAGCAATCCTCCTGTGTTGACCTCCCAAAGTACTGGGAGTACAGATGTTAGCCACTGCAACTTGCCAATTTTTTTTTTTTTTTTAATAGTGATGGGTTCTCACTATGTTGCCTCAGCTTGTCTTGAACTCCTGACCTCAAGTGATTCTCCTGCCTTGGGCTCCTAGTGTTGAGATTACAGGTATGAGCCACTGTGCTCAGCCTAGTTCTTAATTTTAATGAAATGCAGTGTTTTTTTCTTTTGTTGCTTGTGCTTTTTGTGTTATGGAATTTTAAATATTTTCACTTGGACAAGATCAATGGATAGGGAGAAAGAAGGATCTGAGGGGAAGGGAGATGGGGATGGCTTGAGATTTCTATCTCCAGTTCAATCAGAAGATTTCAGCATGTAACTGCTTTATACAAGGTTAAAATTTCAGCATGTAACTGTTTTACACAAGGTTTTGCAGCTTTATGTATATATGGCCGATAGATTAGAACTACTGAATTGTGTTTCTGAAACTTTAATCATCAAATATGAGTGGGAAACATCAGTGTGTCAGATTGTCTTTCTAAAATCCAGTCCTAAATGGTATAGGTAGTAATTAGAAGTTAATGTTTTCTGGTTTCAATTAAGTATTATTTATAACGAAGAGAAAGCATACATTTTTGGGAAAGCCTGCTATTTTCTTTTGTTCCACTGGCCACACCTTTGGGAAGTCAGGATATTTGCCCTAGATCCAAACCCACTGTCTACCTGGCAGCAGCTCATCCTCACTGAAGGAATGTTCCATGGAAAAGATAGCCAACCTCATGCATTTCAGCCCTGGACCAAATGCTGCATTTGCCTGAGGTCACCCAGCAAGCTAAGTGGAAGTTTCAACCCAGGTCTTCTCATTTTAAATCTAAAGCTGTGTCTCTAGGCCTTGTATCCAACATAAAATCAAGGCTCTATGACTGGCACTACTGCAACTCACTGTTATCATTTTTTGAGGTCTTCTACATGCCAGGTATTGTCCTGGCAATCTCATCTTCCCAACGACTCAGTAAATGGTTCCATAATTATCCTCATTTTATCACCGAACAAACTGAACTCGGGTTAAATAACTTGCCCAAGGTCACACAGAGTTTTACTGTCAAGAGCTCAGACTTAACTCAGGTCAGACTCGAAAGCCCATACTCTGAATCACCAAGCAAGACTTTAAAGGTGACCCGGTCCTGAGACATGATCTCATCAGCACAGACCCTTCTCCCAGCTGACAAGTGAGCAGGTAGGTAGGTGGGTACTCCTGGCTGTGCGCATGCCCAGACTCCGCCCAGCGACCCTGCCGGCCACCTCGGTCCCCTTAACTGCGCAGGCGCTCTCACTCCGAAAGGCCGCTGGGTGAGCGCCGAGGCGGTGCACGGCGGTGGACTCGCCTAGACGCGCAGTGCTTGTGCGTGGGGCTGCGAGCTACATCCTCGGAGGGGGTCGGAGATGGCGGCGGTCGACGGGGCTTCGTCGGAGGCGGCGGCTTCAGAGCAACCCGGGGAGCTGCCTGCCTCGGTGCGGGCGAGTATCGAGCGGAAGCGGCAGCGGGCGCTGATGCTGCGCCAGGCCCGGCTGGCTGCTCGGCCCTACCCGGCGACTGCGGCTGCGGCTACTGGAGGTTTGGGCCGCGGCGGCGCTTCCCCCTTCCCTCTCCCCGCCTCCCTGGTCCCCAGACTAGCTCCCGCGAGCCGAGTGCCGGGGTCCGGGGGGTCGCGTCAACTCCGCTGGCGTCTGGGCTCAGAGTCTCCCCTAGTCGGGGAGGGAATCCGCCCAGCCGCCTTGTCAAAGCGTCTATCCGCAACCACAGAGCGTTCCGCGGTCGCATTTGGGCCTCCTGAGCCCCAGTCCCGGACCTTCCTCGCTACACCTCTGCTGCTCGGACTCGGCTTTTCGTTTAGGGATGCAGCGGCCCCCGCCGGGAGATGCTAGCCAGTGCCAGGTGTCAGGGCCTCAGCTGTCCCAGAAAGAGGAGTTAGACTAGTTCTTGATTCTGAGCCACATACCTAGAACTAGTTGATGGAAGACGCAAATCGTGGTGTTCGTTAGGGAGAACTTTCAACATTTGGAGTTGCCAAAAGTGCAATGGATTGCTTCTCGTGAGCGTCCCATTACTAGAAGCGCTCAAATAGAAACTGGCAGAACCCTTACTTATATGGCGGAGAGGAGATTTCAGCTATCAGAAGAAGGGACTGGGTAGTAAACCTTTAAGATTCGAATCCATGGATTCCATGAGTCTTTCTTGGACGTGTGACCTTGGCAAAAAGTAGATGCTCAAAACGTGTTTATTGAAGTAAATTAAGGACTGATTTCTCACTTCGAATTATTCTTTTATAGAATTTGTCACTGGGTCAACTAAATTTTTTCAGGGTACTTGAAATATGGTTTGGTTGACAGGCAGTTCTTCAGGATTACCTCTGTAACATGAAGTACATGTGTTGCGAAAGCTCTGTACTATACTATTTCGAGCACAGTTTAGAGCTATGACTTTTTTAGCAGCCGAAGTAGTGAGAGTGAGAAGAGTCTGAGGCTGGCGGCATGTCTTGATGTTCATACTAACACCGAAATTGCAAATTCTGGCTACTTTTGATGGTCCTGGTCTCATCCTTTGTGCTTCGTAGTGGTTTTCTTTTATTCTTTTCTCAGCTTGAGGCACGCTAGAGTCTGACAAAAAGTCTATTTGCCCTGATTAATTCATATTCATGATTCCATAAAGGTTTCCAGATCTATACTTCATGGCTGTGGAACAGAAGGTACAAAATAGCAAAAACTGACATTAAATTAAACTTTTGAACATGGAAAGCAAGCTAGAATGAACGTTCTGTAAGATTTCTTAGGCAGTTCCCCAAGAACTGAATTGTATTGTAGCATTGGGTACAACCCACTGTGGTTCAAGAGTTATGTTAGCTACCAGGATTTTTATCTTTGTGGTACTTTTATTTCGTGGTAGTATACGATTTTCTTTTTCTTTGTGTGCCATGACATATGCCATGAAAGAGACTGAAAAAAACTTGCTTAGAATAAAGAATGGTGGTAACGTCCTGGGGAAACAGCAAGGCATAGCAGCAGAGAGAAATTGGGCTTTGTTTTGGGCGTGAGTTAGCATTGTTTAGGATCCTGCTCAAGTCATGGCCTTGACAACTCCAGCTTTCCCTGTTCCTAATTTTCATTGTGCTTACTGGCATTCCATTCATTTGCTTTGCTTTTTATATTACATATTCTGGTATGTTCATTCATTTCTATCCATCCAGTCGGTACGCATGGAATGTTTACTCAGAATTACACAGGTAAAGGCACTCGGTCTAATGAAGGGATTCAGAGATACAAACAGGTGTTATAGTGTGAGAATTGCTATTAACAGTGGAAACAGGCTTATAATCTAATCCTTTCATTTAATAGGGGGAGAAATTGAGGCCAGAGAAGGAGAGTGACTTTAGCAGAATAAAACGTATTGTTTGTCTTTTTTAAAAAAGTGGGCCGGGCACGGTGGCTCATGCCTGTAATCCCAGCACTTTGGGAGACCGAGGCGGGTGGATCATGAGATCAGGAGTTCGAGATCAGCCTGGCCAAGATGGTTATACCCTGTCTCTACTAAAAATACAAAAATTAGCCAGGCACAGTGGTGGGCACCTATAATCCCAGCTACTTGGAAGTCTGAGGCAGGAGAATCGCTTGAACCTGGGAGGCAGAGGTTGCAGTGAGCCGAAAGCCACAGCACTCTAGCCTGGGCAACAGAGCAAGACTGTCTTGAGATAAAAAAAAAAAAAAGGTAGTAATAAAAAAATGGAGGCGTAACATACTGTAAAATGTACTCATCTGAATTTTACCTATGTAAATGGTTGTGTAAACACCATAGTGATCAAGATAGGTACACTTGCAGAACCTTAAAAGTTTTCCTGTGGCTCCTTCCTAGTCAGTGTCCACTCTCCATTCTCGAAGTAATACTCTTGTGACCATTTGATTGGTATTACCTATTTCCGAAGTTCATGTACATTGAGTCATATAGTGTCTGACTTTTTGTGCAACGTAGTAACTGAGAGATTCACACATTTTGTTGCATTGGTAGTGTGTGCATTTATATGTTGTATAGTTTCTTTTGTATTATGCCACAATTTTTCCATTTTCCTTTTGGTGGATATTTGGGTAGTTTCCACTTTGGGGGTGTTATGAATAAAACCTCTGTAAACATTCTTGTTTATGTCTTTGTTTTTGTTTGTTTTTTCTACTTTTTTTTAAGTTGCATTTTAGGTTTTGGGGTATATGTGAAGAACATGCAAGATTGTTGCCTAGGTACACGCATGGCAGTGTGATGAGCCTTCCTCCCCATCACCTATATCTGGCATTTCTCCCCATGCTATCTGTCCCCCATTCCCCACCCCCTGCTGTCCCTCCCCTATTTCCCCCGACAGACTTCAGTGTGTGATGCCCCCCTCCCTGTGTCCATGTGTTCTCATTGTTCAACACCTGCCTATGAGTGAGAACATGCGGTGTTTGATTTTCTGTTCTTGTGTTAGTTTGCTGAGAATGATGGTTTCCAGGTTCATCCATGTCCCTACAAAGGACACGAACTCATTGTTTTTTATGGCTGCATAGTATTTCATGGTGTATATGTGTCACATTTTCCCTGTCCAGTCTATCATCGATGGGCATTTGGGTTGGTTCCAGGTCTTTGCTATTGTAAACATTGCTGCAGTGAACATCGTGTGCATGTGTCCTCATAGTAGAACGATTTATAATCCTTGGGATATATACCAGTAATGGTATTGCTGGGTCAAATGGAATTTCTATGTTTAGGTCCTTGAGGAATCGCCACACTGTCTTCCACAATGGTTGAACTAATTTACACTCCCACCAACAGTGTAAAACTGTTCCTACTTCTCCACATCCTCTCCAGCATCTGTTGTCTCCAGATTTTTTAATGATCACCATTCTAACTGGTGTGAGGTGGTATCTCAATGTAGTTTTGATTTGCATTTTTCTAATGACCAGTGATGATGAGCATTTCTTCATGTTTGTTGGCCTCTTGTTTATGTCTTTTAGTGGACATTCACACTCACTTCTATTGTGTATATGCCTGGAGATGGACTTGCTGGGTCATAGGAGAGGTGTAGTTACGTTAAGCTTTAATAGATATTGCCAAACTGGTTCTATCAGTTTCCAATCTCACCAGCAGTGCATGGCAGTTCTGGTTGCTCCACATCCTCTCGCTCGGTATTGTCAGTCTTTTTCATCTCGGACATTCTGGTGAGAGTCTAATGATACTTCATTATGATTTTAATTTGTATTTTCCCAATGATTAGAGATAATGAGAACCCTTTTTTGTGCTTTTGGCCATTTGGATATCCTCATTTGTGAAGTGCCTATTCAGATCCTTTGCCTATTTTTAGGAAAGTTGGGTTATTTGTCTTTTACTGATTTAGAGGATTTGATTATGTATTCTGAATGTGAGTCCTTTGTCAGACATGCACACTTTAGTCCTCCCTTATCCACGGTTTCACTTTCTGTGGCTTTAGTTACCCACCATCTACCATGCCCAAAATATGAAATGGAAATTTCCAGGTGTGTGCGTGTGCACACACACATAACACAACATAACACACCCCACTGCTGGGGTTCTGGCTGAGATAACCTTGAATCTTTAGATAAATTTGTGAAGAACTGACATTATAATATTGAGGTTTAAAATCCATACATAGTCTATTTCTCCCTTTATTTATTTTGAGACGGCGTTTTGCTCTGTTGCCCAGGCTGGAGCACAGTGGTGTGATCTTGGCTCCTTTTCCTGGGTTCAAGCAATTCTCCTGCCTCAGCCTCCCAAGTAGTTGAGATTACAGGCCTCCGCCACCACGCCTGGCTAATTTTTTTATATTTTAGTAGTGATGTCGTTTCACCATGTTGACCAGGCTGGTCTTGAACTCCTGACCTCCTCAGGTGATCTACCCATCTTGGCCTCCTAAAGTGCTGGCAGTACAGGCGTGAGCCACCGTGCCTGGCCTATTTCTCCAGTTATTTAAGTCCTCTTTGATTTCTCTTAGTGTTTTGTAGTTTTCAGTGCAGAGATTTTACACATCTTTTCCTAGGTTTTTATTTCTTAATTCTAATTGTAGATTCCTGTGGCTATTTTACATACATAATCACATCAGCTGTGAATGGATCCTGTTTTACTTTTTTCTTTTCATCCTTTGTGCCTTTTTGGTTTTCTAGCTTTGTTGCACTAGCTGGGACCTTCAGTATAATGTTGAGTAGAAGTAATTATTGTGGACATCTTTATGTTTGAGATACATTGAATTTAAAGGAATTTGCCGTTTATGCACAAGGGAACATATGGACTTACCTACTACTTTAATTGTTGACTACTTTCGCTTACTTTCCTAGGGATGGCTAATGTAAAAGCTGCCCCAAAGATAATTGACACAGGAGGAGGCTTCATTTTAGAAGAGGAAGAAGAAGAACAAAAAATTGGAAAAGTTGTTCATCAGCCAGGTAAAGTGAGTTTTTCAAAAATAAGCATCTAGATTGGTTATTTTGAGTAACATGCATAATTCTATGCAAACTGATGCTAAATAAATGCCGTACGTTAATTGGAGTACATTATAAAAGGGATAAAGTTTGGCAGTTTTGCTGGTAGAGTTAAAAAAAAAATCAAAGAAACAGCCATGCATGTGGAAATGATTATTTAACTTGCGGCTGAGGTACTTAGGGGTTGATGCTCTCTGTTGTTTTATAACAGGCAGGGTTAGCCAGTATATTGATTGATAGAATAAATACTCAATTATTTTTTTGAGTATATATAAATACTCATCTGATAGGACGAAATGAGGCACCAGAATTAAGAGATAACGTTTAGGACATTCTTTTATTTATCTGTGGAGAAAGAAAGCAGATTACAAAGTATAAGATAGACCAGCATAAAAAGAAAGCTATAACTATGATCTAAGGTTAGTGCTTTGGTAAGTCACTTATATGTATACATACCTTCACAGTGAGGATACTTTCATACTCTTTGGGAAGAAAACAGAAATGCTTTATTTGTTCATAAGTTTGGCAGCCAACAGTGCAATATAACAGCTTAAAAAAACCACAAAACCCTATTCTAGTCTTTAGTCGCAGCTACGAAAGTGTTGTGCATCCATGTAGGTAGTTGCCCTGCTCTAATCTGTGTGTGCAGAAGCTGAGACTTGAAGGATTAAAATGTTTGTTTTTATTTGCACCAGGGACTGGTTTCATGGAAGACAAAACCTGGGGTGGGGTGGAGGGGTGGCAGGTATGGTTTCAGGATGATTCAAGCACATTACGTTTTATTGTGTACTTTATTTCCATTATTATTACACTGTAATATATAATGAAATAATTACGCAACTCTTGCTTATGATAGATTGCCAGTTTCTCAGTGGTAAATGTAAAAGGGAATGACAGAGTTTGAAAATCATCATTGTGTTTATTTAGGAATTCCCATTATAAAGAATGTTTTAAATTAGAAAACTGTACATTGTATGTTTTGATTAATGATGTAGTGGCTTCCTAACTGGTATTTCTACCACAGTTTCTCTTCATTCTAACGCATCCTGGTAATTTTTTCAAAGATACCACTTTGACTATCACTAGGCCTGTTCCAAAATTTTTAGTTTTTCCTTTTGTCTATAGCTATGCTCCTCTAATATTCTACAAAAAAAAATTTTTTTTAAAAGTTTGGAGATTAGTGTGTTAGAAGGAGGTAAGGGAAGGCAGTGATAGGAATATTTTGAGATAAACAGTTAATAAATGACAACTTCCCTTTTCTTTTTCTTGCTTTTTTTTTTTTTTTTTGAGATGGAGTTTTGCTCATGTTGCCCAGGCTGTAGTACAGTGGCACAATCTTGGCTCGCTGCAACCTCTGCCTCCCAGCTACAAATGATTCTCCTACTTCAGCCTCCTGACTAGCTGGGATTATAGGCGCCCACCACCATGCTCAGCTAATTGATGCCTGGCTAATTTTTGTATTTTTTGTAGAGACAGGGTTTTGCCATGATGGCCAGGCTGGTCTTGAACTCCTGGACTCAAGTGATCCACCCACCTTGGCCTCCCAAAGTGCTGGGATTAGAGGAGTGAGTCACTGTGCCCAGCCTTACTAGTAAAATTTATAAAAGTACTAGGAGAAACAATTCTTAAAGGATTAAGTTCCTTAAGCTAGGCATTTGAAGTCCTTAAATAACCTAGCTTTACCTTACCTAGAGTGGTTTTTCTGTGCTGGGAGTTGAGGATACATGGCTGAATACAGTCTCTCCCTTCAAGGAGTTTATAGTCCAGTAGGTAAGACAGATAAAGAAAAGCTGTTTGCTTTGTTGGTAGGGGGTAGAATGAAGGAGAAAAAAATTTTTCCATTTGGAAGTGAATTCTGTTGACTATTACCATGCTCATTATTGCTCTTTCCCATGTGATGTTGGTGCCCTCTCTGAAAGCAGATCCCTTTTCACCCTACCACTCTGGGACTAATCTCTTTTGTACTTTCAACAGTGCTGTGGTAGGCAGAATAATGGCCCCCAGGGATGTCAATGCCTTAATTACCCTGGAACCTATAAATATATTATCCTGATCATAGCAAAAAGGACTTTGCAGATATGATTAAGGTTAAAGACCTTGAGATGGGGAGATTATCCTGGGTTATCCAGGTAGACCCAATGTACACAGAAGTTTCCTTAGAAGTGGAAGAGGGGCCAGGCGAGGTAGCTCATGCCTGTAATCCCAGCACTTCAGTAGACCAAGGCGGGTGGACCACATGAGGTCAGGAGTTCAAGACCAACCTGGCCAACATGGCGAAACCCCATCTCTACTAAAAACACAAAAATTAGCCTGGTGTGGTGGTGTGTGCTGGTAATCCCAGCTACTCAGGAGGCAAAGGCAGGAGAATCACTTGAACCTGGGAGGTGGAGGTTGCAGTGAGCCAAGATCGCACCACTGCACTCCAGCCTGGGTGAGAGAGCAAGCCAAACCCCACCCCCCAACCCCAAAATTAGGCATGGTGGTGCACACCTGTAATCTCAGCTACTTGGGAGGCTGAGGCAGGAGAATCACTTGAATCCAGGAGGTGGGGGAGGCAGAGGTTGCAGTGAGCCGAGATCACATCACTGCATTCCAGCCTGTGTAACAGAGCAAGACTCCATCTCAAAAAAAAAAAAAAAAAAAAAAAAAAGCAGTAGAGGAAAGCTGAGGGTCAGAGGGACATGTATTATGGAAGAAGTGAGTTCTGCAATGCGAGAAGCCATCACTGCTGGCTGTGAAGATGGAGGAAGGGGTCATGAGTCAAGGAATGCAGGCAGCCTCTACAAGCTGGAAAAGGCAAGCAGATGGATTCTTGCCTAGATCTTCCAGAAAGGAATGCAGCTCTGCCAACACCTTGATTTTAGCCCACTGAGACCCATGTCAGAATAATCTAGAGATCTGTGTGATAATAAATGCGTGTTTTTAAGCCACTCAGTCAATGGTAGTTTCTTATAGCTGCAGTGTTAACACTAATACAAGTACGTTGCACATGGCTGGGATTCAGAAATATTTGTTGAATTGCTAGGTTTTTTTATGTTACTTCCTTTTCTTTTTCCTCTTAAATTACTTTTATAGATAAACATAATCAAGGTCTTATTTGGTCTTTTACTTCAATATATTTATGTTAGGCATAACATACATGCTGATAAGCTAATAAGATAGAGGAGAATATATTGTTCTAGTCATAAAAAAGGAAACTTAAAGAGTTCATTTTCCTTTTCTTAGGACCTGTGATGGAATTTGATTATGTAATATGTGAAGAATGTGGGAAAGAATTTATGGATTCTTATCTTATGAACCACTTCGATTTGCCAACTTGTGATAACTGCAGGTACTTATTTTAGATGGTGTTAATTGCCAATGTTTATATGTAGGTTTAGGACAAAACAAGTTTTATCTCTGGATATGATATTTTCTTAATAATTACGATTTTTATTTTGGGCGTTTCCTAAAATTTCTTTGGTTTCTATTTTGCAAAATACACATCTGTGCTTATTAAAGCTTATGATATACCCCATAAAATAGGAAGGATGCCAGTGGTTCTGCCATATAAATTTCCTTTTCCTTTCTGGTGGCCTGAGTTTTTTTGTTTTTGTTTTTAAACATCTCTCAGTGGCAGACTCCTAATGCTTCTCTTCTCCCAGCCCTAATGATCCCTCTATTTCTTTATTCCAGGGTGTGTTTACACCTGGGTGAGAGGACTGGGGCCTTCAGTGAGAGGACAGTAGCTCATACCTTTTCTCATTTGTCTTTTGCTACCCTCATAAATAGATGAGGAAAAATAATATTCTTCCCTTCTTTTTTTCTTTTAGACTTGTATCCTCTTTTTATATCATCCGCAATAACCTTTCTCAGTTCACACGGTTCTCCTATCGCTACTCGTTACTCAGCCAAATGCTGTGGATGTCTTGCACACTGAAGGCCCTACCTTGGAATCTTAGTTGGCACTCTTACTTGTTCCCTGTTCTTCCTTTGTCCCTACAGCCTTCAACTCCTCACCTGCCTGAAGGACCTACCCTTTCAAAGTCCCTTCTGCAGACATTGGGAGCCATCATGATTGGCTTGTTGCGGAGTGGAATCTTGAGTAGATAGAGAGGGAGTTGTGGTCCCTGGCCTCATGATCAAATATATGGCTGGGAATGTTCTGGCACCGCAGCTCGAACTATAGATGACAAACTCATTTCCCACTGACACAGTGGTTAAGGTCCATAGTCTTGTCATCATTCTCCTTAAAGCCAGTATGGCTTTTGGGAACTGAAACACTCCATATAATTTATTTCCAAGATAAAATGGAAGCAGCCGTTGTACCAGTTTAAAGAAAGTTGTGAATATATTACCTTGCCATAGCAAAATGGACTTTGCAGATATGATTAATGTTAAAGACCTCAAGATGGGGAGATTATCCTGGGTTATCCAGGTAGACCCAATACAAGCACATGAGCTTTCTTAAAAGTGGAAGAGGAGAGCTGAGGGTCTGAGGGACATTCAGTTATGGAAGAAGTGAGTGATGCAATATGAGAAGGCACCATCACTGGCTGTGAAAGTGGAAGGAGGGCGTCATAAGTTAAGGAATGCAGGTGGCCTCTAGAAGCTAGAAGAGGCAAGGAGATGGATTCTTACCTAGTGCCTCCAGAAAGGAACGCAGTCTCTGCCAACACCTTGAAAAGTCTGGAAACATTACACTTTTATGTTTAATTATTATCAGGAACATAGTCCTCCATTCTTTTTCTACATCATCAAAGATTATAGTTATAGTACAGTACAGCCTGCATGTCTCCCATTAGTTAGCTTTCATACAGCTATTCCTAGTTTTAACTTTTATGGTTTTGTGACAGAATCCTCTGATAGAACCTTTGATTTCTCCCCTCCCTGACCTGTACCTGCTCTTTAGTGTTTACCATTTCAGTAAAGGCAGCTTCATTCACTGGCTATGTCTCCACTCTCTTGTGTGTATTAATTCCAAACCTGTTTGGCTCTATGCTCAAACCATATGCTGAATCCATCTACATTTCCTCCTCTCCCACTGCTGCCTTAGCCTAGGCCACCGTCAGCTCTTGCTTGGACCACTGCAGTAGTGTTGTAACTGGTCTCTCCCTAACTATCCCTTTTGTACCCCTAGGGTCTCCTCTTCATACAGTATTTTGTTCAAAACTTGGTTTCTAATCCCATTTAGAATAAAATTTTCTTCACCATTGCTTGCAAGGCCGACTGTCTCTTGACTGTATCTCCCACCACTCCTCACCATCACTTCAGGTCTTCTAGTTACACTGGTCCCTTGCTGTGCACTCCATTTGCAAAGTACACCCCTGTCCTACAGCCTTTGCTAGGAATGTTTCTTCTCTAGATAATATAATTTATTAGAATAAGTAAAAGATAAAGTATTTTTTCTGTTAGAATTCCTGTGTTGCTAATTTAACCATGAGAGTTGCAGGAAAATGTATTATTTATGTGCTTTTTTGCTGTGAGTGCCCCTAAGTTGCTGGGCAATTTGCAATTTATTTAAAATAACTAACTTATATAATGAACTTAATCTGTTTTCAGAGATGCTGATGATAAACACAAGCTTATCACCAAAACAGAGGCAAAACAAGAATATCTTCTGAAAGACTGTGATTTAGAAAAAAGAGAGCCAGCTCTTAAATTTATTGTGAAGAAGAATCCTCATCATTCACAATGGGGTGATATGAAACTCTACTTAAAGTTACAGGTCTCTAATAAGTTGTATTTATTAATTTTAACTCTGGTAAAGTTTTAACAAACTAGTTATAATTAGTTTGGTTTTTGCTTACAGAATATGAAAAAACTCCCTAGTTTTGCATGTGTGTGACAGTCATGCATAATGACATTTACTAACATGTTTTCTCATTTTGCTTTTGCAAAAATTTTATTTCAAATTTTATTTGAAAAGTGAATGAGAAAACATGGTACTAAATGTCATTATGCATGACTGTCACAGGTATGCTATATATAATATATATATATATATATATATATATATATATATATATATATATTTTTTTTTTTTTTTTTGTCAAAGGTCTTACTCTGTCACTCAGGCTGGAGTGAGATCATAGCTCACTGCAGCCTTGACCTCTCAGGCTCAGGTAATCCTCCTGGCTCAGCCTCCTGAGTAGCTTGGATTACAGGCACACGGCACCATACCTGGCTAGTTTTTGGTATTTATTGTAGAGATGGGGTTTTGCCATATTGCCCAGGCTGGTCTCAAACTCCAGGGCTCAAGTGATCCTCCTGCCTTGGCCTTCCAAAGTGCTGGGATTACAGGCGTCAGTGATGTGCCATGCCCGGCCTCATTTTGCTTCTTATATGGCACTTTGAAATAAACATGTTGCTATTGGGTGATGTTAAGAGTACAATTTGGAAACTAAAAAAGGTTGGAATGGGAGTCATGCCTTGTTTCCTTACCCCCTTTCACCTCCATTGCCCACCAAAAAAGAAATATTAAAAAAAAATTTCAGGCATTTCACAAATACCTAAAATCTAATTCTAATTCAGGAAATGCCCTTCTGGAATGCTAGCGAGTGACCATGTAACTCTGTAGTCTCAGAGCAGATCTTCTCAACTCTGCTTGCTGCAGATGGGTTACAGGTAGGCCAACATGGTGATAACTTAAGTGGCTAGGGCTGCTAATGCCCAGGCCAGTTTCCCTGGGTCACAAGCAGCTTCTTGTATCGACCCCAGAGTAATACAAATATTGTAATATTCTGTTTATGCTGTTAGCTTGAAACATTGGGAGGCATTGCTTTAGAGCACAGTTTGAATACATGCCATACTAGAAAATCCCATATCTCCAAATAAAATTAAGAAGCTATATTATAAAACAAAACATATACTGAATTTCATTAAATATTAATGATTCTGTTGATTAGAAAATTCACTATTGTTTTATGTACCATTATTTTTAAATGCTACTAATTAAATCAACATATGCCTTCTTATCTATCACTTGATGCTTTTATTTTATACTTAGTGAAATCGTGCCATTACTTTATATTAGAGTTTTTTGTCATATATCACAACTTTGCATACGTAAAAGGGAAAATGCAAGTGCAAAAGACTTAAGGTATTCCTAAACTTCTTTACATTGAGTCCAACTTTTCTGCACCACTTTTGGACTCAGAATTTTTAAGTACTTTGGTGATGCAACATTTTCAGGGATGTTAAATTATGGAAAACGTGATGTCCCAGAATCTGTGAAATACAAGTATAGCACTTGATGTTAAGAAATTTGATTAATTAATTATTAATTGATTAATATTATGGTCCTTTTAACATTGTGAGAGGTACCCTGGGCATAATTCTTAGTGTGTAAATTATTCTCTTAAAATGTAAGTAAATATTATAAAGAGTAAAGGTATATAATGTAAAGTTTTAAAAGTAGAATGAAGACTTTTTACATCATTTTGGTACCAAAATTAAAATAGCTATCCTGCAGATCATAAGTTGATAGAAACAATTATTGATCTTGAAGGAGATGAGGAGTAATTGGTAATTTCCTGTGGTTGGAGATTACCTCATATTTAGGTCTGATGTGGCTAATCTGTCAACAAACTGTTTCTTTGGTGAGCCTGCCACGGTTGGTGAAACTCACTGACCACAAGTACTTTTGATTCCTGTGACAATACAGTCAGAGGACAACTTTTCTATTTATAATGTAATTCAGCATACGTTTACTGAGAGTTTTATAGGTTTAGATAGATGTTTTATTAGACCTGTTTCTGATCATTACTATTTTAAATCTTTAAATTTCTAGTAAATAGTTATTAATTTATACTTAGATAATTCTTTGGTACCTGTGGATTCAATGATTATAACTTTATAATATTTTGCAAGTCTGAATCCCAACTCATTTAAATATGGATTTTGTGTTGTAGATTGTGAAGAGGTCTCTTGAAGTTTGGGGTAGTCAAGAAGCATTAGAAGAAGCAAAAGAAGTCCGACAGGAAAACCGAGAAAAAATGAAACAGAAGAAATTTGATAAAAAAGTAAAAGGTAAATGGCCACATTTTATATCATGAAGGATTGTGTTTGACCATTTCTCAAAAAGCCTTTAGCTAGATTCTTCCTGTTTAATGTCACCAATAGATTGGAATGTGATTTTTAGAGGATGATAATGACTTAAGTTTGCCCTCAGTATGTTGGTCTTTAAGGCACTCAGTTCAAACCTCACAGTACTACATTTCTGAAAAGATGTATGTCATCATCTTAAAGTGAATCGTGTTTTTATTAGGAACAATATGAGTATCAGAAGCGGTATCACTGTCAAGGATTTGGCATCAATTAAATCTTAAGTATGATCAACAGTATTATAAAAAACACCCACCAACAAACTACGAGCTTAAAATGAAAAGCCATGCCCTAAGTCTTGGTCCTCTAATTCAGCAGCTAGAAGACACTTTTATTTTACATATGACCAAAAGACCCAGAAAGATGGGGTGACTTGTTACATAGTTATTGGCAAAGTTGGGACTGGAACCGGGCTTTTTTGACTGAAAGTCTTCATGAAGTAGTCATTTCTCTATCCATGTGTCTGTCTCTGTATGCTTTCCCTTGTCCATCTCTCTCTGCATTAATTTGTCCCTGTTATCCAGCCATGTATGTACGTCTGTTAATTCTATCTTTTCATCCGTCAATGCATCCAAAGTGTCAACAGTGTGCCAGGCACTGTGTTAACATAAATGCTGGAGTCAGTGTTTGTCAGGAGAGAAACTTAAAATTGTCCAAATGTGCTAGGTACTGTGAGAGTGATGAACATGCAGTGCTCTAGGATCACAGAGGTCACTTTCTGCTCTATCTCAGAACCGCTAAAAGTCTCAAAAAAGTAAACATAAATGTTCTTCATGCAGTAATTATGCGGAGTCCCACTGTAGTGTACAGTGTGTAGAGATAACACATTTTGTGTATATATTGGGTTTTTTATATATACTAAATTAATTCACTTAAAATGAATGTCCTGCGGCCGGGTGTGGTGGTGCACACCTGTAATCCCAGCACTTTGGGAGCCAAGGCAGGCAGATCATGAGGTCAAGAGATCGAGACCATCCTGACCAACGTGGTGAAACCCCATCTCTATTAAAAAATACAGAATTAGTTGGGCGTGGTGGTACGTGCCTGTAGTCCCAGCTACTCAGGAAGCTGAGGCAGGAGAATCACTTGAACCCAGGAGGCGGAGGTTGCAGTGAGCCAAGACCCTGCCACTGCACTCCAGCCTGGGTGACAGAGTGAGACTCCATCTAAAAAAAAAAGTCCTACCATATAATTTTGCTTTTGTTTTTAGGATTCAGAAGTGGTTTTGGAGGGTGAATAAGATAACTCAGATATCTTAAACACAAAAAAGCAAAACCAAAAATTGAATGTAAGCCTTCCTTGTTGTGAGGAACACAAGTTGTTGTAATCCTTGTCACTGTGAGGATTTGTTTTTCCTTTGTCATTACAATTGTAATTCAATTAGTGCAGAAAAGTTAGAGATTTACAAAGAAAGAACTCTGATTTTCCTGCTCAGAGACAGTCATCAGCAACACGTTTTTTACTCTTCCTGTTCTTTTCTGTGGTAAGACCCTTAAAATTTTTTAAAATAAAAATGGAAGCACTATTTGACAAAGTTTAGCAAGCAACTCCGTGATCAACATCGTTATATACATCTTTTTATATAGTTACTTAGCAATCCCTAAATCACAAGGTAAGGCACACTTTCATGGCTTTGTAGAGGTTTCCTGTAGCCAGCTATGCCATGTAAGAGCATTTTCATTAAAGAACCTTCCCAAAAGTAACCACTGCTGTATTGAGAGGATTTGAAAAGAGTTCTTTTGAATTTGTCCCTTTAATCTTTTCAATGCCCCACACCAGTCCTTCCTCTCTTCTAGTAGCAAGGAGAACCTTGAAAGATAAAGTAGTGAAAAGGCATTTTACAAGGTGTGAAATGGAGGACAGAGTTATAGGTTAGTAATATACTAGCCTAGGTTTTTTTGTTAATTCCAGCTACCTGAAATTACCTCAACTCTTGCTTCTCTGCTGCCTCCTTAACTATTTCCAGGTGGTATTTTGGTGCACATAATAATATATGGGTAAAATAGTAAGTATTAATTAAAAACCTGTACCTGAAAAGTGGTGAGGTATTTTTTAAAAGGAGGGCTGTCTGTACTTTTTCTTAGATACTAATTTTGTAGTTTGGTTACAGTGTCATCTAATGGTAACTAAATTCCTGTAATTTGACTAGCAGATTGAAAGAAGATGGCATCCATTTCATCACATGCCTTTTATCTATAAAAATTCTATGTGGCATATATGTTATTAGTATGAACAGAACTCTTAAAAAAATTGTTTTTATTGGTATTACTTTATGAAGAAAGATATGAACTTTATAATAATTGGCTTTTCTCATTACATTAAATTGCTGCTATTAATCACCAGATAAGCTACTGTCAATTGTCCTCATTTTTGAAGAGTTTGAGCTTGCCCTGAAGCTCAGACTTTTCATAGAATTAGACCTCTTGGGTCTGGTTTCTTTATTTCAATTCGCTTTTTATTTGAATGAAGCATGTCTTTTGAGAATATTTTCCCAAGTGGTAACATGAGTGATATATTTTCCAAGTCTCTGTAAATAGAAATGTTTTTCTAAGTTGTTTCTCAGTTCAGTAACATTACTCCATGGTCTTCTGGTGTTTAATGTGCAGAGAGGTCAGTGTGATGCCTTCTTTAATTATGGCTTCTTGTTGATTTACTTTAGAGGTTGTTCCTGCCTTCCTGAATAGGCCACAAAGGGCTGAGATTGGAGTAGACACTGTAGAGATTAGACACAAGAAGCTTACTGTGCAGTTTTCTCACAAGGCTCAGAACAGAGAGGAATAAAAGCAAGTCTAAAAGTATTTTAGTTGAAAAGAAATTGGAACCTGGTTCCTCTTGGTCTTCTGATTTTGATCCACAAAGAAGCTGACAGAGTTTACTTCTTTCTGGGAAGGTAAGAGATTATATTTACCTGCTTTTAGAATATGATCTTCTACTTTAGCAGTTTGAGAATTTATCTTACTACAAAAAGAATTTTACAGTTGAAATAGTATATATAGATATAGATCTGTATTTATATATCTGTATCTAGATACATAAAAATAAGGTGAAAGACAAGAAAGAGTTTTCTTGTTAGTGAATTCAAATTGTTGTAGATTTTAGATATAAGAAGGCAGAACTGCTGTCCAGTCTTTTAACTGCTATCAAAACTCTGTATCAAAATATTCAAAGGACCGATTGAAATTTGGAAAGAGTTCTTTTGAATTTGGCCCTTTTCTTTAATCTTTTCAATGCCTTACACCAGTTCTTCTCTTCCAGTAGCAAGGAGTCTTGAAAGAAGTAGTGAACAGGCATCTTAAGGAATGTGAAAGAGAGGACAGTTATACATTACAGAAATGAGTTATAGATTATAGAAATCAGTTTTCATTTCAAATCTTCAGTATGCACTGGCCTTGATATTAGATGGGAACATTCAGCTGGTTCAAATGTACAGAACGTTTTGGGTTTGCTTGCCTACTCTATAAATAAGGTAGAGTTAAAGCTTTTCTTTTGTTATACTAGCTTTCTCTTATTTAGTACTGGTAGAGGTTACCCTTCTAAAAAAGGAAAACTGATTTTCATTATTTATTACTATGTACTTTCCTCCCAAAAGAGGTAAGAAATTGGGGGACCCCAAGTTTGTAGGTATTGTACATTTTGGGCCTGTGGTTATATTTATGACCCTTTGGGGTCATCTCTCAAGAGTTTGGGAGACTCAATTCTGTTTCTCTGCATTAGTTTATGGAAGAAAAAATAAGACCAAAGAATCATTTTGTTATATCCTTTCCTTGTAATTCTTTTTCTCCCGTTAACAAGGGGCATCATGAGTCAATACTTCCTGCCCTACCATAAAGTATTTAAAAGTATCTGGTCTCTCTCAGCTACTTGTCTTACAAGTTTACCTCAGAAGCAGCATTGGGTTTCTTTGAATACAGACCACCTCTTTTGCAAAATCAAGATGTTAAAAACTGAATACAAGTTTTAGGTTGGTATAAAATTTTCATTAAAAAAGGTTTTAGGAGAAAATTATTTTGTATAAAAAGTATAAGCTGTGTCTGAATATATTCAGTAAGAAGACTGGTTACCATGAAAATTTTTATAAATTTCCATGAAAGGCAGTCCTTAGTTAATAGCTTCCAGCATTGTGAAATTCTAGGCCAGTGGCTAGGAGGCTGTAAATGTGGTGAACCACTATTTTGTCTCCAACTTCAGTTAGGCTTTCAGCGCTGCGTAGGACCTGCACCCACCCAGGTTTCCTCAGCTCCCCTAAAATCATTTCAGATCTACAGACCTTTTCCCACTCTTCTAAAGTCTTACTTTTCTTTTGAAACTACCTCCTGCTCATTCTTAGCAGTAGGTAGTTGATATCTGCTTTCCAAAGTTTTGTTAAATGAATTAATGTGAAAAAATTATTAATGTTACATTTTACCTGATGTTAACATTTGCCAAATTTTTTTCTTTCACACACACATATTTTGCCAAGCCATGCAAGTTACTTGCAGACATTGTGAGTTTTTTTGTTTGTTTTTGAGATGGAGTCTCGCTCTGTTGCTAGGCTGGAGTGCAGTGTCAGGATCTTGGCTCGCTGCAACCTCCGCCTCCCGGGTTCAAGTGATTCTCCTGCCTCAGCCTCCTGAGTAGCTGGGACTACAGGCATGTGCCACCATACCCTGCTAATTTTTGTATTTTTAGTAGAGATGGGGTTTTGCCATGTTGGCCAGGATGGTCTCGATCTCCTGACCTGGTGATCTGCCCACCTTGGCCTCCCAAAGGACTGGGATTACAGGAGTGAGCCACCGCGCCCAGCCTATGGGTCTTATAAATATTTCAGCATGTTTCTCCTCAAAACAGTGGCATTTGGCTGGGCGCAGTGGCTCATGCCTGTAATCCCAGCACACTGGGAGGCCGAGGCGGGCAGTCTAAGGCCAGGAGTTCAAGACCAGCTTGGCCAATATGGTGAAACCTTGTTTCCACTACAAATACAAAAATTAGAAATTAGCTGGGCATGGTGATGTGCGCCTGTAATCCCAGCTACTCAGGAGGCTGAGGCAGGAGAAATGCTTGAACGCGGGAAGCAGAGGTTGCAGTGAGCTGAGATTGCACCATTGCACTCCAGCCTGGGTGCAATGACTCGTGTCTTTAAAAAAACAAAATGGCATTCTTCTACAGAACTAAAGATCAATGATAATAGTCAAGAAATTAAGCGTTAATGTAATGCTCCTGTCTTGTGTATAATTTAATATTTCCCAGTTGTTTTGGTGTCCTTTCCAGCTCTTGGCTCTAGGTACTATCCATGGATGATGCATATTGATAGTTGCTTTGAAACTAGTCCCTCATTTTGTCTTTCATGACATTTTGCAGTGCCCAGGCCAGCTGCTGTTCAGTGTGTCCTTCCATTTAGATTTGTTAGCTGCTTGTATCTTCATGGTTAGGCTCATGTTGAATGTTTTTGGTGGGAATACTTTAAAGGTGATGTGTTTGAGCACTTATCAAGACACATGTACCAGCTCTTTGAAGGGAGTGGTAGTTTGCTTAGGTAAGGTGGTGTCTGCCAGGTTTTCCACTGTAGAGGTACTCTTTATCCTTTGTAATTAGTGAGAAATCTAATACTATGTGAATATCTCGTTCCTTACGTTTCACTCAGTGGTTTTAGTACACAGGGCTCAGTCTTACTTGAGTTGGTTATTATTCTGGTGGATATAAATGGTGATTTTCTATTTCTGTCACTTTCTACAATTGTTATTTGGCTTTTGGAAAGAAGTTTTTCTTCTCCTTTTAAAAACAGATTTTTATTTTTTTAAGCATCAGCTGGACTCATGGTTTCTTATTCTGAAGTCAGTGTATTACAGTTCATTCTGGTCATTACTCATTTTGGTGTTCAAATTGTCCAAAATGTGGCCAGTAGACTCCCCTTCAAGCTAGCGCCTATCTTTTTAAACTATTTTGTTTGGAAATAATTTCAAACTTATAAAAAATTGCAAGGATAATAATATAAAGGGCCACTTATATATCCTTTATCCAGATTACCTACTGTTAACACTTGATGCTATTTGCATCATTTGGATGCTCTTTCTATACATACACAGTATTTATTTTTTTCTGACCATTTAAGACTAAGTTGTTTATATCACTACCCTTTACCCATAAATATTAGTATATATTTCCTCATAGGGATATGTTCTGTTACATAACCAAAGTATATTGTTAACTTGAGTAAATTTAACATTTAGTGTTTATGTCTAATCTGTCCTCCATATTCTAGTTTTGTTAGTTGACCTAATGTTCTTTTTAGTGATTCCTTTCTAGAACAGAATTCAGTATAGGATTGGGTGTATTGGCTTTAGGTACCAAGTCTTTCTAAACTTTTATTCCAGGATATTTACATAGCCCTTATTTCTTTTTATGACATTGACATTTTTGAAAAGTCTGGTTCCACTGCCCTGCCTTTTAAAACATGCTTGTCACTTGGGGCAGTGTCTGGTGTGTCCTGCTGATTAGATGCAGGGTATGCGTATCAGGCCAGGGATAGTACATAAGTGATGTGCTTTTCTCATGGCCTCGTATCTGGAGGCATTAATGTCTATCAGCCCTCAGTGGTAACTCTTGATTTTTGATTTGGTAAGCAAAAAGAAATTGTATCCTCCTAGATTTCGTATCCATTGATGGTTCTTGCTAGAACATCTTTAGTATGATGGTTAGAAGAACTGTCTTCTAATTCCAGCATTCCTTCTGCATTTAAGCAACTGGCAGTCAGCATTCTATAGCATCCTTTTCCCTATTTACTTATTATTGATATGGATTTATTAATTTGTTTTTCTCCAGTGGCTTTGGTTCATTTCTGTCTTTATTTTGGTGCTCAAATGGTCTGATTTGGCCTAGTAACTAGCTTTTGTATCTTTGGACATGTCATTAAAATTTTTTATTTACTTTTGAGACTGAGTCAAGCTCTGTCACCCAGGCTAGAGTGTAGTGGCACAATTAGCTCACTGCAATCACCACCTCCCAGGTTCAAGCAATTCTCCTGTCTCAGTTTACCAAGTAGCTGAGATTATAGGTGCATGCCACCATGCCCAGCTAATTTTTGTATTTTCAAGAGATGGGATTTCACCATATTGGCCAGGTTGGTGGTCTCAAACTCCTGGCCTGAAGTGATGTACCCGCCTCACCCTCCTAAAGTTTTAGGATTACAGGCGTGAGGCACCATGCCTGGACTTAGGTCATTTCTTCAGCACTCCTTTCTGCTTTCTAGCACAACACATGTGTATCTGTATTTCTGTGTCTGTCTATACATATATGTAAACTTTGAGTTTACACTGATACATCCAGTTCTAATCTGAAATTTCATGGTTTTATGGATGACGAGAAACCTGGGTCCTGTGATCCTTACTATAGTGACTTGATCAAAGCCCTGTGACTGATTCCCATTACTGTTGCTGCTTCCTTTTCTGGAGGGAGCCCTTTTTCTTGGGCTCTCTCACTCTGCTGTGGATGCTTACTTGCTCCAGTTAATGGCTTTAGGACCAAATTGTTCAGAAAGGGAAAGAAGGATGAAAAAACCCCAAACCTATCTATTTCTAAATACTTTTGTTCTGGTTCCCGCGCCCCCCTTTGAGATAGTTTTCACCTAGGCTGGAGTGCCTTGGTGCAGTCATAGCTAATGGCAGTCTCAACCTCCATGGCTTAAGTGATCCTCTTACTTCAGTCTCCTGAGTAACTGTGACTACAGGCACATACCACTATGGCTGGCTAATTAAAAAAATTTTTAAGCCTGTAATCCCAGCACTTTGGGAGGCCGAGGCGGGTGGATCACGAGGTCACGAGATTGACCATCCTGGTCAACATGGTGAAACCCCGTCTCTACTAAAAATGCAAAAAAAATTAGCTGGGCATGGTGGCACGTGCCTGTAATCCCAGCTACTCAGGAGGCTGAGGCAGGAGAATTGCCTGAACTCAGGAGGCGAAGGTTGCGGTGAGCCGAGGTTGCGCCATTGTACTCCAGCCTGGGTAACAAGAGCGAAACTCTGTCTCAAAAAAAAAAAAAAAAAAATTTTTTTTTGTAGAGATGGGGTTTCACTATGTTGCCCTGGCTGGTCTTGAACTTCTGGGCTCAGGTGATCCTCCAAAGTGCTGGGATTACAGGCATGACCCACTGCACCTGGCCCCAAATACTTCCTTTCTGGCACAAGTTTTTCCAGGAATGTCTAGTAAATATTAAATATATGGCTTTATTCTTAGTATAGCCTGACACAATAGCTGAAGAATGGGGAGAAAAAGTAAAAGTCAATGTAAAACCTTGGGTTCAATCACGGTTAGAAAGACTGATTTTGACTACAGGTATTTTTTTTAGTATTCAGAAAAGTTTTCTTTGGTACCTCTTTTTAAGTACACATAATATATTCAAATTAGGCAGAAAAGTTAGTTTAGCATGATAGTGCTGCAGTGAAATTTTGTAGGATTTTCAGTGGGATAATCATGCCAAGATGTCTTGCATGAGAACAAAGTTGAAAAGCAGGTATTAGAATTCAAGCAGGCAACATCTTCCTTACATTATCTGAAACCAGGAGGCATCTGTGGAGTTCTGGTTAGCATATCATTATTTAGAAAATATCCTAAGGTAAAATTTAAAGGAAGGAGGGCATTCCAGATCTATATATAGAAAAACCAAGGTCTTCAGAATATGAGGATACTGACAGAAATGAAAGAGTTTGGTTGTTTTTCTTCCAGGTCAAAAACTATCTAGAGGTATGTGCACTGAAATAAATTCAAAGTACTTATCATGCTAGAGGTATCTGTCAACATATAACAACCTTGGGCAACTTATAACTTCTCTGTGCTTTGGTTTTCTCATCTGTAAAATTGGAATAATTCTACTTATCTTAAAGGTTTGTGAGGATTAAATGCATTTAAAGTGGTAAGAACAGTGCCTTATACTTAGCCCTGTGTTTGTTTTCATCCTCATGATCTAGTAACAGCTGAAAATACAAAGATTCAAGTAGTATTCTGATGCTACTTACAGATCTAAAATGGATTAGGGAAAATATGATTATTTGGCATATGTTGATTTTTATGGCTGAGATTATAAAAGATAGCTATCATACTCTCCCTTAGGTAATGCCATTGTCAAAGATCATGAACTGGGTGGATCACTGGTAAAAGATCAGAAATGTAAAGTGTTGCTTTTTATTCATTAATCTAGAAACTAAGAAGTTACTAGCTTGTTAATTTTCAATTAGCACCAAGTGTTTGGTTTTTTTAAGGTAATAGGCAGTGTAAACTTTTGTTTTTTTTTTTTTTTTGAGATGGAGTCTTGCTCTGTCACCAGGCTGGAGCACAGTGGCGCAGTCTCGGCTCACTGCAACCTCCGCCTCCTGGGTTCAAGCGATTCTTCTACCTCAGCCTCCCAAGTAGCTGGGACTACAGGCGCATGCCAAACCCCCGATTAATTTTTGTAATTTTAGTAGAGACAGGGTTTCACCATGTTGGCCAGGATGGTCTTGACCTCGCAATCCACCTGCCTCGGCCTCCCTAAGTGCTGGGATTGGCAGTGTAAACTTTTAAAATATGATTTACTTGATTGCTTTCAAAGAACCCAATATAATTTTCTTTGTAAAATGATTTTGACACGAAGTAGCAGAAAAAGCTCCAAACATTAGAATATGACCAGTGTTCTGGCTTCACAGTTGAACTAAAATTAAAACTCTGTGGTTCTTTCCAACTCTTAATATCCTGTGATTGTTATTTTTAGCCCTCTCCTAAAATAATACTGTCATTTTATAAAAACTTCAATAGATTTGAGGTCTGTTACACAAGCACCTTTTCTCAGATGAAAACACATCAGCATAGTGATTAGTTCTCTACTTTCTAGTTTTCTTGCAGGCAAAGCTTGACTTGATGGTTATAGACATAGCTCCTGACAGGAACTTAATAATACTCCTTTTTAAAATTATTTCAACTCCTTCTTCTACTGTGGCATTCTGTTATGTGAAGTCAAATGTACCTGAATGTGTCCTATTCTGTTACTCAACTCACTTCTGAATTTGGTTTTATTTTGCCTACCTCCAACCCACATAACCATTCTGAATCTCGTTTCACACTGCTCCAAGGACAACTTAATTCATAGACCAAGCTAGTGAGGTAAGAAAGTAAACTTGCCAAGTTTATATAATCAATTGTGATTTGTTATAAAATGAAGGTAAACTACACATGGTTTAAATACACGTAGACACACACACGTACATGGCTGAAAGCTTGATGGATTTTTGGATTCAGCTGAATAGCACCACTGAAAAGATGACTTTTAAATTTTTTTTTTCTTAGAATTGCGGCGAGCAGTAAGAAGCAGTGTGTGGAAAAGAGAGACGACTGTTCATCAACATGAGTATGGACCAGAGGAAAACCTAGAAGACGACATGTACCGGAAGACCTGTACTATGTGTGGCCATGAACTGACATATGAAAAAATGTGATTTTTAGTTCAGTGACCTGTTTTATAGAATTAATTATACATTTAAATAAAATTAAGATTGGTTCTGTTCAAAATTCAAGAAAATGCAATGTCTTCATAGATGAATGAAACCCTTGTATAAGTAATGCTTCAGTAATAATTATGTATGTTACTGCTTAAAAGCAAGTTTCAGTGAAGGTCCACCTGGCCTGGTTGTGTGCAGAGTGTCATGTCTGTGATTGTTTTCTTACAACCAGGGATGGAAGCTGAGTGCTAGAGTAGGTGCAAAAGTGATACATCAGCTACAAATTTGAGGACAAGATACCAAAACAAAGCGTATAAAACCAAAATAAAACGAGAAGACAAGCATAGAGAAAAAAGGATAGAAAGGAATGAGCAAAGTCTCCAAGAAATATGGGACTATGTGAAAAGACCTAATTTACGTTTGATAGGTGTACCTGAATACGACAAAGAGAATGAATCCAAGCTGGAAAATGCTCTTCAGGATATCATTCAGGAAAACTTTCCCAACCTAGCAAGGGAGGACAATATTCATTCAACTCCAGGTAATACAGAGACCACCACAAAGATATTCCTCAAGAAGAGCAACCCCAAGGCACATAATCGTCTGATTCACCAGGGTTGAAATGAAGGAGAAAATACTAAGGGCAGCCAGAGACAAAGGTCAGGTTACCCACAAAGGGAAGCCTCTCACACTTACAGCAGATCTCTCAGCAGAAACCCTACAAGCCAGAAGAGAGTGGGGGCTAATATTCAACATCCTTTAAAGAACTTTTAACCCAGAATTTCATATCCAGCCAAACTAAGCTTCACAAGCAAAGGAAAAATAAAATCTTTTACAAACAAGCAAGTACTCAAGAGATTTCATTACCACCAGGCCTGCTTTACAAGAGCTTCTGAAAGAAGCATCACACGTATAAAGGAGCAACCAGTATTAGCCTTTCCAAAAATATACCAAAAAGTAAAGAGCATCGACATAATGAAGAATTTACATCAACTAATGGGCAAAACAGCCAGTTAACATCATGGTAGTAATCCTAAATTTAAATCGACTAAATCCCCCAATGAAAAGATACAGCCAAAACCCAACGGTATGCAGCATCCAGACCCATCTCACATGCAAGGATACACAAAGACTCAATTAAGGGATGGAGAAAGATTTACCGACCAAATGGAGAGCAAAAATAAATAAATAAAAAGCAGGAGTTGCAATTCTTGCCTCTGATAAAATAGATTTTAAAGCAACAAAGATATAATGGTAAAAGGATCAATGCAACAAGAAGAGCTAACGATCCTAAATATATACGCACCCAATACAGGAACACCCCGATACATAAGACCTATAAAGAGACTTAGACTCCCACACAATAATAGTGGGAGACTCCAACATCAACGAGATAGATCAACGAGACAGAAAATTAATAAGGATATCCAGGACTTGAACTCAGATCCGGAACAAGTAAACTTAATAAACATTTATAGAACTTTCCACTTTAAATACACAGAATATACACTCTTATCAGTACCACATCACACCTACTCACAGGTTTAAATGAAATATTGTTTGGCCATTATTGAGCACAATTATTGGCATAAAAAATGTTTTCAATATCCATTTTTAGAATAAAGCAACACTCCCGTTCTCTCTCCCTCATTCATTTTTCTTTCTCTTTTTTTCCGTTCTTTAATAAAAATAAAAATAAATCCCGCGGTTCCTCCTCCTTCTGTTTTCTCCTAAGAGCCTCCCATCCGGGTGCTCAGTGCAAAAACAAACAAAGAAACCATAGATTGAGGTACAAGGAAAACTTTCAAAAAAGGCCATAGCCAGCTGAACTGGATTCTTTTAACCAAGAAACAAATAGAAATGGTGGTGTACCACTGTACCCAGGTTCTGGTCATGTTTTTTAGGATGATTTCTGTCTCCACGATGGTAGAAACAGTGGGGAACAATTGCTGGGAAAAGCCCTGATAAATAATAGCAGAAATAAACACTGATTTGGAGTTTGATCATGTAACCACTAGTTAATGAGCATATATTATTGAGGCCACTATATTACAGAAAATAGATTTGTCTAGTTAAGGGATGCTTCTATTGACTCTCTACCCTTATCAGTTTAAGATAATCCTAGTATCCATACATCGCTAACAGCTAAATCTGCTCTACCTAGGTTGGTAAGGCCCCTTCCTCATCTTTCATTTTCAAGTATAATTATAAATTAAGAAAACAGTTATGTTTACTTTGACAAAAGCATGTTAAACTGCATCAGTACAATTTAACAAAATACTTATTGCAAGGTATGACACACAGTGACATGCCTGCCGTCTTTCGTCTGTGTGAACATTAGTGGGGATAGCAACTGCTGAATGTTTGCTCTTACACTTTTATTTCTTCAAAACTCAATTCCTAGTTCAGTTTTTCTATACACTTAAGCTGCTAGGCTGGGACAGAGCAGGATCACATCAGCGAATAGTTGTTAAAAGCAACCATTATACATGAAGAGAGGACCAAGAAAAAAAATTAAAACCTACAAATTTCTCTAGAATGTGGATCAAACATAACTAGCCACACTTTTCAGTACATTGTGAAAAAAGATTACAAAGCAGTTTATACTCAAATTACCAATGCCTTAAAGGTTACCCTTTGGTTTTTTGAGGATAGGAGTCATTTCAAATTAGAGTTGACCCTTGAACAACATGGGGTTAGGGATGCCGACACCCCCCAGTCAAAAATCTGCATATAACTTTCGACTCCCCCAAAACTTAATTACCAATAACCTACTGCTGACCGGAGACATACCAGTAACAAACAGCTCATTTTGTGTGTTATATGCTATATTCTTATAAATAAAATAAGCTGGAGAAAAGAAAATAAGAAAAATATATTTACTATTTAATTAGTGGATCATCATAAAGGTCTTCATCCTCGTCATCTTCATGTTGAGTAGGCTGAGGAAGACAATGAGTTGGTCTTGCCATCTCAGGGGTGGAAGAAAACCCATGTGTAAGTGGACCCACACAGTTCAAACCCATGTTGTTCAAGGGTCAACTGTAATTACATATAATTACATAGTTTGTGCTGTGCTTAAACAATGGGAAGGAGAAACAGTATAAACGAGAATACTTAGCCAAGAACCTAAGTTTCAGTCCTCTAGTAACCTGCCACGCAACCTGGATTTTTCTGAATAATTGCTTTGTATTTTGTCTTAAATAGTATAGTATTTAAAAACCCTAGGAATTCCCATTTATTAAAGTGGACTACATTCTGTAGCCACTAAAATGGATGGTAAACCAAAGCAAAAATATATCAAAATATGGAAAATGCTTAATGCATCATAAACTTGAGATGTAGTAAGAAAAAAATTATATCTTTTGTGCAAATGCACAAATACACTACCAGTAGTTGTACTGGTAATTTTTTTCTAAGGTTTAATGAAAAAAGTCTAATAATACTAGAAATTTGCAATGTTAGATAATTCCTTATACTTGCATATTATTTTACAAACCACTCTCATCTTATTTCAGCATCAACACTACAGGAAAACAAGCTAAGGTCTTCGTAGTTTTTTGGACCAGCTTCCATAGAAACAAAATCTGAACTCACCTTCAATTCCAGATACAGTTTCAGTCAATCTGACCACTTCTATATCCACTTTAGTATTCAGTAACTCACTACAAGACCTTGGACAAACCCAGAGGCTAGAGGAAGTCAGTAGATGCTCTAAGATAATGGTGACCAAACCTGGAATCACCTGGAGGAACTTTAAGGATTACTAAGGATGTCTGTGTTCCACCCTCAGATTGTGGTTTAATTTCAAAATAACTTGAAAGATTCCCAGCTGATTTACATTCAGACAAATCTGAGAACTACTGCTCCAACTAGTAACACTCATATACTAACAAGCCGTGTCTTTTTTTTTTTTTTTTTAAATATGGAACGCTTCACAAATTTGCATGTCATCCTTGCGCAGGGGCCATGCTAATCTCTGTATCGTTCCAATTTTAGCATATGTGCTGCCGAAACGAACACACAAGTCGTGTCTTAAGATACTACTTAAAAATATTTTGAAGAGATTTTGTAAAGAAAATTTTAAATGGAGAACACCTTCAGTAAGAAACCTCCAGCTTAAGACAAAAAAAAAAAGAAAAAGAAAAAAATCCCCCACCAGTTTTAGAGATTATAAATCATGAAGTGCCAAAGTTTAAAAACCATACTTTTAGTTTTATTTCAGCCATGTTATCCCCGAGCTGTGAAAAGTTATACTACTGGGTAAACTCATCAGTTCTATATACTATGTAAGGTTGACCTCTACTGTTTCACATACCTCACACCAGTTATTTTGTGCCTTAAGAAAAAAATACCAAACCGATCACAGAAAAGTCATATCTGTCACATATAGAATACATCATGGTCATCATCACATTACTGTCATAGGAAGTATTTGCTTTTCAGGGCAATTAAAAGTAATGCCATGTTATTCACTGCCCTCTTTTCCTTTGTTTCCTTTAAGAAGTGAAAGGATACTACAAGAAAGCAAGCATTCAAACCATCAAAAAATAAGAAATTATTTTGAGATATTAAAAAAAAAAATCTTGAACGAGGGGAAAAATGACCCTTAGGCCTGCAGGGCACAGAACTGCTGGAACACAGCCAAGATATGAGGGTCTAATTCAGCAGTGAAGAGAAGGTTCTCCAGGGTCACCATGTACTGCTGGATTATCTGGTGATGCTGTGGACACAGAAAAGGGGGTCAGTTAGGTCAGGAAAAAGCATGTAAGCTATCTAGTTGAACACTTCTTTCAGCAGCCAACCCATGCTGCAGCATGATGAGAAGAGACAGGGGGGAAAAAAAAGTGCTGACAGGAATAATGGACTCCTGAAAATCCCCAATTGTTTGCATTTCCCTTTTTATTTTATGTTATTTAAAAAAAAAAAAAAAAAAAAGGAAATGCAAAAAAATAGATGCTCAATAGATTTTTTAAAATCCAGTTCTCAGCTACTCAGGAGGCTGAGGCAGGAAAATCGCTGAGTAGAGATCGCACCACTGCATTCCAGCCCAGGCAACAGTATGAGACTCTGTCTCAAAAAAAAAAAATCCAATTGTTACCAACTTCTATGTAAACAGAATTCATGATTCAATGAATGTCCTGATTGGGGAGAGAGCCAGCTGAGCCTAGTCTGCCATGTAACAGTGGTAGCGAATGCCTGCTTGCTGCTAGTACTATTGCAGACTAGGCTCAGCTGGCTCTCCCTCCAATCAGGACATAATACATTATGACTTTTTAAAAAGCAGCCAGACAGCGACTGACAGGAAGATAAAAAGAGCCAGAAAATGAAATACTCTTTATTCATTTATTTAATTTTTTTTTTGAAACAGTCTTGCTCAGTCTTGCTCTGTTGCCCAGGCTGGAGTGCTGTGACACAATCTCTGCTAACCACAACCTCCACCTCCTGAGTTCAAGTGATTCTCCTGCCTCAGCCTCCCGAGTAATTGGGATTACAGGTGCCCACCACCATGCCTGGCTAATTTTTGTATTTTTTGTACAGACAAGGTTTCACCATGTTGGTCAGTGCTGAGGTTATAGGCGTGAGCAAAAGTATCCGGCCTGAAATACTCTGTGTGTTCCTCTATAAGCCATTAATATACTCAAATTCTTACAGGACTAGACACTGGGAAAGCTTTTAAAACTGGCAGTAACTGGCCAGGTGCAGTGGCTCACGCCTATAATCCCAGCACTTTGGGAGACCGAGGCAGGTGGATCACCTGAGGTCAGGAGTTCGAGACCAGCCTGACCAACATGGAGAAACCCCGTCTCTACTAAAAATACAAAATTAGTTGGGTGTGGTGGTGCAGGCCTGTAATAACTGTTATCCCAGCTACTTGGGAGGCTGAGGCAGGAGAATCACTTGAACCCATGAGGTGGAGGTTGCAGTGAGCCAAGACTGCACCATTGCACTACAGCCTGGGCAACAAGAGAAAAAATCTATCTCAAACAAAAACCCCCAAAATTGGCAGTAATATAAAATCAGGAATTCCTAAATAAATAAATAAAAAATAGGGAATTCCTATTTGGAAGCTCAAAGAATTGAACTTAAAAAAAAGGGGGGAAGGGATAGTATTAGGACAAATACCTAATGTAGATGACAGGGTGACAGATGCAGCAAACCACCATGGCACATGTATACCTATGTAATAAACCTGCACATTCTGCACGTGTACCCCAGAACTTAAAGTATAATAAAAAATAAATTTAAAAAATGAATTCTACATTAATCATTCTCCTAGAATGAACAAATGAAGACGTAAGGGAGTAGTGTCTGAAGACACAATTAGTTCCACTTTCCTATATATCTTTAACTTAAATCTGGGTGAGAATAGGTTGCTTCTGCAGAGAGACCCTAGGGAGCTTACCTTGATTCTGTGGACACTGTTTATCATCTGAACACTGGATTTTTAGGGACTTATAAATCCAATGACTGTCCTCTTGACATTTTTGTCCTCTACATTTTATATTATAGCTAGAATCCCTAGAATAGAAAATGGCAAGTAGGAGACTGGGCGCTGTGGCTCATGCCTATAATCCCAGCAGCACTTTGGGAGGCCGAGGCAGATCACCTGAGGTCAGGAGTTTAAGACCAGCCTGGCCAACATGGTGAAACTCTGTTCCTACTAAAAATACAAAAATTAGGAGTAGTGATAGGTGCCTGTAATCCCAACAATATGGGAAGCTGAATCAGGAGAACTGCTTAAACCAGGGAGGTGGAGGTTGCAGTGACCTGAGATTGTGTCACTGCACTCTAGTCTGGGCAACAGAGACTCAATCTTAAAAAAAAAAAGCGAGTGGGGGAGGGGCATTAGGAATCTAAGTGGTATAGAATCAGTTTAAGCCTAAATATTCTGATGAGCAATGGTAGCAGCAAATGGACATGAACTAAAGGGTCTAACAGGTAGGTACTATGAAACCTCCTCACAAATTTGACAAGGATTGGTTTTAAATCAAAAATCTTTGTGGCTGTGAATAGTGCTGTTTATTATCTAATTGAAGTTCTCCATGTACCTGTAGGAAGATCTGCTGCAGCCTCTCTATACAGTTCTTATACCATGGTGTTAATACACTGGTCCCATCAGTTTCGCATCGTACTAAGTGCTCAGTCAAGATCATGATAAACCGCTGGAAAGGGAGAAGGAAGTTAAGGTAGTACTAGAGATAGAATCTTTGGAAAAAAATTCATGACAAAGAAACTCCAAACTACTGCTTGTTCCACCCTGTCTTTGTGGTGTGTGCTCCTAACTTTCATTATTCATTAAGTCAACCTAAGGCAGACTGGTAATAACATGAGTTGGTACATAGTTCCTAGCAATACATAAAGACCTTTAATGTCTTAAATTACTTATCCTAGTAATATTACTTCCTGACATCTATTCTAACAAAATAATCAGAAATGTTAACAGGAATCTATGTATCAAAATGTTCATGGAAAAAAAATGATCAGCAAAGAGAATAATTAAATGAGATGTATTTAACAACAGCAACCCACAATTTTGTTTTAAAGCATGAAGAAATGCTCATGCAAGAATGTAAACAGCTGAGAAACTCAGAGACATACATAGTTGCCTGAGTAGTGAACTTTTATTTACTTCCAAATTTTTATATTTTTAATCTCTTCTATAAATGAGTGTGTATTCCTTTTATAATTAAAAATAGTATTTTTAAAAACTAAAAAAATGCATTGTTTCTTTTTATGTATAAATGTCCCAAGCCAAGATACCTGAAATATGACAAGGAAGAGATTCTTTTGTTCACTCTGAGCAGATTCCACTTTTTCCTGAAGTCTTTCTATTTGTTCCTCAAGAGCCCCATCTTTCCTATCACTGCTTCTGTCATCATCATCACTTCGCTACAGAAGGCAAGGGAACAAAAGGAAAATACCATTTAGAATTCCAGTGTATGAAATCCCCTCCAGGGGAAGGATTTTATTGTGGCTGGCCAAATGTTAAAGGCTTTTCTGTAGTAAAAGTATCCCCCACTCCACCACCCACACATATATACCTCAAAGTCCTGTTGTGGTTCAGAGATACTATCTTCTCACTCAAATTCCATGGGTTCTTATCTAGGCCAGGGAAATTTTGTGGCACTTTTCTTGGTAACAATGTGGGGGACTTGGCTCTAATTTATCACTATTTGGCCGTTTGAGTAGTAACAACAAAGAGGCAGCTTGCTTATCATTCATCTCCTAATGGGCCATATAAAAAAACTGGGCCAGTCCTATGCACCAAGGCTGCTCATTCTGGTCATAATTTAGAAATAGCTACATAGTTTAGAAATGACATACAATAATTCAAAGTGGCTGTTTAAGACTTTCTGCTGGCAATCATGGGTTCAATATACTCCTGTAAAGCTTTAATAATTCTCTCCTAGCTCACTCTGAAGACTTTACAGCATTTTGATTTTTTTTTTTTTTAAAGGAAAAGAAAAACAAGCCATGGTTTACTTCCATTTTACAGAGAAGGGAACAGGCTGAGAGGTTAGATGACTTTCCCAGTATCACCCAGCCTGAAAGTGGCAGAGCCAGAACAGGGCTCTCGGTGTTACATACCAAGTTACTTTCAACAAGAAGGTGGCATCACTGAATCTAGAAAGCCGGGAAATTCTTTGAGGTGATACCGTTACGGGCCCACCTACTGGTCTCCTCTATGCTTTAAGCAAAATGATCAGAACCCCACTCTCAGATGTCATAGAATCTTGCTTTTCTCTCTATAAACTCAGCCCCTGCTTATGAGGTCTGCTTTACGTTCTAGACACTTGGGTACATGACTGTCTTTTCCTAAGACCACTCTGAGGTAAGGTTCTAGAGTACTACTACCTAACAGACCTTTCTTCAACAGGGCAAACGTTTTATAAATATGTACAGCCTCTTACAAGAGCCACCGCATGTTACTACGTAGCACCTGAAATGTGGTTGTGTGACCAAAAAACTGAATTTTAAACTATTTAATTTTAATTAAACTAAAACGGTCACATGCAGCTAGTGGCTACTGGGTTGGACAGCACATTTCTGAAACAGTGTGGCATGAGAGAAAGTCTCTGGAGTCTGACAGACCTGGGTCAGAACCTAGCTCAGTCATTAGCTATGCAACCTACTAGCTATGTTACTCAACTTCCCTGTGTCTCACTTTATACATCTACAAAATGGGATGACATCATTTAACTTACAGTATTTTAGGTCTGTGAGTGTTTATATCCATATATGTATACATGTGTGTCTATGTGGAGACTAGTACTCAAACTTGCTAAAGGTTTCTGTGAGGCATCAAACCCAGCTTTTATTTTTTCACCTTCTACTTTGATAAATATGCATAACAATAGAAAATACTGTCATAAAGAACAGTAGTAACATCTTAAGTCACAGAACGCAGCCAGCTCACCGCTTCCCTCCAAGATGGCTAAAATACTAAACTTAATACTATGAGAAGCATTCTGTTAACTTGGGATTGACCATCCCATTCCTCCTCATAGTATGGGGAAAGTATAAGTATCTATAGTCTTCTCCCTCTTCCCCCAGAGACTTCTACAAAAATACAAGCATTCTCTTCCCTTCTGCTACTTCCCTTGTACAAACACAAGGCTGACCCAGAGATGGCGAATGAAGGAAAGTAGTTTGTGGCTTCCTGAACTGGTCATTATGCAGGGTAAAAGCACACAAGACACTACCTGCTCCCTCCTCCTCCTCTGCTTCTGCAAACAGCTCTGCATAATTTGGGCTCAGAAAAAATGAAATACCATCAAGATAATGAACTCTGAATCCTCTCCAGAGTTTCTGGTATATTTTCTTTAACTATTTACGAGTTGACACAAACTTACCCGTTTGTGTTGCCTTGCAAGTTTCTCTTTAGCTTCTTCTAGCTCTTTCTGGATCTTCAAGACATGTTTGTTCATCTTACGAATTGTAGAGTGCAAGATTTCCCAAACAAATAATCTTAAAGAAATATGACATTTGATGATTGTATGTCAAGCTATCATTACGAAAATAAAACCTTTCAACTTTTATAATCTATTCATTCTTAACAGCTGATACAGCCTTCTGTCCTTTGGGCTGAATTAGTCCTATTTCTCCAGCAATACTTATGAATTGTCTTTTATTGCAAATTGTGCAAGTATCTATCGTCACACACGTTAGATTCAGGTGAGTCCCCCGAGGGCAGTATTGTGTAGTCATTTTTCTTATGTCCATCCCTTACAAGAGGTATATACTCACTGAATTGAAATGGCAAACTATAATGAACACTAACATTAAAAATGGAAATAATTTTTCCTCTTCTAAATGTAAACAATAAGTATAGAAATTTTCTCAAAATGGTGACCTAAGGTGAGACTCATTTCACATGCTTTATACTATTTAACTAGCATACACTCAGCCAATTATTCTCTTGGAACATTTAAAACTCATTAGTTGATAACAGATATCAACTGATGGGCTCTAAGAATGAGATCATCAAATGTCAGCTTTCTAACTAGCAAATACATACTAAGATCACTTTGTAGGTGCTTTCAAATGTTTGTTGTATAAGCGTTTCTTCTGTTTTCCTTTTATTTTTATTTTTTAAGTAGCTTCTTAGCTACTTTTGTATCTATCAATAGGTCTCCTAACTCAGCACAGAATAGTACAGTTGGCCCTTGAACAACACAGGTTTGAACTGTGCAGGTCCATTTTCACATGGGTTTTCTTCTACCTAAAACAACAAGACCAGCTCCTCCTCTCCCTCAGCCTATTCAATGTGAAGATAATGAAGAATAAGATCTTTCTGATGATCCACTCTCACTTCATGAATAATAAATGTTTCCTCTTATGATTTGCTTAGTAATTTTCTTTTCTCTAGCTTATTTTACTGTAAGAATATAGTATATAACACACAACACAAAATATGTGTTAATCAACTATGTTATCAGTAAGGCTTCTGGTCAATAGTATGCTATTAGTTAAATTTTCTGTGTAGTCAAAAGTTCCATGCAGATTTTTGACTGTGTGGGAGTGGGGTGGCTGGGGGTCAAGTTGGTGTCTCTAACTCCTGATATTGTTCAAGAGTCAACTGTACTTACTTCTACAAATTTTGACCCAAATAATAGTTTAAGTGGAAAATAATAAAGCAATCTGTTCATAAAACTCCAAGTCTAGAATGTTAGGAAATAGGACAAAAGAACACAGCGTGTTAACTCTGAGGGCGTGGAGAGTAGTCAGGGAAAGGTTTGTAGGGTTACAAATATTTGAGCTAGGTGTTAAAGAACAGATGGAGCTGTTGAGCATTATACAGATTCCAGAATGCCTGGGTTTGAATGCTGGCTCTGCACTTAGCTGTGTGACTTCAGGCAGGCTAAAGCACTCTGTGACACTTCCCTATTCTGTAAAATGTGGACAATAATGGAACCTCCTCTATGGTGATGTGGTAAGGTTAAAATAAACTGAAACTGTAAATCACTCAGGACAATGGTTAAAACATACTAGGTGGTTAGTTTAGTGAGAATTTACAAATATGAAAAGGTCCTTCTGTTGTCATTTGTGAAAGCCAACATGGCTGGTATGACAACCTTAGATCACACCCAATCACCCTAGCAATTCAGTATATTTCAGACCAGTGTCCTCTGGCAGTAATAGATACAGTGGAAAAGTTAAAGGCTGTGATTGATTTTTGTTTTCAGAACTAATTTGCTTTTCTTTCCTGCTTTGTGTGAACTCCTGCTGTCCTGGTCCTATCAACTGGAAAGTCCGTGGAACTTCACAAATAAGAATCAAATAGCAAAAACTTTCTTTCCTTAGGGGGAATGAGTGCAGAATGAATCTTCTGCATTGAACCTAAGATTATGACTGTGGTGAGAACCCCTTTTCCCCATCCTTCAGGCATCTTGGTACTCGCCAAGCTTTCCTGGATCCCTCCATGATTTGTATTTAACCTACTTTCACTTTGGTTTCTCCTAGTTCCTGGTGTGCATTCTAGATGCCATCGCCACTGAAGCTGGAACCCTTCCCAAGTCCCATCTGGACTGAGACTTTGCACATAGTTGGCTCTTGCTAGTTTTCTCTCCCAACAGTCTGGATCCTTCAACAGCATTTCTCCTTCACTGGCTTAGTCTTGATTCAACTTACGATTGTGTCCTCTAAGAGATGCTGCAACCCAACAGGCTGTGTATGTTTCTACTGCCTAGGAATTTTTGCCATGTCCAGTCCTACAAGACTGGACCATTAGTATATTAATATCAAACTAGTTTGAACCAGAATTTGAAGCTAATGTATGAGAGACCACACGTATATTAATTCTTAGAGAACACAAGTTTCATAAAGTAATTCATATTACCTGGTAAAGTCACGAGATAGTTCTGAAGAGAAGATCCAATTTGCTACTGCAGCACAATCAACTATTTGTGTACGAATCATCTTATCCACTAGCACAGCAATCATCTACAAAGAGAGAAGAATTATACAAGTAACACACACATACATGGCAAGACTGCTGCTATAAAAGTAAATAGAAGGGCTATAAAATTCAGTTTTGGTGGCTATGGAATTGATTGATCAATTTGACCATTGGGGGGAGTCTTGCTCTGTTGCCCAGGCTGGAGTGGAGTGGCACAGTGTCGGCTCACTGCAACGTCAACCTCCTGGGTTCAAGCAATTCTCCTGCCTCAACCTCCTGAGTAGCTAAGATTACAGGTATACACCACCATGCCCAGCTAATTTTTGTAATTTTAGTAGAGATGGGGTCTCACCACACTGCCCAGGCTGGTCTCAAACTCCTGGACTGCCCACCTCGGCCTCCCAAAGTGCTAGGATTACAAGTGAGAGCCACCGCACCTGGCCAGACCATTAGGTCTTAAGATTTATTCTGCCCTTTGCTTTGCTCTAGCACTACAAGAAACAGGTTGACTAAACAAAAACTCTGAATGGTAACAGTTAAAATGAAAAAACTGGCCAGGCTCATACCTGTAAGCCCAGCACTTTGGCAGGCCGAGGCAGGTGGATCACCTGAGGTCAGGAGTTCAAGTCCAGCCTGGCCAATATGGTGAAACCCTGTCTCTATTAAAAATACAAAAATTAGCTGGGTGTGGTGGTGGACACCTGTAATCTCAGCTATGTGGGAGGCTGAGTCAGGAGAATCACTTGAACCTGAGAGGCAGAGGTTGCAGTGAGCTGAGATCATGCCACTGTACTCCAGCCTGGGCGACTGAGACTCTGTCTTCAAAAAGAAAAAAATTTTTTTAAAAATTTCAGATACTAATACCTATTCAAAAAAATATAGTTTCAACGAACCCCAGAAGTTAAATGTAAAACAATGTTTTATCATTAAAAACTCAACTGTTTTCTGAAATTTATTTCAATGTTTCTTTATGATACACAATGTACATCAAGGTTTCTCAAGGTTTGAGAAATCTGGAGCTTGTATTTAGGAACTGGATAGACCAGATAACAAATCTTTTGCTGAACATCTAAAATATGTTGAGATATTATAGTTCAAAACCAAATCATAATAATGCTTGCTCTTTAAAGAATGAATTAAATGTCATTACTCCCACAGCACTGAAAAAATTTTATTTAAAAACCATTATCTAGGCAAAGTCAAATTTCATGTTTTACAAACAACAGCAATTAACAAATGGCCTTATTTTTATACCTATACAATCAGAGTCTCAACATGTGTATTTAAGTAATTTTTACCTGTGGATGGTTCCTCCAGACCTCAAACATAACTCTTAGCACATGTAACTTTCCTTCATCACTCTCAGCTAGGGTTTTGAAGACTTCATGAAACCTTTTGATAATTGTGGGGAAAAAAGTACCATATACACTTATTCATTAAACATTTTAGTGTTTTCAAAGCCTTTCAATGTTACTGAATTTATTCTTAGCACATGTAACTTTCCTTCATCACTCTCAGCTAGGGTTTTGAAGACTTCATGAAACCTTTTGATAATTGTGGGGAAAAAAGTACCATATACACTTATTCATTAAACATTTTAGTGTTTTCAAAGCCTTTCAATGTTACTGAATTTATTCTTAGCACATGTAACTTTCCTTCATCACTCTCAGCTAGGGTTTTGAAGACTTCATGAAACCTTTTGATAATTGTGGGGAAAAAAGTACCATATACACTTATTCATTAAACATTTTAGTGTTTTCAAAGCCTTTCAATGTTACTGAATTTATAATGCAATATGTAAATGCAAAATGACTATTAACCATTAAGGACGCAAAAAGCATGATTAGAGATTTACAGCTTGTAAGGAAGCTGTCATAAAATCTTAAGACATTTATAATACACTACCATTAGCCCAGGACTACAGTTTACAAGAATAGGTAAAGACTAAGCAACTGTCTTCAAACATGGTGAAATATTCAAACTGCATCTTCTGTGGGAACCCTGCAAGTACTACAAAGCCTTGGAAGTTGAGATGGGGTGAGATGTCCAGTTTCTCTGCTCAGCTGGAGGAAAATCTATGTGCTCTTTCTTCCTTTAGACTGTCTGACAAGTTAAAACTATATCCATCTTAAGATGCCAACCTTTGGGTGGCTCCCAACAATGTAGCTGATTCTAATTTCTTCTTACCTTCCTTTGGGAAGATACTTAGGGTAGAAACTTCCAACTGCATATATGACTGTCCTGAAGATCTAGGTTTTCCCTAGTTTCTTTAAATGTCTATATGAAAAAAAGCACTTACCATGTACATATGCAAACTGTACAAACAGATAGAAGCTTTAGGATATAGATTTTAGCTACCACAAACCCACTCTATCCAATTTTACATTATGAAAGATCTTCATATTCAACAATCTTAGTAAAAATTACTATACCACTGGTGTTCAAAAGTTCCAAACCCTCCAAGCAAAGTTCCAAACCCTCAAGAAAGGCTGTGTACTCTTGTACGTACTTTGCAAGAGCACTAAAGGAGTGGCTGAATGATTTGGCTGCCAAGTGTAGCAGAGTCTGTACAAAGACCTCTATTTTCAATGGGTTAAAACTGAATCCTTCATCTGAAAAATATTTTACAGTAAAACAGAAAAATGTAAGTAGAGCAATTCCTTGGTGCCTTACCTTAAATGCTAAATAGATGGTATGCTCACATTTATACACAGACATTTGTGTAATTTTTAATACTAACAATAAAAGACTGTCACTGATTTCAAACACTGAAAATATGAAATCACATGTAATCTTAATTCTTAGTTTTATGTGACTGTTTTAACTCTATAATCCATTCCTTGAAAAAAAATCACATGGGTTTCCTTATGCATATTCTCCATAATATGGCAAGATAATATAATACCCAAAAAAACCCAGTAAACCCTTATGTCTTAAGATGTCCAACAACGTCTAAATTTAATGCCATCATTTTGGTATATGCTTTCTAAACACATTTTCTCTAATATAATACAAGTTTCTTAGAGATATACAAACAAAATCCCAGTAATAAATAACCAAAGGCCGCTAATAACATATTTTGATTAAGTAGTTTTTCTATGTGCATATCCATGTATTGATTCAGGCAACTATACAAATTATTTTCTCAATTTTCCCACCCTTGCCCAGAAAAACCCCTAAGATTCTGGTTGAAATTACACGGTACATAACTCAGTCAATGTTAAGCATTATTACCCTAATAGCTTAACTTGGAGACAATATCCAACTTCACAATGTACCACGTCTTTCTATTCAGGAACCTCTCTATGGTGAAAGCAGGGGTTGTTTAAAAATCCTTGAATGGTAACATATTTCATTTTGTATTTACAATGAAGTTTATATTCTTAAATAAGCTATTTCACAGAAATGTTAGGATCTCTTTTTATATAGGGGAAAATGCCTGGGATGCTAAGAACAACTAACAATCTGAACAAGTCATACATTGCTTTATGAGCATCATGTTGCCAGAATTATGTTTATGCTTTAACTTGGCCTATACATAGTTCCACTCAAGAAATACTGAAATTCCCTTACCGTCATCATCATCCTGGTTAGGGTTTGGTACATCTTTCAGAATGCTGAAGATTTCATCATTGGTTGCCTTACTTTTAAAGGCAACAGCTAAACAGAGGGCAACAGAATGTCCAGGAAGAGAATCTAAACAGAGAATGGGGGGTAAGCAGAATGACAGATCAGGATTAAAGACTATTCTTATGAATAAATGAGAAAAATTCCTTAAAATTCTTCCTTTCAAAATAGGATGCTCTTTATCCCAAGGATAATATTTAATCTGTATAAGGATACCATATGTGAAAGTTTCTTTTACCCATGCTTGCCCAGAAAAATCCCTAAGATTCTTATTTTTCACCTAAAAAGTGACAATTCTCATTTCAACAATTCCTTAAGGACACTTAACTAAGTAAAATTCAGATATAAGGGGTGCTGATCTTCCTCCAGATGAGTGGTAAGGAGAAGACTGGACACAGTTCAACTGTTAATGCCCTCAAGTTTCCTGGGCTCAAAAGCCCAGAAACAACATACTTTTTGATTTTGCCAATAGCCGCTTCCTCCTTCTTTCCTTGGGACAGTGGAAATGAAGTCTGGGTCTCAACAAGGTAACAGTTGCCAACTATAGAGAGGTGTTTTTGTACTTTTCTTTTTTGCTGAGTCCACAAGTTTGAATCTATGTAAGTCAGATGCTCATGTGATGGGACTCCCTGTGTTTACTATTGGTTAACATCAGTTGAGTCCGTATTATAAAAATTTGTGCTAGTACATACTGCAAGGCATTACCAGAGCAACAAGAAATCTGCTTTTAATGTAAGGTAGACAAAGAGGTAACAAAAAAGGCAATCCTGTCATAGAGTATGAGTTACTGGAACGAATAAAGTAAATTACAACAGTCATGTTACACCTGCTGTTAGCTTTTTCTCTAAAAGAAAAAGCAAAGAAAAACAGAATCCCCTGTCACCAAGGGGTCTACATTCTAGCTGGAGAACATATTCACATTAGATACAGCCAGAAAGCAATATAAAACTGGTGTGCTAAAGGTTAAAAAATATATATAGCAATTGAGCTTCGGCTAGACCCTAGAAAGAAGAAAGGAAGTGAAGTCAGAAAGGGCTTTCCAGACTGGGGTAATGGCAAAGCCAAAAACAAGGACTATGGGGAAAAATAAAAAAGGACGTGGGCCTGGCAAAAGTAGAGGTCCATCTGGGGAGAAATGAAAAATAATGAAGTAGGAACAAGGGTTATGAAGGCCTTGAATGTTAGGCTGAGTTATTCCTATGGGGAAAAAAGAAAGCTCATTCTTCAACAAAAGTCTGAGCTTTCTGATAGCAAAGACTGTACCTTATTATTCTCCGAACCAGTACAAAACAAAACTTAAAACCTGGCACTTCTAAGCACTGTATGAATCTTGGATTTGCCAAAAAGCACAGTAGCTAAGAGCATGTCCACTCAGTTAGTGCACCTATACCTGAATTTGGGCTCCACCACTCAGAAGCAATCTCATTCTAGCTTGACCTCTTGGAAGCCATTTCCTCACTGTAGTTTTGATAATCATATCTATTTTTCAGAGTTGACATAAGAAAATAGGAAATGTACCAGGATCAACACAGTTTATTTCATGGAAAACAAGTAAAGTCAGGGACAGAGGTGGAGAAACAGGCATACAGTATGAAAAGGAACAGCAGAGTTTCGAAATGCAAAGAATCTTTACACAACATGAAACGGAAGGATCATGGAGAGGCTGTGTTAAGTGTAATTAGCAAAAAAACAAGTTGGAAAAACTCCATATCTAACTCTACCAGGGATCAACAATGTATAATACTTTACCCTCATTAAGTGTAAATACTGTGCAAAGTGCAAATTGGTACATCAAATTATAGTCCCTAATTTATGGTGCAATTTCAGAGATTATGTGACTAAAAGGTAAGAAAATCATAACTAAGAATTTACTTTTAAAGGCATACTGCCACAGAATATGTACATCTATGTTCCCAATGCCACACCTGAATAAGAATGAATTCAAGTAATCTCCATCACCATGACAATACACATTCTCAGTTTAGTAAGTTCTAACTATAAATTCGTCTCCCTATACTTAACACATTCAAAAGAGAAAAACCAATTAGTTAACCTAATAAAAATTAGTCTCTAAAAAATTAGTAACTAATTTTATCACAACCAAATCCTCAAAAACAATGACAGGGCAAATAAAACAGTGGCTAATGATAGACCACCATTCAAATGCAGGAAATATAAACCCCAAGAAAAGAAAAAGTGCAATTTCTCCATCTTAAACAACTGACTTCAGATATACTTGAACTGGTACCTTTTAAAGACAGAGGGATTTACTTCATTACTTACTGCTGCTTTCATCTCCATACTTATAAATGCAGGTTGGGTTTGCAGGACATAGAGCTGAGAAGGTAGGAGGAACAATATCTAATATACGCTGATGGTAAGACAACCTACAATACAAATAACAGCCTTAGAAAATATCTTTTATCAGTCCCATTCTTTGGTAACACCCAACTTACCTGGAAAGTCACAATCTCTAACAACTTGGAACTCAGCTGACAACCAAGAAGTGAAAGGGGAAAAAAAATCCTCTGGGCTTTTATCTAAGCCAGCACACCAAATCTCAGGCATACTGCAAAACTTACTGGCTTGCATTGAGGTGCGGGTGAGTGAGCTCATGAGGCTGGTAGCCAAGGATGTGGGATGATGATGGGTGTGGTGGAGGTGACAGTTTCCATGCTTTGGATGTAACAAATAAGTATTGAAGATAATGAGAGCCAAGTTTCTTACTGCCTGAGAAGGTATTTACAAATCATGTTAGAGAAGTATACAAATAATAAGGTATTAAGTTGGAATTGGAGGGATATATATACACACACAGGTGGACATAAAAATAGTTATGGATGGATGGATGTGTGCCCACCAAGAGGCTTAGAACCAATGACATCCCAGTGGCAATGAGCATAGCAAGTGCCCAGATCTTGGCTCCTAAACATCATATTCCACCTCTCTATTACTAGAAACTAGGGCTCTATGAATAAATAGATGATCCCAGTGATGGGACAAGAAAATGCAAGATGATTCTAAATATGTTGTTCTAGAAAATAAAGAAATGCTCAGCGAATGGTGGGGTACATTTAAAAAAGGGAAAAAAAAGGACATATAGAACTTACCAGGGCTCCTCATGTACATAACACAGACAAGCTGGGCATCAAAATAAATGACCTTCACAGTTTATAACCCATTGAATATAATATAAATTAATTAGTCCCTAATGATATATAAATAAAGGAATAAATAGGGAGAAAGGACAGCCCTTTCTTACAGTAGAAGGCCCATTGATAACTGTAGAAAAAATAACGGAGTGAGAAAATCATCACTTGGCAACCATCTTAGTGGTAGCTGCTAAAAGCAGGATGGAGATCTGAAGAACAGATTAAAACTTCAGACTATCTCCCACAAAATACTAATGAATTCTACTAAAGGGAAAAATGGAGAGGTAGAAAAAGCTGGTGGAGAAAGGTAAGGAAAGCTGGTAGATATTGACATGACCAGGTGATCAAGATTAACATTACCAGTGGTGGGAATCATGTGCCTCTAGATGTGAGGCACCAAGAACATTAACAATTTAAGACCTCAGGCTGCTCATGAGGAAATTTCAGAGCAATCTAAGTAAAGTCTAAACTCTTTAAAACCGGTAAGAACACAAAGATAGAAAAAGAGTAAGTATTCAAGACTGAAGGAATCTGAAGAGAATGACAACTCAACATTACACATGTTCCTGGATAAGATTCCAGACCAGACAGGAAATACAGATGTTGGGATGGCTGGCAAAATTTCAGCAGCACCTGTGGATTATGTAGTAGGATTGTACCAGAGCTAATTTCCTGATCTAAAAGGCTGTATGCCAGCTAGGTAGGAGATGGCTCTGTTTTGGAAGATATGAAGTTAACAGCTATGGAATGTACCTGAACAGGATATAGCATTCTTTGTACTGTTGTGGCAATTTTTCTATACATCTGAATTCATTTCATATATAACATCTTTTTTTTTTTTTTTTTTTTGAGATAGAGTATCACTATGTTGCCGAGGCTGGAGTGCAGTGGCACAATCTTGGCTCACTGCAACCTCCACCTCCTACGTGCAAGTGACTCTGCTGCCTCAGCCTCCTGAGTAGCTGAGATTACAGGCCTGTGCTACAACACCTGGCTAATTTTTCTATTTTTAGGAGAGATGGGGTTTCACCATGTTGGCCAGGCTGGTCTGAACTCCTGACCTCATGTGATCCACCCGTCGTGGCCTCCCAAAGTGAGCCACTGCGCCCAGCCTATAACATCTTTAAAAGTACTGGCTTAATTCACATGGCATCTATATGGCATGGTTGCCTAATTTTTTTAGCCTAAATCTTGATTAAAAGTGTGATGGAAGATGAGTAAGTAGATTTTGAATCCAGTATTCTGAACACACATCACAAATGCAGAGAAGAGAAACAAATCCTCCCAAAGAAGTTAAAAGACCTAAACAAGAGAGAAAATACAAAAAACTTACCTCATACATTTTTCTAGAACTTCTCTTACAAACTTTGGTTTGGGACTTTCGAGATCTTGACTAAGACAATCTGACCTAATGAGAAAATGTAGTTTTATCAATTCTTACACACCATCTGCACTTACACCCATTTATACTATAATTATCTGTTAACATAACAACTTACAAGTTATGTTAAGTTATAATTGCACTTATAACTATTTGTACTTAACTATACAAATAATTTCCTTCCAAGAAATTAAATATTTCAGACACTTTAATGTTACAGTTTTAAATACTAGTAGTTTTCTGACTACAGAAAGGAAGGATAAAACACACCACCACTTACCAATCTTCCCAGCTCCAACGGAACTGGAAGTTACTTAGATGATGAGAAAACCAATTAATAAACCTATGTAGAGGAGGGGGAGGTGGGGAGAGAAAAAAGAATGGCTGTGATTTAGAACATAAATTTATATAAGCCTTCAAACAGATAAATCTCAATTTTACAGAATTAATGAAAAGCATATTCCCCTACATACAGCCTTATCTCCTACCAACCCTTTTATCCTTTTTAGGTCAATGACATATACACTTCTAGTACATGTTTTGTGTGGGCACCTAATATGTGTATTATTTAAATCTCACAACTTCCAAGATACATATTATTTTCCCCATATAAATGATGATGAAACTGAAGGGAAAAAAAAAAGATTTAAGAAATGGTGGCCAGGTGCAGTGGCTCATGCCTGCAAACCCAGCTACTTAGAAAGGAGGCTGAGGCAGGAAGACTGCTTGAGCCCACAAGTTCAAGGTTATAATGAGCTATGCTCATGCCACTTGCATTACAGCCTGGGTGACAGAGCAAGACCCTGTCTCAAAAACAAAGCAAACAAACAAACAAAAAAACCAAAAAAACTGCAGATAAAGTGATTACTGTACCTGTCTACACAGGTGGTATTCATTGTGTCCAAACGCATGTATAACATTTCCGTTGCCTGTGCAAGCTGTGAATTTAGGATAAGGAAAACTGTTCTCTACCTCTATCCCAAATAAGTTGTAACAGACAAAAATAGAAACAAAACATTTCCTTTAAGTCTTTATAATGATTAATGTTAAACATCTTTTCACAATTGATCTTGTTTTTTTACAGCTTTGAAATATCAGTGATGTATAATGAATTTGACCTGCATACACTAGTGAAATCAAGATAATATTTTCATCACCTCCCAAATTTCCCCATGCTCCTCCAAATGCACAGGCATACACTGTTTTATTGTGCTTAGCAGAAATTGCATTTTTTTTTTTTTTTAAACAAACTGAAAGTCTGTGGTAACCCTGCACAAGCAAGTCTACTGGCACCATTATCCCAATGGCATATGCTCACTGCATGTCTCTGTGTCACATACTGGTAATTCTTACAATGATGCAAGCTTTTCCATTGTTAATTGCTGCAATCTCATAATAAAACTTTAAAAAATAAGAAGCTGCTTTCTATGGATGAGCAAAGAAAGTAGTTTCTTGAGATGAATCAACTCCTTGTGAACATTGCTGAATGACAACAAAAGATTTAGACTATCATAGAAACTTAGCTAATAAAGCAGTGGCAGGGTTTGAGAAGATTAATTCCTTCCAAGTTAGAGTGTGGGTAAAATGCTGTCTCAAACAGCAATACATGCTTCAGAGAAATCTTTTGTGAAAGGAAAAGTCAATCTATGCAGCAAATTTCATTGCGATTTTTGAACTTCCTGACCCAAATAGTGAAGTATGTATCTATAGATACATATGTATTTACAGACATACAAGTACATACATGTAATACACACAACACACTTCAAAAGCTACTTTTTTTTACCTGCAAAATTTAAACCCATAAGCAGAAATATTTAATAATCTTTCAAGACCAGGCCAAAGAGATTAAGTTTAAAAACAAAGGGAAGGATACAACTTGGGGTAGAGAGCCAGGCTGAAGCTTGCACAGTTCAATGAGAAGTGTTGTGTACATCACATCAATGTGAGGGGGTGCTGGAAGTTGAAAGAGCTCTGCAAATATCACCTACAAAATAATCATGAGTCATAATTCAATTCAACTGTTACCTCTGCACTTCTATTAGAAAGACTTTAACATTCTAAATCTGAGCTCTAACTCCATGACATTTTTAATGAAAATGGAATTACTTTTTAATATTTAAAATTATGCTCTTTCAAACACAAAAATCTAAAACGGAAACTGTAATGAAAACTTCTACTCTCTACAATTTGATCAAATAAAAACATATGACACTAATGTTTATTTGATCTATACTCCTCCCAGAAAACTATGCAATTAAATTCCAACTCTGAAAGTTATCACAGTTGAGACAAGGAAATACAGCTTTTTGAGGGGCTCAAAAGTTCCATGACAGTTTCGTTCCTGTAAGTAATAAGAACTCTTCAGCCAGGTGTAGTGGCTCACGCCTGTAATCCCAGCACTTTGGGAGGCCAAGGCAGGCAGATTACTTAAGGTCAGGAGTTCAAGACAAGTTGGAAAGCATGATGAAACCCTGTCTCTACAAAAAATACAAAAATTAGCCATGTGTGGTGGTGGGCTCCTATAGTTCCTGCAACTTGGGAGGCTGAGGCAGGAGAATTGCTTGAACCCAGGAGGCAGAGGTTGCAATAAGCTGAGATCGTGCTACTGCACTTCAGCCTGGGTGACAGAGCGAGACCCTATCTCAAAAAAAAAAAAAAAAAATCCTGTTAGATTCTGGGGACAGGAAACAAGATAATCAAGTCATTCCACACTGTTATTTGAAATAGATCCTCAGATCTTTCTGGCAATCCAAGACTTCCTTGCTATGCCTCTTATTCAGAAGCTTCCTTCCCACCCTCTCTGTATAATTGGTGGACCATCTGCCTAGAATTCTAAAGTCCTAGTCTGCATCCTTTACTCTTACCCATCTCTCACACTTCTACACTTGGGTCTAATGAATGTCTATAAATTTTGCAGATTTAAAAATGACATTTTGCATTTCAGGCATGTCACTGAAATGAGCCAAGTTCATAGCATTAAGTATACACAAGTTTTGTAAAGAAGGGAAATACACAGTACTTTTTTAAAAAAGCACAAAAGTGCATTATTAATAAAATATGTATCTTAATATATCCTATCAGGCCCAGTTAGCTCAGTCAGTAGAGGATGAGACTCTTAATACATCCTATCTATGCTCTCTCTTTCATGAATGCTAATTTATTTATTTTGAGACGGAGTCTCACTCTGTCACCCAAGATGGAGTACAGAGATACGATTTCAGCTCACTGCAGCCTTGACCTCCTGGGCTCAAGTGATCCTCCCACCTCAACCTCCCAAGTTGCTGGGACTACAAATGCACACTACCACGCCTGGCCTTTTTTTTTTTTTTTTTTTTGTATTTTTAGTGGAGACAGGGTCTCGTCATGTTGCCCAGGCTGGTCTTGAACTCTTGAGCTCAAATTATCAGCCCGCTTCAGCTTCCCAAATTGCTAGGATTATAGGCATGAGCCACCGTGCCTGGCCCATGAATACTTTAATATATATATATTTTAAAAATGCAGTGGGCCGGGCGTTGTGGCTCACACCTGTAATACCAGCACTTTGGGAGGCCGGGGCGGGCGGATCACGAGGTCAAGAGACCAGCCTGGCCAATATGGTGAAACCCTGTCTCTACTAAAAATACAAAACTTAGCCAGGCGTGGTGATACACACCTGTAGCCCCAGCTGCTTGGGAAGCTCAGGCAGAAGAATTGCTTGAACCTAGGAGGCGGAGGTTGCAGTGAGCTGAGACCATGCCACTGTACTCTAGCCTGGGCAACAGAGCAAGACTTCGTCTCAAAAAATAAATAAATAAATCAACCAAAAACCAAAAAAAGAAATAATGCAGTTAACAGTTTGACTCATGTCAAGTGAACACTTTCTTTTTTAAATATACATCTCTATAAAGTATTCAACTGTATATTAACATCAACTTTTGTATGCGTTAATATGAAGTCAAAAGTGTTGCTACTCTATTTCTAAACTGCTTGGCTCTTTAGATTTCTAAGAATAAATAATGATTCATCTCTACTTTGTGTTACAGGAAATAATATACTAACCAACTGCATGCTAGTAATAAGAGGCCAAACACAATTAAAGATATGTGTCTAAAATGATAAAGTATTTAAGCCACTTATATGTCTGTTAAGTGGACAACGTATTGACAGAGCTAGAGGTAACTTACAGTATCCACAACAACTATCTATGAATGAGGACATACTATATAATAATTTATATGCAACTCAAAATTCCATTTGGCTATTGGTTTCAACCTTTTTTCTCTTTACTAACATGGCTAAACAGCACCAAAACTGACAGCAATTTCCTCACTCCTCTGTTAATTTTCAATGTCTGACAAGTAGCAAAAAATAAATAAGCCAAGAGTAGATTATACTTTAAAGTCAACAGAGAGATTCCAAAACTGAGAAACAAGCTCCACATGGAATGCATACCTCAACTATGTGGTAGTTCAAGGGGATCTTGTTCTTCCCTGGATAGCTCACTAACTGTGCAGCACTATAAAAAGTGTAATTTAAGTTTAATAAGTATACAAAGGCACATGAAAAGTCAAATAAGCAGTTTCAAAAGCAATGTGTTTAGATATAAGCAAAGAAAAATCTTTTTTGAAATGTCCTAGATTTCAGTTACTTCATTTAACTATGGCATAAATTATTTTATCTATCACAGAAAAATATTTAATGCATCCAAAATTTCTTGAAAGATCTATGGAAGCACATTCAAATGTACTAACTTAAACAAGTTTTAGGCCAGGTGCAGTGGCTCACGCTTGTAATCCCAGCACTTTGGTAGGCCGAGGCAGGGGGAATCATCTGAGGTACAGAGTTCGAGATCAGCCTGACCAACATGGAGAAACCCCGTCTCTACTAAAAATACAAAATTAGCCAGGCATGGTGGCATATGCCTGTAATCCCAGCTACTCGGGAGACTGAGGCAGAAGAATCACTTAAACCTGGAAGGTGGAGGTTGCAGTGAGCCAAGATTGCGCCACTGCACTCCAACCTGGGCAACAAGAGTAAAACTCCATTTCACGGAAAAAAAGAAGTTTTAATAGGGTAGATCACTGTCAAAATACTGTAATTTTTCTACCTTAAAATCTAAACCAAACTTTCCAAAGTTTAAGAAAATTTTATTTAAAAAAACACTCCAAAGCTTGGATGTCTAAATGCTAGAAAACAGAGCAAAACCATTGGTATCCAAACCGCAAATAACTTGCCATTCAAGCTCTCCATAGCATATAAATATCCACAGCAAAAAACTGACATTATATGCTTATTACTATAAAGCACCTTAAAAAGTACTACATGAAGGTGAAGAGCCTCAAAGTAAATCAAGTGTTTTTAGAAATTGGTCTTAGCAAGACAGGGAGTTAGGAGAATAAGATTTTCTAACACTCTGAACATACGCTTTGCTCTTACTGAATCACCAAAATTGCTGCTTTTTCTCCATTCTAAAAGCACCATGAAAAGAATCTTACCAAGTCTTCCTTTCCTTCCAGTGGGACTTAATGATGCAGTGAAGATTCTCTTCTATTACAAATCTTTCCACTGAATGACTCCCTGGCATAACAGGACCCTGGAAAATAACCAAACGTGTACACACACAGGGCTAGGAAACAGATTTCTTTCATTTATTCAACAAATATTTGAGAGACTATTTTATTCCAGGCACTATACTGGGTGGTGAGGATTAAAGCTCTATATTTTAGTGAATTCCACTGTCATGTTTACTTATACCCCAGAGTATCAGCTGTAGTGTTTCTTCTACTACATCTGATACCTACCATACAACCATTGCCCACTTTACACACCAATTCTTATATGAAACAAACTAAATAATTTTGGGTATTACAAGCCTTACAGTTTTTTTAAACCAAGTAGATTATTTCCATTAATATGGAGAGAGAGAAAATCCTATTCAAACACCATGTAGCCATTAAAAAGTCACACATGAATGGAAAGATGCCCACAATATACTAAGTTTAAAACATATTATCTACATGGCATTATTTTATTCTTAAGTATATTCATAGCAAACAGGTTCAAAGAACAAAAAACAGACCTTTAATGGTGACTTTCAGATGATTTTAATCTTCTTTACAATTTCTATTTTTTTTTTAATAAACAACTTTTAAAAGGCCAGAACCACCAAATCCTCTTTGTTTTGAGAGTAATAAGTATTTTATATATTTACACTCTTCCAGCAAGGGATGGATATGCACCTTATAGAGGTGATACCAATTAAATATAGATACAGGAGAAACAAATTTTGAGGTCCCATTCTAGTTTCCCTTGCATGAAAAAAATAATCACAAACATTAGCAGTCATAAATGTAAACCATATTTTCAGTTAGATATACCTAACTAGATCATTACATAATTTTGACTTAAGTAATTGGTTACATATGGAACATAGCAAAGAGGGCCAGCAAGCTGCTAATTTTGTATATGTAACTGATTATCTGACAAATTTTTATTCTGAAATAGATTACCTATATACTAAATTCCTACTGGTCATATGCACTTTACCACAGGACAGAAAAGAGGAGATAGGAGAAACTCAAATTTGACTTTAGGTGGTTATATTCATTTTTATGGCAATGGTTTTCAACTGGGGGCAATTGTGACCCATGGGGACATTTTACACTCTCTGGAAATATTTTTGGTTGTCACATCTGAGGCAGGGAGAGTGCTACTGGCACCTAGAGGGTAGAGGTCAGGTACACTGCTGAGCATCTTACCATACACAAAATAGTACCCAAAATGAAAATTATAAATTTTCTTTATTGTACAATATACATTTGTAACAGTATAATGACTGTCAGCAACTTGACTTTGAAATAACATGCATATTAAAAATGATAAGGTCAGCTTAGACTAATCTTTGGAATTTTTTTTTTTTTTTTTGAGACGGAGTTTCGCTCTTGTTACCCAGGCTGGAGTGCAATGGCGCGATCTCAGCTCACCGCAACCTCTGCCTCCTGGGTTCAGGCAATTCTCCTGCCTCAGCCTCCTGAGTAGCTGGGATTACAGGCACGCGCCACCATGCCCAGCTAATTTTTTGTATTTTTGGTAAAGACGGGGTTTCACCATGTTGACCAGGACAGTCTTGATCTCTTGACCTCATGATCCACCCGCCTCGGCCTCCCAAAGTGCTCGAATTACAGGCTTGAGCCACCGCGCCCGGCCAATCTTTGGAATTTTTTAGTTAAAAACACTTTTAACATTTGTTTGTAAATAACCATACAACATGAATAATCACAAGACAAGCTGTGTTGCCTAGAGAGAGATGGAGAATATCTAAAACTAGGTACTTTTCTTGAGAAATAACCTTATTAAGGATAATTATGGCCAGGTGCGGTGGCTCATGCCTGTAATCCCAGCACTTTGGGAAAACTTGGCGGGCAGGTTGCTTGAGCCCAAGAGTTCGAGGGCAACATGGCGAAACTCCAACTCTACAAAAAATTAGCCAGGTGAGGTGATGTATGCCTGTGGTCCTGGCTACTCAGGAGGCTGAAGTGGGAGGATCACTTGGGCACAGAAGGTGGAAGTTGCAGTGAGCTTAGATCTCACTTCTGCCTTTCAGCCTAGGTGACAGAATGAGACTCCATTTCAAAAAAAAAAGAAAGAAAAATTAATAGAATGACTGATCATTCATCATGTGTCAGACACTGTTTTTGTTCTATGCATTTTATATATGTTAATAATTTAATTCTCATAACATGAGATATATACTACTATTATGAGATATATACTATTATTATTACCTTCAAGAAACAAAAGCACAGAGAGGCAAACCATTACCAAATTCACACAGCTAGTATTTGGCTAAACCAAGTTCAAAACACAAACAATGTAGCTCTCAAAACCTACATTCTTAGCCTGCAAACTGTGCTTATCTCTCTAATCTATTTACACATGCCAAATATAATTTCTTGTATAATGAGGTGATATCATTCACTGAATTAAAAAGTTAGCTTCATTGCTATTGACTTTCTTAGATAAAAAAACAACTCAAAATTAAAACACACCACAGGCATAATTTGAGCAGGATTAAACCACAAGCACAATGCAACACAGGTCGTATCTAGGACTTTTAGTTGGTCACCCACCTCAGGATCATCTGTGTAATCAAACATTCTGAAGATGACCCTTGGCATTGGATACACTGAATCTTCAGTGTGAGGAGGTGGTGTAAAAGGAGGCAGATTATGCTGCAGTGCTTCACACAGGATGCTGTCAAAGGCAAGATAAGGTCTTAGGATGTGCCGTTCCTGCCAGCGATCCTTTTTCAATTTCTGAATCTGGGCCCACAGGCAATCTAAATACTAAAGACAGATTAATTTTTAATCATTAATATAATTAATATTTTGACTAGACAAAATAAAAAAAATCACTACCCTTTAAAATACAGGCTACAAAAGTAGACTAACTTGTAAAATGGTACCAAAAAAGGTGCTAAGTGTTTGTTTTTATTTTAATTACTTATTTTATAGTCTGTTTAGAATTGTCTGTTTTCATATTTTTCAAATTGAGCATTTAAATAAATATATCTAAACTCTGTAGTAGCTGGAATCCCACAGAACAAGGGAATATTTCAATTACATTCTATCATTTATTAAAAATCTACTCTATACCTAGAGCTATGAGAAGGAACTGACATGAAATGTGGGAACACAGCCAAGGGGTAAAATGGAATGGTCTGAGTATCTTACAGAGGTGGACTCTATTCAAGAGTTGTGTTTGTATCACAAGAAACTGAAATTAATTTACCTCTTCTTGTGGATGTGGTTTATCAGCAGTCCATACCTGTAACATGGGTACATGAGTCTTTTGGCGTCTTCTAAAGATAAAAGTAAAAATCTATATTTAGGCTTTTAAAAATATGAGATGCTCAGTCACCTTCATAGTTATTAAAATGAAAATTAAAGCAATAAAATAACATTTTGCCTACTGTAGTGGCAGATGTCAACTGTTTTGATAAGGTACTGTGTGTCATCAAGATGCAGGTAAAGATTCAGTCTCAAACATTGTTGACAAAGAGGTTAATTGGTATAATCTCTTTGAGAGAGTACAATCTCTTTGGAAGGTAATTTGACTAAATCTATCAAAATTAAAATTGTTTAGAACCTTCAATCCAGCAATGCCATCTCTAAAAATTTATATCCCCTATAAATGTATTTGCACATGTACACAAAGACATATACACAAAGATATTCACTGAAACATTGTTTATGGTAGAAAAAGATTGAAAATAACCTAAATGTCCACCAACAGGAGAGTAAAGAAATCATGGTACATTAGCCAAGTGTGGTGGTTCATATCTGTAATCCCAGTACTTTGGGAGGCGGAGGCGGGAGGATCAGCTGAGGTTGGAAGTTCCAGACCAGTGTGACCAACATGGAGAAATCTTGTCTCTACTAAAAATATGAAAAAGATTAGCTGGGTGTGGTGGTGCATGCCTGTAATCCCAGCTACTTGAGAGGCTGAGGCAGAAGAATCTCTTGAACCTGGGAGGTAGAGATTGCAGTAAGTCAGGATCACACCATTGCACTCCAGCCTGGGTAACAAGAGTGAAACTCCATCTCAAAAAAAAAAAATAATAATAATTATAATAATAATAATGGTACATTAAAAAGTGAAATACCCTGCAACTGTTAAAAAAGAATGAAGTAGAGCTCTGTATTTTTATGCAACAAATCCAAGTTATAGTAAGAAAGAAAAAGCAAGTGAAGAACCGTATATATACTGGACTACCCATTGTACAAAAGAAGGATATGTATACACACACAAAAGATTCTTATTTTTAAACTTCTTTTAACTTTACTTATAACCAACTAAGTAGCTATTAACAGTTATCCAAAAAGGTACTCAAAAAAGAGAAAATGAAGGCTGGGTATGGTGGCTCATGCCTGTAATCCCAGCACTTTAGGAGGCCAAGGTGGGCAGATCATGAAGTCAAAAGATCGAGACCATCCTGGCCAACATGGTGAAACCCTGTTTCTACTAAATATACAAAAATAAGCTGGGTATGGTGGCGCATGCCTGTAGTCCCAGCTACTCGGGAGGCTGAGACAGGAGAATTGCTTGAACCTGGGAGGTGGAGGTTGCAGTGAGCCAAGATCATGCCACTGCATTCCAGCCTGATGACAGAGCAAGACTCCATTTCAAGAAAAAAAAAAAGAGAAAATAAAACTTAACAACAAAATCCATCTGTAAAAACTTAAGGGCCACAAGACCATTACCATGTTGCTGGATAATTAAGCATAAATTTACTAAAAAGGCCTATTATTATTACTGTACCCAACAATATAAACCAAGCTTTTACATTCGCTTGGGAGAGATGGGTAATGAGAAGACAAGTGACTATTTGAATTGAAATGTGCCATATTACTTAAGAAGTACTGTCTGGATTAAGGACCATTGTCTTAAGAGTTTGGTTTATCATTAATTTACATGAAATATATTGTATGTGCTAGGACAGTGGTTCTCTACTTGTGAAATGTATTAATAATACAGATGTCCAAACCTCTCCCTCAAACTGTGTAATTTATTAGGTCTGGGGGTTGGAGTCTGAGAACTTTAAGTACCACAGGTAGTTCATATCCACATTAATATCTGAGGAACTATTGTACTAGGGTGTTTTTTTATAAACATAAAGTAGCTTAAAAGAAGCTACATTACCAACTGTCCTTTGCACCGGCAAAACTAAGCAAATATATTTGACTACTTTGAGGTCTCAGTGAGCTAAAACAGTAGGATAACAGGATTGCCTAGAAAATACCTTCAGGAACTCTACAGCTTATTTTTAAGAAACTCAAATAACATCACTGATAAATAAAATATAAAACTTAATTAGATATCCTTCACCTAAGCAACAAAGAGTACTATGAGCTGTGCCCTTACTTAAGATAGCTTTCAGTGTTGGCAAAGATGCGGTCCATCTCTGCATCTTTCTTTTCGTACAACTCCTTTCCAACCCAGGGCAAAGATGACAGAAATGCATACACATACCAATCTCGCCGCACCTAAAGGATTTTTAAAAAGTTAAGTTTAAAATATGCTTTAATTATATTCATTCATATTTTATTTATTCTTGAAAGAAATCCTATGGAAACTGACAGGACTTAAGTAAGACATCTGTTTTATACAGAGCATTTCTAGATATATTAGTTCTAATCTTACTAGATAGCATCATTTAAATTAACATACAGAAATCATGAGAACCCACTGGTGTGCCAGTGGACTTAATTTTTAGATATTAAGAACTTAAAAGTGCGATAGTCTGCTGTTACCTTTTCTTTATTGCTAATGGGTTATCAGCGAAAAATTCCTGGTACTGTATGAAGTACCAGGATTCAGCAACCCCTCAAGATTCAGCATGAGGGGTTCTCTTACCTGAGGCACATCCTCTTCCTGAGTTACGCTTACAAAATTTTCAAACATAGCAACCATTGATGGGGCAGCAATGACGTGACAATTCACAAGATCAGATAAAAAACGAACCTGTTGGGGTAAACAATTTCTGCTATTAAATTCAACTATTGGTCTGAAAAACTACAGCCCAAGGGCTGGATCTAGCCTACTACCTGTTTTTTGCATACGTGGGAACTAAGAATGGTTTCTGCATTCTTAAATGCTTGAAAAAAAAAAAAATCAAGAATATAACACATACAAATTACATGAAATTCAAGTGTCCAGAAGTAAACTTTTATTGGAACAGCCATGCTCATTCACTTACATATTGTCTCTGGTTGCTTTTGTGCTACCATGGCAGAATTTAGAGGTTGTAACAAAGACTGTATTAAAGGACAGCAATCTGTGAGTTCATAGGTTTCTATGCTATTCTAGATTCTTAATGTAGAATAATGTACTTTCCACTAAGGATAAAAAAAATTCTAATGTACAATATTTTACAGTAAAATATTCTAGCTATTTCAACCTATAATCTCCTTTTCTGTTTGGCTGTGAATTACAGACATGGAAATTACAGAAGAGATATACATTGGGTATGCTTAGTGTGCTATTGTTAAACACTACTAAAAGTCACTGTCAGGACCCATTCTAGTGGAATAAGCAAAATCTCAATACAAAGGGATGACTCCTGCACTAAAAGGCAAATTAAAACTTTTCTAGGACCAATGACAAAGGGAGTTGGAGAAAACATCATAAAGGAGGTAACAATTAGGCTAGGTCATACAGGACCACCAAAGGTCTCAAGCAGTGAGCAAGGAGGGCAGTGTAGGCATAGAGGTTCAAAAACAAGGTGCATACACATGGCAATGTGTATGCAAGTTACTTTGATATTGCTGGAGAGTGTACAGAAGACAAGAATAGAGAAACAGACTGGGGAAACCCTAAACGATCAGGCTAAAGAGTCTGGACTTTAATCCTATAGCCTGATGGGTATCCAAACTTTGTCAGTAAAAAAAGAATGTGATCACTTATCTTCAACACATATTTATTTATGATATACACTGGATCACCATTAATCTATGTCTTAAGTATTAGTAAGGCTTAATTCCATTTCCACTAAGGATAAATAAGAGTTCTTAGTATTTACTTCCTGAAACCCAAGGAATCATCTTGTGTACCAGGCTTTTAAGACCACTCATTGTAGACAATGAAAAAAAACTAAGGTTTTTTAAACCACTAACCAACATGTGCAGAGCCTAGTTATAGAACGACCAGTCTGGTGCCACTGTAGAACACAAAGTGAAAAGCAGAGAATCTAGATGCAAAAAGATCAGTTAAGAGGCTATTAAGAACATATGGACCAAGGCACAAACTAAGCTAGAGGCTCTGGAGACCAAGAAAGGACAGACTTGAGAGAAATTCGGGAGACAGAATTGATGGGGACTGGGTACAAGAGGGCAAAGGGAAGACAAAAATTAACGCTCAGCTTTCTAGATAGGTTATTCAGTACGCAGTCGCCACTGTATGAGCTGGGGAGAGGACAGAAAAAAGGAAGTATGAATGATGCATTAATTTAGGCACTTCCTGGTAAGGTATCTGAAGGCTATGCAGTTAGCATCTGGAATACTGGACTGGAGCTCAGGAGAAAGGTTGAAGGTGGGGGTACTGTTACAGATTTGGGGGTATCAAATGCTTCAGGAGAGCGTTTTAAATTATTTGGTTGTTGCTCACCTTTTCCCTCCATCCCAAGAGTAAGTCATAACATACCAACAAATTAACTTACCAAATATACGGCTTCATTATAATTGTTTGCTTTCAATGATTCTTTAAGTTGACGAATCATGGCTTCTACAAATTCTCCACCAAAGTTGTAATTCCTGGCATTCAGTAGTCCAACTAATGTTGTATAAATTGTCAACTTCTCAGGTAACAGACGTGCACTGATTTGAGAACCCAGTATAACAAAAAAAACCCCAAAACAAGGGCGTTATGTTAAGTTGCTGAATTTTACGTGAATCTTTTTATCATTCCACTAACTTGGAACAGGATTACTTTTAGCTATGTCTTTAAAACTGCTTCAGAAAAAGCATGTCATTCAGAAATGTTACAGATGTAGCATTTCTGTAGCAATTCTGTAACTAATGAATTAAAATGAAAAATTACATTTTAATTCATTAATCTAAAGAGTTAAGAAAGTAAATAATTTAATTGTGAAGTTATCATACTGAAATAAATAAAACTAATGCTACACTAGTTTTTCTTCAAGTGTGTTTAGTGGAACCGAAGAGGATTTCCACAGAATATGGTTTCCATGGTAAAATCTCTCAGAAATCCTGGGTGAAACAAGCCTCTTTAATGCAGAATCATTAACGGGGGTGTGGGGAGGGAGGTACAGCATCCAGTTTCTAAACTTAGCTAACCAAATGTCATGGAACCAGAATTCTACTTTGAGAAACACTATTCCAGTTGCTTACAAAAGATGCACAATTAAAACCAGTTTCAACTAAGTTCCTACCAGTTTAATGACTGAATTTTTAAAAACGTACTCTGAAATAGTTAAGATTTGTCTACATCTCAGTTGCTTACTCCAAGTGTGTTGATTTCATTAAAGTTGTTTGAAAAGTATGGGAAAGGATTACAATAACAACCCTTCAAAAAAAGCAGTTTTTTCTAGTTTAGGCAGGCTTTAGAATTAGCTCTAAAAAAAAAGCAAGTAAGGAATCATGATCATTCAGTGGGGAAGCGATTCTCTGGCTTCTTGTTTTCCTCAAGTACCTAGTAGAACATGAGGGACAATTTAGGTCTTCAAAACAATACCTGTGATGATGGTAACTGTGCTTCCTGAAACTCTCTCAAAACCAAAAATTAAAAAAGAACACTATGAAGCAATACAAGTTCAGCCTTAAACAAGGCTTCCAACAGAGTTTAAGCATAAATACAACTCCATTTTAAAAAAGGATTTCAGAAGATTTCCTTAGTAGTTTCTTAAGGTTACCTTCACTTGATCTAAACTAAAAGACTAAGAAGTGATAAACATCACTTTCATCATTTAAAAACACCTCATACAATTTCATGAAACTACAAAGACTCCCATTTATCCAGAGGATATGCCTATTAACAGTGGCTTCAAAACCATCTTCAGTTTTCCAAGAAGGGCTACTACTTGAGTTACCAATTCCCAAATCTGGTACTATGAATTTTAAAACCTAAGTAAAACTCTATTTTATACATTTAAATGTACATGCTTACAAAATGTATGTATCTGAATGAGAGAGTATCTATTCTCTCTGTAAAGTCAACTAAGGCTGTTGCGGTGGCTCACGCCTGTAATCCCAGCACTCCGGGGGGCTGAGGCAGGTGGATCATGAGGTCAGGAGTTTGAGACCAGCTTGGCCAATATGGTGAAACTCTGTCTCTACTAAAAATACAAAAATTAGCCAGGCGTGGTGGCACGTGCCTGCAATCCCAGCTACTCAGGAGGCTGAGGCAGGACAATCGCTTGAATCCGGGAGGTGGAGGTTGCAGTGAGCTGAGACTGCACCACTGCACTCCAGCCTGGTGACAGACGCTCTGTCTCCCCCCACAAAAAAAAAGTCAACTAAAGTGATTCTAAGGTTCTAAGAAACAATACATAAGGAAAACACTCAATTTTAGTTTTATCCCTAAGAAAAAGAGTTCACTATAGGGCCAAAGGTTGGCTCATTTGTATAAATTTCCCCATAGAAGGAAAGCCAAGGACATACAGAACATAAACATATATTTTGAACATTTCCCAAAGCATTTAAGAGTAGATAATACATTATCACCTGGATTCATAAATCTTTTGCATACATACACTGTACAAAGAAGCCTTAAGATCTTGCTCTTGTAGTTAGGAAGATCAGCTTCCAAAACCCCAGCCAAGCCTTCTAGGTTGCTCTCCAAAGAGCAGGCACTCTGTAGACGACATCACATTAAATATCTGTCAAGTACTCAGCAATATACATTTATTTTTGAAACCGTATTTAAATGCAAATATATATATTTTTAAAATCTATCATTGCAAAATAATTACCAATCTGTCCTTTTAATTGCTATTTTAGTGAACTAAAATAAAATTTTCTATATGATCATTAAAAAAGCATACAGAGCTATAACGGGTTTAGTATAAATCAATTAAAATACTTATTGCTCTTTAGAAATTCATGAAAAGTTGATGAGTGAAATTTAAAAACAAAGCAGTCTATGACAGAATAAGTATTAGAACTGGGAGGACGCCATGGGCTCCATTTTACCTCTTTTACTAATTTACTCTCTTACTCTGGGCAAATTACCTCAAGTATTCAAGGGCTCATTTAGTTCATGTATAAATTAAGCGGTCTATATCCTAGGTCCCTTCTAACGCTCATCTTCTATGAAAATTATTAATTACTAAATTACTAAAAATGATCAATTATCTGCATCCCAGGGGCTTCAATATTCATTCACTTTGGGCTATAGATGCATGGTAATAACAGCTTTGCCAAAATGTACTTCAAGTTTTCAGCATCAAAAATTAAAGCACAGTCAACCACATTCTTTTTTTGTTTGTTTTTGTCTTCTACTTACTCATTTGATTTTTTTTTTGTCAACCGCATTCTTAACTCCATCACAGCCTATGCCTATTGTGTGACGTACCTTTTCTCCTACTTTGCATATTAAAGATTCCAAATGATCTTCAGTTTCATTTGCATCAGAGGTCTTTCTCCTTTTGTGAGGCTGCCCACCTATTTCAGCAACATAAAAAATTAACATTACATGATAAATCTGCTATCGCAAATTTTATTTAACCTTTTAAGGTTCTAATCTCTTTTCTACCAGGCCTTATTTTTTTTTACAGAGTAGAAGCTCTTTACAGACCCTCCATTTCTCAGACTAAGCTAGATTAACCAACAGCCTCCATTCCCAGAGCCACTACATACAATAACTCCAGGAGGGATTATTTACGTAAAATTTTGTGTGAATGGTGCCCATGGAGCTATGCAGTAAGCAGCCCCGTGCATTTCTGTGGACAGGCTGGGAAGCTGCCAACATGTTAAACACTAGGAGTTAGTACAACACTCATGTACTGCTACTCCCATTCTAACTTGAGTTGTTTACTGATCCTCAGTTGCTTGTTCCAGAACCTGCTAGTACCAGTAGTATTCATTAATATAATAATGTAATTATTATGTAAATGACAAAATAAGGGTGCAAAACCAAGTTGAATGCTTTGGAAAGACTTGATCAAGCAAAAAAAAAAAGCTGTTATAGCAGCTATAAAGAAGAAAGCTTCAAAAAATGGGAAAAAGGAGCATAAAACATTAGAATTTCTCACTTGCTTCACATGTTTCTAAGCTCTTATATCAAGTCTTCAATTAAGTTTGTTTTATGCATGTTTGCTTTATGTTCTTCAATAAAGTTTGTTTTATGTTCCATGCAGCATGAGGGTATAGTTTATCCTAAATAATGGGAATGACGGTATACATAAATTCAAAGAAACCTGGGCGCTTTATCAAATAATTGGTAGAAAAAAGTACATGTTTGACAATTCCTGCTTATCTAGCATTTATTAACTGAATTACTGATACTGATTTGTTTAAAAATCGTATCATTCAAATAATATTAATACACATTTTAAAAAACCTACCATTCTGCTGGGCACAGTGGCTCAAGCCTGTAATCCCAGCACTTTGGGAGGCTGAGGCGGGTGGATCACGAGGTCAAGAGATCAAGACCATCCTGGTCAACATGGTGAAACCCCGTCTCTACTAAAAATACAAAAAATTAGCTGGGCATGGTGGCATGTGCCTGTAATCCCAGGTACTCAGGAGGCTGAGGCAGGAGAATTGCCTGAACCCAGGAGGCGGAGGTTGCGGTGAGCCGAGATCGCGCCATTGCACTCCAGCCTGGGTAACAAGAGCGAAACTCCATCTCGAAGAAAAAAAAAAAAAAAAAAATCTACCATTCTAAAATTACCAAGCATCTGTACTTTTGATTGCTAAACAATTCAAGTTGAATGAAGCTGTGCTAAAAATTAACCTCAAACACCTATTGTTAAGACCCTTGCTCTATCTCTTATCATTTTGTTTAAATCCTTAACACGCTCACCTAAGTCCTTTTGTGGAATAACGTTAAGGCTTAAAAAATTTAAATGATAGTGTTAAATGTGAAACCTGATGCTGCTGCTAAACAATTTTGAGTAGTCTAATTCAACTTTCAACTTCCATTGATTCAATTATTTGGTCGGCATAGAGGCAAAAAAGCCAGAGTCTGTAACTGTGCTGGGAATCTGTATCAGTAATGAAAATCTGCAGTTGGATATAGGGTTACACAGTAGCAAGTTATGTAACTTCAATCTTCTTCAGAACTGAACAGCCAAAGGAATTAAATTATTTTTACAAAGTTCATAATCACTTACTTGCCTCTAGAACACGTGGCTTGAAATGTATGGTGCTTCTCATAAAACACAGCACCTAGCTGTTCTAAGCTTGGAATGTTAATCTATCCAATGACTGAAATGATCTTCAGATACCACATGAACTGAAGCTGAATAAAACAAATCTATTACTATCCACATAGACTCTGAGGGGGTTGTTATAAAGATTACAGGGTAAGGCACTCTGTGCTTCAACTTCCCAACCCATTAATTACCATTATAACCTGACTGAATGACCACTGACTATAATTTTGAAGGAATAATGCCATAAAAAGTATGATACGCATGCAGCGTGAGAGCTGAGATATATTTATTTCTGGAGATATCTGCCTGTGTAAAGTTGTAGACATGTGTGGCACAGAGGTTCAGGGACCTTGATTCTTAAGTATACATCAAATTTAAGTCATAGGACCCATCAAGGTTCGATCACCCAAAGTGCCAACTTTCACAAAAAGGTCTTTTATTTCCAGGATTCATTTATCGAAAACCCAATGCATAATTGACATAATATTTATACAAGTTGCCAGCCAGGACATTAAAATTGCCTTCTTCTAGAGCAGTAGCTCTCAACAGGGTGTAGATTTTGCCCTTAGTGGTCATCTGGCAATCCTTGGAGACATTTTTGGTAGTTACAACTAGGGGAAGCAGCTGGCATCTAGTGGGTAGGGGCCAGGGATGCTGCTAAATATCCCATGTTGCATAGGGCATCTCCCAAAACAAATAATCTAGCCAAGAATGTCAACAGTGTTGATGTTGAGAAACCACATTCCAGAAAGCAGAGTTCTTAAGAACCAAATTTCAGTGAGGTTGGGAGAACACAGATGCTAAAAAACTAGCTGAATGAAAAGTGACTTTTTTTGTTGTTGTTTTTTCAACCTTAAACACACTGTTCCCTTCTTTCCAGCTCATCTATTTTGTCAACCCTTTATTCCACCTCTACAGTCCTCCTAAGTTAACTTTCCAGCTGGCTTGTTCTAGTTTAGAATCATACCACAGCCTTTAAAGCAACCCTCCTAGGCCTTCTTAAAAGCTGGAAAAGGGGAAAATAATGCTGCGTGAAGAGAAGGTATGATTTCTGAGAAAAAAACTAGAAAATACATGTACACAGTCACATCTCTGAACTGCAAACCTCTCTTAATTTTGGCTATATTAAAGGACAAGATTTCTCTGGAGAATGGAAGGAGGCAGCAAGTATTAAGAGGTAAGACATGTTCCACTCTCACCTGATAGTTTAGAGAATATAAAGGGGGGAAAACTGAAGACACAATCTGAGCTTAGGAACAGAAACATGATATTGAACTCAGAAGAGAACCTGGGTAAGGGAACAAGGAAATGAAATAAAACAATATGAATACAATTTTGGGAATTAGCTCAATGTTTTCATGTACCCTGAAGAAAACATATCTATGGTAGTTCCCAAAGCAAGAACAGACTTTTTATTAAAATTTAACTATGTAAAAGTTTTAAAATGTAAATTAAAGATATACATTACCATTTCACTCTGGAAGATTTGGCTAGTATAGAGAAGCACATATAAAATCCATCTGAAAGGATCTTAATAAACCAAATAAATTTCCCCTATATAAGGCAATCCTAATTTTATAAGGGTACACTGTAGATGTTGAGACTTTTTTATAATATCTCTATAAGATGTGACCCTTGGCTATCTCTCTAACCTTATCTCCTACAACTTACCCTTCATTCACTATGCTCCAGCATCACTGGTCTCCTTGCTGTTCTGTGAACATGACAAGAACGCTATAGCTTTAAGGCTTTTGCACCAATGGTTCCCTTTGTTTGGATCACTGCTCTTGCCCATACAGCTATATATGGCTGCTACCTTACCTTCTGCAAGTCTTTGACCAAATGCCATTCACATTGAGGCCTTCTCTACCCAACCTACATAAAGCAATAACTTCTCCCTCACAGAAATCTCTACTCCCTTTACCTTATATTACTTTTCTCCATAGCATCTGTCACTATACACTGTACTTGACTGTCTTCTCTCTACTCTAGAGGGGAGGCTCTATCTTTATATTGTCCATTGCTGTATTGCAAGTAATTAGGACAGGGCTTGGCAGTTAAGCATTTGTTGAATAAATGATTTTATACATATACATATACATATACATATATTATACACACACACACACACACACACATATATATATACACACAACTTTCTGTATGCTTGACTCTCTAAAGTATGTTATATAAAGTATACATTGTATATAAATTTATATGTAATATATAAATATAAATATATTACATATTCTATTATAATATATTACATATATACTCTTTCTATATATAGAGTCAAGCATATGGAAAGTCAGGGCAGTGATAGACAGGAGCTGACAATTATCCAGAAATGCTCAGATGCATCTATTTAATTCTGACTATAATTCCTAGCCTATTATAAAATAGCCTTCTATAATACTTAAGCTTCTAAGATGTCTTATTTTTTAGAAAATAGATGTTTAACTATTTTCATTAGTTGGATTATTTGGAAGCTAAAAGGAAAGCATCCAAATTATCTGATTCAGATCACTGTGTAGGGTCAACTCCAGCTGACTGTTACCCAAATTGTGGCGATTTACAGAAATTTCAGATTTGCCGTATTATGAAGTATGAACTGTATCTGCCTCTCCCATACTAAAATACCCACCATATTAACCTTTGCTTAATGAATGCCTTCTTTTGCTTCTTTGTCTTACTTACTCTGAGGTTGTCCAGCAAGACACAAATGGACAGTGACTTGGCTGCCAGCTGGTGTTAAAGCCAACTCCAAGAAAGTTATGTCAGTCTCCCAATAACCAAAGCAAAAGTTATTTTTCTACATATTTGCATTCCAATTCTCTAGGATGCCCGAAAGTGACATTTTCTCTCTCCTTAGGGATTCCCGATAAGGGAGAAAAAGCATAAGAACAATAAAGAAAATGGAAAGGACAAAAGATTCAAGTTATCCAACCCCCAAGTAATGACTCGGGAAATATATTCGCTTTTGATTAATAACAAAGCAAATGAAAACTGTATTTTTGTCGGGCGCAGTAGCTCACATCTGTAATCCCAGCACTTTGGGAAGCCAAGGTGGGTGGATCGTCCTGAGCTCAGGAGTTGAAGACCAGCCTGGGCAACGTGGCAACACCCCATCTCTACGAAAAATACAAAAGTAAAAAAAAAACAAAAACCGGCCGGGCATGATGGCCTGCACCTGAGGTCCCAGCTACTCAGGAGGCTGAGGTGGGAGGATACTTAGGCCTGAGAGGCAGAGGTTACAGTGAGCCGAGATTGAGCCACTGCAATCCGGCCTGACAGTGACACTCTGTCTCACACACACAAATAAAGGGGAAATGTATTTTCTGTGCCTTGTACAGAGGTTACACAAGAAGCCTCTTGTGGTGGAAATCAAAGCACGCAGCCTAATTTATACCTGTGTAGCGAAGAGAGCCCTGGAATGGACTTGCTCTTCCTGGTGTCTTGGAACTGACAGCTGTCTCTCCGTGTTAGTTATACTCAGTCTCTATATCCTTAGGCGTCCGATGATAAGGCTGGACTAGAATAACCCTTCAAGCCATGCCTTTATAGAAATCTGGTGCTTCCCTATTAAAACTAAATGCATGAGATTCTGCTTCCACCTCAACTGCCGCAACACCCAAGCAGAGAGTAGAGAAAATTTAAAATGTCTGTTACGCTTTTTCCCCCTACAATGACAGCATATGCTAATGTTTACCACCTCTTAAGCATTGGCAAATGATAAATCATCATCGTGGGCCACTGCTGACGTCTCATTTAACCTTCACAAACCCCAGAAAATGTAAGTATCATTGCTTCTATATTACTAAAGTTTAAGGAGATTACATAACCTGGACAAGATCACAAAGCAAACGGTAACGTCTGGCTTTGAACCTAAACCCTCTGGTTCCAAAGTCTCACCTCTTAAACGTTACTATACACTCTCTTCAAAGATTAACACACAAAAATGTTAATAACATAATTACTCTAAGTTTCACTTTTTGTGTGTGTGGATTTGTATTTATGACCGATTGTAAGGCTTATGTGTAATGTAAGCATCTTTTGTTTAAACTAGAATTAGTCCGTTTTTATGAAGGCAACACCTTGACCTCCACGAGCACAATCATCCAAATGGAGATAGAAACCCCTAACTCTCTCAGAGGCCTGAGTTAGTTTTCTAGCACTCTTTCTCACACGAGGGAAATGTGCGTGCGGCCAGTTCAAAATCTGCCGTAACCTGTGTCTATTAGGGACCTCTTGGGCGTAATAAGACAATATTCCTTCTTCGCAGTTTGAAAGAAGGATAATCAACAGATGACCAGTACCGGAACAGAGTTCAGACTGCAATTCATGAGATCTCAGTCCTTTCCTTCAGTGAATTTTTTCGAGCCCTTTTCAGGTGCAGCTTTGAAGGTTAAAACGAGACACTGGGGTCAGTGGGTCCCTAAGAGGCACCAGTACAGACACAGGTGTGCTTCCCTGCTCCGTGGTGCTAAGGACCAAGCTCTGAAGCGTCCTTAGAGACCAAGGGTCTATCCGTGGGGTTCACCAGGCCTCCTTTCCCAGGATCGGCCCATGACTCAAGGAACTGGGGCGGGGGAGAAGTCGCTTTCCAGAAGCCTTCCGGCCACACCGGTACTGTATTCCACTCTTTCCCTCCGCGGCTCCCCGCACGCTCCCGGGAAAAAGCGGTTCCCTTCTCTTCCCTGGACACCCAAAGATTCCGAACCTCGGCTCCCAACCGGGAGCGGCCTCCGCGGCAGGGCCGCGGGCACTCACCGTCGTTCTCGTCGCTGTGCCGCCGCCGCGACATGCCGCCCTACGGTGCGCCGCGGAGCCGAGAGGCCAGGCGGTAAGCCCTGCAGGAACTGCCCGGCCGTTGGCCGGCGCGAGGGCAGCTGCGAAGCGCGCGGATGCGCCGGCACGCAGGCGCAGTCGCTCGCCACGGCTCCCGGAAGCGCAGAAGAGGCCGCTGGGTGAGCTCAGAGCCGAAAGAGCCGGCGTGCAGAAGCTCAGAGGGCTACGGGCGTCGGGCCCGCACGCAACCGCCCCCTTCGGGCTGCCTCCGCCTGCCGGCTGCTTCTTTCTCCCGCCTTCCGCTCTATGTCCTTCCGGGGCCACGCAGAAAGTGCCGCCGCTTCGACCAGTCAGAGCCCCCGGGCCAAGGTCGTCGTACGTCTGAAGGCAAGTGGTGCCGGCGGCCGCTCTAGTCCCCGCCTCCGTTCAGGCCGGTCGTTCGGGGCGTCTCAATGGTTTTCCCGGCGGCCCTTGCGCCGACGTCCAGGAGACTTCCGGAGCTTGGTGACGTCACGAGCGAGCTTTTCTACCCAAACATGCGGCGGGGGCCAGACTCGAGGGCAGTAAGCAGTGACAATTGCTAAGTGGAGATGGTGCAGGGAAGAGAGACCTAAGAAAGGATCAGGACTGGCGGGTATGTGCTCATCTACTCCCACTTTCCGGCTTTTGCCGCCTTGGGAAAAGTGGGCGGAGAGGTTGGGCCAAGCTGTGCACGCGGGGTGGGGCCTGGGCGGGAGGCGGTGCCGCACGTGCCGCCCCCTGGGATGGAAAGGCCGGTCCTGACGCGATCTTGCTGCTACCTGCTGCTCCTGGCTTGCCGGCTTGCCGTCATTTTACCTAAGTGTTTGCTTAAGAAGGAACAAATGATTTTTGGTCATCTGTCTTCAAGGATTATTGGGTGCCTATATGCCTGTGTGTGAATATTCCCTCCTCTGATGTCTTTCTGAGCACCATACTGGCTTACCTAACTACTTTGTCCATGGCCATCTGAAATTTCACTCTCTCGGACTAATTCTCTTTCAGTCTTATTTCAGTAAATTACGTCATCGATCGGCTGCTTAATCCAAAAGTTTAGGGAGTCTTAGTTCTTTTCCCTCACTTTTTACATAACAATTATTTGTAAACCCTGCGTGCTCTGCTTTCAACACAAATCCAGAATCAGATCGTGTTACTGCTTTGTTTAAAAGACTCCTGTGAGGGCCGGGCGCGGTAGCTAACGCCTGTAATCCCAACACTTTGGGAGGCTGAGGCGGGCGGATCTCTTGAGCCCAGGAGTTCAAGACCCACCTGGGCAACGAGGCGAACCCCGTCTTTACAAAAAAGAAAAAAATAGCCGGCCCTAGTGTTTAGCGTCTGTAGTCCCAGTTACTCAGGGGGAGAGTAGACGGCCGAAGTGGGAGGATCCCTTGAACCCAAGAGATCGAGAATGAAGTAAGTCGTGATTGCACCACTGCACTCAAGCCTGGGTGGCAAAGTGAGACCCTGTTTTTTTTAAAAAAAAAAAAAAGTGTTTTACGACTTTCCATTGCAAACTCCATACCATGGCCTATGGGGTTCTAGCTCTCCTCACCATGCTCCAACCACTCTTTCTGTTCTTCTAGTATGTCAAGCTTTTAGGAACTTATACTATTTCTTTTACCTGAAGGTCTCTGGTTCTAAATCTGCGTGACTGGCTCTTGGTCACTTAGGTCTCAGCTCAATTATCAGGTCCTTAGTGAGGCCTTCTTTGGTTACCCAATCGCTGTTTTATTTCATTCAACGAATATTGTATTTCTTAGCATTTAGCACCTCCTAGGTGCCAGGCAGAGTTCTGAATGCTGAGGATGTAGAGATGAACAAAGGAAAACCCCTGCTCTCTTGGCGCTGATATTCTAATGACCCATTCAAGAATAGCCACAAACAGTGCCATCATAGGTAATGAGCCACAGAGAGTAGTAGATAAGATTAAAGAGGTAGGGGGAAGTTGCTCTGTAAGGACTTTGGACATTATCCGAGTAAATTGAGAAGTCATTGGAGTATGATTTTTTTTTTTTTTTTTTTTTTTTTTTTGTGGAGACAGGGTCTCACCCTGTTGCCCAGGCTGGAGTGTGCAGTGGCACAGTCTTGGCTCATTGTAACCTCTGCCTCCTGGGTTCAAACAATTCTCATGCCTCAGGCACCCAAGTAGCTGGAATTACAGACATTCACCACCACACCAGGCTAATTTGTGTATATTTAGTAGAAATGGGGTTTCACCATGTTGGCCAGGCTGATCTCGAACTCCTGGCCTCAAGTGACCCCCCCCACCCCCCAGCCTCCCAAAATGCTGGGATTACAGGCATGAGCCACTGTGCAGAGCCAATCTGACTTATTTTTTAATAGTTACTTCTCTGGCTTCCATAGGAGGAAGATAGTTTGGCTGTTGCAGTGATTCAAGCTACAAATTATGGTAGCTTGAACTAAGGTGTTAGTAAAGATGGTGGTGCAAAGTGATCTGATTGGATTGTACTTCAGAAGTAAAGCTGGCCTGGTATGGTGGCTCACGCCTGCAATCCCAGTACTTCAAGAGGCTGAGGTAGGTGGATCACGAGGTCACAAGATTGAGGCCATCCTGGCCAACATAGTGAAACCCCTCTCTACTTAAAAAAATACAAAAATTAGCTGGGCATGGTGGCATGCACCTGTAGTCCCAGCTACTCGGGAGCTGAGGCAGGCAGAGAAATCGCTTGAACCTGGGAGGTGGAGGTTGCAGTGAGCCGAGATCACGCCCCTGCACTCCAGCCTGGGGACAGAATGAGACTCCTTCTCAAAGAAAAAAAAAAAAGCAAAGCTGATAGAATTTCCTGAACAAGTAATTGATAGTGTGAGAAAATAAGGAGTAGGCAAATATTTATAGAAGTAGGGAAAATTGTATGATGAATCCCCATGTACTCATCATCAACTTCAGTAATTCTTAACTCATGGGTAGTCTGGTTTCACTGATATTACCTTCTTTCTCCTAATTATTTTGAGGCAAATACAGTTTTAAGTCCTTGGAATTAGATGAGATCACCTATGGGGTAAGTATAGAGCCGGCACAGTGGCTCATGCCTATAATCCCAGTACTTTGGGAGGCTGAAGGGAGCGGGTCACTTGAGGCCAGGAGTTTGAGACCAGTGTGGCCAACATGGTGAAACCCCGTCTCTACTAAAAATATACAAATTAGCCTGGTTTGGTGTTGCAGTTGTGTAATTCCAGCTTCTTGGGTGGCTGAGGCACAAGAATTGCCTGAACCCAGGAGGTAGAGGTTAGTTACAGTGAGCCAAGACTGTGCCTCTGCACTCCAGCCTAGGCAATAGAGTGAGATCCTGTCTCAAAAAAAAAAAAAAAAAAATCATGCTCCATTTAGAGGTTGGGGTGATAAGGAATATCCAGCAAAGGAAACTGAGAAGCAGGGGCCCTTATCCCTAGCTTGTATTTTCCTGTTTTTTTCTTATTTACTTACTTAATGTCTCTCTTTACCAGAATACAAACTCCGAGAGTGCAGGGACGTCAACTGTTTCATTTATAGCCGCATTCCCAGGACTATTCCACATGCCCGGCACATAGCAGAGGTGCTGCAAATAACAGTTCAGTTTACATAAATCAAAATACGGTGAGACTAAAAAAAGATGTCGAGTATGGGGAGATCATTTTGGGGTGGTGGAAAAGGTATCCCACACTCAGGTGTGGAGACCTTGAGTCAGGAAAGAACATGGCTCATTTGTGGAACTGGGCATGGTCCAGTGTGGCCAGAGTAGGAAATGTGATGGGGAATGGGGAGCATAGTCAGAGATGGGCCTAGAGTATAGGGAAACTAAGTTTTTCAGGTCTTCAAAGGAAGCAGTGGCATGAGGGTAGCAGACAAGACGTAAGTGAAAGGTGACCCTTGAGCTCAGTCTTGATATACATAGTAAGCATATGGGGAGGGAAAGAGGAGAGATGGAAAAGCAAGGGAAACAAAAGAGGCTGAAAACATAAATATTGGGACAGACCTCTTTAACCATCAGGTCATATAGAGGGAGATTGGGAAAGATGCAGGAGATGGGATCAGATTGGATAGTAATTCCTTTCGACCATGTTACCTCTCAAATGCACTGCCTTTATAGGTAAATAAGTTGTCTGTTTCTAGAACAATGCCCGAACCTAGAAGACCCTCCATAAATATTTGCTGAATGAATTCTAATTTGGAAATGATATACACACTTTCTCTATCTTTACAATAAAACAGCTTTGAGCATGGAGGAAGTGTGTTGAATGAGATTCTTCTACTTATTTTTCTTCTGCCTGGAAGGCCTATAGATTTGTGTAGAGACAGAAATGTACTCTTTTCAGTAGAACTTTATATGAAAGACATTTTCATGAGAAAGGAAAGAGACGCTAAAGAAGGTAGTATTTCTTTACCAAGTCTCTTTCACTTTCAAATACAAGTAGAATTTGGTTTTAATAAATCTGTATCACCTTGCCTTACCCCTATAACAAAGCTCATTTTGAGTTCTATTAAAGCACCACTTAGCTGATTCAAAAGCATTTTATGTGGTGCAAGTGACATCTTAGTTTATGAATCCGAGAAACAAAGGTCCTTAATAGGAAAGTTGGTGGTGCGTGTTTGTGTGTCTGTGTGTGTTTAGTCTCCATCAGTCCCATCCAGCATTTTTAAGCAGCGAGTGTTCCCTAACTCATAAACTGCTCCTCGTTTGCCTTCACCTGGTTGAGGTACCCCATAGGCAGTGTTGTGAATTGGCAAAGTTCTTCACCATTGTCTCACACCTTCCTTTTTCTCATTCTTACTGGCACACTTTTTCTGCTCCCTCTTGTGGAGCTTAGGACCTCTCTGCATGTTACTGTTTTCAGAACCAAGAGTGTCCGCCTCAGTATTGCCTCCTTCAACATTATCCTCAAGATACTAACTTTGCCAGTTCACTAGTAACCTGAAATAACCATTTGTTATGCTTTGGGGCAGGAATTTGGATAGAGCACAACAGGGATACCTTGTCTCTGCTCTCAGCTCAGAGGCCAGTCTGAAATCTGAAGGGTCTCGTGGTTGATGCTGGCTGTCAACTAAAGGCCTCTGTTCCCCTCCACCTGGTTTTTTGGGTGTGGTCTTTGCATGTGTTGGATTGGCTTACTCACAGCATAGTGACCCAACCTCAGTCATACAGCATTGCTTCCATCACACTTTATTTTTGGGAGCAGTTAACAAACCTGCCTAGGCTTAGGGAAATGGATCAGAAATACTGCTGGAGCCATTTTTGGAAAATATAGTCTGTCACAGCTAAATTTTAAAGAAATTTTTAATGTTAAATTTGAAGTACAGCATTAAACTAAAATATTACCATTCATTGAACCCTAGTATGTGCCAGACACTATATATTATTTCTTTCCAGTCCACAGTACAGTGCTGCAGGGTAGATACTGCCATGCCCAATTTCCACATGAGAGATTTAGAACTCAGAAACCTTAAGTAGCTTGCCCACGTTCACATGCTTGACAAACTGCTGCACCACAAACCAAAGCCCATGCTTTTTCTCAGTGTGCCTCTTAGTGCTTGTCACCTGTAACCTTTGCTTTACGAAAGAACCAGTGCAGTATGATGGTTGTAGTGTGTCCATTTTGACGAGATTTAGCCACAGTAGTGATTTTGACCTTTCTTCGGGCTCATTACAGTGGGGCTCTTATCTAAAGAAGGAAATTTGCACAGCTCTGAAATTAGAGGGCAAAAAGAAGAAAGTGTTTATAACTGAAAGTACTGGCACACAGCTTGATTGATTTGGGTTGTACTAGATGCTTTTCTGGTATTATTTACCCTATTGTCTGCCTGGCTTACTCCCTAATTCAGGTTTCTGCCTGAATGCTATTACTGCAGAAAGGCTTTTCCTACTCTCTGTGTTCAAAGGGCCCCTCCATCACTGCCTCCCTACCCTGCTGATTATTCTTTACAACCTTTTCACCATCTGATTTTAAAAATAAAAAATCAGTTTATCCACTTGTCTACTTCACCCCACTAGAATGTAAACTCTACGCAGGCAGAAACTTTTTCTCTTTTGTTTACTGCTATATGACCAGTGCGTAGAATAGTGCTTGACTTAAGAGTCGTTGTTAAGTAAATACTATCAATTTAGTAAGTGAATGAATGGATAGCTTGGGCTACTTTGCCCATGCTGATTTGCATGATTGATTAGCTTCATATTCAAGAAGTAATCAAAGACTAACATGGCTGTTTCTTTCTTATTTATATTCTAGGAGGTATTTAACTGAAAGGAATCTCTGCCTCACTGTTGGAACCAAACCAGATGCCTTCTTCCACTTCACCAGACCAAGAAGATGACCTGGAGACCTGCAATTTAAGATTTTCTGACTTGGATTTAAAAGATACAAGTCTTATTAATCCCAGCAGTAGCCTCAAAGCAGAGTTAGATGGCAGTATGAAGAAAAAATACTCGTTTGCAAAGAAAAAGGTAGAATTCCTATGAATGTTTCATGATCATGTATGTATGGTTAATGCAGATACATCTGGAAGTAGCTTACCAAGGTTTCTTTCCAGCTCAAGGTAAGGTCTAGTCAAGGACATTAACCAGTGATGTTATTTCCATCTCAGGCAAAAGGGAATCATAGGCAAGGTGTGGCCCTGGAATAGTCATGGTGGAGTACTTGACGAGGGTGGATCCTAGACAGATGGGTTAGATTTTATTCCCCACTCCCAGGTCAAAAAACACTATAAACAAAGTTGAAAACCAAATGACAAGTGAAGAAAAAGTTGGTAACTATGATCAACAAAGATCACTAAAAACACTTACACATCAGTAAAAAGATGAATGCCGTAATGGAAAAATAGTCAACAGATGTGAACGGGCAAGCCAGAAAAAAAAATAGAATAAATAGGAAAAAGTATTCAACATTACTACTAATCAAAGACATTTAAAAAAATAGCATTTCTTTTGCCTTTTATTTGGACCAACATTAAAAATATTGATGATAAAAAGTATTATCAAAATATTGATGATAAAAAGTACTTAGTAAGGCTGTGGATAAGATGGCACCCACATGCTTTTCTGGTTAGAGTATAAATTGGCACATTTTTCTGGGAAGTCACTATTACAGATTAAAATTTCATGCTTTTTGACCCCTCAATTTTTATTTTAGATATCCTATATAGATGGTTAAAGATATAGAAAGAGGATGCATGGAAGCTCATTCAGCATTGCTTATAATAAATGTTCATCAGGTGGCAACTGGTTAAGAGAATTTTGTTTGTTTTACAATAAGCATAAGTAATTTTTATAAAAACAGTAATATTATTTTCCAAGAAAGAAAACATTTTGGTACATTTCTTCCCAGTCTTTTTCAATGTACTTTTTTAATGTGGTTGAGATTATATTGCATAAGCAAATTTTATCCAGTTTTTTTCACTTAACATTATTATATCATAAATCTTTTTCCATATAACTTAAAACTGGCTGCTTAATATTCCATGGTAAGCATACTCCATAATTTACTTTCCATTTTCCTTTTGAAAATAACTGATAGTGTTATTTGTAATATTTTAGGCCAAACTGTATTATGTATATTCCACTGTAACTGATTCCTGAGAATAAAATTATGATGCTGAGAGTTATTTAACCTCCTTAATATAAAGCCTAGTCTTAATTTCTCTAATAGTCCCTTCTAAAGCTTACTAATAAGAGAAGTGTTACTCTTCAGAGAATTGTATAGCATAATGGGACATAAAACTGGAAACCCCTGTGGAAAGATAATATAAGGAATCTCACTGAGACTTCTATTGGCCGTAAACTTAAGGTTATTTAACAGTGTTTGTGTTTGTAATCTAATTGCAGGCCTTTGCTCTTTTTGTCAAAACCAAAGAAGTTCCAACAAAAAGGAGTTTTGAATGTAAAGAAGAATTGTGGAAATGCTGTCAGCAACTATTCACAGACAGAACCAGCATCCATAGACATGTGGCAACACAACATGCTGATGAAGTTTATCACCAGACAGCTTCTATTTTAAAGCAACTGGCTGTGACATTGAGCACCTCAAAGAGTCTTTCATCTTCAGATGAAAAGAACTCTCTAAAAGAGTGCCTTCCACATAGCCATGAAGTGTCTGCTTGGCTCCCTGATATAAGCTGCTTTAACCCTGATGAGCTGATAAGGTAAGATTTTCATTCTGTATTTTGGTTTGATTTAAAGTATTTTTCCAACCACAATGAGATACTACAGTTCACCCATTAAAATGGCCAAAGTGAGAAAGACTAACTCTGCCAAATGTGAATGAGGATGTGGAACAACTGGAACACCCGGTCACTGCTGGAGGGAATGTAATATGGCACAACCACTTTAGAAAAGTGTTTGGCAGTTTCTTAAACATGCATTGTCCCTGTGGCCCACGCCTGGGTATAATGCCAACAGCAATAAAAACATGTCCACAGAAGGCCTTGTACAAGAATGCTCATAGCAGTTGTATTCATAGTAACAAAAAACTGGAAACAACTATAATTATCCATCAACAAGAGAATGAATAAACTGGTATAGTCCCATAAGAATACTGCATGACAATGAAATGCTATAAACTGCTAATATGCAAGAACATATATGGGTAAATGAGAAAATCCTTATGCTGAGTGAAAATAGCCAGACCTGGGCCATGTGTGGTGGCTCATGCCTGTAATCCCAACACTTTGGGAGGCCAAGGCAGGCAAATCACGAGGTCAGGAGTTTGAGACCAGCCTGGCCAACATGGTAAAACCCCGTCTCTACAAAAAAATACAAAAAATTAGCTGGGTGTAGTGGCAGGTGCCTGTAATCCCAGCTACTCGGGAGGCTGAGGCAGGAGAATCATTTGAACCTGGGAGGCAGAAGTTGCAGTGAGCCAAGATCACACCACTGCACTCCAGCCCCGGGGCTGGGGTAAGAAAAAGAAAATTGTAATATATATTTACTATTCTTTCAGTGGAAGTGGCTCATCATAAAGATCTTCACCCTTGTGACCCTTACATTGAGTAGGCTGAGGAGGAAGAGATTTTGGTCTTATTGCCTCATGAGTGCTAGAGGCAAAAAAAGATCTGCAAATAAGTGGACTTGCACAGTTCAAACCCATGTTGCTCATGGGTCAACTGTAGTCCAAATATGATAAATTTTTGTCATTACTACTCAGTGCCACATTCCCTTTGCTTATTGGAAAGCAGAAAGTTAGAAAGCAAATTGAAGTAGGAGTCACACTTGAGCTATTCACTAAAATTTTCCGTACCTTCATTTCCTCACCTCTAAAATTGGAGTAACAATCCCTGCCTTGCCTTCCTCCCAGTACTGCAGAATGGATTATATAGGATGGTGATAGAATGAGCTCTTGTGAACTACAGTGTGCTACACAGATATGGCCATTCCATTTCATTATGGCCCCACTCTTCAGGGAATTTACTTACTGGTTAGAGTAACAAAGAAAAAGACACATGAGACAGATTAGCAGATGATACAAAACAGGTTATATAATTACCAGTTGAATTGTATGGTACAGAGACTAATTTGTTAAAGGAGCTTAGAGAAAGGAAAATAGGATCTGAAATAGGCAAGAAGGTTTCATGGAGGAGACTAGGCCCTGCAATATGATGAGGCTGTTGATGAGAGACTCAGACTCCAGAGCTGGAGAGGACTTTAATTGTCCTGTACAGTAGCATTCCCTAAAATATGTTCTGTGGAACACTAGTTTTAGAGGCTGCTAACAAGATATTGAAAAAATGGTTATGAAAGACAAATTTGGGAAGCACTCAATCAAACTGTTGTTACTGCAAGACTTCTCAGAGCCTTTAATAGATTAAGAGGCTTTTGCTGTGATTCTTAAGGAGGGAGATGCTGTCTACAGGGTTTCCAAACGTGACTTTATAGAGCAGCTTCATAACACACTTTGGAAAATATAATTTATTTGCATTCTCATTTTACAGATGAGGAAACTAAGGCCCAGAAGTGATGAAAAGACCTGCCCAGGTTTCACAGCTAGTTGGTTTAAGACAGCACAGTGCAGTAGAGAAAGAGCATAGATTCTGATGTCAGAAGACTGGCATTCAGGTCCTTGCTATCACTTTCTGGCTATCTCATTTGTGAGGAATTGGCCTCAGTTTATTCAGCTATAAAATGGGGATAATAATAACCTGTATCATAGAAAGGGTTATAAGAAAAAACGTAAGTGATCCTGAAATACCATAGGGGAAAAAATTTTTTTTTAAATTTAAAAATTAAATAAATATAAGAAAAAATAGAAGTGAAACTTTTTTGTATGATGATTCATACAGATCCTTCCTTATATGAGAGGATAAGCCAGAATGGAACCAAATTTCTAACTTGTCTATGAATTGGAGTTACTAATACCTGTCTCTTGGATATGACCATTAAATGAGGGACCAAAGTAAACTCACTTTTGTAAAGTAAGTTTGGTACAGATACTGTCTTCTGTACAGCAAATATAAAAGGAAATTGCTTTTCATTTCAGGAGGAGAACGATAATCAGAGCAAAGGCAGGCATGAGTGTCTTCATCTTAGCCTTCCCTCAGACTGCCTGAGTGTGCTTTATGAATTGTGACTTCTTTATGCCAGTGACTCAAATGGTCTTTGCCTCGGATTTTCATTTTATAGTGGCCAGGGCAGTGAAGAAGGGGAAGTGCTCCTTTATTACTGCTACCATGACCTGCAGGATCCCCATTGGATCTGTGCCTGGCAGACAGCTCTGTGTCAGCACCTGCACCTCACAGGCAAGGTAACACCTACTCCTATACTCCCTCCTCAACTGGATTCATCTTGCCTGCCAACCTTGGATTGCAAATGCTGTGCTCGTTATAAAAAAGATTCACTGTTAAGTTTTTAGAAATTAGGGAAATTCTTTTGGGAATTTAAGTAGAATATTAGCTATTAACATGGTATTTTTTTAAGCATATTTACTGGTATAAACCAGGAGTCAGCAAACTTTTTCTTGAAGAACCAGATAGTAGATATTTTAGGCTTTGCACAAAAAATTATACAATATTATTATACCATGTGTGTAACTATAGATAATATGTGAAAGAATTGTATGGCTCTGGTTGACTAAAAGTATATGGAAAACAAGGATAATTTGCTGTTTCCTGGTATAGGGAAATATTCATGATATATTAACTGGAAAAACATTTTATAGCACATAGAGGTATGATTCCAAGTTGCTTCTTAATTTTCCTAGAACGTGCCAGGGTCATTTACCAGCTCAGGGTATTGACATTTGCTGTTTCCTTCCTCTCTAGAGTGCTCATCCCCTGCACTTTCACATGGCACATGCCCCACTTCAGATCTCTGCTCACATATTGTCTCCTTAGAGCTCTAGTCTGAGGTAGTCCTCTTCAGATCTCATCACGTTCTATCCCTTTCTGCTTTTCAAAGAATTTATTACTACCTGAAAGTGTAATCTTCATTTATAACCTTCATGAGGACAGGAACTTTGGTCTTAATTAATTGATATATTCTCAGTACTAGAACAGAGCTTAGCATATAGCAGATCCTCAGAAGATATTTAGAGAATGTAGAATGAAGGAATTAATTCATGTTCATGCCAAAACCAGAAGTTTGTGTATAAAGATGGAAGGTTATGTATACCAAAATGTTAGTAAAATTGTCTAGGCATGTAGGGTTATTGATGGTTTTTATTTTTTTTGGTTTTATTTTTCTAAAATATTCTCTGATTACATTTCACACATCCATATGTCTGTGTCTGTTATGTTAACTTTCAAAGTTTTAAATTATATACCACTACCAATGAGTTGTCATTGGCTTGTGCCATGAATCTTGTTTTATATCCATACCCTAAAGAATTGATCAAGTGAGGAATCAACCCAAGTGTCTTCTCTGGACCCCAAAAAGGGCAGCCATTAAACATTTTTGAATTATAAAGTACTGGTAGATAACGGTGTTATATGACTAGAACAATATAGGACCTTGGATTAAATCATCTGCTTTTCCAGAAAGTGCTATGATGCCACATGTGCTGCGCTTGCTAGCACTTTTCTTTAGAGAGCCATCTTTAAACTCATCCACAGGATTTTGTAGTACCAAAACAACCAACTCTGCAGGGCACCCAGAGCATTGTCCCTTAAGGCAGGGCCTTACCCCAGGCTCCAATGTCCGCTAACCAGGGGAGCATTTCAGAGAGAATCAGGGTTTGAGGTACCAAAGAGCCCCAAATATGGATGCACATTCATTTACTCAGCAAACATGTATTGAGGGCCTACTATGTGGCAGGCACTGTTCTGGGGGATATACCAGTGAGCAAAACAGACACATACCCATGCAGAACTTGTATTCTAGTGGATAGGTTTGCAGTGGTGTCCTCCAAACACCGTGCAGAGATACATGCTCACATATACTCTCTGCTCTCAGATTGCTCTGTGCTTTAGGATTTCGATAGTATGTCCTCAGCAGTTCTTTTCATTTCTGGTGCTCTTTTCCCTATTTATTCACATAAAGAAATAAGGGTTCAGAGAAGTCAATTAACTTTCTCACAGCTACATGCAAGTTAGTGGCAGAGCTTAATCTTAATCCTAGATCTGCTGACCTCTGTAGAGGACTCTGTTATGCTACCTGGATTTAGATTAAGCTCAGAATTCACTTCTTTGGCTGTTGGACCATTGTGGCTCCATAGGAAATGGGGCTTTCCAGGAGTTTTATTCACATTCTCTTGTTCAGCACACATGAAACAAAATAGTTCATCTGAACTGTAGGCTATGCCATTTAGAAAAATACAGATATCCAGCTGGACACAATGGTTCATTCCTGTAATCCCAGAACTTTGGGAGACCAAGGTGGGTAGATCACTTGAGGCCAGGAGTTCAAGACCAGCCTGGCCAACATGGTGAAACTCTGTCTCTATTGAAAATACAAAGATTAGCTGGGCTTGGTGGTGCATGCCTGTAATCCCAGCTACTTGGGAGTCTGAGCTAGGAGAATCGCTTGAACCCAGGAGGTGGAGGTTTTAGTGAGCTGTGCCACTGTACTCCAGCCTGGGCAACAAAACAAGACTCTGTCTTAAAAAAGAAGCAGGTATCCATCTCACACCAGTCAGAATGGTATTATTAAAAAGTCAAACAATAACAGATGCTGGTGAGGTTATGGAGAAAACAAAATGCTTATATACTGTAGGTAGGAGTATAAATTAGCTCAACCATTGTGGAAGACAATGTGGTGGTTCCTCAAAGACCTAAAGATAGAAATAGCATTCAACCCAGTAATCCCATTACTGGGTATGTAACCAAAAGAATATAAATCGTTCTATTACAAAGACATATGCACGCATATGTTCATTGCAGCACTGTTTGCAGTAGCAAAGACATGAAATCAACCTAAATGTCCATCAGTGATAAACTGGATAAAGAAAATGTGGTACTGGATAAAGAAAATGTGGGAATACTATACAGCTATAAAAAAGAACAAAATCATGTCCTTTGTGGAGACATGGATGGAGCTGGAGGCCATTACCCTTAGCAAATTAACGCAGGAGCAGAAAACCAAATATTGCATATTTTCACTTATACGTGGGAGCTAAATAATGAGAACACATGGGCACATAGAGGGGAACAACAAACACTGGGGCCTTTTGGAAGGTAGAGGATGGGAGGAGAGAGAGGATCGGGAAACATAACTAAGGGGTACTAAGCTTAATGCCCGGGGAGGAAAATAAATCTTCACAACAAACCCCCATGACACAATTTTACCTACAGAGAAAATCTGCACTTGTACCCCTGAACTTAAAAGTTTAAAATAAAAAAACACAGATATCTTTGTCCAACAGCACTTTGGTGTCCTCAGCAGCATCTCTGCTTTTCCTGTTAAACTCACTGACACACATGAGCCTCTCGTTCTTCCTTAGAAAGGTAACTAAGCTAAGAACCGTCTGTGTTCTCTTTCTTACCATCTTGTCTCAGATTCGAATTGCTACAGAAGGAATCAATGGAACAGTTGGTGGAAGCAAACTGGCTACCAGACTCTATGTGGAAGTCATGCTTTCCTTCCCATTGTTTAAGGATGATCTGTGTAAAGATGATTTTAAGGTGAGAGAAAATGAAAATAAAATGGATCTAGAGCCATCAGCTTCTGCCTCAATGCATGTTATTGAAGAGGAGTTCAAAGTAGAGAAATAAGCAGTGCCAAGTAAATACCCTTTCCCCTTTATTTTTTCTGTGTTTTTTGGGATTTGGGTGGGGGGAGTTGTTTTGTTAAGTTTTTTGACAGAGTCTTGCTGTGTCACCCAGGCTGGAGTGCAGTGGCGTGATCACAGCTCACTGCAGCCTTGACGTCCCTGGACTCAGGTGATCCTCCCATGTAGCTAGGACCATAGGTGCACACCACCATGTCTGGCTAATTTTTAAATTTTTTGTAGAAATAGGGTCTCACTATGTTGTCCAGGCTGGTCTTGAACTCTTGGGTTCAAGCAGTTCTCCTGTCTCAATCTCCCATAGTGCTGAGATTACAGATAGGAGATTACTGGTCCCCTTTCCCCTTTAAATATGCTTTTCCCTTTAGGTTACGAGACAGTGCAATAGAAGGAGCATGCTTGTCCCCATTATTCCATTGAGTCACCATGTGATCTTGAACCAGCTAATTCCCTCTCTAGACCTCAGTATCCTTCTTTTACAAGAAGGTTGTTATAGCTCATGCAATCTGGGACTCTAATAGCCTTGGACAGATTAGCTCACTTGAGAGACCACCAGGCTGGTCAGCACATCAGTGTTTTTAGTAAATCTGGAATAGTATGATTAACACTTCACACCACATGGGGAAATAAAGCTGTTGCTCTTCCAGGTGGGCTACATTATTTGAGTGACTTTATACTTAGTCATAATAAGTGATAAGGTGATGGGAAGTGCCTTGCTAGTGTTCAGACTGGCAGTGATGGAAAAAGAACAAAAGCTGGGCATAATCACACGTTAGAATTGCTTGGCGGTGTTTCCGTTGTATAATTAAATGATTATACCTAAAGAAACACCTTTTCACCTTAACATTCCTTCACATGGCAGGTATGCAATAAGTATTTATTAATATTGAATTATCTAGAACATTCTGGGCCCTAACTGGAAGTTTAAGGCTTCAACTATCGTTATTTCAAAACAGACCATTATTCCTATATTGGCACTTGTCTTATACCTGGAGATGGGACAGGAAGACTGTATTCTGTTTTGTTTTTCATTGGCTAGACCAGCAAAGGAGGAGCTCACTGTTTTCCAGAATTGCGTGTTGGTGTATTTGAAGAAATCGTGCCCATGGGCATCAGCCCCAATAAGATCTCCTACAAGAAGCCTGGTATGCTTGCTTTTAGAAGATGATGCTTTAATTCACAGGGACAAAGCTTAATAGAGAGACAAATAAGAAAGCTTGGCACTGTAATCAGCAGGAGTCATGAGTTCTCTCTAAAGCAGCTGTGGGGTGGCTAACGCTTGGGTGCATCCAGTGCTTAGACTGTTTCTCTGTGGTGCTGTGGTAATTGAAGACTCACCTCTTACAGTGACATATCTTATTATTATTCTTGGTGATGGTTTAGCAAGTAGTTGTTTTCTCTTTCCAAAGACAGCAGTTTGGGAAGAGTGTAATTATTACTTGTAAACAGTTCATCAGCAGAATAGAGCGCGTAGGCCTTTTGCTACAGGAAGCAAGTTGCTTTCAACACTAAAGCAGTTTTCACTGTGCTCTAGAATGTTCTTTCCCCATCTTCTCCATGGTAAATGGTTGAAAGACATTTGTTGGGCACGTTTTTAGGGGGTTTTATTGTAGTTTTTACTATGAAAAGTTTTAAACATTAAAAAAAGTAGAGAAAATAGTATAGTGAAGTTCTGTGTACCTATCATGCAGCTTAAGCAGTTAACTGATTCATGACCAGCTCTCACCCATACCTCATCTTTCTCCCATGTTGGATTATTTCTTGAAGGGAATCCCAATGTCAGTCCATTTCATTTGTAAATATTTTTAGTAGATACCGCTAAAAGATAAAAATTTGTTCAAAAAGATGTTAAACTATACCACATCTTAAAACATTTTAACTAATTCCTTAATATACTGTCAAATATCTAGTTAGTCTACAACCATAAGTCAGGTACTAATCCAGATTCCTTGGCCTGGCTCTGGGCTCTCATCTCTCCTTGGTGCGGAGCAGTTTCATTGGTTGTTGGGGTTCCTCTCTAAGAGGAATGAGGCTCCTTTGGTGCTGTAAAGCTTTATCATGAGTGGTGGGTAACTGAGTCACCAGAGCCCCTGGCCATAATGAGGCATGGCTACCTTTCAATGCAGATTCACCAAAAGTTCCTCGCAATCTACTGGGATGTCTGGACTTCCAAAGATAGGGGAATACTTCTATCCTGGAGAGTTACAAGGCAAAGAGCCCCAGGAGACTGAGGTTCTCTTTTTTTAGTCCCTTTGTATATGTATTTTTGAGACAGGGTCTTGCTCTTTTGCCCAGGCTGGAGTACAGTGATGTGATTATAGCTCACTGTAGCCTTGATCTCCTGGGCTCAAGGAATCCTCTTGCCTCAGCCTCCAAAGTAGCTGAGATTGTAGGCACACACTACCATGGCCAGCTAATTCTTAATTTTTTTTTTTTAGAGACATAGTCTCGCTATGTTGCCCAGCCTTCTCCTTGTATTTTTTAAAAAAATCATTTATTATACTTTAAGTTCTGGGGTACATGTGCAGATCGTGTAGGTTTGCTACATAGGTATACACAAGCCATGGTGGTGGTTTGCTGCATCCATCACCCCATCATCTACATTAGGTATTTCCCCTAATGCTATCCCTCCCCAATCCCCCCACCCCCTGCTATTCCTCCCCTAGCTCCCTACCCCCCAGGCCTTCCTGTCTTTTTCTCTCCTTTACTTTCTTTCTCGTGTCATTTCTGTGTCTCCTCTTGCCCTTTTCTCTTTTTCTCATGCACATACACCTAGACACATTCTTCTTGCCCTTTTGCATTAAAAATATATATATTCCATCATTTTTTCCATAACTTTATGCTCACACCTGCCTGTGTCAGGGTTCTTAGCCTTCAACATGGGTTTGACTTTGACATAGAACAGTTTACAAAGCCTATAGTCAGCCACATACATGCCCAGCTCCTCCATGTACAGTGACAATAGAACAGCAGCCGTTTCCTGACCTACTAGTGACCATACAGTGGACCAGCAAATTTACATGGCAATTTAGATCTCAGTTACCTGGTTTTTATCACTAGGGTTAGGCCAAGTATGATGATCCACAATTCTTTGCCTAGTCATTTCTAAACTACCAGGTCTCCATAGCCCTCATTTTAGGAGGATGGCGATTGAGGATACCTGGAATTACTAAATTATTTCATCGTGATCATCAAATAGTGTTCTTTTCAGACAGCTGTAATCATGAAGAGGTTTGGGTGGAAAGAAACTCAGCAGCATGTAAGTGAGGCTGGGCCAGTTGTGATTGGGTTTGGGGTTTTCTTTTTTTTTTTTGGTCTTTGTTTTAACATAATTTTTTGGTTTGGTTTTAGGAGTCCATTTATCCCCAGGTGAATTTCATAAAGAAGTAGCAAAGTTTTTATCTCAAGCAAATCAAGAACAAAGTGATACTATCCTTCTTGATTGCAGAAACTTCTATGAAAGCAAAATAGTAAGTAAGAACCAGAATTAAGTTCTCTGAATTGGTACATCTCACCATTCTCACAGTGTTGTATATTTCCCAAGGGGACCTTGTATGTGCCTACCTGTGGCCACATGGATCTCCTCCCAGTACTAGCAGCTTCAGAGAAATGCAAGCCCTTAAACTCAGAATCTCATGAGAGAGTCTAAGAAAATATGAATTAAAGACATCTTGGCACATAACATACTTTTTTACTCCCATGAGCCTGCCTTTGACATGGATCAAGGATCTTGCAAAGTTGCCTCTGGGCAGCCGCTCCAGTTCCCCTGAGGACCCTGGGAAGGTGACCTACAGCCCACCAGCCTTGGTTTGAAATTCAGATCTTGAAGTTGAAAGGTCAAGAGTGGGGATGAGATTAGGAACTAGCAGGGGCTTCTTTGCCAAAGTGGGGTTTGTTGGGTCCAAAAAGAACCTTGTTCCTACCAAGTATGTTTTTCTGATAATTTTCCTTTTGCTGCTCCTGTGTTACAGGGACGATTTCAAGGCTGCTTAGCACCAGACATCAGGAAATTCAGTTACTTCCCTAGCTACGTTGACAAAAATCTAGAACTTTTCAAAGAGAAGAAGGTGCTGATGTACTGCACCGGGGGCATCCGCTGTGAGCGGGGTTCAGCCTACCTCAAAGCCAAGGTGAGCAACCACCCCAGGCCACTGTGGGCATGGCGGTGAAGGAGGCGGCTCCATCATCAGCCTGTGTGGAGCTGTCCACTGCCCCCAGTACCTCCCCACCCCAGGCAGCCAAAGCATGCATTCACCTGTTCTGTGGCTCCAGCATGGATTTCATAAGTACAAAATCTGAGGGTTTTTAATCTCAAGACGTGAAAAACACTTAACAGTCTTAGAGACTCATCAAATGTAAAAGAGAGAGATTAGTTAACATCTCCCATTTCCTAATCCTTTTGCTTGATCCTGAGAAGAGCAAATTCAGTAACATTACATGTCCCAACAGGTGTCTTCCTATATTTAGGGGGCAGCAGAAATAGTTGGGCTTCCCAGGATCTAAAGGGTGAAGGCCCTGCCTGCTGTCATTACCCATCCCCCTCGGAGGCAAGATCTGTCCAGTTGGTGCCTTACTTAACCCCTTGTCCCGCAGGGTGAGCCAGTAGCCCCTGACTGATAGCAGCGGCCATGAGTCCTCCACGTCAGTACTCCTCGCCATGCGCCGCTCCTCCGTGGAGCATCTTAACAGGTCTCTTCTTGGCTCTTCAGATTTCCTGTTGTTTTTCCACACCTAGGGAGTGTGCAAGGAGGTGTTCCAACTCAAGGGTGGCATCCACAAATACCTGGAAGAGTTTCCAGATGGCTTTTACAAAGGGAAGTTGTTTGTTTTTGATGAACGCTATGCTCTGTCCTACAACAGTGATGTGGTGTCAGGTAGGTCAGCACAAGCTCAGAGCCCAAACTGAAATGAAGCATATTACCAGTTCACCATTCTAGAAAAATGACACAGGGAAAACAGGCCAGTGCTCATTACAGAGCACTGAATAAGCTGGGAAAATAAGTACATCGTGCCACCATTTTCCCAGCAGTGGAGCAGAGAGAACCCTAGCCCAGGAGTCAGGAGGCCTGTGTTGGGATCCTGGCTTAACCATTGCTAGCTGGACAAGCCCTTTAACATGGGGATCATCTCACCTGCCCTGCCTGCCTGCCTGCCTGCCTGTCTACCTGCCAAGAGCTGGGCTAATTCAGGGCTCTTAACCTGGAATTGGTACATAGATTTTAAGAGTTCTGCGAATTTGGATGGGAAAATAATTCTATCTTTGTTTTCAATAACTCCTTGCTAAAATGAAGCATTTCCTTCAGTTATGAATGTAGGCAACAAAACCAGTTGTATTAACGTACTTGTGACTTTGTCTTCAGTAGGATTCACAGTACTTTCGTATGTTACAGTTGCCTCAGATATCTCAAAATAGTATTTATATCACTGCTTCAAAATGGAAATAGTTTATTAGACTCACCACTAAGAGTTGATAATGTGTTAATAAATGACATATCTTACTATATATATACTATATATCATAGATTTTGAAAAATACTTTGATATTTTGTATTTGTATATAGTTGGTTTCCTTTGGAAACTTACATATTTTATGCATTTAAAAATATTTTTCTAGGTCAGGCAGAGAGGCTCATGACTGTAATCACAGCACTTTGGGAGGCTAAGGTGGGAGGATCATTTGAGCGCTGGAGTTTGAGACCAGCCTGGGCAGCATAATGAGACCCCATGTCTACAAAAAAATTTTTAAATTAGCTAAGCATTTATTTTCACTTTAGTGGTTTTGTAGTCTTACTGATCACTACTTCAGATCTGTTTTGGAGCTAGATGGGGTATAAATTCTAAACAAATAGAGTAGATTTGATTTTATAGGGGTTATATTGGCTGGACTCGGTGGGTACCTGCATGTGAGTGTGAAGGAGAAAGAGAAGGCTCAAGGGTAGCTTAGATAAGCAAGATAAGGAAAGATGAGGAAGATTGATGTTATCAGTGGTAACAGGAGGTCATCAGGGAAAAACAGGTGGAGAAGATGATGGTGTGAATTTTAGGAAGCAGATGGTCAAGTGTCCTAGCAACTGCAGGAGAGATGCAGTCCTGGGGGAGAGGGGTGTGGACTGAAGATGTTCATTATAGGTGGGTTATCGCCTGAATTTAGGTGTGTTGTCCCCATGGGAAAACAGAACGATCAAAGGGGAAAAGATCACTTAACAAGGGGGTTTGGGAGGTGGTTGGCCAGCTTTGGAGTAGCTGGTGAGAGAGAGAAACTTTCATTACCATCTAGTCACCACCTGTTCTCTAGATGGGAAAAAGAAAAAAAAGGAAATAATGGAAGCAGACAGTTCCCTGAAGTAATCTCCCGAAGAATAAGCCGGGTGATTTGGGTGGTGGTTGGTGGTTGTTGCTAGAAGACAGAAGACTTACTATTTGGAATCCTTCCCCGGATATATTAGATTCTGGTCAGCTAAGGGGAGGAATGCCTGTCTACATGTGAGTGAATGTATGTGTTTATAATGAGGGCTTTCCTTCTTCCCCAGAATGTTCGTACTGTGGAGCCCGGTGGGACCAGTATAAACTCTGCTCTACTCCCCAGTGCCGACAGCTCATTTTGACCTGCCCTGCCTGTCAAGGACAAGGATTCACAGCCTGTTGTGTCACATGTCAAGACAAAGGGAGCAGGAAGGTTTCAGGCCCTATGCAAGACAGCTTTAAGGAGGCATGCGAGTGCACAGCCCGACGGCCACGTATACCTCTGGAACTCTCACAGCCTGTGCGACAGCCTGTGAGCCCAGAGCCAGAGCCTGATACTGCTGAGGATGGGCCACAGCTTGTGTGAGCAGCACCTTTGGCATTTTCCCAGGTCCTTGATAAATGTAGGTTTGGGGTGACCATATACAGAAAGAATGGCAAGGCTGCAGAAACAGAAATCAGGAACTTCAGTGCTGGCAGCTGTCTACACTTCACAGTGGGAGGGGAAAAGGAGTCACGTTTTCTACCACTTACCTGAGACATTCTGATATGGATGATGCTAGAGCACAGAAAAAAGGTGAGCTGCGTGGGATCCCAAAGCTGCTGAGGGATAGAGCCTGTGTCTGGCGGCCACAGCATGCCCTTTCTCTGCCATGCAGCGGAGCTCTTAGTCATTGCCCTCGGCAGCAGACCTTCTACCCCGGTGGCAAACGTGAAAGCTGTGGCCCTGGGAGTGGCCTCCTAAAACAAGCCACTTAGGTAATCTGCCATCTTCCCTTAATCTCTTTCTCCTCTGACAGCCTGAGGACATCTGCAAGCTGTGGCATTGTGCTCACCTCCTGCTTTTGTAGATATACCCATTCTTTTGTATACATGGAGGATGTTATAAGAATGCCCGAGTATGCCAAAACTCTTGTATACTCAAGTTCCACAGTGGGTCCTGCAGAACCCGTGAATCTGATAAATCAGCCCTCCATGTACGCAGGTTTCACATCCTGTCAGTACTGTATTTTCAACGTGCATGGTTGACAAAAATCCATATATAAGTTCAGCCATGCAGTTCAAACCCGTATTGTTCGAGGGTCAACTGTACAGTTTATTGGCACAGCCACACCCATTCCTTTACGTATGATCTACAGCAGAATTGAATAGTTGCAACAGAGACTATGTGGCCTGTGAAATCTGAAATATTTACTGTCTGGCCTTTTACAGAAAAGTTTGCCAGCCCCTGGTGTAGACCAACAGTTTATCTGATAGAGGTAGAGGTGGCCTTAAAGATGTTGCCTTCTTCATTTTTTGTTAGTTTGGTTTCTATGAGATTTCCTCTAATAGCTCTGCTTTCCCTAGCACTCACTCTGTTAGCTTTTAAATGTTCTCTTTGGGAGCTTCATGTAAGCTCGATGACATTTGAGCCACAGTTTATAGATCAGCACCTGGAATACATGACACATTCTTAGTGAGGTCATCCAGCACTGCCATGGTGGCTGCCCAGTCTTCTGGCCATTGTGCTAGGTACACGTTCCTGTCACACAGGGCCCAAGAAACACATACACAGCCATACATAGACCAACAGATTTAATATTATATTGCAGTTTTCAGCGATGCATAATGCAGCTGCATTTGTGTTTTAAGGAGAAGCCAAGTGGGGATGGTTGTCCCTGCAACCCACTCCTGGGCCATGTGCAGCCTCAGTGGACACTTCCACAGTGCTGAGGCCCTGGCCCCGCCTCCAGTTACCCTGTACTGCCCACAGCCGTGTGGTTCAGTGTGCAGGCCTTTGCCTTTTCATCACCAGCCTCTCTGCTCAGTGCTCTGCAGTTCCTGGCCTTGTCCTTTATCTTGAGACTTGCTGAAATCACTAATGAAAATAACTCCCAAAAGCAGCCAACAAAAATACTAGTTTAACTGGCACTGTGGTATATTAAAAGGCACAAGGGCATTGTGGCTTAACACTTTTGCTGGATCCCAAGAGATGCACATGATGTTACAAAGGGATCTGGCAGAATACTAATACATTTCAGTATAATCATCTTGGGGTGGTTTGGCCAGGATTTCCTAATTCTTTGATATCTAGGTTTTCTTCACTATTGTCCTGCAGAGGCTTAATATACAGGCATAAGATCAGCAGTGATTTGTCTAATAAGTGATGAGATCGGAAGCCAAAGTCGCTAAGCTGGACCATTACTAAATACCATGGCCATGTTGGACTGGAAATTTATCCTTCTAGTGTCTTACCTCACATAAGCCATTTGCCCACTGTGCAATATAGAAAGGTGTTTTCAAGTATTTGGCCATAGATTTTCACATCCATCATAAGGTTGGCATTCAATAAGGAAAAACTTCTAACTCCAGTATTAAATTGTACATAAATCCCAAATGTTCCTAAAGAACACTCAGGGACATGTTTGCTGCCTGAGCTTGGTAATGAAAGGTTTGTTTTTGAAACTTGAAATTTTGCCATTGGTTTTTTTCCTATTATTTCCTCATATCCAGCAAAAGGAATCTCATGTTCTTTGATTCCTGGCAGAGTTCTGTGGCTTCAGTCTGTCTATCTGTCCTGAGGGGAAAATTGTGTCTTGATCTACTAATTAATTTGGTAACATTAATCTTGAGGTTTTTATGATTCCAAGGAGGGTTAATAAAGAATGATAATCCGTTTTGTTTGCTAATAGCTAGGACAAATTTGTAATAAAGTGTTTCATAATACTTCTAAAGCATATTGAAGAGTATGCCATTTACGTGTTACACATTTTAAATGTACTTGAAACATCACACAGCAAGGCCACTGAAATTGGGCTCCTGGGGCTAAGTCGCTGCTACTGTAATCAGTAAGATCTGCTGGTTTGGGGGCTTCTAGTCTTTAAATAATAACCAGACTGAACTTCTGTGACTAAAGAAAAACTTCACATTAACGATATTTTATAAAATTTTCAACTACAACCACTAGTCATCCTAAAACCTTAGTGCATAAAGAACTGAACCACAAAAGGGTTTCGTGCTGCCGGCGTTTTGCCTTCCGGTTTCCCCTGCAGAGCACAGGTCATCAGTAGAACATGTCCAGTTCAAAGGCATGGTCTCCACCGCCGCACGCTAGACACCACTCCGGCACTTGGGAATGATGGGCCCAGTCAGGTCTGCAAGCCTCCTCTTCCTCACTGGAAAGGAATGGAGATGAGATATAAGGCACTTGTCTCTGTAGACCAGGGACGCTGTTACTCTGAGAAAGCACAGTGAAGCTTGGCCCTAATTGGGTTGTTAGCAGAGTCTGAAGTCTGTTGTTTTGAATGGACAGTATGTGTGAGTTGTACAACAGCCCTCCAGCTTGTCAGTGTTTATTGATGAGGGTCTGTGGTAGTGGAGATTCATCCATAGATTCCTGCTAAATGGCTGATCACACAGTCCCACTTTATAGCTCGGCTATTTTCTTTGCCTACAGAAGCCTCAGCTGAAGACCTTTTTACTCCAGTTCAGATAAGAGTTAAAGGTTTAGTCAGTCATCTTAATGAGATTAGGGTCTTAACTAGGTGGAAACATTTCCCCCAGCCGTGTCTGGGAGCTCCTGGTCTACCTCCTGCCTATGTAAACTAGAGTTTCCACCAGCAAGATTACCCAACAGTATCTGTATCCCCTTATGTTTAACCTGGCCATTTTCCCTGGGGACAAGACAGTTAAGCTCAACACTTTCTTTTTTTTTTTTTTTTTTTGAGATGGAGTTTTGCTCTTGTTTACTGAGGCTGGAGTGCAATGGTGCGATCTCGGCTCACCGCAACCTCCGCCTCCTGGGTTCAAGCAATTCTCCTGCCTCAGCCTCCTGAGTAGCTGGGACTACAGGCACGCGCCACTATGCCCAGCTAATTTTTTGTATTTTTAGTAGAGACGGGGTTTCACCTTGTTGACCAGGATGGTCTCGATCTCTTGACCTCGTGATCCACCCGCCTCGGCCTCCCAAAGTGCTGGGATTACAGGCGTGAGCCACTGCGCCCGGCTAACACTTTCAAGTGAAAAGCAGTTAAATGCCATAAAGAGGAAAGCACTAGCCAGGAGGTTGCAGGCTGGAGATGTTAGCTTAGAGGAGGATGAGGTTGCAGGGAGGGGCAGGAGGGCGTCTTTTTGTTGTGACAAGGGAGTGTGATTTGAAATTAATTATAGTGTCTGCAGATGAAGACCAAGCAGCAAGTTCATCAGCCACAAGAAAAAGGTCAAAGAAGTCTAGAGCCAGTAGGTGGCAGTCGAGAGGCCTGCTGGTGTGGCAGACAGAGGAAGCTATTGCAGAGGGGAAAAAAAAATCTGTCTATACTTAGATGTCTTCAGGTTCCCGAGCTGAGGCAGTAGACCTGCAGCCACCAGTTCGATGAATACGAGCTGCAACAGAAACCGAATCAGCTAGTGCATGACACTGGGCATAGACAGCAGACCCATAAGGGAAGTGAGGCCAGCCCAGTTCCTGAGATGATTAGATTGTCCAACTTATTGGGGTAGATGTGGAGGGACAAAACTCAAACCCAAAGAGCGCAAAAGGTTTGCCCAACGTGCCCACAGAGTTTAATGAACCAGACTTTTCAGCATCTCCATGGGAGCTGTGCAGGTATGCCCAGCAGGGCCATCCTCATTGCCTCACTGGAGCCCTTCAACGCTGCTGGAATGTTTGTGTTGCCATTCCCATTTTATGGATGAGGAAAGTATGGCAGAGATGGTATATTTCTTGCTTAAAGCAATAAAGCTAGTACCAGACAGAACCAAGGCTTTTATTTTTTAGATTGAGTTTTAGTCTGTCGCCCAGATTGGGCTCATTGCAACCTTGCCTCCCAGGTTCAAGGAGTTCTCCTGCCTCAGCCTCCTGAGTAGCTGGGATTACAGGCACCCGCCACCACACCCTGCTAATTTTTGTGTTTTTAGTAGAGACAGGAGTTTCACCATGTTGGTGAGGCTGGTCTCGAACTCCTGACCTAAGGGATCCCCCTGCCTCAGCCTCCCAAAGTGCTGGGGTTACAAGTATGAGCCACCATGCCCGGCTAGAACCAAAGCTTTTGACTCATCTTGAGCCTCAGTTCAGTGCCTCCCTCAATAGAATTGAGCTTTGTCTGGGTAGGGTTTCCATATCCATACATATCTCAGCTGATTCTCATAGGGAGGATTAGCTCCTTCCTGCAGAAGAAAGGAGCCCTGGTCCCTGAGGGCTGGCAATAGAGCCAGGACTGAAATCCAAGTTCCTGGCCCATGGTTGAGGAAACAAAAAGGACCCCATGACTTGAAGCCGGCGGGGTGGGGGGGGCCTGGGGGCGTGGTTCTTTTTGCATTACTTGCCAAGTCCTCCTGAAGCTTGCGTTGTCACTCCTCCAGTTAGAACCAACTGGGCTCCTATTGCTCTCAGCCCCTTGACGTGACTCCCGAGTCTCTTAATAATAGCTGACTCTTACATGGCACTTACTGTGTGTCAGAGACTGTTCTGAACACTTCCCATCTCACTAGCTCTTGTAGTCCTCCCCAAACCAGGTTAAGATGCCTGGTTGCTAATATCATCCATATTTTACAGGAAGGTCTAGAGAAGAAGGACTGCATGAGCTAGTGAGATGGGAAGCGTTCAGAACAGTCTTTGACACAGTAAGTGCCATGTAGGAGTCAGCTATTATTAAGAGACTTAGGAGTCACATCAAGGGGCTGAGAGCAACAGGAGCCCAGTTGGTTCTAACTGGAGGAGTGACGAGGCAAGCTTCGGAGGGGTTCCAATGAGGCAATGAGGATGGCCCTGCTGGGCATGCCTGCACAGCTACCGTGGAGATGCTGAAAAGTCTGGTTCATTAAACTCTGTGGGCACGTTGGGCAAACCTCTTGTCCTCTTTGGGTTTTGGTTTCACCGCCCCCCACCTCTACCCCCAAGAAGTTGAACATTCTGATTGATCATCTCAGAATGTCGTCCTTGCCTTTTTCCATTACTTCCATAACTTGCCAAGTTATGAATAAGTCACAAAACTGGGAGTAAAAGCTGGGTCTCCCAATATCCTCCTTCAATTCTGTCTGCTCTTTACTTTCTTTAAAAAACTCCTCACTGCTTATCACAAGAGCCAGAGACTCCTTTTATTGTGAAAGCCAGAAGGGCTCTCCAGTCGTCCGGACCAACCTCCATCTGCTGCTTGAACTCCTCTGCCACTTCTTGCCAAATTTGAACATTTCCATCATGTTTTTGGAAAGCACTTTCTATTCATTTAAATATTCAGCAGCATGTACTGAGTGCTGTGTGCCAAGCACAAGAATCAGAACTAAAGACACAGCATAACAGGGACCAAGATATGCAATGTGTGAGAACTACTGTTGAATAAGTATGAAATATTAGAGATGCCTGGCAGATCTCTGAGGTATAAGAGGCATAAGGAATGAAGTGGTCGATCTTCCCGGGATGGCAGGTAACAAGTCTTAAACAAGAAAAAGGAAGAGGATGGGATTTTAAACGAAAAGGTAGAGAATGGGAAGGTTGGGGGTACTGGGAGTAACGACCCTCTAAGGGTAAACTTTTTCCTTGGTCACTTGGGGGCACTCAAGTTACCTGAAATGGTACTAACATGGCAAAAGGATGGCTTGTTGGGGATGTCAAGAGATGATCTCCTGATGGGACCATCTCCCAATGTAGAGTGCGTAGGCACTGGGGCCAGATTGCCAGTTCAAATCCCGGTCCCACCCATGGATTGTGGGTAACATTAGTTACCTACTTCTCCAGACCTCTGTTTCCTTCTGTAAAGTGTGGATAATAATAGCACCTGTCTCACCTGGTTGTGGGGACAACTACATGAGCTCGTGAGACAAAGTGTTCAGAACAGTCTCTGACACACAGTAAGTGCCATGTAAGAGTCAGATATTTTTAAGAGACTTGGTAGTCACGTCAAGGGGCCTAACTAAGAGCAACGGGAGCCTGGTCAGGGTTCTAAGTGGAGGAGTGATGAGGCAAGCTTTGGAAGGAGACTTGGGATGAGTGCTGGGGTGCCTGCCCTGAAGGAGCTGGGGGCCTGAGGACGTTGGAGGAGACGAGAGTGACAAGGGCTCAACATGCAGCAGGACACTAGGATTGGCAAGGAGGTGACTGACTGGCTGGGGTGGGGGCAGCGTCTAGGAACAGGCTCAGATTTCTGGCTTGGGTGGCTGTGAGAAAAGGAATAGCCTTTTCTTTACTTTTTTTAGACAGTTTTGTTCTTGTCTCCCAGGCTGAAGTGCAGTGGAGTGGTCTTGGCTCACTGCAACCTCCGCCTCCCAGGTTCAAGCAATTATCCTACCTCAGCCTCCTGAAGAGCTGGGATTACAGGCACTCGCCACCACACCCGGCTAATTTTTTTTGTATTTTTAGTAGAGATGGGGTATCACTATGTTGGCCAAGCTGATCTCGAACTCCTGACCTCAGGTGATCTACCCACCTCAGCCTCCCAAAGTGCTAGGATTACAGGAGTGAGCCACTGTGTCTGCCTTCCTTTTCTGAGATAGGTTTGGGGGACTATGATGAAACTGATTTGGGATCCAGCAATCCCAATTCTGGATATTACCCAAAATATTTAAAATCGGTTGAAAAGATGTTTCACTTCATGTTCATTGCAGCATCATTCACAATAGCCAAAATATGAAATCAACCTAAGTGTCTATCACCAAGAATGGATAAAGAAACTGTGGGGTATATGCACAATGGAATACTATTCAGTCTTCATTTAAAAAAATGAAATTTGTTCATTTGCAACCACATGAATGGAATTGGAGAACATTAAGTGAAATAAGCCAGGCACAGAAAGATAAATTATATGTGGAATCTAAAACAATCAAACTCACAGGAGCAGGGAGTAAAATCATCATTACAGAAGCTGGAGGTGGAGGAATGGGGAGATAATGGCCACGGGATACAAAAATCTCAGTTGGACAAGACAAAAAAGTTGTTTTTTTAAAGATCTATTACACAGCATGGTGAATATAGTTAATAATAGTATATTATACATTTCAAAATTGCAAAAAATAAACGTTCTAACCACAAAAAAATATTTGAGGTGATGATATGCTAATTCACTTAATTTTTCCACATTGTATTCATAAATCATAACAGCACTTTGTATCAGGTAAATATATACAATTACAAATTGTCAATTGGCAATACAGTTTTTTAGAAATTGCTTTGCCATGTGCTGTGTCTGGGTTGCTTGCTGCAAAGGTCTTCCCTGAGAATACTGTAAAATGGTGACTTTCCCAGGAAGAGAAGTTTTCTGCTTTTAAACATGTTATTTCCCCTTCACATGATACCCCAACCCATACAACTGTCTTACCTCAGAGGCTGCAATTCAGATTTTGCTAAGTGGAGAGAGCTGCAGTGGCAGATTTGGAGGACCTGAGTGCCATACTTGGCCTGGCTCTTTGCTATAAATAGTGTGGAGATGACAGTCATCTGAGGTATTGCTGTGGGAAAACGCAGATGGGATCCACAGCGTGGCTCCTGCCTGGCACCTCACATTCACAGAACACTCTTTAGAGCTTGGTGCACAGGGTGGGGAGGATCAAAAACGCACAATGATTTTAAATATTTTGGGTAAATATCCAGAAGTGGTCAGGGTGCACCCCAGGCATACCGCCTGTCTGCAGAGCCAGTTGCTGTCACCATAGCCTTGGGGACTGAACGTCACCCAAGGAGGAGCCCAAGTACTGCAGAGGCCCCAGCCATGGGCCAACGGCCAGCAGAGGCAGGTCAAAGTGAGCAGGAGGCCTGAGAGGCCTGCTCCCTTCCCAATCTGTGCTCCTGCTGCCAGGCCTGCTAACAGCCTCAGTCCTGAGGAGGAGCTAGCAGTAGGCTTTTGTGATACAAATATTCAGTTGGAAAACATGAAGCCTGTCTGCTTCATTGTGGCATTAATGTAGGATGCAATAATCTGTTGGAAAGTTAGGAGGAACCTGATGCACTGCCATAAACAAACATTTCTCTTACAAAAATTAGCAGATGGCCGCAAATTTCATTTTAAAGCCAGAGATCCTACATCACCAAGTAGAACTCTGTTCCCTATAATCACTGATATGATTCATCTCTAATTCCTTCTGTAGGAAACCCCAAGGGAGCAGCTGGCCACAGTTCCCTGGGGTAGCCCAGAGGCCCATTTTTATCACCTGGCATCACTGTCCAGGAAACTGTCACAGTTCCTGTTTCCCACCTGCTTCCATTGCCAGGCTCCTGAGCTTGACATTAAAGGCCTTGGGCTGCAGCTGCCCAAACACCTCCCCAGCCCCATTCCTTGTGAACATCCCATATGCTTTCAACTGTCCTGCCTTTGCTCATGCTGTTTCCTGTGCTTGGAATGTCTTTTCCTTCCTTCTTTTTGAACTCCTATTTTTCCTTTGAGGTCTATTTCCTTATAACAGTTCCTCCAATCCTTTTAAATCCTTCTGTCTCTCCTTTGTACCCCCAGCATCCCTTCCTAATACTTCTAGAACCCCCAGAGGAATGCCTCCTGACCTCCTCCATCAACCTATCTCTTCCTTTCAAGGCTAGCTAAAGCCCCTCCCCAACCAGGATGCTTTGCCTAACTGGCCTTTGTCTCTATAAATCATTTCCTCACTTTGTTTAGATAGAATTTGTAGGCATTCTTGAATTTTTAGCTATGCCTTTGAGTCTTTTTTTTCCCCTAAAATGTTGTAAAACTTCTTGAGTCAGAGGTAGCCTGTCTGCTACCTCTGATATCACCTAGCACAGTCCTAGGCACACGAAAGTTGCCCAGAAAATGCTTGCTGTCTCTAACAACTGGTGTGACCTGACTGATTGGCCACGTAGACTCCCTACCCCTACCCCCGGCTCCAGTTTCTTTCTAAGGGAGTTGGAGGGATAAGCTCTAAGTCCTTCTGGCTCTAGCATTTTACATTCTTACAATGGCCTCTGAAAGTTCTTGGCAATGGGAGCCATGCTTGAATTTTGGACTCTCAGATTCACAGGACTGGGAGAGTTTTCAAAGGCCATTTTTGTCCAACTCCTAGATGATTCTGGTATCCCCCTGAAGCACCTGTGACCTCTGCTAATCTAGAGCCTCTAACCCCAGAAACAAGACCTCCAGACTGTCATGGCAGAGGACAGAAACTGGATTAGCCCAGAGACAGGCACCAAGGGCACATAAGAAACCTAACTGTGAGGGAAAAAATGTGAGATTATTGCATAAAGAATAGAAACTCAAGGCTTCTCCCTGCTGGTACTGCAGCCAGGTCACAGCTGAGCCAACAGAGCTTTCACTGCTGGCCGTCTCTGACAATTCAGTTTAGCTGTGACATCTGTGAGATGATACAATAATTATGATTCTTAGTTATGTGTGTTTGTTCTCATTTTATTTCAAGTAAGGATACTTCTGACAAACCAAGACTTTGTGCACATTTAAAAAAATGGGCTTTTCCAAACCTGAGGCTCTAGAAAGTAGTGGCATTTGAAGTAAGCAATGAATGAATAGTCCCTGGGCTGTGACATCCTTACAAGCGGGAACCTACAGAACTTTGGTGCATGTCTGTGGAATTGAATAATTCGATCTAAAGCGTGTGAGCGTGTCAGTTCTGTGGTTATCTATGCATGTGGGGTCTGTGCACATCTGCCTTGAGCATACCCCCCTACACACTCATCTCCATTCTTCAAGGGCTTCCAGGTAGTGAACTGGCCTCACATAAATCACCAGGAAGTGACATACTTTGAGTGGAGCATTCATATTAGGCTCTTTGCATTTTACTGAGGGCTGGAAACTATTGTGTAGAGCAGGTTTGAATCTGATGAGAAGCTCACTGAAGACATTGTCCTTTAAAACACATACTTATTTCATAATTTAATCCCAAAAAGAAGTTTTTTTAAATTTTCAAACTCATTATGCTTCCTTCTCTTCTGTGATAAGAATACTGTAACTTGGTTTGGCTTCCTCCTGCCTTGGTTCTAGGAAACTCAGGTCTAAATATAATCATCATTCATGTTAATGATATAGACCTACTGCTTTTCTTATTTTTTTCCCTCTTGTTTTCCTATAGCCCTGTCAGTCATGCTCCCTTTGTTGAATGCTATATCAAATGCTTTTTTGGCAGCCAGCAGGAATATACATAAGCAATAACTACACAGAGCTTGTGAACAACTGGCATCTGCAAGTAAGATCGTGACTGCTCAAACTTTTCATTCAGTTGACTTATATACCTATTTGTTCATATAGGTATGTGGTAAGTGTTCATCATCAAACAATGTTGTGATATTTTCTTTTTCTTAAATTTTCTTTCTTTTTAAAAATTTCCTGGAAATGTTTCCTTCATAATCATTTTTCCTTTCAGAAAAAAACTATGCCTTTAATTGAGATTAAATTAATATACCCTATTTTTACTTTACTATGAAGTTGACATTTTCAACTTTTACCTTAAAATCAATGTGAAGTCTCCTAGGCTCAGGATTTTGGTAGTCATATTGGAAGGTAGCTTTGGGATTTGGGGCTAAATCTGAACCGTATGACCTGGAGAGGATGCTATGAGTTCAGAGAAGGTTATTCAGAAGAGGAAAATACTCCTAGGAGCCGTATGCCCTCCCAACTTTCATTTCCTTCTGCTAACACACTTATGTGTGCTCTGGGCCCAGCCTGTGTTGAGCTGTGCTTTGAGGAGGAAAGGACCCAGTCTTAGCTCCTGAAATCAAGGAGCTCATAGTTCAGGGCAGAGATGAGGCACAAACACAGAAAACAAGGAAGACGCAATCAATGTGAAAATCAAGGTTAAAGAAGATTTGGAGGGGTATCTACAGAATGTTCCCTGACATCCCCAGCACGGGTGGAGGGAGTAACAGGCATTCGGGTAGGGCAGGGAGCATGTTTCTACTCACCAAGGTCATTGTTGTTCATCATTGCGTTGGATGCCCGAAGCCGGGGCCCCTGCTGGGTAAAGTGGTAGCCAAATTTAAGAAGTGTTGCATTTTTTTCCAACATGCTCACGATCTCCATTTCCACTTTGTTGCCCAGGGGCTGGCTCTTTGGTAAAAGAAAAAAACAACACAAAAAACAATAATCAACACTCATTCCATGTGTACAGTGCCTAAACGCCCTCTACCTGCAGAAACTCTTGACTAGTGGGAGGGTATTTTAGACAGTGGAAGTTTAGAGAAGTTGAAAGGTCACCCAGCCAGAAGCAAATGCCCTGGAATTCAAACTCAGGTCTGCTGGATGCCAAGAATTGGTCTTTTCACTGCTTTACAAAAACCTTTCTCTGAGCAGGTACCCAAGCAAGAGCTCCACAACAGAAGAATATTTGCAGGACCTTCAATCTCATCTAGTCCTAAGGAGACTTTAAAAATCCTGCTGTTCAGGCTACACCCCATACTATCTGAATCAGACTCTCTGGGGAGTGGGACTCTGATGGCTGTTTTTAAAATCTTCCCAGGAGATTTCAATATGCAGCCAAGTTTGATAACCAGTAATTTAGTCTCTTCAAATTATAAATGAAAAAATTGAGGCCCAGAGAAGGAACAAGGGTTTTCCCGAGATCACATGGTAACTTGAGAATGCCAAAGTTAGCTTTCTGAAGCCCAATTCTGATCATATTATTAATAGTTCCCTGTCCCCAAATATATCGTGATCATCTGACAAAGGTATAAAAAGAATCAGAAAGACCCGAAAATGTTGGGAAGGATATGATGAGGATGTTCATCACAGTCTCAGTTATAATAGTGGGAGGAAAAGGGAAATAAGAATTCATTAAGAGGCCAGGCACGGCAGCTCATGCGTGTTATCCTAGCACTTTGGGAGGCCAAGGCAGGCAGATTGCCTGAGCTGAGGAGTTTGAGACTGCCTGGGCAATGTGGTAAAACCCCGTCTCTATTAAAAATACAAAAAAATTAGCTGGGTGTGGTAGCCGGTGCCTGCCATCCCAGCTATCTCAGGAGGCTGAGGCAGAATCGCTTGAACCTGGGAGGCGGAGTTTGCAGTGAGCCGAGATTGCTCCACTGCCCTCCAGCCTGGGCAACAGAGCAAGACTCTGTCTCCAAAAAATAAAAAATAAAAATTAAAAAAAAATTAATGGAGAGAGAGTTGCTCAGATAAATGATAGTTCATCCTTGCTAAATAGAATGTGGCCAGCTCTAAAATGATGGTGCAAATCTTTGGTCATAAGCATGGAAAGATAGCCATGAACCAATATTGAATGGAGAAAAAAAAAACCCTGGTCACAAAATAGACTATTTGTATGTAAAGTTATCTATATTTTCCATTTCCATACATAATGCAGAGAAAAAACTTTGAAGTATATTGATAATGCTGGGATTTGGGGGAAAAGTTTTTGTTTTGTCCTTTATATCTTATTGTATTGTTTGAATTTTCTGTTACCATATATAATAAAATAATAAAACATAAATATAATCTTAAACAGGTTGTAAAAGACAGAAAGCTAACATCATACTTAATGGTTAAAGACTGAAAGCTCCCCCCGCCCCCGCAAGATTAGGAACAAGATAAGGATGTTTGCTTTTGCCAACATTTTACTTGGGTGGGGGGGTCCGGACAAGATAATTCAGCAAGAAAAATAAATAAAATGCATCCAGACATAAAAGGACAAAGTAAAACTACCTGTATTTGCAGATGATATAATGTAATATCTAGAAAATTCTAAGGAATACTCCTTTCTACATAAAATTAGCAAGTGCTGCAAAATTACAGGATATGAGATCAATATGCAAAAATCAGTTGTATTTCTATACACTAGCAGTAAGCAATCTGAAAATGAACCTGAGAGAATAATTCGATTTGTAGTAACATAAAAAATATCAATTCTTTTTTTTCAGACAGAGTCTTACAAAATACTTATTCTTTTTAGACAGTCTTATTCTTGTTGCTCAGGCTGGAGTGCAGTGATGCGATCTTGGCTCACTGCAACCTCTGCCTCCTGGGTTCAAGTGATTTTCCTGCCTCAGCCTCCCGAGTGGCTGGGATTACAAGTTGTGCCACCATGCCTGGCTAAATTTTTGTATTTTTAGTAGAAACAGGGTTTTGCTATGTTGGCCAGGCTGGTCTCAAACTTCTGACCTCAGGTGACCCGCCTGCCTTGGCCAAAGTTCTGGGATTACAGGTGCAAGCCACTGCACTTGGCCAAAAAGAAGAAAATGCTAATTCTAACTTTTTTTGTTAGATTCATTTCTAACAAAAGTAGTAAAGACTTATATATTGAAAACTACAAAACGATACTGAAATACATTAAGAAGACCTAAATAAATATAAAAAGATCCCATGGATATTGTCTTCATGGATGAAAAGACTTAATATTGTAATATTACCAAAATGATCAAAAGAGTCAATGCCATCCTTATCAAAACTCCAGCTTCCTTCTTTTTTTTTTTTCCAGAAGTAAACAAGCTGATCCTGAAATTCACATGAAAATGAAAGGAACCCAGAATAGCCAAAACAATCTTGAAAAAGAGGGACAAAGTTGGAGAATTCACATTTCCTGATTTCAAAATTACTACAAAGCTACAGTAATTAAGACTTTGTGGTACTGGCATAAGGCCGCTATATGGATAAATAGAATTGAGAGTCCAGAAATAAATCCATACATCTATAGACAATTGCTTTTCAAAAAGGACATCAAGACAATCCAATGGGAAAAAAATTGTCTTCTCAAGAAATGGTGATGAGACAACTAGATATCCACATGCAAAAGAATGAATTTAGACACTAAACACAATATGTAAAAACTCAAAATGGATGAAAGGCATAAATGTGAGTGCTAAAACTATGAAAATATGATGAAAACATAGGTGTAAGTTTTTGTGACCTTGGCAATAGTTTTTTAGATGTGACACCTAAAGCACAAACAACAAAAGAAAAAACAGATGTTACACTTCATGAAAATTTAAAACTTTTGTGCTTCAAAAGACACTATCGAGAAAGTGAAAAGACAACACAAATAATGGGAAAATATTTTGTATTGATATTTTAAAAATATCTGGTGGATAGAGAATTATGAATATTGAAGACTATTAGAAAAAGTAAAAGCACAAATAGCAATTTATAAATGACCAAAGGATTTGAATAGACATTTTCTGTAAAGAAGATAGAAAATGTCAAATGAATATACAAAAAGGTGCTCATCAATTCAGAAAATGCAAATCAAACCACGATATTCCACTTCACACATGCTAAGATGACTATAATAGAAAAGACAGACAATAATAAGTGTTGACAAGAATGTGGAGAAAGTGGCACCCTCACACATTGCTGGTGGGAATATAAAATGGTACTGCTGCTTTGAAACACAGTTTGGCAGTTCCTCAGAAAGTTAAACATAGAGCTACCATATACCCAGCAATTCTGCTCCTAGGTGGAAAATAAATAAAAATGTAAGTCCACCAAAAATTTGTTAATGAATGCTCATAACAGCATTATTCAGAATAGCCAAAAGCAGAAACATCCCAAATGTCCATCAGCTGATGAATGGATACACACAATGTGGTAGATCCTTAACAATGGAGTGATTATTCAGCTAAAGAGGGAATAAAGTTCTGATATGTGCTGTTATGCAACACCAGTGACCCTGGAAAACATTATGCTAAATGAAAGAAGCCAGACACAAAGGCCATATATTGTATGATTCCACTGATATGAAATGTCTAGATTAGGCAAATTTGTACTGATGGAAAGAAGGTTAGTGAAAGGGGATACAAGCAGAATGAGAGCTAATGCGTATGGAGTTTCTTTTTTGAGTGATAAACATTTTCTAGAATTAGATAGCGGTGATGGTTACAGAACCTTGTGAATACATCAAAACCCACTGAATTGTACCTTTTAAAAGGATGAATTGTGTGGTATGTGAAGTAGATGTCAATTAGAAAATACTCCACAGTAAAAAAAAAATCCAATTAGAAAATGGGGACAATATATGAAGAGACATTCACTGAAGAAGACATACATATTGGAAATATTCACATGACAAGATGTTCAACATCATTACCTATCACAGAAATGCAAATCAAAATCACAATGAGATATCACTATATACCTATCAAAATCTCTAAAATAAAAATTAGCAACAACAGCAAACATGGGTGAGGATGTAGAGAAACTGGTTCACTTATAAATTACTGGTGGGTCTAGAAAATGGCACAATCACTGTGCACAAGAGTTGAGCAGTTTCTTAAAATGCAGTTTGGACTCCTGGGTATTTATCCCAGAGAAATAGAAACATATGTTTACATAAAATCTGCACATGAATGTTTATAGCAGCTTTATAGGTAACAGACGAGCCTGGAAACAACCCAGACATCCTTCAACAGATGAATGGTCAAACAAACCATGGTCCCTCCACACCATGGACTACTACTCACCAGTGAAAAAGGGCAAACTATTGGTACATGCAACAATTTGGATGAATCTCCATAGAATTATGCCAAGTGGAAAAAAAGCCAGCCCAAAATGGTTACATAGTATATGATTTCACTTATATAACATTATACATATATAATTCTTGAAGTGACAAAATATTAAAATGGAAAACAGGTTAGTGGTTGCCTGGGGTTAAGGAGGCAGGAGGAAGAGACAAGTGAGTTTGGAAAAGGAACATGAGAGATCCTGTGATGGATCTCTTGTGATGTATCTTGACTGTATCAATGTTACTATACTTGCTGTGATACAAAACTACAGTTCCCACCAAAACTGCATTGAGTACAAGGGATCTCCCTGTATTATTTCTCCTTCCTTCCTTCCTTGCCTCTCTCCCTCTCCCTCTCTCTTTCTTTCTTTCTTTCTTTCTTGAGAAAGAAAGATCTCAAGGCCTCTCCTTGAGGTCACTTGCTGGAAATGCCCTGCTAAAACTCTGGATGGGCTAGTCTCAGAAAGTACTGGTCTCCCCTGAGTGAAGGGGCTACCAGAGATTTCAAGGGCTGCCTCTGCAAAGCTGATGCTTCATGCAGAGTACAAAGCCCTTTCTTTCCCTTTCCCTTTCCTTTCTTTTGTTTTTCTGAGACAGAGTCTCACTCTGTTGCCCAGGCTGGAGTGCAGTGGTACAATCTCAGCTCAGTGCAGCCTCTGCCTCCCAGGTTCAAGCAATTCTCCTGCCTCAGCTCCCTGAGTAGCTGGGACTACAAGCACATGCTACCACATGCAACTAATTTTTTGTATTTTTAGTAGAGGTGGGATTTTGCCACGTTGGCCAGGCTAGTCTCAAACTCCTGGCCTCAAGTGATCCACCCATCTCTGCTTCCCAAAGTGCTCCAATTACAGGTGTGAGCCACCACACCTGGCCCCCCTGTTTTATTTCTTACAACCGCATACTAGTCTGCAATTATCCCCAAATTTAAAAAGTTTAATTAAAAAAAAAAAAACAGAAATAGAAACCAAACAGAAATACACAACCACCTCTAAAGGCTCCCCACTGCCAAGAACTGCTGCTGTTTACTGTGCTCTCCAGGCCCTGCCTTATGCCCCACTTGCATGATCTCAGTTCATTCCCTAACTAAGCCAACAGGACAGAGCCCCACCTCCTCAGCCAGGCACTCCAGGGCCTCACAGATGACTCCTTGCTTTCCTTCTCTCTCTTGTTCCTTACAAAGCCTGTTCATCTCTGGCAGTCTGATAAATAGTACCTGGTACAGACAGAGGTCTACTCCTAAAAGCTCATGTGCCTCCATGTGGAATGCTCTTAGCCTTCCTGTATGCACCTGTTTGCATATCCCTAGTGCTTTAACATGCACTGCAAATTCCCCCTCCCCGAGGCTTTTCCTGATCCTGACCCCAGGAAATGATCTCTCCCCATACCACACTCAAGTGCACTTTGGATGTCTCTCCCTACACCTAACATAGTCCATCTGCCTTGCTTGGGTCACTTGGCTCTAATCTGTCTTGCCAATTAGAACTGTATCGTCCAAGACAGTAGCCACTAACCACAATGTGGCTCTATACAACTAAATAATGAAAATGAAACGATGTATAGTTCACTTCCTCAGTCCTATTAGCCACATTTCTAGTGCTTGATAGCCACTGGTGGCTGGGTGCAGTGGCTCACACCTATAATCCCAGCACTTTGGGAAGCTGAGGCAGGAGGATCACTTGAGACCAGGAGCTTGAGACCAACCTGGGTGGGCAACATAGAGAAAATTCGTCACTACAAAAACAAAAACAAAAACAAATAGCCACTGGCTAGAGACTACCATGTTGGTCAGTGCAGATATGGAGCATCATCATCATCACAGAAAGTTCCATTGAACAGCGCTGCTGTAGAACATGAGCTCCTGGGGAGGACATACTACCCAGTTTCTCTAGGTCGAGGTATGTAGAACTGAATAGAATGGAGGAAATACAAATGTGCTTGGGAGGGATAGAGTGGATATCAGCCCAGCATCCCAATGAAGAAGCATGAATTGTAGCTGAGACTCTTGATGGAGAACTCCCCCCAGGTATTCTGAGTTTACTAGAGCTCATCTGGGTTCAGGCTGGGCTCAGAAAGCTGGCCATGGCAGGCAGAGGGACACTGATGAAATTCCACCAGCCCCTCTGGCAAGCCTTCTAAGAATGCTGGGAAGAGGTCAGATCTGCCCTTGGAGGACTCAGCACAGCCCTGGAATCTGGCCATTTGGGCCTGGAGCTGGTACAGCAACCATCTGAGTCCCCAAGAAGGAACTGGCAACTCCCTCGCCCACCTTCCCCAGTTAGCAGGAAGCCTGGCCTCTCCTTGAGGTCACTTGCTGGAAATGCCCTGCTAAAACTCAGGATGGGTTCATCTCAGAAAGTACTGGTCTCCCCTGAGTGAAGGGGCTACCAGAGATTTCAAGGGCTGCCTCTGTGAAGCTGATGCTTTGTATAGAGTACAAAGCCCCTTGACATGCATTGCTCCCATTCAACCTGTCTGCATCCCTGGGAGGTGATCAGGGCAGGCAGGAGCCAGCATCTCCATCTTATAGATGAGTAAACTGAACCCAGGTATAGACGGAAGCTGGACCATGCTCCCTCGGCTTATTCATGACAGACCCAAGGCTTGACCTTGACCTGGCATGGGAAGGACTGGAGAGGTTCCTCTAGGCTCAGTTCTCACATTAGTGTCCAATATCCTGGGATACACACAGATGTGTCTGGGTGTGTGGGACAGGGTACAGGATCCCGTTATATAATCATGATCTTCCAGGAGTGTTCATCTCAGACCAAACCCATTATTTTTACATTAAGGAGTAAAATAGAACATATGCATACATCTTACAAGAAGCCTTAAGATGTCAAAGAAGCTTTATACTTGCATCCTTCTCTGACTCTGGGGACCCTGAGACTAAAAGGACTCATTCATTTTACAGATGAGAGAAGCAGTGGCTAGGAAGCCAGGACTAACAACCAGTTCTCTTACTTATTTTTCAAGTAACTTATTTAGTGATTACTGCGTGTCAAACAATGTCACAAACATTTTACAAAAGCTAATTTATTTTCTCCTATCAATCTAAGGGATATATACTACTATCATTATTTTCATTTTATTTTTTGAGATGGAGTCTTGCTCTGTTACCCAGGCTGGAGTGCAGTGGCGCGACCTCAGCTCGCTGCAACCTCTGCCTTCTGGGTTCAAGTGATGCTCCTGCCTCAGCCTCCCAAGTATCTGGGATTACAGGCATGCACCAACACACCCAGCTAATTCTTGTATTTTTAGTAGAGATGGGGTTTCACCATGTTGGCCAGGCTGGTCTTGAACTCCTGAACTCAAGTGATTTGCTGCCTTGGCCTCCTAAAGTGCTGGGATTGCAGGCATGAGCCACTATGCCTGTCCTTATTATTTTCATTTTATAGGCAAGAAAAATGAAGCAGAGAGGTATTAAGAAAATTTTCCCAAATCCCAGAATGGGTCAGTTACAGAACCAGGATTTGAACACAGGCAGTTAGCTCCAGAATCTGTCTGGTTTCCACCTCACTTAAATGCCTCTGAGAATGATCAGAAGGCAGAAGCAGGACTGACAAGAGGAACTGCAGGCAGATGGTACTTGGCTCAGTATGCAGGATTGGCTCTGACAATTAGAAGTGTCCATATGCTGAGGAACTACCTGGTAAGGCAGTGAGCCACCTGTGCCTGGAAGTGTGTAAAAGGGGAAGAGATCAAGGGGTTGGTCATGCCAGGACTGGCAAGTCTCTGGGCAGCAAAGTCAGGGACAGGGTGGTCGGGGAAGAACTCTTGTCTCCCTTCAGATTTGCTTGAGAAGTAAATAAACTACTTGTGAATAAATATAACCTCATTATTAAAAATTCAAATGATACTAACGCAGATTGAGTAAAATGAAAAAGTCTCCCTTCACCCCATTTATTCCCCCTCCTACCCTGCTCTGTAGAAGTAACTACCATGGCCAGTGAGTTGTGTTTCTATGCATGAAGCATATGACAGAAATGTGCAGAGGTTTATTTTGTTTTGTGGTATTTGTTTCTTCCTTAAATGAATTCATACTATACTCATTGTATTGCAACTTGGCCTTTTCATTTTATTTTTAAAAAATTTATTTATTTTAGAGACAGGGTCTCACTCTGTTGCCCAGGCTAGAGGACAGTAGTGCAAAGCAGGGCAATCATATAGCTCACTACACCCTTCAACTCCTGGGCTCCAGTGATCCTCTTGTTTCAGCCTCCCAAATAGCTAGGACTACAAGCATGTGCCACCATGCCTGGCTAATTTCTTTCTTGCTTTTTAATAGAGATGGGGTCTTGCTATGTTGACCAGACTGGTCTTGAACTCCTGGTCTCTAGTGATCTCCCTCTTTGGCCTCCCAAAGTGCTGGGATTACAGGCATGAGCTGTCATGTCCAGCCTGCCTTTTTCATTTAATTTTTTGCAGAGCTTTTTCCAAGTCAGTACATAGAGAATGACCTTATTCCTTCTATTGGCTTCACAGGATGCCAATGGATAGATGGATATTTAGGTTACTTCTGTTTTTTTCCTGTTACAAACAAGATGGCAGTAGTAGGGGAGGGAGTGGGTATACTTTAGGCTCCCTAGGGAGACGCAGAACTGCTGGGTGAAAGATAGGTGCTTCCGAATTACAATTGAGTCTGCTCTGCCAAAAGGATTCAAAAATCCTTCAGCCATGTGTGATGCTGTCCTCATACCTTTACCACCACAGAGCATTACCCATCTGGTGAGAAAGAGATCAGATTTGCTTTTGAACAAAACCACCAACACCTTAGGTGTTACAAGCTGTATCCTGGAGCTGGTGGCTCTAAGGCCTCCATTCTGGCCAGAAGCACCAGGAATATCAAGAAGCTCACATTGGATATTTGATGGGGCCAATTCTGGCCATTCCCAGATGATATGGACAACTGGGAATACTTTAAAACACAACAGAAAGGAGCCCTGGGAATTCTGTTGTCCAACTCTAGAATCCCAAACCCTAACTGACATGAAAATTCTCTCCATCTCCAGCTGTGTACACACCCCCAGGATGGGAGCTCCTCAAGGAACCTTGAGGTACCTGTTCCATCCTTGGGTAGCTTTGCTAGTTACAGAGGTCTTTCTGGACAACTTCTATGATGCAAAATAATATAGGTAATTCTTACTGATGACCTAATATCTGCAAAATTCTTTGATCCTCCTCCCTCCAAAAGGTGGTGCTGATTTCCCTCAAGTATGGGTTGTGCTTTGTGACTCACTTTTTTTTTTTGAGATGGAGTTTCGCTCTTGTTACCCAGGCTGGAGTGCAATGGCGTGATCTCAGCTCACCGCAACCTCAGCCCCGTGGGTTCAGGCTATTCTGCCTCAGCCTCCCGAGTAGCTGGGATTACAGGCATGCGCCACCATGCCCAGCTAATTTTTTGTATTTTCAGTAGAGACGGGGTTTCACCTTGTTGATCAGGATGGTCTCGATCTCTTGACCTCGTGATCCACCCGCCTCGGACTCCCAAAGTGCTGGGATTATAGGCTTGAGCCACCGCGCCCGGCCGACTCACTTTTAATAAACAGAATATGGTGGAAATGACTTTGTGTAACTTTCAAGGTGGGGTCATAAAAGGCATTTGAGGCAGGCTGGGCGCAGTGGTTCATGCCTATAATCCCAGCACTTTGGGAGGTCAAGGTGGGCGATCACAAGGTCAGAGTTCAAGACTAGCTTCACCAACACGGTGAAACCCCATCTCTACTGAAAAGACAAAAAATTAGCCAGGCGTGGTGGCCCATGCCTGTAATTCCAGCTACTCTGGAGGCTGAGGCGGAGAATCACTTGAACCCAGGAGGTGGAGGTTGTGGTGAGTGGAGATCATGCCATTGCACTCCAGCCTGGGCAACAGCATGAGACTCCATCTCAAAAAAAAAAAAAAAAAAAAAAAGGCATTCGAGGCTTGTTTTTTTCTCTGCCTTGACTTGCTCACTCTGGGAGACATTAGCTGACACACCAACAGCCCTAGGCTGGGTTCACATGGCAAGGGGCTGAGGTTTCCTGCCCACACTGTGACAGAGCCTTCATGAAAGCAGTTCCTCCACCTCAGATCATGCCCTCTGGGTGAAGTCAGCCAGCCACGCTGCTCCTGGACTCCTGGCCCTCAGAAATGGTGAGCTAATACATGTTTATTGTTGTTTTATGTCAGGACTCTGAGGCTGTTTAAGTTGCTATATTTGGGGATAATTTGTTACATAGCTACAGATAACTGATACACTCATGATGTTGAGTAAAAAAAGCCAGACACAAATCATCCAGTCTGGGAAAACGAGACAGCACAGTCTACCTCCTTCTACTTCTCTTCAAAATATTAAGCACATCCTCATTGTCAAATATTGGAATAAAAAGTGGGGAATCTGGGCAGTACCCCCAGACACTGTACATATTCTCATTTGTGGGGCTCCACAAATGCCTTGTCTGTCCTGGGGGGCAGGGCTCCTCTGCACCCTGTGGGTCCTGGGGAAGGGCAGCTCTGTGAGGAGTTTGGAGGGTGAGGTGAGAGCAGCAGAGAAGCTGTATGCGGAGATGGCTGCTTGGCTTGGGCTGAATTGGCAGCTCCCTCGGGATCCACAGGGCCTCTCCATCCAACCATCAGTGCAGCCAGGATACTGCAGCTCCAGTCCAGCTCTGCCACTAACCTGGCCTATGGCCTTGGGCTAGTCTCATTCCTTCTTTCATCCTCAGTTTCCCCACCTGTGAAAGGGGGCCTGGGCTAGATGTTGTGTTAGTGCCTTCCAGCTCTGGGGCCTGCTCTGCCCTTTCCCACTCACCGTGGCCTCGGCACAACCACAGGCGGCAACAGAACATTGCTTGGAAATAAAGAGAGACTATTTGAGTAAACAAACAGCTTCAAAGTCCTGGTTCCCAAACTATGTCCTGAGCCAGCTCCGTGTCACCCTGGGCAGAACTCCCCAAGTCCCTTTCCCTGGCCGTATAAGGAGAAAGAAGGACAGAGACTCGCTGCTACAGGTTATAAGCACAGGACTGAGGAAAAAGCCGTCTCCAAGGACCTCGCTGACTAACCAGGAATGAGGAATAAATCAAATGCCACTCGACACCTCCTCTGGGTCACACTGCCCTGCCTCCCCTGAGCCTGGGGCTGGGGCACCTGAAGAGGAGGCACAGGTGGCCTCCTCCTGAGCCTGGGTCAGCAAGCCCCCTCCATGAGGCCCAACTCCAGTTAGGCAGGAGCATCTCCCCATAGCCCCCTGGTCCTGGGCCCTGATACCCTCTCCTTGCCCCCCAGTCTCCTCCCATCCAGCCAGAACCATCTTCCCGGAGCACAGCCACAGCCTACTTTCCCTCAACCCACCCATTCAAAGCTCTCTAATTCCTAACCCTCTTTCTGGCTTTCCTCTGGGGGTACCATAAGCCTGTGTGGATGGGTTCCATGGCTTTCTCCACTCCTCTCTGCACCTGGGATGCCACGGCCTCCACTTCACCTGGGAAACTTTCCACCCTATGGGTGGGAAGTCAGGGTCTATGCAGCATCTATAGGTTTATCTCAAAATCTGCCTCCTCCAAGCAGCCCTCCCTGATCCCTGTTCCTGACTAAGGCTGCTCCCTCCCATGAACCTTACAGCTCACTCTCTGGCTGCTGGAGCACCTGGTATGATGGTGCTTTCTGCAACCGTCTTTCCTCCATCCAGAGAGGAAATTTCTGGAGGGCAGATCTGGAGCCTCAGTCCCACACGCAGCCCAGCAGAGTCCTAGCAAGCAGCCAGCGTCCATCAAAATATTGAGATGAACCTAAAAAGAGACTCACTGGATGAGAGGTGTGCTGAGCAGTGCTCAGGGCCCAGGCCAGAGGACAGATGAGAAAAGCCCGGCTAACATCACATGAAACTACAGCTGCTTTGAGAACCCAAACAGGAAAAGCATTATACATGGACTCTGGAGTCACACAGACCTGGGTTTGAAACTTGCTCCTCTTGCTTTTGTGTGGCCTCTGGCAGGTTGCACAGCCTGCCTGGCACTCAGTTTCTTCATCTGTGATATGGGGGTGGGTTGTAACATCCACTTTCAGAGTCTTTATGAACATTAAATTAGATAACAGATGCAAAGCACCCAGTATGATTCTTGGTGCATGATACCTGCTCAGGAAATTCGCTCTTAGAATAATGTGTGGATTCCCTAGACCACCTTCCTAGTAATTCTAAAAGTTAACAACTTCAGAATTGACATCTGTTATCTCCTTAGAAGCAGATTCTTACCATCCCCATTTTACAAGCAAGGAAACAGGCTCAGGAAAGTGAATGTGTTTGAACCAGGGTGTTCAGCTAGCGTAAGGGCAATGGTTAGCATTGGCACCATCTTGGACTCTGGGGGGACACTGTGTGGAGGGAGGGGGCAACTCCCTGGCAGCTGCCACCACAGTGACACTGGAAGCCAGTGCTTCCAGTCCTCTTTGGCTGACATTCTGCCTGAGGAGTTAAGTTTCAGCTGACGCTGGGTAGACCCTGACTTCCTGCCAGGCCAGGCTGGGATTCACATGAGTAGCCAATCCCAGGGCCTGGCCCAGGGCTGCTGCCAAGCCTGCATGCCTTTGTTCCATCTCCTCTGCCCCTCTTGCCTCCAATGGAGCAGAATCAGCAATGGCCAAGGGAGGGTGCCAAAGGGGTGAGGGAGGGGAGGGCCTGAGAATGAGTGAGGTGGCAGCAAGACCACCAGCATGTGAGAGATGCAAGGAGTCCACTGCAGTTAATGCATGTGACACGGCTGCTCATGGCTCACGTGACCACTTTATATGAATGAGGAAAAAGTGCCCTCTCTGGGTGAACAAAGCCATATACTGAGGGACCCAGCTTGGAGTGTGGATTCTGGGTTGAATTTTGCTCTCTGCTACCTCCTTGTGTCATGAACAATATGCACGACCATCCAGGGCAACTTCCTTAGCAGGCATCCCTGAAGGGCCAGGTCCTGAGCTGGGGATGAGACGGGCCAGGTCCTGAGATATGGAGATGCCTCAGACATAGCACCAGCTTCTGGGAAGCTCAAGGGAAGCCAAGGGCTAGGGAGCCCAAAGGAAGAGGCGTTTAACTGTCTTTGGGCAGAGGTCTGGAGGAGCTGTGGCAAGCTAGTGGGAGAAGCTGGTGATAACCTGGCTCTCAAAGAAAAAAAACAAAAACACCCCGATGCATGGTGTCCCAATTTGCCAATTTTCACAGTGTGAATACTCCCTCCTACCATGAGCAATTCAAGGTACCAATATGCCATCACTGGTCTTGGGAAAAGATATGCACAATCAGTTCTTGCAAGCTGGTTCAAGCTGTCTCTAGAATACCACTTAGATAAAGAGAAGCTTCAACTAAACCCAGAAGGCAGAGAAGAGGGTAGAGGTAGGTGAAGACATTCCAGGAGGCGGGAAAGGCAAGGAGGCATGAAAGTGAGTGGGGAGCAAGCTGTGAATGGTTTTGAAAGGGTTATGGTTGGGAAGGGAGTCAAAATCTTCTGGAGGTTGGTAATGTTTTAGTTTCTTGACCTGGACGGGTTACATGCCTGTTATAATCCTTAAGCTATGTATTTAAGTTTTATGTACTTTTCTGTATGTTTGACATATTTTACAATAAAAAACTTAAAAACTAGTGATAATCTCACTCAGGTATAATAACTGTTTAGAATTTGTAATATTTCATTCCAGTCTTTTTTCCATGCATACATTTATATAACCATTTAACAAAAATTTTCCATGTAGGGGAAAAAAATAACTAAGTCCCCCATTCATAAAAAAGAAAGCATTTTAACATCAAAAGCAACATATTACAGTGGAAGAGGTGTGAGTTTTGGAGTCAAGGAGACCTGGATTCAAATCCTGCTTCCTAAATGCTGACCTTGTGACCCTGAAAAAGGGGCTTATCTTGGCCTATCTGGACTGCTTTCTGAAAACTGAGATTGAAGATGTAGGAATTCACTCAAGGTGGTGGCAAAAGTATTAAAAGAAAAATAGTAGAGAAAGTTATAGAATATAGTTTCAAACCCTTTCAGAAGGCCTGAAAGTTTTTTCATAGTTTTAGTAGCAGTTTCAGCCAAAGGCAGCCTGAATCCCCCTTACATTTAGTTAATAAGTAAAGTAAATACCTAAGGTATGCAAAAGAGTTTACCTAACTAACTTGTTTACTCACATGGTCTTAAAACTAATCTTTGAGCCGGATGGTTCTCTCAGGAGGAGGTTGACCAAGGATATTATCTGCTAATGGTGTTTGCTTTAAGCATCAGAACCTATGCTTTAATCTTCACTCGGTGGTGTTAACTTAAGCTTTTGTGAGTTGAACTTTACTAAATAAATGCAAGTCTCTAACTAGTAAAGGATGGCCATTGCAACTGTTTACAGCACTCTTCAAGGAGTCTGTAAGCCACCCAGTCCCTCAGCTGAACTAGCAAAACATAGTATCTGTGTGTCAGTGTACTTGATTCATCTGTTGCTTAGTCAAAGTTTGCAAGACAGACCCCTGCAGGTAGTAACACTGACAATGATACCCACATTCTGCAGGGTTGTTGTGAAGATCAAAGATGATGAATGTAAGATATGTAGCTCAGAGCCTGGCCCACAGTTGACCCTCAACACATATAACATATAAGATGTTGTTATTAGCAGCCTCTCAGAAAGTTGGAGCTGAAAGTTACCCTAAAGATAAATGACTGGCCCACAGAAGTTACAGAGAAACAGTAACTCTGTAAGAATAAAGACAAACTAGTATTTGCCCAGAGAGTAACCTGAATGGTGAGGAAACTCAAAAGTCCTGTTAAATGGAGGAGAATGAAGAAAATGGGGGATTTTAACCAGGGGAAGGAGAGTTTAGTAGTTCATAAAGTCTGTGCATCAGATGTCCTAGAAGCAGAGAATGGATAGAAGCAGGGAATGGAGCTAAGCCCAACAAACAGGACTCACAGGGAGCTGACTTTTACCAGCTATATGGAAGAATGCTCTAATTGCCTAAGAATGGAAGGGGTGTTATTGGTAAGGAGAGTGTCCCCCATCACAAGAGGGACTGAAGCAGAACTGGAAGAGCACATAGTGGGAGTGATGAAGAAGGAAGATGAACATGGTAGAGGGTATGAACTTTGGGGACTTTGGAGGTCCCTCAAAGCTGGGCTCTGAGTTTCTATCATCAGCATTCTCAGCTCCATCCAGCAGCATGGGAAAAAGTGCAGGCCAGTGAGCTACACGTAGTTACAGACCTGAGGAGACCTTTGACCCTCTCACCTGGTTGTCAATTTTCAGTTCCACCAGAGAAGTGTTGTGCGGGAGGGCTTCCACCAGGCGCAGGATTCCAGCTCCAGAAATGAAGTTGGATTCCACATTCAGTGTCTTCAACACCTTATTCACCTTGAGCATCTCAGCAAGGGCCTTGAAGCACAGGAGAAATGTAAGGATGCCCATAAGTCACCCTGAGCAAGGCTGGAGGCCCCTCTGGGTAGATCCTAAGACACCCAAGGCACAGGAGGATGATCTCCACCAGGTCCTTCACCAAGCATAACTCTGACTGTGTCTCTCCTCTCCTGCAACCTGCTCTGGCTCCCAATCCCCCACAGGAGAATTCCATGCTGCTTAGCCTACTTCCAAAGCTTCTGTGACTTGGGTCTCCTCTGTCCAGAATCAGCTCTCACGACTCCTCTTTAGTGGGGCTACTCACAGCTCCCCATGCCTGCTCAGCTCAGTGTTTTCCCACTTTGTCTTTGCTCTTTTTATCCCTCCAAACTGGGACTCCCTTCCCTTTCTGCTTCCCTGTCCAAGCTCTGCCCATCTTTCAAGGCCATTCTCAATGCCCCTTTTCCCAAGAGCTCTTGCTGACATTCCCTAGCTGACTGTAGCCTACCCACTTGAATCCTCTTAGAATAGAGCCATACTCCCCTCATTATGGACCTTGTATTCCTCTGTTCGGAGTTGTTTTGATACTGGTGTTGTCTCTGCCATTAGACTATATACTCCTGGTGGGCTGAAAATGCATCCTATCCATCCCATGTTGCCCACAGTACCCAGCACATAGTAGGTCCTCAGGAAATGTTCATTCAGTAACTGGTGGAGTTTCAGCCTCCCATACATACTCCCCACTTGTCTCTGCTATTGCCCTGTGGAAATTCCATGAAGACATGGTTTTCTTCATCTGATCACTACAGAGCAGAAGAGGAAAGCCTGGGAAACCACCCATTGGGCAAGTAACCAGGGCAAACTGGAGAAGAGGAGCTTAGGTGGCCCCTAGCACGTTTCAGAGGAACTCAGCCAGGGGGTATAGATGACAATCAGAGCCTCTGAAGGAAATGAGGTAATTAGCAGATGGTGGAAACGATGTGTCATGGAGGAAAGAAGACACCAGCAGCTGATAGGACATACTGATCGGTGGGCTGTGCTGCCTGAAATGACGCTCCAAGCCAGGAATATTTGCCCCATCGCCCCTGCCTTGCTGAGACCTGCAGAGAGGCTCAGCTCCCAGGAAGCCCTCTGTTTTGAAATCATCACCCCTCCTCAGTGCCCCTCACTTCAGTGTGCCGCCAGGATGGCATGTCAGCTTTCTCTACAATGGTGTCTGTCTCTGACTTGGCTGGCCCTCCTGAGGGAACAGACCCAGCCAGAGTCCTCTCTGTACCCTCCACCAGAACCTCCCTGCTCCTAGGAAAGGCCTGGCCTGGCTTAATCAAATCTCATTTTAAAAAAATAATCAAAATAACAACCAGCAGACAATTTACCAGGCTGATCCAACTGGACATGCTGGTGGCTGAGCAGGTCCTGGAGGCACTGTCTTGCCAGGTGTTAACTCCTTGTATGCTGGGTCCCAGTGGAGGAACCGGGGTCCAGGAGAAAAACTAGGCTGGGCAGTGGGGGCACTGACAGAGCTCTGGCATCCTGCTTTACCAACTGGCGCAGAAGCATCTCAGTGTTTGACATGGACATACTGGTATGCATGGACTGATATCAGCTGTTGGTCTCGCAGAGTCCATGTCCAAAAAGTATTTGTGGACCTCAGCTGAGGGCCAGCATGGACATGCTTGCTTTCTGATCCATGACATAGCAGCATACAGGGCATGTGGCTTTGCCAGCTGTGTTTTTATAGGCAAACTCAGGATCCATGGAGATCCGAGGTCCAAGGTCATTGATCCAGAGATTCCCCACAGGCAGCAATGGGAGACTGTGAGCTATTTCGATTATTTCAAAAATATGAAAGAACACTGTCATACCTATTTTAAAAATCAGAAAAAAACTGATTTCTACTAAATGGTCAATTACTAGCCTGGACAGTTTCTGCCCTTCTTGCAGGAACATAGCTTTGCAGTAACTGCACTGTACTGTGATCCTTTAGTTGTCTGCTTGGCCAAATGGACCAGAATGTTTATGAAAGTGGGAGCTGACACTGTGTGGTCACAGTTGTAGTCCCAGAACCTAAGTCAGTGTTGGGCACAGGAGACTCTTAATACATATGGGCTAGCTGTTTAAAAAGAAGAGTTGATGGCCACTTCAGAGTAAGTACAATTTAATTTGATCGAAAATATCTTGTGAGATTTGGTAAAATAAAATTGGCCATTGGGACCTGCTGATGAAACCATTGATTTTATTTTATTTTAGTTAATTGATTGATTGATTGATTGATTGAGATGGAGCCTTGTTCTGTTGCCCAAGCTGGAGTGCAGTGGTGTGATCTCAGCTCACTGTATCCTCTGCTTCCTGGGCTCAAGCACTTCTCTTGCTTCAGCCTCCCAAGTAGCTGGGATTACAGGCATGCCCCACCATGCCCAGCTAATTTTTGTACTTTTAGTAGAGACGTGGTTTTACCATGTTGGCCAGGCTGGTCTTGAACTTCTAACCCCAAGTGATCCACCCATCGTGGCCTCCCAAAGTGCTGGGATTAGAGGCATGAGCCACTGTGCCCGGCTGAAACCACTGATTTTAGAGAAGGAGAAACTGAGGAACAGGGAGGGGCAGGCTCTCGTTCTAATATGATGTGCTGAGTGAAGAGAGAGCCAGATTTAGGGTCACATGACTGCACTGGAATTGCAGATCTGACCTCTCACTTGCTGTGTGACTGGACAAAACAAGTTGCCTGACCTCTCTGAACCCTAGGTTCTTTAAGTGCAAAGTGGGGAGACCTGCACATCTGAGACTGGCGGTAATTGTGAGGACTGGCTGGGATGGTATGTGGGTGGTGTCGGGTAATGGCTGATCCCTCTAGACCTGACTGGTCCAGTGCTTTCCACTACTACATAGAGCTCCTGGTCATATGGCTCCTGGTCCAGTGCTTTCCACTACCACATAGAGCTCTTTATTAGTGGGATACAACCGGTCCTGAGGCCACATATTTCAACCCTTCTGTTTCAAAGCCCCCTATCCACAATGCAACAGAATAGAAAGGTACGTACATACGCCACAGGGTCATTACTCCGTGTCCCCACGATGCTGAACTTCTTCACATATGAGTTTTCTTTCAGGGCTTCTGCATACGCCTTGAGGGTGGGGATGGGGATATTCTGCATAAAGAAAGGCAACAGAGAGAGTGACCAGAAGCCTCCCCTGGGACAGGCTGAGGCAGGCAGATTAGCCTGGCTCCTCACTGATTTCTGGCAAGTCTCTGGCCAAAAAGCTGAATGGGCAAAAGGTTCGGGCTTTGTCCCAGATGACTAAGATTTGGGGAGAACTTTCTGGTAAACAGATTTAGAAAAATCCTCCCTGAAAATTTCAGATAAGGCCTGTAACTTCTTTGTGCACTTGGGGGCCAGAGAAGAGGCAAAAATTAAGGTGTGGAGCGTTGCAAAGAGCTAGGACTCGGGGTTTGGGGAGGGGCTGGACCTGGCTTTGGCCCCAGTGATTGGCAGTGTTTCTGACTCGCTGTGAATCTCTGTGGAAGCCTCTTCCCCTCTCTGGCTCTGTTTCTGGAAAACAGGAGAGGGCGTTACATACAATGTAACATCTTCCCCAGGGGGTCTCTGCTCCAGCTGCACATCAGAGACTCCTGCGGAACTTTTACAAAATGGTGATGATCTTCTCAGGTGAAAACCAATGAGATATGGACCAACAGGCTCATGGTGCAGAGGGGAAACTGAGGCCAGAGGAGGCAGGCCTCACAGGGAGATTCCATCCCTTATGCAGCCTTGAGGTAGCATTGACTGCCAGAGTGCAGCATTCTGAATTGTGCCAGTGTCTCCCACTGGGCACAGGAAATCAAACATGGCTGTGTTTTTACCAATCTCTCATTTCAGAGCGTCACTTAAGCTCCCGTGGGAGCAGAGCACGGGGAGGCCAGGTGGAGGCAAACACTAGGGTGCAGGTTTCCAATCTGATGGTGCCATGGGGCTGGCAGCTGCTTAAAAGAAAGTGGAGAAGGAAAGAAAGTGGAGCAGGGGCATGGGGGGCTGGCTTCTAGTCTTACCCCCACCCCCTCCCAGAACTAATCCACTGGTCTCTGGGCTGAGCAAGTGGGTAGGCAGCTGAGTCTGCTTCTGAATTCTTTCTGCAGTGGCCTGTTTGGGGTGTGACTGCCTGCCCACCTGTCCCTCCCTGCCCTGGGGATCACATAAGAAAATGTCCACAGAGAAAAGGGCAGACAGTTTGGGATATTGCTTTGGACATTTTGGCCAACAGCTCCCTTCTGTGGCTGTAAAATGAGGCTGAAGATGAAAGTGATATAGCAGCAGCAATGGTACAGGGGAGGGACCTGCCCAGGGCCTGTGTTACCCACGAGCTTAGTGGGCACTGGACTTTTCCAGCCTTGAGATCCCGTGCAGCAGCGTGTGTCTGACTCATGATTTTATCTCAGGGAATCTCTCTGTGTTTTGAATAACGTGGCAGGTTTCCAGATCGAAGCAGGACTGGTCCATGCTAAACATCTGGCCCCGAAATCATCCTCAGAAAGAAACCAGGACTGCGGGATGCACTTGTTTACACTGCTACCCTCCTTAAAGGCTCCCATTTGCAAGTGTTTTGTCCCTATTCCTGATGCAGAAACACCCAGAGCCCAAACTGGATCCTGTTTACTCTGCACAGCCAAGCCTGGACCATTTGCGTTTGGGTGACACAGTTCCCCTCCCCTACCCACAAACAGGTAAAGTGAAATAAATGAACTTTACCCGGATATTATTGAGGTTAACCTCTTCAAGTTTTGGGTCATTGTTCTTTATCCGTTCCAGCGTTTCTTCTACGTCTGTTGAGTTTGGTTCTTCATCAGGCACAGGCTTGTACTGTGTGGGTTTAATCACACCTAGAATGACCGACAAAAGGGAAGTGGCTCACAGAAACAAGGGGCTCACTTTCTGCCAACACAAGGATGCTCTGGAAGGGAGCATGTGCAGAGTTCGGGCACGTGAAGGCTGTACATCGCAGGGGCTGGTGGGGGCGGGTAGGCAGCACCATTCAGAAGCAGCCCTGCAAGGGAGCCAGGAGGCTGGGGTTCTATTTGGACTCTGCCTTTGAGGTGCTGCAAGAACTGAGTGAGTTACTTAAATTCTCTGAACCTTGGGTCTTCACCTGTGAAGCAGGGAGAGTCAGTTTACCGGTTCTCATTACCTCAGTGGGCTCTTGGGAGACCAAGATGAAGCCTGGATGGGAAAGAAATGCACCAGTCTTCCAGAGGGAGAAATAATTATTTTTTTTTTGGCAGCCTCATTTTTATTTGGGGCCAAAATGCCAGCTTTGGAACAATGCAGTGGAATAATTAAGCCAACACAATATTGGCACAGGAAAGGACAAAAGGGCTCATGGAACAGAGGAGGCACCTAGAAACAGACCCACATGGAATGATAAAGGCGGAGGCCCAAACCAGTGGTGAAAGGATCAATCTTGCAAGGAATGGTGTTGGGACCATCAGATGTCAATTCAAAGAAAATGAAAGTTTGATCTCATTCCACAGCACACACAAACATGAACTCCAGGTAGATTAAGTATAATCCCAGCACTTTGGGAGGCTGAAGCAGGTGGATCATGAGGTCAAGAGATTAAGACCATCTTGGTCAACAAGGTGAAACCCCATCTCTACTAAAAATACAAAAATTATCTGGGCATGGTGGTGCGTGCCCATAGTCCCAGCTACTCGGGAGCCTGAGGCAGTAGAATTGCTTGAACCCAGGAGGCGGAGGTTGCAGTGAGCGGAGATTGTGTCATTGCACTCCAGCCTGGGTAACAACAGCGAAACTCCGTCTCAAAAAAAAAAAAAGAAGTTGAATATGGCTGGATACGGTGGCTCATGCCTGTAATCCCAGCACTTTGGGAAGCTGAGGCAGGCGGATCATGGGTTCAGGAGTTTGAGACCAGCCTGACCAACATGGTGAAACCCCATCTCTACTAAAAATACAAAAATTAGACAGGCAGGGTGGTACCCACCTATAATCCCAGCTACTCAGGAGGCTAAGGCAGGAGAATAGCTTGAACCCAGGAGGCGGAGGTTGCAGTGAGCTAAGACCATGCCACTGCACTCCAATCTGGGCAACAGAACAAGACTCCATCTCAAAAAAAAAAAAGAGAAGAAGTTGAATATAAGGCCAAGTGTGGTGGCTCATGCCTGTAATCCCAGCACTTTGGGAGGCTGAGACAGGAGAATCATTTGAATCCAGGAGTTCAAGACCAGCCTGGGCAACAGTGTGACTTCATCTCCATAAAAAATAAACAAAACTAGCCAGGTATGACTTCATACACCTGTAGTCTCAGCTACTCAGGAGGCAGAAGTGGGAAGATCCCTTGAGCCCAGGAGATCCAGGCTGCTGTGAGACAAGATTGTGCCACTGCACTCCAGTCTGGCCGACAGAGTGAGACTCTGTCTAAAAAAAGAAAAAGTTGAATATAAAAAGTAAATCTCTAAAACTTTTAGAAGAAAATATAGGAGAACATTTTTATAATATTGGGATACAGAAGGCCTTTGTAAACAAGACATAACTCCCAGGGGACTCGAAGGAAAGGATGAACAGATTTGGCTACATAACATGGTTTTTTTTTTTTCTTTCTATCTGGCTACATAACATGTTAAAACTTCTGCAACCAGCCAGAGAATATCAGTGAGTGAAGGAAGCAAGACACGTGAGGTCTCTCGGGGATGGTGCGTACTCACTGTTGAGCCCCTCCTTGTTCATGATGGAGCTGCTGCTCAGGGCCTGGTAGTACTGCTGGTTGCTCATGAGTGTGTGCATGCCCAGGATCGCTGTGGGGACAAGGAAAGGGCCCGTGATGCGCCTCTACAGTCTGAAGAGCCTCCTAGGGACCTACACTCCAAACCCTGGGAACTCTGGCTCACAGAAATGGCAAGAAACACTTACATGAAGACTCCAGAATTTTATTTTACTTTTACTCTCACCTCTGTTGATGTGACTCTGAAATCCCCAGCCCCAGCCCAGGCTGCTGTGCCCCTGGCCTCTGAGTCCCTGATGTCCTGGTGGCACATCCAGCTCAATGTGGCCAAACCAGAATGGCTCTTTCCAGTGCCAACCTCTTTCTTTAGAAGGGTCTCCTTCCATCTCATCATCCTGCCTGTCCCTCAGGGTAAAACCCCAGAGCATGTGGAACCTTCTCCCCTCAAGCCCATTCGACCGCTCTAGTGCCTCTCAGATCCATCCCCCTTCCATCCCATCACCTCCTTCCTTGTGGAGGCCTGATCATTCCTGGGCTGTATCGCCACAGCTGTGTCATCACTGGTGTCCTGGTCTTGGCCTCTTCCTCCCAGCACGCAGCACAGAGCAACCAGAAATGCCAATCTGACCTCATCACTCCCATGCTCAGCCATTCATTCATTCAACATGTACTGAAGCCCACCCCAGCACTGTGTGCCAGGCTCTGGTGGGGACAGTGGAGAATAAGAAAGGCTGAGTCTCTGTTCCTGGGACTGAAAGTGTGCTGGGGGAGAGAGGACCCAAGCAAGTTCCCATGCAATGAAAAAGCAGTGCAGGGTGTGGTGAGTGTGGTAGATGAAAAGTTCAGTCCTGAGAGAGCATAAAAGAGGGACTTGGGATGGGAAGGAGGAGTAAGTGTTGGCCAAGCCAAGAGAAGGGCAATAGAACATTCCAGGCAGAGGAATGCAGGTAGGAAGGCCTCGAGGTTCAGAGTCGCAGGCCAGGGAGGGAGGAAGGTCAGGTTCACATTTCCAGAAACTTTTCCAGCTGCTCTGTGCTGCATGTTGGAAGGTAGACAGTAGGAAGAGGCCAAGTGATGACAGGACACCAGTGATGACACAGCTGTGACAATCACCACTGGGGAAAACAGGATTGAAGCTGGATATGTGGTGGTAATAATCAGAAGCATGACAATGCCCACCTCTCACTGAGCACTTGCTCTGGGCCAGCAGACCCTTTGTAACCATCATTCCCGACTTGGTTGTACATTGGAATCACTTGGGGATCTGTTGAAATTCCTGATGCCCAGTCCCACCCCCAAACAATGAGCCCAAAATCTCTGGGGGTAGGCAGGCACCTACATTTTTAAAGCTCCCTGGGCAGTTTCAATGAGCAGCCAAGGTTGAGAACCATTGCCTGACACTACCCTCTTGATCTGTCCAATAACCCTCTGGAGTAGATTTGATTCACCTAGGCGAGGTCAGATTCTACAGGGTCTTCAGGTGGAGTAAGGAGTTTAGGTGTCTTTTCCTAGGAACAGCCTGAGAAGTCATTGAAGGCGTGAGCAAGAAGTAAGATAGTCTGACCTGAATTGTGACTACTGTGTTGAGAACTCACTACAGAGGGGAGAGATGGACATGGCTGCAGAGCCATGAGGCTGTTGCAGCTGTCCAGATGGGAGGATGGTGGCTTGTACAGCCAAGTCCAAACCCACAGGCCCCCCTCCACTGGGGCGGCCCCACCTCAACAGTGTTATTGCACTCCCCGTCCCAACAATCTCTGCTCCAGCCACACAAACAGTCCCTGCTTGTAGCTGCTCCTGCTTTTGCTAGTGCTCTCCTTTCTGCGGGTGATTCTCTGCACCCACTTCACTTGGAATTTTAGATAAACAACAAATTTTTTTTAGCATAAGTACATCAACATTGGGACATATTTGTTGTTCTCTGAAATCTGAATTCAATTGAACATCCTGTATTTTATCTAACAACTCTCCCTCCCTCTCCTTCAAGACTGGGAGTAACCCTTCCTCCTCCAGGGAGTCCTCCTGGACTCCTCCTCTCCCTCTCTAGTTCTCCCACAGCGCCTGGTGTATGCCTCAGAATCTATTTGGTGTTAGACATATCTAGATACACATGTGCTTCTCCTACTAGACTGTAGGCTTCTGGAGGTCAGGGAAGGATATTCTCTCTTCTACCTCTCCCTGAATATGGTATTTGGTAAATATTTGGTGATAATTTTTAAAAAATACCCAAGTCATTTCATTAGATTTGGTTTCCTGTTAGAGAGACAACATGGGAACCCTTAATGAAGAGTCAGGAAACCCAAATTCCAGCCCTGACCATGCCCCTGATGTCAGTGTGACCTTGGGCAGACTGCTCCGCCCAGGCTTCAGCCTCCTCTTTCCAATGAGGCATGGAGACGAGACCAGTGGCTCTAGGTCAAGGCTGCACACACGGATCCCCCGGGGAGCTTTAAGACCATTTCAGTGCCTCTCTCCATCCTGGACCAACCAATCAGACTCTCTGGAGATTCTTTTTTTTAATCTCCTCAGGTGATTTTGTTGCTCAGTGCGAGTCGAAAACCACAAGACAAGATGATCTCAAATTCCCTTCTGTTTCTCACATTCTAAGATTCTTCTCTGCTAAAATTAGACTTGCTTGTTCATCACTAAGCGAACTGGTGAGGAGAGAGGCATCTGCATTTTGTCGAGCTCTCGGGGTTTTAATTTAGGCTGCATCTACGTGGGCAACAGGAGCTGAGGCCTGAGTCAGCAGCAGGTGAATCAGATCACCACAAATGAGTCCCATCCCAGGGCAGGCTCTCGCAGTTCCCACACAGCAGCTGGGGAGGCGGGGGCGGGGAGGTTCTGGGATGTGCTGGGGTTTCAGGCTTGGAAACACAGTTCGTAAAGGTTGTTGGGGATCATATGAAAGATGTAGCCTCCTAGGGCTGGCTGGTGTGGCTTAGAGTGTAGAGAGGTGGAAAATAGAAAGTGCATTTGGCACACAGATGCCAGCTTCCTGTGATAGTCTAGAAAGAAGGATGGAGGCGGTAAAGTGACAAGAGACAGGAGACCAAGAGAAAGGAGACCTGTGTTTCAGTCTGAGCCTTGGTATGAATTTTCTGGGTAACCCTGTATAGTCACTTCCCTTTTAGTGGCGGGGGGCTCAGTTTTCTCACTTGTAAAATAGAGTGTTTGAACGAATCTCTTACCCACCCATAGGACTTAGCCACACAACAATTTCTCATGTTTTTATCCTGTTTGACTTTCACAGTAAGTATCCAGGGGCTGGGCATGGTGGCTCATGTCTGTAATCCTAGCACTTTGGGAAGCAGAGGTGGGTGGCTCTCTTGAGGCCAGGAGTTTGAGACCAGCCTGGCCAACATGGTGAAACCCTGTCTCTGCTAAAAATACAAAAATTAGCCAGGCGTGGTGGCGTGTGCCTGCAATCCCAGCTACTTGGGAGACAGACAGGAGAATAAATAGCTTGAACCTGGGAGACGGAGGTTGCAGTGAGCCAAGACTGTGCCACTGTACTCCAGGCTGGGCAACAGAGTGAGACTGTCTAAAAACAAATGAACAAACAAGCAAAAAGCATCCAGGGCATCTGTGGTAGACTCCCCACCCCTAACTTTTTCAGCAAGCTCAAGAGGGAAATGGTTCGCCAAAACCATATAACAAGGACCCTTGTGGCTTTTAAGCTGGTATTCTCATTCACTAGATCACCAGCAGTTCCGAACTTCTAAAACTTCCTCTTGACTTTGGTGTTCTAAGGACAGATAACATATATTCTAGGACATTACATGTTAATAGCAGGAATAAGAAGAAATAAAACCATTTTGCGGCTCAGAGGAAATTAGAATTCCAAAAAGGAAGGATGAAAAGAAGGGATGACGGAAAGAGGAAGGAAAGAAAGAAGGAAGGGAAGGGCCTAGCTAAATTTCCACTGATGGGCAGAATGCCTGGGGCTAGTAGTACCTTCCACCAGACCGCCAGACCGAGACACAAAATCGCGACTTTCTGTCTCACTTGGTTTTGTGTCACACCATGTCGCCAGGAGTGACTGACGGGAGAAAACAGCACATCAACATTGCCTGTTGCTTCATTCTTTGTAGATATTGGCAAGGCTGAATTTAGCACTGGGGAACTGGATTTTTTTTTTTTTTAAGTCTAGATCTTCCTCAAAACTCAAAAAGGACTATTTTTGAACTCTGAAAAAGAACATTGAGTTCTGTTTCCTCTCCCTGCCTTGGCAGAGTTCACTCATTTGGTAATTCCACTCAGGATGCAGGGAGATAACAGCACACATCCCTAGCTCCTCCAGCTGCCAGCTGCTCAGGCTGGCTCTAAGCAGATGGCTGGAAGATGTTCTCCTGCATCTCAGGGACAGGTGGGAGAACTGGCTCTGGTCCAGGACTTGGATGCAGTTGAACTGCTCCTGGATAAGATACACCCTGCCACTGGTAGGGTAGCTGGACAGGTGCCTAAGCACATGGAAGTAGCCAGAATCCAGGAGGTGGTCTGGCTAAGCCTGCCTCTGATAACTGCAAGACTCCCAGGTTGCCAACTGCCCTTGGGGGTGAGTGGCCAGAGGCTGTCCCATCTAAATGATAAGTCTCCCTACCCCACTTCCTTCCTGGGTCCTGCCCCACCTGAAAGGTCCCTAAAGGCCATCCAGCATCACCTTCCTGAGTGGGCAGGGGAGGCACTGGGAATTGCAAGGGCTTCCTGACTCCCAGCAGCTTCTGACCTACAACCCAAGGCTACGTGCCAAGAACTTAGTCCCGCCAGGAACTTGTGCACTCTGCTTGTCAACCAGCAGGGAAACTTTTAATGCTGAAATCTACATGTTTAAGGGATAAAAGACTTTATGGTTTTTTTTAAAAATACGTGTTTCTGGTCTGTCCTCCTCAGCAGCTCTTGGGCCTCCCAAAGTCAAGGACTGGCTCTGGTTCATCCTAGTATCCAGGAGGTTGATAATGTACACTGGCTCAATCAGCAGACAGGTGAATGCATGAGTGATGCACCTCACCTGCGTCACACCTGAGTTAGGAGGGCACACCGGAGGGTGCCCCCCAGGCTTCCACCATCAGCAGATAGCAAGCCTGCCACCCCACCCCTGCAGAGCACACAGCTCAGAGGGGCCTGCCTTTCCCAGCCCAGACTGGCTTCTCCTGCCGCTCCTGAGTCCTGGGCCTTCTTCATGCGCATTCTCAGTGCTACTCTTCTGCTCCTAGGCTCTTCTCCATAGCTCTCCCTGGTCTCCATAGCCCCACCCACTGAACCAAGTGCCCTCCTTACACACTGTCCTGATTCTGTTCAGAGACTCAATCTCGTTTTTCACTTTACACGTGCCTGGTGTTTGTTTAACGTGGGCTCTCAGAGGGTGGAAATTGGGCTGTTTTCTTACCATTCTTTTGCCAGGGGCTAGTCCAGAGACTAAATGGATGGCGCTGACTGTATGTGAGTGAGCAAGCAAGGGCTGAGCTGATGGAAATGTTCCACCTGGATACAGGCCGTACCAACTACAGGGGACCTGGATGCCCCATGTCCTTCTCTCCCTACCCTTCTTCCTTCAGTGAGTCACCCACACTCTTGGCTCAAGCCACCCGCTCCATGAAAAAAGGCCCTAACTACCCATCACTCTCACGGGCCTGCTCCACCCGGCACCCCCAACACCATGTTCGAAGTCCAGCCTGCACATCACATGGAGTTTCTGAAGTCAGCTCTAGGCAGAGCACTCCTCATCAGCCACCCAGCCTATTTTCTGCTGCCTCAGGCCAGAAAGCCTGGCACCATCTCAGCTGCTTGGCCTCTGAGCTGGCACTAGGAACTGCTGGTTGTTGGTGAAGCTGCATCTCAGATGCAATCCCACAGCTCTGCCCATGTCTCGGCCTCATCCAGGGGCTGCCTCCTCCCCTCTCCCATCCTGAAGAACAGTGCTTCCTCTCCACTCAAACCCCTGCTGCCATCTAGCTCTCCCGCATGCCCCTAGTCCCAGGTTTCATGTCTGGTGTGGCATCTGGAGCCTTTCCTAATGACTGCCGTGTCCTCAGCCAGCTTCTCCAGCCTTGCCCATCACCCTCTGTGCTCTGTGTCCTCCCCTACCCTGGAGGGCTTCAGTCAGGTTACTTGGGTGGTGACACTGCCCATAGGTCCTAGAATGAGGCTGCCTGGGTTTAAACCCTTTGGGCAAGGCATTTAACCACACCTTGCCTACTTTCTCCATCTGTAAAATGGGAACAGTAATAGAAGTGACTTCATTGGATTGTTTTGGTCAGTAAATGCAACAAGGTCTTGAGAGCAACTCACATAGCACCTGGGACATGGTAGGTGGTCAACAATGTTCCGTCCCTCCTTCCACAGGGACACTGCCCCCTTTCAAATGTCCAACATCAAATGACAGGCATCCAAGGTTAGCCAGTTTCCACTGGTGTAGAGTTACAGCTCCCTTCTCCTTCCCAGACATCGGCAGGGGATTGTATCGTTAACAGATAATGATAAATAGCCACGCCAAAAACAATTAAGAGAAATAGTTTCAAGAAAGCAACACAGAAACCTAGCACACGGTTGCAGCTCTGTTTTGGCACAGGAACTACAGGAGCCGGAGGTTGTGACAGCAGTCATTTGATAATCCCTTGGAACTGCCTAATGAGGGGAGTGACGTCATGGAGGGTGATTGGAGGAGAAAGTCCAGGGTAGAAACAGCCCCAGGTCGGTGAATGTGGAGATGGCGCACCAAGCCATCAGCCGCCTCCCTGCCTCGCAGACTAACCTGAAGTCAAGGGACCCCCATCAGGGAGATGGTTTAGTTGAAGTGTGACATATAATATATGGGCACAATGGGGGATCTACTGTGACTTGTGTGGTTTCTGATAGGATAAATCCCTACTCTAGCAAACTAGGTTCCAGAGTTAAGTGCTCTCTTCCCACCTAGGTGAAGCACTCAATGCTTCTATACTTCACAGTGAGCAGGAAAACCATTCTCTCCCAGTCCTGATAGCCTTCAAGTCACTACCCTTCGTCCCTCTTCAAATTTCCTATCTCTCAAGGAAAGGGCTGTCCAGACTTGGGGTCTACACATTGCTCTCTGCATTCACTCCTCAGGTCCCCCAAACCTGGCTGCGCCTGTCACCATCCAGAGTGCCCTTTGGGTAGAGGTGAGTCTTCTCACTGCCCCTGCACATCCCAGCAGCTCCCCGACCCCTGCACGAAAGTCATCGATGTCATGCACAATACAACCCACAAGACAGAAGGCAGCTGTGGCCGGCCAAGTCCCGAGTGTTCTTGGCCTCCCCTCCCTACCGTGGCCTCCGGCCTCACCTGCCTCTGAACCTCCCAGCCAGCCCTGAAGCCTCACTCTGTCTCCGTGGCTCCTGCACCTGATTCTGCTCATCTTGATTTGGCCTTTGGTTCCCAGACTATTTGTGGCTAACTGATCCCTATTCTAGCTTTGCCCCATTTCCACGATTTGACACCCCCACTTCCCGCTGCCAAAGGCTTCTACAAGGGTCACACGTTCTGCCTGGAGCTTGACAACACCAATGATGCCCAAATCTCTATCCTGAACAGAAACCCCTGTAGCACTCCAGACCTTCCTATACAACTGACCCCACTTGGGTGGCCCACAGGTGCCTCAAATGCCACAGGTTGCAAACTGAACTCAGTATCTTCCCTCTTCCTGCTCCTTTGTTGCCATCTGTCACTAATGGCACCAACACCACTCAGTGTCTGAGGTTACCCTGCTTGACTCTTCTACCTCGCTCTCATAGCCAATCAGTCACAGGCATCCCCTTTTACCCTCTCCCCTGCCCACCTGCCTCGAGCCTCTCCTCACCCCAACCACCCTGGGCTATGATTAGCAGTCTCCAAGCCTGCAGAATAAAAACCCACCCACTCCCTGGGTCAGGGAGCACAGTAGGTGGGGACTGTACAGGGTGCTGGATGTGGCCAGAGCCTGACCCTCCTGGGGATAGAACACACAGCAATGGGACAGGGACTAGACAGGAGCAGCAGCAAAGTAGGGGGGCGGGGAAGGGCTCTGAATATCAGGCCACCTCCTGAAGTTTTGGGGTAGTTTGTGAAGATGGTACGGAAACACACATGAAGATGGAGGGCATAGGGCAAATATGCGATATACCAGGGTGACCCCTCAAAGCCGGGCTCACTGAGCTGACTGCTGGCAAAGTGCAAAGTTGTAAAAATTGAGCCCTTAGTAAGCTTCCCAAGCCAAAGACACCAGAGGCCCTCTATCTGTTTTCCCTCTATCCTCTCTTCCCAAGCGGCTTGGGCAGGATTCAGTGCAAATGGCTGGGAAAGGGCATCTGTGGGCTCTCCCTGAGATAGAGCCACGTCCCTCTGGGATGGGGTCCCATAGCAACCACAGATGGTTCCGTGGTGTGATGGGTTTGGGTGGTTTTATCTATGTTTTCCTTGTTTTGGTTTTTGAGAATGGATTTTTATTTTAACACACTCTTGGTCTCCTTTAGTTCTTGTTAGAAATAGAGGAGGTGTTCATGCTGAAATGAGCCCTACAGGTTTCCTGCAGATGTGGGTCAACTCCTTCTGGAGGATGTGGAAAGCTCCTGGAACGCCTCTTACCTGCAATGTCGCAGAGTTCTGCATCGGAAGCATTTGCCAAGGCTTCCTCCAGCTCCGGTTCCAGCGTCACACTATCCAGCACGGGATCCATTGGCTTCTGCTTAGGAACCCAGACCTTTCCTGCAAACACAGAGGGGACCTGTTAATGGAGTGGTGGCAATAGGGCAGCCTCTGGAGATGGCCCTGCATGGACCACTGTAGAGCCCTGTGGGTCCCTCCATGCTGAGAGTCCTTTCAGGTTTCTCCCTCTAGGGGCCAACTTCCCCAAAGAACAGGAATCAGGGATCCCCAACACAGCACCCCTCACACTTGAAAAGAATGATTTTATAACTTGGTCCAAGCCAACTACCCTCTATCAAAAACATTGGTCATAACCAAACAATCTGTAAGTAGGAAAAAAATACAAAAGAAAAATATAATAGAATGTCAGGATCTGGGACACCCTAACCAAAGGTGCTAAGACCTTGAGAAATGAGAGAAAAATGTATGAACATTTCTAAACAAACAAATAAAATATGAAAAGGGAGCAAAAAATGCATCCTTGCCTCATTACCATACTTTTTAAGTGTGAGATTCATAATAGAATGAAGGGAGTAAAGAGGTACGTATGAGGACGGTCACTGTCATGCCCACTCATAGGAACCGGTGAAGAAGTTATGGTGCATCCATACAGTGGACGTCCAGCAGTTAGCATAAGGACGATGGAGACTGCTACTTACTAAGGAGAATGTCTAGGACAAACGTTGTGTGAAAGTGCAAGTTTACAAAGTAGCACGAACAACTTAATTCCACTGATGAGAAATTGCATATGTATATTTATTTATGCAACAACATTTACTTAGTGTTTCTTATGTGCAAGGCACCTTTCTAGGGGTAGGAGAGAGTAGTGAGTAAAATCCTCAAGAGCTTCCAACGTAGAAAAAGGAGACAGATAATAAACATATGAAGATATGGAATGGTATCAAGCATTACAGAAGGAGACAAAGCAGGGTAAGGGCCTAGAAGATGCCCACTTGGGGAGTGGGTTGGGGGGCACTGCTGTTTTGGAAAGGGTAGTCAGAGAATGCCTCACTGAGATGACAGCCTGTAATCTGGGACCTGACAGAAATGAGGAAATGAGCCCCTAAGATCAGAAACAAGAGAAGGGTGCCCACTTTTACTGCTGCTATTCAACATTATATGGGAAGTTTCTGTCAGAATAAATAGACAGGAAAAAGAAGTCAATGGAATCTAAACTAGAAGGAAAAACTAAAATTGTTTGTTTGTAGATGATATAATCTTATATGTAGAAAACCCTGAATTTCTACACAAAAAACTATTAGAACAAAAGTAAGCAATATTTCAGGGTACGAGATCAACATACAAAACTAAGTGGCATTGCTGTACATCAGCAATGAAAGATTAGAAAAGGAAATTTTAAAAGCAATTTCATTTATAATACATCCAAAAGAATAAAACTTGGGAATAAATTCAACCAAAGAGATAAAAGACACGTGAAATGAAAACTGTAAAACATTACTGAGGGAAATTGAAGACCTAAATTAGTGGAAAAATATTTTAAGTTAATGGATTGGAACACTTAGTATTATTAAGATGGCAGTGCTACCCAAAGCAACCCACAGATACAGTGTAATCCTTATCAAAGTTCCAATAGTCCTTTTTCCAGACATAAAAAAGGCGATCCTTAAATTCGTCTGAAATTACGGGTCACAAATGCCAAAACAATCTTGAAAAAGAAAAATCAGAGCACTCATACTTACTGATTTCAAAACTTACTAAAAAACTAAACTGTGTAGTGCTGACATAAGGATAGACAGATAGACCATGAAATAGAATTGACAGTCCAGAAAGAAACGAAAACATCTATAGCAAACTGATTTTTAACAAGGGTACAGAGTTCCTTCAATGGGGAAAGAATAATCTCTTCAACAAATGGTATTGGGACAACTGAATGTCCACATGCAAGAGAATGAAGTTGGACCGCTATTTCACACCATACATAAAGTTGAACTCAAAATGGAATGACTTAAATATAAGAGTTAAAACTATAATATTCAGGCTGGACGCAGTGGTGCATGGCTGTAATCCCAGCACTTTGGGAGGCTGAGGTGGGCAGATTACCTGAGGTCAGGAGTTCGAGACCAGCCTGGCCAACATGGCAAAACCCCGTCTCTACTAAAAATACAAAAATTAGCTGGGTGTGGTGGCGCTTGTAATACCAGCTACTCAGGAGGCTGAGATAGAATTGCTTGAACCTGGGAGACAGAGGTTGCAGTGAGCAGAGATTGTGCCACAGTACTCCAGCTTGGGAGACAGAGTGAGACTCCACCTAAAAAAAAAAAAAAATATATATATATATATATATATATATATATATATATATATATATATAATTATTAGAAGAAAACATAAGGATATGTTTCTATGACCTTAGAATTAGCAATGGAGTCCTAGAAATGATGAAAACATTAGCAACAAAAGAAAAACTAGATCAACTGGACTTCATCAGAATTTAAAAGTTTTGTGCATCTAAGGCTACTATCAAGAAAGTGAAATGACGATATACAGAGGGGAAAACATTCACAAATCACATCTATGATAAGGTCTAGTATCTAGAATACAGAAAGAACTTTTACAACTCAACAACAAAAGGAAAAACAACCCAATTTTAAAATGGGTAAAAGATTTGAATTAACATTTCTCCAAAGAGGATATACATATGGCCAACAGGCACATGAAAAGATACTCAGCACCAGGGCTTGTTAGGGAATGCAAATCAAAACTACAATGAGATGCCACTTCACACCCATGAGGATGGCTACAATTTTAAAAAACAAAAAATTCGTGTTGGAAAGGATGTGGAAAAGTGCGGGCCTTGTACATTGCTGATAGGAATGTAAAATGGTGTGGTTGCTATGGAAAAGAAGTTTGGCAGTTCCTCAAAAAATTAAACATAGGCTATACTAAACTATATGATTCATCAGTTCCATTCCTAGGTATATACTCGCAAAGAATTAAATACAGGTATTCAAACACATACTGGTACAGGAATGTTCAAAGCAGCACTAATCCCAATAGCCAGGAAGTAGAACTAGCTGACATGTCCATCAGTGGATGAACGGATAAACAATCATGAAATATCATTCAGGTATAAAAAGGAATGAAGTAGCGATTTGGGCTGTAACATGGATGAATCTAGAAAACATTGTGCTCAGTGAAAGAAACCAGACACACAAAGTCACATATTGTATGATTTCATTTAGAGGAAATACACACAATAAGTAAATCCATAGAAACAGACTGGTGGTCACCAGGGGCTGGGGCAGAGGGAGCCATAGACTACTTAACTGTGTAATGGGGACAGGGTTTTGCTTTGGAGCAACGGAAGTGTTTTGCACCTTCATAGAGGTGGTGGTGGCGGCACAGTGTTGTGGATTGTTCATTTTTAAATGGTTAATTTTATGTTATGTAAGTTTTACCTCAATTTAGAAAAGCTACACAGCTCACTGTAGCTGTTGATGGAGGATAAGCTGATGGGAGGGCGAGTGGAGGTGCGGAGATGCTTAGGAGGTCGATGTGGGTGCAATACCACAGTCGTAATGATGAAGGCTGAGAATGAGTGGGAAGCACATAGAGAAATATCCAGAAAGATCTTCACTAAAATGGGATCAGTGCTTATTTTTAGTGAAGGAAATGATTTTGAATTACTTCGCTTTATTGTGTAAATTGTTTACAGCAACAAACAATTATCTATCAGCAAAACATGCAACATAATCATTTGGGGAAAAAATGTATCATAACCTGTTAGTATCAGATTCCAGGGATCCTGAAAAGAGGAACACATGCAAGGAAAACAAGATCCCTGAAAAGGAACTCAAGTATTAAAATGACTAATGCTATGTCTGAGATGAATATTCAATAAATATTTAAGACCTGTGGTTTATTATACCCTATAGCAGGTTCCTCCAGTGAGGGTGGCAACTCTGAGCCACTGTAAGAGGGACCTAGACTTCTTCCCTTCATCTGACTAGAGGCATGTGAATGTGATGGCTGGAACTTCAGCAGCCAGATAGACCATGAGGACAAAGACAGGTTGTAGGGATGGCAGAATGAAAAGCTGGAAAGGGTTGTGATCCGTGACGCTAAGCAATATGCCTTACTAGCCCCGGAATGCCTAAGAAAATTAAACTCCTTGATTAAGTCTCTGTTACTTTTTATATTTTCCCCCCAGCACTTGCAGCCAACTCTAATTCTAATGAAAACATCCTGCATGGAGCTGTATTCTGGTCTCCCCCACTTGAATGAAAAGGCCCCGCTTTCCAGATTTCTCAGGGCTTTGTGCCAGTTTATGGCTCTTCCCACATACTATCAGGTCTTGCAGTGTGGGGTGCTGTTTCCTGGCAGCTGAGCTGACTGTAGGCCTGGTGTGAGGGAAGCGCTTGGTAGAGGCTGGACTGAAATGGCCCTGCGCCTGCCAGTCAGAGCTGGAGGGTCTCCTGCCCCACTGATTCTGAGACCTCCACTTATTCAAGCCATAAGAATTTCAACAACTAACATTTAAATACTCTATGATGATGATGATAATGATAATGACGACGATGATGATGATGAGAATGATGAACCCTTAGGCTTGTCGCTACATGGAAGTAGAATGAATGCTAACTATTCTCCTTGTCAGCCTGGTTTTTCATGAAGGTAGTCCAGCTCTGGGAGGCTAGAGAGCTTTTCCCAGCTCTGCCCAGTCCAGTGTTCCGTGGAGGAGTGGCAGGATTGTGTACCACTCAGACTCCCTTTTCATCCCTGACACCATCCTCCAGGTCCTCCCCTGGGTACATGAGGAAGTGGACACCAGCACTGGCTCACCTTGCTTGGTGTCCACCCGGGTCTGCTGCCCATCCCTGCTCCCTGCCCTTCTCCTCACCCTCTCTCCTGCCACCCCCTCCAGGATCCCTCTGACCATGCAATACTTTCACAATTCAGAAGTTCTATAATCTAGATGTCCCTTACACCTCCCTGGCCTTCCAGCTTTCAGCAAAATCTGGATTGAGCTCCAATTCCAGGGTTTGGAATGGCTCGAAGTCCTCTGCACAATGTCTACCCCTGCGTGCGTCCTCATTTTATGAAGCAGCTACTCAGTGCTGGGCATTATGCGAATACAACAGTGATACAGGGGTGCCAGCTGCAGACATGGACCCGGGGCTCACAATGCTTGCATTCTTGGGGGGTGGAGAGAATGGAAGAGACTGAAAAGAACCGATTAATTACACAACTAATTAATTAGAATTAGTGCTTTCATTCAACGAATATTTATTGGGTGCCTTCTATGTGCTAGGGATTTATTAGCTGCTGGGAACAAAATGATGAACAAGACAGATACAGTCTTTGCACTCATGGAGCTGGTATTCTAAGGAAGTAGTGCACAAGATCCATTAAACATTTATTTAATTTTAACTCATCCATTCATCCAACAATTCTCTACTCAATCCTACTATACAGCAGGCCTCATGCTGGCTGCATGCTGGGGGTACCATTTAAGCAAAAATAGCCCAAGTGGTTGCCCTCAGGGAGTTTACAGGCTAGTGAGAGAGAGAGATGAAAGATAAAGTGATGCTAATAAGATGTGAGTTGCTCTGAAGGACACACACAGGCCCCTGATTTGGAAAATGACCAAGCAGGGGAGTTGGAGAAGGGTTGCATGTCCTGAACAGAGTAGACAGGGATGGCTTCCCTGAAAGAGAAGACAGTACAGTTGAGACCTAAAGGATAATAACAATTAATACTTAGGCAGCCTTCACTTCGGGCCAGATGCTGTTCTAAGCGATGGACAGAAATCTGAACTCACTTAGTCTTCATTACAACCTAATGAGGCTGGTATTTTGATCGTCCCTGTTTTACAGAGGAGGAAATGGAGGCACAGTAGGTTAAAACATTTACATCTATTCACACAGCTAGTAAGTGTAGTGCCAGGATTGCAACTGAAATAGATCTAGCTCCAGGCTATTTCTAACCATTATATCTTACCAGGCAGGAGGAGTTAGCCATGAAGAAGACAGCATGGAGCTGGGGACCAGGACCATATATAGGGAGTATGTGCAAAGGTCCTGAGGTAGAAAGAAGGAGGCCTGTGGGACAATGGATCAGGGGGATATAAGAGGGGAGTAGAGGGTTTGGAGAGCAATGCGAAGTCCTAGAAGAATGGATGATCAGGGAGGCCCTCTCCATTCCCTGGGACCTTCCAGATGGCTTGCCTCAGGCTGGAGCAGAGTATAGAAGGACAGACAAAGGAAGGGAAGCTGCAGTTGCCAGAGAGAGGAATTTGGAGAAAGGGCAGAGAGAATCCGGGTGGAGATGATTAGTTCATCTCTAATCCCTGGTTTGCACAGGTTGGTCCCTGCTTAGGCTTCATGCCCTGTTGCCTTTTTTTTTTTTTTTTTTTTTGAGACAGAGTCTCACTCTGTCACCCAGGCTGGAATGCAGTGGCGCGATCTCTGCTCACTGCAATGGCTGCCTCCTGGGTTCAAGTGATTCTTCTGTCTCAGCCTCCTGAGGATCTGGGACTATAGGTTTGTGTCACCACATTTGGCTAATTTTTGCATTTTTAGTAGAGACGAGGTTTCACCATGTTGGTCAAGCTGGTCTCAAACTCCTCAGACGTCAGGTGGTCCATCTGCCTTGGTCTCCCAAAATCCTGATATCATTAACAGTCCCTTCTTTTACTCTCAAAACTCTCTAGGTTTACATAAAAAATAATCAGAACATCCTGGTTGAAAGGGGGTTTAGGGAAAAGTTTTGCTGATTTGAGTGAATAGGACTCTTTTCTCAGTCTACCCCAAAACTTCATGAAATCTACATCATCCACAGATGCTTTTGAAGTTGAGTTTGGGTGTTTTGGCCAGGCAGGGATGAGGACAAGGAGGCCCAGTCACATTTGGCCCAGTACTGAGCCTGGCAGGGCCTGGTATACAGTTGGCACTCAATGATGCATGGCGAGTGGTATATTCATAACAGCAACATTGTTCAGTACCTCGTTTTTCCCCTGTGTAGGGGACCAGATCTTCTCGGTCCTTAAACTCCTTTGCTTGCTTTTCCAAGTGATCCAAGAGCTCCTCTCTTTTAAAGGGGCCCGTGGGCGCCTTGGTGGTCTGATCCTTTTGCCTCAGGCCTGCAGGCAGCAATGCATTCTACAGTGGAGGTTGTGGGGGGCAGGAGAGAGAGAAAGAGAGAGAGAGAAAGAGAGAGTGATCAGCTGCTGAAGACTTGCACTTCTCCAGAAACTCATCATCAAACAGCAGGGACCTCAGAGCTCATGGAATCCATGGTGTCCCTCGTTTTACATGTAAGGAATCTGAAACCCCAGGAGGGGCAGGGGCTTGCCCAAGGTCAAAGGCAGATGAGGAGCAGAGAGAGGCTAAGACTCAGGTTTCTCAATCCTCCAGCATGTCCCTGCCTCTAACATTTTTGAAGACGAGGAGGTGAGGGGTCAAGGCAGCCAACTCCAGCCTGAGCACAGAGGACACTGAAAGAGCATCTGTTGGGGGATGAATATGACTGAGTTGTTGTTTGGATGCATAAAGATATTTACAGGAGTTGAGTATCAAGTGGTTGGAAAGAGAAGCAGCCAAAGGGGGTTGACTTGGGGCCCTGGATGGAGAATCAGGCAGGAAAAGGCAGACAAAAAAAAAAAAAAAAAAAAAAAAAGCTGGAGAAAGGCCCAGGAAAGCAGTGAGGTGAGCAGAGCCCTGCAGAGCTAAGAGGTGGGCGGGGCATGCTCTGTGGGCACAGCCCCTGCTGGCTCTACCTCTCACTGCCTTCTCACCTCCTGATGGGTTCGTGCTCATGACACACTGGTGGTTAAATATTTTGAATGTCGCCCCTGGAGATGGGTATCTCAAGAAACATAACATCAACCAACTGTTCTCTTTTCTTCTTCAAACATAAGCAGGCTTCTAGGTGAGGGCTTACTACTAAAGCAGATTCCTAATTAGGGGGGATTGGAGTTACCCTCACCGGCTTCACTTTAACTCAGCCCCCCGTACCTTAGGGAGTCAAAGGTACAAGCTATCACCCTATAGCTGCAAGGATGCTCAGAGATCATCTAGTGCATACACTCTCCATCAGGGGAAACTGAGGCCTGGAGCAAGGAAAGATTTGCCCGAGGAGTTTCAGGACAGGTCTAGAACAAAAACCAGCGTTCTTCTTCAGATTTAGGGGAGGAGGAAGATCTTCATTTCTAATTGCTGCATGCTCCCTGTCTCTTTCTGCATTCGCAGAGCTAGCAGATGATACATGGGAGGCTGGTATGGAAAGGACATCACCCCAAAGATATGCACCCTCAAACTGGCTAAGTTGAAGATCGTCTCCCTCTGTTGCACCCAGGCTGGAGTGCAGTGGTGTGATCTCTGCTCACTGCAGCTTCTGCCTCTTGGGTTCAAGCGATTCTCCTGCCTCAACCTCCCAAGTAGCTGGGATTACAGGTGCCCGCCACCACACCCAGATAATTTTTTTGTATTTTTAGTAGAGTCAGGGTTTTACCATATTGCCCAGGCTGATCTTGAACTTCTGACCTCAGGTGATCTGCCCACCTCAGCCTCCCAAACTGCTGGGATTACTGTGCCCGACCCCACCTCCAATCTTTGTACCATCAAAATGCATATCTTCAGTCACTCTTACAAACTCCAAATCCTTTTCTGAAAGCCCCCTCTGTAAGGGGACTGTTATCAGGCATATGAAGATCAACATATGCCTGGCACATAGAGGGATACAGCCTGGGAGGGAATACTACTGTTTAATGCATCATGTTTTAAAAGATGTACTATCTTTTTTTTTTTTTTTCTTTTTTGAGGCAGAGTTTCACTCTTGTTGCCCAGGCTGGAGTGCAGTGGTGTGATCTCAGTTCACCACAACTTCTGCCTCCCAGGTTCAAGTGATTCTCCTGCCTCAGCCTCCCGACTAGCTGGTATTACAGGCATGCGCCACCACACCTGGCTAATTTTGTATTTTTAGTAGAGACAGGTTTCTCCATGTTGGTCACGCTGGTCTCGAACTCCCAACCTCAAGTGATCCACCCAACTCAGCATCCCAAAGTGTTAGTATTATAGGCATGAGCCACCACATGATGCTTATGCTTTTAACACCACAATGCTGTTTCAGTAAGAGTCGTGGCTGTAAGGTCAGGAGACTGGGCTGTGACCCTGCCTCTGAGAGGGCTGTAAGTGAGCAGGACCCACCTAGCACAGAGCCTGGATGGACAGATAACAGGCCTGGCAAGTGGTGCTGGTGTGCTTACAGATAGCTTTAGGCCACAGATCAAAACAGACACTAGGAGTTGAAGCTTTTTATGAGAGGACAGCCGGTAGAAAACCAAGGCCTGACTGACTTGGGGTTGGAAGTTTCCGGAACATAAGTGATCTACACACATCCCAGTTTTCCTTAAGCACTCAGATATTGTCCACCATGATAGTCAGGATAGGTGATGCTCCCAGGTGAGCCATGCTTCTGTGGGCATATCCCAGGTTAGATGGGACTTCCTATAGCTAGCTGTATCTGCCTACTCCTTCTCTTCCATGGCAGGGAGCTTACTGCGATGCAAGAGAGTGAGAGAATACCTCATTGCTCTGCAAACGTCAATGTGTGACTACCCATAATGGATAATCCGAACTCATTGTGGCATGCCTGCACCTCATAGTTGACCCATCAGGCTTCAGACCTGACTTGGAGTAATAATGATTCAACTGCACAATCTTGGGCAAGTCCCCTAAATCTCATTGTGCCTCAGTTTCCATGGCTGTAAAATGTAAGTAATGAGAGTTGCTCTCTCATAGAGTGGTTGAGAAAATTAAATGAGATAATGCAGAAAGTGTGCTTAGCACAGTGCCTAACATAGTGAACAGCCAAAAATGGGTACTTATGGTCACTTCCATTGTTATATAATCAGGTAAAATATATGTTAATAGGAGATTGGTTACCCAAATATATATGTTTAACAGGGAATGCATTATCCAAGTATAAATTCAAAAAACTAAAACACACAAATATAAAATGAATTAAGCACTGAAAGCAAGTGCTCCTGCTTCTTAGGGATCCCCACAGGGAAGGCCTACAGATTTTCATTACCATAAAGGGTTTTGATGTCAGTAAGATGCTGAGGCACGTTCTGGCCCCAGAAAGGCTAAGTATTGCAATAGAAGAAATCCAGGGGTCGTAACTGAGGGGAGAAGGGTTTGCTAACTCTCATCTCTTTTCCAGTCTATCTGGTAGCAGCCACGAATTTAGTAAAAGCAGAGTTTCTCAACCTCAGCACAACTGACATTCTGGGCTAGATAATTCCTTGTCGTGGAGGCCGCTCTACCTACTGGAGATTCTTTAGCAGCCCTTCTGCTCTCTAGCTCCTAGATGCCAGAAGTACTGTCCCCCAAGTTGTGACAAACAAAAATGTCTCCAAACATTGCCAAACTTCTTCTTTTTTTTTTCTTGACAGAGTCTCACTCTGCTGCCCTGGCTGGAGTGCGATCTTGGCTCACTGCAACCTCTGCCTCCCTGGTTTAAGCAATTCTTCTGTCTCAGTCTCCCGAGTAGCTGGGACTACAAATGCATGCCACCATGCCCGGCTAATTTTTGTATTTTTAGTAGACATGGGGTTTCACCATATTGGTTAGGCTGGTCTTGAACTCCTAACCTCAGGTGATCCACCCACCTCGGCCTCCCAAAGTGCTAGGATTACAGGCATGAGCCTCGGTGTCCAGCCACCATTTTTCCTTTGAGGGGCACAATTGCCCGATTGAGAACCATTGCATTAAATAAAAGGCCATATAATGATAATATGTTGTGTAATAAAGATGTTTTTAATGTGTTTCAAAAATATTATTTATATAACATAAAAATATGGCTTCATTTATTCAAGTCTTTATTGAAAGCAGTTGATTTACAAAAAACAAAAATGTCAAAGGCCTTTTTTAGTAACTAAGCTTATCACATTTTTTAAGTAAATATTGAAAATATCAACCTCATTAGGAGTTAAAGTTTGTTTTCTTTCTATTAAATGGTATGTTTAACAAAATATCACATGATTTTCTGTTAAAACCAAAGATAGCTACATCTTTTTAAGCTCCTGATTGTTTATCACTTTAATTCGTTTTCAAAAACATCATGTGATCTCCAATTATATATAAAAACTAACTCAAAATGAGTCAAAGACCTAGGTATAAGAACTAAACTATAAAACATTTGGAAGAAAACATAGGCATAAATCTTTCTGACTCTGGATTAGGCAACCTGTTTCTCAGATAAGATATCAAAACAATAAGCAACAAAATTAAAAAGTAGATAACTTGGACTTCATCAAAATTAAAAATATTTGTGCTACAAAGGACACTAGTGAGAAGAAAATCCACAGATTGGGGGGAAATATTTGTAAATTGTATATCTCATAAGAGTCTCAGACCTAGAATACATAAAAATCTCTTATAACTCAATAATATTTGACAAATAACCCAATTTAAAAATGGGGCCAGGCATGGTGACTCACGCCTGTAATCCCAGCACTTTGGGAGGCTGAGGCAGGCAGATCACCTGAGATCAGGAGTTTAAGACCAGCGTGGCCAACATGGTGAAACCTCATCCCTACTAAAAATACAAAAATCAGCCTGGCATGGTGGCTCATGCCTGTAATCCCAGCTACTCAGGAGTCTGAGGCACAAAAATTGAACCTATGAGGCAGAGATTGCAGTGAGTCAAGATTGAGCCACTGCACTCCAGCCTGAGCAACAGAGCAAGACTCTGTCTCAAAAAACATATAAAAATAAAAATAAAAATGGACAAGTGGCTGGGCACAGTGGCTCATGCCTGTAATCTCAGCAGTTTTGGAGGCCAAAGGGGGCAGATCACCTGAGGTCAGGAGTTCGAGACAAGTCTGGCCACATGGTGAAACCCCATCTCTATTAAAAATACAAAAATTAGCCGGGCATGGTGGCACACATCTGTTCTCCCAGCTACATGTGAGGCTGAGGCGGGAGGATCATTTGAACTTGGGAGGTGGAGATAGCAGTGAGCTGAGATTGTGCCAATGCACTCCAGCCTGGGTGACAGAGCCCCATCTGACAAAACTAAAAATAAAAATAAATAAATTTTTTAAAACAGGCAAGTGATCTGGATAGACATTTCTCCAAAGATGATATACAAATGGCCAATAAGCTCATGACAAATATGCTCAATATTATTATGCATTAGAGAAATGTAAATCAAATCTGGAATGACATACCATTTAACAGTCAGCAATAAAAAAAAACACAGATAATAACAAGTATTGAAGAGACTGCAGAGAAACTAGAATTCTCATACACTGCTGGTAGGAATGTAAAATGATACAGTCCTTTTGAAAATTGTGCAATTTCTCAAAAAGTTAAAGTTACCATATGATGCAACAGTTCCGCTCCTTGGTGGAAAAGAACTGAAGATGTATGTCCACCCAAACACTTGTACATGAATGTTCACAAGAGCATTATTCATAATAACAAAAGTACAAACAAGTCTACTGCTCATAAGCTGATGAATGGATAAACCAAATGTGGTATAGCCATACAACTGAATATTATTCAGCTATGAAAAGAAATGTAGTACAACATGACTGGCCCTTGAAAACATGAGGCTAAGTGTAAGAAGCCAGATACAAAAGGCCATGTATTATACGATTCCATACAATCTATATGAAATGTACAGAACAGTCAAATCTGTAGAGACAGAAGGTAGATTAGCGGTTGCCTAGGGCTGGTGTTATGGACTGGAATGTGTGCCTCCAATTCATAGGTTGAAGCTCTCACCCCCAGAGTGACTATATTTGGACACAGGGCCTGTAAGGAGATAACTGAAGTCAAATGAGGTCATAAGGGTGAAACCCTGATCTGACAGAATTGGTGTCTCTATAAGAGGAGGTACCAGAGGGCTTGCTGCAACACCTCCTTCCAACCAGTCACCATGAGAACACACCGAGAGAAGGTTGCTGTCTGTAAGCCAGGAAGAAAGCCTTTACCAGAAACTGACCCCTGGAGACCCTCTTCTGGGACTTCTAAGCCTCCAGAATTGTGCAAAAATAAGTTTCTGTTGTTAAAGACACCTAGTCTGTGGCATTTTGTTAGAGCAACCTGAATAGGCTAATAAAGCTGGGAAGATTGAAGGGAGATGGAGAGTGACAGCTCATGGGCATGAGGCTTCTCTGTGAGGTGATGAAAATGTTCTGAGATTGATCATGATGGTTATATGACTGTGAATATGCTAAAAGAACAAACCATTGAATTGTGCACTTTAAGTGGATCATTGTATACTATGTGAATTGTATCTCAAAAAAGCTGTTATTTTGTAAATGGCATATGTCATCTCTGGGAGAATGACAGAAGTTGCTAATGCAGTCACTGAACCAAATGGTCACAGATGGAATGCTGAGGACAGAAGGCTCTTCATGTGCCAGTGGGTCATGGTGATGCTGAGATTGGCCAGGCTAGAGATGGCCACATTTCAAATGGTGCCTGTTGTACAATGTGATCTGCCCTACTATGCAAATTAGCTGTGAGAAGTTAAATGAACCTGAAAATACTGCCGTACGTCTCTCACGATTATTAGAAGCTAATACTGACTCTCAGACCCAGGCTGCCGCATAGGGGAGGAAAAGAATTCTCACAACCACTCTGTTGTTGGCTCTGACCAGGAGAGTATTTGGTGATTGTGTATGCATAGAAATGCATCTCTCATTTCTTAATTTCTTGTTCATTCAATAAACATCTGCTAAATAAATGCTACGTGTCCAGGCAGTGTGTTAAGAGGTAGGGCTATGACCCCACAAAGAGAAATTAAAGAATTTGGAGTAACCAGGGAGATGGGAGGTGAATGGAGAAAGTACAGTAAAATTAGAGAAAAGTCTTTTTTTTTTTTTTGAGATGGAGTCTTGCATGATCTCCACTCACTGCAACCACTGCAAACTCTACCAGGTTCAAGTCTTTCTCTTGCCTCAGCCTCCTCAGTAGCTGGGATTACAGGTGCATGCCACCATGCCCCGCTAGTTTTTTATTTTTTTATTTTTAGTAGAGATGGGGTTTCATCATGTTGGCCAGGCTGGTCTCAAACTCCTGACCTTGTGATCCACCCACACCTCAGCCTCCCAAAGTGCTAGAATTTCAGGTATGAGCCACCACACCTGGCCTAGAGAAAAGTCTTAATTACACGTAATTATTCACTACACACTTGGTAATCAAGATCCTAAAGGGAAGGGAAGGTCTACTTTACTGAATAGCAAAGAAGAATCTATATCTAGCCTATACATTACATTTAAAGGTATACTTTCACGGTGCCTGTGAGAAATTGAACTCATTTAACCTTTAAGGAATTTAAATCTCAATCTTAGAGTGTGCACAGGATAAATTTGCTGGGCAAGTGCTTTTTTTTTTTTTTCTGTAGTTAGTTCAAAGGGAAGCATCAATCTGACTCCACCAAAACAGTCATCAATTTATTACGGGCATTGAAAGTCACATGCACTTGTCACACAAACATCCTTACCCCAAAGACAGGTTGTGAGATTTGTATATAGGAGTCTGAGCAAATCTTCATGTCCTTACTTAACAACTGGAAATTTACTCATCTGAGGAGGGGAGTGACTAATACCAGGATGATCTCTTTATCATTACCCGACAGGAAAGTTAGTGCAGGTTTTAAGGAGGAGGAAATTCTAGATGATCTCTCATCTTAGACTAAAATTCTAGAATAGCTGTGAGTTGCCTGGGAGTGGTGGGGACTGGGGCACACTGGAGCTTCCCGTGCCTCCACACTACCCAGCTCCAGAGAACTGTTAATGTGTAGGAATGTTGTAATGAGATCTGCTCATTTTTGTGTGAAATCTCTTGATTTTAAAATATTGACACATAGTCCAAACATTTTAAAAACACTGTTCAGGCCAAATCAAACATATCTGCAAGGCAGACTCAGCCCATAAACTGCCATTATGCCACATCTGATCTAAGGTTCCTAGCAAACTAAAATTCCATGTAAGAAAGCGAAAGTATTCATTCATTTCACACATATTTACTGTGTATCCTGCCCATATCAGGTGTTGGGCTAGAGAAAGCAAGAGGTATATACACAGGTTTTAACTTTAGAGTTTTTTAAATTTTAAAAATACAAAGTTTAATTTGTTCTTGAAAATGACTATAGAGGTGGAAATTAGGCAACCTTTCCCGTATGCATTTCCCAACTCGTGATTTTTAAAATGGTGACTTCCCCTTAAATGTCGTAAAATTAAAACTCAAATGTGCAGCTTGACAGGCTCAGGTCACAGTCTAATTTTCAAACCCACACTCTGGAGTCCAGTTGTTCAAAGGACAATGGAAACTTGGACAGATCCTTACTGTGCCGTTAGGAGTTCTAACACCCTGCAAACAGGTGCCGTCAAGCTAAATATCAAGCATCTGCACAGTTATCGTTGCTACAGATAGGGCTACGCGAGAAGCCGTCCTGGCTAGAACCTCGTGGGCTTGTTCAGATGTGCATACATGGGCAACAAGCATGCATAGACACTACACACACACAGTGTACACATGCACCCATACACACATGATCACATATGTGCATACATATGCACATGTATGAATGCACACATGCACGAACACACACAAATGCATTAAAAGGATCATAGACTCCTGGCAGCTCAGAAATATAAAGCCTAAGAGAATCTCTAAACCAATGATTTTTTTCATTTTCCAATGGGGAAACTGAGGCATAGAAAACTGAAGTTGCTGGCCCAAAGTCACATAGCTTGTTAGCCTCACAGCCGGGAAGCCTGAGCTTACATAAAAATGACACTATATATAATTAGCATGTATATATATTAGCATGGTCAAGGATCTATATAACTATCTTCAGATTGGTGGCTCAACATGCATAAAACCTTGCAAAAGCCTTAACCTGGTTCTTCACAGTGACAAAAAAACAAGGAATTTTTATCACTTTTCCCAAATATATCAGCTAAGAACAAGGGAATACAAAACGTGGCCCCCTGGGTCTGGGCTCCCACCATCCTAGGTTCTTTTTTTTTTTTGAGATGGAGTCTCGCTCTGTCACCCAGGCTGGAGCACAGTGGCATGATCTCGGCTCACTGCAAACTCCGTCTCCTGGGTTCAAGCAATTCTTCTGCCTCAGCCTCCCTCCCGAGTAGCCAGGACTACAGGCATGTGCCACCACACCTGGCTAATTTTTTGTATTTTGAGTAGAGACAAGGTTTCACTGTGTTAGCCAGGATGTTCTCAATTTCCTGACCTCGGCCTCCCAAAGTGCTGGGATTACAGGCGTGAGCCACTGTGCCCAGCCTAGGTTCCTATTCTGTGACTGAATTATACACAGCTTCTTGGAAGAGGACAGGACAGGACAGGTGGTACAACCTCTTTATCGGGATTGGAAGAAGCCGTGGGCCAGGGAAGGGAGGGGCCTCGCCTGAGGTTACATGCTGGACCGAGAGCCCAGGACTCTTGACTTCCATCCCACAGAAAACTTTCCATCCCACCTGACTGCCATCCTCCGGGAACAGATCCTAGAAACCAGCTGTGGCCTCACGTGAGAGTCAGGTCTCCTCCCCAAGTGTTAGAAAGCCAGCTCTCCAGTCCCCTCCTTATCAAATGGGTCTCAGTTTACACATGGAGAAACAGAGGACCAGGGCCATGGAGTAACTGTCCTGGGGTAGGAGTGAAACCAAAGCAGCCTCACTTTTCAAACTTCCAGCGTTTCAAACAATTTAACCTGAGCATGCCCTAGACGCCCACCTCTGCTCTCTCCCCGACTCCACATCAGGCCAGGCCAAACCTTTCACAGGGCAGCAACTCCCGCCTCCCCCCGCCCACCCATTGCCTTTTAGAAGGGATTTGACTAAAAAACCGAAGTGTTTAACTGGCCTTGAGGACTTCCATTTTCCAGTTATCTGCCAGGTCTGTTTCTCCTTATGTAAAACATAGGCGCTTAGGGTCCTGTCCCTGCGTACAGAGCTCTGCCTACATACTGGCCAGCAGCTTCCAGATTCCACTGGAAACCACTCAGTGGAGTGCTCTTCTCACATACTTTAGCCTGAGAGCATGGCAGGGACAGTGGGATGAGCCTACTCTTGCACCAGTCACAGCATCTTCACGTCACAAAGGGACCAGCAGGATCCAAACCTCTAAGAGCCCCCTCTCTCCAGGCACAGCCCTCACCCAACACACACACTCTGGGCCTCTTCTGCCCCATCTTTGCTTTCTCTCCACAAAGAGCTAGGCCTTTGGCTCAGCTGCACTGACCTTGCTGCAGGGCTGATGAAACTCAATAGCTGCCATTTCCCCAGTCAACTTGACAGGGCCTTAATGCTGACGTCCAAAGGTGCCCTAGTAGTCCAAGCCCAGTAATTGCTTGTGGTAGTACCTACTGGTCATAGCAGCAGTATCTCTCTGGTATTCACAGTACAAGATGGGGACAAACCTTCGCTCCCTGGCTCTCTCCTAATCCTCCCTGCCTGCCTCATGCACAGGGAAAATGTTCCATGTTCCTGTTGTGCTGGGGACTGGCTATCCTGAGACAATGACAGTGTGATCCTGGCCCAGAGGGGCTCACAGCCAGAGGGGAGATACCCATCTCAGTGTGCTCACCTTACTCAACCCTGGGCTTCCTGGAGGAGGTGGTCCTGAGCTGAGTCCGAGGGGCCAGGCAGAAGCCAGCCAGGTGAAAAGAGGGAGGGAGAAGCATCACAGGGAGAGAGAAAGCACAGGGCAGCAGAAGTCCAGCAGATGAGGGTGGCATGGCCTGCTAGGGAAGGCATAGCGGTCTGCAGTGTTCCGAAATGTCTCCTCCCAAGGGCGCCACCCTCATTCAAGCCCTTGTGCCTCTTGCTGGCACCACCAGAGTAGCCACCTGGCTGATTCCCTGCTTCAGGCCTCTCCCCTTCTGTTCCTTAGACCCTACTGACATGTGCATCTGACCACATCACTCCCCAGCATACTCAGACACACTTGACCAAATTCATCAGCCAGGCATGAAGAGCTTTCCATGACTGGCCTCCAACCTACTCCCATCTCTCCAACCTCCTAAGCCTCTTCCCTTCGTCAAGTAACCCATGTTCTAGCCACTCCAGGCTACTCCACATTCCACAGCCACACCCTGCACTCTCCCTCTGCCATGCCTTTGCTCAGGCTGTGCTTTCCGCCTGGAATTCCATCACTCCAGCTCCTCTGCATTTATCTTTTAAAGCCCTTCCCTTGGGGACCCTGTTCAGCCTTTGCAGGGTTCCCTACAATGAGCTGATGAATCTTATTCCAAACTCCCCTAAGCACGTTGCCAGTTCTTGTATAATGCTCATCCTACTCTGTGGAGCACATCTACACTGAATCTCTCTCCCCAAAGATATTGGGCGCCCCTCAAGGGCCAGCTAGGATACATCTTAGTCTTCTCTGAATCCCAGCACCAAGTCCTGAGTGCTAAGAGAATGTGGTCTGAGGTGTCCACAGTCACACAACACTGAGGCTCCAGTTGGGAACAGGGTGGTTATGACCTGGGCTCCTCTCAGGCCCACATTACACCTGCTGTCCTAAGCCATTGGCTGTTCCACCCAACTGCTGTCCCCAAATGGGTTTTGGGGAGAAGGACATATTATGAAAGGTACCAGAGTTGGGGAGTGTCTAGGATGAGACCAAGGTTCACTGTTGTAGGTTTTGGGAAATGCCAAGCTAGAGAGTGAGACCTTTATAATGTTTTCTTTGAGGGCCTGGATTTGGTTAAATTCCTGCCAACTCCTCTCAATCCATCCCAGGGCTTTCAGCAGAGCTGAACATCAGGCTATCACGCTAGCAAACCCACAGTGACAGACTCCAAACCATCCCTGAATCAGGCTTCCCCTTCTTTAGCAATTAAAGAAAGCTTCCACTTTTTAGTTGAGCTCTTGGCTGCTCAGATTAAAGACTACACTTCCCAGGCTCCCTTGCAGCTAGGTTGAGCCATATAACCTAGTTTAGGCAATGATATGAGAAGTGTCTAGTGGCAATTTCTGGTAACCTTCCTTAAAAGGCACTTGAATCATGGCTTTTCTCCTTTCTTGTTTCCCTCCCCTGCCCCTTTTTCTCTATTTGGATGCCTGGAATGTGGCCATTATGGCTATAGGGCTACACCTTAGGAATGGCAGAAAGATGAGCTGGACAGAGTCTGGGACTCTGAGGAGCTGAGCTCCATCTCAGCCCTAGACTGCCTACCAGTGGACTTTTACTTGAGGGATGGATAAAACACTGCACCGATTACATTATTCTGAGTCTCTGTTACTTGTAGCCAAGCTGCACCCTACCTGACAACCCAGATCCTTAGCCCAGGTCTGTGAGGCCACAGACAGGTCACTGGTGCTCTCTAGTTTTGGATCCCCCATCTGTAAAATGAGGGTCAAGAGCCCTTTTATCTTGGAACCTCAGAATAAAGGTTTGAACTCCATATGAAAGCAACTTCTTGCTAGTCAGTTTTACTATCATTGGGTATGAGGGTCACTTTCATTCAACCAGCCAGACACTGCATTATGGAGGTGCTTTGTCAGGGCAGTTGGATCTGGTTGTGCAGGTTGTGCACTGCACTAAGCCAAGGAAGGGCATTATTCAGTCTACAGTCTATGTGAACAGTGTCTCCTGGCGTACAGTGTGCAACTTGCATAACTGTACCTGGCTGCACTGTCTGTGGCCATACAATATGTTCCCAGTCTCAAAAAACTTAGATTCTAGAGGACAAATCATATACTCAGGCTCACATTTATTAACGATCACCAAGCACCAGGCACTGGGCTAGATGCTTTTCATCTAATCATATATATACATGTATATAGATACGTACACACGTATGTCTTTTTTATGCTAAAACAAACATCTGCCATAGAAGGTAGAAGCACAGTTGCAAACTGAGAGGCCTACAAGTCAATCAAATGCCAACACTTGGTTGGGTTTGCTTGGTCTCACATTTAAATGAACTCTCAAAATTTTAAAATAAGAAGCCTACACATTTTTTAAAAATCCAGATTTCCAGAATCCCTTGAAACATTAGATGACCTGGCAATGCCAGGTCTGCACTCTCACACTGGCAACAATTAGTGGAGCTGAAAATGCTGGGCTCTTTGGACAAACTCCCATTTACCTCAGTCCCCACCACTCCCTGTTGTCTCTGACACAGAGGCCAAGGTCAGTTACTACATATCACTGGTTTTGCTGTTGATTTTCTTTCTGAAATTTAAATGGTAAGTGAAAATTGTCTTACATACACATATCTTTCCCTATCTTTCAAGAGAGAGAAAGGAATAGATAAGCCAGGCTGACCGCATGGCTCAAGGAGACTGCCCCTTCCTTCATGTACATCTTTCACGTGACACTGCGGGTACTTGGTTTGCTGCCTCCCAATGGGAAGTGCTCAGGAGAGTGGCAGAGATGGCGAATAGAAAGGGGGACAGAAAGGCAGGGTTTAAACTTTATCTGTAGTGATTTTCTGTTTTGTTTTTTTTTTAAGGGTGATCAGAACCAAATAAGGCAAAATTTGAATGTTTGCTAAATTGAGATGATGGAAACATAGGTATAGTATATACTGTACTCTCCCGTGCGTTTCAGATGTTTCCTATGGAACATGTCAAAATCAAAAAGGAAAGAGCTTAGTGTAGTCGGGGTGGAGCAGGTGCTGTGCTAGGGGTGTGGGCTGGAAGAGTCTAAAAAAGACTTCCTGAGGGAGGGGAGGAGAGATCAAGCCTTGAAAAATGGGAGGAAGTGAAGGGCTCCAGGTCCAGGAAGTTCCCTAGCCAGAGAAGGGGGTTCTGAGAAGTGGTCATGGGTCCAGAGGACCGAGGGTGGGGACATGGTGACGCCTGGCCTGACTCGCCCTCACCCCGCCGGGCCTGTCCTCCGCTCTGTGCACAGCCGGCCGTGTTTCTAAGGATGTGTGCCTATTTTTAGAGGAAAGATTTATTTCTTTCCATTTCAACTGTTTACTTCTGTCCTGGGCTTGCGATTCTGCCGGTTTGTGTTACAAAGGAGAATCATGGCCCTGTGGACCAAACTTGGCTGCTTCCCGGATGGCTAAGAGTGCCCTTGCCTTACAAGATACGATTTGGGGCACGAGTAGGGAGGATTTTATGATTGTCTGATGGGAAGCTATGTGGAGTGACAGGAAGCCCCAGGTGGGCGTCTTGGCTCTGCCACTGACTTGCTGTGTGACCTTGAACAGGTCCTTTCCTTGCTTTCCACTTCAGGGTTTTATTGATGTTTCGGGGTTTCATCAGTGAAATGGCAATGATGAGACCTCACAGGATGGGTATGAGGATTTGATGAAATGCATAAAACACCAAGTGAATGACATGTGTCCAGGACAGACTCCAAAACTCAGGCTTTCTCTACCAGTACCACATATGTAGATGCTGGGGGTGGGCTACTGTTAGATGATTTCTAAGTGTCCTTGGAGCTCTGGGATTCTCCAATTCTGTTTTCCATTATTTCATCCTGCAATTCATGACCCTTTGTTCTCAGGACTTTTATTTTTTTTTGAGATGGAGTCTTGCTCTGTCACCCAGACTGGAATGCAGTGGCGCGATCTCAGTTCATAGCAACCTCTGCCTCCCAGGTTGAAGCAATTCTCCTGTCTCAGCCTCCCAAGTAGCCGGGATTACAGGCACGTGCCATCATGCCCAGCTAATTTTTGTGTTTAAAGTAGAGACAGGATTTCTCCATGTTGGCCAGGCTGGTCTCAAACTCCTGACCTCAAGTGATCCGCCTGCCTTGGGCCCCCAAAGTACTGAGATTATAGGCGTGAGCCCCACGCCCAGCCTATTCTCAGAACTCTTGACACATTATGGACTAAGGAAGGCAGAGTCTGTCTGAATTTTATCACTTAATAGCTGTGTGATTCTGGGCACCTATTTCTTTAGCTACAGAATGACATTAACCTCATCCTATGAGGATCAATCTTATAAGATTCTTGTAAATATTCTTGAAATGATGCCCATAAAATGCTTAGCAGAGCACCTGGCATGTATGAACACCTTAGTAGAGCCCAGGCACAGTGGTTCACGCCTGTAATCTCGGCACTTTGGGAGGCCAAGGCCGGCGGATCACCTGAGGTCAGGAGTTTGAGACCAGCCTGGTCAACACGGTGAAACTCTGTCCTACTAAAAATACAAAAATTAGCTGGGCATGGTGGCACATGTCTGTAATTCCAGCTACTCAGGAGGCTGAGGCAGGAGAATCACTTGAACACAGGAGGCAGAATTTGCAGTGAGCTGAGATCACGTCATTGCACTCTAGCCTGACCAACAAGAGTGAAATCCCATTTCAAAAAAAAAGGGAAAGAACACCTTAGTAGAAACTCATCATTGGTTATTATTATTCAGGCCTTGCAGAAGGTCTATTGCTTTCCATTATTGTTTCTATGGTTATATTGCATCTCAGATTCCTGAGAGCTAACTTTAAAATCAACTCTTAGGTCCCAATTTCTTTATAAGGTTGAATTATCTCTACCATCTTCTCTCCTGTGAATATTTTGAGCCTTTTACTGAGACAATTTAAAAAATTTCTGCCTTTTCCCCAAAGCCTCATGAACAATCAATATTTACAGTTAAATTCCTTGTGTTGGTGAATTCTCAATTCTTTTAAGATTAGTATGTATTATGAAAATAACATAACAACTTCAGTAGAAATCAAATTGGAAGTAAAATTTGCTCATAATTCCCCAATCTGCTCTCTGAGTTTCCCTCTGGGCTAGTCCCAGAAGTGCTCCCAGAGAATGGTGGTTAACAGCACAGGTTACCGGGCCAAGACTGTCGAGGTTGGAATCCCAGCCCCACTCAGATTGCATCCTGGGAGGTTACTTCATATCTCTAAGCCTTGGCTTCTTCATCTTTAAAATGGGGCTAATGACTGAACCTTCCCAGAGGACTAAATGGGATAATCATGTAGGGCTTCACTCATGGCACTCTCAGGAAGTATTGAGTGTCTATTGCTCATGTGAGAACTGTACACTGCTCCCTGCAGAAGTCACAGTGACTTGTCATTCTCAAAACTGCTCTCTGTGTTGCCCCCACCGCCTGGTACAAAGGCAATCTGAACTGAGGAGTTGGCTCCGCTTCAGAGCAGCATCCACTTAACTCCAGAGAGACGAGAAAGGGCAGATCCTCTGGGGAATCAGTCAACAGCAGACACTTTTAGCACATGAAGCATTCCTTTCCCAAGGGAGTCCAAGTGCAACAATCTCATGATAAGCTCGAGTTTTTCCAGAGTGAGAGATAGAAAGTTTCGGGGACTTTTTTTTAATGTGCACAAGTTTGGAATCCTCTGCTGCAAACAGAGCTGCTTTCCAAGTCCTCGTACTCCATTCTGTCACATGACACTGGGGCTTAACAATTGCATAACCAGAAACGCCACCCTGTGAAGTGTTTGTTGAACTCAGGTACTAAGACAGCCAGGAATGGCTCAGAGAAATCATCTGTGGTTAGAGCTGAAGGGGTCTTCCGAGGCCATCTAGGCCAACTGCATCCATTTTACAGGAGGGAAAATTGAGATACAAAGAAGGAAACTCATGTGCCCAAGTCCAGAGCAGAGCCAGGACTGGAACCTGGACTTCTGCACCTCAGGCTCTTTCCCAGAAAAGGAGGGGGATGATTTTCATACAGCACCCCCACCCACAAAACCAGAGCACATCTGCAGCCCAAACTATCTCCCTGAACACTCCCATGAAGCCTTGGAGTGACATGGCTAAGTTATGGACTCCAGACCCACACACAGTGGCACCACCATTGCCTAGCTGTGGGACTTCGGACAAATTACTTCATCTCTCAGCTTCCTCATCTGTAAAATGAGGGTGATAACAGGGCCTGCCTCCTAGGATCTGGATGATGGTCAATTGAGTTAAAATTTCAAAGGCCTTAGAACAGCACTGCACACAGTGAGTGCCATATAAGCACTAATTAAACAAAAATAAAAACTGAAGAAATATGAAGACCAGGCATGGTGGCTCATGCCTGTAATCCTAGGCATGATTGGGAGGCCTAGGTGGGTGGATCACAAGGTCAGGAGTTCAAGACCAGCCTGGCCAAGATGGTGAAACCTGTCTCTACTAAAAATACAAAAATTAGCTGGGCATGGTGACACGTGCCTGTAGTCCCAGCTATTTGGGAGGCTGAGTCAGGAGAATCGCTTGAACCCGGGAAGTGGCAGTTACAGTGAGCCACGATTGTGCCACTCATTCCAGCCTGGGTGACAGAGCAAGACTCCATCTCAAAACAAGCAAGCAAACAAACAAACAAACAAAAAACAAAACCAGAGGAATGTGGACTATAACAGCGAGGGCAGTGGCCTAGGTGCCAAGGGATCAGGGTTCTGATCTGGTTCTGCTTGTGTGTGACCTAGAGCAGGTTCTTTCCCCTCCCTGGGCTCTGCTCGGGCTCAGAAGCGGTAGGAGGGGCGGACACCTGCCAGGAGTCTCCTGTGGTCTGCATATCTTTGGCCTCTCCCTGTGCTGTGATTTCAGAGCATGGGCCAAGCGAGGGTGAAAGTAGAACTGGAATGTTTGTGCTTTCCAAAAAAAAGGGAGGCCCCCTAGGCCTTTTCAAAGCTCACAAACTGTCTTGCAAATCAGGTAACAGAGCCGATCTCAGTGAAGGGGCCGATTGTGTGGCTGAGACAGAAACCCACTGGCCTCCATTATCTCCTATACTCTCTCTGGTTTCTCTTCTTTTCTTTGAATGGAGAGAGAAAGGGGTCTTTGAAAATGCCAACTGGGAGACCTCAGTGGTGTGAGAATCGCAGGTCTCAGGTGGCCCATGCCGGCGCCCACATCCCTGGGCTCAATTACTTTTCTCCTGCCAGAGCTGGACGTGCGCACACTCTGGAGCCTGTTTTGAAATCCCAGTCTCTGCACCTGCCTGGATCCTGTGAGCCTGGGCAAGCTGAGCCCTAGGTGCCCTGCCCCTCCAGTTGTACCAGCGGACTGTCCCTGCCCTGCTAATCACCTAGGTGGGAGAGCTGGCTGTGTGGGAGCGGCAGAGGCCCTGGGTATTGGCTGCTGAGGCTGAATACTCTGACATGTGAGGTGGCAGACCTGTGGGAGCTCTTTACCAGTCTGGGAGTGAAAGGGAATGCAGTTCCTGGTGGATGCACTCTGGGTTCTGAGCAGCCTCCTCCATCTGTCTCCCTTCACTCCCAGGCCTGATGCTTGGCTCTGACCCTTGTCATCATCATCACCTGCCCTATTTGCAGCCACAGCCTGATCTAACCTCATCCCCAAGTAGCAGCTCAGGGCAACTCTAACAGCCCAAAAGGCCCATGGGGCCCTCAGGTGCACTTCCCCCTGGGAATGGCAAAGATTCCCCAGCGGGTGTGCCTCCCACCTCTCACCCACCTACCTGACACCCCTCCAGTCCATGTGTCCTCAGCATCAGCTCCCCAAAACACCAAGCTCTCTGAGTCTCTGACCCTCAAGGGTTCGTCGAAGCTACTGAGCAAAATCTGAACCCTTCAGTCGGCCTTGCCAATTCCCCTGCCCCAGTGTTATCTAGCCCAATCTCCTCCCCGCGACTTTCTAGTGGCATCTGAGCCTCCACAGAAACCACACTAAGACTCCCATCCCTAATTACCTTCCCTACACACCACTTTCCTTGTGGCCTTTCTCAAGGCCCTCACTTGGCCTGGAATTAGAAAAATCCGGGGCCCAGTTCCAGTAAGTGACGCCTCGCACCAGTAAGAGTTAATTTCTTTGCAGAGACTCCTGCCTGCTCTGGGTAGAACGCAGTTTATTAGGCCTGCTTCCCCACCAGCCTGTGCTCCTGGAAGGCAGAGTCCCAGCCAGGCTCCTCTGTTGGCGGGGTGCTCGGCAGGTAACTGAGTCACATTCATTGAGTTAACTGGAAGTGGCTATATGCCCCTTTTGTTGTTCCTTTATAAAACTGTTTGTTCCTGGAATTGTGTGTGACAGTGATCTAGGATAGAATTAGAACAGAATAATTTTACGGCTTGATTTTTCCTTGCCTACATGGCTTGTTTTCACTGAAACACAGGCTGATGGGGAGAGATGATGCGGGGGAAGGAGGAACGCAAAGCTCTTTCCACCAGTGCCGACTTCTGATCAACCTGAGCAGCCTCATCAGGAAACCATCTTGTCGTGGCAGGCAGGGGAAGTAGTGAATATCAGGAAGAGGAGGACACTCTGCTGGAGGGATGTGTAATCCTATGGGGCCTGGGACCCAGGAGCCCTAGGCAAGGATTCTGGCTTATCTAGAATGAAGCCACTTAATCACACCTGGTTATAAGACCAGGTTATAAGTCAGGTTAGCTTAAGCCTGAAAGTGACCAACCAACTCTGTTATTCCATGGATGGGGCCACTGAGGTCTAGGAAGGACGGCAGCTGGTCCGAGGTCACATGGCGTGAAAGAGACAGGGGTGGGATTGGAAGCAAAACACCTAACTTCTAGGCCTGCGTGTTTCCATCTGAACTGTGCTCCCTGGATGTTCGCAGTGACCATCTGTGGGTGAGTGAGACTGAAGTGTTGTTTTCTTTATGGATCATTGTTAAACTGGAGTTGAGCACTATTAAACTGTTTTAAAACTGGTTTTAAAAAAGGGTGTGAAACATTCAATTTTTAATTAAAAAGATATAACATGGAACATTTATTCAGGTCAGTAGCTTTCATTATCTACCTTCTCCGTGATGGGCATTGACCTGGGTGCCTGACATATAGTGTAAGATGAAGACCGCTGTCTAGTAGGCCACCTACGAACCCCTCTCTTGGTCATGCTCACAGTTTTGTTTTTTTGTTGTTGTTGTTGTTTGTTTTTTGTTTGAGACGGAGTCTCTCTCTGTTGCTAGGCTGGAGTACAGTGGTGCGATATCAGCTCACTGCAATCTCCACCTCCTGGGTTCAAGCGATTCTCCTGCCTCAGCCTCCTGAATAGCTGGGACTACAGGTGCATGCCACCACATCCAGCTAATTTTTGTATTTTTAGTAGAGCTGGGGTTTCACCATATATGCCAGGATGGTTTCGATCTCTTGACCTCATGATCCACCTGCCTTGGCCTTCCAAAGAACTGGGATTACAGGCATGAACCACTGCGCCCAGCCCCATGCTCACAGTTCTAGTGTGACTTGTTAAACCACATACACAACCAAAGAGACTTTTGACTCTTAACACTGTATACCCTGACTGCAGGGATGAATTCTGAGCATTAAACACATTTCTAAATGTGCCAACTATGAAACACAATGATAAAACGTCCAACGTTAAATGAGAAGAATTATTCTGGCCCTTTACTTCTTAGTCATTCATTCCATGACACATGTTCACCAGCCTGAAGCAGCTGGCTTGATACAATGGGATAATGGCCTTTTGAAGACTCAGTTGCAGTGCCAGCTATGTAGCCACACCTGGCAGGCTTGGGCAACATTCTCCAGAAAGCTGTCTATGCTCTGAACCAGTAGGTAATTGCTGATGCCATTTCTCCCATAGCTAGGATTCATAGGTCAGGGAATTGAAGTTGGAAATGGGGGTGGAACCACTCACCATTACTCCTAGTGACCCACTGGCAAAACTTTTGCTTATTGTTCCCGTGACCCTACGGTCTGCTGGCCTAGAAGTCTTAATTTCAAAGGAGGAAAGTTCCATTAAGAGACACAACAATTCCATTAAACTGGAAGTTAAAACTGCCACCAGGCCACTTTGGGCTCCTCCTGACTCTGAATCAACGAGCAAAGAAGGGAGTTACTGGGTTGGCTGGAGTGACGGATCCTGACTACCAAGGAGAAACTGGATAACTGCTGCACAAGGGAGGTGAGAAAGTCTATGTCTGCAGACAGAAGAGCCCTTAGGGTGTTGTTTCTAGTATTACCACACTCCGTGATTAGGGTCAATGGAAAACTACAACAAACTAACCCAGGCAGGACTCCTAACGGCCTACACCTTCCAGGTAAAGAACCACAACCGGCTGAGGTGTTTGCTAAAGGCAAAGAATGGGTAATGAAAGAGAGTAGTTATATATATTAGCTACAACCACCTGACTAGTTACAGAAAGACTAATTGTCATGAGTACTTCCTCTTTATTTTATGAACACTTGTACTGTGTGTGTGTGTGTGTGTGTGTGTGTGTGTGTGTAGCAAATATCTTTGCTTTTTCCCTCTCTTATTCCCTTGTCATGTAACACAAGACTGTTTGTTATTAACTTTAATGTTATTGATTATATTGGCTTTGTCTAATAGGACTCAAGTATCATTACTTTTACATCATAGTATTTAAGTTACAGGATAGCAGGGAGAAGAATAAACATCACTCATGGACTTTACCTCCTCTTCTGGAATAGGTGATAGTATGTTTTCCATTGTACCCAGGATAGTTGTATCATGTTACGCAGAATTATGACATCATTACTGTCTTCATTTGGAAGTTAAGTATGGTTTAAAGAGATGTGCATGTGTGCTAAGTTGACAAGGGGTAGACTGTGATGGTTAATTTTGTATGTCAACTTGACTTGGCCATGGGATGATCAGACGTTTGGTCAAACATTATTCTGGGTGTGTCTGTGAGGGTGTTTCTGGATGAGACTAATATTTGAATTAGTAGACTCAGTAACACAGATTGTTCTCCCTGATAACGTGGTGGGTGGCGGGTCGGGGGGTGGGGTGGAGGTGCAACTAATCAGTTGAAAACCTAGATAGAAAAAAAAAAAGCTGACCCTCCTACAAGTAGAAGGGAATTTCTTCCTGCCTGACTGCCTTGAGTTGGGACATTGGCTTTTTTTTTTGCCTTTGGACTCAAACTGAAACACCTTTTCCCAGACCTAACTCTTCCTGGGTCTTTGGCCTGTTGGTATTTGTATTGGAACTACACCATTGGCTCTCCTGGGTCTCCACCTTATCAACTGCAGGTCTTGCCAGTCTCTATAGGTCTGTACACACAGTCTCCTTGCAAGCTAACACCTTAGAGCAAATCTGTCTTTCTCCCTCTCTCTCTCTACACACACACACACACATACACACACACACACACACACACCCTCCCCCTGTTGGTTCTTTCTCTGGAGAACCCTGATACAATGCATTAAAAGAAAACTCTGCAAAGGCAAAGTTATTCTATTGTCATTGCCATGGAAGGAAAAGGAAGTGGTGGCTTTGGAAGCATCCACCTGTCCCTCCCCAGGTCCCCTGCACTGGTGACAATGTGCTCCCCTTTAGCACCTACTCACATCAGGGTCCAGCTCATCCAGCTCATTTTCCAGGGTTCTGAGCTCTTCCTCTGTTAGGGCTCCAAGGATTTCATCTTCATCCAGGTCACGGTATTTCTCTAGCTCTCGTCTGTACGACATCGTGGAAGAACTTGTCTGCGTCTCCCGAGTTTCTGTGCTGATCAATACCTACCAGAAAGACAAGAATCTTAGAAAGACCCTTCTCAGATCTGCTCTCTTAGAGCAAATGGAGGCTCATCATTCACACAATGGCCTAGCTACATTTTATGAATCTCCAGGATAATCATTACTATGGTGAATACTACACTAAGTTTGGATAATTATCTAATAAAACTTTGCAAGGTAAGGTCCTGAGGGTGTGTAAGTTAATGAATTATAATTGGTTGTAATTGGCATGGACATTAATTACAAGTAAATGGGTAATTATAAATGGCTTATGAGTGCCTGAAAACAATGTTATTCTTCAAGTAGTTCAAATACTTTTCTGTATAACTCTCTACCCTCCACCTTCCACCCCAGTGGGAATCATGAATGCTGGAAACTCTGCCAAAAGTGAGTTGAAAAGGGGCAGGGGAGTATCGATGGTTAATTGAGCACCTACTGCATGCAGGCCCCTCACCTATGCCATCTCATTCAATCCTCACAGAAATAGAAATAGCTAACTTTACTACTGTATACCAAGCTGTGTGTTAAGTACTTCACAAGGACTTTCTCATTTAACCTATGAGCTAGGCATTTACTATTATCCCCATTTTATAGACAAGGACTCAGAGAGGTCACTTATAGAGTCACTCAATGGCATGGCCAGCACACTGCCTCGTCTGGAGCCCCATTTCCCTCGAGAGGGAGCTGGTTTAGAGGGAAGAAGTGGTTGGCCAGCAGGACCTGGGGGAACCAGGGCTCACCTCTGCTGCTTCCCAGACTGCTCTCTCCTGCTGGAGAAGCCTACCGTTCATTTCCCGTTTCACAGATGACACCCAACACCTGTGTTTGGACCCTGTCTCTGCTACTTCCCATAACCATGACATTTTTAGACCTGTTAACTTGTCTGAGCCTCTCCACACACCCTATAAGTTGGTCTTTTTTTTTCTTTTTTATACCTTAAAGAGCCTCTTGGATACTAATAGGTTTTTTAATTAAAACATTTTTATTAGAGAAAAAACTGAGGGATGGCGTTAGGACCCCTGACCTGCATCCGAGCGTGCTCTCTGTTCCACCATGCCACCTCCCCTGAGCTAGGAGGGACAGCAGGACCTCGAGCCCTTCTGTCCTCCAGCTTGGCTAAATGTAGTACTGCGAATAGAATCAGTGTGATGGGTGATATTGTGTCTCCTAAAAACTCAAATGTAAGGCCGGATATGGTGGCTCACACCTGTAATCTTAGCAGTTTGGGAGACTAAGGTGAGAGGATTATTTGAAAAACACAAAAATTAGCCAGGTGTGATCGTGTGTACCTGTAGTCCCAGCTACTCAGAAGGCTGAGGTTGGGAGGATCGCTGAGCTCAGGAGGTCCAAGGATGCAGTGAGCTGTGTTCCCACCACTGCACTCCAGCCTGGGTGACAGAGATCCAGTCCCAAAAAGGTAAATAAATAAATAAAAATAAAAATTCATATATTGAAGTTCTAACCCCCAGTACCTCAGTAACCTAATATCACATTGCAAGTAAGAATGTGACCTTACTGTGAAATAGGGTCAGTGCAGATATAACTAGTTAAGCTTAGACAACGTTATATGGGATAGGGTGGGGCCCTACTCCAATATATTCTACATGGCATCCTTGGACACAGACACAGCACACTAGGAGAACACCATGTGACGATGAAGGCAGAGGTTGGGGTGATGCTACTATAAGCCAAAGAATGCCAAAGATTGCCAGCAAGCCAGAGAAGCCAGCCCAGAGGGAACTCACCCTGCCCACACCTTGATCTCAGACTTCCAGCCTCCCAAACTGTGTGGCAGTAAGTTTCTGTGATTTAAGCCACGCAGTGTGTGGAACTGTGTGACAGCAGCCCTGGCAAACCTCTGTAATAGATGTGACCTTCTTCACAGCAATGTACGTATGCAGACCTCCATGCAAGTCAACCGACCAATCCACCCAAGGCTCATCTGTGAAATAATGGAATTTTCTAGAGTAGAGAAAAATGAAAACTAGGAAAGGACAATCAACCAACTGATCCAAAAGCTGGCTTTAGTTGTTAATTAAAAATAATTAAAGTCATCTAAAATGAACTAAAACCAAAGTTCACTAAGCTAACAGAAAAAGTCACTGCCTCAGAAAGCAGAGGACACATTTTATCAGTGTAAGCCTGTGCATATGTGGACCTATTTGCTGGAGAAATCCAAGTATATGACAACTGGCTTGATAAGAAGGACTTGCTTCCCAAATACAGAAACCCCAGTGCCATCCTTTTCTCTCAGAATGGCTCAGCTTAGCTGTTAGGCCGTCTTCCTTTGACCAGACCTCAAGAATGCAATTCTCAGACCATAAATGGCCCCTGCCACTTGATCCATTTGTATTACTTCCAAAGAAAGCCACAACTAGTGGACAGTGCTCTGGTGTCCATGAAAAACCTTCCTGAAGGCCCTTGAAGAACAGCATAATTTGGCTTTTCCTAAGTGAAGCCAGGACAGGGAGAGAATCCATGATCTCCATGCTGGGGCAAAGAGTGACTCTAATGAAGGGCTCAGAGTCTTCCAGAACCAGCTCACAGAGACATCCACAACTGTCTGCAAACTAGCATCTCTTAGAGGGGCTGCAAACACAAGCTTTTGGTGTTCAAATGGGTTTGAGGTTATATGAAGTTCCCTAGGACTCTGGCCTTCAGGACTTCTCAAAAATGTTGGTATGTGGCTATGCAGTGGAGTCTCCAAGAGGATCAGGTTGCAAGCAGAGTTCCCCAGTCTTTTTGATCATAAAGGCACATCTCTGAGAGACTGGACCCAGAATTGGAATCTCACAAAACCAAGTTTGGAAAACATACTCTTTGCCTCACCTCTGGTCATGTCAGAACCACACAAGAAGGGACACAGGGACAGGACCAGCTGAGACATGCTTCTGGGGACTGTCAGACAAGCTGGGAACCCTGGGAGCTTCTCATGCTTGTCACCTCTTCCAGCTGCCTCATTTTCTAGATGCTTTATGGTAAAAGCCTTAGAAAAAGAGCCATGGGCAGATTCTGCAGAATGGACAAGTCAGGCTGAGGGAGCAGGGAAGAAAGAAATCCTTTATCAAAGCCAGCTTGGGGAAAGGGGGCTGGGAAAAGAGCCAGAAAAGAAAGGAGGTGACAACTATGAGGCCTGCTAAAGGAAGGATATGAGGTGAGGCATTAGGGCCCCCCAGAGATGCCACCCGAGGGGTACAAATCATGAAATTTCCTAAAGAAGTCTCCTCCTACTGGACCCAGGAAAGTTAATGCACCACTTACATACCTCAAGGTGCTGTTGATTTCTAAAATTCTACTTCACAGGATTTAAAAAGTCCTTTCTAATGTCAAGAGTCCTGTGAATATTATGGAGTGATGAGGCACGACATTCAATAAACTGAGAAGAACCGAAAACTCTAAGGTAAACTATGAAGGTGTCAGTTTCAAGCCATACTCGTCCACTTGGCTCACAATGATGGTTGCTAGGCAGCAGGATTCTCCTCCTGTGGTCGAGGAAGTGGGAGAGCTAGAGGAAGGGAAGAGACAGGGAGGGAGGGAGAAAGGCGAAAGCAGTGTAGAGAGCCCACTGCAAGCTCAGTCTTAAAATACGGCTTGGAAGAGATTGTATTTTATAGCTGCTAATAAAAGGCCTCTGTTTCTTTCTTTCTTTCTTTCTTTCTTTCTTTCTTTCTTTCTTTCTTTCTTTCTTTTTTTTTTTTTCTTTTTGAGACAGAGTTTCGCTCTTGTTACCCAGGCTGGAGTGCAATGGCGCGATCTCGGCTCACCGCAACCTCCGCCTCCTGAGTTCAGGCAATTCTCCTGCCTCAGCCTCCTGAGTAGCTGGGATTACAGACACGCACTACTATGCCCAGCTAATTTTTTGTATTTTTAGTAGAGACGAGGTTTCACCACGCTGACCAGGATGGTCTCGATCTATTGACCTTGTGATCCATCCGCCTCGGCCTCCCAAAGTGCTGGGACTACAGGCGTGAGCCACCGCGCCTGGCCTCCATTTCTTAAGAGGTGTCAGGGATGGAGCACAGGCTTGGGCTTCACAGGACTTGTGCTTGGAGTGCTAATTGTGACAGTGACTCCCTGGGTGGCCCTTGCTAAGTTCCTTACCTCCTCTGGGCCTCTGTTTGCTCCTCCAGAAAATGAAAGCACTGACTGACCCGGCTGGTTTTTAAACTATGCGAACAGGAGATCTCAGGCTCTGAGAATGTGCCTCCAGGGCCCTGCAGAGGGTTAGGGACAAGTGAGGGGACTCACTCCTGATTTTACCTCATGTATTTATTTGAGGTTCCATATAAAATTTTACTTGAAGAAAGGATTCTGTGGCTCAAATAAAAAGTGGACTATCCCTGGACTGGGTTTCGTGGTCTGCATGGCTAACTGTACTCGCCCCCGGAGGGTGTTGAGGATCATGGGGCAGCAAGCAGATGAGGCTGTAGCCTGGGGCTGGTGCGGTCACGGGCTTCACAGATCTTAGCCATTACTATGAGGCTGTCACTGCTGGAGTCTCTACTTCCCTTCCCCCAACCACACTGTCATCAGACCCTAAGTACCTCAGGAGAGGACCTATGTTCCATGTCTTCATGTCCCCAGTGCCTCCGCCCTGTGCCTGGTCCAGGGTGCCACCTGAGGAGTGGGGGATGAGTACCCCTGGCTTCTGGTCTAGGGTTCTTGGAACGCTGGCAAGTCCCTTCTCCTCTCAGATGCTCTGTTTTCCCATCTTTATTTCGGAAAGATTGGACCAGGTCTGGGGGGACTGAAAGTCTGAGAGGGGAGGGACGGGCAGAAAGCGGGTGATGACGCCTCTGGGGCTCCCAGCATGGCCCACCTGCAGCAGCTTCTCTGTGACCTGAGCAAGAGTTGGTGAGAGCAATAAAAGGACAGATAAATACACTTAAAACACCCTTGCAAACTCAGGTCTTCCACATCTGGTGTCTATTTTACCCTTACAGTGTATCTGGCCACCTTGCTTCTCCGTGGCAGAAGCCTTAAGCCTCCACTAAATATGAAAAAATAGAATTTACAAGCTGTGCCAGGAAGTAGCAGGTTGGACTGTAAAAATGAAGGGGTCAAGGGCTGAGGCCATCTATCACGAAAGCCTCAGAAATGAAAGCTCCGAGAAGGGGCAGCTCCTGGAGTACACAAGGCCCTTTTAAATCTTTCACGGGCAGCCGGTCCAGTTGCTTCTGCTAATGGCTTCTCCAGCACTGCCCGCCCACGTGGGAACACTTTGGAGGAGGCACTTAGGCAGCATCATCTTGATTTATGGACTGCGCTTCCTTGAGCTCAGGAAGAGCTGAGTCACAAGTTCAAATAAATATTTTCCAGTTATACTGACTCATTATTTTAGCCACAGTGAACATCTTGAGGATGAGAACGCAAGGCTGACTTAGAAAGTTCATCCTGGTCAGGCATGGTGGCTCACGCCAGCACTTTAGGAGGCCGAGGCGGGCAGATCATGAGGTCAAGAGATCAAGACCACTCTGGTCAAGATGGCAAAACCCCGTCTCTACTAAAAACACAAAACAGCTGGGTGTGGTGGCACGCACCTATAGTCCTAGCTACTCAGGAGGCTGAGGCAGGAGAATCACTTGAGCCCAGGAGGTGGAGGTTGCAGTGAGCTGAGATTGCACCACTGCACTCCAGCCTGGTGACAGAACAGGACTCCATCTCAAAAAAAAAAAAAAAGAAAAAAAAGAAAGTCTGTTCTTTATACCCCAAATATTTGTGGATTTGTCCCTCTCTCCCAGAAGACATTTCGGCTAAAGGGATTTTATGCCATGTTCCATCGTCACTAAATCCTGTAGCCCAAGACAATGCCATCTACCTCCCTCTCCAGAATCTCTCTTCCCTTGGCTTCAGGGAGGCAAGAGGACCTGCAGTGCCCCGTCCCTCCTGAGAGAGCTGTCTCCCCACTACTCCCTGCCCCCTTTAAGGGGCTCCTCTCAGGGCAGCCATGCTTCGTATCACAGGACACCCTCCACTCTCAGATGATTGGGCAGAGGGGTGCCTGCCTCAAGGAGCCAATTGATTGGCAGGCCAGTGACAAGGTCCTGATGTGGTGACAACGAAAAAACCAAAAACCGAAAAGAGGAGTTAGGCAAATAAGCTTGCTCATTTCTTAGCTTTTGTATTCATTTCCTGGGGATGCCCCAACAAAGCCCCACAAATCAAGTGGCTTACACGACAGAAGTGTGCTGGCTCTCCATCTGGAGGCGGAAGTCAGAAATCAAGGCTCAGCCGGGTTGGCTTGCTGTGAGGGCGAATCTGTTCCCAGCTGCTCCGCTGGCCTGCAGAGGCTCCTTTCCCTGGTTTTTTCTTTGCAGTGTCTACCCTCTGTTTGTGTCTGGGTCCAAATTTTCCCTTTTTATGAGGACAGCAGTCATATTAGATGAGGGTTTCCCTAAGGAAACCTTATCACATTCACAGGTCACAGTCACAGGTACAGCTTTTTGGGGGACACAATCCAGCCCATAATAGCATGGAACTGGGACAGGAGAAGATGGGGCCGGTGTTGGGGCAGCTGGGGTGAAGAGAAGCTTGGGGGCCCATGGCAGGTGCGTGGAAGCTGAGGCCACGGGGGATGAGACTGAGCAAGGGAACAGAGTCCTGAGGGAGAGCTTGTGTAGCCCACGAGAGATGGCGCACACAGGACCCACCAGTACCCAGGCCCCACTCCCTCAGGCCTGGATGGTACGGCTCAGCCTGGTTTCCCACGAGACCCCTGTCCTCCCATGAGCCTGTCCAGGCCCACCCCTCTGGCCACACCCAGTCACTATCCTAAGGGACCTTAATGTGCCCCCCATTCCTTACAGCCAAACTCTCCTGGTTTCCCCACTTCCTTTCTGACTCCTCCCTGGCCCACCTGTTCCTCTGGGCTCTTCTCTCTTCTCCCATTCTCCCTGGCTGGTTCTCATCTCCTCCCACATGGGGCCTGGTACCTGGGATAAGCCGAGGACACTCAGACAGTGTCTGTCCAGCCCAGGCCCCTTCCTGAGACCCTGGTCCCCACTGGGTACCCAACCTGCATGCGTGTCTGGCTTCAGCACCACTACCATTTCCTGGCCTGGTTTGCAGCTCTTCTGCTACCTGTCAGACACCCAGGCCAGACCCTTGGAGTGAGCTTAGACTCTCCCCAAGCCCCGCTCCCCAGCTCAGGACCAGCCTGTACCTGACAAGGCTCTTTCTCTTTCTTTAAACTTTGTTTTTTGCTGTGTCACCCAGGCTGGAGTGTGGTGATACGATGAAAGCTCACTGCAGCCTCCACCTCCCAGGCTAAGGCAATCCTCCCTCCTCAGCCTCCTGAGTAGCTGAGACTACAGGTGTGCATCACCATGCCCAGCAAACTAAAAACAAGTTTGTAGAGATGAGGTCTTGCTATGTTGCCCAGGCTGGCCTTGAACTCCTGGCCTCAAGCAATCTTCCCACCTCAGCCTCCCAAAGTGCTAGGATTACAGGTGTGAGCCACCATGCCCGGCCTCTCCTCCCCACCCCACAGGCCCACTATCTTTTTGTTGTTATAGTTGCTTTTCAGATTGTGGTAAAACACACATAACATAAAATTGACCATTTTAACCATTTTTAATGGCACAGTTCTGTGGCATCAAGTACACTCCTGTTGTCATGCAGCCCTCATTACTATCCATCTCCATTACGTTTTCATTTTCCCAAATGGAAACTCTGTCCCCATTAAACACTGACTCCCCTCTCTCCCCTCTCCCAGCCCCTGGCAACTGCATTCTCCTTTCTATGTGAACTGGACTACTTCGCGGGCCACCTATGACCAGAGTGATGCTGTGCTGTCTCTCTGTGACTGGAATCCCGTTTCTTTAACATCCTTGGATCTGTCCCTCCTCTTCCATCTCAAGGCACTGCCTCTTATGATCTCGGTGAGGGCAGCGGTCTCCCAACCAGTCCCCTGCCTCAGTCCTCCCTCCTTCCTGTCCTTATTCAACTCAGCCTCCAAATGATCTTGATGAAAATCAATCCTCATGCTGCTCCCAAGCTGAAAACTCCAACTGCTTCCCAAGCTCCAACTCCAACTGCTTCCCAAGGACAGAGAAGGAGCATGTCTTTAAAGCGCACCCCTCCACACAGGCTCCTGGCACCCCTGGCTGGGATACTGCCCCCCTCTCTTCCCACAATCTCTGTGGGCAGCTCTAAGGAAGCAGCATTGCCCTGCCTAGCAGAGGAGACTAGGACTTCCCACATCTCCCTGTGTCCCAGGCTGAGCCGGGCAAGGGCCAAGATCACATCCGGCATCTGCACATCTCAGCGCCCAGCCCCTGCCTTGTTCAGAGTGAAGGCAGTTACTGCAGATCGAATTGAATTGTCAGTCAGGGATTCCGACACCTGGGAGCAGGGTAGAAAACTGAATCCTACCTCAGGCCAGTGACTGGCAGGGGAAGAAAGTCAACCAGGACTCGACTGGGTGGGGCAGGGGTAGGGGAAGGTGTGGAAGGAGTAGACAAATGGTAATGGAAGTTGGAGGGGGCTTAGCTTCCTTAGTTTTTAAGGCTGATATCAGGGTCATAAAATGTGATGCAATAATTATGCCAATAACCATTCCTCCAATGTGCAGGGACCTTTGCAGCTCATAAAAATAAAACTATTTTGTGCTTGCAGTTTCACGTCCCGGGGGCTTGTTGTCACCTGTGATGGGTTCCAGACAGAAGAGAGCAGAGGAGCAACAGGGAGAGGGAGAGAGCTGAACTGAGAGGCCTGAGCTTCGCCTAAGGAGCCCCTGTGTAGAATAGCCTCAGTTTCTCAACCTGCCTTGCTGAAAGATCCAGGCAGGACTGGCTATATAATTTGCTGGGTCCAGTGCAAAGTAAAAAAGTGGGACTCTTTACTCAAAAGGAAAGAAAAAGTTGCTGTTAAAGGTACCAAAATGGGCTGTGCGTGGTGGCTCATGCCTGTAATCCCAACACTTTGGAAGGCTGAGGTGGGCTGATTGCTTGAGCTCAGACGTTCAAGACCAGTCTGGGCAACATGGCAAAACCTCATCTCTACAAAAGACAGAAAAATCCAGACATGGTGCGTGTCTGTAGTCCCAGCTACTTGGGAGGCTGAGGTGGGAGGATTGCTGGAGCCCGGGAGGCAGAGGTTGCAGTGGGCCACAATCATGCCATTGCACTCCAGCCTGGATAACAGAGTGAGACCCTGTCTCAAAAAAAAAAAAAAAAAAAGTATCAAAATATAAAGCTTTTCCTTTTTCCCACTGTCTCTCTCTTGATCTGGCATGGTGATTTTAAAGATTTTTCATTTCTGTTTTATTTTATAAACTTTTGGTAGAGACAGTGTTTGTGATGTTGACCAGGCTGGTTTCAAAATCCTGGGCTCAGGCAATCCTCTTGCGTCAGCCTCCCAAAGTGCTGGGATTACAGGTGTGAGCCACCATGTCCAGACTGTCATGGGTCTTAAAAATTTATTATTTAATACTGTGATCCACATAGGTATCCGTGTACTGCATGAGAAGCCCACTGGGTGCCAACTTCTCTCTTTCATCACACCCAGGACTGATACATCCTGCCCTAGAGGAGGGCCAGGAAGTCGTGCCAGGCATTTCCCCTTCCCACGGGCCACCGGCTCAACACAATCTTCTTGTCTGTCCCTGATCCAGGTAGCGGGTATCCTGGTCCTGGCCACTGACTCAACACAATCCTTTTGTCCACTTCTAATTCGGATTACCTAATGTTTCGGCACAGAGGCTGCAATATCATGGGTGATTCCCAAGGATATTGGAAACCCTGTGCCGGGACATTAGGTACCTGGACGAGTGGTGGATGAACGGCTTGCCCTGCAGATTTTCCAGCTGAACACGCCAGGGGCCCTCACTGGTAGCCCAGCAGGAGTGGGAACTGGGGAGGCTAAATGGAACCAGAGGGTGCTAGGGGCAAAGGAGCTCTAGTCCAAGAATCCATGCCCAGGAAGCGGTGAGGCAGCAAGAGGTGGGACCTCATGCAAGCTGAGGTTCTGAGCCCTGGTACCTACACCATTGGAACTTCACTTAAAAATATAAATTCAAGAATAAAATTATGAAGAATTTTGGCCAGATGCAGTGGGTCATGTCTGTAATCACAACACTTTAAGAGGCTGAGGCAGACAAATCACTTGAGGTCGGGAGTTTGAGACTAGCCTGGCCAACCTGTCTCTACTAAAAATACAAAAAAAAACCCAAAAAACAAAAACATTAGCCAGGTGTGGTGGCATACACCTGTAATCCAAGTTACCCAGGAGGCTGAGGTGGGAGAAATGCCTGAACCTGGGAGACAGAGGTTGCTGTGAGCAGAGATTGTGCCACTGTGCCTGCTCCAGCCTGGGCAACAGAGTAAGACTCTGTCTCAAAAAAACAAACAAAAAATTCAAGACAGTGGCTGCAGAACGTTCCACCAAGCACAGGGTCCCTCCGAAAGCAGGGCTCTGTGCACTTGCACAGGTGTAAAACCTGTTTCCAGCCTTTGCCCCAGGACACACACCTTGAAGGGTCTAGGGCCAGGCTCAGTCATCGCTAATCTGTGATGGTCCTTTTCCTCCCTAGTGTCTTCCAGTCCACTGAAATCTACAGCCCTGGGTTCTAGAGGACACTAGGACCACTGTGCAATGGCAGCAGAAGCACTGCCATAGAAGGCAGGGGGCCTGGTTATGAGTCCTGACTTCACTTGAGGACCTGCCATATGACCATGAGCAAATTGCTGTACTTCTCTGGATCTCAGTTTCTACAACCTAATTCACTGGTGAGTATTTACTGGGCACCCACTATGGGGAGGGTATGCTGGGCTTTTGTGGAAGAGACAGAAATTAATAAGCGGTCCTGGCTCTCAGGTGCTTATACTTAACGTGGAGCGACAAGACTCACACAGAGATTCCTGGGGCAATGTCGCACCCATCATCTCTTCATCCACCACCCTTGGAGCAGAACGGATGCCCTGGACCCTTAGTTCTCTTTATAGGTGAGGCCTTGTCTTAGGTCAGCCTGGTTAATGATACGAGCTTGAACTATGGGCCATGCAAATATGGGCTGAAATCCCTGCCCTGGCTCTAGCTGATTGGGCAGCCTCAGGGTACCACTTAGCGCCTCTGAGATTTAGGGATTCTTCTGTAAAGTGAGAACAGGACACGGACTGAATGTTCTGTCAAGGGATACTGTAAAGGGGACATGCTTTCCTTCCCCTTCCCTCAGGTCCAGCCTGCAGCCTGCAAGCACTGGATGGGTAGACATGGCTGAGCAGCCTTGAGAAAGACTTGGGACTTTCCAGCGACTGTAGCATAAATCAATAGTGAGAGGTGCTGGTCCTCAAAGCCATGGTGAGAGCTTAGCTGTGATGATAAAAGTGTAGTGCCAAAGTAAGGGCAATGACAGCCTTGCTTGGCTTCGTGCTGGAGCTCAACTCTGTGCCACAGTCTTTTGTGTCGGTGGCAGGTGGTAATTCTTTTTTTTTTTTTTTTTTAAAAGACACTGGCTATATGCAGTCAAGCATATAAGTTTTAAGTATACAACGCATATAATTTCCCCATACTTATATACTTATGTAGACACTCGAAGATACTAAACATTTCCAGCCCACAAGAAAACTTTCTTATACTCCCTCCCAATCTCCCTCAAAAGTAACTATTTATAATATATATTTATAGTTAAATTATTTATATAATATATATATTTATAGTTATATAAATTATTAAATATATTATATAATATAATGTATTAAATATATATTATATATTATACTATATAATATATAGTATATATACTATATGTTTCTTTCAACATATTATCTGTGAGATTCACCTGTGCTGTTGTGTGTAGTACCAGTTTGTTCTCATTGATGTGCAGTATTGCATTATCTGAAATATACCATAATTAATTTACTCTACCTTTTATGGTCATTTAGGTTATTTCCAGTATTTGGTAATTACACACAGTGCTATGAATATGTTTTTTGGTAGAAATAAGCACTTCCTTCTTTTGGGTGTGTGCCCAGGAGTGAAATCACTGGGTCAGAGAGTAGGCATATGTTTAGTTTCAGTAGATGCTGTCAGTTTTCCAAAGTAATTTTATAATTTTACATTTCTACCAACAATGTATGAGAGTTCCAGTTGCTCCACAACCTTGTCAACACTTGGTACTGTCAGCACCTTGGTGTTAGCCATTCTGGTGGATAGGTGGTGGGAACTCATTGTGTATTTCCCTGATGACTAATGATACTGAGCACATTTGATATGCATTCTGGACATGGGGATGACCTCTGTTGTGAATTAGACCTTCTCTCATGAGTGGTGCTGAGTCCAGAGAAGGTGAACAAGGTGTCATATGAAGAACAGTTGAAGGACCAGGAAGAACATGGTCATACTCTCCAAACCTCTACTGGGCTCACCTGGGGAAGAGGGTACAGAAGAAGCCTGTGGCTCCCCAGAGGGCAGGAGACATAGATGTATTGAAATTACCTGGAGGTAGAGTTCTGATCAGCACAAGAAACTTTCTAACAATAAAAACTGCCTAAGGGTGGGGTATGGTGACTCACACCAGTAATCCCAGAACTTTGAGAGGCTAAGGCAGATGGATCGCTTGAGCCCAAGAGTTTGAGCCCAGCCTGGGGAACATGGTGAGACCTTGTCTCTACAAACAATTAAAAAATTAGCTAGGTATGATGACACACTCCTGTACGCCCAGCTACTCAGAAGGCTGAAGTGGGAGGATTGCTTGAGCCCAGGAGGAAGAGGCTGCAATGAGTCCTATTTGCAGCACTGCACTCCAGCCTGGGTGACAGAGCGAGACCCTGTCTCAAAAAACAAGCAAACAAACAAACAAAAACTACCCAAGGGTACACTGGGCTAAGGCAAGAAGTAGTGAGCACCTGTCTCTAAGGGCTGTGAGCTGCAATGGCAGAGCCCTGGATGAGGTCTTCCAGAGAGGACTGATGTCTTGATTGATGGTGGTTGTTGGGGAGTTGACGATATAGAACTTAAGGCCCTTTAAGGCCTTGTTCTATTATGACAGATGTGTTTGGAGCCTCTGAATGGAGGAGGATGGGGACTTAGAGACCAGCTCTTGTTAACAGACTTGTTTTCTGGCTCATTTGCAGTTATTTTCCCTGACTGATTTCATTCTCTTAGTCATATGGGAAAGTACCTTCTAAAAAAACAAACACACTAAACATAGTGTTTGACTCCATCACTTTCTGCAGTTGCTATGAGCTTTATCCCAGAACACACTGAGCCATGCTCAATGCGCTCAATGTCCAAGTTGTCAAGTGGTTTAAATTGGAAAGGCGTGTGTGTGTGTGTGTGTGTGTGTGTGTGTGTATGTGTGTGTGTGTACATGCAGGCGCATGTTTTCATTTTGCATCTCTTGGGTCATCACGGTGTCTGAGTCACCATAGGAATTATATGTAAGCAACAGGGTTCCAGGAAAAGAGTCTGAAGATACCTCCCTGTCTCAGCTGGCCTGCACCTCCTGCCCTCAAACCATGCTGCACTCCACTCCTTCTTTTGGGTCTCTGGAACTTTCCTGGTTGAGACCACACTTAGCTCTCCCCAGGGTCTGCCCCTTCCATTTCATTTTCCTCTACACCAGCAGAAGAGTGTTTTAAGAAGCCAAACATAATACAAACAAGAAAGGCCATCAGAGTTCTTTGGAAGCTATTGAATTATCTTTGGGTATCCCCCACTCCCACAAGACTAAAAGCTACTTGAGGGCAAACATCTCTGTCTCCCATGGTCCTTCACAAAGCCCTTCACCTGTGCAGTGCTGAAGACATGTTCGTTGAATGAATGAATGAATGAATGCCCAGCATTCACTGGCTTTGACAGCTATAAGTCAAAAGCACTGGTAGAATAAAAGCTAATCTGTAGGCTGGGTGCGGTGGCACATCTGTAATCCCAGCACTTTGGAAGGCTGAGATGGGTGGACCTCCCCTGAGGTCAGGAATTCGAGATCAGCCTGGCCAACATGGAGAAACCTCGTCTCTACTAAAAATACAAAAATTACCCAGGTGTGGTGATGGACACCCGTAATCCCAGCTACTCGAGAGGTGGAAGTGGAAGAATCACTTGAACCTGGGAGGTGGAGGTTGCTGTGAGCCAAGATCACGTCACTGAACTCCAGCCTGGGTGACAGAGTGAGATTCAATCTCAAAAAAAAAAAAGAAAAGCTAACTTGTAGAAAAGCTTGTGGAATTCATTCCTATCCTCATTCTCCATTTTACGAACATGAACTTCATCACCCTGCCTCATAGCAGGTGTTAATGTAAGGTAGAGCTTTATGAAGCACATTTTTATATTTTTGGAAAAACCAATATGAAAATTAATATGAACAATACCAAAAGCAAATGGCAAACTGGGGAAAATATATTTGCTTCATATTAAACAAAAGGCTGATTTGTTTAATAGACAAAAAGTTCCTCCAATAAAAAAAAGAACAGGCCAGAAAATGTGGGAAGAGGAAAGAATAGACAATTCACATAAAAGGAAATACTGATGGCTAATACACATATAAATAATAACAAAGCTCACTTATAATCACAAAAAAGCAAACTGTGGAATGAAATATGTGTTCTAGCAGATTGACAGAGATTTAAAAGTCTGAGAATTCCCAGTGTTGACATGATGTGAGACCAGTGCCCTTACAAAGAAGAGAAGTCACATTGGTGTACCCTTTTTCAGTTCGCAACCAGCCTGGGCAACATGGTGAAACCCGTCTCACCTAAAAATACAAAAAATGAGCCAGGCAAGGTGGCACACACTTGTGGTCCCAGCTTCTGGGGTTGAAAGAAGTGGGCGGCTAGGGTGGGAGGACCACTTGAGCCCAGAAGGCAGAGGTTGCAGCGAGCCACTGCACTCCAGCCTGGGTGACGTAGCAAGATCTCATCTCAAAACAACAACAACAACAACAAAAACCCAAAACCTGGAAAAGGCATATACATTCATCAACAGAGAACTGAGTCAATAAATTAGAGACCTACAACAGACTACCATTAACATCATTCTTGAGGCTGCTGCTGGCCACTGTGACATTGTACCTTATGATAGCAAGCTTTGTTTTGCTCTTACTGCATACCAGCACAATGCTAAGCTCTTAACATGGAAACTTAATCATTGTGGAACAGGTAACTTTATTATCCCCATTTCACAGATGAAGAAACTGAAGTGCAGACTATGTTAGTTTTATAGGGCTGCCATGATAAATGACCACAAACTGGATGGCTTAAAACAGAAATTTATGCTGTCTCAGTTCAGAGGACCAGAAGTCCAGGACCAAGGTGTCAGCAGGGTTGATCCCTCCTGAAGGCTCTGAGGGGGAATCTGTCCCACGCCCATTCCTACCTTCTGGGGTCTGCTGGCGATCCCTGACATTCCTTGGTTTGCAGCCACCTCACTCCAATCTCTGACTTCATCATCATCTTTCCTTACTAGTTATGCTGCCTATATAGATTAGTTTAAGCTGTCTCAAGCCTTTTTAATGGCATGTGTCCACTCTTCTTATACAGACACCAGTCATAGGGTAGTTAGGACCTATGCTAATCCAGTGCGACCTCATTTTAACTTCATTACATTTTTAAAGATCGTACTTCCAGGTAAGGTCACATTCTGCAGTGCTAGGTGGGGGGGGGGGGGGGACACTATTTAACCCAGTAAGTACACTGACCAAGGTCACAAAGCTAATAAGTGGTAGAACCAGGATTTGAATCCAGGCAGGCAATCAGCACTCATTACCAGTGCCCCATGCTGCCACCTTCCCATAATATAACAGCTCACATTTACATAATATCCCAGGCACTGTCCTAAGCATTTGACATATAGGAACTAATTTCATCCCCACACAACTGCACTTTATGGATGGGGAAACTAGATACAGAAATGTTCTAAGTTAGCCAGGCGCGGTGGCTCGTGACTGTAATTCCAGTACTGTGGGAACCCAAGGTGGTTGGATCACCTGAAGTCAGGAGTTTGAGACCAGCTTGACCAACATGGCAAAACCTCTCTCTACTAAAAAATATAAAAATTTGCTGGGTGTGCTGGCGTGTACCTGTAATCCTAGCTACTCGGGAGGCTGAGACAGGAGAATTGCTTGAACCCCGGAGACAGAGGTTGCTGTGAACCAAGACTGTGCCACTGCACTCCAGCCTAGGTGACAGAGTGAGACTGTCTCAGAAAAAAAATGTTAAAGGTTACCTGAAATTACAGAGCCAGTAACTGGCAGACCTTAGATTTGAATCAAGTGAGGTGGTCTCCAGTGTGAGTGTGTGAGAGTGTGTGTGTGTGTGTGTGTGTGTGTGTCAGGAAGATAGATTGTGTCTCATTATGTGTCAGTTGCTATCCAAGGCCCCCCAAAGGGACTAATGAAGGATTTGAGTGTGCCCTTCTTTGCTCCTGGGCTCCTTGGGCTTGTGCAGACTGATCCGGAGGCTGTGTTCCTAACCACTATACTAAACTCCCTTCTGTCTAGGGGCCTATCTTGACAATATACTGAGGATTGGGGTTAAGAAAATATTTCCCTCTCCTGAAAGATGGGTGTTCTTCCTTCTCCTGTCAGACACCAACAGTCCTCCCCTTCCTCTCGCCCCCACTTTTCCCTTGGCTGCCATGAGTCATCTCAGAACCAATTTGAGTGTCCAAATACAGTTGTCATCTTCAGCCAGGGCGTTGGCATAATTTTCTCTTTATTCTCTGTATTGGGGTTTTTAACCTGGGCTTTTGAATAGGCTTCAGGGGAATCCACACACCCACTGAAATGATATGCAAATGGCTGTATATATGAATATGTTCATTTTTGTGGAGCAAGGGTCCATAAGCTCTAATCAGATTCTCCAAGAGTTTAGTGATCTTAATTTTCAGGGTGTCTGCCCTCTTTTCAGAATTTCTGTTCTTACCAGCTGCACTAGCCATGTAGTTTAAGCCATCTCAAGCCTTTTTAATGCTGTAAGTGGAATACAACGTAAAACCGCAATAAGCAAATGCATGCAATGTTGCCAACCATTCTGAATTTTTAAGTCTCTCTTGGTTTGCATGGAGGAAGTCTGTCCTCGCATCTCCCTCTGTGTTACCTTCACTCTGCACACTTCTGATGGGTTTTGATGTCTCAGGGTCTCAGGTATCTCAGGTTCCCACCCCAGCATCGGCTGGGCACCCATCCTGTGCTCATAGATCCAAACTTGCAAGAAGTTTGCCGACCAGAAAGAGCCCTTGATTTTGATCCAGGGCACAAATGAATTCATTTGTAGGTTTTAAAAGCCACTATCTTAATGCAATGGCCAGGAGGAAGCTTGGTGGTGCCTAGGACTCATCTTGGTGTTCAAAACGTGGTGGCTTACACATACAAGTCAGCATCACCTTGTTAGATGTTTATTAGAACTTATTAGGAATTATTAAGCTTATTTTCTAATCAACTCATTAGAGCTTATTAGAAACAAGGAGCTTTTTAGAAACTCAATCTCAAGCCCCACCTCATGGCTCTTTAACCAGAATCTGCATTTTTAAAAAGATCCCAAGAGATTTCAATGCACATTAAAGTTAGAGAAGCATGGATATAAAACAAGAAGACTCATTTCTCAAGTTTGCCAAACCCTGGAGAGCACTTCGGTTTTCTGGAGTTGGATGACCTGGGACAATTCCTACTGGGGCTTACCGTCCTATTACAAAAGATAGGTAATAATATTTGCTGTTCCTCCCTCTTGGGGTTACTGTGAGTTTCAAATAAACACATGGATTCACACACTAGCTATTTATTATGATGGGGCTGACGGGAGCTGGGGAGCTGGCAGTGGGAAGCAGAACAGGTGTGGTCTCTGCCTCATAGAGCTGGTGATTTGGTTGGGTAGGAGAACATGCTGTAAATGCTGGTTGGTGTTGTGTGACTGTCATGGTTATCACAGAGCCTTCATTCATTTACTCTTTCATGTATTCATTCATTCAATGGTCAGCCATTTATTAAAACCTGAAGTGCCTGTACTATGTCAGACATTAGCCTCTGAGCTGCACATGGGGAAGCAGAAATAAATGAGCCAGAAAAAGGGAGCTTTTAGTCTAGTCAGAGACAAAGATGTATCATTGGATGATCATGTTTAGGACACACTACTCTGGCTGGTGCTCTGAGTTGGCACAGGGGGCTATGAGGGTACAGGTAAGTCAATAAAGAACTTTGCTTTTAAGGGTGATGACAAGTGCACGGGCTGAGAAGAGGGAGAACAGCCCTGAAGGCAGAAAGAACAGCAGGGACAAAGGCAGGGAAGCATGAAGGCACATGCTTTTACCATGACCAGAAGGTAAAGTGAATTTGGAGGAGTATCTAGATATGATTTTGGAGTCCTAGCTTGAGGCCTGATCTCAGAGGCTAAGGAATCTAGTCTTTATCCCTTAGGAAATGGGGAGTTCCTGAAGGGAGAGAATTGACACAAGTGGAGATCTTTTAGGAACAGCATGGAAAAAGGAATGACTCAGAAATACTTTTAAGAGGCTTGGGGGAAGAGAAGGAGAAGTCCTCAAGTGGGGTAGTGGATACAGCGATAGAAACAATGTAAGGGAAATTAAGGAAGGTAGCAGCTGACAGGACTCAGTGGGCAAATGAATGGGGTGGTGAAGAGCAAGGAAGAAAGAGGCAGTGTCTAGAGGAGGAGAGCAGTCCAGAGTGATGCAAGAATTAGGGAGGTGACTGGAGCCTTAGGAGTGAATGAGACTGTGAGAGTGTGGGGTGGAAAGAATAGGTGTAGGAGTGGCACCAACAGCTAAGGGATGGGCAAAAGCGATGAGTCTGTGAAGGAGGCTGAAGGATGCTAAGAGGCAGTTCTGCTTTCCCTCCTTCCTTTGGGCATGGAGAGCAACACCGTAGTGGTCACAACTTGTCACCCTCCAGAATCGTTGCAAGGAATGGCCCTGGGCTCACCACCCTTGAAGCCCCAGAGTGAGTGGGGCCTGAGGCTGGGGCCCCGGAGAAGATGAACTGAGACAGAGATGGACATGGGCGGATGGATGCAAGCCCTTGTCTCCCTCTCCCTCCCTCTCTCCTCCTCACAGGTGATAATCTCCAACCCTCACAAATCATTTCTTCTCTGAGAGAAAACCAAAGGGACATTCGAGAAGGAGAAATGAAAGGCATGCTTGAGTTAGTTCAGTTTTTCAGATCAAAGACCCACCACCACCTAACACAAAAGAAAACCTCCCAGGCTGTGTCCTAAGTAGACTCCAATGAGCTCATTCTCTCATTAAGAGCAAAGAGAATCAGGTCCTATCATGATTAGCCAAAGGAAGATTTTACAAAGCAAAACAAAGGAGAGGAAACAGTACGGAATTGTACTGTCTGGTCCATGCTTCTCCCCAGAAACAGGCCTGTGGTTTTAAACTAAGAATGGCTCCTAGCAGCCCAATAATTGATCTATCTGGTGTTCTGGCCTTAAGTGAAAAGTGAACTGGCCTCTTTAGAAATGTTGGCAGCCTGGCTGGCCCATTAGTGAGACTGGAAAATCAAAACATTGGCTGGAAAAGGCTATTACGACTGGACTCAGCAGGAGTCATCGATAGATGATGTCATTTCAGAATAAGTAAGCCAAGGTCATGAGGCCCCTGAGCAGGTCACAATACCCCTCATGGCCTATCACCATCTCCCTCGCAGACACTGGTCTCCAGGGACACAGGGGTCTGAGCCAGGATGGGCTTCGTTTTACTTTTTGCTCATTCCAGGGGATGAAGTCCACCTGCAGTCTATGACATTCTGCAGGTCACTAAGGAAGGTCCCCAGTCCTCATTATGGGCACATCCTTTAGACTCTCCTTTAAGTCTGTCCCCTCTCCTGGGTTCTTTTCACTTCTTGCCATACTCTTTATTCCAGAATGCCTGCCTCCCCTGTTCCTTGTCCTCAGTTCCTGCTACCTTTCCTCTCCCTTCCTTTCTCATGCAAGCTTTTAGAAAGAGTTGTAGGCTCCGTCTCGACTTCTTCAGCTCCTGTTAGCTCCTGCCTCTGCCCCTCACCACAACTAATACTATCATTGCAGTGTCAGGCTCTGGGCTGAGGGCTTGCCTTGCATCACCTCACTTAATTCCTACAAGCAGCCCCTATGAAATGGGGCTATTGTTATCTCCACTGTATAGAGGAAGAAACGGAGGCTTAGACAGGATAGGTCACTGGCAGATCCCATTTTTTGAGCCTGCTGCAATGCCCTGGTCAAAGTCCTCATGATCCATGCCAATCCTGATGGCTCCTTTCCAGTCCTCATCCCCCTACTCCTGTCTCTCCACAGCAAGTGACACTGCCCACCTCTGTCCTCCCTTGGCACTGGGGAAAGCCACTCTCTCTCAGTCCTTCCCCAGCTCCTCCTTTCACAATGGGTCATGCTAGAAAGGCTTCCCAGGGAGACCCCAAGCCCTCTCCACTCCAGGTTCACTAGGGACCATCTTGTCCACCCCCTCATCGTTCGAGGTTACTTTGAGTGGATGGCAGAGCCAGAGCCAGGTATCCTAACCTCCAGGCCAGTCCACCTCCCATTGCTCAGAACTGCCACGACCTACGCTGTGTTTTCTGTTTTTGCTGAGCTGCTAGAAAACGCCCTACCCTGGAGGAAGGAGAAGGTGTGAGACCCTGATAAGGTGGGGCGTAGGCTATTTTTAGACTACACTGGCTTTCATCTTAGGCTGGGAGGAACTCAAGGGCCAATGACTTTCTAAACCATGGGTTTGTAAGACTAGCTCATTAAAGATAATACACCAAAGTGACAGCGTTCTTGTTTTCACTCAGCCTGTTGGTTGTGTGACTCTAATTGATGGAAACTATTATTTGGCTCCATTTCCCGTTAATTCTTTTATCTGTAAGGCTTTGAGATGGCTTTAGGGAAAAAAAAAAAAAAAAAGCTAATGGAAAGTAAAGTAGAAACAAAAATGAAACTTCAGCATGAGGGCGCTGTTGTCCAGACAAGAGAAAGTCCTGAACAGCAGACTAAAGAAGAGGGGGCATTGATCAGGCGCTCTCAAAGCTCCCGGACCTGCCTGAGCAGAGGGAAGGGTCCAGAAAGAGATGGGAAAGGCTGGGAGACTGCAGACCTTTTGGCGTGACCGGCCCGTGTGACCTTGAGCAGGGGTCTCTGCGGCCCTGCACGGAGCACAGCATGGCAGTCACCTCCGGGGGAAAGATGGGGTGGGGGCTGTAGGGGTGCTCCCGCCGAGGGCCCAGCACCTGGGTTCAGGGTCTGGTTCTGCGATTCAGTCACAGAGGAGCTTAAGCCAGGTTGTCTCAGACAGTCTGGGGGTGTAAGGCGAGGGCCTGAGGCAGGGTCTGTAATAGCTGCGGTGGGTGAGGGGTGTAGGAGGGGGCCGCGCTGCGTAGGTTGGAGGGCGCATCAACAGTGCAGAAACTGTGGCTGGATTGGAACGCCTGCCCCTGCCTAGCGCATGGCATCTGAAGCTGTGGGGATCACAGCCTGCTTTGCTAAAGCAATGTCGGCTACGAAGCAGAGAGATGCCCATAGGCACCCCGAAAGTTCATTTCCTAGAAGTGTACGGCTCAGAATATCCGAGGGCCTAGTGGGTCCCGGGATACGATCGATCTGGGGGCAGCCAGTCTCCGATTTTTGCAGCCTCTCCGGATGTGAGCGTCTGGGACCCCAGAGTCCCAAGCCCGGAGCGGGTGAACAGGTGGGGGGAGCGCAGGCGTTAAAGAGCGTGCCCTGCAGTTCTCACAGCCGGTTCCCAGCTCCATCGCGGCTACCAAACCTCACCCCTACAAATGGGAAACCAAAAACCAGAAACAAGAGGGGGCTTCCAAGGCCATGCTGAGAGCTGGCGACAACCTGGGGCTCCCACCTCCGAGCCCTTTCTAGTTCCACCTGGCCGCGTAGCGCGTGTCCTGGTGCTTTAAACCTTGTCTTTCGCAGTTTGGGAAACTTTTCCTGCCCTAAACACTCTCAGCGCGAACCTGGGCTCCACGTCCAGTCTAGCCCTTAGGCCCCTATTCCCACCCCCAGACTCTTGCAGGCAGAGAGGAGGCTGCGCCCCCGCGCCCAGCTCGGGCGGGCACCTGTACCCAGCAGAGCGCCCCGCGGGCGCAGAGCCCGGCCGCGCTGGAGTCCCGCGGGCGGCTGGGGCGCCCGTCCACCAGGACCCCGGCCCCGGGCGCCACTCCTTCTCGCGTTCACAGACGCGACGCGGAGGTCCCGAGAGGAGGGCGCCCTGGCTAGGGCTGCGCGCGCGGGGAGGCGGAGACTCGAGCGCCGGGCTCAGGACCCCGAGACCCAGGCTCCTCAGTCCCGGAGGCAACAAGAGGCGGCAGCTATTTATAGAGGGAGCCACGCTCAGTCCCTCTTGGCGGCGGCGGCGACAGCTGAATATTTTGCCCAGATATGGCTGAGGCCCCGGCGCGGGGGCAGGGAGCCCCGCGAGCGCAAGGGGGACCCCAGGCAGGGTGGGGGCTTACCCGGAGGCAGAGCGGCGGGGCCGGCGCGGGCGGCTGGACGGTCGCGGGCGGCGGGCAGATAGACGCGGGCGGCAGCCGCGGTGCTCCGGCGGGCGGCGAGCGGCGGGCGGGCAAGCGCAGCACGGGGCTGGACGAGCTCCCGGTCGGCGGGCGGGCGGACGCTGTGGGCTCCGGGGGTGGGAGCCAGGGGCGGGCCCGGCTCACGCTGTCACCGCGCCCCGCCCCGCCCGCCCTGGGCTCCCTCTCTCCCTCCCCCTCCACCCGGGGGCGCCGGGCGCAGCGCACCTCCCCGTGGGGACGCGGCCCCGGGCCGGTAGCGCTGGGAAGGCGGGCTGCTGCAGAGCGAGCGCTGTCGGCCCCAGCTTGGGTCTCCGCTTCCCGGTTGGTACTAGGAAGAGTTTGAGCGACAGTAGAGTTACGTGGGAAAAGGTGGGCAGATTTGCATTCCTGTGGGGTCTAGAATTTAAGATTTTGAGAATCCGAAGTTCGTAAAAGTGATGGAGGAAACAAAGCCAGCTAAGAGGCCGCTGTAACTTCCCCTCTGATTGAAGGGCCGCTCCGTCTATCTCTCAGCAGCGCGGCCAGGTGGGCTCTGAGTCGCAGCTTTAACCGCGATCGTTTTGTCCCCACGTGGTTTCAATACGCAATCGATTGCATTCTCTCTACACTGAGAGCGAGTGGAGAGTATAAAACACTGATTTTAAATGGCCATAACAAAAAGACCCACGTTCTTAAAGGGCTTCCCCGCCCCCCGAACAAACCACTTTAAGTGGTTTAACCCAAACCCAATTTAAGTGTTTTAATAAACAAATAAATGGCTCGTGCAAAGGAATTTATATAGAAATAGGAAAACGTCTTATTTTGGATTATTATGGGAAAGGTTTTGGTCGGATAGACCTTAATAAAATCAGCTCTTAATCCTAATGTATAGGTTATTAATGAGAAACACTCATTACCCAAATTGTTTCTCAAGAAAATGTATTCCTCTAAAGTCCTCACAATTATAAGAGAACCCTCTTTTGAAGGGGTATATGCCATACATTTTAAAATAAGCAATGATTTAATATTTCAGATTATTTTAAAACATTTTTGTTGTGAATCAAACATATAAGAACATACAACATAAGTTATGTTGTATATGTAAACAAAATTAATGTGCAGGTTCATGACTTTATTTATAGTGTGAACACCTGTGCAAACATCACTCAGAGAACCTTGCCAACAGCCCAGAAGCCTACCTGTCCCTCCTGGGTCCCAACTCCCCACTAAAGATGATCACTTTCTTGACCCTTATGGTGATCTCCTTGTTTTCTTCCCTCTGTAGTTTGTCTTCATTTGTTCAAATCTGTGGTTTCATGCAGCTATAATTTTTCATTGTATGAATTCACAGTTTTTTTTAAAAATCCATTTGACTATTAATGAGCATTTAGGTTGTTTCCAGGTTTTTGCTATTACAAAGAGTGCTGCTGCTGTGAAAATTCCTTGCCCAGAATCCTCCTGTCCACGTGCACACCTGCTGTTGGAAGTGCTGGGTGATAGAGAAAGCATAATCTCAACTTCAGCAGCAATAAGGCTGAACTCTTCCAAAATCATAGTACCATTGTACGGTGTAGTTTCACATCTTCAGCAACACTTGGAATTAACAAATATGGAAACACTTTAGACATTCTGGTATCTCACTGCGGTTGGAACTTGCATTTCCCTATATCCTGATGGGTTGAATATCACTTCAGATTTATGGGCCAGTTGGATTTGTTTTGTGAATTGTTTGAATTTATTGTCCATTTTCTTCTGGATAGTCTCATGTATTGAATAGATTATATGGTGTGTGTGTGTATCCTCGGTTATATTCTTCCACTCTTGCCTTTTCACCTTATTAACTTATTTTGGTAAGCAGGTGTTCTTAGTTTTAATGCAGTCTATCAATCTTTCCCTTTATTTGCAGTAATCTGTGTCCTGTTTAAGAACTCTTTCCTGTTCCTGGGCTATAAAGTTATCTTCCTATGTTATCTTTGCACCTTAGCCTTTCATGTTTAGGTTCTTGTTTGCTGGAGTAAAGTGGTGTGATCACAGCTCATTGCAGCCTCAACCTCCTGGGCTCAAACCATCCCCTTAACCCCTGCCTCAACCTCTCAAAGTGCTGGCATTACAGGCATGAGCCACCATGCCCAGCTATTTAAAAGCATTTTTTGTAGCGATAGGGTACCCAGGCTGGTCTCAAACTCCTGTACTCAAGCAATCCTCCTGCCTCAGCCTCCCAAAGTGCTGGTATTACAGGCATGAGCCACTGGGTCCAGCCTCATCTTTACTTTCCCTCTCTCCCTCTCCTTTTTTTTTTTTTTCCTGAGACAGTGTCTGACTCTATCATTTAGGCTGGAGTGTAGTGGGCAACCTTGGCTCACTGTAACCTCTGCCTCCCAGGCTCAGGTGATCCTCCCACCTCAGCTTCCTGAATACCTAGGACTACAGGTGTGCACCACCACATCTAGCTAATCTTTTTTTGGTACAGACAGGGTTTTGCCATGTTGCCCAGGCTGGTCTCAAACTCTTGGCCTCAAGTGATTCCACCCCTGCCCCACCCCGCCTCAAAGTCCTGAGGTTACAGGCATAAGCCACCATGCCTGGCCAATGTTTAGGTTTTCTTTTTTTTTTTTTTAATTTTTTATTGCATTTTAGGTTTTCGGGTACATGAGCAGAGCATGCAAGACAGTTGCATAGGTACACACATGGCAGTGTGTTTTGCTTCCTTTCTCCCCTTCACCCACATTTGGCATTTCTCCCCAGGTTATCCCTCCCCAGCTCCCCCTCCCACTGGCCCTCCCCTTTTCCCCCCAATAGACCCCAGTGTTTAGTACTCCCCTCCCTGTGTCCTTGTGTTCTCATTTTTCATCACCCGCCTATGAGTGAGAACATGTGGTGTTTCATTTTCTGTTCTTGTGTCAGTTTGCTGAGGATGATGTTCTCCAGATTCATCCATGTCCCTACAAACGACACAAACTCATCATTTCTGATTGCTGCATAATATTCCATGGTGTATATGTGCCACATTTTTCCAATCCAGTCTATTATCAATGGGCATTTGGGCTGATTCCAGGTCTTTGCTATTGTAAACAGTGCTGCAATGAACATTCGTGTACATGTGTCCTTATAGTAGAACAATTTATAGTCTTTTGGATATATACCCAGTAATGGGATTGCTGGGTCAAATGGAATTTCTATTTCTAAGGCCTTGAGGAATCGCCACACTGTCTTCCACAATGGTTGAACTAATTTACACTCCCACCAACAATGTAAAAGTGTTCCTTTTTCTCCACATCCTCTCCAGCATCTGTTGTCTCCAGATTTTTTAATGATTGCCATTCTAACTGGCGTGAGATGGTATCTCAATGTGGTTTTGATTTGCATCTCTCTGATGACCAGTGACGATGAGCATTTTTTCATATGATTGTTGGCCTCATATATGTCTTCTTTCGTAAAGTGTCTGTTCATATCCTTTGCCCACTTTTGAATGGGCTTGTTTGTTTTTTTCCTGTAAATCTGTTTGAGTTCTTTGTAAATTCTGGATATCAGCCCTTTGTCAGATGGGTAAACTGCTTCTATCCACCTGGAAGTGACTTTTGAATATGGCATGAGGTAGGATTCACATTTCATTTGTTTGTGTCACACTGTCTTAGCACTAATTTTGTGGTTACATCAACAATTTATTGCTTTATTTTAAAAAGTAATGGAAACATTTCTAAAGTCAGTGAAATAGAAACTACCTTTTCCTTACTTGTAGACAATTTGAGGATTTTTGCATTTTTTTGTTGTTAGGGAATGAAACCATAATTAAAAACATTTTCATCAGTTTATTTCACTTAAACATTTCTGTGTTGAGATATTTTTATTTCACCACAAATGATTAATCACTGGCATTCAGTATTCCTGAATTTTGTATCACTAGTTGTAAATACTGAGTTTTAAAAAGCTATAGATAATTCTGGCATGTTTAAAATGAAAAACTTAAACATCTGGTCTTTACCTTCCTCTTTCTCTTCTCATTTTTTTCTCAAATAAAAACAAACAAATGACTTTGAGAATTTTTACTTCCAGCTTGGTTTTTGCCCTGAAGTTTATTCCACATTTCCAAGCTTCTGCATATCTTCATGTGGAAGTCTATTAGCTCAAATTCACTATGTTCAAAATCAAATTTTTAAGCTTCCCACTTCATCTGAGTAAGGTCCTAGGCTCTTATACCTTAAAACTTGGCTTCACTCTTCCCTGTCTGTATCTAAGCTTATAATTTTAATGAAAAGCTTTACCAAATCTTCAACACTTTTTCTTCAATACCATTGCTCCACTCTTAGTCCAGGGCCTCCCTACCCCATCTTTGGACCACTCCTAAAACTTATAACCTATCTGTCTGCCAATCTATCTGTCTACCAGTTAGTAAGCCCAAAAGGAGTGCCGAATGTGCGTAAGATGCCATTCTGACCATTGTGGATGCTCAGACGGTGGTGTGCTGGAAAGTTTGTCATACAGGTCTCAAGAGCTGCTTAGGTGAGTCTCTTCCTAACTCCACAGTCATGTCGTATTATTAGCTGGAAATCAAGAATGGTGGGACTATTTACAATATGATAATTTTCAGACACCACAAATCAAGGCTCAGCTCCACACCCAACAGAAACAGCTGTCAAACATTTACCAGTATATCACCAGAGATGACTAAGACCCATCCCTCTTTCAGGGGTCCCACGATCTAGCTGGGGTGATGGGTGCACAGACTAGTCATATACTATAAAGTACAGGGACATAGGGGCACCAAGAGAGGCATGATCAAATAATGATGGAGTAGAAAGGGGCACCAGAGAAAGCTTCATGGTTGGCCCAGGAGGTCAGGCAGGACACTGACAAACAAAAATGATGGGAGGAGAATGAGATGCAGGTTGAGAGAATGGAATAAGCAGGGGTTCAGTGACCAAATAAAGGTCCAGTGTAGCAGGGAGTGGTAGACAAGGAGGTTGGGTAGGAGGACTGTAGAAGGCCTGGGTCTTAGCTGGACTCTGTGGGCAATGAGAAGAGAAGCCACTCAAGATTTGGATTAAGGGCCACATTGGTTTGCCTGGACTGCTCCTCCAGAAATGCTGATGTGTTAAGACTCAGGCTAAGTCCTCACATGCTGTGATGTCCACTTGCTTTGAGATACAGTACTACATCAGGGTAGAGTTAAGTCATAACATTCTCAGCTTAACTGCAGAAGAACTCAACGCTGCAAGGAAGACAACATGAAATGGGAGCTTTCATCTTAAGATCATGAAGCCTAGAAATGACAAGGTAGTCAGCTTTTATATTGATAAACATTTTTATTCTAATATTATAGTAATAATTCAAGTACAATTTTCTTTGAAAAGCCAACTCTGTTAAAACAAAAACTTGTTAAATATCTTTCATCAAACATAAGCATATTGTTTTCAATCCCCCACAGTGGTCAGAGCCATGTAGCAGAGATAAGACTTATTTTTAAGCCTACTACACTTTGTTATTGCTAAAAAATCTGAATTAGTTGTGAAGGTTTCAGAAGCAGTCATTAATTAACTTTTGAAAGCTCTATCAGATACTCTGACATAAAATCGTGAATCCAGATATCAGTGTCTGGCAACGATGTGTCCACTAAATAGATCACCACTTTCCGGTCCCAAGGGTTAGCATTTTCAATGACTGTCTGCACCAGTGCCACCAGAGGTTTCTTCTCCACATGATTTCGAAACACCATTGAAGCCTCCTCACACCACTGGTTGCACTTTACTCCTAGGAGGAGGACAGGAAGAAGAGGGAGCAGTGAGGAGTCAAAGGAGCTTTTCTTTGTTCCATTATGATGGAACTATTTAGCCAATTCTGAAGTAGCTTAAGCATCCCAGATTAGACTTGCCTCAACTGGAAAAGAGTTACTGAACAATCTTAAAACACTCCAGCTTATAGTTTTTCTACTCTGAATGGAGTCACTTCTATAAACCTTTCCCTGAAAAACAAGTTTCATTTGACTTAATATTGTATTATAAAATGAGGTAATGATCACTATACAATACCCATACATAAAGTATATGCATATTTAAACTAATAACAGTAGTTGAAATAAAATATCCATTTCAATCATATTAAATGACATTTTTCTCATTAAAATTTTTTTCTGATGGACCAAGTATCACAAAAAAAGAAAAAGGAAAATCAATCATATTAAATGACATTTCTCTCATTAAAAATTTTGTTTCTGATGGGCCAACTATCATAAAAAAGAAAAAATAATTATTGTATGATCCATTTACAGTATAGTTTTTTTTTTTTTTTAAATTACACACAGCATCATGGAAAAAACACTGAATCGAAAGTCAAGAGCCTCAGTTACTATTCCCAGCTCTTCCTCTATTGGGTGGTGTGGTCTTAGGTGAATCAGCTGATCTCTCAGGCCTCACCTGTTATAAAAGAAACTTGTTGGATCAGATCATGAGAAATCAAGTTAGAGAATTCTAAATTATATTTTAAAACAAAATTGGGACAAGAAAGTATATATCGGCTGGGCACAGTGGCTCACACCTGTAATCCCAGCACTCTGGGAGGCCAAGGCAGGCAGATATCTTAAGCCCAGGAGTTTGAGACCAGCCTGGACAACATAGTGCAGCCCTGTCTCTACAAAAAAATACAAAAATTAGCCGGGTATGATGGCATGTGCCTATAGTCCCAGGTATTCAGGAGGCTAAGGGAGGAGGATCACTTGAGCCTAGGAGGTCAGGGTTGCAGTCAGCCATGACTGTGTCACTGCACTCCAGTCTGGGTGACAAAGTTTTTCCTGTCTCAAAACAAAGTATATATTTTTCAAGAAATACTATTAAAATTAAGTCCACATATACTGGATTGCATAAACTATAAATTATGCCCCAAAGAAATGAAGGTTTGGAATTTTCAGACATAATTTTGGAAAATTTGCTATCTACTTAGCAAATGGGCTAAATTCTTTGATTATTAATTTCCCACAAGAGAAGTCTAGAAATTTCATTTTATCTGCAATAGCCCTGACAATCTTTGAGCCACGTTATTTAAGGAGAAAAAAGGTAAGCCTTCTAGAAAGCTTCATTGGTAAGGTAAAAAATGATTCCATTGTATGGCTCCCTTTCTTCTAGGATCCAGAAAATTTTATGCATAGCCATGGCACACTGATGCAAAGAATGCCCATGTCAAGCCCAGATGTAATGAAGCAACAGCTCGATGGGAACCTAGAGAGAGTAAGCATCCAGTGATCCCATCTGTGAGCAGTACGGTCCCTGGAGAATCCTTAAAGCATTCTGATTTAAACACTCGGGAATCTCCATGGGTTTCTCTTCGATTCCACAGAGTTCCTTTGCATCTAGAGATATTCCTAAATATTTCAAAGGACTGGGCTAGATGTGAACCAAGTCTACCAAAGTGATGACTCCAATGGCCATGTCATAACCAGTGACTTCCATGAAAGTTCTTGTCTATGTCATTTCTCTCTAGTGGATGCCTATGTTGGCCCAAGAGACACGTACTCTCCACCACATAAAGTTTAATAGTTCCAGTACATATGTCTTCAATAATTACAAAATGGGGTTCCTCCCTTCAAAGTGGATAATGTGATGCCCAGGAAGATTTTGTGACTTAGGAGCAAGTCAGTAGGAAGAAAGAAGGCTTGGCAGAGGTGAGCCTAGAAGAGGAACTGAGGACATGATGGGACCCAACAGCAATGCTGTTTCAGATGTAAGTATACAAGGAAACTTTCATGCATTTGCACTATGTGTTTTAGTTCACGAGGCAATTTCATATTCACTTTTTCATCTGATCCATGTATTAGTTCAGTCACATAAGCAGGCAGGGATTTATTGGTAATTTTATAAATAATCATGGGGTAGGTTTAGAAGTTAAATGACTTGAATCTCAGCATTTTGACTTAAACAACCACAATTTTCATTGAGAAGGAAGTATACAGTGAAGAAAGGCACACACTGAAGAGGCAGAGTGCTGAATTTAAGGCTGTGGGATCTTGGACCAGATATTTAACTTCACTATGCTGCTGTTCCCTGATGTGTATAATAGTTACAGTAACAGTACCTAAACCTCCTAGCATGGGGAGAATTCAATGAAATAAAGCATCTGGTAGAACTTCTGCCTACCAATCTGCAAGTAAAGAGCTTTAGAAGTTGCTACTGCCTCCTAACAAGAAACAAAAAGCTGAACAAACAGAAAATCAGCAGCTATTCGTAGGTCCATCAGAGAAGGGAGGTCACAGGGCAATTCACTGTCCCCAAAACCAGAGAGACAGACAGGTAGATATGGAGAGTCAAAGTGTACTGCAGCAGAAACCAATGAGCAGTGGCCTGGAAGCCGGAGGAGGGAAACCTAAACTGTAATTGACAAATTGCTGGGGGTGCATGGGAGTCTGAAAGTAAAAACTCCAGGGGAACCCAGTCATAGGGCCTTGCCTCCCATACTTTTGAGAGTTTTACCTCCAGAAGCACTACCTGGTACTCACAGTAAATATTGGGGAAAAATCTCGTCATGGTTCCAGATGGGGGAGGAGAAAAGGAACATCTTGAAATACACCAGAGCTTTCTGTTCTTCTTAACAAGCCCTGTCCTTGGAAGAAACTATTTTACTAGAGCCTGACCTGCTAGGATTTTATAGAGCTTAACATTCCTGGGGGAAAGGAAATACCCAACTCCAGTCCCCTGTAGCCATCCTGCTCCACCTTAGATGAGGGGAAAACCCCTAAGGAGCACTAGTGAAGCTCCCAGTCCAGGGACACGGGCTCAGCAAAAGACTGAGACTGATCCCTCCACAATTCCCAGCAAAAAAAAAAAGACTGAGATCTAATCCATAGGACTACAGAACACCCCCCACACCCTTGACACACTGCTGCTGCTACATTACAAAAGCCTTATTTACCCAGAGTTTCTTCTACCCAGTGCATCATGCCCACCTTTCAACAAAGAACTACAAAGGATAAGGAATGGAAAAAACAGTTTGAAGAGACTGAGCAAGCATCAGAATCAGGGTCAGAATCGGCAGGAATACTGGAAATATCAGACCAGAAATTTAAAACAACTATGATTAATATGGTACCAGTGTTAATGGAAAACCAGACAAAATGTAAGAGCAGATGGATAATGGAAGCAGAAAGACAGAAATTCTAAGAAACAATAAAAAAGAAATGCTAGAGGTCAGAAACACTATAAAAGAAAATGAGAATGTCTTGGGCTTATTAGTTGACTGGAAATGGCAGAGGGAAGATCTCTGAACTCAAGGATATGACAACACAAACTTTCAAAACTGAAAAGCAAAGAGAAAAAGACTGAAAAAAAGAACAGAACAAAGTATCCAAGATCTGTGGGACAACTATAAAAGGTGTAACAAATGTATAGTGAGAATTCCAGTAGGAGAGAAAGGAACAGGAATATTTGAAACAATAATGACTGAGAATTTCTCCAAATTAATGTCACACACCCAACCACAGATCCAGGAAGCTCAGAGAACACCAAACAAGATAAACGGCCCCCCAAAATAAATCTAGGCATATCATAGTCAAACTTTAGAAAATCAAATATAAACAAAAATCTTAAAAGAGGCCAGAGGAAAAAAGTCACCTTATCCATAGAACAAAGATAAGAATCTTTGTTCTGACTTCTCAGAAATCATGCAGCAAGAAGAGAGTGTTGCCAAAAACCTCCACCAGCTAGAGTTCTGTACCTTATGAAGTTATCCTTCAAAAGTGAACGAGAAATACAGGCTCTCAGACAAACAAAAATTGGGGGAATATACTGCCAGCAGACCTACCTTGGAAGAAATATTAAACAAGTTCTTCAGAGAATGAAAATAATATAGGTTAGAAATTTAGATCAACATAAAGAAAATCAGAGAATGAATAAGTGAAGGTAAAATAAAACCTTTATATTTCTTTTTCTTAATCTATTAGGGTTTGTTAAAAATAATAGCAACAATGTATTTCTGTATGCTTGTGTGTGTGTGTGTGTGTGTGTGCGTGCGTGTGCACGCATGTGCACTTATATATGAGTGAAGTAAATGATTGCAATGAACAGGATCCTGGAGGAAGGAATTAAGATTATTTTGTTATTATACTGTACTTGCACTGTCTGTGAAACAGTGTAATGTCACATGAAAGTGGACTTGGATTAGTTCTAACTGTATGTAGCAAACTCTAGGGCACCCACTAAGAAAAGGAAAAAGTAGAGGTGTAATTGATATCCTAAGAAAAGAGAGAAAGTGGCATTGTTTAAAATGTTCAATTAAAATCACAAAAAGCAAAAAAAGTATGGAAGACAAAAATCAGAGCAAAGAACAGGGAAAACAAATAGAAAACAGTAACAAATATGGCAGATATTAATCCTACTATATTAATAATCACTTTAAATGTTGACAGTCTAAACATACCAATTAAAAGGCAGAGATTGTCAGAGTAAATAAAAAAATAAGACCCAACTCTATATTATCTACAAGACCACTTTAAATATAAAGACACATGGAAAGTAAAAGTAAAGGGACAGAGAAAGATATACCATGCTAACACTAATTGAAAGAGAGCAGGAGTTAGGTATATTCATTTCAGACAGAGCCAACTTCAGTGCAAGGAAAGTTCATCATGGATAGAGAGGGGCATTACATAATGGTAGAGGGGTCAATTCTTCTAGAAGACATACCAATCCTAATGTACATGCACCTAACAAAAGAACATCAAAGACCATCAAAATACATGAGGCAAAACATAAATCTGCAAGGAGAAATGAAAGAATCCACTCTCATAGGTAGAGATTTTAAAACCCCTTTATCAGAAATGGATAAATCCAGAAGGCATAAAAATAAGGACATAGTTGAACTCAATAGCACCATAAATCAACTGGATGTAATTGACATCTACAGACTACTTCCCAAAAACAGCAGATTATACACTCTTCTCGAGCTCACATGGAACATTCACCAAGACAGGCCACATTTTGGGAATAAAACACACATTAACAACTTAAAAATAATACAATGTTTTCTCTCAGACTACAATGGAATTAAATCAGAAACCAGTAACAGAAAGATAGCTGGAAAATCCCCAAATACATAGAGATTAAGCATAATCCTAAATAACACATGGGTCAAAGGATACTTTTCAAGAGAAAAAGTATTTTGAGCTAAATGAAAATATAGCACATCAAAGTTTGTGGGATGCAGCAAAAGCTGTACTTAGACAGAAATTTGTAGCACTGAATGCATATATTAAACAGGAAGATAGATCTAAAGTGACTGGTGGAGCGCCTAGCATACCACAAGTACAAATAACTCTTAGCCACAATGCTGGTGATGGGGATGATGGTACCATGCACTCATTCTTCACAGAGAAGCCTTCTCTGGGGACTATAACTGTCACATTTAACAAAACGTGTTGTTAGCAAAACCTGAACATTAGAAAGTGAAAATGAAAAAAAAACAACAAACCAAAACATTAAATGTGAAGAAGGGTTGAGTCTAAAGCAGACTAACTGGTGGCCATGCTACATAAAAGTGTTAATTTTGCTTTATATCCAATTACCATGGGAATTTCCTTTGAATTCTAGTAGGAAGACACAGAGAAGCTGGCAAATATTTCAAAATAAGACAATATATAGCTTTCCAATAAAAGCTGGTCAATTTCTGTCACTGTGTTCCACACATGGGGCAAGGTGCTAAGGACTGTGGGCAGCGGCAAAGGGATCAGGGAATCACGCTTCAGCTCTTTTGTCCTCAAAACCCTCTGCTAATGCTACATAATGGTAGGGGTTCACAGGGGAGCCATCAACAGTTGTACTGCTTTCACAAAAGATAAAAGGGAAGTCTCATTAGACAACATTACAAAGAGGTATCATTAAATTGGCTTCTTACATTTTAATGATAAGAGGCTGATGTAAATGTGGTGAAATTGCTCACTTGTATGCTGTTAGTTGTGTTGCAAACTGGAAACTCACTTGGTCATGAAGATGGTCATATATTCCATGACCCAGGAATGTTTTAAGATTGTGTAATACTCTATTATGTAGATGTATTATAATTTATGCAATAATAATAATAATAAAGTATGATCTTCCTATTGGTTATTATAATAGGTTGTTTCCATTTTTTTGTTTGTTTTAGCTAGTATAAAGATACAGGGTTTTTCTTGATATTACAATAAAAATGTTCAACAATAGGGAAGTACTGATTAAACAGAATATTTTGCATCCATTAAAAAATAGGTAGGAAAACCATAAAACCACCCAGAAAAGCATTAGAAAACAATACTAGATGAAGAAAAGCAGAATGCAGTATTATGCCTGTACTAAGATTACAGTTTTAGAAATATGCTTGAAACCAGAGACAGAAGGAGTAAGGAAAAAAGAAACAGCAGATGTGGTGGAGCATGACTTTAACAGATCATTAAAATTATTTCCATTGCAGTTGCAATATTTTTAGTGCAAAAAAGCAAAAATCTAACATACCCAAACTCAAGAGGCCAATGATTCAGTACTTCCTAAGTACCCAGGACAAAATGACAATATTGCATTGTTGCAGCATGAGTTCAGATTCCACAGAAATTACCTGCAAGTTGAGCTGTGACTGCTTGGAAGGGCAGCTTCCGGAACATGTCCACTAGGGGCTGTACTTTTCTTATGTTGACTAATTCGTGTTTACCATAATCCAGCTCATACACAGATACCAGTCCATTGGTCAGGATTCCTTTTAAAAGCACCCTGTGCCACCTAGATGTACATTAGATTAAAAAGGAAGAGAAAACATATCAATATCTCCTTTAAGGGCAAGAAATATTTTATGATAAAAAGAAAAATTAATGTAAATCATGGTTATGAAAAAACTATATTGTCATAAAAGGTTTTAAACACATTTCCTGCTTCTTTTTCCAAAGGTTATTCTTCTCTGCTTTGCCACTGTCTTATTTAATAGAATTTGCTCATTCAAGAGACTTTTATGGGCCTCATGGAGTTAGTGAAGGAAACAGACACATAAACTGCCAACCATCATTAAGTAGAATGAAACAAACACCATGGAAGATGATCAGGACAAAGCCAGGGGATCCCTTCACTGAAGGAGGGTTGACAGAAGATGGTCACATGTCTGGATATGGTACATGTTTGAAAGATGGAAAGAGAGAGGCAAGCAGGACCAGCTGGGGCTGAAGAAATGCTTGAGAAGAAAGGCACAGAGGACTGGAGAGGGCATGGTGTTTTGGAGCAGAGCAAACCTTCCAGTATAGAATGCACGGAAAAATGGAAGAGAAGTCAGACTAGGAAGGCAGGCTGGGAGCAGATCAAATAAGTTTTGGACAAAAAAGTTTGCAATTTTAATTAAGACAAAGACATTAAAAAAAGAACAAAACACAAGATTCAACCCAACACCTAAAATAAAGAACCTGGAAAACGTAGAAGAATATGAGGGAAGTGGAGTATGGCTTCAGATCTGGAGCTCAAGGCACCAGAAGCAAATCCACATGAATCTACTTATCCCCACTGAACCTACATCAACATCATTAAAATGAGAAAAGCCTGGACTTCACGGTTAATATATGAAAGATCATTTTAAAGTTCTATAGTCTCAAATACATGATTAAAAAGTATTACTACATGAAGGAAAGGAAGATTGTTCATAACAGCTAAAAGAAAGTGTCTATGGAGGTGGTCTCTGCTGCTGAATGGTGTAAATTGGACTGTAGTTCAGGTGGCATGGTCAGTCATTCTCTGGAACAGGTTTACCAGCCAGAAGCCAGAAGCCCACCAGAACAGCAGGCCCTGTACTGCAACACACTGCTGGACTGGCGCTGGCGGGAATGGACCGATAAACACCTAGTATAGGAAACCTATGCAGCTGCTATAGGATGAACTACAGAGAAACCCCAAAACAAAAAGATCAGCTTTCAACACTGTGACTGGGGGCTTCTGAGGGAACTCCAGGAACCTTCAGACAGGCTCAAAGTGCAGCAAGCAATACTCCATGAGTCCCACAGACAACTGGGACACAGAAAGGATACATAGTATGTACATAAGCGCTGGGGGCCAAATAGAGCTGAACTGGAATCCCATCTGGGCCATTTTCCAGTTGTGTCACCTGTTTAATATTTAATGTAAATTCACTTACAGAAATAATATATGGACATTGCCTAGGACATTACTTGGCTAATAATAGGCACTCGGCAAAGGATAGTTATCATCACTATTATTGAAATGAAGACAAGCTACTATAATAAGAACTTCAGACCAAACTGAAGAGAAATTTTCACATGTGGAAATATTTTCAGTATAGGTTGCTAATCTGTGTAAGTACAAAAGGAGATACACTTGGTTTCCACCAATAGCATCATCTTAAAATTGTACAGGGCAAATTGGTGGTGGTCTGTGTTTTTAGTCTATAAATAGGTGGTACAGACTAGTGAAGAGACAGTCGAAAACTGATGTGTTGTATTTCTATTTAGTTTTCAACTTTCAAAACTAGTACCTTAAGTAAAAGCTTCAGTTTTGACTAGATAACTAAATTTCAGTATTGACATCACCTATAAGTCGTTAAAAACTGAGATTCTGGAGCTCTACCTGCAGAGAGTGTGATTCAGAATGCCTGGGGTAAGGAAGAAGAATGTGCATTTTTAATACATTTTCCAAGTTATTCCTATGCTGAGATAGATTTGGAAACCACTGTAATAAAAATGTTTCTAAAATTCCTAAGTCTTAATTTACCATAGTTGGGAAGAAGGTTTAGTATATAGCCCAGAGTCTTAAGAAAGACAGAAGCTCTAAACATTTTATATTGATTCAGTTCATGAAATTAAAAAACATCATTTTATCTGTTTTTATATACAAAACATCCCTTGATTATCCAGGACAAATTAACTGAAATCCAGGAGTCCCAAGGCAGAAGCCTTCAAAGCCATGGAGGGCAGAATGGGGAGCGTGAGGGCTAATACTGTAGGTCTCCAGTTTATGTGTTTTCCTTCCTACCCAGCCCCTTTGCTCCAAGGAAGATCTCCTCATCTTTAATCATCATTAATCTGCCCCCCAGAAAATGATGACATTAGTTTGGTTTTTAATTGTGATTTAATTATCTTACAAAGAGTTCTGATTGAGGCAACCTATGCAAACTGAATTAGACTCATTTATGCTGGCAGTCATAAATAACATGACAGTAAAAATGTTTTTTTAAAGATGAAAAGCTTATGACATACAAGCTGTATGTTTTTTTCAAAATGAGAGCTATTATACTCTTCACTTTTGAGAGTTAAAAATTAGGCTTTTTCTCCCATGAAAATGACAAAATTTTATATATGCCTATGTTTGCTGTCTTAAGAAAGAAAACATTTCATATAAAAAATAAGCAGTCTGACCTTTTAAACTGAGTTTTGGGGTGTGTGTGTTGTGGGGGGTGACTGTTCTTTGAGTTCAGCATCAACAAATAAGCTTGTTCATTTCTCCTAAGCAAGCTGGCAAAGGAACAGGACAGGGCATTGTGTCATTTCCCAAGGCTTCATGGCCTGAGTGGAGAGTGGGGTGTCTGGGCTTCACTTGGATGAAGCCAGCATATCCTGTAGGGCTTTGGGAAGGGGGCTGTGGATTCAAGAGTGAAAATATTAGAAAAAAGACTGATGTGCTAAAGAACTGTAAGAAAGTATGTTCTCACAACCCCCAGGCCAAAGTGTAGTGAAATAAGCATTGTTGCTCATGATGAAAGATGGCAAAGATGCCAGGATGCAGCTGACAACATAAAGCAAGAGTGTTGTCATCTTCCAACAAGTGATTTTCCTTCTAGGAATCTATCCCACAAATAAATAATCAGAAATGCAAAGATTTATGTTCACTCTTATAATAGTGAAAAATACAGGAGAAAAAACCTTACATAACAAAATAAAATGGTACGTAAATTATGATTTCATTGGGAGAAAGAAATTCTGTATGTCATAATTAAAATAACCATTATAAGGATTCCTGAAGAAATTTTATCACATGGAAAAATGTTCACGGCATAATGTTAGATGAAAAAGCAAGTACAAAGTATATAGACTATATAAATATGCACATATAAAAGTAGAGGAAATACATAAGTACTTTAACAAGTACTATGTGTGGGTGGTTGATTTTAATTTCTTATGCTTTTTTGTATTTTTAAAATTTTCCACAATAAACATTTTATTTTTAAAATAAAAAGTCATTAAATGAAAAAAAACCTGATTATTTTCTAAATAAAAATATTTTCCTAATATAAAAATAGAAAAAAAATATATAAATTTTCATTTTAGTTATATAACTGGGTTTTAACAGGAATATGGCCAATATATTTTTGATAAATGGCATCGTTTTAAATATTAGAAAACTGCAAAAATTACTGGGTTTGTTTCATATTTAAAATTCCCATTTGTACAGTTCAAAGTCCCCCTGACGAGATTAAGACTGGCCTCATTTTACACATTTTTCTTAGGAGTAGAATAAAATGCTTTGTTCAAGCACCTACTTATTTTCCACTTTTGCAGCATACACTTGGTCTTTTTCCACTGCTATGTGGCGCTCTTCAGACACGCTGTAATAGAGAATCATCTCTTCCATCAGAACTTCCAATTTATGTATCTCCTGCCAAGGCTGGATGACGAAGTAGCCTGGGTGACAGGCCACAGGTATGTACACATCCATGTGTTCCCCTGGTTTTGACAAGAGGACAGGAGGTGGTAGTTCCTCCGTGGAGAAAGAGCCGGTGTGGTCTACCATAGACTTTTTGATGACATCTGTGAGGTTCTTTCTGATATTCTCTCCAGTGTTGCCTGACACAGGCATGTTGCCATTTTTGCTGTCGGGAGAGCCAGCTCCACTGGATATGGCACTCAAAAACACATCCTTCTGATGCTTCCACAAGTCTGCATTTGTAATCTGGAGATTAATACTGCGATGAGGATCAGGGAAGTTCTCAGGGGTAAATAAATAAACATGTGCAATCCCTCTGGTTTCATCCACTTTTGTAACCTTTGGAAAATACAAAAACAATATAAGAAATACAGGTTCACATTAAATTTTTAGAGGCAGTTATAGTAACCTTAATCATTAAAATACAGTATTTTGCCAAAAAAACTTGCTAAAATCCATTTTATTTAAGGAAAGATAAATTATCACAGCTTGGCAATGAATGGGCTCTAAGTCAAAATAGAGAGAAATGTACTGAGAAAACTATAACTTGCTATAGGTCATTATCATTGAGAGAAAGGGATTCTATATATCATGATTAAAATAGTTCAATGACATTTCAAAACACTTAAAGTAGAAATTGTAAGTATGATGAAACCTCCATGTACTCATCACCCGGCAACAATAAAAAACAATCACAATGATGGCAAAATGATTTATGAGCATTCTGCTTAAGGCTGGTGTATCCTCAAGACTGGGAAGGGAAGAAAAAAGCTCTGACATCCACCATATCTGAAAACAACTCTCTTTCAAATTCTTTTTCTGATCCTAGTTTATATCCTCTCCCCTTTCCCCATTTCCAATTACATGGGAGGAGAGGGACCTGGGGAAAATAAGAGGAAGCGAGCTTCACCGAATGGGTCAAAATTAGTTTTACACTTTTTGCCCAGGAGACCTTCTGACTACCTAACCACCTTAATTCTTTCTGCCTGAGGGGTGTTTGTATGAAAATACCATACATTAATAATTGGGACTGTATTGCTGTGTGTCCCAAGGGGCTAGGTGACTATGGGCTATTCTCATCGGCAACTCTGGTTTATCTTAGGAATGATAAAAATCAGATATGTCTATGTTTTACCAAATAGGGACAGAAATGAAAGGCAGGAACATAGGCCTGGAGAGAGGGAGATAACAGCAAGGCAATCCATCTACAGTAATTTACTTAAATGTTTTTTCCAACAAGATGACTCTATTAAATTCTTCCTCTGAAGTACTAATCAAATACTGACTGCAAATTCATTTTGATATTTATGATATAGAAGTACAGTTTTAAAAATAAGCAAAAAGTATTTGTATTGAGTAATCATCCAATATCCTGGCTTTAGGAGCTTAAAGAGTAGCTGAAAAAAACAGTATTATGTGACAACTGAAGAATATGACATAGCACATAATTAAACATGTAACTGTACATAATAAACCCCAGAGGAATATAAAGACAGAAAAATTGGTGCTAGCTAGAATAATTTGGAGGTCTTCATGAAGATAATTTTCAAGGACATTTCATTTTAAATGTTTATATAAAACAATAATGCAATTTTCATCAGTTAACAGAGAAAAAATTATCTTCTTAAGTTTGTATTCTTGGAAATATGAGCAATGTTTCTGATTTAAAGATGCGAAAGTACAGAAAGAGAAACAAGAGGTAATGAAATAAGTACAGCAGATTAAATAAACTTTAGGAAAAAGGCTAAACACCACAATTATAAACAAATGATTTGTTTATATTCTATTTTATGAATAAAAAAGAAATAAAGGATTTATTTAAACGATCTTCAGAAACATTTATCAAGAGATATCTGGTCTCTTTGTTGAAGACTTAATTCCTTATCATGAAGCAAAATAGAAGTGGAGAACCAGCTCTGGTATATTAATAATGGAAAAAAGTATAAGAAGGGTTTAAAAATAATACTGGAGACATAGGATAACTTCTTAAATAAAAAAAGAATTAAACCATAAAATATCTTACAGCTACACATGGAGCCAATGAACTGAATATAAAAAATGTGTTAGATGTGGAAGCATCCATTTTATAGTGAGATAAAATTCCTTCACAAAAACTAAATGAGCCCTGACGGCTGCCAGCTCCCTTTCTAAATCTATCAGGCTAATAAGATAACTAACCTTAATGCTACAGTCCCAGCAATTCAAAACAGAATCTCTTAACCAAAGCACAGCATCTGGTGTCCACATGCCAATAGATTGTGGAAGATCTGCTAAACAGCACTTAATGGCCTGGAAAGAAAATATGATAAAAAAGTGAACACACCATGTTAAAATACCTAGTTATGAGTAATGTTAATATTTTCCTACAAATCAAATGTTACAGAGATAGACAGCAAGCAACAACAGCTAATAATGACAATCACAGTTCCTGGTTTGAGGATCTGCTATGCTCCAACTCTATTTCTATAAACACCATTGTCTTTACTCCTATATGAGCCAGGGCTAACCCCCAGCACTCCATATACTTCACACTGTACAATATTTCCGCATGTGGCAGCCCCATTTCACAGATGGGGAAATGGACTCAGAAAGACTATATAAGATACCAAAGTTGCAAAGACAGGGTTGGGACTTTTATCAAAGTCTACCCTGTAGCCCAACTTAAAAAAAAATTGTCATTTGGAGGAAATCTGACTCCTGTTGCTTCATTCAGCATTTCCTGAGTACCTCGTGGGTACCAGGCACATTTGCTTGCCTTTTGAAGGAGGTTGTAATGAGAATTAAGGAGGGTGAGAGAACTGAAATCCACAGGTCCCTAAAAGCCTCCTTTTCCCCAGTGCTTTTTAGCTCCTACCACCACTATATAAGCATCTGTAGAACGGCTACAGCAGAGGCTAAAAGGTGAACTTAGGAATTTCCTCCAGCTTCAAGCAAACTCAAATAGACAAAAGCAATTTTGTGAAAGGGGTGAAACCCAGTTCCAGGATTACTTTTCTTCTCTGAGCCCCTTCCCCTCCTTCCTGCCTTTCTCCCTAGGGGATCTAAGCCTCTCATTCCTTTCTGGGTAGAGAGGCAGCACACTTGAATATCTGCTGGGCAGGCAATGAGGGAGTGGGGCAGGCCCGATGGGGCCAGCACTGAAGTCTCCACACTCCCAAGGAGCACTGCCCCACAAAAAAAGAGTGCGTAGCAGCGTCAGATTTTCCAATTTGTCAAGAGAGAAGCTACAAGTAGGAATTTTTTGTGTGAAATTTTCTAATTTTAAAATCCTGGCAACCAATTCACATTTTTAAAATACTGTAAGGGCCAAGAGCCAAAACTCATTATTTAAGGGTTGGCTTTGGCTGACAATCCATTGGTTTGGTACTATGATCTTGGGGAGATGCTGTGAGCCAGAGGCTTGGACTAGCTGGCTTTTAAAGTTCTCTCAACCAACAGTCTTCACATCTGTCAGATAATAAACCTAGATAAGATTATGAAAAGAAAAGTTCAGTGATGGTTAATGCTGTAGCATATAAGTGGTACTGTTGCGGACTTTCGGATCGTCAGAGTGGTGGGACAGATTCCCAACTGCCCTCCAGCCCAGGGTATCCTTTCTAGGTAAGGCTGGCCCTGCATGGTTGTTCCAATAAGTGGTATTAAGTCAGACTAGCACTTAAAGGTCTATCAATTTCCAGAATTATGGCTGAGCAATAGACAGTAAAATGATTTTGAAAAAAGCTTCTCTGTAATAGTCATGGCTAGAAAAAGCAATGGTGATGGGAGGGAGAGACATGTCAAAAGCCATGCTGATTATGAACAATGTTTTATTCACTGAGTTTGATGGCAAAAGATGTCTTCTTGAAAATATTAGTAAATGGGCATTTTGAAGTTGTAGAATGCTGAATAGTTCTATTTTTTAAAGATATTAATTTCTGCACAAATCCTCTACTTCTCCTAAAGGTAATGAGTAGTTCTAAACAATTCAAAATATTCAAAATCCTTATGATCTGAACATTCACAAATAAGGAAAGAATCAGCTGAAGTTAATCTTTTAATTAAAATGTATGGGGGGAAAATCATTGAAAAAATGTGTCTAAACAGATTTCCAAAGAAAATGGTTACCTAATTAAACTATAAACTTTAAAAATAAACATTTATACACAATATCCTGGAACTGTGTAGAAGTTGGTACTGGCATGTCATTTCAAAATGGAACCTGTAACTGGACAACACAGCTTACTGACTGGATGTTCCTGAAAACAAACCTTTCTCAAGCAGGACTCTGTAAATATGACTGGTCTTGTCTAAGTCAGCCACATTTTACTTCTGAAAACCAGTAGACAATCACATTTGGAAAACTTCCAATGTTCTTAAAAACTAACTAATGAGATCAAAACTGAGAAGGCATCTTACAATAAGATGAACACATTCAAATCTGTTCCAGCAAATCTCCCAGGCTGGCAACATTGTACCTGAGGTGGTATTGCAATCATTTCTTGTAGAAACCGAGGTGGAATTTCCCTGAGCTCTGACACTTTTACAGATGTCACAGTGCCAGAGTCCAGGAACTGAACATCAAGAGCCCGACTGCTGTGAACGTTTGTGATCTGAAATGAGATAAGTGTTGGCTAATTTATGAGCATATTCAAAAGACCAAAATGCTTCTGTGCAATTACATTTTGTACAATCTTGAACTGCATATTAAAAGCAACAGACTATCAGTGTTAAAATTTTCCCTTAATTTAAAATGTATTTATTTACTATTCTTTTTTTTTTGAGATGGAGTGTCACTCTGTTGCTCAGGCTGGAGTGCAGTGCAACGATCTCAGCTTGCTGAAACCTCCACCTGCTGGGTTCAAGCTATTCTCCTGCCTCAGCCTCCCAAGTAGCTGGGATTACAGGTTTCTGTCACCACACCCAGCTGATTTTTTGTATTTTTAGTAGAGACATGGTGGGTTTCACCATGTTGGCCACACTGGTCTCAAACTCCTGACCTCAAATGATCCACCCATCTCAGCCTCCCAAAGTGCTGGGTTATAGGCATAAGCCACCACACCTGGCCTACTAAATATTCTTTTAGAGTAGAATCGCTTTCAACATCGAGTTAATCTAATCAGCAAGCTGATAATAAACAGTAAAATATATTTATTATTTCTCCAATTCTAGGACATGATTTATTATAAAATTATTTGATACATATTATATGTTGCTGATGATAAGATACAGTCAGTTCTCCAAAATATTAAAATATAAGGGAAAAACTATTGTTTTGGGGTCAAAACAGTGATTACCTTTGCACTTATTTGTATAACTATCAGAAATAAATACAAAATTAAATACGGGATCTGCTTTTCACTAATTACTTTTTCTTCCCTGACTTTCCATACATCACTAAGAGAATGCGTACTCAAACCTTCTGTCTATGTTGAAGGCATACAATACATAATTTGATAATAATAAAAATAATACTAGGAATTTATCTAAAGTATTTGGACATACACCGAGAAGGCTTCTTTTTGCCAAAAATGCATAACCTAATTTAAACATGAGGATACTCAAACTGTGAGAAACATGAGGATACTCAAACTGTGAGATACTTTAAAAAACAGTGCTATTCTTCAAAAGTCAGGAACAGCAAAAGAAAGACTGAGTAACTGCCAGGCTGGAGGATACTAAGAAGGCACACCAACTAAAGGCAATGTAGGATCTGGGATTGGATGCTGGACCAGAAAAAGGACTTTGTGGGACAATTCAGGAAATGTAAGTTCTGTGGATTAACTAATGGTTTTGTATTGTGTCAATTTCCTGAATTTGATAATTATGCAGTGGTTATATAGATGCTAACATTTGCAGATGGCAAAAGGCCAACGAGACCTCTTTATCCTATTTTTGCAACAGTAAAATTATTTCAAAATAAAAAGTTAAAAAATTTCGTATTCATACATTTATATATTTTAAACTAAATAACACAGAGCTTTAGGATATGAAGAATGCCAATGTCTTTTCAATGAGTCATGTTTTTGAAGTTTATACCTAGGCATATAACCCTTGGTCATATGACCCAAGATTTCAGCCTTCTGATATACATTCACATTAATAGCAGTAATTACTTCAAAACTGCTACTTTTGTTAAAGTAGACATAATCATTTTATTTAAATAATAAAAAAATCAATACAATTAAGTTATCAAAATGTTGCTGTGTAGCATTTAAAAATTCAATAAAGCAATGATTCTTATCTTGCGGGGGGTTAAGAATGTTATAAAAATTATGCATACATTTCCCCCAAAATATATAACACAAGCACACACACAATTTGCAACAATTCCAGGAAAGTTGAGGGACCCCCTGAAAGTAGAAGTCCTTGCACCTAGGTTAAGAACCTCTGTATCAAAGGGAAAAAAAAGAAAAAAATAAACAAGCCCATTGTTTTTTTCTTAATTTTTTAAGGCTTTTGTTTTATTTTTAATTTATTTTTATTTTTTTGGTTTTGTAGAGATAGTATCTCACTAGTTTGCCAAGGCTGGTCTCAAACTCCTGATATCAAGTGATACTCCTGCCTTGGCCTCCCAAAGTGCTGAGATTTAAGGTGTGATCCACCTCAAACTAGATGGAGGGAGGGAGGAAAATCAATCACAAAAATCCAAAACCTGCCTTTTAAAAAACATATAGAAACACAAGATACACCATAACAAACCTCCTTTCAAGTTAATAACTGAGCTTGCAAGAAAATATGACAATTGTGAGTGATTAGAAATAGAAGAGTATGTGAACATTAAGGCCAAAATTGTCCTGGGCAAGGATACATGGCCTTAGATCCAGGCAGGAAGGAGGGAGGATCTGAGATTGCCCCATGAAGCCACAGTTCTTAAAGGGATATACTCTCAATGGAAGAGCAAATTTGAAGAACAATTAAGCAAGATCTAGTAAAGTTAAAGATACACATTCCCAATACCTAGAAACTCTATTCCTATGTATGTACCCTGGAAGACACGGAAAGGAAGGTTCACAAAATTAGGAACAATCTAAATATTCATCATCCAGAAGATGGAGTGATAATGCTGCATATTTATACTGTTGAATCATACAGCAGTAAAAATAAATGAACTAGAGCTGCACATGTCAACATGAATGAATCTCACAAACATCATGAAAAAGCATGACCAATATATCTTACCACTTCAAGTATGAAAATATTTATTCATTTAGTTATATTTATTCATTTACTTTTATATTCTATACACATATTCATTAATATATTTCTACTATCTAAACATTAAAAACATATAATAAAAGTGTGTGTCTATAGGTACAAATGCAGTAATAATATAAACAAGTAAGAATGAGAAAAAAACAACACAAAACTGGGAGTGGAGGCAGGAGCAAGATGTAAACTTTGACCGTAACTTCAGTCAGAAAACTTCAACCATACTGGTCATGTTTTATTTCATAAACTGATGATGAATCTGTGACTGTTTATTCCAATTTTTTTTAAAAACCTACATGTATATTTGAAATATTTCACAATAAGTTAAGATGAAAAAGCCAAGTGACTGATTTTTACCTCCACTCGTAACCATTTTCCTTTGCAACGGAAGAGGCAGATTTTCCCACAGAAGGGTAATGAAACAAAGCACTCAGAGGTCATGTGCTACAAAACAGAAATGCATGATACTCTTATTACTCTTAGCAAAGAGCACATTGCTACACCATTAGAAAAACAGATCACTATGGCACTGGCAGACTTAACCCACATGCCCACAGGGAGCGCACTGCAATGGATGCAGTAAATACACAGTGTTATAAAACTTTTGCCTTGTTACTCATACATTAGTTGATGTCAGTAGTTTACTCTCCCTACATGCACATGGCTCATAAAACAGCATTGTTAAAATGTCTAAAAACATTAGCATAGAGATCATTATGATTCGTTTAGGCACTGGCTCCATCAATTACACAAGATGAGACGTGTTGAACCTGACAAAAAGGAGAGCAACATGGATGAAAAGTGAGGAGGTTGTGCTAGTCATCTGAAAGGCCTATTCTTTTCATCTCTTCACATTTAGATACAAAGATAACATTTTAATTCCAAAACAAGAGAAATGTTATCAACATAAATATGTATGTCAGTGCCAGTTAAATATCAACAAATCACAGCTATAAAGATGAAGTCCCCTCATCTTCCTCTTCAGCTATAGTTTGAAGTTGGGGATACCTGTCCATGGTCTCTTTCTGTTCAGGGTGTGTGTTTCTACACTCCCCAAAGGCACCGTCTCACTTAGGTTACAAATGCAGTAGGAAATATTGAGTCCTTTTCACCGCCATAGGTTATAAGGACAACATCTATACAAATCAGTCTCTGGAATGAGCCAAGCTGGGTGGTTTCAGATCAGCCAAGCTAGGGGGTTTCAGATTTTTCCAAGGTAGACTTAAAATTAAACCTCTGTAACACAGAACAAGATAAAGCTACAGGAATGTCTCAATTCCAGACTATACTTTAAATGCAGATTTAACCTAATTCAGGGCATATTTTGGCATACATATTCTACATAACACACTAGATTAGGTACTGTAAGGGATGCAGAAAATTGGTAAGGCATAGTCTATGCTCTCAAGAACCACACATTCTACAAAGGCAAGTAAGTACCCAAACAGCTAAAATACAAACCTGAACATAAATGCCCTGAGGTGCCTGATGTGCTTTGTGGGTTAGAGGGAAGGGTTCACTTCCAGGGATGAGGGGGTAAGGGCAGAAGTGGCAGTAGGGCTTAGTGATTTGAAAACCATAGCATATTCTGAAATACAACCATAATGTCTTAATGGAGGTAAGGAAACCTTTTTAGAAACTTAAAACACAATAAAACCTCTACAGAGCTTGATTCAGAAATACTAGAATTAAAGGATAAGGAGTTTATTAATACAATTTGAAACGCAGAACCACATTTATCAGGTGGCAGGTTCTCGGGGTCCATAAGAGCTCAAGGAGTGATGTCTGCAGAGAAAGATGAAGGCAGAATTAAGGAAGAAAGTTTTATTCTCCTTCTAAATTCTAAGGTTTCTCCTTGCCTGAGGCAGAAGAGTCAGCTGGCTCTAGAAGACAGTCACAGGCAGCCGCACTGGGGGATCATCAACTGCATCTTATAAATAACACATTTACTGATTGCTGAGCACTTACTATATGCCAGGTACAGTGTCCTCAGGACAATCCTAGGATAAACACTACTGCTATCTTCATTTTACAATGCAGAAACCAGTGTTGTGTTCTCCTTTTAAAGCTCTGAAATCCAGAGCTCTTACCTATTATTCTAGAGATTCCATTTCAGACTACTAAAAAATTCTTCATATTTACACCATTTAGTAAATTACTCTTGTTTGTAATTTTAGGGCTAATTTTAGAGGTAGAAGAGGTTCTGCTATACCTTGCAATGGAAGTAGTCTTCTATTTTATGTAGAAGGTCATTGAGCTTGTTCAGACCCTTACAAGGCACCTGGCAGTAGAGTGTCCCATCAGAGCAAATATTAGTCACTTTGACATTTGTGTACATGGCGTCAACCTATAACAGACAAAGGACATCTCATGAATGCTTTAGAACAGAATGCAGCTCTTACCTACCTAAAGGGTATCTACCTAAACATCCCATTATAAGTCTTTGCATTTTAAAATCTTAGAGTATACGTAAGATGAGATGCAATTTATAGCTTAAATGTACAAAACTAATTTGAATTATTCTCTTTTTAAAAGAAATAACTAATATCATTGTGTCAAGCACAAAATAGACATTGTGCATACATTCCCACATTCCATTGTCTGAAAGGCTAAAAATATCTTTAATATTGGTTTATTTTATCCCCATTTATTTAGAAAAAGAATTACATAAACCATGTTTTGCAATATTAACAGAAGTTAAAATAAATTCTCACAAAATCAAATCCATCAGCCTACTTTCTAACCTATGTCCACAGGCCACATGAATTTAAATAATTTTTAAAAATCATAATCAAAATAAATATTTAATTTTACCGATTTTTAGCCAAACCATAATAAATGTGAATAAAGACATTCACAGTCATTTTACTTATTAAAACAAAAGTTTTCCCACAGTTTCTATGAAGTCTTTAAAATGACCATTTTTAACATCTCATCCTATTCTCTTGAGTAGATGTTCTATAATTTATTTAAAGGCTTCCTTCTTTGGGGACATTTATGTTCTTCACATTTAAAAAAAGTTAATAAAATGTTAAAGCAAGTAATAAACATCTTCATAGACCCAATTTTTTGGGGGTCCATAAACATCTTCATTGACCCTTCTTTTGTGTTATTTTTCCGTATTATCTTACAAAATAATCTCATATAAAATCAATAGATGCTCACTGCAGGAACTGGAAAATAAAAAACCCGATTCCTAAGAAACAATTACTCTGAATGTTTTGGTACTTTTTTTTCCTTTCCAGCCCCACTGCCTACATTTTCCCCCCTCAATGTAGATGTAATCTGTCTCAATCAGTTGTTAGTCTAAAATGTATAATATTCTGGTGATTTTCTCTCATACAATATGTGTAACAAGCAACAGTGATCACAGTGGTACCTGCAGGTGAACTTCTAGTGACTTGTCACATATAGCCTTCAAGCAGGAGGCATTGATATTGATATCATCTTCTCCTGAGGTATCATACAGAACAACAAGTGGAATATCAGCTTTGTCAAGTATTTCCACTGCAAAGATCTTTCCACAAGTTAAAGATTCAACCACCTTCACTAGATCAGGGTCATCGCTTAGGACTTCCAAGCCTGAAAAATATTGAATCTTTTAATTTCTACTTAATTAGCAAAATCATTTCAAGATGAATACATGAATTGTGTCTTTTTTGACCAGTATCAAAATTATAAGCCTACTGCAAAATTATTCAATTTTATATGAAAGCTTTGTTTTATAATCTTTATCTTACCTCTTGGGTTTTAAAAAATATAATGTGAATGCCCTTTTGAACGATACACTAAGGCAGGCATTCTTAAAACAAGCAGAAAAATGGATAATCAGAATTTCTATCTTGGGAGAAACAGTCTTGACTTTATACATGAACACATATTTAAAACAAAAAGACTAATACATATGAGAAGCTATCAGTCATGTCTTCCAGTCATATGTTTGTAATGCACTTCCTACATATACAATTTTTTTCTTATAAAATGAACACATATTTATTGGAAATTGAGACAATCACCATTGTTTCTTTTTTTTAAAAAAGTATGCCATTATGACTCTTAGGATGCCAAAGAACCTTCTGATTTATTAAAGAGAGATTAAACAGTGTTTAACATAACACAGGTATTAGGTGAATTTTGTTGTAGTCCACCTACTCTTTAAATTCTTGGAAAATTGTAGTTCCATATAACACATATGACAATTCTAAGTTAATGTATTAAACTAATAAAAACTAGTTCATATTTTCCCTAATGGTACTATGCTGCCTATTTCTATATTTTCCTACTTTAAATCCACAAGCTAAAATTCAGACTCCTCCTAAGTTTTTTCTTCGTCTTGTTCTGTTCTCCAGACATATAACTTTGAATTTTTCTCAAACATTTAATTTCAACACCCGAAATCCTGTCCTATGCTCTTGGTACATTCTTTTCAAAACCAACTTCTAAAAGTTTTTACTAAGTTTTAAAAATTTCTTCAGGTTTTTCTCACAGATAAGAGTCAAACCCGGCTCCTGTGACATAAGAATTCATCCCGCTGGGAAGGAGGAATTTCTTCAGAGTACTAATTTTCATGAAATAATTATGATTATTTTCTGCATTTGACTCAAGCTCCCCTGGCATGGTGCATATTTGAATGCCCCCCCTTTTTTTTTTTATCATGAACACGACCAGTGTGTCCTCTGTCCTTTAAGTTTCATTCAAGTGGATTCCTCTGTTTCCTAATCTAGGAGGAAGGAAAAGGACAAGATACATCTACTATGCAAGAAACTGCACGTGACCTGTAATCAAACTCATGCTTGGGTGCATGAGGGTGTGTCAGTCCTGAGCATCACCACAGTCCATCTCAGCAGGAAAGGGGCTGAGAGTCACTTAGCAGCACGCCGAACAATGTACTGAAACTGATCAAATGTCATGAAACAGGGCCTCTATCAATTGTCACTAGGGCAGTTAGAACAAGAAAAATCCTTTCAAGATGGCTAATAGACATTTTTATAATAAAATATAGTAAGATTTTACATATAACATAAAATATAAAAACAGAACATTTTTATAATGATATCTTATAAAAACACATTTGACATGAATTTATTTAAACCTTTCAAGAAATAACACATGATAACACAAGATACTTAGTCCATTTTATATTCAACCATCCAAAAGTATAGTGGTAATAACCTATCGAAATGGAGGAGTTATAAAAAAAGTTCCTCTTACCTGCAAGCTTACATTTTGTAGCTTGAAATGAGAGTGAACAAAACTTCGGGTTTAATTTGTATGCTTTGCTCTTTTCAACATTTTCACTAAAACCATAGTCAACATAGCATACCTAATGATTTAAAAAAAAACCATTTAGTTCTTTATCCTCTCTTTAAAAAATTCATTTGATACACTTGATTGGCTCAATTTTATTCCATAATCAGCAAGCTGAGTGGTACAGTGGCACCTGGAAAAAGCTGCGGAGGTGCCTCTGACTTACCACAGAAGAGAAAGGCTGAAGCTGAGACCAAGGAAACCAGGGCTACTGGTTCCAGGCCCCAGTTCTCTACCTCACTCTACCCCTTCAATGGGAGGACAAGACTGCTCAGCCCTGCCACCTTGCTTTTGCAGTCTCTCAGCAGCATATCTACCTGGTTCTGCCAGCTCTGCTCCCCTCCCCTTTGGTACTTTCATTAATATCATAACGCCTGCTTCAGCTTATTCTTTTTTGAGTTACACACTTCCACCCGTTCCCTAGACAGCAGTATTTGTTTCTATAGCAGGCATCATCCTTGCAGTATTTATCAGATTCTAAATCCCCAAAGCAGCATTTGTGATGGCTGCTCTCAGCTACTGTGCTTCCAGGGACCGAGATGCTTCGTCAATGACAACCATAGTATCACAGCTGAACAACATGGAATTCTAAACTGAAAAATAGGTGTACCTATTTTTTTCCAGGGTGTGAAGCTGGGTTGGGCCTTCATCCAACTCAGCAAAAGGCCCTAAGTCTGCTGGACAGAGGTCTGTGTTTGCAGAAACCTGCTTGACTTTTTCTCACCATTAGAACAGATTATTAAGAGCCTGAATATTATTTTTAAGAGTATTTATAGAACCTTCAGTTTAAAAGGATTATCTAAACACAAAGCCTTTTTTTGAGAAAAATAAAAATCTAGAAACATTAAGCTATGGTTTAGGATGGTAACTAAGAATCTAAGGGAAAATGTTGAAAACCTACTATGCAACATCTCTAATTAAAGCAAATGCTGGTTATTTTTTTAAAAAGCAAACAAAAACAAAAGAACAACAAAAACCAGGGCAAAGTCTTGGCTAAGAAATACCAAGTAACATGAAGTAGGTTTCTTTCACTTCCTCCCTGAAAATAAAGTCCATAGGCCAGCTTCTTAGTATCTAGATTATAGTACTAGACACACAAAACAAAAGCCCTCCCCTGCAGAGAATCTAAGGGAAAAAAGCAGAAGACACCATTAACTCCATTCCCTGGCCATGTGATAAGTGAGCCTGTGGGGATGTCTATACCATATCAGAAAGATCATCTCTTAGAATCCATATCTGACTCAACACTGACTTAGGCCTAGATTGCTGGCAGAGCTGCACATAAGGCAGCTGGCCGTTTAAGTGCACAAGTCTATTTCTCCAATCCTAAATTAGCACCTGTCTTTGCTTCTCATAGGCCTCAGGAGTCAGGCAGCTCTCATTTCCTTTAATAGCTATCACCATCTACAACTTAGACTCTGTTCTTCCCAGGCCCAAAATGGAGATAACATGGTCTGACAATAGGACATAGCATGCAAAATCATGACTCCTGGGAAATTCAGAATGTATTCTTAGTGCAAGAACAGATTAAAGAATAACTGCTCCAAAAGCTTCAAAGTGTTTCTGAACTGTTTGTAGCTTGTTTCTTTTCTTCCTTGTTTTTAGTCATAATATCACATATTTGTATGGCAACTGCAGTTTATAAAACACCTGTCCATGCATTGTCCAGTGTGACTCTCACCACACCCTCCCCTGTGTCCTTCATTCTGTGAGTGCTCAGTAATCTCTCTTTCTCTCTAATGTCCTGGGATCAGGGCCAGTAATCACATAATCCTGGCATGAGGCCCCAGTCTACTCCTGGTTCTCTGGCACCATCAAGTGGCCAAAGGTCTCCCAGCATCACCTATCATCCAACAGACACCCCTGGGATGTGGGGCCTCGATTAGGCCAAACTGGCACCAGCCTCAGTGGGTGATCACATCATCCTGGTTTCTCCTACTCACCAAGGATCTGACAGGGAAGGCAAAGAGGGAATCGGTATCCACCACCAGCCAAAATTCAATTCAAGTGAAGCAAGACTGGTGCTAAGTAGCTAGGGTTTCTCCAAATAAAGGGAGAAATAGTCTCTGTCAGCTTCATGGGAATATGGGGAACAAGTTCAGGCCCAGATTGCTACAATCACTGCTGTCACAAGAGCTTGCTACTGCACAAGATACCAAGCCACCTTTTTTATACTTCACGACAAGCCAATAATTGTTGCTCCCTTCTACGAGAGACGCTTCCTTTTTCTGGCTTCTGTGATACCACTCTCTTGGTTTTTCTTCTTTGGCCATCTTTGCATGCTTCTCTGCTCCCCTTATGCCTCCATGTAAATGCTGAAGGGTTTTAGGACTTAGCCCTAGGCCCCTCCTCCTAAGTGTATTCTCTTTCTAGGTGATCCCATTTCATCCCGTGACTTCACATAGCACCTGTACGCTGATACCTCCCAACCTGACACATCTCCAGTCCTAACTGCTTCTGAGCTCCAAATTCATCCATGTGACATCTGATAGCCATTCTCAAACCTAGCTGGTCCTACGAAATTCTGAATTGTTCTTCATAATGGTTTTTCTCTCTGACTTCCCAATTTCAACAATGGCACCAATATCCAGTCAATTGCTCAAGCCCCAAACCCAGTAGCTATCTTGAATCTTCTCTTTTGCTTACCACCCACTTCTAACAAGTTATTGACCTGTCAGTTCTACCTCCAAATATATCCTGAATCTCTTCTACTACCTCCATCTTCACTAATCCAGGTGACAAGGTAGCTGGCTATTATGATAGCCAGCTAACCAGTATTACTTTCCTTCTGTGCCCTACTATAATACAATCTGCTCCCCAAAACAGTCTCAGAATGATTTCTGAAGCATCTAAATAAGATCACATCACTCTGCCTATCTCTTCCTTCAGAGTTATTTTCTATCATAGTACCTTGGTTATTTCCTTCATTGTACTAAAATTGTTTTGTATGTTTATTGTACACTTATCATCTGTCTTTTCTCACTAGAATGTAAGCTTCTTGACTACAAGGACTTGTCTGTTTTGTTCCTGGCTCCAGAATAGTGAAAAAGTGTATCAGGCAGTTACAACATGGTGTGACTATCTGAATTTACAGATAAACAATCAGGGAAGTTAAACAACTTTCCTAAGGCCACACAGCTAAAAATGGCAGAGCTGAGACTCAGTTCTATCTAACACGAGAGCTTGAAGACCCAAAGTAGGAGGAGGAAGGGAGAAAAGGAAGTGACTGCCCTATAGCCTTCAGATTGGGTGATACCCTTGTGGAATACCTGCATTATTTATTGTAAATATTGTTACACTGTTAATGTGTCACTAGGATTTATGTATGATTCTTCTCTTCATAAGAAATCCCTGTGCCTTAAAATAGGTTAGCTTTTGTTGAACTTCCTAAGGGCCAGGGGAGAGAAATGGCCAGGAAATAGAAGTTCATCTAGGAACGTTTAGGGATAGTTATCTATTATCAACTAGAGACCCAGAGGAGTGAAGGGACTTGACCAAAGGCACACACCCAAATACAGGCAGACTCTGGACTAGTGTCTAAGCCCTGTGTTCTCCACTGGTCCAGTGATCATCGTGGTCCTTAGCTTCTTCCACATTTGTTTCAAACTTTATCCAAATATAACTTACACTGAATAAAAGATACCTGTTTACAATATACTTTGATGGGCTTTGACCAATGTATACATCCATATAATTATCACCATAATCAACACATAGACCATTTACATCACCCCAAAAAGTTCCCTCTTGCCGGCAACTTTGCAATTAGCCCCCCTCCTCCTCCTGTCCCAGGCAACCGGTGATCTGATTTCTATCACTGCAGATGAATTTTACCTGTTACTATATATCATTTGTATGAAATCATACAACAGTACTCTCTTGTGCCTGGCTTCTTTGCTCAGCACAAAGTCTGTGAGATTTGTCCATGAAACTGTTCATATCAGTAGTTAATTCCTTTTTATTGTTGAACAGAGTTCCACTATATGAATAAACTATAACTCATTTCTATGATTCACCTGTTGGCGAACATTTGGGCTGTGTCCAGTTTGGGGCTATTAATAATAATGCCCCAACACACATGTATGTACAAGATACCTTGTGGGCCTTATGGATCATATGCTAAGTGTTTATAAGAAACTGCCAAGCTATTTTTCCAATTTTCAGGTTTTTAAACTCAGCCAAATTACTTAACATTTGTGCCTCTGTAGATTTGGCTAGGAAACTTCCTAAATGGCTCTGCAAATGGGAAAGGGTGGCTTGGTGGTTGGGTGAGCTTACTTCTGGAGAGGGTCGGGGCCTCTCCTGTTGAGCAACCTGCTTAAGAAACAGCAGTATCCCTTTCTGACCTCCCAACTCCCATCTGAGGCAGGGGGTTCAGTGGCCAATAACTGATGGACTTAAGCCTGGGTCAGGGACTGGTCATTTGCACTCAGTGACACATATGGGATTACTGGCTGGCAGCTGACAGTGACCCATGGAATAAGGTTTTGTGTTATGGAACAGAGGCTGCAGAAATAGAAGCATATTCCCTTTCTTGCAAAATCTAGAGAAAACTGAAAGATCTTAGACATGTTTCCCTCATGATCCAAGATTGCTCCATATAAATACAAGGGACTATAGAAGTGGAGAACTAGGATTACCCTTCTACACAGTGTCCTTCCCATCGTGAAAGACAGTATTGAACCCAAGTCTTAAAGCACATTTCTCTTTAGGGAAGGGAGACATCTTAACAATCAAGAAGGAAAAGACTTTCTCTCCCTCCAAAATCTGTATAAAGTAGCACACCCAATATTCAAAGGATAAATTCCAAACAGACACACAGCTTCCACCAAGATAGAAGAAACACATTAAAAGTAGACTAGGACAACTGACCACACAGTACATGGAGCTAATACATAATTTCTCTGCATTTTATCCGGGAGTTCCAAGGCCCTGAGATACTGCCGCTCTTGGGGAAACTGTGTCTTGGTCTCTGGATTCACGGTATGAAGAGGCAAAGGGCAGGGGCTGATATCCATGAATGTAGCCAAGCCCAGAAGTCTTAAGAGTCTGTTGATGGAAGAGAGAGGCAAAAGGGCCCACTGGCCTTTCTGAGAGGATAAAGAGGGCTATGCCAGGAGCAGCTATGGAGAAGGACCTGTGTCTAGGCTACAGAAGAAGGAGAGGAAGAATTGTCTCCTGTGGTCTTATGGTTTCCCTCACTCCAAAGTACTGGCCTTGATAAGAGGCCCACAGAGCTTGGTCAGTAGTCATTGTACATCCCCTGGGATAGGAAGTGTCTCCCTGCTTGGATAATGGGTTATGGACACTCCCATGGAGAATTTATTTTTTTTAACTAAAACTTGAGATAGTATGACTACCATGAATTCAAAGGCTGGCAGGGATAACCTTTTACAGATACTATCTTTTAAACTTCCATTGAAAACTACATATAGTTATAGGATACAACATTTACATTTGAAGAATAAGGTATTTGTGTCCATGATGCTATGACAAAGTAAACAGTGCTTGCCTTTATTTTGTTCTCTTCTGTTGAGATGACCTGTGCCCGTAACCAGGCATCCTCCTCAGCATTTATGGCCAGCAACTGCCCAACATGCACAGCCTGGACTGGTGTGACCTTAGGATTCTTACTGTAATATTCCTTCATCTCATCTTCCATTAATTCCTGAGCAGCTGAATAGTCTTTGCCCACATATCTGAATCAGTTAAAAGAAGAGAACACAAATCAAGCAACCTAGAAGAAAAGCAATAGGAATTCATTTATGTTCTTCTGTTTTCTCTGCTGCCATCTTTGGTTCCAGCCTCAGACTTGCTTACATCAACAGGGAGAAGAACATGTATTCAGTGAATAGTTACCTCTTGGAAAAGAAGGGATTATGGAGATTGCACAAAACACACACCAAACAACACAGCAAATGTTTGGTTCAACATATCCCACAACAAAGGAAATCTGAAGCAATCCAGAGAATGAGGGCATAATAGGAAGCAGTGATGGTGTCCTCAGGAAGGACAAGGCTGAGAAAAGAGTCAGGCAGAGAGGAGAGGAAGAAACATGGAAAATGGAGATGCCAAGGGAGGCCTGGAGGCCAGAAGCAAGGGTCGACGCTGGATCTTGATTAAGGCTGCTGGAAATCTTTACAGATTACTAAGAAGAGAATCTAGCACTTAGTTTTGCCCTAACTAAGGCTGGGTCAAGCTTTGAAAAGCAATGAAATTTTCCTAGAGAAAAAACAAAGCTTTAAGTACACTAAACACAACAATGTGACACCCTTTCCAAACTTACTAAACAATTTGACAAATTACAACAAATCCTTCTGATACGATTAAAAGTAGCATATTCTAGCCAAATGTCTCTAAAACTGTATGCTTATAAATATATATATATTTTTCAGGATTATGTTCTTATTCTCTTTTACAGTTTTCTACTGTTGATAACTGTGGTCGGCTTGTGCCAGTTCATGTTACCAAAACAGGTTACTGTTTTCTTGTACTTATGTCCTCAGAGATGACTTCATCAAGGGTCTCCTTCCAGGGTGTAAAACCTGGCAAATCAAGTTTGGGTCACGTAACAGAAGCTGCCCCAGCTATAGGATTAAGGCCTTTTTAGCTGGAAGGCTATACTCTAACAGCACCAGCATCATTTGGCCAGGGAGACAGGGGAGATGCCACAATAACATTGTTCTTTTTATTGTTCCAGGTTTTACCCAGGCCCCAAGTGGTCTGTACAGCTCTAAGAAATGGCTCCTTTAGGACTATTTCTATGTATTTTTGGTAATTATCAGCCAGGCAGACGATGCCATATTCAACCTATTCATTACTAGGGGGGAAAAAAACACTGCAGAAAGTCCTACACAAATGGAAACAATGTACAATGGCTATTTTAAAATGAAATATTATGTGCATATTGGCTTCAAAAATAGCTGCAGAAGTTTTGCCCTACTATTATCGTTTAAATTTAATTTTTTTTTTTTGGAGACGGCTTCACTGCTATGTTACCTAGGCTAGACTCCTGGGATCAAGCGATCCTCTCACCTCAGCCTGCTGAATAGTTGGGAGGATGTGTATGTGCCACTGAGCCAGCTACTGTCATTTAAATGTCTTGAGCTTTGCAAATATTAAGGCACTGCCTGGAATGCTGCTGCACTCTTGACTCTGAAGTCCTCCAGAAGTGCCCATTTCCCGGGACCTAGACTGGGCTGCCCCCTAGTGCTGCTACATAGCCCTGGGTGCTCAACTGGCAGAAGCCTGGGCTGCAGCCCTGATGTGGTGGTCTGCCAACCACAGGCTCCTGCCAGAAGGGAAGAAGGTGATGAGAAGTGGCTTGGGATGTGCAGGCAACTTCTGTTCTCTTAAGCAGCCAGGAGAGAAGGAGGGCTGCACAAACAGGAGGAAGACAGAGGGTGTTGGATGGGGCAGAGTGCAGGACTGACATTACAGTTGGTATGAGAGTGGGTAATGAAAAGAATGAGGTCATATATTGTCCCTGAATTACCTGAGCAAGAGGGGCAAAGAATGATGCATAGGCCAACTTAAGGATGTCATAAATATGAAGCTTTACAAAGTTAATTTTTGAGACAAGAGACAAGGGATTTTCATATTTGACATGAAGGTTCTGTCATAGCACCTCCAGGCATTAATGAGCTAGAGACCTAGCTTCCAGTGTCTACTGCCTGCCTGGGTGAAGATGCAGGTACAGAACAGGATCCACTCTGGTAGAGGTTTGCAAAGTCTTGTGGGGAGGGCAGAAGCCAATGACCTATGGTTAGTCTAATGGCAAACATTAACCATCATGCTTGCTGGCTGCCAGCCACTCTGATGAACACCTAAAATGCTGACTCCAGGATTTAAATTCCCACTGGGAAAGAGTATTTAAATAATCTGAAGACCCTGGACCTAATCATCCTGGAATAGATTAGAACCCTCCTACTAAAGTCCTAAAAATTAACCAGACTCCTGACAAACCTTGGTGACAACAGAAATCATGTGATTGGTCCAGGCTAGTGCTTGGTTTCTGACTATGGCACCAACAATTACTGGTTAACATATACTAAAGGATCCTGCCATGGAGGTTTCTTTATAATGTCAAATGGTAAAAGCTGGCAATGTGGCCTTCAATATCTTTCCTTTACTTCAATACATTAGTGAAACATATCGGGACCTCTAGCCCTCAGCAACCTATTTATATCTTCAGGCCACACACCACAGCTTAGAATAACAGCTTCATCCTCTCTAAAGTTTCTGGAAGTTCTTCTAGTTTGAGCATCAGAAGATACTAGGTTTACTCTATTATCTACTCAGATTTCATTTGTTCAGATGGCAGAGCTTTAAATTTCTGAGCTCTCCTTTCAATGATTCTGATTATTTTTGTGGTCCTTCATTGGGCCTTTCAATTATGGGTCTCTAGAGGAGTGACAGTCCAAACCAAAGGACCATTTGGATGAAGGAGCCCAGATTCTGTTTACTTCAGCATTTTTCTGATCTGCCTAGCCATGGCCACACCCCGGACTGGTGCCTCCAGGGGTTCAGCTATGCAGGTTCCCATACTTTTTCCCAACTGGAAACTGCGGATTATAGTCTTTCTATAGTTCCCATGTATTCTGCATTTTCTCCAAAAGACCAAGACAGGTGCCAGGAGCTGGACTGTTTTTTGTTATTCTAATTATCATTAGCTACTTAGGCAATGATGGCTCCTCCCAGAAAATGATACTGAAAGACTCAAATAACAGAACACCTTGGGTCCAAGGCCTAATCTGATGTATTATACAAGGAAAGCAGTTCTGAGCTATTTTCACTTTCAGGAAATACTACATAGTCCCAGATTAAATAGTATTATGTAGTGTGTGGGGCACTTGCTTTTTCTGTGAACTAGGTATTGCTTTTGACATAATATAGTTACCATCATCCTTTTGACATCTTTTTTTCAAGTTCATATTATCATTGTAATTTTTAATGCTATTAGTAATCTTAGGATAGTTGTATATTTTGAACATTTAACAAATATCAATACATTATTAAGCCTCACTCTAACTCTGTAGAACTAAGAATGTATTATTCTTCCTTTAACCCTCAGCATCCATGTGAAGAATAGTCAAGTGACAACAGTAAATCAGGATTCTAAAGAATTAGAAAACGAAACTTGCCTGATAACCACTTCATTTGTGTTGCTCAGTTCAACCACCAATACAGATGGTGATGCTTCAGTTGGAATCATTAAAGGAGGAACTGTTATGTCCTCCATAAAGGTATTAGCGCTTTCAGCAATGGTTTCTTTTATCTGCAAATACTCTTGTTCGACCATAGTCTTGATATCATGATCACCATGTGCTTGCCCTGCATCCTTTTGGATTTTTTCAGTGGGCAATGGAAGTTTAGCATACAGAATGGCCTTCTGGGGATTTCCAGAAATGTAGTCTATGGTGCACACATCAGAAAGTGAGGCAAGATTTTTTAAGGCATCCTCAGGGAATTTCACTTTGTACATTTCCTCAAATGCTTTTGGGAGTGCACTAGCCCAAAGGCCACTTGTGTATTTCACCAGCAGCTCTGCCACTTTTTCTTTAAAGTCTCCTGGCATAACAGGTAGACCCCCTTTCAACGGTGGTGTTTGTTTGGGAGCAGGTAGTGGGGATGGAGGTACTTTCTCAGTGTCCAGTTCACTTCTCAAAATCTGCTTTCTCTTAGCTGGATAAAGAAGTAAATCTTGACCACCACTGCAAGGTTTCTCCACCTGAAATTTTTAAATAAAGCAAATGACAGATATTTCTGTGACTCTAAACAATCTGCAAACATATTAATGCATTTTAAATTTGAGAGTCATGCTGTTTTCAAATTAAATCAAGTGTACATTTTACTCTTTTCAATTCCTAGGACTTTAATGCATTATCTTCACCCGCAAATAACAGGAGCCATATTTCAGAAATAAACAGGAAAATAAAATAGTATTAAATTCACTTGTACAGTGAGACTCCAGCTGCCCTAGAAAATCACGAGTGCTCTGCCCTGTAAAGCTTACTCTCATTTAGTTGTCACTGCCAAATCCAAAACAATAGCTTACAAAACTGACTGAAAGTCAGTTGTAAAAAGGTATTAAAACTGTCAGAAATAAACCACTGTGAAGAAAACTAGAAAATACTCTCTTCTTCCTGCAATATCCTGAGAAAACCCTTGGCTTTCCATTATATAGAAAAAGATGCTCCAGAGTTGAGTTACAGTTTTAAAACAACCACAGCAGAAAGTTTAGCTGCAAGTGTTGTCACTCCAACAAACAAGTATTAAAAATACCTGGCACTTGTAGGTCATCCAGTCTTAAATTTTATTTGCATGCCATTCCTGAGAGGCACAGCTTAATGACATATTTTTATATAAGAGAAGAAAGAGAAGAGAAACTGAGGTATGGCATAATTTCTCCCCTCCCCTGAGTTTTAAGCCTTTTCACTACTAGAGCAGGGGTCAGCTCTACTACTAGAGCATGGCCCAAGGTAGTTCATGGCTCATGAGCTAAAGAATGATTTTTATATTTTCAAATGCTAGAAAAAAATCAAAAGAATTATTTCATAATTCTTGTAAAAATTATATGAAACTCAAGGTACATAAAGTTGTATTGGAACACAGTCATGCTCTTTTATTTATGCATTATCTCTGGCTGCTTTTGCACCACAGTGGCAGAGTTGAGTAACTGTGATGGGCTGCATGTGATGGGTGCAGCTCGTCGTCTGCAGAGCCTAAACATTTACCAAGGACCTTTACAAAACTAGTTTCTTAAACCCTGTACAAGACCATTAGACTGAAGTTAAAATTCCCTGCCTTCCAAAATGTTCCCACGTTGTCGGATCCTATTTACCTACTCCTTCGCTGCAAATTAAAGCCTTAGGGTAAGAATACAAGCTTACAAGAACCATGCTTCACCCAGAAGAACAGAATATTAAAGTATGCTGGGTAGATTGCTTATAGCAAAAAACACTGGGCTCATTTACTTCACTCTTCATGCAAGGCTCAGGAAGAGTGAACATAAACATTTATGTATATAAAAAAAAGGCACTGTCTTGGTACCAGAGAAGAGCTTTGATAAGTCAAAAGACATAGTCAATTTGGTAATAAAATGAATTCCTTTTAGTCTGACTACATATTCTAGATTACACATAGGAAGTGAACAATATTAATATAAAACATTAGGTTTTCCTCTTCATTCTTTTGCCAATGTATGCTTAAGTTCTGAGGATGGAGGAAAACTTCCACACCTGGAAAGCCTAAAGCATCACTGAAAGTAGAGGTCTAATGGCACCTCCTGTAATCCGTGGTGGTCTCTTGTGGCACTCTGTGAGGCCTCTAAATGGGATCCCATAAATCATGTTTTATGATTGGCACAGTTTATGTCCCTCATTTTAAGCCATAGGAACACAGATAGTTGGAGCCTTCCTCATCTTTCTCTTGAAGGTTAGTCTACTTCTCTAGAAACCCATGTTTTAAAATCTGAGGTCTTAAAATGCAATTGTCACTGTGCTTTATTACACTCAGTAAGATACAAGAATACAACTTTGGTATCCAGAGGTTTGAAACACACACTTCTGGAGCCAATGGAAAAAGAAAACAGCATTATAAGTGAGTGTTTAACTTGTCATAAAATCCCAATTAGTGTAGTCAGTCATGCATCACTTAACAATGGGAATACATCCTAAGAAACATGTCGCCAGTTTGTTGTGCAACCATCATAGTGTGTACTTATACAAACCTAGATGATATAGCTACTCCATGATATACCTTCATTATAATCTTTTCTTCTTCTAAAAAAAATGAGATACATGTGCAGAACGCGCAGGTTTGTTACATAGGTAGATGTATGCCAAGGTAGTTTGCTGCACCTATTGACCTGTCCTCTTAAGTTCCCTCCCCTCAAGCCCCACCCCCTAATAGGTCAGGAGTTTGAGACCAGCCTGGTCAACATAGTGAAACCCTGTCTCTACTAATAATACAAAAAATTAGCCAGGCCTGGTGGTGGGAACCTGTAATCCCAGCTACTTGGGAAGCTGAGGCAGGTGAATCACTTGAACCTGGGAGGCAGAGGTTACAGCTAGCCGAGATTGCACCATTGCACTCCAGCCAGGGTGACAGAGTGAGACTCTATTTAAAAAAAAAAAAACTTGTGAATGTGTCTTTATAGTAGAATGATTCATATTCCTTTGGGTATATAGCCAGTAATGGGATTGCTGGATCAAATGGTATTCCTCATTCTAGATCCTTGAGGTATCAACATACTGTCTTCCACAATGGTTGAACCAATTCACCAACAGTGTAAAAGCATTCCTATTTCTCCACAGCCTTGCCAGCATCGTTTCCTTTTTAATAATCGCCATTCTGACTGGCATGAGATGGTATCTCATTGTGATTTTGATTAGTGATGTTGAGCTTTTTTTCACGTTTCTTGGCCATGTAAATGTCTTCTTTTGAGAAGTGTTTGTTTATATCCTTTGCCCCCGTTTTGATGAGGTTTTTTCTTGTACATATGTAAAGTTCCTTGTAAATTCTGGGTATTAGATCTTTGTCAGATGGGTAGCTTGCAAAAATTTTCTCCCATTCCATAGGTTGCCTGTTCACTCTGATGATAGTTGCTTTTGCTGTGCGTAAGCTCTTTAACACCATTTGTCAATTGTGGCTTTTGTTGCAATTACTTTTGGTCTTTTTGTCATGAAGTCTTTGCCCATGCCTAAGTCCTGAATGGTGTTGCCCAGGTTTTCTTCTAGGGCTTTTACGGTGTTGGGTTTTGTATTTAAGTCTTTAATTCATCCTGAGTTATTATTTGTATAAGGTATAAAGAAGGGGTTCAGTTTCAGTTTTCTGCATATGGCTAGCCAGTTTTCCCAGCACCATTTACTGAATAGGAGGTCCTTTCCCCATTGCTTGTTTTCGTCAGGTTTGTCGAAGATCAGATGGTTGTAGATGTGTGGTGTTATTTCTGACGTCTCAGTTCTGCTACTTTGGTCTATATGTCTGTTTTGGTACCAGTACCATGTTGTTTTTGTTACTATATCCTTGTAGTATAGTCTGAAGTCTATATACTGGAGGCATTACACTATCTTTGTTCTTTTTAGGATTGTCTTGGATATATGGGGTCTTCTTTGATGTCATATGAAATTTAAAATAGTTTTCTCTAATTCTGTGAAGAATGTCAATGGTAGTTTGATGAGAATAGCATTGAATCTATAAATTACTTTGGGCAGTATGGCCATTTTCACAATATTGATTTTTCCTATCCATGAAGATGTAATGTTTTTCCATTTGTTTGTGTCCTCTCTTACTTTCTTGAGCAGTGGTTTGTAGTTTTCTTTGAAGAGATCCTCCATGCCCCTTTTTGGTGGTATTTCGTAGGTATTTTATTCTGTTTGTAGTGATTGTGAATGGGAGTTCATTCATGATTTGGCTCTCCACTTGCCTATTGTTGGTGTAAAGAAATGCTTGTGATTTTTGCACATCAATTTTGTATCCTAAGACTTTGCTGAAGTTGCTTATCAGTTCATGAAGTTTTTGGGCTGAGATGATGGGGTTTTCTAAATATAAAATCATGTCGTCTACAAACAGAGATAACTTAACTTTCTCTCTTCCTATTTGAATACCCTTTATTTCTTTCTCTTGCCTGATTGCTCTGGTCAGAACTTCCAATACTATGTTGAATAGGAGTGGTGAGAGAGGGCATCCTTGTCTTGTACCAGTTTTCAAAGGGAATGCTTCCAGCTTTTGCACATTCGGTTATGATATTGGCTGTGGGTCTGTCATGAATAGCTCTTATTATTTTGAGATATGTTCCATCAATACATAGTTTATTCAGTTTTTAACATGAAGAATGTTGAATTTTATCAAAGGTCTTTTCTGCATCTATTAAGATAATCATTTTGTTTTTGTCTTTGGTTCTGTTTATGTGATGGATTACGTTTACTGATTTGCATAAGTTGAACCAGCCTTGCATCCCAGCGATGAAGCCAACTTGATCGCGGTGGACAAGCTTTTTATGTGCTGCTGGAATCAGTTTGCCAGTATTTTATTGAGGATTTTCATATTGATGTTCATCAGAGATATTGGCCTGAAGTTTTCTTTGTTGTGTCTCTTCCCAGTTTTGGTATCAAGATGATGCTGGCTTCATAAAATGAGTTAGGGAGGAGTCCCTCCTTTTCAACTGTTTGGAATAGTTTCAGAAGGAAGGGTACCAGCTCTTCTTTGTATTTCTGGTAGAATTCAACTGTGAATCCATCTGGTTCTGGGCTTTTTTTTGGTTGGTAGGCTATTAATTACTGCCTCATTTTCAGAGCTTGTTATTGGTCTATTCAGGGATTTCACTCCTTCTTGGTTTAGTCTTGGTAGGTTGTATGGACCCAGAAATTTATCCATTTCTTCCAGATTTTCTAGTTTATTTGCATAGAGGTGTTTATAGTATTCTCTGATGGTACTTTGTATTTCTGTAGGATCAGTGGTGATAACATTTTAATCATTTTTTATTGTGTCAATTTGATACTTCTCTGTCTTATCAGTCTAGCTAGTGGTCTATTTTGTTAATCAAAAAGAAACAGCTCCTGGATTTGTTGATTTTTTTGGAGGGTTTTTCATGTCTCCACCTCCTTCAATTCTTCTCTGATCTTAGTTATTTCTTGTCTTCTGCTAGCTTTTGGATTAGTTTGCTCTTGCCTCTCTAGCTCTTTTAATTGTGATGTTAGGGTGTCAATTTGAGCTCTTTCTAGCTTTCTGATGTGGGCACTTAGTGCTATAAATTTCCCTCTTAACAATGCTTTAGCTGTGTCTCAGAGATTCTGGTATATTGTCTCTTTGTTCTCATTGGTTTCAAAGAACTTCTTGGTTTCTGCCTTGAAAATTTTCATTATTTACCCAGGAATCACTCAGGAGCAGGGTGTTCAATTTCCATGAAATTGTGTGGTTTTGAGTGAGTTTCTTCATCCTGAGGTTCTAATTTGATTGTACTGTGGTCTGAGAGACTGTTATAATTTCAGTTCTTCTGCATTCGCTGAGGAGCATTTTACTTTCAATTACGTGTTCAATTTCAGAATCAGGGACATGTGATGCTGAGAAGAATGTATATTTTGTTGATCTGGGGTACAGAGTTCTGTAAATATCTATTAGGTCCACCTGATCCAGAGCTGAGTTCAAGTCCTGAATATCATTGTTAATTTTCTGTCTTGTTGATTTGTCTAATACTGACAGTGGGGTGTTAAAGTCTCCTACTATTATTGCGTGGGAGCCTAAGTCTCTTTGTAGGTCTCTAAGAACTTGTTTTATGAATCTGGGTGCTCCTGTATTGGGTGCACATATATTTAGAATAGTTAGCTCTTCTTACTGAATTGTTCCCGTTATCACTATGTAATGCCCTTGTCTTTTTTTTTTTTTTTTTTTTTTTTTTGGTTTAAAGTCTGTTTTGTCAGAAACTAGGATTGCAATCCCTGGGTTCTTTTTTTGGCTTTCCACTTGATTGATAAAATTTCCTCTATCCCTTTATTTTGAGACTATGTGTGCCTTTGCATGTAAGATGGGTCTCCTGAATATAGCACACCAATGGGTCTTGACTCCTTATCCAATCTGCCAGTCTGTGTTTTTTAATTGGGGCATTTAGCCCATTTACATTAAGGTTAGTATTGTTATATGTGAATTTGATCCTGTCATCATGATGCTATTTGGTTACTTTGCACATTAGTTGATGCAGTTTCTTTATCGTGTCATTGGTCTTTATATTTTGGTGTGCTTTTCCAGTGGCTGGTACCAGTTTTTCCTCTCCATATTTAGTGCTTCTTTCAGGAGCTCTTGCAGGTCCTGCCCTGGTGGTAATGAAATCCCTCAGCATTTGCTTGTCTGGAAGGAATTTTATTTCTCCTTTGCTTATGAAGCTTAGTTTGGCTGGATGTGAAATTCTGGGTTGAAAATTCTTCACTTTAAGAATGTTGAATATTGGCCCCCAATCTCTTCTGGCTTGTAGAGTTTCTTCTGAGAGTGGCATTGTTAATCTGATGGGCTTCCCTTTGTAGGTAGACCTGGCTTTTCTCTCTGGCTGACCTTAAAAGCTTTTCCTTTATTTCAGCCTTGGATAATCTGATGCTTATGTGTCTTGGGGTTGATCTTCTCGTGGAGTATCTTAATGGTGTTCTCTGTATTTCTTGAATTTGCATGTTGGCCTATCTTGCTAGGTTAGGGAATTTCTCCTGGATAATATCCTGAAGTGTGTTTTCCTGCTTTTTTCTATTCTCCCCTTCTGGTACTCCAATGAATTGTTGGTTCAGTCTTTTTAAGAAGTCCCATATTTCTTGTAAGCTTTGTTTATTTCTTTTCATTCTTTTTTCTCTATTCTTGTCTGCATGTCTTATTTCAGTAAGATGGTCTTCAAACTCTGATATCCTTTCTTCTGCTTGGTCGATTCAGCTTTTGATGCTTGTGTATGTTTCACAAAGTTCTTGTGCTGTGTTTTCCAGGTCCATCAGGTCATTTATGTTCCTCTCTAAACTAGTTATTCCAGTTAGCAATTTCTCTAACCTTTTATCAAGGTATTTAGCTTCCTTGCATTGGGTTAGAACACGCTCCATTAGCTCAGCATAGTTTTTTATTAACCATCTCCTAAAGCCTACTTCTGCCAATTTCTGATCCCCCATCCAGTTCTGCACCCTTGATGGAGAGCCACTGCAATCATTTGGAGGAAAAGAAGCATTTTGGCCTTTTAGGTTTTCAGCATTTTTTCATTGATTCTCATCTTCATGAGTTTGCCTAGTTTTGGTCTTTGAGGTTGCTGACCCCTGGATGGGGTTTTTGTGGGGCATTTTGTTGTTGTTGTTGATGTGGTTGTTGTCACTTACTGCTGATTTTTCTTTCAATAGTCAGGTCCCTCTTTCGTAGGGCTGCTGCAGTTTGCTAGGGGTTCACTTTGGGCCCTATTCATCTGATTTGTTCCTGTGCCTGGAGATGTCACTCAAGGAGGCTGGAGAACCGTGAAGAGGGGTGCTTGTTCCTTCTTCTGGGACCTCTGATCTCAAAGGGCACCAACCTGATACCAGTAGGATGGCCCCTGTATAGGGTGTCTGACAACCCCTGTTGGAGGGTCTCATCCAGTTGGGTGGCACAGGGAGCAGGACCCATTTAATGAAGCATGTGGTGGAGGGGGTGTGCTTCACTGAGGGGAAACCCATTCATCTCAGCTGCCAGGATTCCTCAGAACTACCAGGAGGAGAGGCTAAGTCTGCTGGTCCGTGGCCACTCCTACCACTGGCTCAGGCTCAGGGAGACCCCAATCCTGTCCCTGAGCCTCCAGCTGGAGTTAGTAGAGATCCTACAGGGAAGTCCCACCCAATAAAGAAGGATGGGTTAGTTAAGGCCTGAAGAGGCACTCTGACCACAGACTGCCACAGCCAGTCCCCATAGTCCCCAGGGCTATGGGGACAAGTCTTGGGATCAAGCCATCGAGCCTCCCTGGCTCCAGCAGGGGAAAAGCACAGCCTGGAGTTATAGAAATGGGTACCCTCCTTCCCCTACCCAGGGAGCTTAGCATGTTAGGCAGTTTCTAGTCCCAGTGCTGGCTGCTGCTCCTCCCCAAAGCAGCTCAAGCAGCTTAGAGAGCAGGTAGCTGCAGTCAGTGCTGGTCACCCCTCCCCTCAGGAGTTCGATAGGCTTAAGCAGATTCTAGCTGAGAGGCTGTAAGACTCTGCATGATCCAGGGTTGGGACAGTAGGCCACAGTGGTGTGGATTTGCAAGTGGGATCTTTCAATCCATGGGTTGCACAGTTCTATGGAAAAAGTACATTTTCCCCAGCTGGGTAGTAAACTCACTCACCACCTCCCTTGGCTGGGGGGAGGGGATTCCCCTTCCCCATGTGGTTCTCAGGTAAGTTGCTGCCCCATACTGTTCTTCCTTTCTCTGTAAGTCACGCCAGCCTTCTAGTCAACTTTGATGAGAAAACCTGGATACCTTGGTTGCTCATGAAGGATTCACATACTTACTATGTTTTTATTGATGGGAGCCTCTAAAAGCTACTGCTTCTTGTCAGCCATCTTGGCCCCATCCCCTGCTCCCTGCTCCATTATAATCTTCTGGGACCACCATCGTGTATACAGTCCATCATTGACCAAAATGTTGTTATGCAGCATTTGACTAATTTTATATTTAGATGTGGTGGTTCTCTGCAGTCAAAGCCAAATGAGCCTGCAGAGACCACCTTAAAACTTTTCTTCAGTTTTCACATAACCATCTCAATACTTTCTCTGAAGTGGATGGTAGAAGCTAATTTCAGTGGATGATAACCCATCTCATCTAAAATAACTTCCTGAGCCCCATCCCCACATTGTCCACATAGTTTCTTCTAACCCAAAAGAAGGTAAGGGGGTTCTTCAGCTTTATGACCTTTTTCTTTCCAAGGAGTGCACTGAGAATCTTGGGCTTCAATGTTTAGTCTCCCCACTCCCAGTACCAAAGCTGCCATTCCATATGTGCCTTAGATGTGATCAGCGCCAATTACCTAATCACATATTTATCAAACCTCTAACAATGACCTCTGACATGACTGGCACAAGTTCTTCCAAAAAGGAATTACTGTCTTAACAGAAGTTATGGACATTATGTCCACACTTGAGGGTCCACATTTGAGTTGGTCCAGGGCAAGAGCAGAATTCCCATTTTTCTGGCCTTTATTCCAGAATAATACTTAAAGATCATCTGGAGGTAAAAAGCTTCCAGGGCTGTGTCTGCAGCCTTTAAGTCAAATTTTGCCAGTCAGCCTATAGAGTGAAATTTTGACCAATAGGCCTGAATTTACAAAGTACCAACCATAGCCAAATAATCATCTGATTGGAAGACAGGATTTTTTTCTCTCAGCAGTTTTATAACATTTCTATTGTTTAAAGTAGGTAACTATATCCCACCCTAATGACAGTCCCTTGAAAAGTAAGCACTTCCCAGTCTTCAATGACTTCTTCTTTTATCTTGAAATGTTTGGTTATGTGCCTAAATTCCATTTGTTCTCCAATGATTTGGCTTCTATACATTCAAAAAGCATTTACTAAGATTAAATATATGCCTAACGAGGAACTGAACTTGACTCTACCTGGAGTTGATTCAGATATCCTTCAACACTTTAGGCAAATATTCACAAATAAATTTAGTGACATGGAAAATATGCCTGGTTCACATACTTTATTCCAATCTTTGGGGTTTCTTTTCTTTCTTTTTCTCTCTCTTTTTTTTAAGACTGGGTCTTGTTCTGTTGCCTAGGCTAGAGTGCAGTGGTACAATCTCAGCTCACTGCAACCTCCACCTCTGGGCTCAAGCGATCCTCCTGCCTTTCTAAGTATTTGGGATTATAGGCACAAGCCATCACGCCTGGCCAGCTGAGGGATTTCTCAATTCAAAGGAACAATTCATAAAACTCCTTTTAAAGTTAAAAAATATAATTTAAAGCAAATGTAATTCTTTTTCAGTTATGAGTATGGGAAAACACAAACATGTTTTTCCTATTTTCTCATTCAACAACAATCATCAACACAGAAGACGTGTGACAAATGAGTGGGGGTCCCCCCACACCAATCAAATAATCAATTCTGCACTGGATATCAGCTGAATTCTGCCAATTCAATTTTGACACTATCTACCAGGAGATAGTGTCAGATGGAGATAGTGTCAGATCCCACAGGTTGAGGATTCAGTCCCATAAGACCTGTCTCCTCTTCAGACACCAGTTATAAGCCTAGGCTTCTGGAACTTCTGACCAACTGGATCAAGCTAGGGTTCCCAAGACCCTCTCTTAAGTTTTAATTTGCTAGAGTGGCTCACAGAAATCAGGGAAACATGTATACTGGCTTATGATAAAGATCATGGCTGGGTGCAGCAGCTCACACCTATAATCCAAGCACTTTGAGAGCCTGGGGCAGGAGGATCACTCACTTGAGGCTAATAGTTGAAGACCAGCCTGAGCAACCTAGTGAGAATCTCAACAATAACATTTTAAAAATCAGCTGGAAGTGGTGGTGCACACCTATAATCCCAGCACTTCGGAAGGCTGGGGTGGGAGAACTGCTTGAGCCCAGGATTTCCAAGCTGCAGTGAGCTATGATGGTACCACTGCACTCCAGCCTAAGGGACAGAGCAAAACCTGTCTCTAAAAAACAAAAAATACATGTATGTATGTGTAGATATATGTCTAAATTAAAGGATATTACAAAAAATACTAATGAAGAGATGCTTAGTGTGAGGTATGCCGGAAGGGGTGTGGAGCTTCCATGCCCTCTCTGCTACTCTATAGGAAGCTCCATGTGTTCTGCTATCTGGAAGCTTTTCTCCTGCTTTGGGTTTTTATGGAGGCATCATTCCACAGGCATGACTGATTAAATCATTGGCCACTGGTTATCAACCTAACCTTTAGGCTCTCTACCCTCGTCAGAGGTTGGTTGGGGCTGAAAGTTCCAACTCTCTAATCATGTCTTGGTCATTCTGGTGCCAGCCCCATCCTTAAGCTACTAAGGGTTTCCAGTCATCACTCATTTAAAAGAAAAAAAAAAAAAAACGACATTACTTTGGAGAGTCCTAATTTTGAATTTTAGGAATTGTATGCCAGAAAACAGGGAAGGCAAAATATATATTTTACAATACCACCCAGCTCAAACTCTCTAAATTTTCATATGCATAGAAATTTACTTTTCCTGGGCATTCTACTGTGATCACCATCTGTCATCTACAAAAAGTGACATCTCTTTTTGATTTTCTGGCAAATGGGTTTAGGAAAGAGACCTACTACTATATCTATACCACAAGAACCTTCCTAAAAATAAAGAATTGCTATAATATGAGTTACAGTGTAGTGTCCATTCTTTACTGGGCTCTGGTGCATCTGACAAGACTTATGTGTTCATCTCCTGCCTCATCCCCCAAGACAGAATAGCCATCTTCTGGTCTTTGCAAATGACCAAGGCAAGCCAATATCTACTTGAAACATGGCTTTTATTATTTCCTTAGTGTGATAATCAATTGCTAACCACTTCAGGTAGATCTCTCAAGAGGGAGCTTTTATGGCTTTTAGTTCCTTTAGTTCACTTTAGTCTACCTGGGGAGGGAGTCAAAGACCTCCTCTACTGTGGGAGAAGACTCAGGACCACACTCCTACCCTCTTTATGTTTTCTTTTCTTTGTTTTGTGGTTCTATATTTTTTCTTTGGCTCTGAATATCCACCCAAAAAACACATCAGTCCAACGACTGGGAACTAGCATGACCTGTAACTCCACATACAATGTGTACACTTCCACTCCCACCTCCAACAGGAGAGACAGGTAACATAGGAGATTAACTCCCTATACCATGGAGTCAAGCCACTTCCTCTGCAGATCACCAGAAGATGCTGAATCTAATATACCTTAAACTTTCTATTCCTGTAAGTCCATTATAATGAGCTTGATTTCTGCCTCATTTGGAATCACAATTTGAATGAGACACCTCTCTCACACCCCTCGGGTTTCTTTAAGTTTGGAGCAGACAAACTATGCTTGGCAGATGTGAGGCTGTGATACTGTAAAATATATATTTGGTCTTCTTTCTTTCTCCGTTTCCTAAATACAATTCCAAAAATCCTTGGAATCTCTAAAGAGCTTGTCTCTTTGTATGCTAATACTGACAACTTCAGGGTGGGGCTGGTTATCAGAAAGACCAAGGCAGGATTAGAGGGTTGAAACTTCTGGTCCCACCACTCAACATTCAGGGAGGAAAGAAGCACTGAAGGTCAAGCTAATCATCAATGGCCAATGGTTTAATCAATCATGCCTGTGTAATGAAGCCTCCATAAAAACCCAAGAGGACAGGTTTGGAGAGCTGCCTGGAGGGTGGCAGGCCCAGGGAGGGCATGGAAGCTCCATGCTGCTTCCCCATTTATGCATGTCTTCATCTGTATCCTCGGTAATATCCTTTGTAATAAACCAGTAAATAGAAGTAACTGTTTGCCTGAGTTCTGCAAGCCACTCCAACAAATTAATCAAACCCAAAGAGGAAGTTTTGGGAATCCCAACTTGAAGCTGGTCAGTCAGAAGTTCTGGAGGCCTAGATCTGCACGACTGGTGTATATGTCAAGCAGCAGCAATTTTGGGGATTGAACCTTCACCCTGTGGGATCTGATGCTATCTTCAGGTGGATAGTGTTGGTATTAAATTAGAGGACACTCAACTAGTATCTGCTGCTTGGTGTGTGTGGGGAAACACGCACATTTGGTCACAGAGGCCTTCTGTGTTGATTGCTGCGGTGTGAGAGCAGAGGAAAAACATGGTTTGAGGGTTTTTCTGAAACAGGCCCAAAAATTTAAAACATGAATTTCTTCAGGAGTCTGTTTGTTCAGACAAATAAAAGTCTTCATTCTACCTGTCTAGAAACTTGCTTCTCCTTAATTCTAAAAGGTCTTTACTTCTTTCTTTCTAGTTTTACCTGAGTTGTAAACTTAAAAGGTCTTGAAGCCAAACTTGAGTCTACAAAGGCTCACCTGCTAATTCTATAGCATGTGCTTCTAGGGTAAGTTTATTCTTTCTTCTGGAGTTAGAATATTCTTTAGGGTTCTATAACAGAATTGGTATTGTCCAATTAAATCAAGCTTTCAAAAGCATTTGTATGGGCACAGTTTTGTTTCCACAGGGTAGTAGTCCTTTTTGTTGAAGCTTTAAATCAAGTTCTAAATTTCATTTTATATGATCATCACCCAATACAAACCTGGGATAGTACAGCAAAATTACATTTACCTAGAGACCTACCTGCTTCCTAGCACTCCCAACATTAATAATGATTAGAGCTCAAAACAAACCAAAAACAACAAAGAAAAACTAAATTTAAAAAATCCAATTTTAAAAATTGATTTCGGTAGTGTACAAAAGATCCCTGAGTGCCTAGCAACAACTAAAACATCGAAGTCACTGACCAGAAGCTTGTACCCAATGACCAGCCAGTTCACAGAAAGGTTGACCAGCCTTAAGAGGTAGGCTTTTCATGCCAAAGCTGAAAAGTGCCGGAAAAGTCAGACAGCTGAGAGAGACAGGGTAATGGTTCCCAATGGCATCACTGAGTCACAGTGCAGACCAGGACAGATATGAAGCATGTAAGGGCAGCCGGTGTGGTGTACCCTGTATGCAGGAGCTAAACCCATCAATCCACTGTTCCATATCACCTGAAACCACAACCATCTCTGCTAGAATATACTGATGCTAGTAATGATAAGCCCAAGATACTCAGAGAAGGTTACAGTTTTTCAGTCAATTCTCTTTGAGAAAGTAAAGGTTTTGTGACATATTCCATAGAGACTTAATCTAAGGTAAAGGTAAAAAGATCCTTGCAGAGGGTAACCCTTGACTGTTGACAAACCATCTACTCAGGGAACTCTTCTCCATGTCTTAGATGAATCATTTTATAGACTCTATGTACTTCAAGGTCAACACTCTCGCTCACTCCCACCCCTTTAACTACATCCTTGTAGTTAACTAGGAAAGACCTTTCACTGATACTGTCTTTAGATACACATTACAACAAATTATATTAGGATAAACTTCAAGTGATTTTCCTTTAGCATGGCCTGAGGTTCGGCCTTTTGGTCATGTTCCTTCAGGAAGATAATGGAGTCTTCTCCTAGTCGAACATTTGCAGAGCTTTTTGGAATGCTGTTGGCCAGTGGCTGTGGTTTTCAATGTGCATTGGATACGTTCCTTGCTCTTATTACCTCTGGCAGGAGTTGGGGCAGGTGCAGGAAGAGTAGGAGGTCTGGAATCTATTCATGGATTGTTAAGACGTCAGGAACTCTCTTCCACTTGGAGTTTATTTTGACTTCATTTCATCCACAGCTGTTTATTTCAAGTTAAAGTTTTGTGTTTCCCTCTTTAGCTTTTCCTCTGTTTGTATTCAGTTCCTTCACAGAGCTTGCTGGGCATGTCCCTGGTTGAGCAGTGGGTTTTAGCCTGCTTTAAACTGGGGTGCCTCTCAAAAATTAACAGCTGCCTTTTACTAAACACCTATTATATTTCTGATGCTGTACGAGTAACTGCTTTATATATTTTATCTAATTCTCACAACCACCCTATGACATGGGTAGAATTAGTGACATTTTAGAGCAGACTGAGGTGCTGAGAGGATGGTCTGTATGCTGAAAGGTATAAAGCCAAGAAATGACAAGGTAAAAATCTATCTCAAAGCCCAAATTCCTTCTAGTGTACTATGGGGCCTTATGGGTACTTTCTATTTCAAGTTCCAGAACAGCAACTTCTCATTATTCCTCAATTTCACTATTCTTATTTTACAAGCATGCTTTTTAATCTTTCTTCTACTCAGATGTTCACTGAATTTAAATTTAAAAATTCTTTCAATCATGTGTTCATTATATTTTTCACTGGTGATAAAATGGAAAAGAAGTTAGATTCCATTGAAAAAATATTATGATTATACTTCCAAGTCTTCTGTTTACCTCTTTACTTCTGCTTCTGCTGGCACGGCTATTTAGAATATATTCAATACACAGAGTATATTCAATACCATTAAGCCTGAGGATATTCACTGCTGTTTATATTCCACATCCTTAGAAATCCAAGTGGTTTGTTTTTATCCCAGAAGTTCCTGGCTTTTTAAAAAGGCAATTCATTTTATATGGGCAGAGAGGTGTTTTATTTCATACAATTAATTACCATAATTAAAGTTAGATTCCTGAACATTCCAAAATATAAAAATATCTCTACGTAAGTAACAGAAACTTTTGCCTCCTTTGATATTAGAGAAATTGCTATATTGATGCAACTCAGAATTTTAAGAATTTTTGAGTCTGCAGCATTAGACATGAAACAACTTAAAGCTCAGTGATTTCTAACGAATAGGAAAATGATATATAATAAAAAAAGATTAACAGTAAAACATCCTTGTACAAGCTATGAATAATTAGTGTAATTAGGCAGTTTTTCCTCATTCACAACATTTTAGGTTCTATAATTGTGTTATTCAGAAAATGTTTTATAATTAAGGCTTGGTGTGCCTCCAGCCCAGCTTAGAATGTTTCCCAGCTACTGGTCAGTTGCCTACTAGTAGGTCTTGGTGCTACTGACAGCAACTCTCCTCAGCCAAGTCCATCTAGTTCTGTATACCAATGAACCTTTCAGCTCTCTAACAACTTCAGGAAAGACATGGGAGACAGATATTCTGGCTAAAGTAAGAACAGAGAGGTTTCTTTATCCATTTCAGAGAGTAGAAAATTTCAACAAAATCTCTGGTGTTCAGCAGTCATTGCTGCAAAATTTGGGTTTTTTTTGACAGGTCTTATGCTATCACCCAGACTGGAGTGCAGTGGTGCCATCGTAGCCCTGCAATCTTGAATTTCTGAGCCCAAGCAATCCTCCCACCTCAGCCTCCTGAGTAGATGGAACTATAGGCATGCATCATCATGCCCAGCTAATTTTTTTTAAATTATTTTTTTGTAGAGACAGAGCCTTGATATGTTGCCCAGGCTGGCCTCAAACTCCTCACCTCAAGCAAATTCTCCTGCCTTGACCTCCCAAAGCGCTGGGATTACAGGCATGAGCCAATGTGCCTGACCAAGATTTGTAATTTTACCAGAAATCATAGTCAGCCAGAGACCATGGATCCTGGGTGACCTCAAGGCTCAGACCTGCTACGTTTCCACCAAATGATAACTCCCTAATGAAGTGACCTGGCCTCTGCTTGCCTCTTCAGCTTTGTTATGAGCCACTCTCTTCTTACTGAATTTCCTTCAGCTTCCTGAAAACACTATGATTTTCTATCGCAGGGCGTGGGCACAATCTTTCTTTTGTCTGAGGTGCTTTTTTCCTCCCCCTTTACCTAACTCACACTAACGTATCTGTCAGGTTTTAGTTTACCAGCCACCTCATCTGGAAGCTTTGTTTAACTCATCAGACTACATAGAGTCTCCTGTGTAGACATTCCCTCAGCATCCTGTACTTCTCCTTCATTACCATTGCAGGCTTATCGTTATTTGCTCAATGTTTATTTTCCCCATTGGACAGAAAGTTCCATGAGGGCAAGGACCATGTCTTTCTTATTTACTGTTTTATCCCTAACACCCAGGTCAGTGGAACATAGAAGCATTTTACAAATACCAGTCAAATACAACAGTTAAACAAGAACACTATTAACACGACCACTGCTCTAGAACAGCCAAGAGGTGTTGCTGTCCTCCCAGGACCCAACAGGAGCTCTTAGAGTGCAGTGCCCTTGGTCTGTAGGCTTACTGTTTTGGCATCTTTGCCTTTTCAAGACAGCTTCTGAACAATTTCCATTTCTCTCACAAGTTGTCTAGGAATACCCTGGAGCTGGCTCATCATTGTGAATAACTCTGTGTTCTCCCTAGCTTTGAAAACTCTCTGTACATATTTGCTATTGGACAGACCCAAAAGGTTAAGGACAACAGATTTAAAGCATCCTTCTGCCTGCATCAAAATGTCTTCCAATATCCATGTGAAGTGGCTTACAGTATACTAATTAGAACCTTCCCGAAGGTAAAATTTCAAAACTGCTATTTGGTCCCTGAAGCTGATGCTATGCATTCTGATATTCAAATGAAAATTCCTGTATGTAGTAATCTCTGGGTGGTATAATGATGAGTGATTTTTATTTCTTTTATAACTTTTTTCTCAATCTTTTAACATAAATATTTTATATGATTGGAGGAAAAAAACTCTCTTTTTTTTTGAGACGGAGTTTCATTCTTGTTACCCAGGCTGGAGTGCAATGGCGCAATCTTGGCTCACCACAACCTCTGCCTCCTGGGTTCAGGCAATTCTCCTGCCTCAGCCTCCTGAGTAGCTGGGATCACAGGCATGCACCACCATGCCCAGCTAAAATTTTTTTGTATTTTTAGTAGAGACAGGGTTTCACCATGTTGACCAGGATGGTCTCGATCTCTTGACCTCGTGATCCACCCGCCTTGGCCTCCCAAAGTGCTGGGATTACAGGCTTGAGCCACTGTGCCCGGCCAAACTCTTTTTTTAAAAAAAGAAATACACTGCACTTAGATTTCTTCTTCTGTTACATGACAAACCATATATATAGAGAGATACACATTACCAAGTTCTTTCTTATCATAAACTTTCTGCACTGCCTTGAGACTGTCTAATCTTGCTGTAGTAATATTTGCCCGAGGCATGGTATCAGTGTTTCTGCTTTGCACCAAAGTGAAAAGAAGAAGTTACAATAAGGGGGAAAATAACCATTGTATAAAACTGTTTAAAAATAACCATGGGTTAACTGACTAAAACTGTTTAACAACAGTCTGCTAAAAAATATTCAGAGGTTAAACAGTTTTGAAAGATACCAATAGATATCAATATGATTGGTGTTTTCTGGCATCCTACTTCACTAAGCAAATTACCATAACCTATTAATTGGTATTGATTACATCTGAACAAAGGTAATAGGCAAAATAAGTAGATATAAAAGGTATATTGTGTTTCTGCTTCTGACCCTCACTGCTTGGAAGGAATATAATCATGCAATAAAAGATGAATTAAAGTGCTATAAAAAGCAACCAAAAAAAAGTTGTTTTAGTACCAGAGATCTAGTAGAAAATCATTCATTTTAGGTAAAGTTTTTAACTTCAAAGAGCTATATACTCTGTTACCTACAGTCCTAGCAAGAGAAATTCTAGAACTGTGAAGGCATGTAGAGTAGCAAAGATAAAAATTTCCCAAAAAGGTCATAATAAAGCTACACAAATATTAGTAATTATCATGGAATACAAAATAACCAGAAACACATTACATTAAGAAGAACCAGTGAAGTATATTTAAAAAATTTTTAAAGAAGACTTCTTTATCAAAACTTAATAATGAGTTATATATGTATTTTGATGATTTTAAAAAGTTCTAAGTTTTATAGAAAACTTGCTATGGAGTGCAAATACCCATGTAACAAACCTGCATATGTATCCTCTACATCTAAAATAAAAGTTGAAATTAAAAAGTTCATAAAGGTCTATGGATTTAAACCAAAAAGGACCCATATGCATTTCAAGAAGGGGCTACATGTCCTGAACCTTCAAACTGAACAGCCTAATGAGACTTCCTCAAAAGTCTCCTCCAGTACAGGGAAGTCTAATAAGGTACCTCAATGTCACTAAACCTAAATCAAGTGAAGAAAATTCATCCCAGAACAGAATAAAAACGGAGTGAACTGAAAAGCAATGCCGAGAATTTCCATTAGGAGAACAAACCCTACATTCCACATAAATCAGAGGTAACATTCTTAGGAACATTAAGTGTTCTTGAGTGTATTAATAGGGAAACAGAGCCATATTTCCAGAGTTTAACATTCCTTCTTATTTTCCCATCTTATTCTCGCTGTGTATTCTAACATTTGCCACACTGTCCTAATCCTTTTTTTCCCTATTTCCCTCACTAAACTCTAAGTGTCTTCATTACCTTTGTTCTTAACTCTTAAAGCAGAAATCGGCACATGCAGGTGCACAGTGAATGGTATATGAGCAAATGGGATGGATGGATGAATTAATGACACTTGCCTCTAAGAGACCATGGTGGCTTATGCCTGTAATCACAGCACTTTGGGAGGCTGAGGTGAGGTCAAGCGTTTGAGACCAGCCTGGCCAACATGGTGAAACCCCGTCTCTACTAAAAATACAAAAATTAGCCAGGTGTATGGCTCCTGCCCATTTACTCGAGAGGCTGAGGCAAGAGAATCACTTGAACCCTGGAGGCAGAGTCTGCAGTGAGCTGAGATCACTCCACTGCACTCCAGCCTGGGTGACAAGAGCGAAACTCTGTCTCAAAAAACAAAGAAACAAAAACAAAAAAACACAGGTGCTTATAAAAGACGGAACGTCCTGCACTGCCCAATAGGCTTGGGGGCCAAAATATATGTGAAAGAAATGAAAGCCCTCTACCAAAGCATACATAATTCTCATGCATACTTAATTCTAAAAGCCTAGAAGCATTGTGTAGCTGTTAATGCTACCATTTAAAACAGTTATATTTTAAATATATTTTAGGTAAGTAAAAACATTAAGAAACATCTAAAAGTTAGTTACTTTGGTGTAGGAATTCAGCTGCCTCTATCTCTGGCTGAACTAAGATTTTTAAGAAACTGTGCTGATCCATAATCTTATAATCAGACTTTCAAGTAGGAATAGAAATGGAAATTGATAAGTATTTTTAATTTTTTTCTTTTTTCTAATTTTCAATTTTCTCTCTAAAGATGGTTTGTAAAATATTTAATATGAATGCTATATTAATTTTGAAATAAAAATTAAGAACTCTATATATAATTAGTCAAAATAACTACAATTTGCCTAGGTAAAGTCTTTAAAAATGCTCAAGACTAAGCATATAAAATTTGAGGCTAATGCAGCAATTGTTCCCAATAAGTTCAGGTTATTAAAATGGCAAAGCTATCAGTGTTTACGGGTAACAGTTCAAGCATTATAAAATGGTTTACATATTATCACATATTAAATACATTTTTAAAATGATATTAAACAACATATATAAAAATAGCAATTACAGCATAGGAGAGCCTTATATTTCTATAAATAAGAACTGACATATGTTAATCTTAAGAGATAAAGATTAATGAGGTAACATATGTAAAGTGCTTTGTGTTCCTGGGATAAAAGGTGATATGCCTAATAACTCAAGATCTCAAAGTTGGGCAGGGAGGAAGTATCAGAAGTGAGGAATAAGGAAAAACGTACCGTGCAAATATGAGGCCAGTGTTCAAATTGTTGTAAAATTCCTTGATTAAGGTCTTCTTTATATAACTCTTTGTAAAAATGTGGAAGCTTAGATATCCAAATGCCATTGTTATGCTTGTTTAGTATTTCCTTTACACGGTTTTGAACCTCATCCATTTTATAAGAGGCAGGAGGCGTGACATTGGGTTTTTCAACAGTCTGATTTAAATTATCTTTAAATCAAGAAAATAATAGAATTAACCAAAATGCTTAACATTTTAGATTATCCCCATTACCTAATATTTGCATTTCAGGTTTTGCTATACTGTGGGCTTGTGGCAACCAAAGGACTTAGAAGGGAGCAGGATTAGGCAGAGCAACACCATGACAACCTCATTCTAAGTTCTAACCCTGAAATAACCAGCAGTGTTTCTTGTGGGTCAAAAGAAACACCTGAAGAGGGAAACTGGCCCCTTTATTTTGCAAGTATGCTTCATAGTTTACTTTAAACATCAAGATGATCTTGCTACATAAAGAATGATTAAGTTATATGACCAACCATCTATTTGCTAAAGAAGATGACAGTTTGGATATTAGCTTATAGGCAATATTGAATTTAAAGCTATATTCCACAAAACATAGGAATAATGCCTTAATAGTAAGATCAAGTAACTTTTGATCTTATACAAGTTTTACAGAAGATTCAAAATTGCTTGAGTTTGAATATTATGATCTATTTTCACCTTTATTAATGGAAAACAAATAATTTAGCAATACACAAAAGTTAAAAAAATTGATCCATCTACAAGAATCATCATCCTAGCCTCAGTTTATAAACATAAATAAAAGGTTTGGAACTTTTGATTTATTTCCCCAACATTAATCATTTATTTTTCATAAGTATACATTTATAAAGTTTTGGCTTCACAGCTCTTTTACATTTCGTTTTTATTTAAAACTTAGAGTGCAAGAGTTAATATCCTCAGACAATAAAGAAATCTGAATGTTTACCATAGCTGACAGTCCTGGAATTTAAAGAACTATGAAACTTATTCTAAATTTTTAGGAAATTTCACTGAGATACAGATCTGAGTATATTAAACATTACCACCTGTACACAAAATATATGCACATTTAAATCAGATAATATCTCTGCTGGGATACAGTAATTTTTAATTTTAATTTGCAGGTAGAGACAGACTTCTGATTTGGGAATGCTGGCTTTGAGAATGTAAGGAAGCCCAGGGTGAGCTATTCCTTGAGGACACTTGGACACTGACTCTGCTTTTCCACCAAAGGGCAAGATCTGGCCTTACCAAGTCTTAGATTGGCACAGAGAAGAAAAGGCTCCAATATATCCATATATATTTCCTATTAAGGGTATAGCTAATTTATTTAAGTTCTTCCCAAATAATGATTATAAAAGGACTGGGAAGAAGGAAAAGATTAAGTTTCTCATAACTGGCCAGACCCTCCCATAATGAAAGGTGTCAGCAGCTGACCCACAGTTGTGTCTGCAAATGCACTTGCTCTGTGGGGCCACTGGGGTCATCTAAGTGCCTGCACCTCTTGTTAAACAGATTAAAGAAGTAACGGAGGCGTCCATCAGGTAGGAGAGGTTGTGTATATATGTGTACATATCAGCTCTGCCAAGTTAATTGCAATCCTCCTGAAATAAGTCCTCTTGTTTCTGTAGAAATAGCTTATGCTAATTTAAGCTTCTAAAAGGATATTCAACTTTACCAAGTAGTAATGTTTCAGAAAACGCCTATGTTAAAATAATTCATGTAAACAGAAATCATATTGTTTAATTTCCATTGAGAACTACTGGAGATGTGCTTTTACAAAAAAAAAAAAAAAAAAGCATTTCAACTCAGTAAGACTCACACTTAAAGCAACAAATAATGTAAAATCACATTTACATTTCACATACAATAAGCATTGATATGAAAACACTGCTTCCCTGGGTGGGTCTATGAGCAGAGATTTACACATTGATTGGAGAAGAAAAGGTAACAAGTGACTGCATTTCTAACCTTCAGATTCTTTGACTTATACTACGTCTTCTATTGTTTTCTTAACAGCTTACTTGGATTCTATAACCCGACGAATTATTTATATTCATATTTAGATGATTAGTGGTAACTACACACAGTTTAGGGTGCTAGCTTTTAAGCGGTGGAGTATCTGAAACTCTTTTATAAATGTAGGGTCCATATTTATGTACTTTTAAACTAGAGCAGATGTTTCCTTTATGTGAGGCCTAGGCCTCCAAAATCTCAGGGGTATACCCGCTAAGAGGTGAGAGGGTAAGGAACTCAAGCATCTCTGCAGGCCACACACGGAGGTGACACAGAGTAGGGCTGGGGTGAGAAAGGCATCAAGTTAGTATGATAATGATATCCTTGGGAGGCACTATTTTCTCTTAAGATCATTTCAATTCATAGTGTAAAGAAATTAGGAAAGAAGGGAGGAGAGATATATTCCAAGCAGGAGAAAGTGAGAGCAAACGTCAAAAGCCATCCCTAGATAGTTTCTGGGCTCCAGAAGCCAATATGTACCTCAAAAATGTTTAGAAAACATACCACTCATTTCCTTAGCAGAGGTTCTCGAGAGATGTATCTGCAAAGGTGGTTGAATAAACGCCTTTGGGCTAAACCTAAGGTATTAAAAAACAAAAGGTAAAATAAATGTAAATAAGCAAAGTCTATACCAAGTTTTAAATACTATATTTTCACTTAAAGTCTTGGTGGCATTTAACAGCAAAATAAATCATTAAAATAATTCAAAATCAGAAAAAATAAAAATAAAACCTGGCATCATCTTTCATGTTTCATATTCACTCAGAGAAAAGTATGTTAAAAAACTAAATTTAAACAGGTCTTTGAAGGCCTCTTTCAAAACTTGGATGTCAGAATTCCAATTAATCACTTATAAGAAATTGGCAAAACAAAATATAGAAAACCATGCAAAAATAAACAGTTGAAAACAAAACATTTTGAAATATAACCAAAAAATGAAGGAGTTGTATCACCAGATACTGAAATGTACTATGAAGTTACAACATTTAAAATAGTTGCACAGATAAGTAAAATGGTAGAGAACTTAGAAACATGCAATTTGCATTATATCTTGGTACATAATGAAAGTGGCATATCAAAACAGACAGGTGAGGGACTGGTCAAGCAACTATTTGAAAAAAAGAAACAGATCCCTATCTTATACCCTCACCAAAATAATTCTTATGTAAATTATGCTGGATATAGGTAGAACGATTTTTCCAAATTTGAAGACAAAGAAATAAACCATGCACAGATCACTTATATTCATGTCTGTGTCCCACACTAGACTCAAAATGTCTTAATTGTTTCTGTTCCCAAGTGCCTGGGGCAGTGCTTGATACATGCAAGGCAAAATGAATATTATAAGAATGACTGAATGAATCAATGACTAAAACCTGCCCAGCAGAGGGTATGGGACTGTAGTAGGTGACAGTGACACAGTACACATATCTGCTAGTTTTTGAATAGCATAAGATAGTCTAAAAATTAGATCGATTCTTTGAAATGAAGCACATTTTCTTATAATATTTCAATTCTAAAAGAAATAATTAGATTCTAGGCTACCAATAAGAGCTTACTTGGTGTATGCAATTATAATGCCATCAGATTTTTATATTAATGTATCTGTGTAATAGCAGAAGATGCCAAAAACATATCCAATTCCTACTTTTGCAGAACTGGTAGGAAAGGAGTGCTCCTTCCCCTGTACAAGCCCCAAAAACGTAAACTGGAAACTTCCCTTTCTTTAACTGAGCATCAAAGGCTCCAGTAGAAGGTGGAGGGATATAAGTAGGGTGAGAGAGCACAGAAACTATGGAAGGGACTGCTATGGTTCAATCAACTGGTCTACTGGAGAGAAAAGAAAAAGTGTATACAGCAAAAGAAAGCCCTTCAAAGGAAACTGCAGGGATGCATGCAAAACAAACATAACAAAATAAGATGACAGAGGTCCAAGCGGTTTTCTAACAGTAAGAATAAAATATATTGTTTTTTAAAAAGACAAAGAATTAGACTGGTCCAGAAAAAAACCTTCCAAATCTAAACAAATATTGTTTATTAAGAGACATATTTATAGCCTATAAATATTTAAAACATACTATGTGCCAGACATCCTGTCAGATTGTAATTGTCAAGGATCAGCAAGATAAACATGTCCTATTCTCAGGGACTATACAGTATAATTGAGAAATGGACCATGGTAAGCAGATACTGAGATACCCCCAAAGATTCTTCCTCCAGATATTCAGTCTTGTGTAATCCCTTCTTCTTGAGCAAACTGCTTTTAATCAATAGAAGACTTCAAGGTCGAAAAGATCACAAATAACTAGATTACAAAAGATTCTAATTTCAACTTTGCTAGCATAATCTCTCCTTTGTTGCTTTGATAAAGCAAATGGCTATGTTAGGAAGAAGCATGTGGCAAGGAACTGAAGATGGTCTTTGGCCAACAGCCACCTAGGGACTAAGGAACAACCCATAAGGAAGTGCATTGTGCCAACAACCATGTGAGTAGGATTGAAAGCAGATTCATCTTTAGCTGAGCCTTTGGGTAAGACCCCAGCCATGGCTGACACCTTGACAGCAGCTTCATGAGAAACTCTGAAGCAGAGTACCCAGCTTGACCTTGTCTTCCTTCCCAACCCATAGAAACTATAAGAAGGCCAGGCGTGGTGGCTCACACCTGTAATCCCAGCACTTTGGGAGGCCAAGGCGGGTGGATCACGAGGTCAAGAGATCGAGACCATCCTGGTCAACATGGTGAAACCCCGTCTCTACTAAAAATACAAAAAATTAGCTGGGCATGGTGGCACGTTCCTGTAGTCCCAGCCACTCAGGAGGCTAAGGCAGGAGAATTGCCTGAACCCAGGAGGTGGAGGTTGCAGTGAGCTGAAATCATGCCATTGCACTCCAGCCTGGGTAACAAGAGCAAAACTCCGTCTCAAAAAAAAAAAAACAAAAAAAAAAAACTATAAGGTAAGAAAATGTGTCTTGTAAGCTAATAACTTTGTGGTAATCTGTTTAGACAGCAACAGATAATTAATGCATTGACAAAATCTAAGAACAAAGTCTACTAAGCATTATGATAAGGGCAGTAGGCAAAATAAAAGCACACAATGGAACTAATAGATCAAATTAAGAGACAGAGAGAGGAGGAAGTAGAGTAAAGGTTATTAGCACTATGAAGTTATAATCATCTGAATAGCTTGGTACTAGAGAATAGAGAGGTAATCGATGATTCTGAAAGAAAGTCCAGGAACTGAATCATATGTTTATAAGGCTTTAGTACTGGTAAAGATAGAATCAAACCGGCAGGGAAAAAAAGGATTGTGTAGTAACTGGAAGGATTCCAATTCTCACACTATACAATAAAATAAATTCTGGATGAATTAAAGACTATAATGTAAAAAATGAAGCCACAACAATTACAAAAGAAAACAGAAAACATGTTACATAACATTGGGTGGAAATGCTTTTCTAAGCATAACACGTAAAAGCAGAAGCCACACAGTAAAAGATTGATAGCTGTAAGCATGTAAAATTTTAGTTTTAGTATACAAAAATACAATAATTAAACTGAGGAAACACTGTCAAGATATTACAGACAAAGGTCCAACTTCTTTAATGTATGAACCGCTTTTAAATGTTAGGAAGAAAAGAGCCAACAGAAAAATTATGCAAAGGACAAAGACATATAATTCATGTAAGACCTAAAATGGGCTAATAAATATATGACAAAAATGTAACTTCCCTAAGACTCAAAATCAAGGAAATAAAAACTAAAGCATAAATATTTTTTTCACCTTTAAAGTAGCAAAGAAAAAAACAGATGCCCAATGTTGGCAGGTACACAAGAAAATAATCACTCTCATTCTAGAAGAATACAAATTATTATAATCTGTTTAGAGCACAATTTAATAGGAGTCTTAGTATACATACCCTCTTACCCACACATTTTATCTCGACCAATTTATTCTACAGGAACTAGCCATGTTATTTTTCTAGAATTTTTCAGTTTGTTAACAGGCAAGCATGAGTTCTTAACCAAAACTCTTGAGAACAAGCTTTGGGGGTTCATGAATCTACTGACTAATATGAGATTATTTACGCATATGTATATGTACATGTGTGAATTTTTCTGGGAAGATCATTTATAGCTTTCATCCACTTCTCAGGAGGTTTGGTGACCTCAAAAACTTTAATGTCCTTCACAACAGGTTTAACTGCTTTTTACTACATTAATATTTCATAAGTAGATATAAACGTTTTTGCTATTGTTCCATTTGGATATTTTGATTTTATAACTAGAAATGTTACCCATAACATCTGCCATTGGGTGGTATTTAGATTTCTCTGAAAAGGTATCTTTCAAATTGTACTATATGCTTAAAAAAAGATTTGATTAAAATGTTTTATAATATCTCAAGCAGTCTTTAATTAAAATATGTGGCTTTTTTTATTTTTAAGAGACAGGGTCTCACTCTGTCACCCAGGCGTGAGTGCCGTGGTGTGATTATAACTCACGGTACCCTCAAACTCCTAGGCTCAGGTGATCTTCCCATCTGAATCTCTCAAGCAGCTGCAACTACAGGTGCATACCACTATGTCCAGGTAATTTTTTTTTCTTTTTTTAGTAGAGATGAGATCTCACCATGTTGCCCAGGTTATTCTTGTGCTCCTGGGCTCAAGCAGTTCTCCTGTCTCAGCCTCCTAAAGTGCTGGAATTATAGGCGCGAGCCACTGTGCCCAGCCTGCTGTCAATTCGAAAACTTTTTATTCTGAAATACCTATAAATTCATGTTAAATTTCAAAAAGTGTACTCAGAGGTCCCACGTACCCTTCACTGTTTCCCCTAATAGTAAAACCTTGCACAGTACATATCAAAACCAGAATATTGGCAATGGTACAATTCAGAGCTTACTCATATTTCCAGTTGTATATGTGTGTTCGCATTTGTAGTTCTGTGCAATTTGCCACATGTACAGATTCATGTACCCACCAGTACAATCAACAGACTGAACTGTCCCATGGCTACAAGAGTTCTTCTTGCTCTCCCTTTATAGGTATACCCACCCCCAAATCACCCAAATCCTTAAGCTCTGGCATAATCTGTTAGATAATCTGTTATCTATCTATAATTTTTATAATTTCCAGAATATTATATAAATAAAGTCACATAGTATATCACTTTCTGAGATTGCCTTCTTTCACTCAGCATGATTCCCCTGAGATCCACCAGAGTTGCTGTGTGTACCGATAGTTCATTACTCCTTTTTACTGTGGAGACATATTCTGTAATATGAATGTATGATAGTTTGTTTAACCATTCACTTACCAAAGGATGTCTGGGTTGTTTCTGTTTTTTGGCTAATACAAATAAAGTTACAGTGAGCACTGTGGACAGGTTTTTGTACAAACATAAGTTTTCATTTCTCTGAGATAAATGTCCAGGAGCACAACTGCTGGGCCGTATTATAGTTGCATGCTTTTAATTGCCAAGTAAAAATTGTATATATTTATGGTATGCAACATGATGTGATGGCTTGCTATGTGTACACTGTGGAATGGCTAAATCAAGCTGCTTAACACATGCATTACTTTACATGCTTATTTTTTGTGGTGAGGACACTTAAAATCTACTATCTTAGCAATTTGCAAGTATACACTATATCATTAACTACAGTCACCATGAAATACAAAAGATATATTGAACTTATTTCTCCTGTCTAATTGAAATTGTGTATGCTCACAACCCCCAATCCTAACCCCACTCCCCTGCCTTTGGTAAGCACCATTTTACCGTTTCTATGAGTTCGACTTTTTTAGATTCCACATATAAGAGCATGTGGTTTTTCTTTCTGTGCCTGGCTTATTTCACTTAAAATAATGTCCTCCAGGTTCATCTATGTTGTTGCAAATGGCAGGATTTCCTTCATTATAAAGGCTGAATAGTAAGTATTCCCATTCAGTAGATAAACTGCATATTCTTTATCTATTCATTCATTAACGGACACTTCAGTTGATTCCGTGGCTTGGCTATTGTGAATGCTGCAGCAGTGAATATGGGCATGAAGATATCTCTTCAACTGATACACTGATTTCATATACTTTGAATATATACCTAGTAGTGGAATTGCTGGTAGTTCTTTTTAACTTTTTGAGGAATCTCCATATTGTTTTCCATAATAGCTATACTAACTTACATTTCCCTCAGCAGTGTATTGCGGTTCCCCTTTTTTCCACATCTTTACAAGCACTTGTTATTTTCTGTGTTTTGATAGTAGCCATCCTACTGGGTGTGAGGTGGTATCTCATTGTGCTTTTAAATTGCATTTCCCTGATGAGTCGTGATGTTGAGCATTTTTGCATATACCTGTTGATAATTTATATGTTTTCTTTTGAGAAATGTCTGTTCGGGTCCTTTGCTCATTTTAAAAATTAGGTTGTTTTCTTGCTATTTAGTTGAGTTCCTTATATTTTGAATATTGAGCCCTTATTAGATACATGGTTTGCAAATATTTTCTCCCATTCCACGGCTAGCTTGTCTTTTCACTCTGTTGACTGTTTCCTTGGTGGTCTAGAAGCTTTTTAGTTTGATGTAATTCCATTGTTTATTTTTGCTTTTGTTGCCTGTCCTTTTAGAGTCACATCCGAAAAAAGTCATTCAAAATGTATTGCTGAAATGTAGGCACACAAACAGGCAGACAATGATACTTCTGTCATACATTGGATTCAACTAGTGCTTTGGGTCAAGAGCTGTGTTTTAACTATGTATTTTCTAGACCTTATCAAAATTACAACAACTAATCATAAATAGCATTAAATGTATACTATTATAAAAATAGTTTAGGGTTATTTTATTAAAAATTCTGTAATATAAAAAATTTGTATCAGTTATACCCTTTTTAAAAAAATAATTCATCCTACATATTCGGTATCTGGGGGAAAGTTCCCAGGGGAAAAATTATCTTTCACAAAACAGAATTTTTGAACACTGATTAAAAGGAATAGAATACAACAAAATTTGTTTTTAAAAGGCACAACTAGGATGGAAGAATGTGATCTTGATGCATCTACATCAAGGGTCAGCAACCTTTTTCTGTAAAGGGTCCATCAGTTCATTTTCAGCTTTGTAGGCCATCTAGTCTCTGTACAACTACTCACTTCTGCCACTGTTTTGCAAAAACACCCAGAGGCATACAAACAAAGCAAAATGGCCATGTTCCAATAAAACCTAGTTTACCAAAACAGGCAGTGGGCCTGATGTGGCCCATGGGTTGTAGTTTGCTGCCCTCTGAGCTACCTTATAAAACCATAGTTTTGAGCCGGGAAGAAACTTTGAGATCATCTAGTTTAACATTTTCTTTAGACAAATAAAAGTCTTAATTTGGGTACTGCCATTCACTAGTCAGGTAAAGTAAGTTATTTCACCTTATAAGTTATTTCATCTTTTGGGTCCAAAAGATAACTTATTTCACCTTATAAGTTATTTCATCTTTCAGTCCAAAAGGTGAAATAATTTATTTTACCTGACTAGTGAATGGCAGCACCCAAACTAAGACTTACAGGTTGTCCTACTACTGCGAGTCCAGTATTCTGATGCATGGATATCTGATGCTACTAAATAATTATGGGCATGATACTTGCAAGAGTGGAGTGTGTAAAACTCCATCAGATTTTACTGAAACCTACAAAATTAATTGTTAAAAAAAGGTTTTCTGAAAAAGTTCTAAGTTACACTGAAATAGTATCTCAGAACAATTTGTGAGAGCTTTTAAATGAACTTTACAAGGAAAGATTAATGCAGAGAAATATTCTAGAGATTTATTTAGAGAATGATGTTCAGGCAGCTAAGAAAAGTGAACTCAACTGGTAATGATGCATGTCTCTACTATATGGGAACTTATATTAGATAAAATAGAAAGTGCTTCTTTCTTAACCTGAATGTACATTTTTAACACTCTTTTACTCTAAATTCATCAACTTTGTGTTAGTCAAAAGCCAAATACCTGTTGTTGGTGGACATGGTCACATGCCTTTGCATTGGAATGTCTTTGAACGCTTCATTTCCAAGAGTTGTTTGTAATGTATAAAGAGACGTTTCAGCATCAGACTTAACTCCAGCAGAGTTTCCTTTGTCTCTTAATAGTGGTGGATTAGGTTTTTTGCCAATAGAAAAATTTGAAGCAAATCCTGGTTGTCTGAGGGTTGCTTTCGGTTTTCCTATGAAGTTAGGCATACATAATAAAATCAATTAGCATCTTCAAACCCCATTTTCATTATGACACTCCCCTAACCAGATGTTTTCTGTGGGTATCTATTCTCAGAACAGTTTCTAAGAAAACGAGGAGGTTGCCACTGGAGGGCTGGTCAATAGGAAAAGAATAGATTGTTGAGTATTTAGCAGATAAGGCTCTTCATCCATCAGACTGGCCAGGAACTCCGGCTACTCACCAGCTGAACCCTTCAGTGGCAGCCACCTCATGATCTTGCAAATATAGCACACTCAGCTATATCTTGGTCCTCCCATCTCTTCCCCATAAATCCCAATTCTACCCATTGTTTGAGGTCTGGGATCAAGTCTCCCCTTTGCCATTTTCATTCAAAATTATTGCTCCCTCGTCCTAAATGCTCACTGTGGCATTTAGTCATCTACTGTTTTGTATTATCATTGAACCATTTCATGGGAATTCAGTTTTAGAACTGATTATAAGCTCCTTGAGATAAGTGTTTGGTAAACTGTTCTGAGTTGTCTATAACATTTTTGTGTAATACATAATTCATGTATTTCTGAAACTAGAGTTTTTCTACCAAAAGACATGATTTGTCAAATGAGACATTAAATCATAAGTTCTTGGTGCAGCCAACATTCTGGACAAGGCATTCCTTCAAGTAAGCTAAAAAAATAAAAAATAAACCACACATTACCATAACAAGCACAACTAAAATCTGTTCTATCTCCCACTGTGTAATTACTTCACTTAGCAAGTCATGTGCATCACATTCACTTAAGAATTTCAAATGGAAATGCTAGCTTCAGGATTTTTCTCCTGACATATGAATGTTAACAGATATCAGTATTTATCATAATCCAAACAATATTTCCATAATTCCCTGTGACAATGTATTCATAAACAGGCCTAAAATTTTTAACATATAAAAAGCTCCTACCTTCTAGAAAAAATGGCATGGTTTTCTTCACTCTCATCTGACAATTAACTTGACGCCCGGTTTTCCTTTTAGAACTCCTCTGACGAGCCACAAGCTGAGCGATTCTTGCAGTTTCTGTGCAGGCCACGGCATAGCAGGTAATCTATTCATGAAAGGCAGGGTGAGAGGAGAAACATTTCTCAGATTCCATGTTGCCTAGAGGCCAATTCTTAAAAGTGGATCTTAATGAGCCTACACATCCCAAGTCAAGCTGTATGCAAATATTCATGTGTCTCACTCCTTGATAAAGCTAGAAGAAAATTATATTTTCTGCAAGAGGAATCGAGCATAGTCTAGTACGCTGGATCATCTTTCCCCAAGCTGAAAATTTCATTTATTTTTTAAATAGGTATTAAGCATCTACAATGTATTAGGTGCTATGATATTACCAAATGAACCAAAGCAACCTATGATCTGACATATAATATCATACAATCTGTGAGGTACATTTCATTCACACTTTACACATGGGAAAGCAGAGGCTCAGGAAAGTTAAGCAACCTTCCAAGTAACGTGACAAGTCTCTTTGAGTCCCAAGTGTGTACTCATAACTACTACACTGAATACAAGACTTACTAAATCCTTCTCTTGCTTCTGCGATGGATCTGCTGGGTGACTCTGAACAAATCTAATTATTCTCAGCTGTAAAACAGGGGTGGTTTAGACCTGGTTTTTTCAAAACTGTGTTCATGGGAGCCATAGAGTTCCATGGAGAAGCCTCAAGGGGCTGCCACTGGTAGGGGCATGAGAGCAAGGCAGGGCAAGCAGGGTCTCTGGAGCTTCTACATCTCTCAAAACACTGCAGCTCAGCTCTGTTTCTTTAAGAAAAATACTGGTATGATATGATATTGAAAAAAGATCTGAAGTATAGAGTCTACTGGGACAAGATGATCTCTAAAGACCTGTGTGGTTTTCAAGCCTTTGACTCTAATTTGAAATGAAGGACAGGGAAACAATGTGGCTTTATATCACAAGCTAAAATATTTTCCTACTCTTTGGCTCAGTATTTCTATTTCTGAGACTATATTACAAGAGTATAATTTAAAAGAACAAATGTTACCTATCCCAGTATGTGCAATTGGGGTATTTTAATAGTTAAAATCTGAAAATATTTAAAATGTCCAAAACAGGGGAACAAAGAGTTGAGTAAATTACAGTATAGTAACTCTATGATGCATTATTAATTTATTAATTCATTCAGCTATTCATTCATTCATGCATTCAACACAGATTTATTAAGCCCCTCATACTTAAGGAACTTATGAAGGAAAAAGAAAGAGGCAAGAAATTAAACAGAAAACATTGTGTCAAGTGTCATAATGGATGTGTTACAAGGTGCAAGTAGACAGAAAGGAGGACTTAAGTCCGTCTGGAAGGATCAGGGATGCCAAAGCATGTTTTATTATTCATATAACATTTAATTAATGTCTATGTCTTCCTTAGGAAAATTATTTTCCTAAGGTGAATTTCCTCTTTGACCACTTTCCTGCTCCTGGTTCCCTTGTCTTCCTCCACCACTGCCTCCTCATCCCCCTGCCACCCAGAGAGAAACCATGTTGGTGAGAAACATTCCAGACCTGTTCTACGTATTTACATATGTAAAAATACACCCAGGAAACTATAGTGTATGAGGGGGTGTGGGTGTTTTTGTTTCTCTTTTGGGTGGTGGTCTGTCCATATCTATCATACTGTACGGTGGTAGGTACCAAGAAGTGAAGCTGCTAGGTCACAGTGGAAGAGCAATGACAGATCAACCTGCTACCACCAAATGCCCCATACTATCTATAAACTGTTTTCTTCCAGAGAGGCAGAAGGATTTAAAATGATATAATAATATAGTCATACTGCTGTGAAGGAGAGGGAAAGAACAGAAGAGAAGAGAGAATGGCAAGGAGGCCCCGATAGTTATGGTGATGAAGGATTAGCTCAGGACTGACCAGGTCTAGATAGCAGGAATTGACATGATGAGAATTTAAAACTGCCTGTTAGATCTGGTGATCAAGAGGTCATGAGTAACTCTGGCAAAAACATTTCTAACAGGTTTGTAAGGCGCAGGTATGATGTTTACACACGTAAGGCCTCCAGTATAACTATTTTGTTTATATGTTGACAATGGGTAAACAAATAGTTTTAATTTTGTGTGGTTGAAATCTTATTTTTACAATGAAAATAATCTGAGGAAGAAAACAAAAGACCTAAGACTCTAGGCCATGCTTTAGATGCTGTTTTCTCTGTCACTACCAATCTCAAACAACTAAGCTAGTACTTTTGCTTAGACTTCTATCACAGATAGGAGATTGGAAGTGCCAGACAGGCAATTATGAACTGGTTTAATTCTTACCTCTCCAGATCTACTAGTCTCTATCCTGACCACTGCTGGCACACTTCTCAGATAGGCTTCTAGTGTAGGGAAACCTAGCTGTTTGAAGGGGATCCAGTCTCCAGTCAAGGATCTGTACTCTCCTTGGAGCCGGGGTAATGCTACTCCATTCTTATGAGACTGCAGAACAGCTCGCAGCATCTTTGAAACCAGATCTCCTTCCGGCATCTTTGCCTATAAGAACACAGTAGAAGGTTACTATAATATAGCTCATTAGTCTGTGAATTCAAATAGATTTTCATAGCTGAAACTTGTTACTTTATAAATTATTACTGCATACTTTCTGTGCAATTACAATATAGGGAAACAACTGACATGGAAGAGAAAAGCTGAAATACTATGAGAATGCAGAGGAAAGTCAGAAAGGCACAAGACCAGCCTGGGGAGGGGAGATATCGGGGAATGTTCCCAGATGTGGGGAAGCCTGAACAGAGTCCTGAAGAGCAACATGGAATCACCCAACAAGGAGGAAGAGGGTGGGCTGTGGGGCTGGGAGAGGTATCAGCCCAAGAAAGGGAACAGGATGTACGAGTGCACAGATGTGAGAGAAGCACATGGTGTGTTCCAAAAATTCCAGGCAGTTAGGTGGCTGGACATGACTGAACAAAGACTCCAAGCTGAAGGCTGAGAGGGCCAGGGAGGGCAGACCCTGAAACTACTATATTATGCTAATGTTTGCATTTCTGCAAAAAGTAATGTTGGGCCTTAGAGGGATTTTAAATAGGGAAACAAAATGATCAGCTCTGTATTTTAGAAAGATCACTGTAAATGGGAAGGAAGATTAACAAGTTGTCAGAATACTGGAAATGTGGAAGACCACAAAAACGGGTCTTAGGAATAAAGAAAAAAATCAATTTGAGAGGTAATTAGGATGTGGAATCAACAGGAATTGGTTAATCGGTTTGGATGAGGAGGAGGGCTCCAAAGTTTCTAGCTTAGAAGCATAATAGAGAGTAATGACCCACACTGAGGTAAAATAAAGGCAGGTTTGCAAGAGAGGAAGAGATGGATTCATTTTGGGCACAGGGAGGTTGAAATGCTTAGACCATAGCCATGTTGATATATTCACTAGGAAATTAGGTTAGAAGTCTAAGCTGGTCATAGATTTGTTGGTCTTTGACTTATATAGTGTATTTGACATCCAGGGAGTAAAAAACAAGGTTACAGATGGACCTCTGTAAAAGGCTATCATTCAAGAAATGGAGAGAGAAAGAAGAATCTGTAAAAGGCTAAGAAAAAGGGGCCAGAGAGATGGAAGAAAAAGAAGCAGTCACAGTGCCATATGAAAAAAAAGAAGGGAAGAATCATTTCCTTTAGACTAATTACATCTAGTTGTAGTTTTGCAGAGAAAAAATATAGATAAATTCAGGAGATACATTCAGAGACTGTACAGATACATACTAAGAGATATATTTAGAGAATAAGTAGCCTGGAAAAAATGGTTTACCCTTTTATTAAAGGAAAGAGGAAGGCAAACCACGAACAATTTGTTACTTTTCCTTCAATAGAACTTTCTGTGATGATGGAAATGTTTTATATTATTGCAATGTCCACAATGTCCACTTATGGCTCTGGGCCCTTAAAATATGACCAAGATGACGGAGGAACTAAAATTTTACCTTAAATTAACTGTGGCCATTGGCTACCATACTGGACAGCAGAGAATTCTGGACAAATAGCCATTTTCTTTCTCTAGCTTAGAAAACAGAAATGAAGAATGACATACAATTATATCAATTCCCTCATTTGTCTACCTTAAAAAGAAAACAAAATATCACCCTGTTTGTCCCATTATTAATTATAAATATAATAGTCAAGTGACAGCAAGGTTTAAATAGCAAATGAAAATCTATATAGTCATGTGCACACTTAACAGTGTTTTAGTTAACAACGGACTGCATATATAAAAGGGGTTCTATAAGATCATAATGCAGATGAAAAAAATCCTGTGGCCTAGTAATATCTTGAAGATCCTTGCCTTGTATAGGGCGAGGCTAATGTGTGAGATTTTATCTTGGTTTTTAATTTTAAAAGTTTAAAAAGTAAAAGAGGACAGATGCAGTGGGGCTCAATGCTTTGGGAGGCCAAGATGGGCAGCATCACTTGAGCCCAGAAGTTCGAGACCAGCCTGGGCAACACAGTGAAACCCTATCTCTACAAAAAATACAAAAATTAGCTAGGTGTGGCAGCGTATGTCTGTAGTCCCAGCTACTCGGGAGGCTGAGGTAGGAGAATCACTTGAGCCCAGGAGGTCAAGGATGCAATGAGCCAAGATCACACCACTGCACTCTAGCCTGGGTGACAAAATGACACTTGTGTCAAAATAAGAATAATAATAATAAGTAAAAGAAATGCACACTTTTAATAAATTTAGTGTTGCCTAAGTGTAGTGTTTATAAGTCTACAGTAGTGTACAGTAATGTACTAGGCCTTCACATGCATTCACCATTCACTCACTGACTTGCCAAGAGCAACTTCCAGTTCTGCAAGCTCCATTCATAGTAAGTGACCTATATAGGTATGCCATTTTTTGCTTTATATACCAATTTTAACACTGGTGCAGGTTTATAGCCTAGGAGCAATGGGCTACACCATATAGCCCAGGTGTGTTAGGAGGCTCTACTGTCTAGGTTTGTAAGTCCACTCTATAATGTTTGCACAACAATAAAATTGCCTAACAATGCATTTCTCAGAACATAACCCTGTCATTAGGCAATGTATGACTGTGTGCCTTATGTACTTTCCATTACTAAACATTAACTCTTTATTACCGCCAGGACCAATAACATTTAATTAATACTATAACCTACAAAAGCCCTATACTAGGTCTGTATTCTTATTCTTTTTATAGATGATAGGTATACACACAGATGTGTGTGTGTATGTGTGTGTGTGTATAGTCATGTGTCACTTAACAATGAGGATACATTCTGAGAAATGCATCATTAGGTAATTTAGTTATTGTGCAAACATTATTAAGTGGACTTGCAAGCCTAGATAGTATAGCCTACGACACACCTAGGCGGAGGTTGTGGTGAGCCGAAATCATGCCACTGCACTCCAGCCTGGGCAACCGAATGACTTCATCTAAAAAAAAAAAAAACAAAAAAAAAACGACTATAAAAGAGCTAAACACTACCAACAAAAGTGACCTAATGATATTGACTGAACACTCCACTCCAAAGACAGAAGAATATACATTCTTTTCAAGAGCACATGAGACATTCACCAAAATAAAATATATTCTTGGACTCAAAGTGATATTCAAACAACTTTAAATAACTCATATTATAAAAAGTACATTCTGTGGACAGAATTAAATTATGTATCAGTAACAGAAAGATACATGGACAATCCCCATGTATTTGCAAGTTTAACAACATACTTCTAATCAAGAGACAAGGAGAAAGCCTACCCCCAAAATTAGAAAAATCTTTTTAAATAAATGAAGACACAATATGTAAAAATTTGCTGGATACAGTTATGCCAGAAAGAATAAAATTAGCAAATCAATGATTTAATCTCCTACTTTGAGAACAAAAAGAGAGAAATTTATATCAAAGGTAAGCAGAAGAAAGGAAATAAAGATGAGAGCAGAAATCAATTCTGACATGATGAGACAGATCAATAATGAAGCTTAAAAACAAAAGGGAAAAGAATCATGAAACTAAAACTAGTTCTTTAAAGCCATCAATAAAATTGATAAACTCCTAGAAAGATAGAAAAAAATAGAAGGTGCAAATGACCATAATGTAATTGAAAGAGAGGTCATCAATGCAGATCCAACAGACACTAAAAAGAGAGTATGATAAAAGAGCTATATGTCAATATGTAGCTTAGATGAAATTGATAAATTCACTGAAAGACACAAATGTCAAAGTTTACTCAAGAAGAAATAATAACCCTCAGATATCCCTATCGCTATTAGAGAAATTGAATTTACAGTTTAAAATCTTCACACAAAGAAAACTTGAAGCCCAGATTGCTTTACTGGCAAATTCTACCAAACGTTTATGAAAGAATCAATACTACTCTTACAGACTCTTCCAGAAAATAAAGGGAAGAGAACATTTCTGAACTAATTTTATGAGGCAAGCAATATGCTGACACCAAAACTAAACAAATACACTACATGAAGTATAAATCATATCCCTCATGAACATAAATGCAAAAATTCTTAACAAAACATTAGCAAATAAAATCCAACAATTAGTGAAAAAAATAAGACATAATAATCAGTTAAAGTTTATTCCCGGAATGCAAGTATGTTCAATATTCATTAAGTCAATCAATGTAATTTACTACATCAACAGACTAAAGGAGACTAAACCATATAATTATATCAATAGGTGAAGAAAAGACAGTTAACAAAATTTTAAAAATCCATTTATGATAGAAACTCTCAGAAAATTATAATAAAATGGGAAGTCCTTAGCCTGACAAAGATCATCTGTGAGAAACCCACAGGTAACATCATTACTCACAGCTAAAGAGTGATGTCTCCCTAAGACTGGAAAGAAGGCAAGAATGTCCATACTCAGCACTCCTATTCCTTATCAGTGGAGGTCCTAGCCAGTGCAATAAGGCTGATTTCAAGACTTACTATTAAGCTCTATTAGTCAAAATCGTGTAATAGTATCAAAAGAACAATCGTATAGATCAATGGAACAGAATATGTAATCCAGAAATAAACCTATATATGGTAAACTGATTTTTTCCTTTTTTTTTTTGAGACAGAGTCTTACTCTGTTGCCCAGGCTGGAGTGCAGTGGCACAATCTTGGTTCACTGCAACCTCTGCCTCCTGGGTTCAAGCAATTCTTGCATCTCAGCCTCCCGAGTAGCTGGGATTACAGGTATGTGCTGCCACGCCTGGATAATTTCTTTGTATTTTTAATATATACAGAGTTTTGCCACGTTGGCCAGGCTGGTCTCAAACTCCTGGCCTCAAGTGATCCACCCACCTTAGCTTTCCAAAGTGCTACCATTACAGGTGTAAGCCACCACACCTAGCCTAGTAAACTGATTTTCAACAAAGATGCTAAGGAAATTCAATGAAGAAAGTTCAACAAATTGTGCTAGCAAATCTGGTTATCCACATGCAAATAACGAACTTCATGCTATATACAAAAAATTAACTCAAAATAAATCATTAAGGTCCTAAATGAAAAGGCTAATACTGTAAAACTTCTAAAAAATACACAGGAGTAAATCTTTGTGGCCTTGGGTTAAGCCAAGACTTTTTAGAACCATAGAAGAAAAAATTGGCTGGGTATGGTGGCTCATGTCTGTAATTCCAGCACTTTGGGAGACAAAGGCAGATAGGTCACAGCCTGGGCAACATAGTGGATGCCAGCCTGGAAAATATAGTGAGGTTCTGTCTCCACACACACGTATACACACAAACATACAAACACACAAACCAGACACAGTGGCACGTGCCTGTTGTCCCAGCTACTTAGGAGGTTGTAGTGGCATAGTGCTAGGCATAGTGGCATGTGCCTGTAGTCCCAGCTACTTGGGAGGCTGCAGTGAGCTGTGATGGTGTGATGGAGTGAGAACCTGTCTCAAAAAGAAAAAAAGAAGAAATTGACAAATTGGATCTCATCAAAACTTAAAATTTTTGCTCTTCCAAAAGCTGTTAAAAAGCCACAGAGAGTGAGAAGGTATTTTCATAACACACCTGGTAAAGTTGGTAGTCATCATATATAAACAGTACTCAAAACTCAATAATAAAACAGACCAATTCAAAATGTGCAAAACACCTGAACACATGTCACTAAAGTAAAAACGAAGATGGCAAGAAAACACATGTAAAGATGCTCAACAGCATTAGTCATTAGGGAAATGCAAATTAAATTCACAATGAAGTATCACTACACATCTATTAGAACAGTTCAACTTTTTAAAAAAGACAATTTGAAGTGTTGATGAGAATGCAGAGCATTTAGACCTCTCATACATTTCTGGTGGGCATGCAAAATAGTACCTTGGAAAATAGTTTGACAATTTTTCTTTTCTTTTTTTGTTGAGAAAGAGTCTGGCCCTGTGGCCCAGACTGGAGTGCAGTGGTGCGATCTGGGCTCACTACAACCTCTGCCTCCCAGACTCAAGCAATTCTCCTGTCTCAGCCTCCCGAGTTGCTGGGACTACAGGCACACACACCACCACACCCGGCTAATTTCTTTGTATTTTTAGTAGAGACGGGGTTTCACTATATTGGTCAGGTTGGTCTCAAACTCCTGACCTCAGGTGGTCTGCCTGTCTTGGCCTCCCCAAGTGCTGGGACCGCAGATGTTAGCCACCACGTCCAGTCAGTCTGACAATTTCTTACGAAGTAAAGCATAATCCTACAATCCTCTCCTACTAATTGCCCAAGAGAAATGACATACATCCACACAGAAACTTGTACATGTATATAACAGCATTATTTATAACTGCCCTCAAACTGGAAACAATCCAAATGTCTACCAAAAGGTGAGTGGATAAACCAATCTATAGAGCCATACAATGGAATACTATTCAATAACTGGAACAAACTGTTGATACATAAAACATGCATGACTCTCATATTATCCTAAAGGAAAAAGCCAGACACAAAAGGCTACATACTATATGATTCTATTTATGTGAGCATTCAGGAAAAGGCAAAACTATAGGCACAGAAATTAAATTAAATCAGTGGTTGCCAAGGGCTGGGGGTGAGGGGAGGATTGACTATTAAGAGGGATTTTTATTGCAAATGGAACATATCTTTAAACCCCCCACCAAAAAAACACCAAAACCAAAAACAATAAAACAGTTCCTTCAAGTTGTGCTTCTCTGTAATCAACCCTCTCTGGTTGATACACATACTGCCCTGGCTCCTGGCAATGACCGCTCTGCTTTCTGTCACTCTGAATTATTTTTGCCTAGTGCTTTGTGTTTCATCTATTTTGCTGCATTTAACACCAGTTCATTTCTTTTTATTGGTGAGTAGCATTCCACTGTATGGATATACTACAATTTGTTTATCCATTCAAATGCGGATACACATTTGGGCTGCATCCAATTTTGAGACATTATAAATAAAGGTGCCTTGACCATTCATGTACAAGTCTTTAGATAGGCATATGTTTTTATTTCTCATATGCAAATTCTGAGAAATGGCTTTTCTAAAAATCTAACATCCATAAGAATTCTGGGAGTCTATTAGCCTCAATCTATAGATGTGAAACCAAAGTTCAGAAGTTAAATAATTAAGATATCACAGGATGTAGATAAGCTAGGATTTCAGTCCAGATCTGTTTGATGCCAAAGGCCACATTTTTTCCATTATATCACCCTGTCTACTGGTACTGGGAACAACACCCCAAAAACCCTGATGAATTAAGAACAGGAGACAAGACAGGAAAGAAAGAGTAAGCAGAGTATAAAGAAAAAATACAGTGTTGTGAAATCCACAGCAGACTTGACTTAGTCACAGGGATGGTGTGGATGCCAAGACAATGGAACAGCTGGAGATACTCTAAAACTAAAAAGAAATTCATGGCAGAGACAGAGATCAACTGCAGAGTCTGTGCACCTCCACTACCTCTAAAGTCTACACTTGAATGAGTACCAGGGAGCAGGAAAGAGGATGGCTTTGGTACCTATATTTCATGATTGCCAGATGTTAATGCTAATGTATGAATTTTGGCTCCTGAATAGTAAACTCCTGATGACACAGAAAATACTTTAACAATGGTTCATGACTCATCAGTCAAAGATCACTGATACAGTTATTTCCACAAGTAGTGAAAACCACAGTGAAGATTGGCCAAATTTTAATTTACAAGAGGACATACTAAAGCATCACTTGCTTACTCTTCAGTGCCAACCCACCCTGAGTATTCATTTCTGACCTCACCTTCCCCATCTATGTACTCTTCTTCCCTTCAAAATCCAGTCCCTCCCATCAGTTCATCTAGAGCTCTTCTGAGTGAAACTGGGTTTTGCATCTTTGTGTATCTGTATGCCTAAGTGGGCCTTGGCTATCAATTACATACACATTGCATGTAGATATAATGCCAGGTGGTTAGCATGCATCCAGGGAAAATATCCACCTGGGTGTGACCAGCGTAAATGAATCAAATTAGGCTATTCAATATATCTGACTCCTCCCTGGCCAGACTACTTTATATTCCCCTGCCACAGTTTCAGTAAGAGGGCCTTACTCTTTGCCTTAAGAGAAGAGTTTCCATGGTCTTCTCCTTCCCTTCTTTTTGGAAAGAGATCTGCTCCACTGCCACCTCCCCTCTGTGGTCTACTTCTCCTCAGCTACATTAGGAGTGGACAGCAATCATTAATTTATGGGGAAAAATGTCTGATAAATGCATTTTATGAATGGGTGTCCTGTTAACTAAAACCTAACAGAACACTGTGATGCAGATTTGAAAGGGCAGGTCCAGCCCTGTCTTAGAGTCTAATCAGAGGCTTGTGCTACAGGCTGCCCTCTGCAAAAGCCTTCTACTCCTTCCACCCTCACGAGAACCATTTTAGACCACTGTCCCTGAAACGCCCTCTCTGTCTTCCTTATATCTGCTCTGAAACAGCTGCAAGCAGGGATCATCCAAAAAGGGCACTTGACAATCTTTTTTAAGGTGCAGCATTTGGGGCAGTCTTCCCCTCACCACTACCCATGACCTGTTCAATGGCCACAGAGTAGAGTGAGGTAGGAACCTTTGGCTAATGCTTGCTTCTCTAGTCCCACCCTCTTTAAATGTGTCTTCTCCTTTATATAGTAGATGTCTTGTGATCTCTATCCTAATTTGTTCTATCCTTTGCCCCAAGACACTCAGATATGTTTCAAGTACAAGGCACTTTGGGAGGCCAAGGTAGGCGGATCACCCGAGGTCGGGTGTTCAAGACCAGCCTGACCAACATGAGAAACCCTGTCTCTACTAAAAATACAAAAAATTAGCCGGGCGTGGTGGCACATGCCTATTATCCCAGCTACGTGGGAGGCTAAGGCAGGAGAATTGCTTGAACCTGGGAGGCAGAGGTTGCGGTGAGCTGAGATTGCACCATTGCACTCCAGCCTGGGCAACAAGAGCAAAACTCAAAAAACAAAAAAAGGGAGAAACTAATAAGAAAATTAAATAAAACAGCAATGTGAATCTGCATGGCACAGAAGTGCTCATCCTCATTTTTCACTTTTCCCACCCTATCCAACCTCACATTTACCCACCTTGGTTTCTTGGCATTGTCAGACTATTTTTCTAAGTTATGCTTCTCAATCTGACATGAGAGAAACTTATGCCACACACATACTTCCTACTTTCACTCCCTTTTTAATGCACATATTATCACACTTAAAATCCACTTTAAAATATTTCTTTCAACAGTAAAGTTGCTAACATCTGGCTGTTGACATATTTTGATCTGGTTTTGGGGGAAGGGCAGGGGATTGCAGAAGATTGTGCCTGAGCCTCCCCAAGTTTAATGCCACTGCTCACTCATTTTCCCAGGAAAAGCCCCTTCTCCTGGGCCTCAGTCTCCTTATCTGTAAGATGAAGGGGATCAGTATTAGTAGTTCTCAATCCTCCCTCAAGCAATGTGATACATAAAGATGGTAGGTGGATGTCTACAACTCCTTCACTCTTTACCACCTCCATGGCAGTTGCCCTAATGCATGCCAGCAATATCTGTTTCCTGGAGCAGAGCAGCTGGGCTCTTAGCTGGGCTCTCTGCTTCCACTTCACCTCCTACAGTCTATTCTTCACACATCAGCCTGAGTGATCCTTTCATATAATACATACTATTATATCATGTCACTCAAAACCCTCTAATGCTTTCTGTGTCACTCAGACAAAAAGCCAAGTCCTAAAGAGCCAAAAAGGGCCCTTTATAACCTGCAACCCCCACTTCTCTGATCTAAATTCTCTCCTCTTTATTTTCACTCACCCATTCTGGGCTCCGTGCTTTTCTTTGCATGCGCCTGGGACGGCCTCACGACAGGGCTTTTGCCCTTGCCATTTCCTCTACCTGGGACATCCTGACTCCAGGGGTACATGTGGCTCACAGCCTCACCTCCTTCAGCTACAGTATTTGTTCAAATGTCACCTCCACAGTAAGGCCTTCTCTGGCCACCCTGTCCAAAGTCAAAACTGAGATGCCAGCTGCCCTGATTTTTTCCTTAGCACTTATCACCATCCAATATTTTCTTCATTTAATGTTTCTGTCTTTCTTCCCAACTTGAATGCAAATTCCATGAAAGCAAGGATTTGTGTCTGTTTTGTTCACTGCTAAATCCCTAATGCCTAGCCCACAAGAGCTCAAGAAATATTTGTTGAATGAATGAGAAATTCTCCATCCACCTAACAGTACTCCTTTTCCCTCCTACTCACTAAAATACAACATAAAAGAGCCATTAAAGGCATAACTCTGCATCCAGTATAAGTTACTAAAAAGTTATCCCTGCACATTTTAACAATTCTTATAAAATGAATGAGATAGCCAATCGCAACACCAAACTGGGATTGAGGATCAAGTAGATTATTTCTGAGCCTGTCCGCTCTGTGCCAGATTAGGCCCTGTCAAGGCTGCAACATGATTGCAAGGAGTCCACAAATCCTGATGAGCAGCAGGCATGGCCTGAATATTGGTAAATGTTTCACATGTACTTACAGTCCTCTTTTTCTTTTTCTTTTTTTGAGACAGAGTTTCGCTCTTGTTACCCAGGCTGGAGTGCGATCTTGGCTCACCGCAACCTCCGCCTCCTGGGTTCAGGCAATTCTCCTGCCTCAGCCTCCTGAGTAGCTGGGATTACAGGCATGCGCCACCATGCCCAGCTAATTTTTTGTATTTTTAGTAGAGACGGGGTTTCACCATGAAAGAGTATGCAGATATTGCTGGGATCCACAACACAAACTGATATAAATTCACAATACCTTTTGGTAGTTACATATTTAATAGACCAATGGATACTGCAAGTACAACCACGAGTGTATGAGGTTTCACAAACTTTTTCTAAAGCTATAAAAAATGGCCTCATGCTTGAGGAGATGCTTGACCAAATGGCTGCAATCCGTAAATTAAGTTCCCTCTCCTGCCTGCTTTTTTAAAGTATGCTATCTTTGATGGAAGACTATAACTCTCTATTTGCAAACAACTTTTTGAAGGGAAGGGGAATCCCTTGGACTATAAGACTGGGGGTAAATTTTGACTCAGGAAACACTGACAGCAACCTTTGGGCATGCTTAATGACTAGCCCTTAAGTGGCATAAAACAGGGAGCTGCCACGTTCTGATTTAAGGGTGTGGCACTCAAATCCAGAAGAATTGCTAACTGTTGCACCTGACATCTTTTTTATGCTTTTGTGCTTTTCTTTTTCTCTTTGCTTACATGCAATTAATTGTAAGTATCCAAGAGGCTAACAATGCACACGAAATGGGGCAGGGGGTTGGGGAAAGTGATGACAATCTTTAGGGAAACAAAATTTAAATAATTTAAGTGGCCTAAAATAATTCTCACTCTACTTCAAAACTACATTGTGTCAATTTGCAGCTTTTCTCTTTACTATACCTGAAAAAGGCTCGAGAAAGTCCTATTCTGAAGAACCTGGTTTTGGTGTATCCCAGATAAATGCCTTCTACCATTGATTGATCCTCCCTGGCTCAGTCATTTGCACGTTATCTGTTTCCTCTAGCCACTGTGTCAAAGGCCTTTAGCTGAGCTAGTCTGACTCCCATCCTATGCTTTCTCTTCTCTAAGTTTCTCTTCGCTCAACTATTTCCAACTGTATTATTTGGTTCATCTTCCTTACCTCATTTTTCATGTCATGAATTTAAGTTGTCAAGTGGCACTAAATCTTAAAACAAATCTGAAGAATTATTAGGGTAAACTGAAAACACCAACTAATCTCTTAGCTTCTTTTAGTTACATATTCAATCTTGTAGTATTTGGATATCTCTTTAGGACATATGCTTCTAATAACTAGCTGCCCTTCTCCTTGAAGACACTATTTTAGCAACAGCTGGGACCTTAAAGTCCCATAATGTCTGTGCCAAAACATTTTAGGCATCATCTAAGCTAACCCAAACTCCTTATCTTACAAATCAATAAACTGAGTCTCAGAGGGAAGACTTTTTTCCTAAGATCTTTACCCAATAAATGATTTCTCATTTTGCAATACTTTAAAATGCTCTTTTCTTTCCAATGATAGTCTGCTTGCTACCACCTCAATTACTCCTTCACCAACTGGTTTTTAAAGGAAAGATGATGATTAATGCCCTCAAGTGATGGTATACTTCCTTAAGAGGTTTTTAGGGAGTTATCTATTTTATTCTATGATTTCAAGTTCCAAATTATTCATGCATTTTAACTGCATACCATGAATGTATGTAAGTAAGGGATTTCTGTAAGTATACATACTAGAGGAACAAACCCTGAGATAATAAAGTGGCTTAGTAAGGAGTTTATGTCTTAATCCTAGCTCTGCTACTAATTACCTGTGGCAAGTCACTTCAGGTGTCTTTTTTTCCACAGGGAAGATAAGAAAGGTGGGCAAGTGGCATGATTCTCAACTTTCCTTGGATTCATTCAAGGTTGAAATAAGGTCCAAATATCTAATGAAAACCGAGTTTGCTTACTCATGACAAAGCTGCACAGGCTAAAATGTCAAGCTTACTTTGAAGTCACACTGGGCAGCTTGTGCTGATCAAGTTCTGATTGGCATATATACATCTCTTCAACTAAAATTGCAAAATTAATTACTTTTCGTTTGTAAGACAAAACTAAACATACTTGGCTCACAGGGAAATAGTGACAAAAATGAAGCTTTCACAGTACAGAGGTGGGAGTGGAAGGAGGAAAAAAGCAGATTTGGCACAAGGAAACAGCAGCACACATAAATATAAAATTTCACCAAGGAACTTCTGTGAAAGTGTCCAGATGCAAAGCATTCTACGTCAAATCTTAATTCTTGAAAACAGCACTTGACAAAGTAGGCACTCAGAGTTGGACTATAAAGTACTTTTTCTTTATATTCACAGTAAGTATTCAACTAGATTATATTGCACAGAGAACTTAAAAGAGGGGTTCTCTTCAAGGAGTTGAAATCTCTTGATGCAAAATACAACAGTTCATTCAGCCATGTTCAACCTGTACACTTAAAGGGCATCAGCAGGGTGATTACCTTTCATTTTCAATCTACAGGGACTGAAATCCGAAGGCATTGTCAACTGCTGCATCACAGCCTCACTGTGTAACTGCCAAAGAGGGAGAATGTATGCCACCAAAGGGCCCTGGATTGGGGCATAGGAGACGTGAGTTCTAATCCAGCTGGCCCCAGGGGCAATTCCCTATTCCCAGAACAGTACTTTGCATGTAACTGATGCTCAATGAATGTCGACTGAGTGGAAATGCAAAAATATCCACCATGTGCCAATTTACATTATATAGGAAACATAAAGATCTTTGTGTCCCTGCTCTCAAAAAACTAAAATCCAATTATGTAAAACATGGACAGTTTGTTGGGAGGAAGATAGTGACTACTGCTTGGCAATTACTACGAGGCTAAGGATTTACAGTTGTTATCTTGAAAAAGCCTTGCAAAGTAAGCCAAATATTCCTATCCGACACATAGAAAACCAGACTCCGAGAACGTATGTATTTGTTCAAGATCACACAACTTGTAAAATGAGAAGCCCAGATTTCAATCCAGGTCTGCAAAGTCCACTTATTTGCGGTATGCAACACATTCATATACATCAAGGCAGTCCAGGAAGAGACAGGGATTTGGGTCTAAGTTTTACTTCTGCCACTAAGCTGTTGCATATCTCTCCAGGGAGAACATTTGTCTGCATTTTTTTTTTCCACCGGCACAATTGGAGGGCAGAGAGAGGTGTTGGGAGGAGGGTTGATGAACTAGATCTATGTTTTTTTGGTTTGGTTGGGCTGAGCGGTTATCAGAATTCTTTTGGGCCAGGACTTGTTCTAATGTGGTTGTTTCCCTTGCCTGCTCTTACGAATTATTTGGGAATGGTACCTTTAGCTACTAATGGAAATATATTATACCTCTCAAGTGAATGGGAGCAGAAAGAGGTGCCGGCTCCAAGCTTCCTCCTAGCAAGCTGAGGCTGAGAGTCTGACTCTGCTGAGGGGATGCTGCTGAAAGTTGAGAGACAACTTATTCACGGATCCATGCTTCCCTCCCAGCTGGACGAGAGTACCCACTGGATGCTCCCGGTTTGAGAGGAACGGAGATATGTGTCCTGCATTACTTGAGCGGCCTGCCTAGGCTCGTCTCCAGATTACAGAGACCTTCAAGAGAAGTTCGTGGTGTAAAATACATGGGTTCAAATAGGGGAGCGCGGACAACCCTCGCTGTGGGAGGCGGCTGCGGCCTGTCGCGCTGGTAGCGGGAACCACTTCCTTGTCCGCATAGCCCGCCCGCGTCCAAACCCCGCTGCTGCATTTCCCCCACCGCGCAGAGCTTCCGAAGCTGCAGGAGGGTCCGTCGGACTCCAAGGTGAGTGTCCTGCCCGGCCCGGAGCCGGGTCCCTTTAGAGATTTAAAACGCAACGCTCTGGAACTCCAACTTCCCCGGCGCCCAGCCCGATTCCCAGGCGTCGGGGCCGGGGCAAGCCCCTGAGGCTGCAGGGAAGAGGCCCCGAGCCTGTTAGAGCCCCGGCCCCGGCTGCGGTCCCGCCGGTGACCCAGGTGCGCCGCGCCCGCCCGAAATCTCGTCCGACGTCGCTCGGCACCTGTCGCGCCCGGAGCCCGCAGGACCTGCGCTCACCTCATTTCGGGGGCCCACAGCCCGTCCCCGCGCCTCAGGGCCCAGCTCCCGCCGCCGTCGCCACCACTGCCCGTGCCGCGGCCGCCGCCCACTTTCGGTTTCCCCGCACCGCCGGAGCCGCCCCGCGTCTCGGGAATCACCTCAAGCCCCCGCCCCGCCCTGCTCGGCCCCGCCCCGCTTCGTCCCACCCCGCCCCGCCCCGCTTCGAGGGCAACCCGGCCTCGGCTCTGCGCACGCGCGGGCGCCCCGGTCGCGTCGGCCCACGCTGGCGTCCGCGCGTGGGAAGGGAAACCGACACCGCCTAGCGGTTTCTGCGCGTGCCCACGCACCAGCCGGCGGCGGAAGACGCCTGCGGGCGGGGGCAGGAGCGCCTCCTGGTGGACTACGCAGGTACGCGCGGGCCGGGCCAGCTGGGACCTAGCAGGGGGTGTGGGCGGCTGCTGCTATGGAGCTCACCCTCCTTCCAAACAGTTCAACTCCTGCACATTATTTTCTTCAACATCTGGAGCCGTTACTTTTTATTGCCCTAGACACCCACCCACCTTGTCCGCCCATATCCTTCAGGCCTTTCTCAAGCATCATCCTTTCAATGACGGTGGACACAGTCTCTAACATGTCAACCTCCTTCCTTGACATTTCCTATCCCCCTTCTCAGCCGTATTCCCCCTTGGCACTTATCTAGAACACTATATGTATTTTTACTTACACTTTTATTGTCCACTATCATCCTAAAATTAAAGCTCTGTGAGGAAAGGATTTTTGTTTGGTTCCTTAACCTATTCCCAGAGCCTAGGATAGTGCTTTACACACATCAGCGATAAATATCCGTCAGATTTATTCATTCATTCTAAAATTATTGAACACCTAATAAGTGAATATGTATTTCTTCTGCACATTAATTCCACCGACACGTATTGGGCACCTGCTTCAGCCAACATTGAACACTTCTCCGCATCATCTGATATGCATTGACTGAGAACCTGCTGCTGCTTCAACCAGTGTTTTATTACAGCTTGACTGAAATGTATAAGACATACAATAAACTAAAGGTTTAAAATGTACAGCTTGATAAATTTTTCGTTCATATACCACTGTGAGACCGTTACTGTAATATATCCATCACCCCAAAAAGTTGTATTATTTATTGTTTATAATTTTTATCTTTTGTCCCACCTTGTCCCTTGCTCCCTGAACTGTTCACCTGCTTTCTCTTGCGATAGTTTGCTTTTTCTAGGGTTGTATTTAAAACTTTTATATATGGAATCGTATGCACTACCCTTTTGGGGGGCTGTCTGGCTTCTTTTATTCAGCAAATTATGTTCAACCCTGTTGTTACATGTAGTAGTAGCTCATGTCTTTTTATTGCTGAGTGGTACTGTAGGATGTACCAAACCTACCACATGGCCCAGCAATTCTTTCCCAGGTATTTACCTAGGAGAAATGAAAGCATATGTCCACACAAACACCTGTACAAGAATGCTCATAGAAATTTTGTTGATCATAGCCACAAATGGAAAGAATACAAGCATCTGTCAGAAGGTGAATGGAAATCAACTTATATTGAACACCAGCTGTTAAATAACAAATTTTCATAGAGTGTAGATAAGCCTGTGCCTATAGTGCTTTTGATTCAGCTGAAAGATGCAGTAGGCAATAAACAGATAAATTGGAAGTAGATCTGGAAAACCTGATATACAGTGCTCAGACATTTGGGTGTTTTCCCACAGGCAGTGGGGAATTGTTCAAGATTTTTACAGGGCTCTTCTTTAACACTGTTCTCTTCCATATCCCAGATCTGGTGTCTGACTAAGTTTACCTAAATGTCTCTCTCCTGAATTTCTCTGCATGTCCTTTTCTCTATTTCAGTCTATTTCAGACGCCTTTCTCCTTTCTCTCCCCTCCAGTCTACTCCAAACATGCAGTGGACTTTTAATAGACTTTGCTATGGTCTGAATGTTTGTGTCCCTACAAAATTCATGTTGAAACCTAATCCCCATTGCTGTGGTGTTGACAGGTGGGGCCTTTGAGAAGTCATGGTGGCTTCATCCTTATGAGTAGGATTAGCGCCCTTAGGGGCTTAAAGGAGCCTCTGCCCCTTCCACTGTATGAGGATTTAGCAAGAGGGTGCCATCTTTGAGGTGGAGAGCAAGCCCTCACAAGATGCCAAATCTGCTGGCACCCTGACCTTAGACTTCCAAGCCTCCAGAACTGTAAGAAATACATTTCTATTATTTATACATTATCTGGTCTAAGATATTTTGTTATAGCAGCAGGAGTGGGCCAAGACAGACCTAAAAGCCAGCCAACTTGGTCTCTGCAGTGCTCACAACATCCTGTGGCTCCACATTTTAGATGGAAAAGATGTAAAAAGCAGCTGCCAATGGAAAGGGTGCTAGCAGTAGTAGGAAATTAAAAAAAAAATACAATTCCAGAGTTTCATATGTAGAATAAATCATAAAATCATGTGAGTTGACCCCAAGTTGGAGCTCCTTTATTTTTGAAAAGATGTTCCATGTTTAGACTGTTCTATGTATAAAGAAAAAGGAAGCTCTGCAGCTAGTTTTTTTAAACCAGCTTTATTGATAGTTGACATATAATAAATATTTAAATGTACAGTTTAATGAGTTTTGACCAATGTCTTTAATTGTGTATCTACCACCACAATCAATATACGAAATTAGTTCATAATTCCAAAACTTCTCCTGTGCCCCTTTACAGTTAATTCTCTCCCCAACCTTTATCCCCTAGCAGCTACTGATCTAATTTTTGTCATCAGAGGTTTGCCTTTTCTAGAAGATCACATAAATGGAATCATGCAGGATGTAATCTTTTGTGTCTGGCTTTGTCACTTAGCGTAACACTTCTGAAAGTCATCCATGTTGTTGCACATACCAGTCATTGGTTCCTTTTTAGTGCTGAATAGTAAGCCATTGTATGGCTCTATCCCAATTTGTTTATTCATTCACATTTACATTTGTGTTGTTTCCAGTTTGGGTTATTACGAATAAAGCTGTTATAACAACCACATGAAGGTCTTTGTGTGGTGATATAGTTTTTTGTTATAAAGACTTAGGAATAGAATTTCTGGTTGTGGGATAGGTGTATGCTTAACTTTTTAAGAAACCGTCAATCCCAGCACTTTGGGAGGCCAAGGTGGGTGGATCACGAGGTCAAGAGATCGAGACCATCCTGGTCAACATGGTGAAACCTCGACTCTACTAAAAATACAAAAAATTAGCAGGGCATGGTGGCGCATGCCTGTAATCCCAGCTACTCGGAAGGCTGAGGCAGGAGAATTGCCTGAACCCAGGAGGCAGAGGTTGAGGTAAGCCAAGATCGCACCATTGCACTCCAGCCTGGGTAACAAGAGCGAAACTCTGTCTCAAGAAAAAAAAAAAAAAAAGAAAGAAACCGTCAAACTGTTTTCTAATGTATCTTCACCATTTTGGACTCCCACTTTTACTCCCTCCTTGGCAATGTATAAGACTTCCAGTTGCTCTAAATCTACTCCAATACTTGGTGTTGTCTGTCTTTCTAATTTTAGCCATTCCAGTGGATGTATAGGGACAGCAAACAGAGGTTTCAATTTGCATTTCCTCATGACTATTAATGTTGAGCATCTCTTCATGTGTTTAGTGGTCCTTCATATGCGTTCTTGGGTAAAGTATCTGTTCTGCAAGTAGATTTTTGTCCAAGACATCAGGAGGTTCTCAGAATCACCTGGGTAGCTGACACAGCAAGGGCAGGTTAGGACATTGTGGTTTTTTTTGTCTTTGTGAAGTGGTCCAAGGCCCAGGGAGTTCAAGAATTCACCCTCATACCCTGGATATTATTGTATTTCAGGAAAATTAAGAGATATCAGAGATGGCACAGACTGGTTACTCTTTAGGCACAATGGTTCTTACCTTTTTATGGAGATGTCAGAATAGATGAAAACAAATTTTGATGTATGATCTCAGAGAGGATTTGGAGTCCTTAATGCTCTGCTGTGAACCCATGTTAAAAATTTCCTTCGAGGAAAGCATATATTCTGGGGCCAAATAGCAGAGTTTTCTAAATGAACAGGACTCAGGCAGAAGGCATTCTTCCTCTGCAAAAGCCCAAGCGTGTCTTTGGACAACAGGAGCCATGGCCAGGAGCATCTAGATCTCTTTTAAAAGAGGCAAGCACAATTTCTCATCCTCAAGGGCTGTAGAGAGGTCCTTTGTACTCTGCTTAAGGTGGCTTTTTGGGTAGGAAAGGTAGATTGGCGGGGGCATCAGTAAAAGTTCTTCTGGTCTTTGCAATACAGCCTCAGAACAATACGTTCCTCATCTTTCCTCTAAGAGCCTCTCAGACTTTATAGCCACCATAGGCAGCTTTGTCACTTGCAGAATTTAGAATGACAACTTGATAGACCTCTAGGTGCTGTCATCTCACTTCCCTTCTTCTCTATATTGACCCCAAAAAGAAACCAAAAACCAGAAACAAACTTTCATTTCTATCACTTTATGTCCCATTGAACGGACAACAGGGACTTGGTAATGCCCTTATTCAATGCCTGGAGTAGTTCCTCTCTCAGGAAGCCTTTTTCGAATCCCCCACCTCACAATCATTGCTCTTTTAGCTGAGCTTCTAGAGTGCTTTGTTCTTCAAATATATTTACAGCAGAGAGAACATAACAAGTGATTTTATATCTCATCTCCCTTGTGAACAACTTGAAAAGAGTTTACATTTTATTCACTATTTGATTGCAAATAATTTTAGCAATACTATTTGAAGCTGAGCAACAGCATGTTCAAAGTTATGTATACAGATGGAACCCAGCCACATGAGTGCTTTTTGCTTACATAAGGTCAGGAAAAATAGATCCACAACAAAAGGAATCTTTGAACAGATCTACTCTGGGTTAATCATCAACATCATAATCACTGCCTCTCCCATCAGCTTTAATTGCCTCATGAACAGATGCAGAGGAATTTCTAGACAACTGCATTTGTTTCAACTGAGTAAGGAGAAAAGACAAAACAAAACAAAATAAAAAACAAAAGGGAGAGCTTGCCGGAGCCCTGCTAAAATCCAGGCCCTGGTAAAGCTAAGGATGTGCTGATAAAGCAAAACCCCCTAATCTGCCCACAAAGCCCTCCAAGGTGAGTCAGCTGAAAGGGGCTAATCCCCAGAAGGGACTGATCACCAAAGCTTTAGAGGCCACACAGCCACAGCACACTGGAAAACAGGGGATAATGAAAGCTTAAAGGGATATTGTGTATAGAAAGGTCATAGAACCAACAGAGGAGGGTCTTGGCTAAGAGGTCACATTTGCCCTCTCCTGAGTTGTAGTTCATTCATATAGCTCAGTCTTAGGACCCCAAAATAAGAATGATTCCAAGGATGTAGATATTATTAAGAGTTAGCTGGCTTAGGGGCCCAGCTGTGGGGTGGGGCATGGAGGTGAGGTAACTAATACTTTAAGCAAGGCAATCAACCACAATATGACTGATTCTGTAATAGTCAATAAACCAGATGGCACACAAATTATACTGCAATAGCTGCTAGGGGTGAGAAAGTGGGGAGGCAGTGTGAAGAAACTACATAGGTGCAGAGGAGGTGCTCGGTATAGGTGAGCTGACACTGAAATCAAAGAAGCAGACTGTATTGGAGAAGCATGGGCTTTGAAAGACGTATGCTATACAGGAAGAATCACTGCCCCTTAGGTGCTTGCCCTGGGATAAATCACTGTGGACTTGACCTTTTGTTAAATTGGAAGGTGGCATAGAATTCCAGAGCCCTTTGGTTCTGATTCTAGCCTCAGATTCCCTTATGTGGCAAAATGAAGATGAAAGTAGCAAAATAGCCTTCTCCTGGGGCTGTTTGGTGAATTTCTATTCATCAGTGGTTATCTATGGGAAATAACCACTCCCCATAGACACTCAACCACTCTTGAGACAGTGGCCTGCCACCCCCTCCCCCGCCCCTGAGCCTGGGGCACTTTGTTTTTTACTTTCAGGAGGTTATTTCGGTTGTCAAAAGATCAGGTGCACCTCCTGGCATTGAGTTGATGGGGCTGGGATGCTTGTGGTACTTCCCCCATGGAGGGGGAAGTTTCCCTTGTGAATGTTGTGCTGGTTATCTGTGTAGATGACAGACCTCTGCCTTATATATAAACACAAATAATTTTCCCCACAGTTTCACTATACAATGAATTTCCAATGCTATTTTTATCTGTGAATTTCACTTTAGGAAAGTAAATAAAGGGATTACAAAATATTTGTCATAAAACAGGGGTGCTGGGTCATATTATACTGCTACTTAAAATCCCCCAACAGCCAACCTCACCCAGAGAGAAGCTAATCAGGATACTCTTGTTTATACCAATAGACACAGGCGTACACAAATTTATCTTTATTAGAATTCCGTATCACCTACAAGATCACCTTACCTGCCCTAATGCTCACACCAGTTGGGGAAGTTAGAATCATTCTTTTTGGGGGTCTTTCTAGAGTTCAATTAGCCCCCACATTATATTTCCCCTACCATAAGTACAAGAGGTAATCTTCTTCCTCTTCTTCCTAATTCTCCCTCATCCTCTCACAATCAGTCTTTTTTATTTAAAATTGGAATCATTTCTCTCAGCAGAAACTTTCTTAAAACAGGATGTTTTATATTTATAAATAGAAAAATATGGCACCTGGGAGCTAGCAGTTTGCTAAGGAGAGCTAGCAAGCTGTTGACTGGAGTGAGACAGTACAGGAGGTTTCCTCTAAGAATGTGGTTCTTAATCTGAGAGGGATAGTGTGTCAGCACTAATGTGGCATTTCCCTCCCTTTGTACACTGCAGGTTGAACTATAAACTCACTTCTAAATATCACTGTAATTTTGGGGGATTTCTTTACAAGAAATTTGTTTGTATGTGTGTGTGTGTGTGTGTGTGTGTGCATATGGTGTGTGCGTGTGTGTGTGTGTGCATGTGCAGCCTTAGGAGTGGCAGCCCACATTCCTGGTGTTACTTGCTGGAGCAAGGGTAAGCAACAAGAACTTTGTCCTTCAAATATTAGGTTTTGTGTTCTGAGTGTTATTTCTGCTTTTGATTGTTGAGGGGCCAGCACAGAGGCTGACAGCCATTGTTTTAACCTCCATGGGCTGAAGCAGCTTCCAGGGGATTTAAAGAGACAATACTCATATTCCCACCCCTGCCTCTTTTGGGAGCCAGACATTTAAGGAAATCTTTGTCAGGTCACTGGTTGATTACAGAAATGATGGAACAGAAACTTTAATGACCACACACAACAATATATATCTTGTAAAAATAGTTTTAAAAAGTCATAAATAGGTGGCCCAGCCCTCATAAATTTTCAGAAATCTCTGAGGCAGTGAAGAATTAGATTTCCAGTTACTGCAACATGGTATTTAAAATCTCTAGCTCTCAACAAACAATTACAAAACTTCTAAAGAAAGAGAAAAACATGGCCCATTCACAGAAAAAAAAGTTTACAGAAATCATTTCTAAGGAAGACTAGACATTGGAATTATTAGTCAATGGGATTAAGTCAACTGCCTTAAATATGTTTAATGAGATAAAGAAAACCATAAACAAAAAACTAAAAGGAATCAGTAGACTTATATATGAATAAAGAAAGAATATTAATAAATAAATAGAAATTAAAAAGAACCGAACTGAAATTCTGGAGGTGAAAACTATAATAACGAAATGAAAAATTTACTAGAGGCATTCAACAGCAGATTTGAGCAAGTGGAGAAAGTGTCTATGAACTTGAAGACAGGGAAGTGAAATTATCCAGTCTGGGGAACAGAAAGATGAAAGAATAAGTAAAAGTGAACAGAGGCTAAGGGCCCTGTGGAACACAATCAAGTGAATCAAATTTACAATATGAGAGTTTCAGAAAGAGTAGAGAGAGTGGGGAAAGAAAGAACATTTGAAGAAATAATGACTAAAAATGTCCCAAATTTGATGAAAGAAATGAATCTACAGATCCAAGAAACTGAACAACCTCCCCCCTGCTAAGGATAAACTCAACAAACTCCTAGGATAAACTCAAAGAGCTTCACCCCAAGACATATTATAATTGAAGTGTCAAAAGTCAAAGACAAAGACAGAATCTTGAAAAGAGAAATTATTAATCACACATAAGGACTTATCGATAAGATTAAGAACTGCTTTCTCATCAGAAGCTGTGGAGACCAGCAGGCAGTGGAATAAAAAAGTGCTGAAAGAAAAAACTCAAGGAAGAATTCTCTCTCTGGCAAAACTAGAAAGATCCTTTCAAAAATGAAGGATAAATTAAGACATTCACAGATAAAATCTGAGGAAGTTCATTACCAGTAGACCTGACCTCACAAGAAATGCTAAAGGGAGTCCTTGGGGGGTTGAAATGAGAGGACACTAGAGAGCAAATTGAAGCCATAGAAAAAAATAAAGATCTCTAGTAAAGATAACTGCATAGATTAATGTAAAAGCAGTATTACTGCATTTTTGGCTTGTAACTCTTCATTTCTTATGTGGCTCAAAAGACAAATGCATGAAAAGTAATTATAGATCTTTTAATGGGCATATATTAAAATGTGTAATTTATGGCCAGGGACAGTGGCTCATGCCTGTAATCCCAGCACTTTGGGAAGCCAAGGTTGAGCAACTACTTGAAGCCAAGAATTCAAGACCAGCCTGGGCCGGGCGCAGTGGCTCAAGCCTGTAATCCCAGCACTTTGGGAGGCCGAGGCAGGTGGATCATGAGGTCAAGAGATCGAGACCATCCTGGTCAACATGGTGAAACCCCATCTCTACTAAGAATACAAAAAATTAGCTGGGCATGGTGGCATGTGCCTGTAATCCCAGCTACTCAGGAGGCTGAGGCAGGAGAATTGCCTGAACCCAGGAGGTGGAGGTTGCGGTGAGCTGAGATCGCACCATTGCACTCCAGCCTGGGTAACAAGAGCGAAACTCCATCTGAAAAAAAAAAAAAGACCAGCCTGTGCAACGCAGAGAGACCCAACATGTAAAATTAATTAATTAATTAATTAATTTAAAAAAATAACTAGGCAGAGTGACACAGGCCTGTATTCCCAGCTACTCAGGAGGCTGAGGTGGGAGGATTGCCAACAACATAAAAGTAGGAGGGAATGAACTGTATAGGAGCAGAATTTTTGTATGCTTTTGAAGCTAAGTTGGTATGAATTCAAACTAGGCTGTTAGAAATTTAGGATGCTGCAGTGGATTTTTTTTTTTTTTTTTGTAGAGACAAGGTCTCATTATATGCTCAGGCTGGTCTTAAACTCCCGACATCAAGCAATCCTCTCACCTCGGCCTCCTAAAGTGTTGGGATTACAGATGAGTGCCACCAGGCCTGGCTTGAAGTTATTTTTATTAAGATCAATTTTTTATGTAAATGACTTGATTTCTGGGGGGGTCCACATAATAATTTACTGACTGTAGATTCTGCTATTGTCAGCTTTCTTTAGGTATTATTCCTACCAAGTCAAATTGGTATATCAAAATGTTAAATATACTTTTGGTACATTAATTTTCAGTGAATGATAAATTTTACCATGTGAAGTTTTAACCATGATCCGTTTTTGCTGTAGACTGAATGTTTGTGTCCCCCCAAATTCCTGTTTTGAAACCTGTCCCCCAGTATGATGGTATTTGGAGGGTGGACCTTTGGGAGGTGATAAGGTTGTAAGGGTGGAGCCCTCATGAATGGCATGAGTGCCCTTACAAAACAAGCCACAGAGAGCTCCCTCTCTGCCTTGCCATCTGAGGACACAGCAAGAAGACAGCTGTCTGTGAACCAGGGAGTTGGCCCTCACCAGATACCAAATCTGGGACTTTGAGCTAGGACATCCCAGCTCCCAGAGCTGTGAGAAATAAATTTCAGTCATTTACATGCCATCTAGTTTATGGTATTTTGTTAGAGCAGGCTGAATGCACTAAGTTTTATTTTGGGTGGATTCATTTTACTGGTAATATTTACTATGAGGGTCAAAGTGTCCTTGGGGTGAATGCATTGTACTTTTTACATTTACAGACTTTCAATTTTAACCCAGCTTTGTAGGGACATGCTGCTTGCCTTAAAGGTTTCACAGCTCTCAGCCCCTCCCTGCCCCATTTATGAAATAGGAAAGGATGTTCTCAGATTTACTTACAAGGTACAGGCAGATGAAAGCCAACACAGTGTCTCCAGTCATTCTGCTTGGGAATTAAAAGCAGGGGTCCCATTCATATATCCTGGTTTGGAACCAAGCTTTTTCTCTCTCTGTGAATGAATAAACAGTGAGAAAAGAGCGGCTGTGATAGGTAAACAAATGCCCGATTCATCTGAAAACAACCCCATCCCTTCCTCTCTATCTTGGCACTTACTGTAGAGAGAGAGAGCACTGTTAGTTTCCACGGTTTTCATTCTCCCCTTATTCTTATGTACAGATACGCAGTTTTATTTAGGGCAGCAATTCACTACACTAAAAGACTAAAGTTGCCAACCTCTCTTGCCCCTAAGAATGACCAGACTAAGTTCAGGCCCATGAGATGTGACCACAGTGTGGTATGGGACTTTGGGGAGACTACTCAGATGGAACTGACATAGCTTGCAGCAGGGCGGGGGGTTGGGGAGGTTGCCCTGCCTTACCTGCTGTCTGAAATGCAAACATGGTGGCCAGTCGAGGCTGGAGCTCCAGCAGCCACATTGGACCATGAGACCACATTGAGGATGGAAAGCACATACAAGATGCTAGAACAGAAAGACAGGTGATTCATGAACCATGGTGGTCAGTCCAAGGTCAGTATGGACAACCTGCCTCCGAGTTATTTTACATGAGAAAGAAATAAATATGTCTCTTGCTTGTGTCACATGATGGTTAATACTGAGTGTCAACTTGATTGGATTGAAGGATGTCAAGTATTGATCCTAGGTGTGTCTGTGAGGGTGTTGCTAAAGGAGATTAACATTTGAGTCAGTGGGCTGGGAAAGGCAGGCTCACCTTCAATCTGGGTGGGCACCATCTAATCAGCTGCCAGCACAGCTAGAATATAAAGCAGGCAGAAAAATGTGGAAAGAGAGACTGGCCTAGCCTTCCAGCCTGCATCTTTCTCCTGTGCTGGATGCTTCCTGCCCTCAAACATCAGACTCCTAGTTCTTCAGTTTTAGAATTCAGACTGACTTCTCCTTGCTTCTCAGTTTGCAGACAGCCTATTGTGGGACCTTGTGATCATGTAAGTTAGTGCTTAATAACTGGTTCTGTCCCTGTAGAGAACCCTGACTAATACATGTCACGATTATTTTGCTGATTCTAGTATATGTAGCCATATCGACTGTTAACCAAAGTATGAGTGTTTTGCCATTGCTCACTGTGTGACCTTGGACAAGACACCTCCCTTCTCTGAGACATATATATCCCCATGAGCCTAGTGGCAGAGGTAGATATGGGGTCTACATGTATGATTCTGAGCTCGAGTGCTTTTATCTGTCTGACATCCAACTCCTCTTCTATTAGAGACAGCACCTCCTTTTTTTCTTGAGGAACTACCCCTCTCTGCCCTCACTCTTAGCGCTTAAGTGAGACTGACACCACTTCCTGGCTCCAGTGGTGAAGATGTGACCCAGGCCTCTGCAAGTGTAGGAGGCTACACTTGTATTGCCTGGGGATTTCTTGTGTACTGCACTTGTGGACACAGTATAGCAAGAACTCACCAGCATGTTCTCTTCTTTGTCCAGACACAGGGCCCCTTGAGCATGCCTGGCCATGGACACTAGGTCTGGCTGTTATATATGGTGTCCCCCAGCATCTGCCTGAGTTAGTGAGGCTTCTGCACCATATGCACCTGAGCCACCCTGACATCCCATCCTGTTGATGGAACTTGACACTGCATCCTTGTTAAGCACACTTTGGCAGTTTCACAGCCAACCCCTCATTGTGCATTTGGGAAAGTGAATCCCAGAAAGAGACAGGGCCTGGCTTAGGCCACAGAAGATGCAGAGGCTAGAGGGTAAGGGAGGGCTCCAGCTTCCTAGGCCAGTGCTCAGCTTTCTCCCAGAAAGAGACAGGGCCTGGCTTAGGCCACAGAAGATGCAGAGGCTAGAGGGTAAGGGAGGGCTCCAGCTTCCTAGGCCAGTGCTCACCCTTCTCCCAGAAGGAAGGCAGAAAGAGGTTGGAGGCAGCTCTGTTATGGGTCAGTGGCATCAGCCTCCTAGCAACATGCCCAGGAACCCAAGGCATGAGCAGGGCAGACATAGGGCTCCCTAATGGCCCAGAACAGCCTTGAGAGGACAGTGCCAGGCTTCTCAGGCCACTGTACTGAGCACCCGGAAGCAGGATGAGCCCTCTCTGCTAATGCACACAGAGGCTATGGGAGAGAAAGCCTCTGTTTCCTCTTGTATTAATTAGGGTACTTGGGCAGATGACCCCAAGGGTTCTACATATTCAGAAAGTGTCTGTTGATGTGGGTTATCCATCAGTGCCCACTGTGCTCTGAGACCCTGGGAAAATGCTCTCCACTCATTGGACAGAGAGGAGAGGTTTGGGGCTTGGGTGATGAGGGCTTGCTATAGGCAGAGGGTGCCAGAGCACTGGACACTTAGTCTTTGGTCCAGGGGTGAGGCTGGTCCTTGCTGGATTCTAGAGTCTGCATTTGAAAGTAGAGGGAAGCATTGCCCTGGCCAAAGTAAGGATGCCTGACACCAAAAGAAGTGGAGGCAAAGAGGGTTCAAGGGAAGCTTCTGAGGTTTCTCACACTGTCCTTGGAGCCTGCGGACCTGCTCCTTTGCCCCTTTGCCCCTTGGAGAACCCTGAACAACCACTGCCTTGAGGTCACCCAGCCAGAGTGTGTGACAAGTCAAGGTGCTCCAGCCTGGGGCTGCAGTGCTAGGGCTGGCCACCAGGGGGCTGTTAGCCTCCTGTGTCCACGGTGGTACCCACCTTGCTTTGCCAGCAACTGGAACCAGGGATGAGTCACGCGGAGGTCATGCTGTCCAGCCTCCTGCCTCAGGCCTAACTCGCACCTCTTATTTTTATTGATCATCTCCACGGTCTTAGCTGGTCAGAAGGTGGGGAGGTGGAAGGTCTGCGATCCTCCCATTTATTCATTCAACAACCATGCCTGAGCATTCACCCTGTGCAGGTGCCCTGGTGGGCCCAACGTGCTTTGCTGAGATCAGCCGAGTGGTCCCTGCCCTCCAGGAGCTCACAGTCTGGAGGGGAGGCATGTGAAAGAAAAGAGCAAGTGCTGTAGAGAAAATGAAGTAGGGCACTGAGGGGTGGGGCTGGGAAGTCACTGGGTCGGGGCAGAGGGGGCTTACATTTATGCTGTGACCAGAAGAACCAGAGGAAGCCAGCCCTGCACACGTCTGGGAACAATGTGTCAGGGAGAAGGCACCACCAAAGCAGAGATTCCCAGGCAGTGGTGAGTTTGGCAGAGGAGATTAGAAAGAATCAGTGTGTGGGCCAGGAGGGGTAGCTACACCTGTAATCCCAGCACTTTGAGAGGCCAAGGCAGGCGGATCACCTGAGGTCAGGAGTCTGAGACCAACCTAGCCAACATGTGAAACCCCATCTCTACTAAAAATACAAAAATTAGCCAGACGTAGTGGTGCACACCTGTAATCCCAGCTACTTGGGAGGCTGAGGCAGAAGAACTGCTTAAACTTGGGAGGCGGAGGTTGCAGTGAGCTGAGATTGCGCCACTGTACTCCAGCCTGGGTGACAGAGTGAGACTCCATCTCAAAAAAAAAAAAAAAAAAAGCCACTGTGGCTTGGGGGAGCCCCTAAGGAGAGAATGGGAGAGGAGGGGAATGATGGCAGGGCTAGATCCTGGGGCCTGGTAGACTAGGTGAGTTACCCAATCTTCTCACAACATTAGCAATGTGGAAGTACAAATATTTAATCTCTCACAATCTGTGGATTAGGAACCTGAGCACAGCTTACCTGGGTGCCTCTGCCTGGAGGTCTCTCAGGTCTCTCACAGAGGCTGGACTGTGGGAGGAGCTGCCCCCAAGCTCACTCACGTGGGTATTGGCAGAACCAGTCTGGACTGAGCCGGCGTTCCTTTCTGTCTGTCAGCCTGGGTGTTTCCCAGCTCTTTGCCATGTGGGTCTCTATGTTGGGTAGCTCCTAACATGAAAGCTTGCTTTCTCAGTTGGAGGGCTGTGACAGAGGCAGTGAGAGGAGAAGGGACAGAGGAGAGGGAAAGGGAGGGAGAAACACAGGAGACAGCAAATATGAGGGAACTGGCATTTTTTCGTAATTCAGTATTGGAAGTTGCAATGGATTGAATGTTTATGTCTCCCAAAAGTCATGTGTTGATAGCCAGACTCCCAATGTGATAATATTAGAAGGTGGAGCCTTTGTGAGATAATTAGCTCCTAAGGGTGGAGCCCTCATGAATGGGATTAGTGCCCTTTTCAAAGGGACCCCTCACCTTTTTTCAAGCATCTGAGGACACGACAGGAAGCTGGCAGTCTGCTGCCCTGGAGAGGGACCTCGGCAAAACTGAACCATGCCGATACCCTTACTTCACACTTCCAGACTCCAGGACTGTAAGGAATACATTTCTGTTATTGGTGAGCCACTCTGTTTGTGGCACTTTCTTACATCAGCCCTAGCTGACTCAAACAGGAAAGGCAGCCCATCACTTTGCTGTATTCTCTGAGTCCGAAGGGAGTCACTAACCACTTCACGGTTACACAAGGGAATGAATCCCAGCAGTGAGGTTCATTGCAAGCTGCTGTGCATGCATGCAGCCTACCACATGGGCTGGGATGAGACACCCGGCTCTGATTGTAAATGTAATGGGAAGCCATTGGAAGGTTTTATGCCACAGGATGACCATATATGAGCTTCATTTTATATTAACCCCCTCATGGTGCAGAATGAGAAATGAGGCCCAGAGTGGAAGTAACTTTTCCAATATTACACTGGTGGAACCGGGCATGTCTTTGGTTGTGAGTTCATACTGCATCCCATCCATCCTTTTTTTTTTTTTAAGATGGAGTTTCACCATGATGGCCAGGCTGGTCTTGAACTCCTGAGCTCAGGTGATCCGCCCACCTTGGCCTCCCAAAGTACTAGGATTACAGTCATGAGCCACCGTACCCGGCCTCCCATCCATCCTTATAATTCTTCCTTCTCTTAAGTTTGTGCATTTGTTACTTGTGACACCAAACTGTGAGTGTTATGAGAATTATCTCATATATGCCTGATGATGCCTCTGGGAACCAGATGCTGGGATGATTCGCCCTGTGCAGGTTGGGAGACTGGAGAGGCTCTGAGACATACAGTGAGTTTTCCAGGGCACAGAACTGGTCAGAAAAAGAAGAGTTGGAACCCAGCTGTGTCTCCTCAAAACTAGGGCCCTAGCTGCATTTGGGTTTTCCCAGAGCAATGGTGCTGGCAAAATGAACAGGTAAGGAGATGACATGGGGAGGAGGGTGAGCAGTCAGTAGCTCAGAGAGACCTTTGGGGAAGTCTTTGAAGGAAGGGGTCAAGGTAATGGAACCTTGAAGAAGTGACCTAACCTCCTTGGTGGTAGGCCCCAACAGAACTCAACACTTTGATAACTAGCTCCCACATTCTAGAGGGAGCTCCCCCCGTCCGGCTCACTCCATGGGAGCCACTAAAGAGAATAAGATGTTCTCCTGTTATATCCCAACTTTCTGAGGCTCTGACCCCAGGAAAGCCCGGCACGAGAGCCTTTTCCATTGCTGCAGACTTTTTGGTTCAGCCCTTACCTCTGGCACCTCCGGCCATTTGGCAGGAAGTACCCAAAGATAACACGGAGAAGTCCAGGGCAGGCCCATCCAGGCCAGGCCACAACTGTGATCCCACCTGGGCAGCCCCCCACCTTTCCCCATCACTGTGTTTGTGGAGCGAGACAGTGGCGGGAAGGCAAGGGATGAGTGGTGGACCCTTCCCGGGCTGGAGTAGGTTGTTGGGTGTTGAAACCCCGGTGGGTCTGGCAAGATGGAAGGTGAGTGCTTGGTGAAGCACGTTTCCCCAGATGTTATCCTGTGCCCCTGAGACTTCAGCTCATTTCCTCTCTGGCTGAAAGTCTATGCAGTTGCTCTCCTGTGCCTTATCTGGGGAGTGGAATTTCTAATGTGGGTGTCCCACTGCAGTGATGGCCAGGTAGGGTCCTGATGTCTGATGCTGGCTGCCAGGCACCATCTTTGCAGAGCTCCATGTGGGAGATTAATGAGCAGCTGGTTGATGGGTTCAACTCCTCTGTCTTCCTGGACCAGGGGTAAGTGCACCATGCCATCAACAATGGCCAGCACTGGTCTGGGGTGAGAGTGGGCATGGGGGTGGGATGGGGGGTGTCTCCACTGCCAGTACCACGAGATGACCAGCACGGGTCCAAAACCTGGTTTTGTATACAAGGACTCCTGGGGTCTCTCTAGCAGGGCCTTCCCACTGGATTGGCCCACAGTTCTACCCCTCAGAAATCTGGGCTCTCACTCCTCCCTCACCTGCAAGTTGGGAAGGTGGAAAGATACTTCGCATACTTGTAGGAGTATCAGAGAAAACACTTTTCCATTGTTTTCATATCAGACTAGGCTGTGAGTATTTTTGCATGTTGCTACTGTTTTTGTTTTTTTTAACCACCTGCCCCAGATATCTCATGTAAGAATCAGCTCCTCCGTCCTTCCAGACAAGCTCCAAGCCTTAGAAATCATCAGGCTTAATAGGGTGGTTTATACACAAAAATGGGGAGTGGAGAAGGGTTGGGTCAGCTGTTCTCTACGTGTCTCTGCAATTTGTCATGGCCTAGAACACATCATCTTAGCCTCTTAGCCCACCAGGCCCAGAGCCTTGGCCTCACCTGCCTTCATCATATTCGATAAGGGGGACTCTTTTGCCACAGCAATTCAGCCTTCCACTGCTGGTGAACCTGGATGTGACTGCATTCTGCTGCCATTTCAGCAGAGCTTCAGGGAACACCTTATGTGTGTCCTATTAGAGAGCACTGGTTTGCTAGGGCTGCCATAACAGTTCCCAGATTGTGTGGCTTAAACAATAGAAATTGGTTTTCTCACAATGCTGGAGGCTAGAATTCAGAGATCAAGGTGCAGGTTGTGGTGGTTTCTTCTGAGGCCTCTCTCCGTGGCTTGTAGATGGCCGCCATCTGTCTCTGTGTGGACATTGTCTTTGTTTGGCTCATTGCAACCTCCGCCTCCCTCCTCTGTGCCTCTTTGTGTCCTAATCCCCTTTTCTTCTGAGGACATCAGTCAGACTGGATTAGAGTCCACCTCAATGAACTCAAGCTTAATGACCTCCTTAATGAAGACTGTCTGCAAATACACTCACATTCTGAGGTCCTGGGGGTTAGCACCTTAACATATGAACTTTGGGAGACATAATCTGGCTTACACCACGTACTTATTCCCTCCCAGCATGGGAGTGCTTGGTAGAAGGATGTGCATGTGCAAAATCTTCATAGCTTCAGCCAAATTACTTTCCAAAGAGGCAGTGGCAGTTGTGTTGCCACGGAAGTCTCCAATGGTGGCTGCTTCCCTGCATCCACCCTAACACTGGGGGATGTCATTCCTTCACCTTTCTGCTAATTCCGGTGTCCATGTGGCAAATGCCATTGTATGCTTCCTCTGCTTTTTAATTTCCCACTTACCGGCTTGAGCTACCTGTCAGTCGTTTAACAACCATTTGGTTTTCTCTTTCCTGAGTTGTCTGCTTATATCCTTCGTGCTGTGACAGCCCTTCTCCCACCCTGGAACCTCCAGGCCTTTGCCCCTCTGTTGGATCTGAGATCCTCATAGCTCAGTTTCTCAAAACTGACTTTATTGTAAAAGAAAGAAAATTAAGTGCCTTGCTTTGAAGTCTAAAGGACTCTCCTAGGGTGGGTGTTGTAGTCCATTTTGTGCTGCTGCAACAAAACACCATTGACTGGGTAATTTATAATGAACAGAAATGTATTTCTCACAGTTCTGGAAGCTGGGAAGTCCGCAGCCAAGGTGCTGGCATCTGGCGAGGGCCTTCTTGCTGCATCATCCTATGGCAGAAGGGCAAAGAGAGGGTGAGACAGAGCAAGAGGGGGCAGACCCACCTCCACGATACTGACATTTATCCACCCGTGATGGCAGAGCCCTCATGACCTCAACACCTCTTAAAGGTCCCATCTCCCAATATGGTCACAATGGCAACTACTTTTCAACATGAGTTTTAGAGAGGACAAACATACACCCCACAGCAGCGGGTCCCCACTGTAAACTGTCTCTCAACTTGGTGGGGGCAGTGAGGTGGGAAATGAGGTTCCCCCAGATCCTCTCCCTCCATGTCAGAAGCAGACCAAGCTTCAGGTAGCTTAGGGGGAAGGTGATGCAGCCCTAGCTTTGGGCAATTCTTAGTTCTGCTCTGTGTGACCTTGAACAGCCATTTGACATCTCTAAGCCTGTATTTTCTGATCTCAACAATGGGGATGCTTTTTGAGGACTCACTAGAGCAAACAGGCTCTTAATAGGGGAGTGCTAACCTCTCTTGCTGTGGGCATTCATGGCCCTCTTCATGTACAAATCCCTGAGGAGTTGGGGCTTCCTGGTCTGAGCTCTAGCCCACGATTCTCCTGGTGGTTTTTGGTGTTGCCTCTGACTCTGTGTCCCTCCTCGTCCCACTCAGTATGAAAATAAGTTAACCCTGTACCTGGGCAAGATCTCCAAGTAGGCATTCAGGAGCATATGGTAGCATCCCTGTACCAGGCTTCCAGGGCAGACACCTCCCCCCAGCACCACCTTCCTGTGTACCTACTGAGTGTTTGCCTCCATCCCACAGTTCCTGGACCAGGTGTTCAATAGGTGGGAGCCCATCCCTTCCACGGCACAGTAGGGACTCTGTACCAGCTAGCTGTGTGTTTTGGAAATATTGCTGCACCTCTCTGAGCCTCAGTTTGCTCCTCTGAGAAGAAAGGTGGTAAGAGGGTGAACCTCACAGGGTTCTTGTAGGGACTAAATGGGGTGAGCCATGGCAGGTGCGGACCTGGTGCCTGGCTCTGTGGGAGGGGCTGCCAGATGAACTGTGGTTATTTATTTTTTGAACATGAAGTAGCTCTCTGCCTCACTCGTGGCATTCCTACATTTGGGAAAGCATATGGAAAGCAAACTTGTTTTCCCATTTGTGAAGAGGGTTTGAGTTTCCGCATAGCTGGTCTCTGTACTTGGGACATCCAAAACAGGGATCCCTGGGGGCTGGTGGAGGGGCCCTACGCTAATTTAGATATCTGGGAAGATTCTGGTTGTGGTTCATTCTTTCAACAAATGTACATTGAGCACCTACTGTGTCCAGATACTTTTCTGCCTGCAGAAAGCACTCCCTGGGGATTGTCTGAATTCTGGCTGGGGAGTCGCTGGTACACTAGATATCATGAGCAGGCCATGTCCACAGTATGTTGACACTATGATGTCCTCCTCGCCTCCTCTGGATACACATGCATTCTGCTATGTTCTCACAGGGATGGTGAACCTAAGTGGACTTCAGCTCCAGAAGGAGGGGCTCCTGCTTCCCCAGAACAGTTGGGGGCATAAGGGAGTCTGTGGCTGGAAAGGCTGGCAGAACCCTGAGTCTCATACGTCTTAGGGTTCTCATGAGAGGGCTGAGGTCTGGGGGCTTCCTCTGCAGGAGGAAATCAGTCAGTGAGAGTTACGGATGGGATCCAAGTCCCCTGGGAAGCGGAGGGGAGGCTGGGGCTCAGAGCCATCCCCACCACAGTCCCATCCCAGCCCTGCCCACCTCCTTCCACATCCACCCCTCCAGACCCAACCTCCAGGGGACCCAGAAGAGGACCTGCAGTGAGCAACCCACGCACACTTCTACCTCAACCCTCAACCCTGAGCATCCCGGGCAGGTAGCCCGTCAGAGCAAGAGTCATTGGCAAGACCCGGCCCATGCAGATTCTGTGCCTGCCCTGCCTGAAGACCAGGTCTGTCTCTGCCAGCACAGCCACAGTGGGTGGAGCCATCTCTGGACAGGCAGGACAGGCACAGGGGCCCGCATCCAAACAAGGGTGCACCGGGAGAGTAATGTGGAAGGAAAGGCTAGGCTCTGACTCTGCTGCCCCCACCCCCCACTACCCTCAAACACGTTCTCTTCCATCTTGGGCACCTGGCCAGAAGAGTACCTTGAGGGCACTCCATGGAAGGAGTCTGCTGCAGTGACAGCCCAAGCTAGTCAGTCCCAGGGCCCTCCTGCTCCTAGCCTGGGACCACACAGAACTGGCCTGGTGAGGAAGTGCCCAACCTCTTGGTGGGTTCCCTCCATGCTGGTGGCAGAGCAATTGACTCTGATGGATGCGATGAGTGCTGGGCTCTTGAGGCAGGGTGGGGGCAGCCTTCCCTCTGGGACCTCAGTCAGATGATATGGGCCAATCCCAGCACCACCTCTTACCAACCGTGTGGCCTGGATGAGATTCTTAACCTCCAGGCCTTCACTGTCTACAGGTGGAGGGCAGAGATGGGACATAACAACACCTGCCTCACACAGTGGCTGTGCAGAATGGGAGGAGTGAAGGAAGGCAGGACAGGGCCAGACCCCTTTGTGGGTGGAGGGTGCTCACTGAGCAGCAGCCAGGCGCATGGGTTGCCCACCCATGTGCTCAAAAAACCTCACCCACCTCAGCACTTATTAGGCACCTCATGTGGATTCTAAGACAGACACCCAAACAAAGCTGCCCCTGGGGGTGTGAGGGGAAGAAGATGTGCACCCGAATGGGGAGACAGACTAGATGGCTGATCAAGGAGGAGGCAGATGTCACCTGAGGAGGGACAGGCATGAGCCACCTTCTGGTGCTTGGAGTTAGTGAGAAAGGGCCAAGTGAAAATCCAGTCTCCCTCACCTGCCAGTATTGGGTCCTGGGTCATCACGTGCTGATGCCCTCAGTGAACAGACACCAAAGCTCAGGGACTCCCACAAGGCTCAAGCCACATCCTCAGCTTCCTGAGCTCCAGCTCAGACCAGTGGCGCCTGCCTGGGCTGTGGGGGACTGGGACTCTGAATTGAGGTGGGTTATGCCTGGTGACGGTCCCCCTGTCTCCAAAAGCTGTTCAAGAAAGGGCTGCCCCATCACTGCCAGGGCTCCCTCTGGTACAATAGAACAAGAAAGCCAAGGAGCCCTGTCACCCACTGTCTGCACCTCCATCACCCAGTTCAAATGTGGGGAAAACTGCATCATCGCCACGTAATACAGAGACTAGAGTGTGTCCAGGGCCCCAGGGTCAGGGGGCTAGGAGAATAAAGGGGTGAGGAGAATGTCCTCACTGACCTTGCCCTTGACCCTGGCAGGAGGGGACCTTCATGGTGGCCACCCTGGAGATGGAGCCCCAGAGAGCCCAGAAGAGGAAGTGGCCACATGCAGGTGGGGTGGGAGAGCCTCAGGGAATCAGAGGACAGGGCTCCTCCCTCCCTCCCGGTGGAGGCCTCACATCAAGAGAGAGGGGGGCTTAGTCCTCCAGCAGTGCCTGAAACGCCTCCAACAGAAGTGGCCAGAGCAAGGGCCAAGGAGAGCTGGGCTGGTGCAGGGAGTGGGAGAGGAGCAAGGAGGAGCAGGGCTGGCCCCTCCTTTGTGATTGCCAAAGCTGACTCTGGCAAGTTTGCTAAGCAGAGGGCTGGTGTGGGGAGGGGCTGTGGGGAAGGCAAATCTTGGCTGCTCCAAGTAGGAGGCCTGGGTGGGTCGGCGAGCTGAGTGTGAGGACTTTGCTTAGGTAATTAGGGAACTGCGGCTGCCCCAGGTGGCTGAGATAGTTTGATCCGATCAACCTAAGGGGAATACCCGAGAGCCAGTGCTCAACGCCCCCACCCCGTGGGCACAGAGCCCCCCTCCCTGACCCGTTCCACCTGACCTGGTGATGCTTGGCACTTGATGATGAATTATCCGGATGTAAGTGAGCCTGGGGAGGGGCAGGGCGGGCCCAGAGTTCTGAGCTTGGGAGAAGGGAGCCCGTCACCGAGCCCTGAGCTCTCGGCACACTTCCTCTCGGGCGGTCCTCACACTGCCCCCTGTGAGCCGGGCGTCGCGCCCACCGTACTAATGAAGGAACGGAGGCTCCACGGAGCCACCAGCCCCCGTTCCCCACGTGATGAAGCGGCCCAGCTGCTTCGCTGCCCAGCTGCTGGAGATTGTGGCTGCTCTGGAGTCAGACGCTCCCCAGGCGCTGTCCACGGTGGCAAGAGAGTGACGTCAGGGTGCACCGGAGTAGGTGAACAATCCCTTCCAGCTCAAGGCCTCAGTTTCCCTGTCTGTCATCTTCTGTCATCTGAGAGGGCTGGGCCAGTACGTCCCTGAGCCTCAGCTCCCGTGACCGCCTCCTCTGGAGCTTAGTCTGACCCAAGTCCAAGTACCGTTTTGTGTGCACGCCCTGCCCCCTGGTGGAACCCGGTGGTACTACAATGTGAGAGGCATGTGGTCGGGACGTGGTCAGGGGGCAGGGACCTTTTTGAGGGGTTTTGGCTATCTGCCTTCCAGGAGAATCTGATCAACTTCCAGGAAAAGAGTTAGGTAAGCAGCTGTGGCATTCACTGCGGGAGGCTGGGGGTGTGGAAGTCGGAGACTCTCCACTTACCAGACATTTCCTGGACCCATCCTCTACATCTTAAGACTCAGGAAGGGCTTGATACAGAGCTGAGGAGGAACCATCCCATTGGAGGGTGAAGGGAGGTGCTGGAATCAAGGACAACTTCCTGGAGGCGGGACTGTTTGAACCCATCTCTGCGAACAGGTAGGGACTGGATGGGATTGGAGGGGAGGCGGGAGCCCTTTTAAAGAAAGAACTAGAGACTGTCCCTTGGCCCCACACCCCACCCGCACCAGGGCTCTGCCAGCATGCCCCACCTGGCCTTGTCACCCTGCTGTTCTTCCCTCTGGCACCAGGAATGCACAGTAATTAGGGAGCTGCAGCTGCCCCAGGTGGCTGCGATAATTTCCAGTCGAGGACTTTGGAACCTGGTTCCAGGCCAAGGAGCAGCTCAGTGAGGATGAGAGATAAGGCTGGGGCAGGACTTGGGTAAGAGCAGGGGTGGACTCTTCCTGGTGGCCAGCAGCAGGAAGCCTGCAGCTGTGGCTCCTGTTCAGAATCCTCCCCTAGTATGTGGTGATAGGTGGGCCATCCAGACTCCAGGAGCTGGGCAGGCACTAAGAGGGAGAGTTGAGGTGTGGCTCCAGGTACTCCCAGAGCTGCCACTTTGCCCCGTGGCTACAATCAGTCCTGCCAGTCAGAACCACTGCCTGGGTCAACCAGCAACGGCCTCAGAGCCAAGGAGAAAAGGCCACAGTCAAGCTCAGGTGCCAGTGAGTGACCAGATGCACTGGGCAGACTGTCCCAGGGCTCAGTGCAGCTTTGGGCTAAGTGTGGGCTCGGAGTGTCAGACAGCTGGCACTGGGATCCCAGCTCCATCAGTGAATAGCCCTGTGACTGGGGCAGGTCACCTCACCTTTCAGGGACTTGCTTTCCTCCTCTGTGAAATGGGCTGATGCTAAATGATCACTCCCATGACTGGGACATGAGCTGCCCTTGCCTGACGGAGGTGAGCTGGTTCCCCAGGCAGTGGGAGCACTGTGCAGCTGTTTAGTCAAGTACAACTCTGCTTAGCTTCTGGGCCGAGGTGCCCTCAGGCTGCTAAGGCTCCTCTGCAGCTGTTTAAATGACAGTGTCCCACACTGCAGTCAAGACCCCTTCATGAACTAAGTGGACTGGGCTAGGATTTAAAAAGCAGGGAGAAAATACTAGAAAGCAGCCTTCCTAGTAAGCTTAAGTGCTGTCCTGTGACCTGTTGGCCCCAAGTTGTGTATATGTGTGCGGGGATCCTGTGTTTAGAACATGTTTATTCTATACAGTGGGTCAGAGTCAGAAAAGTGTGAAAACCGATGGTGTAAATGAATACTTAAGGATATGGCATAGGGTTTATCCAGTTAAAATTCACCAAGCGGTTTATGCAACTTAATGCATGTTACGATTCCATTTTGTAAAAATAACTCACATATGTGGAAAGATGCTACGGACAGTGGCTGTCTCTAGATTCCAGGATTTTATTATTGATTTATTTGTTTATTTGAGATAGAGTCTCAATCTGTTGCCTAGGCTGGAGAGAAGTAGCGTGATCTTGGCTCACTGCAACCTCCATCTCCTGGGTTCAAGTGATTCTCATGCCTCAGCCTTCCCAGTAGCTGGGATGACAGGTGTGTGCCACCATGCCTGGCTCATTTTTTGTATTTTTAGAAGAGATGGGGTTTCACCATGTTTCCCCAGCTGGTCTTGAACCCCTGAGCTCAGGTGATCTGCTCACCTTGGCCTCCCAAAGTGCTGGGATTACAGGCCCAGAAGATTTTTTTTGTCAAAATACTGCAATTTGCTCAGACAAACTGTGGCACAAATACCAATCAACATTGGATGGTTCTTTTTTGGGTCTAGGAACCAGTGCAGAGTTGCAATTATAACCCATACTTATTAAATTAAAATATCCTTTTCCCATGACTTTTAATTATTTCATTTTTCAAGATGAAGTGCCAAGCCTGCTGTTTGGAGGTGATGTCCTTTGAAGTTCTGGTGTCTATTTTAAGTGACTGATAATTCCTGGTACTCACCCTCTCTCCTAACCACATGGACCTCCCCTTTCATGCTTACCTTTCTCATGGGAAGTGGGCTCCACGTGGGCAAGGACTGTGCTGTGTCCTGTTCACTGGTAAAGCTACTCTGTGCCCAGCACAGAACTGGGGGATGGACGAAGGGAGGGAGGGATGGACCAAAAGTAGGTAGGCAGGTAGACAGACAGGGAGGGAGTCTGCATAAGAAAGCATTTATTCGTGGTGGGGTGGAGGGTCACACATACAGGGCCTGGATGGTGTGCATGGACTGCTTCCAGCTGTCCTTCCAGCGCTGAGCCTCCTTCATCTGAGATACGCAGTCATCGTGGATCCTCTTCAGCTCCTCCTCAAATGATGCTAAATACTTCTAGAAGGAAGGTAGCAGTAGGGATCCACATGAGGAGAGGCTTCTGGACCCTCTCCCTTAGGGCAATGCTGTAACTTGCTGGCAGGTGGCTGTTAACCCATTCCAGGCACTGGCAAGAGTTCCACAAGTCACTTCTCAGGTAGAAACCAGGTAGGCCTAGTTGTTTCCCCCATTTTACAAGGCAGGGAAACTGAGGTTCAGAGCCTGGCCTGGGGTCACCCAGCTAGAAGGAGGCTGAGCAGGGACTAGGACCTGTCTCTATCTGATTCTAGGCTCAGCACTCCTTCCTAAGCTCTGTCCCACACTGCAGCCTCCTGGGAGCTAAGGGGTCCTGGTTTTTTGGTAGGCTGGGTCTTCCAGGCCTCCCACCCTCACTGAACTCAGCAGGCAGAGCTGCACTGAACTCAGCAGGCAGGGGAAGCTAGGGAAGGCTGACCCTGGGTACTTCAGGCTCTCCCAATAGGGGGGCCAGCTGGTCTCTGGGCAGGACAAGGTTTCTCTCTGGGCATCAGGACCAAGGTCCACAGATCTTCAGAGCCAAGAGGTCCCTCAGGTGGCATCTGGGTGTAGCCTCCTCATCAGGCTGTCCCCAGCAGGTCTGACAGGCACTGGGATCAAATTCTGGCTCTGCCACTCTGTAGTGGTATAGAGGGGACAAGTTTCTTTAAGCCTCAGTGTCCTCATCGAATAATTTTACTAAAATTAGTAAAATAATTTTACTTCCCTTGTGGAGTTGTTAGGAGGATTCAGTGAGATGCCTCATGTCAAGAGCAGAAGCTCCCAGTAAGTACTTCCCAGTAAGTTCTCAGGAGCTGTGACTGCTCCTGCTGCTGTGTCCCCACCTGAGTCCACTGCTGCCATCACTTCCATGCCTGGTGATAACGTTCCCTAGCTCTGACCCTACTGTGCCTTTGGAAAGCCTTTCTTCATCCCCAGTCTGGGTGGGGTGTCCCTCAGCTGGGCTCCTGCAGCATTGGGATCACATCTCAGACCCACACTAGCACTGGGACAAGAGATGGCCCACAGCTGCATCCTCATGCCTGTGCACAGCAACTGTCCTGAGTGTTGAGACCTGCAGCTCTGGGGTGCACTGATGTGTTGCCTGCTATATCAGCCAAATGTTAGGGTGCCGGGTGATGGGACACTCCCCCTTCCCAAGGCAGCTGGCCTGAGCTGTGCTCCCTGGGACACGCTCATTCCACCCCGTCTCACCAGGTACACAGCATCTCGGGCTTCCACGGCTGCCAGGTGGCCCAGGGTGGTTTTGGTGGTGGATATCGATGATGTTGGCCGGAGAAGAATCTTGTTTTGGATGGTGACTTCAGTGGGTTTGATTCCTGGCCACTTCCTACAAACAAATGTATGTGAAAATCTCACAGGCTTGTTTTCACCATTCACAATCTACCTACCAACCCTGTTGGAAAAGCTTAGCATTTCTTTGAAAAAATTGTAATGCTTTAAATATCTTAATGAAAAGAAAAAAACATACTGAGCATTAATGCTGCGCTTCTTCAAGCTCTGTTTCGTATTAGCCCACACTAGTCTAATCGCTGTGCACAGCCTTGGGTTCTGGTGGGGGCAGGGAAGTGCCACAGCTCAAACTGCTTCCCCTCTCTGGGCCTCAGTTAACTCATTGATCTGCTTTTCTTACTATGCTCTAAAGACCACTTCTGAGAACACAGCTGCTCTGCTTCTTCTTACAGAGTCACACTCTTGGGGCAGAGGGGACAGGCACATTGCCAACTCTCTTCGCACATGACAGACAGCTGGAGTGGCTCACAATGGCAGCAATGACCCAAGAAGCGTCTCCCACTGAGCCAGGCCTCCCTCCATCATGGGACCCTTTGATGGGTCCTTCTCATGTAGCTGTTGAGCTGTTCATATGTGCTGCAGCACTCTGTGTACTACCTCATTTAACTTTCTCGGGATAATATCAAGGCAGACTGCCATGCCCATTTCATAGCTGAGGAAACTAAGGCTCAGAACACAGTGCCTTTCCCAGGTCTGTCTCAGTTCAGAGCCCAAGCCCCTAACCATTACAGTGTACAACCCCCAGCAGATACAGCTGTTTACAGTAGTCCTTGCTGCTTTTGGCTCTTACCTGCTTCCACGTTCAATCAGGGGTTGCTCACTCTCATCCTTCAGGGAGAGCCCAGCAAGTTTTCTTCGTATGAGTATTGATATTTTCTGTTTGGGGGGCTCCATTCCTAGAGGCGAGAGAAAGGCTACTGACTGCAGCCTCACCAACAGCCTGAGATCAAGGGAATACCCCTGGCATTACATTTAAAGGAGGCAGGATGGTGCCTCTCCTCCCCACTTGGAGTTACGGCAGGCAGAGCCCTCTCCATGGAGAAGCTGACTGCAGCAGCCATGCAGCTCGGGGTGGTGGTGGGGGCAGGAGGTCACAGCTGAAGGAATCTGAGCAGTGGTGTGGGTGCTGTTCCCAGCTCCAAATCCAAGCCTGATGCTCTGAGATTCCAGCAGTTTCCGTAAGTCCCAGGATATGCTTCATAGAGCCTTCTCCGGCTTAGACTAGCTCATATGGGTGCTGAACTAAGAATCTCCCCTGGAACAAACATGTTCAGGGTTGTCCCTTGACTATCTAGCTCAATAATCCAATCTTTGATGCTCTGATGTTCTTTCTAAATCAGGGGGTGAGGGGTTGGGGGCCTCTGCGTGCAGAGAGCCAGCAGGCAACCTGTACACTCCTCTGCCATGCATGGCAGGGCCCTGTGGCCTGGCTCAGAAGTCAAGTTACAGAGCAGGCAGAGGCCTCCTAGGGCCTGGTGCAGGGAGTCCTCCTGGCTCAGGGGTTCCTTGCAAGGGACTGTGACCTGCTCCACTGCCAGTTTGCCTGTCTGTTCTTCCTAGGGTCTCGACCCTAGCATCTCTGCAAGGCCCTGCTTTCCCAAGCGAGGCTCACCCTTGACAGAGACCTCTGATACAGAAAAGTGGCCAGCACTTCAAAAATGTGTATACACTTTGACCCAGACACTGCACGTCTAGGAGTCTGTTGCCCTAGAGATGCATGGATGCAGACAGTCTCTTCAGCACAATGACAGGAGTGGGAAACTGGAAATGATCCAAAGTTCAATAGCAAAGGGACAAATTAGTAAGTTACAATGCTTATTAAATTATGGTGTGCAGCAACTGAAAATGCTGAAGAAGAGGAGTGTTGACTGGCCAGCCCAGCCAAGGTTCACCTGCTGGGAAATCAGCTCACAAAAGCATCCAGGCACCTGCAGGGAAATCAGGTCACAAAAGTGTCCAGGCCCTACAACCTTCCCCAGACACCCTGACACACAAGCCTGTGCCCAAAGGGAAAGGTCTGGAAGGATAAAGAGCAAGTGCAAGGAGCACTGCATTCAGGGCGGAAGGACTGTGTTCTTCACTTGCTGCTTGGTTTTAGATTAAATTCCTTGTTTTACTGGAATGAACATTCATTGTTTTTGTAATAAAACCCTTTAAAAATAAAAAGGATACATTTTAATTACTTTATAGATCAGTGATAAATGGATATTTAATGTATGATTTTAATTTTATAGTTATAAAATACGTACATTATTAAAAATGTAAATATCACTTCATAATGAAAAAAAAAGGTTTTAGGGAGATTTCTCTCCATCTCACCCAGCAGAGGTGATCATCAGCAGTTTGGTATCTGTCTCTTTGTCTCTGTCTCTCACACAGATTCATTTAAACAGATGTGAGTATGCATGTTGATATCACACGTGTGTTTTAAAAGATGGGATCATAGGCATGTTCTGTTTGTCAATTTGTTTTTTCACACAACAGTCCTCCTTCACGTCTTTCCACATCAGCACATGCAGACCTACTTTAACAGCTGCTTGGTATCTACCCGCACATCTGGCACCTCAATGACACATCATCCAATTATCTGTTTTCTTTTCTTTTTTTTTTCTTTCACCAGGCTAGAGTGCAGTGGTGTGATCAAGGCTTATAGCAGCCTCGGCTTCCTAGACTTAAGCAATCCTCCCACCTCAGCACTCTCCCAACCCCACTGCCATCTCCAGGAGCTGGATCTGGAACTACATGTGCACACCACCTCACCGAGCTAATTTTTAAATTTTTAGTAGAGATGGGATTTTGCCATTTTGTCCAGGCTGGTCTCAAATTCCTGGGCTCAAGAGATCCACCCACCTCAGCCTTCCAAGTGCTGGAATTGCAGGTGTGAGCCACCATGCCTCGCCCATCGAATTTTCTGTATATTGATGTTAGTGTTGTTTCCAATTCTTTGCTATTTCAAACAGTGATGTGATGAATATTTTTGAGCATACACCTTTGAAAAAGTGTCCAATATTACTCTCAAGTAAATTCCTAGAATTAGAACTCTTAGGCCAAATGTCTACACACTCAGAATTTTGAAAGGGACTAACACATTGTTCTCCACCACCGTGGTATCCACGTGCACTCCTACCAAGAGTCTCTATGGAGTCTCTGTTTCTTGACATTCTTTTACAATGTTACCAACTGTCAAAACTTTGCCAGGCTATTGGTGAGAAATGATATCTGAATCACGCTTACATTTTCATTTTTCATCATCAGTGAAATTTCGCTTGTTTTACAGTGACTAGCCATAGGAACTGCAGCTCTTTTGAAGTGCATGTGTTTGTCCTTCGACTCTTTAAAAATCTGACCTGTGAGAGTTCTTTGTACCACAGAGATATTAACCCTTTCTCTGATCTATAGGTTGAGAGGAATACTTTTCCAGTTTGTGGTTTGTCTTTCCATCTTTTGACAATTTTCCGTTTTTGTTTTGGCTACAGAGAAGGGTCAGCCGCTCCCTCTACAGCTCCTGGCTCTCCTGTCAGACCTAGAAAAGGTGTCCCTAACCCCGAAAGTATGGAAATGTTTACTTAATAGGGTTTCATTTTTTAATAGATAAATGTCTAGCCATCTGGCATTTGCTTTTTAATCAAAAAATTATTTTTAATGAAAACAAAAATTAATCAGTTCCCTCAATGGATAACCTGTTTTCACTGTGATGGAGCAGGGGAAAGCAGAGCCCTGCGTGACCTAGCCCTCACCATGCCCCGGGCCATCGCACAAGGCTGACGGTCTCTCTTACTTGCAACTTGGACATCGTCAATGGTGACCACCTCATCCAGCTGCAGTAGGAGCTTCTCGGTGAAGGCGGCCAAGTTGGTTATGAAAACCTGGCCATTCTTTCTGGTACATTCCTGGAAAAAACATGGTGAGCACAGTGCTGCTGGGAGAGGAGGCCAGCTGAAGAGGGACTGGGTGGACTCTGCAGGGAGATCTGGGGACCCAAGCCATTATATCCGCTGTGTCCAAGTAACCAGCATCTGGCCCTCAGCCAGGAGGCCTCTCCCAAGACATGGTCTGGTTTAAAGAGAAGAAATGATTCAGAAATGGCCAAGGGACACACACAGACAATTCACAGAAGAGGCAATAAAACTAGACATGGATCATGAAACAAAACTTATCATCAGTAATTTTGTAATTGATTAATTTAGAAGTCAAAAACGATACAAGTTACAACAGCCAAAATGGCCATTTTTACCTACAAAAACCACCTACTCTCATGCCTTCTTTGGCGAAGACACCAAAAAGGGCTGCCCCCAGCGCCATCAGTGGCTGTCCATTGGGCCATTTTTGGAGCGTGCCTGGACTGGGGAATCAATGGTATCACTGACCTGCAGCTTCTCCCTGTTCATCCTAATCATGTTGTCCAGCTCCTCCTGCCTTTTGTCTTCATTTAACTGTAGAGACTCCTTTTCTTGGAAATGTATGGGGTGTCCAAGATTTAGATGGAGCTTCTGGGCATTTTTGTCCTTTAATCAAACAATCCAGAATTCAGCAGTGATGTTGACCCACCAAAAGTCACTGGCCTGTGTCTTCTGTCAATTATGATTATGGCCAGACTCGTGTGTCCTCTGACCTGGATGTGTGGGGGCAATGGGTGGGCAGAATAGTGGCAGAGGGGTTAAGAGGGGGGCATGGTTGGAGCTGACTCAGGGGGTTTGGAAGAGAAAAGGCTGAACATCTGCCCAGCACAATCAGAGCTTTAGTCCAGTGAAATCAGCAGCACCTATATTCCACAGCTCCAAGGACCACCTTGGACAATTATTGTTATCTCAATGACTACAGTCCCATGGAACCCAGCACACCCATTATAGCCAACAAGAAGTTTATTGAACACCTTCTATATCAAAGCTGTTGGCTCAGGTCTTATTTTTCCAGTGGCTCCTGTCCCTCATCCCCCATCCAAAAATCCCAAGCCCAGCTTACCTTCTTCCCTTGGACGTGGCCCTGCCCACCACCTGCCACCATTTCTGAACTCCCAGTTCCCCTGGTCCTGGAGTGGAAGGGCTGGTTCAGGGGCCCTCACCTTTCTTTTCTCTAGCTGCTTGTGGCGTTCCTCCAATTGCTCTCGGATCTCCTTCATGGAGATGCAAAACTTGTTCCAGTGGTGCTCCTTCAAATTTTCCATCACTAACCAACACACTTGGGGCAGCAGCTCCTCAAATCTTCTCATCTGGATTCGTAATTCTGCCAGAATTGCAGGTAGGAGGTCAAGGGAGGGAACAGAGTAGAATCAAGTTATGGAGGCCATCTCTTCAACAAAGGCCCAAAGCAGCTTCCCAAAGAGAAAATCTTGGTTTCAATGTGGTAACAGCTAGTCCATCAAAAAAGGGTCCTGAGGTCAAACTAGTACAGAAAATATGATAGCCAGGTACAGTGGCTTACACCTGTAAGCCCAGTACTTTGGGAGGGAGTATTACTTGAGGCCAGGAGTTCAAGACCAATTTGGCAACATAGCAAGACCCTGTCTCTAAAAAAATATTTAAATGTGGGTGAAGGGGAGAAAGGAAGCAAAACACACTGCCATGTGTGTACCTACGCAACTGTCTTGCATGTTCTGCTCATGTGCCCCAAAACCTAAAATGCAATAAAAAATTAAAAAAAAAAATTTAAACATTAGCCAGGCATAGTGGTACATGCCAGCTACTCAGGAGGCTGAAGTAGGAGGATTGTTTGAGCCCAGGAGTTTCAGGCTGTGGTAAACTATAATTGCACGGCACTCTAGCCTGGGCCACAGAGTGAAACCCTGTCTCTAAAATAAAATAAAATAGTGGCTTAAATAAATTCAAAGGGTCCTATATACTCTTCAGACTTCTCATCTCATTTAAAATGCATTGTATGTCTCAGCATTTTTGGCAAGTTCTCATCTACTATTTCAACTATTGCTTTGATTCTAGGTCTCCCTCTTTCTCTGTATCTCCAAATTGCCATATGTTAGACCTGCTCTTTCATTCATATCTCTTTATCTCTCTCCCATATTTTCATCTCTTTATCTTTCTGTGTTATATTCTGATTATTTTCTTTGGATTTGCCTTCTAGTTCACCAATTCTATTTTCAGCTGTATGTAATCTGATAATAAAGTCATGCATAGTTTTAAATTTTCAATTCTTAATTTTTCCTTCATAGAAGTTCTAATTTATTCTCTTTAATAGCTACTTGGTCATTTTCATAAGTCTCTTCCTTCTTATTCATGTTTCCAACTCCCTCTTTTATTTAACTGGAAGTTTATTATTTTATATTCTGTGTCCAATACTTTAACATCTGAAATCTTTGCTGGTCTCCTTCTGCTGCCTTTTGCTCAAGGCAATTTGTTTCCTTGTGTTTATGGGAATTTTGTTGCTCTCTGTTTATTACCGCGAGTTATTATCCTGGGCATTTTATCTGTGGGAATCCTTTAAGCCTGAACTGAAGGTAGGTTTTCCTAGAGAGAATTTGTTATATTGCTAATAAGCAAGTTTCTGAACACCACCAACTCAAGATCATTTTAAGCTCAGGTATTAGCTTGAGGTCTTTTGGATGATCCACAAAAGCAAAACTGAATTCATGTTTAGATAAGTGTAAATTTTCTCAACATAAATTTAGAAACCACACAAGGGCTGGCATATAGTTCTGGATTTCTTTTTGGAGTTTTTTTTCTTCACCCAGTACCACGGTTTTTGATAAGACAGTTTCCTTCTCGTTGCTGGAAGGAGAAAGGGAAGAGCTTGGTTTCTGTCTCATTTGCCTTACTCTGGAAGCCCTGTTGGGTTCCACCTTTAAGTAGCTTGCTCCTTTTAGACTTTCCACCTTGGAGGTCTGTGGATTTGTCTCTTGTTTTTAATACTCTGGAGGCCATGAAAATAGAGGCTCAAGTTTACCTGGGAGTCAGCAAATGCCCCTAGGGTAATAACCAGGGCTCCTACTCAATTTATCCTCAGAGTTTCATTTTTACTTAATTTTTTGCTTTTGTGTGTTTTTCAGTTTACAAATAGGTCTCTAACGCATGTAAAAGATTTTATTATGAAAATATTTTATGTAGCATTTTACATGTTTTTAGTGGGAGAGTGGATCCTCCATTAGCCTGCCAAGCTGCAGGAAATAGAAGTCTTCACTTAATGTGAGTTGTGAGTTTCCCAGAGAGGGATGCAGTCTGGCAGCATTTTCCAAGTGCATTTGACCATGGAACCTTTGTTTTGAGGACAATCATGTAGGATGGGATCCCACAGAGTTTACATGGGGGAAATTCTGAGCTAGAGAAACAAAACAATGCCTGTAGTTTCAAGTCCGGTCATTCAACAGACACAGCTATGAGTACTGTAGCTGCTTAATTCCCTGTACAGGCCACGTCTGTGTGAGGGAAGGACTTAAACCTCAAGAAGGCCTTCTGTAGTAGGTGTTAGTAATATCTGCAGTCCACAGACAAGAAAACCGAGGCACTGGCTGGGCGCAGTGGCTCATGTCTGTAATCCTAGCACTTTGAGAGGCCAAGGTGGGCAGACCATCAGAGGTCAGGAGTTTGAAATCAGCCTAGCCAATATGGTGAAACTCTGTCTCTACTAAAAATACAAAAATTTGCTGGGCATGGTGGCATGTGCCTGTAGTCCCAGCTACTCAGGAGGCTGGGGGCAGGAGAGTCTCTTAAACCCAGGAGATGGAGATTGCAGTGAGCCGAGATTGCGGATTGTGTCACTGCACTCTAGCCTGGGCAACAGAGTGAGACCTCATCTCGAAAAAAAAAAAAAAAATCAGAGAGATGAAATCATTTGGCCAAGTTCATATAGCTGGAAAGTGGCAGTGCTGGGTCCTGGCCCAGGTCTGGCTATACCCTAAACTCTCCTCCTTCTACCTAGGAGGCCTCTGACACAGCACAGTAGACCACAGCAAAGTGTGGCAGGTTCTTACAATAGAGTAGTATTCATTGATAAAAAGGAATGAAGTATTATTACCATCTACAACATCCATAAACCTTGAAAATTTATGCAAAATGAAATAAGACAGTCACCAAAGACTATATACGATACGATTCTATTCTCGTGAAAGTAAAGAATAAGGAAGTGTATACAGACAGAAAGTAGATTGGTGGTTGCTGTATGCTGGGGAGGGTTGGTGGATGGGGTCTCTAAAATTGACTGTGGTGGTGATTGCATAACTCTGTAAATAAGCTAAAAACTGCAGAGTACACTTCATGGGTAAATTTTATGGTACGCAAGTATCTCAATAAAGCTGTCAAAAATACCTGTGGAAGAAGCAAAATATTTTTAGAGGTACAAATCACTGTATTTCTCAAGAAAAGTGAACTTTTTTTTTGTGTTGTCGCTTTTCCCCAGTAAAATCTGATAGTTGTTTTTACCTAATTGTAAGAGGTCAGCTTTTCACAGGGAAGCTCCCCTGCCTCCCCCAGATGAGAGGATCCAGGCCATGAGGCCAAGGCTGAGCTCCACCACTGGCTTCTCACCATGCCCCACTCCCTGTGCCAACCTGCTACCCATACCCACCTATGAGGCAGGAGTTGTGGTACTCATCTGCCTGGCTCTGGTACTCCAGGATCTTTTTGCCAATGTTCTCAGCGCACTGGTCGAAGGTGTCATACATGCAGTCAGGCCTGGTGACTGGGCGTTTTTCTTTATGGTAGAACTCCTGCCGGAGAGGGTTGACCATGTGTGGGTGAGGATGCCATGGGACTCTGGCCCTTGCTCCTGGGATCCACCAGCCTGCCCACGCCTCCACACTCCCCAGCCTTTGCTCATGCCTTCCCTTGTGGAAGTGACACAGGCAGACACTCCTCCTTCCCTGTCTGCCCATGTCACCTCCCTGGGCCCACCTAGAGTGACTGGGGCCGTGGCCAGCCCTCATTATTTCTCAAGGGCCCACCTAGAGTGACTGGGGCCGTGGCCAGCCCTTGTTATTTGTTGAGTGAGTGACTGGCGAGAATCCTATTTATTCTTCAAGACCCAAATAAATGGAATCTCAGATTGGTGACCAGGTTAGGAGCTTACAAGGAAGTACCAAGCTGGGTATAGGCTGCAGGCCACAAAGATGGACGAGCCAGGGACCCTACCCTGAAGGAGGCAGAAGCCCGATGGGAGGCAGACAGGAGAATGCACCCACACCATGGTGCAGGATGTGTGAGTGCAGGGTGTGTGGGAACAGGGCACTGGGCAGCTTGCCTGGTGCCTGCTCCCACTGCCCCACCTCTTTCTGTGCCCCTGCCATGTCTGTCAGCTTCCCACTGGGCCTGGGTGCCTTGGGGACAGAGGCTGGGCTTGTTCCTCTTGGCACACACAGTACCTGACATGTGAGTGGTGTCTAAGTAATGTTTGGTGATCAATTAGATGAATGAATGAGGTTTAGTTTCTAGAAGAAAAAAAGTCATAGGAGGTAACAGAAGCTGGGATGCTGTGGTCATGGTGGGGGTAGAATCCTCTCTTCCTCATTTTCCCCCAAGTGGCCTGATCAGTAGACTGCAGAAGTAACGGGTGGCTTCCAGGCCAGGCACAGGTCATGGGTGGTGGTCCTCACCTCTGCGACCGTTAGCAGGATCTCATTGCTCTCCCAGAGGAGGGTCAAGATGATCCCCTTGAAATCCCTGCAACACACACAAGACAGATCTCTGAGGGGCCTGGTCTAGACAAATCAACATGGACAAAACCAAATGAGCAGAACTCTCCAAGTGCTCTGTTTCAAGGTCACTTCTTGAAATTACTCACTGCTGCCCCGGGACCTCTGCACACACTGATTCCTCTCCATGACAGCAGCAATTTCCGACCACCTGGTTTTAATGCTCTTTGATGAATGCCCCCTCAGCCCTATGACATGCTAATCAGGTGGATTTGGGCTAACTGATTAACCACCATCTCTCCCAGCAGTCTGCTCCGTGAAGGCAACCAGGGTTTAAGATCATAAATGGGAGGCTATCAAGCTGAAATGACTCCAGTGCCTGGAGTTCCTACCTAGAAAACAAATCCAACTCAGAATGAACGGTCAAAGTCTAGGAAAATGAAATGTAAGCTTAATCAGAAATCATCAGCTAGAAGCGTCTCACTTTAAGCAAATATTTTCTTTGCCTTGCTTCTGTGAACACCTTATAAAAGGTTTCCCCTGGTGTCCCCTTGGTGGATCCCTGCACCGCTTGGGGTCTGGCAATGCCCAATGCATGAATAGCTGATTGCTCAAATAAACTCACCAACATCTTAATGTGCCTGACTTTATCTATTGACACAGGACATGGCCCTGTCTGTACTTGTTCACCATGGAATCCCCAGCCCCACTGCAGTGCCTGCAGCTGGCAATGCCTTGATTAGCTGAAAGAATGATTACTCATAAATAGTTCAAATGAACAGGATTTCATGTAGGACCAAACATCCTCCTGCATCAAGCTATAAAGAACAGAAAGCCAAAGTATTCATGGTGCAGGAGTGTCCCTGGGTGTGGGACGAGGAAACTGTCTACCTGCCAGCTGGAGGCTACACCTGGGCTGCCTGATGTCACAGCCACACTTCTTTGCAAAGTTCATGACCCCCAGAGATGAGGTCCCCAGGGTGAAAGGGCTGATGAGAGAGGCCACTATATGGGGGTGATCTCTGATATAGGGGGAGGGGGAGCTCCTTTGTGGAGCTTCACTTTCTTTGAAGGCTTTTCATTTTCTGAACTTGGAATTTCGCTTGTTTGCTTGCAATGAAGCTATACTAAGTTTAACAGCTTTTGTTTTAATCACTAGAGTTACAATAAAGGAAAAGAGAAATGGGGGAAAGCACTGAAAAACATTACAAAAAAAAAGCTCAGATCTGAAAGGGGATCTGCTGCCCTACCACCTGGAAATGCTTGTTAGCCTGGAGAATGTGAAATTTTGATGAAAATGTTTCTCAACAAATTTAGGTGAAATGGGCCAAAACAAACTGACTTTGACCTTTACTGTCCCTTCTCGCCTGTCCCCTGCTTGAACTTCCCTTTCCCTTTTCTGATTTTTCCCCTCAGCTGAGTCACATTTGCTGCTCCCCAACCCAAAACACGCTGAATACAGTCAAAAGGAAAGGCATTGTCACTCACTCGGCAGGAGGAGGAGGCTTGTCCCCGAGCACTTGGTACTTTCTCTCCGTTTTGTTGGGCTTGGAGTGCCGCGTGAGACTGTGGGACAAAGGGGGGTGGGTGGTCTGGAGGCTGTGGACAGACACAACGCAGGTCTGAGCCTGCAGGATCCCTGCCTAAGTTGCTGGAGTTGTGGGACCTGCCCGTGGGCAACCCAACTCCCATTTCCAGGGTCCAGCCCTTTGAGACCTGTCCCTTCTCAACAGCTGTGAGTCTCTACCTCATCGCGGGATGAAACCTTAATCACCTTAACTGCTAAAACCCAACCATGGCTGCTGGGAAAGGACGAGGGGCAGAGGTGCTCTGGTCCAGAAATTTGCATTCTTGCCTCCCCGTGATGAGGACCCAAAGAAGAAAACATTGAGCCACAGGCAGGGTTGCCAGATTTGGCCATAACAATACAGTGTACCCATTTAAACCTGCATTTCCTATTAACAGAGTGATTTTCAGCATTAGTATATCACGTGCAGTATTTAGGATATATTTATGCTAAAAAAAAATTAGGTGGTGTTGATCTGAAATTCCAGTGTAGATGGGTGCCCTCTCTTTTATCTGGCAGCCCTAGTGACATGGACTTCCTTTTGTAACCTTGGAGTCTGAACATGGAAACTGCTCATGGCTGGATCATACAAAAATAGAGGTCCGACCCACGATGTACAGCAACCTACCCAGGAGATCACTCCCTTATCTACAAGAAGCCACCCAGGAAGTCAGCCTGCCCTAAGTCACACTTGCAGGAAGTCAGACTATCTCTGGGGACAGTCTGTATCATCATTAATCAAGCCCTGCCTGTTTGGGGCCTACTGTTATAGGCGATGACAATGGGCCCCACAGGCAGGGCTTGATTAGTAAATGACAGCTTTCCTAGTTTTCGTCCTCATTTCTAACTTCAGACCAACCAGAGAAAGTCAAACATGTCCCCTCACCAATCACCTGGGATGCCCTGCTTTCAGTGGGCAGCCTCCAGCTTCCCCATGCCACAACCCCCAACTAGGGCACAGCTGGAGAGGAGGGCAACACTTCCCACTCCTCTCCTGCCCTGGGAGCTCTGCAGACACGCCCTGGATGGTGGCTGATTCCCTGCTGCGGTCAGCCCTGAGTCAACAGCCTTTGCTCTTCTCCTGCTGGCTGGTCTTTGTTTCCTTCCACATTGCATGCAGCACACATGCTCAACGAGACCTTCTGGAGGGAAAGGCAAAACAGGGATTCCCTTCACCTTCGCAAAACCAGGAATGAACCCGTGTCAACCAGGTTGACACAAAGAGCTAGCAAGTGTGCTCAGCCATGGGACTTCTGATATGCCCCTTCCATAAAATCTGCATGTGAGGTAAGCTTCGAGTTTAATGACCTTGCTGAGGCTTGGTGGGCGGGGTGCCAAGGCCCAGAACTCTTGTGCAGCTCTGTGATGTCCCTCCAGGAAAGCGATCGGCCCTGTCTTTCTAACCATGACCGTGTGTGGGAGGTGGCAGGGCTGAGATCCACCAGCACCATGGACAACCAGTGAACCAAGGATGGTGCCTGACTAAAGCCGGCGTCAGAGCTAACTCCTCACTGTGCCCCATCAAGTCCCAGAGCCATGAGCTCTGTGGTGCCTTCTGAGGAAAAGCCTGGGAAAGCCATGGGTCATCTCCTGCCTTTGTGTGGAGAGACAGACTGGGAAGGAGCAATTCTGGCCACCATGTGTCCTACCTGCCTGCAGAGGTGGCACTGGCACTGGACAGGAGCTTCTTCCCAGAGTTTTCTGGCCGACACTGATGTCGCTTGAAGGCTTTGGGTGACGAGGCCCCGGGACAAGAGCAGAGGACAGGAGGTGAGGATGGGCCACATGGCACCACCAGCCTCACCCCGACTGCTGCCCCGAGACCCACAAGTCTGTGTGCCTCTACCTGTCTGGGACCGATCTTTGTCACAACGGTGGGTTGGCCATTTTGTGTTGGGAAGTCTGAAACCAAAGGAAAGGGTGTGAGCTCTTCCATGATGACTATGAGGACAGCTCAGGCCGGGATCTGAGCAACATCCCAGTTAGTCCTCAACACCATGTCAGTCAGTCCTGTCATGAGCCCCGTTTCAGATGAGGAACTGGGGCTCTTGGTGGGAAGCCCGTTGCCTGAGGTTGCAGGCTCTCAGGGGTGAACCACATGGAACCCCAGTGTGTGGGGCCCCAAAGCTGGTCCCTGAAGGGCCAGGGCCAGGGCCAGGGCCCGGGCCAGCAGGGCCTCAGGTGCACCCCAGGGGGCCACTCACTGCAGGATCTTCCTGATCACATCAACAGCTGGGTCCTCAATCAGGGGCTTCCCCATGCGGGTCAGCTGGGCGAAGGACTCCGAGGTGACCAGGTCCAGCCTGGCCTCCTCTTCGAGGGCTTCTGAAGATGTCAGGATATCACTCTTCTCCTCCGGGTCCTTCAGGATGGTGTTCTGCAGACCAGAGAGAAGGGCCTGAGTATGTGAGGACCGGCCCAGGTGCCAGCAAGGCAAAAAGCCGAATTCACATTCTTTCTCACCCAGCCTCAGTGGAATGGCTGCAGGAAAGCTGGTTGACCTCATTGAGCTACTGTTTTCTCCTCTGTAAAGTGATCTCTCTTACAGAGCCATTCATTCATTCATTCATCCGATTATTTAGGACTTTAGAAATGTTTCCCTGAGCCTGCTCTTCACAAGTCTCTGCCCATGTTCTAGGAACACAGGGGCCAAGAGGCCATATATGACCCCTGCCCTCTCAGAGCTTGTGGTTTAGTCAGAAGAGAAAGACATTTAACTTGCACTCATACCAATAAATGCTTCTCTAAAACTGGAACCAGTACTGTGAAAGAAAAGTTCCAGCATCTTCTATGAGATTGAAATGAGACCTGCAGATGTGCCTGGTCAGTGTTTTTGACCAAAGGATCAGGGGAATGAATGCTGGGCTGAGTGAGTGGCCAACTCCCCTTGAGCAGGCTCTTAGAGAAAGGGTGGAATTGGTGCCCACAGTGCCTAGGCTGTTCCCTGTTTCATTCTGAGTCTCATCTTAGTGATGGCCTGTCAATCCCTTGAGCGAAGGTCCTAGGCTGGACCCTTGGAGCCCCATGCTGCTGGACACCCCACCAGAGGTAGATGGATGCCTCATGCTGGCTGCATGGTGGGAAGGGCCTCCTCACAGAAGGCAGGCCAGTCAAGGCTTGGTGGTGAGAGCAGGGCCTAGCAGTGCTCTACTCCGCAGCCATCAGCTCCTGGGGCCTTCCAGAAGTTCACTGAGCATCTCAGCCCAGTGTGAGGAGTGTGCAGGTGTGGAGGTGATGCAGGCTCTGCCCATAGAGGCTTGCGGTCTCAGGGCAGACAGCCTACAAAATGGAGACCCCCACCATGTGGTCTGTAGGCTGACAGGGAAGTGAGGCTGGACTACAGGTCAGGAGACCCCAAACTAGTCCAACGGGTGAGAGGAGTCTAAGTGGGGAGTGACATCACAGGCAGAGTGAGAGGGATGAAGAGGCATGGAGGACAAACCATGGAGGCTGCTGTGTGTCCAGTGAAGGGGTGTGGACTTTTCCCCAAGGGTAGGAGAGTGACATGGTCAGACCAGCCTCTTCCAACCATGTTCGGGGAATGTACCATGGGAGACGTGAGAGGATGTGGGCACTAGGCAGGCAAGAGGCAGGGGGTCTGGATGAGGTGTTGGGGATGGCATGGGGAGAAGCCCGGGCTGCTCCTGGGTGCAGGTGGGAAGGAAGAGGCTGAGAGGTGGGGCTGGCCTGAGAGCCTGTGGATATGGTGGGTGAGGGTCCTGATGGAGCAGGGGAGGTAGTGCCAGGAGCTGAGGGGTCTCCTCTGAGACGAATGCAAGGGAAGTGGCCCACTGGGGATTAGAATCCAGCTCTGATTTCACAGCTTGTGATCTTTCCATGGCATCTCAGTAGACCTGATGTCCAGCAGAAGCCTGGAAGTCCCCTCTTCCCTTTGGCTCTGCTGAGCCCTGCGGGTCTCCTGGGAGCCTGGACAACAGCTCACCCACCCTTTCCTGCCATCCCATCCCGTTCCTTACAGTGAAGACCAGTTCAGTCATGGACAACCTGTCCAGGCTGCAGTTGAGGTACTGAATCCTCTGGCTGAGTCTTTCTTTCCAAGTTTGGATGAAGCCGAGGAGTTCTTCTGTGGTCACCATCTAGTGAGAACAGGGAGGAAGAAAGCCCCAGGGAAGCAGTCTGCAGGAGGATGGGCAGATTCTGTGGGAACTGCAGGAACAGGGGCTGGGCTGGTGAGGATGCCTGTTGGTTTGATGGAGGCTCCTCATGTGCAGGGAGGGCCCTGGGGAGTGGGGAAGGCTGGGCTGGCTCTGCTGGTGGTCTTTACTTCACAGTGAAGGACAGTGCATCCTTCACTGATGGGGACATCGGTTGTTCTCTTCCTAGATCTACGGGTTCAATGCTGGGCAGATGACTTACACTTGCTCAACTTGGTCTCCCCATCTGTAAGATGCTGACACAAAATATTCCTTAGGATCTTCTCTGGCTCTAACATTCTATGTTTAGAAGGAAACACTTGTTCTGGATCTGAGTTGAAGTCCTGGATATCCTTATTAATTTTCTGTCTCGTTGAGTCTAAATCTCATTATGGGTCTTATGTATCTGGGTATTAAGATCTCTTATTGTTTCATTGATCCTTTTACCGCTATATCTTTGTTGCTTTGAAATCTATTTTATCAAATGTGAGAATTGCAACTCCTGCTTTTTGTTTATTTATTTATTTTTGCTCTCCATTTGGTTGGTAAATTTTTCTCCAACCCTTTGTTTTGAGTCTTTGTGTATCTTTGGATATACCGTTAGGTTTTGGCTGTATCTCTTGATTGGGGGATTTAGTAGATTTAAATTTAGGGTTATTGCCATTTGATGTTAACTGGCTATTTTATCCATTCATTGATGTAAATTCTTCTTTATGTTGATGCTCTTTACTTTTTGGTATATTTTTAGAAAGGCTCATACTGGTTGTTCCTTTCTATGTATAATGCTTCTTTCAGAAGTTCTTGTAAAGCAGGCTTGGTGGTAATAAAATCTCTGAGTACTTGCTTGTTCATAAAAGATTTTATTTTTCCTTCAATTGTGAAGCTTAGTTTGGCGGGATATGAGATTCTAGGCTGAAAGTTCTGTTCTTTAAGTATGTTGAATATTGGAACAAGTAAACTCAATAAATATTTATAGAGTTCTCAATTTTAAATACACAAAATATTGATCGGCCATTATTAATACCCATTTTTAGAATGAAGCAATATTCCTGTTCTCTCTCCCTCTTTTTCTTCCTCTTTCTTCCTCTCCTTCTCTCCTTTTTTTACTTTTCAACATCCTAGTTCCTCACCTCTACTCAATACATTCCTCTGAACACCTGATTCCTTGTGATTCTCCTGTCCCACTGAAACCTCCAATTCATTAAAAAAAAAAAAAAAAGAAGGAAACATTTGACCCAGGTGGCAAGGGTGTGCGGGAGTGTGTAGTAGAGTGATCTAGCCATCTCCATGGCAACATCTAACACGCACCCCCTCAGAGCAGCACCCCACAGGTGTGTAGGAATGCGACTACAAGGATCTTCCCTCTCGCCACATATTCCAGGCATCACTCTTGTCCCCTGATCACTGCTTTGCAGACTGTCCAGTCAGCCTCCTCCATCAACATAGGAATGCCTGCACACCCATACTCACATGCTCCTCACTTGGCTGGGAGGTTGGGTGGCCCCTGGCACCCACCCAACCCCCTAACAGGAGAGGACAGAGCAGGGGTTGGGAGGCGGGGATGTGAGAGACTGGACGCTTCTGCCTTAAAGAGCCTGTTGAAAAGTCACAGCTGATTAAACGCATTTTCCCCCTGCTCCCCATTTAGGAGGCTCACAAGGGAGACCAGGTAAGTCACGGACAAAATATAGGGACTACCTTTCCTCTGCACATCTGCACTGCAGGGCAAGTAATCTGAGTGGATGTGTAGAAACATGTGCATGCATATACATAAGCAGGTTTAGAGGGTCTCTGTGGAAAATGAGAATAGTGAGAGGGACATTTATTCTGCAAACTATGCTTTGTGAGTGTTTACACTTTTTTCAAGAGTCATGCAATATACTATGTAAGAAAAAGCAATAAAGACAGAAAAATAGATGTGCTCTCAGTGCTAACAATAGAACTGCAACTCAGAGTCACTGAAATGGTAGAGAAAAGACAGGGAATGGTGAGGAGGAAGCTTCCCACTCCTGAACCTTCAGGCTGGGGTGTCTGGTTCGGGGGGGCACCTGGCTGGGCTGCTGAGGAAAGGTTCCCTGGAGTGGTCTGGGTGACAGGCCAGGGAAGACCGAATGGAGCAAGTTTAAGTCATTTGCCCAGAGTTGAAGCTATAGATCCAGGAAGAGAACTCCTGAGGTTCCCATCAGTGAAGGGTGTGCTGTCCTTCACTGTGCAGACTGGGGGATAGAGTCGTGCACTCATGGCAGAAAAATAAGCACTAGACACCCAGAACCCTGCTCTGAGGATCAGGGCCTGGTAGACACTTGGAATCATGCTCCCTGAAAACTCTGCTCCAATTCTGACTTTCCACACTTTAAACAGAGAAAACCAGTTTCTGTGCTATGACCAAAGGAAGCAAGTAGGGCCGAGTGTGGTGGCTCACACCTGTAATCCTAGCACTTTGGAAGGCCAGCTCGGGCAGATCACTTGAAGTCAGGAGTTTGAGACCAGCATGACCAACGTGGTGAAATCCTGTCTCTACTAAAAATACAAAAATTAGCCAGCGTGGTGGCAGGTGCCTGTAGCCCCAGCTACTCAGGAGGCTGAGTAGAATCACTTGAATCCTGGAGCTGGAGGTTGCAGTGAGCTGAGATTGTGCCACTGCACACTGCACTCCAGCCTGGATAACAGAGCGAAACTCAGTCTCAAAAAAAAAAAAATAGCAAGTGTAAAGTCAGACAAAAAGCAGTTGTTCATGGGGCAGGGCCCTGCTTCTGTCATGCATCCAGAACTGAGTTCTCCTTATAGCAAGGGATACCTAGTGACATCCCAATGGAGTGAGGTCAGAGGAAGCCAGACTCAGGCCTCCCCATCACTGGGGAGATGCTGCTGCTCCATGCCTACCTGGGAGGGGCTGGGGGTGGAAAACAGTGACTGCTTTCTCTTCTGTTCCTTTCTTCATTCCATGAAACAGGGGTTAAGTAGGAAGGCTCGGAGATGTCCCTGCCCCACCCCACCAACATTGTGCTGGAGAAATCCTGTACATACAGGTAAGTTTATTTCAAGTTTATGATTCTAGCATGATATATCTTTATTATTCACATGCAGGATCTATTGAACACTTACGGTTTTCTCTCCCCTGGACTCTTGACACGTTTTTATCTTGCTCTGAAGCTGTTGCAGAGAAAAATTTAATCCATTTGTTTGCGAATTGGATTTTGCCACCTAGAAAACCAGAGGTTCCGAGATTTTGTTTCTAGAATACATATTGTGATCTGGGAAATGTTCAGTGAAACATACCATCTGAGAAACTGATTAAACCCTGAGAAAAATGAAATCAGGGGAAGATATGCGGTTTTATTGCATTGAAACAATTTTCCCCCCTCTCAAATAAGTAAGGTTCAAGCAAAATTGGCACCCCAGAGTGTGCTGAGAGAGTTGGGAGACCATGCTCTGCTCCAGCAGTGCAGGGCCAAGGCTGTAAAAACTCCCTGGAGGGCTTAGAGAACTGTGGAAAGTCATGCTCCGACCCAGGACTGTGGCTTCCAGGAGGCGTCCTAAGGATGTGGTCAGATTGTCCTGGCAAGGGCACTTCTCACAGTACCACCTTTCATAACAAGAAGCAAAATTCACCAAGTTTTCCTCCAGAAAGGAATGCTTAAGTAAAAATGTCAACACATCCATGACAGAGAAGCCATCAAAATAGTGTCTTTGCAGAATATTTAAAGATTATACAGCTTATAAAACTGGTATAAATAGCAAGCAGCCAATTTTAGTATATCACCATCTTTTCATGTATAGAAAAGAAGCTTAACAAATAAATCATAATCTTAAACAGGGGTTATGCTATGTGGTAGAATTATAGATTACTCTCTGTTATGTATTTGGTATATATTTCCAATATTGTCCATGATGGAAATGTATTTTGTTTATCATGGGTGTTAGATATTTTGAAATGCAAACCCTGTACCCTGTGAACAGTTCCCAAATAGCAGCTCAGAAAAAAGAATCAGTGCCAGCACCAGCTGGAGGCTCATTAGGAATATGCTCCTCAAACAAGAGTGCAGTTACATGCCCTGGAGCTGTGGGCTCTGCTCCTTGCTGCTGCCTCCTGCTACTTCTGGAATGACTGAGAGGTTCTTCTGAGGCCTCTACCAGAGCCTGCCTTCACTGAGGATTCACTATGCTCCAGGGACTATGTTATGAGTTTGGCACGTATCAGCTCATTTATTGGTGTCATGATATTAGGAATTGCTTTTATGAGTCCCATTTCACAGATGGATGAATTAAACACTTCCTGGGGCAAAAGGGGGCAGGAGGCTGGGACCTTAGTCCGTGGTTTAAGTCTTTGCCTCCGAGCCCCTTCATCCTCACGGAGCCACCTTCTCCTTCTGTTGCACAGATGGTCTGTTTGTGGTTATGGCCATAAGCTCTGGTGTCGGTCAGACCTGGGTTCTTGTTTTGACTTTACCCTTCAAGAAGAGCTCTGTATTCCTACCTAAGTCACTAAAATGCTCCTCAGTTTATCTCTAAAATGGGGATAAAAACAGTACTTGCCTCCCATAGTTCTTATGAGGACTAAGACAGCTAATAGAAATAAGTTGGGTAGCAGGATGCATGGTGCTCAATAACTAGTAAATATTTGCAGTTATTAAGATTTCATTTTTGACCAGGCGCAGTGGCTCACGTCTGTATTCCCAGCACTTTGGGAAGTTGAGGTGGGAGGATCGCTTGAGCTCAGGTATCCAAGACCAGCCTGGGCAACATAGGGAGACCCCATCTCTACAAAAAATAGAAAAAATTAGCTGGGCGTGGTGGTATGTGACTGCTGGCTGGAACTACCAGCTACTTGTGGGGCTGAGGTTGGAGGATCGCTTGAACCCTGGGAGTAGAGGCTGCAGTGAGCTGTGTTCACACCACTGCACTCCAGCCTGGGTCAGAGTGAGACCCTGTCTCAAAAAAAAATTGTGTCTGTCTTCCTGGCTTGAGAGCAAGTCCCACACACATGACAGAGACCACATGGCCTCCCAGAACTTGGGACAGTGCCTAGTGTGCAGGTGTGTGTGATAAAGATCCTTGATGAAGAATGAATCTATCCTACCTGGCACTTGATGTTCACTTGCAGATTCGTCAGCAACCGCTGGATTTTCTCTATGAAAATAAGGTCCACGGACAGGTTATGGAATTTGCTTTCGAACTTGTTGATGACATCATTGGCCTGTACAGAGAGATAAAGGGTAAAGGACAGGGGCTTAATCTGGACCTTTTGGACTCTGAAAGAGGAAGGGGACAGGCCCAGTGAATGGTTGGATGACTGCTTGGCCCTCCCTTTAGAGGGAGCTGAGCAAGGGATACTGCAGAAGGGGTTGGCCTGGGGCCTGGCTGGGGGCCTCACCTGGTCCAGGTACTCATTCTCCATCTTCTCCATGTTGACCATGATTATACTTTCAACTAACTCTATCCGGGTGGTTTCCTTCTCCAGTCGACGACACAGTGAATTGATTTCTTTAGGAGAAAAGTTGCCTCCCTCTGAAAACAATCTGAAAATAATCAGTGAGAAATAAAAGCCACAGATCAGACCTGAGAGTTCCCATCTCTCCCAAATACTATGGCTAACATATACTTTTAATCTAGGCTTCAGGTTAGAGTCTGAGATGATGGGAAAATGAGTGCAGATGGCTTAAGGACAGGAGTAGGATTCATCAACAGTGCAGAATCTCTGTTTTTGTCAGTTTGTCAGGTTGGAGGCCTTAATAGACCCAACTGAAACAAAATTCAAAATAAAAATAGTTTTTTTGAAGCTATGTAAAGGTAAGAATTCTTCATGAACTGGCTGGGCGCAGTGGCTCATGCCTGTAATCCCAGCAGTTTGGGAGGCTGAGGCAGGCGAATCACTTGAGGCCAGGAGTTCAAGATTAGCCTGGGCAACATAGCATAACCCTGTCTCTATAAAAAGTAAAAAAATTAGCCAGGTGTGGTGGTGTGCACCTGTGATCCCAGCTACTTGGTGAAGATGGGAGGACTTCTGGAGCCCAGGAGGCAGTGGTTGTAGTGAGCTGAGACTGCACCACTGCACTCTACCCTGGGTGACAGAGGAAGACTCTTAAAAAAAAAAAAAAAGAATTCCAGATGAAGTGAAACTAGAAGGGACCTTGGAATGTGGGTGGCACCAGAAGCCAAAACTTTGCACCAGAGACTTGGAGTTCAGTCTTGATGACTGCACAGGTGAAGGGATAGCCTGGAGCTGGATGCAGAGGACAACCATTGCATTATGAGACAGAGGAAGAAACGAGCCTCACCAGATTCCAGGACTCTCTCCTGTCTAGATCCGAGGGCAAGGAGGAAAGAAAAGATATCTCTTCCCTGAAAATTCATCACACAAACTAGACTTCACATACATTTACAAACTGAATTCATATTCTCTGGAGTAACCCAAAAAAACTCAGAGAATTCTAATTGGTCCTGGATAGGTAGTGCCCCCTTGGCTACCCAGCAGAAACAAATAGGGATTCTCTCTGAAGGAATGCAATGTCCAGTCCAGGCCTCAAAGAATGCCACAGATGAAGTCCCAAAGAAAATGAGTGACTCGTAGTTTGAAAAATTGATAAGGAAACAAGATACAAGATACCATACATGAGAACGAGTAAAACAATAGAGAACAGAGACGGATCTCCCACAAAACCCTCAGATTAGAAATATCAGATATAAACTACAAAATAACTAGGCTTAAGATGTTTAGAGAAATAAAAAGCTTCGAAATATGAGGAAGGAACAGGCAGTTTTGAAAAAGTATCAAATATAACTACAAATGGACCGAGGGTGGTAGCTCACACCTATAATCCCAGCACTTTGGGAGGCCGAGACAGGTGGATGACTTGAAGTCAGGAGTTCAAGACCAGCTTGGCCAATATGGTGAAGCCCTGTCTCTACTAAAAATACAAAAATTACCTGGGCATAGTGGCGCATGCCTGTAGTCCCAACTACTCGGGATGCTGAGGCAGGAGAATAGCTTGAGCCCAGGAGATGGAGGTTACAGTGAGCCGAGATCACGCCACTGCACTCCAGCCTGGTTGAGAGAGCAAGAATGTCTCAAAAAATTTTTTATATGTATATGTATTTTTGTATGTATATACACATATATACATGTGTGTATATACAAATGGAAACTATAATCATTAAAATTGAAAACTCAGTGAATAGATTTGCAGGGGGTTCAACACAGTTATAGAGTGAATCAGTGACTAGCAAGAAGATTATAAAGAAATTAGCTAGAATGAAGCTAAAATATGCAAGGCTGATGTAGAGACAGGCAAGATAGAGATGATTAACATGTCAAATTATAGTTCTAGTTTCTGCTACTTTCCAAATTTTCTTTAAAAAATCTATATAATCAGAAAAATCTTAATAATATTTAAAACAAATGTAAGCTTTGCAGATACTGACATGGAAGGTGCCCACGGTTAGGGCTCAGAAAATGATACACAAAAATGTGCTGCTTTAAACTTCAAACAGAGAGTGCCTGGGGAGCAGCAAATGCAGGGAAGAGATTTCTCTAAAGTTTGCCTATCAACCTAAGGCTGGATCCTCCAGAAGATACTCAACTGTTGTGAACCCCTTCCCCAGAGAGCTTATCCACCGGAGAAACTGATGCATAGTTGCAGGAAGGAAGACTGGAGTTGATACCGTGCCCAGAGCCCGGACAGAATTGGTCCCAGGCTATTGTCTGTTCTTTGGGTCCATTAATCTCCCCTAAACATCATTTTCTCTTCCTCTAAAATTTTCTGTATCTCCCATTCCTCACTCCCTTCTGAAGAGGATATTTAAGCTTCTACCATCTGGCCTTTGTTTGAGTTTCAAACTTTGTGTGACTCCTAAACACTTGCATGTTAATAAATTGGTGTGCCTTTTTCCCATTAATCTGTTTATTGCCTTTATTTATTTATTTTTTTTTGGAAGAGATGGAGTCTTGCTCTGTCTCCCAGGCTGGAGTGCAGTGGTGTGATCTCAGCTCATGGAAACCTCTACCTCCCAGGTTCAAGTGATTCTCCTACCTCAACCTCCCAAGTAGCTGGGATTACAGGTTCCCGCCACCACTCTGAGCTAATTTTTGTATTTTTAGTAGAGATGGGGTTTCTCCATGTTGGCCAGGCTGGTCTAACTCCTGATCTCAGGTGATCTGCTGGCCTCGGACTCCCAAAGTGCTGGGATTACAGGCATAAGCCACCACATCTGACCTTGTTTTATTGGCTCAAATTATTGAAACTTCAGGGATGGAAAGGAAATTCCTTTAGTCCCTAAATCACCTTGGTTTGGTGATGGTGGTAGTGGGGACTGTGGTTCAGCATGTGTACTAGGGTTCCATTTCTGTACAATACTATCAATTTTTTGCTCATGTATACATGAGTACGGGCACAAAGAAAATACATTTTTGGAGGGCTTCCACTTTGTACTTTATATAAAAACTGTGTTTGATTATGCTACAGTGATTAGAAGATTTGTGATTTTAAAATAGCATAAGCCTTAAAAAATAAATATAGCCTTCATAAATGTCAAAGACTAAATCCAGGATTACTGTCATCCAGGATAAAGGTTGCAGGAGTAAAAATAAGGGGAAAGAGTGGCCAATAAACATACATAAAGGTTAACATCATTAATCATCAAGGAAATGCAAATCAAAACCACAACATAGTACCACTTCACGCCCATTAAGAGGTCTATCATAAAAAACAAAAAATGCCAGAAAGTAACAGCATTGGTGATAATGTAGGAAAACTGAAACCCTTGTGCACTGCTGGTGAGAATCAATCTGGTGCAGCTGCTGTAGAAACAGTACCATGGTTTCTCTAAAAACTAAACGTAGAAGTACCATTTAATTCAGCAATACCCAAAATAACTAAAACCAGGACCTTGAACAGGTATTTGTACACCAATGTTCCTATCACCATTATTCACAATAGTCAAAAGGTGGAAACAACCCAAATGCCCATCAATGGATGAATGGGTAAACAAAATGTGATATATGCATACAATGGAACATTATTCAGCCTTAGAAAGGTATAATTTTGTGATACATGATACAACACAGATGAACCTTGAAGACACTATGATAAATGAAATAAGCCAGACAAGAAAAGGACAAATATATGATTCCACTTATATGAGGTACCTAGAGGTTTCAAATTCACAGAAACACAGAGCAGGATGGTGGTTGCCAGGGACTGTGGAGAGGGAGGAATGAGGAGTTCTTATTTAATACAGAGATTCAGTTTGGGAAGATGAAAAAGTTCTGGTGACCAATGGTGGTGACGGTAGCACAACAACCAGGATATCCTTAATGCCACTGATTCGTGCACCTAAAAATGGTTAAGACAGTAAGTTTGAGGTTATGTATGTTTTGTCAAAATTAAAAATTAAGGGAGAAACAAGCCCACATCCCAACGGAGAAACTCAGGTGGCCTGAGGAGGTCCTGGACAATGGCTCCCACCTGCAGTGTTTGATGAACTCAGTATTTGAGGTGCGGAGTTTGCCCAGACTCTCCTCCAAGTACTGCCGGAAGCTACGCAAGGACACCTGGGTAACATCGACATAGCTAAGCAACTCCCGGTGCAGTGTGTTGCTGAGAATGACCAGCCTGTGGGAGACAAAGGAGGAAGAGGACAGTGATGGGGGACAAACCTGGGGGATGGGGGAGGGGTAGGTGGGATGGTGACCAGCCTGGGGGATGTAGGAGGGGCAGGTGAGGATGGTGACCAGCCTGGGGGATGTGGGAGGAGCAGGTGGTGATGGTGACCAGCCTGGGGGATGTGGGAGGGGCAGGTGAGGATGGTGACCAGCCTGGGGGATGTGGGAGGGGCAAGTGAGGATGGTGACCAGCCTGGGGGATGTGGGAGGGGCAGGTGAGGATGGTGACCAGCCTGGGGGACACAGGAGGGACAGGTGGTGATGGTGACCACCTTGGGTGACAAGGGAGGGGCAGGTCATGATAATAATGAGCCTGGGGACACAGGAGGGACAGGTGGGGATGGTGACCAGCCTGGGGACATGGGAGGGGCAGGTGGTGATAGGTGACCTTCCTGGGGGGCATGAGAGGGCAGGGTAGTGACCTGGGCCTGGAAAGAGGACATCCTGGGAGTCTATTTGGGCTCCATAAGCTGTACCCAGCTGCCCAGCTCCTCTGGGTAGCAAAGGGGGCAGTAGAAGGAAGTTCAGAATTCCAGTGTCTGCAGGACACACTCTGGGTGTGCTGGATCAGAGAGGATCCTTCTCTCTCTGACCCTTGCCATCAAATTAGTGAAAGAATTCCAGAACCCTGCTCCAGTGGGCTGTGTCTGACCCCCAGCAAGGTGGCTCCCCCAAAAGATTGCCATGTGTGTGTCCTTTTTATATCCAAGTCCACCAGAACCAGCTGTTCCTCATGTACCTGATGGCTGTGTAGACACTTGCCAGCCTCCTCCCTGTGACCTGCCTGAGGCTTCCATCTTATATCCCAAATGGCCTCTCTAGAGCTCCTTGCTGAGTGTGCTCTGGCCTGAGCACACTCCTGCACTGAGCTGGTCCAGTGCTCTTTCCCTGATTGCGGAACTCAACCTTCTCCCATCTTTCTCCATTCAGGGCTCCTCTGAATTCACCTTCAATGCTGTCTCCTTCAGGAAGCCCTCCCTGATTTTCCCTGAGGGGACATGATCTTCCCCGTCACTGATATTTCATAGCACATGGTTTGCACCCTTGCATGGTGACTGCATGTATTCTTTGCTCTCTGGCTGCTCATTCCCTGTCTTCCCAAGCAATATTCCATATAGAGTTTGACTTGACTCTCTTAAGAGTTTAACTCAAAGAAGGCTCTGGAGGTGCCTTATGCTCCTGTGTCTGCAGGGAGGGTGGCTCCTTTGAAAACATCAGCCTAGCTGGGATTCCAGAGCCACATAGCTGGGATGGAGACTCCCAGGACCCCTTACTTTTGGCTCCTGGTAGCATTCAAGAAGATGTGCTCCATGTCATAAATCCTGAGGCAGAAGTTTTTGCTCCTCATGTTTTGCTCTTCTTGGAACTGGCAGAACATCAGCCACTCCTTCTTCAGCGTCTCGGTCACCCCAGCACAGTGGCTGTCCAACCGCTCTTGATGAAGCAAGAGCTCGGCTGAAAAAGGATTAGGAGAGCTGGGGCCCCTGGGACCCGACTCACCTCAACACATTTCTTTCTGGAACAAGGCCCGCCTGCTGCCTCTCCCAGGCCAGCTGAAGAACAGGAATGATTTAGGTCAAGGCCCCTTGTCCTGCCCCTGTTGCCCTCGTCAGGGCTTGGGCTATAGAGGAGACCTGGCCATGAGCAGGGAGCTCCTGTTGGTGGAGACACCCTGCCCAGAGCAGAGGGAACAAAGCCAGGGAGATGGAGAGTCTGGGGAGTAGCTGAGCAGCAGGCAGCTTGCACAGGGGGTACTGGGGAGGGCTGAGATCTACATGAGAGGGTCTGGGAGCGGGGAGGATAACAGCAAGTACAGTACTGAGCGGTCTGGGTTTGCTTCATTATATCAGTGGATACTAATGTCCAGTGAGCCTGAATTCCAACTGTCTTCCAAGGTGGACTGGAAAGAACAAGGACTGGGCTTCCAGGGCTCCAACACAGGCCTTTAGATGAGCAGAGAGTCCCTAGACCCCACCCTGTCCCCCATCTGACCCCACTATCATCTGAAGTGGGAGAAGTGCTGTGGTCCCAGGGCTGCCAAAAATGAATGGTGTGAAGCTGGGACTTCACTTCTCTGGCCTTGTTTTCCTCGCTGTATATGGGGCCGGGGGCCTGGGAAGGAAAGGGAGCCAGACTTCAGGGAGCTTCTACTCAGTGCATGTAGAATCGTCTTTATTCCTCAGTACATTTAGCACACACATTTTCCAGATGAGAACGATGAGGTTCCAAATGCCACACGAGTTGCCTGAGCCCACAAGCACTGGGATTCAAGGCCAGCTGTCAACTTGCACAACTCTTTCCCTGCTCCAGGAATAGAAGTCTGCACGGGTTCATGACAGGGCTCTCTGATAAAGGGCTTTGAAGGAGTTGGAGTATAATTTGGGTGAAAAACCAACAGAAGTCATTGAAGGATCCTATTGAAAACATGCCCCCCTCCATTAACAGAGCTCACCATGTAGGTGTGCAATGCATGCCTTTTTAAGTATGATAAATGATAAAGTAGAAGTAATGGCTACCACTTTTGGAGGCTGTATCTTGTACCAGGTGCTCATGATTCCTTACTATACCATTTAAAGAGGGGTTATTACCACCTCCTTAACACCTCCATCAACCCCTTCTGCAGGAGAGAGAGGGGTCAGAGAGGTCAGGTAACCTGTACAGGGTCACACAGTCACAGGAGATGAGACTGAGAGCTCTAATCTGTGAGCTATGAGCTTGCCTCTAGAACATCCACCATGCAGGTGTATATCTGACAGGTGTATGAGCATATCTGAGGTCCTAGAGCTAAAACAGTACAACACTCTTCATTTCCAACTCTAACACTCTCTTGAAAAAAAAATGGAAATGAAAAAAAAATATCTCACAGGAGGATTCTGAGTACTACCTTTCTCTGTAAGCCCAGGAGGTGAGAACTCTCATGCACACGTTCCATGGTGTGATGAGAATATGCTAAACATTGCATGGTACAAACTGGGGCAACTAATGAACACGGAGCCTCGGTGGAGCAGGCACTGAAGGAGGGGCTGGGGGCAGGGCAGACCTTCCCAGGCAGCATCTGTACCTGCCCTGACATTGTGGATATCCTCTTCAATCTGCTGGGCTCTTGGCTGGTGCAGGTGTAGACACAGTTCCAGTTCTGAATCCAGCTCATCAATCTTGGTGGCCACGATGACCCGGGTGTTGAGGGAACACTGGTCAAACCACTTCTCAAGGTGCTCGAAGAAGCCAGCTCGAAGTCTGAGGGAGAGACCAGCCAGGGTCAGCCCTACCAGCAGTCATGACCCATGAGAGGTCTTTACATGTGGAGACCCAAAGTGCTTCCCCCTTTTGCTCCTTCCTCATTTCATTTCCCGACTACATTGCATTTCATCATGTAAATGGACCATTGCTCGTTTAACCATACTACTGCTGGAGAACATTATGTATGCCAAATGTAGAAGTGTTTCTTTGGATAAATGACCTTGAACTGGAATTGCTGAATCAAAGATTAAAATACATTTGTGGTTTTGGCAGATATGGCCAAACTGTTTCCACTGGAAAGCAAGTTGTATTCCCATCAGCAATGAATAATAGTTCCTGTTTCTCCACAGTCTCAGAGTGTATTGTCAGACTTCCAAATTTGACAATTTTGTCATATTATGATTAAGACTGAGCATATTTTCATGTGTTTAAGATTATTCAGTCTGGGTGCTGTGGCTCATGCCTACAATCCCAGCACTTTGGGAGACTGAAGCAGGAGGATTGCTTGAACCTAGGAGTTCGAGACCAGCCTGGACAACATGGTGAGAACCCATCTCTACAAAATACTTAAAAAATTAGCTGGGCATGGTGACATGTACCCAAGGTCCCATCTACTCAGAAGGTCAAGGCTGCAGTGAGTCACACCACTGAACTCCAGCCTAGGTAACAGAGTGAGGCCCTGCCTCAAAACAAAAACCAAGAGTATTTAATTTCTCTTTCTGTGTACTGTCCCTGAATGTCTTGCCCATTTCTCTGTTGTGAATAGCTGTTTTTTTTTTTACAAATCAGTTTCTAGGAGCTCTTCATATACTGGGGACATGATGCTCATTGACTTTGATGTAAGTTGCAAATATTGTTCCTCAGCAGAAATTATTTGGAAGAAAGAAATTATTCCCTCTTCTTTTTAAAAATTTGTGGTGCTTTTTTGGCCATGTATTGTTAAGGATGTCAGTTTCCAAAAACTGATCTATAGATTCAATGTAATAACAAGAAACAACATAGCAGCAGACATCCTCTTATGGAAACTTGAGCTAATTTTAAAATGTATGTAGAAATACATTTTATGCCAAGAATAATGGAGGGAGAAGACTAAAGCTGGGGACTTACACTATCAGATATTAAGACTTAGTGTAAAGCTGTAGTGATCAAGCAGCGTGAGGTCATTGGATAGACACATAGAAAACTGGAAAAGACATATGGCAGAGAAGTGGGGGAGAGGAGAGACTCCTCATTAAGTGACCCAGGATCAACTGGTTATCTATATGGGAAAGAAATGGATCTTGACCCCTATTTCACGTGATAAACAAAAATCAATACCAGGTGGATTGTAGATGTCACTATGGAAGTTGAAAACAATAACATTTTAAATATATAACATTGGAGAACATCTCCATGTCCTTGTGGTCAGGCAAAAATTTCTTAGATAAGGCACAAAGCAAATTAACCCTAATAGAAAAATTGATGAATTGGACCTTATTAGAAATAAGAACTTATGTTCATCAAAAGATATATCTTGAAAGAGAGTAAAAAAGGTAAGCACAGAGAGAAGATGAATATTTACCATTTATTTACCTGACAAAGCCTCATACAGAATATATAACTCAATTTTTGTTTGTTTGAGATGAAGTCTCACTCTGTCTCCCAGTCTGCAGTGCAGCAGCACTATCTTGGTTCACTGTAACCTCTGCCTCCTGGGTTCAGGCAATTCTCCTGCCTTAGCCTCCTGAATAGCTGGGATTACAGGCATGCACCACGCCTGGCTATAGAATTAATTCCCATAAATTAATAAGAAAAAGGGCAGACAATTGACCAGAAAAATAATAGGCAAAAGATTTTGCTAGGCATTTCACAAAAAGATAACCAAATGGCCCAATGCGTATTTTAAAAGGTATCTAATCACATTACTCATCAGGAGAATACATATTAAAACCCCAATGAAACACCACTATAATTACACCAGAACAGCTAAAATAAAAACCACTGATAATACCACTGAGGTTGTGGAGCAACTGAAGTTCTCATATGCTGTTGTAAACTCTAAAACTGTTAAAACCACTTTTGAAAACTCCTCGGTAGTATCTTTTGGCCATATCACCTAAAGATGGATATGGACACACATCCTATAAGTCAACAGTTCCACTCTTAGTTGCATATGTCACAGAAATGTATACATATAGTCACCAGAAGACTTGTACAAGAATGTTCGGAGCAACATTATTGGTATATCGCCAAATTGGAAAGACCAAATGTGTATCGGTAAAGTGGATAAATAAAATAGATTATATTTTTTTTTATAATGAGATACCATACAGAAATAAAAACTGATCTCTAGCTACATTCAAGAATATATATATCTCATAAACATAATAAAGAGTGAGTTCTGTATGACTTAACATAGGTAAAATTCAAAAATAAGCAAAATGAACTCAGAAGTTATAATATTTGTTATCTTTGGGGAAGAGATAGTGGTGACTTGGGATGGGTACACTAAGTGGGTTCCTGGAGGGTTGGTAATGGTTCTATTTCTTGTGGGCTTAGGGTATCTACTGTGTCCTATTTGGGCAATTCATTGGGCTATACACTTGTGACTTTCATACTTTTATGAATGCATATTATTCCTCAGTATGCAAACCTAATTAGTTGGACAGATAAATTGTTTTCTGGTTAGTCATAAGCCCAGATGGCATAGTGGCTGGTGCAAGATTCTGGAGTTACAGGGTCTGTCTGGACTCATATCTTGGATCAAACTGCTTTCTGTCCTGGAGATCTAGGCCAAATGACTAACTCTCTGAGCCTCAGTTTCCTCATCTGTAAATGGAGTTAGTTATGGCACCTCTCTCACAGTTATTAAGGGGATTTAAATACATTCAGTAAATAATAGCTCCTGTGGTAGTCTTTGCTGATCTTTGTCCTATCTGCTATGAAGAAGGCAGATGATGGCCTCTCCATGTGGTAGAGGAAGGAGAGGGATGACATTTGAGTCAAGAGACATTTCCAAGGTGAGATGCTGCTGAGGTGTAGGAGAAAAAGCCCAGAGGCCTGACTGCACTCCTTTCATTCCTTATCTCTGCCCTCCTGCCCATGTATACATATGGGAGGTAAATGAACCAGGAGGTCTCTAGCTGATGAGTCCTCCTATGACACTGTAGAGGCAGGAGGACAAGGAGAATGTCATTTAAAAGGCAAACACAGATATACACATTTGATCCAAACTCAAACACAAAGGCCCAAAAACTTGGGAGTTAGGAGAAGTAAATTATCCGTGGTAGGATTATGGGTCATTTCTCTATTTTTCATTATTCTTGTATTTTCTGCAATGAAACTCTTTGGTAGTATCTAGCGATGGACATGAACACACTCAATGAGTGAAGAGTGCCATTCTTATGTTTTGCACGTATTGAGTACAAAATGCAATATGTGATATATTTATATGTATGGTGTATAGCTATAGAGTTAAAATAAAAAAAGAAAAGAAACCTTAAGATTAGAGATGTTCCAGGAACTAGAACCCAGAAGTATGTGGCAGAGAAAATACTGTATCTCATGTCCAAGGCCCAAGCCAGCAGAGAGCCTCCTGAGGTGGGTGCAGGGGATCACTCTTTCAGAAGATATCTGGAACTGAAAATAATTCCTGGATTTTGCTATTTTTTATTGTGTTTCTCACCCCTACCTTCCTTCAGTTACCTACAATTTTTTCTTTATCCAACTGGGACTTTTTTTTCACAATATTTCACCTTGCTAACAAAACTCAGAACAACAGGATGAGAATAAAAGTTTTCTACTCACTGTTTCTTAATTTCTAAAATTAGTCTTGATGGAATTGTCACTTGTTCTATGAACTTGGCACTGGAAGTATCACCGATGAACATGGCTGAGAAGGTGGAATGAGACTTCCTGCAATGCTCTTCTTCTTCCAGGGGTATGAAGACAAAATAAGTGTTTCCACTGGAGGTTGTGAAGGACTCCATGTCCTCATAGTATATCTCCTCCAGACTTTCTTCCTTGTATTCATCCTAAGCAGGCAACAAGACTAAAGTTAACTTGAAATACAGGAAATTATTCTTCTGCAATTCTATGATTACAAAATTCAAGTTATTGTTCTGTGATTTTGAATGTGTTTTGAGGACAAGATTTATTTTATGAGAGTTACTTCCCTGCACTCAAAGGAGAGCTCTGTCTGCCAGCTTGGATATGGAGCTTTTGAAAACAGAAAGAGAGAAGAAATAAATAGGCCAAGGTGAAGCAAGAGAATCTAAGTTGATCTATTCAATAAAGAGGAATTCAGAAGGAGAAAGAACCAGGGAGGGTTAAGGAAAGCCATACGAAGTCATGAAGAGTAACTTTAGAGTAGGTTGCAGGGACATGAGGAGAGGAAAGTGAATTTTAGAAAGCACTGCTGTGGCTGGGTGCAGTGGCTTGCACCAGTAATCCCAGCACTTTGGGAGGCTAAGGAAGTGGATCATTTGAGATCATGAGTTCAACAGGTGAAACCCTGTCTCTACTAAAAATACAAAAATTAGCTGGGTGTGGTGGCAGGCACCTGTAATCCCAGCTACTTGGGAGGCTGAGGCAGGAGAATAGCTTGAACCTGGGAGGTGGTAGGAGCCGAGATCACACCACTGCACTCTAGCCTGCCTGACAGAGTGAGACTCCATCTCAACAACAACAACAAAAAAATAAAAAATGTTTTAAAAATAAAAAACATTCCTTAAAGAGTTAGATCAATGTTGGCAAAAACAAAGTATTAATACATTATCACTGACCCCACAGAAATATTTAAAAACTTCCAACATCCATCAGAATACTATGAACATCTCCTTGCACACAAACTAGAAAATATAGAAGAAATGGATAAATTCATGAACACATACACCCTTCCAAGACTGAAACAGGAAGAAACTGAATCCCTGAGCAGATTAATAATGAGCTCCAAAATTGAATCAATAATTGATAGCCTACCAACCAAAACCAAAGCCAAGACCAAAAAACAAAACCCCAAACTCAGGAACGAATTGATTCACAGACAAATTCTACCACATGTACAAATAGCTGGCACCATTTCTGGTTTCACCAGAAATGGTGAAACTATTACAAAAAAATTGAAGAGTACAGGCTCCTCCCCAACTCATTCTACGGAGCCAGAATCATCCTGATGCCAAAACCTGGCAGAAACACAACAAACAAAGAAAACATAAGGCCGATATCCTCAATTAACATTAATGCAAAAAATTCTCAACAAAATACTAGCAAATTGAATCCAACAGTACATCAAAAAGCATTCACCATGATCCTGTAGGCTTTATCCCTGGGATGCAACGTTAGTTCAACATATAGAAGTCAAATAATGTGATTTATCACATAAACAGAACTAAAAATAAAAACCACATGATTATCTCAATAGATGCAGAAGAGGCTTTTGATAAAATTTAACACCCCTTCAAGTTAAAAACCCTCAACAAACTAGGCAATGAAGGAAAATACTTCAAAATAGTAAGAGCCATCTATAATAAACATCATACTGACTAGGCAAAAGCTGGAAGCCTTCCTCTTGAAAATCAGCACAAGACAAGGAGGCCACCTTGCACCATTCCTATTCAACTAGTATTAGAAGCCCTGGCTACAGCAATCAGGCAGGAGAAAGAAATAGGAAGAGAGAAAGTCAAACTATCCTGTTTGCCGATGACATGATTCTATATCTAGAAAACCCCATAGTCTCTGCCCAAAAGCTCCTTGATCTGATACACAACATCAACAAAGTTTCAGAGTACAAAAGCAACATACAAAAATCAGTAGCATTCCTACATACCAACAACATCTAAGCCAAGAGCCAAACAGGAATGCAATCCCACTCACAATCACCACAAAAAGAATAAAATATCTAGTAATACAGCTAATCAGGAAGGTGAAAAGTCTCTACAATGAGAATTACAAACCACTGCTCAAAAAAATCAGAGATGACAAAACAAATAGAAAAGCATAAACATCCCATGTTCATGGATAGGAAGAATCAATATCTTTAAAATGGCCATTTTGCTCAAAGCAATTTACAGATTCAATGCTATTCCTATCAAACTACCAATGAAGAACTACATTCTTAGAGGATCAGAAAACATATTTTAAAATTTATACACAACAAAAAAAAAAGCCTGAATACCGAAGGCAATCCTAGGTAAAAAGAGCACAGCTGGAGGTATCATGTTACCTGACAGGTCTACAGAAATGAAAACAGCATGTTAAAGGTACAAGAACAGACACACAAACCAATGGAATAAAATGCCTCACACCTAAACATCTGATCTTCAACAAAGCTGACAAAAACAAGGAATGAGGAGAGGACTACTCATTCAATAAATGGTGCTGGGATAACTGGGTAGCCATAAGCAGAAGATTGAAACTGGACCCCTACGTTATACCACGTGCAAAAATCAACTCAAGATAGATTAAAGATTTAAATGTAAGGCCTAAAATATAAAAATCCTGGAAGATAAAATAAAAAAAAACATTCTGGGGACTTGGCAACGATTTCATGATGAAGACACCAAAAGTAATTGTAACAAAACCAAAAATTGGCAAATGGACCTAATTAAAGAGCTTCTATATAGCAAAACAAACAAAAACTATCAACAAACAGAGAACCTAAAGAGTGAAAGAAAATAATTGCAAACTATGCTTCTGACAAAGGTGTAATATCCAGAATGTATAAGAAATTTAAATTAACAAGCAAAAAACAACCCCATTCAAAAGTGGGCAAAGGACAAAAACAGACACTTTTCAAAAGTAGACATATATGTGGCCAACTAGTATATGAAAAGATGCTCTACATCACTTATCATTAGAGAAATACAAATCAAAACCACAATGAGATGCCATCTCATAACAGCCAGAATGAATATTTAAAAGTCAAAAAACAACAGATGCTGACAAGATTGGAGAGAAAAGGGTATGTTTATTTACTGCTAATGGGAGTGTATTCCAGTGTGGCAATTTCTCAAAGAACTTAAAATGGAACTAACTACCTTTTGACTCCACAGTCCCATTATTAGGTATATACCCAAAGGAATGTAAAACATTCTACCATAAAGACACATGCATGCCCATATATTCATTGCAGTATTATTCACAATAGCAAAGACATGGAGTCAACCTAAAGCCCATTGACAGTAGACTGGATAAATAAAATGTGGTACATATAAACCAAAGGATACTATGCAACCACCAAAAGAATGAGACTATGTCCTTTGCCGCAACATGGATGGAACTGGAGGCCATTTTCCTAAGCAAACTAACAAAGGAACAGAAAAAATTAAATACTGTATGCTCTCACTTTTAAGTGGGAGTTAAACAAAGAACATATGGATACTAGGAGGGAAACAACAGACACTGGGGCCTATTCGAGGGTGAAGGGTGGGAGGGGGGAGAGGATTAGAAAAAGAAAAACCAAATCCCATCGGGTACTATGCTTATTACCCTGCTGACAAAATTATCTGGATATCAAATGCCCATGACAAGCAATTTACCTGCACATGTACCCCTGAACAATAACAAACCTGCATATGTACCCCTGAACCTAGTTAACATTTTTTTAAGTATGAATATTTTTGTAATTCTCTTTCTACACCTCTATGAATACTGGGCCACTGAGGACCCCAGCTTACACTAGGGATACACACAGAATGAGCATAGCAAACTTTCTCAATGCCCAAGAATGAATCCATTGCTGGCCTACCTCACCCACAGATAAACTCTCTTGCTCTTCCTGTGCCTCCTTCTCGTCTTTCTCTTCCTCCAGCTCCTCCTCCTCCTCTTCCTCCTTCTCATGGTCTGACTCCTCCTTTTCTCCTTGACCCGTCACATTTTCCTGGTTCAGGGATGGGTTTAAGGAACTCTCTCTTTCAACCTGCATTTCTTCCAATTCCTGAATAGAGCCTTCTTTGGACTCATCCATCTCAGCATGCAGAGGAGATTTTTTCCGCTGGTCCAGCTCCTCTTCAGTTATGAAGGACTCCATTTCTTGAGTGTTTTCTTCTTCCGTCTCTTCTACTGACCTGGCAGCACTTGTCCCACTACTTATGCTTTCCTCACCTCTGCTCATGTCCTCTTTAGATCCTTGCTTCTTCCTCAGTTTTCTCATTCTCTTCTGGAAGCGTTTTTCACGTGCTTCTGTTGATGACAGACAATTTACTGATGCTGCCTGGATTGGGCCTCCCAACCCACAAATGCATGAGTGAAGTCTGGGAGAATCAGACTTGAATTGAAAAAGTGTTACCTGGTTTCCTGAATTTGAAAATGACTTCTCCAGCCAAGTTCTACAAGGAAAAACCACGAGTCACTAAAGGACATTTCTTCAGAGTGCCACTTCTAAGTGCATCTCTTTTAAGTAGAAGGACCCAACCCTCCCCTTTAATATCTGATGCAGGCTTTGACCAACTCAGTTCAATTGTGGTAATTGGGGTGTTCCCAATCTGGGGAACCAATTTTTCTTGGAACCAATTCCAAGAAGGCTAGTAAACCCTTATAGCACACAATAGGTAGTTACAGACTAAAAGCTCCTTATGACATATTTTTTGGCAGTGATCTGGAGCAAAGGGCAAGAAAAGTATAAACTGAGGGATGCAAACAAAGGGGCAGAAATCCGCTGCATTCTGTGCTAGATGGAACAGACAGAATGGACGTGATTTACATGATCCTGTGAGCCCCCTTGTAAACCCTGTAAACCTGTTTCACAGGCTCTGGTTGAAGTTTTGGATACACTGTGTTATGAATAACAGTGCAAACTATAGAGTGTACAGGTCTGGATTTGACTCCCAGATCCTTATAAGTTAAGTAATCTTGGGCAAGTCCTTTAAACCCTATGGGGCTTAGTGTTATCCTCCATGAAATGAAGATTTTTTAATAGTGCCTATACCTTTAACCCAGATGACCCGAATCATCTCAAAGGGCAGGCAATGAGCTCACCCTCAATCTAGGTGGCACAGGGAGCATCTATTAGCAATCTAAACAGAATTCTCTTCTGGGAGGAGAGATTCTCGGGGAAGGAGCCAGGTGTCCTGTATATGTGGGAAACCTTTGGCCAAGTTTGGTGCCAACCACAAGCATTTCCATTCTGGCCAGGCAGGACTCTGGCTAGTGTGTGGGAAAAGAGCCAAACTCTGGGGGATTCAAACCAGGGAATCCCAGGTTTCCATGCATTTACCCAGAGAACATTTATCATGTCTGAATTATGTGTAAGACCCTGTGCTAACAGCAATCAAAGTTGAATAAAAATTAATAAGGCATACATGCCCTTTAAGAAATACATTATAGTTGGGTGCTCCAGACTCCTGTATTTGACAGCAACCAAGCACAAAATGTTCAGAGCCCAGAGAGGTGACAGGGGCTGAGCAAGGTGAGGGGTCAGGCTGAATGAGTGGGAGCCTTTCCCTTGGTAGTGAACTGGGGGTATGGGTGGGTTTGGGATGTGTAGAGACAGAGTGGCCCCAGCAGAAGGAGCAGGATGAGGAAGGGCATCAGGCAGGGGACACATACAGGAAGAGGGATGAGTCTCCTGGATGGGGAAGAGTCAAGGCAGGAAGCAGAGAGTGTGGGACCTTTATGTTTATCTAGGGACTGTAAGTTGGATTTGGTGGGGGCTGCAGAGTTGATGAGGGATTTTTCAGCAGGAGAGTAGGTGGGTGAAAGCTATATTTTAGGAGAATTATGTGGCAATGGTAGGTATGATAAATGGAATTTCAAGAGCCCTATAAATTAACCTTTTCATTATAAGTCCATTCAGGCTTGAGCCCTGAATTCTGAGCCCCTCAGTCTCTTTTAAACTGAGAAAGAGGTGGTCTCTTTAGAGACACTTTCAGCTTCTTTCTCTTTACATTGATTTGAACTCTGCAGGGTTAGGAATGGCTTTCAAAGTCTAGACAGATCATAACAAGACGTCAGCCTCTCTCTTAGCTTCTTTATGAGGAGCTGGGTGTATCATTTCCCTCTCCATACCTGTTCAAAGATTTCACGCACAAAGAAGTATTGGCTGAGGGTGGAGCTGTAGGAGTTGAGTTCTTTCAGTACGAACGCTGGGTACTCCATCACTTCCTTTGTCATGAGGGTGTGAAAGGATTCATACCTGGGAGGTAGGTAGGTGAGACAGGGGACCCCAGCCAGGAACCACACCCCTGACCCCAAGGAGATGGGCTGAAATCTAGCACTTAGCTCTGTGTAGAGCTGCTGTGTGGCTGCTTTTATTGCAGCAGTCCTTTGTTTGTTTTGCTATTTTTCTGATCATATGAGAAATACATACTTTTTGTAGAAAGTTTGGAAAACACACCCAGAGAGTTTTCTGCTTGTAACATTAGCTTCCTTTCCCTGTCCAGGGTCCTAACCCTGCCCTTGGTCTTAATGCTGTCCTTGAACTTTACGGTACCTACATTATTCCATCAATCCCCCAAATCCCCCAAGGTCCAGACTTCTGTTTCTCAGATAAGGAGACCAAGGCTCATGGGGTTACTTCCTTGCCTAAAGTAATCAGAATTGCAATCAATTGGCAGTGTAATTCCATTTCTGTGAACAGTCCTTATGGAATCAGTTGTACAAAGTCACAAAGATCAAAGAAAATTCACAGAGAATTTTGTCATACTGAGGAGTTAGAACAAATAGAATCAGCTAATCAATTGGGGGATTGCTAAACCATTATAAAGTATCTATATTTACTTCATAATGCTATATGGTATTTAAAAATGGAAATATAGCTGCAGTTATGGAATAATTTGCATAGTATAATCCAACCTTTTTTGAGATGGAGTCTCACACTGTTGCTGGGCTAGAATGCAATGGGGCAATCTTGGCTCACTGCAACCTCTGCCTCCTGGATTCAAGCAATTCTCCTGCCTCAGCCTCCTAAGCAGCTGGGATTACAGGCAACCACCACCAACGCCTGGCTAATTTTTTGTATTTTTAGTAGAGATGGGGTTTCACTACTTTGGCCAGGCTGGTCTCGAACTCCTGACTTTGTGATCTGCCTGCCTTGGCCTCCCAAAGTGCTGGGATTATAGGTGTGAGCCACCGTGCCCGGCCCATACAATCTTTATTTTAAAAACACTATATATGTGTATGTTTGCAGTGGTTAACTTATTTTTCCTGCTTTGACAAATAATGCACATGTTTAATTTTTTTTTTTTTTTTTGAGACAGAGTCTTGCTCTGTCCCTCAGGCTGAGGTGCAATGGCATGATCTTGGCTTAATACAACCTCTGTCTCCAGGGTTAAAGTGATTCTCCTGCCTCAGCCTCTCAAGTAGCTGGGATTATAGGTGTCTACCACCATGCCTGGCTAATTTTTGTATTTTTAGTAGAGATGGGGTTTCACCATGTTGGCCGGGCTGGTCTTGAACTCCTGTTCTCAGGTGATCCACCCATATCTTTAAATTTTGAAAAGGAGGCCTCATGTTCTTGAACTTGAGCCACATTTCTTTGAAACCTTCCTCCACAAACTTTTCAACATTCTCCCTAGAAGCTTCTTTGTTGGCTGAGAGCAGGGCTGCAGAGGGCCACAGTGCTTTCTAAAGTGAGAGGCACAATTTTCGTTTTAAGGACTCTTGTGCAGGCTGCCCTCGACCTTGAAGATGAATTCCTGACCATCCCCTCCTGCCTTTTAGGGACTGTTTGGCCTACCTGTATTTCATGTTCTTCAGATAATCTTTGACCTTTTCCAGGTGAAATGCCAGTGTTTCTTTGCGGCTCTGCTGCCTCAGTTGGTCCAAGAGCCTGTCGAGGTGGGCTTCCTGGGCCTGCAGCCACCCCCAAAACAAGAGCAGACATGACCTGCAGTGATCACAGAGTGAGTGACCTGCATGGACCCTACCACTGGAACTGAGGCCCAGGTGCGCGGCAGATCTAGGACTTCCTTTCTACAAATGGGGCACCTAACCTGCCACCACCCTCTCTCTCCACTGAAAGCCCCCAGACACTTCTCTGCCTGCAATGTTCTTCTCTGCCCACATAATACCCCCAGGGAACCAGGTAAGATGGGACCCCTTGGGGACATGGCCCTCCCACCCGCCTGGTCAGGGCTGCACTACCCCTGCTTCTTGCTCTCCTCACCAGTTGTGCTTGAAATCAGATGCTGAGTTTGTTCCCCCCACCTCCTGAACTGTGTGAGAGCAGGCAGGGCGGGGGCCAGCTGACCTCCTGTGCAGGCAGGAGATGGCCCCAGTTGTGGAGTTTTGAAATGATTCCCAACACGTGCACAGTTTGCTATATGAATGACACGTTTGACCGTAAGAACTTGGAGTGTCTTCCCCCTTTTCTTTCAGAATGTGATGTCTTATCAGACCCCATATATGAGAACTTGGAGCTATTCCCCCTCACCTTGGAAATGTTATGTCACCCTTATCAGCCCCCCATATGTGAGTTACTGACCTTAACTACTGGACCTCAAAAAACTCAAGAGTTTGACACTTTGAGAGCTTAGGCTGAGGCACGTTTCACTCTGAGTGGCTCCTTTGAATGAGAGAGAGCTCAGGCTGTGACAGGATTGAGGCTATGAAGCCAAGCCACCAGCACCAGTACTACCCTCTGGCTTCCAGGGACCTATGTGCCATCACTGATGTCCACTGTGTTGACTTGCAAGCCAGTTTCTCCTGAGAAACCACATGTGGAAAGAAACCATACCTGGAGCTTTTATTAGACTTTACTTCCTAAGGAAGCCTGCTTCCATCCTAATTGAGCAACTAGACTTTAATAGCTTTGCAACTCACAACAGGCTTGAAGTACCTTGTCTATGCCCTGTGGACCAATCCCTTTGAGGTTTGTTCATATTATTTTCCCCCTCTTTAAGCATTGTGAACCTACAGAAAAATTCTCTTTGAATGGCAAAGAGAATTGTTATTCGTGATCCTATCCTTTAATCGTCTCCTTATTTGAACCATCTGTCTGTCTTTCATGCACGTTCTTATAGACACCTTTGGTTCCAGGAGATTTCCACTATCTCCATCTGATCCTATGACCAACGTGAGCCTCAGTGTCCCCATCTGCACTAATTTCACAGCTTAAGGTTTTCCATTTGGGTCAAGGATCTGTTTGAGTTCACTGGTGTTTGTCATGTGAAACATGGAGCCCTGGGTGGGGGCATACCTGGCTCTCCAGGCTGTGCTTGTGCCGGTGCTGCTCCATCCTCTTCTCCAGCTCCAGCTCCTGCACCAACAGCTCACTCTGGTGTACCTCCCACAGTTGCACCACCTCCTGGAAGTACTTGAAGAGGTTCAAACTCTGCCACTCTGTCTGGTCTGCCAGGGTTTCGAAGGATTTCTACAGTGGCAGAGCCCAGAGAAGGGACCTTGAGAGTTGACGGTCCCAGGGCCAGGAAGAGGGCCCACCTGTGGGACCCCCATCTCTAACGACCGAACAGCATTGTCCAGACACCAACCCTCAAGGTCAATGTCCAGGCCACACCTGGGCTCCTGGTCCTCCCTCCCTGGGGCAGCATTTCAGGTCTGCCCAAGGCCATGCCCTTGGTCTTGCTGATCCTCAAGTCCCATCTCTAGACATGACCTATACCCCACAAAAGTCTCTGACCAGAAGATGGAGTCTGGGCCTAGAAGAAAGAAGGTCCATTCCTAAAAACCAGGCTGGGCACTCAGGAGGCCACAGCAATGCTGGCCTGGGTCTCTTTCCTTCTCTGGAGTTCCCTCACTCATGGTATCAGGGCCAAACACCACACCTGCTGTGAAATCCTCACACACCACGCACCTTTGAAAAAAATATACATGTTGGCCGGGCGTGGTGACTCATACCTATAATCTCAGCACTTTGGGAGGCTGAGGCAGGTGGATCACCTGAAGTTGGGAGTTTGAGACAAGCCTGACCAATATGGAGAAACCCCATCTCTACTAAAAATACAAAATTAGCTGGGCATGGTGGTGCATGCCTGTAATCCAAGCTATTTGGAAGACTGAGGGAGGAGAATCACTTGAACCTGAACAGTGGAAGTTGTGGTGAGCCAAGATCATACCATTGCACTCTAGCCTGGGCAACAAGAGCAAAACTCTATCTCATAAAAAAAAAAAAATACATATCCTATGCCCTCATCTGGGCCAGAGGTAGGCAAGCTGCCACCTGTAGACTAAATTTGACCCTCCACCTGTTTTTGTTTGGTCCTGAGAGCTACACACAGATATTCCAGTTTTAAAATGGCTGGAAAATAATCAAAAGAAGATATTTAATGAGATAAATATTATATAAAATTCAAATTTCAGTGTCCATCAACAAAGCTATTGGAACAGTATTTAAAACAGCCATGCCATTTGTTTCTGCATTGCCTAGGGCTGCTTTTGTATGGCGCTCGTAGAGCTGACAAGGTGAGTCAGAGACGTGATGGCCCACAGACCCTAAAATAGTCACGATCTGGCCCTTAGCAGAAAACATGAGCCAACTCCGGCTCAAGACAACACACATCTTGGGCTGGGGGCTTATTGTGCTTATGCAGCCCTTCAGTGCCCAGGGTCAACAATGGCTGGGAGTGTTCATGGCCTGGAGTTCTGCGCAGCACCCATGTCAGTGGGTGGCTGGGAGGAGTCAGCTGGGTGAGCCTGGAGTGGCCAGCATAAGGGAGCTGCTCTGAGAGGGGCTGACAAGGGCGAGTGGACACACTAGGAACATGCCAGTTGGAGCTCCTGGACTCTCCTTACAACCCAAGACCCCCGGGAACCCACAACCCCACCTCAGCTCCCCAGCAGAACAGTCCCCAGCACGCACATCCAAGAGCTCCAGGTCCTCCTCCACCTTGCCCTGGAGCGCTCCCACCATCTGGAATAAGAACTGGTTCACCAGGGTCTCTGTCTCCTCTTCAGTGAAGGCTTCCCAGTCCAGCAGCTGCTTCTGGGGTGTGTGGGACAACGCAGAGCCTGGATTAGGGCTGCGGTCCCCACAGGTATTAACCACATCCTGTGAGCCTCAGCATTGCTCAAGTCAGGCCTGGGCTCCAGGTGAAGGGCCCTGCACCCTATCAATTCTGTTCCCCTTAGGGTCTGGGAGGCCGGGCACAAGCTGGCTGGAGAGGCATGCAGGAGCTCCCTGGGGGCTCCCCAAGTGGGGCCCTCAGCTCAAACATGCTTCAAAACGGGTTAAGCTTTGTGGAGAGGAGTGGGGGTCACTTACAGTCTTACCAAGGAAGCAGAAGGGGATATTCTGACTCAATAGTTCTCCTACCCCAGAGAACTGGTCACAGCTGTGCTGGGGTTTGGGAGCAAGTTTACTGTCTCACTCTGTTACGCAGTGGGCAGGGTGGAGAGGAAAGTGGGGCCAGGCCTATCTACGAAGGGGGTGCATCACAATAACCTCAGGACGTGACCTCCATTCATAAACAATGCTGTGTATGACACAGAGTCAAGGGTGAAGTCTGCAGTGATCCGAGAGTGTACACACCATCTGACATGGGCTTCCTGGGGGAGCGATGGGCTAAAACAGGAGAGATGGCAGGGATAGCTGGGAGGGGATGTGGGTAGAAGGAACAGCTTCAGAATGCCCAGAGCCCATGAGGAAGAAAAGCCTGGATGGAGGCTAAAGGGTGTGTGAGAATGAGGTGGGGACATAGCTGCGGAGGGGAAGGCATTGGGGATGGGGCCGGGGAGGGCACTGCAGGTCCTGGCCAGGCGCTCCTCTTATTGGGCCCCCAGGAAGGGTGCCCACCTTACAATTCTGCAGATGCATCAGGCACTCCTGCCACGTCTTCTCATACAGCAGTCGGATCCGCATCACACAGTCCAGGTGGTAGGTGTCTCCAAGGGCGGAAAACAAAGCATATCAGTCCAGAAGGAAGAAGGGATGAGAAAGTGGAGTGTCCCCTTTGCAAAGGAGCAAAGGTTGTCCATAGCAATACTTATTTAGGTGAAGATCAGTGATCCTGATTCAGACCAGGGGCTGGCGTCCCCTTACAAGTTCCTGACACCCCAAGATAAGGATCTCAAATGAAGAGCTTGTCTTTATCTGTTCTGAATCCATTCTGGCCCTGACTCTTGACTCAGTTTCAGGGCTGGTGAAATTCCTTTTGGGCACCTGCACCAAGTTGTAAACCAGTAGTGAGAGTGGAGATCAATGAGCATCTACTAATCCCATCTGTGGTTCATCCCTGAAAGAGTGAATGTACTAGCAGAATGCCCAGAAGCTTGCTTATTTATTTATTTTCTCTATTTCTACTCCCTTCAGTTTCCCAGCTTATAATAAATTCAGTGTGACTCTGATGTTTAAGATAAGCAACTCTGGGTTAGTGCTGCTGGCAATTTCTAGAAACTGAAAGACCTGGCTATTCTTTGTCCAGGGCTACGGAGGAGGGCAGGGTGATGGCAGCTGGCTGTAGATTTAGGATACCTGGGAGGGTTGACAGATGCCAGAACTGATGAGAAGAAGCTGTCAATCTGCTCCCTCCTGTCCCCAGAGCTAGTTCCCAGGCCAAGGTGTCCATATCCTTCTGTGAGGCTACTGTGAGGGGCTCTCCCAGGTCCCCTTGCTTCCACTCCTGCACCCCTATGGGCCATTTGCACCCTCTGATGTCATCACCTTCAGCTCATAACCTTCCCCTGGGTTACCACTGCCATCAGGACAAAGCCCAGACTTTCCCATGCAGCCCATGTCGCCAGCAGAGTCCAGCTGCTTTGTATCTTCTAGCCTCCCCTCCCTGCTTCCAAAGGCCCCCGCCTTGTCTTGGCTTGGGGGCCCCCTGCACTATATCCTTGCTTGGAATGCCTCCTCCCTCTTGGCCTGGCTGACTCTTACCTCCCTTCCAGTTCTCAACCAGCTGTGTCCCTGATGATGGCTCCCAGGGCTGAGGACCTGTCCATTCCCTGCTTGCTCTGACTTCTGCTCTGGACTGGAAGTGCCCGAAGGCAGAGCCAGCTACTGAATGCCAAGGCCCAGCACAATGCCTGTCCCTAGGAGGCACTAAATGAATGGCAGCCATTGGTATTAATTTAGGGTCTCAGGGCTCATACAGAAACACTGTTAGTATTATAAACCTGAGGGCCCTAGAAACAGTGGCGGGTACTACTAGCCGAAGTACTCAAGCTAAGTCCAGCTGTGACACTTCATTGGCTGTGTGACCTTGGGCAGGATACTTTACCTCTCTGTCCCACTAAACCCTTCTCTTGCTACAAGAGGACAATGATACCACTGACCTCACTAGGTTGCTGTGATCCTCTAAGGAGACAAAAAACTTATTCCATATCTTCTAGAGCAAGTCGTGGCAAACCTTTTCTATACAAGGCTAGAGAGTAAATTGTTTTTGCTTTGTGGCCATATAGTCTCTGTTGTAACTAGAGATGTTCCCTGATTTACAATGGGGTTATGTCCCAATAAACTCACCATAAGTTGAAAATATCTTCAGTTGAAAATATCTTCAGTTGAAAATGCCTTTAATATGCCTAACCTCCCGAACATCATAGCTTAGCCTAGTCTACCTTAAATGTGCTCAGAAAACATACATTCGTCTACAGTTTGGTGAAATCATCGGGCAACAGAGTCCACCTGTTTACCCTCACGACCACGGGGCTGACTGGGAGCTGCAGCTTGTCACCATTGCCCAGCATTGCCAGGGAGTATCACGCCACGGATCCAGGCACCATAGCCCAGGAAAAGAGCAAAATTCAAAATCTGAAGTATAGTTTTTGCTGAATGTGTATCACTTTCACACTACTGTAAAGTCACAAAGTCCTAAGTTGACCAATTGTAAGTTAGGAGCCATCTGCATTTACCTCTGCCATTTAGAGCAAAAGCAGCCTGAAGGAAAAAGAAGATGGCATGGTAAGAACAACCCAGGATTGCAGCTCTCAGTGAACGCACAGAGGGTGAGCCAAAGCCGCATTTCCAGACAGATCTTTGTTGCCCACAGAACAGGGAAATTCCCAGGTGTAGGAGAGACATGGGATGCCAGCGTAGCTGTTTTGGCTGGTGCAGCTGCTTTGGCTGGTGCTGCAGTGCAGCAGCACTCCGCAACACTCTGCACAAAACTCACTGGTCTGGGTGCCCTGTTAAACCAGCAATCTGAGACTTGGGAGGGCAGATTAGCATATCCATCTGATTAAACGGGACTTGGACAGTGAGCCAGACCAGGAGATTCCTGGGAAGCAGCGTTTGAGCCAGTGCAGTGGGTCGCTGCACGGGAAATCACACAGATCCCGGTGCCCTAACAGCAGGCGACTGAAACACCTGGGAGAGAGTCAACCATTCAACTTGAAAGAAAAAAAAAGGCTCTCTGAGGCAGGGAGTCAGGTGAGCAGGCTTGGTGGGTTTCACCCCCACAGGGACAAACCAAACGGCGATTCGAAACACTCCAGGTGGAGAGTTTCACTGCAGGCACAGCTGAACCCAGGACGGTGCTGCTCGGTGGGGGAGGGGCGTCCGCCATTACCGAGGCAATCCGCCCCTACTGAGGTACACTCCCATTGCTGACACAGCCTGCCATGGCCAAGGCAACCCTCCATAACAGAGAGACTCCACCGCATGGCGGAGCCCGTGGCAGCAGGGCAGAGACCGCGTCAGCAGGGCAGAGCCCGCAGCAACAGGGTGGACCCCATGCCAGCAGGGCGGAGCCTTGGCAGGCAAATAGTGACTAGACTGCCTCCTAGCTGGGCAGGACAGTGCAATGGACACTCACAAAGAAAGCCCCAACTTCCCCGAGACAGAGCATCTCAGGAAAAAAAGGGGTTTTATGAGTTCTGCTGCAGCAGACTTAAACATAACAAACAGCCTAACAGCCCTGAATGAACAACGGAGCTCACAGCTCAGCACTTGAGCTCCTATAAAGTACAGACCGTCTCCTCAAGCAGCTCCCTGACCCCTGTATATCCAAACAGTCACCACGAAAAGGAGTGATCAGACTGACATTTGGCGGGCATCATTCTGGGACAAAGATAGCAGAAGAAGAAACTGGTAGCATCCCTCACTGTTCCACAGCTGCTATAAGTGCACCCCAGACAAGCAGGGCCTGGAGTGGACTTCAGCAGTCATACAGTCGAGGGGCTAGACTGGTAGAAGGAAAACCAAGTAACAGAAATACTTCATCATCAACAATCTGGGTGTCCACTCAGAGACCCAATCGAAAAGTCAGCAACTACTCAGACGACAGGTGGATAAATCCACAAAGATGGGAAGAAAACAGTGCAAAAAGGAGGAAAACACCCAAAACCAGAACACCTTGCCTCCTACAAAGGACCAAAACTCCTCACCAGCAAGGGAACAAAGCTGGACGGAGAATGACTGTGACAAAATGACAGAATTAGACTTCAGAAGGTGCGTAATGAGAAACTTCTGTGAGCTAAAAGAACATGTTTTAAATCAATGCAAAGAAACTAAAAACCTTGAAAAAAGATTCGAGGAAATGACAACAAGAATGGATAACTTACAGAGGAATATGAATAAATTGAAGGAGCTGAAAAACACAACACGAGAACTTCGTGAAGCATGCACAAGTTTCAACCGCCGAATTGACCAAGCAGAAGAAAGGATATCAGGAGTTGAAGATCAACTCAATGAAATAAAACGAGAAACCAAGATTAGAGAAAAAAATGCAAAAAGGAATGAACAAAGTCTCCAAGAAATGTGGGACTATGTGAAGAGACCTAACCTACGTTTGATAGGTGTACCAGAATGTGACGAAGAGAACGAATCCAAGCTGGAAAATACTCTTCAGGATATTATCCAGGAAAATTTCCCCCACCTAGCAAGGCAGGCCAACACTCAAATCCAGGAAATACAGAGAACACCACAAAGATATTCTGAAAGAAGAGCAACCCCAAGGCACATAATCATCAGTTTCACCAGGGTTGAAATGAAGGAGAAAATACTAAGGGCCGCCAGAGAGAAAGGTCGGGTCACCCACAAAGGGAAGCCCATCAGACTCACAGCAGATCTCTCGGCAGAAACTCTACAAGCCAGAAGAGAGTGGGGGCCAATGTTCAACATCCTTAAAGAAAAGAACTTTCAACCCAGAATTTCATATCCAGCCAAACTGAGCTTCATAAGTGAAGGAAAAATAAAATCCTTTGTGAACAAGCCAGTACTCAGAGATTTTGTCACCACCAGGCCTGCTTTACAAGAGCTCCTGAAAGAGGCACTACACATAGAAAGGAACAACCAGTACCAGCCATTCCAAAATCACACTAAATGCTAAAGAGCATCAACATAATGAAGAATCTACAACAACTAACAGGCAAAACAGCCAGCTAGCATCAAAATGGCAGTATCAAATTCACATATAACAGTATTAACCCTAAATGTAAATGGGCTAAATGCACCAATCAAAAGACACAGACTGGCAAATTGGATAAAAAACCAAAACCCATCAGTGTGCTGTATCCAGGAAACCCATCTCACATGCAAGGATACACAAAGGCTCAAAATAAAGGGATGGAGGAAGATTTACCAAGCAAATGGAGAGCAAAAAAAAAAAAAAGCTGGAGTTGCAATTCTCATCTCTGATAAAATAGACTTTAAAGCAAAAAAGATCAAAAGAGACAAAGAAGGTCATTATATAATGGTAAAAGGATCGATACAATAAGAAGAGCTAACGATCCTAAATATATGTGGACCCAATACAGGAGCACCCAGATACATAAGGCAAGTTCTTAATGACTTACAAAGAGACTTAGACTCCCACACAATAATAGTGGGAGACTTTAACACTCCACTGTCAATATTAGACAGATCAACCAGACAGAAAATTAACAAGGATATCCAGGGCTTGAACTCAGACCTGGAACAAGCAAACCTGATAGACATTTACAGAACTCTCCATCCCAAATCCACAGAATATACATTCTTCTCAGCACCACATCACACCTACTCTAAAATTGACCACATAATTGGAAGTAAAGCACTCCTCAGCAAATGCAAAACTACTGAAATCATAACAAACAGTCTCTCAGACCATAGTGCAATCAAGTTAGAGCTCAGAATTCAGAAACTAACCCAGAACCGCACAGCTTCATGGAAACTGAACAACTGGCTCTTGAATGTTGACTGGATAAACAATGAAATGAAGGCAGAAATAAAGAAGTTCTTCGAAACCAACGAGAACGAAGACACAACATGCCAGAATCTCTGGGACACATGTAAAGCAGTCTCTAGAGGAAAATATATAGCAGTAAGTGCCCATATGAGGAGAATGGAGAGATCCAAAATGGATACCCTATCATCAAAATTGAAAGAGCTAGAGGAGCAAGATCAAAAAAACTCAAAATCTAGCAGAAGACAAGAAATAACTAAGATCAGAGCTGAACTGAAGGAGATAGAGACACGAAAAACCCTTCAAAAAATCAATAAATCCAAGAGCTGGTTTTTTGAAAAGATCAACAAAATAGACAGACCACTAGCCAGACTGATAAAAAAGAAAAGAGAGAACAACCAAATAGATGCAATAAAAAACGATAAAGGGGAAATCACCACAGATTCCACAGAAATTCAAACCATCATCAGAGAATATTACAAACAACTCTATGCACATAAACTAGTAAACCTGGAAGAAATGGATACATTCCTGGACACCTGTGTCCTCCCAAGCCTAAACCAGGAGGAAGCCGAAACTATGAATAGACCAATAACAAGGTCTGAAGTGAGGCAGCAATTAAGAGCCTACCACACAAAAAAAGCCCAGGTCCAGATGGGTTCACAGCCGAATTCTACCAGACACACAAAGAGGAGCTGGTACCATTCCTTCTGAAACTATTCCAAAGAATCCAAAAAGAGGGAATCCTTCCCAAATCATTTTATGAGACCAACATCATCCTGTTACCAAAACCCAGCAGAGACCCAACAAGAAAAGAAAACTTCAGGCCAATATCCATGATGAACATAGATGCAAAAATCTTCAATAACATACTGGCAAGCCAACTGCAATAGCAAATCAAAAAACTTATCCATCATGATCAAGTAGGATTCATCCCGGGGATGCAAGGCTGGTTCAACATATGCAAGTCTATAAACGTAATTCACCACATAAACAGAACCAAAAACAAAAACCACATGATTATCTCAATTGACACAGAGAAGGCATTCAACAAAATTCAACAGCCCTTTATGCTAAAAACCCTCAATAAACTCGGTATCGATGGAATTTATCTCAAATAAAAGCAATTTACAACAAACCAACAGCCAATATCATACTGAATGGGCAAAAACTGGAAGCATTCCCTTTGAAATCCGGCACTAGACAAGGAGGCCCTCTTTCACCACTCCTATTCAATATAGTACTGGGAGTTCTAGCCACAGCAATCAGGCAAGAAAAAGAAATAAAGGGTATTCAAATAGGAAAGGTGGAAGCCAAATTGTCTCTATTTGCAGACAACATGATAGTATACCTAGAAGACCCCATTGCCTCAGCCCAAAAACTCCTGAAACTGATAAGCAACTTCAGCAAAGTCTCAGGATATAAAATCAATGTGCAAAAATCACAAGCATTTCTATACACCAATAACAGACTTAAAGAGAGCCAAATCAAGAACAAACTGCCATTCACAATTGCTACGAAGAGAATAAAATACCTAGAAATACAACTAACAAAGGATGTAAAGAACCTCTTCAAGGAGAACTACAAACCACTGCTCAGGGAAATACGAGAGGACACAAACAGATGGAGAAACATTCTATGCTCATAGTTAGGAATAATTAATATCGTGAAAATGGCTATACTGCCCAAAGTAATTTACAGAATCAATGCTATCCCTATCAAGCTACCATTGACTTTCTTCAAAGAACTGGAAAAACCACCATGAACTTCATATGGAACCAAAAGAGAGCCCGCATAGCCAAGTCAATTCTAAGCAAAAAGAACACAGTGGGGGGCATCACACTACCGGATTTCAAACTATACTACAAGGCTACAGTAATCAAAACAGCATGGTACTGGTACCAAAACAGAGATATAGACCAATGGAACAAAACAGAGGCATCGGAGGCAACACAACATATCTACAACCATACAATCTTTGATAAACCTGACAAAAACAAGCAATGGGGAAAGGATTCCCTGTTTAATAAATGGTGTTGGGAAAACTGACTAGCCATGTGCAGAAAGCAGAAACTGGACCCCTTCCTGACACCTTACACTAAAATTAACTCCAGATGGATTAAAGACTTAAACATAAGACCTGGCACCATAAAAACCCTAGAAGAAAATCTAGGCTAAACCATTCAGGACATAGGAGTAGGCAAGGACTTCATGACCAAAATGCCAAAAGCATTGGCAACAAAAGCCAAAATAGACAAATGGGACCTAATCAAACTCCACAGCTTCTGCATGGCAAAAGAAACAGTCACTAGAGTGAATTGGCAACCAACAGAATGGGCAAAAATTTTTGCAGTTTGCCCATCTGACAAAGGGTTGATATCCAGAATTTACAAAGAACTCAAACAGATCTACAGGAGAAAAACAAACAAGCCCATTCAAAAATGGGCAAAGGATATGACAGACACTTTACAAAAGAAGACATACATGAGGCCAACAAACATATGAAAAAATGCTCATCATCACTGGTCATCAGAGAGATGCAAATCAAAACCACATTGAGATATCATCTCATGCCAGTTAGAATGGCGATCATTAAAAAATCAGGAGACAACAGATTCTGGAGAAGATGTGGAGAAACAGGAACACTTTTACACTGTTGGTGGGAGTGTAAATTAGTTCAACCATTGTGGAAGACAGTGTGGCGATTCCTCAAGGCCTTAGAAATAGAAATTCCATTTGACCCAGCAATCCCATTACTGGGTATATATCCAAAGGACTATAAATCGTTCTACTATAAGGACACATGCACATGAATGTTCACTGCAGCACTGTTTACAATAGCAAAGACCTGGAACCAACCCAAATGCCCATCGATGATAGACTGGATTGGGAAAATGTGGCACATATACACCATGGAATATTATGCAGCAATCAAAAATGATGAGTTCGTGTCATTTGTAGGGACATGGATGAATCTGGAGAACATCATTCTCAGCAAACTGACACAAGAACAGAAAATGAAATACCGCATATTCTCACTCATAGGCAGGTGATGAAAAATGAGAACACATGGACACAGGGAAGGGAGTACTAAACACTGGGGTCTATTGGGAGGAATAGGGGAGGGACAGCGGTTGTGGGGGAGCTGGGGAGGGATAGCCTGGGGAGAAATGCCAAATGTGGGTGAAGGGGAGGAAGGCAGCAAAACATACTGTCATGGGTGTACCTATGCAACTGTATTGCATGTTCTACACATGTACCCCAAAACCTAAAATGCAATTTAAAAAAAAAAGCAGCCAGAGCAATATGTCAGCAGATGAGGCAGCTAGAGTCTAACAACACTTACTGACGAAACCAGCAGCCAGCATGGGCTGTAGCCTGACTGCCCTCATTATAGAGCATTCTGAAATATCGCCATTTATGATTGAGGACTCTGTGTAAGCAAGGCACTGGACTACCACTGGGCATCCACCCCACAAGCAGGGACTATTACTCCTTTTGCCATCACTATTTTACAGAGGAGGACACTGAGGCCACCAAAGGCCTTGATTTTTCCAAGGTCACACACTCCTCTGGGAGGAGCAGAGTTGGGCGTCAAGACCATGTGCTCCACCTCACACTCTCAGGATATGCCCCTGAGCCTTCCTCAAAGAGAGCATCAGCGCCATCTCTCTGTCTCCATGCTTGCGTCAGGGGTCAGGGGTCAGAGGGTGTGCCTTGTGTAGCTGCAGGCTGGGCAGTGAGGAGAGGAGGCCCTGGTAAGGGAGGAGGGGCCTTTTGAGCCCTCAGAACTCACTCTTCCCTCCACACCCCCATCGTGATTGCTGCCCCACCAACTTGGCTGAGCTTCGACAAAGCATCTGCTTGAATAGAGTTCTGGAGAGACGCAGGTGGAGTCCAGCAAACGTCACTCACCTAGTTCCTTGTTCAGGGCATTGAGAGAAGAATGCCACTCAGTCAGCTGAGTTTTGTTGTAATTGGGGGGCAGGAGGTCACTGAGGAAGGAAGATATGGCAAGTCAGCCACACAGGAACAAAACATTTACTCACCAAAATAGATAGCATCTTCAAGGAACACGGCTCCAGAAAATCACAGATATAAATACTGAAGAACAAAGGGAACTGCTGGGGATTTCCTGGTGCCAAAACACGACCTGGCTGAAAGGTCTTTTAATTAACAACTTCTAAGTAATCAGTTTGTTACTTAGACTAGAAAACAAAACAGAATTTTTCCAGTGGAAAAAACAAACTGTTCATATTCCTTGACCAAGGAAGGCTACTTCTGGAAATTAATCTGAGATGGCATTATAAAATGCACAGAAACTTTATGTATTAAGATGTTCACTTAACAATCCTGTTCATAAACTCTCATGATGATTTAAAAACCTTCACATCAACAATAGAAAACTGTCTAAATAAGGTACAGCGAAATCTCTCCTGAAGTCATTAGAAATGGTGTCACAAAAAAGAATGAGATCATGGCTTTGTAGCATGGATGGAGCTAGAGGCCATTATCCTACATTAACTAACACAGGAACAGAAAACCAGATACCGAAGCTTCTCACTTGTAAGTGGGAGCTCAACTTCGAATACATATGGGCATAAAGAAGAATACAAGCACTGGCGCCTACTTGAGGGTGGAGGGTGGAAGGAAGGAGAAGATGGAGACACTGCCTACCTTGTATTATGCTTATTACCTGGGTGACAGAATAATCTGTACACCAAAACCCCACAACATGCGATTTACCTGCATAGCAAATCTGCACATATACCCCGAATCAAAAATAAAAGTTAAAAAAAGGACACCTAATTCTCTTTTAAATGTTTATTTTTATCTTAAGTTCCAGGGTGCTTGTGCAGGATATGCAGTTTGTTACATAGGCAAACATGTGCTATGGTGATTTGCTGCACCTATTAACCAATCACCCAGATATTAAGCCCAGCATGCATTAGCTATTTTTCCTAATGCTCTCCTCCCCCCTATATCAGCCCCAACAGGCCCCAGTGTGTGTTGTTCCCTTCCCTGTGTCCATGTGTTCTCATCGTTCAGCTCCCACTTATGAGTAAGGACATGCAATGTTTGGTTTTCTGCTCCTGCATTAGTTTGCTGAGGATAATGGCTTCTGGCTCCAACCATGACCCTGCAAGGGACATGATCTCATTTTTTTATGGCTGCATTGTATTTCATGGTATATATGTACCACATTTTCTTTATACAATTAGACACCTAATTAAAAAAAACAGTGTGGTAGATTGAAAAATGGTCAGCTCCCTCCCATGGGGGAAGTGGAGTCTATTTCTCCACCCCTGGAATCTGGGCATGGCTATGTAGTCCCACTGGTCTTAGCCAATGGGACATTAGCAAACACAGCTAGCAGAGGCTTGGGAAGGGCTGTGCATGGGTTTGCCCTCTCCTGCTTCAGTGACCTTCAGGTTGGCCTCCTGGAAGCTAAGAAAGTATATGGAGAGAGGACCCAACTGACCCAACAGACTCCAGACACATGGGTGAGGCCATCCTAGACCTTCCAGCCCTTGCCAAGCCAGCCCACACTGGGGGAACCACCCAGCTGACTTACAGAACTATGAGAGACTAGATATGACTGTTGTTTAAAGACACTAAATTTGGGGTGCTGTTGAATGGTGTGGAAGAGGTATATTGCTAGAGGGATCATATGATTTATTGTCTAAACTAAGACATTTTTGACAGTGAAAAAAGTCACTATGAGAAGTCACTGTCCAGTTATGAGTAGGGTTACCTGAATCCCTGTTTGCCCAAGACCATACTGGGTTATACATCTTGTCCTGGCTTTCATTTTCAAGAGCCTAACTTCTTGGGAGAGCCTAGTGCATTGGTGAGAAGGTGTTTGTGGTACCAGGCTGAGAGCCCTGGAGACCAGGTATTTCCCCAACCCTATACAAAGCGGTTGGGGAGAAATGCAAACAGAGCAAGACCGGCAGGTGCCTGAGTGTGGCAGCCTGGATTCTGCTTCCTGGTGGCACTATGGAAGTATCTGCAAGACCCACAGACCTGGAGGGAGACACTACCTAGGTGTGAAGACTCAGGGGCTCAGAGCAGCCTCTTGAGGAGGTTCCTATGTCCACTTGTCTGGAGGTAGCAGGAGCCCATTGGCATTAGGGTGAACTATCACTGAGAACCAGACATCCCAACAGCAGCCCTGGCATCGCATGAGATTCTAGAACTTTCACCTCGAGGGATAGGATCCCTAGAAAGACCAAGTTCTGTCCAACTTAAAGAACAGGGGCTCAACATTGGAAATAAATTGAATTACAGAAAACTACACAAGGACTCTTCCTGTCCTGAGATGTGTATCTACCTTGTTAATTTTACAGCTCGATCCAAGATGTCCACAACGTCAAATGCAAGGAGGAAAACTGGCTGGGCATGGTAGCACATGCCTGTAATCCCAGCACTTTGGGAGACCGAACTGGGTGAATTGCTCAAGCTCAGGGGTTCAAAGCCACCCTGGCCAACATGAAGAAACCCCATGTCTACTAAAAATATGAAAATTAGCCAGGCAAGGTGGCTCATGCCTATAGTCCCAGCTACTCCAGAGGCTGAGATGGGAGGATCACTTGAGCCCGGAAGGCAGAGGTTATAGTGAGCCAAGAGCATACCACTGCACTCCAGCCTAGGTGACAAAGCAAGACCCTGTCTCAAAAAAAAAAAAAAAAAAAGTTACTGCCCATGGAAATAGGAGGTTCCTACCTAGGGGCAGCCACTCTAGCTCAATGTGGAGCCTTAATAGTTATTTATATCCTAGGAGAACTTAGGACCTAGGGGAGGGAAGATGAGAAGAATCTGTGTCCCAAGGTTCCAGGGAGCATTTCCCCAACACACAGTAGTACCCTCCACTTTGCAGTACCATGCAAGCTCCATCCTGCTGCTCAGAAATGAAGGCTACAAACTCCCTGGATAGTGGATTCCAAGATCTAGAACAATCAGTGGGTACCCCACTTAAGAGCTTTCTTATGAAATCAGAGCTGGGTGGACCCACATCTGAGGAGAGCATCCACAGCCTCTGACAGGTGCCCCCAGCCTCCAATGTCAGATGCCTCTGACCCACACCTCTAAACTGCAAAGCTCTTGGAGCCACTCTGCCCCTCAATGCCCTCCAAACCCCTCCACCTGGCCACAGGCCCTGTGTGCTTTGCTCTGTGCCTCCTCCTCCCTCACTCCTGTTCATTGCTTCTTTCAAGCTGTTTGCCAGTTACAAGAAGCTTCTTTCTGCAGCAAATGGGCCATGCCCTTTCTTGTGAGTGGGGCTGGAATGCTCCAGAACATGGACCCAGGTGGCCAGCCCAGGACCAGAGAGCTGGGAGTTGGCCTGCCTAGTCTGAAGAATGGCTTAGGGACAGGGTGCAGGCCACACCCACCTCCCACACTGGACCCCCAAAAGCACCCCTCCTGGGTGACCCCTCCCACCCGTACCAGATGGTGCAGAGGTGCTTTAGTCGCCTTTGCTGCAGGATGTTCTGGGTCTTCAGCATGACCTCTAGCTCCTTCTTCACAGCTGGGGGAGTATGGATACTCTCATTGGCCATGAATTCACTGGGTGGCCAGACACGTTGACACCATAAAGGGGAGAGAAGGAGCAGGGCAGGTGTGAGAGCAGGGAAGAGAACCATGGTGAGAACATTCAGAGCCCCAGCACCCCTTCCCTAACACCACCCCAGCCCCTGCTTCTCCTCCAGGACCCTAAAGAAAGGAGATAGATAGGGAGAGTGGGAGAAACAGAGGAGGGAGAAGTGGAGGAAAGACTGGAGGGATCGTCAGGTCAGTGGAGCTCTGGAACCAACAGCATGAGACCAGCAGGCTCAGACGTGGTGGGGTCCTGACTGCTGCCTGCCTGCTCTGTAACTTTGGTCAAGTCCTTCTCCTACTCTGAGCCTCTGTTTCTTCTTCTGTAAAATGGAATGCATGATCATGCCTTTCTCATTGGCACTTGCAAGCACTCAGTAAAATGATGGAAGCAAGGCTCCTAGCACTGTGCTTGGCTCGTGGGAAATGCCCAGTAAACGGCAGCTGTTGCTGTCACTGTTGACGATGTTTGGCATTTATAACAGCGTCCCAGTTCCAAGTCCAGACACGCGCTTTCCATGCAGTATCTCGCTGGATGACTGAAGTTCCGTCACAGGTCCATTAGGATGCCTGCTTTGTGTAGGAAGAGATAGACTTCGAATATTCAAGGGCTTGGTCAAGGTCACATGGAAAGGCAAGGTGGAGCTAGGCCCTGGTACATTTTTCCTTCCTCCACAGCAAAAGTGCCACTTGGTGGAAGAGGCATGGAGAAAGGACCTGTCTTCACCCTCCCTCCCATGGGAGGGAGGAAACACTCTCCACAAGGGCGGGAAGTGTTTGCCTGAAAGATGTCCATTCGTTTGGGCCCAGCGTCCACAGGGTTATGAGTGATAATAAACAGTGGAAATTATATAGATAATTGGATGAATGCTTTCCAGCTATTTGTAGGGACATCAGAGAATGGTCATGAGACAAGGTCCATGAATAAAAATATGAAACTGCATATAGTGTATGGATCCAGAAGAGCCTGGAAGAAAATATACCAAAATACTTGCTACATTTCTCACTGTGAGAAGAGATTAGTGGTGATTTTTAATTTATTCTTTATACCTTTATCTATTTCTAACTTTAAAAAGAACACAGAGAAACAGCGGCATCTTTAGGTAATGTGAAAAGGGAGGGAAAATGCCACCCCGGCCTCTGCCAGCCCGACGGGCTGGAGAAGGAGCTGTGTGTGGTGTGGGCAACACTGACCTGAAATTCTGCAACAGAGCCTCCTTCTTGAGAGCCTTCCAGGTGTCCACCAGGCCTTGCCAGCGGTGGCGGCTGTCCAGCTCCTGTTGCAGGGTGGACTCCATCAGGTTGACAAACAGCTGGGTGATGGCCTTCCGGTTGCCCAGCAGGGCATAGTTCATGACCTGTGGTCACAGGTGGACAGGGTTCTAGACAGGGTAGGGTCTCTCTCAGGTCAGGGCAAGGTTAAGTTAGAGAGGGGCAGTGGGAGGCTGGAGGAGGTGTGTGTAGGCTGAGGGCTGTGAGTGGGGTGGGTGCAGGGCCTGAGGGGGACTGAGAGGTCAGTGGGCACTTGAAGAAGCTGCCTGGAGCTGAGTAGCCATGGACAATATACAGACTCTGACTGCATGAGCTTCAGCCCAGCTCCAAGGTCACTTTGGATGGTTTGTTAAAGAAGGTGAAAGGAGCTAGGCACTCAGTAAGCTCTACGTGTTTACTCTTTTTTATAAATTTCTTCCCAAAACAGAGTGTGTGTGCCATCAGATATGAGCCACATAAGGTTGTTAGGAGAACCGAGACCCAGTGGGAAAATAAGGCCAGAGCTAGAATATTCGTCAGCAGTCCTCCCATGGGTTCTCATCTGGGCACCCTTGGCATGGGAGTGGGGATGATCCTTCACTGCATGGCACTGTTTTGCCCTTTAGCATCCTTGCCCCTGCTTAGATGAGAGTAACTTTCCCATCCTCCCCAGCTCCAAATGCCTCCTCGCCTTTCCCAAAGCCCTCTGGGGAGGTGGCAGTATGCTGGGGCAGTGACTGAGAACCCTGCCAAGCTCAGAGGCTAGAATTCCAGTAATGCTTTTCAGTGGAGCCTGAGGCTTGATATTAGCCGTACTTCCTAGCTGGGGGGCACTGGCAAGTATTTCCTCAACCTACAGATCCACAGCCCTAAGATGGGGTTAATGCTATTTATAGCATAGGGATTTTGTGAAAATAAATGAGAAAAATGCAGGTAGAGCAGGTAGCAAATGCAAGGTGTAATAATGAGTAGAAGCATAGGGAAGTGAAGCAATGAAATGTACCCGGGACACTGAAATCCGTGACTCCCCCAATGGATAAAACATGTTCAACTTAGGAGCCCTCCCTGATCTCAGAAGACAGCTACCACAGCTGAACTCTGTTTAATTATCCTCCCAACAAGTCCTGACAGGTATTACAGGCAGTCCTCAACTAACGATGACTTGACATGATTTTTCAACTTCATCATGGGTTTATGGAGGTGTTAAGTGCATTTCTGACTGACAGTATTTTCTACTGATGATGAGCATATTGGGAAGTGACCCTATCATAAATGGAGGAACATCTGTATCATCTTCATTTTATGGACACAGTAAGCTCCAGGGTCTGGCTGAGCCACTTTGGAAGCTTCCACATCTGGGCAGTGGAGAAGGTCCGTGCTCACTCCTTGCCTGTGCTTTATCTGGGTCACCATGGTGTGGATGTGGCCTAGACCCATCTGTGATTCTGAACACTGTCCTCTTTTCAGCCTGCTGTGCTGCCAGGAGGCCCCTTATCCAGCAAGCTTAGCTCATTGCACAAGACCAGGAAATGCACAAAAGCAAAATGTGCCTTTGGCCAAAAGAGGAGTCCTCTCTCACAGCAGAGGAGTTGGGTTTTGCTCTGACTTTGGAGACATCATAAACAACCTTGAATTTTGTGTTTTCCACCCCAAGGAAAGAAGCAGGGGGAGGCTGGGGGCATGTACAGGGGAAAGCAGTGGGGAGAGAGCCAAGAGGCAGGCTCAGCAATGGGTACCGACCACTGGTAGGAAGAGAGGCAAGAACAGGCAGAAAACTAGGCATAGCAGGCAGAGCAGGTCACTCATGAATGTGGAAACTGCCCTGAGACAACGGTAGCCCCAAGATGATGACTCCATAGTGTGGCACCTATTGCACTGCACACAGCAGCTGAGACATGGCCTAGTAGGTGCTCAGTAATGTTACCAGCACTCCAGATAATAGCACTATATTAGGTATGCCTGGTTGAAGATGGCAAGGAAATATGAAATGCACTGTAGAAAGATCTCTGCTGAAGATGCTTACAATAGCACGGACTCTGCTTCTCTACCTAAGAGGCCCACCTGAGGCCCTTAGAAATGTAATAGATGAGAAACCTACCATTCCTGAGACACCAGACATCAGGCTCGGGATGCCCCGGGTTTCCCAGGTTCCTGGTCCTGCTCCTTCCCCCATGGGCTGATCCCTGCACAGGAAAACCACTCACCATGGCTTCTTTATTTATCAGCCTGTACACATCAGGCCGCATGAGGTAGGAAGTTTTCTCTATGATTTCCACATATTTCTTCAACACGTTTTTTAGCTAGAAATGACAAGGCATCAAACTTAGTGGCTCATTTCCTGGAGAATTAAAAGGAAACAGAAGGATGCCTAATAACCCCGGCAAGTGAAAATCACTACGGAGCCCATCTGCAGCCAACTCACTTTCTTGGCTCGGGAGAACTCCAGGGAGTGCAGAGCCTCATCCAGCTCCTTAATCTCCTGCTTCTGGAGCAGGAACATCCTGGCCACCTTATCCCACAGCTCCAGCAGGGCCTATGCAGAGAAGTTGGGGTCTGGCTAGGAGCCGGTGGGAGGGAGGGAAGAAGCAGGACCCGGGTGGGGCAGGCCCAGCCACAAAGGGACCCCTACTTGGATGGTGTAGTCCTCAAGGTTGGTGTCGTTTTCCACCTTTAGGAGGAGATGATTAATATCTTCATCAGATTCAGTCAGCTTCTTCAAAAAAAGTCCCCCAGTGTCCACGATAAGAGGTTCCATTTCCTGCAACAGGCCAGGGGGATGATGGCCACGACATCAGCATCCCGGGGAAGGAGGGACCCCTCCCTGTCATGGGGGAAGTGCCACGAATGGTCCCATCTCAAAAATCATGATCATTGCCTATACCTAAGGAGTTAAGGCTCACTAGTCAGCTTACAACCACGCCACATGCTCTGCACTGAGCCTTTCTTCTTGGCTCATTTGATCCTCATCTCACTCTTTGAATTGGCTGCTGACATTGGGCCTAACCTACGGCTGGTGCTCAATAAATATTCATTAAAGAAGTGGCCAAATGAAAGAATGGCAAGTTTACTTCAGATGAAAAAACTGGGGCTCAGGTAGATGGCTTAACCAAAGCCACAGAGCTCAAGGGTGAAAGCAGACCTGGCACCTAGTTGGGATGTATGAAGAAACATGGCTGGGAGCCTGTTCTTGATGCTTCGGGCACAGAGCCAGCTCCGGGAATCCAGAGTGGGGGCAACAAAGGTGAGAGAAGACTCAGGGAGAAGGGGACAAATGGAAATCCAGGGCTTGGGGCAATCCAGAAGGACAAAGGCTGGTCTTGTTTAGGGAACATTCCAGACACCAGTGTGTCTAGAGATGAGGTCTCTGGAGAGGAATGAGAGCTGAATGGGGGGCAGTGCTGGGCAGTCGCGAGGGATGTGCCATTCTGCTCTTCATCAGCCAGACTGAGCAGGGAGGCCAAAGGCTAGGCTTTGGTATCAGACCTGGACCTGGAGGGCAGTTCTGACTCGGGCCTTTATGTGCCATGTTGGGTGAGACTCTCTGGGCCCCACCGCAAAATATGGTAATAATGGCACATGACTTGTAGGGCTTTTCCAAGAACTTTTTCCAAGAACTGTGCTCACATTCATAATGAGCCACTCAGGCATGGCCCCTAGGGTTCCAGCTGTCTACGGCTCTGTGAGCCACTGAGGTCCCCTCAGCTGGCAAGCGGAAGGGAGGCTGGGAGCAATGACACACCCACCTTCGGAATGGCACAGGAAGGGAAAAGGAGGGAGAGGGAGGATTCTCACCTTTCCGACCTGCGCGATCTCCTCCTGAAAGCTGGCCAGAGCGCTTTCATAGCTCCTCCTCTTGCGTTCTTCTCGCCCTTGAAGGGTGCTGGTGCTTATCTTCTCAGGAACTGTGGAGCAACAACAGAGGTGATGAGGCTGCCCTTAGAGCTCTCAGGAAAAGGCAGCACAGGCAGACAGCCCTGCACACCAAGGCCTGGCTCAGAAGGGGGACTCCAGAGCCAGGCCAGGGTGGCAGAGGCCTAAGGAAAAAGAAAAAAGATGATGGTGAGCCATGAGTGCTAAAGGGACTGAGGCCTCACATACACAGTTAAAAGCTGAAAAAAGCTCCAAATTAGTGTGCATAGAACGTCTTTTAAAAATTTTCTATGGAAGCAAATACATATAGAAGTGATAATTGTCAGCACTTCCACAGCACTTCCTGTGTAGTAGGTATTGTTCAAACTCAGCTAGTCTTCATGCTGAGGCCAAGAGGCGGCTTCCATTCCCAGCCTCATTTTACAAGTGACTCAGTCATGGGGGTTGAAGAACCAAGTTGGCCAGCAGCTGAGCAGGGATCTGGGTACTTGCTTCCAGGACAATGCTCTTGCCGAATGCTCTTCTGTCCCCTTTATCCACGTGGGACGCCAGATGCCACATGGGTTAATGGGGGTGGGTTGGGTAGGGGCTGGTGACTCTCTTTGGAGAGAAGAGGTGTCATGGTGAAGGGGAAGGTTTTACTTTTTCTCTCCTTTCTTTTTCTACAGAGAACATGTATTACATTTTTAATCATAAAGAAAAAAGGCTTCTATATTAGGATAAAGTCAAACTAGGACAATGCAGAAGGAAGGGAGAAAATGCAGATGAGAAATACTGTTGGGAACCTGTGAGAAAGCCAGTGGCATCCTTTAGCCACGCGTTTTTCATCAGTAACTGCCCTTCCTGCAGGCAGCCCCTGTCCTCCCCCAGCTCCCTGCACAGGGGTGGACTCTCGGGTGAGATGCTCAGGAAGAATGCACTCTGGGTGGCTGGGCTGAGGAACACAGTGGGAGCCTCAGTGCCCTCCTCAGAGGAGTTGCCGGGAGACCTCCCCACCTCCCACCCAGGGCTCTCCCTGGCCCAGGATGGGCTTGCCTCGAGGGTGAATGGAGGCTCACCTATAGTATCCATGAGACCCCGCACTTCTTGGGCAGCGATGGTGCTCTCATTCTCCTGGGCTTTTTCCCTCTTGGCTCTTTCCTTTTCCCTGAGACAGAAGCAGAGATGAGTGAAGTGCCAACTCCTGATGCCATTCATGGCAGCTCCGGCACATGAGGGCACCAGGAGGTGGTTCTCAAGAGGGACTGTGGGCAGCAGCAATGGACTAGGCACACCCCAATTCCAGAGAGCCCTGAGGCAGTACCCAGGCTCCCAACAAACACCACCTGGGGTCCCCTGCCAGCACACACCATGGATGCCTAGGTGAGAGCTCAGGTCCCTGCCTTCAGGGAGCTTGCTCTAGCTCTGGTGGTAAGCCAAGTGTGGATGATGAGCCTAAGCCACTTGCCACCTGAGGAAACTGAGGATCAGAAGGGGTATGAGCAGCCCAGTGAAGCCAGATCATGCTAGCTCTTGGCATCCCTCTTCATTTGCTCCTTCAGCAACCCATCCTATGAGGGACTTGGGGTAACCCCATTTTCTAGAAAGGGGGAAGGGGCTTAGAGGAACCACAGAGTGTAGCAGAGCAGAGACTCCAAGATCAATCCTTGTGACACCAAGGCCCATGGAATTTGGGTGAGGGAGGAGAGAGCTAGGGTCCCAGGAGGAACTATTTCAACAGGGAGGACTGGCAAGTGGATGTGACATCCCCTTTGGAATTGGCATCTGTCAATGCCCTGTCCATGGGGCAAGCACCACAGAAATCCCGCAGTTCTCAGTGACTGCTGCTATTTCTTGGGCCCCCCACAAGTCCAATACTTTCCAGCCAACTTCTCATTTAGTCTTCAGTGCAGACCTAGCAGGGAGGGTTACTGGGCCTGGGCTGCAGCTGATGGGGCCCAAGCCAATGTTCTAGAGACAGGTCTTTCAGGCCTTGACATTCTAAATGCCCCTGGACCAAGGCAGCCCTACAGGAATGGAGATGATGACACCTGCTGTCAACTCTGGCTTCTTGGTCACTTGCCCCAGGGACTTGGGGCTTGGTTTATACCGGTAGTTTTACTCCCTGGCCTGGGCTGGTCTTCACCCACCCAGGGGTCTGCGCACATAGGTAGACTAGCTTTGGCTGACTTAATCTTTAAGTACCTGCACCTTTTGCTTTGATGCCTGAGGAAGACAGGGTGCCCTGGGTCTGCTACTCATGTGTTCAGCCCAGTCTTGCCTCTGCTTAGCCCTGCAAAGTGTCTAGAGGGAGCTGGCCCTGATGGATAGTTCCTCTAGATTCCCACCTGGGGCATCAGGCTGCCTGTAACCCTGGACCCCCATCTGGGGGACATCAGGCAGGGTGAGATGGGCTACAGAACGCTGACCTCAAGTCTGGGCTTGGGTGGCCAGTGGATTTTTCCATCTGTCAGGAATTAAGGACATGAGGGTCAGAAGCTTTGGGGGTGGCTTCCCTGGGAAAATTCCAAGGCCAGGTCAGGGCAGAGAACTGTACTCAGCAATGGGTCTGTCCCTGCTCCAAAGAGGGTGAAAGGAACAACCAAGACAGGCAGAGGAGGCCTGTTTTCTGTCTCAGAGTCCCAGGCCCAGCAAGGGCTTATGGCTTGTGTAGAACTCAAAGTGCCTAAGGGAAGTTCTGCTCCTGCTCCATTCTCTCAAGAACCTGTTTCTTCCTTTTGTCAGAGCTCAGCAAACTAAAATTGCATGCTTAGGAACTTCTGAACTTGGAAGTTCACCAGAAACTCCTGATCTCCAAACCTGACCCTACCTGCTCTCATCTCAGGGAACTTCATTTCCACTGTTCGCCCAGCACTCAGGGCAGAGACCAAGGGCTCTCAGGAACCCTCTCCTCCCCTTTTCATCCTTCTCCAATCCATCACTAGGTCTCATGAGTTTTGCCTCCAAGAGACACCGAAGGCCTACCCCTACTTTCCCTCTCACAGCCACCTGCAAGGTTACAAGGACAACTGCAGTGTCTTGTTCCCTGGCTTTTTGCCTCTTCCTGAAGCCCCCTACATTCTGCACAGAGCTGCCTGACGGACTTCAAAAATGCAAATCAGCTGCTCACAGCAGTAAAGTTCAAAATACTGACCGCGGCCTGAAAGGCTGCTCCCAGCCTCATCTGCCCTCTCAAGGTCCCTCACCTTCAGCCTTCTGGAGTGAACCAAGACCACCTTTCTCAGAGCCTTGTCCCCATACTGCACCCTCTGGTTTCAGCTGTGGCCCTTCCTCAGAGAATACTGTTGGGAACAGTCCCATACAGTCCTGACCCCTGTCCCATAGCCCCTGTCTCCTTAGTCAGAGCCTTTCTGCCATTGGGGGGATGTGCTTATTTATTTACTTTTGAGGTCTCAAGTTTCTTAGGGGCGGGATCCCCATACCCAGTGCCTGGCCCTAGGCACTTAATCAATAATGATTGTGGGAGTGAGGGAACGGGTGAGAGAAGCAAACCATCCTGCAAAGTAGGTATTAACCTCCCTGCTTTAGGGGTGGTACTAGAGACTTTCTTTCTACAGGCTACTCATCTTGTGGCAGCCCTTTCTGAGTTTTTGAAGGCTCAGGGTACCCTAATGCATGAGAGCAAGGCATGGACAGCAGAACCTACCTGTAGAGAACAGGGTTTTCCATAATCCAGTCATTGGGGAGGCCATGCATCCACCTCTGCTGTCGAGGAGACATCACCTCCCCTTCAGGAGCCTCCACCTTCTTCATCATGGGTGTCCTGCCACTCTTCAGGGTCACAGCATGCTCTGCAGCCCGCTTCCTAGTGGCTGCCAGGGAGTGGACCAGCTGCACCTGAATCCAGGGAAGACCAGGGATGGGGAAGTGGTCAGAGCTGCTGACTCCCAGCACTCTCAGGCTGATGGTGGCTGTCTAGAAAGACATCTGGAGGGCTTCCCCAGGAAGGCACTCTTCAGGAAGGCCTTCAACCCCAGGGCCCTTCCCTACAGGAAAGTGCTCCTCCCTGTCACAGTTACTCAGCCACTTCAACAAAGGCCTGTTTTTAAGAAACTTAAACAAAGACTGAGATGAACATCTCAACCTTTTTTATAATCACAAGAAATTGGAAAAACAGAACTGACTAATAGTAGGGATTGGCCGAGTAAACACATGTCCCTTTGATGGAACGTTAGGCATTCATTAAAGATGAGACACACGAAGACTTTTTTATGACCTGAGGAAATGCTTAGGAGATGATATATGGTTAAACATATCACTTAAAAGCATACATTAAAAATTATAACCAAAATTATACAGTATGATCTCAAAATTTAAAACGCATAGAAAAAGGCCCTGGATGAAGTATGCCAAGTGTTAAGAATGGCCTTAGAGACAGCAGGATCGTGTGAGTGATGTAACTGTTTTTTGTTTTTTTTATATTTTTATAATTTGCAGGTTCTACAGATAATTAGGGCTCAAATTAGGAGTGCAAATCCCTTTTAAATAAGCAGTACAGACTTCAAAGGAAGGATTCAGGTCTGTGTGTTTCTTTTAAGATCTTGCTTTGCCTATACAGTGCTTTAGAAAGAACACAGCAGTTTTAACAACCTGCACTGTTGTCAAGAGGGCTTTACTTTAATACATTTATGGGAGTCCTAGATCAACGAGCAGGCAGCCACTCAGCACGGTGAAATACATGGGTGCCCACGGGTGTGGAAAAGGATCTGTGAGATACTGCTGCAGAGAAAAAGCAGATTTCAAAATACTAATACAGAATAAAACCTATTTTTTACATACAAAAATTAGACATGCTTTTATGCATGGGAAAAAGACAGAGGTCACCCAGTGGTTCCATCCGGGCTATTTCTGAGTAATTTACATTTAAAATTGTAATTAAGGTTTTCTGATTTTCAAGAAATGACATTCTAATTTTGTATTGGTACAATTTAAGAACCAGTAAGAATTATTTTAAAAATCAGAGTAATCTCAAAGCCCTTGCTTCATTCAATTTCTAGTAGGGAAGTCCTTGGAGGGAGGGAAGTTTGGGAGAAAGCAAGGGAAGGGGGATGGAGACAGGGGGACAGAGGGCGGGCCCTACCTCTGCCTGGAAGATCTGCTGGTAGGCTTTCCCATTCGGAACCTGGGTCACCTTCCCCACTGATGACATCTTGGCTGCTGGCTGGATGTCCTTGCTGGGAAGCCGTCGTCCAGGAAACGCGTCTGGCGTCTCAACTCCAACTTCTGAGGTTGGGAAACCGCCTGACCCAAGCTCAGGTTCAGGTCCAGGCGGGACAACGTCTGGCCTCGAGGGGGCACCCCAGGGCAGGACTCCCGGGGAGGGACCCTCTGCTGGGGGTTGAGGGCGTGGGGCAGGCAACTCAGGGTTTTAACTTTCAACAAAACAATGAAACTAACCTCAGATGAGCCCCGAACTCGAGGAGGAGTCCGGTTCTCCCCGCTGTGCAGGGCGCAAATCCGAAGGGACTTTGGGAACGTGAATAATACAGGATTATTGTTTGTGCCTCACTCTGCCATGCTCTTCTGGGAAAAGTCAACAGCGCTCAAGGTGTCAGTTAGGCCTGGAACCCCAGGGCAGCGCTGAACTTGCATCCGGGACCCTAACCCACCCTCCATGGGACACTGGAAGGGCGAAGTGGAGGGAGAGTGGCCTGATTTATGCTAATTAGGCACCTATTGTATGTTTAGAAGACTCAGCCAGCCCCTCCCATCCTCCTCCTTAGCTCCTCAAGTAGACTAAGCAGCCCCTGGACGTTCCCCTGAGCCCGGCAGATTGGAGGGAGGTCTTGCGCCTGTCTTGGCCACATCTTCACCTGCAGAAAGCACCTCTCAAGGCAGTCAGGGCCGATCCAGCAACTGCGGCTGGACGCCATGGTCTCCAAAGCAACGCGGAGCGGAGGGACTGCGCCGGCCCCGCCCACGCTTTTCTTCCCAGGGAAGGGAGGTTGCCCTTAGCAATGGGAGCGCCCCATACAGAGTAGTGAAACTCAACTACTTCCTTCAATGCCAGTTTCTCCTCTCTACAAGGACTCCAACTCCAGGGCTGCCAGGAGCGGCACAATTAAATGTTCTGAAAGGTGGTAGGATATATGAGATGTAGCATTGAGCCATCATGGTCCACAAAGTCCATCGTATCTTATTTGCCTTGGTTAAAACCAATCTCTGCTGGGAGACGGCATACGGTAGTGTTTGCCTGTAAGTAAGAAGCTGAAAGACTCTGGAAGAGACCATCTCTTTCTCAGTTTAAAAGAGGTTGAGAGCTCAGAATTCAGGGATCAAGGCTTGCCTGGCCAGAGATGAAAATGCTTGTGGTTGGCACTAGACATGGCTTAGGGTTTCCCATATATATGAGACACCCGCGCCTTCTCAGAGAATCCCTCCCTTTGGCAGTGATATGTTACAATTGCTACCAAATGCTCCCTATGCCAATTTTCTAGAATCAGTGATTGTTCTGTCCAGACTAGAATCAGAAATTAAGAAATGGTGAGTATAAAACCCTTTCATTCTCATTATTTGGTCCTGGTTTTATTAACAAGGGGAAGTACTATAACAATTATTGGATTCATGTTAGCTGGAAAAAGAAAACGAGGACCACCATAAGAGCAAATATTTAAAGAGAAGATTTAATACCTGCAATAATCATAAGAGGGGTACCTTAATTTACCCATTTTACAGATTAAGAAACTGAAGTTCAGAGTCAGTAACTTGGCCAAGATCTCCAAGGATCCTAGGAAGACCTAGGATATGAATCTAGACCCTGTAATTCGAGTCTTGAACCATCTGACCTGTGACTAACCAGAAAAAAAGTTATTTAACCAACTGATTGGATGTGCATATTGAAGCATAGCAAACATATCTAAAAGTATGAAAATCATGTATATAGCTCAATGGATTATCTGAAAGAAACGTGCCCAGTACCCATAAGAAATAGAGCATTACTAACTCTCTAGAAGCCCCTTTTGTGTGCCCGTCCCAAATTATTGCCCTCTCTCCCCCCAGGAGAACAAATATTCTAACTTCTGAATTAATTTTGCTTCTTTAAAATTTTTATTTAAGTGGAACCATACAGAATGGACTCTTTTGGGCTTATTTCATTATGTTTGTAAGTTTTATACTCTTTTTTTTTGAGACAGGGTCTCACTCTGTTACCCAAGCTTGAGTGCAGTGGCACAGTCATAGCTCACACTGTAACCTCAAACTCTTGGGCTCAAGCAATCCTCCCACTTCAGCCTCCTAAGTAGCTAGAACTACAGGCATTTTAAAATTTATTTTTATATATAAATTTATTTATTATTTTATAAAGAAAATAAATTTTTATTTATAAAAATAAAATAAATTTATTTATAAAAATAAAATTTATTTATTAAATAAAATAATTGCTAATTTTTATTTATTTTTTGTTGAGACGGAGTCTTACTATGTAGCCCAGTCTAGCCTTGAACTCCTAGGTTCAAGTAATCCTCCTGCTTCTAGCTCCTGAAGTGCTGGGATTATAGACATGAGCCACCGGGCCAAACTCATCCGTATTTTTGAATGTGTCTAGAGTTTACTTCTGTATATATCCCATTATTGAGAAATATATACCCCATTTTATTTATCCTTTCTACTACTGACACACATTTGGATTTTTTCAATTTGGAGACTGCCGATAATAATGCTGCTCTGACCATTCTTTTGCATGGTGAACATCTGTAAGCGTTTTTATTGGGTGTATACTTAAGAGAAAAATTGCTGAGTCATAGAGTATGTGTATGTTCATCTTTAAGAGATAAGACCAAAGAATTTTTTAAAGTGGTTGTATCAGTTTACCACACAGCAGTGTATAAGAGTTCAGTTGCTCTACATCCTTACCAACACTTGATATTGTCTCCTGTTTTTATTTTAGCCACTACATGGTAGTATCACATTATGGTTTTAATTTGCATTTTCCTGGTTAGTAACAATGTGGACACATTTCATATACTCGTTGGCCATTTGGATGTCTTTTTTCTTATGAATTCATGGGAATCCATTCCATATCATAAATATGAGGCTTTTTCACATATATCTGGCAAATATGTATTCCCATTCTGTTCTTGCCTTTTTACTCTCTCAAAGGTATCTTTCAATGAAATGATGTTCACAATTTTAGTAGGTCCCAATTTATCAATTTTTGTCTTTATGGCCAGTACACTTTGTATCCTACCTAAGAAATCTTTGCCTGCCTCAAGGTCACGAAAATATTCTCTGATATTATCTACTGTAAATATTATTTTAAACTTTCACATTTAAATTTACAATCTACCTGGAATGGGTTTTTGTTTACAGTGAGTTAGGAGTCAAGATTCATTTCTTTCCCATATGGAGAATCAGCTGACCTGGGCCATTTACTGAAAAGACTATCTTCTCTCCACTGCTCTGCACACCTCTTTCATCATATATAAAATGTCTAAATGTGTGGGTCTGAGTTGGGCTTTCTATTCTATTTCTCTTAATTTCTATCCTTGCACTAGTAGAACACACAGCCTTCACTACTGTAACTTTAAACTGAGTCTCAATATCTGGTACTGTAAGTCCTCCACTTCATAGTAGGGTGCTGAGAGTGGGACTGGAAAGCCATTGGTAGGGGGTTCAGACAGGTTCTCATGGAGGTGACATTTTTTTTGCTGTGACCAGAAAGACCAGAAGTCTTTCTCTGTAAACTTTACTAGGCTAAGGGATGACCAGATAGCTAGGAAAACATTATTTCTGGATGTATCTGTGAGGCTACTTTCAGAAGAGATTAGCATGTGAATCAGTAGGCTGAGTAAAAAATATATATATACATATATATATATGACCTTACCAATATGAGTGGGCAACATTCAATCCTTTAAAGGCCCAAGTATAACAAAAAGGTGAAAGAAGGGCGAATTTTCTCTCTCTCTCTTTCTCCCTCTGAACTGGGACATCCTTCTTCTCCTGCCTTTGGACATTAGAGATCCTAGTTTTCATGCCTTCTAACTGTGGAATTTACACCAGCAGCTCTCCAGGTTCCCAGGTCTTCAGACTCAGACTGAATTACATCACTACCTTTCCTGATTCTTTTGCTTGACTCTAACATATTGTAGGACTTCACAGCCTCTGTAATCACATTAGCCAACTCCCATAATACATCTTCTCTTGGCTATCTATATTTATATATCTATATCTATCTCTCTACTTATCCTATTGGTTCTGTTTCTCTGGAGAACATTAATACAGATTTTGGCACTAAGAATAGAGGAAAAGAATTTTAAGGATTAGTTTTCTGAACTGGTTTTGGGGTTTCTGAAAATGGCTCTCTAATCTGTTTAGATATAAAGATGCTAATGACTTTATTTCCAGTAGTAGAGCACTGACAGTCCATGTAGTGAACTATTTATAGAGATGTGCAAAATATCTGAATTGGGTATTTCCAATTAACCACTTATAAGAAGGAAAGAGCTAAGTAAGTCTGTGTATGATACTTCCAAACATTTTTTGAAAACTAAGAAATATAATAATGTTGGTTGATTGCTTCCACTACTGGATAAAGCAGTGAAAGAAAAGCTATTTGAGTCAGATATTTGAATTCCAAGCTTAAGAGCCACATAAATGACTTAATTAAGAGAGGCTATGTGTGCCCTTATCTCCTGAAGATGGAGGATTGAAATTACTGAAAATCAGACACAGGATCTTATCCCAGTAATTGGATGAATTACAAAGCAAGCCAAACTCCAAGCCTCACAGGCATCCACTAAGTTCAGGCCTTCATTAGGAAATAAGATTGGGATGGAGATGTGTGAGAAAAATGTTGATGAAGCTGGAGACACTGAGCTGCTAAATTTTGATGTCTTCTTTGCCAATGGAAGAGGTATCCCCATTCCCAGAAAAAGTGGCTTTCCCACCCCCAACAGATGCCCTCTATCTGAGGGCATCAACCCTCCATTGCCTGAAGAAATAATGGCCTTATATGAGATAGTTACCATGAAAGAGGATAATGATGATTCTCCTCAAGATCTACCTGTACCACCCGTCTCCAGACCTCTAACTAGACTCAAGTCCCAGCAGATACCTAAGGTTAGGTACAAAGTGTGACCCATGAGGAGGTACACTACACTCCAGAAGATCTGTTTGAGTTTACTAATTTATATAGGTAGGAATCCAGAGAACATGTGTGAGAATGGATATTAAAGGTGTGGGATAATGATGAAGGAGCATAAAGCTGAACCAGACTGAATTTATTAAATGGGATCACTAAGCAGAGATTTTCAGCTTGAGGAGTTAGAAAGAGCTCTAACAATTTGTTTGGTTAGTTTGCTGAGTCACGGATCAAAAGACGAGCAAATTGGAAATGAATGCTCTTTCTTGGTTTAAAGTAGAAGAAGGGACTTAAAGGCTCAGGGATAGTAGAATGTTAAATTGAATTTGTCATTTAAAACCTAATCACCCACACTGAAAGGTCTAGAAGACATGCTTTTCTCCAATACTTTGAGAAATAAATTTGTAAGAGGAGTTCCAGTATCCTTAAAGAGCTCTGCAATCTCTCTTCTCTATAGGCCAGACCTTACAGTGGAAATAGCAGTCACTCAATTGGAAAACCTAAATGAAATGGGAGTAATTGAATTTTGAACTGGCAGGGGTCAAGTGGAGGCCCAACAGCCCATATTATATTACCACATAATAAATAGCTGGGTCAAAGAAACAATCAGAATTATCTGACTTGCACCCAGACCTATGTTGGCTACTCATTCACACCAGCGGCTTCCCAGGTTTTCAGGTCTTCAGATTCAGATCGAATGATATCACTACCTTTCTGGGTTCTTTTGCTTGACCAAAGCATTTTGTTATACTAGTTAATTACAATGTTCTTAGAAGTGAAATAGATAGTAAGTCTACTAAATTTTTATATGATCCATATAAGCAGAAAAATTCCAGGTCAAGTCACCAAAAGTCTAATTTGAAGCTAAAAACAAATAATCATGGCTCCTCAATCAATTCTCAGTTTTGAGTCTGTTTATACACTCTTTGAATGAAGGGGAAGTTGGGCCCCCTCAAGGAAGGACACAATGAAAATTTAGACAGTACTGTTAATCTCTCTCTCAGCCTTCCACAAGGGACAGACAGCTCTTTACCAAGGTAACTGTGCATTGAGGAAAAGGAAATAATCAGACTTTTCATGAACTACTGGACACTGGTTCTGAACTGACATTGATTCCGGAAGTACCAAAATATCTTTGTGATATCTTGATCACCCTTTCTTTCCATAAGATATCACACTAGTCTATTACATTAATGACATTAGACTGATTGGATCTAATGAATGAGAATTAGCAACTACCCTAGACTTATTGGTGAGACATTTGTGTGTCAGAAAGGGAAATAAATTTATAATTCATAAGACTTCTACCTCAGCAAAATTTTTAGGGTTTGGGTGGTGTGGGGCATGTCAACCTATCCCTTCTAAAGTGAAGGGGAAGATGCTGCATCTAGCTCCTCCTACAACCAGAAAGAGGCACAATGCCTGGTGGGGCTATTTGGATTTTGGAGGCATTACAATATAGTGATTGAGCCTGAACAGAACCTGAAGACTCAAGTCAGTCACAAGAAGAAGTGGTCCAAATGCCTGTGGTTCCTACTCTTGTTACAGTGCCTTCTCTCTCCCAGCATGTACCTGTGGCCTCATGGGAAGTAAACAATACAAAGTGGAGTTACTTATGTCAAAACCCTAACCAAAATGGTGTCGGGGTGGAGCCATAAAGAAGAAACCCTCATGCTTGCATTCTGAAACGCCTGCATATCTCCTTTATACCTTGTTAACAGAATACCAGAATAGAACTTATCACAGAATTTTTCTCTGACCTGCAGTATTTCAGGTAAGACACTTGGGCCAGGACATTTGTCTAGCAACAGCTGTCTTCTCCCAGTGAACTAACACCAATCCTGCAACCAATGAGCTTTGTTTCAGAGCAGTTCTCTTGTACTTCTTGATGACTGTATTATTTCAGTCTTAAAATTTACTTAGACTTTTTCAGGGCCTAACATATGGTTTAACCTGGAAAAGGTTCCATATAAACTTGAGAAAAATACATGTTCTTTTGTTATTGTATAGAGTGTTTTGTATGTATTGGTAGAACTAATTGATTTATGGTGGTGTTCAAGTCCTCCATTTCCTTATGGATCTTCTGTCTGGTTGTTATGTTATAGCCATTGAAAATAAGGTATTGGCTGGTCACAGTGACTCATGCCTGTAATCATAGCACTTTGGGAGGTCAAGGTGGGTCAATCACTTGAGACCAGGAGTTTGAGACCAGTCTGGAAACATGGTGAAACTTTGTCTTTACAAATATACAAAAAAAAAAAAAAAAAAATTAGCCAGGCACAGTGGCATATGCCTGTAGTCCCAGCTACTCAAGAGGCTGAGGTAGGAAGATTGCTTGAGCCCAGGAGATGGAAGTTGCAGTGAGCTGAGATCACGCCACTGTACTCCAGCCTGGGCAATGAAGTCCGATCCAGTCTCAAAAATAAAATAAAATAAAATAAAATGAAGTACTGAAGTCTCTATTATTGTAAAACTGTCTATTTCTCCCTTCAATTTTGTCAATTTTGCTTCATATGTTTTGGAGTCTAATACATATGCATGTTTATAATTATTATATATTCCCAGTGGGTTAAACCCTTTACCAATATATAATGCTCTTCTTTAGCTCCTTAACCCATTTTTTCTTAAAATCTTTTTGTTCTGATAATATATAGTCACTCTGGCTCTTTTTTGTCTATAGATCTAGAATAAGTCTGGTAGACAGCATACAGATGGATCATGTTATTTATCTTCTCTGCCAACCCCTGCCTTATAACTGGAGGATTCTAATATATTTAAATTTAAAGTAATTACTGAGAAGGAAGGATACACTTCTGTTATTTATCTATTTGTTTTTTGTATGTCTCATATGTTATTCTTCATTTATTTTAGCATTTTGGTGTTTAGTTGATTTTTTGTAGTGTACTGTTTTGATTATCTTTATTTCCCATTTCTGCATGTTTTTAGTTATTTTCCTAGTCATTGCCTTTGGTATTAAAATTAACATCTTAAACTTATGACAACCTAGTTTGACTGACACCAACTTAGTTTCAGTTATAAACAAACTCTGCTCCCATACATCTTCATCCCTTCCCCTTTATATAGTTACTGTTATAGATTGCGTCTTTATACGTTGTGGGCCCAATAACATAGATTTATCATAAGTGATTTATGCTTTTGCTTTTTTAATCACAGAGGAAATAAAGGTACTCTAAATTTACAATAATACTGGGTTTTCAATTTATTGATGAAGTTGCCTTTATCAGCGATCTTTATTTCTTCACATGGCTTTGAGGTACTATATACTTTTACTTCTGCATGAAGAACTCACTTAAAAGAATTTTTATGGCAGGTCTATTAGTGAAAAACTACCTTGACTTTTGTTTATTTGGAAATATCTGTTTCTTCTTCTCCCAAAGGAAAAGATTTTCCAGATATAGAATTTTTGATTGACAGTTTTTCTTTCATCAGTTAAAATATATCATCACACTGCCTTCTGCCCTTCATGGTTTTTGACAAGATATGCACTGTTGATTTATTGAGGATCACTTGTGATGAGTCTTTTCTCTTTTGCATCTTAATTTTCAACAACTTATCTATAATGTGTTTCAGTGTATATCTCACTGAGTTTATCCACCTTCATTAAGCTTCTTGGATGTGTAGATTCATGTCTTTCGTCTGATTTGGAAAGTTTTCAGCCATCAATTTTTTCAAATATATTTCTTCTCAGTTTTCTCTTTCTTCCTTTACTGGAACTCTTATAATGTGTATGTTGGTTCTTTTGATATGTCCCACAAGTCCCTCAGATTGTGTTCATGCCTGTGACCTGGAAGGCTATCCAGTGTCTTCAGACACCCCTTGGTGTCCTGTCTGAGCCTGCCTGAGAGTGGCATGGGAATAGAATGCAGTATAGCAGGTATTCCTGAAGCTCTACTACCTAAGATTGACACTGCATTCTTTTAAATATTATGCTTCTCTTAATACATTCTATGTCTACCTCATCTGATTCCTAGAAATCAGTGAGGCCTAGTAGTCCCAAAATAAAGTTTCTTCATGTTGAGTGTCTTCCTCTAGCATGATCTCCAAACTCCCAGGAAACTTCAAAACTGGAAAGTGTGCCTTGCCTTTTCCCCAAAACAAATAAGAAATGCCCTATGTCATACCTGATATATTCCAGTTCCCATGCTGTTCCCTCTGGGAAGTCTTCACTAACTTTACTCAGGCAGAATTAGTAGTTTTTTTTCCAAGTCTCCACAGAACTTTGTACAAGCCCATGTTATTAAATGTAGTGGGTTGGATCACAGACAGCTGTTACATATTAGCCTCCTCAATTCACTACAAGGCTCCCCATTGGTATTCACTCACTATTCATTCAAACCATGATGCCAGGATTGATTTTGGTAAGTGAATTCATAGTCAAAAAAGATTTGTTCATCTTGATCTCATTATTTTATTCATTCCAAGATCTTATTATGTTATAAGTGTGTGCTTGGTGATAGCGAGCAAAACCTGAGAAGGCCTCTTTCTTCATGGAGCTGATATCTTAGTGAGGGGGTGAGTGGATATTAATCAGATCATCACAAAATGTTATATGACAATTAACAATAGCTAATATCTATTGAGGGTTTAGGATGTGTGAGGCACTATGTTAAGAGTATTTATTCATTTTTTTCCTCAAAACAATTTTAGGTTATTAGGGGATATTACTCTCTTTTTATAGATAAGAAAAGTGAATAGAGAAAGGCAAAATAATTGGGCTACTGTTACATACCTACAAAGTGATGGCCTGGGAATCCCAACACTTTGAGTCTTTCTTTTCTCAGTTTCTAAAAAGCAGGATGATAAAGCTTAGTTACAGAGATTAAACTAAAAGAGACAACTCTGGCAAATACCTAGCAACAGGACTAGGTTTATATTAGGTGCTTAACAATGGCAACTGAATTACAATGGATCTGGGACTCATGAGGGGAATGGGGATTCCCCTTTGCCCTGTTGGTGGGATCCTCATAATAACTGCAGAAGCTTCAGAAGGAATTTTGAATGGACAGATTTTGGACAGGTCCTGGGCCAGGTTTTTGTGCTTCAACATGAAGTGTGGTTAAGTGCTGGGCTCTGCACAGGACAAACGTCCAAGCCTCCTGGCATGACATTTGGCCCTTCTTGGGATGGTCTTGGCCAGCCCCTAGAGCTCTGTAACCTGACGTGTCACATGGCTCACCCTCCTCAAACATGCTTGGGGCTTTCTAGCTCATACAACTTTACTCTTGTGATCCCCCAGTAGAATACCTGCCCAGCCTGTCTTTGTATCTTCAGACGGGTGGCTTTTCCAAGTAATCTTACCCTTCTCAGAGACAATCTGTGCATCTGCTATATGACTAAGGCCCAGGTTAGCTCTGATCCATTCCCCTCCCATACCATTGGTGATGTGAGAGAAAGCCTGGTGTGTGCCTGCAAAGGTCCAACAAAATTGGGGGCCAGGATCATGGAGTTCCTTCTTTCCCATCTGTGATAAAGCCTGGCAAGACGGAGGCAATGGGGATGCTGTCAGATTGAAATCCACATTCTGTTCCAGAGAAAAATGGGAACTGATGGTTAAACTCTCCTGATATACATATTTTACTACCTTCTCCAGTGACATAAAATTCTGCCCTGTAGGTAAACTAAGTGCTTTTTACCAGGTAACTCTCCAAGGCTGCCCACCCACAATGGATAGTGGAAATCATTAATGGGCAAAGTTTGTTCAACAGACTTTTCTTTAGTTTTTTAATCTTTTTTGCCAAGGGAGTGAAATAGTCCTGAGGCTTCATCCCTCAGCCCAGGTGGCCATCCCGTGAGTAGCCAATGTTGTCTACCATCTGCATGGATGGTGCCTGTGCCATCTCATTTCGTTGCAGGAGACAGCTGCTGGTTAGACTGAGCCGTCTCTTGGTGGCAGATGTCCTAGCCTGGCCTTGGAGCAGATGATGGGGGCCAGCATCAGCTCTCCGAGCATGTCATCAGAATTTGGGACTCCTGGGAACTGTGCCCTAATTTTGATTTTCTGAGCATGACGAGTCTTGGGTTGTTGATTAGGGTCTGCAATAGGAGCCACCTTGTTCTGGACCTAGCTGAGACACGGGGACCTAGGATAGAATCAGAGCAGACAGACTGAAGAAAGGAGGGGTCTCAGGGAGGGGAACTCTTTCTCCAAAGCATTTGAAAGAGCTGCCTGGAATGTGTAAGATGTGGTAGAAGGAGCTAGACTGGGACTCCTGGGGACATGAGGGAGGTTGGAGGGATGTAAATTGTCCCTCAGAATTGAGTATCTACAGTGTTGGAAATAGCAATGAACATTATTAATCTGAGCCCTAGAGAGTCTGAGCCCTAGAGGGGCAGAGAGCCTCAGAGATCTTGTGGTAAGCAACAGGACAGAATCATCAAAATGTAGCTTCATCTTGGAGGGCATCTGCCATGTAGCCTGGGATATGGGTTGGAGACTCAAACAAATGGGGCACTCCACTAGCAGAACTAGAGTTCACTTAAAGGAACAAGGCAGGAGGCCAGTTAACAGGACAAGGACACAAGGCCTGAGTGGGTCCCATAGTCAGGATGACTGGGAGCTAAGCCTCCTGGGATTCCTAGTTCAAAGAGATCCAGGGCCTGGAATATGGAGAAAAGGAGCAGGAAGAGTAGACTGTGGGGTACCTCAGGGATCCCAGGGAGTCTGAGGGTATTTATTTCCTGTTGTCTGAATCCAGCGTAGGTCCAAACAGGAGCTGTTACCTGCCAATTGATTTAGGCACCAGTATTTGGTGGTCTGCTGTAGCTTCCTCTCCCTGTGATCTGTGATCAGAATGTGGCAAAAGCTGACGAGCACAGGGTTGGTGTGATAATGGTCCACGTAGAGCATGCCGATCCATGCACTGAACCCTGAAATCCAGAGACAGGTCAGGCCAGGCAGTACCTCCTGACATGGCCGATTTGTGCTGTTCATGATATAACTGCACAGCCAGTTTGCTCTCCAATGGTGTCTGAGTTTTTTCTGAGAATCTAGAAAATGAGGTATAAAGATCTGCAGTACTCTTATAGATCATATTCTAATCTGCCCATTTTATGGGGAGCTCAAAGCTCAAAGGTTTAGGAGCTGCTGAGGCTAATTCCAAGCATGCATCAGTACATTTATTAAATAGATGAGTGAATGAATGACTGTGGGATCAGAATAGAACAAAAACTACTTTTGCTTCCTCAGAAATGGCTTTGAATTTGGAGCATTTCAACCGAACAGAACATCTTCTGCACTGTTTCCAACTACAACACTAATAATTCTGAGATATGTTCTTTCTAAAAATTTTCAGAGCTGTGCGTTCATAAATTAGTTTCTAAGTGTTCAGACAGAATGTGACTCCTCTTCCTTTATACCTCAAAGGTCTGCCAAATGGACAGGAATTTAATAGCCTTGAACTCCCTTTTGACCAGCAGGCTGCATGTGTCTTTATCACTCAGCCTTAAAGCCTCTGCTGGAAAATAAACTCTGAGCATAAATAAAAGGCATGAACTCTGGGCTTCTGATACTTGTCTTCCCAGGCAATTGCCACAAAGGTGAAAGACCAGCCCTCTCCAGAGGATGTGGCCCGGTGGGTGCTGATCACTTACCCATGTCTGCTCCCTCATAGCCACTCTGCATGATGGTCCTGTCAATGCGGGCAATCAGCCACGTGCCCAGGAGGCAACTGATGAACAGCCTGGAGAGGCAGGCCCCCAGGCCCAGCAGCACATTGTAGAAGAACAGGAAGTAGTTGAAGTTGTGGAATGCTTTCCTAAAAACAGAAGCTGGCCTAAGGCACCACCTTTCAACAGAGCAAGGTTGCTGGGCTGAGGGACTCTGGAGTCCCCCAGACCCAGGGTCAGATCCTGCAGGTCCAGGCTCAAAGCTTTGTGACCTCGTGCCATCAACGGGAGCTGACTGCCCTCACCTCACAGCACTGGTGTAAGGAATGGCTCTGGTAGTGTGGGGGCCACTAAGCTCAGTGAAGAACGAATGTCAGTGGGGACAGCCATTGTTTCATGCAATCCTTGGGGTCTGAGGCTTTCTACATGATAAGAAATTGCACGGGGCTGCAGCTGGGTCAGTGATTATGGCAGAAGTGGGGCTTCTCCATGTCTGTTGCACCAGGGACCTATTCCCAGCTGCAGCTGTTCCAACGTCTTCCAAAGGAAATTTCCCAAATGACCACCTGATCATGTGGTTTCCTGTTGCCTCTGGAATAAAGCTCAAACTTTACATCCTGAGTTTCAGCCCCCTCACTGCCCCCAGGGGTTTTCTGGTCTTGTTTCTTTGTGTCCCCTTCCTGTCACTCATTAAGGCCATTGCATGGCAACCATTTAGGATTCTCACTCTTCTCCTAATACATCCTGCCCTTTTGTGGTTTCCTGCCTTTGTCCTTGTGGTGTTGGCTGCTGGCCATACGCTCTCCTCTTCTCTGCCTGTAGAAATCCTACCGTCCTGCTGACCTCATCTCCAGAGTCCCATCTGCAGTGACGTTAACCACCCCTGCCTCTCCTCCTCCGGTTTCTCTTGTATTCCTTTTGCACTCCCTGGCATTCTCTTATCCTTGTTGTTTATGTGCCTGTTGTCTGTTCCAGTGGACCGAGCTTCTCACAGGCAGATTGTGTTGGGATTATCTATACCCTCATGCTCATGTTGTTCCCCCAATGAATGGATGGCTTTGAATGAACGAATTAGAAAGGATTTCCACGTGCCGAGCACTATTGTTCTAAGTTCGTATTTTAACACATTTCATCCTCACAAGGCCTCTTTGAGATCTACACAATTATTTGTCAATGGGGAAACTGAGGTTCATAGTAAGCTCCCACATGTCACATGGCTCCTAAGGGGTAGAGCCAGGTTCTGGACCCCAGCAGTCTAGCTCCAGAGCCAACCACTGACCTACTGTACCTGGCCCTCGAAGAGAGTGTGGGGCCTGCCCAGGAACCTGCCATGGGGGACAGGAAGGGACTTAGAGACAGCCAAAGGCAAAGGCCCACAATTCCCTCATTCTCTCCTTCACCATCACCTGTTGTTGAGAGCCAGGGGCTTCTGCTTGTCAGCTGTGCCCAGCTTTGGCTGTAGGAAGAAGCTGGCGGCGATCCACATCTGCAGGATCATGAGACCCACAACAATGGATATGGTGAGGCTGAAATACAGGGTGGGGCCATCTTGAAGTGGCCTTTTCCCCTCTGCCAGGCCCTTCTCTAATGCCCAGTGAGAGAGAGGAGAGAGGCTGATCACCCAGCAGAACAATGGTAATGTGAGCCCCATGCTTTTTGCTTACAAAGGATTCCCATGCTCACTGTGCAGAGGAGATAAACGAGGCTCACAAAGGGGAGGTGACCTTCCCAAGACCACACATCAGGTCTTGTGGCTCCAGATCACAGACCATTACTCCAAGATTTCACTGATGTCCCTTTCTCCAGGGGTGGCAACTGGGTGAGTGGTTTAACAGGTTGGGAACTAAAGAATGGAATGGGGTTTTCGGAAGTTCCTGAGAAGACCACAAGACAGTGGAGAGGACAGGCTCTGTTCCCAACTCACAGGTGGCTTGAGGCAAGTATGGAATCAAGAAGCTTAGAACAGGGAGGGTCCCCAGAGAGCACTGCGAGCCGTGTTGACATGCCCTGAGTGGCAATGAGAGATAGTGGCTAAAAGGAGGCATTGGTGTCAGATTGCCCAGCTCCCAATCCTGAGTCTTGCCCCTGCTTGGGGGAAATGCTTAGTCTCTCTGTGCCTCTGTTCCCTGGTCTGCAAAATGGAAGGTAACATAAGTACCAAATTCATAGGCTGTTATGAGAAAAGGGGCATACTAAATGCTCAATGAAGCCAACATTCACTTTGTCTTCCAAATGTGTAAACTGAGGCCCAGAGAAGTGGAGTAACTTACCCCAGGTCACACAGCAGATCCAAAAGCTTTGCCAGGATAACCTGCCTCCTTCCATCATACTGCCTTGCCTCCCATTTTACCTTCCTAAACCTCAATTTTCCCAGCTGGAAAATGGACATACATGTATCCCACACATACACATGGTTGTGAGGGCATAATAGAATGGTGAGACATGGCCTTTTGTGAACGCTGTTTCCCCTCCCCGTGAGTTGCTATGACAGCCCATCTTTAGGTCAGGGCGAAGAACATGTGTCCACATAGCAGCTCGAACTGCACCCCAGCTCTCAGAACATGGCAATGACAGGACACCCGCCCAGTACTTACATCCCGATGCCCAGCCCTCGCAGCATCTCTAGGCCCTGTTTGTGGACGATGGGCAGCACCAGACCGTACATGATTGCCATGCCACATAGGCTCTGCACCACGTGAATGATGAGGTAGCCTGGGAGTGAAGGGGAGCTGCTGGTAACTCAAGGTCCTTTGTGAGCCACCACCATACCCCTCCCTGCAGGCCACCCTCTAGCCTCCTCCCGCCAGACACCCTGGCACGCTTGCTTATCTGTTTCTGTTTCTTCTGCCTGGTAAGGCCTCACCTTCCTTCCCGTTCACTTCCTACTCCACCTGTCACGTGCAGTTTGAGTGTTAACTCCCCTAGAAGGCATCTAAAACCTGCCCTGGAGCTGAACAGTCACAGTCTCCTCTGGGTCACCACCACCCTTAGCATACATACTCCCTGGGTTCAGGATGGTGGTGAGGAGGACCTCGAGACTATGTTTCTCCTTCTGTCCTGAAAGTCCCTCAAGGGAAGAGGCTAGGGCTGCTTCTGACCACCTCTCTCCTCTCTACTCACAGCCAGGACTCCCCAGGTGATGAGGGGATGTGATGAATTGAATGGGTCACCTAATGGCACTTACCCCATAGAATATAGGCTATTTGCCAGCCAGAGTACCTTGCAATGGCCACCTGAGGTTTAAAAGGAAAAAGCGGTCTCAGAGCAGGAGGAAAACTTTATTACCTCTGCCACATGTGCCCAGTATCCCTTTCTCATTGGAAGTTCACCCATAAACCCAGTGAGGCGGGTGTTGTGCTCACCCTCAGGTTTTGGCATAGGGCTTAGTATAGATCAGAGAGAGACCTCGGCAGACTCACCACGCTCTCCGACGAGGCCGGGTTATGGAACCTCAAAGGCAGAAAGTGTTTATCTCCTGCCCAGAGCCTCTTTATGTGCTTTCTGGAAAAGACATGGGACATCAAGTAGTGCCTATAACTGACAGTTCTTTGTGAGTAATTAGAGTCCCAAAGATAGCACAGGAAGGCCTGCGGGGCTGATGGTGGGCAGCCTAGCCTCCCTGTGCCGACTGCAGCTCACCAAGGATCTCCAAGTTGCCTTAAAAGTCTCGAACTTCAGTCTAGATTACATCTTGTAAAAATAATATGTATTTATTGAGTCATAATAGTGACTGAATCTGATAGATGAGATTATGTGTGGCCTACCTGCCTTCCTTTTTTCCTTTCTTTTTCTTTCTTTCCTTTTCTTTTCCTCCTTTCCTTCCTTCCTTCTTTCTTTCTTTCCTATTTCTACAGTTGAGAAAGCTGAAAATCAACAAAATTAAATAACTTGACCAAGCAATTAGCAGATGATCAAGTTTTTCTGACCCCAGAGACTTTCTTTCTTTCTCTTTCCCTTCCTTCCTGCCCCTCCCTCTCTCTTTCTTTCTTTCCCTCCCTCCCTCTCTCCCTCCTTTCTTCTTCCCTTCCCTTCCCTTCCTTCTCCCTTCCCTTTCTCTCCCTCTCTCTCTCTCTCTCTCTCTCTCTCTCTCTCTCTCTCTCTCTCTCTCTCTCTCTCTTTCCTTCCCATCTCAGCTCACTGCAACCTCTGCCTCCTGGGTTCAGGCAATCCTCCCACTTCAGCATCCCAAGTAGTTGGGACTATAGGCGCATGCCACCATGCCTAGCTAATTATTTTATTTTTGTAGAAACAGGGTCTCACTATATTGCCCAGGCTGGTCTCAAATTCCTAGACTCAAGCCATCCTCCTGCCTAGGCCTCCCAATGTGCTAGAATTACAGGTGTGGGCCACTGTACCTGGCCTATTTTTATTTATATATTTTTTTATTTTTCTATGATGTCAAACATATTCCTGGTCAAAGGTGCACAGATGATTCTGAAAGTGATCTTACCTGTAACAGACCAAAATGTGGAACAGATAGCTCACACACGTGAGTGAGGCAGGTAAAATGGTCGCCACCCAGACTCCTGAAATATGAAAAGTGATATGAGAAGCCCCCCAAATTAACATGAAACAGAATTTTCAAAATGCAGAATACTGCACCACAAAGTACTAAGCAAATGAAGTAGACTTTAACACATTTCTTGTGTAAGTAAACTTTTGCTCATTTTCTGTTTTATTTTAGCTGCATATGCCCTTAGTATATATCCTGCATAATCTTCTCATTTTGTGCTAACATTTTCACTCTAAAGTGAATAAAGGAAAAGAAGTTATGGAGTATTTTCCATACATCATACATAGCCTCTATCCATAAAAAACATATTTGACCTCTAATTGCCACTTTTTGGGAGGAGTGTTGGTTATACCTCAACTGGGTACAAAGGTAACTGGGATCAAGATGTCTTGACTATTTACTCATTCACCCTTCAGCAAGTTTTGATATTGAGAATCTAATGTACTTTTACAGAGATTGTGTGAGTTCATGAGAGAGGGATGTAGAAACAGGGAAGGAAGACAATTTGTTGGTTTAAAAACTTCTGTAGAAGTTGATTATCAATAGGTGCAGAAAAAGCATTTGACAAAATCCAGAATCTCTTTACAATTAAAAACATCCAACATCTGGTGTTCTGTTGCACAGTACAGTAGCTATAGTTAACAATAATGTGTTGTATATTTCAAAATAGCTAGAAGACAGGATTTTGAATGTTCTTACCACAAATAAATGATAAATGTTTAAGCAGATGGGTCTACTACTTTAATCATCAGTCAATGTATATATGTATCTAAACATCACATTGTATCTAATAAGTATGTACAGTGTTTATGTGTCAATTAAAAAGAAAACAAAACAACACTACTCAACATATTAGGAATACAAAATAACTTCCTTAGCCTGATAAAGAGCATCTGCTAAAAACCCACAGCTAACATCATACTTAATGGTAAAAGACTGAATGCTTTCCCCCTAACCTCAAAACACCTTATCTACTCTCATCAATTCTAGTCAACATTGTACTAGAGGTTTGGGCCAATGCAATTAGGCAAGAAAAAGAAATAAAATGCATCCAGATTGGAAAGGAAAAAATAAAACTCTCTATGATCTCATATATAGAAAAACCAGGAAATACACACAAAACTATTAGAACTAACAAATGAGTACAGAAAGGTTTACAGGACATAAGAGAAATATATAAAAGTCAATTGTATTTCTATAAACAAGCTATCTGAAAATGAAATAAGAAAATGATTACATTTACAATAGTATCAAAATAATAAATTTAGCAAAGGAATGTACTACTTGTACACTGAAAATCACAAAAGATTTTGAAAAAAATTAAAGACCTAAATTACAGGAAAGACTTCCCATGTTCACATATAGGATATTCATTGTTAACACAGCAATACTACCCAAATGGATCTATAGATTCAACTCAATTCCTATCAGAATTCCAGTTCCATCTTAGTATTAATTGACAAGCTAATGCTAATATTCATATAAAAACGAAGGGACCTAGAATAGGCAATAAAATCCTGAAAAAGAGAAAGAAAATTACAGGACTTACTGTTCCTAATTTCAAACTTACTACAAAGCTACAGCAATGAAGGCACTGTGATACAGACATAAGGACACACAAATAGATCAATGGAATAAAATTGAGACTCCAAATTAAACCCTCATACTTATGGTCAATTTATTATCAACACAGACAATTCAATGGAGCAAAAATGTGTTTTTTGAAAAATGGTGCTGGAACAACTTGATATTCACATGCAAAACAATGAAGTTGGATTCCTACCTCACACCATGCATAAAAATGAGCTCAAAATGGATCAAGGGTCTAAATATAAGAGCTAAAACTTAAAAAGTCTTAGAAGAAAATATGAGAAAAATCCTTGTGACATAGGGTTAGGCAATGGATTCTTAGATAAGACACCAAAAGTACAAGTGATTTAAGAAAAAACAGATATTTCTGGCTTCATCAAAATTGGAACCATTTGTGTTTCAAACGACACCATCAAAAAAAAGTGAAAAAGCAACCTGAAAAGTAGAGAAAATATTTTCAAATCATGTATTTCATAAGGGATTTGTATACGAACCATGTAAGCACACTTATAGCTCAATAGATAAACAGACAAATAATATAATTTTTAAATGATCAAATAATCTGAATAGACATTTCTCAAAATAATATATACAAATAGCCAGTACATGTAAAAGTACATGTAAAGATACTAAACATTATTGCCACTAAAGAAATGAAAATAAAAGCAACAGTGAGATTCCACTGCATCTCCACTAGATGGCTATAAATAAAAAGATGGAGAGTAATAAGTGCTGATGACGATGCAGAGAAATTGGAATTCCCACAATGCTGGTTAGAATAAATAGTGATGCAGCTACTTTTGAAAACAGTCTAGTAGTTCAACAAAAGATTAAAGATAGAGTTGTCATATGTTTAATCAGCTATTCCACTCCTAGATATATACCGAAAATATATAAAATTATATACCAAAAACTTGTATATCCATAGATACAACACTGGAACATGTCATTTCCATTTTAAGACAAAGTTCCTTTCTTATTGTCTAGGGCAAAGGACCTGAATAGACATTTCTCAAAAGAAGACATACCAATGGCCAACCAGCATATAAAAAAAAGTTCATCATCGCTAATTATCAGGGAAATACAAATCAAAACCACAATGAAATATCACCTTACACTTGTGAGAATGGTTATTATAAAGAGGACAAGAGATAAGTATTGGCAAGGATGTGGAGAAAAAGGAATTCTAGTATACTGTTAGTGTGAATGTAAATTAGTACAATCTTTCCTCAAAAAAGTAAAAAAGCAATTACCATATGATCCACCAATCTTACTACTCGGTACATATCTAAAGGAAATGAAATCAGTATATTGAAGAGATATTTGCACTCCTATTTTCAGTGCAGCACTGTTCACCATAGCCAACATATGGAATCAACCTAAGTGTCCAACAACAGATGAATGAATAGAGAAAATATGTCATACATTGTATACAATGGAATACTACTGAGCCTTTAAAAAGGAATCTTGCCATATGTGACAACATGGATGAACCTGGAGAACATTACATTAAGTGAAATAAGTTAGGCACAGAAAGACAAATACTGCATGATCTCACTTATATGTGGAATCTAAAAGGGGTGAACTCACGAAAGCAGAGTAGAATGGTGTTTACCAGGGTCAAGCAGGAGTGTGAGGGGTCTAACTGGGAAGATATGGGTCAAAGGATACAAAATTTCAGTTAGACAAGAGACTAAGTTAAAGAGATCTATTTTTAAGTGAACTTCAAGTAAAATTTGAAAGACATAAATGAACATTTCATAAAGAAAGATCAAGGCTTGGTGTTTCATTTTTTCAAAATAGAAAATATAGAATCATTTTAGTATTTTCCACTGGCATTGAGGCAAAATGGGCAATTTAAGATACGAAAATTTTTAGGGCATGTTCATTTCAGCTCTAGTTTCATTAAAGAAACGGCTGTGTCTTGACCCCTTTGTCTTTCTAGTCAACCCAGGGAGATAAATCAGCTCTAACACATTTTCTCCAAGTGTGGTCATCTCAGCCAGGTATACCAATACTAGCAGCCACAAATACTATACATGTGCACCTGCCATCAGTTACAAACCCCTCACTCAGTTTCTGACACAGGTGTGGAAACAGGTGGCTTATGATTTTACCTTTGGTAACGCTGATCAGCTCTTTCACCTGCAGGATACCTGGGGTCAGGATCCCTGAATGGTTCACGGAGGTGATGTAGCTCTCCAGCTTGTTTTCAAACATGTCCAGCTCATCTCTCACGTACACAAACATGCAGAACTCGATGACAATGAACTGGGGACAGAGAGCAAAGTTTGCAGGTCTTACTTAAGTCCATCTCATCATGGGAATAACAAGTGGATTTTTCTTTGAGGTTGAGGCCAGGGTCTTCCAGGGATTCAAAACTGTTCTGAAAATGATTCTAGACCCTGGCTATTCTAAAATGAATGGGATTTTGAGTTATTAGGAGATAGAAATCACTTAATGATCTATTCTTTACTCTCTAGCAAACAAGACAAGGGCCCACAAGGGCTCAAGAAACTCTACAAACATTCATAGAACCAGTAAAAAAGAATGACTAACTTTGAATAAGGGGTGATCTGGGGGACAATTCCAGCCCTATGTCCCACTGATTCCCTTCACTGATCTTGGCACATTGGAGAAAGTACTGTTTCTTGTACAAATGTCATGGTTGCCCAACATCTTAACATCCTGTTGTTATGCCACTGCTTCTATAGTTCCTGCTGTCATTTCACTCCAACAACCCAATTGTGTTTATCTCTGAAAGTGGAGCTCATACACTATCATGTTCAAGTAGTTGCTAGATATTGAATGATTTGCTAAACTTCTAGAGCATTTCACCTCATCCTTTTTCTCTCTTAAGATAGCAGATACCTCATACCATGTCTTATCTCCTTCTCATAGACCATGAGGTTCTCCTAGCCCAGGACTGAGGTGAATCAGCTCTTTGCCCTCTTCCAACTCTTAGCATAGTGCTGGCACAGAGTAGATATTCCATAAATACTTAAGAAACAATGTCATTCTAAATGTGTTATTCATTGTTGCAGAGAACTTGAAAGTTATTGTTGTCCCTTAAAATCCATTCTCCCTTCTTTGGGCATGGAGATAGACTACATTGCCCAGTCTCCCTTATATTGGGTATGGCCACATGACTAGGTTCTTGCCAATGGAAGAAGAGTGGAAGGAATATGTGATACTTCCACACCTAGTCCACGGAAACCCTTCACATACATCTCTCCTTGCTTTGCCCCCTTCTTGACTATGTGCAGATGGTGATGAGGTTCTCCAGGATGGTGAAGGCACATGATGGAAGAATTCTGGGTTCTTGAATGAGTACATCTTCCCCTACCTAAACACCTAACTAATCACTGTTGTGTAGATAAAAAATATATACTGTTAAGCTACAGGAATTTAGGAGGTTATCTGGTACTTCACATAACCTAACAAATACACTCACCTAAAAACGTAATCACAGGATTTACTTAAACAGGTATTTTTCTGGTACATTTAAAAGGAACAGAAGACAATTTAGCCTTGCCATTTTCATGCATCCATTTTGACCCTACTTTTAACTCAGCCATTTTATCTCAGATAACTTTGACCACACAAAATGTTTTGATTCTATGCTTAATAAAACATTGAAGTCAGAATTATGCCAGTACTTAAAATTTCTTGTTGAGAAAGCAAACTTAAAAAAGAATGTTTAATCTGCTTAAAAATACAGTATGGTAAACCAACTCTAGTTATCTGCTTTTATTTTTAGTTCAATGAAAATAAATTCAATTATTAATTTATAATAAATTCAATAATTTTAAATTTGATTATTGAAAAATAACTGAAATTATTTTTCTCAGAATCAATTATTTTACATTTAAGTGATTTGATTTTTGCTCACAGAAGAATTTATTAATCACAGATTCTACTATTCAGAGTTTTCTTTAGGGATCATTAGTTCTACCAAGCACACTTTCCTGGGTCAAATTTTGCATATCAAAACGTTCTTAAATATATATTTTTTTCACCAGGTTTTAGTTGATACCAAATTTTACCATGTGGCACTTTAACCATCATGAATTTTATTTTTTGTGGATTATTTTTACTGGTCATATTCACCCTGTGGGTAAAAGTGTCCTTGGAATCAAAATAGTGGGATTGAAGTGTTGTACTTCTTTGATTTACCAAGATTCAATTTTGACCCAACTCTTTAGGAACATGCTGCTTGCCTCAAATACTCCATAATCCTAGCCCCAACCCTGCCCCATTCATAAAATATAAAAAGCTTTTCTTAGAGCTACTTACAAGGTACAGGCAGATGAAAGCCAATACAATGGTTCCAATCATTCTGCTTGGGAATTGAAAGCAGGGATCCCACTCATATATCCTGGTTTGGAACCAAGACTTTTTTTCTTCTCTGTGGATGAGAAATAAATATCAAAAGATGAGAGGCTGGTAGGAAAACAAATGCCCGATTCATCTGAAAATAGCCCCAACTTCTTTTTATCTTAGAGTATATTTTAAAAAGAGATCACTGTTAGCTTCCATGGTTTTCATTTCCCCCTTATTCTTAAGGACAAAAACTGGATTTTATTTTGTGTAGAAATTCACCAAACTAAAAGATTAAAGTTCCCAACCTGTCTTGCAGCTCAGAGTGACCAGACTAAATCCAGGCCAACGAAATGTGGCCACAGATGGAACTAACACAGCTGGGAAAGCTTCTTTGCCTTGCCTTGCCTGCTGTCTGAAATGCAGATGTGGTGGGTGGTCCAAGCTAGAGCTCCAGCAGCCACATTGGACCATGAGACGCATTGAGGATGGAAAGCACATACATGATGCTAGAGCAGAAAGACAGGTGATTGGTGAACTGTCATGGTAGGCAGTACAGGGACAGGATAGATTGCTCACCTTTAGAGTTATTTTATAAGAGAAAGTAATAAATCTCTCTCGGTTGTACCACTATTATTTTGGGTTTTCTACTACATGTAGCCAAACGGAATCCTAACCAAAGTACTAGCTTTACCACTGTATGACCATGGACCAGACACATCCCTTCTCTGGGGCATATGCCCACATGCATAGTGAAAAGGGCAGATGTGGTGGTGGCTTGTATGATTCTGAGATCTGGTGCTTTTGCCTGGCAACATGAATATCCTCCTCTACTGGTAAGAGCACCTCAGTTTTGTTTTGTTTTTTTTTTGATACAGGGTCTTGCTCTGTTGCCCAGGCTGGAGTAATATGGTCACTGCTGAGTGCAGTAGTGTGGTCACCACTTACTGCAGCCTTGACCTCCTGACTCAAGTGATCCTCTCACTTCAGTCTCCCAAGTAGCTGGGACCACAGACGTGCACCACACCTGGCTAAATAGTTCATTTTTTGTAGAGATGGGGGTCTCACCTTGTTGCCCAGGCTGGTCTTGAACTCCTGAGCTCAAGCGATTCTCCCACTTCAGCCTCCCAAAAATACTGGGATTACAGGCATGAGCCGCCACACCCAGCCTAACACCTTAGTTTCTATTTGGGGAACCACCACTCCCTGTCCCTGGGTAAGAGATGCTGATCCCACTTCCTAGCTCTGGAGGAAATGGAGGGACATGTGACTCAGGCTTAGCCAATCAGTGCACTCCAATCCCTGCCACAGTAACTGGTTCCAGGGAGGTGTGTGATCCAATTTGATCCAGTGAAACATGTTCATGGGACTTTTGTTTGAATAACTGGAAAGCAGCATTCGTCTGTCTTCTGGACTTAAACCAGGAGTGTATAAACATAGAGAGTCTGGATGCCACCATGTGGAGGAATCCCACTTAAATGGGAGGCCGACACATTAAAGCAGGGCTGAGGGGAGATGGGGGGAGAGAGACCTGGTTTTGATCATAACAATTAAGCCTGTGGATCCAGCTTGCCTGAAACTGACTACCTCTAGACTTTTTAGTGATGGGAGCCCGTAAGTTTCCTTTCTTCCTTCAATCCAGTTTGAGTTGGGTTTCTGTTTTTAGCAAACAAGGGTCATGATCACTACGGTGCCTTTCTGGTCATCCCAGACTCTGTCACATCATCACAGTTCATCAGAGTGGATGCAAACCTGCAGGTGAATTAACAGAACTGTGGCTTACTGTGAGTGGGGTGTCCTCAGGAGCTGCTTGACGTGCTCTGCCTGGTGCGCTTCCAGGACAGGCTTTTCTTCCTATGAGACAGCAGACAAGCTTACACTTTGGCTCATAAATTCTTGTTAGGCTTTTGATCTCATTAGGTGGGGCAATGGCCACAGAGGGCAGGATTTTGGGTAGGAGTTGCTCTTTTGGATTTAGCCATGCTGTGGTCAAGATAGGTCTTTTCCTCTCCCCCACACCCCACTGCTGAATTTGCCTCATGCCAAAGAGGCTATGTTTGTCAGTGGTTAAGGAAGAGGCTCCATAACTGAACTGTCTGGGTTCCATTCCTGGATATGCTACAGGTTAGCTATGTGAAAGGAAAATATTTTGGGCCCCCCAAATCACTATGCTACAGGGAAAAGTCAAGCTGGGAACTGCTTAGGGCAAGTCTGTCTTCCATGCTATTCAAAGTCACCCCTCTACTCACTGAGATAAATGCATATCTGATTGCCTCCTTTAGAGAGGCTAATCAGAAACTCAAAAGAATATAATCATTTGTCTCATCTACCTATGCCCTGAAGCCCCTTCTAGTTGTCCCACCTTTTCAGACAGAACCAATGTTCATCTTACAACTGTTGATGGATGTCTCATGTCTCCCTAAAATGTATAAAACCTAACTGTGTTCTGACCACATGGGACACATTCTCTCAGGACCTCATGAAGCTGTGTCATGGGTGTGTGTCCTCAACTTTGGCAAAATAAACATTCTAAATTAACTGAGACCTGTCTCAGATTTTCATGGTTCCCAGCTAGAAACCTCAGGCAACTCAACTCACCTCTGTGCATCCAAGTTTCTGAATTCAGAATGTGAGGTGTAGTAACAGTACTTACCTCCCTGGCTGTTGTAGGGATGAAACCCATCAATCCATGCAGTGCTCATACTTAGTACTCACCACCTGGAGCTCCCAGCCAAGGTGTACCCTCAGAGCCTTGACAAACATATACAGGAAGCGGCCCAGCAGGAAGGCGAGGCACAGCAGTGAGGGCCAGTAGAACACAAGGGTCTCGTACTTCCCCACGAACTGCAGCAGAAGCATACCACAACATGGCTCCAGGCAGGTGGGGCTGAGCCACCTGCTGAAGCTGCAGGACTCTGCCTGCCCCAGCTTGCTCAAGCAAGGTCCCCTCTCTCAGGCTTGACAGTCAGTGGCCAATCCCCCATTTCCCAAACCCCCATCATCAGAATGGGCAGTGAACTTGGAGCACAGCAACCCTGGATTCAAGTCTTGGCATCCCCATTTTATTTTATAAAGCTAGCTTTCTAGTATGGGTCACAGAGCAAGACCCTGTCTCAAAACAAAACTAGTTTCAAGGTATTTTGTCCTTATTAGGAGCTATTAATAAATGCTTCTTTGGGAAAATATATGAGTAAGAGAGCCAGAGGTGGGTAGGTAGATGGGAAGAGGAGGTAAAGAGGGAGAGAGACTGAGAGGGAGAAGGAGAAACAAAGAGAGAGGGAGAAATAGAAGGAGGGAGGTACAGAGGAAGGAAAAACCCATAATTGCCATAAGTCTGGGACCAACACAAGCTGAGGGAAGAGTTACAGTTCTCTCAAGAAGGTACTCATAGATTTTCTGTGCTTTTAGTTTTATTTTGATGAAAATGATTGTTTTTCACTGTCTCAAAGCAAATAATAGTGTGACTTATCTTTTACACTTTACTGGTTGGTTTCACATTTTTTACATTTCCAGAGTCATTACCTCCCATGGGAAATCGGGATTTGACGTTGTGACGTTCAGGTGCAGGATGGAGATACGCTGAGATGCAGGGCTCATGTCTTCCCCTGATCCTCCTCTCCAACATATGCTTATGGCTAGATATAACCACTGCCAACATTTCTGTGGCTTTCATCTCTGTATCTGAATGCTCTATAATTGAGGTTGTACCAAACATAAAGGTCTGAACATATGCACTCCTGGCCCAGGTGGCTTTTGTGGGCTCCCTGCAAGCTGCCTGGTAGCATTTCTAGGTGCACTGTTACATTCTTCTTTACTGGGGTCCAGGGCTAAAGAGATGAACCAGTTCCCACCAACTCTGAGGGCAATGCATGGCAAAACTGGAAGGGGGTCATCTGGTCCAAGTCTTCCATTTTATAGAAAAAGAGATTGGAGCTACATACAGTGAAAAGAAATTGACTCTGGAGTCAGCCAGAGCTGGCCTGAATTCCCAATTCTGCTGCTTCCTATGAGTTACTTAAGGTACTTGAGCCTCACTTACTATACTAGTTCCTCACATGTGAACTAGGTTTGATGAACTTCCCACTCTTGCAGGGCTGCTGAGAGGAGTAAATAAGAAAAAGCCTGTCTGTGAATGCACACCTTGATGAACATGGGTGCTATACAAATGGAAGCACTGTGAATGACAACAACGACCTTTTCACACACATGAGGAAGTGGGGCCCCAGAAGTGACAGAGGCTTGTTCAAGATCACACAGCAAGCTGACCACAGTGATAGGACTGAAAACCCCAAAAGGCCAACAGAAACTCACCTGCTTATGGGGACACTGTGAAACTTGAAGAATGGTGACAGCAAACCTGCAGGAACAGAAACAGAGTTTGGGGCCCTGGGGTTTTCTCCCAGCACAGCCCCAGGAGCAGCCCTTGTAAAAATGGCTCAGATTGCACCCACCCACACCTACCTGTCCCCCTCAGGAAGGCTGATTCCCAGGCCCCCATGGACATCTCTCCCTGATCAGCCACCCTGCTCATGCCAAAGTAGGCGCACACTAAATTCATTCATTCACCTGCCCTCATGGAGGACACGGTGTCGGAATCCGTGATGGCAGAGCAGGAGGCCCTTAGAGAGCTCATTCTCCCTCCCATCATCATTCAGATGGGAGCTGGAAGTCCAGAGTTGGTAAGGGATTTATCCAAGTCACACATGGGAATGGGAAGACCCAGGTCTCCTGACTCTGTAGCCTGGGCTCTTCTTGCCTCTATGTAACCTGTTTGTAAAGTCTGCTCAGAAGTGATGAGCCTCGATGCTTTACCCCACGCCCGCCCAAACATGCACTCCTGGTCCTGTTCCAGCTTGGGCCATACTCCCATGGTGCCCAAGGTGCTGAGCAATTCCCACCACCCTGTTATCTTCTGGGCAGATGTCTGTCACAGGCTGATGAGATGATACTATGCCACATCTAACCCTGGATACCTTCCATTAAAAATTTTAAAAAGCAAGCCACTCACAAACTTTACAATTATAGCCACTAGTGTGTCAGTTGCTTGTGGGCCCTCTGCCCGTCATCTCTGACTAAGTGGGGCCTGAGAATCCCAGCCCCATAGAAAATGCTGGATGGGGGAAAGAGCCAGCAAAGGAGTTAGAAACAAAGAAATGAGTCTCAGAGGCTGGAGAGTAGAATGATTGGAGGGGTTTTCAGTCAACAACTGTTCTCTGGTGTCAGTTCTATGCCAAGTCTGGTGCCAGTTCTGTGCCAAGTCTGAGGTCTCAGAGCTCAACATGAAGGTCGAGAAGCTTGCATCTGGTGGAAGTGACTGTCCTCGAAGCAGGAGTGTATACTTATCCCTAGACATGACCCACAGAGGGAATGGGGAAAAACAGACAGAGGCCAGAACACCTGGTCCACGCAAGTCTGTCTTGTTCACCAGGGTTATTTCCTGTCTTGTAGTAGGGATGTAATGGTTGTTGAATGAATAAGTAGATGGATGAAGGAATGTAGGAGTCTTGTGTGTCTGGAGGTATGTGCTAGACACTGTTGGGGGAAGGAGGGAGAGGGAGAGGCTAAACTGTGATGGCCCTGAATGCCCAGCTAAGGCAGGGGAACTTTCTCCAAGGCTCCTGAGAAAAGCCAGGGCAGCTTTGATGAGTAGCCAGGGGCTCCTTTGTCTTCCAGTGCGGTCCTCAGCAGCTTACAGAAATGAGTTTTCCTCAGGAATGGAAAATCAAATACTGTATTCTTACTTCTAAGTAGGAGCTAAGCTGTGGGTGTGCAAAAGCATACAGAGTGGTATCATGGACTCTGGAGACTCAGAAGGGGGAAGGGTGGGAGCAGGGAGGAGAAAAAGCTTCAGATCAGGCATAGTGTCCACTACTAGGCTGACGGATGCGAGAAAATCTCAGACTTACCACGATACAATTCATCCTTATAATCCAAAACCACTTATACATCAAAAGCTATTGAACTAGAAATAAATAAAATAAGATTATAATTTATTTGGAAAAAAAAAAAAGAAATGAGTTTTCCTCAATCCTTGACTTCTGGGAACATTCTAATCACAAGCAGCCTTGTGTGAAGCAGACAGAATGCCAGCCTGGCCTTCTGAAGCCTCCAATGCAGTCCCCACAATGGGACCGTGGATAAGTCACTCTTGTCCTCCCTGGGCCTCAGTTCTGGGCAAAGGTGTCCCCCAGGGAGAGCTCCCAGGTCACCTCCAGCCCTGCGCCCAGAGTTCAGTCATGCATAAGGAGTCGAGGGAGTGGGGGCAGGCAGAGACCATCTTACCAGATAAGAGAGTAGCAGAAGCCCAGGGTGGAGCTGACCAGCTGGAACTCCGACGAGAGGCACGCAAAGAAGGGGAAGTGAGACAGGCCAACTTCAAGGCCTCCAATCAGAAGCTCAAAGGCTGGGGAGACAGGGCCAGAGATGCTGTGAGCTTCTCTTACCACTGGATTTGGGGAGTCCCAGGGAAGTTGTGGCACCTCATGCTGACCTCTAGTCAGGGAGCTCAGGACCCAGTGAAAAGAATGGAACAGCCCCAGCCTAGGGCCAGCAGGAATTCAGGAATGCCTTTCATTCATTCATGCAATAGACACTTCCTGGTCCCTATTCAGTGCCAGGCACTGGGCTTACTATTGACATGAAGTAGACTTGGTTCTTGTACTTGGTGAGCTCACAGTGTGATGGATGGAGATACACTAGATAAACAGACAGACAAATGAACATGCAAAAATAGTGACTGAGGGTCAAGTATTGCAAGTGCACCAGACTCAGAGAGAGGGGCTGTAGTATGTGCAAAGCTGCTTGTCAACTACAGTGCACTTTACACATAAGGGAACAGCCATGTTAATCCTGCCACTAACTAGCTCTGAGGTGAACTAACAGCATCCAGTATAATCTAATCATGCATGATGATCTTTTCAAAGTGTCTACTCTACCTGGGAGGCAGAGGTTGCAGTGAGCTGAGATCGTGCCACTGCACTTCAGCCTGGGAGACAGTGCAAGACTTTGTCTCAAAAACAAAGTGTCTACTCTGAGCTGGGTCCTGGGCCAGGCACTCAGGACAGGAGGAATGGACAAGGTTCTTGCTTTGAGATGCTGGCCATCCAACAGGAAAGACAGGTGGGAAAGTAAGTGGCATGAAATGACCTGTAAGACAGGGACGTTCAGCCTGCTGTGAGGACACAAAAGATGAAGCTACTGATCTCACTTGGGGTATCAGGGAAGGCTTCCTGGAGGCAATACAACATAAGCAGGAGATTGTATGATGGAGAGAAGTAGGGAAGGAAGAACACCAAAGGATGGGAGATAATTAGCTGGTCAGTATACGTGTGAATGTGAGTGGTGGAGGGCTGGTGGGAAAGATCAATACAAAAACAATAATTGCAGTGAGGATAGCAGCTGCAGCAGTAAAACATTCTAATCTCTCTGAATTCCTCCCATAGAAATAGAGCAGCTAGAAAGACAACTAAAGACTCACAGATAACATCTGCCACAAATCTAGGTGACAAGACCTGTTTGATGTCAATGTCTGAGTAAGAGGAAGCAGAAGAAAGGTGAGAGGGCGTCTGAAGGCCCAAGAACTGATGAACTCAAAATTTCCAGCAGATACTAACTAGAAAATGCAGCTGAAGGCCATGATTCAAAGCTGAGTATAAGCAGACCTTAGTAGGATCTGAAGATGCTGGAGTTGTCTAAGCCCCAGGAAGTTACTATACTAATAATCTAAGGTTCTTCCCAGGACAAAGCCCCCTACTGAGCATCAGTTGCTGGCAGTAGAATCCAAAATGAGGAGTAGCTGGGAAATAATGTGTCAGGACAAGGGTGGAAAAGAGAGGCAGACTCAGAAAGTATGAGGAGATGGATGGATGGATGGAGAGATGGATAGATAGATAGGTAGGCAGATAGTGAACAGATGATAGTAGATGGATGGATGATAGACAGATATTAGGTAGATTATAGATAAATAATAATAATGAGATAGATTGATAAAAGATAGATAGATGAGACAGAGATATAGTCACACTGTAAAAACTAAAAAGGGAACTCTAGAGCCATAAAGCAAAAAATAATATCTGACCCATCCTTCCTACTTGAATTTATAAGAAAACTTATTTCACTTAAAAATGAGCCACAGATGTGAGTCTGTAGTCCCAGCTACTTGGGGGCTGAGGCAGAAAAATCACTTGAACTTGGGAGGCAGAGGTTGCGTGAGCCGAGATCATGCCACTGCACTCCAGCCTGGACAACAGAGTGAGACTCCATCTCAAGAAAAAAAAATTTTAAGTTATAAGAAAAAAAAAGAATAAGGAGCAGAAAAATATCACTACAGATCACAAAATCACTCCAGAAAGAGGCCTGTAAGACAGATGGAAACAAAAATCTAATATTTCAATATAAGCTAAAAGAAATTAAGAAAATGATAGCATCTATGAACAAAGAATCTATAAATCAGAATTTGAAAAACTAAAAAATGAAGTTATAAAAAAAAGAAAGATTTGATGACATGTTAGATAACTCAGGAAAAAATTAGGAATACAAGAAAAAATCATTTCAGAAATGAAGACCAAAGTAAAACAAACAGAAAACTGATATCCTAAATATACAAAGAGCATCTGAAAATAAAGAACACACTATATTTACACTTCTCCCTGAAACAAATGAAAATCAGACAAAATGTGTAAAACAACTGGTTTCAAGACACTCGGCTTCAGGCAGTAGGGGACAATAATCACTGAAGGACAGTAAACAAACAAGGTGAGCCTCACAATTTCCCTACCTTAATGTAGAAAGCAGTATAGGCAGGGGAAACCCAGGCAGAGCCCTGCAGGTTCCCTGAGTTGAGGAGATAGAGCTGAGACTCTGGGAAGACAGACAGCTAGAATTTACAGGAGATAGTACTGGAGAGGAGGGAGCTGCACAAAGAGAGAGTTCTGGGAAACAGAGATCTGCGAAGGGTTCCTCTGACTCTTCAGCTGAGTGCTGACCAGCACAGTTGTGTATGACAGAACCACTTGAAAAGACCAAAGGTAACCATGACTACAACTCACATAGGTCCAGGATAGTGCCTATTCTCACCAGCCAGACTGAAAAACTTCATGACATCAAAAGCACAAGCAAATTTGGACTTCCTCGAAATTTAAAACTTTAATGTATGAAAGGACATTATTAAGAAAGTGAAAAGAAAACCTACAGAATAAGAGAAAGCATTTGCAAATCATATATCAGATAAGGATGTAATATACAGAATATATAAAGAAGTCCTACAACTCAACATCAAAAAGACAAACAACTCAGTAAAAAGATGGCCGGGACTTGAATAGACAAGTCCCCAAACAAGATATACAAATGACCAATAAGCACATAAAAAGATGCTCAACATCACTAGTCATTAGGGAAATGCAAGTCAAGACAACAATGAGATACTACTACACACCTATTAGGATGGTTATAATCAACACACACACACACACACAGAGAGAGAGAGAGAGAGAGAGAGAGATAGAGAGAGAGAGAGAGAGAGAGAGAGAGAGAGAGAGAGAGAATGTTCTTCAAAACCAATGAGAATGAAGACACAACATACCAGAATCTCTGGGACACATTTAAAGCAGTGTCTAGAGGGAAATTTACAGCAATAAATGCCCACATGAGAAGTGAGGAAAGATTGAAAATCAACACCCTATCATCAAAATTAAAAGAACTAGAGGAGTAAGACCAAACAAATTCAAAAGCTAGCAGAAGACAAGAAATAACTAAGATCAGAGTAGAACTGAAGGAGACAGAGACACAAAAAGCCCTTCAAATATCAGTAAATCAAGGAGCTGGTGTTTTGAAAAGATCAACAAAATAGATAGACCAATAAAAATAGCCAGACTAATAAAAAAGAAAAGAGAGAAGAATCAAATAGATGCAATAAAAAATGATAAAGGGGATATCACCACTGATTCCACAGAAATACAAACTACCATCAGCGATTACTACAAACAACTCCATGCATATAAACCAGTAAATTTAGAAGAAATAGATAAATCCCTGGACACATGCACCCTCCCAAGACTAAACCAGGAAGAAGTTGAATCTCTGAATAGACTAATAACAAGGTCTGAAGTTGAGGCAGCAATTAATAGCCTACCAACCACAAGAAGCCCAGGTCTAGATGGTTCATAGCCGAATTCTACCAGCTGTACAAAGAGGAGCTGGTACCACTCCTTTTGAAACTATTCCAAACAATTCAAAAAGAAGGAATACTCCCTAATTCATTTTATGAGACCAATATCATCCTGACACCAAAACCTGGCAGAGACACAACTAAAAAAAAAAAAAAAAATTCAGGCCAATATCCATGATGAACATCGATGCAAAAATCTTGAATAAAATATTCGCAAACCAAATGCAACAGCACATCAAAAAGATTATCCATCACGATCAAGTAGGCTTCATCCCAGGGATGCAAGACTGGTTCAACATACACAAATCTATAAACGTAATCCATCACATAAACAGAACCAAAGACAAAAGCCACATGACTATCGCAATAGATGCAGAGAAGGCCTTTGATAAAATTCAACAGCCATTTATGCTAAAAACTCTCAATAAACTAGGTATTGATGGAACATATCTCAAAAGAATAAAAGCTATCTATGACAAACCCACAGTCAAATCATACTGAATGGGCAAAAACTGGAAGCATTCCCTTTGAAATCTGGCACTAGACAAGGGTGCCCTCTCTCACCACTCCTATTCAACATAGTATTGGAAGTTCTAGCCAGAGCAGTCAGGCAAGAAAAAAGAAATAAAGCATATTCAATTAGGAAAAGAAGTCAAATTGTCTCTATTTGCAGATGACATGATTGTATATTTAGAAGACCCCATCGTCTCAGCCCAAAATCTCCTTAAGATGATAAGCAACTTCAGTAAAGTCTCAGGATATAAAATCAATGTGCAAAAATCACAAGCATTCCTATACACCAATAACAGAAAAACAGAGAGCCAAATCATGAGTGAACTCCCATTCACAATTGCTACAAAGAGAATAAATAACTAGGAATACAACTAACAAAGGACATGAAGGACCTCTTCAAGGAGAACTACAAACCACTGCTCAAGCAAGAGGACACTAACAGATGGAAACCATTCCATGCTCATGGTTAGGGAGAATCAATATTGTGAAAATGGCCATACTGCCCAAAGTAATTTATAGATTCAATGCTATACCTATCAAGCTACCACTGACTTTCTTCACAGAACTGGAAAAAAACCACCTTAAACTTCATATGGAACGAAAAAAGAGACTGCATAGCCACGACAATCCTAAGCAAAAAGAACAAAGCTGGAGGCATCACATTACCTGACTTCAAACTATACTATAAGTCTACAGTAATCAAAACAGCATGATACTGGTACCAAAACAGAGATATAGACCAATGGAACAGAACAGAGGCCTCGGAAGTAATGCCACACACCTACAACCATCTCGTCTTTGACAAACCTGACAAAAACAAGCAATGAAAGGATTCCCTGTTTAATAAATGGTGTTAGGAAGACTGGCTGACCATGTGCAGAAAGCTGAAACTGGACCCATTCTTTATACCTTATATCAAAATTAACTCCAGATGGATTAAAAATTTAAACACAAGACCTAACACCATAAAAACCCTAGAAGAAAACTTAGGCAATACCATTCAGGACACAGGCATAGGCAAGGACTTCATGACTAAAACACCAAAAGCAATGGCAAGAAAAGCCAAAATAGACAAATGGGATCTAATTAAACTTAGGAGTTTCTGTACAGCAAAGAAACAATCATTAGAGTGAACCGGCAACCAACAGAATGGGAAAAAATTTTTGCAAGCTACCCATCTGACAAAGGGCTAATATCCAGAATCTACAAAGAACTAAAACAAATTTACAATAAAAAAACAAACCCCATCAAAAAGTGGGTGAAGGATATGAACAGGCACTTTTCAAAAGAAGACATTTATGTGGCCAACAAACATAGAAAAAAGTATTCATCATCACTGGTCATTAGAGAAGTGCAAATCCAAACCACATTGAGATACCATCTCATGCCAGTTGGAATGGCGATCATTAAAAAATCTGGAGACAACCAATGCTGGAGAGGATGTGGAGAAATATGAACACTTTTACACTGTTGGTGGGAGTGTAAATTAGTTCAACCATTGTGGAAGACAGTATGGTGATTCCTCAAGTATCTAGAAACAGAAATACCATTTGACCCAGCAATCCCATTACTGGGTATATACCCAAAGGATTATAAATCATTCTATTATAAAGACACATGCACATGCATGTTCATTGTGGCACTGTTTACAATACCAAATACTTTGAACCAACCGAAATGCCCATCAATGATAGACTGGATAAAGAAAATGTGGCACATATACACCATGAAATACTATGCAGCCATAAAAAAGGATGAGTTCATGTCCTTTGCAGGGACCTGGATGAATCTAGAAACCATCATTCTCAGCAAACTGACACAAGAACAGAAAACCAAACACCACATATTCTCACTCTTAAGTGAGTGTTGAACAATGAGCACACATGGACATAGGGAGGGGAACATCACACACTGGGGTCTATTGGGGGATGGGAGACTAGCGGAGGGATAACAAGGGGTGGGGAGGTTGGGGAAGGATAACATTAGGAGAAATACCTAGCGTAGGTAACAGAGGGATGGAGGCAGCAAATGACCATGGCACGTGTATACCTATATTTAACAATTCTGCAAGATCTGCACATGTACCCCAGAACTTAAAGGACAATAAAAAAAAGAGAAAAAAAAGAATTAATGGCCAAAATTACTCTTTTTTCCGTCTCTCCCTCCCTCCGTCCCAGCCTCCCTTCCTCCCTTCCTTATTTTTTTTTTTTTTTTTTTGAGACAGAGTCTTGCTTTGTCACCAGTAGCATGGGCTGGGCTGACTGCAACTGGGTTCAAGTGATTCTCCTCTTCAGCCTTCCGAGAAGCTAGAACTACAGGTACATGCCACCACAGCTTGCTAATTTTTTCTATTTTTGGTAGAGATGGCATTTCACCATGTTGGCCAGGCTGGTCTCAAACTCCTGACCCCAAGTGATCCACCTACCTCAGCCTCCCAAAGTGCTGGGATTACAAGCTTGAGCCACTGTGCCTGGCCTTTCTTCCTTCCTTTTTTTTTTTGTGACAGACAGGGTCTTGCTATGTGGCCCAGGCTGGAATGCGTGGCACAGTCATGGTTCACTGTAGCTTCAACCACCCAGGCTCAGGTGATCCTCCTGCCTTAGCTTTCCAAGTAGCTGGGAATACAGGCCTATGACACCATGCCCAGCTAATTTTATTTTTATTTTTGTAGAGGTGGGGTCTTACTATGTTGCCCAGGCTGGTCTTAAACTCCTGGGCCCAAGAATCCTCCTGCCTCAGCCTCCCAAAGTGCTGGGATTATAGGCGTGAGCCACCTCACCATGCCCAAAACTTTTCTAAATTTGAGGAAAATCTTAATGCAGAGATCAACAAACCCCAAGCATGAGAAACATCAAGAAAATTAGACACATCATAATATAATTCTTCAAAATCAGTGCTTTAAAAAAACAAGATTTTCCCCTAATATGAAGAGCAAGAGAAGGATGCTTGGTCTGATTACTTGTACTGGGCATTATTTGGAAGTTTTACCCTCTGCAATTAGGAAAAACAATAACAATAAAATAAGAGACCTCTAGATTGGAAAAGAAAAAATAAAACTACTGCCTTTATTCATAGATGATATGATGTAGTATGTAGAAAATACTATACAATCTATAGAAAAAGCTACTGGAACTAATAAGTGAGTTTAGCAAGTCTGCAGGATATAAAATCAACATACAAAAATCAATGGTATTTCTATTTATTAGTAAGAAACAATAAAAAATATAAAACATAAATCTGACAAAAGGTCTATTCACTGAAAACACAAAACATTGCTGAAAGAAATTAATAAACTCTAAATAAAAGGAGAGATATATTGTGTTTATGGGTCAGAAGACTATCATTAAAATGACCATTTTCCTAAAATGGATCTAAAAATGTACAAATGAGATGATCTCAATTTCAGCATTATTTGTATATATTGACAAATTTATTCTAAAATTCATGTAGAAATGCAAAGAACCTAGAATAGCAAAAACAACTTTGAAAAAAACAAATCTGAAGGACTAATACCACCTGATTTCAATATTTATCATAAATCTAAAATAATCAAGACAGTATGAAATTGGTGCAAAGATAGACAAATAGATAAATAGGAGAAAATAGAGGGTCTTAGAATAGACCCACACATATGTGGTCAATTGCTTTTCAACAAAGGTACAAAGGCATGTCAATGGACAAAGGATGGGATTTTACAGCAAACAGTGCTAGAATACTTTTTATTCAGCAGTCCAAAGGCATAAAAGAATCCACACCTCCTACTATATACTATATGCAAAAAAAAAAAAAAAAAAAAAAGCTCAAAATATATTGCAGGCCTCAAAGCAAAATTTGAGGCTATAAAACTCTGGGGGAAAAAAACAGAGGAGAAAAATCTACATGACCTTATTTTAGGAAAAGATTCTTATATGACACCATAAGCATGATCCATAAAAGAAAAAAGAAGAGTCAATTGGATTTCATCAAAATTAATGTCAGCTCCTCAAAACAGTTTGCTAGGAGGATGAAAATTTGAGCTACAGATTAGGAGAAAATATTTGCAATTCATACATGTGTACAGTAATGGTCTTAAAACCAAAATATATTTTTAAAACTCTGAAAACTCACTAAAAAGCAAGCAAAAAATCCCAATTTTTGACAATAGACAAATGATTTGAATAGATGTTTCATCAAAGCAGGTACAGGAATAGCAAATATGCACATGAAAATATGCTCAACAGCATTAGTCATTATAAAAATCCAAATTAAAACCACCATAAGAAACCACAACACACTTCTTAGAACCACCAAAATTTAAAAAATGGACTGTACCAGTGTTGGAGAAACTGGAACTCTCATACTGATGGGGATAATCTAAAGTGGTACAATCACTTTAAAAAGCAGTTTGACGGTGTCTTTAAAAGTATGATCTACTATCTGATCTGTGTAATCCAGCCATTCTACTCATAGGTATTTACCCAAGGAAAATTGAAGCGTGGGTACATGAAAAGACTTGTACACAAACGTTCACAGCAGTTTTATTTACAATGGCCAAAAGTAGAAATAAATCAGATATTACTCAAGAGGTGAAGGGATAAACAAACTGTAGTTGATCTATATAGTGGAATACTACTCAGCAAGGAAAAGGATAAGCTAGTAACACATGTTACATATGTATGAATCTCAAAATAGCTATGCTGACTGAAAGAAGCTAGACTCCAAAAAAAGTACATTCTGCATGATTCCATTTATATAAAATTCTGGAAAATGCAAACTTAGTAGATTACTTGTTGCTTGTAAATGAGGGCAGTGACAGAAGAGGGGAGGAAAGAGGAGATTACAAAGGGGAACAAGGAAATCTCTGGGATTCCTTAACCTGATGGTAATGGTTTCATTAATGTAAACATTTGCAAAACTTCTCAAATTGTGTACTTCTAAGAGGTGTGTAATGATACATCATTTTGGTTTTAATTTGCATCTTCTTAAAGACTAATGACCTGTTAGTAGGCATTTGATTTAGGCTTGGAGCCCATGAGAGGGAACTATATTGATCAGAGAGGTTTTAGAATGATTGTATAAGGGAAAAGTGAACGTATAGCTTAGAGTTACTCCTTCAGATGAAGCATGAGGCACAGGAAAGGATGAGGCCTCAGACTAATGGCCAAAAACATAAGCATTGATCTTTGAGGAGGAATAGGGCTAATCAATATCAAGTAGGCTGCCATGGCTATGACACAGGAGAGCTTTTGGCAAGTAGGTGAGGAAGAACCTGCTTCGTGAGACTTGGTACATCATGTCTAAAGGACCTCTGAATCTAACTGGGCAGATCCCCACAAAGAAGCTTTGAAGATTTGTGGGCTAGGCATTGACCTTGGGCAAGTGACAGGCTGGCAAGAACATGATCGTTTATGAGTTTATGCCCTGATCCCAGAGAGCACAGGCCACGTGGTCTCTGAGAGCAAGAATTCCCATGATGCAGTTTCTAGCAGGTATGAGGCAGTTCTAGTACCTTGGGCCCACTGTGGGATCTGCAGGGGCTGGTAGCCTTCTGAGAACAAAAACATGACCTTATTAGCTGTGGCCCCAAAGGCGATTCCATAGGACCATCGGTTACTGAAAGTGCCCACAAAGTCCAGAGGCCTGCAAACAACAGAAACAGTGTGTGAGGCCAGAAGGTGGCTCTGAGAACATTCCCACAAATCATCACCAAAGTAGCGATCCCACCCTGAGGAGGGATTATTGAATAGATCCCACCCTGAGGAGGGATTATTGAATAGCTGCTCATTGCAACTGACATTTCACAGGGCCCTCTGTGCCAGACCTAGGGCTAAGCATGGATTCAGGGTACTGAAGTGAGGAGGACAAAACTCTTGCTCTGGAGGAGCTCCAGGACTAGCAGGGGATACAAGCAAGGACACCAGAAGCCATGAAGGCAAAATGGGACAAGTTTCATCTATAAGAGACACAGACAGAATGACTCAAGGACCAAAACAAGGAGTATGTGTCCGAGACAGATTAGGGGAAGCCTGCCCTCTTCCAGCCATATTCTATGAGAATTCGTCCTTTCAATATCCCTGATGAGGGTCTAGGTACAGGTGTCATTTGCTATGTCTATGCTTGAAGAAGTAATAGGCCACCCTAAAATATGCCACTCTGGCATATCGACTGTTCTCAGTTAAACACACTTAAAAAACAGCAGGTACAAGAAGATCACTCCGACCTTCATGCTATTTCTTAAAAACAGGAGATGAAATTTCTATGTAAAAAAATGCTCTCCCTTTACAGAAGGAAAATAACATTCTTATCATCAGGGACAGGAAGTTGAGACCAAGAGAATTTGGCACAGACCTTATTTAAATAACTCTTGTCTTCTAGTCTCCCTGCACAATTTAGTTACTTTTTTACAACTTAACTATTCTTTGTCCAATTCCATGTGTACATATTCAACTCTAACTGTGTATTTGGGTCTTCATTTCCTTATAAGGGCTCCTGGATCACATAAAACTTACATTACAATTCTCAGGCCCAGCTGAAAAAACTAAGAAGGTAGAGATAAACTTTTGCCTCCCCTAAATAATCATGCCTTCCTAGCCGCGGCTGGCTGGACTATGGGCCTGTCTTTGGATGGGCTGATCAGATGTCTGGTGTTACCTTTTGAATCTGTGACCCTAAGGACAGGAATGAGTTAGCTGTTAAAGTCCTTGTCTGGAAAGTCCTAAGAAGTTGGCATCAGAGTCAACGCCAGAGGAGAGCCAAGGCTATAGGGAAGCAGAGATTCTAAGTCAGCGAGGAAAATGGCAGAACGGTGCTGAGGAGGCACCAGTGACACAGAGGAGCAGAGAGAGAGAGAAGACAATCAATCTCCCACAGATTCCCATCTCAAGAGATCCAGTTTCCATGAGGCCTGTTCTGTAGGTTTATGTGAGACCTCTAAATTTGTTTAAAAAAAAAAAAATCCTTTCTTGCCAGATGCAGTGGCTAGCACTTTGGGAAGCCAAGGCAAGTGAACAGCTTGAACCCAGGAGCTGGAGACCAGCCTGGGCAACTTGATGAAACCATGTTTCTACAAACACACAAAAATTAGCCAGGTGTGGTGGCACCCACCTGTAGTCCCAGATACTTGGGAGGCTAAGCTGGGAGGATCACTTGAGCCCAGAAGGTTGAGGCTGCAGTGAGCCAAAACTGTATCATTATGCTCCAGACTGGGTGACAGTGCCAGACTCTCTCAAAAAAAATTTTTTTTCTTCCTTTAATGTAAACAAGCTTGTGTGAATACCTGTTTCTTCTAACCAAGACAGCTTGTATAGGTCAGAGGAAGCAGTTGCATTTGGGAGAAGAAAAAAGGCTCTTTGAATGAAAAGGGCCATTTAAAGTGGGTCTTAATGAAAACTCAGGAGGGAAGGGAGAGCCAGGGATGGCAGGCAGAAGTCTCATTGGTTCACTCATCTTCACCTTTAAGGCTCAGCAGGAGCACGCCTTCTAGGAAGCCTCCCTGATCACCCACCTCCAGTGAGGCTGCCCTGTCTGTGTCCCCTCAACATTAAGTTCATGTCCCTGTTCAGCACACCTCTGTCACCCAGGCTGGAGTATAATGGTGTAATTTTGGCTCACTGCACCCTCAACCTCCTGAGCTCAAGTGATCCTCCCACCTTAGTCTCTTGAGTACCTGGAACTACAGGTAGGCGCCACCACATGAGACCCTTTTGAGATAGGGTCTAGCTCTGTCATATCATTTCCTCTCTGACTTAGAATCTCTGCTTCCCTATAACCTTAGCTCTCCGCTTGTTTAGTAAACTATAAACTCCTCTGGGTGGGGACCGAGCACAGGACCTTGGAAAGAGTAGGTACTTAGTGCAGGTTTGTGGACATACATTTTATTGAATTGAATTGAATTCTTATCAAGATTCCATCTGTAGTACTTAAGAGCTGTGTGAGACAGTTTCCTCATCTTTAAAACTGAGATAGAATCCCCTACTCTATCCGTATCACAGTCATTGTGGACAGCAAATGATGAACTGCTTTATCAGCTGCAGAGTGCCACACGTGTGAGGGGTCATTGCTTGGAAAAGATGGTGGGCCAAAATTATCAGATAAGCAGCGGTTTAGGTGGGAAAGTAGCCAGGGAGCAAGTCAATTGTGTCATTATCAATGTAATTCAAAGCAGTTGAATGTAATTGCTACGGACCTCCTACTTCTTATAAAGTCCTGTGCCAGCCCCTACATGCTAAACGCCCAGGACAGAACTGAACGTCTTTATCCACCAGCTTCAGTTTTTTTTCTGTGACTCAATCAATGGGTCTCAGGCCTGGCAGCTTGAAAAGTACGGACTGGCCCAGTGAGTGGTATCCAGAATGCGTCTCTCACCTGCAGCTTAGGTCCCCCCTTGCCTCAGTTCTGACATCTGTGTTTCTCTCTCTTCTCTAGAGTCCTTGGCTGAGACCTCAGCAGGTCCATAGCTTGAGCCTGTTGAGGTTATAACACTGGGGGATTCGAGAGAATATAAAGCTGATCTGGGCTAAAGCTCTTGTTACTTGTTAGCTATGTTGCTGTGGACTGGTCATTTAACCTCTCTGAGCATGAGTTTTCTCATCCATTGCACAAGGATAACAACTTCTACCATGCTAGATTGTCAAGAGGATTCGTCAAAATAACGTAGGCAAAGCAAATGGTTCAGTGCTTGGGTTACAGATAGTATGCAATAATGTTAACTGCATGATGATGAAGATGGTAAGAAGTGATGAAACAGAGATAGGAGCAATCAGAACTCAAGCAAAAATGTGACACAAGCTGCAGAGACTCAAAGTGGCAGAGCTAGAAAAGCTCTAAAAGCTCTCGTGGATGACCCATGGTGCCATCCTAACAGGAAGCTTTGCTGTCTCCAGTCACGGAGCTCTCTCCCTCCTGCCTCCTGAGGCAGCTGTAGTCTCAAGTGTGGGAAGATCTTTTCTATAGTGAGCTGGGTCTCCGTGAGACATTTTAAGCATATTTGAGCAGCCCTGGGTACTGAGAGCCACAATGGCTTGGAAACCAATTCTAAACTGTAAGAGCTTTGGTTGGGTTGGGGCACGGAGGGGCAGCGCTGTGCAGAGGGAAGTAGAGGTGGAGGAAGAGTCCTAAGAGCTACCTGACCTCATAATTGGTATTGGCTCCACCACAAGGTACCCCAAGCTGCAGGGGTTGACTCAACTCACATGATGATTCCAAAGCGGTTCCCCAGAAGGTAAGAGGTATCATCTCTCTGTCTACGATGCTCTCGTCTTTGGAGGAAGGACAAGATCAAAATGATGAAGAGCTGTAAGAAGAGAAGATGAGAGAGTTAGTGGGCATGTTCATCCTCAGTGTGGCCTCTAAGCCCTCCCTGAAAGCAAATGTGTCGGTCAGCAGAGTGCACAGAACGTTAGTGACACCTCAAACTCCAGAGTCAGAGGGCTGACTGCATGCACCCTTGAGCTATCAGAATGTTCTGTACTAAGCGTTCCCTTCTCTTGCCCTGAAAAGGTGTAGGTTCAAATCTGGTCTCTTTCACATCCTGGTTGAGAGGGAGATTTAACTTTCCTGTACCTCGGTTTCCTCATCTGTCAAAAGGCAGTACTAACTGCCAGGTTGCAAAGCCTTCTCTGCCGCTTTCCTATGGATTCAGTCATGTCTCACAAACTTGATGCTCTCTCTCTCTCCTGCCTTTATCAGAAATTTCTTGAGAATTTTCTACATTTGTGTCTCCATTCCTTTACCTCTCACTGGCTCCTGAATCCCCTGACCTGGCTTCTACCCCCATCACTCTGCTGAGAAAGCTATGGCTAAAGTCACTTGATTGTTTTGTGGCTTGGTCCCATGTATACTTGAAGGCCAAATCTAGCATGATCTCTCAGCAGCATTCTAGAGTGTTGACCATTCCCTCCTCTTTGAGTACTCTCTTCCCTAGGCCTTCATCAAACATGCTTTCCTGATTTTTCCCCATTATTCCTCAGTATCCTCTGCTGGATAGTTCTTTACCCCAGCCCTAGATGCAGAGTTCCTTATAGCTCAGTCCAAGGGCTACTCATCTTCTTACCTGATCTTCTCTTCCTTAATGATCTCATTTATGTTGCCCAGGCTGGTCTCAAAAGTCCTGGCCTCAAGTGATCCTCCCACCCTGGCCTCCCAAAGCACTAGGATTAGAGGTGTGAGCCATTGTGCCTAGCCTCACCTCCATGTTTTAATGACCATCAATACACAGAAGACTTAAATATGAATCTCCAGCCCTGACCTTGTACATGAACTCCAAAACTACATAACCAACTACACAGTTGATACTTCTTTTTAATGTATTGAAAGCTCAAAGCTTTTATCAAAAACTTCAATATGTCTCTTGTTTTGAGACAGTGTCTCACTCTGTCACCCAGGCTAGAGTGCAATACCACAATTATGGCTGACTGCAGCCTCAAACTCCCATGCTCAGCTGATCCTCCTACCTCAGCCTCCTGAGTGGCTGGGCCACCGCCCCCAGATAATTTTTGTATTTTTGGTAGAGATGAGGTTTTGTCATGTTCCCCATCCTGTTCTCAAACTCCTGGATACAAGTGATCTGCCTGCTTTGACCTCCCAAAGTGCTAGGATTACAGGCATGAGCTGTCTTATATATACTTCAAACCTAGATCTCTTCTAATTTTTCCTTAATGAGTGAATGGCAGCTGCCATCATCTTTTCAGTTGTATAAGTTAGAAACCCAAGTCATCTTCAACCTCCTCCTCTCCCTAACCTTCCTACCCAGTCCATTGCAAGTCCTGTTGTTCTTATCTCCTGAACTTCTGGAGTTGACATCATGTTCTAGGATGAGATAAAACCATGTCTCATCTGGATCCCTGCAACAGTCTCTCAATTGGTCTTCCTGCCTCGTCTTGCCCACTTCCAACTCAATCACCACATTGTAACCAGAGAGATCGTTTAAAAGCATAAATCTGATCATATCATCTTCATGGAAACACTTCCATTACTTCCCGTTGTACTTAGAATGAAGGCAAAACTTAACACAGAGCCCCATAGGGCTCTACCTGCCCTGCCCTGCCCACCTCCCCAGACCTCTCCACTTCAATTCTCCAGTCCGGCCATGGCTAAACTTCTCAGCTCTTCCCACTCTGTCTTCTCCCTCCCTCCACAGAGCCTTTGCATGAGCTCTCCCCTATCTGCAATATACTTAACTACATCTTCCAACTGACCTTAGCACTGTCATTACTTCATTAGAAAAGCCTGTTTGACTTCCCTAAAAGCCCATATGCTTGATTCTTGGGCCCTTAAAAGCCTTCTACTGCCATATTTTTGGTATATAATGTAAGAAATTTTGGAAGGAAACTCAGCTGATCTCTCTCCCCTGACCTTTTCAGGTCTGTTTGGGAGTCTGTGTTTGGTAGTGGCCCAGCTGCCCTTTCCTGCCCTCCTCACCCTTCCCCTGCCTTTACTTACTGATGGGATGAGGGAGTAATGGAGGAAGAGCTCCATGTCCACTGAGCTGGTGCAGGTGCCATTTAACTGCCCGGTCCTGCAAAATGGCCAAAAAAAAAAAATCACATTCATATCATCAGGCATTGCTGTCATCACTCACCCTTTAGCCTTGAACATCAGTGTCAAGACGTTTGTCTTGTAGCCCACTAAGATCATCTGATCTTTCTAAACTTCACTTTCTCAGAGCCAAGGATGCTTACCTGTAGTGTGTCTTCCCTAAGTGGAATAGTCTTTCATATTTTTTTCTCCAGCTTGATTATTTATCCAATGTCTCTGCTAACTGGAATTAAGTCCTTCATTTAGGGGCAGAAACCAGTTCTATGGGGCTCAAAGCTTATATAATTAGGACATCCTTTTAAAGTAATACTACAAAATATCTTACTTTTTCATAATTTAAGGGAGACATATAACCATATAGACACTTTATCAGGGTTCTTCCCACTCTCCCAGAGCCTTGGAAGGGTCCTGTGTGAGTGGGGGACCCTGAGACTAATCCTTCACTTCACAAGAAATTAGCATTGTCAAGGTCAAGAAGCATCAGCTCACTCCTGAGCCAATGCTGGGCTGTTGGCGCAAGAGAGAGACTCCTGGACTACAGGCTGCAGACACTGTTCTCTCCAGCCCCCACCATCTGTGGGACAGGACTAGCACTGTCTCATGGCTAAAGCACATGGCAGCAGTGTTATGGCTTCTCTTCAAAGAGATGCCTCCTTTCTGGGACTCCCACAACACTCTGTTCTTTCTGCTCTGATTTCCACAAGGCCACCACAGCACATTCTATCATATATGTCCACATCTTTTGTCATGCTCTTCCCAACTCCAGCAGCATCCTCCAGCCATCTGCTGACCTTCCTTCCCTAGCCAGCACTACTGTTCTCTCAGAAATCTCAGAAAAGAGGACTCCTCTGGGGATTCCATAAGCATGGCATATTACCCAGTAAGTCTTTAAAATGCCAGTGCTCCACAGTTATGTCTAACCATGGATCTGAAATATCTGATAAGCGAGTCTCACTTATCTCACTGATAAGTGATGGGGTGGGGGTGAGTGAGACTCAAGCTGTCAGATATGTGATATAACTGTAAACTTTTAGGAAGGTAAACAGAGCATATAAACCAGTCTCCCCAACCCATAGAAAACCCTTAAACTGGTGGATGGATGGATGGATGGGTGGATGGAAGGAAGGAAGGGAGGAAAGAGAGAGAGAAAAAAAATGAATAACCATACTAGAAAACAAGAAGGGGCTATATCAGGGACATGGAAACTACGAGAAGACCTCGAAAGATGGAGAGCAACTGGGACTAAATCAGAGTAAAGGCAACAGCCAACATGGCCACAGGCTGTAGAAGCACTCAGGATGTGCTCAATACCCACAGTACAAGAAATGGAAACAGAATAGGCTGGCAGTGGACCACAGGGTGATGAATTGTGGTGTCATAGAGAGGGCAATAAAGCAGGACGTCCCTGTTCAAGTGTCCTCCCACCCTCACTGATCAGCCAGTTTCTACACTGAGACTATGAATCAACATAATCCTGAGTTGTTAAAAGTGGTCATCTCTGGGTGGTAGAATTAGAGGCATTCTATTTTCTTTTTCTTTATATAAAGATGTACTGCTTAACAGCTGCTTATCTATCCATAGTGCTTAAGACATTGTCTCACCAGGCATGGTGGCTTATGCCTGTAGTTCTAGCTATTTACAAGCTGAGGCAGGAGGATTGTTTGAGCCCAGGAGTTCAAACTGCAGTAAGTTATGATTATACCACTGCACTCCAGCCTTGGTGACAGAGTGAGACCTTGTCAAGAAGAAGAAGTTGAAAGAGAAGGAGGAAGAGGAAGAGAAGAAGAATAAGAATAAGAGGAAGGATGAAAAAGAATTCTGGAACTTTAAGACAGATCTTTTGAAATAACCTAGGCAGAAAAGAAAATGAGAATAAAAAAGAATGAGAGCAGCCAGGTGGGAAGGCTCGAGATTGTGTGCTTGTTGGAGACCCCAATCCGTATTAGCTTCCTTTTGGACCATGAATGAAAGTTTCTGGAAGATAACTTTGATGGGTTTTGCAATAAATTTGAGGTGCCTGACTCTAAAATGAGACATAAAAAATTCTGTAATTTGAAGCAAGCAGAAAACAGTCTCACTGTTTTCAGAGCTGTTCCAAGATTGTTGTATTTACTTCAGCAAGAAACCTCAAGCGCAGAGCTGAAAACTGAATGTGCAGTGGTGCTGGGAAGTCTTGCTCTGGGTACTGAAAACAATGTCAAGTCTCTAGTGACTCGTATAATCCCAGCCTTACTGCAAGAACTACTGTCCCCAGACCTGAAGTTCACTGAAGCTTATCTCCAATGCCTGCATACCATTTTCTCCAGACTTGTCACTCCAAAGGAGCTACTGTATACAGATGCCACAGTGACACTGCACCTCATGGCACTGCTTAGCAGGTTCCACTATACCCAGGAGTACATCTGTTGGATTGTCTCACACTTCTGTAAAGGGCCAGATCATCAAACGATTTTATTTAGCCATGGCGTAGTTCAGAACACTGCTCAGCTACTAACCTCACTGTTCTACAAAGTTCAAATGCAAGCACTGAACTGTTTCTCAGTTTTACCAGCAGCATCCTACATCCTGGTAAATGTTTTGGTTGATGCAGAATTGTTATCACAGATTTTTGTTAAGATGTTACAGAGGGCTAAGTATATTGAGATACAGCTTACATCAGCAAAATGTTTAACTTACATGCATACAGCTGGAACAATTCAGACAGATAACAACTGTATTAAAGACATTGCCTTGTTTGTGCAGTAAGAAGAGATTACTAGAGGAGAGAGCTAAAGAAGCTGAGACACTTGCCTTTCTGACTGAACCAGATATTGAACTACAGAGAATTGTCAGCATAACTGCTCACCTCATTGCCATGTTTGCTGACTATTTCCAGTATCCCAACACACTGAGTGCCATCACTGATATTAAAAGGCTTGATCATGATTTAAAACATGAGCATGGAATCTACCAGGCTGCATTCAAGCTCTATGACTCTCTTGGAGCAAATGATGAAGACATTCAGAAGAAGAGCATTGAGACTGAAAAATATGATGGGCTGAATTGTGGCTGGCTTGTCTGAGTCTAGTGTCAAGGTGCGGTTAGCTGCTGACAGATGTTTGCACCCTTTATCGAGATCTGTGCAGCAGGTTCAAAACAGTTTCTAGGATCACATTGTCTGAAAACATTTAATGAAGGTTTTACAAAATGCACCAGATGAAATCTTAGTGGTAGCATTGTCCACAATATGTAATCTTCTTGAATTTTCTCCAAGAAGAGCCAATTTTAAAATCAGGAGTTGTAGAGCTACTTTGTGGATTAACCCAGAGTAAAAGTCCTGCTTTACAAGTGAATTGAATTTGGACTTTAATGAATATGGCATTTCATGTTGAACAAAAAGTAAAAGCAAACATTTTACAAAGCTTGAATACTGAACAGATATTCTGGATGTTATCAGATTCAGAATTGAATGTGCTGATGAAGACACTGGGACTTCCTAAAAATCTCCTCTTGACCTGGCCTCATCCAGATAAAGTAATGAGTACTCATGGAAAGTAAACTAGGCAAGCTGTCACCTTGTTCTGGAAGGGGAACATAACTTTAAGGTCAAAGAGTAGATACTGTGCATCTTAGTCAACACAGCAGATGAGACAACAGCAAAAGAACTGATTATGACCAATGATGATATCCTTCAAAAAATCAAATATTACATGGACCAGTCACATATCAAACTGAAGCTTCCAGCTATGTTTTGTATATCAAACCTCATATGGAATGAAGAAGAATGTTCACAAGAATGTCAGGATAAATTATGAGACATAGGCATCATAGATACTCTACACAAACTGAGTTAGCCACGAGATTCAAACCTTTGTGACAAGGCAAAGATGGCACTGCAGCAGTACCTGCCATGATGGGAGTGCCCTTAGGCACTAGCAAGTATCCTGCATCCTTGTTTAAGAAAGTACAGAAAGTAGCTTTATCTGATCCCTTCTATTTGCACAAGTCATGTTGGACTGCAGGAGCTATTTTGCAAAAGTAATTTTGTAGGCTTAGATCTCAAATTTACCATAAGAACATTTTTTGAGGCAGTAATTTCCTCAGAAGATTACTTTTTGAGCTACATGGACTCTTTATTAGAACAATCAATCATTTTCCTTTGGACCTACAATCTTTTGTCTATGCTGTAGCCACTTTGTGTGTGAAAATGAGTATGTCTGTGTGAACACATAGAGGGGTGTGTGTGTGTGTGTGTGTGTGTGTACATGTACGTGTGTGTGAGAGATATCTCAGACTTTTCTTTTCTTATTTTGTGTCTAAATCTCTTTTCTACAGATTTTCCAGGTTTTAAGCATTGCTTGCTGCATACAAATTTTACTGAATTATATACAGTTTGAATGAAATGTTATTTTAAATACAAAACAATCATTAAGTGTTCCATAAAGGTTATGCCGAATTTTGGTCAGATGAACATTTGTAAGTAAAAAATGTATAAATTTATGAACCTCAAAAAAAGGAATGAAGAAAGTCTATGAGACTTAAGGGACATCATTAAACAATCAAATATATGTACTATAGAAATGCCAGAGGGATCAGAGATAAACAAAGGCACAGAAAACCTATTTGACAAATTAATAGCTGAAAAGTTTACAAGTTTTGGGAGAGACAGACATCTAGATACAGGAAGCACAAAGATCCCCAATTAGATTCAACCCAAAAACATTCTCTCTGGGATACATTGTAATGAAATGGTCAAAAATCAAAGACGAAGAGAGAAAAAAGCTATAAGACAAAAGCATCAAGTCACATGAAAGGGAATCTCCATTAGAGTCTCTGCAGATTTCTCAACAGAAACCCTGCAAGCAAGGAGAGAAGAGAATGACATAGTCAAATTGCTGAAAACAAAAACAAAAACCCTGTTACCCAAGATTACTATATCTAGCAAGAATATCATTCTTCAGAAATGAAAGAGAAATAAAGACCTTTCCAGATAAGCAAAAACTGGGAGAATCTATTACCACTAGACCAGTCTTACAAGAAATTCTTAAAGGATTGCTACAACTGGAAGCTAAAAAATAAATAACCAGTAGAGGTATATTCGTAATCAAACTGATACTACCCCAGTGTTGTAATGGTGCTATGTAAATCTTTCATTTCTTTAGTATGAAAAGTAAAAGTCAAAACGGTCAATAAGAGCTACAATTAGTGGCTAAGGAACATGCAATAGATAAAGATGTAAATTAAAGCAATGAAAATATAAATTGCGGAGGGAGAGAAATAGTATGGTGCATTTTTATGCAACCAAACTTTAAATTATTATCTGCTTAAAACAGTCTGTTATAACTGCAAGACTCTGTGTTAGCCCACAGTAACTATGGGGAGAAAAAGAAATTACAACAGAGACACCAACAAGAAAAAGAGAATAAATAGAGCATAATACCACAGAAAACCACTGAACCAAAGGTAAACAGTAAGAGAGGAAAAAAGAATCTACAAAACAGCCAGAAAACAACCAAATGGCAGGAGTACATCCTCACTTATCAATAATAATTGTGAATATAAATGGATTAAATTATCCAATTTAAAGTAAGCTCCTGAATGTATTTAAAAACAAGACCCACTAGATGCTGCCTACAAGAGACTAGCCTCACTGATAGACAAGCACAGACTGAAAGTAAAGGAATGGAAAAAGATATTTCATGCAAACAGATACCGAAAGTGAGCAGGAGTACTCATACTCCTGATAAAGGATAAAGGAGATACATATTTTATCTATTTTATCAGATAAATAGACTTTAAGTTAAAAACTACAAAAAGTAACAAAGGAGATCATTACCTAACAATAAAGAAATCAGTCCAACAAGTAGACTAACAACTGTAAATATACACTCAACACTGAAGCATCCTAATATATGATGATTATATTATATTATGAATTATATATCATGAATCACCCTAATATAATATAAATGAATATTGTTAGATCTAAAAGGAGAGACAGATTGTAATACAGTAACAGTAGGGTACTTCAGCATCCCCCTTTCAACAAAAGACAGACATCTAGACAGAAAATCAAGAAAGAAATATTAGACTTAGGCCAGGCATGGAGACTTATGCCTGTAATCCCAGTGCTTTGGTAGTCCCAGGCAGGAGGATCATTTGAGGCCAGGAGTTCAAGATAAATCTGGGAAGCACTGAAAGACACCTTCTCTACAAAAATTATTAGCTGAACTTGGTGGCACATGCTTACAGTTTCAGCTACTCAGGAAGCTGAGGCAGGAAGATCACTTGTGCCCAGGAGCTTCGGGTTACAGTGACCTATGATCATATCATTATACTTCAGCCTGGACAACAGAGAGAGACCTGTCTCTATAAAACAAAGAAACAAACAAAAAACAACAACAAACAAAGAAAAAAACAAGAAACAAGAAACATCAGGCTTAAACTGCACATAGACCAAATGGACTTAACAGACATGTACAGAACATTCCATGCAACACTTCAGAATACACATTCTTCTAAACTGCACATGGAACATTCTCCAGGATAGATCATGTATTAGGCCACAAAAAAAGTCTTAACAAATGAAAGATGATTGAAATCATTTCAAGTATTTTTTTCTTGACCACAATGATATAAAAACTAGAAATCAATAACAGAAGGAACACTGTAACAGAAGTACAAATTTATGGAAATTAAACACCATGTTCCCAAATAACTACTAGGTCAGTGAAGAAATTAAAGAGGCAATTTTTTAATTTACTAAGGAAAAATAAGAGTGGAAACACACTGTACCAAAGCCAATGGGACACAGCAAAAGCAGCTCTAAGGGGAAGTGGACAGCTGTAAATACCTACATCCAAAAGGAAGAAAGATTTCTAATAACCTAATGACATACTTCAAAAAACTAGAAAAGCATTGACAAACCAAATCCCAAATTGGTGGAAATAAGGAATAAAGTTGAGGGCAGAAATAAATGAAACAAGGCCAAGTAAAGCAATTTTTAATTTTTAAAAATCTTTTATTTGAGATGGAGTCTTGCTCTGTCACCCAGGCTGGAGTGCAGTGACATGATCTCAGCTCACTGCAACCTCCATCTCCTGGGTTCAAGCAATCCTCATGCCTCAGCCTCCCCAGTAGCTGGAATTACAGGTTTCCACCACCATGCCCAGCTAAATTTCATATTTTTGGTAGAGATGGAGTTTCACCATGTTGCCCAGGCTGGTCTCGAACTCCTGATCTGGTGACCCACCCTCCTCAGCTTCCCAAAGTGATGATATTGCAGGTGTGAGCCCAGCCAAAAAACAAAAACAAAAACAAAAGCAAATTTTAAAAATTAGCAAAAATCTTTTTTTCTGAAAAGATAAAATAAACATATCTTTAGCTAGACTAACAATAAAGAGAGAAGATGCAAATAAAGTCAGAGATGAAAAGGGGGATATTACAACTGATACTACAGAAACACAAAGGATCGTAACAGCCTCATGAATAACAGCTATACGCCAACAAATTTGAAAACATGAAAGAAAAGGATAAATGGACACATATAACACCCCAAGGTTAAATTATGAAGAAACAGAAAACCTGAACAGAGGAAAAGCAAGTGAGAAAATTGAATCAGTAATAAAAAGTCTTGTATCACAGAAAGGCCCTTGACCCAATGGCTTCACTGTTAAATTCTATCAGATATTTAAAGAAAAGCTAATATCAATTCTTCCCAAATTATTCCAGAAAATTGAGGGAAGGGGAATAGTTCTAAATGTATTTTACAAGGCCAGCATTATAGTGATTCCAGGGCACACAAAAAGACAAAACTATCGGCCAATATCCCAACATAGATGTAAAAATTCTTAACAAGGTACTAGAAAACCAAATACAACAGCACATTAAAAATATCATTCATTATGATCAAGTGAGATTTATCCCAGGCATGCAAAGATGGTTCAACAAATGCATTTCAATACATGTGAAACATCACATTAACAGAAAGAAAGACAAAAACCATACGATCACTTAATTAAATGCTGAAAAAGCATTTGACAAAATTCAATATCCCTTCAAAATAGAAACTCTCAACAAATTAGGCATAGAATATATGTACCTCAATTCAACAAAGGCCATGTATGACAAGCCCAGAGCTAACCTGCTGAATGGGGAAAAGCTGAAAGCTTTTCCTCTAAGATCAGGAATAAGACAAGGGTGCCCACTTTCACCACTTCTATTCAACACAGTACTGGAAGTCCTGACCAGACAATTAAGCAAGAGGAAAAATAAAAGGCATTCATATTGGAAAGGAGGAAGTCAAACTGCTCCTATTTGCAGATGACATAATCTTATATCTAGAAAATCTCAAGGACCTCACAAAAAAAACTATTAGAACCAATAAATGAATTCAATAAAGTAGCAGGATGAAAAATCCAAATACAAAAATAAATATCATTGCTATACAAGAAAGGAAGGGAAGGGAGGGAAAGGGAGGGGAGGGGAGGGAAAATGAAAAAAAGAGACAGAGAGAGAAAAACGAACAAACAAACATTGGAATAAACCAAACCAAGGAGGTATAAGATCTCTACACTGGAAACTATAAAACATTGATAAAAGAAATTAAAGAGGACACAAATAAATACAAAAATGTTCCATGTTCAGAGATTGGAAGAATTAGTATTGTTAAAATATTCATAAAATACCCAAGGCAATCTACAGATTTAACGCAATCCCTATCAAAACACCAATAATATTCTTCACCAAAATATAAAAAACAGTTCTAAAATGTATATGGGATCACAGAAATTTCCCAATAGCCAAAGCTATCTTGAGTAAACCTGGAGGCATCACACTATTTGACTTTCAAATATGCTATTAATACAAAGCTATAGTAACCAAAACAGCCTGGTGTTGGCATAAAAACAGACTCACAGAACAATGGCACAGAATAGAGAGCCCAGGAAGGAAGGAAGGAAGGAAGGAAGGAAGGAAGGAAGGAAGGAAGGAAAGAGGAAGTGAGGGAGGGAGGGAGCCAGGGAGACACACACACTGCACTGTATGTACTTGGCCTGCATGTGGCTAAGCTATTTCCTGGCCCCTCATCCATGGAATCACAGACTGGAATTCACCCATGCAAAGTGTGAATGCGTCTGAACTCTCCGCCACTCTCCCACAAGATAATATTTAACCTTGTTGTCACCACAGGGCAGCCCTGAAGCTCCATTTGGGCACTTTCAAGGGTGGGAACACTGTACCTCCCAGGCTGACTCTGCTATCCTGCTGAGTCAGCCAGGCTCTGTGAAAATGCGTGGGCTTTGGAGCCAGGAAGACCATGAGAGTGAGCCCCAGCTCCACCATGCTCAGGCTGTGTGACTGTGGGCAAGCTGCACCCCTCTCTGGGTCTTACTCTTCCTGTCCTGAAAATGGATCCAACGTCTGCCTTCCAGGGGACAGTGTGGATGGGATACAATGAGAGTCGAGTGCCCGGCCCAGCCTCATGCCCAAAGAGTAGTGCTTCTTTTCTCAATTTTTTCCCTGCTTTTGGACAGCTCTGACAAAAGAAAGGTATTTTCCCTTTTGCAGAACTGAAAGGGGTTGTCACTGGTTGCATTTCTACCTCTTCAGAGCCTGGAACCTGTCTTCTCCTCTGTCCCCAGAGTATCTGCCACCTGGTTAACCAGTAGCCAGAGCAGCTGCCCACGCCTGGCCCCATGACCAGTCTTACCCTTCCCTACTGCAGGAAGATTAACCCAGAGGCCAGCACCTTTGCCCAGCATGGCCCAGGTGCCCTCCTGAGCCACCGGCCTCCTTTGAAGCCCTCATGTGAAGAGGCCCAGCCAGGAAAATCTGCTTTGAGTCCATCCCAGCTCTGCTGCTAAGCACTGTGGCTCCTTAGGCTCAGGGGACCCATGGGTCTCAGTTTGCTCACTTCTGAATTGACAGGATGGACTGCTTGGAACATGGCCCAGTGTCACAGCCACCAGTCCACTGTTTGGAACTAATTTTTCATAGGTCTGTCTCTGCCACTGGATGGGCAGCTCCTCGAGGGCAGAGGCCCTTCTCATTCAACTCCTTGTACCAGCTCCTGCCCATACCTCTGCCCAACAGTTGGCACTCACTGATGTTTCCTAAATGGGTAGATGGAAAGTTTAACATCCCTCAAGGGTCTACTATGTGCCAGGCTATGTTTTAAACATTTAGTATATTTACTACTTCAGTTCATCCTCACAATAGCCTTATGGGAAAGGCATATTATCACTCCATTTCACAGCTGAGAAAATTGAGACAGCAAAAGATCCAGAATGTTGTCCAAATTTACACAGCTAGCAAGTGGGTGAGCCAGACATTGAACTCTAACAATCTGGATGATCGTAAAAGAACTCTCTGCCTGCCAAATTCTGATTTCAATGTAATTTTCAGCTCCTAGGGTCAGGGCAGTCTGGGCTCTCTCAGAATCAAGACGAGAGAATAGCAGAGGCGAGTGAAGCTTTGAGAACCAACTTCTGTGCCAGATCACTTGTACACTTTAAGAATTCCATGGAGAAAGCAGAATTCTTTTCAAAAATGAACTCCCATGAAAAAAAGTTAGTTGAAGAAGACAAAATCTTTTCTTTTCTACCCCCTTCCTCTTTTAACTGTCCAATGAAGCCACACTCATTTTCATTTCTTTTCACTTAATAAAAATAACAACAATAATAATGGTCATTGCTTATTGAATGTGTGCCATGTGCTGGGCATTTGGCTATGGTTCTTATAGTTATTGTCTCACTTAACCCTTAATGTCCTGTGTAACATATACTAGTATTCCCATTTCATGAATGAGAAAACAGAGGCTTTCGAGAGGTTAAGTAAAAACCCAAAGTGACTTAGCTAGAGGGTAGCAGAGCTGGAGTTTGAACCCTTCTTATATTTTCCAAATGAGAAACATATTCAGCCACTACAATGACATTAAGACATTGATAAAGGGTTCACGTCTGGGGTCCTTGGAGGGGACAGTGACACCCCTCCCCAACCCCTCACTGGTAAACAAATCTGAACTACATGCTTAGACTGAACCCTGCCCTGTGAGAAGGACCCTGACCAGCTAAACCATACCCAGGAAGAGGACCATAATGGAGAGAAGGCCCTGGGAGGGATGGATAGAGGCTCTCAAGGGCATGGTGCTGACTTCAAAAGAAAGTCAAGGATCCATGGGACACAGCTGGCACCAAAGGGTACGCCAAGTTCTCTGAGTCCATGCTGGACTGTCCGTCTAATTCCAGACCACAGGGCCAATTGTCAGCCTCCTGGTTATCCATCTCTGGAGGTCCCATGGTTACCCCAGTCTCACATGTCCCATCTGAACATCCCACCTTCCTGTTCCTCCCCTGGCATCCTCATCTCAGGAGTGGCACCACCCCCAACCCATTCATACAAGTCAGGGACCCAGAGTCATCCTCCACTCCTTCCTTTCCAATCCCCGCCAAATTGAGACATGTCTCTCCACCCCCACAGCCACCACCTCTGTCGAGGCCACTGTCCTCTTTATCTGGACTCTCTCAGTAGCCTCCTGCCCGGGCTCTTCCCTCTCACCCATTTTCTACCCTGTTACCAGAGGGATCTTCCTAAAAATCCTCCTCCTGGCCCTTCTCTTCTCCCAGCCCAAGGGGCCAGCTGGAGAAAGGGGAAAGGAATAATGCTCTCAGACCTTCCAGTTCCAGGCCTTGCCCACCTCCGGCTGCCCCCAGTGCTCCCTGTCCACTGGTCCTACAAGGCATCCCTCTGGTTTATTCCCTGTTTCTGGTCTTTTCCATCCACTGCGCTCAGGCTCCCTCCCTCTTCCCGTGGGTGGGATTCCAGGTGTCTCCTTTTCCAAGTAACTCCTGTTATTCCCGTTGGTGTTTTCATGGCTCATTTCCCTCTTTGGTCCTCCACAGTTCTAAACAGATACTGTGAAACCAGAAGCTGATGGTTGATTTTGTGTTATATTTTGGAGTAGGCTTTCAGTTCTTGGATCTAAAACGTCTGAAGGTTAGAATAAGAATTCTTAATTCCTGCCTTCAGGGCCAGGACTTTACAAATCTCTAATCCTTTCACATTCTTGTTCTCCCAGGATCTTCACAAAGCTGTGGTTTAGGGAAGGCGAAGGTATCACACCTGATTCAGAAATGAGGAAATCACGATTTGAACCCAGGCCCCCTAACAACACACCTGGGCTCTGCCCACTCCACTCTGTCTCTGAACTGAAGATGAACAAAAATCTATTCACTGACTAAGTAACCGATCTATGTTATTTCCTCGGTGCCAGGCTGTCCGCGAATTAGCTAAAACGTGCCTTTCTCCCAGTTTTCATTAATCACCAGCATCAAAGAAGACAGTTGCTGGGAACACACAGCTATCCAGCATGGCTTGCCTCAGATCTGCCCCTTAAAGCTCACCTGGTGGTTTTGGGAAGCATCTTGGAGGGGAGGTACCTCGTGCAGCCGCGGTGGGCAACCCGCTGGCAGAGGAGGCTTCTCGCAATTGTTCTCTGGGTTCCTTCGGGCTCTTGGACGCCACTGCTTCTGATGAGCTGATGCTCTGCCCAGTTCTTGTCACAGCACTGAAAAACTCAGAGAATAGGCAAACTTCCCACAAATATTTACCTAAGAAATGAAAGCAAGCAGACAGCCCACTTCCTCATTCCAGAACACTGCTGACCGCTCAGCTCTTCCTCCCCTTCTCGTGCTGCAAATTCAGGAGTCATGCTCCTGTTTCCTTTCTCCTGGGCTCTTGCTGGCCCTTTCAAGCCCCTGCTGTGGACACCATTCCCCTGAACTGTCAGAGCTTTGCCCAGCAGCCATGGCCCCTTTGGTTAGCTGTAAAAATTATTACAGGCAATAAACTAGGACCACTGGCTTCCAGATTATCTTGGAAACAAGGCAGCTGTTTGCAGGGAGAAGAGGCTGGAGACAAGCTCAGAACTAAATTTCAACCATGTGGGAGGACCCGCTAGCTTTCCACCAGGTGTTCCTGCTCCCTTTCTATAAAGTAAGGATCTTTTCATCCCAAGCCATACTCTCCAGCCCCACTGACATCTAGGGAGAGACACAAACCAGGTCTCACCCATGGAGTGGAAGTGATATGTGTCACTTCTAGGCCAAGATGACCAAGGAACAAGTGTGTCTTTCCCACCTTCCTCTTCCCCATCTGCTGGTTGGACTCTAAGGCTCTAAAGGATATGAAATCACAGGATGGAAGGCACCTGGGTCCATGAATTACCACACAGAGAAAACCGTCCTCTACACCGGCTGTCTTCTCACAGACTAATGCATGAGCAAGAAGCAAAGTTCTTTCATAATAAGCTGGTGAAGTGTGGGGCTTATTTGTTATAGCAGCTGGTGTTACCCTTACAGACACAGCACAGAATGTAGAGGACTCACAAGCACCATGTGTACCATCCTTTATTTTAAGGATAAAGCTTCATTTTGATGTGATTACCTCTTTAAATGTCCCATCTCCAAATACAGTTACATTCCAAGGTACTGGGAGTTAGGGCTTCAACATAGGAATTTGGGAGAGAGACATAGTTCAGTCCATAACACCCCTGATCAAATCAGCCGTGGTGGAGTGGGAGAGGGTCATGGAGGCAGTGAACAGACACCATAACTGAAAAAGGTCATCTGTGTTTGCCAACCCTGACCTCTTCACTCCTGCCTGGAACGGCTCCTCTTACCTCTACTGATCCAAATTCCTCTTTTTCATTAAGTCCTGCCTCAAGCAGAATCTGCCATGAAATATCCTCTGATCACTGTGATGCAATCTTCTCTTGTAGCTTGGCCTACATCCTTCTCATGTCAAGCGTTTATTTGTTCATTTAACACATACTTCTGGAGATGTAGTCAGGTGTGGTGGTTCCAAGTGTGGATTTGAGGGCCAACTCCATCATTTGTCAGCTGTGTAACTTCAGGCAAGTTTCATTGTTAACCTCTCTAAGCCTCAGTTTTACCTAAGATAAGCTATACCTACTTTATGGACAGTGGGGCTGAAATGAGCTAATAGACAAAATACTTAGCATGGTGCCTAAGCACTCAGTGAACACTGGCTATCATTGGGAGCTGATTATGTGCCTTGTACTGAGCACACAATCACAAAGTCACAGTCCCCTTCTGGGCCAGAAGCCACAGAAGGAAGCCACAGCTAGATCTGATTCAACATAATGTCTGGGATACAGGGAAGGCCCCATACATACTTATTCTCAAAACAAAAACGAAGAAAGAAAAACAAAAGGGAAAGAAAAATACGAAGATTGAGTACAATATACCTCTTGGGCTGGATGTCTAAAAGCAAAGAAACACTGTAAATGTATTTCCTCTGAAACCAGGAAATCTGTCTCCTTCACTGGGAGAAGCAGTTCTTGGTGCATCTTTGTCACATGATTCATAGAAAAGAATTGCAAAGGTCTCCTTCTAGGCACATGGAGAGTGCCTATCTCTTCCAGGAGTGCCCATCCAAGGTGTGCTTCCTGGTTCCACTGATATTTTAAATTATTGGATGATCATGGCAATTTTTCTCATAATTTTACAATTCCTCTCTTCATACCATTAAGGAAGAGTCATTATTGCATTATCACCTACTGCTCTGGGGACATCAGGAAGGCAGCCACCTTAAAGTGGGAAGAAAAGCAACGACATGGGTTTTAAAATGCTTAAATTCAGGAAAATTTGGTTCATAGTAGTAAGGACTCACTTCTGAGGGGCTGCCATGCTCCGTACTTGGACCGTTTTGAAACTAGCATGATAGATTTCATTTGCCCTCTCTCGGGCTTTCTCACTGTTGCATCAGTTTCAAACATAGAACGCCACATTTATCTCCAGAACATTTCAACATGTGATTTCTCTTCACCATGCTAAGCTACACAAGACTTTTTGAACAGTGCTTTTCCTATCCAATGTATATTAATTTCTTTGGGAGCATTTGAATACTCTCTCTGAGTTCATCTAGGTTATCGATAAAAACATTGTATAGAACGGAGTCCTCCACCAGAGGCTTCTTTCCAGGAGTTATGCAATGGTGCTGCAGTTGGCAGAGAGTGAGGAAATAGATTACCGACTACACCAGACCCAAGTTAGGAAGAGTGACTGTACTGAGGCCCAGGATGTAGCCAGGTTCACAGCCTGGGTGATGTTGCAGAAGGACATTCAACGGTGTATCACAAAGTTTGTGCTTGTTTCCTGCGTGCTGTGAGCTTATCACAGGACAGCCTCTAGTTATTCTCCAGAGATATGGTTTAATGATTAAATTTAGAAACAAAAGAACTCAGATATCTCGAAGACCTAGTGCAATTTCTTCATTAAGTTTTGAAAGGAAAATAATTCTTGGACCCTCACTAAGCTAAAGGGAAGAGTCAAGCTGGAACTAAGTCAGGCAAACCCACTTGCCATTTTATTTTGAAATAAAATCGCTACAAAGCTTTAATTTAAAAAAAAAACTATATACTTTCCTCATAATTTGCCCACAAGGAAATTCTTCGTGGGCCTCAAGGTAGGTCTTTATCCTAAAACAGTTCTGTTGAATTTCACCTTGGCTATGTAAATTGACGGCTTGTCTTCACAGGTGCAGGACAAAGGACAGGCAGGACTCAAAGTTACCCCTTTGCTCCCCTGAGACAAATGCACATCTGATTGCTCCCTCTGCCCTACTGTTTATGTAAAGATGCAGATTCACTGAGCCAGACTAAGGGATAAGCGACAATTCCTCTACCCTCCTCTCACATGTAAACTGTGCATTCAGGGAAAGGCTAATCAGAGACTCAGCAGATTGCAACCATTTGTCTCTTATCTACCTATGACCTGGAAGCCCCTACTTCGATTGTCTCACCATACCAGACTGAACCAATGTACATCTTACATGTATTGATTGATCTCTCATCTCTCCCTAAATGCATAAAACCAACCTGTGCCCGGCCATCTTGGGCACATGTCACCAGGATCTCCTGAGGCTATGACATAGGCATGTCCTTGACCCTGGAAAAATTAACTTTCTAAATTGATTGAAACCTGTCTTCAATATTTTGGGGTTCACAAAGTAATATCAATGGCTTTCTGGGAGAGACATGACTTTTGACTTGGGACTACTTTTCTCTCTTTGATGAGGAATGAAACCAACCTATATGCTGATCCTGCTCCTTCCCTGTTCTCAAACAGGTTTGCTTTCCCTCTGCTAGTAGAAAAAAAGCGAATCTTTTTAGCTGGGCATTCAAGTGACCTTTGTGATCTGTCCCCAGCTAATCTTTCCAGACTATTCTAGAAGAGACTCAATTCTGGATAAGCCCACAGGAGAGCTGAGACTGACCTCTCAGGCCTATCCACCTCCCCTGTCTTCACTCATTCATTCATATCACAAATATTTACAAAGTACCTATGTATGTACCAAGGACTATGCTAGTCCCTGAGGATAAATGCTCTTGGGACACACCTTGTTTCTTCTTCCCAGGGAGGACAAGATCCTGGCTTCAGTACAGTATCCACCCTAGGGAGAGTTTCAGCTTTTTGCAATTTCACACAGACAGAATGCAGATCACTGCACCAGAAAGCTGGCTGTGACAAATTACCATGACGAGGCCTACAAACAAGCAGGAGCAGAAGATCAGATTCTGCTAAGGCCATTTCTAGAGCACCAGGAGTGGGATCCATTTAAACTGAAGGCCAACCATGTACAAGAAAGAGCTCTGGGCTGAGATACCCAGAAACTTGGGTGCTTGCCCCAGGTCTGCCGTGAAGAGCTGTGCGACCTTGAGTGAGTCCCTTCCTATTCTGTGCTGCAGGATGGAAAGTGAAGATGGCCTCTAAAGACCCCTTTTTTTTACCTGACCCAATGCAGGTGTCATCTCTGAAGCTTTCCATGACCTCCCTCACCAACCCATTACTTCAGGCATACCTCTGAACATTCAGTGACTTCTGCATGCATTTCTATTCTCTCCACATGATAGATGGCTACTTATCCCAGCACTTTGGCTTGTAATTACTAGGAAATATGTATTGAATTGAGAAATAAGGAACATTTTAGAGCTGTAATTCCTGCATTACCCACAAGGTGGCAGTTTCCTACAGGTGGTCCCAGCACAAACCTTGTATTTGGATAGAAGCCCCAGGAAGGGCCAGGTGCAGTGGCTCAAGCCTGTAATCCCAGCACTTTGGGAGGCCAAGGAGGGAAGGACTGCTTGAGTCCAGAATTCAAGGTTACAGTGAGCTATAATTGCACCACTGCACTCCAACCTGTGAGACGAGAAAAGGAGAACCAGAAGGACTTTCCAAAAAGCTCATCCTCTGGCCCCTGGTGGGTATGTGCTGTCCCCTTCCCTTCCACCTGTAAAGTGTCCTTCTGTCAGAAAGCAATACAGGCCTGCTCTACGGTGGCCAAGCCTGGGTTGCACTATTTCCAAGCTTCTCAGCTGGCCAGGAAAGACTGGTGGTCTGGCCCTTACAGACCTCTCAGGCTCCCCCTCCCGCGTCTCCACTCCCCACACAGCACTGCAGCTGTGCTGAGCTTGCTCCTGCTCCTGACTGTGCTGTGCTCTCTCTGGTCCTCATGCCTTCCCACACACTGTTTCCTCCATGTGGCAGCTCTGTCGTCCTTCCAGGCCAACACCTACTGGCTCTCTGAGATTTAGTTTAGAAAGTACTTTGTACAGAAGCTTTCCTTGACTCTCTTTTCCCTGAATATTCTTCAACAGTAAAATTTATTGCATTGAAATTGCTTCCCTATCCGCCCTCCCTGGGCCACCGTCTTGAGCACATAATGCATGGCTTCCTCAACTACTACTCAGTGTCCAGCACAGGCCAAGTATACAGTGAGCCAAGTATACAGAGAGCTTGCCGGATGAGGAACGAATGAGTCAATGCATCAGTGAATCTACAGATTAGAGATGTAACGTGGCAAGATGAACTGAGAACTGCTCCCCTCCCCACTAGAGGAGACATTTGCGAATAAGGGAGGGGGGAAGCCACAGCAAGTCCTTGAATAAAGCTGTCAAGTTCGATGTGATTTTTCTTATAACACTGATGAGAAAAAAAGAAATCACCTCCAGCCAGGACCACTGTCTGTGTGGAGTTTGCACATTCTCCTGACATCTGCGTGGGTTTTCTCCGGGTACTCTGGTTTCCTCCAGAAACCAGAAGATGCGTGAAGATGTGCACCGGTGAGGGGAAATGGCATGTCTGCATGGTCCCAGTGTGGGTGACTGTGGGTGTGTGTGAGTGCGCCCTGAGATGGTCAGGGTCAGTTCCCACCTCATGCTCTGAGCTGCTGAGATAGGGTTCAGCCCCTCACAACCCTGAGTAAATCATTATCTCATTATTAATCTTTCTTAAATGTACCTATAGTTCACATGTATTTTAACGTTTATGAATAGAATGTTTGGGGGTCTTTATTTAGAAGGTTGGTAATGTTTTTGTAACCAGAAATACACCATAGGAGCTTACCTCTTGTCTATATCAATTAGCCTATGTAAAATTGGTTTTGTTATATGTTTTCGCACTTAAAGTCAATTTCCAAGAACCTATCCACGGTGTTAAATAAGGACTTGCTGCATAATTTCATGTTGATCTGGATCAGGAAGCCAGCAAATGCTGCTTAGCACAATAATGGTACATTATTATTTTGAAAGGAATAGGGCCAAGGGCATATAAAAGGGGCCAACTGCTTTCCTCCTGTGAGACTAGGCTGTGCTGCCTTCGAAGAAAGTGAATCCTCGCATTTGCAAGATGAATAATCTTTCAATTATTTGTGAGAAAACTGGCAGCAGATATTTTACCCTCCTGGTTGAAAAGGAAATTCCAGAGGCTTCCACTTTGTGTTGTGGAGCTGACGCTGGGATTTTGCTGGTTGCCAAGTGCATCTATTCTATTTAGGAAGCGGGGAAGTAACCACAGGCTGCGTGCTCTGTGATCTGAACTTGGGCCCTAAGCGCTGTCTGCCCTGACTTTGACTGTGGGCTATGGTGGTTCACTCTAGTAACAGTCAGAGGTCCTTCTAGGGAGGGCTTACAGGATGGTTTACAGAATACATTTGTAAAGAGTCTTTCTTTAAGGGGACCCAGCCATCTTTTCAAAGAAGAGTCTCTGGGTTAATCCTAGGTCTAAAAATGGGAAAAGAAGTTCTGGCTCTTTACTGTGGTGACTCAAATCAGCTTCTGGAAGCCAGATATAGAGTTTTCCCTGTTATATGGAGCACACAGCCTTTTAGTAGCATTCCCATCTCTTTCAGTCCTACAGGCACTGTGACAACTAGCCAATGCCAAGATTCCTGTGAGTCAAAACACTGTGATGCCCACCATCCTACTGTCCGTTACAGTGTATGTGCCCTGCTCTGCCTTTGGCAGTTGGATGCTACCACTTGGCCTCTGCTATTCTTGGATCTCATTATCCCCAGTGGATCAAGGAGCCCATCTCTGTGGTGACATCTCTTTATCTTCATATGTGGCCAAAAGAGGAGAGCCACCACTGAGTCTTCAAGGATAGTAGTGGTCCCCTCAGTAATGAATTTCCCAATGTCATAGTGAAAGGAATGTCCTCTGGGCCCCCTTGGAGAATGTAGTGGGTGGGTATGTGATTTGTCCATAACAAATCTATTCCAACATCCCCCTAAGCCTTTTTATACCATCCCCTACAACATACCAAGAATGTTCTGGCATCTCAATATCTTTAAATATAGGTCACCATCAAGTCCCAGGTCCACTCAAGCAGCTAAGTAAACAATAGAGCCCCTTACCCCTGCACAAATCAACACATTGAATCCAGAATCTCTGATCAGTGCACCTGAATCAATAAATTTGACCTAATGCTAAGTTCTATTCTGTCTTCCTTGGTCTAACACCCTAAGAATCTATTCATGCACATATTCTCCGGGTTTCTACAATGTAATGTAGCAAACTCTTGCCATTCTTTTGGTGGCAATCTTAACACAGGGTCCTTAAGCGAGGGAAAGTGGATCTTCTTAGACATGACAGGCAAGCTGCTTCCATTGGCAAAGGTAGCAAAGAATAACTCAAGGGTTCAGGATTCTCAGCTTCATCTGAGTCCACCCAGATTTCCCAGTTCCAAGTTTCAGGTTCTTATTCCCTAACTTCCACATAAGAGACTGGCAAGGCTGTGAATTCAACTTATAATTATTCCAAATTGACCCTGTAGCTGCAAGAAATACATTTCTTATTTATCATTTAAGTAAATAATTTATATTACATTTGAAGCTTATCTGTAGTTAAGCTTTCTAGTTCTCTGATTTTGACCCATCTTTGACAGTTGTTTCCTAGGACCACTCCTGGTTCTAGTAGCTAGATCACTCAGGCCTAGGCAGATGACAAATGGAATTCATCTCTCTTTTTTTCTTTTCTTTTTCAGGCAGGCAACAGCTCTGTTTCCTACACTGGAGAGCAGTGGCCTAGTCATAGCTCACTACAGCCTTGAACTCCAAGGCTCAAGTGACCCGCCCACCTCAGCCTCCTGAGTAGCTGGGACTATAGGTGTGTACCACCTTGCCTAGCAAACTTTTTATGTTTTTGCTAGTGGAAAAGAGGTCTTACTATGTTGCCCAGGCTGTCGAACTCCTGGCACAATCCTTCCACCTTGGCTTCCCAAGGTGCAGGGATTACAGGAATAAGTCACTGTGCCTAGCCTACAAATGGAATTTAATACAAAGAATTATTGGCTGGGCATGGCGGCTCATGCCTGTAATCTGAGCACTTTGAGAGGCTGAGGTGGGCAAATCACTTGAGTCCAGGAGATCAAGACCAGGCTGGACAATATGGCAAAACCCTGTCTCTAAAAACAAATACAAAAATCAGCTAGGCATAGTGGTGTATGCCTGTAGTTCTAGCTACTCAGAAGGCTGAGGCAGGAGGATGGTTTGACTCCAGGAGACAGAAGTTACAGTGAACCAAGATCGTGCTACTGTACTCCAGCCTGGGTGACAGAGCCAGACTCTATCTCAAAAAAAAAAAAAAAAAAAAAAAAAGAAGATAAAGAATTATTAACTAGGTAACTTAGAGGTAGCAACTGTGAAGCAGCTACCACCATTAAGGCTAGGAGAACAATGGGAACGGTTGGAATTACTAAAACTTAGACGCATAAAGGTGGGGTCCTTGGAGCTCAAACTCAGACCTCTACAGGTCTGTGCAACTCCAAAATGTCATCAGCACTGTGTGAGCCCCAAATCTCTGCTCAGCTCTCACCTCGCAGCAGCTACTCTCTGCCAGGCCCTCAAGTCTTGTCCTGCACTTGTGCGGTACAGGGTCACCCGAATGTCTAAGACTTCTGGGATTCCATCTCTGCGGTTCCTCATTTTCTGTCCTAGATCCCCAAATCTCTGCCTTAGTCCTGAATTCTGATGTCTGCCTCTTCGGTCCAGTGAGACCTCTATGAACCACTTGGCCTCCACCTCCCTGCACAGTGGCCTGGAAAGTGTCCTCAGGGAGAAAGCCTGGGTAGATGTGGGGCTCACATTGTGTGCCCCCTGCCCCTCTCAAGGATCACAGCCCTGTATTAGAACACTGTCCAGTGCCTGCCCACAGCTGTTTTCTTTAATTTGTCCAGGTTATATAATGGTTTACAGCACGACAGCAAATCCTCTATCATTCTTTTTTGGCTGCTCAGTATCTGAATTCCCATCTTTGCAGGGCTCTACATCTTGCTACATCCCCTTGCACACCGTATTGAAGTGAAATCTGTCTCCCTACAAATCCCACCTGTCGTTTAGGGAATTTCCCTCTAGAAACCCACCTCACCTTCTGCTCTGTAATGGCCAGCCAGAGGTTTGGAGACAGGGTTTTCACCTTCCTTTAGCTGGAAGGAAGACCATCTATGATTCCCCTGACTGTTAAAGCTTGAGGTTCAAATCCCTGGCCTATTTATGGAGTAGCCTTTGCTCACCTGAGCTCCTGTTCTCTTCCTCTGTGCTGGAAGCTCCCCAAGGACAGAGAACGTCTGCCACTTATCTCTACCTTCAAGAAAGGAATGAATGGATGGGACATTCATGTCCACTTCAGCAGCTGCTGGGTGGGCATACATTTGCTCTGGATGGGGCATTGGCTAGTCTCCCCTGTGCTGTGTTTGTGTTCAGTCTGGAAGCTGAAGAGGAGAAAATCACACCCATCCTTGTTGCTTGATTACTCACCAGCATGTGTGGGATCTCTCCACCTGCCAGACAACAGAGGCACCTCAACCCCCTTCCCAACTGGAGAATTTGTCCCTACTTTCTCCCATTGTCTTAGGGGGCCCACAGGTGTGGCCCACAGTGTTAACTGGTACTCTGGGAACCAGACAAATGGAAAAGAGCTAATGCATCTGCTGGGCTACGGGCTTGTGGGCAATTTTAAAAGGAAATAGACACAACTGATCACCTTCAAAGCCTCGGAATGTTTTCTCCACCCAGATACAGGGGCTTTGATGCCACAGGTTGAGTGTCAGAAAATGAGTCTTCTGATTCAATTCTCAAAGAGTCATTATGCATACATAATGCTCTCCCTAACATTAAAAGGAATGTAGATCACATGTAAATGTACCTCTGTGAGATTGTGTATCCTAACCTGCATTAAGCACACATTAATTTCATTATAATGACACTGTTCACTTATCGCTCCTTTAATGTCTGCATAAAAAGCAGGCACATCATCTCTGTACACATTCAGTTCTCAATCATGACCATGTTTCGAACAGTCCAAGTCTCAGGGTCAGGCACTCTACTTCGGGAATGGCGGCTTAGTTTGAGGTAAAGATCAATTCCCCTGACCCCAATTCTCTGACCCCCTCCATGCTCCTTGCCAAGATCCTTTCTTAAACTGCTTCTTTGAGAAGGACCTCACTACCTCTGGAGCAGCCTAATCTCTCTTTGGACAACTATGAACCATTAGAAAATTTGAACTTATCAGGAAGGTTGTCCCTGAAAAGCAGCACGGAGTTTGCTGATCTCTTTTGTTTGCAAATCCTGCTTTGTTCATTTAACAGACCTCAATCTCTAAAAAAAGAAAAAAAATTGTTTAAATTAGCCAGGAGTGGAGGTGCTCACCTGTAGTTCTAGCTACTCAGGAGGTTGGGGGGTAGGGGAGGATGGCTTGAGGCTCAGGAGTTTGAGGCTGCAGTGAGCTGTGATCATGCCACTGCACTCCAACCTGGGCAACAGAATGGAATAGCATCTCTCTCTCATTTTTTTAAAGTGTTTCCTTCACATCATTACACAATCTTAAATTTTTGCATGTTTACATATGCACATATTTACAAATATCCTATTACACTAGATGTGCATTTCATAATTGCTATTTTACTAAACACCATATTATAAACATGTTTTCATTTCTATTAACCCGTATCCTCTTTCTCATTTTTAATGCCTACATAATCCTCTATTGTTAGATGTATCATAATTTATTTATGAATGCTCTCAGTGGGCATTTAGGTGGTTTACAATTTTTTGCTGTAGTGACCAACTCTAGGACAAAATCTTCACACTCAGTGATCATCTTTTTAGGAGACATTCATAGAAGCCCACAGAGGGGTGAAGGGGTGAGAGCACTTTAAAAGGCCACTCCCGGTAAAGATAGCAGCCTCCCGGTTGAAAGTCATCATCTTTAATAAGTACTGAGAGCTGTGCTGAGTGCATTACCATCACTGTTATATTTATTCCTTCCTAACACCCCTGCACGGTGCCCGACCACCCCTGCTCTGTGTGGCTGATTGTAAGGTAAGGCCTGGCGTGGACCAGGCAGACGACCTCCTCTGACCACCACATAAAGTAGCCTCAGAAGAGGCTCCTTTCTGGGGATAAGAACATCTCCCAGAAGCCTGCAAACTGGGAAGGAACTGGGCTTGAAAAGCAAAATGAACCCCGCACAAAAATGCTGTAGCTGGTCTTCCCAGGCGGCAAGAGGCTTTCTCCATCTCTAGGAGTTCAGCAAAGAAAAAACAATAGAGCACAAGGCAAATGAGGGGTGGCCAGTGAAGGCAGGAAAAGTCTCCCCAAAAAAACCTGGTCAGCGAGTCCCTCCCTCCATCCCATGCCTTTACCTGCCAACACAACAAATCCCAGCAGCCATGACTCTTAGGTTTCTTGTCCGGGTCCCCTGCCAGGACTTGGGCAGGATGGGTGCACAGAGCCTGACCCAGAGAAGGCGCAGCGGCGCGGCATGAATAACTGACTGTAAGAATCTGCATCTTTCCAACAGGCATTCCCCACTAAGCCACAGATGGTGCACACTGACCCTTGTGCACCAAGACTTCATCAGAGCATTATTCATATCAACAAAAGGATGGAAAACAACTGGTTAAATAACTGCAACTAAACATTGTGCAAAGGCCACTCTATATGAACTCTAGAATATGTCACCGTATCTCATCACAGCAAAGTCACTGTGAACGGGGATGCACCATGACTTTATGCAGCATTAAGAAACACACTCACAGAGCCAATGAACTACAGGCCCATTAATTGTAGGAGAAACCCAGTTTCAGAGATGACAAGAGTTGGGGAAACTGTGAAATATTCTAAGTGGAAAAACCAAGTGCAGACTAAGGTGTATGCCACACTACTGTGTGAGAGAGAAACTGTGTGTGTGTTTTAAAGTAAGGGGCTTTTATAGGCACATGTGCTTTTATAGGCATAGAGAACATTTCTGAAAAAAAATACACAAAAACTCGATAGTAAGAGTGGCCTCTGGAAGCCTAGCTGGAGGATTGGGATACAAGCTGGTAGGGAAACCCTCTTTTCATCCTTACATGTATACGTAAAATATGACATTTTAAACCATATATTCTCTTTATAAAATAAACCTTTGAAAACTACTGAATGCAAAATAAAATAAAATTAAATAACGCATCCTTCTGTGAGGATTTACGGGCTTACTATCTGCAGCCAGCCTTGGATCCGGAGACCGTACGGTTATCCAATCCTGACTCTACCACAGCGACCTCAAGCAAGTTTCCGCCCCCACTGGGTCTCGGTTTCCGCAAGAGTCCAATCGGACGGAGGTCAGAGAGCTGCTCTCGGGGCGTCCCTCCAGCTCGGAGCCCCCGGCCTCAGGCACCGCCCTTGTCCCGTCCCGGGCCGGGGCAGCGGTCTGCGGGCGCCCCGCGGTGCAGGCCCGGCCAATCAGCGGCCGCGGGGAGGGAGCGGTGGCTGCGCGGCAGGCGCCGAGCAGAGCGCAAAGCAAAGGCGCCGCCGCTGTCCCGGAGCAAGCCATGCCGCGCCTGTCGCTGCTCTTGCCGCTGCTGTTTCTGCTGCTGCCGCCGCTGACCTCGAGCCTCGGGCTCCGCGACGCGGGCGGACGGCGCCCCGAGTGTGGTCCGTGCCGGCCCGAGCGCTGCCCGGCGCCCGCGCGCTGCCCGGAGCCCGGGATCTCGGCGCGCGACGAGTGCGGCTGCTGCGTGCGCTGCCTGGGAGCGGAGGGTGCGAGCTGCGGGGGTCGCGCCGGCGCGCGCTGTGGCCCCGGCCTGGTGTGCGTGAGCCAGGCCGCGGGGGCGGCGCCCGAGGGCACCGGGCTCTGCGTGTGCGCGCAGCGCGGCGCCGTCTGCGGGTCCGACGGCCGCTCGTACCCCAGCGTCTGCGCGCTGCGCTTGCGCGCCCGGCACACTCCCCGCACGCACTTCGGTCATTTGCACAAGGCGCGCGATGGCCCTTGCGAGTTCGGTGAGTCGGGGTCAGGTCTCGGGTGGGTAGAGAAGAGGAGACCCTAACCTTCTGGGATGTGGAGCGGAGGACCCACCTGCCCAGTGGCGGATGGCCCTGCCTGGGACTCAGTTTCCCCTTCGAGAGCAGTATTTCTTATCTTTCCTTGTGCTCAGAGAGACTGGGGCCAGAATCCTTGGAGACGCCCCTCACCATAGTAGTCGAAGTTTTGGTGAGCCTGCTGCCCCTTTTGGTACATAAGTACTTGGCGATGCAGTCAGTTATTTGTAGGCATGGTATGTTTGTCCCGCAGGAGACGGGGAGTTAAGGAGGGGGATCTGAGTTCCCAGGTATCCAGCGTCCGTTGGGTTGTTTGAATGGGGAGGAAGGGAAGTTGAGGATGGGGGAGGAGGATGAGTTCCAGAGTGGGGACTCAGGAGTCACCAGGCCATAGCACCAGAGCACCAGGGCCTCAGGTGTGGGATGGGGCTGACCTGGGATGCTGAGGGAGCTCTATCCAGGAAAAGTGAGACTTTTGGAAACCTAAGATCTGAAAAGATTGTGGTACTTTCTGGGCAGACCCAGGTCTCGTGGTCCTAAAACATACATAATTTGGAGAATCCTGCCTTAAGTAAAGGAACAGAACTGCCAGGGACTTAGAAACTTATTATGAAATGCTAGAAACTTAGAAACTTAAGCTTCATTAACATTACAGTAAAATCATCTCTGAGTGCCATAACTGCCCATCCTCTTTATGTACCTTTTGAAAACCAAACAAAAAGAAATCAAAACATTAGCACGGGGTGTCCAGTGAAGCACCCTGCTTTACCAGCTTCCTAAGCATGAGCATAGTCTACCCATTACGTTCTTGAGAAGTGCTCATATGTACTCTGCACGGAGTGGTCAGTGCCGAGTTTAGGGTGAGTAAGGTGGCAAGTGAGTCCCAAAGAGCCTGGCTTTTGGCCTGGGGTTGAGGCTTCTAAGAAATAATTCTGGCCTGAGCCTGGTGACCAAGTCCAGACTTCAGTGCCTAAGGCAGTGTAATGACTTAGCTTCAAGAAAGAAGCTTAGGGTGGGGTTAAGACCTTTCTAAACCTTATGAAGTATCTAGTAGTCTTTCCCCTCAAGTAGTTCAGGTAGATGTACCCGAGTCCAGGAGATGCAATGGATTGTTGGAGATGAGGCGGGAAGCCTCCTGTCCTAGGAAATGTAAAACCAGTGTGTGGCTGGTTGGGCACAGAAAAACCACCATTGACTGTTCCTAGCTGAAACTTCCCGTGGAGGACAGAGCTGGCTGGGAGTGCCTCTGTGCTGCTGCTGGCTCCCTGAGTGGCCCTGGATGGGTCCCTTCCCTGCTCTGGCCGTATCAGCCACAGTGGAGTCATTGTTGAGGTCCCTTTCACTTGGAACAGTTTGTTTCCGCCCTGTGGCACTTAAAAAGACCTCTCTCTTTCCTTTTGCTAGTTCCTTTCACTCTTTTTTATAATCTGCTTTCCTGGGCAGTTAATTCACAGGCAATTCTCTTTGTCTCCAGACAAGTAACACTTTAACTCCACATGCAGGAGACATAAGAAATGCTGACCAGGCCCCCAGACTCTAAATGGTGCTGACAGTCTCAGCTTATTTGTCCCCAGAGTGGCATTCTCTTCCTAAGAGAAAAGGCACCTTAAATACATTCAGACCAAATCTGCTGTTACTCAGAGAAAGAGATGGAGACCCAGCAAGGTCAGAGCCCTTGTCCAGGGTGACCAGTAAAGGGTGACCAGCTCCCAGATCCAACACCATGTCCAGTACTCTTTTGGCACAGGACTTCATAGCATTAAGTCAGGCAGATGGTGGTTACCATGGTTACCAGAGTGAGGCCAGATGGCAGATGGAAACTCCACACCCCTAATTCACTGAAAATTACCAAATGACAAGTAAATGTGACAGCCCCTTCACTCTGATCTATGGGCTCTGAGGCCTACCCCAGGCACAGACCTAGGGAAGAAAGATGTTTATGGGGCCACACAGAAGCAACTCAGGATGGCTTTTCATGATCTCATTAGTGACAGGCCTCAGGCCTCCCTGGGGTTCAGCCCTCCTTCCGCACCAGCCTTTATGTCATCCACCACAGAACCAGGCACTGTTGGCCTGTCACTTTCTGTCCTGAAGTGCTGGCGTGGTCCCTGCCCTTGTGTCTGGGATAAAGCATGAAGGTGTGGACAGGGGACGTTTCCTAGCCCAGGCAGCAGCTCATTCTGTGCTGCCCTGTAGTCATCTTTTATTCAGAAGACACAGCCGGAGTGTTTTTTAACAATGCCCCTGGGGACGCTGCTTGAAGGAAAACAGACTGTGAGTCAGAGTGGGGCTGTTCTGCTTCGATATTAGTGAGAAAATCACCTCTCCTGACTCTTCGGTTCCCAAGCACCTAGATTTAATGGAATGAGGCCTCGGAGAGTATTATGTTGCTCACAGTGTGGGAAGGGTCCTTACACATGCCTCTGAGGAACCTGGGGAAGCAGTTTCAGGCTTAAATTCTGCCCTTTCCTCCTATGCCCTGAAATGCCCTGAACTGCCTTGTAATGAGAGCGATCCTTTGATCTGCACACATGTACAGAAGACTCGCATATGAATAATTCTTACTGTTGGAAATTGCTTTTGCATCTATGTTTTTTTCTTTTTTTCTTTTCTTTTTTTTTTTTTTGACAGGGTCTCACTCTGTCTCCCAGGCGGAGTACAGTGGCCTGATCACAGCTCACTGTTGCCTGGAACTCCTGGCCTCAAGCACTCCTCCCACCTCAGCCTCCCAAAGTACTTAAATTAGACATGAGATGCTATACCTGGGCTGCACCCATCTTTTTACATGATTTTTACAACTGCCCTGGGGAGGTCTCCTTCTCATTTAATAGAAGTGAAAACTGATGCACATGGAAAGAAATTCCCTGGAGCCACCTGGCTGGTCCCAGCTGTGACAGGGCTCCAGTGTAGGCTTGTCTGGCTGTTTTCAGATGGGCGCCTCAAGGCTAGCCTGCTAGCAACCTGATCAGGAAGGTGCTGTGCACTAGCCAGTCTTGAATCTTGAGGGTTTCTCAATCTGGATCCACCTCCCTATTTTTCCCAAGGTTTGTCACTTGTCCCTCTATTTAGCACCGGGCGATAGCTCCCGAGAGGAGCCTTGAAGAATGGGGAGAGAATCCCAAGGCTGGCAAGGAGGAGTTACAGCATGAACTGAGGCTCAGAGGTGGGAGCCCTTTGGTGGATGTGCAAGTGGGCCGATAGGGCCAAGGCCTGGTAGTATGTTTGGGAAAGGCGGAGGTAGGCCATTGCAAGCCTTGGGTGCCAGGCCAAAGGGGGAGGCTTCATTCTGCACTTTGGGAGGCTGAGGTTGAAGGATCGCTTGAAGCCAGGAGTTCAAGGACAGCCTGGGCAACACAGCAAGATCCTATCTCTACAAAAAATTCTAAAAATTAGCTGAGTATGATAACATGTGCCTATAGTCCTAGCTACTTGGGAGGCTGAGACAGGAAGATTCCTTGAGCCCAGGAGTTCGAGGCTACAGTGAGCTATGATCACACCACTGTCCTCCACCTGGGAGACAGAGCAAGACCCTGTCTCAAAAAAGAAGAAGAAGAAAAAAAAAGATGGTGGCAAAAAAGCAATTTCCAACAGTAAGAAACAGTAAGAATTATTCATATGTGGGTCTTCAATACATTCTGAATTATTGGTTCAGCTTCTCACTGATAAAGTGGTATGGCCTTACTATTGTGATGATGATGATTGCTCTCATTACTTTAAAAGGCTGGAGTGTTCAATGTGTGTACCCTATTTGTTAACATTGGGAGCGGGTTGGGGTCCTACAGACAGCAAGTTAATGTCATGTTTTGAATGATAACTTAGATAGGAACAGGGTCCCAGCCAGTACCCACCAGGGCATTGAGCACTGGCAGCTTCAATGAGCTCCTGAGACCTTGAATCAGAAAATTCACCTTGGTTGAAATTCCATCTCCACTTAGAAACCTAGGTCTGTGCTAGTGCATGTTACCAGGTAACCAGGAGAGGCAGCGAATGCCACTTTGTGAGAGGGACAAAGAAGGGGCTTGTGCTCAAAAGCCTTTCATGCTGTGGGAGGAGATCTGAGGCAGAGGCTGCAGGGAGTGGGATTAAGCTGTTTCTCATTGCGCATCGTAACGTGACTATTAGCATAAATTATCAGGGCTGTTCAGTGCATTGATTATTAAACTCTTTGGTTGTGTGCTTTTTAATACAAGCAGATGGGGTCCTGGGGGATGACTTTTGATACACTTTCTTTCCCTAGCACCATTAAGTTTAAAGAAATCTCAGAGGCATTTGGGAAGATTTTTTCATTCCAGCCATCAATGACCAATGTAACTGATGAGGTAGGGGGACAGATCACCACACACTGTGATAACAATATTGATGCCTTTCATTTGTACAGATCCACACAGTTAATAACGCAGTCACATCTATTTTCTCCCTTCACCTCGATGATGTGAGGCTGTGGTGGTTATCATCATTTGCAGATAGAGGAGATGATTAGCAACTTGCCCAAGCTCCAGTGGTTGGCAGCCAGACCCCTGGGCATTTGAGTTTCCCTCTGGTACTGTTTTGCTCACCCCACAGTATTGCCTCCTGTGACCGTGTGCATCTGGGTGACTATCTGTCTTACCTGATGGTTAGCCCTTCGGTGGGTGGATTTGTGCCATCCCTGCAATTCTAGGGCTGTTGCTGGCACAAGCGGAAGGAAACAAGTATCAGCAAGGAAGAGCTATGGGGGATGAAGCTTCCACATTTGCAGGCTGGGCTAGCCAGAAGCCATCCTCCCTCCCGCAAGCCACATCACTCTTGTCAAAGGCAGAAAGGAAAGCCCTGGTGCCCCTGGCAGCGCTGCAGCTCTGGCAACAGTAACAGTATGCGATTGGCTTCTCAGAGTGAGGGTTGTAGTAATGGCCCCTGGTGCCTCTCACCTGAGGCCAGAGGGTCTCGTGCAGGCAAGGCGCCTTAGCGGAGACTGCCTAGAGACAGCACCCCCTGCTGAGTCCTCCAGTCCCTCTGCAGAGGTCTTTTATAGTTTGTAAGGGGTTTTGCAAGTGTTCCTCATAGCAGCCTTTGGGGAGTGGGCTGGGGAGGGAATAGATTCCTGGGCACCCCTGCCCCTTTTTTTTTTTTTGAGACAGAGTTTTTGTTCTTATTGCCCAGGCTGGAGTGCAATGGCTGTCTCACTGCAACCTCCACCTCCCATGTTCAAGCAATTCTCCTGTCTTCCCAAGCAGCTGGGATTACAGGCATGTGCCACTATGCCTGGCTAATTTTGTATTTTTTTTAGTAGAGATGGGGTTTCTCCATGTTGTCCAGTCTGGTCTCAAACTCCCGACCTCAGGTGTTCCTCCCACCTCAGCCTCCCAAAGTGCTGGATTACAGGCATTAGCCACTGCACCCGGACCCTGGGCCCCTTTTAAAGAAGAAACTGAGACAAAGGCTGGGACCTGGCAGAGAAAGGATTTGAACCTAGACTCTTCCACCCTTGCCCACCAAGCTGTCCTTCCTGCCTGAGGTGGCAGTCGTGACACTGAATGCTCCAGTGCCATGCTGGAATGAGCCCTTGGAGATAGTAGGGACTAGAAGTGTCCTGCTGGTGTCAAGGATACATTGCTTATGCTATGGGGTATCTTCACAAGAGCTGTTCCCCGAGGGTGATGTTTGGGGTGTTTCTTTGTTGTGTAGAAAACAGCTAACGTGGCAGGCCTGTGACCGTATCCTCAGAAAGACCTGCTGGCAAGGTTGGCCCTTGGCTGGTATCTGTGGACTTAGATTTCAGGGGATTCTACTATCCTCAGAATTGATGAGAGTGGCTCATTGTGCCTGAACTGTACAAACAATGTGGTTTATGCTGAACACCTGCTTTCCTTTTCAGAGTGTGGAATTTTGGTATTCAGTTAGGCAGAGAGTGCATCTGTGGCCAGCTCCCAATAAAAACCCTGGGCACCGAGTCCCTCTTGAGCATCTCTGGTGGACAGCATTTCACATGGTTGTCACTCCACGGGGAGGGCTCTTGGAAGCTTGTGCCTGCTTCCCCCACCCTGACTTTTTCCCTTGGCTGATTTTGCCAGATGGGAAAATCCTTTCACTGTAATAAATCACAGCCTGAGTACCACTACATGCTGAGTCCTGTGAGTCCTCCTAGTCTTCCTAGGAAATCACTGAACTGGAGAGTTGTCTTGGGGATCCCCCAACACAATCCCTAAGCAACTCATCTCTTATTCTGGAACAGAGACCATACAGATAACAAATGTTCCACTTTAGAAACCAGTGTGGAAGTGAATGGAATCATGGTGCCTGGGTTTGAGTCCCTGTTCCTCCAGGCACTTCACCTTTCTGAGTCTTGGTTTTCTCATCTGTAAAATGGGGATGCAAGCAGCTACCTTACAGGGCTGGCGTGAGGATTAACGGGTAGTATACCTGGAAGGGTCTTCTAGGGAAAAGGCAGGATGGTGTTAGCACACTGGTTCAGAAGAGCTTCGGTTCTGGAGCCAGAGCGCTGGGCTCATAGCCTCCTCACTGCACCCTTTAATGCTGGGTAACCCAGGGCAGCACCACCATCTGGCAGTTGGTGAGATTGCTGGAGAGAGAAACAGGTGAATACCTGTAGGCAGAAGACAGTGAGCGCTGTGCTAGCTGACGGCATAATTACTGTTATTACTGGTACTGTGATAGCTATTGATCATAAAGAGCTACTATGGATACAAGTATTTTAAATATAAAATCAGATATGTTAAAATTAAAAGCATGGCTAGGAATAGTGACTTGTGCCCATATTCCCAGTGCTTTGGAAGGCCAAGATGGGAGGATTGCTAGAGGCCAGGAGTTTAAGACCAGCCTGGGCAGCATAGCAAGAACCATCTCAACAACAACAAAAAATTTTCAATTAGCTAGGCATGGTAGTGCACACCTATAGTCCCAGCTACCTGAGAGGCTGAGGCAGGAGGACTGCTTGAGCCCTGGAGTTTGAGGCTGCAGTGAACTATGATTGTGCCACTACATTCCTGCCCAAGTGACAGGATGAGGCCCTGACAAAAAAAAAAAAAAAAGTATTACTATAACAGGATCATCATGAAATTTTTTGAGGTCACAGACTGTTCTGTATCTTGGCTGTAGTAGTGGTTACATGACTGTATCCATTTGTCAAAACTAGAACTGCACATCAGAAAGAATGAATTGTGCTTTTTGTAAATTTTTAAATAAATAAATAAATAAAAATTTAAATGTCCCTTTAATGTGCTTTGACGTCCCTTTAAAAAGCAGGGCCTCTTTTGTAAAAAAAAATTGGTATTTTCTGCCACAAAATCAATTTTATAGAGACTATTTCTAAGGCAGTCTTTCTTAATTGTAGTTGTTGAAAGATAGAGATGGAAACATGAGGAGAGAGAGATGAATTGTGATTTACTGGCTTATTCATTTAGGCCTGAAGGGATTGATGAAATCAGTTAAAATTTGACTTTACATGAACAAAAGTAAACCACACTGATTGAGTATCCCGTTGGTATCCAGGTCCTTCTGACTATCACCACAGCGAGCCACTATAACACCAGGTAGGGCTCTGCTGGAGGCAGCATCCCAGTGCCTGTTTGGTTGAGGAGGCGCTGGCGGGACAAGGTGAACAAATTAGACTGTCTTTGTCATCACAGATAGGGCTCCTGCTAGAGAGCTCAGTGCTGTGGCTCTCTGTGGCTGTCAGGCAATATTAGACATCTAGAATCTCAGTTCCAGGGGCTTTAGTGACAGTCAGGCATGTGGGTTGGACACCACCCTTCAGAGGGCCCTCAGATGGGCACAGGTGAAGGAGTGGACGGATCAGATACAGGGGGAGGAATGCAGCCTGGGATGGGGAGGGCAGCCTGTATTCAACTCACCGGAGGGGTGCTGGGGCACCCAGGGGCTATGGGGCTCCAGAGGGAAACCCTAGGATCAGCAGGTGGGGGTTACAGGCTTTAGCTCTAGGTGAGGATGTGCTTTTTTACCAGTGGAGCCCTACAAAGACAGAATGGCCTGGCTCCATAGGTGGGGAGTTCCCCATCCCTGGAGGCTTGCAAATGGAGGCTGGGTGAGCATGTCATACATGGTCAGTCACAGAATCATGGGGAATTGGGATGCTAAGGAGCTTCTCTAGTTTGAGACTGTGGCTCTAAGGCAATTTCCCAGAGAATTTTTGGCACCAGCTTGACAGAGTCTACTTCCCAGTCTGTCTGGAGGGGCCAAACTAGTCTCCTTTCTGTACCTTGATGCTCCTGTGTGTTTGGGTGTGATGTGACCCTGTCCCTCATCTCCTTCCTCCTGCCTTCTGCCTCCTCCCTTTGCTTTTTTTATATTGCAGCCTTACCCAGATGCAGGCTTGTGGAGAACAACAAGGCTGTCCTTGAGTCACCAGGCAAAGCCCTAGGAGTTCTAGACTTTGCAGTTTGGTGGCCTGGGAATGAACGTGTTTGCTCCTTGATTTGTCCTGTGTTTCTTCATCTATTTGCTCCTGGCCCTCATTTGCATATCACATTAACTTAAGCCATCACTTCCACCCTCATTCCATGGTTAGATCAGCTCGACTGCCCTAGGAAGCAGGGGTGTGATCCCCACCATACAGATGACAGCTGGGTGCGAGCATTCCCCGGCCAGGCCTCCACACTGCACCTTGCCAAGACACTGTGGTGCTGGACGCTGGGCTGGCTGAGCTTGCTGTCCAGTGCAGGTGAGAGCGGGTAGAAATGCCTGGCCTTGATTCTTCCAGCCCAGCATGAGCAGAGCAGATGCCAGGCACAGGGAGGAAGGCAGAGTATGGAGTAGGAGCTTGAAACATCTAACACCAGGTCCTGTCCAGAGAGCCCACACCCTCCCTCTCCTCTCCGTCATGTTTGGCAGTCTAGAACCATATTTGCCTGATTTGCCCAGGCTGGGTGTTGACTTCTGCGGATGAGGAGGTGGGGGAAGTGGGGAGGCTTGGGGAGTCTTTGCTCTGTGCATGCAAATGGGCATCTTGAATGGACCACAGGGGGTTGAGCTCCAGGGTATATGCAGCTGTTCTGCCTGGCATTCTTCTTCCCAACGCCCTCCACATGGAAGGAGAAAAGCCCATCTGTTAGAAGATTCTGCCGTTGGTGGTGTGACACTAGCCCCTCTCGGAGTCGGCTGCCCTGTCTCTTGATTGAGCTATAGCAGATGGCAGCTGGAGCCTGAAAGGGGCCCTGGGAGGGAGCAATGAGGCCCTAGCTCTGCCTCAGACAGCATTGGGGGACTTTAGGAAGTCGCCCTGCCCCAGCATGACTCCTGCCTAGCTCCTCTCCTGTCAGGACATTCTAGCAGGCTCTCAGCGGGCTGGGGAGTTTAGAGGTGGGTTGCTTGAAACCCAGCAGGGTAAAGGTTATGTCCCCTTGTCTCCTCCTCCCAGCTCCTGTGGTCATTGTTCCTCCCCGGAGTGTTCACAACGTCACCGGGGCGCAGGTGGGCCTGTCCTGTGAAGTGAGGGCTGTGCCTACCCCAGTCATCACATGGAGAAAGGTATTTCTCTCCAAGAACTCTTGTGTTGAGCGTGCACATGTGTGTGTATGTGCGTGCGTGTGTGTGTGTGTGTAAGAGACAGGGAGAAACAAAGACATGAGTGGTAAATGTGTTTTTCTTTTAAGTGTGTTTGTATATATGCCTTTATAGGTGGGCAAGAGGATGAAGAAAAGATACCTTCTGTACCACTCCTCTGCCTCGAAACTTCTACCCCAAAGCTCTTCCCTTAGAAGGGGACATTGCAATCCTTCCTGTGCCATTGACACCTGTGGCCACTTAGGGACCCAGAAAGCTCTGCTGTTACCCTGTCTGCATCAGCTGCAGTGGCTGTGTGTGTGTGTGTGAGTCCTTCAGGGCTGTGTTTTAGACAGACCTGGCTGGTGGCAGAATACTCAGTTCTATTCTAAAACCAAATCTTCCTAAAGACCAGTTTTTCAGAGACTGGCAAGGATCACAGTATATGTTGTCCCTTAATGTCAACAGCCCTCAGACGGGTGTTGAAATTCTGAATCCTTCTGTGGGATAGTGGTGATGTTCGTGTCTTTGCTGTCCAGCAGAGTGTGCTGTCTATATGTACAAGTAGGCTTAAAAAATGGCTGATGTCATTTGCATAGCAATGAGCAGTGCTAGGGTTTCAGTCTTTGAGGCAATGGGAGGAGGAGGAAGGAGGAGGATGAGGAAGTCTGTGGGATGGTTTTTATCCAGAAATGCTTTGTCTAAGCCCCCTGCTGGTGTTTATGTCCCCTGTAGGTCACGCAGTCCCCTGAGGGCACCCAAGCACTGGAGGAGCTGCCTGGGGACCACGTCAATGTAGCTGTCCAGGTGCGAGGGGGCCCTTCCAACCATGAGGCCACAGCCTGGATTTTGGTGAGTGTTTAGGATTCTTGGATGTTATCGACTGACCCTTATAAGCCATCCTTTGTATTTCAACAACACATTACATGTTTCAAAGCTATTCTTACCCATTTCTCACTGGCCCCTCCAGTAACTGTGAGGCAAGCAGGGTAGGTTGCAGATCTACTGGGAACATATGTGATCTGCTGCCAGGGGCAGAGTGATTGCCCCACAGGGATGTCCATGTCCTCACCCCAGAACCTTAGGATGTTACATGGCAAGTCGGTGGGAGGGAGGCCATGGTTGCTAAACAGCTGACTTTAAGATAAGGAGATTAGGCTGGGCACGGTGGCTCACCCCTGTAATCCCAGCGCTTTGGGAAGCTGAGGTGGGCGTATTGCCTGAGGTTAGGAGTTCAAGACCAGCATGGCCAACATAGCGAAACCCCGTCTCTACTAAAACTACAAAAATCAGCCGGGCATGGTGATGGGCACTTGTAATCCCAGCTACTTGGGAGGGTGAGGCAGAAGAATCACTTGAACCCGGGAGGCAGAGGTTGCAGTGAGCTGAGATTGTGCCACTGCACTCCAGCCTGGGTGACAGAGGAAGACTTTATCTCAAAAAAATAAAAACAAACAAACAAACAAACAAAAAAGATAAGGAAATTAGCCTGGATTATCTGGGTGGGCCAGTTTAAAGGTGGGTCTTTTACGTGTGGAAGAGGGAAGCAGAAGAGTCAGAGGCATGAAGTGATTTGTTGTGAGGACTTGACCCACCATTGCTAGCTTTGAAGATGTTAGAAGGGGCCACAGCCAAGGGGTGCCAGCATCCACTAGGAGCTGGAGAAGGGAAGAAAACAAGTCTTCTGAGAGCCTTCAGAAAGAATGCAGCCCTGCCGGCACCTTGACTGTAGCCCACTGCTTTTAGCCCCTCTTGGGCTTCTGACCTCCAGAAGTGCAAATAAATGTGTTTGTTTTAAGGCACTAAGCTTGTGGCAATTTGTTACAGCAGCCCAAGGAAACTAGTATACTTGCTTCACATCACCCGCTGGTAAAGGAGGAAGAGGGCACATTCGAGTCCTCCTCCAGAGCTCTTTCCTGCCACTCACAGCATTTTTGTTACGATGAGGAATGCCACATGTTTGAAAGAGTGACGGAATGAGGAGCTAGGGGTCCATGTTGGGTCAGTCACTGTACCTTTCTGAGCCTCCATTTCTACTGTTGTTAAAAGAGGGCTTCAAACTGAATGACCTTGGAGGGCCTTTGTGGCCCTGACAGTCTGTGACTTACCTGTGAGTCTCCTGTAAAAAGAAGATCATAATACTCCTTTCCCCATGACTAGCATGAGTTTAAAACGAGCTGGTGTGCATACCCCACTGCATGGTCCATAGCTTGATTTGTAATTGATGGAAGCTGTTGGTTGTAACAAGAGAAAGCAAAAGAGAAGTGAGCTGGTTATGGACCTGGCCGTAAGCATCCTCGGGGTGCTCCCTAAGGACGACCTTCTCATTCCACCCACAGCTCTGGGAGGCTTGGTGACTTCTCCACCCAGCTGAGAGATGGGGATTGCAGTTGGGTGTGTGGTTTTTTCAAATCAAGCACATTCCCCCATTTTCGTATGAGAAAAGACAGGGAAAAGAGGTTATCTTTGGTGGTATTTTGTAGAGGCTGCCTCTATAGGGAATACTTTGTGGATCATTCTTTGATCAGTAATTTTTGTTCTTCTTTTAACTTGAGGTATTTTCCAAATAATCTATACCTTGCACCTTTACTAAAAAGTCCAGGTAGCTCACAGTAAAAGGCGGGTATGCAAAGGAATCATTGAGATGAGAGCCACAATAGGGAAAGTGCCTTTCAAGATGGTCCCTGGGAAGGAAATTTAGCTCTGTGCTCCTTGGCAGCCAAGGCAAGGAGACAAATAGAGCACGTTTTGCCTTATTCTGAAAAGGAGGAAGTGTGCAAACTTAGCATTAAGAACTAACTAAGGAAGTCATTTTGCTGTACCTTATATAACTGTATAACCTTGCCTGTTGTATTTCTAGATCAACCCCCTGAGAAAGGAGGATGAGGGAGTGTACCAGTGCCATGCAGCCAACGTGGTGGGAGAAGCTGAGTCCCACAGCACGGTGATGGTTCTAGATCTGAGTAAATATAGGAGCTTCCGCTTCCCAGCTCCCGATGACCGCATGTGATGGAGAAATGTACATGTTCTAAGTCATTTTCAGTGGTTTACATCCATATTATGAGATATTTGAGGTGGCTTACAAGACCTGCAATTAAAAAGAAGAAAAATACATAAATGGAAGAAACCAGGGAGAGAGCGAAAGAAGAATAGGAACGTACTAAGATGAGCAATAGAATCTGGTATATTCTGCACATATCTCCCTCTGAGCTTCCTAGCATGCAAAGGCAAGAGCCATGAACATGATGCGTGTCCATGAGATAAAAAGACCAGATGTATTTTCCTGTTTCTGAGGCTGGAGGGAATATTTCCTCTGTGTTCTTTTAGAAAGAGCACTGAGAAAGGTAGCAGATGGTGTCATTGTGATAGCATCCATGTGAAAATATTCCCGCAAAGGAGATGCCTGAGCTTCCTTTCCGGAGCTCAGGTCTTGCCTTTCTGTCCTCAACACTTAGCAGCACATCTCCTTGAGGGTGACGGCAGAGAGAATCTCTGCATCCCTCTGGCCAGGGTCTCCTAGTCCTTGTAGTCACACAGGTGACAGCTGGGGTTGCATCTGTTCCCTGCCTAAAGGTGAACTGGGAACTCTGGAAAGGAATCACTTTATAAGCCAGTTTTTGCTCCATAAAAATCCCAAAACCTTGCTGGATCACAGCCACAGATGCTGATCACTTGCTCATGTTCCATATTATAGCTGTGAGCTAGCTGTGGCCCTGCCCCATGTGTCCCCTCATTCAGGACCCTGCTGGAGGAACAGCTCCAGTGTGGAACATGTCCATTCCGTGGCCAAGCTGCACACACCACTGCATTTAAAGTTTCTGCTCAGATATGATGTGTGTCCCGCCTGCTTACAGACCAATCAATAGGTCTGGGTTGGAGAGAAGGAGTGGTCCCGGTGGGGATGGTGTAGGAGGATGTGCATTTCACTCACCAGAGGCCAAAGGGCAGGGATTGCATGATCCTCTTACAGGAACAGGGGAGCAGTGGTGAACAGGCACCATCACCAAGGTCAATCAACAGGTGCTTAATAGAACAGGAAAAACTGGAAACAAGTCCGATAGCGTTTCTCAAAAGCAGGAGGATTTTGCCACGGTTTTAATCATATTATTTTTTTAGCCACTGCTGTTGCAGCCTTCCGTGTGCAAGGCCTTACTTCTGGTCTGTAGGGGATAAACAGAAAAACAAAAAGTGGACATCATTATAATACAAGGAATGTGATGTTAAGGGAATGGGAGGAGATGGTAAGGTAGGAAAAGCAGCTTAGAACTGGGGAAAATGAAGGAAGACTCGTGGAGGAAGTGGCATTAGGGTTGAAGGATAGGTGTATACGTAAATAGTTAGAGGTCCCAGAAATGAGGAAAAAACTATGAAAATGTAAAACTGTGAAATAGGAATTCAACAAAGAATTACGAGATTGGGTCTTAAAATTGTCTTCCTGATAATACGTGACTTGTTTTTTATAGATATGTTTCCAGTTTTAAATATATATAATTTTTAAATATACACATATTTTGAGGCAGAAATGATTCTGGGGTGTCAATACATCAAAAGGATACCATCAAAAATCGAGGAATTTTAAGACCATCACTGTTGCCTGGGTCTTGAGTTCCTTCTGCAACATGCAGTATTGTCAGCTCTGGCTTGCATACCTCCAGGCACACAGAGCTCACTACCACTGATAGCCATCTGTGGATTTTCCAGTGGTTGAAAAGGTCTTCCTCTTATTAAGCTGGAGTCTGCCACTCTGAAACATCCACCTTTTGGTGTTAAAAGTACTTCTTGGGCCTCCACAGGGCCCTTCATGCTCCACTGGCACCATTTCTTGCTGGGGACAGATTTGAAGTGAAGGATCATTTCCCCCACCTTTCACGTAACACATAGTTTGTAACAGAGCAGGTTTACTTTCTCTAATTCTTTTTCTCCTTTTCTTCCTAGGGACTTAGAAACATTGCTCATGGGATGATGGAAAGGTCAAATAATGGATCTTTGTGCTTTGTGAAGAGTTAGAAAACCTGTATTTGTGGATGACCCCTTTTGTATGTTTTTAAAAATTAGATGCAAACTAGATTTGTATGCAGATGTAGTTTTTAGCAGGGCAAACAGTGAGAAACGGATTTGCATGTGGCTTTTTTTATATTTTTTAAATGAACTGCTCCATGAGAAGTCTTTTTTTAATTAGTCTCTTCCAGAGAGATCTCAGAATGGCATGCTTGCAATTTCTAAAGGGCTCATTTCAGCTGTGACTCTTTACCTCATTTGTCAACGACCTATTTAGTGGTGCTCTGTGACTTAGTGTGTGTTGTAGAAGCAGGGACGAGGGTCCCAGCTGTCTTCTGCCTGACTGTAACTTGCTGTGTGACCTGGACAGGTCCCTTCCCCTCTCTGGGCCCTGGTCTCTTCTTCATCTGTGAGTATGTCATTTTAACTGGATGTTACCAGTGTCCCTTTTAGCCCTGCTATCCTAGAGTAAGATGGTCCTTTGGGAAAAATACAGGAAGTGTGGTCTGATAATTCCTCAGAAACAAATTCCATTGCTTTATAACAGGACGTGGACAGCTGGCTGTAGCTCTCCTATTCCTACCCTTTTCCCTTTTAAAGAGATTCAGTTTTAGGTGGGATGCTTTACCGGACTCAGGAGCGCCTTGGCTGGGTCTTTGGCGACCAGAGCATCCATTTGTTAGCCTAACATTCTCTTTTTTAAAATTTTCTTTTGAGACAGGATCTCACTGTATCACCCAGGCTGGAGTGCAGTGGTGTCATCATGGCTCACTCCATCTTCGGGCCTCAGGTGATCCTCACACCTCAGCCTCCTGAGTAGCTGGGACCACAGGCATGCTCCACTATACCCAGCTTTTTTATTTTGGAGAGAGAGGGTCTCTCTGTGTTGCCCAGGCTGGTCTCAAACTCCTGTACTCAAATGATCCTCCTGTCTTGGCCTCCCAAAGTGCTGGGATTATAGGCATCTGCCACTGTGCCTGGCCTAGCCTAGCATTCTTTAAACAGGTGGTTAGAAGCAGTGGAGACCAGGCTTCTGAAGATCAAATTGTAAAAAAAGGGGGGTCAGGTGTTATTTCCAGACTGTGGAACTAGATTGTGGTAGAATATATTTTACTTACAGACATTTTGACCTCACCCAATAATAAAGCTCTCCTTTTTCTTCTTTAATGAAAAAAGAAAGAATATTTGCTATCTTGCCTTTAAAAAAAATAGATCATTAGGTGATTACAATTTTTAAAGTAAGAACTGAGATCCCTTACTGTGCACAGTTCTTTAAGTTCATAAGGCACGATCCCAACTCTGAGAGGGGGCAAGGCAGGTGTTAATGTCCCTGCCTTTTGCAGATGAAGAAACCAGGCTCTGATAGGAAAAGCTGCTTGCCAAGGTCTGAAGGCTTCTGAAAAGAGGAGCAGAGCTCAGAGCACCTGGCCCTCCTCAGTCCCCTTTCTACTCCATGGTGCTGCTTCTCAGAGTCATCTCAAAACTATGTAAAGGCAGATGCTGCCAATTGCACAGGCTTCAGGGACTCTTACAAAGGCTCATCCCAACTTTTAGGGCACACTCTCATGCCATTCACATTGTGCATTTAGAATCCTTGTTGGAAGTGAACTTTCTGCCCGTAAGCCTGCTGTTCCAGCCATTTCATGTCTAAAATACTGGGATGGCATCACCCTCTGTACTATGTGGCAGAGGAGACTGGCCTGGGATTCTGGAAACATGAGATCTATTTGCATATTAATCCCTGGCTTGCTGTGTGACCCCAGCAAGTCTCCTTCACTTTCTGAGCCTCAGTGTCCTCATTTGAATAAAAAGGGAATGAAACTAGATGAGTGGTTTACAAACTTTAAAACATCGGAACCTCTCTTTAAAAACGAGCTCAGAATTGAAATGGATGGTACTGGATGCTGCTCTTGTCTGCTGGGGTTTGGGGCTGCCAGAGGGACCTGCTCACATCCCCTCCTCACTCAGCACCTCCCGCCCCTCCCTTCTCCATGCCCTGTGACTTATTTCCACATCTGAGCGCCTGCAGTTAATTCTCCCACGTCCTGAATGGTTGCGAGATGATTTGGTCAGACCCTTAGTAAAATGACATCAGAAGGAATAGGGACGCTATGGCTCTGAAGAAGGTAGTAGAACATCCCACACCTGCTAAGAAGCACATTTCACAAACTCAGTTGACTCACCTCAGATTTGCCTAGTGAAAATTGAAGGGCTGGATCTCGATGCAGAGAGCAGGGTGGACAGAGCCCATGGTGGAAGTACTGAGCATCAAGACTGTATGGGGCTGCCTTTAGCATCCTAATTCTGTGCAAAGACAAATAAATAATTAATGTCATGCTGTCTGAAATTTTCACCAAAATCAAAAAGGCGCATTAACATGAATGTTCCAACCTAATGGTTTTTCAAATATGAGTGCCCAGAGACTTCTTCAGAGGCTCAGAGAGCATGTGTGCAGCAGCTGTTATCATATAATCACAAACCCTCTCCCCTCCCCACACCAAATGTGTGCTTTTCTACTGTTTTTGTAGATGACATGATGTTATGACCTCTGCACCCTGAAAATAAATGTGTTTAAGGACAGTCTTTGTGGTACCTTTGTCCTAGGAATGCTGTATGGGTAGGTGCAGGTCCCACTGATATTCCTTTATCATCCCTCACACCTTTCTTCTGTATGCCCACTTCAGCTATGTAGTCCAGACCCTCCTTCCCTCACACACCTGGGCTATGATCACAGCCCCACCATTCACCTTGCCTGCAATTTTTAACCAGCCCTAATCATCTTACATGACCATCTTTGACCATGTGTGTCCTACCATATAAGCATTCCAGTACCTAATTCACTTGCTGAGACATGCACTCTGTCCCTTCCCACACATTGAGTAGCCTTCTCCACGTTCCAGCCAGGTACGAGACGCTGAAAATCATATGGATTCCTCCCATATGAAAGTGGGTAGAATCAGGTCCTGAACTCAGACTCCAGTGGAGGCATGGGTGGGATAAGGTCACTATCCTTGGCGGCATAGGTGTCTGCTTTGTGCTTAGAGCAGAGGGAGATCAAGGAAGACTTCCCAGAAGAGGAGGCAGGCATTTGAACTGGCAGGAGTAGGCATGCAGGATTCCAGGCTAAGGAACTGGCATGCAAAAAGGAGTCAGGGTAGAGAAATGCAGTGTAGTTTGTGAACAGGGAGGAATGGCCAGTTGCTGCTGCTCAGAGCTGTGGTGGTGGGCAGGTGGTCGTTTTGGGCCACATCCCTAAATGCCAGCAGAGGAGGTTGAACTTGTTGCCGTAAGCAGTGGACAGCCTGGATTTCTGTCTTCTGTTTTCAGCTGGGCTTGAGAAAGACAATTCCATAGCCCGTGTTCAATCCCAAATGTATCTGCTTTTCCTTTTAAATGCAAATAAGGCTAGTTTTTAGTTAAGGTGGATTTCTTTTTCCTTCAGGTTTTATGGTGAAATTAATTCCAACATCTTTAAAAACACTGCCCTGCCTTCTCCTCCAGGGATGGATGGTGCAGGAGAAATGAATAAGAACAAGGAAATCCAGCGACAGTAAAAGTCTCCTCTAATGAATTTCCTCCTTCCCAGCCTTTACCAGGGCCTCATGAACATTAAATCAGACAATGATAATTCTATGATATTTTAATTAATTAAGGGAAATCCAAGTGCTCTGGCGTCTGCAGTTTAATGAATTCAGAACGTAGAAGCCCAGCGCCCAGGGCTGAGTCGGACACCCCCGCTTGCGTACGCTCTGGCTCTACAGGGCTGACTTCTCTCCTGGAATGTGAACTCCTTTGCGATCGGGGCTCCTTTTGGGTTCAGCCTCCACTGCATCCAGCGATGAGAAGTGTGTGGGACCAAGCAGGCTGACTTCCCTGTGATGCCTTTCACTATGGCTGTCTCTTCCTATTGCCTACATCTCCCCCCACTCTATTAGGGAGCAGTTGATTCTTGAGGGAAGAGTAAAAATCCTGAGTACTAGGGAGTGGGCGAGCACCCTCCTCACTTTTCTCCATGCATAAACTCACCCATCACACACATTTGCAGAGCTCCTCCCATGTACCAGGCATTGCCAGGTAGCAAAGGGTCTATAGTTCCTCCTGGACCTCCGAGTCTCAGCTCAAGCACAGAGGGCTGCCCATGGTGCCAGGCAGGCATGCCCCAGTCTCTCTGCTGCTGAAGGTGTATGCAGCTCTTGTTTGGATGGAAAGGGCACTAGCTTTAGAGTTGGAAGACCCACAACCAGGTCAAGCCCTGTCACAGACTGCAAGGCCAGGTCACTTCCTTCAACTCTTGGAACCTCCATTTCCTCTTCAATCCAGAAAGGGTGGCATCCCTGCCCTGGCCTGTTGCTCTAAGAGCCCCATGTGTAAATGGCCACACACTGTCTGTTCTGCCCAGATCTTGGAGGGCTGTGTGCTGGTGGTAGGGGGCAGGGAGAGAAATCAAGCATGCTCGGAGTATGTGAGACATAGTCTAGCAGGACAAAAACATTAGACCCATTTCAACGAACAAGAGCTGCCTCAGGACAAGACTAAATGAAGGGTGGGTGCTGTTAGCTCAAAGGGACCAGAGATGGCTTAAATGAGCTTGGAGGAACCATCCTGGAAGAGTGGCCCTTAAGCAGGGCTCCAAGAAAAAGGAACAGCATGAGCACGGCTGGATGGGAGGCAGCAGATGGCCCACGAGAGCATTAAACTCAAAAAGCATCCTTGTGGGAAGCAGTCTCTTATTGGCACATCTCCATGGACGTGCCACGGGCAGCAAAGCTGGGGCAAGCTGCCACCAAAACCCAGGGTCTTCCACAGTGTTGGACTGTCCTGTCATAGAGGATACTTCCAGTCTCCTCTTACACCTAGGCTGGGTCATGTAGCTACTGAAATGTGAGCGGAGGTGATGTGTTCCATGCAGAGCCCAGGGCCTTCAAAAAGTACCTGTGCCTTTTCGGCCCTTTCTTCCCCATTTACCAGCTAACACGGACATCTCTGAGGCCCTGGACAGGGGTTTTCACTTGGATCTTTCCCTTGGAATTCTATAGGTAGATTCACAGATTCTGTGAACTATTAAAAGTGTGCAAACTGTGTCCATGTGCATCTGTATATTCTTTTCATGGTGAAAAGGACTAGTGCTTTGATTAGGCTTTCAAAGGAATACAAAATATAAAAATGGTTAAGAACAGGCCAGGCGCAGTGGCTTACACCTGTAATCTCAGCACTTTGGGAGGCCGAGGTGGGTGGATCTCCTGAGGTCAGGAGTTAGAGATCAGCCTGGCCAACATGGTAAAACCTCATCTCTACTAAAAATACAAAAAGTTAGTCAGGCGTGGTGGTGCATGCCTATAATCCCAGCTACTCGGGAGGCTGAGGCAGGGAGAACTGCTTGAATTCAGGAGGCAGAGGTTGCAATGAGCTGAGATCATGCCACTGTACTGTAGCCTGGGCAACAGAGAGAGGCTCCGTCTCAAAAAAAAAAAAAGTTAAGAACCATTGTAGATGGTATAACCACAAGATGAAAGGGGACCTGTATCCTTGAATTTCCATGTGGAAAGAAAATGCAATTCTCCAGGTACCTGCATTAGATTGTTACATAAGCAAAACTAAATCATCGTTGTACTGAACTCTCAAACTTGGGGGTTTATTCGTATGACAGCTAACATGCTAATCTACATGGGAAGAATACTTAGCTGGGAGCAACTCATCCAAGTTGCTCTGTCCACATTTCCAGCTAAGTGACGTGGATGCAGCAGAGACTTTCAAAGGGCCTCATGCCAGGACTTCTTGTTTTCCCTTGAGGGTCTTCCTAACTCCAGGATTAATTACAAATCATTGGGGCTTGGGAGAATTAAGTGACACTCTCAACCCAGGCTGGTCTGGCTTCTGTGCCCAACTCCACCAAGTGCTCTTACCAAGGTCTCCAGGGAGTCCTGGTGGATGCAGCCAGGGACACTGCTCAGTGCTCCTCCCACTTGACATCTTGGAAGCCTCAGGCTTTGCAGAGGGGAGGGGTAGAGGGACACCCTCCTCCTGGAAAGTATCCCGCCTTCCTTGGCTTCCTGCCTCCTCTCTCCAGGGTCTTCCTCCTGCTCCTCCTCATTCTCTGCTCATTCTCTCCTTGTTGGCATTCTTAAGGTCAAGTGCTTTTGCTCCCCTTACAATCCGTTCTCAACACTGCAGCTCCAGTGATCCTTTTAAAACAAGTCATATCATGTCACTGCTGAGCTCAAAAGTCTCTGGTGGCTCCTTCCTCAGAATAAAGGCCCCCATCAGTCCATCCACATGCCCCCACCCAGGCTGCAACTTCTCTGTCTGATTTCCCCCACTAGCTTCCTGGCCTCCTCCTGTGTTCCTGGAGCCTTCAGCCATGCTCCAGTCTCTTTCAGTCCCTTTGTCATCTCTTTGATGAGACGACCTCTGAACACCTTACTGAAAATTACACTGTCTACTCCAGCCCACCCGCTTTTCCCAGCACTATTGTTCTCCATAATACCCTTCACCTCCTGACAGACTAACAATCTCACCTGTTTTGGGTATGGTCTGCCTCTTCTATCACAAAGCATGTTCAGGATTTTTTTTTTTTCTTTTTTTAGTTTCCTGCTGTATCCCCTGCCCTAGAATAGCTCCTAGCATACAGGTGACATTCCGTAAAATGTGTTAAACAAGGAATGAATAAGTAAGCATCCTACCATGTCCCTAAATGTGCAACCTCCCAGGGTGGTCGCGGTGGCTGGCACCACCCCCCACATGGTTACTGCAGCCAGAAACATGAAGTTACCCAACTTTCTCTCTTCTCTTGTGCCAAGTTGTCCATCTGTCATCATGCCCTGAAGCCTGCTTTCTGGCTGTCTAGGCTCTGCCCCCACCCTACCCCCTGGTGCACCAGCATCATTTTGGGTGCAAGCAACAATGTCCTGAGAGGTGCTGACTCCAGGTCAACTCCCTCAATCTGTCCTCCACATCGATGCAGAGCCAGCTTTGGAAGCTGAATGTGATACTATCACTTTTTTAAAAAAAGCCCTTAGGGGCAGCCAAGCACAGTGGCTCACACCTGTAATCTCAGGACTTTGGGAGGCCGAGGCAGGAGGATTGCTTGAGGCCAGGAGTTCAAGACCAACCTGGGCTACATAGCGAGATGCCCCCCCATCTCTACAAAATATTTAAAAATTAGCCCAGCATGATGGCACACACCTGTAGTCCCAGTTACTGAGGAGGCTCAGGTGGAAGGATCCTTTGAGTCTAGGAGTTTGAGACTGCAGTGAGCTACAATCAAGCAACTGCGTTCCAGCCTGGGTGGCAGAGGGAGACCCTGTTTAAAAAAACAAAAGCAAAATCAAAAAGTACCCTCCCATTGCTAGACCAAGTGTGAGCTTTCTGGAAGGATGTACAAGCCCTTCGCAGTCCAGCCCTTGCCTGCCCTCTGCCCTCAAGCTTTTCCTCCCTGCCTCTTTCCTCCTCATTGGAAAACTTTCCCTTCCTCCAACCCTTCATATTTCTCAGACTCCAGGAGCATCCTTCCCTTGCCCCTCTGGTCCCCTGCTAGACATTTAGCAGGACCCCGTGCCCACTCCCACTGGGCCAGTGCCTGAGCTGAGTTGGGAGCCCTGGGAGGCAGTGGTATGTAGCAGAGTCAGAGGACTCTGGCTTCACTCACTGCTGAATATCTCCTGGGCTTGATGCAGGAGGATAATACTAAGTGCCCTGACGACAGTTAGAAAGAAGCATGGTGAAACCTCGTCTTTACTAAAAATACAAAAATTAGCTGGGTGTGGTGGCATATGCCTGCAATTCCAAATACTCAGGTGACTAAGCAGGAGAATGTCTTGAACCAGGGAAGTGGACATTGCAGTGAGCCAAGATTATACCACTGCATTACAGCCTGGTAGACAGAGCGTGACACCATCCAAAAGAAGGAAGGAAGGGAGGGAGGGAGGGAGAGAGGAAGGGAGGGAGGGAGCCAGGTGGCCGGCCCACTGTGGGTGCTTGATACAGATGTTTGCTTTCCGCTTATGATCTCATGGCCTCTGTACTTCTCACTGCATTTTCCACCTTGCTCTGTAATTTTCTCCTCTGCCCAACTGTGAGCTCCTGCAGGGAAGGGACTATCTTACTCAATTCTCTTTCCCCCCAACAATCGGCCTAGAGCAGGACCATTGCCCCCCACCCCATGCCTTTTTTTTTTTCTTAAGCCAAAATTATTTGTGTAAATTCATGAACTACGTGGCCACCAGAGGTCAGCCTCACACCCAGAAGGGAGCCAACCCAAACGCAAGTTCCTAAATGGCCCTGATTGGTCTGATGAAGAGAACCCCTGGGACTGAGCAGAAGCTCGGATGGGTCTGATGAAGGGAACCCCTGGGACTGAGCAGAAGCTCAGATGCATCCAGCACAGTGGCTGGGTGTGCAGGGTTTGATGGGCTTTGCCATGGGTTCTCCAGGCTTGGAGGGTTGGTTACATGTGTTTGCCAGTATGCCCCTCTCTCTGGTCCCTTGTGCATGCTCATGAGGAACTGAATCCAGATGAGTTGCTTCTTAAATCTCTCCACTTTCATTTCCTCACCTGAAAAAAAGTGGGGAGGTAACTCCACGACTACTACCTGCTTTATAGGTTGGTTGTGAGGCTTCTATTCCATGGCAAGGTGCCTGACATAGTGTTTACAGGGTAAGATATTGGTAAGACTTTGCTAAATGGATGGAAGCCCCAGAATGGCAACATCACCCTCCAAGTGTGAGTCTTGTGGGCAGTGTCTGGCCTGAATGAGGACACCGTTAAACCTTCCTGCTCACAAGAGTACATTCAGAGCAATGAGTGGAGGGGGCCGAGCTTGGTGGCTCAGGCCTGTAATCTCAGAACTTTGGGAGGCCACGGTGGGCACATTGCTTGAGCCCAGGAGATCAAGACCAGCCTGGGCAATGAGGCAAAACCCTGTCTCTATAAAAGATACAAAAATTAGCCAGGTGTCATGGCGCATGCCTCTAGTCCCAGCTACTCAGGAGGCTGAGGTGCGAGAACTGCTCAAGCCCAGGAGGAGGGGGTTGCCCATGATTGTGCCACTGCACTCCAGCCTGGACAACAGAATGAGACCCTGTCTCAATAATAAATAAATAAATAAAAATTCATTTTTAAAAAACTTTTTTAAATGGGTGGAGGAGCCGTGATGGCTGAGCTTATTTACAGACTGACCTACTGGCTCTGCATTCTCAGGATTTTAGGGCTTGAAACAAAGGAACTTGAAGATTGTCTCTTCCAATCCCACTCCACCCTGGAACACTATCTACAGAGTTCCTCTTTGGTTAAGGAGTACTGAAACTCAAATGAGGAATGGATTTGTTAAAATACTGTGACGTTGCATATTAATCATTGGAGACACCCATCCACCCACTTCCACGTCCCAGTGTGTTTGTTCATGAGAAACTTTCACTGCTGTGCAACAGAGGTGCCAACAGCCTCCAAGAGAAATTGGTAGAATGTGCACTTTGTGGGGGGAGTTGGAGTCACCTTAGCTGTAGACAAATGATGTAGAAGGGAGGTCCTAGGAAAGGAGGTGAGGGATCCAAACAGACCCTGAACCCTCAAGCAGGAGTTTCCAGCCAAACCCAAGTTATGTTAATAAACAAGATCGTCATGTTGCCTAGGAAAGACAACATGACGTTTAAGCGTTGACTGGGGCCAGGCACAGCAGCTCGTGCCTGTAATCCCAGCACTTTGGAGGTCGAGGAAGGAGGGTTGCTTGAGACCAGGAGTTCGAGACCAGTCTGGGAAATATGGTGAAATCCCATCTCTACAAAAAAATCCCCCCCCCAAAAAAAATTAGCCAGTCCTGGTGGTGAGCACCCATAGTCCCAGTTACTTAGGATGCTGAGGTGGGAGGATTGCTTGAGTCTGGGAGGCAGAGATGATGGGGGGTGTGCATTTACAGTAATGGGTGGACCTGAATGTAAGGTGACTTGTAAGCAGCATGGTCTAGAAAGATGGATCGAGAAGGGGAGGCTCAGCATTCTGCTTCTGTACTGTGACCTGACTGGTTTGGATTTGCCTTCACTCCCATCAGTTGGGGAATGAATGCAGCAAAACTAACAATAAACATTGTGAACTCTGAGGTTTGAAATTCTGGCAGTCCCCAGCACCAGGGGCCCCCATGCCAGGCTTGGCTTGAAGGGTGGTGTGGTTTGGAAGGGGTGGAGGCTGTGGAAATGAGTCCAACAAGATGGGCCCACTCTGAGCAGGAACCAGTTTTTCTCTATGGGTCCTACCATTGCACTTTGTCACCCAGCCAAGAGAAAACAAAAATAGAAACACTGGGGAGGGGACTTCTGCACCTGGCTAGGGGCTGACTAGACTATCTGGGTCCCTTCCACTGCCCGCACTCCATAAAATGTTCTAGAGTTTATATAAAACTCTACAAAACTGTTTAATTACGTAAACCATAATTAAACAATTCAACAGTTTTTTTACCAAATTGTGCAAACATTACTATTGTTCAATTCCAGAACATTTTCAAAACCTCCCAAAAAGAAATCCCACGCCCATGAGCAGTTACTCCTTAATCCCCTAACAACCATTCATCTGTTCCATCTCTACAGATTTACATTTCATATAAGTGGGATCATACAGTCTGCAGCCTTGTACAGCTCTCTGGCTTGTTTCACTGAGGATGTTTTCGGGGTTCACTGATGTCACAGCATGTGTCAGTGCTTCATTCCTTTTTATGGTGAAGTAATCCAAGGAATATTCCATGGAAACATTTTATTAATCCGCTCATCAGCTGAGGGACATTTGGACGTTTGGGCTTATTTTACAGGTGTAATTATGTAAGCATATTCTTTGCCTACTCCTTCCCTCAAATTAAGGAAAATCAGTAGCAAAATGAAGGGCAAGTAACTAAAACAGCCAGCAACTGGCACATGGAAAAGGAAAAGCAACTCTGGGTTTTAGGTTAAGCCAATGAAGAGTGGGGCTGAGATTTGGTATCCACCTAGTTCAAAACCCCTAATGCTTTCCAAGCCTGTGTCTGAGCTGAGTTCATCCACTAAACCATCAAGTGAAGCCATGGGAAAGTCCTTGGATCAGCAGGAAGAACTAAACTGTTTTATAGATCATGGGTTTTTAATGTCTTCCAGAGATTCCTAGGATTTCATGGAAGCAACTCATGGGCCACCAAGGGGGCTGTGGCTGAGGGCCAGATAGGTATAACTCTGAGCCTGGCCCCCATCCCTGCTTTAAATAGAACAGTCTTGATTGAATTGCTTTATTTGTGGGGTTTCTTCTAAGAGTTAATTTGGAACAAATAAAGGGTGTTCTTGGCTTTAAAAAAGTTTGGGAACCATTGGTCAAGGTGCTTGTGGAATTGCTGGACTGGGACTGGGCCTCCGTGACAGTGGCTCTTACGAGTTCTTCTGAGGAACCTTGATAGTGACCGTCTTCACCTCCGTGTAGGCCTTAAGCCCATCCTCACCCAGCTCCCTCCCGTTTCCAGATTCCTTAAACCCTCCAAATGGCGTGTGGCAGGTGACAATGTTGTAGGTGTTTACCCACACGGTCCCAGCCTGGAGTGCCTGGGTGAAGTACATGGCCTTGTCCAGGTCCCGGGTGAAAACAGCCGCAGCCAGGCCATATCTGGTGTTGTTGGCCCTCTCAATCACCTCCTCAATCTTCTTGAACTTGAACAGGGGCTGCACAGGCCCAAAGATCTCCTCTTTGGCAATCCTCATGTCATCCTGCACGCCACCAAAGACAGTAGGCTTGATGAAGAAACCACGCTCCCCGAAACGCTCTCCGCCACAGAGGAGTTTTGCACCCTCCTTCTGGCCAAGCTGGATGTAGCCTAGGACTCGTTCAAACTGCTCCTTGTCCACCTGGGGCCCCTGCTGGGTGTCCAGCTCAAAGGGGTTCCCTACTTTCCTCTGCTTTGCTTTCTCTACAGTTCTCTCGAGAAACTCATTGTAGATGGATGCTTCCACGAAAGTCCGGGAGCCAGCACAGCAGCACTGGCCCATGTTGAAGAACAGGGCTTCGTGGCACTGCTCTACAGCATGCTCCATGTCAGCGTCAGCCAGCACGATGCTGGGGCTCTTGCCACCCAGCTCCAGGGTGACTCTCTTGAGGTTGGAATCACCAGCTGCTTTCTGGATCAGGTGACCCACCTCGGTGGAACCAGTGAAGGCAACTTTGTCCACATCCATGTGCTGCGCGATGGCCGCACCTGCTGTTGGGCCGTAGCCTGTGATGATGTTCACCACCCCAGGGGGAAAACCTGCCTCCTTGATGAGGGAGGCCAAGTATAGGGCAGAGAGGGGGGTCTGCTCTGCCACCTTCATAACCACAGTGTTGCCTGTGGCGAGTGCTGGGGCGAGCTTCCAACCCTGCATGACCAAGGGGAAGTTCCACGGGATGATCTGGCCACAGACACCAACGGGCTCATGCCGGGTGAAGCAGAAATGCTCGCCATCCATGGGGATGGTCTTGCCGTGCCACTTGTCAGCCCAGCCAGCAAAGTACCGGTACACCTTGACGACCTCATCCAAGTCCAAGGCGTAAGACTCTTGGAAAGGCTTCCCATTGTCCAAGGTCTCCAGTGAGGCCAAGTAGACTCGATCCCGCTCCACTAGGTCTGCCAGGCGGTTCAGCAGCCGGCCCCGCTCAGAGGCATCCATCTGGCGCCACGGGGACCCCAGGCGGAAGGCCTCCCGGGCTGCTTTCACGGCCCGATCCACATCAGCCCGGTCACCTTCAGCCACGTGCCCGATGAGCTCCCCAGTGCTGGGGTTGACCGTCGGGAAGGTCTTCTTGCTGACTGCATCATGCCACTCGTTGTTGATGAACAGCTGGTTGTAGCGGATGTCTGGGTTCGGGATGGGGCTTGGGAGAGCTGCTGCCGAGGAGTACTGGGCCGTCCTGACCTGAAGACAAAGCAGCCGGGGTGCCAGGAAGCGCAGCATGCTGATCACTCTGGAGAGGGGCAAAAGAACCAGGGTGAACAGGTGGGAGAAGCCAGGTGGCAGTACCCAAAGACCTACCAGCTCAGACATTCCAAGATTCCAGCATAAAGGACTGGCACTTCTAAAAACATGGACTGTAAGAGCTGTGAGGGCCCTGATGAACTCCATCTCGGCCTGCCTATCTTCAGCTCACTCCCTCATCTCTGCTAGGTCTCTACTCAAAAGCCACTGTCTCAAGGCGAGCTTCCTGACTACCCTTTATAAAATTGCAACTCTTCCCACCGCAACACCCTCTATCCCCACTACCCTGCTTTAATGTTTCTCCAGCTCATATCCCAAATACTGAATTACAGGCTTTTATGTTTCTTGTCTGTCTCCCCCCACCCTGATAAAAGCCAAGCTCCATGAGCACAGGAACTTATTTTTCTGTTTCATTCATTGCTATGTCCCCGAGCCTAGAGGTATGACTGCTACAGAGCAGCGGCTCAATGCATAGTACTGAATGATACACCTTGGAAACACTGAAATTGCCACAAAGGCTGTTTAAGAATTGACCTAAGACTTGAGTAGAAATCAGAGGTACTCAGAGACAGCTGTTCTCTGAGAGGGGCTTGCTTCATGTCACTCTGTGCCTCAGTTCCCCCATATGTGAGATGCCTCATGGGGTTATGTTGAATGATGTCTTGCATATAAAAACCCTGGCAAGCTCCACTCAGAACATCAGAACTGGCCATGCCTCAGAAATTGACCTGGCCCAGAGTCCCGCAACCACAGGTCTCAGTGTCCCTTTTCAGCTTTCCCAGAGGTGCAGCAAGTCAGGAAGCAGCAGGTAAGAAAAGCTACAACTCTGAATACTGCAGACTTTGTTAAAATAACTACTGTTATAAAACTTAAACAGCATATTAATACATGTTAAATAAAAATTAAACAGAGTGTAACATTCCCAGATTAGTTGAGGCAATTATTCTTCAGCCAGGATTTGAATCTCTCTGCCTTTAATGTCTCATGAGTCTTGCCCTATCCAGCAGCAAAATGGAATTGCACCTGCCTCTCCCTTCACCCCCAGCCTCTCACCCTCCACCCCTGGGCAGAGAGAGGAACAAAAAACTCAATCAGGAAAGCAAGGCTCCAGATAAGTCCCCAGCCCCATAAAAATCATATGATGGGTGTGGTGGCTCATGCTGGTAATCTCAACACTTTGGGAGGCCAAAATGGGAGGATTGCTTGAGGCCAGGAGTTTGAGACAAGCCTGGGCACCTTGTCTCTACAAAAAAATAAAAATACATTTGCCAAGCATAGTGGTACATGCCTGTAGTCCTAGCTGCTTGGGAGGCTGAGGTGGGGGAATCACTTGAGCCCAGGAGGTTGAGGCTGCAGTGAACCATGATTGTGCCACTGCACTCCAGCCTGGGTAACAGAGCAAGACTGTATCTAAAAAATAAAAATTAAAAAAAAAATCAATGCTGACCAAGATAGCCCTCCCTTGGGGGAAACTGAGTCAGCAGAGTCTGCCAGGGGTGCCCCAGGGTTCCATTTAGCTCAGGGCTTTGCCACATACTGGGACAGAGCCCCCTTGCCACCAACAGGCCTGGCTGTGAGGGTGAAGAGACCAAAAGGAGGCTGGGGAAACGGGAGTCACCAATCCATGGGTAGGGATGGGAGGTGGTAAGCAGTCAGGAGAGGTGGTCATAGACCAAGGCTGGCAAAGCTGTGCAGCCACACCAAGGCTATTCCTACTCTTGGGGCCTATATGGAGTCCTTGCCGGGGCCTCCACTTGTAGATAAGATCACAGCTCACATAGCGAAATGCCTTATAGTTTGCAGGCCGTCTTCTCACTGGAAATTTGCCAAGCCTCTCTGCAGCTCCTGGGTGATCAGGGTAGATGATGATCCCCATTCTGGCAGAAGGCTGGGCACCAGGGAGGTTCAGGGACTCACCGAGGACACACAGCAAAAAAGTATAGGAGCCTCACCCCAGATTTCCACAGCCCTAACTTTGCATATCCTCCCAAATATGGGCAATTTTTTACAGTTCACCCACTGCGGGAAGGACCGGACCTTCTCTACCAGCGGGAACCGCGGCGGCGCCCCCCTCACCCCCTCGGCGGGGAAAAAGGCACAGACTCTGGGCTTGTCCCAGCCTCTGGGCTATGGTCAGGGACCCTATGCTGGAGTGGGCCGAGTGTCGAACTAACGTGGGAAGGTCTGGGGGCGTCTGTGTCCTCGGGGCCCCGGTAGCATCACCCAGGGGCGGGGGTTGGGTTAGCGAGCGTGGAGAGAGTCCTACAGTGCAACGGCGGAAAGGCCAGCCCCCAGATAGGGCCGCCGGGGCCCAGAGAGGAAAACCCCCACGCCGCGCCGGGAGCCACAGGGAGACCCGCGTTAGTTACCTGCAGCAGGCTCGGGCTTAGGTTCAGGATAAAGCTCAGGTTCAGGTTCCAGCCCTCACAGGTCAGTCCAGCCGGTCGCCTAGGGCTCGCCGTTTTTCCCGCCTCCGCGCAGCCCAGGGCCAGCGACCGATGAGGCTCCGCCTGAGCCTGGGGCGCCGCCAACGTCCTGGCGCCTTGCGCCGGCCGAGGCCACGCCTCCCTCGCCCAGCCCGGCCTTGGCCCATCCCGGCTCCTGAACCCCAGGCAACCCGCACTGCTCCAGCGCGCCCTCCCTCGCGTCTCTGCACGCCCAGTTTCCACGTTGCTCAGATCTAGGGGTCCTAAGGCACTGATTTGGGAGCGGAAACAGAGATACCCAGAGAGGAGCAGGAGCTTCCCCAGGTCACACAGCAAAGTTTTCGGACACCAAACCCCAGCTACATTTTGCATTTCTCCCCGCTGCAGGAAGCTGCTTAATAGACTCCTTGAGCCTCCCCGTAATCCCTTCTCGGCCTCGCCTCTCCCTCACTTATATATTTTTTATTTTTTTGCCCGGGATTCACTAATTTCTGTTCTCCAGTTTCACTGCTCCTTCCTTCAGTTCCTTTAAGAAGAGTTTATATTTGGGCATTTTTCAAAGTACATTTTTGTCCTAAGGACAAAAAGAGTGTAGAAAGCTTGGAAAACACAGAAAAGGATGAAAAAAGAAGGAAAATGTCTATAATCTCTGCACTCACGGTAGTCAGTATTATGGTTGGGTGTTTGTCCTGCTGGTGGTGTTTCCTCTGCATCTGTCAAAAATTATTTTAATAAAAATAAAATCATATAGTAACGTCTGTTGTGCTGCCTTTAAAAAATTTAAAGGCTGGACGCGGTGGCTCACGCCTGTAATCCCAGCACTTTGGGAGGCCGAGGCAGGCGGATTACCTGAAGTCGGGAGTTCCAGACCAGCCTGACCGACATGGAGAAACCCTGTCTCTACTAAAAATACAAAAAATTAGCCGGGCATGGTGGTTGACGCCTGTAATGTCAGCTACTCTGGAGGCTGAGGCAGGAGAGTCGCTTGAACCTGGGAGGCAGAGGTTGCAGTGAGCCGAGATTGGGCCATCGCACTCCAGCCTGGGCAACAAGAGCAAAATTCCATCTAAAAAAATTTTTTTTAAATTAGCGCTGTATTTTGAAGTTTTCTCCTATCACTAATTACAGATTATATCATCCTCTCCAAGGATGCATAAATTCTGTTGTAGGGGTAAACTGTTGGACGTTTAATTGTCTCCATCTTGTTGCTATAAAGGTTGCCAAGATGGACCACTGAACAGCATCTCACTCACTCCATCCCCACTGCACCTTCCTTCTGGCTGGAGAAGTCCAAAAGCTAACCGCCATGTTTCCCAGCTTCATTTGCAGTTAGAATTCTGGATGTGGACTAGGTGCTGCCAAATAGTAGTGCTCTACCAGATGTGGAAGGCAAGCATGCCTTGGAGGGTATTGTCCTGCTCCTGCAGGGTGTCACTAGAGGGTGGCAGAAACATGAGATGTTCTGTGGCAGCATTCCTTGTCCCTTCTCCAATTCCTGGCTGTGAACTGGCAGCTGTGGCCATAGCTGCTCCTTGACCTGGCTCCCTGCTCTTTGAATGAAGGCTGCAGGAGCATGTCAGAGGTGGCCTTAGACAATCATGAGGCTTGTGGGCCACATCCATATTGTCCTGGGAGTCAGTCCTGGTCTGGCGAAGGCTTGCTTCTGCCTCTGGCACTTGCAGCAGCTCTGTGAGCACCCAATTCCCTGTATTAAAGCCCTGCCTCTCCATACATCTACAGTGTTCACGTGCAATTGCTTGGACCTAATTCACTTAGTTCTTTCCTTAAGCTACCTCTCTATGGAATCTTTGCTACCATACCATCCTTAAGATGTTCACAACCCTCGCTGCAGAAGTTAGCCCTCCATTAAGGCACTATGATTGGCATCTTATCACCTTGATGCTCATGCTTTCCTGGGGTTTCTCCAGCAACCATATGAACCCCTTGCCAAGGCCCTCCTGCCTCCCCCACAGCACCTGGACAGCCTAGCTCACCTTGGGCACTTGGCATAGCACTCCAGGATTGATTGACTTAATGATTAACTGACCAGTCTTTAATAGGCCTCGTTGATAGAGGGAGTGAGTTTATGGCAAAGTGAGTTTCAGTTCTCATGCATTGGGAAACTGTGGCAGGTCTAAGACCAGCTGCAGATAGGAAGTGGCCCCCGTGGGGCAAGGTTGGAGGCTGTGCCCTTCAAGGAGTAGCTGAAGGAACTGGGATGTTCACCCTTTAGAACTTGAAAGACAATGCTGTGTCCTCCAAATCACTGAAGGGCAAAACCAGATAGGATCTGTGGGGTCCTAGAAGGCAGAGCCAGACCAGTGAAGAATACACAGGAAGAACTCCCAGGCAGAGCAGAGCTGGCTAAGGCTGGGAGGGGCTCCCTTGAAAGGCCTCTCATCACTGGAGGAGTACAAGGAAGGACAGAACCATTTGGCCAAATCCTAGTTCAGATAAGAACTAGACAAGGGGTTCCCAAACTTAGCTGTACATCAGAATTGAGTAGGAAGCTTTTCTATTTTGTTTTGTTTTTAACAATCTCCTGGACCTTGCCTTCAGAGAGTCTAAATTATTAGATCTGGGTTGGAGCCCACAAATTTTTATTAAATTTCTCATATGCTTCCTTTCTTTTTTTTGAGATGGAGTCTTGCTCTCTCACCCAGGCTGGAGTGCAATGCCACCATCATCTCACTGTAGCCTCTGCCTCCCCGATTCAAGCGATTCTCCTGCTTAGACTCCTGAGTAGCTGGGAGTACAGGTGTGTGCCACCTTGCCTGGCTAATTTTTGTGTTTTTAGTAGAGACAGGGTTTAACCATGTTAACCAGGCTCGTCTCAAAACTCCTAACCTCAAGTGATCCGCCCCACTCAGCCTCCCAACGTGCTGGGATTACAGGCATGAGCCACCTTGCCTGGCCAAGTTTTTCATATGCTTCTGATATGTAACCATATTTGGGAAGCACTGGCCTAAGTGGTTTCTGAGGAGTCTATGATTCTGTCATGGATGTTTCCAGAAAGTGACTTTGCCTGCAAATGTGTTGTGTGTAGAGTCTATCCAGCATGCCTACCCTTGACACTTCATAAGCTGTGACTGGCATCAAAACTAACCAAAGTGGTCCTGTTATAAGGTATTTACTCCCCCCACCCCCGAGAAAAGAACCTTCCACAGTGCTTGACATCTTGACATTTATGGTTTGGAGAGAAGAACTAATGTGCAGGAGCTGAAGGTAAAATGCACAAGTTAATTTGCAGAGGGACTATTTTTCAGGAATGTGATGGATTCAGCCTTTTAATTCACAGAAAAGATCCAGGCCCTTTGTAGAGATACTGGACCTGGAGCCTGTGTGGATTGAAGGGGAAAGGGTGAGATAACACAAGGCACAGTCAGGTCAGTGTCATCCAGGGATATGTTTATACTGGGTTGGAGGGAGAGGAGAAGCGATTTCTGCCCTTCAGCTTTGTAGAGCCTTGTATGTCTAGGAAGTTACTGAAGAAGGATCTAGCTTTGAGAATGATGAACAAATCAGCTAGATTCCGAACAAAAGGACATGCGAGCTGCACTGAGTATTTCTACTACACCGAGCATAATTATTTTATGTATTTGAACAGAAGAGGGAAGACTAGGTCAACACACTGAGGCATTTGCAGGAAATGGAAATTTTAAAATAAAGATGCATTTAAAAATCAAACCAATATATACCTTTTTTTTCTTTTTCCCTAAGTGGCCCCCTAAGTGAAGCTCACTCTCTGTGAACATGAGCAAGTCTGCAATGTTGTTGAACAAAACCACCCCTTGAATATTTGCCACAAACTCAGTTCTCCTCCCTCTCTGTCTTCCTCCCCCTTCCCTTCCTCTGCACTTCATTTTTATAGTTGAAGAAACTGAGACCTAAAAGGGAAAAGGAACTTGCCCAAAGTCCCTTTGGAAAGGGATTAGGGGATTAGTATCCAAGTGCAGACTAGAAGCCAAGCTCTTGCACAGTCACACAAATAACACTGGCCTGGAAGCAGAGCCTGCAGCTGGTGTGTGGGCATCTGCAGAGGTGGGTTCTACTGAAGGCTTTGAAGCCCCCCTGAAAAGCACTCAGTTCAGAGCTATGGGCTGTAGAGAACACTGGTAGTAGCCTCCCTATAATTCCAGAATTTCCAGAGTTCTTGAAAATGGCTTAGTGCCCTTCACTTCCCAGCCTCCCACCACTTGTGCTAATATTAATCTCTTTCTACTCAAAACACCTAGAGAGGCTTCCATTTTCCTGAACCACACCCTAACTGACAGCATCGTTGAGACTAAGACCCAGATGAGGAGGAGGTTGGGGGCTAGGGGCTGGGGGGCTGCGGGCCGGGAGACAAGACTGTTGCAGTGCTTACATCTGGCAGTGGCATCTGTTAAGCACAGTTAGAGTTTGTCCCAGCAGAGAAAAAGGCTCAACTTTGGCTACACTGCCCTGGCTGTGGCTCTTCTCCTAGCATTAAGGTCAAGGAGAAAAGCCACGTGCAAATGAACTCAACTGTAAATGAAGAGAGAGCCATGTGCAGCTTTGGGAGCTCCATCTTGTTGGAGAGATGAGAAGGAGTTTGGGAGGAGTTTGGGTAGAGGTCAAGGAATGAACATGGGTGGTAAATGGAAGGGATATATCAACTCTACCCTGGGGCCTGAGAGAGAGCCTGCACTTCACATCTTCCTGTCTCTTCTCCCACTGAGAAGGTGACAAGCAGCACAAAATAAATTAATGCTGCCTTAACTGTCCTAGTGAGGAATAAGCTCCAGACTAGACACCACAAACTGGTGGCCCATGTCTCTCAAGCCAGCATACGTGTTCTATTTGGCCCCAGCAGAATTGTGGGTTTTTTTCTTTTTATGGTTTCTAATGCTTAAAATTTGAGATATTTTACATTAAAATGTACATTTCTAGTTTTTCTTGAAACATTGGAAGACTTAGTACCATTAGGTCTGCACATGGATATGGAACAGTGGGTCACCTAGGGATGCAAGTAGTAGCTGCCCCATTGACGTAGGGCTTTCATTTTCAAGTTTGCCACAGGCCTCACCACTCCCTATTGCTTCACCCTATGTACACTGATTGTGGTAGGCAGAATAATGTCCCCTAAAGATGCCCGTATCCTAACACTTGGTACCTATGAAGATATTACCTTACATTGCAAAGAGGGATATTGCAGCTAATCATCTGGAGGTGGGAGATTATTCTAGATTGTATAGCTAGGGCCTAATATAATCACAAGGGTCCTTATCAAAAGGAAACAGGAGTCAGAGAAAGAGATGTGGGGATGGAAGCAGAGGTCAGATGACGCTGTCATAAGACAACAAATGTAAGCAGTTGGAAAAGGCGAGGGACCAGCCTCTCCCCCACTGTCTCCAGAATAAACTTCTCTCTGCCAACACCTTGATTTTGGTCCAGGGAGACACTTTGAATTTCTGACCTCCACCGCACTCAGCTAATTTTAAATTTTTTCTTAGAGATAGGGTCTCACCATATTGCCCAGGCTGGTCTCAAACTCCTGGGCTCAATCAATCCTCCCGACTCAGCATCCCAAAGTACTGGAATTACAGGCATCAGTCACCATGCCCAACCAGATACACTTAAAAAAGATTAGCACCAAGCTCTGTGGAAGCAGAAGAGGCAGCCCTGAGTTCCTCCGAGCATTTCTTGGGAGAAGATGACCTTTCAGTTGAGCCTGTATCAGTTAGAGTCAGATTGGATACATAAAATGAAACAGTGGTTTTCAACTGTGCCTGTGCATCAGCACCACCTGGAGAGCCTTTGGAAACACCTGAGCAACACTCTACATTGCCAGGAATCCCTGGGTGTTGTCCTGGGTTATCTGGTTTTGTTGTTTCATTTTGTATTCAAGCTCCTCCATTGATTCCACTGTGTAGCCAGTTTTGAGAACTACTGACATCAGAGAAAACTGAAAATAAAAGTGGCTTAAACAAGAGAGAAGTGTACTTTTCTCTCACTTAAAAGAAGTCCAGAGACAGTTGTCTGGTCTGGAGTAGGAGCTCTGCTCCATCTTCATCCCAGGAGCAGAGGTTTCTATTAAAGGGACTTGAGGGAGGAGGGGAGGTTAACACGATCCAGTGTGCAATTTGAAATGATCATTCTGGTTGCAGTGTATGTCTCTTCCAGTTTCCCAGGAGGAAATAAGATTCCATGTTATGTTACCAAGAACAGCAGGTGTTGATAATTACTTAAGCTGGCAGCTGCTGGCACAAAGGGGATCATTATAATGTCTCTCTATTTTTGTGTAATAAAAAGTTTAAAAAAAGATTATGTTACCAAGTCAATAGAAGGTGTCCTCTGGCTTCAAAGGCTGTGTAATGAATCTGCCCTTTCGTGACCTCATGATTGGGCCTGAGGGGCCCATGTCTTTCTCAGAATCCACGGTTAATTATTGAACAGCAATCACCAAACCGGGCAGAGTTGGTGCAAAGGGCAGTGGCGGGGCGTCAGAGCCAGGGTGCTGGTTCCAACCTCTCTGTGTGACCTTGAGCCACCACCTCCCTCTGGGTCTTAGTCATCACCACTGTAAAAAGAGGGAATAAGAGGAGAAGGATGCAAGGGCCTCTAGGAGACCGAAGCCCCAGAAAGTTGTAGTAAAGCTGATACATAATGTTCACTGGGAGCAGAGTCCTTGGGCCACACATTTTGGAGCTGAAATGCATGGCATTTGACTTTCCCATCATAAAATTGACTTTTATGGCTGGTTATGGGCCACTAGAAGGCAATGGTTGAAGTACAAAGTGTTGGCGGGGACCTAGTGTATCTTCATACATTTGCTGGTGGAGTGAGCCTGAAATGCTGCCCTGCCATCAATGACAACAGTGCAGACCTGTCGAGGCGGGTGCAAAGGCTTCTTGGATGCACAGGGCTGATGCCTAGGTGACCAGAGTAGGGAGCCACAGTGAGCACTGATTACTCCTGCTTTCCACTCTTCCCCTCTGTCTTTAGCTAGTTCTTTCTGGTTCAAAGACAGTTTCCCCAGCACAGTCCCTCATCAGGCCCAGCAGTGTCCACATCAGCAAGCATCTGCTGCTCATTGCTTCTTTCACTCACCTTCTGTTACTGCTGACCTGACTATGCAGGCCCTGCTACTGTGGAGACGAATAAGACATCACACCTGTCCTCAGGCAACTCACAGAATGGGGAGGCAGACAGACATGGAGACTGGCGTGTTTCCCTCACACAGTGTGAGAAAGAGGACTCAAAGAGTGATGCCAAGAGAGCAGAGAAACAGGAAATGGGATGAAACAACTAAACAAAGCCTGGGAAGGTCAGGGAGGCTTCCTGGAGGAGGTGATGCTTGAGATGATTCTTGAAAGCTGAATCAAGGGGAGAAACAGCATTTCTGGAAGATAGAGCTGCATGTGCCAAAGGTCAGAAATGAAAGGGAGCCCTGTAGGGTGCAGTAAGCAGCTGGTGCCTGGGATGTGATGGGTTGAATGGGGGCCAGTGAGAGCCAAAGCTGGAACCATAGGAGGGGCAGATCATGAAAGGCCTGAAGTGCCTTGCTAAGGAGTTAGGGTGTATCTTGAGGAGGCATAGAACTGATGCAGGATGTTTCTCAGTCACTTTGCCAGCTTGGACCTCTGGTCTGTGATGTCCCCCTTGCCCGGGCCTTGCTTGGACCCAAGCCTGCTGCTGGAGGTACCCTGCCCACTCAGCCCACCTGCGTTATAGCTTGTACATGCATTCAGCAGTTCTTGAGCCCTTGTCTCACATCCAAGAAGAATTAGGATATGCTGACAATTGAAGGGTGAGGATGAGTGGAGGATAATTTTATTAAGCAATGGAACAGCTATCAGCAGAGAAGGGATGTGGGGATTGGTCCCCTAGCCCTGCAGCTGGGTGGTTTCTCTCTCAGTGTGACTTTTTATGGACTTTTTATGGCTTTTTATGGACTCAGAATGGGGAATGCATGCTAATTGGTTTGTGAGTATGCAAAAATGGTTAAAGTGAAGACACCACTCAAAGGTGGGCACAACAGTGTAGAAAACCAATTAGGAAAGGGTAGGCTTGTGTAAAATAGGTGAAGGATGTGATCAATCAGAGGAAAATGCACCAAATGGGAAGACAAGGTCTCAATCTGGTCTGAGGATTAACTTGTAGCTTGGCTTTTAGGCTTTGAACTGTCTTTGGGTTGGATGTGGGGTTTCACAGGGGACCCACCCCTATCTGCCTAGGTATTTGGCTGTCTCCTGTCACTATCAGAGGGACTTTCAGACAGAAGGGTGACTTGGTTCGCTGAGAACCATTTGATTTCCTCAGATCCCATGGCAGTGAGTGAGGAGTAAGTTCAGCTCTGAGTAACAGAAACCCTCATAACAATGGCTTACATAAGAAGGGAGCTGGTTTCTCTAAAAAAGTAAAAGCAGCTCAGAGGTAAGCAGGTGAGGGAGGTGGCTTCATGCTCAAGGAAGTGCACCCCTTTTAATTCCCACTGGTCACCCCTAGCAGGAGGAATTGTCTTCATGATCCTGAATGGCAGCTACCACATCTACATTCCATGGGGCACGACAGGGGTGGGGATGAAGAAGACAAAAGGGCAAAGTGTGCATGCCTCTGGCTTTAGAGGAAGTCCCCCCAAAACTAACCCCCAAACAATCCCATTTATATCTCATTGGCCAGAACGTACTTACATGGTACAACTAGCTGCAAGGCATGCTGAGAAATAGTCTTTAGGGTGGTCAGAATATTGGGGCTTTCATTTCTGTGGCTCAGTTGGAGGACAGACACTGTGGGCTAACTAGGAGGCTCTGCCACAGATCCCTTCAACTCTGCTATGAGGACAAGATTACTGGCTTTGGTTGATAGATAAGGACACTGAGGCCCAGAAAGAGAAAATTATTCACCAGTAAGTGGTGCATCTGCAATTGCAAAGCTTGACTTGGAATGCCACACTCATAAAAGCACTAGGCAAGCTGGCGGAGGTGACTGACTTTGCACTGTATCCCCTCTTCAAATCTGATTCTAAAGCTCCCACCATAGGTGTACCTCAGTGAGTCCTCGAGGAAAAGCAGCCCCTTTCTTTTTTATTCTTGAGACAGAGTCTTGCTCTGTCACCCAGGCTGGAGTAAAGTGGCACCATCTCGGTTCACTGCAGCCTCTGCCTCCTGGGTTCAAGTGATTCTCATGCCTCAGCCTCCCGAGTAGCTTGGGTTAAAGATGCATGCCACCACGCCTGGCTAATTTTTGTATTTTTAGTAGATAAAGGGTTTTGCCATGTTGGCCAGGCTGGTGTCGAACTCCTGACCTCAAGTAATCACCTGCCTCAGCCTCCCAAAGTGCTGGGATTACAGGTGTGAGCCACTGTGCCCTGCCTGGGCAGCCGTTTCCTGAGAGGATTCTAGGATGGCTGTCCCCACCCCTGACCTTATAGAATCAGGAACAGATCAGGGGCTGGGGGGGGTCCTTAGAATTTCCAGCCCAACATCACCATTGTACAGATGAGGAGACGAAGGACTGGAGAAGGGAAAGACATCCGCAGATCCCACAGGGAGTAAGTAGGCAGGTCTGGATAGGGTCCATAGTGAGAGCCCACATATAATCCAGTCTTAGTTATGACTCACCAGGTGCTCCATGCAGGTGTTTGGACAACCTTTTCAGGTAGACTGCAGCCTCATTAAGGCCTCTGCTGCAGGTTGGTGAAAGAAATTCCCCCAGGGTTGGAATAACAAAGATGCTTCCTGTTGTACATCTGTTCGCATGGATTATGGACTATGGAATACTTCTTCTCTGAATCAGAGTGATGATGTGTGTGAGGGTGAGGAGAGACTCACAAAGGAGAGAGGGCACAAGGTGCTGTGGGCAGAGCCCCCAGCTGGGGACCTGGACCCCAGGCTGTTTGACTCTTCATGTGCCTTCTGGGCCCAATTATCTTCCTAGTGAAGGGACTGCCTATCCACATAGATCTAAGACTCAAGCCAGGTGAAAGGGAGCTGCTTACTGGGCCCCCACCCTCTGGGGACCCCTGAGGAAGCTCCAAAGGGATCCGTAGCTCCAGGCTTTCCTAGATCTGCCCCTGGGCTGATGCCTGGAAAGGTTCATGAGGAAGGGGAAGGAAAATAACTCAGGAGCAGGAGCCAGGGAGTGTGGCCTCCACCCTGTCACAGAAGAGTCCTTCACAGGGTGTGGAGGATGGCCAGGCCGGGTCTGTCCTCCCAGGCCCAACTTCTTGGGCCAGAAATACCTGTTAGTAAAAGGTAGAGGTGGACAGATCAGGGCTCACTGGCTCAGAAATGGCTCCACTCTCAGCTGCACTCCTGTTCCTCCCCAAGCCTGGCTGGATTCTGCTGTTAAAGGGTGGGAGATGCTCCTCAAGAAGCCTCTCTCTAGGCTGAGAAGGGCTGGAGCCTGTGCAGGGGCCCCAGCCCAGGCCCAGGGGTGAGATTTGAAACACTGAGGAACAGATCATCATAGCACAAAGCCAGGTTGTAATTCTTTTGTGCCCGCCCTAACCCTAACCCCTGTGATCTGCTTGGCCATGGTGACTCATGCAGAAGTTTGGGGGTCCCAGGCCAGGGGCTGTGAGGCCAGAGTGGAGGTGGCAACTGGGGGCTCAGATAGGGGCTGCTTAGGAACTGGTAATACATTTGGTATTAAAGTACCTACCCATATGGCTGTACTAGGGCTTTTCCACAGAAAACGAATCCTGTATTGTCATTTATGACTTGAGCCAGAGGGGGTTTATTCCTGTGATGGAAAGAATATGAATTAACAGCATTATGACTTTGAACAGAAGAAGAGCCTGAATCCAAGGGAGGGTCAGCGCCTGTCCCAGACCAGGGTGGGGACTAGGCAGGGTAGGGCAGGAGGGGTGAGTAGGACCCGGGCTCTGCATCTGTGGCCTTTGAGGCGCAATTACTGCCTGCTGGGGACAGATCGATGCCTTTAATAGACATGTTTATTTAGGGAATGAAAGGTTCTTTCAATCTTACAGAGGAGGAATCAGGAGGGAGCACGAACAACCCACCAGCTGACCAAGGCTGGCATCTCAGGTCGCATTCCACCTGTCCCCTGATGGGATGAAGAAACTGGTGCACTAAATGGGGCTGTTTATTCACCAAACAATGTTTGCAAACCGGCTTAATCATTATCTTATCATCACAGCTCTCTCCTTCACAGAGCATGGGGCTCCCTAGTGTGCAGGCTTCAGGCCTTGCCAAACTTGGATCCTCCCTGCTTGTTTTCCGAATGCTGCTCTTTGGAGGCCCCTGAGTTCCATTCCCAAAGCTCTCCCGAGCTAGGAAGCCGTTTCTCCCTCTGGCCAAAGACCCTCGCTGGAGAGCACAGGAGAAGAAAAGCAATTATTTTTGAAAACTCAAAGCCACCTTTTCAGGAAGCCCTGGAGTCCACAGTAAACTAAGTTCCCCATCTTATCTGTGAGAAACCTGAAGGAGGATTTTAAAATTCTGGTCTGCCTGTCAGAGCAGAATACGTGTAAATAGGTAATCTCCTGCAACCTAAGGCATGCTGGGAGCCAGACGCTTGCCAAGGTGACATTGGCCCAGGCGCCTGTTCTCTGCTTTGAATGTGACACTAGAATCCCCAAACCAAGCCTGAGGGATGCAGACTTCTGATTAAATCCTGTCTTGTGTCTCCCTAAGGTTTGAAATGCTTGGTTTTAGTGCACCTGAAAATGTCACTGTGCAACTGATCTACTGAATCTTCCTATTCATAAGAGGGGATATAGCAGGACGCACTGAAAGATGATCCAGGTACAAATGGAGACACTGAGGCCCAAGAGGGGCAAGGACCACTGCATGCCCCACAGGGAGTCAGTCGTGAGTCACAGCAATGAATAGGGTGGGGTGGTTTACTGTGTCCTAATTACTTTACAGCGTTACCTTATTAAAGGCTCGTCACACCCACTTGATGGGTAGCCTAACACTGATTTTCATCTTAGAGGAGGAAACAGAGATTTAGAGAGGTAGGGGGTGGTACTTGGTGCTGGCTACACATTAGAATCATTTGGGGGCTTTATTAATAATAAGGACTGATTCTGATCTGAGTGTTGAAGGTCCATCGAAAACAAAATTAAAATAAAAAGTACTCATGCCTAAGCCCCTCTCCTGAGTCCAAGTTTTAACTCTGAGTGGGCCCTAGCCATGGGTATAATTTGAGGCGCTCCAGGTGATTCTAATATGTAGCCGGAGTTCAGACAATGGGTCGCATAATTTGCTCAAGGTTACATGGCCAGTGAGTGGTGGATTCTACCCGGGGAGGTCTGATTCCACTAGGTCTCACCTGAGCATGCTGGAAATCAGTGTAATTCATTGCCCAGCAAAAAATACCTGCTCCCCTTAACAACCATCATCTTCTGTGAGCCTGAAACCTCTAGTACATACAGCCCAGCGACCAGAGGTGTGCTTTCTTTCCTGCTCTAAACTCCCCTGATGGTACCAAATGGATATGATGCCGGGTATTAATTTGCTATTGTTGCTGTAACAATTACACACACATCCAAGGATCCATGGAAACTTTTAACAACTACACACACATCCAAGGAAAGGTGTGGGGGCTAATGCCTACAATCCTAGCACATTGGGAGGCAGAGGCAGGTGGATCATTTGAGGCCAGGAGTTCGAGACCAGCCTGGCCAACATGGTGAAACCCCTTCTCTACTAAAAATACAAAAAATTAGTTGGGCATGGTGGTGTATGCCTGTAGTCCCAGCTACTGTAGGCTGAGGCAGGAAAATTGCCTGAAACCAAGAGGTGGAGGTTGCAGTGAGCCAAGATCAAGCCACTGCACTCCAGCCTAGGCAAGGGAGAGAGACTCTTGTCTCAAAAACAAAAAAATACACACACAGACACACACACACACAATCTCTTGCAGTTCTGGAATTCAGAAGAGTGAAATCAGTTTCACTGGGTCAAAATCAGTGTCATTGGGCCAAATTTAAGGCACTAGCAGGGCTCTGCTCCTTCCTGAGGCTCTAGGGGAGAAGATATTTTCTGGCCTGAGTTTCTAAAGCTGTTTTTCTTGCATTCCTTAGTTCATAGCTCCTTCCTCCCTCTTGTCTTGCTACAGTGTTACATTGTCACCTCCTTCTTCTGGGTCAAATCCCCCTCTACCTTTCTTTTCTAAGGACACTTGTGATTGCATTGAGGACCCACCTGGATAATCCAGAATCATCTCCCCATTTTTAGGTCTTTAATCACATCTGCAAAACCTTTTTCTACCTAAGGTACAGCCACAGCTTCCAGGGATCAGGACCTGGATATCTTTGGGGGTCATTATTCAGTCTACTACACACAGGGAGGAGGGAGATACGCCTTTATTCACGTCTCCACAACCCTCTGTGATCTAGCTGAAGGCCACTGGGCCAAAATCATGTTGGTTGACATTAGTTTGGTCTAAATGAAGATTTTTTTTTTGAAGAATGTTGTAGCCAGCCTCTGAACGGCCCCCAATGAGCCCTGCTTCCTGGTATTCCCACCTGCCCACATTGTGGGGTCCCTCCCACACTGTATCAGGGTGGGTCTGTGTGGCCAACAGCATATGGTAGATGCGGTGGTGGTATGTCATATCCAAGGTTAGATGATGAAAGACCGAGGCCCATCTTGGGCTTTTTTCTCTCTGATCTCTCATTCTGGGAAGCAAGCTGCCATGAGAGTCTGGAGAGGCCCAGCTGGCCAGGAATGGAGACCTCCTTCAAAGCTGCCAGCATCCCTTGTATGTACTTGGAAGTGGGTCCTCCAGGCCAGGCAAAGCTTCAGGTGGTTGCAGAGAGACCTTATGAGAAACCCCGAGCCAGTACCAGCCAGCTAAGCTACTCCTGGATCCTGATGCTCAGAAATTGTTGTTTAAAGGTGTTTGGTTTGGGACAATCTGTTGGGCAGCAATAGGTAACTATTACAATAGATACGTTCGGTCTATTTCTTCTAGTGTTTGTCATTTTTAGTCCCTCCAGTGGGGCACTTCACCAACTTTTGAGTAACTTAGAGCACTTTTTTCCATTTTCCAGAAGTGTGCAGAGCTTCATTTTTCTCTTTTATAAATTTTCAGCCACCGATCTCTGCATTCCCATGTTTTAATATGAAACAAGACAAAAAGAGGATGGCTTAGAATGAACTGATGTCTGAAAATGGAGAATTTGCTAGGACAGTGATATAACTTAATATTGGGCTTCATTGTGATCATGGGTGAGGTTCAGAAGGAACCATGAGGACCCTGTGGGCCAGCAGTGCGCAGAGGGTGGTCAGAGACCTCCTATCAAAATCATGGGTACTTGAGGCCCATCCTCAGACATGCATACTTGAAATCCAGAGGGGTGGATCTAGGAGCCTGCCTCTTTGACAAGGGCCCCGGGAATTTTCCCCAGTACCCTGACACTGACCCTGATCCACTCTCCTCTGTTGTTGAAAGGGTGTCTTACCTGCTCAGACTGCCATGACAACATACCACATACTAGATAGCTTAAATAACAGAGTCCACAGCTTAAATTTATCTTCTTACAATTCTGGAGGCTACAAGTCCAAGATCAAGGCCCAATAGTGTCAGTTTCTGGTGTGGGCTGTCTTCCTAGTTTGCAGATGACTGCCTTCTCCCCTTCTTGTTGTGTCCTCACAAGGTAGGAGAAGGGGTGGTAGACAGAAAGAGAGAGAGAGAGAGAGAGAGAGAGAGAGAGGGAGAGAGAGGGAGGAGAGGGAGGGAGGAGAGAGGAGGGAAGGAGAGGGGAGAGAGGAGCGAGATGGAGCTGCGATCTCATGCATATACATGAGATCCTACGGTTTGGCATATTTTTCACATGAAAAGCAGGATGATGAAGTGTATTCAAAAGAACATTGAATTTCAAGCTTAATGACCCGGGGTTTCATCTCACTTCTCCACTTAATCTTTTGTGATCCTAACATTTAAAAACTAATTTTTCTGAGGCTCAATTTCCTAGTCTGTAAATTAGGAATAACAATACTCAACTTGCAGGGCCATGATAAGGACTGCAAGAATGAGAGCCACAGAAGGTGACCAGCACACTCAAGGGCACAAACAAACCCCCACTGAAGACAGAGGAGGGAGGAGGGAGCAACAGCCCCAGCCTGAGACAGGTGGGAGCAAAGGCCTGGGGTAGGAAGCTCATGGTAGGGGAGGGGGACTGGACAAAAGGAGGAAGCTAGAGCTTAGAGCATAGAGGGGTCAGCAGCTGTGGGCAGCATCTTCGGGGCTTCGAGAGAGTGATGGGTTCCGCTGTTTACTTGCGAGCCCACTCCGCTCCTATCTAGATCTGTCTCCCAGACCCCCGACCCTGTGCCCAGAGCACTTGTCCTCCCTGCTCTGAGAGGCACTGGACTGCCCTGGGCTCCCTTTGAGTCTCTCCTCTTCTCTCCAAGAAAATGTACCCCCCTTTGTCTCTTTCCCATCTCTTCTTTGCTGTATCTAAGGTTAAGCCTGACTGGAACAATCCAGAGACAATGAGGACATGAATGGCCAGCCAGAAAGCTGATATCCATTCAGGCTTTGTCACCCTGTGGTTTTAGACATGCTGCTTCTCCTCTCTTGGTGTCAACTGTTTATTTGCAAAGCCAGGGCTGGACTAGGTGAATGATGCTCAATCAAAGGCCTTTTATACTTGAAATATTCCAGAGGATGCTGTCACTTGGAAATATATTCTCTCAGGTGAGTGAGTAACAAATGCAACTTGAGAGGCACCTAAAATAGATCCCAGCAACAAACCCAAAGGGGTGGGTAATGGCAGGGTCTCTGGGGATGGAAAAGATAAGGACTTCTGAGCTGGTAAACCTCAAAGTTACCATCTCTCTGTGAGAGTCTGTGAGTCTATTACATTTCAAGTCAGCTTGAAAAAGCACTTTCTGTTGAGCAAAATGGTCCTATGATGGAAGGCACCACTTTGGGAGAGAATGAGCTTCCTGTCACCAGGGTGTGCAAACAGAAGCCACACAAACCATTGGCAAGGACATTGTAGAACAGAGGTTGTAAACTGAAATGTGTTCAAAGGCCAGGAAAATAGAGAGAAAGAGAGAGAGAGAAGAGAGACCACATTCACATAACTTTGATTACTGTACAGTTATAATTGTTCTATTTTATTATTAGCTATTATTGTTAATCTTTTACTGTGCATAATTTATAAATTAAACTTTATTATAGATATCTACATATAGGAAAAAACATACAATACATTGAGTTCGGAACTATTGAGGTTTCAGGCATCCACTAGGGGCCTTGGAATGTATTCACACTTTCACCCTACCTGTTCTTAAATTGGGATTATTTTGTAATCTAATGATTACATGTTTATAGTAATTAGCATGTAATTTTATAATACATAGTGTTTATAGTAATTCTCAAATCATTGGCTCTGACAGGCAAATTTCTTTTCAAAGCTTGACATTAAATATGTTTTAAAGTGATCATAATTTATTGAATATTTTTAAAAAAGAACAATGGGGAAGATAAGGGGGGCTACTATAGATCGAAACAAGGGAATATTATTCAGCCTTAAAAAAGAAGAAACTGCCATTTGTGACAACATGGTTGAAGCCAGGGTACATTACGCCAAGTGAAATAAGTCAAGGAGATGATTCTTATTTGTGGATGTAAAGAGTGGCCCTCTGCATGTTTAATATACAAGTCCACATCATCTGCTTCGGCAGCTTCTGCATCATCAAGCCGTGAGGATGTCAGTGGTTGCATGTCAAGAGCAAACAATGTTGGTGACTATTGAGCGGGTGGCATCTCCAGTGTGGAATGCTAAACAAAGGGATGATTCACGTCCCAGGTGGGACAGAGCAGGATGGTGCAAGATTTCATCATACAATTTAACTTATGAATTGTTTAGTTTTGGAATTTTCTATTTAATACTTTCTTACTGAGGTTGACTGCAGGGTAACTGAAACTGTGGAAAGTGGAAATGCGGATAAAGGGGGATTGTTGTACCAAGGTTTCTTCATCCATCTAGCCATCACACAGAAAGACAGATATATACTGCATGGTCTCACTTATACGTGGAATCTTAAAAACGTGAACTCATAGAAACGGAAACTAGAAGGGTGGTTACCAGGGATCAGGAGTATGGGAAATGGGGCAATGTTGGCCAGAAGGTACAAACTGCAGATGAAAAAGTTCCAGAGACCTAATGTACAGCATGGGTATTATTAACTATACAGTTAATAGTAAAGGAATGATCCCTTTGTTCAGCATTCCACACTGTAGACGTCTGCCCGCAAGTCATCGACATCATCTGCAACTATAGTTAATAAGTACAACTATGTAGTCAACAACTATAATTCATAACGACCACTAATGACTAATTAATAACTAACTATACAGTTAATAAAATTAGCCATGCCTGGCTAATTTTCATCCTCGTCGCCATACAGAAATCCTTGGTGTGACTATACCACAGTTAATTCATTCACTCCTGTTGCTGGGCACTTAGGACGTTTCCAGTTTCAGTCTGTTACAAATCATGCTGCCATGAACATTTTTGAACGTCCTTTGATGGCTGTGTATGCATTTCTGTTGGGTGCATTCCTAGGAGTGAAATTGCTGGGTCACCAGGTACGCATGTGTTCTGCTTATAGTAGAGAATATCAATCAGCTTTTCAAAGGGGATGTATCCATTTACACCCGACACCCCAATGGCTGTGGATGAGTCGGTTGCTCCAAATCTCCCTGTGTTTAAATATTAACCACAAATTTTTAAACACCCTTTGCAGGCCAAACAAAATACAGATTTTTATCTGTAGCTGCCTGTTTTCAATCTCTCGAGTGGAGAGAATTCAAATGTCAGAGCAGCTGAAGATTAGACAAGAGCGTTTCCAGCATCTCTTTTTGCTGGAGAGCTCAAAATTGGCTCCAGCAAATGGCTCAAGTCTTTTCAATTCCTCCACTCCCACCCAGTAGTCACCCCCAAAGCTTGTAAAACAGGCTTTCCCCTCCCTACTTACCTCCCTAAACTGCTGTGAACATTTAATAATAAATGTCTGCAAATCAGCCAGTGAAGAGAAACAGGGCTGTAAAATAGACAGTAATCACGATACTAATCAGTGTCACATCCAAGGGCGTGACTCCATTAAGCCAGCCCCTGCCCCGCCACTGACCCCGCTTCATTCAGCTGCTCACTCCACTATTCTGTAAGCAATTTTCAGGAATCTGCTCTGGGCTGGGCCCTTGGTGGCAGGCTGGAGACCTAGAGGAGCGCCTGGAAGAGTTCCTGGACTCACTCTCTGTGGTACAAAGGAGGAAACTGAGACCCAGGAACAGAAAGGAATCTGCCCAGGTCACAGCACCCTTCAGGCACAGCTAGAGGCTGAACCCCTAACTCTAGCTCAGGCTCCTTGCTGTACCTTTGAGGCCCCAGAAATTCTCAAAAGGACCCTTTTTTCCCTGGCACTGCCTCTGTGCCACTCCCTATGCCCCCAACTGCCTCTAGTCCCCACCAGTTCATCTCTTTTCAGCTGCCTTGATGAGGAAGGGATTCTCCCCCGCTCCCAATTTCCCAGTCTTTTGCCTTCTCCTCAAATCTGTCAGACTTGCAACACTGCCTGGTCTCACCATGCCCACCATGCCCACCCTGCCTCTCTGCTTCTGCACTGAGGTCCTCCTGGGTGGAGACTCTTCCAAGGCTCTGGTGTCAGATAGACCTGGAACTAAATCCTAACCCTGCCTCTCTAACTAGATGTAAAACCTTGGGCATGTCAAGGTTAACTTAACCTCTCTGTGCCTCAGTTCTTACATCTGTGAAATGAGGATATTCTCAAACAGTACTTATCTCCTAAGGCATGAAGAATAAATAAAATAAAGTGTTCAGAGACCATTAAACCTCAAGGCCAGGCAGGAGTTTTGAGACCCAGAGAGATGAAGGCACCAGTCCGTGGTCACAGAGCACGTCTGTGGAAGAGGTAGGAGCTGATCCAGGTTTCCTGGGTCCAAGACATAGGCTCCATGCACCATCTTTGAGGGATTTCTGCTGGGTTGTGTAGACCAGTTTGATAAAAGTTTTAAGTCAGGTGGTACTGAGACTAAGCACCATTAAAGAAACCCATTTCCAGCCCTGATAAAAGGCTGTTCTCTTTAATGGGAGCCAACCATATAGTAGGTGTACCACATACTTTATAATCATGAACTCTTGTCTTTGCTACAAAGGAGACAACCATTTTATAGAAGAGGATATTGAGGCTCAGAGAACTCACAAGCCCAGTAAGTAGTGGAGCAGAGTGAGAACACAGGTAGGGTATACAGACTTCGCAAGACACTAGGCTGCCACCTGCTGTGAGATTAGGTTGCCCACATCTGCATAAACCAGTCCTCAGATAATTGCATGGGTGCTGGAGACTGAAGTGGGTATTGGGACCTCCTTTATTAGAACAGGAAATTGCATCTTGGTTAGCTCCTGGGTCCTTACAGAATGACCTTCTTTGGAAAACCTCTAGTTTCCCTTCCACCCTCTGGCCCTACCACCTTCACCTTTGCCTTTAACCTTCACTGTCAGCAGGGGACTTCAGAGAGATGCTCTTACCATGGTGTTGGGAATCACATTTTCTTTTCTCTCTTTTTTTTTTTTTTTTTTTTTTTTGCGATGGGGTGGGGAAGGTCTTTCTATGTTGCCCAGGCTGGCCTCAAACTCGTGGGCTCAAGCAGTCCTCCTGCCTCAGTCTCCCAAATAGGTGGGAAATCACCTTTCCTGTTGCTTAATCCAGGTGGTACTATGTTTGTTTTCCTCACCCGGCTTCTGGGCATTTCCCTTCCTGCTCTGGACCTCAGTTTCCTCATCTGTACACTGACTCAGTGGGTCTTTCAAAGTGACCTTGACTCCCAAGCGGCCACTGTTTCCTCACCAACATTTTCACCTGGTCCAGCCCAGGGAGACTCAGCTGGAGAGCAGAAGAAAAGCAAATGGATTAGAGCAATTCACACCAGGGAGTGAATGGCTGACAGCTCCCTACCAGCCCCCTTCTTCCTTGTCTTAGCCTTAAAATCAAAGATAAATTAAAAGAAATGGGGTTTGACCGATATGGTGGTGCAAGTAGTGATTGGAGAACAAAGAGGTGAAGGAGTATTGTGAGTATCTGGATTTTCCTTCTTGTTTTTATTCATTATATTTCTTTCCTTCTTTCTTTTTTTTCTTAAGATGGAGTTTCGCTCTTGTTGCCCAGGATGGAGTGCAGTGGAACAATCTCGGCTCACCAAAACCTCCAACTCCCGGGTTCAAGAGATTCTCCTGCCTGAACCTCCCAAGTGGCTAGGATTATAGGTGCCAGCCATCAGGCCTGGCTAGTTTTGTATTTTTAGTAGAGATGGGGCTTCTCTATGTTGATCAGGCTGGTCTTGAATTCCCGACCTCAGGTGATCCACCTGTCTCGGCCTCCCTAAGTGTTGGGATTACAGGTGTGAGCCACCGTGCCTGGCCTTATTCATCTATATTTCTTATAAGGTATCTGTCCTCTTGACAATTTAGTAAGAGTGTGTCTTTACAAGAGTGAGAGGGGGCCCGGTGTGGTGGCTCACACCTGTAATCCTAGCACTTTGGGAGGCCAAGCCAGGTGGATTACCTGAGATCGGGAGTTTAAGACCAGCCTGGCCAAAGTGGTGAAACCCCGTCTCTATTGAAAATACAAAAATTGGCTAGGCATGGAGGGGTGTACTTGTAGTCCCAGCTACTTGGGAGGCTGAGGGAGAATCGCTTGAACTCAAGAGGTGGAGATTGCACTGAGATTGTGCCATTGCACTCCAGCCTGAGTGACAGAGCAATACTCTGTCTCAAAAAATAAAAATAAAGTATCATTATCATCTCTAAAACACACACACACACACACACACACACACACACACACACACAAAACACCAGGGAAGGCCGGTGCGGTGGCTCACACATGTAATCCCAGCACTTTGAGAGGCCAAGGCAGAAGGATCATGAAGTCGGGAGATCGAGACCATCCTGGCCAACATGGTGAAACTCCAACTGTACTAAAAATACAAAAATTAGCCAGGCATGGTGGTGGGCACCTGTAATCCCAGCTACTTGGGAGGCTGAGGCAGGAGAATCAGGAGGCAGAGGTTGCAGTGAGCCCAGAGGTTGAACCCAGGAGGCAGAGGTTGCAGTGAGCCCAGATGGTGCCACTGCACTCCAGCCTAGATGACAGAGCAGGATGCTCCATCTCAAAAAAAACAAGCAAAACAAAACAACAGGGAAGCATCCTGGTGGCATCTTATGTGGACTGAAGAAGAGATGGGGACTAATGAGGAAGACAGGTGCGGGAACAGAAACCTCCACAGCCTGAGGCCAAACCTCAAGCCCTGGAATCAGGCAGAGCTGAGCTCAAATCAGTTCTGCCATTGACCAGAATTGTGGCCTTGGCAAGTTCTTAACCTCTCTGAGTCTCAGTTTCCACATCTGTAAAAGAGAATAACAACCCCTGCCTCTGTGACTTGTAATGAGCTGTGAGCAAGATAACACACATGCAGTGCTCAGCACAGAGCTGGGCTCCTGATGGGTACTAGAAGGTGTGGGGTCTCCTTCCTTCTTCCCTTTTATCCCATCACAGAATGTGTGATCCCACCTCTACCCCAGGATCTGGGTGTGTGGGTCACAAGTAGGATGGTCTTCCCCTGCCATCCAGAATGGGAGTGTGACTGGTGACCTCCCTCCCAGAAGCCCCTCACCCTACATTCTCTGGCTGGGTGCAGATTTTGGAAGCTGAGGGTTGGCTATGGGACAGGCCTAGCTCCAGACTCCAGGGTGCCAGGTGGGGTGGCGGTGGAAGCAGCTTGCCTCGAGGCAAGTTTGGCTCAGCTCATTGCTTTGTTTAGCTTCATACACTCAACTCCTTTCTTCTATTTGAAAACCTGAGTCTGACGGGACGGCCTGGCAGCTGGCAAGAAATGTGGGGAGCTGCATCTGGGCAGTGGGAGGCCTGACTGCATGTGTGCCTGGCCCTCTCTCAGCCTGGGATGGCATTCATGCATTCACTCATTCAGCCATCAAATATCCACTAGGTGCCTGCAATCTCCCAGGTTCTATGATAAATGCTAGGATCCAGGTGCTGGGCAAGACTGATGTGGCCCTGGCTCTCCAGGATCTGGGTGTGTTGGCTGGGAAAGGGCCATTAGTCAAAGGAAGCACAAGCTGGTGTAGAGGTGGTCAGTGCTCTCGGGAATGGGCATATACTATCATTAAGGTGAGTAATGGGCATTAACCAGGTGGAAGGGACCGTGGCTTTGTTCTGACCAAACCAATCATCCAAGAATGACTTACATTCCATGCTGTGGGACACTGTACTAAGCCCTTAATCAAACTGTCACTCTACTCACCAGGAGCACCTTGACGGTTATGCCGAGGAGTAATTATTCTCCCTTGGGCCTTCCCTGCAAGACCTCAGCTTGATTATGCAGAAGGGACTCGGATACTAGAACTGGAATTAAAAGCCATGCAGAAAAGCAGAGAAGCCTTCCTGGCTGAATAGGGATTTCAAGAAGGAGGATCCCAGATTATCACTGGCATTACTTTGAATGCTAGGGAAGTGAGAGACTCAGGATCCAGTCCTGATTCTGCTACTCACAGGCTGTGTGACCTCAAGCAAGCCCTTTCCCTCTCTTGTCTTTAATTTCTTGTACAAGAAAGGGGCTGAAGCAGGTCAACTCCACAGTCCAGGTCACAGAACTCAGGACAAGGTCTAGTGTAGATCAGGGGCCTGGGAATGCCTGCATCATTTGTCATAGGGGAACAGATGCAGCCAGGGTTGGGGATGAGACAAGCGGCACTAATTGGTGTCATTCACGCTTTCATTCTACCTGTTCCTAAATCGGGATTATTTTGTAATCTGATGATTACATGTTTATGGTAGTGTGTAATTTTGTAGCAAATAGCATGTTTATAGTAATTCTCAGATCATTGGGTCTGACAGGCAAATTTCTTTTTAAAGCTTGATGCTAAATATATTTTAAAGTGATCATAATTTATTAATGTTTTTAATAAAAGAACAATGATAGTAGGGCAATGGGACACATGAGATAGGATTCTAGATCAAAAAGGAAACAGAGATTGCTTCCAAAGAATAGAATGTAGAAAAGGAAATAGCAGCTTCGCCATGGAGAAACCCGGCAGACTCCACTTTTACCCAAGTGATGCAGGGGAGCCTCACCAGTGACGTCATGTGGATCTTGTGAATCCATTGGTATAATGTAACCAGAGAGCACTTCATCTCTGCTGGGTGTTTTCCACAAACCTTAACCTGTCTAAGCATGAGAAGAATGTCAGACAAACCCAGATTGGGGACATTCTACAGGATCGCCAGCCAGTCCTCCTTAGGACTGTCAAAGTCATGGAAAACAGGGAAAGATTGAGAAACTATCCCAGACCTGAGGGGGCCATGGAGACTCATGACAACTGAATACAATGTATGCCGGATGGAATACTGGTCCAAAAAGAGGACACTAAAGGGAAGACTGAGGAAATCCAAGTAAGGTCTGGAGTTTACTTAATAGTAATGTACCAGTGTTGAATGTCTGTGTTTTGATGCATCTAGCATGATAATGTGCAACGTTAACAATGGAGGAAACTGGATAAAGGGTACGTGGGAATTCTCTGTACTATATGTGCAAGTTTCTTGGAAATCTAAAATTATTCCAAAGTAAAATATTCAATTTTTTCAAAAAGAAACAGAAAAACATTTGGATACTAAAATTAATAAAGTCATTTGGCAAAAAATGGGGGAAGAATGATTAGTAAACAAAGAAACGTACTTCTTAGAAAATGACATAGAAACACTAGTTTCATCCCAGTTGATGGGGTTAAGATTTTTAGTAGTTATAAAATTACTGAGAAAAAGTTTTGAAACGAAACCAAAATATGAGGATTTGTGTAAGATGTTGTCTTACAACCTCCATTCCTTGGCTTGGTGCTAAAATCAGAGCTGCAGAAGGTGCAGGAAAGCAAGAGTCACTAACTCTGGAAGGGTTCCTAAAAGCTTTTCAGAAGAGGGGCTTTGTGAATAGGGTCTTGAATGATATATAGGAGTTATCAAGCTAACTAGAAAATATAAGAATAGGAATCCCTGTAATTATATTTAATAATATTTGTTGGTTACCTGCTAATTGCCAAGCACTAGACTAGGCCCTGAGACTAGTTATAAATTAAACCGAGAAATAGTATCTGTCTTCATGGTGTTTTTTTTTTTCCTATTACTTTCTGCAACAGAAATTACACTGTGTAATGATGGTATGTATTTGTATGTTTGGTAGGTATCCTAGAAGTATCAGTTACTGGACCTGTCCACCCAATCTGCCCACTCTGACTTCTAAGGGACAACACTACTCCACATTCAGCCTCTGCTGCCCAGGCCACCATGTTCTCATTCCAGGCTGGCTTTACAGGTATGAGACCTGTGCAGTTCCACAAGGTACTTAGTTTTATGCTCCACTATGGCTGTCTTGAAATTCTTAATAATTTGGCCGGGTGCAGTGGCTCACACTGTAATCCCAGCACTTTGGGAGGGTAAGGTGGGCGGATCACCTGAGGTCAGGAGTTTGAGACCAGCCTGGCCAACACGGTGAAACCCCGTCTCTATTAAAAATCCAAAAATTAGCTGGGCGTGGTGGCGCCTGCCTGTAGTCCCAGCTACTTGGAAGGCTGAAGCAGAAGAATAGCTTCAACCCAGAAGGCGGAGGTTGCAGTGAGCTGAGAACGTGCCACCGCACTCCAGCCTGGGCAACAGAGTGAGACTCAGTCTCAAAAGAAAAAAAAAAAAAAAAAAGAAATTTTCAATAATTCTACTCTTCAACTTCCTTTGTAGTGAAGTCTGATAGGACAATGGAGCCTGCATGTGGGCAGAGGAGATACGCAGGTGGTGAGGCATGCATGCACCAGTTCAGGTCTGCAGGGACAGTGGACACTGTGCAGATCAAGCAGGTGGTGTTGCCACCTGATGTGCATACACTACACCTGGGCAGTCCAGGGTGTGGCAGGACCCTGAGGGGTGGCCAGGCCAGGACTTGGGCTCATATTGGCAGCAGTGGTGGCAGGAGTCCAGCCCCAGGAGAGAGGAAGTGTGGCTACATTGCAAACAAACCACCCTTGATGGCAAATGAGCCCTTTGCCCTCATTTGGGCAATATCATCAAGCCAGGTACCTAGGAGAGACTGAGTAAGGAGCTGCTTCCTTTCCAAGGGTGACCACCAACAAGAGAATGCATTATTGAGTGACTAGCATTACTTTCAATTGTGTCCTTTGAAAAATGAGGTTACAAGTATAAACTTTGATGACCTGAAAAGTGGATTTGTAGAAAAAGGAGCCAAAAAAAGCTTATTACTAAAGTATTATTAGAGAACATAGAAAAGAAGAAATAAGAGACTTCATAGACTCTAAACCTGAAAAACTAACTACTAATATTTGGGTGTATTCCTGTCTAGATTTCACTATGCATATTTTTACACAATTTGAATAACATATATTCCATCAAGTGAATATACCATATTTGCTTTCCTTGACATTTATGTGGTTTCCAATTTTTTATATTAAGACTTTGCTCTACATCCTTGTGCATAATTGTTCTTTTAAAGAAACTGTTCCATTTTAAAAAAGCATAAAGTTTTTCATGAATTTCAAGAAATTTTTAAGCCTAGAATTTCTGTTCTTTTTTCTCTATGGTCTCCTTAGGTGAGCCATTCACTCATGGGTTTGGTTATTTTGGTATTGACTTCTCCTTAACTTTATAATAATAAAATGTAATAACTTACATGAAATGGACAAATCCTTTGGAAGATGCAAACTACCAAAGCTTCACTCAGGGAGAAATAGATAACAACAATAACCATATATCTATTAAACAAATTGAATTTAAAATTGAAAAGCTTCCAACAAAGGAAACTCCAGACTCAGACGGCTTTACTGGTGAATTCTAATACCAAGTCATTTGAGGAAGAAATAATACCAATTCTACACGAACTCTTACAGAAAATAAAAGAGGAGGAAACACTTTTCATTTTATAAGGCTGACATTTCCCCGATACCAAAACCAGACAAAGACTCTCTAAAAAAGGAGAAAACTACAGTCTAAAATTCTTCATGAATATAGATGCAAAAATCCTCAACGAAATATTATCAAAGCAAATTCAGCTATACACACAAAGAATAATTTGTAATTGCCACATTGGGAAATAAACTAAATGTCTTTCAACTGGTGAATAAATAAGCAAACTGTGGTGCATTTATGCAATGGAATACTGCTCAGCAATAAAAAGGAAGATTCAAAAGGCTTCATACTGTAGTCAGCTATTTATATGACATTCTGGAAAAGGCAAAATTATAGGAACAGAAAATAGATGATTGATTGCCAGGATCGGGAGAAGGATGACTACGGACGCACAGCATAAGGGCATTTTTTGAGGTGGCAGAATGGCTCTGTTTCTTGATTGACATGGTGGTCACACGACTGTATATGTCTCACAAAACTCTATACCAAAAAACATAAATTTTATTATATGTAAATTATATGTAACTACAACATGCAAATAATATCTCATTTTAGTATATGTAAAGAATGCCTTAATTTAAAAAAGAATTAAAAGGCCATCTATGCTTCCATTTATGACATTCTGGAAAAGGCAAAACTAAAGGGACATGAAATAGACCAGGATTATAGGAGCAGGGGGTGGAAAGAGGGTCTGATTACAAAGAGGCAGGAAGTAGGATTTGGGATGATGAAAAATTTACTGTCTTGATTATGGTGGTGGTTACAAGGCTGTATGTGTTTTACAGACCTGTACACCTCAAGTTGGTGAATTTTACTTTATGTAAACCTCAAAACACCTAACTTGAAAAAGTCTTATGCCCTGGAAGTCCCATGACTGCGTGGTTTATCTATGGCAGCAATCCTTAAAAGGACATATGTATACATTTTTCTCAAGGCATTTATTTATGTCAAATTATCATCAAATGCCCTGCCTCCAGATCTCACTTTCTAATCGGTAAAATGGGGATTTGGCCCTTGTTATTGTGTCTTTTAATGGAGAAGGGCATGTGTGTTAGGTTGTTCTCTCATTGCTGTTAAAAAAATACTTGGCCGGGTTCGGTGGCTCATGCCTGTAATCCCAGCACTTTAAGAGGCCAAGGCGGGCAGATCACCTGAGGTAAGAAATTCAAGCCCACCCTGGCCAACATGGTGAAACCCCGTCTCCACTAAAAATACAAAAAATTAGCTGGGCATGGTGGCAAATGCCTGTAATCCCAGCTATTTGGGAGGCTGAGGCAGGAAAATTGCTTGAACCTAGGAGGCAGAGGTTGCAGTGAGCTGAGATTGCATTATTGCACTCCAGCCTTGGCAACAAGAGAAAAACTCCATCTCAAAAAAAAAAAAAAAAAAAAAAATACTTGAGGCTGGGTAATTTATAAAGAAAAGAGATTTAATTGGCTCACCGTTCTGCAGGCTGTATGAGCATGGCATCAGCATCTGCTCGGCTTCTGGTGAAGATCTCAGGAAGCTCACAATCATGGTGGAAGGCAAAGCCGGAGCAGGTGTCTCACATGGTGAAGACAGGAGCAAGGTGGGGGAAAGTGCCACACACTTTTAAAAAACCAGATCTCAGCCAGGCACAGTGGCTTATGACACTGTGAGGTCAGCACTTTGGGAGGCCAAGGTAGGTGGATCACTTGAGGTCAGGAGTTTGAGACCAGCCTGGCCAACATGGTGAAACGCTGTCTCTACTAATAATACAAAAATTAGCTGGCCATGGTGGCGCGTGCCTGTAATCCCAGGTACTCGGGAGGCTGAGGCAGGAGAATTGCCTGAACCCAGGAGGCGGAGGTTGCCGTGAGCAGAGATCGCGCCATTGTACTCCAGCCTGGGTAACAAGAGCGAAACTCCATCTCAAAAAACAAAACAAAACAAAAAAACCAGTTCTTGAGAAAACTCATCATCTTGAGGACAGCACCAAGCCATGAGAGATCCGTTCTCATGACCCAAACACCTCCCACCAGACCCCACCTCCAACACTGGGGATTACATTTCTTTTTTTTTTTTTTTTTGAGACGGAGTTTCGCTGTTGTTACCCAGTCTGGAGTGCAATGGCGCGATCTCGGCTCACCGCAACCTCCGCCTCCTGGGTTCAGGCAATTCTCCTGCCTCAGCCTCCTGAGTAGCTGGGATTACAGGCACACGCCACCATGCCCAGCTAATTTTTTGTATTTTTAGTAGAGATGGGGTTTCACCTCATTGACCAGGATGGTCTCGATCTCTTGACCTCGTGATCCACCTGCCTCGGCCTCCCAAAGTGCTGGGATTACAGGCTTGAGCCACCGCGCCCGGCCGGGGATTACATTTCAACATGAGATCTGGGTGGGGACAAATACCCAAAGTACCTCAGCATGGATTTGAAGTTTGACAATCCTAAATTCAAAATCTGTCTCCACTACTTCCCAGCTGTGTGCCTTGGCACCTCAGGTTGTCTTTCCAGGCCCCAGTTACAGTTATAATAAGCACTTACCTCATAGGAAAACTGCAAGGACCAAATGATAGAGTGCATGGTCTAGTGCAATGAGACACCGAGTAAACCTTCCACAAGTAGCACCAGTGTCTCAAGTCCTGCTAGTCCCTCCACTGTACAGTACCAAACTTTACCGGGAGATACAGGACTCTGGGATGGGCATCTGTAGTGGGCCAAATAATGTGCCCCAGACATCCAGATCCTTATCCCCAGGACCTGTGAATGTCACCTTACATGGAAAACGAGACTTTGCAGATGGGATTAAGGATCTTGAGATGGGGAGATTATCTGGCTTATCCAGGCAGGTCCAATGGAATTATAAGGATTCTTATAAGGGAAAGAGGGAGTTAGGAGAGACAGAGGCAGAGAAGGGGATGTGCAAACAGAAGCAGAGGTTGGATTGATGTGGGTCCACCAGCCAGGGAATGCAGGTCACCTGCAGAAGCTGGAAAGGCAAGGAGATGGAACCTCCGCTAGAGCCTCCAGGAAGCCCTGGTGACCCATGTACACTTCTGACGTCCACAAAGCGTTTGTGGCACTGTGTTACAAAGCCATAGGAAACCAACACTGCGTTTTGGGTGAAAGGATCCTATTTCCCAGGAGAGTGGGACTTGGCATGGTGCATGAAGGGCATGGTCTGAATGTGAATTCCATGTTCTGGAAACTGGGCCTGACTGGGGCAATAGAGAACGCAGGGCCCCAGCAAATGTGGCAGCTCCGAGTAGAGTTGCTCCTGACCATGTCTGACATGTCGGCTGCCTCCCTCCTGGCTCAAGGACCCACCCAGTGATCCTGCCTCTCTCCTTTCACCCCCACACCATGGAGCGGCTGCTGGCAGGCTGGACCCCCGTAGGGAAAACTGTGAAGTGTGTGTCCACTCCAGAAGCACGATCTTTCCAGGTTTTCTTAAGGACCATCCTGAAAACTTCACCCTTCGTGTGTTGACAAACCAGTCTTGAATCTGGAAGCGATTCAGATCCTGTTTTTTTTTTTTTCTTTTTTTGGTTTTGTTTTGTTTTGAAGGTGCTTTCCACCGATGTCCACTGGAGGGTGCTGTGTACGTGTTTATAGGAGGCTCTGCACGCAGAACCCGGCGTCCCCGTGGCATGCAAACACTGAAGTAGAAAAACATAGACAAAGACGTATCTACACACATGTGCCTACATTCAGACATATGGATGCACACAGACTCACCAATCATCACCCACACAGCACTCACACATATGTGTCTATCTGTATGCAGTCATGCGTCACTTAACACGGATGCGTTCTGAGAAAATCGTCATTAGGCAATTTCCTCTTTGTGTGAACATCATGAGTGAACTTACACAAACCTAGATGGCAGCGCCTCCTACACACTGAGGCTATATGGATGGAATAGTCTATTGCTCTAGGCTACAGACCTGCACAGCAGGCACTGCACTGAACACTCTAGGCAACTGTAACACAATGATAAGGATTTGTATATCTGAGCATAGCTAAACATAAAAAAGGTACAGTTAAAAATTCCATATTATGATTTCTCTGGGCCACTATTGCATATGTGGTCTGTCATGGATGGAAGCATCCTTATGTAGTGCATGACTATAGATGTATATAAACACCAGCAAGTATGCATGCAGACATGCACTCATGAACAGAGTCACAGTGCCATAAAACACACGGACAGAGGCACACAAAGCACGTATTCACATACAGTGTATATATGTTCAAATACACACAAACAGGTTTACGTAGGTTCATCTATACACACATGCACACACACATGCACACAAACAGTTAATCCAGACAGGTATATGTCATTAGCAGACAAACAGCCATGTGCACAAAGTCATGAATACACATTCTGACACACAGACTTATGCATAAACCCACAGACATGCATACATCGCTAAACACCAACACGTGTGCATGTACACGCACTCCCTAGCCTGGGCCTTTGTTACTTCACTTGTTCAAAACATGGAATCCCTTGAGGTATGATTAACACAGTGGTGTTTTCTAAGGAAAACAATGAAAATGTCAACTTCACAGTCCCGATGGAACTGTTTTATTTGTTAAATGTTAGGGAAGGGCATTCCTAATAATACAACAAGTCTTTCCAGAGAAAACTAGTAGCCCTGCTCTGAAAAAGCAGAAACCCCAAACCATAGTTTTGCAAACACCTTATTAACATATGGAAGGCTCAGAGTTACTCTAAAAGAGATTCTGTTTAAAAAAAAAATGTGGAGAAATTTTAGATTCAGATAAAACCAAAAAATTATATATGAAGTTGAAGAAGCATTAAGTCCAAACAAGTCCTTCCTTCTCAGAAAGGGTGATGAGAAGAAATAGGGAGCCTTTGCAAATGATTATCAGATGGCCAGGCCTGGATAATCTTATCAAAGCCATTGTCTTATCTAAGGCATTAAAATAAAGAAAACATGAAAGGAGAGAGAGAAAAGGGCCTGTGAAAATAGTTGATTCGATAATAACATTGCATAGCTGAGAAAAGTCAGCTGTCAGAAATGCATTCCACTTGGCAGCCAAGCCCTGCCACGAAGCGAGAGCAGAGCACGCCCCAGCAGAGGATCCAGCGAGGGTGTGAGCGGCTTTGCAGGGACACACGCTGGCCATTGCTCTGCCTCTCTCCGCAGAATCCTCAGAAGGCAGGAGAGGATGTTCAGCGTCTGGGCAGGACACCCAGGTCCCAGTCCCACTTCTGCCACCCCCATAGTGGGTCCCTGCTCATGCCTGGGTCTTGATCTCTCCAGGTAGGCAGTGAAGAAGTTGCCTTCCCTAATCGCCAAAGTTCCTTCCTCCTCTGACACTATCATCACCAGCCCGCTGCACCTCTGACACCCCACTGTATCTGGTGACCAGAATCATTGCAAGTGGCTCTGTTTGTACATTTAACAAAGTGCCGGTTCCAGCCCATCAGCTCAATACCAGCGAACAATAGCTCAGGAATAGATAAAAGGCATTCATCAGGCAGCCAGGCCCAATTATCATGTCACACTGAATGAATGTATTTTAAAATCTTTTCTGACAAGAAAATGTTCCACGTAGGTACCTTCAAATTAGCTGGAAAATCCAGAAAATTTGCTATTAGGCCTTCTTTGAAGAACCTTTATTCCCCCCCACTGTTCCAGAGGAATTCCTTGGATATTATTAATTCCTTCCAAGAGTATGACCTTGTGCCTCCTGCTGGGACTGAAACACTTTTCCTGTCTGCTCAACTCCACGGGAGCCATTGCAGAGATGACACACACCAGGGCCCAAATGGGAGATCACCTGTCCATCAATTTCAAGTGTCGGGCGGGTGCCAGTGGAAATTCTGTTCAATTTTGCTCCACCAGCATTTGCTGAGCAACTGTCGTGTGTCTGCGAGCCCTGTGATAAGAGCTGAGTCCCCCCCGGCTCTTGCCCTTGAAGGGAGACTCCACTAAAGGGGACCCGCTTACCAACACATCAGTGTCAGGGGGAGGTTGTGCAGCACAGTAGAAAGCCAGACAGACTTCATTTTGAAGGCTGATTTGGCCGTTGGCTGTGTGAGTTTGGGCAGGGGACTGCACCTCTCTGAGCCTCCCTTTCCTTACCTGCAGAATGGGGGAGAGACACCTAACTCTGGAGGCTGTTGTGAGGAGGGATAGTTTCAGGGGACGCAGGCCATCCCTCCCTCTGACCCACATTGTGGCCAAGGCCCGGCATCCCAACCTTGTCCCTGGCTCCCTGGGCTGAAGGGTTGTTTCTGACCTCTTCTCCACTCACAACACATGGCAGTCTTTCCGCGGCTTTATCTTCAGCTTCATGCTGCAGATGACTCCATTTGGCTGTGGTCTGGAAGAAGAGATTTCTTTTGGCATGGTGAGAAAGTGTGTCAAATGTAGAGCTACCTGAAACTCGTGGCTCTGGTGTGGAGATCTGGAGAGGCAACAGCAAGCACTTGGTGGAGAAGAGATTGATTCAGGGAATTAATTTCCCAGTGAATACAGAACGATCTGCTTGCATCTTCATGTGATTATGGGTTTGTGCAGGAGCAGTTGCTAACTAAGGGAGATTTCTCATTGAACCTCAGAATTCCAGGGCTGGAGGGCGAACTTAGAGGCCAGTTAGTTTTTGTTCCTCAAGCAGGAACTGAAGTCCAGAGAGGGGAAGGGGCCTGCTCAACAGCACACAGTGAGCCATGGAAAAGTGGGACCTGGATCCCAGACGTCCTGTGCCCCTGGTCTCTGTTCCTCTTTTGATCCTGCTGTGCCACAGATCACCTAGAGGACTAGGATTGGGCTCCTCTTTCCAGCCTTCCTCCTCTACCACTGGAGCCTCTGGCCCCCCGCCCCCTCGACCCTGTCCTGCCCAAGCCTGCAGACTCTCCAGGTTCTCAGCCTTGGGACATCTCTGGTTCTGCAGTGCCGTAGTATGGGGATCTGGCCTCTACCACCCCTGGGGATCCCCAGGCCTCAGGAGAAGTCCAGCTGGCACCTCTTCAGTGGGATTACTCCCAACTAGTCCAAGTCAGGCTTTGTGAATGACAGAACCACAGAGTGAAGACCTGACTCCAAGTAAACCCTCCATGAAAGGAGGAGCAATTACACCAAGAACAGATAACTGGCTCACGCCTGTCATCCCCGTGCTCTGGGAAGCCGAGGCAGGAGGATAATGTGGGGCTGGGTGTTTGAGACCAGCCTGAGCAACACAGTGAGATTTCATCTCTACAAAGAAATTTTTAAAAATTAGCTACTCGGGAGACTTAGGCAGGAGACTTATGTGAGCCCAGGAGGTTGAGGCTGCCGTGAGCCATGATCACACCACTGCACTCCAGCCTGGGTGACAAAGTGAGACCCTGTCTCAAAAAAAAAAAAAAGAAAAAGGACATTTTCAATGTGACTCTCCTTCAGTCCTGCCTCCCTCCCATGGCCCTCACATCTCTCTCTGGATTGTACTTGGCTGTGTTGACTCTGCTTTCGGGAAGATGCAGAGGGCGGGGGGGACACATTGCTCTCCACCCATCACAAACGTTCTCCTGAAGTCATTCATTTCACACCATTGTATCCCCAGATCACAGAAGCCTCGTGGTCCAGAGCAGGGCTCAGGGTCTCAGCCAGGTGGGTCTGAATGCTGGCCCCACCCCTGGCTAGCTCTGTAGCCTGAGGAGGTTGCAGAGATGGATGTTGGGGGGCAGCTTGCTCAGCACCCATCTGTACCCCTGGTCGGAGAGGCTGGAGAGCTGACCCTGTTTTTCTGTGCTCTCCCTACTCCCATGCAGCTAGGGCCCTGGAGATGCCAAGTTGACACACTCCCATGAGGTCTGCAAAATGCAAGTGAGTCAGGGGTCACCTTCCTTTCTGTCTCCTTGGCTGCTCCCAGCAGTGGGCTAATGTTTTTCTGTGGCAATGACCCAGTGTCTGTTGCCCATATCCCTGGGTGTTAGAGCAGTTGCAGTGGCAGAATAATCTGAATGTCTCTTCTGCACATCCCTGGTCTGGGTAAAATGAACGACGTACTCCCTGGAGAAAGTACCAGGCAATGCACAGTTAGCAAGCAGGAGGATGCAGGTAGACATCTTCCTCTCCTAAGGAACCACAGCTGAACTGACCCTATGACTAGGGTGACTGCAAAAGTAAACACAAACCACTTATCTCTTTTTTTTTAAGAGACAGTCTTGCTCTGTCACCCAGGCTGGAGTGCAGTGACGCAATCACAAGCTCACTGCAGCCTCAGCCTCCTGGGTTCATGTCATTCTCCTGCCCCACCTCCCAAGAAGCTGAGACTACCGGTGTGTGCCATCATGCTTGGTTAATTTTTAAATTTTCCATGGAGATGGGATCTCACCGTGTTGAACTCCTGACCTCAAGCCATCCTCCCATCTTGGCCTCCCAAAGTGCTGGGATTGCAGGCATGAGCCACTGCACCCGGCTGATGCTCTGATAATCTTAACTAAACCTGAACCTACTTTCTCTGAGCCTCATGCTTCACCTTTATGAAGTGCTTTCTCATGCATAACCTCATGTGCTCCTCTGCTCAGCTGGGAGGCAGCGGGGGTGGGGAAGGATCACTGTTCCTATTTCCGGAAGCAGCATCAAGTGGGACCAGTGGAAGGTGCTGGGGTCAGGGTGTCAGGCTGAGCTGGGCATCGGCTGCATGAGGATATGGGAAGGGGTGCCGGGGCCAACAATCCCAGAGCCCAAGTGTGGACTGAAGATTCATCCAGACTAAGATGCCCCTCATGAGCCTTTTACCACCGCTCTGCCTCCACAGAAGCCTGGGGACTTGGGGATTACCTGTGGGGAGGGTCTCCCTTCCCTCCCACCTTCGTATCCACACAGGACTCTGGGCCTGGGGACCAGCTTCATGTCAACAAGCCAGACAGTGGAACCTTCCCGGCCAGTGCTGTCCAGTGAGGAGGGGTGGGCTCTCTGGCTGATGGGCTGTACCCCCTGCTGGGGCAGCACCTCCAACCCCATTCTGGCCTGCCATGTGCATGGGCTTCCATGCATTGGTCATTGCTGGTGTTACCTGAGAGCCTTTGCAGGCATCGTGAAAAAGAGATGTACTCAGGAGAGCGAGATCTTTCCTTCTCCCTCTCCATCACCTCACCAGAGAGAAGAAAGGCTGGTTCAGAGTCAGGGTTCTGGCCCAATTCACTGTCCAAAAGCAGCCATGCTTTCTGCCGGACTTACTTAGGGGCTAGGACATTCACTTGGAATGGGAGGAAGATGCCCAAGCACGCATTCCCATTGCATGGATTCAGAGATCCACCAAACATTCATTCCCCAGCCACCCCTCCCGGTGGGGCCCCATGCTGGGCTCTGGGAATGCCCAGAAGAACCTGATGTCATCTCCTGCTCTCAGGGCCCTAAAGCCCAATTGGGCAGACAGACACACAGACATTAATATAGTCCAGTATGATAAGCACTGACTTCAAAGGACACTCAAAGAGGAGGCACCAGTTCTATCTTCCTAGGCAGAGAGGAGGAGAATCTTAAAGGACAGGCAGCAAAGGGTGTGGGGAAGAGCATTCCAGCCAGAAGGAACAGCATGAGTGAAACCCCAGAGGACAGAAAGCTCATGTTTGGGAACAACAAGAACTTTGATCTGGGTTCACATGAGTGCGGGAGGAAGAGAGACAAGGCTGGCAAGGCGGGTACAGTGGAAGGCCTTGACGACAAGGAGAAGGAGCTTCATATGACCTTGCAGGAGGGGGAAAGAGCAGAGTTAACCTTCTGATCTCTAGGTAAGTTGCTTGTTGGGAAAGGCACAGATGAGATGAAATCCATCCATCAAACAACTGCTCAGTGAGCAGCAAGTCCAGACGGCGCCTGTGCCAGGGTGGGTCAGCACACAAGTGGGAGACCAGAAGTCTCTAAAGCAGGAAGAAGAGACCAGCACTCCCGGCTCTGGGCCAGGCACAGGCTGTTTGCAGCTGGATGTCTCTACCCATCTCAGACTGTATCTTTTGAGGTAACACCTTCAGAGACAGCCCCGGAGGCCCACAGCTGCCAGCTTCCTCCTATCTCTTTTGTAAACACAGATGTTTTACTACCTTGTCAAAAGAACACTCTTACAGCTTGCCTTGAGGAAAACAGAAGTTCAACCCCTTCAGCCTCCTGAAAAACTGCAGCCTGCTCTTCTTTGAAAGCAGAGGAGGCCCTGCTTAGGCCTCGGTTCCTTCAGATGGGAAGGGTAGGAGTTGGATAAAAAGGCCTCTTCCTTACAGTTTACCAGAGTATCTCCCCACTGGACTGAGGCCTGAGGGCGAGGACTGTGTCTCCCACAGCACCTGCCAAGGTGTAGGTTCTCAAGACATGTTTGTGAATGAATGAATGAATGAATGACCATACCTGAGAGTGCCTTTTTGCTCAATTGTCTTGGGATTTCGAAGCAGCCTGGGAAACACAACTTGAGGGCATGCAACGCCCTTCACCCACTGGAGGTGAAATTTGGTGGCTGTTCCAGTATTTCAGGCTCTTCTGCCACCAGGTTCAGGGTTGACCATGAACTTCCCATGAGTTATTTCAGATACGGGTCAGGGAGGGCTGGGGCTGCTCCCAAAGGACACACATTTCTCAAGGACAATTGAATCCCTCAATTCACATGATAGCTGCTGTCTGGTTCGATGCCCACTTCCCATCACATTCTAAATAATGATCCAGAAACCCCTGTTCCTGGGACCCAGTGAAAAATGACTACCGAGGGCAAAGAGCAGCCTCAACTTAGCCTCTTGATGGCTGCCTCAGAAAGGCAGCTGGGATGTGGGAGAAAGAACTGGACATTGGGCTGGGTGGATATGGATCTACCCAACACAGCACTGTAACTTTGGGAGGCAGGAAAGTTCCTGGAACTCTCTGTGACTCAGTTTCCTCTTCCGTAAGAGAGGAGAAAATACAGATCCTGGGAACTGTAGGCTCAGAGTGCAAGAAGTACTTGGTTAAGTTGGGTTCCTGTCCCTGGATTCCAGCTCTCCCTCCAGACTCTGGGGGACCTTGGCAGAGTCCCTTTCCACCTGAGCATCTGCAGAGCAGACATCATAACATCCACCTCACAGAGCTGCAGTGAGGGTTAAGTGAGATGATTTACATAAAAAGATTTGAAAACTGAGAAGTTTGTGCAATGCAAAGGGCCTAATACTCTGTGTTTAAAATATCTTCAAACAAGATGACTTAATGTTCTACTAAATGCAAAATGTGTTGGCCTGGCTGTTGGAGGTGTTTTGAGTCCAGCCCTGTGAGTTAAGTCACTTTCTCTTAGTAGGTCAATGTCTGGATCTTAGGGCATGCAGTGATAGTTGGAATTTGGGACAGTGGTGAATAGGGTGATAGGAGCTGATGCTAGAAAAATGGTGAATTAAGACAAATAGTTTTAGGCTTTATCCAGTAGGTGATGTGAAACATGTAAGATCTTTGAGTGGGAGCAAGACATGATCAGAGCTGGCAAGTAGAAAGACCATTCTGGTGGCCTGCATGGAGGAGGGAGTGGGGAGAGTGAAACTGGGGGGCAGGGCAATTGAGGCACAGTTAACCTGAGGTCCAGGCGAGGGATGGCAAGGCTGAAACAACGTCTGTGTGGTTCTGAGGTCCAGGCCTCACTCAATAATTGAATATGGGCTGGGAGACATTTTACTAAGCTTAAGGCTGAGGATAAGAGTATTAGCCTTTTGTAGGAGGGGTTAAATGTCATGAGCAGGAGACAAGCATTGGTTGAGCGTTACTTCACTCCAGCCTCCCAGTAGGCCCCTCTCTGGCTTGGTAATGATTTCTTTGAAGTTATCAAACATGAACAGACTTGTTTTGCTCTACTTGTTAGAGTGAATGTTTTCATTTAGGCCTTTATTTTAAAGGCGACTTTCTTCCATTTAAGGGGGACAATAACATCCATCATGGAAGTAGCACCTTCTCGCCATAAGAAATGAAAATCCTGCAGGCCCTGGGTGGAACTGGGTCTCTCTGTGGGGTGGTTTGAGTGAGTGAGCAGCAGGATTATGTGTGTGGGGCCAAGGCTGACCCAGCCTCACTTTTGCCAGTGTATTCCCCCTGGTATCCTCAATCCTGACTCTGTGATGACTGGAGTCAATATCTGCTTTAATGTGTTTTGGTCTCATTAACACGGACTGGATTAACCAGCCCGCATGGGCTTTTCAATTAGGAAGATAAATTTCTGACAGTGTTTACAAAGGGATTAGATACCTGCTCAGCATGTGACAGGCTTTGACTTTTCTTCCTCTCTCCGTCCTTCCCTCCCTCCCTCCACCTCTTCCTCCCTTTTCTCCCTTGCTCTCTCCCTCATTCCCTCCCTCCCCCATTCCTTCCCCTGCCTCCCCTTCTTTCTTTGTCTCCCTCTTTCCTTCCTTGTGTTCCATGAATAAATGGGCTTATTCTGTTTCCCCTTTAGGGATTGCTATGGTTTGGATCTGTGTCCCCACCAGATCTCATGTTGAATTTTCATCCCCAATGTGGGGGGTGAGCCTATTGGGAGGTGATTGAATCATTAACGTGGATTTCTCGTGACGGCTTTTAGCACCATCCCCTTGGTGCTGTTCTCCTGAGATATCTGGTAATTTAAAAGCATGTGGCACCTATGCCCTGTCTCTCGCTGGTTCCTGCTCCCACCATGTGGCGTGCCTGCTCCCCCTGTGCCTCCTGCCATGATGGTAAGTTTCCTGAGGCCGTCCCTGAAGCTGAGCAGATGCCAGCATCCTGCATCCTATACAGACTGCAGAACTATGAACCAATGGAATCTCTTTTCTTCATAAAATACCCGGTCTCAGGTATTTCTCTATAGCAATACAAGAATGGCCTAATACGGGGATATTTGGCTAGATGGGCTGGTATGAGTAGACATGTGATAACTATCATTTAACCATCCTAGGTGACATCAGTCCAGCTGCCCAGCTCTACGCCAGCCTTTGCTTGCATGCCTCCAGTCCCTGAGAGCTCACTACTTCAGGAGCCAGCCCATGTCACTGACCACAAGAAGGCTCTTCTCTGAGCTGAGTTACCACCAGCCCCAAAAAGAGTTCCACCTCATGTACTAGGCCTGCTTTTTGGGGCCCCTCAAAGCTTGTCTGCTGCTGCTGCTGCTGCTGCTCTGAGATGACCTTTGGGACTCATGCCTCCTGGGGGGCTCCCTCTTGCTGGATATCGCAGCCCTCTCAATGTCTCAATGTCTCATCCTTTGCAAGGAGGCACCATTTGCATCGTACAGTCACATGTGTGTAGTTTCCATCATGTTATAAATCGCCTTTTTCATTCTTTTTTAAATTAAATAGACACTGTAAGCATTACTCCACATGGTATACTACTCCTCAAAACACAACTACCCTTTCTAGCACCTCAGAGTGTTCTGTGAAGAACCTCCTGGCTGGCTTCCTCATCTTCCACTGACAATGCATACCTTGCTTTTCAAATGTTTTCATGGAATCTTCGTTCATCTGGCGTTTTCCTCCTACTGAATACTTTCTTCAGGAGAAATTCACATTAGTGAGATGCCTGGATCATTGATCTTGATTTGGCTTTTGGTACATATTGTCAGATCTCCTTGCAAAATGTCTGCTGCAGGGTAGGTGGTACCTCCCTAGCGGAGTGAATCACTTCCACTAGAAACTCTTTTTAATATACATATTTTTTATTTTGTGGGAATAAAGCCATCTTGAGGTTGTTTTAATTGGATATCCTGCACCAAGGATTAAAGAAAAGCTAAAGGGGGAAAAGACATTGTTATTTGTGTTGGATTTTTACTTGTCTTTCTCTGGTGCTAATTGTCTGTTTGAACCCTTTGCTCATTTACGTATTGGGATATTGATGTTTTTCTTACAAATTCCAACGAGCTCTTGAATTGTAAAGACGTTAAACCTTAGTCTGTTCTTGGTTAGACATTTTCTCCCTGGCACTTTCACTTTTATTTGAATTATGTTGCTCTTCCTGTTTTCTGCCTGGGGTAACCCACCATTTAGGACTAGAAGACAAGCTTGTACACTGACTGCCCAGCTCCTACAACTGGCACCGCTGAGGTCTGAAAGAAGAATGTTCATAAAAGCACTATACTAGATGCTCTGGGTGTATCTCTTCTATTCCTCAAAGCAACCCTGACAGGATATCGTGCCTATGTTACAGATGTGGAAACTGAGGCTCAGAGAGGTGACACGTGCGTTGCAGGCAGGCACACTAGAGGTGGTGCAGGTAAGTATTATCTCCAGGCTTTTTACCCTTTTCCACAATACCAGTAGCCTGGAGGAGTAAGAAAACATCTGCTGCCAACATCTCCAGGTTTGTGACTTCAAACTCCCCTGGCAGAGGAGGGAATTACCATATTTGGGGGCAATTTACATCAAATTACCATGCACCAGCCAACAGCTGCCGCCTGGAGCAGGAGGCTGGCTGCACAGAGCCATCACATTTGTACACACGATAATGAAAACCCACGCACGGGCCTCCACATTCTCCCATAAATATGGTCATTATGATCTTGTTGGCATTGCTTGTTGAATTCCATCTTGCAAATTGTTTCCTGGTTGCGTTGAGGAGCTGACTTGGGCTCTTCTCAGTCTCCTTTCCTCTAGACATGAAAGTGTTTGGGGTTTGCCCACTGTCCTCAGACCGTCCTCTGGCACAGATTCTCAGGACGGCCTCCACCCCATGCTACGAGCAGTCAGCAAGTTCCCACTGTGTGCGCCATGTGTGGGACTGATTGCAAAAACCGCAGAGCTAAGAGGGTTCTCAGGGCAGCCGACAGGCCCGCTCCTGCATTGTACAGACTGACAGGATATGGGACAGGAGTGGGATCAAAGTCCAAGATTAAAAAGGACCCTTTGCATAGCCTCCCTGTGCTGAACCCTGGAGGGGTGACACGTAAACCTCTCCAAGGCACCCAGAGCTGGAGCAGGCCACGGCTCAAAGTCCCCATTGTAAATAATAGAAATCCTCCTCAGCTAGCTGGAGGACAGGGAGTGGCAGTTAGAGGATTTGCTACAAGGAATCCCATTGAAATCCAAGGTCTAAATCAGGCCACATCTCTGGAAGGACTAGAAACAGGAAGTGGAAAGCTGATAGGAAAGCAGGGCACCCTCTTCAGCTCTTGTCTGCTTCTCTCTGCACAAGGGCCCTGATCTCATCTGTCTTTGAATGAGCGTCCCGTCCCTCCCTCTACGTGGTAGAACATGGACACTCCAAGCGTCATGTTTCTACATGACAAGTCCAGCCATCCACAGGGTGGCTCTCTGCTGTCCCAATGTTAAATTCCCAAACAACTGAAGAATGAACTCTAATGGGCTCAGCTTGGGTCAGCCCCATTACCTGTAGTCAAGAGAGTCAGCTCAGCTTCTAACACGTGGCAGCTGGCAGCCCATACTTGTGGGCAGGACCACAGGATTATAAGGAAAGGGCACTGAGAAGATAACCAAATTGGCTTCAGCTACACCTTCAGTCTAGTTCCTTTCCTTCAGACATGGTCTCACTATGTTGCCCAGGCTGGTCTCCAACTCCTGGGTTCAAGGATCCTCCTGCCTCAGACTCTCAAAGTGCTGGGATTACAGGCATGTATTAGTTCATTCTTGCAATGCTAATAAAGACATACACCAAACTGGGTAATTTATAAAGGAAAGAGGTTTAATTGACTCATAGTTCAGCATGGCTGGAGAGGCCTCCAGAAACTTACAATCATGGTGGAAGGGGGAGCAAACATGTCCTTCTTCATATGGCGGGAGGAATGAGAATGAGTGATGAGCAAGGGGAAAAAGCCTTTTATAAAACCATCAGATCTCTTGAGAACTCACTCACTATCATGAGAACAGTAGCATGGGGGTAACCACCCCCATGATTCAATTACCTCCCACCAGGTCCCTCCAACCACATGTGGAGATTATGAGAACTACAATTCAAGATGAGATTTGGGTGGGGACACAGCCAAACTACATGAAGGCATGAGCTACCACACCTGGCCTAGCCCTTTTGTAAGAATTACAATTTTTCCTGAGATAACTATAGAATCACATGCAGTTGTAACAAATAATGCAGAGAGAGCTCTTGTGCACTTTGCCAGTTTCCCGTCAATGGTGACATTTTGCAAGACCATAGTATAATATCACAATCCGAATATTTATATTGATACAAGTCACATATCTCATTCAGATTTCACCAGTTTTACTTGTACTCAGGTGTGTGTGTGTGTGTGTGTGTGTGTGTGTTTAAGTTTTATACAGTTTTATCTCCTGGGTGAGTCTTTGTATGGGATACAACCACAGCACAGTAAAGTTACTAAACAGTTCCAACACCACCAAAATTCCTTGTGTAGCCCTTTGCGGTAAGCTAAATAATGCCACCACCTCTATCCCCAAGATATACACATCTGAATCCCTGGAATCTGTGAATGTTACAGGGACTTTGCAGATGTGCTTAAGTTAAGGATCTTCAAAGGGGGAGATGGTGCTGTTGGATTATCCAGGTAGTCCCTAAAAGTAATCACAGGGGTCTTGTGAGAGGGAGGCAAGAAGGTCAAAGCAGGAAGTAGGAAATGTGATGATGAATGCAAGAGGCTAAGGGGATGCAAGGAAGAGGTCATGAGTCAAGGAATGCAGGCAGCCTGTCAAAGCTAGAAAAGGCAAAAGACTGATTTCCCCCTGGAGTCTTCAGCAGGGCTGCAGCCCTGCCAACACCTTGACTTTAGCCCAGTGAAACTAATTTTGGACTTCTGATCTCTGGAACTGAGAGAGAATACATCTGTGTTGCTTTAGGGCACTAGGTTTGTGGTCATTTATTACAGAAGCAGTCAGAAATTAATATATCCTTTTATGAAGACTCAGCAAAGTTTCCAGATACGAAATCAATGTACACAAATCAGTAGGTCTTCTATAAACCAATAGTGACCAAACTGAGAATCAAATCAAGAACTCAACTACTGGCTGGGCACGATGGCTCACGCCTGTAATCCCAGCACCATGGGAATCCGAGCAGGGTGGATCACCTGAGGTCAGGAGTTCGAGATCAGACTGGCCAGCGTGGTGAAACTCCATGTTTACTAAAAATACAAAAATTAGCTGAGCCTGGTGGCAGGCACCTATAATCCCAGCTACTTGGGAAGTTGAGGCAGTAGAATCACTTGAACCCGGGAGGCAGAGGTTGCAGTGAGCTGAGATAGTACCATTGCACTCCAGCCTGGCCAACAGAGTGAGACTCCATCTCAAACAAAACAAAGAACTCAACTCCTTTTACAATAGCTGCAAAAAAATAAAATACTTAGGAACATACTTAATTAAGGAGGTGAAAGACCTCTACAAGAAAAACTACATAACACTGCTGAAAGAAATCATAGACAACACAAATGGGAACACATCTCATGTTCATGGATGGGTAGAATCAATACTGTAAAAATGACCATACTGCCAAAAGCAATCTACAAATTCAATGCAATTCCCATCAAAATACCACCATCATTCTTCACAGACTTAGAAAAAAATTCTAAAATTTATATGGAACCAAAAAAGAACCCACATAACCAAAGTAAGACTAAGAAAAAAACACATCTGGAGGCATCAAATGACCTGATTTCAAACTATGCTACAAGGCCATACTCTCCGAAACAGCATGGTATTGGCATAAAAATAGGCACATAGACCAATGGAACAGAATAGAGAACCCAGAAACAAACCTTAATACTTACAGTCAACCGACCTTTGACAAAGCAAACAAAAACATAAAGTGGGAAAAGGACACCCTATTCAACAAATGCTGCTGGGATGGTTGATAAGGCACATATTGGAGAATGAAACTGGATCGTCATTTCTCACCTTATACAAAAATCAATGCAAGATAGATCAGGGAGGTTAAATTAAAGACCTGAAACTATTAAAAATTCTAGAAGACAACACTGGAAAAACTTTTTTAGACATTGGCTTAGGCAAGGATTGCATGACCAAAAACCCAAAAGCGAATGCAATAGAAACAAAGATAAATAGCTGAGATTTCATTTAACTAAAGAGCTTTTGCATGGCAAAGGGAACAGTCAGCAGGGCACACACACACTCCACAGAGTGGGATAAAATCTTCACAATCTCTACATCTGACAAAGGACTAATATCCAGAATCTACAATGAACACAAACAAATTAGCAAGAAAAAAACAAACGATCGCATCAAAAAGTGGGCTCAGGACATGAATAGACAATTCTCAAAAGAAGATATTCAAATGGCCAACAAACATGAAAAAATGCTCAGCATCACTAATGATCAGGGAAATGCAAATCAAAACCACAATGTGGTATCACCTGACTCCTGCAAGAATGGCAATAATCAAAAAATAATAGATGTTGGTGAGGATATGGTGAGCAGGGAACACTTCTACACTGCTGGTGGGAATGTAAACCAGTACAGCCACTATGGAAAACAGTGTTTTCCTTAGTGATTCCTTAAAGAACTTAAAATAGAATGACCATTTGAGCCAGCAATCCCACTACTTGGTATCTACCCAGAGGGAAAGAAGTCATTATTCGAAAAAGATACTTGCACACACATGTTTATAGCAACACAATTTTCAATTGCAAAACATGGAACCAACCCAAATGTTCATCAATCAATGAATGTGATATATATATTATGGAATACTACTCAGCTATAAAAGAAAATAAATTAATGGCATTCGCAGTGACCTGGATGAGATTGGAGATGTATTCTAAGTGAACTAACTCGAATAGAAAATCAAACATTGTATATTCTCATTCATATGTGGGAGGTAATCCATGAGGATGCAAAGGCATTAGAAAGACACAGTGGACTTTGGGGGCTCAGGGAAAAAGGGTGGGAAGGGAGTGAGGGATAAAAGACCACAAATTGGATGCAGTGTATACTGCTCAGGTGATGGGTGCATAGCAATCTCATGAATCACCACCAAACAAACACCACCTGTTCCCCAATAACCTATCAAAATAAAAAATATAATAGAAAAAGAAATTAATATACCCTTTTATGACTGCACCCACCTCCATCCCAGCACCTACCCACCCTAGCAACTACTAATGTATCTTTAATACCTAAAATTTTACCATTTCATAAATGTTATATAAATGGAATAGTATATATGTGACCTTTTGGAATTTTCTACAGAGGGCCAAGAAGGGCCTCTGGATTTCCAGAGAGAGAGAGAGATGGGGTTGGAGGCGCAGGTTCAGAGGTGATGGTGTCCCACAGCTGCAGAAGCCCAGGGGTGTCTGAGATTACCCAGGCAGAGAAGGAGGAGGGGCAGTGGGAGGGGCTGTCAACATTTAGGGGATGAGTAGAAAAGACAGATCCTGAGAAGGACACTTAGAAGGATCATTTGAAAAGCTGGGTTATCAGAGGACCAACCAGTAGGGCTCAACCCTTGGTGGCCACGACATTTACAAGGGAGGACAGGGCATTCCTGACAACACTGTCTTCTATGGGGCATATTTTGTGTGCCTGGCTCTGCTCTGTGCGCTGCTCAGTTCTTACCTCACCACCTGTGAGATAGATTTTTGTGTGTGTGTTTTTTTTTGTTTTGAGACAGGGTCTCACTCTCTTGACCAGACTGGAGTGCAGTGGCGTGATCAGAGCTCACTGTAGCCTCAACTTTCTGGGCTCAAGCAATTCTCTTGCCTCAGCCTCCCATGTAGCTGGGACCACAGGCACATGCCACCATGCCCGGCCATTTTTTGTATTTTTAGTAGAGACAGGGTTTCACCATGTTGGCCATGATGATCTTGATCTCTTGACCTCGTGATCCGCCCACTTCGGCCTCCCAAAGTGCTGGGATTACAGGTGTGAGCCACTGCATCTGGCTGAGATAGGTATTATTACATCATTTTAGGTGAGAAGACTGAGGCTCTGAGTAGTGAAGGGACTTGCCAAGGACACCTGGCTGGTAAGTAGCAGAGATGGGAATAGAACCTGGGCTGTCTCTCTGGGTTCTGGTGATTGTGTGTTAAACTATTCTGAGTCAGAGAGGGTGAGGGCAAAAGAAGGAGTTGGAATGAATTGGCTTGGACAATTGCATGGGCTGGGGCTGGGGGCCTGAGGAAGAGAAGGGCATGGCTCTGAGCCACAGCCTGCTGGCATCCGTGGTGAGGACAGCGCCCTGGGGTGAGAGGAGGGGGAACGGGGAATTTGGGCATTGTTGAAAGAGAAGGATCTAGTCCAGAGTGGGAGGCTGGAGACTGAGGACAGACAGACAAGACTGGAGGAGTGGGGACCAGAACTCAAGGGGCTGAAGTGCCAGCCCTGCACCTGGCAGAGGATGCACTTTAACAAGAGGGCTCCTTCTAAGGCTCCTTCCCTTTACCTAGGTCTCCCCTTAAAGGAAGGAAACTGCTCCTCCCAAGGCTCCTTTGCCCCTCCTCTGAGCTATGCATGGCCCCCTTGTCACCTGGTGAGGAGCAGCAGGGGATTCTAAACAAAGACATGGGGTGGGGGAACTGGAACAAGAATGGATCACAACCATCCCAGTGCCTGCCAAGTCCCCCACTCCTCACACACACACACACCCCTGGGCTCCCGCAAACACTCCCTGGCTCAGACCCAGCTCGGGGCCTTCTGGTGAGAGCCCCTCCCTGGGAGTGCAGCCTTCTGGGCCGCTTTCTTCTTAGTAGGACTGAGCGTCAGGCGCCTCCCAGAGATTTCAAGACGGCTCCCCTCCCCCAAGGATGCCTCTGTCTTTGTCTCCATAGAAGAGGCAGCAGCAGGGGGTGGGGTTTGGAAGAGGGGTAAATGAGACTGGGTCCTTGCACCCAGGGTGTCTAATTGGAGTAAAGGATGGCCAGACACAGATGCTTTTGGTGTGGGTAATGGGAGCTCAAAGGACTGAGAGTTTCCTGCCTTCTGGAAGGTAGTCAGAGAGCACTTCATGGCCTTTGGGCTGTCCTGGAAGAGCTCACTGCAGCCTCGACCTCCTGGGCTCAAGCAATCCTCTGGCCTCAGCCTCCCATGTGCTGCCATGCTTGGCTAATTTAAAAAAAATTTTTTTGTAAAGATGAGGTCTCATTATGTTGCCCAGACTGGTCTTGAAATCCTGGGCTCAAGCAATCCTCCCATCTATCTTGGCCTCTCAAGGTGCTGGGATTACAGGTGTATCTGGCTGAGATAGGTATTATTACATCATTTTAGGTGAGAAGACCGAGGCTCTGAGTGGTAAAGGGACCTGTCAAGGATACCTGGCTGGAAGGACAGTAGGTTAGATGGGCAGAGATGAGGAGGAAGAATTTCCAAGTGAAGAGACCACATGACCCAAGGCTCGGAGGTGGGAGAGAAGCAGGGGTATTGGAAAGCAGAAGGCGGGCCCATGTGAGTGGCCCTGAGGAGTATGGGTGAAAATGCTGAGGAAATGGGGAATGAGGCCAGAGAAGCCCCAGGCCAGCCAGGTGGCAGAGGGTTTGACTGTCAGCCCAGGAGCATGAGCCTGGTTTCTCAGCCCATAGGGAACACTGGAAGTTTTGATAAGGATGATGGCCCTTGTCCCTGGGCTGGAGAATAGAATGAGTGGGGTGGGGTGGAGGCAGAGAACAATGTAGAGGCGACATGCCCTGGACAGGGCAGGGCTGTTGGGGTGGGGAGAAGACTGCACACTTGAAAGCACCTTTGACAGAAGGAAGAGCTTACAGAACACTGACTGGGTGGAGGGGTGGAAAAAACAGGCAGTTGGGGACTGACCCTCAGCCCACACAAGCAGGCCCTTGGAGGTGCAAGTGGGTCAGGTGGAGAGTGGGGTCAGGGGATGGAAGTTTTCTGAGCACAAATGTCTGTGTCCCTTTGGGTATCTCTGGTTGGGAAGGGGACTTTGCTCTGTGTAAGATGCAGGTGGGAGGTTCCAAGCATGTTGTATGTAGCAGGGCTAGGTGCCCTACCTAGGCAGACCCAGGACCTCTTACAGGAGAGATGTTTCAGGGAAGAGAGCAGGAGGCAGTAGGGGGCAGGAACAGGAGATGACCAGCCACTCACCCCCACATGGAACGAGCAAAAGGAGAGTTTGGGGTTTTTTGCACTCAGAGGTGATTTTGATCTGGACTTTCCTTTCCATCAGTGAGCACCTTCCACGTGCCAGCTAGTGGCAGAAACATGCTGGCTTCTGGCCCCAGCCACTGCCCTTAAAGAGGTCTCCATCTGATGGGGAGAGAATGGGCTCCAATATTAGGCCCACTATGCTCAGTGCCATGAGAGAGACAGAGGGGCAGGTCAGGGGAGGAGTCCTCAAGGAGGTTTGCTCACAGGGACATGGGAAAAGGACAATTACAAGAGAGGAAACAGCCTGAGCAAAGGCCTGGAGATGGAAGCCCATCAATGTAGACTGAGCCCAGGAGGATTTGGGAAGGAAAGGGGAGAAGGGGAGACAGGAGATGCAGAAGACTGAAGACAGAGGAAGCAGCTCTAGAAAGGCAGATTCAGGTGGATGCAGGGGACCCGGGTTCTGGGTACGGATGGGAGCCGTAGTGCAGGCAGCAAAGAGGGACAGTGGGATAGGCAGAAGGGAAGGATGATGGAAGCTTTTCATAAAGGCGGAGGCAGGGTGGTTGCTGGGCCTCAAAGGTCAGTGGACCCTGGCTGCCTGCCTCGCTAGGACCTCTCAGTTTCCATTACTGCCTGGGTCCTGACTCCTTTATATTACATTTCTGGATCACCCACTCATAAATCCTCTTCCTGCCTGGGGCTGGGAGCCCTTGAACAGAAAGCAGGTTTGATTTAAAGGCAGGGCTGGCAGTAAAGGGGGAACAAAACTATTCAGAGAAGAGCACAGGCAGCATAGGCTTCCCTGGGGGTGACAGTGTAATTAAAGTGGGGTTGTCTCTGTCTTCCTGAGAGCTTCCTAGAGTATGGATGAGGGGGAGACTGCCACCTGCTACACTGGTCCACTGGGCCAGCACATTCCCAATTCCAGAAGGAAGGGGCCAGACTCAGAGCTGCACACCTCAGGCTCCAGCTGAGCTCCCTGCTGTAGTCAGACTTCTAAGATTATCTCCAGTAATCCCCACCTGCTAGTAACCATGCCCTGTTATGGTGGGAGTCTGGGGTGGACCTAGTGACTTGTTTCTAATGGATACAGAAATGCAGCAAATGAGATGGGTGCCCCTTCCATGACTGGGCTATTAATACAAAAGACTGGGGATTCCTTCTTGCTGACAGCCTCTCTCCCCCTTCCCCTGCCTCTTGCCTTCTTGGTTTGCACACTTTGATCAAACAAGCTGCCATGCTGTAGAGGCCCACATGACAAGGAACTGATGGGGGTCTCCAGTCAACAGTTAGAGAAGAACTTAGGCCCTCAGTCCAACAACATGCAAAGAATTAAATCTTGTCAACAATCACGTGAATGAGATTGGAAGGAGATCCTCCTCCAGGCAAGTCATCAGATGAGACCACAGACCCTGGGCTGACACCTCCATTGCAGCCTCACAGAAGAGACTGCATCTGTTATCAGATGACACAGAAGATACAGCTAAGTCATGCCTGACCCCAGACCAACAGAGACTGGGAGATAATAAATGTGTACTGTTTTAAGCCACCAAGTTTCAGGGTAATTTGTTGCATAGCAATAGATACCTCGTACACCTGCTGATTTGAGCCAGTCAGTTTCTTGCTCGGAATCCCAAAGTGCCTATCTGAATAAATGGGCGAATAATACTCAGCCCAAGAGACTAAGCAAAGATCAGAGCCAAAAGCAGATGGGAAAGAGCTCTATACATTGTAAAATGTTGTGTACATGGGATGCATTTTTGTGAATATAATTATCTCAGTGAGGGGTTGGGGAGAACATGGTTCTTATCTTGACTTCTCACCTTACAGGCTAAGAGGCCTTGTGTAATTCAGTTAACCTCTCAGTGCTCAGCTTCCTCCTCTGTAAAAGGGGTTTGTTGGGAAAACGAAAGGAGAATTCAGGTAAATCATGTGTGTGGCATATAGTAGGCACTCAGAAAAAATCATGGCCCTTCTTGATTCATGTTGTTACTATTGTGGTGATTCTGAATGAGATGAAGGGATGAGGATGGTGAACGCTGGTTCTACCTGCCGCACTGGGGCAAGAACCTTGGCATCTGCAAGATTTCTGAACCACCAACCTGATCTCGGCTGAGTGTGCCTCTCTGGGGAAGCTGAGGGAAGAGAGCAGATTGATCCTGCCCCAAGAATCACCCTACATTCGAGCTTGTTAAGGCTGCCTTACTAAGAAGCCACCAGCAGAGAAGCATCTGACATGGAGGATGCAGAAGCAGAGCTGGCCCTACAGCCTGTTCCGCAATAGACTGGCTGCTGTTGATTCTGGGTTTCTGAGACCAGCCTCAGTGTGCTCTGAGGATGCCCTGGAAGTCTTTGATGGGAAAGTCAGGCCTTGAGCAGTGAAAATGATGTTTCAGAACCAGGCCAGGCAGCACGTGTTCTGAGTTGAGGATGCAGAGTGATGATGGGAGATGGAGAGGAGGGGTCAGAAAGGACATTCTAGGGACAACACACACCTTGGTTAGCTGTCACCATTCCTGGTCTCTGTTGGGTGTTGGGCTCTAACCGAATGGCCTCTGGACTTCCTGTTGCCTACTGGTGAAGGCCTCTCTGCCACCCTCCTGGGCCAAAGTCAGCTGGGTAAAGCAGAGCCATCGGTCCTGAGAGGCACGCTGACTTACTTGCTCAGGCCACTCAGCCAGTTGATGGAGTAGGAAGCAGAGAATGAGTCTATCCAACCTCAAAGCCCATGAAAATAATCAGCTTAGAGGAGCTGTGTTTCTAAGGCTGGGTTCATTCCTGGTCCTTGAAAAGAGAGGATGAAATTGTAGAATTTGGCACATTTTAATCCTGAAGTTTTTTTTTTATTCGAAGGATGACCGTCCTGCAACTCAGAGCCCAAGTGTGTCCTGTTCTGAACAATAGCAGAGACAATCACCATACATAGCTGCCGTGAAGGTAAAGAGGTAGGTTCCCACGGAGAGGCAATGGCATAGGAGACCTAATTGGGGTGACCGAGAAGTGTCAGAAAAGGGTCCTCTAAAAAGCAACATTTGGGTTGAGACCTAAAGGCTGAGCAAGAATCTGCAAGGGGAAGAATAGAAAAAGAGAGTAACAGGAAGAGGAAACAGTGTATGCAAAGGCCCTGAGGCAGGCAGCTGTGCAGTGTGTAAGTGATGGAAAGGAAGCAAGTCTTCCTGGAGCTCTGTGAACAAGAGGATGGTTGCTTGAGGCCAGAGGACCTGAAGGCCTTGATGAGAAGTTTAGATTCTATTCTAAGTGATCCAGTTCCCACTGTTAGTGGGTTAGATCTCAAGGAGTCTAGGGGTGGGAGTAGGGGAGTGATAGATGGGCTTGGTTGGAGACATTGCCATGTCCTGATATTAGTTAGAGGGGTAGTAGATTTGGCAGTTGGATAAAGACATGAAGATAAGGGAAACTCATTGGAAAGCACCTAATGCCTTTGAATGGGGTAGCCTCAGTTTCTCTAGGCAGCTGGACAGCTTGTTCCAGGCTTTGAAGGGCTGGACTGTCAGAAGCCACGGTGCTTGTCCATGTGTTCTCCAGAGTCTGGCTTTGCTCTCCAAGGCCATGTGGACATCTGGTCTAGGCCTGAGTCACTTTCTCTGCCAAGTGATCCTATTAACAGGCTGTGTGAGCAGCTCTTTGCTCTGTGGTAGGCAAAAAAAAAAATGCCCCGAAAGATATCCATGTTCTCATCTTCAGAATCAGTGAATATGTCAGGTTGCATGGCAAAGGGGAATTAAGGCTGCAGATGGAATTAAGGTTGCTGATCAGTTGACCTTTAAACAAGGGGGTTATCCTGGATTATCTGGGTGGGCCCAGTGGAATCACCAGCGTCCTTTAGATGTGGGAGAGGGAGGTGGAAGAGGAGGTTGGAGTGATGTGATGTGAGAAGGACCTGATCCAAGATTGCTTTAAAATTGAAGGAAGGGACCATGAGCCAAGGAATGCAGGTGGCCTCTGGAAGCTGGAAAAGGCAAGATATAGAGTCTCTTCTAGAGCATCCAGAAAAGGATGGATCCCTGCCAGCAACTTGACTTGAGCCCACTGAAACTTGTGTTGGACAACTACCCTAAAGAAATTTAAGATAATACATTTGTGTTGTTTAAGCCACTAACTTCGTGGAAGTTTGTCCTAGCAGCAATGGGACTACAACAGTCGCCCTCCCTACTAAGGGTACTATCTCTGTGTGGGTGGGTGGTATGTTCTCAAACCTGTAAAGTCACCTTTTCCCCAAACCCAGGCACACTGGAAAGAGCACTGGACCTGAAGCCTGGAAACCTGGGCCTCAGTCTCTACAGCTTTGCCAACTACCTGTGAGACCTTGGACAGCTCCTTTCCCTCCTCTGGCCTCAGTCTGCAAAGGGGCTAATACCCACCCTGTATGACACCTTGCAGGGGGACAGCACTCTGCAAGCCATAAGGTGGTGCACAGGTGAAAAGGATATTCATGGTGCGGGGGGAGTGACAGGGTTTAAATGTTTGTCCCCTCCAAACATTTCATGTTGAAATGTGACCTCCAATGTTGGAGGTGGGGCCTGGTAGGAAAGGTGCTTGGGTCACAAGGGTGGATCCCTCGGGAATGGCTTAGTGCTATCTGCTTGGTGATGAGTGAGTTCTCAGTTCTCACTCAGTTTAGTGAGATCTGGTTGTTTTTTAAAAGTGTATGGCACCTCCCCACTCTCTCTCCTGCTCCTGCTCTCGCCGTGTGATCTGCCTGCTCCCCCTTTGCCTTCCGTCATAATGGGAAATTTCCCGAGGCTTTCACCAGGAGATGCCCGCACTACACTTCCTGTATAGCCTGCAAAACCATGAGCGAATTAAACCTCTTTTCTTTATAAATTACCCAGTATTCCTTTATAGTGATATTAAAACAGACTAACACCAGGAAGAAATTCATAGCCCTTGAAGACCAGGCATTTAAATGAGAGAAAAAACACAGGCATGAGGAAAGATATAAAGTGGAAAAGCTACAGGGAGATGTGACTGGTGGGCTCCCATCCAAGACTAGAGCTGAGCAGCATTGAACGTGTACAGGGAACAGCAAGCCCCAGGACACACAGGGGATGAAGCCCATGAGGCTGGAAAGGCAGGCGAGCGCCTGGCCTCTTAGGGCCCCGAATGCCAGTGTATTTGTCTGTTCTCACGGTGCTAATAAGGACATACTTGAGGCTGGGTAATTTATAAAGAGAAAAATGTGTAATGGTCTCACAGCTCTGCATGTCTGGGGAGGCCTCACAATCGTGGTGAAAGGTGAAGGGGGAGCAAAGCACATCTTCCATGGCAGCAGGCAAAAGAGTGTGTGCAGGGGGAAATGCCCTTTATAAAACCATAAGATCTCCTGAGGCTTATTCACTATCGTGAGAACAGCACAGGAAAACCCTCCGCCCATGATTTGATTACCTCCCATCGGGTTCCTCCCAACACAAGTGGGGATTATGGGAGCTACAGTTCAAGATGAGATTTGGGTGGGGACACAGCCAAAACATATCAGCCAGGCAGAGCTGCCCAGTCTTTATCCTTTAGACAGATTCTGGGGAGCCCTAGTAGAACCCAGTAACTTATTGGAATAAGGCCATGCCAGGGGAATGAGGCACAAGGAGCATCTAGGAGTCTGAGGTAAGAATCTTAGCTTGGGGTGAGAGGGCAGGCCCTCAGACAGGTGTGAATGCTTAGTTAGTGAATGCAGTTTGCTCGCTCATGACTCTGCCCTTGCCAGCTGCGAGCCCTTGAGCAAATCACTTACCCTCTGTAACCTCAGTCTTTCTGCTGTTCGATGGGGCTTGTTGGTGGTGCTAACTCCATTATAGGCTCAAGGCAGAAAACACACCCAACACACCCAGCACACCCTCTTGTGCTGCCCAAACCTCCAGGTTCGCCTCTCACTATCCAATGACTTCCACCCCATCAGGTGGACATTTTGGGTCCCTTCATTGCCCATCCATTTACACCCCTGACCACTCTGCAAAAGCAACTTCTCTTTTCTGTTGTCTGTCTATCCTTGCCCAGCAAGGGTTTCTGATGTGTGCACAGAGCATCCCCACATTCTTCAAAAGACGTGTTTGGAAACAAGAAATTGCTAGAGAGATGATTCAGTCCTTGGCCTCAGCTTGTGTCTGGACATAAGCAGGCCCATCTGTGGAGGCCGCACTGCCAAATTCTGTCACTCTTACTCCATATGGTCCGTGCCCCCCAACCCCCCCTCGCAATCTCCCTCCCAGAAGCTGCAGTCTGTGCCTGTCTCTCACTCTGCTTCAGTTGCTGCATGGAAAATTCAGCCAGGGGTGTCTTGGCTCTAGTGAGCGGGCATCTCTGCTCCTCTCCTGCCCTGTTTGGGATTGCTATGGGGGCAAACATCAAGGGGGGGTTCTGGGCTCCTTTGGAACCTCTTCCTTCTTGTCCACATAGGGCTACAGTGTCGAGTCCTAGAGCTGAGAGGGACAGAGGGAGTCTGTCAGTTCCTGCCTTGGAAGTAGAGGTCTCTCCAGCAGAAAGTAACTTCCTGAAATCCTGGCTCCATCATTCACGGGTCCAGTTCCCTTGTCCTAAACAGTGATGTTGGACAGCCTCTTTCAATCACAGCCTTGCTGGCAGGCAGCTGGACTTCGCACTAAAGGACCTCAATTCATTATCAAGTTGTGTGACCTTGTGTTATTGGCTAACCTCTCTGAGTCATCTTGTGACAGCTCTGACTGAAAGTGGTCATTCCTGCCTTGTTCACTTTCTAGGTTGGTTGTTGGGGTCTAATAAGATGCCAATTGTGAAAGAGCTTGGTAAGCAGTAGGGCAGCAGAACGCAAAGTGTGGTCCCTGGGCCATCAGCCACAGCGTCACCTAGGAATTTAAGAAAAATGTAGACCTACTGGTCCTGAAGCTCTGGGGCTGGAGCCCAGCAATGTGGATTTCTGCAAGCTTTCTGGTGACTCCAATGCCCACTAAAACTTGAGAATCTCTGGGAAGATGAGCACATGGATGAGACCATCCCCATCTCCTCATCAGTATTGGCTCAGAGTCACCTTAAGTGTGCTAGGGACTGTGCCACATTTCACTGTACAAATATTTCATGGCAGTCTAAGGTTTAAAGATCTGCATGATTTCTCATCTGGGCAAATCCATTTCAAAATAAATTCATGATGTTTATGGGCAGATAGAGAAACCAACTTCCGAGGGAGATTTAAACCCAGGATGGCAAGCGCAAAGCCTTCGGGAGCTAAGCAGGTGATGCGAATGTGGGAAGAGGTGGGGGATAGGACAAGGGGAGGCAGAGTCTGGCTGCCCTGCAGAGCTCAGGCCCTACCTAACAGCATTAAAAAATAACAAAATACCTGAGCTGGCCAAACAGAACACATATGTTAGACAGATCTGGTTCAAGGTCTGCCAGTTTGTAACTGGTACAAATGCCGAGGGGTGGGGAGGAGAAAAGAGGTTTGGTCTTAACAAAGCTATGCATTGGCCACAGACTTAGTTGCCCTGTAAAAGAGTGTTTGGCACGCAGTTATAAGTCCCAGATTTAGCCTGGGCTAATGATGGCACTATTTCATTAATTTGCTCGTTTATTTATTCCACACAATATCTTTTCTAGGGCCCCTGCCGGGTTCTGTGGCCCCAAAGCTGAATCAGACACTTTCTCCAGAGGGGCTGGACCTGTCTGTGGATGCCTCCACTGCATCATTTTCCAGCATTCTGTGGAGCTATACTTGATGAGATAATGGGTATTCAGGGGGAAAGTGGTCCAGAGTTAGCTAGGCATGGAAAGCACCTAGTTAAACAGAATTACTTCACTGCAGGACTTCTCAGAGCCTTTGCTATGCTAAATGTCTTTTACACATTAAATGACCTCAAAGTATCTGGGCCTCTCCAGGGTTCCTGATGGGCCTGTATGTCCTGACCTGTATTGGGGCTGGTGGGTAGATGTGGGATCCCCTAGAGAGTGTGGCAGGGTCAAAAACCTGCTGCACTTAGGCTTGGGGGTGTCTTCTTCCCCTGGGATCTTCAGGGTCTGCAGTGAGACACTGAGGGGACAGTTCTCAAGGGGTAGATTTCACTTTGTGGCAGTAAGAGAGAAGGAAGAGTTTAGTCCAGAGGTCTGCCAGTTCCATTTGCATTTGAGGAGTAAGACGGTGCTGGGGATGGACAGGGAGGAGGGTCCACATCGGAGAGTGGAGCACTGTCAGTGTCCCATGCAGCAGGAATGCTGAAACCTACTCCCATGCCAGTTTCTGTTTTCGAATTTTATTACCAAGAAAGGGTGAGAAAGCAATTTCATGTATTCAAACAGGGCTTGATCTCTTTCCTACAGTGCCTAAGCCACTGATCTGCCAAGGAGCTTGAGGAAACCTCAGACAGAAGGCCATAGTTACGTTAACTGCTGCTTTTACAACGGAGGCTGGCTCTGACTTCTATGAATACAATTTAGAGGTTCAAGACAGATCTGAAAACCAATCTCTCCCTCTCTTCTCAACTCTCCCCACTCATTGTCTGTGACTGGTACGCCTGCTCTTTTTTTTCTCTCTCTCTCTCTCTCCCCACCCCCTTTCTTGCTATCCTGCTGGCTCTCTCTCCCTCCACAATCTATGAAGTCAGTCCAGTTTGGGGCTTGATATCTCTTTGTTCTAGAAATCCCCACAGCAGAAAGAGAATGAATTGCCCTTGGTCCAGGATACTCTTTCACAGAATTAAGATTGAAGCACATTCATGAAAAAAACACAACACAACCCAAAACAAAATAAAAAAATCCAAACTTCCCTGAACGTTTAATTCATGGGGAGCATGTCCAAGAATAACTTCTTGAACTAATCAAAACTGATTCCAAAATTGCCTCCAAAGTATCTCTGATGGCTACCAGTTCAGTTTCAGTCCACCGTGGAAAGGGTGAAAAAGTCTTACTTTCTTGACAAATCAAGTCATATTCCAGAAAGGCCTGGGGACAGGAAAATTTGCTTTGGAAGAATCAGAAAAAGCTGGACGCAAGGCAGGGGCCGTACTTTTAAATGTCTATGTGAATCTCCCATTGGTGCATTCACGTGGAGCTCTCACTCATTTAATCCTCCTCATTACCTACATTCTGTGGTCCAGGGAAGTCAAGCACTTTCTGGAGGCCACACAGGCAAGAAAGGGCAAATCTGGAGTGAAATGTCGGTGTACCGGGTTTAGGCCAGTCTGTGCCGTGTCTGGGATGGACCTCGAAGGGTCTGTGCATCTGGCGGATAACAGGAGAGAGAAGTTTAGATCTGTGGGAGCAGCAGGAGGTGCCGGCTGGCCTGTCTCTGTGACAGAAGGGAATGGGACTCTCCCCACAGACGGGCCTTGGGGATTTCTCCCCGTCACTCTGTCCTCAGTCCCTCCCTTTGGCAGCCTTGGGCCTGACAGTTTGCAGGGGATACACCAGCCAGCAATCCCAAGTCATGCTCCCAGACCAGGAAAACATAACTGGGAACTTCCTCCCAGTCTATAGGACAGGTTCCCCAGACTTCAGCAGACCCACAGGAATGTGCTGGTGCGGATTTGTAACACGCAGTAAGAGCCTGCTCAGAGGTAAGATTCAAGGCTCACATTTCTCAGGTGACTGGAGGGGGTTCTAATTCACAGGGAACTCTGGCTTCCATCTGGCCCAAACTACAAAGAGCTCTTCTTCCCATGCCGATGTGGCTGTCTCTTGCTTTGAGTCTCATCCTGTCTTTGGTCTGTGTGCGAAAGGCAGGTTTAAGCCTGCAGGCACCAACAAACAGGAAGCCTGTTCTCTTCTCTGGGGTTTAAACAATACGGATCCCACCCAAAAACAGACTTAGAGCTGTCCCTAACCTTCCTAGACAGAGACAAAGGAAACGGATTGCCTTTGTGTACATCAGAGCATGGGGTCTAGAACAGTGGAGGTCAAGGCCCCACCCTGGTCATAGGACGTCCTGATCCAAGTAAAACCAGCACCAAACATGTCCTCACGGCTGCTGGATGATTGTTTAAACAGGAGCCATGCTGCTAAAATACCTGCTCACCCAAGCAGTTGCCAAGGTCACAGCTACTATACTTTTGTGATTATTTATCTAATCCAACCTTTCCCAAAGCATTTTTCCTTATAGGATGTTAACAGGCGTTATATGGGGAGACAGGAGGTTTCTACAGTAAAATAAGGTTGGTGAATAGCTGTATTCAAGAAAATTAATTGGGTGTTTTTTAACTTAAAGGCTTTTCAGAGCCTTCAATGTGCTAATGTGCTTTATGCATCTCTCATGGGGGAGTAGGCAGTATACCCCCAACCCCGACTTATTGACCACAGATCCATTTTTCTCCAGAACACCTCAGGGGACAAGGGCTTTGTGAAGTACACTGTTGGAAAGAAAGTTCTTATTTTACACCCTGGCTATACTTTTCTCAGGGTTGGTACTAACCACAGAATCCAAAAGGAGGCCATCAGAGAAAGAGGCTGAAGGGCGTGTGGTGGGTAGACACCCCCAGACAGCTGAGAGGTTCCTAATGGCCAGGGCAGGAAGGGAGACACTGCGCTACTCTAACAGCTATTGTTTTGTGTTTCTTGAGATGTTTCACCCCTCCCTCCTCTGCGAACAGATGTTCTACCCCTAACCAGAGTTGTATATCACTAAATATTAGATTTGGCTACAAAGAGACTCTATAATAGTGGCTAAACCAGGATAACGGTATATTTTTCTCTCACATAAAGGTGTGCAGAGGAGGCAGTTCAAGACAAGTAGGGAAAAGACATAGTATCAGGACTCAGACTCTTTCTGTCTTGTTTTTCTCCCATATGTAGCTTCCATCACCTAAGCCACGTCACAGGACAGGATGGCTACTAGTGTTCTAGCCATTGCATCCACACTTCTAGCAATAGAAAGGGGAGAAGGAGGAGAAAAGAGCAATCTCTCCCTTTTATAAGTTTCCAGAAATACTTCTGAACTCTTCTACTTACATCTCATTGATCAGAACTTGGACACATGGCCACACCTATTTGCAAGGGAGGCTGGGAAACGTATTAACTGGCAGCAATATGACCAGTCCAAAAATGGAGGCTCCAGCTAGAAGGGGAAAATGGATACTGGCAGACAATTGGCACTCTGCTACACATCAAAATCATTTCCATGGCTCAGAACTTCAGTTTGGGCCCAGAACCAATCTCAGTTCTTCTCCAGGCTGTTTTAGTTTGAAGCTAGAGAAGAAGATTCTTTTTCTTCTATGGTTACTACGCTGAAGAGGTTCTGAAGGGTTTGGAGCCACACTCCCCAGCATGCAGAGAAAGCTTGTGTAGATGGAGAGAACAAAACCAATATGTAGAGAGGCACAAAGGTGAGAAACTGGGGGAAAGAGAATGAAAGACGGATTGACTGATTAATTGATTCCCAGTTCTGGTCATTCCTAAGGCCAGCCTCACCCCTGCCCTCTTCTGGTCACATGACCCAATAAATCCCCTTTTGACTTAACACTATTTCAACTTGGGTTTCCATCACTTGCTCTAAAAGAGCCCTGGCTGCCAATGTTATCTTTTACTTCTGAGAGCAGGGACCACATTGATCCCTGTTTTAGCAGAGAGAGTTTTTTTCTAGAATTAAATTGCAGAGGGAATTTATTACTTGATCTTGTGTTGAAGGACATGGAATGACATAATTATACTTTTGCACGTCTGTGTAGGTCTTTACAGTTAAATCCATTAATTCACCTGAGTGTCACAGTCTCTCTGAGATGTAGGTTTTTCCCCTCCGTTGTGTAGATATGGAACTGAAGGTTGGAGGATGATCCGGTTTCTCTACACAGCTGTTCGGCAGTGACATCACTCATTGTTCCAGCCGCAGTCTGTGTGCAACCTCTATAAGATGAAGGCAGTGTAAGTCCCTCATAACTTGTAGGAGAATGCATTTTATATGGTGGACGAGCTTCGGAAAACTTTGTCCAGATGCCTTTATTCAGGAACGAGCCTCGATATGGAGGACCACCATTAGACCATTAAATATCAATGGTTTGCATCAAGGCTTGGGCAGGTGTGGTTTGTAATTGATTTACAACTCATGCCTGGAAGCCTTGCAACAAGATTCTCTGACAAGGGCCTGCTGTGCAGGCCTTCAGTGTGGCCTGTTAAAGGGATAGTCGTCGTTTTCAACACCTGGTTGGAGGAGTGTCTCTGGATTATGAGAATTTCAGAGTTAGGTCTGCTTTCTCATCCAGAGAGAAGGGCACTTTCAGCTGGGGTGCCCATCTCCCTTACAGAAGAACTTAGGTCATTTAGGAGCTTATGGATCTGCCTTATGGATCATAAAAGAGACAGCTTTAAGGCTGGACGAAGTGACTCACACCTGTAATCCCAGCACTTTGGGAGGCCGAGATGGGCAGATCACCTGAGGTCAGGAGTTCTAGACCAGCCTGGCCAACATGGTGAAACCCTGTTTCTACTAAAAATACAAAAAATTAGCCGGGCATGGTGGCGCAAGTGCCTGTAATCCCAACTACTTGGGAGGCTGAAGCAGAATTGCTTGAACCTGGGAGGTGGAGTTTGCAGTGAGCTGAGATCGTGCCATTGCACTCCAGCCTGGGCAACAAGAGTGAAACTCCATCTCAAAAAACAAAAAAAGAGGTTATTTCATTAGTTTGGTACAGGTTTATAGCAAGAGTCACTGACTTTACCAGGATTCCTTGTTGCAAGCAAAAGCTACTGTGTCTTTAGCAAACATTAAAAAAATAATAATCTATTGAAAGGATAATCATGTTTACAGAATCAAGAAAAAGCCGGAGAAACATGTTTGGAAATGAGCATGAATCAAAGCAGTTGTAGGTCATGAAGCTAGAGTAGAAAATCACATTTCAACCTGGCCAGGAATGATGACCCGGACACAATAACCTCTTTCATGAACGGTCTGAATGTGCTCCATCTTTACCTCGCCCACTGCCATGAGTCAGACTCCCAGGCAGGGGCCTTAATGGTTTGAGTGTCGTGGCTGCAAGAGGGCAGGAAGCTGGAGATTTTCTCCCTTCACCTCTGGTGGAGGGACAGACTTGGGTACCTCCCAAAGCAGTGGACCACTCTACCAATCACAGCTGTATTCATTTTAAAAGTGGTCCAGGTGGCTCCTAGGGAATGTTGGTTTTAAGATCTGAAAATAAAATGACAGAGCCACTGTGTTCCCACTTTTGCCCTCTCCTTCCAATCCCTCAGAGCCAAATTGAGGAGGTCGGCAGGTGTCATGGGTTACCATGAACATTCCCTTGTCCACATTGCCACCATACTTACTTTTCAGGACTGTGCATGTCTGATCCTGCCCCTGGCCTTCATACACAGAACAAAGGCTGTACCTGCTATTCAAGGCCTTCATTTTCTGACTGCAAACCAGCTTTCCCCTCCTCCCACACCACAGCCCCCACCACCTGTTCTCCTATCATGGAACTATTTCCATTCTTCAAACACACTCCATGGAACACTTGGTTCTAGTCTTCCATCTCCTCTTCCATCTGGGGAACACCTGTACCATCCTCCCCTACCACTCCTGTGAGCTTTATTTTGACTCATTTCTTCATTATCTAGAATACTTACTGAGTGATATGGTTTGGATTTGTGTCCCTGCCCAAATCTCATGTTGAATTGTAATCTCCAGTGTTGGAGGATGGGCCTGGAGGCGCCTCTCCTCTCCTGGAGGAGGGAGGCGATTGGATCAAGAGGGTGGATCTCCCCCCTTATTGTTCCTGTGTTAGTGAGTTAGTTCTCATGAGATCTGGTTGTTTAAAAGTATGTGGCTCTCCCACCTTCTCTCTTTCTCACTTCTGCCCCAGACATGTAAGATGTGCCTGCTTCCCCTTCACTTCCACCATGATTGTAAGTTTCCTGAGGCCCTCCCCAGCCATGCTTCCTGTACAGCCTGCAGAACTGTGAGCCAATTAAACTTCTTTTCTTTAGAATTTACCCAATCTCAGGTATTTCTTTATAGCAGTGTGAGAACAGACTAATATAGTGAGGCAGGCAGAATGATGGCCCCCAAAAGATGTCTACATTTCAGTCTGTGGAATCTGAGAATATGTTACATGGCAAAGGGGGCTTTGCAGACCTTACTGAGTTAAGAATGTTGAGATAGTAAGATTACCCTGGATGATCCAGGTGGGTTCAATCTAATCGCATAAATCACATCAAAGTAGAGAAGCTCCTGACACCTTGACTTTAGCCTAGTGACTCGTGTCAGACTTCTGACGTATAGAACTAGAAGGTGATAAATCTGTATTTTTAAAGTCACTAAGTTTATGTTAATTTGTTACAGCAATGATAGAAAATGAATACTCAAGTACTTTGGTTTTTGCAAGGGTATGAAGAGTTATACTTTCTGAGGCTCTGCCTATCTGAGAATGTCTGTCTATTGCTGTGACCTATGAACAATAAATGATTCAGCTGACTTTAGAAAGGGCTATGGGGACATATTCTTTTAAACTAAAAATCTGCAAATTCTGTTTCATTGTTGTGCTGGAAAGGGCTAACACAGCAGGCCTGAGGCTGTATCCTCCGAAAGGCCTGCTGTCAAGGTTGGCTCTTGGCCCGTGTCTGAGAACTTGGATTTCGGGAGGGTTCCATCATTCCCAAAAAGGATCAGAGTGGCTCACTGTGCCTGAACTGTACAAACAATATGCTTTGTGCCAAACACTTGTTTTCCTTTTGAGAGTCTGAAATTTTGGTGCATGCCAGACAGAGGGTGCTTAGTGACCAGCCCCCAGTAAATACCTCAGGCACTGACTCTCTAGTGAGCTTCCTGGTAGACAGCATTTCACACATGTTGCCATTATTTGTTTGCTTTTGGCATTAAGGGTGCCCTGTGCAACTCCACCGGGAGAGGTCTCTTGGGAGCTTGTGTCTGGTTTCCTCTGGACTTCACCCCATGCATCTTGTTTTCGTTTTGTTGGTTTTGATTTGTATCTTTTCACTGTAATAAATGTACTCACAGCTATGTAATACTGTGAGCAATAGAACTCACAGCTATGTAATACTGTGAGCAATAGAACTCACAGCTATGTAATAGATGTACCACTACATGCTGGGTCCTGAGAGTTCTCCTAGCAAGCCATCAAACCTGGAGGTTGTGTTGGAGACTCCTGACACACATGCCATTGTAGCATTTAGTGCCGTGGGGGAAAAATTTGATGCCCATAACTCCACCCACCCCTTCTTTTTTTTCCTTGTCTGGATATTTATAAGAATTTTCCTTTATCCTTGAAAAAAAAAAATCACCAATGTCAGTCAAGACTCACATCTCTTTTCATTACTTTTCCCTGGTAGTCAATGATCATTTTTAATCTAAACATGCGAGTCTTTGGCTGGGAGAGGTTTTCATCTAGTGTGGCAGGTATCACTGTCAGAATTAAACTTCTTTTTCTCCTCTAATTTAAAAGAGAAGTGGCACAGAGTCACCTTTGTCACTCTAGGAATGTAGGGAAATTCTTTGTGCACATAGCCTGCTCCCAAAATCACTGAAACAATTACAATAGATCATTGGGTGGGTGTGCACCAGGCTTTTGTGTCTGAGGGCAGGGAGGTCACCAGGAATTGGGTACCTGCTGGAACCCCTCCTGACGCTGGATTACAGCCCCTGGTTGTTGGTGCTGGTAAACCCAGAGAGGACTGGAGTGGAAGGGCATGTGTGTCCAGAGCCAGGCATTAGCCAGAACAGGATGTAGTCCCTTCCATGCCTTGGGGTGCCCACCAAGGCAGTCAGTCCCCAGCCCAGCTATCACAGCTTGACTCACTGCCCACAGTGTTGCAATTATTGTGTGGGTCAGGGGCATGGCTGTTCCTGTATTCCAGAGATGACAATTGATAATTCCTGCTGGGTGCTGTGTGAATCAAGTGTCCCCTGTGTTTCTGAGATGACCCACCAAAGCCAGCTGCTACAGGTTAGTGCTGCCCTCACCTCACTGTCATAGCCAGGGAATCACAATAACATAACCGGTCAAGATGTGAATTAGAAACGAGGAATTGATCTCCTCATGCTGGTGATGGACTGGCTCATATGAGAGCAGATTCCACTGGAGAAAAGAGGACTCTGGAAATTTCTGTACATGATTATTTCTTTCATAATTCTTCTTTTGTTTCTGTTACCTGTTGTATAACAGACCACTCCCACAGTTTAGTGGTTTAAAACAACTGTTGGATTCACTGTTGATTACAATTTTGTGTACTGGCAATCTGAAATGTTCTCTTGCTGCACTTTTTATCTCTAAACCTAAGTATCTTCTTAAAACATTTCAATCAATCATTTATGAGCTGCAATCATTGGGTGGCTTAACTGGGGCTGGAGGGTCCAAAGTAGCCTCACTCAGATGTCCAGCAATTAGTGCTGGCTGTTGGCTGGGTGTCTTGGTTGCCTTCCATATAGCTTCTCATCCTCCAGGAGGCTAACTGAGCTTTTCACAACATGGCTCTGAGGGTTCCAAGAGTTAAAATGGAAGCTCAGAAGTTACAAAAGACCACTTCTACTGCATTCAGTTGGTCAAAGCAAATCACAGGCCAGCCCTAATACAAGGAGACAGACTCTGCCTTTTGCCGGGACTGTCAAGGTTACATTTTGTGGACACAGGTGGAGCATGACCCACTGAGGGCCATTTTCATAATCTACCACAGTTTCCTTCCAGAATGTCTATTACCTATAGAAATTCGATAGGGGTAAACAAAGCCCACAGTGTCCAACCTAACTTTTACTGACTCTGTTACCTTTTTATTCATCAGTTATGCTTTTAATTTGAAAAGAAGCTTGTATGATTTCAGACCAATTCTTTCCATAGGTGCAATGTTTCCCCGAATGTAATTGAGAATGCAACTTAGAGTTTTATCAAAATTTCCCCCTATTTCTTGCCATAAGTCTGATTTGAGGCAGCTGTTTTCTCTCAATTCCTCAAAGATAGTCTCTTTCTTTTGAACTATTAAATCTTTTTATATCCTATCATTTTTCTCTATTTGCTCATCCTGACAAATGGGAAAGCTATAGGTTTCATTAAGAATTGGGAGCTGAAATGGGTTTATTTAGAGAATGTGTTTAAGTCTTTCAGTTCCAGATGAGCTTAGAAGGAAAACAGTGGGATTTGATGTGTTTTTACCTTTCCAAGGTAGAATTTCTATGGGATTAGACACAAACAGTCAAAAGGAGCTACATGGCCAGAAATCTTTTCTGATTTGTTGTGGCAGCTAGAAGCAAATGCAGGTGTCTCTAACCTGCACAGCTGCCCTCATTAGAGGCTAGTTGCAGGGGTGTAGGATCTTTGTTTGTGGAGACACCTAGACCCAGTGCAGGCTGAGGGGCTGCCATGGCCCACCATGCAAAGTCCAAGTCCTAGTGCCAGGCAAACTCCAGCGACTATAGGTGGGTGGAGATTTTAACTCCTCTCCGTCCATGTACTCTTTTCTCTCCTCCAGAACTTAGCACTTTAAGTTTGAGAAAAGTACTGAGACACTTTTGGGGCCCTCACTCCTCAGATGAGATTCATTTCCATCACAATGATTTCCACTACAATTAGCCTTCCCCTCTTGCACAGTGTCTCTTATAAATGTCTCAAATGTCTGGTAATTGCCACCCTTTGTTTGTATTCATCCCTGGTACAGATTGTTCTCCACTTTTGGGAATTTGAAAGATGAGGGGAGTTAAGAGAGTTTAAGCATGGGCTAGATGATCATACCTGTCCATAGGAAGTAAGGGTTGGATCCCAGACAATATGGAGAGATGGAATCATAACTCCTTGCTTCCCACCCAGTAAGCCTGGAACACAAAGGGCCAAACTGTTGATGAAATGTGGACAACAAAAGACCCACTCACTTGTGTGTCTTGACCTGTGCCATTAATTCCCACAAATAAAGCACACAGATGAGCTTATAGTGCAAACTACAAAAAATAAAGAGTAACAACCTTCAATAAGTGAGAATCAGGCAGTACAACAAAAAGCAGAATTAGACAAGTACCTCAGATAGTTGAAAATCTGATAGAGATGGTAAAATAAATATTTCATAATGATCAGAAACATTTGTAAAGGCCAGGCATAGTAGCTCACGCGTGTAATCCCAGCACTTTGGGAGGCTGAGGCAGGTGGATCACTTGAGGTCAGCAGTTTGGGACCAGCCTGGTCAATATGGTGAAACACCAACTCTACTAAAAACACAGAAATTATCTGGGCATGGTGACACTTGCCTATAATCCCAGGTACTGGGGAGGATGAGGCATGAGAATTGCTTGAGCCTGGGAGGCAATGGAGGTTGCAGTGAGCTGAGATCGTGCCACTATACTCCAGCCTGGGCAACAGAGACTCTGTCTCAAAAAACAAAAAAGTGTAAAGGATACAGAAGATGGCCGGGTGCAGTGTCTCATGCCTGTAATCCCAGGACTTTGGGAGGCTGAGGCGGGTGGATCACATGAGGTCAGGAGTTTGAAACCTGCCTGGCCAACATGGCGAAACTCTGTCTTTACTAAAAATATAAAAATTAGCTGGGCACGGTGGCGGGTGTTTGTAATCCCAGCTTCTCATGGGGCTAAGGCAGGAGAATCACTTGAACCTGGGAGGCGGAGGTTGCAGTGAGCCAAGATGCGCCATTGCACTCCAGCCTGGGCTGACAGAGCAAGACTCTGTCTCAAAAAATAAAAAAGGATACTGAAGACAAGTAAAACAGAACAATATGGGGGAGAAACAGGCAGATTTAGAAAAGAATCAAGTGGAACTTTTAGATGCTAAAATATAATCACTGAAATTAAAAACTCAATGGATAGACAATTAGACACAACTGAAGAGAATTAGTGAAATGGAAGATAACTTTGGGGCTACTACCCAGAATGCAGTACTGTGAACTAGAGAGACTGAAAATGTGAAATTGAAGTTGAGGGGATAGAATGAGTAGCTCATTCTAGGAGGATTGAGTAAGGAGCTCCAATACACATTTAGTAGGTTTCCGTATGGTTAGAACTGAAAGGAATTGGGAGAGGCACTATTAGAAGGGAGAATGGCTGCAAATAGTTGATAATTGATGAGACACATGAAATCTCTAATGACTAAGGATATTCCCAAATTGATGAAAAGCAAGAATTTTCAGATTCTATAAGCACAAGTGCCAAACAGGATTTTTTTTTAATCCTAAACATTATCAGAGTTAAACTACAGAGGACCAAGACAAAGAGAAGATCTCAAAAGCAGACAACCAGAGAGACTTATTAAAAATGACAGTGAGGTTGTGCTTGGTGGCTCATACCTACAACCCCAGGAATTTGGGAGGCTGGGGTAGGAAAACTTCTTGAGGCCAGGAGTTTGAGACCAGCCTGGCCAACATAGCAAGACCCTGTCTCTATATTAGAAAAGAAAGATGACAGACTTCTCAACGATAATAGAAACCTTAGACAATGAAAAATAATTACCACTCTAGAATTAATTTTTAATTTAGCTGTTGCTAGCTTTATCCCCTCCAGCTTTGTAAAAGTATAATTGATAAATAAAATATATATTTACTTCATGCAATGTGACATTTTGATATATTTTATATTGTAAATGAATAAATCAAGTGAATTAACATACTTGTCACCTCATATACAAATTATTTTATACTATTCTCTTAGCAGTTTTCAAGTATGCAGCACATTATTATTAAATATAGTCACCCTGCTGTAGAATAGATCTCCTGAACTTATTCAGCCTAACTGAAATGTTCTGCTTTTTGATCAACATCTCCTCATTCCCCAACCCCTATCCCTGGCCACTTGTAACCATTATTCTGCTCTCTGCTTCTTTGAGTTCAACTTGTTACAGATGCCGCATATAAGTGAGATCATTGTCTTTCTGTGCCTGGCTTATTTCACTTAACACTAAGCCCACCAGGTCCATCCATGTTGTCACAAATGATAGGATTTCTTTCTTTCTTTCTCTTTCTTTCTTTCTTTCCTTCCTTCTTGCTTATTTTTCTTTCTCTTTCTTTCCCTTCTTTCTTTCTCTTTCCTTCCCTCCTTCCTTCCTTTCTGTCCCTCTCTTTCCTTCCTTCCTTCCTTCCTTTCCTTCCTTCTTTCTTTTTCTTTCTCCTTCTTTCTCTTTCTCTCTTTCTCTTTCTTTTGAGATGGAGTCTCACTCTGTCACCCAGGCTGGAGTGCACTGGTGCGATCTTGGCTCACTGCAACCTCCGCCTCCCAGATTCAAGTGATTCTCCTGTCTCAGCCTCCTGAGTAGCTGGGACCACAGGCATGTGCCATCACACCTGGCTAATTTTTTATTTTTAATAGAGACAGAGTTTCACAATGTTGGCTTGGCTGGTCTCAAACTCCTGACCTCAGGTAATCTGTCTACCTCAGCCTCCCAAAGTGCTGGGATTACTTCTTCTTAAAAGCTAAATAGTATTCCATTGTGTATATATACCACATTTTCTTTCTCCAGTCATGGACACTTAGGTTGATTTCATATTTTGGCTATTGTGAGTAACGCTGCAATGAACATGGAAGTGCAGACGCCTCTTCAGCATATGGATTTCATTTCCTCTGGCTGTATACCCAGAAGTGGGATTGCTGGATCATATGGTGGTTCTATTTCTAATTTTTTAGGAGCCTCCAGACCATTCTCCACAATGGCTGTACTCATTTAATTTCCCTACCAACAGCATACACTTGTCTCCATAGCCATGCCAACGTTTTTTATTTTTTGTCTTTTTGATAATGGCCTTTCTGACTGGAACGAGGTAATATCTTATTGTGGTTTTAATTTTCATTTCCCTGATGATTAGTAGTATTGAGCATTTTTTTCATATACCTGTTGGCCATTTGTGTGTCTTCTTTTGAGAGATGTTTCAGGTCCTCTGTCCATTTTTCAGTTGCATTGTTTTCTTGCTGTTGAGTTGTTTCTCTTTCACTTTAGTGTGTCTACTAGTTTTGGTCTTAGTGATTATTATGAGGTTTACATAAAGCCATTATAACAGTTTAAGTTGATAACAACTTATCTTAGACCTCACACAAATAACTTCTCCTCCCTCCCAAATTTTATGCTATTAAAGTCACAATTTACATCTTTTATGTATTGTATGTCCATTAACACATTATTACAGCTATAGTTATTCTCAATACTTTTGTCTTCTAACTTTTAAACTAGGATTAAAAATTATTTATGCACCATTATTACAGTATTAGAGTGTTCTGAATTTGAGTAGATTCTTACCTTTACACTGAGTTTTATACTTTTATATATGTTCATGTTGTTGGTTAGCATCCTTTTGTTTGCACTTGAAGAACTCACTTTAACACTATAAAGCAGGTCTAGTGATAATGAACCCTCATAGTTTTTGTTTGGGACAACCCTAAACTTCTATAACCCACCCATTCATTAAAAACAAAAACAAAACTCTAAAATTAATTGGACTGTAAGAGAGGTTGAAAAAGTAATTTTTGGACAAATACCAAGAGAGCTGACCACCAGTCAACCCTTTCTGCAAGAATTATGCTAGGATATGTTTTAGGTAAAAGAAATTCAAGCCCAGAAAAGAGAAGTAGAATGAAAGAATCTATCAGGAAAGAACTAGTAAATGCATTGTTAAATCTAAACATGCTTTGAATGTATAAAGTACTAATTATTATCTGAAGAATATAAAAATAAGATGCCTTTACAAAAACTTGGAACCAACCCAAATATCCATCAATGATAGACTGGTTAAAGAAAATGTGGCACACATACACCATGGAATACTTGCAGCCATAACAAAGAATGAATTCATGTCCTTTGCAGAGACATGGATGAAGCTGGAAATCATCATTCTCAGCAAACTAACCCAGGAACAGAAAAACCAAACACCACCACATGTTCTCACTCATAAGTGGGAGTTGAACAGTGAGAACACATGGACACAGGAGGGGAACATCACACATTGGGGCCTGTCGGGGGTTAGGGGGCTATGGGAAGGAAAGCATTAGGGCAAATACCTAAGGCATGTGGGGCTTAAAACCTAGATGACAGGTTGATGAGGGCAGCAAACCACCACGGCACATGTATACCTATGTAACAAACCTGCACATTCTGCACATGTAGCCTAGAATTTAAAATAAATAAAAATAAGGTGCCTTTTACTTAAGGCACCTAAAATACCTGACCACAATGAGACAGGAGGAGTGTAACAAAATCCAAGGTGTTCTAACATCCTTAAATTGTTTGGGAAGAAGGCATAGATAGTGATAAACTTGATACTATTCAATATATACATTGGAATCAAAGATACACACTATACACATAAAAAATCCAAGATAACCAATACAAATGGAAACAGTGTGTTTTATCTCTTAATGAGTGGAGAGGAAACATGTAATAAAAGAACATTCAATCACACCGACAGAAGGCAAAAATAAGGCCTGGTGAAAATATAAAACATTATATAAGACGAGAGAAATAAATGCAAGTATATTGGTAGTAACAATATAAGCACATAAATTTTACTGATAAAAAAATAAAGCCAAAATTCCTGATGACAGAATAGAAACTCTCAGTCATTTTAGTCAAAAGTTCTATGCTATGTATTCTAGAAAAATGTTGACCAAGAGAAAGATGGCCTATTTTCCTTTGGCCTTGGAAAATAGACCAAAGTCTCTAATGACAGACTAGAGAGTCTCAGATAGATGTTTTTATTAAAAGACCTATGCTCTACATTCTCGGAAAATATTGACCAAAAGAAGGGTGGTATAGATATTTAGACAAAATTGATGTTAGTGTCAAATGCATTATTAGGGTAATGATGATCATTACATAATGATAAAAGAAACAATGGATAAGACATACATAAAGTCTCAAATTATACAGAAACCCTAAGGCAGGGACAAGTTGGGTGAATTGAAGAGACAGAAAGATGGCCAGTATGGCTCTAAACTGCCCCAGCTGGGGCATCTTCTCTTCTCACATACCTCTCGGAGTGTCATCTCTCCCTATCTTGATCTCAGTTATCACCTACAAGCCAAGGACTTCTAGACTTCAGATGTGTGTGATGAGCTGTTTGCTGACCATTTCCATCAAGGCCTCCAGGCACCCCCGACCCAACATGTGTAAGCTGTACTCCTCATCCCCGACCTCCTCCACACGCCTACTCTTTTTCCTGTGTTCCCCCAATCTGCATGAGGTTGTCAAAATCCATTCATCACCCAAGCTAGAGAGCTGGGAGTCTTCGTGTGGACCGGAGTCCGATGTTCACAGGTCTTTGCATGGCAAATTGACATGGCAACCCAAATGGCACTTAGGAAGAGGCTTGGGGGACAGGAATCAGCAAAAGGAGTTAAATTATATTCTTTTAAATTTTTATAATGACAAATAATTCAAACAGAAAAAGTATGTATAATAAATTTTGAAAGTCATTTAAGATCTCAGTTCCTCAATCACTGTAATAGAGTAGTATAGGTCCTTTCAGACCTGTTAAATGTATAGACATCTATAGGTATACGTATACTTACATTTTGATTGTTTTGTACTATTGTGAATATATTATATAAAAAGCCAGTCCTTGCTTTTTTCCACTGAATATATTTTTATATCAATTTTAACACATGTATAATATGTTTTATGCCTATATCTTAATTCATTTTACAAATCTATGTTTCAAGTTTTATACATATATAATGTCTCAAATTATATATATATATAATGTTCAAATTTCCCACTGTATAAACAGCTGCAGTGAACAAACTTGGGCATGTATCTTTGTGCAGCTGAATGAAAAATCTGCAGAATAAATTACTAGAGGTGAAATGCCTGGGTCAATGGAGATTCACATTTTAATCCTTGATGGATTCTGCCGAATTGCCTTTAAAACCTTCTCCCAATTTACCCTGTCTCCAACTGGTGACTGGGAATATATTTCCCTACTATCTCACCAACATTAAGCTTTATTAATATTTAAAAGTGTTTTGCCAATCTGATAGGTAAAAATGTATTTTTGTCATTTTATAATTATTTTTTAAATTTTATTTATTTGTTTTTGAGACAGAGTCCTACTCTGCCACCCAGGCTGGAGGGCAGTGGCGCCATCCCAGCTCACTGCAAACTCTGCCTTCTGGGTTCAAGCAATTCTCCTGCCTCAGCCTCCCAAGTAACTGGGATTAGAGGCCTGAGCCATCATGCCTGGCTAATCTTTTTATATTTTTAGTAGAGACAGGGTTCTACCATGTGGGCCAGGCTGGTCTCAAACTGCTGACCTCAAGTGAGCTGCCCGCCTTGGCCTCCCAAAGTGCTGGGATTACAGGCATGAGCCATTGCACCCAGCTTATTTTTGTCATTTTAATCTGTACTTCTTTGTTTGAGCACTGTATCTTTCTTTTAAGTGAATTTCTAGTCCAAGTCTTCTGCACATTTACTACTGGGTTGTTTTTTTTATTGAGTTGTAGAAAGTTCTTTATACATGAACACTATTGACCTTTTGTACATAATAAATGTTGAAAATGTTTTCCCTCAATTTGTCATTTGTACTTTAGTTTTTAATTATAATGTCTTTTGCTTCAGAGACATTTCAAATATTTAGGTAGTTAAACCTTGTCATGTATTATTTCCAGACTTGTTTTTATTTTACCACCTTGTTTTTTAATGACCAGCTAATGATTTTACTCTGTAGTTAATCAGGAGTTACTTGAGGGCCTGGGCTGCATCTTATTCACGGGGGTAGATCCTTCTCAAGAAGTCACTTGCCCTAGAGCCCTGGTGATGATAAGGGCTCCGTAAATAAGCACATGTTTAAATTGTATTGAATCGACAGAGTTCAGTGTGCTGTAAAATAAGCAAACATAGAAAATGTAATTCCAAGATCGAGGTTGAGGGAAAAGCTCCAAGGTGATTTGGCATACAAAGCAAAACACATGGTGAATCAAAACTCCAATTTCAATCACTATGTGGAGTAAGATCGGGGTTAAATTCAGCTGGCAATAGGAAATTATTAAAAAGATCACAAGAAATGTGTTCTATATTGGTTTCACTTTAAAAGCTGTTTTTGTCCCTGAATTATCTGCTTTCAGAATCAGAGTTTAATATGGAAGAGTCATAGTTTAATATAAAAATAGTCACAGCTTAATATAAAAAGTCAGAATTTAATATAAAAATAACAAAGTGGGGAGTTCAGATGGTGATCTGGATCTCATGTAAACCACATGCCCTGTGACTGGGCCACTTTCACTACTCCGTGTCTGCTCTTTGCTGGTGACAGTGTACACTAATCACAGAACACATGGTGAAGAGGAAAGGCAGGCTCTTATGTAGGAGAACTGCACACCTCAAGCTATAAAATGCTGCTGCTGTTTACATTTTTAATGCTGCTCATCCAAACTTGGAAGTCCTATGACACTGGGGAAATCCCTGGGCCTCATTTTTGCTGTTTTAAAAACAAAGGGGAGTAAGTGCATGATCCCAGCAGTTCCTTCTGAAACTGAGGTCCTGGGACTGGACGAGACTCTTCCTGTAAAGTGATTTTCAGGGCCCTGCCTTTGTGGAATTCCCCCGTGATTCCATCTGAGGTGTGAAGGCGAACCCATCACAGTTGTTACCAGCTATTCTGGGAGGCTGCGCCAGGAGCCCCCAAGAGCGTCAACACCGATGTCTGTATAAGTTAAATTAAATTCCAGAGTCTGGCGTGAAGCTGGAACAGGCCTTGATGTTTTTATCTGTCTGCTGCTGAATTCCTCTGGGGCCTATCAGCTCAGCTGAGAGTGCATGCGGGAAAGGGAATGGAGGGGAAGGGACAGTCTTCTTTTATTTATGTAGGTTAATAATCATTTTATTTTATAAATTATACCCTGGTCACTTCCTAAAAGGACTCAAGATAATTCATGAATTCACTTGAATTGTGGTACTCTATCCCTGCCCTGTGTCAGACCCGATGCTGGGGGCTTGGAGAAAGAGAAACACAGGGAAAAATCTGATACTGTGTCTTACATGGCATTAGAGAGGCATTGGGGTGTACAAGGGTTATGGGGACACATGGAAAGAGAAAGCATGATGATAGTCCAGAGGTGGGCATGATGGAGAAGGGAGAGGGACAGGGGATGCCAATTTCTTGAGTATCTTTTAGGAAGCAATATGTCATAATGATCAAGAGCACAGGATTTGGCAACAGATAAGACTGGGCTCACTTATTTAAATCTCAGTTTTCTCATCAGCAGAGTGGAGTAGTAACAGAATTTCCTTTACTGGGTTGTTAGGCAGATTAAGTAAAAGATGCATGTAAAGCGCCTAGCAGTGTCCGGCACATGGCAAGCACACCGTACGTGGTCGCTGCTTTTATTATCCTGTGTATGAGTCAGTAAGATAGGCCTTACCATCGAAGGTTGCATTATACTTAGTTTACAGGTGAGGAAACAAAGGCTCAGGGAGGTTATATAATTTGCCCAAGGCTGCACAGCTTGGAGATGGCAGAAGCAAAATTCTAATAACTTCAAAGCCCATTTTCTTTCCACTGCTGCGCTGTGATGCTGCTGAAGGAAGGTTCCCCAAAAGACCCGATAGTTGAGTTGGTTGTTAAGGAGAGAATAGAGGTTGCTTTGTGGGCTTAGAGGAAAGGAAATGCCCTGCAACCTCCAAGAGCTGAATTTGGCCAACAACCTGAATGAGCTCAGAAGTGGATTCTTCCCTCAGACACTCCAGAATGGAGTGCAGCCTGGTTGACTCCTTGAGTTCAGCTGACCCAGGCAGAGGATATGGTCATCCCACACTCAGGCTTCTGACCTACAGAACCAAGAACTAGCAAATGAATATTGCTTTAGGCTGATAAATGTGTGGTCATTGGTTATGCAGCAATAGAAAATGAATGCAATGATTCAAGTATAAATATAAAATGAACATGTGTCAAACACTTCATTTAACTCAGTAAATGAGGGGATCCATCAGCTGTTACAGCTTTCAAAGGAGAATTCACAGAACTACACATGTAGGCAATCCAGAATGTTGAAATAGACACAAACGTCATCAATATCCCCAGAGCAATAAGCGATTGCATCTCCAGTGGGCAAAATTTATTCGTACTTCTATGGACTGGAATTATTTGCATTGCTATCAGTTTTCTACAATGTGTAAAATTGCAAGACAGCTTGAAAACAGTGAAAAGAGCAGATAACCCAAAAGGATGCTCTAGAAGAACATCTAGTGATCATGTTTTGCCCATTTTAAAGTCTGTCCCAGTTTTTCCTGATGAGCGGTATGGAAATACAGCTTCAAAATAGGCCACGGCCACACACATTCCTCCATAATGTATTGCCTCCACTCAATCCTGTCAGAGAAATTGTGAAGTGACCACAGGCTGGGACTCCATGAGGCCAAGGGTGGCAGGGGCTCAGTCCAGCCTTGACCCTTTACAAGCCCTGGAACATCCATTATCTGGCTCATTATTTTGTCTTTTCATAAGATTCTTACTGGTAAGGCAGAACCAGTAACAGTTATCCCCATTATGTTTCCAAGAAAACTGAGGCTCAGAGAGGAGAAGGACATGCCCGGGATCACTCAGGGAGTCAATGTCAGAACTTGGATATGGCATCCCTTCCCATCAGGACTTACCTTCTTCACTGCCCCTGCCTCCTTATCCTCTGACAGGTAAATTTCTGTCACTCAGCCCCTTTCCTCCTGCCTGGTGGACCATCCTTCCTGCAGCTGCATTTCAGGGCGGGCAACCTGGGCACTGGCTATTGCCTTGCATGTCACTTGTCCAGTCTGCAGGCAGCAATCCCAGGGCTCTGCAAAGTTGGCCTGATCCAACAACACCCCTGCCCCCATCAGAACCTCCCCCATCGTGCACTGAGCACATTCATGCCTGTGTTCCCTTCCCTCACTCCAGCATCCCGACAGTCCCCAGAACAATGCCCAGACATGACTTGCCCAGACCTGCTGTGCCCAGGCCACCTGCTCTGCCTACCAGGCTCTCCACCCTGGCCACCTGTCTCTGTTGGTTTCCCACTGGCACGGGGTTGGGAAGTCATCTGTCAGACCAGGCATGCCGGTCTGCTGGAGACTCTTCCCAAACTGTCCTCCTGACCCATGCCAAGCACTGGTGCAGGATAAGCCATTGGTGCCAGGCTGAGCAGCTGGCTGGCAAGCTGGCCACCTGCCCAGCTCACGGAGGATAAAGTTTACATTTGTGTTGACTTTTTAAAATTTGTAAATTTTATTTTTATGTTTAATTTAATAGAGACAAGTTTTTTCCATGTTGTTGAAGCTGGTCTCAACCTCCTTTTCCAAGGGATCTGCCCACCTCAGCCTCCCAAAGTGCTGGAATTACAGGCATAAGCCATAGCACCCGGCTTGCATTGACTTCTGAATCCTGGAGCTGAGACTGTCAGAGCTGACAGGTTTTGAAAATAGTCTTGCACTATTCTGAAGCAAGGGGAGTAGTAGGGACATGCTCATTGACTGGGAGCCTGGTGGTTGGCAATGGACCTGCTAGGTCAGGCAGGGATTCAGTAATGACCCATCCTAACCATCTGCTCCTTAGAGACCCCTGTGGGTGCAGATTACAGGGAAATAGGGTGCAGACTGATCAGGACATTTTGGTTTGCTAAAGAAACAGAATGGCCAGGGGATCTGAGTGCTGGAATTGAGTGTCAGCTCAGGTATGTAATATCAGTGTCTCAGTCTCCCCATGCCTCATCCCTTCCCCTGTCCCTGTATCTTAGGCACCTGTCCTGTACAGGAGACACATGACATTCTTCAGTGCCACCAAGCCTTCCATCATGTGGCTCCTGCTGCCTGCATTGCCCTTTTCCGATGCCTACTTGTTTTAAGGTTCTGGCAAATCTCCTGCATGGACCTCTGAGTGTTTCCTCCTGGCCACCCTCCTGCTGCCATCAGTGGAACTGACTTGCCTCGGCTTTCTAACTCCTCACCGTTCTTGACAGGTTCACAGCACCTGGGATAGCTGCTTCCTTCCTTTATTCAGTTTGCAAGCCTCTTGGAGTGGTGGCCAGACATACCTTCCTACCTGCACACCTGGATGAGGTCTGGCGCATCCTCAGTCCTGGAATTGTTTCAGCTCCGCTGTGTGACATTAGGGTCTTAGTTTCCTCACTCCTCATCCTCTTCCTTAAATGTGTGTTTGTACATGTCTGCTGAATATGGGCTACAGTTAGAATACAAAAAGGAACAAATATTTTCAGTGATATTTATGAAGGCCTTAGAAAGCATCAAATATATGTGATTATGGAGAACCATGTGGAAATAATATAACCAAACCCTTAGAAATTTACCTTGGTTAAAAATATCATAATAGGGAAATGATCTTAAAGGCAATTTAACAAGTTACTGATCTTAACTAAATGGAATGTCATTTTCACATATTTTAAAATATATCCTATTTATTAAAATTGCAATAACTTTTTAAAAGGTCCAGATGTCTTCAACAATTCTTGAGTATGAATGTTTTTGAAATGTTAAACTTTTTTTCTTCCAACTTGTGGGATGGAAAAAAAACACCTTTTCTTTGTAAATAAAGAAAGGAAAGAAGGAAGGAAGAAGAGAAAGAAAGGAAGAGAGAGAAAGAAGGTTGGAGGGAGGGAAGGAAAATGGAGAAGGAAGGAAGAGATGGAAAGGGAAGGGAAGGGAAGGGAGAGAAGGAAAGAAGGAAGGGAAAGATGGAGAAAAAGGTTATCACAATAGCCCTTGGTTTCCTGAATTGTGCTAGTCATATGATACCATCAGGGTAAATGATGCCACCTCTCTGGGTCTTGGCTTCTTCATCAAAAGCTAGAGCTTGGTGCTGCGTGAGGGAATGCTGGGTGGGCAGATGATCATTGCATTATTTATATTTCAATTATCTTAGGACCAGTCTTTGGCTAGCTGACATTTGAAGCCAAATCTCTTCCTCATTCCAAGACTTAGCTTCCAAAATAAGAGAGTTGGACTAGATAAGATGAAGGTCACTCTCTGCTTCCACAATCTGTGAACCAGCCTCTGGCAGGCTGACTGAAAAACCAAAAGGGCTGCAGTCAACATATATATACATGTGTCCTTATAGTAGAATGACTTATAATCCTGGATAAAGAAAATGTGGCACACGTACACCATGGAATACTATGCAACCATAAAAAAGAATGAGTTCAGGTCCTTTGCACAAACATAGATGAAGCTGAAAACCATCATCCTCAGCAAACTAACACAGGAACAGAAAACCAAACACTGCATGTTCTCACTCATAAGTGGGAATTGAACAATGAGAACACACGGACACAGGGAGGGGCCTGTCAGGGGCCTGGGGAGAAGGGGAGGGAGAACATTAGGACAAATACTTAATGCATGTGGGGCTTAAAAGCTAGATGATGGGTTGATGGGTACAGCAAACCACCATGGCACATGTATACCTATGTAACCTGCACGTTCAGCACAGGTATCCCAGTACTTAAAGTAAAAAATAAGTTTAAAAAGAAAGAAAAAGAAAAAAGATGATTTGGGGGCCAGGAAAGTTCCAGTGTCCAGACTCAAAAGGAGACAGCTTCCTTTCTCAGTTTCCCCACCGTGTAGAGCCAGACAATTCAGCCAGCTGCCGGGGACCTCCAGTGAGTCCCTCCACGTTTCGGATCCTTTTGTCCTTTGTGCCTGGGAGTTGTTCAGCTCACTCTGACCTGCCTGTCAGCAGGTCCCTCATCTGTCGAGCAGCTATTGGAAAGTGAAGCAGTTGGATCTAGGCAACAGGGGAAGAGTTGTTTGCTTTAGTGTGGGGTGACAAAGAAACCCACACAGCTCCTTTTGTGGGCTACATTAAAATGCATCTGCAGGCGTTATTATTCCTAATTATAAGTAGCTTAATAATGTCTCCGAAGCAGAGGGTGTATGGAAATGGCCAGGAGTCTTGAATTTGTGTTGTAGCTCAACCGGAAAAGGGAAGGACGCTTTGACATAAATACGTGGATGTTCAAATTGGTGGCTCAGGAGTCCGGGGTTTATAGATTCAAGCTTTGGGAATGGTTGTGGGTAGCACCCACTTTCACTGTGTCCACGGCTGAGTCACACCTGTGGCGTTTCCACAGGGCATCTGCTCAACTACACCTTCCCTGTCCTGGGCTCTCAGTTTTTGTGATTCAGTTTTTTATTTTTATTACAAAAATTTTTTTGCAACAGTCTCACACTGTCACACTCTTGTGCAGTGGCACAATCTCAGCTCACTGCAAACCCCACCTCCTGGGTTCCAGTGATTCTCTTGCCTCAGCCTCCCAAGTAGCTGGAATTATAGGCATGTGCCACAACACCCAGCTATTTTTTGTATTTTTAGTAGAGATGGGGTTTCACCATGTTGGCCAGGCTAGCCTCAAACTCCTGGCCTCAAGTGATCCACCCACCTCAGCCTTTCAAAATGCTGGGATTACAGGTGTAAGCCACCGTGCCCAGCCTTGTGAGGCAGTCTAGACAGAGCACGCTAAGTGGCGCTGTGACAAGTGGAGGGACAGTGAACAAAGCCATACTAAGGGGAGGCATCACAGACTAGCTCGGTGTGTAAATGCAAGCAGGACTCCTGAGGGCTCGGGTGAGTTTTCTCTTTGTGCCCAGGAGGTAAGGGGACCAAATGCCTCAGAGGCTGGCATTTGAGACCCATAACCTCTCTGGTGGGAGAGAGACACTGAGGCTTGACCTGTGATCTGCCTGAGGTCCCACGCTGGGCAGAAGCAAAGTAAGGTGGAAGGCCAGGGTTTGGCCTGGCCCATTCCTCTCCCTTTCCCACCATGGGACCTCCCAGGGTTTCCTCTTGAAGCCTCAAGACAGGCCAGGGCTGGAAGTAGCACAGAGGTGATGAAGGGGAGGCTGTACTGTGCTGTCTGCGTAAGTCTAGAACCTTGGGCCATTGAGGTGCTAAGGAATAAGGAGACTCCTTGGGCCAAGAAATGGACCAAGAAGATACTTACCATGGGTAGGGGGATGCCACGTACCTAGGGTCAGAGGTATGTTTGAGGTGATATCCACAGTCCACCACTGGGCAAATGCTGACATTAGCAATGCACACAGGGCCCAACAGAAAGCGGAGCCCTGGCCTGGGAGGTGGGGAGCTGGGTGCATGGTGTGGTTCTCTCTCTGCCTCCCAGCCTCTGCCCGTTCAGTGCTGAGCACCTACAGTGCCAAGGGCTATACAAGTGGCTTTCATCTGCTTCACTCATTCTGTCCTTGTGCTGTGTGCTTCCCGCTCCCTGGAAACCCCAAGACTGACTCGGGGTAGGAGCAGTAGGGAGGAGACACCTGGAAAAAGCCCCCAAGGTGCTGTGGACGGTAGCAGGGTCCTTCTTCCTCTCTGAGAGTCTGTGTTGATGGTGCTGAGCGAAGTGCAGTGAGTGGTATGAGGCCAGGCTCTCCTTTGTATACCCGACAATAGTGTCAGCTGGGAAGTCAACGTGCAACCATGAGAGCTGTTGAGACCAGAATAAAAAGATATGCCAGGGATAGAGTGAGTGCAGGACTGCATGACGTCAAGAGCAGAGGGGAGAGCAGCCCTCTGCCCAGCCCACCCTAGGGGTCCAGCCTTCTGATGGCGCCCCTGGTTGTGACTTCAGCTCTCACCTGTGGTGGGCCCTCTCCTGGAGCCCCATTCCATAGACACCTTGGTCACACCCTTGCTCCCTTCCCAGGGGTGGTGAGCAGCCCAGAGTCCTGCCCAGCACTGCAAAGGAGAAAGAAACCTCAGCCAATGAAAGCCCAGGGGAGCTGCCAGGGGCTGTCCTGAAGGGGACTGAGCAGAGACTGCTGGTTGAGCTACCCTGGAGGGGGCTGCTGGAGTTCCCCCAGAAGCTCAGGCTTAGCTCACAGGAGCTAGGGACTCTCATGTCTTCCCTGTGGGTGCTGCTGAGCAGAAGAGGAAGGCAGGGATGTATTAGAGGGCTCCAGAACCTGCTGTGGGAGCCCAGGCTGGCCATGCGAGGAGAGCTTCTGGTGGGCATGAGCCTCATCTTGAAGCTGGTCTCCAGAATCCAAGCTTTTGGAGGGTCTCAGGTGTAGGATCCCCTGAAAAGCCCCTGGGTCCTGGTGGGAGCCTGTCTGCACCCACCATTCTGCTGCAGAACTGAGGGCAATGGAAGCAAAGAGGATGCCATGACTCCCCAGGAATCCACAGGGACAGAGCCAATCAAGGAAACCCCATGGATCCAGAGACATGGAGACCTGTGCCTCTATGGTGAGCCACTGCATGGAGGCCTCAGCTAGTCAAGGGCAGAGCCCAAGCTGGAGGAGGATTCACAGGAGCTGGGAGGGAAGGGACACACTTGAGTGAGTCAATTTCTTAAATGAATCTCTCTCCCTCTACACACACACACACACACACACACACACACACACACACACTGGCTGTGTTTCTCAGAAGAACCCTAACACACATAGTGAAGAGGCAACCAAAGCTGGCAGAGTAGAAGCTACTATGGAACTTTGGAACCAGAAATAGCAGGCAATGACATGTAAACTGCCCATCTCCACCCCAGATGCAAACATCCTGAGCAGCACAGCTCTCCCTGGGTCTCTGGGGGATTGGTTCCAGGAGAACCAATACCACTCACAAATACCAAAATTCACAGACAACACTCCAGCCCTTGATATCGAAAAGCAGAGTATTTGCATACAACCTTTGTACATCCTCCCCAATGCTTTAAATCTTCTCTATATTACTTTTAAATGCCTAATACAATGTAAATGAGATGTAAATAGTTGTTATACCACATTGTTTAGGGAATCATGAGTATAAAAAAAGTCTGTATGTGTTCAGCATAGACATAACCATTCTTTTTCTTCCCAAATATTTTCTATCTGTAGTTGATTGAATCCACGGATGCAGAATGCATGGATACAGAGGGGCAACTGTATTTCTTATCAAGGGCAGGCTAGGGGTGTATCAAGCAGGTTCAGTGCAAGGAGCACAAATCCCACTGGCCCCTTAGTCAGGAAAGGATTTAACCAGGGCATGCCCAGTCATGGTTAAAGAATTAGGCTCCAGGAAGAGCTCTCGGGACTACACAAAAATGACCCAGTGGAGTTGCTAATGCCTCTGAGAAGCCACTGGGGCTCTGCTGGAATACAAAGGCTAGAGCTGCTGCGGTTGCAGCTGCTCCTGCAAAAGGCTCTGGGTGCCGGAAGCTAGAAAATGGACAGGGAACCCTACTGCAGGGAAACCTTGTTCTGTGGCCGTGCTCGCTGAAAGAACAGCAAGCAGGGGTCAGAAAAGTGGGGCTTCCTCATTTCTGATTTGCAGAACTCATCCGAGTATACCCAGTGGATGGTACTCACTTCCCATCCACGATTCTCACCACAGGGTGTTTGGGAAATGTCATCTTAAGCTGCCCAGCCTCTCCAACCAGAGGTGGGTGGATAGAGCATGCCAGTTCACAGGACTGTCCAGGGAATTAGGTTCTGGAGACCATGGGAGCCTATAGAGTGCATGCAGACAGGAAAGTGAGGCTCATACAGACAACAGCAATCAGCCACAAGGTGAGCCAGCCATGCCCCAACCATGCCTGCCTTCCTAGGTGCAGGAGATAAAAGTGCACAGCTGCTTGGAGCAAGAAAGTGTTTGTTGCTCTCCATGTGGAAGGTAGAGAGCATTTAGCAAGAGATGGGAATTTCAGTCCAAATGCAGTTAAGGTGGAGAGTATTAGCAGGAGATGGGAATTTCAGTCCAAATGCAGTTGAGATCATATCTTGGCTTTGTTCCCCACGAACGCACAGTTATTTGTATTTCAGCATAAAATTCAAACTCCCAGAACCTGATTAACAAAGGCAGTGCACCGCACATTCCCCCAGAGGCCAGCCAGATGGAAAGCCCAACGGAATTCCACTTTGAAGTGTTCTGTGTTATCTGACTCATTTGCAAAAGAAATGAGCTTTATGGGATGTTCGAATGTTTCCAGACATAACTAGTTGCCCCCAAGCGAGAATAAAGTTATAATCTCTCCTTCACCTCGTGCACATGCAGGCGGGCACGGATGTACACAGCATGGTTAGAATCAAAATATGCCTCCCTCGCCAGCCTCTCCAGGGGGCTTGCAGGAGTGGGAATAAAAATAAAAACACCTTGGATGAAGCGATGATGGATTTGTTTCTACCCCACTTTGACAGTGGAATCAGAACAACTGTATGGCTAGTCTAACAAATTGCTCACTCCTTTCTCATTAGGAAAATGCAAAATAGGGGTTTAGGTATGTTCAGTCAGACAGCCTCTAAGGCTCTGTGGTATTAGGAAGAGCACAGATAAATTTGAGTTCAAATCTCAGCCCTGCTGATCCCCAGCCATATGACCCTAGAAAAGTAGCTTCTGCTCTCTGAGTCTCAGTTTCTTTTTCTGTAAAATACGCATAAAAAATATTGATCTCATGGTACAGTTATGAAGAGAGTGTGAAAGGGCTTTGGAAACCACAAAGGGCTGTGCATACCTTAAAATTCCTCCCTTTACACACCTCAGGATTCTGCCACCCCCAGACCACTCCTTTCCTTGATTCCAACAAGCAATTTCCCATCTCTGTGCCTTTGATCATGCTGTTCCCTCTGCTTGTAAGCCTTCTCCTGCCTATTTCCCCACATCCTGGCCAACATCTGCATCTTTTTTTTTTTTTTTTTTGGTGTGAGTGCTGGAGTGGACATTGCCCATGTCAATTCAGAAGGTGGAAATGGTGTAGACGCTTGGCTGTGTTCCTCAGTAACACAGCATCTCAAGGAACCTGGAATATCAGAATTGAAAGGGCCTGCAGGGATCATCCAGTCCAACCACTGGTTAATGGGATAAGAAAATGGAAGCAGAGAGGAGCCAAGGAGTATGCTCACCTGTGCCAGGCACATCGGCAGGGTTGGTTGAGGGGCCCTGCAACACCTAGGCCACCTGACAGTGCCCTGTCGGCCAAATTTCTGGGTCTTTTCTGTTTTTTTTTTTCCCATTGTATTTGTCAGGGTTCCCCAGAGAAACAGAAACAAGAAATATCTAATATAGCTATCATCTATCTGTCTGTCTATCTAACTATCTATCTATCTATCTATCTATCATCTATCTATCTATCTATCTATCTATCTATTTATCATCTATCTATCTATCATCTAGCTCTCTACTGAGAGAGAGAGAGTGAGAAAGAGACTGAGTTATTATAAGAAATTGGCTCATGGAATTATGGAGACTAGCAAGTCTAAAATCTGCAAAGCCAATGTTCTGTCCTATTTCGAAGGCTCGCAGGCAGGAGAATTTTCTCTTACTTGAATCAGCCTTTGGTTCAGCCTTCAACTGATGGCATGAAGTCCACCCACATTATGGAAGACAATCTGCTTTATTCAGTTTACTAAGTTAAATGTTCATCTCATCCAAACCCCACCCATGACCTTACAGAAACACCCAGAATAATGTTGAACCAACTATCTGGCCCAGCCAAGCTGACACATAAAATTAACCGTCACATGAAGGTTGAAAGGAAAGTTGAAAACCTTCAGGACTTAAGTAAGCAGGAGTGTGTCTATGAGACGCATATTTAAAACACAAAGAACAGGTACACAAAGGTGATAGGTGCGGTTTGGACTTTTTAAAAAATTCCAATAGTTCTTTTTTTTTTTTTTGAGATGGAATCTTGCTCTGTCTATTGGAATCCATTGGCATAATCTCGGCTCACTCCAACCTCCACCACCCAGGTTCAAGCGATTCTCCTGTCTCAGCCTCCTGAGTAGCTGGGACTATAGGCACCTGCCACCACTCCTGGCTAATTTTTGTGTTTTTAGTGGAGATGGGGTTTCACCATATTAGCCAGGCTGGTCTTGAACTCTTGACCTTGAGATCTGCCTGCCTTAGCATCCCAAAGTGCTGGGATTATAGGCTTGAGCCACTGCATTTGGCTAAAAATTCAAATATTTCTAAATGACATTTCCAGTTTTAAATGGCAATTAATAGTACCCTCTCCACCCCAATCACATATTTTCACTAATGCAACCCTGAAGCCACAGCATTGCTCACAGACACACAGATAACTCAGATGGACAGAAAACTTTCTGCTTAAATCTGAGAGGACACTCCACTAGCGATAAGACAGGTGAAGAAGACTGAAAAAACCTTCTGGAGTTCACCTTCTGAAACACAGATTTACTTAAAGCAGATAGGAGGCCCCTGCATACCTCCTCAACTATCTGAACCTGGACAAGCCTAGGGTCAAACAAGACCAGTGAGGGCACCTTCAGTGTCCACCCTCAGCCTCCAGACACCATCTTCCCACTTAATCCAGGCCCAGGATCTCAAAGAAAATAGCTGTATAAATCTCAGGGAAGTTTAAAATAACAATGACAGGCTATTTGCACCTGCCAGATTGGTGGGAAAGCCGGGCAACGCTAAGCACTGGGAAGGATACGACCAGGAGGCAGGTTCACTAACAACCAGCCCCAGGGAGGCTTCCCACTGCATGGAGGGCAATGGAGACCATCACTGCATCAACCACCAGGAATGGGAGTCCAGGCACTCCTACCACTGCATCTTGGACTGCAGTGTTACCAACACCTGAGTCTGGTGAAACAGAACACACTCACATGCGACAAGTTTATTACTTATAGACAGGCAGCAAGGAACAAGAGAAACCTACGATTCACTGTAAGCTCCTCCTCCAAGACTCAAGAAAACTGCATGGGGAAAATGGAGTCTTGCCTGCATGTTTCCTGCTTTGCACCAAAGCTGGGAGATCCCAAAAGGCAGCCCACTCTGGGTTCTAGGCAAGAGGACTCACTGGGTAAAGCTTTGATGGGAATCCTGCTTCCAGGAGAGAGAGGAACAGAACCCGGACTGTCCCAGGCTGTTCCTCCCTAACTAAAGACGTTGCATTACCTAGGAGGGACAGGAGCAAGGCCCAAGGCTGCTCCCTACCTCAGGATATTGCATTCCCAGCACATTCTACAGTTATGCTTGAGAATTACAAGCTAAAAGAGGAAGACATTGGTTTGGTCCAAGCCTGCCCAGAGAACTGTCCTGCAATGACCTCACTTTAACCTTCACACCTCAAAGGACCATGTTGAATTTTGCATCATCTTCCATGACTTCTCAACAGTATTCGACACCATGGAACATTCCATTTTCTAAAGACGTTCTTCCCTTGGCCTCCAGGAAGCCATGCTCTCCAGTAGCCCCCCACTCCCCTTGCTGGATGTAACCTCTCAGTTTTTTCTGTTCCCTCCTCTGTCCTCCACTTGTTACTACAGACGTCCCTCTTTTCGTTATGCTTCACTTCATTGCACTTCACAAATAATCACTTTTAAAAAAACAAATTGAAGGTTGGTGGTAACCATGTGTCTAGTGAGTCTATTGGCACTATTTTTCAAGCAACATGTGCTCACTTTGTGTCTCCACGGCACATTATGGCATTTCTAGTGAAATTTCAAATATTTTCATTATTAATATATCTGCAATTGTGATCTGTGATTAGTGACTTTTGATGTTTTTATTGTAATTGTTTTGGGACATGACAAACTGCACCCATACAAGATGGCAAACTTAATTAATAAATGTTGTGTGTGTTCTGCCTGCTCTACTCACCAGCTGTTCCCTGTCTGTCTCCCTCTCTTTGGGCCTCCCTATTCTCCGAGACACAACCATATTGAAGTTAGGTCAATTACTAAACCTTCAATGGCCTCTACATGTTCAAGTGAAAGGAAGAATTGACCATCACTCTCTCTAAATGAAAAACTAGCAATGATTAAGCTTAGTGAGGAAGGCATGTCGAAAGCTGACATTGGTCAAAAGCTAGGCCTGTTGTGCCAAGCAGTTAGCCAAGTTGTGAATGCAAAGGAAGCGTTCCTGAAGGAAAATTAGAAGTGTTACTCCAGTGAACACATGAATGATAAGGGAGTAAAACAGCCTTAATGCTGATAAGGAGAACGTTTGAACAGTCTGGACAGAAGACCAAACCAGCCACAACATTTCCTTAAGCCAAAGCCTAATCCAAGGCAAAGCCTTAACTCTCTTCAACTCTATGAAGGCTGAGAGAGGAGAGAAAATTAAAGCAGAAAAGTTGTAAGCTAGCAGAAGTTGGTTCCTAAGGTTGAAGGAAAGAAGTGACCTCCGTAACATAAAAATGCAAGTTAAAACAGCAGGTGCTGACATGGAAGCGGCAGACAGGTATCCAGAAGGTCTAACTAAGATCATTGATGAAGGTGGCAATGCTGTACAACAGACTTTCAGTGCAGTGAAACAGTCTTATACTGGAAGAAGTTGCCATCGAACACTTTCATAGCCACAGAGGAGAAGTCCAAGCCTGGCTTCAAAACTTCAAAGGACAAGCTGGCTATCTCATTAGAGGCTAATGCAGCTGGTTACTTTAAGTTGAAGCCACTGCTCATTTGCCATTCTGAAAATCCTAGGGCCCTTGGGAATTATGCTGAATCTATTCTGTCTGTGCTCTTTAAATGGAAGAACAAAGCCTAGATAACAGCGTATCTGTTTACAGAATGGTTTACTATTTTAGGTTCATGGTTGAGACCTACTGCTCAATAAAAGATTCCTTTCAAAATATTACTACTCATTGACTCTGCACCTGGTCACCCAAGAGCTCTGATGGAGATATACAAGACGATGAATGTTGTTTTCATGTCTAACCCAACTTCCATTCTGCAGCTCATGGATCAAGGAGTAATTCCAAATTTGAACTCTTGTTTTTTAAGAAATAACTTTCATAAGGCTATAGCTGCCATTAAATAGCAATTCTTCTGATGGATCTGGGCAAAGTGAATTGAAAACCTTCTGAAAAGGATTCATCATCTAGATGCCATTAAGAGCACTCATGATTCAAGGGAGGAGGTGAAAATATTGACATTAACAAGAGTTGGGAAGAAGTTGATTCTAACCCTCAGGGATGACTTTGAGGAGTTTAAAAATTCAGTGGAAGAAGTAACTATACATGTGGTGGAAATAGAAAGATAACTACATTAGAAGTGAAGCCTGAAGATATGACTGAACTGTTGCAACCTCAAGATAAAACTTGAGTAGATGATTTGCTTCTTACAGATAAGGAAAGGAAGTGATTTCTTGAGATGAAATCTACTCCTGGTGAAGTGCTATGAACATTGTTCAAACGACAACAAAGGCTTTAGACTAGTGTATAAAATTAGCTGATAAAGCAGCAACAGGATTTGAGAAGACCAACTCCAATTTGGAATGAAGTTAAACTGTGATTAAAATGCTATCAGAGGCTGGGCGTGGTGACTCACTTTGGGAGGCCGAGGTGGGCAGATCATCTGAAATCAGAAGTTCAAGAGCAGCCTGGCCAACATGGCGAAGCCCCATCTCTACTGAAAGTACAAAGATTAGACTGACATGGTGGTGTGTGCCTGTAATCCCAGCTACTCAGGAGGCTGAGGCAGGAGAATTGCTTGAACCTGGGAGGTGGAGGTAGCAGTGAACCGAGACTGTGCCATTGCACTCCAGCCTGGGCAACAGAGTGAGACTCTGTCTAAAAATAAAATAAAATAAAATATTGTCAGCAATGTATGCTATAGGGAAATCTTTTGTGAAGCAACGAGTCCGTTGGTGCGGCAAACTTCATTGTTGCTTTTTATTTTATTTTTATTTTTTGAGACAGAGTCTTACTCTGTCACCCAAGCACTGATATGATCTCGGCTCACTATAACCTCCACCTCTTGGGTTCAAGCAATTCTCCTGCCTCAGCCTCCCAAGTAGCTAGAATTACAGGAGCATGCCATAGCACCCAGTTATTTTTTGTATTTTTAGTAGAGATGGGTTTCTCCATGTTGGCCAGGTTGGTCTCGAGCTCCTGAACTCAAGTGATCCACCTGCCTCAGACTTCCAAAGTGTTGGGATTACAGGTATGACCCACCATGCCCAGCCCTCTGTTGTTCAATTTTAAGAAATTGCCACAGCCACCCCAACCTTTAGCAACAACCACCGTCATGAGTCAGCAGCCATCAATATCAAGGCAAGAGCCTTCATCAGCAAAAAGATGACAACTCATTGAAGGCTCAGATGATCCTTACCATTTTTTAAGCAATATAGTATATTTTAATTAAGGTAAGAACATCTTCTAGACATGCTCTAGTGCACACTTACTAGACTACAGCATACTGTAAACATAACTTTTATATGTACTGGGAGACCACAATATTTGTGTGACTTACTTTATTGCAGTATTTGCTTTATTGTGCTGGTCTGGAACCAGACCTGCAATGTCTAAGATCTGCCTGTGTTGATATGTCCCAGGTCTCAGTCCTCAGATGCTTTCTTTTCACTGTATACAGTTAGAGGACCACCTTGGTCTCATGGCTTTAATAGTATCTAGCTACCGACAATGACCAACTTTACATCCATACCTAAACTTTCTCCCTAAAACCAGGCTTGCTGGATTTTCAACTGCCAACTCAACATCTCTACTTGGATATCTAAGTGTATCCAATTCAGCCTCAGCTCAGACTGTTGTAACAAAATACCATGGACTGGGTGGCTTAAGCCACAGAAATGTATTTGTCATAGCTCTGGAGGCTGGAATGGTCAGGCTCCGTTGAGGGCTCTCTTCTTGGCTTGCAGACTGTCCCCTTCTTGTTGTGTCCTCAGATGGTGGGGAGAAAGAGAGAACAAGCTCTCTAGCAGCTCTTTTGATATGGCCACTAAAACCATCATGAGACTTCACCCCTCATAACTTCACCTCAACCTAGATACCTCCTTAAAACCTTCCCTCTAGATATCATCACATTGACAGTTAGGCTTTGATGTATGAAGTGGGTGGGGGGGGGGTAGGACAAAGTTCAGTCCATAGCACTGTGAGTTGTCTCAAAATTGTGATGTTCAAAGCTAACCTCCTGGTTATCCCCACAATGCTACACAGTCCTCCCTCTCTCAGTAAACAACTGCATCCTACACTCAACCTTGGACTCAACCTGGACTCCTGACGGCAAATCCTCTTGGCTCTTATTCAATATATATCCGAATCCAATCTCTTCTCACCACCTTCGTTGCTACCACTCAAGTCCAGGCCACCACCTTCTCTTTCTTGGAATATCATCATAGTCTCTCATCTAGTCTTCCCACTTCTACCCTAGTCTGCCTACAGCCTGTTATCCATAGACACTGAGAGTGAGCCTCTTAAAACATAAGTCAGAGCATTGCATGCTTTTGCTCAAAACCCTCTATGGCTGTCATCAAGGTCTCTATAATGACCCAGAAGGCCCACCATGACTGGCTCTGTGACACCTCTCTGACCTTATCTCCTATCTCTCTCCCTGTCACTCAGTCTACTCTGATGACACTGATGTCTTGGCTATTCTTTCAGGCCTCCAGGCACCCCATGTCAGGGCCTTTGCTCCTGCAGGCCCCTAGATATCCACATGGCCGCTCCCTCAACTCCTTTGATCTTTGCTCAACGTCACTTCTCCATGAAGCCCAGACCACCGCATCTCAGCCCCTTAGCACTCCTTGTTTTCCTTACTGGGCCTCATTTTTCTTCACAGCATTCTCACTTTTGAATATACTATTAATTTATCGTGTTTATTGTCTGTTCCCCCCAACCCCAACCCCACTGACATTGTCAGAAAGGATCGGAAAACAGTCAAGGAAAAGAAAGACCAAGCAGAAACCAGGATTTTAGCCACAAAATCAGCCTGGTGAAGACTCCGCAGTCACTACCATTGAACCCTGGATGTGCCACCTGCACGGCTGGCATCTGGCCTTGGCTGCTGCTGTTGGCTCTGCTGGCCCTGAAAACTCAGTGTTGCCACAGTATATGGCCAGAGTGGAATTTTCAAGACCCTTCTTCTTTATATCAACAGGCCCTGGCCAAGGCAGCTGCACTGACTTGACTGAGCCTAGACCCTAGCAGCAAGGGAAGCGTGGAAAGCAGGTATCGAGGAAATCAGGTATAGGATACAATTAATGCCCATCAGAAAGGGAGTTTGATGATAAGCTGTCAAAAAAAAAAGGATAAGTGTCTACTATATTGGGGTATATTGGGCCATTAAGGACCCCAAAAGTTCTAAAAAGTAGGCATTGTACAGATTCTTTTATCATAGTGTAATAAAACATAGAAGTTCAATAGGCTATAAATAGAAAATAGGTTTATTCTTTCTCCCTGCTCTTCCTTCAAATCAGTTCTGTCTAGTTTATTACTTCTTCAATCCCTGGATGAAATTTTAGGTGTGTTCCATAGCTTTTCCAGTCATCATTGGATAAGACAAGCAATTCATCAGTCATTTTCAATGTGTGCTAGGAAAAGACATATAAAACTCCTAAATACTTCTAATTTATAATTTTTCATATCAATGGAGCAAAAGTCCTAGTTAAGCTCACTTGGAAGAGCAGGTTACAAAGAGAAACATAACTTGGTTTCAGAGAGTCATATAGAGCTTTTTAAAAATCAGCTTTGCTGAGAAATCATTTATATACAATAAAATTCAGCAGTTTTATTTGTACCATATAATGAGTGTTTCATTGACACTTTTTGAGATAACTGTAAACTCACATGCAGTTGTAAGAAATACTACAGAGAGATCCTATATACCCTTAACTAGTTTTCCCCTAGTTGTAGCACTAATGATACACGAAGGTAACAATAATGATTGTGATAATGTAACATCACAACCTGGATATTGACATTGATAACACCCACTGATTTTGTTTAGTTTTCCTTGGTTTTCCTGATGCTCATTTGTATGTGTATATTTAGTTCTATACAAGGCCATCACATATAAATACACATTGGTGTATCCACACCACAATCAAGACACTGAAGAGTTTTATCACTACAAGAACCCCTCATATTGTCATTTTATAACTACACCCATATTCCCCCAGCACACACACATTGAGTTTTGACAAATGTACACAGTTATACAATCATCTCTACAATTGTAATAAAAACATTTCTAACCCAGAAAGTTCCCTTATACCCTTTGTAATCAATTTCCTCTCCCTCATTCTGCACCCTAGGCAGCAACTGATCTCTGCCTTCTATTACTGCAGTTTCATCTTCTCTAGAACTTCCTGTAAATGTACTCAACATAATGCTTTTGAGATTTACTCACGTCGTTGCAAGTATCAGTAGTTGATTCCTTCTACTGCTGAGTAATAAAAGGAATGGATATATCACATCTTATCTCTTCATCAGTTCACAGATGTTTAGCTTGTTTTTAGTTCTTCATTTTTGTGAACAAAGCTATGAATATTCAAGTCTTCTTGTGAACATGATTTTATTTCTCTTGGCCTAGTAGTATGATTTTTCTATGGTAAGCATATATCATTGTGGGTAGTTTCTAAGGCTACAGTTTCAAGTTCACTGATTTTTCCTTCTTCAGAATCTAATCTCATATTACTACCATCAGTGTATATGTGTTTCATTTCAGATATTACATTTTTCATTTCCAGAAATTCCATTTGGATCTTAAATTTTACAAACTTCCATTTCGCTCCTCATCCTGGTCACATTTTCCTCCACCCTCTTGAACCTGTGAATCATGATAACTGTTTTAAGGTTCTTGTCTTCTAATTCCATAATTTCTACCATTTGTTGGTTTGTTTCCACTAATTAGTTTTCCATCTGGTTGTAACCCACATTTTCCTACTTCGATGCTTACTGCCGAAGGGAGCACTTGGTGCTGGGTATTGTAAATTTTAACTTGTTGATTGCTGGATTTTATTGTATTCTTTTAAATACCAGTGGACTTTGTTCCGGAGCATGAATCAACTGCATCCTTTTGAGACTGACAGAGCAGCCTTTAGGGTAGGGTGAATTTGGCCTCACTAGCAAGGCAACACCCTTCTGAGAATCCTACTCAGTATCCTGCATGTTAGGAGGTCTTTCCACTTTAGTTGTGGAAAACATGAATAATTCTCAGCTCTGCGAGAGCTCTAGAAACTATTCTGGTTGACTCCTTGGCTGGAAACAGACATATTTGTTTAGGATTTTAAAGCATAACATGAAACACAGAAACTGTAAACTAAAAGAGTGATACATTTGACAACATAAAAATCTAAAACCTCTTCCTTGGGTTTCCTCTTGAATTCACTTCAGTTCAGCTGTTGTTTCTAATTGATTTGAGGCCAGTTGGTAAAGGGGGAGTACCAGTGGGCCCTGGGAAGGCCCGGGGCCTGGGTCTGGAGCCAGCTCTGCCTCTCACTGTATGACCAGAGGGTAGTCGTCCCCTCTGAACTTCAATCCTCTGACCTGGAAAACAGGGGACTGGATAAGCTATTCCCAGAAGTACTTCTGGTCCTGATACAGTCCACCCATCAACCAGGTAGTACCCATTGTTTGTTCATCTTTGCCTCTGTGACATCCAACTCTCAGGGCCTCCGTTCCACCCCAAAGCAGCCTTCTTAGTCCTATTTCCCTTTTTAAATATAATTTAGTTTTTATTTGATTTATGGACTCAGTCCCAGTCACTAAACTTCATTCAGCTTGGACGGCTTATTGATTTTCAATAACAGTGGAGCAGAAAAATAAAGAGATGACAGCAGCACTTGGCTGCAGACCCAGGGCCAGCCACGGGAGGCAGGAATTAATCATCTCGGGGTGATCACTCAGGCTGTCCCTGGCAGGGCAGCGACCCAGGGAGCTCAGCCAGCCTGGGACAGTGCAGCAAGCCACGCAATGATCGTCTGCTTGTGATAACGTGAGCTCACCAGATTGTCTCATCCAGGTTCTAATCCCAGCATTACCTGAGGTAAGTACTTGCTCACCTCTAGAGACAAGGAGCTAGAGGGAAGCTGCACCATTTGGATCAACAGGGAGGAGGAGATGGTCATGTATAAAAGTGCCAATGTTAAGTAAGTAAATGCAAAGATAAACTGGTGCTAAAAGATGAAAGGGATTCCCATGTCCTGGCTATGTATGTTGATTTCAGCATGGCTTCTCCTGGCTGCCTGCAGCAGCTAAAAACAGCAAGACTGATCTATTACTTCCCTAAAGAAGTGCACTGAGCTTTCTTTGGCCTCTAGACCTTTGCATGTGCTTTCTCTGGATGATAATCCAGCCCTTTCTTTGCCTGGCCAACTCTTGCTTCTCCTTCAGGTCTCAGCCTACTTGTTGCCTCCACTGGGAAGCCTTTCCTGATTCCGCCACCCCACCCTCCCTCTGGTTAGGTATCACGACCACTTGCTCTGGCAGGTTCCTGTGCTGACCCTGTTATGACATTCATCACACTGTGTTACAGTGGTCACATTAACAGTGCAGTAGTTCATTGTTACAGCAATAACAATGGTCTGTTTTCTTAACTGTAGCTCTCACTATGCCAGGGCAGGGAGTGTACCTACTTTGCTCACTCAGTGTGTGGTATACAAGAGATAGATAGTCAACAAATATTTGCTGAATGGTTGATAGTGGAAAGAATGATTTTCAACATTATTTGATGATTCAAAAAATACTTATTAAGCACCAGTTCCACACCTCCTGTAAGTAGGTATTGAAGTGCATTAATTCCATTTTAAAATCCCCTTGACATCTCCTTAAATGCACGTGTAGTAAAACATCAGAGCAATAAGGTGACCAGCCCAAAGTCACACAGCCAGGATCTGGCCAGGCCAAATTGGAACTTGAGTCTGCAAATTCCTAATCCCAGTTCTGCGTCTTTCCTGCCAGGGGAACTTGGCTGGTCTCTTCTATCCCAAAGACCCCACAGTTTTCTTTTCTGTATGATGAGAGGGTCCTGCCAGACCAGTTCTTAACCTTTGAGAATTGACAAAAGCTATGAACTCTAACCCCTTTGTACGTGCTGGAAATGCACATATGCACAGAAACACTGACACATAATTTCATGGGTTCACAGACTCCATAAAACCTAGCAACAGCCCTCAGGTTAAGAGGCCCTAAACCCACCAAAGGCCTTGCTAGCTCTCACAGTCTCTGGATGGTTTATGTTTCACCCACTGACACTGGTTTTATGAAGTGGCAACATTTTTTCCACTCATTTTTCAAAGTCTCAGCCTCCCTTCCTCTCCCCAGCCCAGTTGGCAGCATTTCTCCCTGCAGTGAGACCCTATTAGCCCCTAGACCCCAGAGCCCTGCCAGAATGTGGCTGTCACACTGAGTCCTGGTCCTGATTTATTCTCCATGGTATCTCTCTGGATGAGAAGCTATGCATAACAGCAGGACTCAGCCCTCGAGAGAAGAAATGGCCAAGTTCAACCCTTAACAAATAAAAGCACTGCCGTTCAGTCATTCCCATGGTTGATGAAAAATGTGATTTCCTTGCTGCAGCAAACGTGGAAGGCGGGAGATGTGAAGATGCTACCACTTTGGTCTGTGGAAGAAACCGTAACAACATAAATCAGTGAGATAGATAACCTTCTCCTCTATTCATTATCTGGGCAGGCCAGAGCTGATGTGTTTGCTTTTTAAATCCTCTGTTGTCAGCCACCCTTCCCCCTCAAGGATGCCTGCACTTTTCTGAAACCCACGAGGAGCTCTGCAGCAAAGAAACAGAACTTTCAGTTTCTGGAGATTATGCTGATTCTCCAGGGTCTTAAAGGTTAGGCTGAGAATTTTATCCTGTGGGTCAGTGAGTCTTACCTAGAGGCATCTAGGCACAGACCCCTTCTGAAGCAGCTGGTGAGGGTGATAGAACCAGGGTCTTAAGCTAGAAAGATCATTCTGGCTCTGGATGGGAGCCCATCAGAGGGGCCAAGAGGATAGGGGTGCAGGCAGGTAGGCGGTTGTGGGAGAAGCCTGATGCTGTCAGCAGAGAGGGTTGAGAAGTCTAGGGGGATGTCTCCTCTTGTGACTTATTGTTTTCACAATGGGGACGGCAGTGTGCCCACTAAAACTAGATGCCCGTAGGACACTGCCGCTCTGCAGGTAGAAGCATCCAAAGAGATGTACGGGGAAGCAGTTGGGCAGAGCTTCTTGGAAGAACTCTTTAGAAAAGGCCTCTAAACCTGTGGTGTCTTTTTGCCCTTCTCCATGTCTTCTTTCTTCCTATCTAGAATCCAGATGAGATAGCCAGTGCTACAGCTGCCTTCTTGCAACCATAAGGGAAAGGCTAAGAGAACCAGAGACTGCAGCTCTGACTTGCTTGAACTACTGAGTCAATGCAAGACACTGCCTACTTCTAGACTCATGTGAGAAAAATCCCTGCAGGGCGTCAGGTGGAGAAGTTATGTAGGTAGGTGGATTAATACATCTGGCACTCCAGAGAGTCATCACATGGGGTTGATGGAAGACACAAGGGTGGGCAAGATGATGCAGGGAGTGGATAGATAGATAGATAAATAGATTAATAGATATTGATTGATGATAGATGAATGGATAGACAATAGAGATAAATGGATAGATAACGAATGGATGGGTAGATGGATAAATAATAGATATAGATAATACAGATAGATGATAGCTGATATAGATAGGTAATAGATGATGGATGAATGGATAGATTAGACAGATAAATGGATGGATGGATAGATGATAGATTACATTGATAGATGATATTGATAGAGGATAAATGATAGACAGATAAAGAGAGAGAGAGAGGATAGAAAAGAAGATGGTCCTAGAGAACACCAATCTTCAAGGAATAGGCTGAGGAAAATGTGTCTGCAGAGAGAAAACAGCCAGAAAAAGAGAGTACACTTGGATACTGTGGGGTCCCAGGAGCAAGGGAGGATAGGGACTCTGTTAGTGGCAAGTGGTCAGCAGTACACATGACAGAGAGGGCCAGAGGCTGACAGCAGAGAAAGGGATTTGGCAGTGATCCTGCTAAGAACAAAGGGTGAGCCCTGATGATTCCACCCTGAAGTGTCAATGCTAGTCTGTCCAAGGGCTCTACTGTACCCTTCAGGCCCTCCCTGTGGGGCCGCGGGCACGGGCTGGCGGCTCCCAGAAGTCCATATAGAGAACAAGACAATGGAGAGGGAATTGTTTACCCCAGTGCCTTGGCCGGGACCTTTTTGGACATGGTTACTGGGACATGCTTCTCCCTGTTCCCGGCCTGTGTTCGGATGTGCTTGTTGACTTCGCTAGATTTGGTTCTTCTTTGCTCAGAGGGTATGTGGCTGGGTGTTCAACACCAGCTCTGTCCCAGTGCTCTGTGGGGCTTTTGGCAACTGGTTCAGCAAGTTGAAGGCAGAGCAGAGGCTACAGTTCAGGCCTTCTGATTCCAAATCCTTCAGACCGCCAAACCCACACGTGGAATATTTCCTAGGTCTGGCTTTTAACAAGCACATCAGAGTTGGCATGCTGCCAACAGTTTGCTGGCTTGGAGAGGGGACCAGGATATTTTTTGCAAATTGGGTACTCCATCATGTAGAAACACTTCTTTTCAGGAGGTAAAACATCTGGAGTTACATAGCATGAAAGGAGACTAAAAGGCCAGGTTACATACTCAACACACAGCTCTCTGGGTTTTAATGATGCTCAAAGATTTGAAATGTTCAGCAAATCTGTTTGTTGCTGCTCTGACTTTTGATGTTTCCCTGGGGAGATGCTGCTGGTTTTTTTTCTGTCTTGTTTAACCCAGTAGGATTCCTGAGGATGGATGCATCTTCTGAAGCTTGAAACAACTCTCCAGGAAAGCTCCAGATCGCAGAATTCAAGTCACAAAAAGATGCTTCTAAAAATAGAGAAAGCCTGGCAAGGACAAGGGTCTTGGCCTATTCAACCCAGCCACACAGGTGGCCTTTTTCTTTCTTGATACCAAGCCCAAAGTTGTCTGGAAACAGCAGCCCAGATTGGAGAGTATTTGGGACTTCCACTCAAGGACATAACTGCAGTCAGGAAATCTAGCAATGAGTAGAGGACTGAAAAAAGAACAGAAATAAGATAAAAGGGGAGTGTTGCAAAGCTCTGAAGGCTTGGGTAGGATTCGACCAGAGACTTACAAAGGGCTAGTGCCCACTCTTCGAGTCAGGAAGTCCAAATCCAGTTCCAACTTGCCACTGACTCTCTGGATGTTTAGCAAGTCTCTTTCCCTCTCTGGGCTTCAGTTTTCCCATCTACAACACAGGGATGGTAAATCCCAAAGCCCTATCTGCTTCCAGAATTGCTGGATGATAATAGATTTGAAAGCTGTACAGATGTGAGGCATTGCACATATAAAATAACCCAATTCTCCAGTGAAGAGTGCCAGCTAAACCCATCCAGACAGCCCAAGGGGCTCTATGGGCAGCTGTGGAAGGCTATTCTATGCAGAAACACTTGTGTTCCTCTGGAAATGGCCCTCTTTATTGGACCCATGTAAGCAAGTGTTCACAATGATTATGGTGGGTTATTCCTCAGCGTCTGAAGTTCAACTGGGAATTGACCTTGTCCCCCATCTAATCACCAAAGGATTGAGCCTCAGAAGCCTAAGGTAGATACCTACCTTCAGCTCCAGGGGTTACAGGTGATGCTTGTGTTTGGTGGGATTAAATACAACAAAATGAGAAAAGAGACTTGTTGGCAGGCAGAGTTAAAGAAACTGGCTTCACCTTCAGAGTCTCTCAAGTCATCTCAGGAGCTTCTGTGTGCAGGGGACAAATCCACTTCATGTGTTTAAGAAACATCTATTAGGAACTTCCAAACCTTGTATGTGAGTGTATGCACATGTGTGCATGTGTGAGTGTACATATGTGGGTGTGCATGCATTACATATCTGTATATGTTCATGCAGGATGTACATATATGTGCATGGGCTATGTAGAGGTATTGTGCACACGTATGCATTTGTGTGTATGCACATTTATGCATGTGTATGAACATGCATGCTTGTGCATGTATGCACATGTGTGTTTCTGTGTGCATGCATGTGTGCATGTGCACATATATATACTCGCCCTCTCTCCTGAGCAGGGAGGTTTGCTTAATTGCATTGTGGCCAGAGGGTGATTTAATAAGCCCTGGGTCTCCTTGTCCAACATGATGAGCTGTGGAAATGGCAAAGCCTTTCCAAACCTGAAAGACAGATGAGTTCATTTTCAGGTTTTGCCATGAGTCGGTGGTCCCTGGAATGGCTAATGGCTCAGAGAGGCAGCATTTGCATCCAAAAGAATCAGAGCAGCTGTGGGATTACTGGCTGAGGGGTGATTTAGGATAGTTATTTAGGAACATCTACCATTTTCCAATAATGCTTGAGAAATTGCCTCTCCTGAGAAGAGAAATTTCAAGAGGGCTTGGAACAGCAAGGGGGGAGGGTAGAGAAAATGCAGACTCCTCCAGTCTGAGCAGCACAGCTGCAGGCGTCCAGAAAGCCTGATGTTCCAGACCCCTCTAGGCACAGTGGCTCCATCGATCCTGTGGCAGCCCTCCCCCTGCACCCCAACCTGTGCACATGCTCGTCTCCCAGAATCTCCCCCCGGGGCGCCCCCCAACATCTATCTGATGAAATTAGTACTTGAAATACAATAAAGTGATTAGTTCACTTGACTGTGACAAACATATTTAATCTTGGCCGATCAATAGTGTCAGAAAACCAGTGCCATTAGTTAAATTATCCTCTGGACTCAGAAAAGCAAACAGCCTAATTGAAGAAGGCAAACTCCCAAGGCCTTCGTTTCAGCCCAGACACTTCCTACCTTGTTGGTTTGGCAGGCTCTGATTTGAACATTCACCATCCCCGCTTTCTGTGCAGCCATCACCCCTGGGACCCTCCCTGGGCCTCAGTTTTCCCACCTGTCAGTATAGTGCAGAGATTAAGAGGAGAAACTCTGGTGTTCAACCCATTCAAATAAGCTTCACTCACTGGCTGACTGTGGGCAAGTGACTCAACTTCTCTATGCCTCAGTTTCTTCATCTGTAAAATGGGGATGTCGACACTAGTGACTGCTTCCTTGGGAGGTGCAGGGAAAGAAACCTGGCCTGGGTTCTTGTCTGGCCACAGTTTGACCACTTTGACCCCTTCCCTCTCTCAGACTCCCCATCTATAAATAAGGGAGTGAGATGAAGCATTGTAAAGACTCCTGCAGCCTGATGTTCCATGAGCCTCTGAGCCAAATGTCCTTGTTGATGTGCATGGGAGTTACTACAAGTGAGCTGGGGTAGGAGGGCTAAGTGATCTCAATAACCCAATAGAGTTGACTGGTTTTTTGTTTTTGTTTTTTTGAGATAGAATCTTGCTCTTTCACACAAACTGGAGCACAGTGGTGAAAGCTTGGCTCACTGCAACCTCCACCGCCCAGGTGCAAATGATTCCCATGCCTCAGCCTCCTGAGTAGCTGGGATTGCAGGCATGTACCACCATGCCCAGCTAATTTTTGGATTTTTAGTAGAGATGGGGTTTCTCTATGTTGGACAGGCTCATCCTGAACTCCTGACCTCAAGTGATCTGCCCACCCAGCTTCTGAAAGTGCTGGGATTACAGTTGTGAGTCACCACGCCCGGCACAGAGGTTGTCTTTGAAGTAACATAACTGGTGCTTTTGGACATAGCAGGGTAAGAAGGTAGTGCTAGTAACACAGGGAACCATGCCTTCGGGCTATGAAATGAAATCAATTCCACTTCATCTCGGCCCATGAGGCCCCAAAGGCCTGATGTCCACAATGGGTCTGTTGGGCCAGGGGAATAAAGTGCCTCCCTTGCTCATTTGTCCAACATTTGCTAGGTGTCATCCCTGTGTCTGACCTTGTACTGGACTAGTGGCTCAGGGAAGGGCCAGCTCCAACCTTTGCCCTCCAGGGCCTCAAAGACTCATGAAGAACCAACTCTAATATGAGGCTGTGTTAGTTTCTTGTACCTGCTGTGACAAATTATCACAAACTTAGTGACCAAAACCAACACAATGTATCATCTTATATTTCTGTGGGTCAGAAGTGTAAATATGGGTCTCAGGCTGAAGTCAAGGTGTCAGCAGGGCTGTGGCCCTTTCTGGAGGCTGTAGGGGGAATTCATATACTTGTCTTTCCAGCTTCCAGAGGCTGCCCACATCCCTTGGCTGGTGGCCCCACATCACTCTACTTCTGCTGCTATCATCATATCCCCTTCTCTGTCTCTCACACTCCTGCCTCCCTTTCATAAGCACCATTGTGAGTAATCACCCCATCACAATTTGCTGAACTTAATCTGCAGAATCCCTTTTGCCATGTAAGGCAATATATTCCCAGGTTAGAACACAGGCATCTTAGGGGAGTGGCATTATTCTACCTACTACAGATACCCATTCCCAAAGCTGGGGAAAAAAAACAGGGGTTCACTTTCCTTAATAAGGTGCCATCAGAAGTGGTCTTTGAAGCATGTGAATGGGATTCGCGCTTTTGGAGAAGGGAGGAGAACACTCCAGACAACAGGAACAGTAGGAGCAAAAGCCTGGTGGTTCCAGGGGGGCATAGTATGTTTGGAGAACATCGTATCTGGAAATAAGCAGCTGAAACAGCAGAGAGGAAGAGGCCATGACGCTGAAGGCCTTGTATGCTATGCTTCGGGGATGGGAAACCACAGAAGGATTTTAAACAGAACAGTCAGATCAGACCTGAATGTCATGAAGATGATTCTGGCTATAAGATAGGGGATTGGTAGGAGGGGGTAATGTCAGAAACACCAGTAAGAAGGCTGGTATAGAGGTTCCGAGAGATGATGTAGCCTGAACTAAGTAACTGGCAGGAACAGAATTATCAGAGGCAGGAAGTGTGGTATTCAGGACGTGGGATGATTGGATATGGGGTATGAAAGAGAGGAGAAGGCTTGGACTACCTGCAGGACTCTGGCTTGGGTGCGTGGCTGGAGAGCAGAGCTGGAGCCTGTAATTGAGAGAAGAGTCTTGTCTCTAAGTCCTTTCTTCAGGATGGCCACAGTCTCAGGTGCCGTGAATGTGCATGCATGCTTCCGTGCTTGCATACTGCTGTCCCCACTGTGACTGGGGTGAGGCCTGGCTGCCCTGCTCCAGGAATGGCTGGTGTTCCCCTGCAGAGCAGAACACCGATGCTCACGGCCTCTGTCTGCTGGAACGCTGCCTGGGCTCTAGAGTCATTTCCACATGCTGCAGACCAGGGCCCACTCCTTATCCGAGAGGGGCATAATCCGTGCTCTCTCCAGGACTGATTGTTGTTTGAGGAAAATCCACCTGCTTCCAATTACTCTGCAGGTCAGGCTGATAAAATGTTGGACTGAAGGTAATTTCCAATGAAGAAAATGTGTTGGCCTGGCGTGTTACTTAAAGAGAACCATCCACTGCACAAACATCTCCTGAAGAGAACTCCATGGGAAAAGGAGCTTGAGCCCCTAGCTCTGGCTCTGGTTCCCCAGCCTGGAGATTTGCTAGGGCTCAACTGGAAAAGACTGCAGGAGTCACCTGACCTAGACCCCTCCCTTCAATCCATTCCATTCAGCAAGAAACAGAGCACCGTGGTGGTCAAGCCATAAGCTCTGGGATCTCATAGCCACAGTTTCTGAATCCAGTTCTACCAGTGCCAGCCCATCAACATTACCCTCTTTGGAGTATCAGAGGAAAGCACTAAACCTTTGCCCTTTTGTACTTGGGACCTTTCTTGGACATTTCTTCGCCTCAAGTTTCCTCCTTAATAGGAATATATGTGGGGGATGAGGAAAGAGCAATTAACACCTTTCCAGTCCTTGAGTGACCGGCCTGCCCCCTGCCAATTACTGCATCAGGGCCCACCTGCTCTTGAAAGGGCTGACCAATTATCAGAAATAAGTGTGAAAGCTAGTCTGCAGCCTGAAGCCCCATTACCTGCCTCTCCATCAACCTAGAGGGGAGGGGGAGCCCCAGGCTCCATTCCCCGCAGCGGGGGGAGAATCAAGGAAAGATGATGAATTTTCTGAGAGCTCTTCCACCCTCAAGAAGGAAGGGGGCTCACTCTGAATTGCCATTATAATGAAGCAGAGACTTGTGCATTTCAAAAAAAAATTATATATGCATGTTTTGGGAAAATAATGCATTTAGGTATTTGCCTATATTTCTTCTAACTGTATTTTCCCTCAGTTCCAAATAAGAACCAGCCTTTTCTCTTCCTTGACTTAGGAGGAGCTGCTTGCAGGCATCAGTTACGTCTTGGCTTTTGTTCCTGAGCTGCTTGAGGGGTCTGTGCGTGGGAGGAAGGGAAACAGAACTGGCCTCTGAGACAGGAGATTCGCCATGTCTGGGAGCAGGACCCACTCCTCAGCACTCCTCAGAAGGAAGCGGCTGGATAACTCCAAGGAGCCTGGGTTCTGTGTCCACAGCATCCAGGCTCAACAAAAATTCCTGGGCACCACAGATGGCACAGAGGCCTCGGGGCTGATAGCAGTGACCATGTGCAGGCCAGGAGGGCGGCTGCCAGACAAAGGGCTGGGAGGCCTGCACCCTGTGGGCCTGGGGAGGGTGAGACGCCTCTTTCAGTCTCTGAAATGACTGAGCTTGAGTGGGTACCCCCATCCTGATAGGGGTGGGGGAGGTGATGGAGGCTGTGAGTTTAATTTAGAAAAAATAAAGTATCATGATTTGTCTTGCATATTCACATTTTTAGAAGAAGATGTAGGGTGTGAAGGTTAGCAGAAAAATAGGCCATTCCAGGACTCTGGCTTGGGTCACTGGAAGCCAGTATGAAAATTACTAGAAAGAAATTCACTAAATGTTAACAGTAGTTTTCCCTGGGCAGAGGAATTATGTGTGATTAATATTCTGTTCTTTTTTTACTCAATATTCTATAAATTGTTTTGAATAAGACATTTTACTTCAGTAACAAGAAAAATAACCAGAATTTATATATGCCCTCACCCCACCACCTTCAGTGGCCACTCATTTCCTGCAGGCTAAAATGGAAATACCTTGGCATAGGTTTTCCTGCTCCCTGAATCTACCCTCTGTTTGTGCCACTGAGCCCCTCCCTGTGTTCTGCCTCCCCTCCCCATGCCTGGCCATTTCTCCCTCAAGACTCAACTCGAAATGCCCTCCCCCAAAGAAATGTCTCCTCCTTGCCCACTTCCAATGTGGCCCTTAGTACCTTGTGTTTTAATGCAGGTGTCCAGCCACATCTGTCTCCCCAGCCAGTCTGAGGAAGGCAGGCACCAAGTTTGATTCATTTCTCTTCCCAGTGTAGCTCAGGCCTGGGCACACAGTCAGTGCCTATTGAATGTTTAATAAATGAATTGTAGAGGACCTGTGCTCTTTCCCTACTCAAGGAGGGTGAAGTGGGCAGTTCCCCCAACACATGCCTGCAGATGGCAATATTTGAGTGGGGTCAGGCCAGGCCAGGCCAGCTCATTTCTGAGCTGTCTTGCCTGACTGCTGCCTGTGCTTGCTGATGGGCAGATAGGAAGGGGGAGCCCCATGAGTCAGGCTGCGATGGTCTTCAAGCAGGTTATTCATGTTCTTCAGAAATGGCCACTGCTATGCACCAACCCCATAGCAAGCCATGCAGTTCCAAGGCACTCAGCTTCCCATCCTCGGCTTTGCCTTCCATTTGAACCCTTCCACACCTAGGAATCCTCCACACCAAGGAAGGTGAGGCTGGCAGTGAGGAGCGCTCACAATGCATGCCACACAGGCTTACTCAAAACAGCCTGGAGAGGAGAACCTCCCTTGCAGAGCATGCCTCTTCTTAACACTCCTTACAGATCTCTTTTGGACATGACCTCATTGGGAGACAATTCTCCACGGATTTCTCATGTTTCCACACACGACTTGCAATTGGAGGCACTGATAGGTTTCTCTCCAGACTATCTTCTCATGGGTGTTTGTATAGTGAACAGCCACCCTGGAAGATAGAGATCATTTTTCCCTCCAAAGCAGAGGGCAGATTTGTTTGCTGTCCTGTATGATAAAAATAATGTCTCACCTTTGAGGCAAAGATAGCTTTGCTTATAGGTCATAATGAAAGATCTGGGTTATCTAAACTTGGAGTTCCTAATTTTGACACACACCCACTATGCATACCACATCCACCAGGCTGCTCAGCATCACCCCCATGGCACTTGGGGAGCAAGAACTGATATAAATATGAAGCCCATGCTGCTTGCAATGCCAGGGGTAATAAAGTCTTTTGTCTCTGGTTCTAGAGTCTCGTGTCCTCTGCCAGCATCCATGAAACTGTAGCAGGGTAGCTTGTTAGCTTGCAAGTAGGGAAAAATTTCAGACCCTTTACAGCTCTTGACAGGAAAAAATTCAAAGTAAAGATTGAATTTTATAAAATTAGATTCCAAGTTTGTTGAAGTTTTACAAAACCAAGAATAGGTGTGGAATTTGTTTAACAGCTACTGGGAGCCAGCCCTTTACATACATAATTTCACTGAATCCTCCGCATAGCCCTGTGAAGTATGTGTGATGATGCCCATTTTACAGATGAGGAAACTGATGCTCAGCTAGGTGAGGGGACTTGCCCAGGATGAACTGAATTAGAAGCCCAATATATTCTCCCTCAGCTCTGGTGCCTCCCTCTCAGATCTCAGCAATGCAGCAAGCTCTGAGCAGCCATGGGAAACCCATTCTAGGATGCAATGGGTGTTTCTATAGCAACCAGCTTCCCAAAAAGTCCACACCAATACAGCAAGCCTCAGCCCTAACTCTCAGGCCTCTAGGCTGCATTTGTGGGGGTCATCCTTAGAGAAGGATTCTGCTGACCTGTAGAATTGATTTAGAGAATGTTAGGGGAGATCTCAATCTTGGCAACCATTGGCATTGAAAAGTGCTTGAATGCATGTATCCTCTTGAAATGGTTAGACCAAGCTTATCCAGTCCATGGCCCGCAGGCCATATATGGCCCAGGATGACTTTGAATGCAGCCTACCCAACCCAAATTCGTAAACTTTCTAAAAACATTGTAAGTTTTTTTGTAATTTTTTTTTTTTTTTAGCTCATCAGCTATCATGTTAGTGTATTTTACATGTGGCCCAAGACAATTCTTCTCCCAATATGGCCCAGGGAAGTCAAAAGATTGGACATCCCTGGATTAGACGTTACCAAAATGCAGTCAAGCAGCACATATGAATTGAAGACCCAGTATGTGCCAAACATTGTTTTAGGTACTAGGCATAGAGCCGTGAAGAGGATAGAAGATTTTTCTGCTCTTATAGTGCTTCATTTTTAGAAGAGGACACAGACAATAAAAAGATAAACGCATAATTTAGTAATTGCTAGTGATGAATGCTACCAGCAAAAACAAAAATTACCCTGGCATGGTGGCATGTGCCTATAGTTCCAGTTACTCCAGAGGCCGAAAGGTGGGAAGATTGCTTGAGCCTGGGAAGCCCAGGCTACAGTGAGCCATATATCATGCCTCTGCTCTCCAGCCTGGGTACCTCACCAAGCACTGCCCAAAGAGATATTCTTTAATATCTATTAATGAGACCCTATCTCAAACAAACAAAATAAAAATAACAAAAAGCAAACAAGGTCAGGCGATAGAGAATGAAAAAGGGTGACAGGGGAGGTAAAGGAAGAAGATTTCTCTGAAGAGAGGAAGTTTGAGCTGTGTCTGATGGATAGAGGAAATAAGCCAGAGACATACGCAGGGGAAGAGCATTCCAGACACAGAGGACAGCAAGTGCAAAGGCCCTGGGGCAGGGCATGCTGGTCTGTTCAAGGAACACTGAGGTGGCTAGTTGGCTGGAGGGGAGTAACCAGGGTGAGCCTCTTAGGAGATGAGGTTGGACTGGAGGAGATAACAGGAAGATTCCTCCCACTGAGGCCAGACAGATCTGCATTTCTATCCTAAGACCTGTCACTTTTTACCTGCAAGTTTAGATGGCCTCATTTGCAATGTGTGGCCAGCGACAGCTTCCCCATTGAGATAATGTGTTTAAAACATAATGTCCTGGGCTTGACAGCGGCTACAGTAATTACTATGTTTATTATTGTTTAATCTCAATGTCTTCTCCCTCTCCTCGCATTCCTGCACCACTAGAATTGGATGCTGTTGCTGCAGCGACTTTGGGCCTGTAAGCCAGGGTGCCAGTGGGGTGGAGGGTTGAGCCTTTACCAGTAATTACTGCTCCCGGGAAGCCCTCTTGGCTCAGCTCCACGCTCAGCATGGCGAAGACGACAGCCACTTGTCAGAAGCCTCCCAGAGAGACCACCTGGAAATGAGAGCAGCCCCAACCGGGGAGCCATGCTGAAGGGGGAAGGGCGGTGTGGGCCCCTTTGTCATTAGGCAGCCAGCGCTGGAGGGATCGCTCCGGCTTAAATTAAGGATTTAATGAGATGAGGCCAAATTAGATGCAATTAAAAAGACACTTTAGAGCTGGCAGACGACCAAGAGAGGCAGTAATGACTTTTGTAGAAGGGAATCCCACAGGCTGGGGGTATGGGGCCGGGAGGGCTTGATTTTCTACTCCTGGAAACATCCAGGGCTGGGGGAGGGGAGGATAAAATAGACTCCCTCATTGTCAAGGCCGGTACCCATGAAGCCAGGCACAGCCCTCCGATGTCGGCCCAGGCTTTCAGTTTCCAAACTGGGATGTTTGGAGCCCCCGAGGGATCCAAAGAAGGCCTTTAGTAAGCTCTCCAAGCATTGCCTAAATAGATTTTCTTTAATTATTTTAAATCTTGAAACAAAAATGCTGTGCAGGCTCCAAATGCAAGTCCAGGGAGGACGCTGCCAAACTGTGCACTCGTGCTGATGTGCTGATGCAATCCTGTGTGGATCTCAAGACAGAGCTTCTCTGGCCCTGTCTGGGGCCTCCACGTGGATTCTGAGTGGGCGCCCCATTGCCTGGGAAGGAGGCTCACACAGTTTCCCTTGGGTAATTCAGGCCGCGACATGAACTTGCACATCATACTGTCTATGGGACCCACTGCATGGCGACTTGCATGCTGCACTCAATTAAACATCCGGCACAGCTAGAGACATGCTCCACACCTCAGAAGGTCTGGGCCAAAACCAAGGACTGGGGGAAGTACCCTAAGTCTTGATGTTATCACACCGCAAGAACCCTTTAGTGCTTATTGTAAGTGCTGGGCTCCACTAGACTAACTTTTGTTCCTTAAATGGGCTCCATTTCGCAATGTAGGGTCACACTGTTACCCTGTTTACAATACTAGATAATGGGCTTAGCATAAAATTGAATCCTAAAGCTTGAACCTAACAGGCAAAACAAAATCCATTTGACTGTTCAGAAAGTTTGAGTGAAGAGCTGTCAGACATGGGCACTGAGGCGTGAGATCTCCTCAAATGACAATCCTGAACATCCTTCCAGCTACATTTGAATAGTATTTTTTCTGCCAAACAATGAACATTTAAGGTAAGAAACCTACTCATCATCTCCCTCCAAATGTAATTCTCACCGTTTCAAAAATGAGAGCAAGACTTAGGTATCGTTAATAATTCAAACTTGAAACAAAATAATTGCCTATTGTTCCTCTTGAAGTTTCTGGATCCGTTTAATTGGTGAATGTTCTGAGATAGTAAGGTAAAGTGCTTTGAAAATACCCATTTGCTGCTACTTTGCTGGGAGAATCAGGAATTTAATAACATAGGAAAACCAAATCAAAATTCTGAAATAAATTGGATATTGATGCTGATACTCATTTGCAACTATTCTTTATAATGTCCAATTTCAAATTATTTGGGTTATTGAAACCGTCTTATTTTTCTCATTGGTTGACTTTATAAGTAGTGCTTATAAATTTGAACTGAAACATAAATTTATAATAATGTCACTCTTGTCCATTTTATGTAATGGATTTCCACCTATAAATGTGTTTGAATATTACTGATGAAATGGTTGGAAACTGCTGACCTAGTCTAACCCAGTCATGGTACAATGAGGAAACAGATCCCACAGAGGGATGGGGTCTTGTTCAGGGCCGCAGAGACAGTCAGGGGTCGAACTGGACTTAGAAGCAGGATCCCAGACCTCCAGACCAGGGATAGGACCGCAAAGAGGACTTTGGGACTCTGCCCCAACTCTGGCACCTGCCTCTGCCTGGTGCCACCCTCTTGTATCTCACTGGGATCCTTGTACTCGCCCTCCCTCTCTCATCCATCCCTCTCCTCACAGTGGCCAAGTTCTTTCCTTCAAATCCCAGGGCAGATCACAATGCTGGTCTGATCTCTGGAGCCACCAAGTCACAAGGAGGAGCCTGATGACCCTGTGTTGGAGGAAGGGATGTCTGAGCCGGAGGAGTGCCAGCCTGCAGCCCTACTTCTGCTCTCCTGCGGTGAGTGCTTGAGCACAGAGAGGTGTGGCACCACACCATGTGCCTGGCCTCCAAGCCCACCTCCTCTCTCACCAAATGTAAAATGGGTCACTTCCATACTGATTGTGGACAAGGGAGGTTGTGAGAATTTAGGGAATCCATCCATGTAAAGCATAGAGAAAACAGTCAATGGCTCTTAGCCATTATGATCTGTTTTATAATAAGAGATTGATGTAAGCCATCATTTTTTAGAAGGATTTGGCTGCTAAGAAATGTAGGGCAAAAAATGGCTTAGAAGATAAATGTAGGGCACTTGCAGTTCTTTCTGCTCTGCCTTCAGCCTTCTCCACCCTTCTTCCTATGCCCCATGGGCCTGTGCAGTGGTCTTCTCACCACCTTCAGAGTCTGGCCACCTTCTCAGGCCCCCATGCCTTTGCCCAAGCTGCTCCTTCTGCCTGGAAGACCCCTGCTCTCCTCCTGAGGCCTCTGTGTTATGCCCCCTCTTCACAGAAGCCACCCAGGATCCCTCAGTAGTGGCAACTCCATAATTTCCATAGGAGGGCTTAAGGTCAGTGCCATATTGAAAAGAGCAGGGAGCATGGTCCTGGGAGACTTGCCGGGAAGCTGTGTCTGCACAGCTCGCTCGCTGTTTTTGCTTAGATTGTGTGTTCATGTGGGCTGGCTATGTGGATGGAGATCACAGGCACCATCCGCCAAGTTAGAATAAAGCTCTGCTCCTTCTGTGTACACTCAGTGCATGGCTGGTGCTGGTCTTGTGGCAGAGCTGATGTTTGGTCCCCAGTGCTTTCTTGGCCACCCTCTGTCCTCTGCTCAGCCTCTGCCCCCACTAGTCACAAGGCTTGACTGGTTTATAAGCCCCCTCAGAACAGTCACCAGCACCCAGATCCTCTGAGCTCATGCACCCAACTCCCCAGCTCATTTCACAGGTGGGAAAACTGAGACCCCAATTAGGATTAAGGCCCTTGCTTCAGCTACAAAATAGGTGCTTGAAAACACCTTATGTTTGGAGTCAGGAGAAGGGATGTGCTATGGGACCAGAAGTCGATAATAGTTGGATTAATAAATCAAGCAGTAGATAGTGAAATAGAACAAAGTCCAGAACTGATTGAACTAGTCAGTAGTACCTGATTGCCTGCTACAAGCTGGAAATACCGCACACTGATCGCCACTAGACAATTATCATTGTATGCAGTGGCTTTCAAACTGTACCATGTATCCAGCACCTGGGGGCTCCAGAAAACCCAGATTGCTGGGCCTCACCTCCAGAGTTTCTGATCTGGCACATCTGGAGAGGGGCTCAAGAATTTGCATTCTAACAAGTTCCCAGGTGATGATGATACTGTTGGCCTCAGGGAACACACTCTGAGAACCACTGATCTAATGTTTTGTCTCCTCCACCCTGAAGACTACTAGGTGGCCCAGGTGGCTGCTACAGTGGGACTCAGGATTTCATCTGGAAACCAGAAGTGTCATGGTTCCCCCCAGCTTCATATCCCCATCACCGATGGTCCCCACTTAAAACAGGTCGGGCCAGCCTTCCTTTCACGCCTGATCCTGGCCCTTACTGCATGACACTGAAATGGATCATTTAGCATCTTTCTCCCCCTTGTTTCTCCCTTGGCCTAGGAGTTCCTTCCAGGTGGGGACTGCCTCATTCATTTTAGGATTCCCACAGCCTGGAATAGGGCATGAGGCTGAGGTCTCACTGGACATTCCTTGATTGAGATTTGCAGTCATCGGGGCTGGTAGAAGGGAAGGGATATGCCCACACTCAGGCCAGCGGTTAGTGGTGGAGCTGGGCCAGAACTTGTCCCCTCCTTTGAGCCCAACTGCCAGGTGCCTCCAGGTGTGGCTTGTACTTGGTTATTTCTTCCTTTTCAGATACTCAGACTTCCTAGCCATGCAGCTTCCTATCCATATCTTTTGCTTTTCACTTTTCTCAGCTAGAATGGTCAAAGCCAGCACCCAACCCCCTCCAAGCCCCTCTTCTACCTGCCCACCCTTAGGGAGCAGAGCCAGACTTTCCCAGTCCTCAGGCTTTGTACCTGCTCATCCTTTCTTCCAGGCTGAGCTCAACTACTCTTGACCAGGCAGTTTCTTCCACCTTAAAGCCAAGATCGAATGCCATCTTCCTGCTACCCTATACTATCTGAGGCACTGTCAGCCTTTTGTCCAAAATGTGTCCCCAGTACCTAGGACAGGGCCTGATGGGGATATGGGCTTAGTGATTGTGGTGAAGCTATAGAAAGGATGATGTAGATGAAGCACAACTCCTCATCCCACAGGTGGAGGGAAAGAGATGTGCCCACGCTCCTGCAGGTGGCCATCCAGACACAGAGCTGCAGGAGTTCAGGCAGAAGTGCACCTGGACAGACCCAGGAAGAAGCCTAGGAAGAAGGGAGTCTCAGAGGTATTAACCTTCCTATTAACCTTACACGATCCAGAGGCTGCCTGTGGTGACACTGGGAAGGTAGGAGGGAGCCCGCACCTACAGATGCCAGCTTCCCAGGTTCTGGTATCCAGCCTATCAATTAGCAATTGTGATAAAGGAGTCCTCTGAATTGGGGTGTCCCATCAGATCTGAGTTGTGAAGACTCTGATAAACTCACTCTTATCTGCTTCCTAAATGTAATCTAGACTCTCCAGCTTCTCTGCCTCCCCACCTTGGCTGAGACCTCTCCCTTCAGGAAGCCCTCATGGGCCTCTGTCTTCACTTCCTGAGGCTCTCAACACTTTCTGCCTCCTTTATTAAGATAATGAGGCAGGAATAATACAGAGTGATCACAGGAGAATAGAAAATTCTAGGCAGCAGTTTCATGCACACACACACACACACACACACACACACACCTGTTGGAATAACTATATAACTAAAAGGAAACTGTTGAAATACCTGCAGAATCTTGGGTCAATAAGACTCTGAAAACCAGGATGTGGCCAAGCTGGCTAAGAAAAACTCAACCCAACATGGTTCTGGATTTGACCTCAGTTTCACCTATGACCTCATTTTATGCTCATTAACATAATCACACACCCACCAGTGCCATCACAGTCCCGGAACACCCAAATTTAGTGTAAAAATGGGTGGTACCACTTTCCTAAGAAGCCTTCCCCTTTTCCCAGAAATCTTCATGGATACTCTACCCCTTGGTTACAGAAACCCATAAAGATAGAAGCCACAAACCGTCTTGCTTGACTCTCTCGTAACACACCCTCACTCCCCTTTCGAGTTGTACTCTCACTGTTTTCTGACTCAGCCTTGAATTCCTTCTCCGACAGCGTCTTGAGGCCAGGGTCATGAGCCAGGGTTCTAGCTCAGGCCTCACTTTCTTCATCTTTGGGATAAGAAGTTCAGCTTCATCTCCAGAGTCCTTTCCATAGCTTCACCACAATCACTGAGCCCTAATCAGGCCCTGTCCCAGGTGCTGAGGACATAGAAGGAGTCCCTGTGACAAGGATTCATGTGCAAGTGATTTATCAAGAAGGTGGTCCCAGGGAAACCAGTAAGGGAGTGGAAGCAGGAGAGGGAGGGAAGAAGCCAAGCAAAGGAGTCCCGCAGAGGGTAGCTTCGGGCTGACCCATACAGCACTCTGCAGTGTAAATTAAGCCTCAGGGGTGTCCTGTGCCAAGTCCAGGCATTAAGGCATCACAGTCCCACACCTGCCAGTCATTTGCTGAGGGGAAGTTTCATTATCAGGTACTCCAGTCTGCCTGTGTTTATTGGAAAGGTTTCCAATAGCCTGGGACAGGCGGCCTAAGGAGCATCACAGGTGTAGCCCATTGAGAGCAAAACCACACAGCAGACAGGGGAGTGCACAGAGACAGCAAAAGACAGGTGAGGGGTGCTGGGTGGAGCCCCTACAGTGCCCACCTTTGAGACAAGTGCTGTCCCTATGTTCAAGGAGCTCACAGAGGAAATTGGGTATGCAAACAGGCTAATTCAGTTTCACCTGTGATCTTGGGCATTACTTGTCTTTACCTTTCTGAAGATCACCTTTGCAAGATCACTTGCAAAACAGGGAGTTATAAACAGGGGATTGAAGCACATTTTGCACTGTGAGGGAGAAAAGGAGGGGCCGAGCTGGGATTATCAAGCCCTATCTGCATCTCCCACTCCCACCCCAAGTGCAGGCCGCTATGGTGAAGGCTGCGGAGATGGTTAGGACATCTCAGGAGTCACAGAGCCCTAGCTCCCCACAGACTAATTGCAAGGCCAGGATACCAAGATGGACTGATTTTTCTGGGGATGGGGGCATATTTTCATAATTCTGACAACCTCCTTTTGTCCTGCCTCTCTGACAGAGACAGAGATATTAATCAAGTCATTTCTTGTAAAAATCCACACTCCCATCTTTGGTTCTCAGGGCCCAGGACGTGGGGATGGGGGAGGAACAGGGCTCAGGCCCTGAGAGGGCTGTCTCTGGGTAACAAAACTAAGACTCTGTGAAGAGGGCGCCTGTCTTCCCAGTTGATGTTGGAACGCAAGCCTAATACTTGTGGGAAGTTCAGGGACTGCAAGAGCCAAAGAAAAGGGGTTCTTCATTTCTAAGCTGTGACTCCCAAATTCTGTTCCTCCACACCCTCCAAGAAGGGACCCTGCAAGAAGGGACCACCAAGGTCACCAGGAGGGAAGGGACAAGAAACTCTGTTCTCGCACTTCAACACAGAGCATTCCATGAGAGGCCACTGGAAAAAGCATTTGTCACTGGAAGAGCCCCAGATGCACCTTGTGAAGCCACTCCCCTTAGTGGGAGGAGGATGGTGAGGAGGGGAGAGGAAGGGTCCAGCAAACTGACCTGGTGAGGCTACTCCTCTTAGGGGAGGAAGAAAAGGAGGGCTCCAGCAAGCTGAGATGGAGCGCAGTCAGGACCCACAGCTCCAGATTTCTGGTTTATCCCCACCCCCTTATCCCTACCTCCAACAAAATCTGAAATTCAGTGCATGAGGCCTAAAAGGGACCTGAGAGGTGATTCCATGCAAATTTCCTCCTTCCATCACTATGCCTGGGTGCTCTCCCAGCATCAGTGACAAATCCAGCCTTAGCTTGGACAAGCCCAGCGATTGCATGCTCACTGCTTCCTGTGTCCATCCCTTCTGTCTTTGTATAGCTCTCTATTAAAGTCTTCCTCCATTGCTGCCAGAAATGCCCATGGCTCAACGTCCTCACTGTGCCTCTGGGGCTATGTGGAGAGGCTCTGACTTTCTCTCATAGCACAGAGCTCTTTGGGTAGTTACAGTAGTAACTACAACCGTAATAGTACCTTACTCCTTAAAAAGAATATCTGTTAGCCCTCCCATTCAACTTCCACCTTAGGGACCCTTCATAGTAACAGCAAAGATGTTTCACTGCTTCGCTGTTCGTATTTTCACCTTCAATGTGCCTCATTTCTCACAAAACGCTGTCCAATACGCACAGTAAGGATCCTATCTGTCCATTTGCCAACAGCAACCAACAGAAGGGCTGGGATTTGTCAAGATTCAGCACAGATGGACCCCAAATTTCCATTTTCCCAAGACGAAGGTTTGGATGCTGCACCCCCATGGCAACAGGCACTTGTTCTCTCATCTAGCAGGTGTCCCCAGTGCTTCCCTCAAGGACCCATCCAACTTTGCAAGCCCCCTAATTGGGGTGACATTGAGATGTGTTTGGCTCCTGTGGCTGTGATATTTAAATCATCTCAGTCTCATGTGGGAGGGTAGGGAGGTGGCTGCACAGCTCTGAGCCCCAGAAGGAACCCTGAGTATCTGTCCCCTCTCCTCACTCCAGCTGCCTGCAGTCATGTGAGCCCTAATGGTTAAATTCCACATGGGGGTCTGACCTTCAGATAGAGGGTAGGTCTGGCTGACAGAAAGCAGCTGAGCGCCGCTTACTCATAATGCCAGCTGATTCATTTTTCATTCATTCGGCCAGTTGGTGGATGAATTAAGTGATGCAGCCAGAATTAGCAGCTACAGGCTTCACTTTGCCAGCATTAACATCTCCAGTTTTGAGCTCCTTTAGACACGGTGAGGGAGAGGAGGAACACTGGGTTGGGACTTAGGTGAACCACGCTCAAATCCCAGTTCTGCTACAAGAGTTTGGTTCTATTGCTTTGGACAAATCCCTTCCCTGTCCTGGGCTTCATTTTGCTGGTCTTTACAATGAAGGGATTGCATCTGGAGGTTTCAAAGGGAGACTTTTCACAATGTCACTCTTCACAGTCCTGTGCATGAACCAGTTAGATAAATGGAAAGGACAGACACAGAGGTTTCAAACTGATTGCCCAAGGCTTGGGTCCGTCCCATGGATGTGTTTTATTTAAGAAGCATACTGTTATACAAGGATATATTTTTATTTTGAAAGTGTTGGCTGGGTGTGGTGATTCACATCTGTAATCCCAGTACTTTGAGAGGCTGAGGTGGGTGAATCACTTGAGGTCACGAGATCAAGACCAGCCTGGTCAATGTGGTGAAACCCTGTCTTTACTAAAAGCACAAAAATTAGCTGGGCATGGTGACAGGTGTCTGTAATTCCAGCTACTTGGGAGGCTGAGGCAGAGAATTCCTTGAACCTGGGAGGTGGAAGTTGCAGTGAGCCAAGATCATGCTGTTTCACTCTAGCCCGTGTGATAGAGTGAGACTCTGTCTCAAAAAAAAGAAAAAAGTGTTTGGATGGAAAATGCGCATTCCAGTTTGGCCCAGTCCCCAACATCTCCTATTTTCCTACACCTGCCACCTTTTGGTCGCTTATGTTACCCTATCTGGCGTCTGAAGACATTTAAGTTTGCAACCCCCAGGTCAGCGGAATCACTTTCTATATGCAGAATAATAAGAATGAAGACAGCAATTCCCATATTTATTGTATGCTTCCACTTTAACCAAACCAGTTTCTATCCACCGAAGTGTTTGGCTTAATGCTAGGGCTCTACGCAATTTTACAACTTTTCAATTTCCTTATTTTCTATCCACATAGGATTGTGGTGAGAATCAAGTTGGCCATATACAGTGGGGATTAAATTTATTATTCTAAAAGCTGCTTGCCAGAGTCATTGCATTTTGGAGATGAAAGCTAAATTCACCTTAGTGGATTATTACTTGTCTGGGGAAACACACTATTAGACCTTTGTTATGTAAAACCAAGGCCCAGGACTTGGTTTTAAGGAGTAAAGACAGTGGTGGAGGTTACTGTGGATGGATGGCTGAGAACAGTAATGCTTCACATAATCAAATGAGATTAAGCCTTACTTGGGTAGAGAGTTTATGAAGTTAACTGATTCTAGATTTCTTGAGAGCTCAAAAACAAGATTTAGGGGGACCTTAAGACACAAGAAAGAGAACGCAGGCCCCAGGGGCCTGTTCCCCAAGCAGGAGTGAATCTGAGCAGCATGGATCAACGTGACTCCCCAAGAGGGTACAGTTTCTTTGACCGTAATACTCATTTTTCAAACTAAAAATGTTAAGGTGACGAACATCAACAGGCTAGAACAGGAGCTGCCAAACTATGGCCTGTGAATTCAGCTCAGTACCCGTTTTTGTATGGCCTAAAAGCTAAGCATGATTTTTATATCTTTAAGCATTTAAAAAACTCAAAAGAAGAGTATTTTGTAACATGTGAAAATGCTATAAATTCAGATTTCAGTGTTCATAGAGTCTTATTGGAACCCAGCCATACTCATTTGTTTATGATTTGTTTGCAACTGCTTTCACACCACGACAGAGTTGAGTAGTTGCAATAGAGACTGTGTGAGTGTGTGTGGGGCTCCCCAGTGTACAGTCACTGGGGTAAGTGGGCATAGATCCCTTGGAGGAGAAATTTTGGGGACATCACAATATATACTTGCTGTGGTGTTTCGGGATGCTTTTCCCTAGGGACTAGCCTCCTCCTGGATCAATGGACTCTGGATGTGAAAACTGGCTCATGTCTATGAACCGAGTGGGTAAGGATGCCTTCTTACTCGGGGGCCATCCTTAGCCTCCTGCTCCTTCATTCATGTGCTCTTCCTATTGGAGACGTTAAGTAGCACCCTTGTGGGCTGCTACTTAACGTCTGTATTTTACTGCTAAGGACACTGTCTTAGTCGGCGTGGGCTGTATATTTGTCTTCAGAGAGACAAAACCTACAGGATATATGAAAACGGATTTATTGGGGAGAATTGGCTCACATGATTACAGAGGTGGGAAAGTCCCATGGCAGGCCATCGGCAAGCTGGAGAACCAGAAATGCTGGTAGCGTGGCTCAGGACAAGTCTAGAAGCCTCAGAACCAGGGAAGCCCATGGAGCAGCCCCAGTTCGAGGCCAAAGGCTAGAGAGTGCCCTGGAGGGTGCTGGTGCAAGTCCCAGAGTCTACAAGTCAAAGAATCTGGAGTCTGATGTCCATGAAGAGAAAAGGTGTCCCACTCCAGAAAGGAGAGAGAAATAATCTCTATTCTTCTGCCTGAATGTCCAAGTCAGGCCCCTAGCTGACTGGAGAGTACCCACCCATATTAAGGGTGGATCTTCCTCTGTTAGTCCACTGACTCACACTTCCATCTCCTCTGGAAGCACCCTCACACACACTCCCAGAAACAATGCCCCACCAGCCATCTGGGTGTTCCTCAATCCAGTAAAGTTGACATCTAAAATTAATCATCATAGGCTGCAATGATGAAATACCATAGACCGGGTGGCTTAAACAACAGACACTATTTCTCACAGTTCTGGATGCTGGGAAGTGCAAGATCAAGGTGCTGGCTGACTATTCCTGGAGAAGGCCCTCTTCCTGGCTTGAAGATGGCTGCATTCTTGATGTATCCTCACATGGCAGAAAGAGAGAGTAAGCTCTGGTCTCTTCCTCTTATTATAAAGGCACCAATCCCATCATGGGGACCCTACCCTCATGACTTTATCTAAACCTAATGAGCTCTCAGAGGCCTCAGCTCTTTGTACCATCACACTGAGGGTTAGGGTTTCTTCATAAGAATATGGTGGGGGAACAAACATGCAGTCCATAATAGACCCTATGTTCTATTAACACTGCTACAACTTCCTGTGGTCAGCCCCACTCAGCTCCAATCTGGCTGGTCGTTACCATATTGCCTGCATCTCCACCCCGTTAAGCACTGCCATCTGGCCTCTATTACTTCAAGGCCGGTGATCTTCATGGCTGTCTACAAACCCAGCTCTACGACTGCCTCTCCTCCTGTCAACACTGGCTGGCTGAGAACAGCCGCCACTTAGGGGTGTAGATGCTCCACTCACCAGAACAAACTTGATTGTTTGGTGAATGTAAAGGCATTGGAGCATCCCATGGAACATAATCTTCGGGTGGATCTTCTGGCCTCATATAAGATATTCACTCCAGCATGCTCACCTCCCTGAGCCTCTAAGCCCTCCTTCTACCACCTGCCAAGGTAACTCTGGCATTATTACCACCTTGCTCAGGCTGTCCGTCTGCATTAGAAGCCAGTCTTCTTCTAAGAGCCACCCTAGCAGTGAGTTTGCCTCTAACCCTGGAGTCCTTGCTGGGGTGTTAAGTCTCAGTGTCCCGAAAAAGTGCCCCCAAGTCAACAAATTCTCTCTTATATAGTCATATGTTCCAGCCTCCTGGTCAAGCACCCCCAAAATCTAATCCCAGGGCTACTCTCCTGGCTTGTCATGCTATGTGCTAATTATTGCACCTCCTTTGAGATGTAATCTCTTTCCTCCCTTATCAGACTCAGCATGTCCCAAGCCAGGTTCTAGGAATTAAGCCTGATTATCAACCTGGCAAAGTGGGAACAGCTCCTGAGGACAGGGCTCTTGCTTCCTTGAGGAGAGAGGGCTTGGTCAGGGGACTACAAGATTTCTGCAGTGCCTTCCCACAAGGAGGAAATGCAAGCTCCTACTGCAGAAGGGTGGGCCACCTCTGGAAATGCTGGCAGCTCAGGATGAGTCTACACAGGCCAAATTCTTGGAGACATCCCCCAGAGGTCCCCACTCATGTTTCCCTAACCAGGACCTGCCTTAGCATGACAGACCTGTCTTCTCGGGACATACGAACGTCTATGGCCCTCAGCAACTCTATCAAGCCCCACGTCTGCTTTCATAGCTAAGGTAATGATTTATTTGTGATGTAGCAAAGTGGCAGCTCAGGCTCTCACACTTAGCCTTTAACTGTTTGTTAAGTGCCCTGAATTTCTCATTATCCCTCTGTAGGGTGTCACACCTTGGTCAAACCTGGCCAATTCCACAGTTCTTTCGGCCTCGTTCCCTCTATTCTTTCAAGTATGTGTATCGTTGTACCATCAAGGGTGTTACTCTCCACTGGGACATTTTCCAGTCACCATTTTTGAAATTTTTAGCAGTTGGATCACCACATTGTGTCAAGGACCATCAGTGTCCCACATTCCATGTGTCCCACTTGGGATGGAGTCCTCCTTAACACAGCCAGCCAGTGAGGAAGCCAGACCCCAAAGCCCATCATTCTACTGCCTGCTTTCTGATACTCTACTTCTGTCTTCCAAGAAGCAGGCACCAGGATAGAGTCCAATGTGCAAGAGATGTATTAGGAGAAACACCTGTGAAGGAGAAAGGGCGCTAGAGTAGGAGTAGGTGGGGAGAGCCTTCAGACAACAATGCAGGTCTGACATCTATAGAAGGAGAACAGGAAGGAAAGATTGTCAGGAAGGAAGCATATCAGATCCCAAGCAGCTTGAGAAAGGTCTTGACCAGCACCAGGGAAAGTTACCAAATACAGGTAGCCTGTTAGAGGAATCGTGTGGTAGGCAGGAAGGGGCCAGCACCAGTATCCCTCTGTATTGAGTACTGAGTCTTTATCTGGGAGCAGTCCCAGGAAGCATGGCCTCAGCGTGAATGCTGTGATGGACTCAACTGTCAGTCAACTCCACCCTGTTAAAGGCTCTCTTAAAGGGACCAACATCCCCACCATAATATCTCCATTGGTTTGTCCCACCTTCCATGCAATGTCATTAAAATTAATAGAGTTTACAGGCCAGTTGCGGTGGCTCACACCTGTAATCCCAGCACTCTGGGAGGCTAAAGTGGGTGATCACCTGAGGTCAGGAGTTCAAGACCAGCCTGGCCAACATAGTGAAACCCCATCTCTACTAAAAATACAAAAATTAGCCAGGCGTGGTGGTAGATGCCTGTAATCCCAGCTATTCAGGAGGCTGAAGCACGAGAATCACCAGAACCCAGGAGGCAGAGGTTACAGTGAGTAGAGATCATGCCACTGAACTCCAGCTTGGGGGATAGAGTGAGACCATGTCTAAAAGAAGTATATATATATATATATACACACACACGCGCGCACGTGCCTATGTTGTCATATGTTCTAACCTCCTGAACATATTAAAATGTGATCTCTCTCTCTCTCTCTCTCTGAGAATATATATATATATATATTCTATTTAATCAGGCAAAGGCATGATCAGATAGAATCCAATCAGGTGTTATTTTAAATTTTGTTGTAAGTGGTATCCCTGTCAAAAAGAAAAAAATAGGAAAAGAATAGGAAATTCAATTTGCTATTGCACAAAGTGATAAGTTGGATAAAACTAGGTACACAACTGTTGAGGGGAGAGGTGCTGCAAACTCAAATTAGGTACGTAATTTAGGTTATGATGTAACTTGAATCTAAGGGGCCTCAATTGAGAGTCTAACTGCACTGAGTTCAGGTGATCTGCCTATCTTGGCCTCCCAAAGTGCTGGGATTACAAGCGTGAGCCATCACACTTGGCCTAATTTGTTGTTTTTTATTTTTAGTGAACTTACTATAGGGTTTTGCATTGTGGTTACCATGTGGTTTACAAAAAAAAAAAAAAAATCTTATTATTTTAAAGAGATGATATCTTATTTTAGATCACATAGAATAGAAACAAAGAGAAAGTGAAAATAAAAGTTTATATTGTAACTCCATCCCCTCCGCATTTTGATTGTTAGTTTGTCTCAATTTACATATTTTATATTACCTGTCTCTTAACAGGCTGTTGTAGATATTGTTTTTGACAGATTTATATTTTGGGTTTCATACTAGAGTTATAAGTGCATTGCATACCACAATTACAGTATTTGAGTATTCTACATTTGTCCATGTACTTAATTTTACCAGTGGGTTTTACACCTTCAAATATTTTAAATTTTGTTTTGTTTTTGCATTTTAGTATTTTTTTATTTCAGATTGAAGAATTCTCTTTAGTTTTTTTCTTTTCCTTACAGTGGATATTACCTCAATCTTTAGCATTTCTTGTAAGATGAATCTGGTGGTGGTGAATTCTTTCAGCTTTTGTTTGTCTGGAAAAGTCTATCTCTCCTCCATTTTTGAAGAATAACCTGCTTGATATAGTATTTTTTGATGGCAGTTTTTTTCTTTCAGCAGTTTAAAAATGTCATTTCACTCCCTCCTGACCTATATGGTTTCCATTGAAAAGTCTCTTGCCAGAAAGACTTTGTTTTATTTGCATCTTTTCTTTTGCTGTTTTTAGGATCTTCTCTTTGTCTTTGACATTTGAGAGTTTGATTATCATATGCCATGGGGTAATCTTGTTTGAGTCAAATCTGTCTGGTGTTCTCTGACCTTCCTATACCTAGATGTTTATATCTTTCTCAAGTTTGGGAAAGTTTTCTGTTATTATTTCTTTAAATAAGCTTTCTACCTCTTGCTCTTTCTCAGTTCTATCTTGAACATCAATAACTCTTAGATTTGGTCTTTTGGGGTAATTTTCTATATCATGTAAGTAATCTCCATTGTTTTTCATTATTTTTTCTCCTCTGACTGTGTATTTTCAAATAGCCTGTCTTCAAGCTCACTGATTCTTTCCTTTGCTTGATCTATTTTGCTGTTGGGAGCCTCTAATGAATTTTTCAATTCAGCAAATGTATTTCTCAGTTTTAAGATTTCTGTGTGATTCTTTTGTTATTTCAATCTCTTTGTTAAATTTCTCTAATAAACTTCTAAATTGCTTTTCTATGTTATCTCGAAGCTCACTGAGTTTCCTTAACACTGACTGCTATTTTGAATTGTTGGTCAGAGAGCTCACACATCATTGTATTGTTAGGGTCAGTTACTGATTCCTTGCTTTATCCATTTGGAGAGTTCATGGTTCTCTATCTGCTGTTGGTTCTTGTGGATGTATGTCTTTGCACTGAAAGATTAGTTATTTATTTTAATCTCTATATGGCTTGTTTGCATTTTATTGATATTTGCTAAGAGGTTCTTTATTGCTAAATCACTGTCTTATTTTGGGCTCTAGATGGCACCTTAAGCCCACATTTGCCTTGGCTGTAGTAAATGATTGGAGTACTACCCTTCCTGAATGGGCTATCTCAGCAGTGTGGAAAGCCTGGCTAGCGGGTTGTGCCCAGGGGACCTGTGGAATGGACCTCTTACAACATGGTGCTGCTGATTTAGTGTCTCCTTTGGCGAAGTTACAAAGCAGGATTTCCAGAGATGAGGATGCTTGTCCCACCTCCTCACTTTCTCTCTGCCTGTCCTCAGGGATAGTTCTCTCTTTGGTCACTTATGATGCTTCCTATGGGTTAGGCAGTCTACTGCCAGGGAACCCAAGATGGTTGGAAAGCTGGTTGTCCACCTTGATCTCACTTTTTCTACTGTAGAAACTGTGTTGGGGGAAAGTTTTTATGCTCTTCATGCTGGGAAGAATGGGGGAAAGGGTTCACAATTGTGGAAGTCTAGTTTTCTTACTGTCTGCTTACAGTTTTTTCAATTATCTGTGGCCCCAGAAACTGTCTCATCTTCATTCTTGAGTTCTGGGATATCACTGGTGATAATCTCAGCACTGTATGTTTGTTTTTGGTTTTCTATGGAGGGAGTAGTGAAGCCAACTTGCTTCCATGCTGCCATTTTGGAACCAGAAGCTCAGCCTACTATATCCCAGCATATATGCAGTAAGAAAGGTGAAGCCTCCTCCCTATGCTTGCTTGCTTGCTTGCTTGCTTTTTTCTTTCTTTCTTTCTTTTTCTTTCTTTCCTTCCCTTCTTTCTTCTTCTCCTTCTTCTTCTTCTTCTCCTTCTTCTTCTTCTTCTTCTTCTTCTTCTTCTTCTCCTCCTCCTCCTCCTCCTCCTCCTTCTTCCTCCTCCTCCTCCTCCCCCCTCCTCCTCCTCCCCCTCTTCCTCCCCCTCCTCCTCCTCCTCCCCCCACCACTCCTCCTCCTCCTCCTCCTCCTCCTCCTCCTCTTCTTCTTCTTTTTTGACAGAGTCTCATTCTGTTACCCAGGCTAGAATGCAGTGATGCAATCTTGGCTCACTGCAATTTCTGTCTCCTGGGTTCAAGTGATCCTCATCACCCTGATCTAACTAAGTCTCTGCCATTTCTGTATGCCAAGGTAAAGCTAGGCATTGACTAAAAGTCAAGAAAGCAAGGAAAAACTCTACATTTTGTAACCAGAACACGGGAGCAGGTGCCCAATTCCAGCTCCACCATGAACTTTCTGTGTGAGCCTGAGTAAATCCTTTCCCTGTCTGGGCCCTGGTTTCCACTGGTGCCTTATTAAGTAAAGAAGACCCTTTCAACCAGCAAAGCCATTTCTAGATTTTTGTCTGAGAAATATGCTTTTACGTGTGCCTAGAAGACAAATAAGGCTTGCAGCGACCATAAAGGATGTGCTTGCCTTGCTAGCAGCCATAAACGATGTCAATCTAAAATGTCAGTCAATAGAAGAATACGTGAGTAAATTAGAGTACACATATAGACTATGTCAGTCAGGGTCTGATAAGGTTTGGCTGTGTCCCACCCAAATCTCACCTTGAATTCCCCTGTGTTATGGAAGGGACCCAGTGGGAGATAATTGAATTATGAGAGCAGGTCTTTCCTATGCTCTTCTCATAATAGTGAGTAAATCTCATGAGATCTGATGGTTATTATAAGGGGGAATTTTCCTGCATAAGCTCTCTTTGCCTGCTGCCATCCACGTAAGACATGTTCTTCCTTGCCTTCCACCATAATTGTGAGATTTCCCCAGCCACGTGGAACTGTAAGTCCAATTAAACCTCTTTCTTTTGTAAATTGCCCAATTTGGGGTATGTCTTTGTCAGCAGCATGAAAATGGACTAATACAGAGTCCAGTTCAGAAATCAAGGACCTAGAAATAGAAATTCCATTTGACCCAGAAATCCCATTACTGTGTATATACCCAAAGGATTATAAATCATTGTATTATAAAGACACATGAACACATATGTTCATTGTGGCACTGTTTATAATAGCAAAGACCTGGAGTAACCCAAATGCCCATTGATAATAGACTGGACAAGAAAAATGTGGCACATATACACCAGGGAATACTATGCAGCCATAAAAAACTATGTCCTTTGTAGGGACATGGATGAATCTGGAAACCATCATTCTCAGCAAACTGACGGAAGAACAGAAAATCAAAACACCACATGTTCTCACCCATAGGTGGGTGTTGAACAATGAGAACACATGGGCACAAGGAGGGGAGCATCACACACTGTGGGAAGGTTGTGGAGGGATAACATGGGGAGAAATGCCAGATGTAGGTGATGGGGGGATGGAGGCAGCAAACCACCTTGCCATGTATGTACCTATGCAACAATCCTGCATGACCTGCACATGTTCCCCAGAACCTAAAGTGCAATAAAATAAATAAATAAAAATTAAAAAAAGGTATAGATTACCAAATAAAGGGAAGTTTTGCTAATGTTTTATACTGCTATATTTTAGGTTCCAAATGCAAGTAAAAACAATTTTTATTAAAAAATATTAGAATAGAAAAAAAATTATTTACTTGTTGTACCCCAGGGAATCAAGGTTTATAGATAATGTACCAGGTTCTCATGCTATTAACAATGTTGACAAACAATGGGTAAAGGCCCAGTTTTTCCTGTCACTCCATTTTTTTCTTTATATGGAAACTAATAAACTGAATGGCCATTGATTTGGGAATACAAAAATAAAGAAAAAAAGAAACACAATTAGGCCAAGTATGGTGGCTCACACCTGTAATCCCAGCACTTTGGGAGGCTGAGGCAGGCGGATCATCTGAGGACAAGAGTTTGAGACCAGCCTGGACAACATGGTGAAACCCAGTCTCTACTAAAACTATAAAAAATTAGCCAGGCATGGTGGCAGGCACCTGTAATCCCAGCTACTGTGGAGGCTGAAGCAGAAAAATTGCTTGAACCCAGAAGGCATAGGTTGCAATGAGCTGAGAGTGTACCACTACACTCCAGTCTGGGCAATAAGAGTGAAACTTGAAAGAAAGACAGAAAGAAAGAAAGAGAGAGCGAGACAGAGAGAGAGAGAAGGGAGGAAAGAAAGAGGAAGGAAAAAATGAAGAAGAGAAGAAGGAAGGAAGGGAAGAAAGAAAAGAAAAGAAAGAAAGAGAAACGAAGGAAGGAAGGAAAAGAAGGAAAGGAAGGAAGGGAGAGAGAAGAGGAAAGGAGAAGAGAAGAGAAATACAATTAGTATGAATTATTTTCCTCACAATATTATGTTACAAAAATATTTGAACATACAGGAAACTTTTTAAAGGTATAAAGCAAACACCCATATACGTACCAAAATTAACATTTGGCCTTATTTGCTTTATCATCTATCTATCAATTGATCCATCTGTCTATCCATCTTATTTTTAAATGCATTTTAAAATAAGATACTCAGTGACTGGGTGTGGTGGCTCACGCCTGTAATCCACTTGGGAGGTCAAGGCAGGTGGATCACCTGAGGTCAGGAGTTTGAGACCAGCCTGGCTAACATGATGAAACCTCGTCTCTACTAAAAATACAAAAAATTAGCTAGGCATGGTGGCAGGCACCTGTAATCCCAGCTACTTAGGAGGCTGAGGCAGGAGAATCACTTGCACCCAGGAGGTGGAGGTTACCATAAGCCAAGATCACACCACTGCACTCCAGCCTCCGACAACAAGAGCAAAACTCCATTTCCAAAAAGAAGATACTCTGCAATGTGTTTTGTCAAGAAACACTTCAACATGTACATTAACTAGAGTTCCAGATTTTAAGGTAAATTAACAGATTTTTAAGGCAAATTTTTATATTAATCAAATACACAAATCTTAAGTCTGCTACTCAAAGAGTTTTGCCAAACTCATCCACCGATATAATTCAAACCTTCATCAAGAGATAGAACATATTCTTCACACCAGGAAGTCCACTCATGCTCCTTCCCATTCCAATTCCAACTGCTCCCACCTCCACCTGCAAACACTTTCCCGTTTTTTTTTTTCCCCCACAAGAGCTTAATTGTGTCTGTTCTAGGATATCGTGTGAATTGAGTCATACTGTAAAAGGCCTCTTTCCGTCAGCCCAGTGTTTCCAAGATTCATACATGTGAATGTGTATATCACTAGTTGTGTCTTCTTTGCCCAGAGTAGTATTCTGTTGTGTGGATATACCAGAAGTTGGTGTTGAACAATGAGAACACATGGACACAGGGAGGGGAGCATCACACACTGAGGTCTGTTGGGGGTGGGGGGTTAGGGGAGGGATAACATTAGGAGAAATAATGTAGGTCACCTAATGTAGATCACAGCGGGGTGGATGCAGCAAACCACCATGGCATGTGTATACCTCTGCAACAATCCTGCAAGATCTGCACATGTACCCTAGAACTTAAAGTATAATCTTTTAAAAAAAAGAGCCATACAAATGGTGGGTAGTGGGGTGTTACAGCTGACCTATGAGCTCGGGCAAGCTAGATAAGCCCAGGTAAATGCAAGCCCCTCCTACTAGCTCATGTGGCCCCTCCCTCTTGAATTCATATCCAGCCATTACCTTCATCACCCTCTTAATCTTCACCACAGCCTTGGGAGGGGGTGTGGCCATACAGAAATCATTAACCCCTTTTACAGAAGAGAAAATTGAGGAGTAAAGCAGAAAACTGACCTGTCACATCCCCATGAGGGAGCCTGGGTTTCTGACTCTCTCTGTGCCTGTCCTTCTGTTTAACATGTTAATTTATGGTGAACTTTCATGCATGGAGAGGGAGAGGGTAGAGCCTTGTGACTAAAAGCCAGTTAGGAGCCAGGCGACCTGGGTTCCAACCCAGACTCTACAGCTACTAGGGCAAGTTTCCTAACCTCTTTGTACCTTGGCTTCTAAGTAAAATTAGTATTCTGAGAGTACTTGTATTGTTAACAATAGTACCATTAGTACCACTACAATGCATTGTGAGAATTAAATGAGTGAACACAGGTAAAACAGAATGATTTAAAACATAGTAGATGCTATGGTTTAAGTGTAACCCCCAAAATGCATGTGTTGGAAATTTAATCCCCAACCTAACAGTATTTGGAGGTGGGGCCTCATGGCAGGTGTTTAGTCAATGAGGACTCTGCCCTCATGAACAGATTCACGCCGCTATAAAGAGGGTTGTGGGAGCGAGTCCTCTCTCTTCTGTTCCTCCTCCACGTGAGGACATAGTGCTCCTCCCCTCCAGAGGATGCAGTGTTCGCAGTGCCATCTTGGAAGTGGAGGGCTCTCTTGCTGGGAATGTGAGGCTGAATGAGGGATGCAGAAATGCATGAGGCCTTTGGGTACCTTCCCTCCAGTGGATGCAGGACTTGAGAAGAGGTGAGTCTCGCCGGTCTGGATGATGCCTGCTTGGAGCTACCTTTGCCACCAGCCACAGGAATGTGCATTTCCCAAAACCCTTCCCAGTTGCCCTGACCCCTGGCAGAGTTAGCTAGGGGCACTCCATTTTCCCACAGCTCACAGCACCTCTCCAGATACAGCTACAGAAAGCCCTCTCTTTGTTTAGACTATTTCTGAGGTCAGATCTCCTCAGCCAGCAGGCTCGTCACCTAATGATGTCCATGGAGACAGAGGAAGCTGCTACGCTCAGCCTTCCCCAGGAGTTGCCCCAGGGAGACCCATTTGCCGGGGGCAGTTGAGCCTGCAGTGGAGCAAGGTTGGTGAGCACATCCCAGGGGGCAGGAGGCCTGAAAGTCAGGGCCAAAGGAGCCTTTTCACGAGTCTCCTGCAGCCACCTCCTCCTTGTGCTCAAGGAGGGGAGACAGGCCCAGAGACCTGGGTCACCAGGAGTCAGGGCAGAGCCAGACCTGCAATCCAGGGCTGCTGCCCCCTCCATCCACCCCTGGACAGTGGACCCCAAACTTGAGCAGGCATCAGATCACCTGGAGGGCTTGGTTAATCACTGACCAAGGGGCCCCACTTCCAGGTTTTGACTCAGTGGGTCTGGCGAGAGGCCTGAGAATTTGCCTCTTGACAAGTTCCCAGTGACGTCTAAGCTGCTGGTCCAGGAACCACGCTTTTAAAACCATTGTTTTAGGAAGCTGTCTTGTGCCTAGAAAGGTGGGACTGGAGCCCAAGGATGAGGTGCTGAGGAGGCAGGAATAGCAACTGCCTTCTGGAAGGAAATGAAGGACAGAGTCAAAATAACCTGGAAGGTTCTAGGATGGGCAGGCTTCACAGGGAGGCTGGGTGGAGGAGGGAGATGGGGAGCCTGGGCCCATTGGAACTAGAGTGAGGTAAGGTGCCTCACATTTACTCTCAGGTTTGTATCAGCACAAGGTCAGCAGCCGCAAGAACCTGAGAGGGAGTGTCCCTTTAAACGTTGTGCCCTAGCACCTGGCTTGCTTCACCCCAGTCCCAACTCTGCCCCTGAGGTCACCATGTGTCTGTCAGGCTGTCCAGTCAGCAGTGCAGTTAGTGTCTGCATGAGTAGCCCCTTCTGTGGGGCTCTGCATTTCTGATGGAAAATTGCTCTTGGTTAGCAGCATGGCATTTAAAAGCCTAGGCCAGGAAGAAAGTATGCACACACGTGTGAAAGTGACAGAAAGAGAAGATCTGGAAAGAGGGTAGCCAAAGGGACGTACAGCAGTGTGTGGACTCCCTGCTAATTAAAGTGTGCCTCTTGGAACGGTGGTATCAACACCACCTGAGGAGCTTTAAAAAAATTCCAGTGCCCAGGCCATACCCCAGAATCTCCATTTTTAGCAAGATTGCCAAGTGATGTAGGCACAGGAACATGGGGATCACCTGAAGAGTTTTGTAAAATACTGATGCCCAGGCCCTGACCCAGAGATTCTGATGCAATTGCTCTGGGTTTGGCGTGGGTTCCGGGGTTTTAAAACCTCCCACATGTTCTCAGGTGCCACACAGTCCAAGTGTCACTGGTGTAGACAGCTTCAGAGGTCTTTAGAATTGGTGTTGGAGGCAATGTGACATAGTAGAACTCACACAGGATTTTAGCGTTTGGAGTGCAAATTCTAATCTCGACTCTGCCACTAACTAGCTATGGCCAGATCACTTTTCTCTCTCAATTTCCTCAGCAGTAAAATGGGAATATTAACAACTTCCCTGGACCAAAAAGTTAATCATGATTAATTATTAGAGCTCAAGGGAGTCTTGGGTAACATTTAATCATGGAGTAAACTCAATTTTACCCTTGAGAAAGCTTAAGATCTCTCTGGGTTTCAGCTTCCTCACTTGTAAAATTTAGAGATTAGACCACTAAGGGCTGGTTATGGTTTAAATATGTCTCCTAAAAGCACATGTTGGAAACTTAATCCCCAATGCAATTGCTGGGAGGTGAGGCCTACAGAGAGACAATTCGGCCATGAAAGTAAAGCGAATGCATTAATGCCATTATCATGGGAGTGGCTTCCTTATAAAAGGACAGGTTCACCCTCTCTTGCTCTCTCTCACCTTCACTTTACCCTCTGCCATGGGATGACATACCAAGAAGGGCTTCTCCAGATCTTGGACTTCCCAGCCTCCAGAAGCATGAGACAAAATATCTGTTCATTATAAATGACCCAGTCTGTGGTATTATGTTATAGCAGCACAAAACAGCTAAGAGAGACCTTTCTCCAATCCACTGTGCCTGTTTCTCCCCTTATGCAATGGTTCCTTCTGGCAGCAACTCCTGCCCTGTCTTTCTTAACCCAGTGCTTCCTACCTCTCCACTCAAGCATGGCTCCAGAACCCCCTCCTCCAGGGTTACCTGTACCCTTCATCCTGGACTAATGAAACTATAGGTTTACATCTCTTATAGGCTTACATCTTTTGGGGAGTCTTCCCTGACTCTCCTCTCAGGCCCAGGTTAGAGGCACCCTATTCTCCCCAGCCTCTCTAGCCTTTCTCTCGTCCGATTACCAAACAGATTATAAGAGCCCTGTAGGCACTCTCCATGTCTATGTTGTATCTCCAGTAGGTATTTACCAATTAAGTGTCTGAAAGTTAAAGGAATGGCCTTGAGAGTGTGTGATCAATGGATTTCACAATGAACTCTTGCTCCAGACTTGTAGCCTTTGCCATCTTGATTCAGCTCAATGTGTAGAAGGTAACTGAAGCATGAGGAAGGTCTCATTAATTTCATTAATTTAGGTCTCTTCCCTCCTGACATTAACCTCAATTATCTAACTGCTGGAGGAACAGTTTTCTGGATGGTGAAAGATGGACTGATTTACAGGCCCGGGTGGATCTCAGCCACAGCCTCTGTTTAGAAAGCACTTTCCTATCTGCTGGCTGCTGGCTGCTGGCTGGGAAGATAGCAGGGCCAGAATGATTATAATCCCACTACAATAGGAACTGCATTGTGTCTGTTTGGTTCACTGAAGTATCCTTAGCAAACAGTAAGCACTCAGTAAATATTAATATCTGCTCAATAAGGAGTCTCATATCATACAGATGACAGAGAGACTTTGGAGGGCTGAGTGGCTCACCCAAGCCCACAAAGCTGGAGCTTCAGAACTGAGAAGTTCCACCTTCCTGAGCAAGGCCCCTTTCTACTGTCCAGGGCATGCAGTATCTGACCTGGTACAGAATTTATGCTCCGAAATGTACCAACATTTTTTTTAGACAGGGTCTTGCTCTGTCACCAGGCTGGAGTACAGTGGCGCAGTCTTGGCTCATTGCAACCTCCAACTCCCTGGTTCAAATGATTCTCCTGCCTCAGCCTCCCTAGTAGCTGGGGTCACGGGCACATGCCACCACACCCAGCTAATTTTTTATTTTTAGTGCAGACAAGGTTTCACCATGTTGGCCAGAATGGTCTTGATCTTGTGACCTCGTGATCCACCTGCCCAGGCCTCCCAAAGTGCTGGGATTACAGGTGTGAGCCACCACGCGCGGCCCAAAATGTACCAACTTTTTATGTTCCCTTCACTGACACCACATCACTTCAAGGACTGGGGTGATGGTGCCCAATGCTAGTGCTTTGCTGAAGTCTTAGTAACACATTTTCCCACAGCCCAGCATCTTTGGCTTTGCCCCTGTGGAGCCAGTGTGTTGGTGTGATTGAGTGTGCCCAATGACAATTTGATTTCTGGTCAGATTTCTAACTGCTCATCTCACTATAAGCACAAAGCAAAAGGGTCCCACACCCCCTGCTCCAGCCCTCAGCTCAGCACCTGACGCTTAGTGCTCAAAGAGAAGAGCAAAGAGAGGTCAAACGAAGCACTTTGCACTTGCTTCTTAGTCAAGCGTAGGCAGATGGCAGCTGTGACATGGCAATGGCAGGGGGCTCAGTCAGCGTGAAAACCGTCCCCGCTTATCCTTCAGCCGTAATTGATGGGAAACCACGATGCCTGCCCAGAGAAGTCAATGGCCAGCTCCCGATCACATTTCGTCAATTCTTTGAACACTTGCTGTTAACAGAACAGTCGGTGACCTACAGAGGATTTGGCTTTTAGTCTAAGCTCCACCACTAACTTACCAAGTCAACCTGAGCGAGTCAGTCTATACCATCCAGAAAGAGCTGCCTTAAAGGAGTGGAAATGAATGATAGCAGAAACTATTATTTGTATAGTACCTGATAATTTTTAAAGCACCTTCACATACGTCGTTTCATTTAGTCATCAGAGCAGGTCTGTGGGCCCATTTTGCAGAAGAACAAGTAGACAAATGGGTCAAAGTCTTGCCCATGGTCAGTCGCACAAGCATATGAAGCATGGCAGGGACTTGAATCCTTGTATTCTCACTAAAATTCTCTTTTTCTTTTTTTTTTTTTTGTCTTGTTCTGTCACCCAGGCTGGAGTAGTGGCAAAATTACAGCTCACTGCAGCCTCAACCTCCTGGGCTCAATCAATCCTCCCACCTCAGCCTCTCAGGTAGCTGGGACCTCAGGTGTATGCCACCATACCCAGCTAATTTTTATATATTTCGTAGAGATGGGGTTTCACGACATTGCCCAGGCTGGTCTCCAACTTCTGGGCTCAAGTGATCCACCTGCCTTAGAGTCCCAAAGTGTTGGGATTACAGGCGTGAGCCCCTGTGCCTGGCTTCACTTTTTTCTCTTCATTGCCAGTCAACTGACTTGGACAAACATTTTCTGATCATACACTGCATGCAAAGCATCATGGACAAGACAACACATGAGCAAGCCATGGTGTTTGCCCTCTAGAAGCCCAGAGTCCAGGGGCAGAATCAGGCACATAATTTACCAGCAACCATGCGGGGAAGGGACCAAGCAACAGAGTGTGGTTACAGCAGGTGTTACAGGACTGGTGTCCTGATCCAGACCCCACGAGAGGGTTCTTGGATCTTGTACAAAAAAGAATTCAGGGCAAGTCCACAGTGCAAAGTGAGAGCAAGTTTATTAAAAAAGTAAAGGAGGCTAGGTATGGTGGCTCATACCTGTAACCCCAGCGCTTTGGGAGGCTGAGGTGGGCGGATCACAAGGTCAGGAGATCGAGGCCATCCTGGCCAACATGGTGAAACCATCTGTACTAAAATGCAGAATATTAGCTTGATGTAGTGGTACATGCCTGTAGTCCCAGCTACTCAGGAGGCTCAGGCAGGAGAATTGCTTGAACCCAGGAGGCGGAGGTTGCCGTGAGCTTAGATAGCGCCACTGCACTCCAGCCTGGTAACAGAGCAAGACTCTGTCTGAAAAAAAAGAAAGTAAAAGAATAAAAGAAGGGTTACTCCATAGACTGAGCACCCCTGAGGGCTGCTGGTTGCCCATTTTTATGGTTATTTCTTGATGATATGCTAAACAAGGGGGGATTATTCATGCCTCCCCTTCTTAGACCATATAGGGTAACTTCCTGACATTGCCATGGCATTTGTAAACTGTCATGGCGCTGGTGGGAGTGTAGCAGTGAGGACAAGCAGAGGTCGCTCTTGATGCCATTTTGGTTTTGGTGGGTTTTGGGCAGCTTCTTTACTGCAACCAGTTTTATCAGCAAGGTCTTTATGGCCTGTATTTTGTGCTGACCTCCTATCTCATCCTGTGATTTAGAATGACTTAACCATCTGGGAATGCAACCCAATAGGGTTCAGCCTCATTTTACCCAGCTCCTATTTAAGATGGAGTTGCTCTGGTTCACATGCCTCTGACAGAAGGGGTGGACAGCCCTATCAGGGTGGAGTGGGTATGGCCGCATGAAGGGCGTGATGTGTAACACTCCCTGGAAGGAGGAGTGGGGCCTCAGTAGGAAAGAGGGTGGAAGAGGCAGAGACATGTCACTGTCAGACACTAGGAGTGTGCAGAGGGGACAGAGTCCAAAGATACAGTGGGAGGGGAAGCTGGAAGTTTCACTGACCCAGAGTAGGAAAAGACCAAAGAGGCCAGGAAATGGAAAGGCTTCAAACACTGTCACCTATCTCAGATTTACTTTAAAAATTAATTTAAAAATCATGTTCTTGCTATATGTTGTTTACAAACAGAAGCAAAGGAAAAAAGATAAAATTCACCTTTAATCATCTTGCCCAAAGATAACCAATATTTTCTATGGATAGATATATTTTTCTAAAATGTCATCATATAGTTAGTATTTCTTCATAACCTATTTTCACGTATTATTTTGTGAACGTGTTTCATGATGTTAAATATTCTTCTTCAACCATGTTTCTAATTTTTGGAGGCTCACAGACTCCTCTAAAGACCTGAAGACCACAGACCCTCTCCCCAGAAAATGCGCATTCCCAAATACAACCAGTCTCGTCTGCCAGACAGAAATGGCAGCCCAGGGTTGCCAGTTCCCTTGGATTCTTACAGAGAGCTGGAAATTCATTTCTCATGTTAAATCTTCTGATTTTTAAAGGTTGGCAACTAACTCGAAGTATTAAAAAATAAAAGCAAAACAAAAACACTGTGGGGACCAAATAAACTTGTCGAAGGTCTCAGTCTGTTCTGGGGAAGGAAGCTGGTTTATAATCTCTGGCCAAGGCCAAGGTTGCAGGGATTTAGGGCTTATATAGTCATATTTGTTTCCGATTTCATCTCCTATGCCACACCTTCTCACACAGCCAAACCACGCTCTACAATTCCTCCTCCCACACCTCTGCTCAATGCAGATTTCACACATGAAATGCCCCCACTGTCCAAATCGCCCCCAGTCGTGGCAGGGCTTTATGACTCTGCTCCTTGGACACTTGCCATGCTTCTCTCTGTTCCTAACCACTTGTCCCCTGCTAGACTGGGAACTCCTAGAAGCAGCACCATCTGATTCATCTTTCTGCACCCCCCAATGCAGGGCCCCAAAGAGGCTGGAATGGATGCCCAGGAAATGCTAACAGGGGTGTCAGACCCATCAGCATTTATCCTGGTGCAAACAAATTCTTCCCTAAAGCAGACGGATGGATAATTACAGCCTGGCTTTAGCAATCTGCTATGCATTCACCCCTCAGGGTGTGTGAATTGCTGTAAAGTTCTTATGGGGGAAGGGGAGGAACAGAAAGTGATTCTAAAAGGAAGATTAAAAGAAGAAGCAAAGGTAGAAAAGCTTTTGTAAAAGTCTGGAGACCTGAATTTGAGCCATGGAGAAAAGAAGACAGAACCAGGCAGGTGTAGTCGGGAGACCCAGCCCTGAACGGCCATGACTTTGAGGAAGGCTCCTCTCTCTGAACAGAAGGTGCATAACCACATCACCTCCTAGGGCTTCTCCTTACAGAAATAATAAGATTCTGCATAGCAGTCAAGGAGATTGAAGGTATCCCTGGTTAACCCAATCCAGAAGCTATAGGCACTGACTTCCAGTGGTCTCTCTCTGACCAGCTTCTAGAAGGGAAAGGGTTTAGCCAGCTGTCCCCAGAGCCTATTAGCACAGCTGCCTCTGCTAACCCTAGAGTGATTGCTTGGTGAGGTCCTGTAGGCCTCAAAATGTTCCCAGGCCAATGAAGATCATGCTTCTGGGCAGACTCCAGAACCAGCTTGAAATTCCTCCTGGAGCATTGAGAAGCAGTGCTGAGATAGTACCTACAGAACCTTGAACAGGCTACAAAAACTCCCTCCCTGTGCCTCAGTTTCTCCATCAACAAAATGTGAATGATAAATCCAACTCTGCTTGACAGCTGAGATTTTGAAATTAAAAAGTCCAACACAGAGCCTGGCACATAGCAGGTGCCTAAGAATGTTAGGCCTCCCCATCTACTGGGCCTCAACTTGTTAGGAACAAGTCAAACTCTGAACTCAGCCCCAGGCAATTCTGCAGATACCAGGAACCCAGCTCTACCTTCAACAGAAAGACCCCCGCCTCGCCCTGATTCAGTCTTAGCGAAAAGCATCATAGCAGGAGAAGTGGGCATAGGATGGTGACTGCAGAGGGGAGAACCAAACACCAAAGGGAGAAGAGAAGCTGGATCGGGTGTGGAGGACATGAAACCCCTCACTGGATATCGAAGATTGTGAGTCATGGTGACCCCAGCCAAGGGGCTGTCTTAATTGTCTGGACCAAGCCTCAGACCCTGAGCAGGGCCCAGCTGGCACTTTCTAATGGCAAAGGCTGGTGACCCCTTGAGAAGGGACATTAGGCAGAGCGAAGCTAGAACCCCTAGTTCACGAATGGGGAAATGGAGGCCCGCAGCGGAGAGGCGAGTGCCCAGAGGCAGGGCTGGCACTCATGTTTCCTGAGTCCTTCCTGGGCAACTGCTGCCTACCAGAAGAAAAAAGCAAGAGGCAGGGTAGGATAATGGCTTCAGGCACACAGACCTAAGAATTCAGAAAGAAGAAATCATTGCCAGTGTTGAGTCAAACATCGCCCCCTCCCTGCCACCAGACACTCTGCACACCTGTGTCATGCAATGTCTGCCTTCTGAACCAGCCAGTTTAGCATTGCTGGCTTCAATCTTAAAAGTTAATGCCTACATTCCTGCCTACTTTTTTAAAGCTCTGGGTTTATGTGTTCAACATGCGTGCCTCCTCTCAACCTCTGCTGCTTTCTCCATGCACTGCTTGTTCCACTGTGGTACTCTCGAATCCTGCCTCAGAACCTGGGACATAGAAAAGTCTCCATAAATGCAAGTTAGTAGAGGGACAAGTTCATTCATCTATGAACAGGTTCTGTAGCCAGGCCTTTGCCAGGTGCTGGAGGCACAGAGATACATCTGAGTGGCTCCCTTGTCCTGGAGAGCAGCCTCCATGGCTTAGCTGCTGCCATACATGGCTCTCTTGATTGGAGGCTCTCTGAGACCTGATATCCTACATTACTCAGTTCTGTTCCCCATGGCACAGGTCTAGCTTAGAGCAGGGGCTCAGAGATCATGGGATTAGTTGAGCAGAGAAGGAGATGTCTCGACTCTGCCTTTTGACCCCAAGATATTTTTACCCCGATGAAAAGTCTATTAGCTAGAACTGCTATAACCCCTTGATGTCTGTCTCCATCTCTCTCTCTGTATCTCTCTTTCTTTGTCTCTGTCACTCTCCTTTCCCCTTTCCCTTCCATCTTTCCTCCCTCTTAATGTCTGCCCTAGTTTATAAACTTGCTCACATTTTTTTTCATGGATTAACTTAGAGATAAAGGTAAGCTCTTAGTCATTGACCCAACATGTGATCATGATGACAGGTGGCAACAGTCAGCAGAAAATGTTGACAGGGACTAGAGGTCCACAGGGTGGAAACTTTCATTGACTAAAAATTGACCAAAGCTTCAAATCTTCTTGACACTATGTTGATTGGCTTAATATGACCCAGGAAACTTGGTCTTGGTGGAAATAATGGCCATAAAAAAGAAACACAATGACAGACACTCTCATAAGTCAATTTTTAAAAAACAAACTGAGTGGTAAACCAAGTCTTCATGGTGAAACAGTTTGATCGAAATAATTTCAGTAAGTCTAAAATGGGAATGGGAAAACTTGAGAAGAAAACTAAACTGAAAAGTAATCAAATGAGTCAATTAACTTTATGGTGCTTGCGCTGAAAAGTATTTTTTCCATAGGGATTCATTAGTGTTGATATAACTCTTAGGAAACTGTGGATAGCAGCATAGTGCAATCCCCAGGCTTGGGGAGCAGTGAGGGAGACACGGATGAGCGGCCTTGTTTTACCTGCCTAGCGTCTCTTATTACTCACTGTGCACACCCAGCTAGCTTTGATGGGCTGCCTGGTTCCTCCTGATTTGTAATCATCATTGTTATACCAGTGATTTTTGTACTTCCAAACGAACTGAGTTTTTATACTAATTGCTGCCTCTTTAATCAATTAATGAGACTTTAAAGGTCATCTATCATTGGAAATTGCAACTGGAATCACCAAAGCACTACATTGGCCCACAGACGCTAAAGAATTGCATCTTGCATTAATAATTGTACTTTGGCTTTAATGAGATTCTTATTAACATATACATTATTAATTAGACCATTAATGCAGATGTCATTTTGAGTCACACCAGGATTCCCGATGGCTCACATGGTTATTAAACCTTGCTAATTTGCTCAGCGAATTAATATTATATTAAAGGTTCTCTCCACTGTGTATACTAAATTAAAACGCTTACTTTCAATGTCTCACCCACAGCATCCATGCCTACTTGTTAGGGAAAGGAATAAGAGAGAAGTATTTCCATCCTAAGACCTGAGAGCTTTCTATCTAGCAAATAACTTTGGTGTCTGTAAGTAGATAGAGAAGAAGCTTAGGGAGTGGAGAAGAGAGAGGAAATCCCTCCCCCACACCCCACACCACAGAAGGAGCCTACTGTTCTTTAATTAGCAAGGTTTTCTAATGTGTCTAAAATAGATATTTAAACTTTGTCTCACTATAAAGTATCGTTTATTTATTGTAAATAATCTAGGAAACATACAGAAGCAAAAATGAGAAAATTTTCATTACGCATTCTTTCAGCACTCAGTAATCACCACTCTGAATATTCTCATGTGATATTTTAGTCTCTGTACTTAAATAGACATCCTTTTAAACAAACAGAATAATACTCTATGTACTGTTTTAGAACCTGCCTTCCTAACTTAATATTTCTTGGATGCCTTTCCATATCATTTAATGTTCTTCTAGAGCATCATGAATTATCACACACATATCGATCTATGTGATTCTTTTCCGTGGCTGTGGGATGGCCAGCTTTGTGTGTCACCTTGGTTCGGCTACACTCCCCCAGTTATCCAGTCAAACACTAATGTAGATATTGCCATGAAAGCATTGTGCAGATGTGAGTAAGGGCCGTAATCAGTCGTCTATAAATAAGGGAGATTATCCTGGACAATCTGGGTGGGCCTGACTCAATCTATTGGAAAGCCTTAAGAGCAAAGCTGAGGTTCCTCTAAAGAAGAGGAAATCCTACCTGTGGACTGCAGCTTCAGATGATGGCCAAGAGTTCCAGCCTGCCTTTCCTGCTGGCCTGCCTTACAGATTTTCAGCTCTCCTAACCAGACCCTCCAACTTTGTGAGCCCTTTCTTTGCAAGCAAGCAACAAGCAATAAATGAATGCATAACCTACTGGTTCCATTTCTCTGGTTGATCCCTGATGAATGCAGGCTGCACAGGATTTTACTGCATGGCCCTACCGTAGTTTATTGAACCAATCCCCCATTGTTGGACGTTGGGCTGGATTGTCTTGCTGTCAACTTGGCATCCTCTCCTGTTTCAGGCTGGAACAATGCTTCCCAGTATGCTGTTTCCTGTGTGGTTCCAGGATATGGATTGCTGATGGGAGAAACCCATGCAAAATTTGAAAGGAAGAAGCAAAAGAGAAGCCACTGCTGTTGGGAGGGAATGCCAGTCAGGCACAGTGGCAGTGTCACCAGGCATGGCAGCTTCAATAGATGCTATGGCTTTGCCAACCCACCCCATGAGCTCTTACCTCACAGATGCACTCTGGTGGCCAGATGTGTGCAGTTCCCCAGACTTCCCCACAAGCTTGTCCCTCCCACCTGCACCTGTGCTTCAGACAAAGCGATTAGCAATGGTTTCTCCAGTGCTTCAACATTCCCTTCCTAGCACCTCACTCTCACTACTACTCTCAGATTTGCATAAGCCCTAACTCCTGTTAAATGCTTTATTCCCATAATACTTATAACAGCTGTGTTTTCCTGAATGAAACCACTAGTGGTTCAGGGGAACTGGTTTTCAAGAATGGGAATGTGAAATTCTTTCACTACTATTAGAATTAAGGGCCTAAATGTCACCATTGCAAAATCACGGTAGTCCATGGCACCAAGTGGCAAAACATTTCCTTAAGTTATTTTCTGTAGTCATCTAAAGTCAGGTACATAGAGAAAAAGCCAGGTGGCCAACTAGCAGCTGTAACAGAACAGTGGAAACGACGTGTTAAGGACTGTAGGTCAGTTAGCTACTTCTGACTGTGCCGACAAATTTGAAAAAAGAAAATGGTGACCTTGGGCTTAAAGTGACCAACTCAATGCCAGGTAGGAAAAGACAAGGCTTCGGTGACTTCCCTGAAATAATCCTTTGGTTCAAGGTCACAGAAGTCACTGATATGACTGCATCCTCTAAATAGCAGGCCTGATAGAACAATGGATTGGCCTTTTATAGACTCATTTATGGCACCTGCCAGGTGACAAGCCTTTGCAGGGCTGAGGTAATGTCCTGCAGAATGGGACATATGCTCTAACTCAGTGACCAGTGTCTGCTACTGTTTCTCCCACAGCTAGCATTCATGGCTCCAGGAATCAATGGGAGGAAACAGAAGTAGCTCATACCGCAATCAGCCTTGATGATGCACAAGCAGCATTTCCATTTCTATCACTGTGGCTTTGAGCTCCCTGGTGCAGACGTCTTGTTTCCCAAAGGAAGACTACTTCCATCAATGGACACAACTGTAGGTCTACTGAACTGGAAGCTCAGACTGCCACCTGGCTATTCTGGGCTCCCTGTGCCATTTAACCAAGAGGCAAGGAGGGAGATACTGTGCTCACTGGAGTGATTAGTCCTGATTACCAAGGGGGAAGGAAGATGCCGATACACAGTAAGGACGAAGAGGAATCTTTCTGGAACCCAGGAGATTTTTCTGAAATGCCTCTTAATACCCCCATGGCTTATGGTAAACATTCATTAAAAATCACAGCATAGTCTAATGCCATAGGTTCTTCAGGAATGCAGACGTGAGTTTCCCACCAGGCAAGGAAACATAACCAGCCAAGGTGCTTGCTGAAGGCAAATAAGATTAAGGATGGAAGTAGAAGGAAGTCTAGAAAGAATTTTCAATGCTCCAAAAGCTAAGTATACAGGTTCCCTTGTTTTAATGGAGTTCTCATATTGTGAGATGTTTAAAATCACAAGTTCTCCTAGCTGAGATTTCACAAATCTCCAAATTACAAAAAGCCAGTTTGGCCACACCTTTCCCAAGCCTTCTGTACTGAGTGAGGAAGTGTCCACCTTTACCCTGTTCAGGGCACACAGCACTGTCCTCAGAGGTCCAACTGCCAGACCAGGTGGTATCAGAAGGCAAGTTAGAACAAGATGCCACTCTCCCACCTGAGACTTCAAACGAGTTACATTATTTCTTTTTGTTTTTGTTTTTTGAGATGGAGTCTTGCTCTATCACCCAGGCTGCAGTGCAGTGTTGTCATCTTTGCTCACTGCAGCCACCACCTCCTGGGTTCAAGAGATTCTCCTGCCTCAGCCTCCCAGGTGGCTGGGATTCTACAGACATGCCACCATGCTCAGCTGAGTTTCATACTTTAGAGACAGGGTTTCACCGTGTTGACCAGGCTGGTAAACTCCTGACCTCGGGTGATCCACCTGCCTTAGCCTCCCAAAGTGCCGGGATTACAGGTATGAGCCACCACACCCAGCCCATTATTTTTTAATAATTATTATAACAGTCATTTTGTATATATAACACAAATAAAATTGTAGAACAGCAAAGAACACTCGATATTCATTGAGCTGTACACTTAAAATTTCTGTACCATATGTACATTAAACCAAAATCAAGGATGTTAAATGAAATAAAAAATAACTCGTCCTCACTGTAATGAGAGCTAGAGTATGACTGTTTTAAAATTGCTAATCATGTTGTACAGCACCCTTTTGTGCCTACCTCACATCCTCTGGGCAACCTTTTCTACTCCAGCTGTTTTTGAGACAACCAGACGTGTGCAAGTGTAACCTGAGAGCAACTCATTCAGTTGCCCCGTCCCCTCCTCCCTCTTCTTGTTTTTGCCTTCTGGGGCTTTTTTGCTGTGGCCACATAGGGCCTTCTGACAAATGTGCAAACTTCGAAGTACAAGAGAGTTAACCTCTCACAGGGCAGCAACCTTTGATCAATGGAGGATTGGCACAAGTGCAGAAATATTCCCTTCCTCTGCCCCATGGCAGATGGTTCTGGAAGGCATTCAACATGGCTCCTCACAGCGTCCCACCAGATGGAGTGCAGGTGTTCAGGGTGCTGTCCAGCAGCATAGCTTGGATTGACTTTTTCTTTTTCACTTTTTACACTTCCTTGGGGGGGTCCATTCTCACAAATAAACAACCTACTCACAAACCTTTGTTTTACCCTCTGCTTTTTACGGAAATCTAAGCTAAGACGTTCATCTTGCTTTCATGAACACAAATTATAATCATTTTAACACTCGCTTGCTCCAATATCTCATTTTCCGTAGAACTGGTTGCTAGATTTGACAGATTACAAATCTTAAGTAATTTAAAATACGTTTTAATTTCAGGAAGCTATGTTCTCCATTGGCAACCAATACTGGCAAAGTTAAACATGTTCTGAGAGCCACAAAAGTCTTCAGAAATGTATTTAGTCAATTACTGATGCAAGTGTACTGCTAAACATCAATGGGAGAGTTTAGAAAACAACTTAGGCTTTAGCTCCTCACAAGATGCCCCACCAATAACATAGCAGTTAATTTCAATTGTAAATTTTCACGTACAGTAGTCCAAGTCAACATTCTTCAAATTATATGTCATTTAGAAGAATGAAAGACCATAATATTTTTCAGCATTACAAACCCTTTTAAAAAATTCAAGTTCTATTTTAAAATATATACAACTTGATTTTGAAATTTTATATAGGTCATAATCATGCTGATTACAGAATTCATTAAAATTGGTCTTCTGACTTTTTTTCTCATATTCTCTTCCTTAAAGAAGTTGGCATCGATGATCTCCAACTTAACATTAAGAATATATTTTTCTTAAATATCATCATTTAATTTTTCTTTAAATAATTTTAATTCCTCTCACGCTTTCAAAGGCATTTTGGTTGCTGTCTCTTCTTACTTCTACTACTAATTTTACAGAAAACATGTCAAATTGGAACTAAGAAAAGGAGTTTAAACGTGGATATTTTTGAGAGTACTTCTCAGGACTGCATGCTACAATCTATATTTTTGTAAACTAGGTCTCTCAATTACAAAAGTTGTTCCTCCTTCAAAAGTAGAAATGAATCAACACAGTTAGAACAAGACATTATATGTCCATCTGCCAGAAAATTGTCATAAACCCATCTTGAAAGTAAAAAATATATAACAATATTTTCTAATTTTCAAAACAGTGAAGTTGTTTTCAAAGCAAATGGTGCCCTGAGACATGACACCCTTATGCAGTGTACAACCTGAACATCTGCACATGGAAGACCTGTGGGCGATGTATCTTCTTAGCATTTTAGGGCTTCCCCATAACCTGGCCCCAGCCTACCTTTCCACTGTCCCACTTCACATGCCCTTTGCTCCAGCTGAATAATCATTTCCTATACTAGGCCTTGCTCATGCTGTGCTGTCTGCTTTGGATGCCATTCCTGCCCTTCCCCTATGTAGTGACATCTTACCCAGTAGACAGCTCCCTCTCTGACACCTCCAGAACACTGTTTGCAAGTCATTTGGGCCCATGTTTCTGAGCAAACTATGAACTCTCCAAGACAGGAAATAGATCTACTCCATCTCAGCTTCCTGGAGTCAAGCAGACAAGCCCAGCTCACAACAGGCTCAGAAAAGTGGGGTGAACTGAAGAATGACTAGGATCCAGGAAACTCTGAGGATCATGGCATTTCTTGGTGGTGGCACTGGCTGCTGTTGGTACAACGACAGGGCTGATTCTCTGAGGACCCTTCACGGGCACAGGGGGTCCCTGTCCTGGGAAGCAGGAAGGCAGGGAACTATAAGAATAAACTTTCTTCAGGAACCTTCCCTGCAGCTGAGATCTTCTGTAGACCTAGGGCTCTCAGTAACTGCCTCAGCAACTTAGCATTTATCAAGCACCTACAGTGTGCTTGGCTCAGAGATAAACCAGACAGACTCTGCCCCAAGGAATTCACAACCTGGTAAAGAAGACACGTGGATTTGTGATGACAGCCCAGTGTGTTTGTGTCACGTGCTTTGCTAGAGGAAAGGTGTGTTAGTCTGGGTTCCTCAGAAAAGCATACATACACCATACACACAGACACACACACACGCACACGCACACGCACACACACACACACACAGAGAGAGAGAGAGAGAGAGAGAGAGAGAGAGATTTACTATAGAGAACTGGCTTATGCAGTTACAACAACTCAGAAGTCCCAAGACTGCTATTTAGAAGCGAGAGACTCAGGAGAGCCAATGGTGTAAGTTCCAGTCTGCATTTGAGTCTGAAGGCACAAGAGAACCAATGTCCCAGCTCAAAGGCAGAGCAAAGTAATCCTTTCTTACTAAGTCTTTTATTCTATTCAAGTTTTCAACAGGTTGGATGAGGCCCCCTCACACTGGGGAGGGCAGTCTACCAGTTTAAATGTTCATCCATCTAGAAGCACCTTCAGGGACACACCCAGAAATAATGTCTAACCAAATAACTGGGCATTCCATAACCCAGTCAAGTTGACACATAAAATGAACCATCACAGAAGGACGATTTCATGCAGCTCCTGGAGAAAGGGCAATGAAAGCTGAGATGAAGGTTGAGGAAGAGTTTCTCAGGGGAGAAAATCTACGGGAGAACTTCTAGGCAGAGGAGACAGCATGTACAAATGCAAGATGTGGAAGAGCCTGCCCGTGTGGGAGAACAATGAGTTATTTGGTATGAGTAAGGTGGTGGGATAGGCCCTTGAGACAGGTACAAGCCAAATCGTGATGCCTGGGAGTTTATACTTTATCCTGAAACCAACAGACCCTTCAGTAGCCGATAAGCAGCATAGTGACATGGCCAGATTAGAATTTTAGAAAGATCATCTGGGCATGATCCACAGGCCCTGAAGGCTGAGCCAAGCAATATGACCCTGAGGGTTCACAAAAAGGAAATGCAGGTGAAATGGTTTGAATATTTGTGCTCTCCAAATCTCATGTTGAAATGCAATCCCCAGTGCTGGAGGAGGGGCCTGGTGGGAGGTGATTGGATCATAGGGGTGGATCCCTCATGAATGGTTTAATACCATCCCTTTGGTGATAAGTGAATTTTTGTTCTGTTATTTCACATAAGATCTAGTTGTTTAAAAGTCCAGGGCTCTCCCAGCCTTGCTCTCTTGCTCCTGCTCTATGTGACATGTCTGCTCCCACTTCACCTTCCTTCATGACTGTAAGCTTCCTGAGGCCCTCCCCAGAAGCTGAGCAGATGTTCATGCCATGCTTATACAGCCTGCAGAACAGTAAGCCAAATAAACCTCTTGTCTTTATAAATTACTGAGTCTCAGGTATTCCTTTAGGATAATGCAAAAAAAAAAAAGAAAAAAAAAAAAACGGCCTAACACAGAGAGTATATGGGTTGCCCAGAAATCTTGTTAAGTCAGTTTCTGATTCGGTATGTCTGGAGTTGGGCCTCAGATTTTGGACTTCTTTTTTTTTTTTTTTTTTTTTTTTTAAGACGGAGTTTCATTCTTATTATCCAGATGGGAGTGCAATGGCACGATCTCGGCTCACCGCAACCTCCGCCTCCTGGGTTCAGGCAATTCTCCTGCCTCAGCCTCCTGAGTAGTTGGGATTACAGGCATGTGCCACTATGCCCAGCTAATTTTTTGTATTTTTAGTAGAGATGGGGTTTCACCATGTTGACCAGGATGGTCTCGATCTCTTGACCTCGTGGTCCACCCGCCTCAGCCTCCCAAAGTGCTGGGATTACAGGCGTGAGCCACCGTGCCTGGCCCAGATTTTGTACTTCTAACAAACCCCCAGAAGACCTTGATACTGCTGGTGCATGAACCACACTTGGAGGAGCAAGGAGATGAAACCTATTTGCCAGCCCAGTCTCTGAGGGCTGTGAATTTTTGGATCACTTCCTATACATCCAGGCTTTCACTCACACAGGGTTGAAACCATTTTCACTGGGTCTTGCCTGTCCCACCTCTCCCCTATAAGAACAGAGGAATCAGGGGGTGCCTATGTCGTGAGGTGGGAGCAGGGGGTCACTAATAGTTGGACAGTGGGTCACAAGGTCATGTGACTCAGGCTGGTGTAGAAGCAGCTCCTGGTCCTGCAATACGCATTAAGGAGATGCATTCATTACACAGCCCTGGCTTCTGGAGTGCTGTGCTTTGCTCTGTGAGCAAGACTATGGTAAACCATAACATTTCAGAGTGGGTGAACAGGATGGGGGAGAATACAATTCTGGAAGGAAACAATGGGCGAGGGATCTGAGGCATCAACCTGGAGCTTGATGGATCTGGGTTACCTCTGAGTCTCTGAGGGGTGTCACAAGACAAGGGAAACAGACTATCTGTGGTGCCCAGCAGCTGAGCTAGGGAAAATCGATGGAATGGAACTGCAGCAGGAGACTTGATCTCACTTCACTGTAAAAAGCAAATTCCAAGAGTCAGAGCTACCCAAAAAGGATGAGCTACCTTGAATGGTAATGAGCTGCTTGTCACTAGAGATGTGAAAAACAGTTTTAAATGATAAAGATTGAGTGGGATTACCTGTGAGTCCTAACACTCTCTTCTCTATTCATCTGTCTGAGGAGACTCTAATCATTCCAGTGAGCCCAGACATTCAGCAACCCCGTTGCCTCCAGAGCTGACCCATCCTCTGTGTTGATCATATTTTTATATTGTCCATTCATTTCCTACTACCTATTCCTGGCTGTACCATGCTTCAGAGAAATTCCCCCTCTAGGCTAGGAGTCAGGAATCACGTCACCATTCTGCTCTCTGACTTTGGAAATGTTGTGTCTCCTCTCTGAACTTCAGGCCTGACATTAAATATCATACCCTGCCTTATCCATCACCAAATATGATAAGTGGAAGTGCACTCAATACACTTAAAGTCCGCTGGTGACCCCAGGGCCTTAAATATAGTCAGTGCTCAATACATAGTTGATGGATGGCTTATGCTCAACATCGTGACTGGAACTGTTGAATTGGACTGGACTGAATTGAACTGACAAACGTGTCTAGTACAGAGCGGCAGAACATTGGTGCTAGATGAAATTTACAAGCCTTTTGGACTCAGCCTCCCTCACCACTTACTCTTCCTTCCCTACCCTACCCTCATTTTCCTCTGAAGGACAAAGGAGCTGATGAGCACTGTTCTCACTCCTGACAGAAAACACTGTCTGAATCGTCTCACCTGTGCTAAGAGTTCTGACTTGTTTTCGAACCAGATCTCTTCCCCAAGCCCCAGACCTGTTTGGCCTCTGCCCACCAATATTCTTATGATTATTCTGCATGCACCACACAATCAATATGTCTCACTCCCCCCACATCTGCCCCTGCTAAGCTCCCATATCAGTGCATGGCACCACCATCCCCCAGTACCTTAGTTGAGAAACCTGGGGTCATCCTGGACTTTCCTGATTCTTTTTTAAAAACTAGGCTGACTCCTGGGTGTGAAGAGCAATGAATGATTTCTGAGTTTATTATTTTTACACCAGTTATAAACTCAATTTTACAAGCTTAGAATAATAATTTGAAAAAGACGCAGTGCAGAATTGATCTGAAAATGCACCTTTCAGCAAAGCACACAAATATCTGCTGAAATAGCCATATTATAAATTCCATATTCATCATAGTTTTTTCTGGGAGCAGCACCCCCTCCTTACCAGGTTGGCCTAGCTGGCAGCCAGCCTGGATCACACATCCTTGCCTAGGAAGGGCAGAGTCTACTTGAAAGGCTGTAGGGGGAGTCACCAAATGGACTGGAGGTCAGGAGATCTGGCTGTTTCTTTACCCATCTGTGTAAAGCACTCAGGGAGTTGGATCAGAGCAGCAGAATGCAGATCCCTGGGCCTCTCTGAATCTGTAGCTGGGAACCTGGAATGTGCATTTTTAACAGGCGTCCCAAGCAATCCTGATGCAGTTGGTTTGCAGGCACCATTTTGAACATCACTTAATTAAAGCAGTTCAAGACACCTATGAAGCTGTGGACAGTCACACCTGCTCCTACCCAATGCTCAGGATGGGAGTTGGCTCTTAAGTGTGACTGGAGCTGCTGCAAATCACAATTATGTGATGTCCCAACAGAACCTCCTTCTCAGGGTGGTGCCAACCATGCTGAGGACCAGGTTAAGGAGTGAACCACGGGACCACTGTTTGGGGTAGTCATTTATATAGGGCACTAGAATATTTCTGAAAACATAACAAAATATATTTCCTGAAACACTCCACAAAGATAGAACCATGCATCAGTAGAAAAAATTCTCTGATTAACTTGCTTGGTTTGGTAACAGAACACTAAATTTCTTTCCAAATCAGGGCTCCTACTAGCAAGCAATAGAAACAGCCTTCTACCTGCTAACAAGAAGAAGGTAAATTTAGTGAAAGAACAGTGAGCACCTCATAGAATTGTTGGGACAGATGGAGAACCACGATTAGAAAATGGGCAGTGGTCAGGACCATGGGCAAAAGCTGTCACAGAGCAGAGAACCAAGAACTTGGCTACCAGCCCAAAGTCCTGCTAGCTGCAGCTCACAGCAGAGCTGCTTGCACTGAGCACTGGGTCTGCCAGCTGCCCTGCTGCCACCATGACCCTTGGAGGCTGGTGTTGCTGCTGCACCAGCGTGGAGCCTCCACTGTCTGTGTCACCGGAGCAGGTAGGTGTGAGTGCCTGTGGCCTCACTCCAGGGAGGCTGGAAAGTGAGTGTCCAGCCTTTTCTGCTTCTACTGTGAGAGTCAGCCTCTGCCAAAGCATAAGCGGGGCACTCAGATGCCAGGATACCTCCCAAAGGACAAATGTCCGCTCCAGGGAGACCTGCTTACCTACAGAGCCCTGGTCTTATGGAATGGAATAATCATGTTTGGGGCCAGAAGTAGGTATCTCAGGAGAGTAGAAAGAGGATTAATGTTGCCATTAGCTGTCCCTTCTCTTTAGATAAATCTCAAGTCTTTCATTTTGAAGCTGAGTTAAGCTGTTCACCTGCCTGGAGGGGCCCCTCCACGTTTTAGTAAGAGCCTGCCCATTTCCCGATCGTGAGTTCTATCAGGTCAGGTCAGGAAGGAGAGACTTAGACCCTGAGATTCAGGGAGGTCTAAATTGATATGCATGGACTGTATCTTAGTGACCCCTCTATAATTGCGATAACATGGCTTGGGAGTAGAGTGGCCTGCATTCTAGTCCATGATCATTGCAATGGTATGACCTGTGGGAAGAAACAGAAATGCTCTGAAGCAGAGAAAGGAAGAGAATATGATCACATACACTTTTATTTGTGCCACATGCCTGCCCCCCCCCAGCAGGGTCCCTTGGGAAGGGCACTGGGGTGACACCATTGCATAACCCTCCACCCCTCCCCACCTATGGGCTTTCACTTATCCATGGCTAATCATTCTACAGACAAAATTACCAAGGCTCAGAGAGGGTCCTCTGTCTGCCTGAACCCAGAAATTGCAGGAATCCAGGCAGAAGCAGGCTACACCCCCTTCTTAAGATCAGGATCAGCTTGGAATCCAAGAGGCCAATACAGTCAGCTTCTGCTAAAGACACTAACATGTCAGTGACTCACAGTGAACATTTATTTCTGGCTCACATCCACATCAGCTGTGGGTCAGCTTTGGTTCTGGCCCATACCACCTTCATTTCAAGACTTAGACTAGATAAAAATACCTTATTTTGGTCCCAAGGTAAAAAGGAGAGAGCAATCATGGAAATGTGTGATGACTCTTAGAGCTTCTGCTCAGAACTGGTTGTGTGGCAAAACCTGATGTCAGTGGGGTGGAGAAATGATACAATCTTCTCACAAAGAGGGCAGGAAAGAGTGGGAAGCAGTAACACAATCCACTGCAGAGCCATCCTTGGGAAGCCAACACAGCAGCCCCCTCCAGGGTCTCCTGCTCCTGAGCCACTCAACCTCCAAGTTCAGCTCCCGGCTGTCCCATGCCTCCTGCTCCTTCTGCTCTTTTCCTAGAGTTTGGCCCAAGAGTCCTAGTCCCATCTTTGAGATGTGGAGACTGACACCCACAGAGGAGACACAGGTCACCAAACTGCACCCTAATGCCCTTCCCTGGGCAAGTGGCTCCATGCCAACCTCATCCTCTTCCTTGCCTCTCCTGAGTTCCTCAGGAACTACTCTCTGTGGAACACCGGCTGTATACCTGCTATGAAACTATATGCTGCTCACTGAGTCTCCCAACCACTCTGTGTGGTCAATAATACTGATTATGCCCATTTCACAGATAAGGAAACTGAGGCTTCCAGTGTAAATAATTTGCCCAGGGTCATACACAAAGATGGTGCAAACCAGGTTTGCCCAACTCCAAAGCATCCCACCACTGCCCCTCACACTGACTCAAATCCCTTCTTCCGCAGCCCCTGCCCATGTTCATGGCAACCCAAGGTGTCATCCGTGGTCGAGATGTCACAGCCACAGGACTGTCTCCTCCCCGACCTGCTCTAATCTTTAATTCAGACCCACGAAGCCAGCCCTTCCACTCCCATTGCCAGCGCAGAAATGAGGATAAATGTGGCTGTCAGCGGCTTCCTGCCTCTTTGTTTTTTAATTTACTTAGAGTTGAGCAGCAGAGATGGCAAGAGAGGAAGCAGATGGCTCAGCATGACAGATGGGATCCTATCCAGTGACACAAGGACAAGGTGAGGAGAAACCGTGATCAAAAGAAAGTGCAGCCCCAGTGCGAGAGTACACTGCTTGAGCTCCCGTGCCAGGACGGTGTCACTGCAGCCAGCCTGCCAGCCTCCAGGGTGCGGGCTGACACCTCTCAGTGCTGGGGCTCCAGACCTTCAGCCAAAAGTGGGGACACTGAGGCTGGGAGAGTGACTGCAGCCTGCCCGGAGTCACCCAGTCAGCCATTCACAGACCTGGGACTAGAAGCCGGGACTGGGTTTGAAGAGGGCAGCTCCTGTCCCATCTCTGTCCAACCTCCTGAGGAGGATGGCAGGTGAGGGAGTCAATACCACATGAAATTTTCCACTTGGGCCTCACCTGGCGCCCACCCTGGGTATGTCCTGCAGGGAGAATGTCACTGTTCACAGGCACAACTGCACTCGGATGGGAGAGGAACCGGGAAATGGAAGGCCCTTTTGTTCTTGCACACACTCAGTAGACCCAGGCAGGCAAAGGTAGGTCCTGCAGAATTCCAGAGCAGGACCAGGCTCCAGAGCCCCAATGCAAGAAACTGAGTTTGGAGTTCCCCGGGGCAATCCTGGGGGGAAGCTAGGGGAGGGGAAGAAATGGGCTCTGGAGGCCAAGAGGCTGTGATGGCCAAGTGCAAGTTTTGCTCTGTTTGGGGGAAGTCTGCTTGTTTTTGTGAAAATATGTAAAGGGCTGTATTTTCTACCTCCGCAACAGTGTAGGAAAGAAACAGTACTAGTGAGACAAAAAGATGATTCAGAAAGAGAACTCACTCAGAGACAAAGGCAACCAGGGGCAAGTCCTCTGGGGACTTACAGCGATCTTGGGAAGCACTGGCTTTTCCTCATAATGGAGATTGGGAGTTTGAGTCCACAGTATCATAAAAGGCTGCATTGGGGATATTGTATCATGAAAGCCATTTTGTAGGAAAGCGAGGAAGGCAGAGATGGTGAAACTGCTTTCTCTACAAGCATCGAGAAGAGAAGGATCTGACGATGAGCTTGAAGGGCATGAGGACCAGGCTCCCATCCCAGCCCTTCCTGTCCATGACCATGTACGATCCTCACGGTGGCCTTGGAGTGAGGAGACTATTGTCACTCCCAGTTATATATGAGGAAAGGGACTCAGAGAGATGAAGTGGTCTGTCCAAAGACACCCAGGGTTTAAAAGGGGGATCCAAAATTTGAACCCAGCTCTAGCCAACCCTAAAAGTTCACTGTTCCTTCTCTCATGAAACACACTTCCACTTAAACGTGCTAGGCTTGAAGGCAGGGTAAGTAAGGCCTTTATCCTCACTGACAGCAGCTTTTCTCACCTGCCCCCGAGTAAGCCACATAATACACTTGACATCTGTAGAAATCACAAGGCCAGTCTCCTGGAGGTAAAACAGGTGCCATACACCCAAAGCAGCAGCCCTAACCCTAAGGACCAAAGAGACAGGAGCATTTCAAGCTGATTTCTGATGTACCTTTGTTCCCTGTTACAAAGTAGGAACCCAGGCTCTCTGCAGTCTGTCCAAGAGGGTACATAGATGAATAAGCCAGGAGCCCTGATCTCCAGGTACCTATGAGTCAGGATCTTAGCAGGATTCATAAGTCCATTCAAAGAAGACACTTGAAGGAATGGACCACTACAGAGGTGTAAGCAGGATGTTGAGGCACCCAGACACTAGCAACAGTGGGAGCCACTGACACCCCTAGGCCTAAAGGGGCAAAGAGAGGGAATGCTGTTCTTAAGAGCCTAGTGAGGCAGGGCCCAGTGGCTCGCTCCTGTAATCCCAGCACTTTGGGAGGTCCATGAGGGCAGATCACTTGAGGCCAGGAGTTTGAGACCAGCCTGGCCAAGATGGCGAAACTAGGTCTCTACTAAAGATACATAAATTAGCCAGGCATGGTGGCACACCTCTGCAATTCCAGCTACCTGGGAGGCTGAGGCATGAAAATCACTTGAACCTGGGAGGCAAAGGTTGTGGCTACCTGGCACGCCATGGTCATAGAAGGACCTAGGCCCTGCCATGACATGATCCTAAAGCAAGAAGGGAACAGGGAAGAGCTACCCTGACTGTTCCTTCTGTCCCTCTCTAATTGCCTAAGTGCCTCCCATGGGCTGAATCTAACCTAATGCCTGAGAGCAAAGAAACCCAAATGATACCATCCATGTGGGTCAGCCACCCAGAGACAGGGCAGGGTGCAGAAAGTCAGAAAATGGCCCTGGAGGGGATTACAATAGAGAAGAACCACCCCAGCTTGGAATGTACCTCCGGATCAGGACTTGACAAGTCCACTGTTGTTATTAGGTTAGATGTTGGCTAGGATAACTCGATAATTAGGGACAGGCAGATTTTTCTTACTGCTTCTCCCCCTTTATAAAGTTATTGCCTTTCATGATGACCTTGAGTCCTCTTGTCTCAGACCACAAAGGTGAATATTATGGTTTTAGCTGGAGATGACACCGTGTTCTCCATCCCTTCCAGTTCAGGGAGAGTGGTTGAGGGGGCTCCTCCCAGGGAGTAGCAGAGAGTCTACCCTGATAGTAGGCCCTTCCTTCCTGGCAGGGATAGGCAGTGTTCCTTGAGGACTCGAAATACACAGTTCACATCAAGAGCCACCTTCACCCATTTTGATTGTACACTGAAGATTACATGAGTCTCCACTCAAACACAGATATTTCCCTCCCTCCTGAGCATCTCTCCTCTCCCCTTAGGCCTGCCCTGGTCTGGAACGAACCACTAGAATTCAAAATCATTCTTGGAGAAACTAATTTGAAACCTCTAAGTCACTTGAAGAGGCACAGATGGTCTGCAAAGCAATTTTCACAGTGACTTTGGGAGAAGAGGGAGGAGTGTGAAAGAGAGACCTGATTGTCACCCTCCATGAGACAATGCAGCAGGGATTAGCAAAACCACATTGTTAACATCAGCAAGAGCTTTTTCATACTCAGCAGAGATTCAGCAAACCCAATCATATTGCAATTTTGATATCCTATGATTTACATGCTCTATTCTCCTGGTAATAATTCCCAACTCACTTGCTTTCCTTCAGATTCCCCAAATTCTTTACATCCTTCAAGGTCTAGCTCAAGAGGCACCACTATCATTCATTCATTCTTTTATGCAACTGATGCTTTTGAAACCCGCTTTGTGCCAAGCACTAGAGCTACAACTGTGATAGAGACGGACTTGGCCCTGGCCCTTGGGGACGGTTATCAATCACAGTCCTTTGACCTCTCCCTAAGCACCCCTCCCTGATGGCCCTATCACATTTCACCTTCGATGACCATGATATAAAATTCAGTGTCTAATCCTCCCCACCAGAATGCATGCTCCCGAAAGACTGAGATGACGCCTTTCTCTAAATGGACCAGCATAGCACCAAATACACATTAGATCAAAATCCAGCAATAATCTTTTAAACAGATGAGGCCAGTCATTTAACCTCTGCCTCTTCATCTGTATAATGGGAAACATTATCTAAGGGTTTTCTGAGTGGAATGTTCTGAGTTGATGAATGTGAAAGCACTTTGCAAATTGTATGCCTCTAAGCCCCAGAAGGGAATAAGTCTGTATTTACCACCCACAGCAGTCAACCAAAAAGAAACTCCATCCAGCTCTTCTGCAGATCCAGGGTTGCAGTGTGAATCTCTCCAGAATCCGAGAGACAAAGCAAGTGCTGAAGAACCCCCGCCCCAACCCTGCATCCCTCCCTGCAGTTAAGAGGCCGGTCAATTACCACTGGCTCATTTGTAATCATTACAGTTGTGGTGAGATTTTTCTGCTAATTGCTTCAGTTAAGCAGCACCTCATCCATGGAAGGGGCTCAGGGCTTGAGAGCTCCTTTTGTCTTCAAGCTCCATCCAGTCCCACCCGCCCTGAAGCTGGGAGAAAGGGTGTCAGGAGTGGGGTGCAGGTGCCAGTCTGCCCACAGTGTCTACGGAGCCTCAAACATTTATCCAGGCTGACTTCTGATGGAGGAGCTTGAGAGATAATTCCATTATAGAAAGGGACGCCTGGAAATTTTCATCAAGTTGATGCATATCGTCCATATTTCATCATCACCCAAGCAGGCTTTCTCACTCTTTTGACATGAAAACAGACAGGTGGGGCTGTTTTGATTTGGGCTGCCTGGCTTTTTTCCCCAGGGAAGCCACTTCCTCTGGCTTGCATGATAATTGAATTTCACGGATGGAATCTTCCACATACTTCTCAATTAGAGATGTATACAGGGAGCAAGATTTTTCAGGTGTTGATCTATGATTGTCACTCTACCTTCTTTTTACCTTTAATATTCTTAATTTCTGCCAGCTCTAAATCCAGCTTTGCTAAATAGCATTATTCTGACTTAAATGATCTAATCTGTTTGTCGTAAACTAGGTACAGCTGAAAATCGTGTATGCAGGAGACTTCCTCATTAATCATAGCTGACAAGAAATCAGAACTCAAGCAGCAAAATAGTCTCCAAAGGCCAAGTGGGGAAAAAGTGGGAAAAGTAGCTAACTGGGTCTGCCTGCCGAACTAGGAGGGCTGGGGCTAGTCCCAGCTCTGTTTCTGAGGCTCTGGCTAAGTCTCTGTCCTTTGTGAGCTTCAGTTTCTACTTCCCTTTCTTTAAAAAAAGGAAGGAAGCCGGGCACAGTGGCTCACGCCTATAATCCCAGCACTTTGGGAGGCTGAGGCGCTGAGACCATGGTGAAACCCCATCTCTATTAAAAAAAAAAAAAAAAAAAAAAAAAAAAGGAAGGAAGCAGAGATGATGGTGGGGCGTCAGATCAATTGAGTCCCCAGGGACCTTTTCAGCTGCAGCATTCTCTGAGCCTATACATGACCCCCCCCCAAAAGAAATGCCACCCAAATAACATCTTGGTATTTAAATGCACAGCTGAGGCTGGGTGCAGTGGTTCAGACCTGTAATCCCAGCTACTCAAGAGGCTGAGGTGGGAAGATCGCTTGAGTCCTACAGGTTAAGGCTGCAGCTCACTGCAAAATGGTCTCTGGACAACAGAGCAAGACCCTGTCTGAAAAAAAAAGGAAAATAAAAAAAAATAAATGCACCGTTGTTATTGACTCTCAAGAACACTAAGAGAACCTATAGTTTCAATCACTTTATCACAGCATTTTCCGAAGTGAGAGAGGCAAGATGAGCACAGGTAGCGAAGGAACACGGAATTCAGTCACACAGCAAAGCTGTCCCTCTTTCAAGCCCCATCCTTCTAAGCAGCTCAAGGAGAAGGGCTTCGCTGGGTGCGAGCACACCGTCCATGCCTCTCAAGCCGGCTCATCTCCCAGGGTAACAAAGAGGCAGCAGTCCTGGGTGCGGCAGTTCCTTTGTCAAGCAGCAGATCCAGTAGCCGCCAATACCTGCTTGGTGGGGGTCTGAGTGTGGTTTCTTTTTGTTCAGTTAGGGTAAAGCGTGTTTCCTTTTAAGATATTTATTAAGGAGCTGATTTAAAAGAATATTAAGTTAATGCAGAAGCTATGTGGCTATGGCAAAAATTAAAAGTAGTAAGAAATGCCTGGTTTCTCAGTCTCTGGAAAAATATTTAGTGCCTGGTGGAAGGCCAGGCACTATTCAGGCACCAGGGACACAGGTGAATGATACCCTTAGGTCCTTAACCTCCCTCCCAATCCCCTAGTCCTATTTCCTGCATGTCCAGGCTACCCTTCTATCCCCACCCCACCCCAAGCCTGCATCCTAGTGCTGATCACAGAGCCAGCACACTCACCCCGGCGGGGACCAGGGTTTCAGCACTCTGCAGTAGGTGACCAACTATACTGGTTTGTCTGGCCTCAGGCATTCCAGGATGCAGGACTTTCCATTTCCAGGCAATCTGGACCATCTAGTTGGTCATCCTCCCCGTGAGCCCGCCTGCTACTAAAGTCAGGTCTCCCTCCAGCTGCCTTGCCCTCACCCCCACCCCCTGGCTGCAGCTGCAAGGGAACAGTCCCCTCCCCCACACCCTGGCACCCTTCCAGATTCTGGTCTCTGCTTAGCACCGCCTGTCACCGTCTTTTATAACCCTCCCCCACTCCACTCAAGAGCTACTTCACACTTCCCCCATCCTCCCGGAGCCTCCCCTCCATTCACCACTTTTCTCCCCCTCCACAGATGAGTTTGCTCCACTGAGGGTACAGAGCACCCAGACAGCAGGACTGAATGAGCCCCCTCCCTCCCTGCTGGCCCCTCCCACCTCCCTCTGCACCTGAATGCATGCAGTCCCATCCCTGCCCCCTTACTCTGTCCTGTATCTGCAGTCATTCCCATCCTACTGGCACCTTCCTGTCAATAACGCCCTCCCCATCAAGCTACCCTCTCTCCTGTTGATCCCAATAGCTCTCAGGCTGTCTCTACTTCCCTTTTTCCTATTCTGGTCACTCACTTCAGGTCACATCCCTTCACTTTGGCTTCTGCCTCCTCTAAAGGAGCTCTCTCTACATCTCTCTGATGCCCTGCTAATTGCTAAATCCAGTGGTTACTCAGGGTTCTTTGTTCTGAATGTTTTACAGATATTACCTCATTGGGCTGGGCACAGTGGCTTGAACCTGTAATCCCAGCACTTTGGGAGGCCAAGGTAGTGGGTCACCTGAGGTCAGGAGTTCAAGACCAGCCTGGCCAACATGGCAAAACCCCATCTCTACTAAAAATACACAAATTAGCTGGGTGTGGTGTTGGGTGCCTGTAATTCCAGCTTCTTAGGAGGCTGAGGCAGGAGAATCACTTGAACCCGGGAGGCAGAGGTTGCAGTGAAATGAGATGATACCACTGCACTCCAGCCTGGGTGACAGAGCAAGACCCCATCTCAAAAAAAGAAAGAAGAAGAAAATAACAACCTAGCAAGATAGATATTATTTACCCCCCATCTTTTACAGATGAGGAAACTGAGGAACAGAGAGGTTAAGTATCTTATCTAAAGTCACACAACTACATGTGATGGAGCAGATGACTCAGAAGTCTGTGCTCCTAACACTCCTCTCTGGCACCTCTGATGTTCATTGCCTTCCTAATTTTTGTGTCCCTGGCACCTGGGATAGAGTCTGGTGCCCAGGGGCCACTCAGTAACTGTTGTGGGCTGGACTGACTGAATGCTCGTGGTGCACTCCTGTCCTCAGCGAAGTCATAGTCTAGGGGAGGCAGCAGACAAGTGACTGAACAGCAGCCACCAGTGTGCTCTGTGGGACATTTTCAGAGGCCTCCAGGGACACAAAAGGAGAAGGTGAGGAGAGTGATGAGGACTAATATAGTCCCAGCCACACCAGTGTCCACCGTTCTAATATGCACCAATAACTATACTAAATAGTTTACATTATCTCATTGAGTCTTTAAAACAATACTGTGAGATAGGCATTGTTTTTAAGTTTGGTTTAGAGATCAAGAAACCAAAGTTCAGAGAGGTGGGCAGGGAAAGCTAGTGGAAGGGATGTAGCCTCCGACCTGGGGCAGGATGTCCAGAAGGCATTCCAGAGCTGGTGTCTCCTGAGCAGGGTTTTGAAGTGCAAGTAGGAGCCAGTCCACTGAAGAAGCGCCCAGGGGTACTCCAGGGGGAGGACACAGAAACTAAAAAGGCCCAGAGGCCAAGAGCCTAGACCCATCAGGGACCTCGACAGCTGGGTGGGCTGGAGCTCAGAGGATGAAATGGGGACTGGGAGAGGTGAGGCTCTCTCGGGAAGCAGGTAGAGAAGGAAGGAGCCTGGCAAGGCCACAGGGAGGAATTTCAGCTCCATAGAGCAGTGGCTTTCAGATGGTGGTATGTGTGTCAGAATTGCAAACCACAGCCTTGGGCCTCCTTACCAGGTAATGTGAGTCAGTAGATCAAGAACAAGGTCCAAGAATTTTTTGTTTTTTTGAAATATGCCTCATTAAGACTCAACTATACTTAACAGCTTTGTGAAATATAATTCACATGAATACACTGTGCATATTTAAAGTATACAACTTGATAAGATTTGACATATGTTTACACCCACAAGACCATCACCAAGATCGTGAGCTTATCCTTCATCTCCAGAGCTTTCCTCTTGTTCTTCATAATCCCTCCCCACCCATCCTCACTGGTCGGCTTTCTGTCACTACAGATTAGTATGCATTTCCAAGAATTTTACACAAGTGAAATCATATGGCATGTATTCTTTTTTTTTTGGTCTGGCTTGTTTCATGTAGCATGATTAATTTAAGATTCGTTTTGAGGTAGGCACACATTTCTATCAATAGTCTGTTCCTCTCTGTTGCAGAATAGCATTCCATTGTATGGATGTACTATAATTTATTCATTTACCTGTTGAGTGACAAATAATGCTGCAAAAGATTTGTGTGCAAACCTTTTAATGCACATACACTTTCATTTGTCTTGGGTAAACATCTCTGGATCATAATGTACAAGTTTAACTTTTTGGGAAATGCCAAGTTATTTTCCAATATAGTAGTACCATTTTACATCAGCATCAGCAGTGGATGAGAGCTCCAGTTTCCCCACATTTTCATCAACACAGGGTATGGACAGTCTTTTGACATTTAGCCTTTCTGACAAGTACATAGAGGTATCTTATTGTGGTTTTAAATTTCATTTCCCTAATGACTAATGATAACAAGCATCTTCTTATGTTCTAATTTGCCTTCTTTGTTCAACTCTTTTGTCCGCTTTTAAGCGGGGTTTTTGTTTTCTTTATTATTCAATTTTGAGATTTCCATATTCTCAATATACATCCTTTATCAGATATATGAATCCCAAATATCATTTCCAGACTGTTGCTTATCTTTTTGCTCTCATAACAATGTCTTTGAAAAGAAGTTTTTAACTTGATTAAATCCAATTGATCAAATTTGTTTTATTGGTTTTATTTTGTTTTGTTTTGTTTTTGAAACGGGGTCTTACTCTGTCACCCAGGCAGGAGTGCAATGGTGCGATCTCGGCTCACTGCAACCTTCGCCTCCCGGGTTTGAGCTATTCTCCTGCCTCAGCCTCCCAAGTAGCTGGGATTACAGATGCACATCATCACGCCCAGCTAATTTTTGTATTTTTAGTAAAGATGGCATTTCACCATGTTGGTCAGACTGGTCTCAAACACCTGACCTCGTGATCTGTCCACCTGGGCCTCCCAAAGTGCTGGATCACAGGTGTGAGCCACTGCACCTGGCCTTTTTTTTTAGAAATGAAGTCTTGCTTTGTTGGCCAGGCGGGAGTGCAGTGGCAGGATCTCACCTCACTGCAACTCCCAGATTCAAGCAATTATCCTGCCTCAGCTCCCCAAGTAGCTGGGACTACAAGGGTGCGCCACCACGCCCAGCTAATTTTTGTATTTTTTTAGTAGAGATGGGGATTCACTACATGTTGGCCAGGCTGGTCTCAACCTCCTGACCTCAGGAGATCCACCTGCCATGGCCTCCCAAAGTGCTGGGATTACAGGAGGCACCGCGCCTGGATGTGTTCTTTCTTTTCTATTCCTTTCTTCCTTCCTTCTTCCTTTCCTTTCCCTTTTTCTTTTTCTTTTATTTCCGATGAGGTCTCACTCTCTCACACATACTGGAATGCAGTAGCACAATTATAGTTCCCTGCAGCCTCGAACTCCTGGGCTCAAAGGATCCTCCGATCTCAGCCTCCTGAGTGGCTAGGACTACAGGTGCAAACCAGCATACCTAGCTACCAAGCAGGCTCTTGGGGTTCCTGATTCCAGTCTTTGGCTCTTGGATGGCATTTCTGGACCTGCTCTGGACTTACCCTGAAGGGTGAGTACCACATCAGGCAGTATTCACCACAAGCGGACTCCCTTGGGCTTTAAGGGAACATCAGAAGTCGCCTGGACTGGGTGCAGTGGTTCATGCCTGTAATTCCCACACTTTGGGAGGCTGAGGCAAGTGGATCACCTGAGGTCAGGAGCTCGAGACCAGCCTGGCCAGTATGATGAAACTCCATCTCTACTAAAAATATTAAAAATTAGCCTGGCATGGTGGCAGGCACCTGTAGTCCCAGCTACTTGGGAGGCTGAGGCAGGAGAATTGCATGAATCTGGGAGGTGGAGGTTACAGTGAGCTGAGATTGTGCCATTGCACTCTAGCCTAGGCAACAAGAGTGAAACTCCATCTCAAAAAAAAAAGTAGCCTGGGAGTACTCTTTGAGGGCCTGTGTTGGTAGGGGCGGTGGAGTGAGGCTTCTTTGCCCATGGAAAGAAGAGAGAAGATTAGGAAGGACTGTATCTTATGGTTTGAGTGCCAGCTCAGCCACAGTACAGTTGAATGCCAGGTAGGCTTCTAGGGTTTTTGACTTTAGTCCATGGCTCCCAGATGACAATTCTGGACCTACCCTGCGCCTGGGGGAACTTGCCATCCTAAATGGGACACAGCCTGACTGGCTTTGCCACGTGCTAATTGTAGAGCCCTAGGGCCTTGAGCAGACAGTGGTTACAGTGGACCTTGGGTGAGAGCCAGTTATGCTAACTTCAGGTCTGACACAGCACAGTCCTAGTGATGGTGGCCATAGAGGTGCTTGTGTCACCCCAGCTCCAGCTCCAGGCAACTCAGAACAGAGAGAGAAACTCCATTCGTTTGGGAGAAAGTAAAGGAAGAAAACAAGAAGAGTCTCTGCCCAATAATCCAGAGAATTCTTCCTGAGCTTTTCTGAGACCATCGAGGCAGTACCTCGATGGGTTTTGCCACATTGGCCAGGCTGGTCTCAAACTCCTGGCCTCAAGTGATCTGCTTACCACAGCCTCCCAAAGTGCTAGGATTACAGGCATGAGCCACCAGGCCCGCCACATCAGAGTCTTTTAATAGCAGAATTGATCAAGCAGAAGAAATAATTAGTGAACTTGAGGACAGGCTATTTGAAAATACACAGTCAAAGGGGACAAAAGAAAAAAGAATAAAAAACAATGAAGCACACCATAGGATCTAGGAAATTGTCTCAAAAGGGCAAAGTTACTGGCCTTAAAGAGGATGTAGAGAAAGAGATTGGGTAGAAAGTTTATTCAAAAGGATGATAACAGAGAACTTCTCAAACCTAGAGAAAGGCATCAGTATCCAAGTACAAGGTTATAGAACACCAAGCAAACCTCACCCAATGAAGACTACCTCAGGCACTTAATAATCTAACTCCCAAAGGTCAAAGATAAAGAAATAATTCTAAAAGCAGCACAAAGGCATGGTGGCTCACATCTGTAATCCCAGCACTTTGGGAGGCCAAGGCGGGCAGATCACCTGAAGTCAGGAGTTTGAGACCAGTATGCCAACTTGGTGAAATCCAGTCTCCACAAAAAATATAAAATTATCCATGTGTGGTGGCATATGCCTGTAATACCAGCTACTTGGGAGGCTGAGGCAAGAGAATCACTTGAATCTGGGAAGCGGAAGTTGCAGTGAGCCAAGATCGTGCCATTGCACTCCAGCCTGGATAACAAAAGCGAAACTCTGTCTCAAAAAAAAAAAAAAGAAAAGAAAGCAAGAAAGCAGAAAGAAAGAAAGAAAGAAAGAAAGAAAGAAAGAAAGAAAGAAAGAAAGAAAGAAAGAAAGAGAAAGAAAGACAATTCCTAGAACATGGGAAGTGAGAGTCTCATTTTTACCTATTTATCAGGCCTTACTGTGAGAGGAAACAGGACCATCTGGACTGTGTCCAGAGGGAGTGACCAGGTACATATAGCAAACAAACAAAATATACAGAAAGAGACACTCATAAGTCATAGCCTAACAGTCCCGTGTTGGGGGGGTAGGAGGCAGGGGGCAAGCTATTTGTGAGAACCTAGGTATCAGTGTTAATGGATGCTCCAGGGAAACACATTCATTCTTCAGTAAAAGGAGGAACTAACAGGAAAAGGAACCGTAAATGAGCAAGACCGCCTCCGGAGATAGTGAACTTCCCATCACTAGAGGAATGTAAGCATTCTTTCATTCGACAGATATTTATTGTCTTTTAGGTTCAGACATTGGGCTAGGCACTGCAGAGCGAGTGAACAAAACAGGCGGGGGTTGTTTGTCCTCATGGAGGAGGAAAATATTAAGCCATCCCACAAATGAGGGAGATTGGCTACAGCAGGAATTGGAGGGCAGGAGTAAATGCTTTCTGACTCTGAGACTAGGCAGCATAGAATCACAGGAAGCACTACATAAATGGTGGATTTTGTTATTACATTATTACTAACTTTATCATTTGTTTTGTTATTTATTCATTTCACATTTTCTGAACACTCACCTTGAGCCGTGCACGGAGACGAAGCTACAAAAGATGGAAGCCTTGCCCTCCAAGTGGAAGGCCGTCCTAGGGTTGTATTAGAAACCAGGAGTCCTCGGAGGCACTGCCTAGGAAGCCCTGGGGTGGGAGGACCGAGAGTGAGTTGAATCTTGAAGGATGGGTGGGAGGAGACTTGAAGGATCAAAAGCGGGCAAACTCTTGGTATCAATTCTCCTCACACTCCCCTTCAGCTCTCCAGGAAACCTGACAAATGCGAGGTGTCTCCTCCTCTCTCTAACCCTCTGCCCCTTCTCCCTCCTCCATCCCTTCCCACTTGGTGAGGCAGGTTTAGCTCAGCTGGGCCCCTTAGCCAATTAACACTCTTTGCATCTGAAAAGCTCAAATCAGCTCCTCAGAGGTGTTAGAGATCAGAGTAATTAAGGTCTCTTTCTAATGCAAATCTAAACCAGAAATTGGATGTTTGTCTCCTCGGGAAATTAGGGTCCCCAGTTCTACCAGGAGCTAGTGAAGGGGGAGGTGATGGCTTCAAGAAGCCAATTTATTTGGATGCTCTCCAGAAATATTTGATTCAATTAAATCAAAACTGACTCCACATGGCAGTGAAAGTGATCTTCTTTAAAGCTAGATCGGATCCCAACTCTCCCCTGGTCTCTGATACACTCTAAATAAGTCCAAGCCCCTCACCACAGTCTCGAGGCCCAGCCTAATGGGCCCATGCCTTTCCTCCAGTCTCATCTCAGGACCCTTTATTAAGTGCTTGTCACACTTTGTGATTATTTTATTTACCGGCTGCCCTTCCCCACATCATTAAGTAAATACATCCCTGTTGCTGTTCACCCTAGAGCACAATATATAAAGTTGTCCAAGTGAAAAACAGCTCCACTGCAAATCAGCGCTTGCAATTTGAAATGTGCCCTAGAGCCGTTCAGAATAGGGCTTGTATTCAAAACCAGCTCAACACCATCTTTCCCTTCTCTGCCCTGTGTGTGGCACCAGCTGTCACTGACCTCTAGCTCTACCCTGGGTTCCCTCTTCTGAAGGATGACTGCTCACCTCCTTGAGATCCCCCTCAGCCTCCTGGGTGCTCTTCCTACATGGCTACTAGAAATTAGCCAAACATACCCTCACAAACACACCAATACAAAGGAAATTCCTGCAGACATAGAAACAGACAAACAGAAGTAACATTTAACTAAGTCCTTTATTATTTGTATTATCTCCCCAGTTGGAATGCATGCTTTGGGAAGGCAGGGACCTTGTCTATCTTGGTTACCATCCTATCGACAGTTCCCAGAGCAGCCTGACACTTGATGGATGTTCTAGAAATGTTTTAAATAAGTGGATTTTTCTGAAACTGCCTATGTATAACATTGGTGTTAGAACTATGGGTGCAGAGGAGGACAAACTCAGATTCAGCCTTTAAGTAGCTCATATCCTAGTGGAGACACCCCTCTCCCCACCAGAAACAAGGACTCCTTTGTTCACTAAGCACTTGTTCTGCCCCTACACTGGAGTCACACCATAAGTTCAAGACATAAGCAAATTCCACCATATGAGTTTGGGGGAAAGAAAGGAAGCAAGAAATGACCATCTTCCCAAGGTGGGCAATTACACTCCAAAATGGGCAGAAAGGGGGAGACATGAATTGAGGTCTCTCCATATAGAGGGGAAAGGCTGTGCAGACACAAGGGCATGAGGCCACATGCCAGGGTAGACATACAGAGAAATTGAGTTTACTGAGTGAGTACTATGTGCTGGCTGAGAATCATGCTAAATGCTTTATATACATACAGTGTGTGGTCCTTACAACACCCTGGAGTAGAAATACTCTTATTATCAAGAAGTTGATTGTAGCTGGACTATGGAGGGCCTGCAGCATCATGTTAGAGAGACTCAAGGGAATTATGGGGGCAGGGAAGAACAGGAGGTGTTTCAGTGATGGGATGGTGGGGGGACAGGCTCAGACTTGGTTCTTAGATTTGGGTTGCAGCAGAGGGATCTCAAAGCCCACACTTCTGCACCAGGTGAATTCACCCTCAAGTCAGTCTAGATTGGCGTCCTCACAGGAGATTCTGGTGTCTGGGAAGACCCAGGGACTAGGAATGGCTTGAGAGGTTGACGAGGCCAGCAGTTGGTGTAGAGATCAATTCACAGCCCTCTATCCTGTTCCAGCCTTACACACTCAGGCTCTCAGAGGAAGCTGGTGAGGGCTCCCAGTCTGGGCCTTTAATATACAGAGGGAATGAGAAGGGACCCACCTAGGGTCAGTGGATCCATGAGAGCACAGCAAATGGAAGAATTCTTCCAGAGTTTCAGTAGCAACTTTCTCCTTTCCTCCTAGTTCATTTTTTCCAATGACTCATGAATTACAGATCTGATGTCAAAGTCATCTTCCCCTACTCCTCCTTCTCATCCTCTACCCCAGCAGGACAATCAATGGTGAGAAGACAATGAATACTGAAATCTTTTGCCTCCCAAAAGGTCCCAGTGCTGCAGACAGAGGAGCAGTGACCATTTCTCTGGAAGATGCTGTTTGTCTTAATAATGTTTGTCCCTTGGTTATGCTTGTTCCTTTTAACATAAAATGAACAAGAACCGAGTTTCTCAGCTCTCAAAGGCTTTTCCCAAGTATCCCCTCACTGGACTCACACAGTAGCCCTGAGAATGGGGCAGCACAGTGTTTGTCCTTCCAGTGCATGAAAAGGAAACTGCAGCCTAGCGAAGGGGGAAGCCTGTTCAAAGTCCTCCCAAATCCCGGGTTTTCATATGCCCAGGACGGTGACTTGCCGTTATCCCAGACTGCCTCACTGAGTTTCTCCGCTCACTCCGACGTAAACCTAGCAGGGACACTGGTCCAGTCTTTCCGGGCAGCAGTGCTAACAAGACGTTCCAGGAGTTTCTACAGTGCTCATGTATTTTAATCCTCTCCTGAAAGTCGAACCTAATAAAATCATTTGAAAATAAGCAAAAACCAATGCAAAAGGATGCCTTCCCAACCCAGATACTTATTCTGGGAGAATTGTGAAAAATTGGATGCAACATAAATAGCCAACAATAGGGTGTCTCCATATGACGGGAAATCGAGCAGCTGTTAAAATGGTATTTGTGAATAATTTTCCTGACATGGCAGAAATGCCATTAAGAAGTACAGCTTCATTCAAAAGTATAGAATATATATACACGTAGAAAAAGACATGGAAGGAAAATTATGAAAACGTTAGCAGTGGTCCTCTGGTTGTTGGGGTAGCAGGCAAGCATATCTTCTCTTTTCTGAACTCTTTACAAATTTATTTATTCAACAACTGTCTATTAAATATTTCCCAAGGTCAGGCACTGGGTCTGGCCTTGGGGATCTCATGGTGAACTGTGGAGGCCAATGATCTGCCATCTGGGGCCTTTGTCCCAGTAGGGGTGACAGAAAGTAACTAGGCGATCATAGATCCAAGGGATAAAAGCCATGAGGTGGCCAATACAGTGTGGTATGAGGTGACATAGCAAAGATACATATCTCTGCTTTTATAATTGAGGAGAGTTAATGTTTAAAAGGCTTAGCCCACCATAATGAAGATGTTTAAATGTTTAAAAGAGCTCTCCAGCAGCAGAGGCAGCTGGTGGGGGAAAGGCCTGTGTGGGGAGAAACCCCTGGCCAGTCCCTTCCCTTCTGTGTGGTGGGGACCGAAAATTGAAGACTTAGCATCCCTGCTTTCATATTCCAACACCATTTTTGCAAGTGTTTTCAAGGGGCAAAATTCATCCAGCCAGAAAGCAGTGGGATTTGCCTCCTAGCAGGGGCCAAGCTACACCTGGCAGTATCTAGGGTCATTTTCTACCACCCAAGGTCACAGAAACAGGCCTCTAGTTAACCTGAGCTGCTGGACTTCTCAATGCCTGTAACACTCTGGAAAGAGTTTACAGCTGGGGCGTAGTGGCTCATGCCTGTAATCCCAGTATTTTGGGAGGTCAGGTTGGGGGATCACCTGAGATCAAGAGATCAAGACCATCCTGGCCAATATGGTGAAACCCCATTTCTACTAAAAATACAAAATTAGCTGGGAGTGGTGGCACGCACCTGTAGTCCCAGCTATTCAGGAGTCTGAGGTATAACTGCCTGAACCCGGGAGTCTGAGATTGCAGTGAGCTGAAATCGCATTACTGCACTCCAGCCTGGCAACAGAACAAGACTCTGTCTCTTAAATTAAAAAAAAAGAGTTTACAAGTGAAGAGGTGGCTCACAGGAGGCAGATGCACACAGCAGCAGGGCCCTGCCCGGGAGATATTTGCTCTGCTCCATCATCTCGTCAGCTACCCATTCACAGATTATCTTGCTTTGGGGTAAGACCTTGCCTTGTATCTCTTCCTAGTGGGTGAGCCTTCCGGAAAGATAATATTCATTTTACATATGTTTTTGGAGTTTTTATCATACATAACTATAACTCTTGCTACTCTCTTTCAAAAACTTGGGCCAAAATAAAATCATGTCAGTCCTGCTTTCCAGCCCCCGTACTTTTATTCACAATGTACTCTCTCTCTGGAGTTCCTTTATGTCTAAATTCTACCACTTGGTCAAGGTCCAATTCAGATGCTCCCTCTTTGCAGGCCCTTCTCATTTAATTATTAAGCATTGTTTTTGTCAGGCACTAAGAATACATTTACATTAAAGCTGTCCTTGTCCTAAAGTAAATCAGTCTATAGGTGGCAAATGTGGGTGATATAGTCTGGATGTGTCTCCTTACCCAAATCTCTTGTTAAATTATAGTCCCCAGTGTTGGAGGTTGGGCCCGGTGGGAGGTGACTGGATCACGGCAATGGATTTCCCATGAATTGTTTAGCACTGTCCCCTATGTGCTGTCCTTGCAATGTGTGAGTTCTCATGAGATTTGGTCACTTAAAAGTGGGTGGCACCTCCCCAACTCTGTTGCTCCTGCTTTTGTCATGTGATGTGCCTGCTCCCCCTTTGCCTTCTGACATGTTTGTAAGTTTCCTGAGGCCTCTCCAGGAGCCAAGCAGATGCCAGCATCATGCTTCCTGTACAGCCTGCAGAACCATGAGCTAATTAAACTTGTTTGTTTGTTTTTGAGGCTAGAGTGCAGGGTACAATCTTGGCTAACTGCAACCTCCACCTCCTTGGTTCAAGTGATTCTCCTGCCTCAGCCTCCCAAGTAGCTGGGACTACAGGCACCACTACCCTGAGTGGCTAATTTTTTGTATTTTTGGTAGAGGTTTCACCATATTGGCCAGTTTGGTCTCAAACTCCTGACCTAGAGTGATCCACCCTCCATGGCCTCCCAAAATGCTGGAATTACAGGCATGAACTACCATGCCAATCCTAAACTTCTTTTCTTTATAAATGACTCAGTCTCACATGTTTCTTTATAACAATGTGAGAATGGACTATACAATGGGAAAAACTAAAAGGAAATGAACCTACTTCACAATACTTCATATATGGTAACAATAAATTTATAGATATACATACAGATAGATATATAGATATAGACATATGACATCCAGACATCTCAGAAAAGTGGGAATGCATTACTTCAGCAGAGAGGAGAGTTCATTGAGACAATGCCTGAGCTGGGTTTTGACAGGTAAGTAGGAATGTCCTAGGCAGACAAAGGAGAGGAGAATGGCATTCCAGGCAGAGATGCAAAGGTACAGAAATATGAACCAGCATGATCCATTTGAAGATCTACTAGTCATTTAGAGTCATCTCTAAGATACAAAATAAAAAGGGAGATATGGAGGCACCAAGAAAAAAGGAGCAGTGCCAAGATGATGGAAGATTTCACCTGGACTTTATGCCTCAAGCCACAGGGGATCCATGGACCAGTGGTGGAGTTTAAGTAAACAAATGAGGAATCAACTTTTGCCATGTAATAAGCAACCTCAATGTCAGTGGCTTAAGCAACAATCAGCATTTATGGCTGTTGCATCTGGGGTTGGCTAGGGCTTGGCTGATTTGGGCTGGGCCTTGCTGAAGTGACTTGGCTCTTCTCCATATATCTCTCATCTTCCTCCCGGAACTGCCAGGCCAGCCTGGGCATGTCTTGCTCATGGCAATGACAGAGCCACAAGAGCACAAAAGGAAACATGCATGGTGTCTTGAGGTCTGGGCTCAGAACTTGCATGTTGTCAGTTCCACCTCATTCTGTCCACCAAAGACAGTCACATGGCCCAGTCTAGATTCAAGAGGAGGGGAACCAGTGAGAGCTCCTGCCAAGTCATGACAAAGGGCATGGTTTTAAGAACTGGAGAGTCAGGTCCATCCATGCCATGTGATCAGGTCTCTGCATTAGGTCACTCAGTAGCTCTGGGGAGGGTAGATTAGAGGGGATAAGGCAGATTCAGAGATTCGGGCAGGAACTGAACAAATGCCCTAGGACCTCACAACCTGCTCTTTCTATCTATTCCATGTACTGGGATTTAGCCAGATTACACAAAAGAAAAGCTTATCTTTGGCCTTTTGTTCAATTCTAAGAACATAGCCTGAGCATTTTGGTGCTTGCAGCAGTGCATAAGAAGCCTTTGAAATAAGCAGATATTCAATAAACTAGTGAACAAGGGTTTTCTTTAACTATCTTGGAAAAGACATCTCTGAGACAAAAACAGACCTGAGCTGCAATATTGGATAAGCCCCACTGATCACAAGAAAACCTAACATAGGTAATTGACTATTGGCAAATGCAACAGAACCAAATAAAGCAAATAATTAACAATTATTGTACTGGGAGAAAATGGAACTACAAATCCAGACTGCCTTGGCATTTGTCCTAGGCATCGATAAGAACAAAGTGTTTGTTAGTGGGTGAGTAACCCAGGTGTGAAATTCATTTTATTAGACTAGGTCTAAAAATAGGCTTGAACCAGAGGGTGGAAAAGAACAGAATTTATCCCTACTTGCTCACTGAGGCACCCAGGGAATAAATTAAAGGTGCTGTTTTTTGTTTACAAAGAAGGAATTGTGGTAGATTGTTTGCAAAAATGACCACAGTTATTTCCCTCTTGGTGTCTCTGCCACTTTGCAGATGTGACTTTGTAGCTCTTCCTATCAAAAGTGGTATCCTCAGCTCTTGAGTCTGTTACTAGCTCTGGCCAATAGAATGTGGCAGAGGTGACACTGTACTAGTTCCAAGCCCAAGCCTCAAGAGGCCTTGCCCACTGCCACCTGCTTTCTTGGGACCCTTGTCTCCATGATGCGAACAAACTCAGGCTAAGCTCCAGAGGCTGAGAGTTAATGAGTCAGGCAAATTATCCTAGTCAGGATCTTAAACATGCACAAGAGCTCAGCCCAAACTAGCAAAACCAAACTGTAGTTGCCCCACAGCTAGTTACAAAAGCAAGAGGAATTCTAGGTGAGTTTAGAAAACCTGCCAGCTGAGCTCAGCCTAAACAGCCAAACTACAGAATCTTGAAGTAAATACATGGTTGTTATTTTAAGTTACTAAGTTTCAGCGTGATCTGTTACACAGTAAGAGGTAACTGATATGGGAGTATTCTGGATCAGGCTGGATGCGGTGGCTCACACCAACAATCCCAGCACTTTGGGAGGCCAGATCACTTGAGCTCAGGAATTTAAGACCAGCCTGGGCAACATGACCAAACCTCATCCTCATGCAAAAAAAATACAAAAATTAGCAAGGCCTCGTGGGCTAAAATCTGCATTTCTCCACTTATCTGTATCATTTATAAACCACCCTGTACATCTCCCTGCTTCTAGGCACCACCAGGTGTGTGTCTGTGGTCCCAGCTACTTGGGAGGCTGAGGTGGGAGGATGGGTTGAGCCCAGGAGGCTGCAGTGAGTGGAGATTGTGCCACCATACTCCAGCCTAGGTGAAAGAGTCAGGTCTTGTCTCAAAAAAAAAAAAAAAAGAAAAGAAAAGAAAAAGGAAGTTTTCTGGATCAAAACAGCTTAGAAATACACCAGGACTTAGATAAAATAATGACAACTGCTACAAATTACTGGGCACCTACTTCCTGTATACTGGGAAACTTGTGTATCTAAAACTGTTAGGTACTTCACTTACATCACATTAATTCATCTTTGAAACCTTGCAAAGTAGTTATTTTCACCATTTTGCAAATGAGCAGATGAGGAAACTGAGGCTAGGGAGACAGTTTAAGTAACTTGCCCAAGGTCACATAGCTACTGTATAGGTTAACAAGCAAACATACTTCTAGGCAAGTGGGACCTCTCAGAGGCTGAGAGAAGCCTGGGCCACTTCCAATTTTTGAGGTGCCTAACATACTATAAAAGAAGATATGTAGAAACAATTACCAAAATTGTGATACACAGTCATGCGTCGCATAACAGCGGGGATCTGTTCTGAGAAATTCATCCTTAGGGGATTTTGTTGCTGTGTGAACATCATGGAGTGTACTTACACAAACCTAGATGGCAGAGCACACTATGTGCCTAGGCTATATGGGATAGCCTATTGCTCCAAGGCTACAAACCTGTACAGCGTATGACTGTAATGAACACTGTAGGCAACTGTAACAGAGTGGTAAGTATTTGCATATCTAAACATAGAAAAGGAACAGTAAAAATACAGTATTATAATCTGGTGGGACCACTATCAAGCATGCAGTCCTTCACTGACCAAATGTTGTGATGCGGTGCATGACTGTATTTTAAATCTTTACATTTAATAAATGGGCACTTTCAATACCAGAAAAAAGGCAATGAGATATCACTGCTAATCACAAGATAGGTTCAGTATTTATTTTAAAAGCACATTAATGTAGAAAGTACTACAAATGGTGTGGCTCAGTAACGGTATGCAAATGTTACTCTGGTGAACACTTCCTACTTGGATATGGTGAGTTATATGTCCTCTTTGATAGGACATATAACTTCCTTTGGAGGTGCTATAGTTTGGTCTGTCTGACCCAACAAAATCTCATGTTGCAATTTGATCACTGGTATTGGAGGTGGGGCCTAGTGGGTGGTGTTTGAGTCATGAGGGCAGATTCCTCATGAGTGACTTGTTGCCATCCTCACAGTAATGAGTGAGTTCTTGCTCTGTTAGTCTCCTGGAGAACCGGATGTTAAAAAGAACCTGGTGCCTCCTGCCCCACCATGTGATCTCTGCCCATACAGGGCAGCAGCATCTGCTTCTGGTGAGGGCTTCAGGCTGCTTCTTCTCATGGCAGAAGATGGAGGAGAGCCTGAGTGTGCAGAGATCACCTGGCTAGAGAGGAAAGCAGAGGGAGAGGAGAGAAGCGTGATGCTTCTTGTACAGCCTGCAGAAGAACCATGAGCCAAATAAACCTGTTTTTAAAATAAATTACCCAGTCTTAGGTATTTCTTTATAGTAACACAAAAAATGGGTAAAGATAGGAGATGACACCAAAAGATTAAATATAAGATCTTTCACAAGGTCAGGCCCAATCATGGGGCCCACCTGGCCATCCCGTGCCCTCAGCCCAGCCCCCATGACAGGCCTATGCACAAGCCAAAGGAATCCATCCTATAGCCTTAAGCAGCTCTCAGCTGAGAAATGAGTTCCCAGGGAAGGTTCTTATGTAAACTGGAGTTTCTGCTCTCATCAGAGAATTGAGCCATCTTTGCTTTATGTCACAACATGATTATATTCTGATACGTTTCACTCCATTGTGTCCAGGCTTACCCTGAACCAAGCAAAGTAGAGATGTACAGAGAAGTCAGCCAACATTGCCAGTAAAGACATAGAGAAAGGGATAGGAGATGCAGGGTTCTGTGTGGTTCAAAGGGTAGAGAAGGCATCTCAGAAATTACTCTGTGGCTGGATGTTGGAGTATGAATAGGAGTCTGCTAGGTGGAGAAGATCATTACAGGTGGCTGGAATAGCACTGGCAAAGGCACAGGGTTAAGAAAGCACACAGCAGACATAGGAATGGTGCAGAGGCCAGTGTGACCAGGGGTGGGTCAGGGAGAGCGGAGGCAGACAGAGCTGGAGGAGAGATAGGGAAATACTGGAGAGAGTGTTGTAGCTGAGAAGGCCTGGCCAGGTCTCTCTCCCTTGAGGGATGCAGGCTTTTGCTGCCAAAGAGTAATCTCAGCCCTAGAGTGCAGCTGTGTATCCAGAATAAATCCCTATGGGATGAATTCCATCCACTCCTGGCAGCGGGTCTTTTCAAAAGGCTTCAACAGCCCCTTGCTTGCCTATAGCTCTTGGGCAAGCTGCTGCAGGCCAGGTGTTCCTTGGAACCTAAATTATGCATTTCTCCACTCATCTGTATAGTTTACAAACCAACCTGTACATCTCCCTGCTTCTAGACAAATCTGAGTTCTTTTACGTAGGTCAATCTGTTGAGAACAGAAAAATGTAGTGAGGTCCTGGCTGGGTGCCGCGACTCACTCCTGTAATCCCAGCACTTTGGGAAGCCGAAGAGGGTGGATCATCTGAGGTCAGAAGTTTGAAACCAGCCTGGCCAAAATGGCAAAACCCTGTCTCTACTGAAAATACAAAAATTAGCTGGGAATGGTGGTGCACACCTGAAATCTCAGCTGCTCAGGAGGCTAAGGAAGGAGAATCACTTGAATCCAGGAGGCAGAGGTTGCAGTGAGGTGAGATTGTGCCACTGCACTCCAGCCTGGTGACAGAGCAAGACCATCTCAAAAAAAGAAAGAAAGAAAGAAAAATGCAATGAGGTTTTGAAATAACAAAGTCATAGTTTCTTGATAGCTTTACAAGCTTGAGAGTAAAGAAGGGCCAAGAAGGTTATTTTCAAGGCAGAGAAGAACTGCAGTGGTCTAGAATTATCATGTCTTGGCCACCTAGAGCCATCAGGGTTCTCTGAGACCTTCTGGTTCAAGGATAGAAAATATATGGCACATGTGCCACCCTCCCCACATCTAGTGCCCAGGGTAGACATTGTTAATCTATTGCCACACGCTCTTTAGTCAAGCCTCTCCCCATCAGGCACAGTCAGCTCGTAAGTGAAAGCCAGTTGATCATTCCTGATGGTTTCCATGACTCCCATTTCACAGATGAGAAAAATGGAGGCACAGGGAGGTTGAGGGGTTTACCCAAGGAGAGCTCTCAGATCCTCCCTGCCATTTCAGCATGGTTTGTGGAAGACAAACACTTTTATGGCTCAACTATAATCAGGGGATGATTCCAGCACCTGGACAGGGTTTTAAAAGCAACATCAGGCCAGGCGCGGTGGCTCACGCCTGTAATCCCAGCACTTTGGGAGGCCAAGGCGGGTGGATCACGAGGTCAAGAGATCGAGACCATCCTGGTCAACATGGTGAAACCCCATCTCGACTGAAAATACAAAAATTAGCTGGGCATGGTGGTGCGTGCCTGTGGTCCCAGCTACTTGGGAGGCTGAGGCAGGAGAAATGCTTGAACCCAGGAGGCGGAGGTTGCAGTGAGCCGAGATTGCGCCATTGCACTCCAGCCTGGGTAACAAGAGTGAAACTCTGTCTCAAAAATAAATAAATAAATAAATAAAAATAAAAGCAACATCATTTTTTTTTCATTTCCAATTCTAGTCGTTATATGACAAGGCTTTAAAAAGTATATTGTTCTTATCAAAATAAAAGAACACGTAAACAGTTAGGAATTTGTTCCCACACACCTAATGAAGCCCTAAGAAATTTATTCCTTCACCCAAGGACCAGGCAGTGTACTGGGCACTGAGTTAATGAGGACACCAGAGACATCCCAGGGGCCCACGGAACTAAATTGCCCAAATCTGATATTCTCCTGGGAGAGGTGAGAGCTGGCCTCACAAGCAGATACAGTGCAAATCCCTTCCTGGGGTGAAAAGGACCCAGAGGTCCCACACATGCCACCCCTCACTCAATCCTCTATACAATCCTCTCTAGAGCCCCTGACAGGTCCCTGTTCACATACCTCCAGGGATCACTACCTCTCAAGACTGCCAACTGTACCTTCAGCTGGTTCTACCCACTACACATGCTTCCTTTTGCTGAAAGGGACCGACCCTCCCCATGACTTCCACTAAATTGGTCCTGCCTTTGTCCTGTGAGGAACTAGTTTTCTAAGGACCTAAGAGAGAATGTTGTGGGGGAGGGGTGTCTTGTAAAAGAAAGACAAAGCCAAAGGAAAGGAAAGGCACTAAAACCATCTTTCCTAATTTACAGGGTGAGGAGACTATTTCCCATCCCTGCTCATAATTCTTAAGCATATCAGTGGAACATCATCTTGCCCATTCTGCCCTGGTGCATGCTGGGATGCTCATAAATCCCAGCTCCTGCAGAAGACCCAAAATGCACTGTCTCTGGGAACTTGTGCAAGAGAACTGGTTGCTATGGTAACAACTGGAGGTAAATTTCCCAGCACCCCCAACTAAACTATTAATCAGAAACATGAGGAAAGAGCCAGGGTGCTCAATAAATCAGGAAAGAAATTAGCTCCTACTGGGAAGGACAGAGCTGGGCCACCCCCCTACCCCCACCAAGGCCTCACTCATCCCACCCTTTGATCTTCTGATGCAGGAGAAGCAGCCGGAGCCTGAGGGGAAAGCTGCCTTCCTTCTCCTCTCCAGCTCTTTGTTTCTCAACCTGGTGAAGTCAGAGAGGTTCCCAAGTAGAAGCTGCACCTGGCATCGCATCAGTGAGGGACCTAGTTAGTGGCAACATCAAAGGTAGAAATGCTGGAACCTGAAAAAAGAATGCTCTGGCCAGCTTGAAAGAAGTGTTCTACTGAAGTGTGGTGATAAGATCCGGATTAGATTTAGCATTGACGGATCATAGAAGGATTAGAGAGACAGGGCCCCAAATCTTAACAAAAAGTTTGCAGATTTATTTATTTGGGTTTTTTTCAAGGACCTTATCTTCCTTGCTTTACTGTTTATACTTGGCTGTCTTACTAAGGAATGGTATGGAAAACCCTTGTGATACCTCCTCCAAGTGAACTAGATCCACCCCTTCCCATCATGCAGTCCTCTGCTGCTGTGGGGGTAGGGGTGGGCAGCTTGCTCTAATTATAGGAAACACTCCTGGGAGACAACACACCCTTTGCACACAGAATCCTGCAAAGGGAATATACATTCCTCTCTATTCTTTGGTACAATCTCTCCCTGGGTTGCTTTTAGGTGGCATTGCTTCTCCCTTGCTTCCCACTTTTCTTGCCCATGGGTGCCATCCTTGATGAAGCCCATCTTTCTCACAGAAGGAAAAATAGGGGATTGTCAGGAAAGGATCCCATGTTAGGCTTTGTGTGAAAGCCCATCACTCCTAGTAACACTGTGACTTTGACCTCAATTGGCCCAGGCTCTTCCTTTTCCTCAAGGACAGGGAATTAAGTGCACTGGAGAAGAGGAGCCCTGGCTTCACTGCAAACTCATCGGATCTTGGGCAAAGCTCTTCCTGTGTCTGGGACTCAGTTTGTCAAACTGTGCAAGAAAGAGCCTCAAAGACTGCAACAGAGGCCAGTTCCAAAGGCCTCTTTGGTACTCCCTGACTCTAAAATTAAAGTGTCTCAAGTGATAAAAGAGGAAAGAAAGGTGATGAGAGGATAGAAGGGAACTTTCCACCCTAGAGGCGGGAGGCAGGAGGCAGAGGTAGAAAGGCTGAATTAAAGCCAGAAAGAGAAAATAGGGCGGCACTGGCCTTTCTTCCCCATTACACACAAAGGATGCTGCACACAGAGCAGGTCCTTAGGAAAAGCCACTGGCTGCACAAGCCGCATAGGCTGCTGCTCTGGTAAAGGAAGCATCTCCAGAGAACTGTTTCTAGTCTGTCTGAACAAGGAGAGCCTTGAAGGAACAGACTGAGCTGGGGTTTCACAGTGAGCAGGTGTGAGAGGCAGGACTTGCAAACACCCTGGCCTCCTGCCTGCAGACTTACGCAGTCTCCCCTGCCCCATGGCCAAATATTCTTGCCCTGTCTTCCTTGGACCTTTTCTACGATCTGTGCACATACTGCAGCGAAAATGGCAGAGAGAGATCCTGCAGGGATTGGTAATTTTTCACCATGGGTGGCACTGAGACTTTCCCGCTCCCTGGAGGAGGAAAATGAAGAGTTGATTAAGCACTCGAAACATCCCTGCCTGTGGACTATTTAATAAGTGCCTCGCCTGTCTCTCAGCCATAGAGCAGACATTTGGTTCGCTAATCCAATTTGGCAAGCCTCTCCCAGGCTGCGAACGCTAGCTGCTGGGCGCCATTTTGTCTGATGTCTTAGGAATCCATGCAGGCGCCCCATACTTGCTCTCACTCCTGCTTGACTGATTTCTAACGAGACCTCTCCCTCGCACAAGTCACCAACAGAGAAACCTCCACGGTCCAAGAAGCTCTGAGGACCTGGTGATGATCCAGCCATCCCCCTGATTCTCTTAACATACTTCCTGAATCTGAGTAAATCAGCAAAAGCAGGTGTGGGACTGCAAAAATATTTGTTCCCTCAACTATGATCCAAGCTCTGTTTTCCACTTAGCAGGCGGAAGTCGGTAAGAAGGACAGTACTTTAGCGTCTTCCATCAAAGCCTCAGCAATGGCATTTCATTTTGGTATGTGATGTCTCTTACTTGGATGCAGAATTAGTGCTCGGCAGAGCTCTGTGAGTTAGTAGGGTTTCTCTTTGCCTCGGCCACCAGGAAGCTCTGATACAAATGCTGGTTCATTGTTTGAGGCGCAGACATATTTCTGCCCACTCAGTGAGCTTTCTCACCTCTTTTTTTTTTTAATAAACATTTTAAAGTATTATATCATATGTATTCCTTTAAAAAATAAATGTGAATTTATCATTTCCCCCACAAACTTGCCTTAAACTGTTGGGAAGTTCCTTTCTCTCCTTTTTATAGAGAATTCTTGGAAGAGGGAGGCAGAGTCAACATTTATTTTTTGCCTCCATGTTATTCGTTCCTCACAAGGCACAACTGGCACCTCCCCCTGGGGCCCAGGCAGCTCACTCTTGGTCCCGTTGTTCCAGGCACTTTTCCGCTCTCTGGCCTTGCAGTGGACATTGTACTTCTTGGGCCACAGCAATGGGGTTTGAGTGACACCTTAAGGTGGTCCAATGAGAGCAAATGTCAGAATTTCTGCTGGAAAATTCTGGGCAAAGATTTCTATCCCTTTCTGCAGAGTCTGAACGTAAAAGGACATAGGTTTAGGAACTGCTAAAAGCCATTTTGTGACCAAAAGGGAAAAGCCTGTCAGAATGAGTCAACCTTGAGGAGGAGGAACTGAGAGACAGAAACAGAAGTACAGCCTGGCATTACTTGAGCATGTGTATCAAGCGATTCCTGAAGTTTGACAGTGCAGGGATATGAGCCAATACATTGACTTTGGGTCTGGTTTCCAGTGGCTTACAGCTAAAAGAGTCCTGACAGTTTCCAGGGGTCAGTGAGAGAGTTAGCTGCACCTCAGCCTCCAAGTCACCCTGTCCCAAGCCCCCTCCTCAGGAGACCCTGTGACCAGTCTGGTATCCTCCCCAGGTAGGCAAAGATAGTCATGGTGGCACTAAAAGCCTCTTTAGTGTCCTGATACAAATGTGATTAGTCCTTTTTAAATTTTATTCTTTTATTTTTTTTTGAGACAGAGTCTCGCTGTCACCCAGCCTGGAGTACAGTGATGTGATCTCGGCTTACTGCAACCTTTGGCCGGGTTCAAGTGATTCTCTTGCCTCAGCCTCCTGAGTAGCTGGAATTATAGGCACATGCCACCACGCCTGGCTAATTTTTGTGTTTTTAGTAGAGACGGAATTTCACCATCTTGGCCAGGCTGGTCTCAAACTCCTGACCTCAGGTGATCCACCCACCTCAACCTCCCAAAGTGCTGGGATTACAGGACTGAGCCACCGCCCCTGGCCCAGTCCTTCATTGATGACCTCTAGGCTTATGGCTGTTGATGGTTTCCAAGTCTATCTCCAGCTGGGTCTCTCTATAGTTCCCCACCTGGTGCCTCTCAGTACCTTAGCCTCAGCATCTCCCACCACTGTGAAGGCACCTTGGCTCATGGCTTCTCTCTTCTCACTCCACTCTGCCACCAACCAATTGATCACCAAGACCAAACAGACATCTACCAGATGTCTCTCGAATCCACTTCTGCTTCTAGTCTCCACTGTTTCTGCTTCAATTCAGGACAAACACTGGTCTCCACATGGAAGCCTCTCCTCCAGCTAGCTCTCCACACCTCCATCTGACAACTTCTCCGAAAATGCTGCCCTCACCTTCCAGCTTCCCTGCTCATAACCCTCAAGGACTCCCTCCCACCAAACCCCCCAAATCTGGAATTCAAGACCCTCATGATCTGACCCCAGACTGTAGCAAAAAGCACATCTTTTCCCACAAATACTTCACTTCCTTCTGCCATATATTTGTTTACATAGTTCTAATTCCTTCTGTTTCTACCTACTGAACTCCTACGCATCTGTCAAAACCCAGCTCCAACGCCCCTCCTCTAATAAAACTTTCTAATTATTCTCAGCCCATCTTAAGAGTGGAATTGTACATTCCCACAGACCTAGAAAAAATATTGACAAAAAATATTGACCCTGACAATTTTAGGACCCAGGACAAGTAAAAGAGAACTCTTGCAGCCAACAGTGCCTGTTCTCTTCTCTTTCCACCCTTCCCCACCTCTATCCTGCACTGTGAGGGGTCTTGTACACACAAACAAGGACCTTCAAGCCCTCATGTCCAAGCTCCACCCCATGGCCCCACAGCCCCTTGCCCACTCCCTCAGCCACTGTTTGGCCATCCCTTGGGGTTGGGGCACCATGGCCTGGGGGAAGAGGCCAACACAGGTCCTAGAAGAAGACTTGGTCCCTTTGAGCAGGAAATCCCAGGGTGGAGAGTACAGGAGTGAGGTCCCCAGGGCGTGGGCTCTGGGTGGGCCCTCTGTCCTGTGGGTAGGGCAGAGCTGGGCCCTATGTAGCCAAGTTCTCCCACCTCAGTGTGCACAGGCATGAGGTGCTCCTGCAAGTCTAACTAGCCCTCGGGGCATGAGGCGACTGCCAGGCAGCAGCCCATACCAGGAGTAGCAAGGGTCTAAACGTGAGGCCTGGGTCCAAGGGTGGATGGTGACATTAACCATGTGGAGTCTTTTTTGACATGTAATGCGTAAAATAAACTTGGAGCTGCAGTTCTCCAGAATGAAGCCCCAAAACGAGAAGTTCACAGCAAGGGCTTCTGCGTCTCAAAGCTGTGCTGCACTTTGCTTTTACAACTCGGTCTTGCTTACAGATTCGCCAGCAGCCCAGAGAGGCTGTGAGTTGGCAGGTTGGTAAATTTGGGGGCTCCTGCCTCTAATTCCAGGCCCTTTTTCTGCCTGGTGTTGTGAAGACTGACCAGACCCGGTGGAGCAAGTATTAGAGAGGAATCAGGTCATTTCCTGGGTACGTGACTCTGCCAGTGAAAACGAGCCTCCCTGTTACCCCCATAGAGCCAGAACCATCCAAGGTGGAATCTTGAGGATGTCTCCCTAGGGGTCTTTGTTTCCTATGCACCATCTCTCCGGGATCTAATAGAATGTCTGCTTGAGCTGAGGAGTTCCAGACCAGGTTGGGCAAAGACCTTGTCTCTACTTTAAAAAAAAAAGGCTAGACGTGCTGGTGCTCACCTATAGTCCCAGCTACTCAGGAGGCTGAGGCAGCAGGATTGCTTGAGCCCAGGAGTTGGGGTTGCAGTGAGCTATGATCATGCCACCATACTCCAGCCTGGGTGACAGAGCGAGACTCCATCTCAAAAACAATCATAATAAGATAATTTTTAAAAAATGTATGTCCTTGCTAACTACTCAACTTCCTCTCACCCAGCAATCGCAGATACAGTTGGGCCTCCTCCCAACTATTTGGCCCCCGGGCAAAAAAATCTGGCATGAAGTCTGAGAAGCAGAGGAAGTATAGGAGAAGGCAGAATTTCCTTCCTTCTTTGTTGTGCCAAGAGTCTTAACCCCATGAGTTTAAAATATATATATGTATATATAACCCCATGAGTTAAAAAAAAATACACACACACACATAAATATATATATATATATATTTGCCTTAGAGTCACTGAACATCAGGACTAAAAGTGCCCTAGTACAATTCTCTCACTTTAAAGATGGGGAAACTGAGGACCAGAGAGGGTGGTAGCTTGGCTGAAGTCCCAAAGCAACTTGGTATGGAGCCACCACTAGGACATAGCTCTCCTCACTCCAGTCTAGTTCTTGTTCTGCCCCATGCTGGCTCTTTGCTAAACTCACCCCTTGCCCCACATGGTATAGAACAGATCTCCCCCTCTTAGTACTTGGGTGAGTTTACAAAAGCCACTTACTTACTCTGAGATTCAGTTTCCTTACTGCTCAGTGGGGAAGAGCAATTCCTACCTGCTGGAGTCATGCCGGTAGAGAAGCCAGCGCAGGGCCCAGAATGTGGTAGGTGGTTGGCCAGTGTGGGTCCTTTTCTTTGCCCATTATAAGCAAGTCAAGGAAAGAAATGTTCCTTGGGTTAGCTTCCTATGGCTGCTGCAACAACTTGTCACAGAATGTCAGCAGCCACTAATCCATATGGGTCTGCAGCAACTACAGATTCTCAGCCTCCTCCAAGGAAAGAATTTGTCTAAGGGCATAAGGCTGAGTGAGAGATGGAGGCAAGTTTTTGAGCAGGAGTGAGTTTATTAAAAAGTTTTAGAGCAGAAGTCCAGGCATGGTGGCTCACACCTGTAATCCCAGCACTTTGGGAGGCCAAGATGGAAGGATCACTTGAGGTCAGGAATACGAGACCAGCTTGGTCAACAAAGTGAGACCCATCTCTTAAAAAACAAACAAACAAACTTTTAGAGCAGGAACAAAAGGAAGTAAAGTACACTTGGAAGAGAACAAGCAGGTCACTTGAGGAATCCAAGTGGGCTGTCTGACCTTTGACCTCTGACCTTGTTTATACGTTGTAGTGCTTTCTGGGGCTTGCGTCTCTCCTCGATTGATTTTTTCCTTGGGGCAAGCTGTCCGCATGCATGCTGGGCTGCCAGCACTTCGGAAGGGCCTTATGCACAGTGTGTTTAATGAAATTATACGCATGCTCCCTTGAGGTGTTTTTTCCCCCTTACCAGCTGGGAGTTCTCAGAGGAAGGTCACATGCCGGCTAAACGCTGCCATTTTGCCTCTTAGTACCCATGCTTGAGTCAGTTGCCCAGTCTTATTGGGAAGCTGCCGATCACCAGCTTCAGGTGTTTTCTGTCTATTGGGAGACTGCCTTTGCCTGGCACCAGCTACAACCAATTATTATTTTAGAGAGGCAGTTTAACAACAGGCTGACCATCACCTGATCATCACCTGACATTCCTGGTGGGTGTGTTGGGCCTCTCCTGCCCTGCTCATGTCTGCCTAACTACATACTGTATCAAGAGTAACAAAACAACACAGATTTCTTGTCTTACAGCTCTGGAGTCAGATGTCCAAAATGGGTCTCATGGAGCTCAAATAACTGCCCAAAGAGTTCACCTTGCCCGCTGCCTAGACAGAGCCCATTTCTCAAGACAGGGAAATTGCAAGAGAGAAGGAGTAATTCACACAAAGCCAGCTGTGCAGGAGACCCGAGTTTTATTATTACTTAAATCCGTCTCCCGAGTATTCAGGGAACAGAGCTTTTAAGGACAATTTGGTGGGTTGGGGGAAGCCAGTGAGCCGTGAGTGCTAATTGGTCAGAAATGAAATCATAGGGTGTCAGAGCTGGCTTCTTGCACTGAGTCAGTTCCTGGGTGGGGGCCGCAGAATCAGATGAGCCAGTTGATTGATCTGGGTCTTGCCCCATGATCCATCAAGTGCAGTATTTGCAAAGTATCTCCAGCACTGACCTTCAGAGCAGTTTAGGGAGGGTCAGAGTCTTGTCACCTTCAGTCACGTGAGTCCTAAACCGTTATTTCTAATCTTGTGGCTAATGTTAGTCCTACAAAGGTAATCTAGTGCCCAGGCAAGAAGGTTCGCTTTGGGAAAGGGCTGTTATTGTCTTTGTTTTAAACTATAAACTGAGTTTCTCCCAAAGTTAATTCAGCCTATGAACAAGGACAGCTTGGAGGTTAGAAGAAAGATGGAGTCAGTTGAGTTAGCTTTCTTTCATTGTCTGTCATAATTTTGCAAAGCCAGTTTCATCAGTAGGACTGGGTCCCTTTCTGCAGGCTCTAGGGGAGAATCCATTTTTGTGCCCTTTCCAGCTCCGACAGCCACCCACACACCCTGGCTTTGGGTTCCCTTCCATCTTGAAGGCCAGGAATGGCGGCAAGTCGTCCATACATAGCCTCTCTCTGACTTTCCTCTTTTACTTATTGTTAAAACGCGAGCTCTGAATGAAGAGACCCCCAAACAGGCTTTGTGTGAGCAACATGGCTGTTTATTCACCCAGGTGCAGATGGGCTGAGGCCGATAGGGCATCAGCAAAGGGCGGTGGGATAGGAGTTGGTTTTATAGGTTTGGGGTGGGCAGTGGAAAGTTACAGAAGTTACAGTTTAGGGCGTTTTCTGCAAGCTGGGCATACATTTGCAAGCTAGAGGGAGTCGAAGGGCGTGGAGTCATGAGGTTGACCAAGGTGGTTTACAAAGTCCAAAGGTCTTATCAATTGGGGCAGGTGTAAGGAACCATAGAGAATGTCTCAAAGTTAAGTAGGCACTGCAGGGGTGGATCATTTCTTCCTCTTTTCATGACCTTCCAGTTACTTTAGATCTTCCAGGAACTCATCTGGGCTGTCCGTGCAGGTCACAGAGGTTAACATGGGGTCCATGGGGCCGTCAGTCAGCTTAAAAGACCTTACAATTATATAAGGAACTTGTGATTACACCGGGCCCCCCTAGATAATCCAGGATAATCTCTCCTTCTCAAGACCAAAGGATTAGCAAGCTTAATTCCATCTGCAGCCTTAATTCTCACTTGCCGTGGGACATAACACATTCACAGGTTGCGAGGTTGAGGATGTGGAAAGCTATTATTCTACCTATCACAGAATAGGCAGAAAAGTCATTTTGGGGCATGGGGCATCTGAGGAAAATCAAGGCTTCACTTCCAGAAAAATTCCATGAAAAATTGTGGCAGTAATCTCAGGGGATTCACTGGCTCCCATTCATGGGCCCCAGTTATGAACTCTTGAACTAAAAGGATGATGTGGTCCTCCACCCCGTATGACATTTGTCGTAGATTTATTAGTTGTGTACTCCCATGTGTACACACACACACATATGTACATGAACATACTGTGCGCTCACACACACACGTGACACTGACTAATCAGATACACACACATGTACACACCTGTACATGCCACACCATCTTCCTACAGTAACAGCAAGAATTTCTTTGGCTTCTCTTTGTGTGAGATGCAGCCAGGAAGGCACAGAAAAAAGTCTTTCCCTGCCTTTGCCTCTCTAATCCAGCTCATTTCTCCCCTGCCCCAAGGCCTGTGGGTCCACAGCCCCTTGGGCTTGTCCTTCTGCCTGACTGATCTCCACCAGTGGCCCTGGTAGATCTGACGTGGTAAGTGCAGAGTTTGGCTCACAGAGCAGCTTGGGTGCTACTCTGCACTTTCATTTCCAGAGTGGTGTCCTTTCAGGGTTGCTGGCCCTCACATCTGTGAATTCAGAGCCAGAGATGCAGTCAGCAGAGACTAGTCACAAGGAAGATGAGGGCTGGCTGCATCATGCACCTGCATGTATAAGAACACTCACTTCTAGGGCCACTATGCCCCGCCCACCCCCACTGCCACATGTGCAACTCCAGGATGGCCGGTTCCAGAAAAGAGGAAGTCACGGGGAAAAGAGTAGTCTGGTTCCTACCTCACCAGAACAAACAGACACAGTTGGCTCCAGCCACCGCCCACAGATGCACTCCTGTCACCCCCGCCATGCCAGGCTCCTCTGAGAGCCCCACTTCTTCCCCAGAGCTTCCAGCCTCTGGGATAAACCATCAGTCACTATTTACCTTGCTTGAGTCCTGCTCCTTGACCAGGTGGCAGACACCCAAAGTCCCAAGGGTAGAGAGGAACGAGAGAGGATCACTGTGGTCTGGCCTCAGGGGAAATACTGAAAAAAATGTATCATACTTCTGAGCCTACAAAAAGCAATTTCTTGCTGAAATATTTCCAGTAACTGATTATGTTGAGAGTATATGTCTCCTTCCCAGCCTTGAGTCATTCTCCCAAAAATCTGCTTCCCTCTATTATATTATCTTTGCAAGGGACAGGGTCTAATAGGGGAGCTGAAACTCACTGAGCCACCCAGAGGGGGATCCCTGTGGCTGGAGCAAGGTTTGGAGGGGCCTGCCCCTTCCCAGAGAAAAATGCTGCTCTCTGATCTATGGAGAATGCTGTAAACCCTCCTGGCAGCTCTTCAGAGGACAACAGTCTACAACCAATCGGTGACAAGAACCCTCCACGCCTGCATGGAGGAGGAGCAGTGGGACAGGTGGCACCCAGTTCCTCTCCCCTCCCACCTCACTGCTGATGCCAGTTAGCTGTGACAACCACTGGGCCTAAGGACATGGCATGCTCCTGGAGGCGTGGCTTGGGGAGCACTGAGGAGCCAGCTAGGACTTCCCACTCTCACTCTCTTCATCCAGGGCCTGGCAGCTCTGGCCGGGAGTGACATAAGAGAAATGCGGACTCCCAGCTCGAGATGGAGGCATGGCAGTGAGGGCCTACATGCGGGGAGAAGGGAAAGGGGGCTAGGAGAAGGTCATGAGGAGAGAGACAGCAGGAGGAGCGGGCAGTGTGGCAGAGACTACCTGTAGACAACTTGATCATTATTCCCCCTGCTTCCTGGTTTGCAGGAATTGACAGTGTGCTCAGGCTCCACTGCAGCAGCCAGCAGCAGCCACAGGATACAGTCAAGTCCAAGGTGATGTAAGCAGAAGCCATTTGAGGGGAGTTTCCAGAGAGCCTTTTTAGTACTGTCTGTCCTTAGACTCTGCTCTGGGCCTCCTGCTTTAGAGGGCCTTGCTCAAATGTCTCTCTCTCTCTCTCTCTCTCTCTCTCTCTCTCTCTCTCTCTCTCTCTTTCACACATACACACACACACACACACACACAGCATTATGGTTTGAATGTGTCCCCCAAAGTTCATGTTGGTAACTTAATCCCCCATGCAATAGTGTTGAGAGGTGTGACCTTTAAGAGGTGATTAGGTCATGAGGGCTCTGCCTTCCTGAATGGGCTAGTGCCATTGTCTGGAGTTATCAGGAGTGGGTTCCTGATAAGGAAAGGGGTCAGGCACCCCACACCCTTTCTCACACGCTCTCGCATCATCCCTCCATGTTAGGATATGCACCAAAAGCGCCCTCACCAGAGGCAGCCCCTCCATCTCGGACTCACTAAGCCTCCAGAATTGTAAGAAAGAAATTCCTTTTCTTTATCAATTATGCAATCTCAAGCATTCTGTTATAGAAACACAAAATGAACTAAGATGGACACACACACACACACACACACACACACACACAAATATTTCCTAACAAACACAAAGATGATCTCTATCATATGGGATCAGGTCCTCAACACAGACACAGTGTAATCTATACCCCAAACATTCATTCTTACCATCACCATGCAGGCCCAGGGATACACACATTCACAACTCTTGCCCTGCCCTACGTCCTTGAAACACTCCGAGCCTGGAAATTTTGAAACATCCACCATTGGAGGTGGATGCTGCTCAGAGAGCAGGAAGGATTTGAATGACAGAAGAGCTTAGATAATGGAAAAACACAAGCTGCTTGTTAATTCCTTCCCAGCATGGGTTTAATATCCCTATACAACAAACTAGCATTTCCCAGTTGCCCCAAACACCTATTTTCTTGCTTCTCAAGTTCTAGCCCACTATTCTGAAGGTCCTCACCACTTACAGAGCATTCACAGCAATTGAATCTGGCCGAAGAACATGTCATATTCAACAACTCACATTGCTCTGAAATCTGTCATATGGAGGTCTAAACAGAATTGCCTGAAGGAGATGAAGTCTTTACGCTGGCAATCACTTAGATGTTGAATGGTAGATGTCAAGTTTTATTTTCATGGAGATGTTTAATAAGATTTATTTAAATTTGTTAGAGTTAAATAAAATGTCGCTTTAAGTAATGTTCATATGCATGAATTAGAATAAGTATTTTACCTTTTTAAAATTTTTTTAAAATGTGGGATGGGTAACATGCCGATGTCATAACAAGGTTCATGAGGGGGACACATCTCATGCCAGCATGTGAACAGGCAGTCATCATGCTTGTGAACTGCAATAGAATCTTACCTTTTGTTAAATAATTAAGACTTTTTAGGAAAACAATTCTCCAGAAGATGTATACCAAAAATAATTTTAAGGCCAGGCATGGTGACTCATGCCTGTAATCACAGCTACTCGGGAGGCTGAGGCAGGAGAATCACTTGAACTCGGGAGGCAGAGGTTGCAGTGAGGCGAGATCGTACCACTGCACTCCCGCCTAGGCGACAGAGCAAGACTCTGTCTCAAATAATAATAATAACAATTTCTATGTTTACTTTTTTTTTTTTTTGGGGGGGGAGGAAGGCAGGAAGGAAGGGATGAAGGAAGGAAGGAAGGGAGGAAGCGGGGAGGGAGGGAGGGAGGAAGGGAAGGGTAGAAAGGAAATCAAGCAATGAAAGAGACATTGCCGACCTGGATCTAGAGGTTTACAAGTTGATTTCTTTTTTTTTTGAGAGAAGGAAAGAAAAAAATAATAATAATAAGTAAAGGAGAGGAAGAAAGAGGGAGAGTAAATGGAAATATTGCTTTATTTTGAAAAAAATTGGGTATTAATAATGGCCAATCAATGTTTACTTTTTTTTTTTTTGGTATGTTGGCCAGGGTGGAGTACAGTGGCACAATCTTGGCTCACTGCAACCTCTGCCTCTTGGGTTCAAGCAATTCTCCTACTTCAGCCTCCTGAGTAGCTGGGATTACAGGCATGTGCCACCACACCTGGCTAATTTTTGTATTTTTAGTAGAGACAGGGTTTCTCCATGTTGGTCAGGCTGGGCTCGAACTCCTGACCTCAAGTGATCCACTTGCCTCAGCCTCCCAAAGTGCTGAGATTACAGGAGTGAGCCACCGCACCTGGCCAACTATGTTCGCTTTAACTGACACCTCTTAATGAAAATATATTCAGATGTATATTTTGACTACAATTACATAAAATACATAATTATTGAATTTTTCTCGGATGATAGAAAAATAATGTATGAAATAAATATATCATAACTTCTGAATTGGTTTTATTATAATATATTGGTCTCATTCAGACTTTGGTAGCTCATCAACAGAACCCCAGGTATATTCGGTCATAATTAAATTCAATTGTCTTCGGTGTTTCATGACTTCCAGTCATAAAAAAATTATACCTCAATTCCACATTGAATTTGGGTGCAAGAGAAAAAAGTATAGCTTGACATATTTTTGCCTTTGTCATTTTGAGGGTAGGAAGATAAACATATATTACTTAATAATCTATTGGCTTGAATTATAACTTTTAAATATATAAACATATAGCTGGACCTCCCTTATTCTGGGCCCTGCAAAAGGCAGAAGCAGCCTGAGCCCTTTAAGAGGGAACAGATTTGACTGACTTTCCCTTCTGCCTTCTTCCTACTGCCTCCTTCCCCCTCCCTGGAACATGGATGTAACTGTTGGATTTTGGCTGCTATCTTGTTATCATGAGGAAGAGGCTAAGTGAATGGTAGAAACTTAGGCTTGACCACCCCGAAACTACACCGAACCCAATTCAGAAACCACCCACCCCGGAACCCTTACCATTTGAGGAAAATGAATCACTATTTGGTTAAGTCGTTAACCAAGATTAGGGTTTTCTGTTACAAGCAGCCAAACACAATTCCTAGACATAAATTCCAACAAGGGTATAGAGTATGTGACTCTCATCCCACTGCTTTTCTGATGCATCTCTCCCAGCTCCCAACACAACACACTGACGCGTTCATTCATTCACTCATTCATTCATCCAATAAGCATTCACAAGAGTCTATTCTGTTCCAAGCCTAGGATAGTGCTGGTCCTACCATGAGGAACTTGAAGAAATGTAGGGAGGGATCGTCATAAGCAGCTCACAGCCTCGTGATAGAGACAAGATGGAAATGAACATAGATTCTTGCTTTACCTACAGTATTAATTAGGACACGGGTCTAGACGTGTCATCAGGAACCCAGGCTAACAGAGGCTTAAACAAAAGAGAAGATAATACACAATAGAATACTCTTAATCCATTAAAAAAAACCCTGAAATCCTGTCATTTTCAACAACATGGATGGAACTGAAAGTTATTATGTTAAGTTAAGTAAGCCAGATACACAAAGACAAATATTACATGTTCTCACTCATTTCTGGAAGCCAAAAAAAGTTGAAGCTGTGGAGGTAGAGAGTAGAATGATGGTTACTAGAGGCTGGAAAGGGTGGAGAGGGGGATAAAGGGGGGTTGGTTAATGAGTACAAACATATAGTTATGTAGAAGAAATAGGTTCTCCTTTGATAGAACAATAGGATGACTATAGTGAACAGCAATTTATTGTATATTTCAAATCAGCCAGAAGATTTGAAATGTTTCCAGTACAATAAATGATAAATGTTTGAGTTGATGAATATCTTAAAGACCCTGATTTGATCATTACACAGTGGATGCATGTTTCAAAATATCACATGTACCCCATAAATATGTACAATGACTGCGTATCAATAAAAAGAGAAGTTAATTTCTCTCAGTGTAAACGTCTGGGATAGTATAGCAGCTGTGGCTGTAAGGTTGTCAGGGGTCCAGTTATAACTACCCAATGCGTTCACCTTGCCCACTGCCTAGACAGAGCTGATTTATCTTTATCAAGTTGGGAATTGCAATAGAGAAAGAGTAATTCACACAGAGCCAGCTACGAGTTTTATTACTCAAATCAGTCTCCTGAGCATTGGGGAGCAGAGTTTTTAAGGACAATTTGGTGGGTTGGGGGAAGCCAGTGAGCTGGGAGTGCCAATTGGTCAGAGATGAAATCATAGGGTGTCAGAGCTGGCTTCTTGCACTGAGTCAGTTCCTGGGTGGGGGCCGCAGAATCAGATGAGCCAGTTTATTGATCTGGGTGTTGCCCTCTGATCTATCAAGTGCAGCATTTGCAAAATATCTCAAACTCTGGTCTTAGGAGCAGTTTGGGGAGGGCCAGAATCTTGTCACCTCCAGCTACATGACTCCTAAACCATAATTTCTAATTTTGTGGCTAATGTTAGTCCTACAAAGGCAATCTAGTGCCCAGGCAAAAAGGAGGTTGGCTTTGGGAAAGGGCTGTTATTGTCTTTGTTTTAAACTATAAACTCAGTTTCTCCCACAGTTAGTTCAGCTTATACCCAGGAATGAACAAGGACAGCTTGCAGGTTAGAAGCAAGATGGAATTGGTTAAGTTAGATCTCTTTCACTGTCTCAGTCATAATTTTGCAAAGGTGGTTTCACAGCCTTCTTCCTTGCTGGTCTGCCACACTGGAGTTCTCTGGTCCACCTGGTCCAGGATGCCTCACCACGTATCTACATTCCAGCCAGTGGGAAGGGGCAGGGGAGAACAAACCCACTCCTCAAGTTGCACAGAGCTTACTCCCACCTCTCATTGGGCACAAGTTAATTACAGAACCATAAGTAGTTCCAGGGACATGTGGGAAAAGTAGTCTTTCTTCTGTTTGGTCTTGTGCTCAGAAAAATACTTAGGCTTGTATTACACAGAAGAAAGAAAAACCAGTCATTTTATTACCCTTTCTAAAACACTCTTGAACCACCAAAATAACGAACTTAAATGTCTAGGCACCTGACTTCTGGCACCGCATTCCTAACAAGACACTGGTATTTCCTATACTCACCCCCCATGCCCTATTACTAATTAACTGTTTTGAAGATCTCATTAACGTTTTACTTCCACATATTACCCAAACACACACACATGGAACAAACAAAATATAAAACACTGGTTTTATCACGTAAGTAGAGGCACCTACTAAATGATGGGAATGAAACCGCTTTTGCAAAATGACTCAGACAGTGAAAGAGATTTAATTTAATCCACTCCATCTTGCTTCTAACCTCCAAGCTGTCCTTGTTCATTCCTGGGAGTAGGCTGAATTAACGTTGGGAGAAAGTTATAGTTTACACAAAGACAGTAATGGCGCTTTCCCAAAGCAGACCTCCTTCTTGACTCACGCCTGTAATCCCAGCACTTTGGGAAGCTGAGAAGGGTGGATCATGAGGTCAGGAGATAGAGACCAACCTGGCCAAAATGGTAAAACCCCGTATCTACTAAAAATGCAAAAATTAGCCAGGTGTGGTGGTGAGTGCCTATAATCCCAGCTACTCGGGAGGCTCAGGCAGGAGAGTTACTTGAAACCAGGAGCCAAGATCATGTCACTGCACTCCAGGCTGGGCAACAGCAAGACTCCATCTCAAAAAAAAAAAAAAAAAAAAAAAAAGAAAAGAAAGAAATTATGGTTTAGGAGTCATGCAGCTGGAGGTGACAAGATTCTGACCCTCCCTAAACTGCTCCTAAGATCAATGCTTAAGATACTTTGCAGACCCTGCACTTGATGGATCAGCTGGCACTACACAGATCTATAAACTACTCATCTGATCTTGTGGCCCCCACCCAGGAACTGACTCAACACAAGAAGACAGTTTCAATTCCCTATGATTTCATCTCTGACCAATCAGCACTCCTGGCTAGCTGGCTTCCCCCCACCCACCAAGTTATCCTTAAAAGCTCTGCTCCCCGAACACTCGGGAGACTGATTTGAGTAATAATAAAACTCTGGTTTCCCGCACAGCCTGCTCTGCATGAATTACTCTTTCTCTATTGCAATGTCCCTGTCTTGATGAATTGGCTCTGCGTAGGCAACAGGCAAGGTGAATCCCTTGGGCAGTTACAGGAATTGAGAATGCCGAACTTCAGTGGGAATTGAATGCTGGGCCATCTGCTAGGTTCACTGGCTAGCTCTGAATCTTGGTTCAGCAAACTGGTCTCACAACTCAGGATTCCAATCCACAGCATTTCTGGTCTTCAGAAGAAGCCAAAACTGTGTGTTTATTGTTAGGCTTGTGAATCCTAAGTCATTTGAACCAGAGTGAGTGTTATGATAGGCATCTGAGTGAAGCAGTCCATTTTGATGTGGCTATTTTCATTCAAAGGACATGTTAATGTGGTTCTTTTAACCCAGGTCAAATGGGGCTATATCAAAATGTAAAAACTGTTTTCTGTGCAAGCCACCTTTAATCCTGCCCTGTCTCCCAACTTCAATCGCTGCTTGCTCTACTCCCTCCTCACTATTGTCATTCAGCTGCAAAATTTATGGCCTTAGCAAATTGCCCATAATAAATGGGCCCTAGTAAAAGATCTGTAAATCCACAGTTCTTCTCCCAAGGGAAATTTAATAAAAAACGAACTCAGATAAAAACATTCATTAAGAATTGAAGCAAAGATTGATAGACAATGTTTAATTTATAATTAATACATGAAAAATTATGATCTCTTTCCCTAGAATATTTGAAAATATTTTATTCTCATGATTTTTTACCAGAATTGAAGTGGTTCCACTGATTCTCAAATTTTAATAGCCTGTGGTGGCTCTTTTCTTTGTACAAAGAGATCATATTTGAGGTTTCTTTTGGGTTGGTCCATGGACTGGCAAATTTCCAAATGGCTTTGAATGAGCCATTTGGAAAGGTAATTTTTAGTCATTACCTTTCATTTTCATTTCACTAGCTGACCTAACATGGGCAGAAATAATGAGGTTTTGTGGGATTTATTTTTGACAACTTTAGTGGCTTTAAATAAATGTTTTTGACCCAATTTTTAAATAGTTGCAGATTTTAAGGTGCATTATCTACTAATGCATCAAATGGAACCTCTGGATCTTTAGTTGTCATGAACAGAACCACTTGAGTTGCAAGGAAAAACTTAAACCACTTATGTTTGGTGGTGTTTTTAGCTCTTCATTGGCTCATTTTTTTTTTTTTTTTTTTTTTAGACGAAGTCTTGCTCTGTGGCCCATGCTGGAGGGCAATGGCACAATCCCGCTCACTGCAATCTCCGCCTCACCTCTCAGGTTCTAGGAATTCTCCTGCCTCAGCCTCCCAAGTAGCTGGGATTACAGGCATGCGCCACCATGCCCTGCTAATTTTTGTATTTTTTTTTAGTAGAGGAGGAGTTTTGCCATGTTGGCCAGACTGGTCTTGAATGCCTGACCTCAGGTGATCCACTGGCCTCGGCCTCCCACAGTGCTGGGATTGCAGATGTGAGCCACTATACCCAGCTTCCTTGGCTAACTTCTTTAACAGTTTTTTTTTTCTTTTCTTTTCTTTTCTTCTTCTTCTTTTTTTTTTTTACTAAATGGGAAAAAAAGAAAATTAGTACTCAAGAAGATTGAATAGGTAGCATATAATGTATCCTGCTCCAAATCCATCACCACACTTGGCTCAGTTTCCTCATCTGTAACAGGAAATAATAATGGTACCTAACTCACAGGGTTTAAGCACTCAACTAAGATGCATGAAGTACAGAGCACAGTGCCTAACACATAATAAAAGCTCATTAAATGATAGCTATTGTTGTATTGTTGTTACTCTTTAGCACAAAATTAAATCCTAAATGTCTTACTCCCTCCAAAAGGGATTCAATTATGATTTAATTTTATGATTTAATTTAATTTAATTTGTGGGGACATGCTCTGAGACTGGCATAATGAAAATGGTGCCCTCACAGTAGAGAAAGTTGAAGAAGATTAAAATTAAATCAACAATGGTGTGATGAGCTGACACTGCACGCTTCCTGATAGAGCACATGGAAAGAGCCCAGCATCATTTTTGTATAATTCCTGCCAAATCTCATGTTGAAATTTGGTCCTCCATGTTGGAGGTGGGTCCTAAGAGAGGTGCTTGGGTCATGGGGGTGAATTCCTCATGAATGGCTTGATGAGGTTCTTGCAATAGTGGGTTTTCACTCCATTGGTCCCTACCGGAACTGGTTGTTAAAGAGAGCCTGACACCTTCCTTCCCTTGCTCTTGTATGCTTTCTCTCCAGCCATGTGATCTCTGTACACTCAGGCTCCCCTTCTCCTTCTGCCATGAGGGGAAGCAGCTTGGGGCCCTCACCAGAAGCAGATAAGCTTCTTGTACAGCCTGCAGAACCATAAGTCAAATAAATCTCTTTTCTTTATAAATTACCCAGCTTTAGATATTCCTTTTTAGCAACACAAACAAACTAAGACAGCTTCTCTAAGTCTATCAGAGCAGCATAAACGGCTGTTCCAAACAGGTATGGCCTTTGTCCTGTTGGTTTCTGTTTGGCACCCATGCTAAGGAAACAAAAATGTCTTGTATGAACAGGGTTCCAAACTACTGCCAAAAAATGTCTTTTCACCTGTTGCTGTGACAAATTATATTAATACACTTACTCATACGAAACCACCTTTATATTCCTGTAGTAAAACTGACTTGGTCATAATGTAGTATTCTTTTAATATACTACTGAATTGAATACGAATAGTAAAATTTATGTGGGATTTACGCTTCTATGTTCTTAAATGTATAATCATTTTATTGAACAGTCTGAAGTCAGCAGGGCATAAACATAAAATGGTTTTGTGGGATTTTTTTTTGTCCAGTCGCTTACCTTCAAACAAATTCTTCCAAATCTCTTCTTCCTGCCCCATAGTGACATTTGAACAAATCGTTTGGCTTTCTGGTCACTTTCAATTATAAAAAGTCCAGGCCAACCTATTACCAGTTTACAATTTCAGTTACGGCATCAGCAGTACTGTGTTCATGTGCAAGGATGTCAAGAATGTTTCCTTATCCAAAACTTTCAGGAAGAATTTAGAGCTCAGACAGAACCCCATAGAAGCTTCTTCACAAATGTGCAGAGGATGCAAATAAGTGCCTTGCTTGCTCTCTGTGGTCAGCATGAGTTTACAGCAGGAATAAGGACATTCCGAACACCTGGAAGCAGTAAATGGCCTTTGGAAAAAACAAGATAATGGTGGCCTCAGGCAGAAGCCTGTCTGCTGAGTCCAAAGACAATGTGCACCAGTCTGATAATAGTTCAGGGAAGACACCGGTCTCTCATTTACCAACCACATAAGGAGGAAGTGAGTGAAATTATCTAAAATGAACGATGCCAAGACTGGATACAAAGCAACATTCTTCATGAGGCTGGACTTGGGGGTCTCTGTAGATACTCCCCACTCCATAAAGCCACACTCAGCCTGCTCACCCCGCTCAAGAGCAGTATGGAAGGAATGAACTACTGATACGCACTGCAACATAGATAATCCTTGAAAACATTCCACATGGTAAAAGAAGCCAGCCACAAATGACAATATACTATATAATCCCATTCTTATAAAAATCCAGAATGGGGACTCCAGAGCAGCAGGAAGTAGATTTCTGCTTGCTTATGGCTGGAGGGCAGTGGATGGAGGATAGAGAAGTAATAGCTAAAAGGCTTTCTCTTTTAGAGATGACAAAAATGTTCTAAAATTGACTATGATGATGGTGGCACACATCTGTGAATGTAAGAAAAAAACCACCTAATTGTATATGCTGTTCAATGAGTGGATTATAGGGTGCTATGGTTTGGATATGGTTTGTTTGGCCTCACTAAAATTCACATTGAAATGTGATCTCCAGTGTTGGAGGTGGGGCCTGGAGGGAGGTGTTTGGCTTGGTGCCATTCTCACAGGAGGCAGTTCTCACTCGTAGTTCCCATGAAAACTGGTTGTTGAGAAGAGGCCAGCCCCTCCTTCTCTCTCCCCACATGAGTCTGCATGCCACCTTTCCTCCCCTTCCACCATGAGTGGAAGCAGTCTGAGTCCCTGGCCAGCAGCAGATGCTGGCACTGTACTTCCCATACAATCTGCAGAACCAGGAGCCAAATAAACCTCTTGTCTCTAAATTATCCAGTCTCAGGTATGTCTTTATGGTAACACAAATGGACTAAGACATGTGATATGCAAATTATATCTTAATAAAGTGATTTTTTTTTAAAAAAGAGAGACAGAGATTCGGAGATTCTGCCAGCCAATGACAAAGTGTGCAAGAAAGACATGTTAAGTCATGGTAGACCCATGTCCTGCAGCTCTTTAGGTCTGAGATCTGAATTCAAAAGGACCATCTGATTGATGCAGCAGACACAGTTGGGAAGGTTTGAATCAATGGGTAATGAGCAAGAAGCGCATGCACATATTCAGAAGCGAGAGGAAGGGGATGATGAATATTGGGGTACTCAGGCCTGGGAGCGGCTCCCATTCAGGTCACAGAACTCCTCTTCCTGCCCTCCCCTCTCTGGGAAACATTTATTTGTTTCTGGTCTGGGGACAAGAAAGGGAGACAGGAAGAACTGACTTTCTATAAAAATTTTTTAAAACCTTACCTGCAGTTGACTCCCTGTAGGCAGCAAAAGGGCCTTTTCTTAGAAAAAGACCCTTTGAAGTTGTACTTCCCTCCAGATTTCTAATATTCAGAGCTTCTTTCCAGCTCTGGCTAGTATGACAGGCCCCTAGACCAGAGCAGCTTCTCTGCACTGGGAGTGAGCACCAGAAACCACCAGCATTGGGATTTCTTTGCCCCTGGTAGGAATAGGGGCTTCTGCAGGGCATGTGCTCCCTGTCCACCCTCACCTTCACCCACTGGGAGGAGGCCTGAGTCCTACTTATGCATAAGCTCCATGAATGTCAACTAAAAGAGAGACACATTTAGCCAAGGGAGGAGGAACGCCACTGCTAGGGAGCAGTGTAAGCAGGATGGTCAGTAATGTGTCAATGGCCAATGGTGATCTGGAAGTTTTAGTCCTCCCTCAGGGGTGACTCAGATGGTTTTGCATATATTGTTCCATCTACAGGGGTTGAGAAAACAGCATGTCCTTCCTTTTCTATCACATTCGGCAGAGGAGGGCCTCTCAGGCCCCTGTTGAGAGGCCAGGCTGGCTTTCAGGATGGGGGAGATTCCCAGGGAAGGGCCCTGAGGCTCCCAGCAGCCTTTTGTTCTGCTCCCCCTCACCAAGTCCCCAGGAAGGACAGGTCCCCCAGGCCTCTCAGGTGTGAGCTACCAAGTCAAATGCCTGCTTTATCCAGACAGGCAATGCCAGAGAAAAGCTCCTTCACCATCTCTGTCTCCACAGCAGTGACGACAGGGATGCACTCTCACTCCAGGGGTGCCATCCCCAAAGAATATTCAGCTATAGCAGCCACCTGGCCACAACAATGGAAGGGAGAGGGGGGCCAAGGTAGAGAGAAAGCCTTTGTCAGCTTGAACCATGAGAGCAAAGGGGAAAGAGATGGTTCATCCGTGAAGAACCAGATCAAACACCTCACAGCAGCAGGCTCAGTGATCCCTACTCAGAAGCTAAGAATTCTGTTCCAGCAGCTCATGCTGGACTTGCCAGGGTGAGCACATGCCCTGGAAACCCTGTAAAGAGAAGCATCAGATTCCATTATCTAGCAATCTCCATTACACTGTGACCAGGAAGTCACACACACACACACAAACACACACACACACACAAATGCACGCGTGCACACATGCCCGCACTGCTTCCCGAGATTGACCTCACTTGGTTAGTTCAGTCAGACCCTACTTTGTCCAGAAATACGTTAAGGAGCCTCCAAACATCATAGCTATGTGGCTGAAATGCCTGTGCTCTGTTCTCAGGCCATGTCGTCTTGTCATCGCACAGAGCTGAGTTTGGAGCCCACTCCTGCCACACAGCAGCTGTGTAGACAGACAGGGATCTGTGCTCCACCACACCGAGTCACAAGCTTCTGCTCCCCTATGTAGGATGGTTATAGAGATGAGAAGCTATGTAAAGCAATTAGCAATAATGGGAGCGGTTTTTGTTTAACAAAATGCTTCAGTCACATTTCCCAATGGGAAGTTCTTTGCTGCTCCCCCAGCCCCCAGCTTAGCCCTGGAAGCAGTGAAGAGGACGGAGAATTTTTCTGCTGCTGAGAAAATCTCCTCCTTGACCCCCTTTATTTTCAAGGCTCAAGCCCCTAGTGCCGGTGTCACTTTATGTAACTGGATAGCTCTTGGGAATGAGGGGCACCCAGGTCTCACTTTGGCTTAGTCCATTCTGTCTGTAGCTAACAGTTCCACCGACTGGTCCTTGTGGTGAGGGCGAGGTACTGGTTTTCTTGGTGTGGTGCTTGGCTCTGCTCTTGGAGATAGTCCCATGTCCCTGCTGGCCCAGCAGCCATTCATGTCCCCCATTCCTCCAGTTGTCTGGGGCACCCACTTGCCTGGCCCAGCCACCTGCACACCCCCAGAGCCTCTGTCCCTCCTGCACTTCACCTGTTCCTTCACAGTGAATGCAGAGGGCCCTTTCTGCATACCCTGAAGGCCTTAGCCATCTTGGAGGGTAGCCCCCCCATCCAAGTCTTCCAAGCACACTACACAGTCATTACCAGCCCTCTCAGCACAGGTTGCCCAACAGCCTTTCAGGAATCCTCAGTTGAAGCAGGCACTGTTCTCTATGTTCACAGCTGCTGTGAATTGAATTGTGCTGCCTCAAAACTCATATGTTGAAGTCCTGACCCCCAGAATGTGACTGTATTTGGAGACATGGTCTTTAAAGAGATGATTAAGGTTGAGTAAGTTCACGGGGGTGGGCTCCAATTCAGCCTGACTAGTGTCCTCATAAAAAGAGGAGATGGCCGGGCACGGTGGCTCACACCTATAATCCCAGCACTTTGGGAGGCCAAGGTGGGTGGATCACAAGGTCAGGAGATCGAGACCATCCTGGCCAACATGGTGAAACCCTGTCTCTACTAAAATACAAAAAACTAGCTGGGCATGATGGCACGCACCTGTAGTCCCAGCTACTCAGGAGGCTGAGGCAGGGGAATCGCTTGAACCCAGGAGGTGGAGGTTGTGGTGGAGTGAGATTGTGCCACTGCACTCCAGCCTGGGAAACAGAGTGAGACTCTGTCTCAAAAAAAAAAAAAAAAAAAGAGATTAGGTCCCAAGAAGCATACAGCAAAGACAAAGTGCACACAGAGGTAGAAGGCAGCCACCTACAAGCCACGGAGAGAGGCTCAGAAGAACCCCATCCTATTGCGACTTGGACCTTAGAATTATAACCTTCAGAACTGGAAGAAACTTCTATTCTTTAAGCCACCCAGTCTATGGTAGATGTCATGGCAGCTTCAGGAAACAGATACAGCAACCACCCCACACCTGCCCTAAACTCCTGGGGATGCCTGCCCAGCTGCCCAAGGGATCTCCCACCACACAGCCATCATCTCAACCCCTCTTCTTGGGATCAGGCTCCAGATTTCACAGCTTAACCAATACCCAACCAACAAACGGAATCTCAGGCTTCCTGCAGCCTTCCCAAGTCTCTAAGAAGTATCCTCTGGGGTCCTCCCTTGCCCAGTGGAGAACACAGCCTCCCCTCAGTCCCTGATCCAGATTTCTGTAAGTACCTTCTCTCCAGTCCTCTGGCTGGAGCTGGGGAGGTTGCTAGAATGATGAGGAGGTGGAAGGAGTCTGTGCAGCCAGCTCCTAGTAAATCCGGAAGTAGATGCCTGGGCCTCTGATGCTTTTTGGCTTTCTTTGCAATGTGTCTGTGATGGTTAATTTTATGTATCAATTTGGCTGGGCCGTGGTGCCCAGATATTTGGCAGAACATTCTTCTAGATGTTTCTGTGAAGGTGTTTTTTGGATGAGATTAACCTTTAAATACATGGGCTTTGAGTAAAGCGGATTACCCTCTGTTAGGTAGATGGGCTTCATCCACTCTGTTGAAGGTGTGAATAGAATAAAGATAATATAAAAGATAAAATAATAGACTGACCTCCCCTGAGCAAGAAGGAATTCTGCCATCAAACCGCCTTCACACTTGAACCACAACTCTTCCCTGAGTCTCAGCCTGCTGGCCCGCCTTGCAGATTTTGGACTTCTAAGCGTCTACAATCCCATGAGCCAATTCCTTAAAACAACTCTCTCTATATACATCTACACATATCCTGTTCTATTTCTCTGGAGAGCTTGAACTGGTCCAGCAGCTTTCTTTAGATCTGCTGCTTTAGGTATCAATTACTCATTCTGAGGCAATTGGAAAAGTCCCACTCAATTCCTGCCACAAGTGAAATGGGATTATAGTTTTCTGGGATCTCATCCTTAGGTTTTTGGTGTAAAGTTATTTTATTTTCAAAAAATACTCTCATACGCATTTCGTACTTTTCCCAGAAAGTTATCTGTTTCCTAAAGATTCACCCATAAAAATTCCTTTTCTTTTCTCTTTTCCGTTTTTGTTTTTGTTTTTGTTTTTGTTTTTGAGATAGAGTATTGCTCTTGTTTCCCAGGCTGGAGTGCAATGACATGATCTCAGCTCACTGCAACCTCCACCTCCCAAGTTCAAGCGATTCTCCTGCCTCAGCCTCCTGAGTAGCTGGGATTACAAGCATACACCACGATGCCTGGCTAATTTTTTGTATTTTTAGTAGAGACAGGGTTTCACCATGTTGGCCAGGCTGGTCTCAAACTCCTGACCTCAGGTGACCCACCTACCTCAGCCTTCCAAAGTGCTGGGATTATAGGAGTGAACCACCGAGTCTGGCTCCAATTCCTTTTCTGAATGCAGCTCTTTAACAACTTTATTGGTTTCTTCAGCATTTGCATTGTATTCAATATTATAAGTAATATGAGATGACTGAAGGCATATGGGAAGATGTGCAAATATTATACCATATTAGATAAGGAACATGAACATTTTGGGTATATTTTGCCAATTTATGTTTTCTTATATTATTCATTTTGCCATTTTTAGGCATTCTTTTCTCATTAAAAAATTTTGTGTCTTTAGCACATTTCTCCTTTCTTATTCTGTATGTTAAATTTTTGATTTTTCTCTTTTTTTAATTAAACTTATTGGAGGTCTTCCTCTCCCTCTTCCCTTCTATTCCTCCAAAGCCATTAGCTGTGGCCAAGCAATGGGATCAGGCAGACTGGTGCAGGGTGTTAAACTGGTGCAGCATCTGTGGGGATCGGTTCCAGGACCCCCATGGATGTTCATGTTCCTTATCTAATATGGTATAATACTTGCATAGAACCTATGCACATCTTCCTATATGCCTTCAATCATCTCTAAATTTCCTATAATATTGAATACAATGCAAATGCTTTGTAAATACCTGTTATACTGTATTGTTTTTTAATTTGTTATTTTTAATTATTGTATTTTTTTTTTGTTTTTGTTTCCCTAATATTTTTGATCCACAGTTGGTTGAACCCATGGATGCAGAACCCATAAATACAGAATGCTGACTGCATATTTACTTATTTGATCAATCTTCAGAGGAAGAGCATAAAACTACAATGGAGAATCCTGGCAAACAGCAGGCTTATCAACTTAATGTTCACTTAAAGGGCCTGGGGTAATGATATCCCAATAGCAATGAACACACCTAGTATTCAGGTCTTGGCTTCTAAATACCATCCTCCATTCAAAGGAACAAGAGTTCCCCAGAGAAATGGCTGACTCCAGAGCTTAGAAAGGGAAAGTGCAAGATATCCTAGAATATACTATCATTCTAGAAAGCAATGTGGCTTAAAGAATGATAGAAACGTGTCAAAATAAATCAGCTTAAAGGGGCTACCAAACACCAGATCAGAGGCAATTTAGGCACTAAGATAAATAGTGATAGTAATAAACCATAACTTATTGAATAAAACAGGAAATCATGAGACTATCTGAAATAAAGAAATAAATGAATAAATTAAAAGTTCAATGAAGAATGGGATATTTGCACACTCTCAAAATATCTCCCCACAAAGTACTTATTCATTACATAGAGGAAGAGAGTAAAGCTACAGTGAGGAAGCCTGGCAGATACAAGGCTTATCAAATTGGTCAGGTTATCAACGTGAACATTATGAACAATGGGATAAATAAGCATCCGGAGCCATCTGCAAGATTGCAATGAGGTCACAGAAGCATCACTTCCATGTCATTCCTACTTAAGATGCATAACTTGAATCTAACTGAACTTGAATCTAACTGGGAGGAAATGTCAGACAGGCCCAAATTAAAGGACAGTAAACAAAATAAATGGTTTGTAATCTTCAAAAATATCAAGGTCATGAGAGTCAAAGAAAGACTAAGGAAGTGTTCCAAAGTGAAGGAGTCTGAAGAGACAAGAAACTAATCTCTTAAAGGCAACACATGGCTGGGCACAGTGGTCCACACCTTTAATCCCAGCACTTTAGGAGGCTGAGGCTGGTGGATCACCTGAGGTCGGGAGTTCAAGACCAGCCTGACCAACATGGAGAAACCTCATCTCTACTAAAAATACAAAATTAGCTGGGCATGGTGGCACATGCTTGTAATCCCAGCTACTCAGGAGGCTGAGGCAGGATAATCACTTGAACCCAGGAGGCGGAGGTTGCGGCGAGCCAAGATCATGCTGTTGCACTCTAGCTGGTCAACAAGAGTGAAATTCCATCTCAATAACACAACCACCACCACAACAAAAGGCAACATGTAATTTTGAACTAATTCTTTTTGATGTAAAGAACATTATTGGTACATTTGGCATAAAGAACATTATTAGGACATTTGGCAAAATGCAAATAGAAGCTGAGGATTAGATGGTAATAAAAGTATTGATGAAATTTCCTATTTTGATGAGTACAGATGACTAGTAGGGAGGGTCTGCTCCTCACAATCCCCTCTGTCCTGTACTTCCTCTCTTGCATTGGGGCAAAGAGAAGGAAGATGGGAAAAGGAAAATGTCTCTTACTTAATTGGGCAAGTTTGTTATTTTTGTCCCAGATAATGATAACTGAAGTGTGTATGTATGTGTGTGTGTTTTATATATTTTCATGCTATGTTACTTATTGCATAAAGATTTATAATTGTTAGATATTCAAAATAACTATACCCTTTATAGAAATAAAAGCTCTTTGAGACCAGGGTATAGTGTCTCATGCCTGTAATCCCAGCACTTTGAAAGATCAAGGCAGAAAGATTGCTTGAGGCTATGAGTTAGAGACCAGCCTGAGCAATGTAGCAAGACCCTCATCACTTTAAAAAAAGAATAAATAAGTAAATAAAATCTATTTGTTGCATTTAATCTGTTTGGTTTTGAATCCTACTTAGCCTGAAATTAATATTAGGGCTCCTGCTTTCTTTATGTTTATATGTGCTTAATGTAACCTTGCATGTCATTTACTTTGATATATATTTTTTATTGGGGGAAAAATACCATTTTAACCATTTTTAGGTCTACAATTTAGTGGCATTAATTATATTCACAGTGTTCTACAACTATTACAACTATTTGAAAACTTTTTATTATCCCAAAAAGAAACTCTAACCATTAAGCAATAGCTTCTCATTTCCCCTCTCTCCAGCCTCTGATCAGCTCTAATCCACTTTCTGTCTGTGAATTTGCACATTCTAGGTATCTCAATATTTGCCCTTTTATGTCTGACTTATTTTATTTCACTTAGCTTGTCTTTAAGGTTCATCTGGGTTTTAGCAGGTATCACAATTTCATTCCTTTTCATGGCTGAATAATATTCTCTAGTATGTATGTAACACATTTTGTTACTCATTGACCTGCTGATAAACACTTGGGTTGTTCCCACTTTTTGTCTGTTGTGGATAATGCAGCAATGAACATTGATGTATGTGGATCTGTTTGAGTCCCTGCTTTCAATGGCTTTGGGGATACACCTAGGAGTGGAATTGCTGTATCCTATTTGCTTTTTGCATGACTGTTTTACTGTATTTTGAAAGCATCTCTTGAGGAAGCATACAATTTGAGAATTTTTGTCATAAAATAAAGGAATATAGCCCATTTATACTCATTGTTGAAATATATTATATTCTGTCTATCACCTAAAAATTATTTTATTTTTTTCTTGCTTCTTCCAGTGTTTGCTGTTTGGCATGCAGACCATGTATTCTTTGCTTTTTATCTTTTCTAGTGTGTGTATGTGTGTACATATCACATATGTTATATAATTATATATTATATATTGTAATGCATTTTATGTGTATTTATATATGGCACATTTTCTGTCTATAATTCTACAAATAGTTATTTTAACTTTTCAAAAGCATTCTTTAATTCACAGTATTTTTCTAACTATTAATCAAGAGTTCATCAATACTTCCCAAGTTCTCTTTGCCTCTTATTGAGAATATTTGTAACTTTTCAAATTTTGAACAACTTTTTAAATTCTTTAGAGTTTTTTCTGCTTAAGTAGAGAATTTAAATGGCATTTGCACCCTGTAATTTCATTTCATGGCTTCTCTATTCTTGATTCTTAAATTTGCTTCATCTCTTGACAATTTTAAACACATCTCAGAGTTCCTGATCTAGAAAGGGCTCAGGGTGATATATTTCTTAAACTCTTGCATATTTGAAGGTATCTTTCTTGAGACTTCAAACACTGTAAGTACCTTGGTTGGACATCAAATTATCAAATCACAATCTTTTTCTCTATTCTTCTGAAAACTCTGTAGACATTCTTTATCTGAATTGAGGGCAATAAGAGCTTGAAGACAGTCTGATTTTTCCTTCCTTAGTAGATTTCCTCTTCATTCTGTGTATATACTTATAGGCTTTTAAAAATCCCGATTCTTCAAATGTTTTTGTGGGGTGTCTAGGTAGAGGTCCATTTCCAGCAATTTTATCCTGGGATATATTGATCTCGAGTGATCTGCACACTCAGGGTGCACATGGTGTTATATGTAAATTTTTGGTGCAGCAAAAGAAGTAGCACTTGAATATCGATTTCCTCAGCAAGGCAATTTACTTCTACAGATGGGTGCAGCTCACAGATGAGACAATGGCGAGCGCACACCTGGACAAGGAAGGGGAAGAGGTTCTTATTCATGACAGAGGTCACCCCTACAGCTGTGTCATTCCCTATTGGCTAGGGTTACCAAGCACAGTCTAGGCTAATTCCAGTTGGCTATTTTAAAGAGAGCAGGGGTATTAGCCAGAGTGCTGGAGTGGGTAGTTTGGCAGGAAGGACTGTTACATGCAGGTCAGAGCAGGTAACCAGGGGTCAAAGCAGGTGACTGGAGCAGGTGACCAGAATGAGTCAGGATGGAGCAGGGGACCAGGGGAACAGATGCGAACTATGATTAGAACTGGTGGAAAAGGTTGTTTAGTGAAACTACAAGAAAGTTAAACTTTGAAGTGGAGAATTAAAGAATAAGAGCTGAACATACTGACATACTGATTCTTTGAAGACAAATGGGGTTCACTATATTTAACAATTGTTTCTCTCTGGTCTCACCCTTCAGAATCACCAAATGTCCACTTGGTGCTTCTATGCTCTCTGGTCTCCCTATCTATAAACTTTCTTCCTGCCTTTTTCATTTCTGTATCTTTCTCTCTGCATATTTGATGAGATTTCTCGACCTTGACCTCTACAGCACAGATTTAATATTTTACAGTACCAGTTCTGTTCTTTAATCTTACCCAGGGATTAGTGGTGGGTTTTCATTCTGTGATTACATTTTCAGTTTCTCTGACATAGTTTCCTTTTCTTATCAATTCCCTTTTCATTTGATCATTTTTTTTTAAGCCTCATTCTGTGGCTTTTTAAAGAATGCCTGTCCTTCTTCTCTTTATGGCTCTACCTTTATTTCATAGAGGTCGTGTCTCTGACATGCAGAATAGGACATTGAGTAAGATTTTCCCTGCAGACCACATTGTTAGGAAGACCCAAAATGAGGAGGAAGGGCTAGGTGCTCACGTTCTATTAAGGGGATACAGCCTATGTAGACCCTCTGACTTGAGCTTGTAAAGCCACCTCCTTGGGAGCTTTGGGCCATTCTTGGAGTTCCAGGACAGACAGCTGGGCCTGCATTTCTGAGAATGCTCCCACAGAGCCATGACAAAGCACCAATTCCCAGCTCTCTTCCTTTCCTTGAAGTTGAGGAAGGCAGAGTTTCCAGAGCCCCACAGGCTTCTTTTGCAGCAAAAAAGCTCCAGGGCTTGACAGAGTCAACATTATTCCCTGAGGGGAACTCGTTTTTTCACCAGTTTCTAACCACAGTCAAGTCCTCCTTCAGTTTTTCCCCAGACTTTCTCCTTGCCTCAGTCTGGGAACAAAGGCATTTCAACTAATCCACAGGATTATGCTAATTGGCAAATAACTCAGGCTCTCGTACCCTGAGGGGGTCACAGGCCTTGTTGGGCACTGCCAGGGGAAGAGGAAAACTGAACACCTTAGCAGTTGCAACAGCTCCTATATTTAATTATATTTAAATATGTCCCCTCAAGGAGTCTGCAGGACCTCAGGGGTACAGAAAGTTATGAGCTAAAACAATTTCTGCTAATTGCTGAACCAGACACCCAAACAGAACCCTGGGTTTGAGATTCTTGTATGGAAATTAGTTCATTCTAATTATAGGGTCAGCTAAGATCCCACCTTAGACCAGGGTCTCTCAAAGTGGCTTTCTCAAACCACTATTTCTATAAAATGTTAATAGGTGCTTCTGAAAATAGGGTTCCAATGAAAATAAATTTGAGCTCTGCATAGTAAACAGAGTGGCAGGTTTCTTTCCTGCAGGACTTCTTGGCATCTGGCATGCTAATTGCCTATTATTCAGTGAGTCATTGGGCATACACTGAGTATCTGTTGTGTGCCAGGCATTGAGGAAACAGAGATTGCCACATGGTCCATGTCTGCAAAAGCTTACAGCCAATTTTATAATCCCTTAGTTCTCAGTACCTGCAACATCAGATGAAAACTTGTTAGAAACGCAGGCTCTCCAGCTTGCCTCCACACTTACTGCATCAGAACCCGCACTGTAACATGCTTCCTGCATGATTAAAATATGAAAAGCCCTGGAATAATGCATCGCTAGGAGAGAAAAAGAAGGAAAAAAGAATGGCTGCACTGGGAAGCCGGGAACTTCGCTATGGGGCCCAGGTAAAACCATGGGCAACCGAGCTGCGGAGGAACACATTGTCCTCATTTCAACTTGAACAGTGAGGCTCAAGCCATGAGCACTGAGAAGAATGCAGTTCCATTTCAGCATCAATATTTGTTGAGGCGAGGTTCAACTCTGAGGAAAAGAAAAACCCCAAATAATAGTGTCTTAAACAAGATAAAATGTTTAGTCTTCTTTTACTTTCTTCCTTTTTGTTAGAGACAGAGTCTCACTCTGTAGCCTAGGCTGGAGTAAACTGGCGTGATCTCGGCTCACTGCCACCTCCTTCTCCCAGGTTCAAGCAATCCTCCTGCCTCAGTCTCCCAAGTAACTGGGACTACAGGCGCCTGCCACCAAGCCTGGCTAATTATTTTTGTATTTTTAGTAGAGACAGGGTTTCACCATATTGGTTAGGCTGGTCTTGAACTCCTGACCGTGAGATCCGCCCACCTTGGCCTCCCAAAGTGCTGGGATTACAGGCATGACCCACCACGCCTGGCCTTACTCTTTTCTTACTTTTAAGAAGTCCAGCAGTTAGAAGTACTGGGCTGGTATGACATACTACAGGATCAAGGACCCATGTTCTTTCCATCTCATTACTATACCACACATGCCTTCCATTTCCAAATTCAACTCCTGGTCCAAGATGGCTGCCAGACCTCCAGCCATTACACCTACATTTCAGCAAGCAGAAAGTGAGGGAGAAGGGCATATCCTCCTACTTTTAATAATTATACACAGTGTCTACTTATTTCTCATTTGCTTAAATTTAATCACATAACCACACCTAGCTACAAGGGAGGCTAGGGGATATACTCATTATTCCAGGCAGCCATACGCCAGTTAAAAATCAGAAGTCTGCTACTATAAGCCATAGCATCTCTCAGGATCATGTTTGGTGACACTAAGATATGTAACTGACAATCTGTCTTCTGATGGGCCATGGCCCACATGTACACCTCTGGAGGGCCTTCTGGAAATGGAAAACCTGAAGTAAAAGTGGAAGAACAATCAACCCCTGCAGCACCTAACTAACCTGGGACACTCTTCTATTGTTTTTTATTCTGGCCTCAGTTGACAAGACCATTGGACTTTGTAACCCACCTTGGTCAACCTCATGACTTCAGACCCTACGACCCCCTCCCAGCCTCCAAAAAACCACCCTAAACTATAACGTCTGTACCTTTCCACTGCATACCCTAAACCTATAAAACCAACTCCTATCCCACTGTTCTCCACTGACTCTCTTTTCAGACTCAGCCTGCCTGCACCCGGGTGAATAAACAGCCATGTTGCTCACAAAAAGCCTGTTTGGGGAGTCTCTTCATTCAGAGTGCGTGTTTTAACACAACCGAAATGAGTAACTGAGACAAAAGTCTCAATCATTGAGGTTTACTCAGCTTTAGGGCACATCCAGGAAAAACATGAGCCACAGACACATTTGTGACTATTTTTCAGGAGGTTTAGGATTTATACATTTCTTTGAAGTGGTGAAAGGCATGTAAGGTAGGCAGTAAGGCGAATAGTTACATTCTTGTGAGACTTTAGTTAGTGCCCCGTAAATGTACATTTTATGTAAGATAAAGTGAATGTCTAAAGAGAGAAAGGGAGTAAAGGAAGAATCAGTTATCCAGTCTCTGGGTAGTTAAAGGAAATGAGTCTTGACTTGGTTCTGCACCTGGGCAGATAAGCTTGTAAGAGACATTATCAGTGTAGAGTTTTAGGAGCTACATTTAGATTGTTGACCCAGAGTTACAATTGGCATGTCCTTGTTTATAGAGGCCAGCAAATAATTTACTTATGAATGATCTATGGGGGCAGCCCTTTGCAGATGCCTGAGGCTTTTACCTTCCTCTGGGGATGCATAAGGTTAGTAATAGTTATTCATTTGGAAGGAGGCTGCAAGGACTCAGCCTTCAGACTTAAGTTTCCCTTTTCCATAAGAAATTTGAGGAGTTTGGCCGGGCACAGTGGCTCATGCCTGTAATCCCAGCACTTTGGGAGGCTGAAACTGGTGGATCATTTGAGGCCAAAAGTTTGAGATAAGCCTGAACAACATGGTGAAACACCATCTCTACTAAAAGTATAAAAATTAGCTAGGCATGATGGCGCACACCTGTAATCCCAGCTACTCGGGCAGCTGAGGCTTGAGAATAGCTTGAACCCAGGAGGTGGAGGTTGCAGTGAGCCGAGATCATGCCACCACACTCCAGCCTGGGCAACAGAGCAAGACTCCATCTCAAAAAAAAAAAAGAGTTTTATTTTCCTTTACATAACTTTAGACAAGGACTCAGCTTTGCTACAGATGACATTAGCAGCAGACACAGTGATGAGGCACCTATTTCACAAGACCAAATGAGTGCAGACATCAGCCAGGAGATAGAGCTGGCAAACACAAGAAGATTGAGTATATGTGGGACACGCTCATGGCACAACCTGGAGAGATTTTGAGATGGCTGAAGATCTAGCAGATTTTAAGTTATTATTAACACAACCTCCTTTCTACCCACAGTGTGTGAGAACCAGGGAGTTCAAGGTTACACTTGTTCCCAGCATTAGAGGGAAAGAGGCAGTTGGCCTGGTTCTCCCAGCTCTGCTTTGGGAGTTAGATGGGCTCATCCCATTCAATGGTTCATCATTTCTCAACTTCCAAATAATGAGAATAATTGTAAGTTCAGAGAGAGAAATTTCTGAATTTAAATTTTTTATTTATATGTTTTCCTTAAAACATTAGTGCTTCCAACTCCTCGTCTGCTTTTGAGCAGAGATTTTTTTTCTTTAGTGAATAAATGGCAAATGGCAAATGGCAAAATAAATATTGATGGGAAACAGAATAAAATTGCAAGTTCAACAACTTTGCCATGAACATGTGGTTGTCACTACATTTTGCACATGTCGAATAGAGCCATGTTTCCTACAGGTAAAATTGTTTCTGATTGTCATTTGCAAGATGAACTTAGATGTGTTGAGATGTCCTGGTGGACAACAAAAGGCACAATGATGTCCAGACAGACACTCTGTCCCTAAAAGGAGGGGTGGGTCCACTGCTCTAGGAAAAGGCTAAAGGCAGGCTCTGAAACTTGGGAGGCCGAATCAAATGGCCCCACCATCCTTCATAGCCCAAGCCATGATTATCCCCACTTCTCAGCAGTCACAAGCCCTGTTCAGGCCTCCCAAATGCCTCCCTCTGCACCCTCTGCACCCTGAGAGGCTAGAAAGCATAAGGCTAAGGGTATGGACTCTGGAGCTGGACCACCTGGTGCAAATCTCATCTTGACTTAGTAGTTGTGTGAACTTGCACAAGTCTAAACGCTTCATTTCTCAGTTTCTGCATTACCGAAATGGAAATAATAATGGCACTTATTGAAGAGGCTGTGAGTGAATGGACCTGAAGCTTATGAGTGTTGGCTCCTATTGTTCTCACCATGATTACCATCTCTTAGACGAGGCCTCATGGAGGCCACTAGTGTTCTCTTCGGAGCCTTGGCCCAATCCATTGGACAGTGAGTGCTCAAAGCCCTGAACCCTTCATGCACCCCAGAAACCGCCAACGACTCCTTGAAAGCCACAGAATTGAGTAGAAACTTCAAATCATCCCATTCAATGCCTTTGTTCCTTGAAGGAGGGAAGAAGGAAGAAGATAGAATAAAAGAATGCAGGGAAGCAAGGAAAAGATTGACTAGGGCACTGCGTGATTGCTTCCGCTCATTGGCTACTGTTCTAAATGTGTGGTCAAGTTGGAAATCAATTGTTCGGCTAAGTTGGTCATCTTAGGAGAGTCTGTTCCCTGTCCATTTCAAAACCTAGACCGTAATGGGTTAATGTCAAAAATAACTTACCACTCGAAGACAGGCATATATATATATATATAACTGGTCAGAACATAGCTTTGTGAATTCTCTGGGTGTTCACGGACCTCGACTGGTCATACTATGAACAAGATCAACCTAACAGGACTTGGAGGAGGTCATCTGCAGAATTCCCCTGCACTTGCTCTTCTGGGCAAATCAGAGGCATCCAGAGGTACTGGGACACCCTCCCCCACCCTCTAGTTTGCTGAGGACTGTCCCAGTTTGAGCAGTGAAAGCCCTGCATTGCAGGAAATCTCTGAGTTCCAAACCAGGATGGTTGGTCCCCCCAAGGACCTGGCATCAGTGAATTTAGTCTGGCTCTCAGGGACTCTACGTTTGTTCCAAGAAGATACCCAAAGAACCCAAACTGTAGGTCTAGCAGGAGTTCACAGTTGATTTGTTATCAGAGCTGCTGGGAAGCTGCTGACTTCTAACCAGGACCTTCAGTGTTGACTGAAATTTGAGCATGTGTGGTCAGCCTAGAGCCTGGGCAGCTTCAACTTCCGCCCCGACACCATCCCCACCCTCATACCCAGGCCTCACCAGAGATCAGCTACATCAGAATCTCTGAGGGAGGCCCCCAGGCAGCAGCGTTGTAGACTCTCACGAGGTGATTCTAACCCACAGCCAAGTTTGTGAGAGCCAGTAATCTGGAACAGGAGCTGCAAACTTTTTTCTGTAAAGCACCAGAGAGTGACAACTTTCGGCTTCATAGGCCATGTAGCCTCCATCCTGACCGCTCAACTCTGCCATCGTATGGCAAGGGCAGCCATGGACAATACATGAACAAATAGGCATGGCTGTGTTCCCGGCAGAGCCAGCCTCATGGGTGTTCAGCCCATGCAAGCACAGGGACCACACTTAAAAGGACCTTCGTGCTTAGCTTAGTGCTCTGCTATTGCTGTCTTGAGAGTCTTAATAGTTTTGGAACAAAGGATCTCATATTTTCATATTGTACTGGGCTCCCCAAATTCTGTAGCTGATCCTAGTTCCAATAAAACTGTTTACAAAAACAGACATTAGGTCAGATTTGCCCCGTGAGCCACAGTTTGACAACCAATCAGTGGTCTAGAGCCTTGTGCCCAAAGTTCAGTCCACTTGGAGTTGGTATGGAGACCAGCAACAACAGCAGCAGCAGCTCGTGTCTTATTAGACAGCCCAAGTCTCTGGGCCAGACATGGTAGCTCATGCCTATAACCCCAGTGCTTTGGGAGGTCAAGGCATGAGGATCAGTTGAGCTCAGGAGTTCAAGACCAGCCTGGGCAACATAGCAAGATCTCACCTCTACTAAAAATAAAAGTTCAAAAATTAGCTGAGCATGGTGGTGTGTGCCTGTAGTCCCAGCTGTTCAGAAGGCTGAGGTGGGAGGATCACTTAAGTCCAGTAGTTCAAGGCTACAGTGAGCCATGATCATGCCATTACACTTCAGCCTGGATGGCAGAGTGAGACCCTGTCTCAAAATAACAACAACAAAAACCATCCCAAGTTTCACCCCAGACCTGCTGAACCAGAGTCTGCAGTTTAGCAAGATCCCCAGGTGATTTCTATGCACAGCACAGCTTGAGAAGCACTTCCCAAAGAAAGGGCTTTAAGAATGGGGTTGATCGAGGGGCATGATGGCTCACTCATACCTGTAATCCCACCACTTTGGGAGGCCGAGGCAGGCAGATCACGAGGTCAGGAGTTCGAGACCAGCCTGACCAACATGGTGAAACCCCATCTCTATTTTTTAAAAAAATACAAAAATTAGCTGGACATGGTGGCACATATCTGTAATCCCAGCTACTCAGGAGGCTGAGGCAGGAGAATCGCTTGAACCAGGAGGTAGAGGTTGCAGTGAGCCAAGATAATGCCACTGCACTCCAGCCTGAGCAACAGAGTAAGACTCTGTCTCAAAAAAAGAAAGAAAAAAAAAAAGAATGGGTTGACCACAGAAATGAAGTGGGGGTGTTTTAGACAGGCATTTTCTTAAAGCTGGCTCTTTGAAGCTCTGAGTGTGTGTGTGTGTGTGTGTGTGTGTGTCTCTGTGTGTGTGTCTCTGTGTGTGTGTGCAAGCTAAACAAAATGCTTTGTCCTCAATGTAACCTGAACACCCATGCATCCATTCTTTCATTTACATACCACACATTCTCATACACATGCAGTGGTTTGCGTTCACACACAGGCACACGTCCACAGGCATACCTGCACACACACATTCACACCACCATTGCTGCTCCATTCAGGAAGGACAGAGGAAATGTGGTGAGATGCTGGCAGGACCATGCCTGTTAAGAGAGGGAAGAGGCATTCTCGGGGGCGGGGGGTATTGCAGGCACTCAGGCCTGGAGGGGAGAGTGCTGGGATCAGCAGTTTAGTTAGCATAAGTAGGACAGAAATACAAGGAGTAGTGGGGGAGTCAGAAGCAAAGACCAAAGGAAACATAGAGGCAGGAGAAGGGCAGAGCCGAGTGAGGGCAGCCCGGAGCCCAGGAGCACTCTGAAGGTCCTCAGGGCTGAACGTGACCCCAAGCCAACCACAGCACAGGCTGCCAGAAATGAACACTCTAAGGAACAGCAACATCTGTCCTCTCTTAGTGTCAAAGGGGAGACTGAGGCCCAGAGAGAAGCAGAGGCTTGCCAAGGTCACATTGCTGGCAGACCCTTAGCTAAAGATATAGTTGTCAATCAAATCCAGCCTACTTGCTTGCAAGTTTTCCCATCCCGGCTAGGGTTTCAAAACATTCCTATGGTGAGAGATGTTAAGGACACAGTTTTGGGGTGTGGGTTGGCAATGGCTATTCTTTGCGGGAACAGCCTGCTAAGCACAGAGATGACAGCCCTGGGGGGACCCCCGGCTGAAGCTCAGAAGGATGCACCCTCTGATCTGCTTCCCTTTGCACAGTGAGGGGAAGGCAGGGAGCTGACATTGTCCCTCCAGCCCCTGCACCTATGGAAGCCTCCAGAGATGGAACAAACAAAACACACTTTGTTGCTGAGTGTGTGTTTGGTCAGGAGAGAGAGCCTGGGAGAGAGGAAGCAATTATATTTAGTATTTACTGCGCCATACATGATTCAGTTGAAAAAGAATGTCACCTTTACTGTAAAAATCAATTTTAATAAGGGAAACGCTTCTATACGCAACAAAATTCTCAGCCTTGGGACACACGAGCATTAATTAATAATGCTGCTGCTCCATCCTTTCTGTCACCCCCCACCCCCAATTCAACAGAATAATTGGGCCAAAGAATTGCCATGCTGGAAGGGACAGGAACCAGCCCTTGGGGAGGGAGCCCTGTGGTCTGAAACTGACCACCTCCTAACCCCCTGGGCAGCACCAGCCAAGGCAAAAACCTGCCATGAGCAAGCTGCTCCAAGAGACAGGCAGAGTGACTGTGCCAGGACCCAGCCAAGGTCCTCAGCTGCCTGATTCAGCACAGGTGTCACCAAGGGGACCCAACACACCACTTCTGCCCTCTGGGACTCGGTTTCCCCATCTGTGCAATAATGAGGGAGTTGGCCCTTCCAGCTCTGATGTTCTATGACTCTAGAGTCTAGACCAGGGTTGGCAAACTAGTCTACAGATCCAATCAGGCCCTCGGCTGTTTTTGCATAGCTCCTTGGCTAGGAACTTTAAAAATATTTTTAAAGAACTATTTTTAAAAAAAGGAAAGAAAACCACAAGGAAGGCTATGCGACATTGTCTGTATGTGACCCACAAAGCCTAACACACTGACTATTTAGCCTTTTACAGACAAGGTCTGCCAATCACTTCTCTAGATAATGTTAAATTTGTGCTTCTCTCTATCAGAATTCATAGAACGCTCTGGAACTCTTCGGGATAAGTAGGATTGAGCTGTAGCCGTGCAATTGTTGTTGAATTCTCCCACCTCCACTGTCCCATAAGCTCTGGGGAGGCTTGTTCATCAATGCCCTCCTAGACCCCAGCACACAATAGATCTTCGGTTACTATTTGCTGAATGACTGAATGAATGAAGTCCATGCTCTTACATCCCTGTAGCCTATATGCAGCACCCCTCAGCCTGAATACTCACTTCAGCATCATGCAGACTGAAACCATATACTTATTTTACCCAATTAACCATCCCTGAGCACTTCACTAGAGCAAGGCTCCATGCTAGGCTGGTGCCCAGGCGTGGCTCTGCCCACCAGGAGCTCAGTCCAGTAAGAAAGATCAGACACATGCACAAATAACTACAATACAAGATAGGCCACTATTCATACCCTGAAAGGAATGTAGAGAAAGCGCAATGCACACACAAAAGGAAGGGGCAATAAAACCCAAGCAGGATTAACAGTCCCCTGGATAAATGCCCAAAGCCAGTAAAGACAATTCACAAAAATCAATGTACTCCAATGAAACAAGTATACGGGAGAGTCTTCAGCTTTACTGGTAACCAGAAAAATGCTAATAAAAGTTACAAGACTTTTGACACTTATTAAAATAGTAAAAAAAAAAATCTATTTCAAGCCCTAATGCCCCGTGCTTTCAGTGGCACAATGAAAGGCTCTCTTACACAATGCTGTCGGGCGGAGTGAAGTTGAACAACTCTTTGAAATCAATTTGGCAATAATATCAAACATCACAAAAATGTTCAAACTTTATGACCCAGTCATCCCCCGTCCAAGATTTGGTCCAAAGAAAATAATTCAAGTTAAGGAGAGGTTTATATGCTAATACACAGGATGACTACAGTAGCAGTTATTTGGAAGCAGTCTAAAACCTTACCATGGAACTATCTTCCCAGGATCCCTTCACTACATGAGCTACCTGGTCCTTTAAAGATCACCAGGTGAGTGGAATCTGACCCTAGACTAAACCCCTTGCTCCACAAGAGGAGCCTGCTCAGCTGGGCGCGGTGGTTGTTGCCTGTAATCCCAGCACTTTGGGAGGCTGAGGTGGGTGTATCACCTGAGGTCAGGAGTTCAAGACCAGCCTGGCCAACATGGTGAAACCCCATCTCAACTAAAAATACACCAATTAGCTGGGCATGGTGGCACACACCTGTAATCCCAGCTCCTCGGGAGGAAAATGGCTCAAACCCCCAAGGCGGAGGTTGCAGTTAGCCAAGATCGCTCCATTGCATTCCAGCCTGGGGGGACAAGAGCAAGACTTCGTCTCAAAAAAAAAACAACCCTGCTCCTGAAAAATAGGGTCAGTCTCTGTTTTGATGGCTGTATTGTCACATGTAAAGCTTGGGTATGGTCAGTGGGTATTTTCTGCCACATGGAGAGGAAAAGCAGAGGAAGCCAGTTGGCTGAGGGAGATAGGAAAGAATGAAGCCGACGCAGGCACAGATGCCTCAGACATCTGCACACAGCTTCCAGGTCCCCACAGCCCAGCAACATTTCTAACCTTGGCTTCTGGGAGATGCCCCAGTAGCCTCTGCACAGAGATCCCTTTTTGCCTGAGCTCTTTTAGGCTGAGTTTCTGTCATGTATAACTATTACTAATATACACTGGAACAGTGTGTAACCATTAATAATTGTGATTTTATGAAGCAACATAGGAAAAAATCTTTTGACCTAATAAAGGGAAAAAAAGAAAAACAGGCTGGGAGTCTGGGCACAGTAGCTTACACTTGTAATACTAGCATTTTGGGAGGCCAAGGCAGGAGGATTGCTTGAGGTCAGGAGTTCAAGACCTGAACAATATAGGAAGAAAGCCTCTCTACAAAATATTGAAAAGAAAAAAAACACCTGGGCACAGTAGTGAGGGTCTGTAGTCCCAGCTAATTAGAGGGCTGAGGCAGGAGAATCACTTGAGCCCAGGCGATTGAGCTGCAGGGAGCCATAATCCTGTCACTGCACTCCAGCATGGGTGACACAGAGAGATCTCATCTATATATATAAAAAAATTAGATACAACATTACATGTGTACTACATATACCAATGTATGTGCACAGGGAAACTGGAAAGGAATATGTTAAAAGTTGTGTCAGTGTCAGTGATGTGATATGAGTGATTATTTCCTCTATGCCCTTACTTACATTGCTTTCCTTAAAATAAAATTCTGATTGAGGAGACGAGCCATAGACCAAAGCAACAGTGATGCTAAGTGAACATTGCTTGTTGCCCAGAGAGAGGGCAGATATGGAGCTGGGGAACAGAAGGGAAGGGTATCTTTATTACCTGCAGCTAGAGAGATCAGAAAAAATGATGAAGGAAGCAGCATCTGAAATGGGGTTTCAACAACGGGAAGGACTTGAACAGGAAGCAAAGTCTGCCAAGTGGGAAAGAAAATTGAGATGGAGAGAAAAGGATAAATAGGCATGGAAGAGCACTGCATTTAGGGAAGGAGGAGACATTTCCTATGGCAAGAGCAGAAGATACAAAGTGGAGATCAGTAAGAAATCAGACTACATTGCAGAGGTTTTAAGCTGGCAACCTTCAGGCCACATTGACCCAGTTTTGTTTTTTTTTAAACTCAGACAGCACAGTAAGCACATATTTCTAAATTAGGTACTACGCCTCTCATCTCTAACTCTATTTCCTCTAAATTTGCCTTTTGCGATGACAGCTGGGACACTAATATTCAGCTTGGCCTGCTGGCTCTCTTAGCCTCTGCCAACAGGGGACGCTAGAGAGAGATCGCGAGGTGGAGGAGCCAGGGAACCCACACAATGAAGGTGGAAGCCCTTCCTGATCCAGCTTTACTTTGTAAGGTACAATACGCACGTGTCTTATGATCCAGCAATCCCACTCCTAGGTATGTCTTTGAGAACCTTTTCCATGCACCCTGGGAGGCATGACCAAGAATGTTTAGAGTAGCGTTTCATGATAGCAAAATCCTAGAAGCAAACCAAATGCCTAATAGCAAAAGAATAGATAATGTGTGGTGTTTTTACACAATGAGATATTACACAGCAGGGAAAACTAATGAACTAAGCTACAGGCATCATCATGGATGAATTTTAGAAACAACATTACGTGAAAAAAAGGAATTTTATAGAAGACTATGAATATTTTACTGTAATATCATACAGTATGATTTTTTATAAAGCTCAAGTGCAAATAAAAGTAAATAATACATGCTTTGGAATATGCACACATGTGCTAAAACTATTACAAAACAGCCAGGAAATCACAAATACCAAATCCTGGGTTGTGGTCATTTCTGGGAAAGGCAAGGGGCTAGAATAAGAAACATGCACCCAGACACACGCAAGAGTAACAGGAAAGTTCCAGTTCCAAAAGTGGATGACGAGCTCACGGGTGCTTATTTTGCCATCGTTTTGCAATTAATATATGCATTACAAATATCGTTCTGTATATACATAAAACATTTCATAATAAACATCTTGAAAAATTCAATCATAAAATAGCTTGTGACCAAGAAATGGTGTTTTCAGGAGGACCCTGTGTACTCTGCCCCCAAATGTATTGGTGGCTGAGGCTGGGCGAGGATGGAGGTGCTGGGCTGGACTCTGGCCAGCACCATGTACAGACATCCCACCTGTTTGCTGCCTCCCCAGGCATAGCCACCCCTGAGAGGAGTCAGGAGAGCCTTGACCTGGACATCTGGACCAGCTTCCAGTTCCATGTCTAACTTACTGAGTTACCTTGATCAAGTTCCCTCACCTCAGTTTTCCCATTTGTACAATGGGAGAGTGGGGAACAGGTGATTACTCAAAGCCTTCATTCTAGTGTTATTGAGTGGCCCAGGTGCCTTGATGAAAAAAGTGGATTGGGAGTTTGATAGTCCTGCTGTCACCAGCTGGGAGACTTCGGGGTTTTTTGTTTTGTTTTGTTTTGCTTTGCTTTGAGATGCAGTCTCTCTCTGTTGCCCAGGCTGGAGTGCAATGGCGTGATCTCGGCTCACTGCAACTTCCACCTCCTGGGTTCAAGTGATTCTCCTGTCTCAGCCTCCTGAGTATCTGGGATTACAAGCATGTACCATCATGCCCAGGTAATTCTTTGTACTTTTAGTAAAGACAGGGTTTTACCATGTTCACCAGGCTAGTCTTTTTTTTTTTTTTTTTGGAGACAGAGTCTTGCTCTGTCACCCAGGTTGGAGTGTAATGCAATCTCAGCTCACTGCAACCTCTGTCTCCTGGGTTCAAGCAATTCTCCTGCCTCAGCCTCCTAAGTAGCTGGGATTACGGGTTTGTGCCACCATACCCAGCTAATTTTTTGTGTGTTTTTAGTAGAGACAGAGTTGAGCCAGGCTGGTCTCGAACTCCTGACCTCAGGTGTTCTGCCCATCTCAGCCTCCCAAAGTGCTGGGATTACAGGCGTGATCCACACCCAGCTAACTTTGGGCTTTTTAAGAAGCAACTTAACTTCTCTCTGCTTAGTTTCCTCATCTGTTAAAAGAGGATGGATCAGATATCTGCCTCATATGGTTATTGTGAGGATGAAATAAAATAATACTTGTAAGGCATCCAGCATAGAACCTGGACGAGAAAACCCCCAATAGACAGCAGCCATTGTGTGAAAGATCAGGCAGCCTGAGTGGCTACGCCCATGCTGTGGAAGTGTCCTCCCAAGGGCCACACTCCAGGAGGTGTTCCTGGCCCATGTTGTGCCAGGCTGTTTCCTGCTTTCACCATCACTGGCTCCCCAGTGCTGTCAGGAGTAGCTCCTTAGTGTGACATTCAGGGCCTCTGCCACCTCTTGCCAACCTCCCTCCCAGCCTTCTTCTGGTGCATCCTTCCTTCCTTCTGAGTGCATCTGATGGTGTCTGAGTCTAGCTGCTGCCCCAGGATAGATTCCCACTCCACTTCAAACCAAGGGTGTTAGTCCTGTTCACCTTACTCATCAGTAACAGGCCTGAGGCCCACAGCTCCTGGGATACAATGACCATTGTGTGCTTTCCATGATAAGCACACCAGTTTGCCCACCCAGTCTATGGTCGACAAGTAGTCCCTCAACCTCCCTTACATGGTACAGGAAGCCCCCAAGCTTACATAGTCCAGTTCTGAGGGCCACTGCCCCTTGTGGTAATGGCTGCCCTGCTTCTTGCTCAGTCCCCTGGGGGCCATCCAAAGGCAAGTCACTGAGCTGGTCATCCAACTCCTCCTTCTCCACCTGCTGAGGCTCCTGGGGCTCCCAGGCTCCCATACATCCCCCCTGCCCACCCAAGGAACCACATTGCTATGAGGTTCAGGCCCCTCCACCCTCTTAGGAACCTGCCACACCACCACATTTCTGAAGCAGGGGATAGGGGAACAGGACAGGCAGTGTACCATGAGGCTGGACACTCGCCATTCAATCCAGATCACAGGTTCTCATGCTCCCCACCCTCACACAACCCAGGGTGATCACCTAGGCTCAAACCCCCCACCCCATTAGAGATGGTCTCAGTTTAACTCTACCTGGCAAATTCTTCACTCTAGACTTAGGATTCCAGAAAGCCTGTTTCCTTCCCTTCCCACAGTGAAAAGTTAAAAATAAAACTAAAAGGCCGAACTTCAGAAACATGGGCAGGTTTCTCCGTGGGTAGGGAGACCTGCAGGCTACAGTGAAGCCTGGGGAGAAAATACTTTTGTTCCTCCTGGAGAGCCCATGAGAGTCAACAAAATAAAAAACCAATTAATTTCTTAATACTCCTGTTGGTTATTCAGTGTTAGCCACGATTCAATCTAGCCCATTTTAAAAGAGTAGTTCTTATCTTCCTCATCCCACAAAATGCAAACTAAAAGGATAGAATGCCACGCACAGCATGTAAGTAATCATCTTCGAGGTGGCAGGAAAATGTCTGTCTCTTCTGTAAGAAAGCTTTGGAAACACATCATGTTTCCCTTTGACCCTGTAGTCCACTGAAGAATCACCCTGAAAATCTCCAGGTCCTAATCCCTGGAACCTGGAAAAGTTACCTCATGTGGCAAAAAGGGTCTTGGAAGGTGTAATTAAATTAAGGTTCAGGCCGGGCATGGTGGCACACACCTGTAGTCCCAGCTACTCGAGAGGCTGAGGCAGGAGAATCGCTTGAACCTGGGAGGCAGAGGTTGCACTGAACCGAGATCGTGCCACTATACTCCAGCCTGGGTGATGAAGAGAGACTCCATCTCAAAAAATAAATAAATAAATAAATAAATAAATTAATTAAGGATCCTAAGATGGAGAGATTATCCTGAATTATCCAGGAGGACCCTAAATGCAATCACAAATGTCCTTCTAAGAGGGAGGCAGAGGAAGATTTGCCACCAGAGAAGAAGGCAAAGTGACCATGGCAACGAGACTAGAGTGGTACAGCCACAAGCCGAGGAATGGAATGCCAGAACCCAGAAGAGGCAGGACATGGACTCTCCTCTGCAGCATCCTGAGGGCATGTGACTCAGTCCTGTAAGCCTGAGTTTGGATTTCTGGCTTCCAAAGCCTATAAGAATCAATTTCCGTTGGCTTAAGCTGCTAGGTTTAAGTTCACCGATTACAGCAGTCATAGGAAACAAATATAAGCCCTGACTGCTAGGAACCTATGAGCTCAACTGCAGCAACCTTCGTGGTCTAGGAGGTCTGAACAATTAGGTTCCTCCTGCTTTATCTGCAGGGTACAAACGATATGTGTCTAGGAAGAAAGAGGCAAGTGAACGAATAAACTGAGGCTAGATCATAAGTAATCTTAAATGACAAACTAAGGACTGTGGCTTTTCCTCTGCAGATTGTGGGAAGCCATAGAAGTGGAGAAGGGAAATGGTATGAACAGATTTCTTTTTAATACACTGCGGCACTGTAGAGAAAGAATGGGAGGCAGCCAAACTATATGGCAGGACACAGGGAAGAGACTATTGTGATAATGTGGGAAAGAGATGAGGATGGCGGGAGCCTGAGAGGTCAGGTGGGGAGACACCCACAGAGGCCTCTAAGTCCTGGCACAGAATAAAGAAGGGTAGCTTTTATAAGAGCGGGGAGAGCAGGTGATTCTCAAAAAGGACAAACCAGGCTCCCTTTTGTTTGGAAGAAATCTAGCCTAGGAAGAGGAAGGCATTTGATCCCATGCCTCTGGATACATTTTTAAATGGCAAAAGCCAACCAAATCATTCACTTAAAAAAGAAACACGTTTGAAAATTCCAGGCAGATCAGCCTATCTCTGGCTAGTACAGTGATCAATATAAGTTAGTTCACACACCTGCTTTGGGTCCTATTTTGCAAAACATCCAGCCACATTTCATGTGGGGCTTTGCATGATCAATGCAGATGACACACAAATGTGGGACTTTTACAAGGGAGGTGGCTGGGTTAACAGAAAGGTACTTTAGGCTGGCCAGCAGGAGCTCCTGGGTTCAGTCCTGACTCTGCTCCTAGCTGTGTTGCCTCAGACAAGCACTGGCCCCTCTCTGGGCCTCTGTTTGTCTCTAGATCAGCAGCGTTCAAACAGGTGGCAGAGCTCTGGGATCCTTATGTGCACAGGGGCCACAGACAAAGGCCTTAAGAGTCTCCAGGGATCCCTCTTCTGCATCTTGTAGGAGGCCTGTTTGAAGGTGAAAGCCTTTCTTCCTTTAGCTGACATTTATTGACTACTCACTATCTGCCAAGCACTGTTCTAAGACCCTTGCCTGTGGTACTTGTTTTGCAAATGAGGAAATTGAGGCACAAAGAGATGAAATTATTGGTTTAAGGTTGCATAGCTAACACATGACACAGCTGGGATTTGAACATGCACAGTCTGGCTCCAAGGCCTGCGGTGTCAGCAGCTTGCTTCATGTTTCTGTTTATTCTCTCTCTCCTCTGTGCCCCCACAGCCTCCCAGTTCATCCTCCATTGCATCTGGAGCACGCTGCTGTGATTATTTGTGTCCCCCACCCCGCATCTTCATATGTTGAAATCCTAACCCCCAAGGTGATGTTATTCAGAGATGGGGCCTTTAAGAAGTGATTAAGTGCTGGGCACGGTGGCTCACGCCTGTAATCCCAGCACTTTGGGAGGCAGAGGCCAGTGGATCACCTGAGGTCAGGAGTTCAAGACCAGCCTGGCCAACATGATGAAACCCTGTCTCTACTAAAAATACAAAAATTATCTGGGCATGGTGGTGCACACCTTTAGGCCCAGCTACTCAGGAGGCTGAGGCTGAAGAATTGCTTGAATAAGACGGAGGTGGCGGTGAGCCAAGATTGTGCCACTGAACTCCAGCCTGGGTGACAGAGTAAGACTCCGTCTCAAAAAAAAAAAGTGATTAGGTGATAAGGACAGGGCTCTTGTGAATGGGATTAGAGCCCTTATAAAAGACACCCCAGAGAGCTCCTTTGTGCCTTCCACCATGCAAGGACACAGCAAGGAAGTGCTGTCTACGAACCAGAAAATAGGCCCTTATCTGACACAGAATCTACCAACCCGCACCTTGGTCTTGGACTTCCCAGCCTCCAGCATTGTGAGAAATAAATTTCTTTCCTTTTTTCTTTTTTTCTCTGACAGAGTCTTGCTCTGTCACCCGGGCTGGAGTGCAGTGGCACGATCTTGGCTCACTGCAACCTCCACCTCCCAGGTTCAAGTGATTATCCTGCTTCAGCCTCCCAAGTAGCTGGGATTACAGGTGCCCGACACTGTGCCTGGCTAATTTTTGAATTTTTAGTAGAGATGGGGTTTCACCAGGTTGGCCAGGCTAGTCTCGAAACCCTGACCTTGTGATCTGCCCACCTCAGCCTCCTAAAGTGCTGGGATTATAGGCATGAGCCACCACACCTGGCCGAAAAATAAATTGCTATTGTTTATAAGCTACCCATTATGGAATTTTCATTACAGCAGCTCAAACAGACTAAGACACACACTGTCCACTATAACTCTAGGTTGACCTTCTGGACTCTTCCAGCCACTCTTAGAGTACCGCAAGGGTCAGAACAAAGTCTGTTTTTATCTCTGTTCACTCTCCCCACCCCCAAAGCAAGCCTGACACCTGCCAGCTTAGCTATCAGTGACAATGACTAAGGAATTGTCTGAATGAAGGTTGAAATGAGGGTCAAAGCTCAGCAATAAAGCACCCCCTCTGCTCACATACTAGGCACCAACTCTGTGCCAGACCATGCGCTGGGCACTGTGGACACAGAGGAATCCAACTGGGCCCCTGACCTCCGGAAGCCCAGCCTGGCCAGGCAGACAGATCTGCAAGCTGATAACAGATGCGCAGTGTGCCATTGTCTAGCATCACCCAGACAAAGCTCACTTACACTGGGTAACATCGTAACGACATCGCAGGAAACCTGCCTGTGCCTCTGACAGCCAGCCCCCACCTCCCAGACTTGGAGCCCAGCCTGTCCTGGGGGAGGGCAGACAGATGGTGACCCTGGCCAGCCAGCCCCCACCCAGAGGGCTCTTCATTCCCTCATTCAGTCAGACACGCAGAGGCACAGAACAGCGTGAGGCTGGCCCTGCGGCGCAGATAAGATGAATCAGACACGGTTCATGCCCTCAGGGATGTCACAGGCTAGTGAGCAGGATGAACCACAGACACAATAACTGTCTCACGAACACGCAGGACTCTCTGAGCCACGAGCAAACCACCTCCAGCTGCCAGGTGAAGGGAGACCGATTCACACACTACAGCTTCCACACACACATTGAACCAAACCTTGACTTTACAGGTATAGAAACTGCCCACAGTCACATCACTAGCAGAACCGGAACAGAAACTCAAGCATTCTCTCTCTTTATTCCCAATCCTCTGTCCCAGTTTGGAAGGTGGAACTGTTAGAGACTTCATATGTACCTGTTCTCCCTGGCAGTTGCTGAAATGTTCGTGACAACCGACAAAAGGACTCAATGCTCCCATTTCCTGGGCTCAAAGGAACGGTGGCCACAATCCTGCTGCAGCCATTGTTCTCACTCAGCTCAGCCAAGGGCCTGCTAAATTCCAGACAGAGACACGTGGGTTGGTCCCCACCCACACCATCAGCCAGACGCAGTAGGTCAGAATCATGGCTGCCCCCAAAAGGAGCCAGCAGTGCACCCAAGCCAAGCTCCATTTACAGCCCCTTCATGATGCAGGCAGATGCTGTGGTATGTCCACAGAGGGCTGGGCACACTGAGGAGTCTATGCCTAGGACAGAAAAGGCCTCCACAGCCCATGTGTGGTAGGAATCTTGAGGCTTGCCAGTGTGCAGAGGCTTTAAGTGGAACTCTCTGCGTCTGCAGTTGTCTTGTGAGCAGGAGCACAGGTTCAGGAGGACTGAAGCTGAAGTAAGGTGCTCAGCACTCTGAACCCCATTTTCTTCATCTGTAAAATGGGGATATTGAGAGGAGCCTCCAATAGCTGTAAGGACTGAGTGGGATAATGCACGCAGAGCTCTGAGCACGGTGCCAGCCTGTAGGCAGAGCTCAGAAGCCCACAGCTGCTGGTAATCACAGCATGAGTTGTATAAACAGTGGTATAAGAGCTGCAGGGTCACCGGAACAGACAGAGGCTACAGGTTTCAGATGGGGCCTGCAAGGTCTTGGGACTTCTAGGAGCTACCTCAGGACTCAGAAGCCACATGGTAGAATCCATCAGGGCTATTCCTAGAAGGGATAATTCAATTAACACGGGGCCACCCTAAAGAGTATATACAAAATGACCATCATAAAAACAGAGTCAGTGCCAGATGCTGTCCATCTGAGCGTGGTCAGTCAGCAATGCCCTGCAGCACCCCAACACCCCCAAGCAAAGGGCCTAAGGGGCCTTAGGGAAGTGCCAACTATTTCCACTCATATTCTAACCCCAGCACCTAGCCCAGAGCCAGACACACAGAGGACCCTTGATAATTATGGCAAGAGGTAAAGGGGTACCTGGCACGGTTCTGGCCCTGGTCAAAGGACCTCCCTCTCATTTCTGTTTTATATAATAAGCTTCTATTATATGGAAGATTGTCCTTTGAACTAAGAGAGTTTTAAAAATATAAAATTGAGTCCAGGCACGGTGTCTCACGCCTGTAATCCCAGCACTTTGGGAGACCAAGACAGGCGGATCACCTGTGGTCAGGAGTTTGAGACCAGCCTGGCCAATATGGGGAAACCCTGCTTCTACTAAAAAATACAAAAATTATCCAGGCATGGTGACGCATACCTGTAATCCCAGCTACTCAGGAGGCTGAGGCAGGAGAATCGCTTGAATCTGGGAGGTGGAGGTTGTGGTGAACTGAGATCACGCCACTGCTCTCCAGCCTGGGTGACAGAGTGGGACTCCATCTACAAAAAAAAAACAAAGCATAGTTATTTGGGGGAGGTTGGAGGGAGTTAATGAGTAATTTTTTAATTGTTTTACATATTGTCTATTTTTTCCCCATTTTCTACAGTAAACATGCATTTCCTTTAGAATCAAAAAAGGAAAAAAAAAATTAAGATTCCCTGCCCAAGACCAGGTAGGACCCCCTGAGAGGGCCAGCCTCATTCATTCCTTAGTGCAGCAAACTACCACTATCTTATTTCAGGCCCCTGTGTTTCCAGACACTAGATGTGTCTTAGACACCTGGATGCCTTTTTTTTGAGATGGAGGCTCACTGCAGCCTCAACCTCCCCAGGCTCAAATGATTCTCCCACCTCAACCTGCCAAATAGTTGAGACTACAGGTGCACACCCACACACCTGGCTAATTTTTTGGGTTTTTTTTTGTTTTTTTTTTGTTTTTTTAGAGAATGGGTTTTGCTATGTTGCCAGGCTGGTCTTGAACTGACTCAAGCGATCTGCCCACCTCAGACTTGCAAAGTGCTGGAATTAGAGGTGTGAGCCATCGCACCATTTTTAATGCATTTCATGAGTCAATTGCCACATATTAATAATATTAATAAGCTCCTTCTTATTGCTGAGCCAACCATTAAAGATTCTCAAAGATCATAATACATATTTTGCATTTAGGGAAGCAGTTTAAATGTTCAAGCTTTAAAACCCCAAAAGCTACTATTTTTGTCTTTTGTGCCCTGTAGATTGCCCTCTGCATTTCAAGAAGGAAACATGCCCACTCTTCTCCCTGCCTAGACTTTAGCAGTTTCTTTTTTCTTCCAACTAAACTTATCACTGGTGCTAATGGTCCCTGGTGCACTGTGTGACTTTGAACAAGTCACTTGACCACCTGGACTTCAGTTACCCCTCGATAAAGACCTTTCTAGCTTGAAACTCTTACTGTCTCTCAGCTTCAGTTCCCTCATGGCAGCCAGCTGACAGTTTTCAGTCTCCAGATGCCTTGGCTGGGCCCTTACATTGTGCCCCTCAAAGGCTGGGACAGTTGATTCCAGCATCCAGACTTCCAAGAGCAGTCAAAAAAGTGGCACCTTTCAGAGGCAGTGCTAAGATAGACTCAGCATCCTAAAGGGCAGATCATTCTGATCTAAATCTTTATGGGCTCCCAGTGCCTCATTAAACAACCAAGCCCCTAAGGTTCTGAATCATGGCTCCTCTTCCCTCGCAGCCCTCCAGGAGGAGTTCTGATTACCCCATAAATTACACGTTGTCTGAGGGTATCTGCAGGCCCTTCATCTTGCAATCCAGCCACCAACGTTTTTATGGGATATGGATCCTGCCAGGCTCCCACTCCCTCCATCCCCATGGTTACCAGGGAGGGTACTAGCCGAATGCCCTCCTTGGAGCAGTAGCTCAATCTCTGCTGATGCTTCTCCCCTCTCAGAAATGAGTTAAATTCTCCCAAATGGAGAAGCATTTGTTCTCAGCTCTTCTACCAAAATGAAGTCCAGGTGGCCTGCAGACCCAGCTGCCTAAGTAAAACCAAACAAACCACTTTCTAGACACTCTCACTCCTCCTGGATGTTCAAAGGGGCTGGCCCAGGGGCCAGAACCACTACTGAGACCCCAGTCTCCAGGTCAGATCCCAAATAGTTGTGGTGACTAGCCACCCAAGCTGAAGGAATGGCCAGAGGAGCCATAAAAACAAGGTGCAAAGGAAGGGGCCGAGACCCTCTCAGCTCACACCCCAGGCTCCAAATCTCCCTCTCTCAGCCCAGTGGTGCCTGCCTTTGGTTCCCAGGTTTGGTGTGCCTCTACCTCACCCCTCTGAGCATTTTGATGCATACCTACTGTCTTGGTTTAGGTTCCCCCAAATGCTGACCATGAGACAAGGATTCGGGTGTAAGCACTACCCCAGAAGACGCCTGTTGGAGAGTGGGATGTGGAGCAGGAAAGTGAGTCAGCCAGCAAAGGATGCAGTGTGAGGCTTTAGTCCATTGGGGAACTCTAGGAGCTGGTGTCAAACTCATGCCTCCATCCAAGTGCTCCACCCCTGACCTCCCAGGGGCAAAGAGCTGGAGTATGTGCACACCAACCTCAGCCAGTCATTGGCAGGAGACTGCTGGGAGGACAAATTCTCCACCACTTGTGGCCTGCCATAGACTCTGTCAGGCAGAACAAGTCCTTGGGCAAAGAGATGCAGGTGCCGTGCTTGGAAATCAGGTATCCATCAAGGTGCTGGGGATGAAGGATCAGCTGCTACACCTGTTTAGCCACTTAGCAGGCAGCTCACCTCCTCGGGGAAGCTGTTCTGGCTGCAACATCCTGTGCAAAGTTAGACAGTTTTATTCCTTTTTGTAATGTCACCTCCTTTAGAGGCAAGAAATGCCAGGATGCTGGGACTCAGAGCAGGGAAGTGAGTTGCCCACACAGCCAGTGGTTGCAGAGAGAGGCTCCTGTGATGATCTCACTAGGGCTGATGGTGTGACCTGCACCCAGCTGCTCCTCCATTCCCAATGCTCAGGTGATGCCTTTGTGCCCTAGGGAAAACTTGGATAGCCCTGAGTTGCATGATCTACATGGGTTCCCAGAGTTCCCCGGTGAGGGGAAACACCAGTCACCCACGTTGGTCACTTGCTGATAACACTCCCTTTATTGGCAGCCCTCCCTTCCCGCCTCGCTTTCTCACTCTCCTACGTGTGTTTCCTGGAATAACCTTCCAAATAGACTACTTGTACTCAAACCTTTTCCTGAGGTCTACTTCCAAGAAACCCAGGCAATGAGCAGAAGTGGAGGGACATGGAGATGTCTTTCTGGGGAAATTTCAGTAGCAAGACTGAATAGTATAAAAATGTGAGTTCTTCACAAATTAAGTTTTCTGCTCAACGCAGTTCCAGTAAAAATTACAGTGAGAAAACTCTTAGAACATCATTTTAAAAATAATTTTTAAGGAAGTGTGTTAGCTTCCTACTGCTACTGTAACAAACAACTGCAAAGTTAGTGGCTTAAAACAACACAAATTTATTCTCCTACAGGGGGATCAGAAGTCCAAGATAAGTCTTAAGGAGCTAAGAGCAAAGCATCGGCAGGGCTGGTGCTTTCTGGAGGCTCCAAGGAGTAATCTGTTTCCTGTTCTTCTGGCTTGTAGAAGCTGCTTATACTCCTTGGCTTGTGGCCCCATGACTCCAATCCTTGTTTGTATGGTTTCCTCTCTCTGCCACCCATGCCTCCCTTTTACAAGAACCCTTGTGATTATATAGAGCCTCTCCCAGATAATTCAAGATAATTTTCCCATCTCAGGATTCTTAAGAATCTTAATCACATCGGCAAAGTCCCTTTTCATGTAAAGTAACATACTCATAAGTTCCAGAGATGAGGACCTGGACATCTTTGAGGGGTCATTATTTAGCCCTCCACAGTTAGGAGACAGGTAAATGAGCTGAAATGGCAAAGAAAGAAGTTTTTGAAGAAATAAAGAGTAATGAAGGTAGACTTGCTTACATGATAAATAAACTCTAAAACCCTAGTAATTGAAACTGTACTATTGGTGGAAAAAATCAACAATAATGGGATTGTACAAATAGATCCAATTATATGTTAAAAGTTTGTTTAAGATAAATGTGGTAGATCAAATAGGTGAAAAAAGGAAGAAGTTATTATTCAATATACAATCCAGTTGGTTAACTTCCTGAGGACAAATAGTTTACTTGCAATTTAAAACAAAATATAGGTAGATTAAAGAATGTAATGTTTAAGAGTTTAACCAATAAAGGACTAGAAGGAAATAAAAGTAAAAATATTTACTAGCTTTTGGTATGAAGAAGGATTTCTCTGCCTGTAATCCCAGTACTTTGGGAGGCTGAGGTGGAAGGATCTTTTGAGGCCAGGAGTTTGAGACCAGCCTAGGCCACATAGAAAGACCCTATCTCTATAAAAAAGGAAGGATTTCTCAGTATGAAATCCACAAAATTCATAACAGAAAAGGTTAATGAATTCAACTACATAAAATTTAAAGTCTCTATGTCAAATACACCACAATATGGTATATTTTGTGGTACATGAAAAAGCGTTTGACATCCTAAGTCATCAAGGAAATGGAAATCATTATTACACCAAGATGCCACTACAGTCCACTAGAATGACTAAGATTTTAAAAACTTACAACACCATATGTTGGCAAGATACTGAGAAACTGGAACCTCATACACTACTGGGGGAGTGTTAAATGGTACAATCACTCTAGGAAACAGTATGGCAGTTTCTAAAAAAAGTTAAACATACACTTGCCATATAATCCAGCAAACCATTCTTAGATATTAAGCCAAAAAATAAAAACATATGTTCACAAAAAGACTTGTACAAAAGCGTTCATTGGAGCATTACTTATAATAGCTAAATACTAGAGACAACCCGAATGTCAGCCCACCGGAGAAGGAATAAAAGAACTGTGCTATGTTCATACAATGGAGTATCAATAAGCAATAAAAAGGAAGAGCGTATCAACTGTAACAACACGGGTAAATCTCAAACACATCATGCTGAGGGGAAGAAGACAGACACAGAAAAGTCCATGCTTTACAATTCCACTTGCATGAAATTCTAGAAGCAAGACTGATCTACAGTGATAGAAATCAGAGCAGTGGTTGCCTCTGGCAGAGCAGTGAGAGGGTGAGGATTGACTGGAAGAGAGCACAGGGAAACTTTCTAGGGTAATAGAAATATTTATATATATGTTATTTTTTCTTCAAAGTAGTGATTGTCATGAACAATCAGATAGGCATGCTCAGGGTATTCAAGTCCTGATTATGCAGAGGCATTAATCACATTTCATGCATCTCCAATCATCGTGTTCTATCTGCCCTTCTTAAGGAGGAATAGGTAAGGATCATCCCACCCGTCAATAAGTATTACATATTTTGATAGAAATGTGGGTTATACAGGTATATCCATTTGTCAGAATTCATCCAACTTACACCTAAGCTCTATGTTAGGATGACTCATCTTTTCACCTCCCTGGGATACATTGGAAGACGAATAATTTGTCTGGGGCCACACATAAAATACACTAAGTCACAGGATCCTTGGGATGTCACTTTTCTGGCCAGAAACCTCTGTGGCCACTGGCGCCTTTGGCTGAGTTTTACTTGGGCCCACTGGGCTCGTTCTGCCCACTTAGCATGGCAGGCTTTGCTCGGCTCACACTACCAGCCTGGATCCCATGCCTTCCAAGGGTGAGCCAGGTGTGAGCGACAAGGGATTTGTGAGTGAGTGAGCATGGGGCCTGGCTGCTACACACAGCCAGGCACACCAGCTGTGGCGGGACAGGCAGCTCCAGGCACTGGCATGGGTGCTGGTTCCCTGCAAGGCTGCAGCTGGACCAGGCATACTGCAAGCGGTTTCCATGGCCAATACTGGGGAATGCAGTGGTGCCCAGAAGCTTGGAGACCCCAAGAACTGCAGACCCCCAAAAAGGGTGTCACAGCCCTGGCTCAGGGAGCTCCTAGGTCTGGGTTCCCCAAAGGGCTCCTTCTCTCTTCTCTCCTTCTCATCTTCCGTAATGTGGCAAGCAAGGGACATGTTTCAGTCCTGTTTCTGTAACAGCTCTTTCAGCCCTGCCATTCAGCAGGTCCCAAGTTCTTGTCCTGCGTCCAGGAAGAATGAGGTATGCAGACAAGTGGAGGGTAGCAAGGTGAATAAGTGCTTTATTGAGTGATAGAGCAGCTCGAGGAGTCTCGCAGTGGGTAGCTCCTCTTCACAGGCAGGTCATCCTGACAAGTGTCCAGCTCTCAGCAGAGAGGAGACCCATGGTGGGTAGCTCCACAGATAGGTTATCTGTGTAAGTCTGACGGAGTCCAGGGTTTTTATATGCCTCAGAGGGGAGGAAGTATGTGCTGATTGGCCCATGAGTGGCCATGAGCAGGCCCAGAAAAGCATTTTAAGTTCTCAATCTGGTTGGCATAACTGTCTGCCTGGCCTCCAGCCCTCAGGCTATCCCTGGCCTGAAGGTGGGGTTTCATCTGGGACCTGCCCCTTTCTGCCCAGGAGCCTGTCTCCTGCCGTCATTAACCTGCCATCCACAGTGCCCACAGTGCCCAGACTGTTCATGCCAAGGGGTGCCTGCAGACCTACCCTAGCCGCTCTTATACCCACCTTGGTCTCCCTCCCCTGCTTATTGGTATTCAAAGTCTGGAGGAGGCTGAAGTAGTAGGGGGCTGGCATTTTAGCACTGCCCTGAGCATGCACCTACCCAGCTGAGTCATGACAGCACCTGGGCTCAGCCACAACTTTGCTCCAAAATTGGAGTGGGTGCTGGGAGTGGGGAGAGGCCAGACAGCAGTGAATTCAGAGCCTTTAGGGGCAGGGGGACTTCCTGGGCCCCTAGAGTGCAGAGATGCCTGGATGTGCAGCTGTGGCTGGATGGCTACAGTTGTCCCAGGAGGGCAGGACTCCCACCCCTCCAACTTGGAAGGGAGCAGGGCTTCTGCCTGTTCAGCTCTCACTGGCTCCGTGGAGCCAGCAGCCCTGGCTACACCTCCCCATCTGCAGCCAGCGTCATGGCAGCAGCTGGGCCACCGCTGCCATCACTAACACTAGCAATAGCTAATGAGTGAAAAAAAATCACAAAAAAATCTCATAATGTTTTCAGAAAGTTTACAAATGTGTGTGGGCAGCATTCAAAGCCATCCTGAGCTGCATGCAGTCTGTGGGCCACAGGCTAGACAAGCTCAATTGTGCATTTCAATAACAAAAAGTGATGACGGGTGTGGTGGCTCATGCCTCTAATCCCAGCACTTTGGGAAGCCAAGGTGGGCAGATCACTTGAGGTCAGGAGTTCAAGACAAGCCTGGCCAACAAGGTAAAACCCTGTCTCTACTAAAAATACAAAAATTAGCTGGGTGGGGTGGGGTGGGGTGGGGCTGAGGCAGGAGAATCGCTTGAACCCAGGAGGCAGAGTTATTGAGCCGAGATCGCACCAGAGTACTCCAGCCTGGGCAACAGAGCAAGACTCCATCTCAAAAGAAAAAAAAAGTGAAATGAACAAAATTAAAGGCAAGCAAATTAAAAATAATGTTTGTGAAAAATATGACAGTCTAATAACTTTAATATATAGAGTTTACTTGAAAGTCAATAAAATAGGCTGTGTGTGGTGGCTCACGCCTGTAATCCCAGCACTTTGGGAGGTTAAGGTGGGCAGATTACCTGAGGTCGGAAGTTGGAGACCAGCCTGACCAACATGGAGAAACCCCATCTCTGCTAAAAATACAAAACATTAGCTGGGTGTGGTAGCACATGTCTGTAATCCCAGCTACTCAGGAGGCTGAGGCAGAAGAATCACTTGAACCCAGAAGGCTGAGGTTGCAGTGAATGAGATCATGCCATTGCACTACAGCCTGGGCAACAAGAGCAAAACTCTGTCTCAAAAAAAAAAATATATATATATATATATATATAAAACCATCAGATCTTGAGCGAAAAAAAAGAAAAGAAAGTCAGGGCCGGGCACGGTGGCTCACACCTGTAATCCCAGCACTTTGGGAGGCTGAGGCGGGTAGATCATGAGGTCAAGAGATCGAGACCATCCTGGTCAACATGGTGAAACCCCATCTCTACTAAAAATACAAAAAAAAATTAGCTGGGCATGGTGGTACATGCCTGTAATCCCAGCTACTCAGGAGGCTGAGGCAGGGGAATTGCCTGAACCCAGGTGGTGGAGGTTGCGGTGAGCCGAGATCATGCCATTGCACTTCAGCCTGGGTAACAAGAGCGAAACTCCATCTCCAAAAAAAAAAAAAAGTCAATAAAAAACATCCAAAAGAAAGAAAAATGAACATGAACAGTCAATTCCCCCCAAAAGAGGTGAAGGCACACACACACACACACACACACACACACACACTTATGAAAAATAGTAATAAAATAGTATGGGTGGATACTACACATGTATATACTTACACTTAAGCTCTATGTCAGAGTGACCAATCTTTGGCCTCCCTGGGCTACATTAGACGAAGACTAATTGTTTGGAGCCGCACATAAAATACACTAATGTCACAGGTGCTGCAGACTTGAAAACAAATTGGACTGTGTATCTCCTACTTAAGCTCCTAAGTATTCACATTTACGTGCCTTTTTTGAAGAGCAATTTGGCATTACCTATCACACTTCTAAATGTATATACTCTTTAACTCCATATATGTATACATACATATACGTGAAAAGTGATCAAAGAAATCTATGAAAATTAGTAATAAAAGAAATATAAAGTATAATACCAACAAATCTAGATATCAAATTAACAGAGATTGTTAACAATGGTGAAACTAAATGGCTATCTGGATAAAAAAGGGAATGGGACTTAGTAACTGCTCATCTAAGGCTTAAGCAAAATCCTTCCTCGGTCCAATCTGTTTTCAAGTCTGTAGCACATGGCAGAAATGATAACGTCTAGGTGAGCATTCTGAAACCTAACCCTGTCTGGGTCACCTAGAGCTCCATTTGGAAGCTGAGAGATGGAAAACTCTGAGCCCTGGCAAATTCTCTATGCTGCCCATGAAATTTCCATCCTGACTCATAAATTCTTTCCACCTCCCTCATCTCTGCAACCCACATCATTACCTAGAGTCTTATTCATTCAGTTCTTCCATCTGTCTTCACTCCGTATCGCCTAAGTCTTTTCAATCACTCCCTCCCCAGTGTTCTCACGAAAAAGATTGACTTTGATAATCTGATATCAGTCAATAATTTCCCAGAAGGTCACAGGGCCTGAGGAAAGAGGTTTCCCTGATAAGATATCTTCTTATTTCCTTTGTATAGGCATGTGCTTTCAGTAAATAAGCAGAAAGGAAGACAGTTCAGAGAGGTGAAATGCAATTAATAAACAAACATATTAAAATATGCAATCTCACTGGTAATAAGAAAAATACAAATGAAATTAAGGCCTCATTTTTACCTATAAAATTAGAAACAAATTAATTTGCATTTACAATACCTAATGCTGATAAGAGAATAATAAAATTGGGGGTACTATATATTGTACTGTCCTTTGAGAAAGCAATTTGACAATATCTATTGAGTCATAAAAATGTCCACACTGTTGACCCGGCAATTCATCTTCTGGAATGGCAGAATGAAAACAAAAGTCTAAAAAGAGAAAAGAAAAAGGCTTCACGTAAAAAGATATTCACAGTTGTTCAGAAATCATATAAATAACCCACAAGAAGAGCGTTAAATAAATTAAGGCACATGTATAAAATGAAACCATCTGTAGGCATTAAAGTACGACTTAATAGAAATGCAAAGCACTTTACTGAAAAAATGATCAGCTGCCCTCATGATTAAATAAATGCAATTAAAGCAATAGGGATATACCATTTTCCAGCCTTCAGATGGACAAAGATTTAAAATCTTGTTAGCGGCCTATTGGGAAAATAAGAGCATGTTTATTTACTGTTCATGGGAGTGTAAATATTGTGAATTCTTGTACATATGTGGGTAAACCATCCAAGCATAGAAAAAAAAAAGGGCAGTAATATAATGAACACCTGTGTATCTCCTACTTAAGCTCTGAAATATTCACGTTTATGTGACTTCTTTGAAGAGCAATTTGGCATTACCTATACTTCTAAATGTATATACTCTTTAACTCCAATAATTCCATTCCTAAGAATTTTATGTACAAAAATAGTTCCATCTGTGCACAAAAATAAGTATATTAAACAGTAATATTAGGCCAGGTGCAGTGGCTCATGCCTGTAATCCCAGTGCTTTGGGAGGCCAAGGTGGGTAGATCACCTGAGGTCAGGAGTTCAAGATCAGCCTGACCAATATGGAGAAGCCCCATCTCTACTAAAAATACAAAAATTAGCTGGGCATGGCGGCACATGCCTGCAATCCCAGCTATTCAGGAGGCTAAGGCAAAAGAATCACTTGAACCCAGGAGGTAAGGTTGCGGTGAGCTGAGATCTCACCATTGCACTCCAGCCTGGGCAACAAGAGCGAAACTCTGTCCAAAAGAAAAGGTATATTAAAGTATTCTTTTTAATAGCAACAGACTAGAAACAACAGAAAGTCCACATAGTAGGAAATTGTTCAACAAGCCCTGCTCCATCCCCACAATAGAACAGCATCCCACTCTTGAAAGGGAGTGAGGTCTCTCTATATGCTAATAAGAAAGTATCTCCAAGATACGGCATTGAGTGAAAAAAGCAAGGTGCAGAACAGTAGGCACAGTAGGATCCCACTTGTCTATTTTAAAATATATGCACATATATACTTGTATGTGCATTAAAAATTTTGGGAAGAATTCCCAAGAAACTGATGAAAAGCAGTTTCCCTACAGGAAGGCAGGCTGAGGAAGGATGGAGAAGACTTTCATTTTCATCTTTTATTCCTTCTGAACTGTTTGCATTTTGTTTTACCATATGTGTGTGTTGCTTTTGTGATTTAAGAACTAACATTAAAAGATAAGTATGAATACTACATTGCAAATGGGAAATGCATATAATATTAACTGAATGAGATGGACTCAACTCTGCATGTCATGCACCTGGATACATCAGGGTCTTTTGGAGACAAAGGTAATCCTGCTGCCTCTGTCCTTAACTCCTACAGCTACTCCTGAATTCCCTCCTTCTCCCCAAACTTCATCCTCTTCCTTGAGCATTAACACATGAGGTGTCTCCTCATTAAATCAAAAACAAAACCAAAATCTCAGCAGCCTCCCTGGCTCCAGCACTCCCTGTTCCTTTCACAGCCCCTCCAAGCTGGCTTCCATCCCATCATCTCCTTGTCCCCAGCTTTTTCCAAGCTCTCCAGTCACTCCATATCACCGGAACTCTCTGCAGAGGATCACTTCCTCATTATCTCCTCCTAAGGCTTGGATTGCCCTGGACCCTTCCTGACTCTCCCAGCTCCTGGAAGTCTCTTTCTGGCCAGTCTCCTCCCTGAACTCCAGCAGATTAAGCCCTAGCCCTCCTCTCTCACGTCTATATACAGCCTCCATAGATGATCTCATCTCCTTGAGCTGCAGAATCCTCACTTGTGTAGTGAAGACACCCTGATACAGCCCATGGATGCTGTACTGTTTCTTGACCCAGCATACATTCCTAGGAATGACACCTCACTTCTGCTTTGGGGAATTGCTCATTCTGCATTCCACAAGGTCACAGGGAAACTGCCAATCACAATGGCCACCATCCTCTAACTTCAGGACTAGGGTAGTCATGTCGTTCTTAATCCAGATCAATTAGAGTTCTCCCAGGACTTTGCCACTGGCAGAAATTAGTCTCTTTCCTCTGGAGATATTGAGACTATCTGGTGGTGAGAACCTACAGGCAGAATGAAGCCAAATATGGCCCAGTAGAATTGAGATGTGGAGAGACAAACAGAGGGACAGAGAGACTATTATTAACTGACATCATTGAACATCACTGAACCCCTAGGTCCAGCCCTGCCTAACATCAGAACCAACCAACCCCTGGACTTTCCACTTATATGAGCTGATCAACTGCCTTTTTGACTTGAGATGGTTAAAGTTAGGATTATGATTCTTATAAGTAGAAGAATGCTTGCTAATATACTCCCAAACCACTATCTGAAACTTCAAATTTATAAGCACGACAGTCTGCTGGATATCTCCACTTGCAAGCCACCATGAACCACAGCCTCAATGCATCCAGAATGGAATCCTTTGTCCTCCTGCCCCAGCCACCCAGCTCCTCCACCATGGTCTTTTCCCAGCCTCTCCAGTCACTAGACACATAAGCTAAAACAGAGCCAAAAGAAAGCTTGAAATAATAGCTTTTTCTGCCTTGTTTGAGATTTTCCAATTCAATTTGTAAACATCAAATACTGTATTCAGTTGTACGAGTTCCAGGAAACTAGGTTAAAATGGCATCTTTGGAAAGACTGAGGATCAGCTATGCAGGAGCTGAGCATCAGTGCCTCAAGCAAGTGCTTTCCAAAAGGTTAGACTTCCTCCCTCTTCACTAGCCCAGAAATCATTGCTAATGAATCCGAAGATTGGATTTTACCTTTCCCAAACCTAATATTTCAGCTAATGGCAGTCCCACCACTGCCATGAGAAGAGACTTGCCAATCACTGCACACCTCCGAACCCATACTCCACTCCTCAAGAACTTTCTATGGCTCCCCATCACCAAAAGGTTCCAGCCACCCTGGATCAGCTACTGTTACCTGGACATACTGCACGTGTTTCTGCCCCTGGGATTCCACTCACTCTCTTCCCTAGTCATTCTATTTCCACCTTGTCTCTGCTTCCACCCTGCCAAGGCATGGATCAAATTCTGCTCCATCCAGGAAACTGTGGTGCTACCTTCATTCCCAAGTAGGATAAAAATGCCTTCTTCTTCTAATACTCAAAGAACATATTTGTAACTCTGATGCCTCTGAGAACATATTGCCTCTGGCTAGTTTCAATGTGTGGGTTCACACAGCTCATCTCCCCAGCTAGATTGTCAAGTCTACTTGAAGTCTTGCCTTGAAGCTGGATTGATGTCTTCCTCCTCTGAGTTCCCGTAGCAACGAGGTGCATCTCCCACACTGCCTTTCACAGCGACTATTAACTGTCTCTTCCCAAATCTGGCTCTCCTCTTTTTGTGTGGGTGAGAACTCATGTCTGAATCCATCACAAGACACCTGACACATTTGCTTGATGCCATCAGGTACTCTCCCCTTAATCAGATGCCTTTGAGAGCTTGAATCAATTAAGCTCAGCCAGAAAGGAGCAATGGCTGCATTATCTAGGGTAAAGGAGATGAGAAGGCAGAGATTCCTGCCTGGGGACATCCAGAAGACACCAAAAATTAAGTGTACATTCACAGGGCTAGTCACCCCTTCAACCTCTGACAGTCCCTTCCCTGGGATCTTGATAGCAGGTTTGCACAAGGACATCACATGCAGAAAGCTGCCAAGGCCTCTCCCTTAGAAACTCTTCAGGAGCTGAAAGAAGAATCGGAAGAGACAAGGAGAAAGAAACAGCCTAAGGAGAGGAGAAAAATCGAAAGAGCCAGGTGTCAAGGAGGCAAGGAAAGCTTTTCAAGAAAGAGGGAGTGATCTGGAGGGCTGGAGAAGGAGCCAGAAGACACTGGCTTCCCTGACCGAGAGGAAGGCTCAACTAGGCTGTTGGGGTAGGGAGAATAGGGGTAAGTCTGTAGCCCGCTGGAATCCTTCAAACCTGCTTGTGTAACTTAAAAGGAAAAACCCTTTTCCTTCTCTCCACCTCCAGGCCTTTGCTCAGGTGTGGCCTTCTCCTCTAAGACCATTTCCTACCTGAAAAGTCCTCTCTGCCTTCACTGCCCAGCTGGATCTCACCCCTCCACGAAGCTGCCTTCTGGATGTCCTGGTTTCTGGATGACCCCCCTCCTGGATTGTGGGAGAGATTCCCAGTCCTCTGAGCTTAAGGCCCTGACTCTTGAGATAAAAGGCATTTCATTCTGCTGCATGTCACACTTAGGTGTGACCTATACTGCCCTCCAGGCTGTGACGGCAAGCTGCAAAGAACTGGGGGAGAAGGACTCCTGCAGACCCACTAAGTGCTGCACACAGGCTTGGGATGCTTTCCCTTTCTGCTCTGAAAGCCCTGAGGCTCCGAGAATGAGACAAAGCAGCCATCGGAGGTGAGATGTGTCTTTTCCTTTTAACAAATATGCCTAAAACCTCATACTCATTAGGATGGCTACGAAAAACAGAAAATGGCAAGTGTTGGTAAGGATATGGAGGATAGATGCACTACTGGGAGAATGAATGGCACAGCCACTGCAGAAAGCAGTGTGGTGGTTCCTAAAAATCATTAAACATAGAGTTATAATACCAGCCAGTGCAGTGGCTGACACCTGTTATCCCAGCACTTTGGAAGGCAGAGGGAGGCAGATTACCTGAGGTCAAGAGTTTGAGACCAGCTGGCCAATGCAGTGAAACCCAGACTCTACTAAAAATACAAAAAAAAAAAAAAAAAAAAAAGCCAGGCATGGTGGCACATGCTTGTAATCCCAGCTACTCAGGAGGCTGAGGCAGGAGATTCACTTGAACCCAGGAGGCTGAGGTTGCAGTCAGCTGAGATCACACCATTGTACTCCAGTCTAGGCAATAAAAGTGAAGTTCCGTCTCAAAAAAAAAAAAAAAAAAAATTATAACACTATATGATCCTGCAATTCCACTTCTTGGTATATACCCCAAAAAATTGAAAACAGGGTCTCGAACAGATATTTATACACCCATGCTCATAGCAGCATTATTCACAACAGCCATAAGGGAAAACAATCCAAATGTCCCCCTATGGCTGGATGGATAAGCAGAATGTGGCACACGTACACACAGTGGAATATTATTCCAACTTAAAAGGAAAGAAATCCTGAAACCTGCTGCAACATGGAAGAATCTTGAGGACATTATGCTAAACAAAAGAGACCAATCACAAAAAGACAGTATTGCATAATTCTACTTCTATGAGACACCTAGAGTAGTCAAATTCACAGAGAAGGAAAGTGGAATCGTGGTTGCCAAAGGATGGGAGGAAGGGGAGCAGGGAGTTATTGTTTCGTGGGAATAGAGTTTGAGTTCTGCAAGATAGAAAAGTTCTACAACTGGATGGTCATGACAGTTGCACAATGGGAATATATTTAACACTTTAAAATGGTTAAGATGGTAAATTTTTTGTTGTGTATTTTACCATAGTTTTTTTTAAGTATGAAAAACTTACAGTTTACTCCATAATATGTCCATCTGATCTTAGTAAAATGGTTATGATCATTAGTAGAATGATCTAAGTAAAATGATCTTAGTAAAATCATTCATGAAGTTTTTTCTCCCGAAATCTTTGATAACAACTGATGTTCCAGGAAGATGCCCTGTGTTTATCCTGACCCCAGGGAGGGAAGCCAGAATCCCTATGGCTGCCCTTCCTCTGCCCTCCTCCCCCAGGTCCTCAAGTGCTATACTGCCTGCCAACAGCTTCCTCCTTGCCTTAGGGTGGCAGAGGTTTGTTCTGCATTCTTCCATGCTGCTGTTGGTAGAAACAGCCTAATCTGGAGGACCGGAAGCTTTTGAAGAGTAGGGCCAGAGAAGGAAAGCTGAGTGACATCTTAGAATTAGACCAAAGGCAGCTTCTTCAGCTGATGAATTCAGTTTCACAGAGCACTCCTTTTTTCCTTTCTTAGAGCAGTGGCTGTCTCCTGATTCCCACAACTACGCAAAACAAAGGAGCTCAATTCTGCTGTAACAGTGTTTCCATAATTGTGCACTGGAGTGCTGAGGATACCCTAGGATACGCCTCTGGCTTCCTACCCATCCATTCCCATCTGCAATCTCAGGCTCTTCTCACCACACATCACTGAAAAGGAATTCCTAAAACAGGGCCGCTTAGCAACTTGATGTCCAACACAGACAGCTCTAGGCTCTATAAGGCAGAATTAGACAAGTCTGACCCCATCCCTTCCCTGCATCCTATGGTTCCCCCTGTCTCTAGGTCAAATCTGAAGCTCCACAGCCTTGTTCCCAAGCTTTGTTGCCTGCTGCCTGCCCAATGAGCTAGAAGCCCACCGTTTCCCCCAGCTTTTGGACATTCTGCTCTCTCCACCTGATTCTAAAACCACTGTCATCCCAAGCACCATATCTGCTCTATTTCAGGCCCAAAGAACTTGCTATCTTGTGCTTTGCTCCTCTGTTAATGGGTGTGGCATGTAGGAGTCATTAACAAGCATTCTAAAGAAATTAACTAGAGAGGGCTCCCTTGAAAGAGGGTCCCAGGCTCGCTGTGATTTTCTGTCCTCTGCAGGTAGTTCCCAACAGCTCGTGGTTCACGTCATGGGTGGGCGCCTGATCCAGCCCAGGCCAGTTTGAATCCTTCTAGGGATTTCCCTAACAGGACCCGGGGAAAGAGGAACTATCTGTCTCTTGGTGTAAAGCTCTGAGCTGTGGGACACTGGAGAGTGGTCAGCACTGTGTCCTCTAGTGCTGCAGGGACGAAGTCATCAGAGACAAAGCTGACACAAAGATAAGCAGAGATGAGACACAGCCTTGGCTGTATTAAGCTACAGGGACGTATTTGTTGACATGAACAAGGCCTTTCTATGATTTCATGACATGAAAAAGCCTAGTGTCTTTCCAATGACTCCCTTTGCCCTTAGCCTAAGCTTATTTGAGTGGGGTTTCTGTGACAGCCAAAAGCATCCTGACCTTAAATGACTGAGTGAACCAAGTGTATTCTGACCTTTTATTCTGACTTTTGTCTCTGCTGCGAGGAATCCTGAAGTCAAGCTTGGAAGACTCCCTATAGGAAGAGGCCCCATATACACCTTTTCATCCACCTGGGGCAACAAGAGTCCTCTGCCACTGCCCCTGCTCCTTCTTCCCTGGCCCCAATTTCAGATGCTTTCCTCCCTCTGCCTTCCATTCTAGAGGACTCCATGAAATTCCCGACAGGCAGCTGCCAGTCTGTCCTTGGTTCCAGGAGCTCAAGCCCAGTGCCAAAGGAGTGGCACAGTCCTATTCTTCACTTGTTCCTTGCCCAGGACTTTTTCCTGGGACCCCACATAGACAGCCTGGCCAGCAAGGAGGGATGACTGGAATGGAGGCCAGGGGTGGTTTTTATTCCTGGGCTTGGGTGAGGAGGGTGGGGGCAAGGAAATGTTTCTCTCACTGTACAAGCCAAGAGCTTTCTGAAGTCGATTTCAAGATCCCATCCCAATGCTTTCTCTCCAGCCCCTAATCCTTAATGAGATGAGACAAGATTAGACAAGATAAGAGAATGGGCAAGAGACAGCCCAGAGCGCACTGGAAAACCCCTAGCTGGTGCAGAAGCCTCAGGCTCCAGTCACAGCTCTGCCCTGACTGGCAGTACAGACGCGTGAAAGCCCCTTCCTCTCTCCAAGCCTCTCTTTCTCCAGCTGTAAATTGAGGGAGTTGGATGGTTTCTGAGGGCCCTTTCAACTCTGATGGGGGAGGATTCCTCTGTTAGATGGGAAGGGAAAAGGAAATGGAATTCCCGGGGGCAGGGGGAGACAGTGCAGCACGCACATCAGAGAAGTGCAGTCACGTGGCAGCCTGGGACCCCACTCCAGTCCCAGGCACAGCCGGAGACAGATGCTTGCCACCCTGCACACGGCCCTCCCTTCAGACAACAGGGCGATTTGGAGGTCTCCCCTAGAGATAAGAACCTCATGGACAAGTTCTCTGACTCCATTTCTTGTGGAGGTCCCTGCAGCCTAAAAAGGCATCTCTCTTCATATCCATCCCATCACCTCTCCTCCTCCCCCAACTTCATCTTGGCCCCCTTTGATGGCAGGGAAAAGAGACCCAGGAGACAAACCCAAAGAATATACACCTTTGAGGGAGGTTTCAGGAGAAGAGGGTGACAGGGAAGCCATGGCTGGGAATCAGAAGACCCTGCCCCACCCTGTGCCCCTGGTTAGTCCCTTCCCTTCTACAGCCCCAGGTCCACCCTCTGCACAATGAGGGGTGGGACCACTAGGCTGCTGAGAACCCTGCCTTCCAGAGCCTTTGCCCCGGGAATGATTCCAGGCCCTCAGTCTCCCAGGGACAGTACAGCTTGATAATCTCATTGTCTCGTTTACCTGGGGCATTTGATGGTTAGCCTGAGGAGAGAGAGAAACAGTCCCATCCACACATAATATAATCCTCAGTCATCACAGGCAGCCAAGGAGCCAAGGAGCCAAGGATAAGACATAGGCCACCTCCCAGTGCCAACCCTGCCACCATTCCCACCATCCCCACCATCCCCAATGTACAGGCTGCATCTTTTATTTTGTTTTGTTTTTGAGATGGAGTCTCGCTCTGTTGCCCAGGCTGGATCTGGGCTCATGGCAACCTCCACCTCCTGAGTAGTAGGTGCTCAGCCTCCCAAGTAGCTGGGATTACAGACATGCACCACCACGCCTGGCTAGTTATTTGTATTTTTAGTAGAGATGGGGTTTCATCATGTTGGCTAGGCTGGCCCCAAACTCCTGACCTCACATGTTTTATATGTCCTGGAAATGCAGGTGGGAGTGGTGAGGGCGGTGGAGGGGGCGGGCAGTGGGGAATAGAAATAATCCTTTCCCTGCCCCAAGGAAGGCATGGCCCAGCCAAGTCACACCTGTGCTGTGGGAAGAGGCTGGGATCTAAGAGTCAGCTGTGCTGCCTCAGGCCCCAAGGAAGAGAATGGGAGGGATGAGGAAGGGGAGGCAGGAGGGAGGGGCTTCTCTTGTCTTCGCTGCACCCAGTGAGCCTCCTGGTGGATCCCCGATAAATTCCCTGGGTAAACACTCCCACATTTAAAGGCAGGTCCCAGCACAGCCCAAGGGCAGAGAGAAGTGATTTCTGGATTATACACTTTCTCCCTGTAGAGATAGATGAGTTGTTTCTGCCCCAGCTAGACCATGTCCTTCAAGGCCAGGGCCCTGTCCTAGGAACTCAGTGTCAAACCACTGAGATTTCAAGACTGTTACTGTGGTTAGTCCACCCTGACTAATACACAATCCCAAATGAATGACTCGAGTCTGTTTCTTCTTAACTGTGGGTGGGTGCCTGAGGTTCTCCCTGGTAGTTTGAGGATCCCGAGGAAGTACTCCCATCCCTCTGGGGAACCCCTCCTGTTCAGCCTGGCTCTGCACCCAACTCCATCCTTCTAACCCCCTGCATGTCATCATACCCTTCCTCCAACTCGGCATCTCGCCCTCTTTCATAGACCTTCATTTCCCCAAGAACCATTAGCCGCAGCCACATACATTGCTGAAGGTCTGAGGTTAACAGCAGGGGATTACTTTACAGAGTAAGAAAACCATTTAAAATTAAACATCAGGCATCACTCTTGCTTAAAGCTCATCTGCCAAACTTACCATGGGGAGTCTCTTATTGCTTTGGCTTCTGATAAGATTCCAGCCACTTTGTGTTTATTTATTCATTCAACAATTATTGATTGTGCACCTGCTGTGCTCCAGGCACCCCTCCTAAGTGCTAGGACATGCAGAAAACAAAGCTACCCCTTGGATCGCAGAGCTTACTTTCTATTAGGAACAAAGACAATAAACAAGCAAATAAATACATAATATGCTGTCAGAGTTAAGAAAAAATTATTCAAACCATGAAAATGATTCAAAACATTTGTCTAACAAGCTGCCTAATTGTCATGTGACGTCCTAGGGCTGGATTGTCCAATTCGATATCCATTGGCCACATTGGCCATTTAAGTTTAATTTATTAACTTTATATTAATTAAATGAATTAACTATATTTAATACAATAAATATATATATCTTAGATGGGTCTCACTCTGTCACCCAGGTTGGAATGCAGTGGCGTGATCTCAGCTCACTGCAACCTCCACTTCTCAGGCTCAGCTGATCCTCCCACTTCAGCCTCCCAAGTAGGTGGGACCACAGGTGCTCACCACCATGCCCAGCTAATTTTTTGTATTTTTGAAAGACATGAGATTTTGCCCAGGCTGGTCTTGAACTCCTGAGCTAAGGCGATCTGCCTGCCTCTGCCTCCCAAAGTCCTGGGATTATAGGCATGAGCCAACATCCCCAGCTCATAAATTACATATTGACATATAATTTATATATATAAATATTAAATTATTCATGTTGCATTATCTTAATATTATAGTAAAATACATATGTCAATACATATAATATTTACTATATTGATTAAATGTATTAAAATTTAATTCAAACAGCTAAAATTCTGTTTCTCAATCACACCAACCACATGTCAAGAGCTAAACAGCCACTTGGGGCTAGGGACTATCCTATTGGTTGGTGCAGATGGAGAACATTTTCTTCATTGGAGAAGCGCTGTTCTAGGAGAGTTGCTTTTGCTTGACTTACTATTTACTATTGACTAGGGCCCAGACTCTAGGAAGTTAAATGTTAACTTCAAGAAGATTAATAAGCTGCAAATGATTTTTGTCCAGCAGAGATGCAAATGGTTTCTATCTGAAAGAAAAGATAACCCCAAAGGTTGCAGTTTTATCGTCCTATGGGACATTAACCAATTTAGTATCTAACTTTGCCATCTTATTCCAGCACTCTCTTTCCATTGATTACATATAGCAGGTTCTCATATCCCCTCTTGAACCAGCTCTGTCATCTTGCTGATTCCTCACTAATGAGTTAAATAAATCACTGACACATCTCACTGGATGCTTCTATGAAAGTCATGTTTTTGACTCTTTGGAAATTATACTTTGACATCAGGTAATGATCAGTGCGATGAAGACAATTTAAGCAGAGTGAAGAGACAGTGACTGTGTGTGATCTTAGCTAGGCAGGTCAGGGAAGGCCCTTCCAGTGAGGTGACCTTTGAGCAAAGACGAAATTAAATGAAGAAGCAGCCCTTTAGACACCAGGGGTGCAAGTCCCGGCAGAAAGGACAGGTGCCAAGGTGCAAAGCCAGCGTGGAAGCTGGACTGCACTTGGTGTTGGAGGCGAGCAGGAAGCAGTGTGGCCCTGGTGGGTGACGAGGTATGGAACAGATTTCGTAGGGCCTCAGAGTCCAAAGGAAGGACTTTGGATTACATTTTGGAGCTGCATAAGGTGGGGTATAACCACTCCCTCTTTTATTCCAGGGGAGAGCTAATGAACAGCCTTTGTGATGAGTGCTGCTGAGGTTCTCACTGGTTGTGGGGCTGGGGAGGGGCACCCTTCCAGGAGGGGTAAAGCTCCCTTTTACCCCCTTTCCCAGAGGGGTGAAACATGCTACATCCCAGAGGCTGCATTCACAAGGCCCTGCGGATGGGCCTCCAGAGGTGCATTGGGCAGTGCACTTGGGAGTCCCCTCCCCTGGTGCTCTCTGCTCTCCCATCTCTATCCAGAGCTGCTGGGGTCCCTGCCCAGGCCTTGTGCCTCACCTAAAGGCTCTCAAAGGAGTTCTCTAAACAAAATAACCATTTCTACCGAAGATGAATTTTGCAGACCTTTCAGAAGGTTCCAAAGCAGCCAGCTTTCAAATGAGCAGTTTGGCTTCTCCTTCCAGGTAGGGAAACTGGGTTTTCACTAGATCTGATAATACCTTTGGGGCTTCAGAGCTCTGGTGAGGTGGCTAGTATAAGTCTAAGGATTTAGGAAGGCGAAGTGACGGTAGGAGGGGCTACGAGGCTGAGTGAAATGGGGGCAAGGTACAAAAAGGATCTAAAGATCTCTATAAGGTGCAGAGGGATCCTGTTGCCAAGGAGTGAGCTGTGGCAGCTGAGGTTTCAGAGATGGGGATGCCCCACTTGATTTTGGTTCAGGCACAATGGTACTTGCGCCAAATCCCAGCTCTGCTACTCCTGACCTGCATGAGTTTGGGCAAATCGTGAGTCCTACCTCATGTGCAGGATGAGTAGAATAGTGCTCTGGTTGGGTATGGTAGCTCACACCTGGAATCCTAGCATTTTGGGAGGCTGATGAGGGCAGATCACCTGAACTCAGAAGCTCAAGACCAGGTTGGCAACATGGCAAAACCCCATCTCCACTAAAATACAAAAAATTAACTAGGCATGGTGATGCATGCCTATAATTCCAGCTACAGGAAAGGCTGAGGAATGAGAATCGCTTGAACCTCAGAGGTGGAGGTTGCAGTAAGCCAAGATTTGGCCACTTCACTCCAGCCTGGGCGACAGAGCAAGGCTTTAGCTACTGGGAGCATCAAACAAGATGACGTGTATGGAGAACTTAGACTAGGGCCTGGAAGGAGACAAGTGCTCCATTAACATAAGCTGCTGCGATTGTTATCAAAGGTGATCCTGGACGGTGGGGCTGAAGTGGAGTGATAAGTCCAGGGGACACTGAGGCCACCTACGTTGGCAGTGGGATGTACGTAGAGTGGAAGTGTGTGTTGAATTGGGGCAGGAGGTGCCTGGAGGCCAACTGTTGGAATGATAATCTGCCTGTCTGGTAACCCTCCAGAGCCATGTTCCAGGCTCCTAACCCCCGTTGCCAGAGCCTGGAGTGAGCCTAAGCCACTAGGAAGCCTTTGATGTCTCCCCGCATTACAGAGTCCCAAGCTTTACATATATTATATCATCCCTAACAGCCCTGAAAGACAAGCATGTTCCCCCCATTTCCCACCCCAATCCAAGGCCTGGGTGAGTTGACCAGCTGGTGTTAGGCGCTCAGCTAGGCAGAGACTTCTTCCTTGACTTCACTCAAAGCAGTCTCCTATTCGTTGCTGGCCATATTGGACCTTCACTGAAAATGTTGCTTAACAAAAGGATGTCACAACTTAAAGAATAAACAAGGAGGGAAAGACTGAAAAGACATAGGCTTGATCATCTTACAGGACTGGTTAAAACTCTGACCTTTCTTGGCCCTTTTGCATGGATACCTTCCAGGTATCCCCTTAGCATCAGTAGGACTCAAAAAGGTCTCTTCCCCCAAGGTCATTGTCAGGGATGTTTCTTTAGCCTCACACAGATCCACGACTAGGCAGAAATGCCTGGGATTCTGGGAGGCTCTGCTCAAGGGCAGACGAAGGGAGGGATGGTGCTAGAGAGCGAAGAGAAAAGGTACATGATATTGTCCCTTTCTAGATCCTTCTTGTTCATTGCAATTCCGCAGTGGCCTGCATGACACATTTCAATGCACCGCCCCCCAACAAACACCTGGAGTGATGCACAGAATGCAATGATCCTTGAAGCTTATCTGCTCACCCAGGCAGATCACAGGACAAAAGGCAGGCAAGGGAGAGCCTGTTCTGCTCTACCCCACTGCTAGCTCTGTGCCCACTTGCACTCAACACGTGCCACTCCCCTGTCTCCCAGGACATGGAACCATCCCTCCTCTGGGGCACTGCTCACTCTGCTCCCTCCCTCTGGAAAAGAATGTCCTTCTGAGTCAGGAACCTCCCAACCTCCACCTCTGAGTATGGAAATGACCTCCCTCCCCAACCTTATTATGGGAAGTAAGATTTTGGTTACTTAAAAAAATTTTTTTTGTGCTTTTCTGTGTTGCTTGACTGTATTTAATTAGCAGGTATTACAAATACAAAGCAATAAGGATATTAATTTTTTTTTGAGACAGAGTCTTGCTCTATTACCCAGTCTGGAGTGCAATGGCGTGATCTCGGCTCACTGCAACCTCTGCCTCCCAAGTTCAAGCAATTCTCCTGCCTTAGCCTCCCAAGTAATTGAGATTACAGGCACACACCAACATGCTGGGCTAATTTTTGTATTTTCAGTAGAGACGGAGTTTCGCCATGTTGGCCAGAGTGGTCTTGAACGCCTGACCTCAGGTGATCTACCTGCCTCAGCCTCCCAAGGTGCTGGGGTTACAGGCGTAAGCCATGACACCCAGACAAAGCTATTAATGTTACGGAGTTTTTTAATGGCTAGCTATATTTCAAGGTCCAGAAAGCTTCCTAAGCCCCCACCAGCAAGGACACCTACCTCTTCCATGCCCCCAAAGCTTTTCATTTTTCCTCTCTCATGTCCCTGAGCACCATCCATCTGCAGATACAGGTGTTCTGTCCAGATCACAGCTCCTTCCTGACCAGAGAGTGTGCTGAGGACCAAAGTGGGGGATCTGTCTCCATTGCCCACACTCCCATAACACACTCCCATAACCCTTTCAAAAACAGTACAACTATTACCACCCACCAACATCATTACCACCCGCCCTGCCCCATTACCACAACCATTACCCCTCTACCATCACTACACTCAACATCACCAGTGCCACAACCACCATGGTCACCACCATCATTCCCCCTATGATGGGCCAGAAAATTAATCCCTTAAAGATATCCACACTCTAATCCCCAGAATCTGTAAATCTGTTAACTTACATGGCAAAAGGGACTTTATAGATGTGATTAAAGGGACAGACCTGAGATGGGAAGATTATCCTGGGTTTCCTGAGTGGGTACAATTTAACCACAAGTCAATGAAAGCAGAAAACCTTCCCTGTCTGTGGTCAAAGAGAGAGATGGACAATGGGGGAAGGGTCAGACAGATATGACATCACTGGCTTTGCAACATTGCTGGAAGGAGGCCATGAGCCAAAGAATGGGTGTGACCTCTAAAAGCTGGAAGATGAAAGGAATCAACTCTTCCTTAGAGCTCCCAGAGAGAAATTAAGCCTGCTAACACCTTGATTTTAGCCAAGTGAACCCTATGTTGGACTTCTGCTCTACAAAACTATAGGATAATAAATATCTGTCATTTTAAGCCACGAAATTCGTGATAACTTGTTAAAGCAGCAATAGAAAGCTAATACAACTTCCATCAACAATACCATCAATACCACCATAACCACAATTACCCATCGACACCACCACTACTCGCAAAAACTGCCATCATCATAAGCAATGATACCCTGATCACCATCACCATACTCCCATCAACAGCAACATATTTACTCCCAAAACACCTGTCACCACTATTCTTGTTCCAATCACCATTCCCACAGATAACACTTACAACCACCACCACTATCTACATCAGCTCTGCCACTGATACACCCATCAACAACACCACGATCACTACCATCATACCACCCAACAGCAAAAACACTCACCTACTACCACCACTGCCCACCATCAGTACCATCACCCATTCCACCACTACATACAACATCACCAACACCCACCACCGACAAAAGCACCCCTACCGGCAGCACCAACATAACCTACCTACCACAACCATCGCCACCACCGATGAACCCCTCCACCCCCACCATCACTATAACTGAACATGCATAGCACGAATGACTGGTTGGCTGGTTACGTGAGTGAATAAATATGTGTCTGAATGAATAAGTAAAGAAACAAGGGCTGGGCGCAGTGGCTCATGTCTATAACACCAGCACTTTGGAAGGCCGAGGCAGGCAGATCACAAGGTCAAGAGATGGAGACCAGCCTGGCTAACATGGTGAAACCCCAACTCTACTAAAAATAAAAAAAATTAGCCGGATGTGGTGGCAGGCACCTGTAGTTTCAGTTACTTGGGAGACTGAGGCAGGAGAATCATTTGAACCTGGGAGGTGGAGGTTGCAGTGAGCCAAGATTGCGCCGCCACTGCACTCCAGCCTAGGTGACAAAGCGAGACTCCATCTCAAAAAAAAACTAAAACAAAAAAAAACAAAGAAAAATACAACCTCAGAATATCTATGAAAAAAAGTCTACTCCACCACTTGGTGACTCATGGTGGGTAAGGTAGATGGATTTGTATGTCTGAACTTCATCTTTTGAACACTCTTTCCTTCTTTTTGACATATCTCCATCTGCTGCCTTCTACAGCCACTGCCCAGCACTCCCAAAAGCACAGTCATGGAGCAGCCTCCTCTAAGACTGTGCCCACAGGACTGGCCAGCCTTTGAGAAAGAGGAGCTGAAAGTCTTGAGTTCCTGGTGATTAAAGGGGTAGTGAGCAGCCAGCTGCCTCTGAGCTAGCTCCTGGGCAATAAGATGGGACAGTCCAAGTGGCTCTCTGAAGCAGCCTAAGTAGGGAAATAGAAGGGAGAAGTAGTACCATCCCACCCCAAATTCTGAGGATGTTTCTGGGGACTTGGCTGTTCTTGCTGCCTAAGAAACCTGTCCACTTCACTCCCTGCCACTCAGCATGCAGCCTGGTGCCCTGGGGTCTGTGACTGGGCCAGCAGATGTAAGTTCTACGTTCTAGCTCCCGTCCTGATGACAGCTATCTGAGTCTATCTCTCTGGGCAATGAGGAACACAAGAAAGACGTGCCTGGTGCCCCTCCAGCTCTGATGGTCCATGATTTCACATTTCTACCAGGAAGATTTCTAGCTGGAGAAATCAATGGGTGAAGTTAGTCTCCTTGGGTGGACAATTCCTCTCTGACTACATCCTTGATGGCTCACATGATCCCAAAGTAGTAGTTAGGGGTGAGCATCCAAGAAGGGATGGACCCTTTTATCTTTAAGTCCTATCGGCTCAATCAGTCAGGAATTTTAAAGCTAGGAGAACTTTAGGGACCAGCTAACTGAAGCTCTGGAGTAAAAACCTTCTCAAGACTGCCAGCCAGGCAGCACCAAACCCCAGGCCAGGGCTAGATGTTCATGCCCTTCTGAGCATTTTGTGCTGCCTCAGGAAAACCAATGGACCCCAGCACTTTTCTCAAAGTCCCACCTCATACTCATATAGCTGCTGTAACCCATGCACTACCTGGAAAGCTGAAGCATTGGGCTCCAGTGAAGAAGCTTCGAGCCATGTCATCCTAGAGGCCTCACAGAATCCAGAGCAGGCAGCAGCTGCACTTGCCTTTGAAGTATTTCCCAGGGGCCCTGCGGAGGAAGGAGACAGGCAGTTGTAGAGCGGGCTTCGTACTGTAGTCTCCCTCTGTCTCTGCTCCCATCTCTCTCTCACACTGTCTGGTGGTCTCTTTCTGACTCTCTTTTGATCTCTTTGTTGGGCTTTGATCGTTTTTCATCTCTATCTCTTTCTGGTCCCGTGTTTCTTTCTTTGTCCCTATCTTGTTCTCTCTTTGTTTCTCTCTCTCCTTTTTTTCTTTCTCCCATCTCTCTCTCTCTCCCTTCCCTCGTTTCCTCCATCAGTGATTTTGCTCTTGGAATTTCAAAGATAAGTGCCAATTTCAAGGTCATATTAATCCAGCTCTAGGAAAATCCCTATTCATGAAAGAAAGCATCCAGGAATTACAACTGTACTCATAAAACCCCACAGCCTGGTGAAGATGGATGAGCCCAGGCCCGGGAGTAAGGGCCCTGGGTTTCTTTCCCAGCCCTGCCCTGATTTGCTGGGTGGTCTTGAGAAGCCTTCTTGGGGCTTCAGCTTTTGCATCTATAAAATGAATGGGCTGGAGCACATTGATCTCAAGCACCAGCTCCAGCTCTCTAGAATTGGAAGAATTCAGATGCTCAGGATTCCCACAGCACAGCCAGTGGGAATCACACCTACGGGCACCATTGACCACTGGCTTTTGCAGGCACTTGCTGGGAATTTCACCAAAGTTCCCTGTGTCAGCAGGTGTCTGTGTGCTCAGTGACTAGGATCTTGCACTAATCCTGGCTCCTTCCTGCTCCTTTGTTTAAATGTGGAGCACACATCAGGCTTGGCAGCAGATGAACCCAGCTGCCCTTCAAGAAGATCTATCTATGGTGGGTAGATCAGAGGAGGCCTCTCAAGTAGCCCAACTGAGGAGGGAGACAAAAGCCAGAATTCCATAAAGAAGCCATTCCCTTAGTCACCAAATGTATACTGAGCAGCACCAATGTGCTGACCACCTGGCTGCCTCTGCAGACACTGCCCCTGCCTTTACCATGAGATAGAGAAGAAAGAAAACGATCCTTCTCTGTAAAGTGAATAACATTCTGCAGGAATGCACAAGTAACAACATTTTTCTTTGAATGGGGAGATCAAGGAAAGCTTTCCAGGAAAATAACAGTTGATCTGAGGCCCAGTGGGTGAATAGAATGTCACTGGACACAGAAGTGAGGGGAGGGCACACTCCATGCACAAGGACAGAATCAGCAAAGGATTTGGGTTCCATCTCTTCGGGAGCAGCTGAGTAGAGCAGTTAGGTTGAGACCAGACCAGACTGTAGAGGGGTGTGGGATGCTTGAAAAGGAGGCCAAGGAGATAAACTTGATCCTGAGGCTTTGGAGAGCCACTGAAGATTTTTCAGTAGGAGAGTGACAAGCTCAGATTTAAGCTTTAGAAAGATCCTATGGAGTCTCAGTGTGGGGGCTGAGATAGAATAGGGGAGACAGAAGGCAGAGACTTTCTGCAAGACCAAGAGAACACAGAGGCAGAGGCTATGCCGACAATCAGAATACATTTGTACATCAATGCACACACCCCACGCTATGAGGCAGGGAAAGAAGCCAAGCCGAGTGAGTCAGAGACAGGAAATGAGGTCTGAGTAGGACTTGGCAAAGGAGAAACTCACCTTAGAAGACATATCTGTCAAGGTAGGGAGAGAGGGAAAAAGGAACATCTCAGAAGCCCCATGAATGAGCCTTGTAATTAGAAGAGATCACAGGTGATAAATCGCCAAACATCAGAGTTGCTGGAGCCTTCAAGACTGTGAAACTCTTCATCTTCACTACATGGATGGGGAAATCAAGGTCCAAAAACCATAAAGGACTTGGCTGGGTCCCCTGGCAAGCCCGCGGCAAGTCTAGTCTACAATCAAGAGCTCCCACCTCCAAATTCTACAGTTCGCTCCCTCTCCCACATTTTGTCAGGTTAGTGTGTGGCCCCAACTTGCCAGAAAGAAGAACTAAAGCTGTAGGAACCACACGAAGGTGTCTGGACTTCTAGCTCTTGTGAGAGACAAATCTAAAGGCCAGGAATCAGGGATAGGCAGGCCATAGTGGTATCAGGGGCTGTTCCACCACTCAGAGTCCAGTGAGCACACAGCTGGGACAGGGGCCCTGAGGGTGGAAAGAAAAGAGTGAGAAGGGGGTATTTTGAAAGAACTTAGCAGGATCAGGTGACTGGTGCTCCAGGTTGAAAGAAAGCAAGACCCTGGGCATGGACAAGCTCTGGCGATGTGGAACACACGTGGGATGATATTGTCATTAGTGAACAAGGCCTGGTCCGAGGTGACCCCAAAGTGAGGACACTAGCAGAATGAAGGGGGCAAAAAACAGAAGGCTCTAGTTTGGAGTGAAATTATGAGCTTGGCTTGAACAGGGTGAGTTTGAAGTGATAATAGGGCCCCACTGGTGAATATTTTTGAGGACTTACTCTATCCTGGGCACAGGGTATCTATGATAGCTCCTTTAGCCTCACAAGAGCTGCTTTGGAAGACACTATTCTTATCCTTATCGGATAGATGAGAAAACAAAGGAACAGAGCAATAAATAAATTTTTCCAAGGTTCCTGGCTTGTATATTTCTAAGCAGGCTGGAAACCCAGGTCTGCCTCACTGTTTTGCTTTCCATCACTAAGGAGCCAAAGAGAGGAGGTCATTGAAGAAGTCCAAACAGGTGAACACTGGAAAGTAGAGAGAAGACAGAGAAAAGTGAGAGTATGGCAAACCCTGAGCAAGATGAAGAGTCCAGTGAGGAGTCAGAGAGGAGCAGACAGAGGTGGAGGGACAATCAATAGAGTCTTTGTCACAGGAGCCAGAGTTGGAGAAAGTTTCAAGCCAATGTCAAGGTGAGTCTTGAAGTCAATCCAAAGTGTCTTATGTGTCTTATGTGGAAGATGTAGTGATCGCCATGAACACTGAAGAACCTTGTGTAATGAGGAATCCCAGTTTTTCAGATGCCCAGGCTGCCTGGAAGACTTGGAAGGGGCAGTTAGCAGAAGAGAGTCTAGTTGGGGCAGGGTTAAAACAATGAATCCCAGCCAGGCACGGTGGCTCACTCCTGTAATCTCAGCATTTTGGGTGGCCAAGGTGGGTGGATCACTTGAGGTCAGGAGTTCAAGACCAGCCTGACCAACATGGTGAAACTCCGTCTCTACTAAAAATACAAAAATTAGCCAGGTATGGTGGCGCATGCCTGTAATCCCAGCTACTTGGGAGGCCAAGGCACGAGAATTGCTTGAACCCAAGAAGTGGAGGTTGCAGTGAGCCAAGGTGGTGCCATTGCCCTCTAGCCTGGGTGACAGAGCAAAAGTCAATCTCAAAAAAAAAAAAAAACAAAATCAGTACTGTGAGGACATATCAGGAAACACACCTGGGAAAGAAAAACAGACAAACTGGACTTCAGCAAACTTAAAAATGTGTGTGTTTCAAAGTACACTATCAAGAAAGTTAAAAAACCATGAAATAGGAAAATAATGTTTTACAAATCAGGTCTACAGTGGTCATAATATTTAAGGAACTTTAAAGCCTCAACATTAAAATGCAAATATCCCAGTTACAAAGTGGACAAAGTATGTGAAGAAATAGATATTTCTCCAAAAAAGATATATAAATTGCCAATAAGCACATAAAAATTACTCAACTTTATTAATCATTAGAAAACTGCAGGCTGTGTACAGTGGCTCATGTCTGTAATCCCAGCACTTTGGGAGGCCAAGTCAGGAGGATCTCTTGAGCTCAGGAGTTTGAGACCAGCTTAGGCAACATAGTGAAACAAATTTACAAAAAAAAAAAATTGTTTTGATTAGCCAGGCATGGTGGCACACACCTATAGTCCCAGTTACTTGGGAGGCCGAGGCAGGAGGATTGCTGGAGCCCAGGTGTCTGAGTCTGCAGTGAGCCATGATTGTTGCCACTGCACTCCAGCCTGAGTGACAAAGCAAGACCCTGTCTCAAAAAAAAGAAAAGAAAAACACAAATCAAAACCATAATGATCTATTACTTCACACCCACTAGGATGGTTATAATCAGAAAGACCGTAACAAGTGTTGCTGAGGACACAGAAAAAGTGAAACTCTTATGCATTGCTGGTGAAAACGTAAAATAGTGTAGCCACTTTGGAAAATAGTTTGGCAGATCCCCAAAAAGTTAAGTATAGAGTTACCATATGACCCAGATATTTTATCCCTAGGTATATTCCCAAGAAAAGTGAAAACACACGCTCAAATAAAAATTTTTACACTAATGTTCGTAGCAACATTATTAATAACAGCCAAGGTAGAAACAATCTAAATCATATCAACTGATGAATGGATAAACAAAATGTGGTATAGCCATACAATGCAATACTATTCGGCTACAAAAATGAATGAAGTGCTAACATATGCTATGATATTGATGAACCTTGAAAGTATTATGCTATACAAAAGAACCCCAATAAAAAAGCATCATATTATATAATTCCATTTACATTAAATGTCCAAAATGGACAAATCCATAGAGACAGAAATAAAATGGAGACAGAAACTAAATTAGTGGCCAGGCACAGTGGCTCACACCTGTAATCCCAGCATTTTGGGAGGCTGAGTCAGATGGATCACTTGAAGTCAGGAGTTTGAGACCAGTCTGGCCAACATGTCAAAACCCTGTCTCTACTAAAAATACAAAAATTAGCCGGGCATGGTGGTGTGTGCCTATAATCCCAGCTACTTAGGAGGCTGAGGCAGGAGAATCGCTTGAACCTGGGAGGCAGATGTTGCAGTGAGCCGAGATCATACCACTGCACTGCACTCCAGCCTAGGTGACAGAGTAAAACTCTGTCTCCAAAAAAAAAAAAAAAAAAAAAGAAAAGAAAAAGAAACTAAGTGATTAGTTGCCAGGAGCTGGAGGGAGAGAGAAATGGTGGGGGTAGTGACTGCTTAAAAGGTATGGCATTCCCTTTCGGGGTGATGGGCGTGTTCTGGAATGAAATTGTGGTGATAGCGGCACAACCCTGTGAGCGTAACTCAAAAACCACTGAACTGGATACTTTATATAGTGAATTTTATGGCATGTCAATTACATCTCAATAAAAGAGAGACAGAGAGCAGGTAGAAGTTTCTCAGGCAAATCTTGAGTGTTTTCAATCCCTCAGGGAACATCAAAGAACCCATTTAGGTTATTCAAAAGAAAAAAACATATTTTATTCATCTGTTAAATTCTTTTGAACTTATACTCTGAGGGCTAGCTTATGTTGCATTTTTTACTACCTTTTTATAAAGTCATATATTAGTAATAGCTAGATTTATAGAGAAGTGTCTGAAAGGTTGTTATCTGTAATGTTAACAGTGGCTGCCTCTGGGAGATAGTACCTTGTGTGATTTGAAATTTATTCTTTATGCTTTTATGTATCATTTACATTTTCCGTATGCATATTTATCAACTTTACAATCAATAAAATCCATAAAGCTCTTTTTGTTTTGGAATATATATATATATAAAATTGAATACATTGAAAAAATGTTGATAGATAACTTTTAAAATTCTTTCAACTTACATGAAACCAATGTCATTTTGGTAGTTGCTCCCAAGCTGGAAAAACTACCCAATTAGCCAAGTGATCGCAATTCAGTTATTTTCTGAACACTGAACAAGGAGCTGTGTGAGAGAGAAGGACGTTGAGAGGATGGTTCCTGCATTCAAGGGGTCTTTTGATGTAGTAAAGGACCTCAGATGTGTAAATAAATAACTGAAAGCAAGGCAGAACATAAAAGTCTAGAACAGAGTCACCTGTAAGATGCTGCAGAATCCCTGAGGACGCTGTGATTCTCCACTGAAGGACTCAAAACGGCAGGTCTGCTGCAGAGCCTGGCCTTGAGGCTGAGTCACATTTCACCGTGTGGACGGCAGGAGGGACAGGCAAGAGCCAAGGCCAAAGGTGAGGCATTTCCAAGCCCGCCCACCCTTCCTGTCCCTGTATACTTCACACTCTATGCCCTAACCTTCCAGAGCTGCTGATCCTCCTGGGCACAGGCCTGGGTCTCGCAACTTCAACTTGCTGCTCACATGGAATGTGCATTCCTTCTTCATCACCTATCTTACTCATGCTGTTCCCTCCAAGACTGGGGTCCCTGTCAGTGTTTCAGGAAGCCTCCTTTACCAAACAGATTGAGTTCAAAGCCTCCTGCACGGGTTCCAGCAGTATGCTGAGTCTGCCAACACTGGAGCACTCTAACCCCTGCACTGGAATGATCTGTTTGAGTATTTGTTTCCTCCACCAGATTCTGAGGTCCACTGAAGAAAGGCTGGAGCCTAGCACAGAAGGTTGATGCCCAGTAAGTGCTTAACTAATGGCACATGCACTGTGGCTAAGATGTGCAGAGCAGGAATGGCAGCCACAGCTCTGTCTGCCCAGTACACTCCCCTGCTCTTCCCCCATCCTCCCTCCTCCTCCCTCCTCCCTCCTTCCTCTTCTTCCTCTGTTACCCAGGCTGGAGTGCAATGACATGTTAATAGCTCACAGCAACCTCCAATTCCTGGGTTCCAGTGACCCTTCTACCTCAACCTCCCAAGTAGCTAGGACTATATAGGTGCACGCCACCATACCTGTCTGGTTTTCGTTTTGTTTTGTTTTTTGGTAGAGGAGTGTCTCAGTTTGTTGCCCAGGCTGACCTTGAACTCCTGTCCTCAAGCGATTTTCCCACCACTGCCTCCCAAAGTGCTGGGATTACAGATGGGAGCCACTGTGCCTACTCCTTCTCCTCCTTTCTTCTAAGAGTCTATTCTGCCCTCCTCCTGACCAGAGTCGGGCCAGTGATGCTGGCTGGGTCAGTTATAGCTCTCCAACCCCCAGATTTAGTAACTGGTCCAAGGCTGCACTGACCCAGTCCAGGCTAATCAGTGTCCCTTCCCTAGAACAGCAGGAAGAAAGTACTTTCCTTGATGAGGAGTTAGACTGATGAGGGCCACATTCCTATTATGTAGAGAAAAGCTGTCTGCAGGAGAGAATGAGGCCATTACACAAGACAAGCAGGGAGATGGCAGCTGCTCATGGTTTGGAGCAACTGCTTCCGGTCTCGGAGGTCTCCTTCGGTCTCGGAGGTCCCCAGAGCTGGGCTGGTTCAGGCAGGCCTTTCTCCAATTCTGTCATATGCCAGGACCTGTCAGTAAACATCTCTGTGTGTATAAGCCAGTGAGCTTGGGTTTCTGCTACTTATGAGAACATCCATGTCCAGTGCTGGGGTCCTTGGCACGATGTACATCTGGAAATGTCAGCTGAGGCCAGGCTGGGGAAGACTCTAAATTCTGTCCTTGGGGGTTTAGAGTTTCTATGGCAGGTGCAGTTGGAGCCTCATGACAGAACACCAGCAACGTGTGAGTTTCAAATCAAAGAGGAGGCAAGACTGGAAGCCAGTTGGAAATGCAAAATAAAACCACCTCCATATATCACAGAGGTCAAGGAGAAAGAAGATTGAATAAAACCCTGATTTTGTTATGTAGGAAAGAGCAGCAGGGCTTGTGATGAATGGGGAAGTAAAGGAGAAAGGTGGTCATGTCGAATAAAGAGTCATTTCAGAAACACAGTCAACAGCTCTGTGTGCAAACATTAGTCAGTCATACAAATGGGATCTCAGGGGTTTTATAAACAAGCAAGCCATTGCCAACACCCACATCTGGCAGATGATACATCCATCATGTGTAAATACTTCATGCAGCATCGATTACCCTGATCAATTTTAGGTATCTATCATTTTCCAGACCTGCAACCCAGCACAGGGAAATTACAAAGAAATACAGTAGATGCTCTGATCATTCTACCACTACGGCTCATAGGAAAACAGTGAATAAATCCATGGCAAAACTCAGGTGGTTTTTAAGGCATAAAGAAACAAATTATTATTGTGTTTTTCCTTAGAATTATTTCTTAACTAGATCAAGATACCATTCTTTTCAAAATTCACTAAGAAAACCATCCTCATCTTGGGAGGGAGAAAGATCAATAATGATACACAAGAAATATGGACAAGAAATGCTTGACACTGGAAGCTGCAGTCATCGACTCTGATGCTACAGTGTGACATGTGCTTAAAGGAAGAGGAAGTAAGACTAAGAAGGTGGAAGGCAGCAAGGAGTTTAGGTTTTATCTTGGTAGGACAGGGAGCCATATGAGTTTTCTTAAGCAGGAAAAAGGCCTGGTCAGAATGGGTTCAGAAAGGGCTTTTCTAGACAGGCATGGAAGGCATTAAGGTCCCTGGATGTGCAGAGAAGTTGGCAGACTTGTAATTGTTAGTCAGGACAGATGATGGGCTGGGGGCAGTGGCTCACGCCTGTAATCCCAGCATTTTGGGAGGCCAAGAATCACTTGAAATCAGGAGTTCGAGGCCAGCCTGGCCAACATGATGAATCCTCATCTTTCCATGGTGGCACATGTCTGTAATCTCAGCTACTCAGGAGGTTGAGGCAGGAAAATCGCTTGAACCTGGGAGGTGGAGGTTGCAGTGAGCAGAGATCGCACCACTGCACTCCAGCCTGGGCGACAGAGTGAGAGCCTGTCTCAAAAAAAAAAAAAAAAAGACAGACTATGGAAGGATGGGAGTTTGGAGTGGGACGTGAGGGAGGAGCCATTGGGACTGAAATGGTGCCTGGGGCCCTGCAATAAGTCAGGAGAAAAGAACAGGCATCTACGACAGATGGAAGCACGATGTCTGAGCCCTTACTGGGTGCCAGGCACCAGGCACTACAAGCACTTTCTCCATTTGATCTGTTTTAGGTCCTCCAAACAACCCTGCAGGGTACTTAGGAATTCCTGAACACACATATGACAGAAAAGAGCCTCAGAGAAGTTGAGTAGCTTTCTTGAGGCCACACAGGTTTTTTGGACACAAAAGCCTGAGTCCATTTCAGTACAAATCACTACCTCCTTATCCTTTTTAACTTTATCAGGTAGGTGCTGGGGCTTAGAGATTTTTAAATGCACCGACTTTTCCCCAGCTGGTGAGAGCCCCAGTCTCAGTGTAAACCCAAACTCTCATTCCCACCTCGCCTCCCCAACCAGCTGATCCTGTTAAATGAACCTTTGTTCCATCACAGTGAGGAGCTCCTGTCTTATGCATTGTTAAGCCGGAAAGACTTATTGGGGATGTCTTAAAAGGAATCTTGGAAGAGCCTGGGGGAGGACACGGGATGGGCGTGGGCTTCTCAGAGCCCAGAAGATGCTCTTCCTCCTGTCCAGGAGGAGCCTCTGCACCTTTGAAAATAATTCCTCCAAAGTCTCCTAAACCCCAATTCTCTATCCAGCAGCCCTGGCCTGTCGTGGTAATTTCCAAGGCCGCTGCCTTGAAGGCTCACAAATCCTCTGTTCATGCTCAGACATATAAATTGCATTAGCAGAGGAGAACTATGCATCTGGTGGTGTGATGGCTGAAGAGAGAAGGCGCTGAGCTCAAGTGCACACATGTGAGCACACCCGGGCCTGGCCCCTCTCCAGGGGCCTTCATATATTTTTCTATGCTGGGTTCTCTCTCGCTCTCTCTCTCTCTTTCATTCTGTGTATGTGTCTTTCTCTGTCTCTCTCCCTTTTCCCCCATACACCAACCCTGCTGGATAGATTTTACCACATGGGTGAAGAAAATATATGAAGGCTTCCTAAGGAAATAAATGGGTAGGTTTTTTGTCTTTTATTTGTTTGCTTGTTTTCGAGACAGTCTTGCTCTGTCTCCCAGGCTGGAGTGCAGTGGTGCAATCTCACCTCACTGGCAAACTTCACCTCCCGGGTTCAAGCAATTCTTGTGTCTCAGCCTCCTGAGTAGATGGGATTACAGGCACATGCCACCACTCCTGGCTAATTTTTGTATTTTTAGTAGAGACAGGGTTTTGCCATGCTGGCCAAACTGCTCTCAAGCTCCTGACCTCAGGTGATCCACCTGCCTCAGCCTCCCAAAGTGCTGAGATTACAGGCATGAGCCACCACAGCCGGCCAGGGTAGGTTTTTGACATACAAAAAGCCAGTAAAAGCCATTGCTAGAGATTCATGGAGAGGTTGGGGCAAGAGAGAAATAAGTGGAGCACAGGATTTTTAGGGCAGTGAAACTCTTCTGTATGATACAGTAATGATGAATATATGTCATCAAACATTTGTCAGACCCTATAGAGCTAGGCACAGTGGCTCAGACCTGGAATCCCAGCAGTTTGGGAGGCCGAGGTGGGAGGACTGCATGAAGCCAGGAATTCAAGACCAGCCTGGGCAACAGAGCAAGACCCTGTCCCTACAAAAATCTTTTTTTAATTAGCAAAGCTTGGTCGTACACACCTGCAGTCCTAGCTACTCAGGAGACTGAGGAAGGAGGATCGCTTGAGCAGGACTGCAGTGAGCTATGATCATATCACTGCACTCTAGCCTGAGTGACAGAGTGAGACCCTGTCTCAAAACAAACAAAAACCTATAGAATGTATAACACAAACAGTGAATCTTAAGGTAAATTATAGACTTAATAATAATGCAGCAACATCAGTTCCTGATTCTAACAAACAACACATTGGTTAATTTCAGATGTAGACAACAGGGAAAGCTGGGATGCATGAGGTATATGTGGAAACTCTCTCAGCAAAAACAAAGGCAGATGCCAGTAACACATGGCTGGAGGCTAAAGCACATGGAAAACAGTGAGCCTGAAGAGGTGGGTTGAATATCACGTTAAGGTGTCCGTGCTTTATCCTGAAACTATGGAGAGATGGCAAATATTTCATCAAGGGGCTTAACATGATCAGCTTGCGGTTAGATTGCTACTGGACAGACCTGAAGCTATAACAGAGGCCAGGACAAGAAATTATGAAGATCTGAGTGAAGACAGCAGCAACAGATGGAGAAAAGGGGCCAGATTCCAGAGATATCCTGAGGTTGTCTTGGATGGGACCTGGTAATTGATTGATTGATTGCTGTGAGTGGGAGAAGAAAAGAGTCTAGGAGAATGCCCAGGTTTCTGGTTTCCCAACGTTAGGTGGGTGGCAGAGCTCTGGAATGAAGGAGGGGCAGATCTGAAGACACCATGACTCCATCAGCTCCAACACGTTTTTGAGAGAACATCATTGCAGGTATTGTGCAAAACAGTTTCTGGAATTCTTCCAACCTGACCCTTTCTGGGGGATTGCTACCTAAAGACATATGGCCAAATTTGCATTCTTGGATGCTCAACCTGTTATTGAGGTCTCTCCAATGCTTAAGCTAAGGGCTCTTTCTCTATATCTTTGCCTACTGGACCTACCTCTGCCCTAGGGGCCCTCACAGACCTGCTCTCTCTGCCCCAGGGCAGCCCTTTAGAGATCTGCAGATAGTGCCGACGTCCCCTGAGTCTCTCATTCTTCAGCTGAACAGTCCCAGACCTTCCCTTGCTCTAACACAAGATAGTTTCACCCACCCTAGACGTACTCCAGGACACAAAACCTCATGAGTATCTACGCAGCCCAGAGTGAGTAGAACACTCACCTTTCTACTTCTAGACATTATTTCACTCTGAATGCCCTCTACAGGTGTGCTCCACCACGCCCAGCTAATTTTTTTTTTTTTTTTTTTTGAGAGGGAGTTTCGCTCTGGTTATCCAGGCTGGAGTGCAATGGCATGATCTCGGCTCACCGCAACCTCCGCCTCCTGGGTTCAGGCAATTCTCCTGCCTCAGCCTCCTGAGTAGCTGGGATTACAGGCATGTGCCACTATGCCCAGCTAATTTTTTGTATTTTTAGTAGAGACGGGGTTTCACCATGTTGACCAGGATGGTCTTGATCTCTTGACCTCGTGATCCACCCTCCTCGGCCTCCCAAAGTGCTGGGATTATAGGCGTGAGCCACCGCGCCCGACTGCTCTTAGAATGAATAAGACCCTGGATGACCTAGTTCCTGCTCACCTCCTCCTCCTGCCCCACGTCTGTCTCCCTGTTTTGTGCTGAAGCCAGGCTGGTTTCTGTTCTGTCCAGGTACTTGTTCCCCCTGCCTGAGACACTCTAGTTTGCAGGGCTGGTCGATCCTCAGACACCAGGTCTAAGCTCACAATTCCCCACAAGCACTCTTATTCTTCCCAATGTGCTTCCCCGGTCACTCTGCCTCACCAGCCTATTGGTCCACACCACAGCACTCCATACTCACCATTTATTATTTGCTTCTTTGTTATCTTTCTTCCCACCCCAGAAGATAAACTCCATGAGAATACAGACTTTGCCTGTCTTGTTCACTGTTAGCACAGGGTGGACACTCAAGTCATGCTTTTTGATTTATGAATAAAGGCAATGTCCTCTCAAAGCTTGTTGTCATTTGGAATTCAATATTTTCTAATATCTTCTATTCCCTGCAATATATGTCTTTCCAAGAGAGACATTTACTCTGGTTGGTTCTCTGATTAGGAACTTTTGAATCACATAAAAGATGTGTGATGATATTTCTCTGTCCATGCATCCTTAGGGGTTTTGGATAGCATACTTGTCTGATAATGAGATATTCAGATTCCCTATTGGAATGTTTCGGGCCAAGATGAAATAACCACTGTCCTACTGGTCACATTAGTAGCTTGAGAGGCATCAGGAGGGACTAGTGGCCAACAGGGGCCCCACCCTCCTGGCTGAAAGACTCCTTTTCCCTGTTCATGGATGCAGATTGATGTGGGCTGCTGACTGTGTCCCTGCCCGCAGTAGGCTCAAGCCATGCTTTGCTTTGCAAGCTGTTGATGCCAAATGTGACATGGGAGGAAGGGCTCATCTTGGGTGTTAGGCAGAAGATTCTTCTAGATATTTTTGACACTGTTTTTTTTTGAGATGGAGTCTCACTCTGTGGCCCAGGCTGAAGTGCAGTGACATGATTTTGGCTCACTGCAACCTCTGCCCCAGGTTCAAGCAATTCTCCTGCCCCAGCCCACGCCTGGCTAATACTTGAATTTTTAGTGGAGATGAGGTTTCACCATGTTGGTCAGGCTGGTCTCGAATGCTTGACCTCAGGTAATCTGCCCACCTTGGTCTCCCAAAGTGTTGGGATTATGGGCGTGAGCCACCATGCCCGGCCGACATAGTTTTTTCTTAGCCAGTATTGGCTCTTTCCTCAACCCAGACTTCCATATAATTTCTCATGCAAATGTCTTCATTTCTCAGGCACATAGATGCCACCTATTTAGATTGTTTCCATTCTTTTCTCGAACGTCCACAATACTTCCTTCTGTACACATTCTTGTGCACACATTTTTGCATTCTTTTTTTATTACTGCTCCCTGTGGAGCAGTGCCAACTCATAGGCAGTGCACCCAGAGTCAGCACATTTTTGCATTCTCATCTGTTTATTTCCTCAAATACATTCGTAAAAGTAAAATTATGGATTTGAGTCCAGAAGCACTTTGGGAGGCTGAGTTGGGTGGATCACCTGAGGTTGGGTGTTCAAGACCAGCCTGACCAACATGGAGAAACCCCATCTCTACTAAAAAGACAAAATTAGCCGGGCGTGGTGGGGCATGCCTGTAATCCCAGCTACTCGGGAGGCTGAGGCAGGAGAATCGCTTGAACCTGGGAAGCAGAGGTTGCAGTGAGCTGAGATCGTGCCATTGCACTCCAGCCTGGGCAACAAGAGCAAAACTCCATCTCAAAAAAAAAAAAAAAAACAAAGCCAGGCATGGTGGCATGTGCCCTTAGTCCCAGCTACACAGGAGGCTGAAGCAGGAGGATCACCTGAGCCCAGGAGATTGAAGCTGTAGTGAGCTGTTATCACGACACTGCATTCCAGCCTAGGAAACAGAGCAAGATCCCGTCTCCAAAAAAAAGTAAAATTATTGAGTTAAAGAGTATTTGTGACAACTTGAGACATATTGACCTCCAAAAAGGGTAAACCAATTTGTGCTTTATCCAGTAGCACACCAAGTCCTGTTTTTGAAGGCATCTTCCAAAAACCTTTTATTCCCAAATCCCACCTCACCATATTTCATTTCTCACAGAGAAGATGAAAACAGACGCCCCCTCTCACTGGAGAAATTTGCTGAAGTGGAAATCCATCCTTTAAGAGAAGAGCACTTGTATTAGCTGGGAAGGGTCCTCGCAACCTAAGGTTATTCTGGGGCAAACAGAACTGGTTTCTCAGACAGACACTCTCCTTCCATGTAGAAGTGCTCTGAGCCATGGCTGCTGTAAGCGCTCAAGACAGCAGAGAAGTTCCCGGTGACATGAGGCAGTCTTGGTGCAATTCCTAAACATTCCTGGCACTTCCACAGAGTTGCCTGGAGAGGAACAGTGCCAGCAGCAACCCATTCTCTCTGTGCCCATCCCAACCTCCCCATTCCCACACTTTGCTGGTCAAAGTCAGACTCATCTTTAGTCAAAGAAAGGCATTCTTCAGCCACAGCATTGGTCTCCATCAAAATGGCAAAGATTTAAAAATGAAAATAATGGATCAGGCGAGGTAGCTTACGCCTGTAATCCCAGCACTTTGGGAGGCTGGGGCGGGTAGATCGCAAGGTCAGGAGTTCAAGACCAGCCTGGCCAAGATGGTGAAACTCTGTCTCTACTAAAAATACAAAAATTAGCCAGGCATGGTGGTGGGTGCCTGTAATCCCAGCTACTCAAGAGGCTGAGGCAGAGAATTGCTTGAACCTGGGAGGCAGAGGTTGCAGTGAGCTGAGATCGTGCCACTGCACTATAGCCTGGGTGACAGAGTGATACTCCATCTCAAAAAAGAAAGAAAATAGTGTTGGCAGTTGTGCAATGAGATAGAAGAGCTCCTACATTGTGAGTGGGAATGTGATGGGCCAGTAAATGCCCAAAGCCATGGAAATGTTCATACTCTTCAACCCAGCAGTTCCACTCCTCAGAATCTGCCCTAAGGGAATACCCAGATGCCGTCACAGGTTTTATGTACATCGATGCTCGTTTCAGCATTATTCATAATAGCAACCAACTTGGAAACTACCAAAATATCTGATGATAATGAAGTGATTACTCAAATCCAAAGTATTGAATATTAAACAGCCATTAAATACTATATTTTTAAAGAACATGGGGAAAGACCCTTGACATGTGAAATGAAAGACAAAAGGGCTGTCCAATTGTCTAAATACAATGACTTCAATGTTGTTAAACATAGATCCGAAGCCTGCAAGGACACTCCCTCAAATGTGTACTGTCGTTGCTCTGGATTAAAGATAGTTATAATTATCTTCTTTGTCCTTCTTGGTTTTTCTCAAATTTTCATGTAAGCACATATATTATTTTTCACTTGGAAAAACCTATTAAAAATAAAAAGTCCTATCACATCTCAAGGCTCAGCTTAAATTACACTTTTCCCTGGAAACTCTCTCACACGGGTATGACAAGCATTACAAAGATGTGACCATTAACATGACAGGTTCCTGTAACTGTCAGACCTGGCCATTGAACCTTGGCCCCCTTGCACTTTTTCTGTGGCACGCATCTTAGCCTGTCTTGCTTGAGTTCCTTAATAAAGTGTCTGCCCCACCAGTTGCCCTCCCTCCAGACTGTCCTCCAGATAGGGACCAGAGGGGCAGGAATAAGTCTTTTCTTCTGTTTTTCAGGGCCAAACACAGTGACTGTTTATCAAATTTGGTGAATATGATAAATCAGACTGTCCAGAGAATAAGAAATTCTAATTGTATGCAGAGGACCTAAGTCAGTGGAGTTCATATTCCAATATAAAAGGATGCCAAGATTAGGGGAGCTCATATCTGTAATCCCAGCACTTTGGGAGGCCAAGGCAGGAGGATCACTTTAGCCCAGGAGTTTGAGGCTGCAGTGATCTATAATCGTGCCATTGCACTCCAGCCTGGGTGACAGAGCAAGACTCTGTCTCAAAAAAAAAGTGGGGGGTGCCTAGATTAAGATAAAGACCTCTGCTTCTGACTATGGCCAAGAGAAAGAGCTCAGCTAGGCCCTCAACATTAGTGCCAGCAACAGCTCCTCTTGCTCACCACATCTTACACACACTTGCTTTCTTGCTTGGTCTCTTGGTCATGGCAATCTCCTTCTAACCGAAGGTCCTTCATGCCTATTCCCTTTGCATGGAAGCTTTGTCCCCTTCTAGCTGGGCATCTACTTACTCTCTGTCAAGTTTCAGCTCCATAATGGGCTGGTTAGGTCCCTCCCCATAGCTCTATTCTCTTCCTTGTACCATTACCACAATTGTCATTCTGCATTTGTGTCAACATTTGTTTTATGCCCAAAGCGGAATTACAGTGAATTACAGTGGGCATAAAACAAATGTTCTGTCTTGTTTATGGCCAGTCCCCAGCACCAGGCGCAGAGCTTGGCATAATTGTGAGCTGAATGAATGAGGTGAGCTCAATTACATGGAATGGGCCTAATACTTAGTAGGTATTTTTCCCCCATTTTCCTCCTTTCTCAGATCTCAGAGCTGATCCAACTCCCTGTGTTCAAGCTGATGATCTGACCATGGCATCAGACTTTTATAGCTGATCAAAGCCCAGAGTGGCTATGTGATGGCGCTTAGCTCAGCCCACTTTGCTGGGACTGTTTATGGAGGGAAAACACAGGATCCATTTGGCTATAATCAGGGTCAGGATCAGAGCACAGGGAGGAGGAAAGGAATGCTGAGCATGAGATTCAGACCACGTGGCTGGGGTGACGGAAACTGGGGCCTGGGCACGGTCATGGGGAGGCCACACCAGCACAGTCGAGATTTCACGCTGTAGCCCAGCTGGGGTACATAGCTTGTTTGCAGTAGAGTAGGGCCCGAAGTCCAGGCTCCTGACTCCTGGCACCGTGCTCTAAAGAGCCAACACGCAGGGTTGGAAACAATCCCAGGCTGGGCTCTGTTTTCCCACTGCCCAAATCTCTTCCAGGGAGCAGGTCTTGGTATGGCAGAAGGGAGTGGATAAAGCCTTTTCTGCAACCTTTTATCACCAGGGCAGGGGGTCCAGAGCTGCTGCCGGCTTGGGTCCAGCTCACTGCAATGACAATATTCCTTGCATCTTTACACTGCTTTGTCATCTCCAAAGCATTGCCACTTTTGTTTTTCAGTCTCACACTAATCCTGTGAGGACAGGCAAGCAGCTGATTAACCTCTTATCACCCGTGAGAAAACAGAGGCCCAGGGGGGCGTGTCAGCTTGCCCAGACCTTCACAGCTGCTCAGTGGAAGAGCCAAGCCCCCGAAGCCAGACCTCCTGACTCCCAGTCCAGAGCTGGTTCAGCGTTTTTCACACACAACTGTGACACTCAAATCTGTGTGGTTTCCTATACCACTTTCTAGTCAGTGGCATCTCAGTACTGTTGGGGATTTGATGAACAGCCAGGGGAGGAGATGATGGGATGATGGCTCTGCTGGTACTGCCTCCTCATGGCTTTGGCTGTGGCCTGGCCCCAGTTTCCACCACCCTAGTCATGCGGTCTGGATCTAGGGTTTCTATCCTAGCCTCTCTGCTCTTATCCTGACTCTGATTAAAGGCAAAACAGATCCTGTGCTCTTCCTCCATGAATAGCCCCAGCAAAGCAGGTCAGACAGCTATGAGAAAGCCTAGGAAGTGTTTTTGATGGAATCAGAACCAGGGGTTACTTGTATGAAGAGGAAATGCACTTTCTGGTTAAGAAGACTTTGGACTGTGAAAAAAGACAGAGAAAGAGAGTTCAGAACCACTTAAGTGTCTGATACAGAGTTCATTAAAAACAAAAAATGATATTGGAAAAGTCCAGCTTGAGGGGTTGAGTACTGACCTCCAGTCTGGTTTTCATGCTGTAACTTTAAGGAAGTCGTTATGCCTCTTCTGTTTTTTTTTTTTCAGACAGTCTCGATCTGTCACACAGGCTGGAGTGCAGTGGCAGAATCTCGGCTCACTGCAACCTCCACCTTCCAGGTTCAAGCAATTCTCCCTCTCAGTCTTCTGAGTACCTGGGATTATAGACATGCACCACCACACCCAACGAATTTTTGTATTTTTAGTAAAGACGGGGTTTCTTCATGTTGACCAGGCTGGTCTTGAACTACTAACCTCAAGTGATCCACCTGCCTTGGCCTCCCAAAGTGCTGGGATTACCGACATGTACCACTGTGCCTGGCCAAAACTGTGGGGAAGGCAGGGGAGTCGCCCTCCTGGTGGTGGCCTGTTCCCTGCCCCTATCTTCGGGCTTTAATTTCCTCCTTTATAAAGTGCAAGAGGGAAGGAAGGAATCAAGATATTAAGCATACGGTTTTCCCACTTTGTCCTGACTGACCTGCAAATTCTCATTGTGACAGTGTCCACACATAAATTACATAAATGATCACTTGGTTAAAAAAAAATCCAAAGAAAATAGTCGTTATATGGGACACCCTAGAACATACTACTTAAGAGCTCCTGCCTTCTTTCTCAGGATCCAACCTCCCTGGGTTTAAATCCAAGCTTGCCACTTACTAGCTATGCGACCTTGGGCAAGTTACTAACCCCTCTGTGTTTCAGTTTCCTCATATTTAAAACAAGAATAATATTTGTACCATTGCATAAGGTTGTTATGGATCAAAGGAGTTAAGAGAACTATAAACCACTTAGGATAGGGCCTGACATATGGTAAACACTCATTAAATGTGATTCATCATTACCTAGCAGAAGCTGATACTCTCCATTCCACTTAAATGAAATTTAATGATAACTGAAGCTTCCCTTGGCTGAAGTGTTTAAAACTATAATTATTTCAGATATAAATTAAGAGCTGTATTCATTTTGAAGGTAAATCTTTCTAAAACACACTTTTAAATGTCTTCTTTTTTTTTTTTTTTTGAGACAGAGTCTGGCTCTGTCGCTCAGGCTTGGTGCAGTGGTATGATCTTGGCTCACTGCAACCTCTGTCTCCCAGGCTCAAGCGGTCCTCCCACCTCAGCCTCCCGAGTAGCTGGGACTACAGGTGCATGCCACCATGCCCAGCTAATTTTTGTATGTTTTATTAGTGGCTGGGACTACAGGTGCATGCCACCGTGCCCAGCTAATTTTTGTATGTTTTATTAGTGGCTGGGACTACAGGTGCATGCCACCATGCCCAGCTAATTTTCCTTCACACAGACTATGGCATCTACCGTTCACACACAAATGTATGCGCTTGGAATCATTATGTTCCCATTTAACAGATTAAAACAAGACAAGGCTTAATGTGGTTAAGTGACTCTCATGTCACCAGTAAGTGGAAAATCTGAACACTAAAATCACAGCTGCCCTGGTGCAGGGGATCAAGCCTGTAATCCCAGCACTTTGGGAGGCTGAGGCGGGTGGACTGCTTGAGCTCAGGATTTCAAGACTAGACTGGGCAACATGGCGAAATCCTATCTCCACAAAAAATACAAAAATTAGCTGGGCACAGTGGTGCACATCTGTAATCTCAGCTACCTGGGAGACTGAGTGGGAGGATCCCTCGAGGCCGGGAGGTCGAGACTGCAGTGAGTTGTGATCTTGCCGCTGCACTCCTGGGTAACAGGGGAGACCCAGTCTCAAAAAATAAAATAAAATAAAATCACAGCTGGAACGCATGTTCAAATCTGATCACCAATTGAAGTGGCCAGGTGAGAGGACAAAAGGCTGGGCGGTGGTGGGGTGGATAGGAATCAGGAAAATGGAAGATGAGGAGTACCGGGGCAGGCCATTTGGAGATGGGCTAGAACAATTCCGCAGACATGGCATAGGCACTAGCAGCAGCTTCGTGAGGGAGAACCATAGGGGGATGAGTTAAAATCCCTCGAAGGGGCTGGAATGAAGAGCCTGCCTCCAGAAGCTTCCACCTCCTTTCGGATTCTCCATAGTCTAGTGATCTGACAGCCAAATATGTTACAACTGCATGTAAACAAAGAGTAAAAGCCTAGGCAGGGCCAGGCACGGTTGCTCATACCTGTAATCCCAGCTTTTTGGGAGGCTGAGGCAGGTGGATGACCTGAGGTCGGGAGTTTGAGACCAGCCTGGCCAAGGTGGTGAAACCCCATCTTTACTAAAAATACAAAAGTTAGCCAGGCATGGTGGCAGACACCTATAATCCCAGCTATTCCAGAGACTGAGGCAGGAGAATCGCTTGAACCCAGGAGACAGAGGTTGCGGTGAGCTGAGATCGCGCTAATGCACTCCAGCCTGGGAGACAAAAGCCAGACTCTGCCAAAAAACAAAAAAGGCTAGGCAGAGTCGGTCACCACTTTGAAAGGCTCACAGAACTTCCTAGTTTAATTCTTGGTCTTCAGCTTTGTTTTGTTAGGAAAGCTCACATAAGTAGATGGTGGTTTTTATTTTTTTTAAATGCATTCTGGCAATAATCATCTCTTGCTCTGATGAAGGCAATTCAGCCTCTCCAGTGCCCGATGAGTCAAAATCCTGAACATATAGAGTAGCAGATCAGGGGATTGTAGCGAATATATTCAGTCTGTGAAGGGCTGTCAGGGAGTGGAGGGAATGGACATGCCCTCCGTGTCTAAGAGGGCAAAGCCATAACCAGCAGAGGAAAACTACAGAAAAAAGGATTTTTTTTTTTTTCTCAGTAAAGAACTTCTCAAAAATCAAGCAGTTTGAGACCAACAGGGTTGCCTTGAACAGAAGTCAAAGGAGGCAAGCAAGCAGAGGTCTGATGAGCATCTGGCAGGGAGGTGTAACAAGAGGGCTGGGGCTCATGGTTGGTCCCATTGACCTCCCATCCCAAAGGGTATTTGGCTGCCAGCAAGTGAGGGCCCCTCCTTGCAGTAGGAACCTGTGTCTGGTGGATTTGCCAAGCAAATTCCAGTCCATGAGAACTTTCTCTATCAGGGCTCTTGCTTTGGGATGGATCACTTCATTTCTTCAAAATTAAGATATAATTTGGCCAGGCATGGTGGTTCACGCCTATAATCCCAGCACTTTGGGAGGCCAAGATGGGCAGATCACCTGAGGTCAGGAGTTTGAGACCAGTCTGACCAACACAGAGAAACCCTGTCTCTACTAAAACTACAAAATTAGCCAGGAGAGGTGGTGTATGCCTGTAATCCCAGCTACTCAGGAGGCTGAGGCAGGAGAGTCACTTGAACCCAGGAGACAGAGGTTGGGGTGAGCAGAGATCATGCCATTGCACTCCAGCCTGGGCAATGAGAGCGAAACTCCTGCTCAAAAAAAAAAAAAAAAAAAAAAGATGTAATTCACACACCAAAAAAATTCACCTTTTAAAGTATACAATTCAGTGAGGTTTAATATATTCTCAAAGCTGGGCGACCATCACGACTACCTCATCCTAGAACATTTTCATCACTCCAAAAAGAAACTCACACCCATTAGCTCTGGCTCCTTATTTTTCTTTCCCTCCAGCATCTGGAACCACTAATTCTCTATCTCCATGCATTTGCTAACTAAGATTGTTTCATATCAATGGAATCATACAAGAGTGGCTTTTTGTGTCTGACTTCATTTATAATAGTTTTAAGGCTCATCTACACTGTAGTCTGTATCAGTATTTTATTCTTTTTCTTGGCTAAATAACATTCCAGTGTGTGGGTATACTCCATTTTCTTTACCCACTTATCTATTGATTGCCATTTTATTTTTACTTAACATGAATAATGCTGCTATCAACATGTGTGTACAAGTTTTTGTTTAAATGTGTTTTTAATTCTCTTGGGTGTATACCTAGGAGGGGAATTGCTAAAACATAACTCTATGTTTAACTTTTTGAGGAATCATCACTGTTTTCCAAGGTGGCTACACCACACTTTAGATTCCTACCAGAAATGTATGAGTGCTCCTATTTGCCAACACTTGTTATTGTCTATATTTTTACTGTAACTATCCTATTGGGAATGAAGTGTTATCATTATGGTTTTAATTTGCCTTTCCCTGATGACTAATGATGTTGACACCTTTTCATATGTTTACTGGTCATTTGTAGACCTTCTTTGGAAAAATATCTATTCAAATCCTTTGCCATTTTGTTTTGCAATTATTTATTTATTTAATTTATGCGGGGATTTGGAGGTTTTTTATTTGTTTGTTTGTTGGTGACAGGCTCTCATTCTGTTGCCTAGACTGGAGCCCAATGGCCCTAACATAGCTCACTGCAGCCTTGACCTCCCAGGCTCAGGATCCTCCTGCTTTAACCTCCCAAGTAGCTGGGACCACAGGTGAGCACCACCAAGCCTAGCTAATTTTTTTATTACAATTTGTAGACATGGGGTCTCCCTATGTTGTCCAGGCTGTTCTTGAACGCCTAAGCTGTACCTATCCTCCCACCCTAGCCTCCCAAAGTGCTAGAATTACAGGCGTGAGCCACTGAGACTGGCTTTTCATTTTCTTGATAGTGTCCTTTGAAACAAAAAGTCTTTAATTTTGATGAAGTCCAATTATCTATGTTTTCCTTTGGTTTGCTTGTGCTTTTGGAGTCGTATCTAAGAAAACACTAGTCCAAGGCCACGAGATTTACACCTATGTTTTCTTCTAAGAGTCTCGTAGTTTCATGTCTTGCCTTTGATCCATTTTGAGTTAATTTTTGTATGTAGTGCAGAGAGAAGTCCAATATATGAAATCAACCTAAATGTTCATCAACAGATGAGTAGATAAAGAAAATGTGATATATATACAAAATGAGATACTCTTCAGCCTTTGAAAAGAAGGGAATCCTGTCATTTGTGACAACATAGATGAACCTGGAGGACATTATGCTAAATGAAATAAGCCAGGCACAGATACAAATACCGCATGTTCTCATTTATATGTGGAATCTAAAGAAGTCAAACAGCTAGTCATGGTGGCTCATGCCTGTAATCCCAGCACTTTTGGGAGGATGAGGTAGGAGGACTGCTTGAGCCTAAGAGTTCAAGACCAGACTGGGCAACATAGGGAAACTCCACCTCTATTAATTAATTAAAGTAAAATAAAATAATAAAAAAGTCAAACTCATAGAAGCAGAGAATAGAATAGTGGTTACCAAGGACTGGGGCTTAGGGGTTGGGGAAGAGTTTGAGGAAATATTGGTGAGAGGATACAAACTTTCAGTAGACAGCAGGAATAGGTTCATAAGATCTATTGTAGAACATGGTGACTATAGTTAATAACAATGTATTCTAGAAAACTGCTGACAGGCTGGGCCAGGTGGCTCATGCCTATATTCCCAGCACTTTGGGAGGCTGAGACAGGCAGATCACCTGAGGTCAGGAGTTTGAGACCAGCCTGGCCAACATGATGAAACCCCCATCTCTATTAAAAATACAAAAATTACCCAAATGTGGTGGCACACACTTATAATCCCAGATGCTCAGGAATCTGAGGCAAGAGAATTACTAGAACCCAGGAGGTGAGGTGGAGGTTGCAGTGAGCCAAGATCGTGCCACTGCACTCCAGCCTGGGCAACAGAGTAAGACTCCATCTCAAGAAAAAAAAAAAAGGAAAATTGCTGACAGAGTGACAAAGTAGATTTCAAGTGTTCTCACCACAAAAATGATAAGTATATGATGTAATAAATATGTTTATTAGATTATTTAGCCATCCCACAATGTATACCTCAAAATAGGATGTACAACATAAATACAATTTTGTTAATTATAAGTAAATTAATTAATTTTTTAAAATAAATTGACCATAGATGTTTAAGTTTACTTCTAGATCCTCACTTCTAGTCCATTGATCTATATGTCTATTCTTGTGCCAGCACTGAAGAGTCTTGATTACTGTAGTTTTGTAATACGTTTTAAAATTAAGAAATAAAGTTTCTCCAACTTTTTTGTTTTCAAGATTGTGTTGGTTACTTTGAGCTTCTTACATTTCCATACGAATTTTAGGATCAGCGTGTCAATTTCACAAAAAAAGCCAGCTGAGATTTTGAGATAAGTTGCATTGAATCTCCAGATCACTTTGGGTAGTATTGCCATCTTAACAATATTAAGTTTTCCAATCCATGAGCATGGGATGTCTTTTCATTTACTTAGGTTTTCTTTAATTTCTTTCAGTGATGTTTTATAGGTTTCAGTATACTAATTTTGCACCTTTTTTATTAAATTTATTTCTAAGTGGCTTATTCTTTGTGATGTTACCACACAGTAATATTTTCTTAATTTCAGTTTTGGATTCTTCTTTGCAAGTGTATAAAACTACAAGTGAATTTTGTATATGGATTTTGTATCCTACAATTTTGCTGAACTTATTTATTATCTCTAAGTTTTTTAAATGAATTTCTTAACTTTTTTTATGCAGAGACAGTCCCCAGCTTACAATGGCTCAACTTATGATTTTTTGACTTTACTATAGGTTTATCGGGACATAACCCCATCATAGGTCAAGAAGCATCTGTATACTAGTTCATGTCTATTTGCATGCAAGAGAGCTGGTTTTACCTGTATTCCTTTCCAATTTAGATGTCTTTTATTTCTTTTTCTTGCCTAATTTGTCTGGCTAGAATCTCCAGTATAATGTTGAATAAAAGTAGCAAGAACAGACATTCTTATCATGTTCCTGATGCTAGAAAAAAAAAAGCTTTCAGTCTCTCACCATTACATATTACATTAGCTGTGGGTTTTTTATACATATACTTTATCAGGTAGAGGAAGTTCCCTTCAATTTCTAGTTTCTTTAGTAATTATCATGAAAGGGTGTTGAATATTGTCAAACTTTTTTTGCATCAATTGAAATGATCGTATGGGTGTTATACTTTATTCTATCAATATGGTATATTAAATAACTTGATTTTTCTATGTTGAACCAATCTTGCATTCCTGGAATAAATCTCACTTGATCATGCTGAGCAATCCTTTTGATATGTTGTTGTATTCATTTTTCTAGTATTTTGTTGAGAATTTTTGCACCTATGTTCATAATGAATGTTGGTGTGTTGTTTTCTTGTGAGGTTTGTCTGACTTGGGCATTATGTAAGTGATACAGTATCATGATAATACTGGTTTCATAGAATGAGTTGAGAAATGTTCTCATTTTGGGGAAGACTTTGGTGTTAGTTCTTCTTTAAACATCTGGAGGAATTCACCAGTGAAATAATCTTTTTTAAATGGGAAGTTTGTTTTTTAATTCAATATCTTTTCTTGTTATACTCTGTTCAAATTTTCTAAATTTTCTTGAGTCTGTTTCAGATGTTTGTGTCTTTCTAGGAATTTTTCTATTTTAGGTTATCTAATTTTTTGGCATCAGTTTTTGTTTGTAAATGATTACTCTGGCTGCTACATAAAGAAAAAACAGATTATAGCAGGGCAAAAGTAGACATGAAGAGGCCTGTCAGGTAGTTATTGCAATGATGGTTGGAACAAGGACCATGGAAGTGTGGATTGAGAGTAGACAAATTCAGGATACATTTTGGAGGTAGAATCAACAGGTTTTGAGGATGGATTAGCTATGATAATAGGGAAACGCAGGAAATAGAAATAATGCCTATACTTTTGTCTTGAGCAACTAAATGTTTGAGCTCTTTAGTGAAAATTGAGAGGACATGAGGAGAAATTGGTTTGGGATGGAGAATCAAGGGTTTTCTTTATGTTTGCTAAGTTTGAGTTGCCTTTTAGATTTCCAAGTGGAGCTATACATGTGGAGACACAAGTCTGAGTTCAGGGAAAAGTATGGGCCAGAGACACAAATTTAGTACTGTTCAGCAGACAGATGGTACTTAAGGCTATGGCTCTGTATAGATTGTGCAGATAGAGAAAAGAAAAAAAGGCCCAGGCCCAAGTATTGAAGTGTTTCAATACTTCAAAGATGAGCAAAGGAGGGGCCAAGATAAAAGGCTGAAATGGACTGGTCGTGGGGTAGGAGGAAACTTAAGAACTGTGATGTCAGAGTATACAAGAGAAAAAAGAATTTCAGGAAGACAGGCAGTAGTTGTCCATGTCACATTCTTCAGAAAGCCTGAGTGATAACAGAACAGAGAAATGTCAGTTGCATGTAAGAAAAGGATAAGCCACTAGATTAGGAAAAAATGCTTTAAAATGTAATGCACAATTGTTGAATTTTAAATCTCCATCAAGTCTGTGTCTTTATGAATTGGAAAGACAAACACAAGGCATCCTCCAGTAGCTCAAAGGAGAATAGAGAACATCGAAGTGACTCAAATGATGAATCTGGATATTAGTAGGAATACCTAAGAGAAAGAAGAGAGCAAATGAAGAACTGATCATCCAAGAAAAAGTAGAAGAAAATGTCCCTGAACCAAATAAACACTGAAGCTTCCAGATAAAAAGGGCTTAGAGAACACCAGACAAAAATTAAATAAATGAGATGTACTTTTTGATATAATCTGCTGAAATTTTTTCAGTTAGTCATTGTAGATTTATTAAGCTTCATCATGTGTTACACATAAATAGAAGAATATGTCTATAGGCTAATCAGAGCAGGAGAAAAATGAATTATGTTTAAATGAAAAAAAATCAGATTGCGAGAGTTCTCTGAAAAAAAATGAAGTCAGGAAGAAAATGACGTAACATCAAGAGTTTGAAGGGAAAATATTGTAAACTAAAATCTATATCCAACCACGTTGTTATGTATGTACAAATGCAATGCTCAACTAACTTTGCAGTACAGGTAATGCCACCCTCTAAGAACAATTATTAGGTTTAAATACTTTTTGCTTTTAAATAAGAAAAAGAAAAACATTTTTAAAAACTGAACATTCAACTCAAAAAGATGGTTGGGAATTTAATTCAATCAATCCAATTAGCAGATGGTAAAGGTAAATATTAAGGAATTATTTCATTGAGTTGATCTTCAATCTCTGATATCCTTTCTTCTGCTTGCTTGATCAATTCCTCTATTAAAACTTGTGTATGCTTTGCAAAGTTCTCATGCTGTGTTTTTCAGCTCCATCAAGTCGTTTATGTTCTTCTCTAAGCTGGTTATTCTGGTTAGCATTTCATCTAACCTTTTTTCAAGGTTCTTAGTTTCTTCACATTGGGTTAGAACATGTTCCTTTAGCTCAGAGAAGTTTGTGATTACCCACCTTCCAAAGCCCGCTTCTGTCAATTCGTCAAACTCATCCTCCATCCAGTTTTGCTCCCTTGCTGGTGAGGAATTGTGATCCCTTGGAGGAGGAGAGGTGTTCTGGGTTTTGGTGTTTTCATCCTTTTTATGCTGGTTTCTTCCCATCTTCATGGATTTATCTACCTCTGATCTTTGAAGTTGGTGACTTTCAGATGGTCTCTGCGTGGGCATCCTTTTTGTTGATGTTGAGGTTATTTCTTTCTGTTTTTTAGTTTTCCTTCTAACAGTCAGGCCCCTCTGCTGCAGGACTGCTGGAAGTCCGCTCCAGACTCTGCTTGCCTGAGAATCGCCCCATGGGGGCGTCAGAATAGCAAGGATTGCTGCCTGTTCCTTCCTCTGGTAGCTTCATCCCAGAAGGGTATCTGCCAGATGTCAGCCACAGCTCTCCTGCATGAGGTGACTCTTTGGATATACAGGGGTTAGGGAACTGTTTGAGGAGCGAGTCTGACCCTTGTCAGAACTTGAGTGCTGTGCTGGGAGCTCCATTGCTCCCTTCAGAGCTGCTGGGCAGGGAAGTTTAAGTTTGCTGTAGCAGAATTCACAACCACTCCTTTTCCCAGGTGCTCTGTCCTGGGAAGGTGTGGCTTTATTTATAAGTCCCTGACAGGCTGCTGCCTTTTTTCAGAGAGGCTCTGCCCAGCAAGGAGGGAGTCTAGTCACAGTCTGCCTGCAGAGGCGTTGTTGTGTTGAGCTGCCGCAGGCTCTCTGCAGCTGCTGTGTATACTTCTTTGTGCTTTTGTTTACACAAGTAAGATTAGAGCTGCCTCAGTAATGGCAGACGCCCCTCCCCCCGACAGAGCTCGACTGTTCAGGGTTAAGTTCAAACTGCTGTGCTGGTTGCAAAAATCCCAAGCCAGTGGGATTCAGTTTGCTGGTCTCTGTGGGAGTGGGACCCACAGAGCCAGATCACCTGGCTCCCCACCTTCAGCCCCCTTCCTCTTCGGTGTATCGGCAACTCTGTCTCACAGGCACTCCCGAAGCCAGTCAAAACAGCTGCTCAGATCTGTGCTGGGAACTCACAGCACAGCTGAATCTGCTGCCCAGATTTGCCCTGGAAACCTGCAGCACCTGTCAGCATGCAGGGATCTCCTGGTCTGTAGGCTGCAAAGACTGCAGAAGCACAGCTCCGGAGTGGCCAGACATCCCCGATGGCTTCCGTTGGATAGGAGGGAGTGCCCTCTGGCCCTTTGCACTTCCTGGGTGAGGCACCGTCCCACCCTGCCTCAGTTTGCCCTCCTTGGGCTACACCCACTGTCCAACCTGTCCTATTGAGATGAACCTGGTACCTCAGTTGGAAATGCAGAGATCACTCGCCTTCTGTGTTGCTCTTGCAGGGAACTTCGCTCCAGAGCTGTTCCTATTTGGCCATCTTGGCCTCGATATTAAGGAATTAAATATCCACACAAACACGTGCATATATAGAAAGTAGAATCAGTAAATACCTCCAAGAGCAAATTCCTTGAAAAGACCAGCAATAGAGGAAAGTAACAATTATCTCTAACCAAGAAAAATAGGGAGAAATACAAACAACGATGGAAATGAGAAAGGCGATATGATCAGAGATTCTAAGGAAATGCTAAAATTTGAATTAAAATAAATAATCCTCTAAAATATATAAATTACCAAATCATTCTGAAGAAGATATAGAAAAGATAGACAAAAATAGAAAGGTCTAGAAAAGTTATTTTTAAAATAAGTCCTGAAATAGGCACCAGGTCCATACAGTTTTACAGGTGAATTATATTAATAGACAACTCCTGTGCTATTTAGGTGGTACAGCATAACAGTTGAAATGCTCCTTAATTCATTTTACAAATCTAGCATGTCATTCACACCAAACTGTCAACACCAGTTCGGTCATAGAGACCCCAACCCAGGAAGTGCTGAAGGAATTAAGAAACAGAAACAGGGGTCCAAAGTGGATCCCGCCAGAGGTCATGGCACTTGCGAAGGCAAGGTCATCAGTTCAAGGCTAACCTGAGCAACCTCATAAGCTCAGACTGATTGGCAAAAAAAAAAAAAAGAAACAGAAACAAAGATAGAGTGCAAAAGTGGGATCAGAGTGGGACCATCAAGGAACTGACAGCATTTCCAAGCTGAAAGCCCAGAGCAGACTCTGACCCACGTATTTATTCTTAGTGAACAAGTGATTATTTTTAATAAGCAGGTGCTCAGTGTTTCTTCATAGAATAAAGATAGACTAAACAGGCAGATAATGCCTGTTCACTGCTAAAATAGAAATAAGCTAGAAAGCACTCTTTGTGAGTCAGCAATGGGGACAAGGTCAAATATCCTGTGTTTTGGGAGTTGGTTTAACTAGTGCATGACCAGAACATATTGCCTACTATTCTAGCAGATTTCTCCCTGGAGGTGGCTCAGTGTTCCTTGCCATCACCTCTCAGCAAACAACATACACTCCATCACACACATGTCAAGACCTTTTCCCAGCATCAAACCTTATGGTTTTTTATTCACAAAGATATATCAAGCACATTAAAAGCTGAATATTAATATCATATAAATATATTTGCAAAAATAACAAGTCAAATACTGCAAATCAAATCAATATATATTAAATTATATATTCATATATAATTCATTAAATATTGCATATATTAAGTATATGCAATATAGTAAAAATAATGATGATTACAAGTCTGATTCAATATTAGAAAATCTGTTATTATAATTTATTGTTTTAAAAGACTAAGAAAGAAAAATATGATCATCTTGATAAAAACCCAAAAGAAATTTAATAAAAATCCTGAAGATAAGGGATATGTAATTATATCAACACCCATTTAGAAGAAAAATCTAAGCACATGTCTTAGAAAATCAGAAGTACGAGGAGAATGGAGGATACTCATCACTTCAGTGTCTAATGTCTCAAACGGCCTAGCTAATGCAATCAACAAAAAATAAGAAAAAACCCTAAGAACTTAACTCAAAATTATTAGTTAAACAAATTTTGGTATAATCGTGCAATGGAAAACTGTCACACATATCAGAGAAGATGTAATGTCATGGAAAAATACAATATATATAAGAGAGATAGTGACAAATGATACAGATTACAGATATAGGCAACGTATTGAGGCATATACAACAAAATTTCAAGTGGAGAATGTTCTGTTGATGGAGATAGTGGGCAGTGGGTTGCCCTGTTCAGTTGGCCTCTCATTCGCTACTCACTGGAGTTTCAAGGGATTTCAAATAAGCAGGAAGGGGTTTGGCCAGGAAGAGAAAAATCTGACCGAATTCTTATTCTTAGGATCAAAAAGATACTATAGTCCCCTGGTTAGTGAGGAACCCTCAAGACTTCACCAAGTTGATGGAAAACAAAAGGTTTCCCTCAGGAGACTAACCCCTTAAAATAATAAGCCCTTTATAATTGTATAGTCATTTGGGAGGACCGAGTAAAATGGGAAATGGAAATAGCACTGCATTAGGTTCCAGGCTAGCTTCACCACCAGCTCCAATATGTGACCTCAGGAAAGTCTCCTTTTCTTTCTGGGCCTCCATTTCCCCATCTGTACAACGAAGGTGCTCATTGTAGAGTAGACCTCTTCTACAAACCTACCTAACCTAAGTTCTAAGATCTCACAGGTAAAACAAAAACTCACCTCCATCCCCTTGGATGGCTCGGGCAATGCTCTGGCTGCACTCCAGTCCTCTGGTGTTAGATGGTGCTCTGCTTTCCCCATATAAGGCTGAGTCACCAGGAGCTCAACATCCATGTCTGTCCCTTGCAACTGCTGTGCTGCTGGACTCTCTTGGATCTTCTTTGGCCCTGCTTCATGGTTGACAGCAAAGTTATGCTCACAGGCTCCTGCACTCTCCTAACATGTTGAAACTCAAACCTATTTGGCACCATTGGTGCCAGGGGTGGCAGTCTGCCCACAGCCCCACTGCATGCCAGGCTTGGCCTGCAGGTTGGAGCTTGCTTTCCTTCTACCCAGGGCTTGAGTCACACTGGGCAGGGACTACAGGGTCTCCTGGCTTTCCATGTGGCCGGGGAGAGTTTCTGGAAAGCCTATGCCAGCTCCTCTGGGCTGTCCTTCTTGAAGAACGAGTGGTGACCAGTGATAAAGCAGTTCCTTGCCACTGGCAGGAAGCCCCTTTACACCCCAAAAGGGAAAACCTCTGAGTTTTCATGCATTAGGAAAGTTCTGCATCTTGAGACATTACCTGAGGAGAGGTTAGACTTGAACTCTTAAGGAGGAAATCTTTCTATAGGTCTACAAGAAATGTAGATGTTCCCGCTCAGGCTTCAGGGTCAAGCAGACGAGCATGGTCCAAATGCTTAGTCCAGTTACCTCCTAATCTCTTTTGTGAATTGGGTTTTTTCTTATACTCTGTGTTATTTCCTTGGTTTATTTCTTACACGCTACATTTTTCCTTTGCAATGCTATAAAGGAATGCCTGAGGCTGGGTAATTTGTAAAAAAAAAAAAAGAGATTTATTTGCCTCATGGTTCTGCAGGCTATACAAGCATGGCAACAGCATCTGCTCACCTTCTGGGGAGGCCTCAGGAAGCTTACAGTCATGAAGGAAGGTGAAGGAGGAGCAGGCCAGTCACATGGCGAGAGCGAAAGCAACAGAGGGAGAGCACCATGCTCTTTTAAACCAGATCTCACATGAATGAATAGAGCGAGAATCTACTAATTCCCAAGAGGACAGCACCAAGCCATTCATGAGGGATCCACCCCCAAGACCCAAACACCCCCACTAGGTCCCAGTTCTAACACTGGGGTTCACATTTTAACATGAGATTTGGAGGAGACACACATCCAAATCGTATCACATGCTTAGTATAGTGTCTGGTAAACATACAGTATAGTAACGGCTTAATAAATGTGAGTTGACTCTTCCTCCTTCCTAAATCTTCCCCGATTTATATGCCCTGCCACACACACACACACACACACACACACACACACACACACTCCTTTCCCAACCATGGCCCTGGAAGCTCAGATTAGGGGAGAATTAGAAAATAGATAAAGGGGCTGGGCACTTAGGCTCACACCTGTAATCCCAGCAGTTTGGGAGGCCGAGGTGGGTGGATCACTAGAGGTCAGGAGTTCAAGACCAGCCTGGCAAATATGGTAAAACTCCATCACTACTAAAAATACAAAAATTAGCTGGGTGTGCTGGTACATGCCTGTAATCCCAGCTACTCAGGAGGCTGAGGCAGAAGAATTGCTTGAACCCAGGAAGCAGAGGTTGCACCCCAGCCTGGGCGATAGAGCGAGACTCTGTCTAAAAAAAAAAAGGTAGATAAAGGGACCAATCCACTCCCCACCATTCCCTACTTTCCAAATGTGACTCCTCCCCCCACTCCCCATCACACTGCCAAGAGAAGGCCCAGAATCTCTCTCCCTCCACCCCACAGAACATCACAATTATATCCAACAGTTACTGAGCAGTTCTCCTTTGCCGGGAGCTGTGCTGAATGCCTTTGGTCTAGGATTCCCCAGTTCGGGAGTCAGGCCAGGCCACCCTCAGTTGTCCCAGCCAGGCCCGAGTTTTCAAGACAAAACGTTCTGGGACTCCTGCAGCCCCAAAAATCTCCAAGCAGCTGGGCACAGTGGCTCATACCTGTAATCTCAGCACTTTGGGAGGCCAAGGCAGGCAGATCACCTGAGGTCAGGAGTTCAAGACCAGCCTAGACAACATAGTAAACCCTGTCTTTACTAAAAATACAAAAATTAGCTAGGTGGGTGTGGTACTATGTGCCTGTAATCCCAGCCTCTTGGGAGGCTGAGGCAGGAGGATCACTTGAACTCAGGAGGTGAAGGTTGCAGTGAGCCTAGATTGCACCACTGCACTCCAGCCTGGGTGATAGGGTGAGACTCTGTCTCAAAAAATAAACAAACAAACAAACAAAGATCCCCAAGCATGACTTCCTGAGGCTGGACATTACAGAGAGCAAGCCTTCGAAACCTAGTGCTGTCCCATATGCCACCTTTCTTAGTCTTAGGATTATCATTTCAATTTTTTTTCTGAACTGATATAGCAATGTTCCTCGGAAAAGAAAAAAACATTGAAAATGAAATTTACCAAAGTAATTCTATCAACTTTGCCTTTCAGTTGGGTTTTACCGAGTTTGACAAATTGGAGTTATTCTAACAGCTTTCTAGCTCTTTCATAAATATATATATCGGCAACCCTGAAACTTGAAAGGAAAGGAAATTATCCATTTAAACAGGACTGGGTCTGCCCAGCAGCTCCCTTTCCCCTTCCTTTCTCTCCCTATACATATTAACAGAATTTCTTAAGACGTCTCCTAGCAGCGTTTCCACTGTAATTAATTGCTTTTCACTCAAAGTGACACATCTAAGAAATGAACTAGCACAAAGAAAGATATATTTAAGAAATTGAGAGCTCAGTTAACTTTGCTACAGATTGCTGTGAAAAGAAGTAGCTCCTCTTTAGAAAAAGAGGGACTTGAAGATTAAAGAAGTCTGCCTCACTTAGAAAAACACTACAAGAAACAGGGCAAAATGTTATCAGTGCTTGCCTGTGGGTGATGGAATGGTAGATACATACCTCTTTGCTTCTAATGCTTTTGTGAGCTTTCTGAATGTTCAAAAGTAAGCACGAGTTATTCTTATAAAAAATATATATACTCATTGTGATAGCTGCTAAAATTAAGACCCCAATCTCACAAGTCATTTTCCATCTCTCACTTCCAACCTTTTCCTGGTGGAAACATCAGGGCAAAGGAGGGGGAAGGTTGTATCACTGAGGCTTTGTCCTTGAGTGAGAAGAGAACTCAAGAGACTGCACAATCTGCCACAGTCATGAGGTCATTGGCAAAGTTCTGATTGCTCTCTGTGCCTCTAGGTTATTAGGTTATCTGCCCATAGAACGGTGTGACACTTTCCCCATTGCTCAGTTCTAATAAATAATTAATATTTGCTCTAAGGTCTAGCGCAGTGGCTCATGCCAGTAATCCCAGTACTTTGGGAGGCCAAGGTGGGTGGATCACAAGGTAGGGAGTTCGAGACCAGCCTGACCAATATGGTGAAACCCTATCTCTACTAAAAGTACAAAAATTATCCAGGCATGGTGGCATGTGCCCATAGTCCTAGCTACTCAGGAGGCTGAGGCAGGAGAATTGCTTGAACCCAGGTGGCAGAGGATGCAGTGAGCCAAGATTGCACCACTGCACTCCAGCTTGGACGACAGAGCAAGACTCCACCTCAAAAAAAAAAAATTTTCTCTAAGCCAGTCCGTAAATACAGGCACGCCCATTAGAATAGATACTCCCAAGAAAACAGAAAATAACAAGTGTTGGTGAGGATGTGAAGAAATTGCTCTGTTGGAGGGAACATATGATTGTATTCAACTGCTATGGAAAATGATATTGTAGCTCCTCGAAAAATTAAAAATAAAACTAACATATGCTCCAGCAATTTCTCTTCAGGGAATATTTCCGAAAGAATGGAAAGCAGGCAGGGCGCGGTGGCTCATGCCTGTAATCCCAGCACTTTGGGAGGCCGAAGCGGGCAGATCACGAGGTCAAGAGATGGAGACCATCCTGGCCATGGTGAAACCCCGTCTCTACTAAAAATACAAAAATTAGCCGGGCATGGTAGCACGGGCCTGTGGTCCCAGCTACTCGGGAGGCTGAAGCGGAAGAATCGCTTGAACCCAGGCAGAGGTTGCAGTGAGCCGAGGTTGCGCCACTGCCCTCCAGCCTGGCCACAGAGTAAGACTCCGTCTCAAAAAACAAAAGAAAAAGAGAATGGAAAGCAAGGGTCCATGTTTATTGCAGCATTATTCATGATAGCCAAGAGATGGGAACAACCTGACATTGAAAACTCTATCCATTGACAGAGGAATGATAAAGACAATGTGGTCTATCCATATTATGGAATATCATTCACCCTTAAAGAGGAGTGAAATTCTGATACATGCGACACACAGATGAACCTTGAGTACATGACACTAGGAAATAAACCAGTCACAAAAATACATATGCTGCATGATTCCACTTATGTGAAGTATCTAAACTCATCAAATTCATAGAAACAGAAAGTACAGTGGTAGTTAGCAGGGGTTGGAGGGAGGAGGTGAGAGTAGTTATTGCTTAATGGATATAGATTGCTGTATTGCAAGATGAAAGTCTTCTGGAGCAATGCTTCACAGCAGTGTGAATATACACAACTGAACCGCACACATAAAAATGGTAAAACGGCTGGGTGTAATGGCTCACGCCTATAATCCCAGCACTTTGGGAGGTCAAGGCAGGTGAATCGCTTGAGCCCAGGTGTTTGAGACCAGCCTTGCCAACATGGCAAAACCCTGTCTCTACCAAAAAGACAAAAAAAATTAGCTAGGCGTGGTGGCACAGGCCTCTGGTCTTAGCTACTCAGGAGGCTGAGGTGAGAAGATTGCTTGAGTCTGGGAGGCAGAGGTCACAATGAGCTGAGGTCATTCCACTGCACTCCAGCCTGAGTGACAGAGTGAGACCCCTTCTCAAAAAAAAAAAAAAAACAGCAAGATGATAAATTTTATGTTATGTGAGGGCTTTAAAACCACAATTTTATAAATAAAAAGAATAGGTTAGGCCAGGCATGGTGGCTCATGCCTGTAATCTCAGCACTTTGGGAGGCCAAGGTGGGCGGATCACCTGAGGAGGTCAGGAGTTCGAGACCAGCCTGGCCAACACAGTGAAACCTCATCTCTACTAAAAATACAAAAATCAGATGGGTGTGGTGGCAAGTGTCTGTAATCCCAGCTACTCAGGAGGCTGAGACAAGAGAATCACTTGAATCTGGGAGGCAGAGGTTGCAGTGAGCCAAGATCACGCCATTGCACTCCAGCCTGGACAACAAGAGTGAAACTCTGTATCAAAATAAATAGATTGAAGACATGAGCAGGCCACTGTCTGTTTCCATGGGCTTAAGTGCATTTCTATAATAACCCTGGGAGTGATCTGATTAACAGGCAGCCTGTGGTCACCCTCCATACATCCCATTGGTTCCTTCATGTCACACCCACAGCAGGAGCCAGACAGAGGTCCACTAGACCTGGAGTGACCAGAGCCCAAGAACAGGGAGGGCCCTGAAACCAAGCTGACTTCCTGTGGATGCCCTTTAACTCCTAAGTGAGCAGCCCCAGGGGAAGACAGGGTTGGCCTTGGAGCTCAGCAGGTCTGAGCCCTTTTTTTTTTTTTTTTTTTTTTGGAGACGAAGTTTCGCTCTTGTTACCCAGGCTGGAGTGCAATGTTGCGATCTCGGCTCACTGCAACCTCTGCCTCCTGGGTTCAGGCAATTCTCCTGCCTCAGCCTCCTGAGTAGCTGGGACTACAGGCGCGTGCCACCATGCCCAGCTAATTTTTGTATTTTTTTAGTAGAGACAGGGTTTCACCATGTTGACCAGGATGGTCTCAATCTGTTGACCTCGTGATCCACCCGTCTCGGCCTCCCAAAGTGCTGGGATTACAGGCTTGAGCCACCGCGCCCGGCCAGGTCTGAGCCTTTTAAGAGAGGAGGGGTTGGAGTCCACTCCAGGAAGAGGAGGGCTGAGGGGCAGAAAGCAAGAAAGAGGGTTACAGTCAGGCCCCTGCAGTGTCATACATCGGTAGGGCCCAAGGATTGATTTCCAAAGCAGAAAGAGGAATCAGAGATCAGCCCTTCCTACTGCTGGGCTGCCTTTCCTGTTCAGGTCACTCAGCTTGACTTCTTGGTGTCACTCTGATTCCTCCAGCCCCTGATGTCCTATTACTTACCTTGGCTCCTACCACTTGTGTCTCCCTGATCTTTCTATCATTTGCCACCTCTGCTCATGAATTTCTTCATTTATTCTTCTGCTCATTCTTCTGTCATTCATTGAATCTATTAGAAAGGTTAAGAGCACAGACTTTGCAGCCACACTGCCTGGATTCAAGCCCCAGTTCTGCCCTTGAACTTGGACAAGTTACTTCTCTGTGCCTCCATTTCTCCATCCCTAAAATGGAAATTAAGATGACCGCAAAGTGTTACTAGGACATTAAAGGACTTAAATCCATGCCTGGCATATAGTCAGCACTCAAAGCACGTTAGCTTTGATCATTCATTTATTCATTCATTGAATCAGCAAACATTCACAAAGTATGTACATCAGGCACAGGTGAGACTATATTGGGGACGACGAAGAAAAGGAATTTAGATACAGTCCTTGCCCTTGATTTGCCTCCAGTGTAGTGGGGGAAACAGACTTATATGCAACTAAACGTAAACCAAAATAGGAAAATACGCAAAGCACCATATGCAAGAGGGCAGAAAGAAAGGAAGAAATTATTTGTTGGGGAAACGTCTTCTCAAAAATGTAGCCTGTAAGCTGGACCTATAAGTCAGTGTAAGATTCAAGAAACTGTAAGATTTAAGAGGCTGGAGGGGGTCTCTTCCTGATGGAAGCTGAGCCTAGAAATATGTGCATACTTGGGAAATGAAGAGAAGTGCTATGTCCCTGGGTTAGGGCTGCCAGAGAAAAATACAGGATGCCCAGTTAAGTTTGAATTTCAAATAAACAAACACATTTTCAGTACAAATACGTCCCAAATATACAAAAAAATCATTGCTTACCTAAAACTCAAATACAATATAACTGGGCATCCTACGATTTCATTTGCTAACTCTGGCAGCCCTACCCTGGGGTGAGACTAAACCTGCTTTCAAACCTGTGACCTAGGTCACAGTTCTGGGTTCCCCCCTCACGCAATTTCTGGTTTGCTACTTTCATGAGTCATTTGGCATTCTTGACCCTGGGCTTCACAGGGACCTTTATGAACTGTCAGCAAATCATTTGGTGTCACCTTGTTATTAAGGGTTCCTGTCCCCAACCCCCAGGCAGAGATGAATGAAAACATCTCACATTTGTTCACCCTGTTGAAGGTCACTGTGTCTTCCATTTTTAGGTTGGTGTCTTGATTTTTCTGAGATCATATCTCTTTTTCTTCCCTTTGAGATTCATTAACATCACGAGGGGAAGGAATTCATTCCCTTCATGGCTGTCGGGAAGAGGGGTGGGCAGCGGGGGAATCCAGCAGAATGATGTGTCTGAAGCCTGCAGCACTGGCTGTGAGGTGCATTGAAAGGACCAGGTCTTCAGGGTGGGCCCGGAGCTGCTACAGGCTGATGTCGTTTTGTGCCGGCTTTTGGGGCATGCCTAGCTTCCACCCAAGCTGGGCCTTCCAGAGGTTATCAGCAGTGAGAGAAGCAGCTGCTAAACCTTCACCTACAGAAGAGTAGCCAGGGCAATCTGCAACCAAGTCAGAGGCTGAGGACATAAAAGGCAGTCCTCGGGACCCTCCCCTCATCCATAAAACATGCCAGGCAAAGTCATTTCACGCCCCAGCATCCACCCACTGTTCCAGAAAGGTACACCTATTCATCTTCCTCAAAAATGTTTATGGAGAGGAATTATCAGCAAGAGAAAACAAATCCTCGGGTGAGATAGTACCCTTTGTGGGCTATCTATTTCAGTGGAACCTTGACCATGGGGATGATGTCTGGCTTGGCTGTGGTATGCCTGAGAGCACCAGGGAGAGACAGCCTTTAGAAAAATCCCTGGGGCTGGGGGATTCTGCCACCCTGGTACCTGCCTATGTGACAGCTTAGCAGAAAGATAGTTGTTGAAATGAAGTTTCTGAGATTAAAGGAAAGTGGAAGGGGGTGTTCTTTTCTTGTTGATACACTCAAGGCTGAAGCTGTCAGGCCAGAAGACATGAGACAAAAACTAATAATGAAAACAAATGACCCCCACCTCAACTCAGCTGCCTCAAGCAGGACAATTTTTCTCATCAGGTGCCACAGACACAGAACAGAGGACTTACGAGTTTCTCAAGGGCCTTGAAAAAGGTTTCATGCACTGCCAAAATTCTCATTGACTCCAAGATGCAAAATGAAAATTCCGCAGTCAAAATGTAATGAAATGTTCTGCAATTCTGTATTACATCAGCTCTATACATCGTTATACTTGGTATCTGTAATTTTTTACATTTGAAAACAATTAGCAGATTATTTCACTTCAAGGAATTCCTAACTATGTACAATGATTGCTAAGAAATCATAGCTATTGAAAATAAAATTAGCAAAATAATCCTCAAAGCAAAATTATTAAAATGCCCCCCAAATTATTTTAGAGAAAATGAATTGCACTTCCCTCAGTGGGATGTGGGGGCATTTTGGTGTGGGCTACATCATGGGTCAGTGCGTCTAGAAATTAGACTGCTCAGCTTCTACAAAGGTCTTTGAACAACCCTGGTCCTATGGGGTCAGAGCCCCATCAGAAGTTGTAAAGAGAGCAGGTATACACAGAGAAACACATGGCCTTTTGCAGCCAACTAACTGTTTTGTTCATGTAACTCAGAGACCATTGAAACTGAAAGGAACCCTGGTCATCATGGTGCCCTGTGCAAAGGTGGGCTGGTCTCTCAGTCTCCAGACATCGAACTTATTTGGTAAAATAAGACACCTGAGGCTCAGAGAGGGAGAGGTCACACCTAAAGTCACACAGTACAAGCTTTCTTTAGGGGCCACAGATGCGGGACTGAGGAACTACAAGGTTAGAGATCAGATTCCAGACCCCTCCCAGACTCAGCCCTTGCCACTGTATCTGGGCTTCCTGCTTCCTTCTCCAGGACACTTCATGCCCACTTTTGGCAGAATATCTGGGCCTCTGAACATTCGCCCACTGGTTTAATTTTGGAGAGTCTAGCTCATATTTTTAGATGTTTGTCGATGTTTGCCATCCATTTGTTCATCCTTGGGCTTTCTTAACCTTGGTCCAGGCACGCTGCTTCCTGGGCCTTCTGGTTGGAGGCCCACCTTATCCTGTGCAAATCACGTAGGCCAAGATGTCCTTTCCAGCCCAGGCTCAACTAGCAGACCACACGGCCACAGCGACATTTTGGCACCTGGACCATGCCCTCGGTCGCCCCCTTGTGGCCATTGGGAGAGGTGCACCGCCTGGGACTCGGTCCACCCATGTGTGCCAAGTACATTTGAGCCAGCTTGATTATTCTTTCTGGAAGGGCTTCCGTATTCCTGGATGACTGTTACTTGGGCAGCATTACTCTCCCCCACTCCTGCTCTTCCATTTAATTGCCCATGGCAGCCTCTGCCTCCCTGTTTGAGCCATTGGTCCACCAACTCCCAAGGACTCTTGAGCACCAGTCGAAAGCGATAAACCTGTAGATAAGGATGCAGAGGAGATGTCAGATGCAGTCCATGATGGGAAGTTACAGACAATAAAGGCCAGTCAAAATGCTCACCAAAAATTTAAAAATAATTTGAAGTTCAAATTATGCTGTGCCAAGAACTTCAAGAATTAAGAAATGGTGGCTGGGCGTGGTGGCTCATGCCTGTAATCCCAACGCTTTGGGAGGCCAAAGCAAGCAGATCACGAGGTTAGGAGTTCGAGACCAGCCTGACCAACATGGTGATACCCCGTCTCTACTAAAAATACAAAAATTAGCTGGGCATGGTGGCACGTGCCTGGAATCCCAGCTAATCAGGAGGCTGAGGCCGGAGAGTAGCTTGAACCCAGAAGGCAGAGGTTGCAGTGAGCCAAGATCGCACCATTGCACTCCAGCCTGGGTAACAGAGTGAGACCCCACCTCAAAAAAAAAAAAAAAAAAAAAGAATTAATAAATGGTGTAAAGTGGCTGGGGAGGCCCCTGGAGAGAAAAAGAATCAAATTGGTCTTCGAGAGACAGGACGTCTTTTTAAAACAGAAGAAAGGACAAATAGCATTCTGGAAGAAAACAAAAGCCGTGAGAAGCAACAACTAACAGCCTGGGTAACATGGGGAAACCCCATCTCTACCAAAGATACAAAAAATTAGCCGGGCGTGGTGGCGCGCACCTGTGGATGCAGCCACTTTGGAGGCTGAGGCAGGAGGATCACTTGAGCCCCAGGAAGTCAAAGCTTCAGTGAGCCAAGATTGCACCACTGCACTGCAGCCTGGGTGACAGAGTGAGACCCAGTCCCAAAAAATAAAAAAAAAGTAAAAAAAAAAATAGAAGTAGTAACTAAGGTAGAATTATGGCTTAGATACTATTTTTAAGGAAAAGATCAATGGAGATGAACTCTTTCTTATTATCTTCTCCAGGTGCTCAGATTCCTTTGTTAGTTCTTGTTTGTAAAGCATGCACCACACTCTGACTCTGTGATGTTTACGTGGTCTCCCTTCTGATGTTCATTAAGACCCTCTTGGTTGCAAGTAACAGAAATCCAACTTAAATTAGCTAGGGCGACAAAGAAATGTATGGATGGAAATAACTGAGAAGGACATGGATAACACTGCATAAGGTATGCCTTCAAATCCAGGGTTGGCACAATAGGATCAGTGCACTCTCTCTTTCTCCTCTTTTTCAGCTGTTTTTTGCTCTGCTTTTCACCCTTTGGGGGCCTCATTCTCTCCTACCACAGCTGGGCTTCCTCTAAGAGTCAGGGATAACAGCTTCCAAGGTAACCCGTTTCACGTCCTTACAGCTGTGACCCCAGGGGCAAGAAAATGTCTTCCCCACTTGTCCCCAAGGAAAGCCTTTCCTTGACCAGCACCCCTTCTCTGCTCTCCCCTGGATCACAGGAGCTAGAAGCCTGGGATCTACATGTCCCAGAATCTCTGTCTTCAGAGTCCTACATTGAAAAACACCAATGAGAAGCACTTGCCAAGATCTAGAAGGTAGAAAGAAGGCAGAAGCCAGATTTTTGCTCCTCTGGCAATGTCAAACTTTGAGCTTAGGCAGACATGGCATTTTGCAACAGGTTCAAGGTATTTTCCTGAAAATCTCAGGCCTTGGGATTGGAGGCAGCTGAGATCATCCCTCCTAATTTTCTGAGTTCCTTAGAATTCCCTATCTATGAGAGCTAGTGACAAAACTAGCAGACTTCTTTGACATTTGCTTGTCCAGATTTTGCAAGCACTTGATTGCCTTCATTAAATCCTTTTCTACATGGAAGGCCTAGAGTGGTTTCTGTTTGTGGCCATACCCTAAGTGATTTATGCTTGCTCCCTTGTCCAGGAGTTGGGGTGGGGAGGATGCTAGGAGCCAAGTCAAGAGCAAATAGTCAAAGAAATGTTCAGGTAGGGGATGAGGTGAGACCATGAAGGGTGCTGAGTGTCAGACAGTCAGACTTGACGTGCTGGGGAAAAACGAAGCCAGGTGAATATGATGACAAGGGCCACATTTTAGGGCAACCCATGGTGGCATGTATGGGACAGATTAGGATGAGGGCAACAGAAAGGGGGCAGTAGCAATAGAAGTGTCCTAGAATAGGGAAATGGGAAAGTACAAAAAGGGTACATCTGACAGGTGTGTTAGAAGAAAAAATAGGATATTTTGGTATATTGTATTTAAGTACTTAATAGCGGCTGCCATTGATGAAGTTATGATTAATTACGCATCAGGTAATCTGCTAGTTTCTTTATTTGTTATAATCCTGCAAGGTCCAAACCGTCTATATATATAAAGAAGAAAACCAGGAATATTCATTGTTAGGCTCAATCAGCCCGGGACGTGAGCCAAAACTTGAGCTCTCCTCTGCTGCCCTTCACAGCCTACATTCATCCCACCCAACTGGGCTGCCTTTCTTTCCATTCTGAGCCTTTTTCTTTTTCTTTTCTTTCTTTCTTTTTTTTTTTTTGAGATAGAGTCTCACTCTGTCACCAGGCTGGAGTACAGTGGCACAATCTTAGCTCACTGCAACCTCTGCCTCCCGGGTTCAAGTGATTCTCCTGCCTTAGCCTCTGGAGTAGCTGGGATTATAGGCACTTCCCACCATGCCAGGCTAATATTTGTACTTTTAGTAGAGACACAGTTTCATCATGTTGGCCAGGCTGCTCTCGATCTCATGACCTCATTATCCCCCACCTCAGCCTCCCAAAGTGCTGGGATTACAGGCGTGAGCCACCGTACCGTACCTGGCTCCGGGCCCTATAACAACATAAAGGACCACTCTCGATCCTCACCTGGTAAGAGATAGATAATCGAAAGAGCAGAGCCTCTGTCCACCTGACATGAAGCTCTAAGAGGAAATGACCAAACAAATCCAAACTGACAGGTATTCTGTAAAACAACCGGCCTGGTCTCTTTAAAAAACATCAGTGTTATAAAAGACCAAAAACCAAAAAAGACTGAAATACTCTGAGATGAAAAGAGACTCAAGAGACTTGACAAGTAAATGCAGTAAGTGATCTGGATTGAATCCTGAATCAAAAAGAAAAACTATAAGAAACATTTTGTAAACAATTGGGAAAATAAAACAGATATCCGTTAAATGGTAATGTATTAATTCGAAGCTTCCCAAGTGTAATCATGGTATTATGGTTCTGTGGGAAAATGCCCATGTTCTTTGGAGATAAACTGAAATATTTAGAAGTGAATCAACACAATGTTTCCAAGTAATTCCCAGATGGATTGGCAAAATTAGGTAGGTAGGAAGGGAAGGTAGGTAGAGAATGCAGATGTGGCAAAATGCTAACAATTAAAGGGTTGGGGGGTTTCTATGCTATGCTTGCAATCTTTCAGTAGTCTGAAATTTTTCAAAATAAAAATTTGAGGGAGAAAACCTTAAATGTTTCCATTGTCCCACTCCTGCAAAATAGAAGAAAAGAGGAAGGACTTTAAGTTGAACACACCTGAGTTTACAGCAAAGGGTCTGCCACTTCCTAGCCGTGTGACCTCTGAGCCCTCAGCGGGAGGAGTGTACAGCCACACCAACCCGCCATGCCTCTGTGGGGGCTATGATAGGCACGATTGGTGTGAAGCGGGAGCTCAGTGTCTAGCAGTGTTCTCACTGTTTGTACTTGTTCTCTTCCCTTCCTCCTTTCTAATCCCCATTTCATCTGCAGAATCCATTAAACTAGGCACTGAGGGAGATTAGCTCAGGATAAATAAGGACAACCAAGGACCCTGCAGGGCACACAATTGAGACCACATGACGCCCCTGCAGGGACACTGACCACAGCCTGCCCGCCCACCTATGATGCAGACTGGCCAACCCTCTGAACATCAGACTTTTGGCTGGGGAGATTGACCAGCCAAGAGTCAGGAATGCCTCCATCCCAGAGTTTGTCACCCATAACTTGCTGGTTCATGTCACAGATGAGAACTCAGACATTAACCAGAGTTTCTCAAAGTGGGGTCCTCAGCCCATGGGCAACAGAATCAGTTGTGGCTCATGTGAAAACAGCTTCCTGAGTCCCACTCAGCTCTGTTGAGTCCGCTTCCCTGGAGTGGCTGTGGCAGCATCCATGCTAACACTGATGGCTAAGTGGCTCTGAGGCACACTCAAGTCTGAGTGCTCTTGACCTACACTGTGGCTGTGGGAGATGTGCTACCTTATTGCGAAACTGGTCCACTGGAGGAGTGAGAATTCCTGTGGTGAATAATAACATGCAAAGCCTGTATCCATCACAAAAATGTCTGTCAATAGGAGCAAACAGAAATACAAATTGACTTGTACATAAAGATAAAAGCGGGCCAGGCGCAGTGGCTCATGCCTGTAATCCCAAGACTTTGGGAGGCCGAGGCAGGTGGATCACCTGAGGTAAAGAGTTTGAGACCAGCCTGGCCAACATGGTGAAACCCTGTTTCTACTAAAAATACAAAAATTAGCCGGGCATGGTGGCAGGCACCTATAATCCCAGCTACTCGGGAGGCTAAGGCAGGAGAATCACTTGAACCCCGGAGGCAGAGATAACAGTGGGCTAAGATCATGCCACTGCACTCCAGCCTGGGCAATAAGAGCCAAACTCCATCCACCTGCCCACCTCCCCCCCCCCAAAAAAAAAAAGATAAAAGTGGGAGGCTTAGGAAGAAAGCAGTGCTCCTCTCTGTCCTGCACCAGTTTCTGACTCAAACTGTGCAAATGAGACACTGCCCAGCCTTGGACTGAGGAGGTCCATAGTCTAGAGCCCCCAAACCATCATTGTCTGCACCTTAAGACTGAAAGGATCAGAGTGGGCTCTAAGGCCTGGGCAGAAGGAGCCCCTCCACCCACCAGGACTCTGGAAAACTGCAAAAACCAACAGTTCTCTCCTCCGGACATTTGCAATATGCAGGGATTCTATCTTGTAAACCCTAAGCGATCCAGAAATCCTAATGATGAGATGCTCACTTAGATTCCGCTCCGAATCTGCCAGTGCCTCTCTGCACTGTGCCCAGCAGCCTCAGAGGACTCTTTGTGGGATGGATGCTTTGTGGACACCACTTAGGTGAAGGAAGATGACAGCAGTCATCTGGTTTCCCTGAGGGCCCTGCAAGAGCTTGTTAGTGGATGTTTGATTTGGAGGGTTCCTGGGCTTCTTCCTCTCTCTTCCAGCCCAGGAGATCAGACCATTTGGCCAGGAAGATTCCCTTCCAGTCCTGAGAATCCTCCATGCCAAACTAGCTCCTGCTCAGGGCAGGCATCTCCCCACAGGGTCTGGGTTATTTTAAGAGACTTGATATCCTGCACTCAGCCCTAGGGAGGAGAAGAAAAGGACCGACAATTGGGCGGTATCCACCCCCATCCCCAGGCTGAGAAAGATGACAGACGGCCATTTGCAACTTTAACTCTTTCTTGGCTCTGGCAAAGACCAATACATCCCACTTAGCAAAGCCTCAGATGGCAGCGCAGTAACCATTTCAATTCGAGGAAAAAAAAAAAACCAAAGTGTAGTGGGAGGAAATTATGCATGGAAAGTGACTTTTACAAATTGCCTTTAAATATTACAGCCAAAGTGAGAGTGTGGGAATTGCATCAGAACATTTTTTGGTGTGGTTTACATTGAAGAAATCAACTACTTCCTCAACTGCAGGGCTTCAAGTAATATTTCATCTTTCCAGGAACACCAACGTTTAGTTTGAAAATAAGGAAAATTGGATTAAACTCTTCAGATGTTGGGTGTTTTCCTGGCACCCTGGCACATGAAGTCATTCACAAGTATACCCAGGTGAGTTTAATCTTGGTGGTGTCAATGTTTAATGCCTTTATGTCCCTTTTTTCTTTTTCTTTTATTTTCTTTCTTTCTTCATTTTATTTTATTTTATTTTATTTTTGAGACAGGGTCTCACTCTGTCACCCCGGTGAGGCTGGAGTGCAGTGGCACAATCATGGCCCACTGCAGCCTTGACTTCCTGGGTACAAGCAATCCTCCCACCCAAGCTTCCCAAGTAGCTGGGACCATAGGTGCATGCCAACATGCCTAGTTAATATTTTATTTTATGTTTTTTGTAGAGATGGGGTTTGCCATGCCCAAGACCAACTCGGCTGGTCTCGAACTCCTGGGCTCAAGCGATCCAGCCACCTTCTCCCAAAATGCTAGGATAATAGGCATGAGCCACAGTGCCCGGCCTGTATCTTTTGTTTCAATTGTTGGAGACAGTGTGCGAAGCCCAGGTCCAGCAGCTGGGTGGGTCTAACATCTGGAGCGCTTTGCGCAGAGAGGATGCTCTGCAGGAGGATGTGGGAGGGAGGGAGAAATGGACACAGCCAGCAGGAGGAGAGTCTGCAGTGATTCTACAAAGATAAAGGTACCCTTTTGCACTGAGTGGTATGGTTTAGGGCCAGAAGCAATAACTCAAATTTAAGAACTGTGACTTGGTGGATGTCTGTTGGATTCAATCCCACACACAGTCACTGGGGCTAGCACTTGGCAGGCACTGAGCAAATCCCAGGGTGGACAGAATGAATAATGCACAGCCCCTGCTGCCTGCCCTCCAGACCTCTCTGAAGAAAAGGAAAACTACACGTCCTGGACACCTGATAATCCCAAAGCTTAATCCCCCATAGAAGAAAATCTACAGGTGCTGGTGGGAACATAGTATTTAAGTCCTCCTCAGTTGCAGAAAAACACTGCTGTGTTCTTGATCACCGCTTGCTTTTTTTTTTCTTTTTCTGTTGTGTTGAGACAGAGTTTTGCTCTGTTTTCAGGCTGGAGTGCAGTGGCACTATTTTGGCTCACTGTAACCTCTGCCTCCCAGGTCCAAGCGATCCTCCTGCCTCAGCCTCCCAAGCAGCTGGGACTACAGGCGGGTGCCACCAGGTCCAGCTAATTTTTTGTATGTTTTAGTAGAGACGATGTTTCACCGTGTTAACCAAGAAGATGGTCTTGAACTCTTGACCTCATGATCCACCCACCTCAGGGTTCCAAAGTGCTGGGATTACAGGCGTGAGCCATCATGCCCAGCCCGATCACCAAAGCAAAGAAGCTCAGCCTTCCTGCTCCATCCTGACACCTGCCTCCTCCAGTCTGTGCCAGTTCTGGCCTGATCTGAAGCAGAAGCTCCTAGCAGAAGCAAGGCCTGACCACCCACCCAGCCCTGCGGATATCCCCAAGGCCTGATTCTCTCTGCTGCCAGCCTCCTTAGAACCTGGGGCTTCCTTGGCACCTGGCTGCCCTGTGATGCCCTCCGGCCAGGCCTGATTTCTTTTCTCCCCACATTCACTTCCTCCTTGCCTAAAAGCTCCACAGTTCTTTCTGCCAGGCTCTCAGGCTGTGTGACCCAGACCTTCCTGCCCCTACATGCCCCTGTGTATTTCTAACTCTTACTATCCTAACTTGACCCATTGCCAATAAGCCCCAGGTTCCAATGGTGGCCTTCAAGACGGTTATCAGTCTGACATTTGGGACTGAAAAAGCCACTGCCCTCAGTGGATTGGCAGCCTTCATAATTTATGCTGCACTTGTCAGATGGCAGGCAGTTTGATCATCAAGATGCATTGCTGCAAAGCAATTCAACTCATTTTCTCTCCTAGCATCCACCTGTAGATCAGGCCCCTGTGTACACAGCCCCTTGAGTAAGGTCACCAGAGAAAATATACATATTCCAGACTGGAAATGTGTATTTTCTCTGGTGACCTTACTCAAGGGGTAAGTAATACTTGGATTTCAGGTAAATAAATAATATTTAGCTATAAGTATGTCCCAAGTATAGCATGGATGTCCTTTGTTGTTGCTGTTTTTGAGACACGGTCTCCCTCTGTCACCCAAGCTGAAGTGCAGTGACACAATCATGTGTCACTGCAGCCTCAACCTTCCAAGCTCAAGTAATCCTCTCACCTTAGCCTCTTGAGTACTAGGACCACAGGCTAACACAGCCATGCCCTGCTAATTTTGTTTATTTTTTTTTTTTATCTTTTTTGAGATGGAGTCTTGCTCTGTCGTCGGCCAGGCTGGAGTGCAGTGGTGCGATCTCTGTTCACTGCAACCTCCACCTCTGGGTTCAAGCGAATTCTCCTGCCTCCGTCTCCCGAGTAGCTGGGGTTCCAGGCACCCAACACCATGCCTAGCTAATTTTTGTGTTTTTAGTAAAGATGAGATTTCACCATCTTAGACAGGCTGGTCTCTAATTCCTGACCTCAAGCAATCTGCTGGCCTCAGCCTCCCAAAGTGCTGAAATTACAGGCATGAGCCACTGTGCCCATCCTAATTTTGTTTATTTTTTGTAGAGATGGGATCTTACCATGTTTCCCAGGCTGGTCTCCAATTCCTGGGCTCAAGAAATCTTCCCTGCCTTGGCTTTCCAAAGTGCTAGGCATGAGCCGCCATGCACAGCCTATTTTGTTTTTTCTAAATACGGCAGCCCTATCCTAGGACACCTCTACTATCCTGAATGGAAAACAATGATCTGCCAGCTCTCATTTTACAAACAGGGAAACTGTAGCTCCAGAGGTCACAGAGGAAGTCAGATAAGAACTCAGGGGTCTTGACCCCAGACTGGAACTCTTTGCTTCTATTACACTTAACTTTGCTAAAGGCGTATACCCTCCTCTTGCTAGAAGGTGACTGACAGTTGCCTGGAAGTGATTTCAAAGGGGTCACTGAGATCATGACTTACGACCTCTCTACTCCACCTCCTTTCTCACCTCCACCCCACTTTCTATTGCTGCAGGTATCACAGAGGCTGTCATGGGTTATGGCCATTCTGGGGCCATATCATTAATGGCCACCTCAGGGAGGAAGTGGGCTGTAAGTGGCAGGGCCAGAGACAGCTGTGAGTGAGAGCTCATAATTGGGTAACACAAGGACAAGGGATTTGAAACAGGCAAACACCAGGCAAAGCATGTTGGGAGAGGCCCACTTAATTCACAGAGACACTTGGAATTAGCTGTAAATTCTCTGGGAAGAGATCAAGGCAGCGGCATAAACAGCTCAATTAAACTGTCAGCTCAATGCTCAGTGCTTGGTAATGGTCAAAACACAGTCTTTAATCTAGATATAGAGATTATTTCTTGACCCATAATGAGATTCCTAAGATTAGTTGTACCTGATGTGGAGAGAACAACATCTGGCTCAGTGACACTGGGGACAGACTTGTATGTCAGCAGGACTGGGACTTGTGTGGAAGGGGCTAACTGGATGCCTCAACCTTCCTGAAGCCCCCTCCTGATGCCAGGAAGGCAGGGGTGAGTCATGTTCTGCTTCCTCCATTTAAGAGATCTGGGAACAGAACCCCAGAATGCATATGCTTCAAAGTATAGCAAGTCAAAAAAGTATGGCTTTGGCATAAAAACAGACACATAGACCAACAGAAAGAATAGAGTGCAGAAATAAACCCAAGTATATATGGTTAACTAATTTTTGACATAGGCACCAAGAACACACAATGGGGAAAGGATAGTCTTTTCAATAAACGATGTTGGGAAAATTGGATTTTCACATGGAAAATAGTAAAATTAGACCCTTACCTTATACCAGAAACAAAAATCAACTCAAAATAAATCAAAGACCTAAATGAAAGACCCAAAGCTACAAAACTCTTAGAAGAAAACACAAAAGAAAAAACTCCTTGACACTGGCCTTGCCAATGATTTTTTTTTTTTATCACACCAAAAAGCGTAGGCAATGAAGGCAAAAATAAACAAGTGGAACTACATCAAATTAAAAATTTTCTGCATAACAAAGGAAAAAACAAAATGAAATGGCAGCCTACAGATTGGGAGAAAACATTTGCAAACCATGTATCTGATAAGGGATTAATATTTAAAAGATGCAAGATACTCACACAACTCAACAGCAAAAGCATTTTTTGTTTGCTTTTTGTTTTTTTAATTTTTAAATAACCCGGCTTAAAAATGGGCAAAGGGCCGGGTACAGTGGCTCATGCCTATAAATTCAGTACTTTGTGAGGCAGAGGCAGGTGGATCACCTGAGGTCAGGAGTTCGAGACCAGCCTGGCCAACATGGTAAAATCCTGTCTCTACTAAAAATTCAAAGATTAGCTGGGCGTGTTGGTGAGTGCCTGTAATCCCAAATATTCGGGAGGCTGAGGCAGGAGAATTGCTTCAACTTGGGAGGCAGAGGTTGCAGTTAGCTTGAGATCACACCACTGCACCCCAGCCTGGGCAACAGAATGGACTCCATCTTCAAAAAAAAAAAAATTAACATTAAAATGGGCAAAGTGTAAGGCCAGTTACCTCTCTGGGAAGCCGAACACACCCACCTCTGCACTCAGCACCTGACTCTGCACCCGGCACCAGGCTCTGCACTCGGCACCTAACTCTGCCACATGGCTCCCCTGGAAGCCTCCGGCTGATGCAACTCTGGCCAGCTCTCACACCGGAAAACCTGCCCAACAACCCGCCAACCAATAGCAGCCCGCCCTGTCCCAATTCCGTTCCCCTGGAGCCAATCAGAGCACCCAGCTGTTGCTCGTTCCTCATAGCCATAAAAACCCTATGCCCCAGGAAGTCAGCGCGACTTCTCTGGCCCCCTTTCCCCAGACCATAGGACCTTGCCCGGGAGGTGAATACATTGGCATTTAATTTTCTTATACTGGCCTCAGTTTCCTCATTTTAAACTCAGCAATAACCCTTACAAGTTGTGCCGAAACCTGGGAGGAGTTCAAGACCCCTCCTGGGGGAAACTGACTCCTCTACCATAAGCCAAACCAGGGAGCTGCCACCTCTCTGATCATCTGCAGCCATCACTTGGTAAGACTCCTATTGCCCATAACCCTATCCTCTGTTTGCTCCAAACCTTGGGGTACCCTGTCTGTAATCACAGCCACGTCAGGGACACCTTTCCATTTCAAGCTGTGGGTCTCACAGAGAGACGTCCTGGTGCCCCTGCTCACCCATCCCTATAGATAGGAATATTGTGGAGACATCCCTATACTCCTGTCCTTCCCCATAATCACCAGTACTCAGGTGTTGAGGTCCAGGATGCCGTTCCTCACTCCTGACTACTCCACGACAGACAGTGGACTATGGGTAATCAGGAGTCCTGCCTAGACCCCAAGTCGCCATTGGGATGTCTAGTCCAAAATTTACCCAAGCTGGGCCTCTCCATAAAAAAGAAAAGGCTGCTTTTCCTCTCCACTGTGGCCTGGCACCACTATCCTCTGGACAAACAGTCCAAGTGGTCACTGTAGGGAAATTTCAATCTTGGCATTCTAACCGATTTAGACAATTTCTGTCAAGAAATGGTAAATGGTCGGAGGTCCCCTACATTCGGGCCTTCTGGTACCTTCACTCCCACCCCACCCTCTCTTCCTCTTGCACCACCGCTCAGGTGCTCCTGGCCAAAGAAACTCCCTCACTACCCTCGGCCCCTCCACCATCCTCCTCCTTTTCCGACCCTGACCCACTTGAAGAACTCTCCTTTCCACCCACCTGACCCACAAACTCTCCACCATATGCAGAACCTCAACCCCCTCCAGCTCCTCCTCTTCCTAGTCCCAACCTAACCTCTCCTGTCAGTGCTCACACCCGCTCGCACTGTGTTCCTAATGATGAAACCTCCCTCCTGTGCCCCCTTTGCGAGGTCGCTGGAGCGGAAGGCGTTGTTCGTGTACATGTTCCCTTCTCCCTCTCTGATCTATCAGCCATTGAGAAACACCTAGGGTCATTTTCCACCAATCCTACTGCTTACACCAAAGAATTCTGCTACTCACCCAGGCTTATGACCTCACCTGGCATGATACCTATGTGATTCTGTGCTCCACCCTCACCCCAGATGAGTGTGACTACATCCTTACGGCGGCCCGGGTGCACGCTGATCTCACAGAAAATCAAATGCCAGTAGGTGTGGCAGCAGTCCCTGAGGCCAACCCTAATTAGAATTATCAAACTGGTCAAGATGGCCACTGCCACCGAGACCAAATGCTACAGTGCCTCCTAGTGGGCATGCAAAGCGCAGCCCAAAAGGTAGTTAATTATGATAAGTTAAGGGAAATAAATCAGGGTCCTACTGAAAACCCCGCTGCCTTCCTCAACAGATTAACTAATGCTATGATCCTTCATACCCGGCTGGACCCAGCCTCTACTGGGGGCTACAGTCCTAGCCACCCATTTCATCTCTCAGTCAGCGGCTCACATTAGAAACAAAAAGGCTGAGGAGGGCCCCCAAACTCCCATACGAGACCTGGTAAACATAGCATTTAAAGTTTTTAATGGGCAAGAGGAAAAGGCTGAGGTCACCTGCCAGTCCTGTCTACAGCAAAAGGTAAGCCTCCAAACCCAAGCTCTTGTGGCAGCCCAGAGGCCGGCAGCCCACCAGGCGCCTGGTGGAGGGGGTCCATCAAAACCCACCAAGGACTCCGGAGGTGTTCCGCCTGGGCCCTGTTTCAATTGAGGTCAGGAGGGACACTGGGCACATCAGCGTCCATGTCCCTGACCACCTACCAAGCCCTGCCCAGACTGTAAGCAGCTTAGACATTGGTGCAGTGATTGCCCATCCCGGACTGCAGGCCCACCCACCACACCTCTATGTGGAGGGCAGGCCAGTCTGCAGGAAGTAATCCCATCGCTTGACCTTCTCGGCCTTCTGGACGACTGATGCAGCCAGGACTCGAAGACCCCCAACACCCTTGCTGAGCCCAGGGTAATGCTGCAGGTAGCAGGTAAGTCCCTTTCCTTCTTAGTGGACAAGGGGGCTACCTATTCTGTATTGCCTTCCTACTTAGGACCTAGCATAACTTCTCAGGTTTCAGTCATGGGAATTGACAGAAAGCCTTCCTGTCCTAATCAAACCCATCCTTTAGCCTGTGTCCTCGAGGGACACCCCTTTTCCCACTCTTTTTTAATTATACCCTCATGCCCAGTCTGCCTTTTAGGATGAGACATTCTCCAGACTGTGGGAGTCACTCTCCAACTCATTGGCCCCCCACAGTCAAGCCCATCATCAGCCCACTTCCTACTGCCACTCCTAACTGATGCCACACCCTGTCTTAACTCCTCACTCCAACTCCCTATCCCTCCTGACATAGTTAATCCCCTGGTATGAGATACCTTCAAGCCTGTAGTGGCCAAACATCATCCCCCGGTTAAGATACTTCTCAAAAATCCTACCCACTTTCCTTCATATCCTCAGTTACCCATCTTGAAGACCCACCATCAAGGCCTGAAGCCTATCATCACCCGCCTGCTAGCCCAGGAACTACTTATTCCTACCAGTTCCCCTTGTAACACTCCTATCTTGCTGCTCTGAAAGCCATCCAGTGGCTACTGCCTGGTTCAGGGCCTGTGCCTTATTAACGAGGCGGTGGTACCCCTCCACCCTGTAGTCCCCAACCCATACACCCTATTATCAAACATTCTCTCCACTACCTCTCATTTTACAGTTCTTGACCTCAAGGATGCCTTCTTTACTATTCCCCTTCACCCTGAGTCCTACTTTCTCTTTGCCTTCACCTGGACCGATCCTGACACCAACCTGTCACAACAGCGTACCTGGATGGTCCTGCCTCAGGGGTTCCGAGACAGCCCTCACATTTTTGGACAAGCCTTGGCAGCTGACCTTGGCTCCTGCCCCCTTCAACCCAGTCTCCTTCTCCAGTACGTAGATGACCTGTTACTTTGTAGCCCCTCCCTCTCCCTATCCCAACAGCATACTGCCACTCTCCTTAACTTTCTCCGATCTCGGGGATACCAAGTATCTCCCTCCAAAGCACAGTTATCAGTCACCTCAGTGGTCTACTTGGGCATCTGCCTCACCCCCAAAACTAAAAGCCTAATGACAGATCACCAGAAGGCCCTTCTTTCACTGCAGCCCCCGGACACTGCCGACCAGATTCTCTCCTTTTTAGGATTTGTAGGATACTTCCACCACTGGATACCTAACTTTGCCTCTCTAGCTAAACCTCTGTACATGAAGCCTTCCCCACCTCCCAGGAGACAGCAGACATGGTGGCCTCCCTCCTTAGTCAAGAAATCATCCCTCACTTTGGCCTACCTGCCACCATCCAGTTGGACAAGGGTCCAGCATTTACAGCCCAAGTAGTCCAGCTAGTTGCCAAGTCCCTCAACATGTCCTGGAAACTACACATCCCTTACCATCCTCAGTCATCAGGTAAAGTTGAACAGGCCCACAGCATCCTCAAAGACCATTTGACCAAACTTGCTATTGAGGTAAAACTCTTTTGGCCCACACTCCTACCTCTTGCCCTGGCCCGGATCCGGGCCACCCCACGGGGGCCAATGGGCCTTAGCCCCTTCAAACTGCTGTATGGCTGGCCTTTTCTGGTGTCGCATAATTTCCCTGTAAAACCCCCCCTCCACTGGCTTCCTACCTTCCCTTCCTCTCCCTTCTCTGCCACCTGCTTAGGGAGCACACGGACCGCACCCTCCCTGTTGTTCCAGGACTGGAGGACCCCCACCCAGCAACATCTCTCCAACCAGGTGACAGCATTCTTCTCCGGGAGCTCAAACCAGGATCTTTGCAGCCCAGGTGGTTGGGACCTCACATTGTTATCCTAACCACCCCCACAGTGGCCAAACTCCAGGGTCACACTCCATGGTACCATGTGTCCTGCCTCAAGCTGGCCCCCCAAAATGATCAGTGGAAATCTGAACCCCTGGGTCCCACTCGCCTCTACCTCACCCATTGCCCCGACCCATCACCCCCTAACCCTTCAGAGCCTCCTCCTGACAGTAATTCTGATATCCCCTCTTGAAGCCAGTTCGTATGCATGGCACTTTTAAGTTCAAGAGTCATGGGTAGATGGTACTTCCACCCGCACTCAATATCTAGCACAGGGTGACTGCCCAACAAAAGGCTGTCAGGCACCCATAACCATCATGATCCCAACCTCTAAAAGTGGTGTTCTTAGAGAAGCTTCACATTATCAACTAGGTCTGTGCTTCCTCTATGACCAGCTCCATGACTACTGTCACTGATGGAACACCACGTATGGAGGATGTCCCTGTTACCAATACAAAATCCACAGGCCATGGCCCTCGCCCTCTCCAGTCTTCTGACCCTCTGGCCCAATGGAACCCTTCAACTCACAATTCGGGACCTGTAGAACAACCGATGGACCTCTGGTGCCTTTGGCTGGGTAGTGGCACCCTAGGCTACAGTGTCACCTCAGCCACTCAACTAAAGGACAAGCTTTGCATGGCTATCGAAGCATCGGACACCTCCCTGGCCTCCCTCCAGCGACAAATCATGTCACTGGCCCAGGTAACACTCCAGAACCGACGGGCCCTTGACCTGCTGACAGCAGAAAAGGGAGGTACCTGTCTGTTTCTTCAGGAGCAGTGCTGCTGTTACATCAATGAAACTGGCCTTGTAGAAGAAAATGCCAACACTCTCTATTGCCTCCAAGAGGACCTCCGCAAGAAGCAGAATGCATCAGTGTCGCCTCTTAACTGGTGGCAATCCCTCATGCTTACCTGGTTAACCCCTATTATCACTCCCATCATCGTAGTTTTCTTCTGTTGATGCTAGCCCCTTTTTTCCTCAGGTTTTTACAGGCCCACATGAGAGAAGTTTCCAGGGTGGCGGTAAACCAGATGCTACTTCACCCCTATGTCCGACTCCCAACTGAGGCACCAGCCAATTGACCCTTCTCCCTCACCCCACCCCTATTCAGCAGGAAGTAGCCAGAAAAGAAGCAGCATCCTATATCATCAAAAGGGTTGGAATGTAAGGCCGGTTGTCTTGCTGGGAGGCCAGACACACCCACCTCTGCACTCAGCACCTGACTCTGCACCCGGCACCAGGCTCTGCACTCAGCACTTAGCTCTGCCACATGGCTCCCCTGGAAGGCTCTGGCTGATGCAACCCCTGGCCGGCTCTCACACTGAAAAATCCGCCCAGCAACCTGCCAACCAATAGCGGCCTGCCCTGTCCCAATCCCACTCCCCTGGAGCCAATCAGAGCCCTCAGCTGTTGCTCGTTCCTCACAGCCATAAAAACCCCAGCTCCAGGAAGTCAGCGCGACTTCTCTGGCCCCCTTTCCCCAGACCATAGAACCTTGCCAGGGAGCTGAATAAATTGGCATTCAATTTTCTTATACTGGCCTCAGTTTCCTCATTTTAAACTTGGCAATAACCATTACACAAAAGACCTAAATGGACATTTCTCCAAAGAAGACATAAAAAATGGCCGACGTATATAGGAAAGATACTCAACATCACTAAACAGGGAAATGCAAATTAAAACCACAGTGAGATACTGCCTCCCACCTCTCAGGAGGGCTATTATCAAAGAGGAGATACCAAGTGTGGGTGAGGGTGTGGAGAAATGGGAACCTTTGCACACTATTGATGGGAATGCAAATTAGTGCAGCCATTATGGAAAAGGGTATCCAAGTTCCTCAAAAACATTAAAACTAGAACTGCCATGATCCAGTAAGTTCTCTTCTGGGTATATACCCAAAGAAAATGAAATCAGCACCTCACAGAGAGGGTGAACTTCCATTGCAGCATTATTCACAATAGCCAAGATACAGAATTAACCTAACATTCAGTCAATGGATGAATGGATTAAAAAATTTTGGTAGATACTCCCTTTACTCTGATGTGATACATGTTGCATGCCTGTATTAAAATATCTCATGTATCCCATAAATACAAACACTTACTACATACCCATAAAAATTTAATATATACTGAGTGCAGTGGCTCATGTCTGTAATCTCAGCACTTTGGGGAGGCCAAGGTGGACAGATCACTTGAGCCCAGGAGTTCAAAACCAGCCTGGGCAACATGGCAAGACCCTGTCTCTACAAAAAACTTAAAAATTAGTCTGGCCATGGTGGCACGCAGCTGTAGTCCCAGCTACTCAGGAAGCTGAGATGGGAGGATCACTTGAGCCTGGGAGGTTGTGGCTGCAGTGAGCTGAGATCACGCCACTGTTCTCCAGCCTGGGTGACAGAGCAAGACCCTGCCAAAAATAAACAAATAAATAAAAACTAAAAACAAAAATTATGTACATGCAATGGGACATTATTCAGCTTTCGAGAAGGAGATATTGCCATTTGTGACAACATGGATTAACCTGGAAGATATTCTACTAAATGAAATAAGTCAGATACAGAAAGACAAATACTGCATGATCTCGCTTGTATATGGAATCTGTTTTTAGAGAAAGTTGAATACATAGAAACAGAGAGCAGAATGGTGGTTACCAGAGGAGGGGAGAGGACGATGTGGGAGAGAATGGGGAGATGTAGGTCAAAGGGTACAGATATGTAGAAAAAATAAACCTACAGCTATAATATATAGCATGAGGATTCAAGCTAATAATATTGCACTGTATATTGGATATTTGCCAAGAGAGTAGATTTTAGGTGCTCTTACCACATACAAAAAGGTAACTATGTAAGATGATGTGTTAACTTGCTTAACTTGACTGTAGAAATTATTTTACTATTTATATGTATATCAAAAATCATGTTGTACATTTTACATAAATATTTTAAAATACAGTAAGACTGGCATGCTCCTACTTCCAGGCCAAGGCTAGCAAGGTGAAGTGGACAGAGATGCCTAGCTGTTACCTTCTGTTCTTCCATCCTCCACCATCTCAATCACTTCCATCCACTCATTCATTCAACAAAGAGTTATCATGTGCCTGCTGAGTATGACTAGAGGCACTATTCTGGACACTGGAGCTATGCAGTGAACAAAAGTGCAAACATCTCTTTCCCACTGTGGGGCAAGACAAAGAATAAACAAGAAATATAAGTAAAATATACAGTAGTAATGAGGATGAGAGTTCTTGGGAAAATAAAATGAGAAGACGGATGGCAAGTGTTGAGTAGGGACTACAATTCTAGACACTGGGCCCAGGGGAGGCCACACTGAGCATGTGCCATTTAAATAAAGACCTGAAGGAAGTGAAGGGTGAGCCATGGGGATAGCTGAGGAAAAACACTCTAGGCAGAGGAGACAGCAGTGCGAAGCCCTCAAGGCACAAGTGGGCCTAGAGGCTTCAAGGAACAGCAAAGAGGCATCCTGGCTACAGCAGGAGAGAGAAGACGGTGTAAGAGGAGGTTAGGAATTTAAGGGGACCAAGTCATATAAGGCTTTATGGGCCACTGTAGGAATTTATCACATTTCCTCTTAGGAAGATGAGGATTCCAGGTGGGATTTGAAGAGAGGAAAGACATAATCAGACCCATTTTTAATAGGATCACTGGCTGCTGGGCTGAGATGGAAGCAGGGAAAATAGGTAAGAGACTCCCATGATAATCCAGGAAAGATATGAAGGAGTCTTGGTCCAGGGTGGCAGCAGTGGAGGGGGTGAGAAGTGAGTGGCAAGGCTCTGCATATGTTTTGCCAATGGGCTGGATGAAGTACCAACGAACTAAGGGGTCAAGGGTGACAGAGGTTTTTGCTTCAGAACTTTGCTGAGCTCTAATAACTCCAAAATCTACACCCCCAGCCCAGACTTGTGCCCTGACCCTATACAGGTAGCTAATGCCAAATCAACCACCTTCTCCTTCCTCCAGTATTACCTTTCACTGGGAAGTGGTTTTGGTCACCACTCACTAAGTGCCCCAAAGGCAAAGACTAGAGAGTCAGGCAGAGTCTGTCCTCTAAAATGACTTAACACCCTTTCACTGCTTCAACATTATTTATTCATTCAACAAAAGTATTGAGTTCCTTCTTGCATTATGTAACCTCCTCTGCACCATTTTCTGGTTCTTTAACATTCCTTTAACTGCTCTGCCTACTTTCTGTCTCTCCCCATAAAATATATCTTCCACACTCCTTCCCAAATAATCTTTATAAAATGCAGAAAAGATTAGATAATTAATTTCCTTGCTCAAAGATCTTCACTGGCTCCCTATTGCCTACAAGATAAAAAATTCTCCAGAGTTTGATATTCAAAGCTCTTCCTGATGGGGTAGTCTATCTTTCTACCACTACCCACCATTCCATGCATTCACAGATTCTGAGCTACTCCCACTCCACTTGACAATTCACTATGGTCCAAGTGGTTTACTTCTGTGCCTGCTTCTGTGCCTTTCATGACATTGCTCCCTCTGTCTGGAATTCTCTTGTCTACTACCATATCATAATGCTACTCACTCTTTAAGGCCCAGACCTGGTATCACCTCTACTAAGAACCCACTAAGATCTACCCCGCCTCATGATTAAAATCTCCCTTCACCATAGCCCCACAGCTCTTTGTCCCTTGCTCTGTCTTGCACTTCTCTTGTCTTGCCTTGGATAATTACTGGGGACAGACTGGTCTAAATCATCTCTGCATCCCCTGGGGCCTGGCACACAGACAGGGGACTGACATTAACATTCAATGGACTGAACTGAATAATGTTACCTAAAATAAGTAGAGTCTGTTGGGTTGGTAGCCCTATTTTTCTAGACCTGTACAAATGGCATAGCCTTCCTCCGTATAGAAGGAGGTGTAGACAAAGGAGATACCATGCCCCTGGCAGCCTTGGGTGCTCTTGGCCTAAAGGGAGAAGCTGAGATAGAACAGAAACAGGACCATACTCAACCCTTCCAATAAGAAAACTAGGGTGGGACTGGGGAGGACATGAAAAGCAAAAATTCCCCCCAAAAATGATGGGCACAGTTTACAGCATCAGATAATGTTGAGTTTGTGATGTCAAGAGACTGAGCACCAATCCACTCGTCCCAGCGTGCCCTCTGTAAAATGGAGTGGCTGGATCTTTGCAAAGAGAGTCCGTCCAGCTCTTACTTCCTGTAGTGCTCTAATACTTCTACAATTGTTTGTCTTCCTAAACCATTTGACATCGTCCTTAGGAAGGTTTTTCTATTCCCTTCAGAATGATTATTTCAGATTCTGAGTCATGGATGGTTGTCTCTACAAGCTCCCAAAGGAAAACACCCATGCGGTTTTTGCCTGCTTGAGGTAAATACCACCTTAGGCCAGCCACCCCATCTGTAAACCAGGAATAACACCAGATTGCAGGGATGTTGAGGAGGGTTAATTATATACAGAGTATCTAAGGGTTGAGCAGATACACAAGTGTTCTGAAGGTTCTTGGCATAATACTATAGCATTACAATAATTCTGGCTTGCAAATTATACCCCAGCAGAGGTATCACATGAGAAAGTGGATCCGACCCTATGGCCTGCTAAAAATGACATGGAAAAAATAAGATATAAAATATAACTCCTCTTCTTGAACCTTTGAAAAAGGCAGAGTTAGTGCAAGGCACATGCAGGTAGCAAGATTCCAGATTCTGGAGACTTTCTTGTCTCAGGTGGCCTGGCCTATTGCCAGGATCTGAGCACAGAAGTAGAAATAGGAAGGAAGGGAGCTGGGAAGGATTTGTGGTTGGATAAAGGTGGGGTGTAAGACAGGGATGTCCTTCCTTTTCACATTCTCTCTTTCTCCCTTTTCTGTCTTTTCTTTCTTCTCTTTCCTTCCTTCCTTCCCTTTCTTTCTCTCTCTCTCTCTTTCTGTCATCTCGCTCTGTTGCCCAGGCTGGAGTGCAGTGGCACAATCTCAGCTCACTGAAACCTCTGTCTCCTAAATTCAAGCAATTCTTCTGCCTCAGCCTCCCAAGTAGCTGGGACTACAGGCACATACCACCATGCCCAGCTAATTTTTTTTTTGCATTTTTATTAGAGATGGGGTTTCACCATATTGGCCAGACTGGTCTTGAACTCCTGACCTTGTGATCCACCCACCTCGGCTTCCCAAAGTGCTGGGATTACAGGCATGAGCCACCGTGCCCAGCCACCTTTCAGGTTTTCTACTGGGGCCTCCTTATATGCAAGCTAATTAAGTGCCAATGTGGCAGAGGAGCAATTTAAAGGGTAACAGAGGTATTTAAGTCTAGGGATATCCGAAATGAACATCCTAGTCAGGTTAACTTCTGGGCTAACCTCTCTGCATGCACCAGACACATCACACACACACACACACACACACACACACACACCCCTTAGATTATGTCCTGTGAAATGCTAAGTAAATAGATCACAGGCAATAAAGAAGCTGTGTAGTTGGTGATAGCATCTGTGACTGTGGGATGTCACATGGTGGGTTTGGAAAATTCGATTGGCCATAGAGGATGACAACACTGTGTGACCAAGGAGGGAAAGGGCAAATAGCTTGATTCTGGAAGAACAAATTTGAAGTTAATTCCACTTTACCACTGTGTGTGGCTGAGCAGATAGAGGTCAGGCTTCGCAATAAGACTGACTTGGAGTACTGCTTTTATCACTTCTGTGCTGTGGCCTCAGGCATGAGTCTGGGTGGGTTAGAGAGGAAACAGTAACAGCTCTCAGGCCTTCCCAGTCCAAATGTCTCAGACTGAAAGTTGACCACCACTTCCAGTGGGGCCAGAACTATAATCTGATCAAAAGAGCCCCTGGCCTTGCTGTCTGCATTCACAGGTTCCACTGTTACTACAGGGTACAGGAAAAATAGACTCCCCAAAGCACATCTAGAATAGATGAACACCAAATACAGACGATTGATTTGGGCTATTGTTTTAGTAAATCAATATTCTTAAGAGAATTTCTCAGCTCTCAGGTGCTCACACCTTAGGGTTAAGCCACAGTTTGGGGCTTGCCAAGACAAATTCAAAGTAACACCAGACCTCATGGCAGCTACTTCATTTTCAGGCAGCATTTCCCTTTCAACAGGGAACTTTCTGCCTCCCCTGGGTGCAGACCCCAGGAAAAGTTACACAGAGCAAATCGTGCTTCTCCTTGGGCCTGTTTCCTCAATTTTGGCTAATAATCAAAGGATGATCAGAAATCGCAAAGAAAAAACTCTTGGAAATGACATATTTATGGTGCCACCTGACTCAGGAGCTGGCATCCAAGTGTACCTGACTTTCCGCTAGGCCTCAGTTTCTCCATGTAAAATGAGGTCCTTTTTTTTTTTTAGATGGAATCTCACTCTGTCGCCCAGGTTGGAGTGCAGTGGCAAGATCTCGGCTCACTGCAAACTTCACCTTCCGGGTTCAAGCAATTGCTTGCCTCAGCCTCCCCAGTAGCTGGGATTACAGGTGCCTGCCACTACGCCCGGGTTATTTTTCTTTTTTTAGTAGTGACGGGGTTTCACCAGCTTGGCCAGGCTGATCTTGAACTCCTGACCTCGTGATCCACCTGCCTCGGCCTCCCGAAGTGCTGGGATTGCACCGCCCCAAGCAGAGGTCCTGTATTAAATGGAACACTGCTAGCTCCTACAACATAAGGCATTAAACGTTCCCACAACTTGCTCCGCCAGGCTGGCAGTGAACAGGGCGAAAGCCTCGACTTCCTCAGAGGTGAAAAGGTAGGCAAACATTCCGACCTCCCCTAGCCTTGCTCTCGGATTGGTGCTGGGCCCGACTCCCACCGCCTATCCCGGCCGCATCGGTCATCTGGACTGCTAATACACTCATTAGCATAAAGATTCCTTCGAAGACCTGGCTCACGGGGCTGAACCGGAGTCTGTCCCTTTAAGGAGAAGAAGAGACAGCCACTCTGTCCCCTAAGGACACTCGGCACTGCATTTCCTCCACACAGGCCACGCTGTAAACTAGAAAGGTTCCGTGTTAATCCACCCCCACCCCTCAACCCCAATAGGGAGATCCCTGGAGTGAACAACGCGCGGGTCCCGCGGGACTGCGGACAGGTTTGGCCTCTGGGCTTAGCACACTCGGCCAGGCAACCTCTAGCAGGAGGCGGCGGCGGGCGGCAGGGGAGGCGGAGCCGGCCGCGCGGCGGGACCCCAGCGCCCTGGGGCAAGACCCTGGTACTGGCGCCGGGGCGGCCGCGGGAGGTGGCGCATGCGGAAGCAGAGAGGTGCGCCCGCCCGGGCCCCCGAGCGCGAGGGGGGTGGGGCTTGGGCCTCGGCCCCCGGCCAGGCTCGCGGGGGTGGGCGGGGCTGGGTCTGCGGGGGCGGGCCGCGCGCGCGGGCTCCGGGAGGGCGGGGCGGCGGCGCGGGGCGGGCTCTGGCGGCCTGAGTGTCACACACGAGGCAGCTCGGGAGGCGGCGGCAGTGGCAGCGACAGGCGCCGCCGGGACGGGCACGGGCGCGCGGGCTCGGGCGGGCGCCGGCTGCCTCCCTCCGTCGCTCGCTGTCTGTCCTGGCCGCATTCTCCCCGGCTGTGGGGCCGAGCTCGCCCCAGCGCTCGCAGGAAGGAAGAAGGGAGCGAAGGACGCCAAGAAGTTCCCGCGGCAGCGGCAGAGCCCGGCCAAGGCGGAGGCTGCGGCTCCGACGGGGCAGGAGCGCGCTCCACCGCGTCCGCGGCGGGGGGCGCTCGGACCTTCCGCTCTCCCCCGGGCAGTGGGCCGGGACCCCATGAGACGGGCCCACGAGGGGCGCGAGATCCCTAGCTCAGGCGGCGCTAAGCGGAGGGCGGTGTTGCAGCTGCCGGAGCCGGAGAGCGGCCGGCAGGAGGCGGCGGCCTCGAGAACTTGAACTTGGCGTCGGGAGCTGGCGCCCCGGACACCCACCGCCGGGGCCGGGGCGCCGAGGGACCTGGGTGGCAGCGCTGTCCCCCGAATGGCCGCGGCGGCGGACCAGGCTACCGCGCCGCCGCCCTAGGCGGCCACTCGCCATGGCCAAGTGGCTGAACAAGTACTTCAGCTTGGGCAACAGCAAGACCAAGAGTCCCCCGCAGCCGCCGCGGCCAGACTACCGCGAGCAGCGGCGCCGGGGCGAGCGGCCCTCGCAGCAACCCCAGGCCGTGCCTCAGGCCTCCTCCGCCGCCTCGGCGTCCTGCGGTCCCGCCACCGCCTCCTGCTTCTCGGCCTCTTCGGGCTCGCTGCCCGACGACAGCGGCAGCACCAGCGACCTCATCCGCGCCTACCGCGCGCAGAAGGAGCGCGACTTCGAGGACCCCTACAACGGGCCCGGCTCGTCGCTGCGCAAACTGCGCGCCATGTGCCGCCTGGACTACTGCGGCGGCGGCGGGGAGCCAGGCGGGGTCCAGCGCGCCTTCTCGGCCTCGTCCGCGTCGGGCGCCGCGGGCTGTTGCTGCGCCTCCTCGGGTGCGGGGGCAGCCGCGTCCTCGTCCTCGTCCTCCGGCTCCCCACACCTCTACCGCAGCAGCAGCGAGCGGAGGCCCGCCACGCCGGCCGAGGTGCGCTACATCTCCCCCAAGCACCGCCTCATCAAAGTGGAGAGCGCCGCGGGCGGCGGGGCCGGGGACCCTCTGGGGGGCGCCTGCGCGGGCGGCCGTACCTGGAGCCCGACGGCTTGCGGAGGCAAGAAACTGCTCAACAAGTGCGCCGCCTCAGCTGCGGAGGAGAGCGGGGCCGGCAAGAAGGACAAGGTAAGGTGCCCCTTGGTCTCTTCCTGAGGTTCTAGAGCCACCGTGCGCCCGGGGAAACCGAGGCACCCACCGCTCTCGTAGCGAGCCCCTACTTCAGCTTCGGCCTAGGACCCTGGGTCGGGGCTGGGGTGCTGCTTCCCGATTCTGCCCCCTCCCGCGCTCTTTCCCCGGGACAGGCGGCCTCCTGACCCCACCTCTTTTGCTGCTGCTCCCAGAACATCCCTTCTCTGAGCCCATTGCCCTAGCGAGAGCTCCCGGCCTAGCCTTGCCCCAGGAAAACGGACCCAGCCAGCCTTCCGGCTGCCAAGGAGTAAAGTCAGAGTCAGAGCTGTCGTGGACTTTAAAGAGCTTTGACTCCTGATTCCCCCTACTCCAGTCCCCACCCTCCACTCACGCTCTAGGTGGGGAACTGAGGTCCAGAGCAAGAAAGGGACTCTCCTAATATTAGACAGCATTCTCGGTGGCAGATCCGGACCGGCTGTCTGCAGCGTGTATCTGTCAATCCCTCGAGGCCGCCCTGCCCGGCCCTGCCCCGCCCCACCCCCAGCTCCAGGATTCCAAATCCGGGCTGCCTGGTACCGGATTTGCTCCGGGAATCTCCACGAGTGCTTTTCCGGTTGAAATGCGCTGCCTCCGAGAGTGCTCTTCACCGAACCCGCCAGTTCCTCCCGCCGCGCGAGGGGTCAGCCTATCAGGCCTGGCTGGAAGGAGACTTTACCCCTCCTGAACTCACCCCTACCCCTTACGGTCCCAGGAAAACGGGGGGGGGGGGGGACTTTGTGACAACCCCCTTTCTAACTCATCAGGCCATCTAGATCCCTCCCTTTGAAGCAGACGAGTTAATTACAGCCAGACTAGGCTTCCCTCCTCCCCCTTCACACTCCTGTGAAGCCCTCCCCTTCCCCCATAAAATAATACTTGTTCTGTCTACTTCTGGTGGAAGGCAGTGTTTTGATTAAATCTGAGGCCCAGTGGGAGAGCTCCTTCCTTCTCAGCGCCCTGGTGCGTAGTCGTTGTTCTCCTCACCTTCTTTCCCCAAAGGTAAACCTTTGCCCAGGCCTGGGCTGGGGGAGACTGATTAAGAGTCTGAGTTCCTTTTAGGACTGGATGTCCAGACAGGAGGGAGACAGGCTCTTACCTGCCAGCTGGTGCTTGGAAAGGGATCTTTTTTGTTTGCCAGGAAAGAGGAGGAAGGGAATGTCCCTCCTCTAGTTTTTCTGCCTGGCCTCCTCTCCCCGAGGTCCCCAGAATATCCCCTCCCCTGCTTGATCTGCATTGGGCATTTCATGGAGGATTCCACCTCTCCCTGGAGGCAGTTTGGGGCACACCCTCGGAAGCTTGGACTCTGGGTTTCCTAAGCATGCAGGATGCCACACCTAGATGACGAAGAGCTGGGAGCCAGGTGGCCACCCAGGAGCTGTCTTGGGAGATGGGGTAGATTTCCCTGGGAGTCACTAGGACCCTGGGCTTGTTTTTGATGAATGAAGGAAACGCCAGATAGGCTCCTCCGTGTAGTCTTATGCATGGCCCAGGCTTGGCTTGGTTCGGGCCCTGAGGAGACCTGGAGATCTTGGATATGGAAGGCAGGAAAGGGTCACAGCCAACTGCACTGGACTTTATGCATCCTTCTTGTTACCCTGCAGCCATACCGCAGGTGGGCAGATCTCCTTTCTCTCCCACTGCTAGTGGATCAAAACTTCAGTAAACATTTTTTCCCAATGGCAATTAAGACTGTTTCAAACACTGAGAAATGACTTGTTTTATAGCCAGGATGTCAAAATGTTTATGACTTGGCTTCTTTTCATCACCAGATATTTCTTACTGGTCTTCTCTGTGCCCTCCTCTGCTGGGTGTTGGAGCAGGGCCCCTCTGCAGTGAATGCTATGACAGGAGCCATAGTGGCATGATGGTGATGAGTGCTATGATGAGACCTTGTGTTACAGGGTTACAGGAGGGCTGAAGGGCAGGGGAGAGGTGGAGGGGGGGCTTGGAGGAGTGTACCTTAGAGGCAGGGCCATTATTGTTAGGGAGGGGTGGTCAGCATGGTTGGCTGGAGAAGAGCCTTGTGCTTCAGGGAACTGCAGGTGAAGTCCCTTGTGGCTGGATTGAGAGGTTAGAGTTGGGCAGGGCCTGGATCAGGGAGGACCTGGTAAGCTAAGAGGAGAGGAGGGCTGTGAAGGGATTTAGCTGCTATAGTGTTTTGATCAGATATGTTTTTTTAGAAGATCTCTCTGGGCTGCTTTTCACCTACTAGGTTGTAACTGCAAGACCTTTGATCTTCTGAGAAGTTATCCAGCTGTTCTTTCTATCCAGGCAGGAGGAGGCAGCCAGGGAGGGTCAGCAGAATGTTCTAGTGCAGTGATCCTCAAACTTTAATAGTGCGCCTAGAGGGCTGGTTACAATGGATTGCTGGGGACTATCCTGTAGCAGCTGACTGAACATGCCTGGTGGGGGACCTGAGTGTTTGCATTCCAACATTTCCCAGGTTGCAGGGGAAATGGCTGAGGGTCCTGGGACCATGCTTGAAAAGCACTCGGACAACTTTGGTTTCTTAACTGTCCCTCTGGGTCTTCTGGTCAGGTTAGCTTTGGGATGCGGAGACTCTGGATACCCTTGTTTCTGCCGTTCTGTGTGTGGCTACCTCTTGATCCTGGGCCAGCACCCCTCCATCCCCACCGCATCAGGTAGTCAGCAAGCAGTCATTTTCACATTATTTCCAGCCAAATAACTTTTGGGAGGCCAGGCACGCTGTAGATCCAGCCTTTCTTATGACCCTCACTCATGGATCCAGGAAAACCCACTTCTAGCACCTCATTTAGTCTTTATCCATTGTTTGAGGTCTCACCCTGTCACCTAGGCTGGAATGCAGTGGTGATGTTATGGCTCACTGCAGCCTCAACCTCCTAGACTCAATCCTCCCATCCCTTAGCCTCCTGAGTAACTGGGGCCCCAGGCACTCACTATCACGTCTGGTGGATTTTTTTTTTTATCTGTAGAGATGAGATCTCGTTAGATTGCCCAGCTCCTGGGCTCAAGCTATCCTCCGCCTTCTCCTCCCAAAGCCACAACACCCTGACTTCTTTCCCTTTTAGAATTATTTGGAAGAGAGATTAGCCTTACTCTGCTGGTTTCTCCCCTAACATAGCCCACTTTTTCCAGCATTTACTTTGTGCTCAGAGATGTCTTGGTGTAAGTGTGAGTGAGGAGGGGAGGTAATGAAGGATACAGGAGACTTGTCCATGATCTTTGGCCTAAGCCCCTGGAGGAGACTGACAGAAATTTCTTTGTTTCCCAGTGTTTTTATCTTGGAGAATTTGAAGAGATCTTCATCGAGGAGGTGGCTCTGAGCTAGATCTAGAGCTGGAAGTGGAGTCTCAGCACAGGGGAGAGGGTGACTGCAGGCTGCAAGAGTGCTTATGTGTCAGGGCGTGTATATGTAAGGGTATACACATGTGTGTGAACATATATGTGTGGATGTACGTGTGTGTGTGCATAAAACCTCAATGTAGGGCCTGTTCGTGGAAAGCAGCACTTTCATGGAGCTGGGCTTTGTTTGGCGAATGAGAGATGACTGTGTGAGAGAGGTAGGGCTTGAGGTTGGACACCACAGGAGAGTCCTTGAAGATTGTTGAGCCAGGGAAGGGATGTACTCAGAGCCATGGTGGAGGGGCATCAGGCTATAAACAGCTACCAAAATCTGGGGAAAATGGGATGGAAGTTAGGGGACAATTGTAGTTTAGGTGAGGCCCTGAGCTTCTGGGAAGAGAAAACGAAACTGGAATAGGTAGACACATTATTCCTTCAAGTTGTGCTTTATAAAAAAAAAATGATGACAAAAGAGGCCAGTTACTTTGGTAGTTTTCCTTTTGTGCAGCCAAACAGGTCTCATCCAGTTATATTTTCCGCTGAAGTCTTGTTTCTTTATTATAATTAAATAAATGTCTTTTCCACCACAACTAAGTCAAGATCTTCATGACATCAGTTTTCCCAGGTTTTAAATACATACTAATGTGTACCAACACTTTATATTTTGTCAGCATCCAGAGTTGAGTTAAATAACACTCTTTCCATAGTTATAGAATAAATATCATGTCTAACTTTTTTTTTTAAACATCCAGCAAAAAGTTTCTAAACTGCCTGCTAGGCAAGGGGAATTCAGAGAGAAATAAGTTGTGGCTAACTTTCCAAGAAGGAAGCTTCTCAGTTTGCAGTTGAATACCAGCTTCTCCACGTCTAGTCAGGGAGACAAATACAACCAGAGAGACAATATCACAACTGGAGGAATGCCAGAAGTGTGTGCAGAGGGCTGGGAGGGCCTGAACTTAGCTGGGAAGCCAAAGAGGGCCTTCAGGAGAAGGCTGCATTTGAGCTGAGTGTAGGAGAATGAATGGGAATTCCTGAGGCAAGGGAGTGGGGAAGAGGGCCTTCATGCAGAGGGGATAAAGCAGTTTGTGCCCCTGCCTGGAGGCTGGAGAGGATGGCTGGGGGCAGCAGGGCTGGTGTGGCAGGAGACTGCAGAGGGAGGTTGGAGCCCACAAAGGGAAGAAAGTCCTCCTGTGCCTTGCTGTGGAGTTGTGAATTGTCATTTGTCCCATTTCACATAAAATCATTGATGTAGGGCTTGACTGAAGCCAGGGTCAAACATGAGTTGTCAGTCATTCCCATTTGATGAACAGCCGCATTCTCCAGTTCTTAAAATGTCACTGATGGAAAAGGTCAGGGCCACACTTAGTAGCCATGGTTTGGCTTGGGACACTTCCCTTTTAAGTCTCATCCCCTGAAAATAGTGTGAGAGAAATGCTGCATATCAAATCCAGTTTTTTCCTGGTTGATTCCCCAGAAGGGAAATACATTCTCCAGGCTTCATAGTAATCACTTAATCTGTCATTTAATCCTCAACATCCCACTGGGAGAGGCTTGGATACTGTATTATGATTGCATAACAAATCACCCCAAAACACCCGCAGTTTGAAATCAGGGGTCAGCAATTGTTTCTTAAAGGACCACATATGGTAAATGTCTTCAGGCTTGCTGGCCGTGCGGTCTCCATCATAGCTCTTCAACTAGGCCACTGTAGCTTGAAAGCAGCCATAGACAATATGGAAATTAGTAGGAACAGCTGTATTCCAATAAAACTTTATGTACAAAAGCAGGCAGCTGGCCTGTGGGCTGTAATTTCCCACCTCTGCTTTCAATGATAGGCTTTTATTATAGTCACGAGCCTGCATATCTGAGTCGTTTTTTCTGGTCTCAGTTGGGCTTACTCATGCCTTTGCAGTCACTGTTGATGGGGTAGGTATGTAGCCCTGCTGATCCTGGCTAGGCTTTCTACGTGTTTGGTGGGCTGGTTTAGGATGGACTTGGATTGCAGTAATTCAGCTCTGTTTGGTGTGGTCTCTCCTCCTCTGGCACATGTTCATATGACGGCAGCAGGGTGTTCCAAGAAAAAACAGAAGCCCATAAGGTCTCTTAAGGTTGGAAACTGGCACACTGACGTTTCTGCAGCATTCTGTTGATCAAAGCAAATCACAAGGCCAGCCACAGTTCAAGGAGGAGGAGCTGCAGTGTCCCATGGCAAAGGGCAGGGATACAGTGTGCAAGGCATTAATTAGGGCCTTCAATGCCATCATCTCCCAGCTACTCGGGAGGCTGAGGAAGCAGAGAATTGCTTGAACTGGGGAGGCGGTTGTTGCAGTGAACTGAGATCGCTTCACTGAACTCCAGCCTGGCGATAAAGTGAGACTCCGCCTCAATAATAAAAAAGTAAAACAAGAGAAACTGAGGTTTAGAGAGGTTGATGACTTGCCTAATGTCACAATTGCTACCAAGTGATAGAGCAAGGATCACACTTGTGCTGTCTTAAGTTCAAAACCTATGAGACTCCGCCTCAATAATAAAAAAGTAAAAAAAGAGAAACTGAGGTTTAGAGAGGTTGATGACTTGCCTAATGTCACAATTGCTACCAAGTGATAGAGCAAGGATCACACCTGTGCTGTCTTAAGTTCAAAACCTATATGCTTCCTCTGTTTTCTGTGGTTTCAATGGAAATACAGTAGTAAGGGTGGGATATTTGCTGGAATATGTTACCTGTCTCCTCTTCCACTTTACTTAATGCTCCTCTTCTTGCATCCCTCTGCCCTCATTTGTCCGCTTTCAGCCTTTGCTTTGGTGTCCCTAGAAGAGGCCCTAGAGCTGGCTTTTCTGTTTTCTCTCCCCCATCTGCCTCAGAGTTCCAGAAATGAGATGTTAATGCAGCACTTGAGTTATTTTATAGAGAAATTCTGAGCACAGAGTTGGCACATCCCAAGGGACAGCTGCACAAAACATGAGTCTTGTAACTGTCATGTCTTCTCATTCTAACACCAAACACTCCTTCCCTTCAAGGATTTGGGAGGCTGTGTGTGCTCTGTTTAGAGGAAAAGACTGGCGGTACATTGGCCCTCATCAACAAGGAACCTAAGTTTCCTTTAAGGAGATCAGGTGACTGTCCCCTCTAATCTGACAATCTCAGAACATGACTGATTACCCCAGGGCTTAACCCCCATGACTTGACCCCATCCTCTCTCTGCCCCCAGAGCATTTCTGACCCATAAAAATTAGCTGTAAAAGTCAAATCTGAAACAGGTGTGGTTTCCTCCAGTCAGTCAGCAAGGTCGACATCGCCTGTGGTTAAGCCTTCCCCTGATTAATTTAGCTTGTGCTGGGAGAGCCCAGAAGTGGTGGCCTGTGGGGAAGGAGTAGGCCAGGTTTGGCCCTAGAAAATAAACTAGGACGGGTGGCTTTGCAACAGAGCTGGGATGCTGGCTGGCTGACGGCAACACACCTTGTGGCTTTCTGAGGTTGGTTGATGGTGGTGGTAGTGGTGGTGCATTTTTTTGTTTGTTTTTGAGACAGGATCTCACTCCCATCCCCCATGCTGGAGTGCAGTGGCATGATCCAGCACACTGCAGCCTCAACTTCCCAGTCTCAGGGGATTCTCCCACCTCAGCGTCTCAAGTAGCTGGGACTACAGGTATACACCACAATACCCAGCTAATTTTTGTATTTTTTTTTCCCTCTTGTTGCCCAGCCTGGAATGCAATGGTGCTATCTTGGCTCACCGAAAGCTCCACCTCGTGGGTTCAAGTGATTCTCCTGCCTCAGCCTCCCGAATAGCTGGGATTATAGGCACATGCCACGCCTGCTAATTTTGCATTTTTAGTAGACACAGGATTTCTCCATGTTAGGCTGGTCTCGAATTCCCGACCTCAGGTGATCTGCAAAACCTTGGCCTCCCAAAGTGCTGGGATTACAGGCGTGAGCCACCACACCTGGCTGTATTTTTTTGTTGTTGTTTGTATTTTTAGTAGAGATGGGGTTTCATGATGTTGCCCAGGCTGATATCAAACTCCTAGGCTCAAGTGATCTGCCCACCTTGGTTTCCCAACGTGCTGGGATTACGGGTGTGAGCCACTGTGCCTAAAAGGTGGTCCATTTTCTGCAGGACAAAGGTAGTGGTCATTTCTGACTTCCTAACTTTCATTTGGCCTGTGCTGACTGAGGAATTGCTGTATACAGGCCACCATCAGGAGCTCTGTGGATACAGGGATGAACCAGGGCCTGGATAGTGCCTGCCCCAGAAAAGCTTATCTTCTGATTGAGGACACAGGAACCAAGGTTGAAAACCAGATCTGCATATCAGAATTTATCTGTACATGAATTGGTGTGGGTGAGCTAAAAGCCATCTTGGCACAGAGACTCTTCTGAGCATGGCCTTGATTTCATGGAGCCACAGGAGAAGCAGGGTGAGGAGAAGATACTTGAGTAAAAAAAAAACACATTCACTTGAATTAAGGGAGCTTTCCACTACAGTAATATTAGCTAATACTTTTATTGTACATACTTTGAGCTAGGTGCAGTCCTGTGTGCTTTGTCTGCAGCTTTACTCCTCACTACAGTCCTTTGAGATGGGTACTACTACTGCTACTACTGTTCTCATTTTTACATATGAGGAAACCAAGGCACAGAGAGGTTAGTCACTTGTCTGAAGTCAGGTCGGCCGGGTATGGTGGCTCATGCCTATAATCCCAGCACTCTGGGAGTCTGGGGTGGGTGGATCACCTGAGGTCAGGAGTTTGAGACCAGCCTGGCCAACATGGTGAAATGCTGTCTCTACTAAAAATACAAAAATTAGCTGGGTGTGGTGGCACACACCTGTAATCCCAGCTATTTGAGAGGCTGAGGTGGGAGAATCATTTGAACCCGGGAGGCAGAGGTTGTAGTGAGCTGAGATTGGGCTACGGCACTCCAGCCTGGGCAACAAAGCGAGACTGTCTCAAAAAAATTTAAAAAGTCAGTAAGTGGCAGAGATAAGATGTGAAGCCAGATCCAGCATCTGTTTGTAACCACGGTGCCATACTACGCAAGTTACACAATCCTATGCCCGAATTTGCTCTATTGTCTCTGCCTTTTTTGTGGCTAGACTTACTCTTTGTAAAATACCCCCTCTGTTGGCATGGTAGAAGTGACTGATTCCAGCATTTCTGTAAGTATTCCACAGCTTAAAGGGCACTTTCATGGTGGTAATTTGTTTGCTTCTCAGAGTCACTCTATGAGGGTGCTGTATCTCCCTTTTGCAGATGAAGAAACAGAGGCTCACGGGGAGGACTGCATTCCTCCCTGCCTCACAGCAGAGGCAGAGCTGGCGGCCAGTACCTGCTGTGTGTGTTGACCTTGCGTTGAGGCCAGTGCCCTTTGGGCCGGGGTGGTGTGCAGGTGACGTGGCCGAAGCTGGAGTCTACAGGAAAAGTGACAGCCTGATTGATTTCCGCTTCTTCCCGTGTTTTGATTCAGAAACACTTTGCTGAGACCATTAAGGAGCATTGACAGAGAACCTTGCTTCCACAGTGGAATTTTCCTTCTCTTCCTGTTTGGTATTTTCCAGTAATATTTCTATTAATGTTTCACTTTCAGAGGTACTAACTTCCTGAGAGTTTGAGTTTTCCTAACTGCTGAGGCAGGAAGAACTGAATTATCGTTCAGTTCCTTTCCATTTTCTCCAAGGGGAACTCTCTCTGGATTTCCCATTATGTTGTAAAGGAAGGATCTTGGATGTGTGGGTCCAGGAGATGGAGAGAATTAGAGTCCTAGAGAGTGACTCAGGCCCAGTGTTTTCCAAGCAGCACTTAATAGTACTGGTCCGAAAGGGACTTCCCGGGGCCGAGGAGGGGAGAGTGACTCGACAGCAGGGTTGGTGGCGGGGAATCAGATCCACTGGCCCACTGCCGGGCCTTGACTTACAGGCTGGACCCAGATTACCCAGCGGGGCTGTGAAAGCCCACGCCAAATCCTTTCTTCTCATTCATTCATTCATTCATTCATTCAATAGACATTGTTGAGAGCCTGCTATGTGCTGGGGATTGTTCTATTTAGGTGCTGGGAATATAGCTGTGAACAAAGCAGATAAGAGTCTATGCTCCCCTGAGTTTGCTCTCTCATGACAGGAGTCAAGCAAATATAGTTAATGTCAGTGGAGGAAAGTAAAGAGGAATAAAGAGGTGAGGGCAAGTGTGAATTTGGGGGTGATGTTGTTTTATATGGATGCTCAGAGAGGACCTTGCTAAAGGTTGTGATGGCATGAACCACTTGGCCCGGAAAGAGGATGTTGCAGGCAGAGGAAAGGGCTACACTGTGGAAGCCTGAGGCAGTAGCATGCCTGGTGGATCAGGGAGCAATGCCAAGATCTCTGTGACTGAGTAGAGCAGGTAAGGAGGAGGCGTGGAGGCAGATGCGGGCTGAAGGTGCAGGGCAGAGGATGTCAGGCCTCACAGGCATTGAAGAGGTTTCCTTGCTAACCCTGCATGAGATGGGGGCAGCGGAGGGTTCTGAGCAGAGGAGCTGACCACACATCACACATCTGACTTGGGTTTTAAAAGGGTGGCTCTAGAGATTCTAGAGCAGAGGGGACCTGCGGGCAGACTACTAGAAGCAGGGCACCAGCAACAGGTGATGAAAAGAGGTCAGATTCCAGCGTGTGGTGAAGATCAAGCCTCAGGATTTCCTGACAGAGGTGAGGGAGAAGAACCAGGATGGCTGCAGGGTTTTGGCCCTGAGCAGCTGCGATAGTGGATTCAGCAGCTGAAGCCTAGGGGTCCAGAGTGAGATGCCCTCTGGGGCCAGGAGGTGTCTGAGATCCCAGGGCATGGATGGCCCTCTGGGTCTAAAAAAGGAAATGGGGAAAACCACCAGGAAGAGGAGGCCTCATGGAAGGTGGGTCCAGAGGAAGGTGTGGATGGTGCATCCGAGACAGAGGGGACCCCATCCACAGTGGCTGAGATTGGAAGGGGAACTCTGCTGTGTGCAGTCAGGGGTGGCCAGAGCTTGGGACATGCCATGCTGTATTGGCCAGGGATAGAGGAAGGTGGCAAGGGGCAGGGCCCCGCCTACCACTGGTCTGAAATTGCCCTGATACTCCTTATTCAAAAGAGGCCACCTGCTGTGTTGCATGGCTGAGCTGGGCACCATGGGAGGGTGGAGACAGTACAGTGATTAAGTCTCCAGGGACAGAGCTGGAGCGGCCACTGTTTTGCTCAGCAGAGCATTTCATCATTGGCTGATTCTGAAAGGAAGTGCTTCCTTATATGGGTTTGCTGGTACATGGGTTATGGGGAGAATGCAAACACAACTAGGAGAATGAGATTTTGCAAGTATCTCCAGGCCATGGCTGAATTCTCAAAATGAAAATCATCAGAAAGATCCTAACAGTGAAACTTTACCATTTTGTTGGAGGTGCAGTCCCAGAAAGCCAGACAGCCCAGTAATCCCTCTGGTGCATTCCAAAGCCACACATGTAATTGGGGACTGCAAGGCATTTGCAGAATGGCGTGGTGCCTACCTGCCCTGTGTGGGGTACTTGCAAGTTGGCTGTGCTCTGAGCCGGCTCCTCAGAAAGGGACTAGCTTGCATTTTGAGGTATATTTCAACATTTATCTCTTTACTAACCTTTTACTGCTTATAACAAAATTAAGAAAAGTTTGGTATAGAAAATATGAGTAAGCAAAACTAAAATAGAAACCAACCCTAAGTCTGTAATTCAAAGAAACCACCATTAACGTTTTACTGTTTTTCTATCTAGCCATTTTTCAGTGCATATATATATATATGTGTATATATATATATTTATTTTTCCCTCCACAAAAATTGATATCATGTTTATTTTTTTAAACTTGAAGACACGGAAAGATGTCTCTAATATATTAAATATTTAACGACTGTAATTTAATAGCTGCATTGTATTCTGTTCATATGTTAGACTTTTCCTCTTTTTCACCAACTTAATAGTACTATAATGAACATCTTTGTAACTTAATTCTTTGCGTAAGTCTGTGATTATTTCCTTGGGAGTTGATTCTGAGAATTGTTGAATAAGACAGTAAAAAGTTTGATACATACTTCCAAATTGTATTCTAGAAAGACTTTAGAAGTTGACACCTGTTTTACCCTTCTCACACAATGCTGGGAATTCTAATGCAGGTTAGTTGCATTTGTAGTTTCCTGGTTTCTTGGTGCAAATATGCCTTGACTATTTGTGTTCTTTTCCAAAACTGTTTATTATCTGTTCCTTCTTTTCTACTGCAGGGTTATTTCTGTTGATTTATAAGAGCTCTTTGTAGATTAATGATGGGAGTCCCTTGCCTGCCATTTGGGTTGCAGAATACTTTTTAAAGTTTATAATTTGTCTTTTGGTTCTATATCTGGCAGTTGTTGGTTACAATGAATTGTTTTCTCTTTAATCAGTCTTCATGTTCATGATTTCTTGAGCATGCTGCTGAGAAGTCTTCCTGTCTGGGCGCAGTGACTCACGCCTGTAATCCCAGCACTTTGGGAGGCCGAGGTGGGAGGATTGCATAAGCTCAGGAGGTCGAGGCTAGCCTGGGCAACATGGCAAAAACCTGTCTCTACTAAAAATACAAAAAATTAGCTGGGTGTGGTGGTGTGCACCCATAGTCCTAGCTACTTCAGAGGCTGAGGCACTAGAATCACTTAAACCAGGAGGCAGAGGTTGCAGTGAGCTGAGATTGCACCAGTGCACTCCAGCCTGGAGAGCAGAGCGACTGTCTCAAAAAAAGGAAAAGTCTTTCCTGCTCTAGTATTTCTATTTTCTTCTAATACTTTGATGGGTTTTTTTTTTTTTACATTGAAATTTCCATCTCTCTAGAGTTTGCTTTCATGGTATGAGGTAGGGTTGTCATCTTATTTTCAAAAGGGCTAGTGTTTTTCTGGACACCCTATATTGCTTGTTCATGATCTGTTTTTTTCTTCAGGTACCTTTTTTTTTTTTGGAGACAGAGTCTTGTTCTGTCCATTGCCAGGCACCAGGCTGGAGTGCAGTGGTGCCATCTCGGCTCACTGCAACCTCCGCCTTCTGGGTTCAAGCAATTCTCCTGCCTCAACCTCCTAAGTAGCTGGGACTACAGGCGCATACCACCACATCCAGCTAATTTTTGTATTTTTAGTAGAGACAGGGTTTCCCCATGTTGGCCAGGATGGTCTTGATCTCTTGACCTCGTGATCCACCCGCCTCAGCCTCCCAAAGTGCTGGGATTACAGGCGTGAGCCACCGTGCCCGGCCCAGGTACCTTTTTAGACTTAAATATTTGATTCCATCTTGCCCTGACAGTGTTTAGGTCTCATCAGCAATTATGATAATGACGATGAAGGCTTGTCTTTATAAAATGACACCTTTCTTCTGCAGATACCCATGCTCTTATTACACATTCAGCTCCTTACATCTGAGGTAAATAACTAGGTATTAACTAGGGTTTCATCTTTACTCACCACAACAGATGCCAGACCTGCTGTGGTGGGTGGGATGTGGCCAAGACATCCTTGCCTTGCCTCTGGTGGAGTCAGCATCCTCCTCTGAGACCGGAGCATGAGCTGTCTAGGTGTATTTGGGGCAATCACTGACACTGGTCTGCCCTGCCCATGTGGCTTGAACCAAGCCAGTGTTTCAGTTTGCACAGTGACTTTCGTAGAGAAGGGGGTGTAGCATTCAGTCATCTGACCATATTCCAGGACTGGGTTGAGTCCTGTGGGATAATCAGAGACGATTAAGCCTGGGTGCTCTAGCTCAGAGCCCAGGAGTGGGTATTGGAGAGGAAGGAATTCATTGCCCACATAGATAGGCAGGTAAATGACTCCCTGAGCAGACAAGAGAAGCATTTGGGCTGAAGTGGGTGTCGCTGGTGGGAGAGTTCAGAATGGGTAGGATTCGAAGGTATGGCTTGTGTGTGGGCCACATGATTTTGGTCACTCATATATTTTAACCCTGCAAAAAGTCTAGATGATGATAATTCAAGTTATTCCTCTGCATGCCACTCTTTTCTGTTCCCCATCAACCCACGTGTCCTGTGCCTTCAATCAGCGAAAGATTTTTTTTCCAGACCACTTGGCCTGTTTCTCTTTTTCTGGCTCATGCTGGTGTCAGGAAAATCTATCCTGCCATGTTTGCTGTGAGACTTATGACATTAATGAATTGCTATTAAAGGAACAGATTAAGTCCAGGAGTGTTCGTGGGGAACAAATGCAGGAAAAATGCAGATTTCTGAACACTGCTGAACATGACCACACTATGTGTCGAATCTGTACCCAAGACCAGCCCTGGCAGCACAGTAGAATAACCTGTACAGCATTTTGCAAATTTCAGTTCCCTGGGCTCTCATCCCAGATTAATTAAACCATGGTGTCCAGAGATGGGACCAGGGCATCAGTTATTTTCGAAGCTCCCAGATGATGGTGATCTGCAGTCAAAGTGGAAAGCTGCTATCCTGAACCTTTGGTGTCCCAGAGAGCTGGGGATCATTCCATCCAACCCTCTTCCATCCATACTGAAAATTTCCTACTGTTGAGATTTGTCACCTTTTGTCTAGCCACCTTTGCACAGCTGGGATTGATTCTTTTTTTTTTTTTTTTTAATGTTTACTCCAGCTTGTTGAGCACCTGGTATTCACAGGAGCTCTGTTGGCTGAACTCTTTTTCTTTGTAGATTCTGCTACTGTCTTGGTTTGACTCTCTGAGGTCAAGTAGAACCAGTCTAACCTTGCTTCTCTCATATAAGGACCCTTAGATGTGCGATTGTATCTTAAAAGGCAGAGAGAAGCTGCAGGCTATAACACTGCCCACAGAGCCAGATTCCCAGCCGGACCCCAGCTGCTAAGGGCAAGGACCCTTTGATGTCACAACTGTGGGGGTCTTGATGGAGCCCAAGTCTAGGAGTTCCCTGTGGGCAGGAAGTAACAGAGCAGAGCAGGTTCTCAATGGGTGAGTTGAGGTTGGCACTGAGGTGTTAACTGTGCAGACAGGTGACTGGATGGGGAATAAGGTCAGATTCCCAGGTGGATTTGGGGAGTCTCTGCGGAGGAGCAAAGGAGCTGACAGGAGTGGATTCCCAAGGAGTAGGTAGCAAGTGGATCAGAGGTTACCTGGCTGAAAGCACTGTGATGTAGGCCCTGGGCATTCCCAGTCCTGGTTCTTGGCCCCCTTTTGGGGGCTAGCTGGCAAGGTCATGCACCACAGGAGCCCAGGGCCGTTGCTCCAGACACCGCAGAAACCAAGTGCGTCCCACTGTGGTGGCATGAAACACTGTCTTTAGGGTCAGAAGTCCAGGGCTCAAATCCTAGCCCTGATACTTAGAAACTTAGTAACTTGGGACAAGTGATTAAATTTTCTGGGCCTGGAATGCCCCATCTGCTATGCAGGCATAATAGTAATAGATGGTGTTTCCCGACCATTTGCTCTGTGTCACTATAGGTAACCCTTTCAATACTTGATCCTTACTGTGGGTCTTTGAGGTGGTGCTGTGAGAAGCCCCGTTTTACAGATGGTAAGGCATTTGGGAGATGAGGTTCAGGGGAAGTACATTGGGTCATTGTGAAGATTAAATAAAATCATTTGTTGAAATGGCTGAGCACAGTGTCTAGCATTTAGGAAGAGCTTTATAAATGTTTTTGTATTTTTTTGGCCTGTGTGTCTTGGGCCTCAGTCCAGCTTTGAACTTTGGGCTTTCTATATCCACAGTAAAGTCAGTCGGGTTGCTCTTTCTGGGCTGATGATGTGGTCCTCAAAGAGTGAACCTATCCTCATCTTGATGGGCCCGCTTATGGGTAAGCTTTAACTGGGATCACCACTCTGTTCTAAGAGCTTGATGGATTAGCTCACTGATCCCCACAACACCCCATAGGAGGCAAGTTCTATTAAAAGTACCATTTTACAAATGAAGAAACAGAGGCAAACAAGTTAGCATCTTATCATAGGTGACACTGCTAGTGGTGGGCAGAGCTGTAGCTGCGGTTCCAGCCAGGCAGTCAGTCTGTGTTACACAGATGCAGGGGACAGTAACAGGGGTCAGCTCTGTGTCAGCTGAGGGCCATTTAGAAGCCATAGCTCTCTTTTGTTGATAAAGTGTCTGGTTTGAGCCAGGTACTCTCCATAGGCATTCTCAGGACAGTGCTGCCAAAGGGGCATCAAGGAAGGCTTCATTGAGGAGGTGGCATGCAAGCTGGGCCTTCATGGATAGGGAAGATTTGGATATTTAGAGATTAGTGGATGTGAGGAGGACATCCTGGGACAGGGGCCCTCTGAATGGTCCCCAGTAGATGATGGAAGAGAAGCCAGGTATGGGAAGGCCTTCAGGGCCAGGCCACAGTTTGGTCTTTATTCTGTGTGTAATGAAAGGTGGTGGAGGGAGGAAGTAAAAGGGTCAGTTTCATGCTTTAGGGAAACCTGCATGTCTGTAGCTTGAGGGACAGGTTAGAGAGGGTGGGGGTGGGGGCCCTAAGCTGGCCCTGGAGGTGGGGAACCCAGTTAGGAGGACATCAAATGCTTTAGGCAGAGGCACCAAGGGCCTGAAATACTGCAACTGACTGCCCAGGCAGCTCTCAGATGACACTGGGCAATCAAGAGAAATTGATTGAGCGCTTGTCAGGAGGATGGATTTTTCTGTCAATAGCTGAGACGTCCTCTGTGGGAGTTTGTGAGTTACTCAGTCCATCAGAGCATTTGTCCACATTCTGTCATATCCAGACGGAACATGTGCCTGGATCACAGAGTCTGGGCTGGGAATGGCCCTGCTGTTTGGAGAGCTGGGCAGAGGAGGCCTTGTACAAGTTAGACTGCCTGTTTCTGCCGAAACATGGAGCAGGAAAGGACAGAGCTACAGAGCAGCCCATTGGAGAGGAAAGATGTGGGGGGACTGAGGAGATGGGGAGCAGGTCGTGTTTGTTCTGGGGATGGACAGAGCTAGTCAGCTGCCCTTGAGACGGACCCTCTGTTCTCCCATCAACAGCTTGTGGAGTTATAGCCTTTCCAGGATGTCCAGGCAAATGATGGCAATTAGAAAGAAGCCATGTAAAGTTGCTGGTGTCGCAGCTGAAGTCTTCAGAAGACAGCATTGCAAGAGGGGAAAGGGAAAACCAGGGCTCTGAGCCAATGCAGGATGTTGACCTTGGGAGGATGTCCTCCCAGGGAGAAGCTCTTTGAAAAACAATAAGTGCTCAGTCTCCTTTGGGTCCCCAGAGGAAAAGAAACATTAGCTTTGATGAAGATGTTTGCTGGGCTCAGTCGAAGAGCCCCTTGAGGATCCCTGGACAATTCCTTACATATTCACTGCTCCATCAGAGGGCCACTCTGGCCAGCAGAGCTCGCTTTACAGGCTCAGAAGAAATGCTTTGAAAAGATCTAGGAATAACATTGCCATCAGCCGGCTCCTGCTTGTCGGGCTTCTGTGGGGCTCTGGATCATCTGAAAGCCATCTGTGGTGTGACTATGAAGTGACGAGATGGTGGGAGTTGGTGTCATCACTTCCTTGTCACCCACAGGACAGCTGAGAACACTGTCACAGCCTGGATGACACCCCCAGGCCTTGGGCCTGAAGGCTGTCAAAGTGCAGGCACCTAACCCAGGCATCTTTGAGGTCTTGCCTACTTGCCCCTTGTCCCTCTGCCTTGAAGGTTTTTTTTTTCTTTTTTCTTTTCTAGATAGAATCTTACTCTGTTGCCAGGTTGGAGTGCAGTGGTGCCATCTTGGCTCACTGCAACCTCCGACTCCCTGGTTCAAGCAATTTGCCTGCCTCAGCCTCCCCAGTAGCTGGGATTACAGTCATGTGCCACCATGCCCAGCTAATTTGTATTTTTTTAGTGGATATGGGGTTTCACCATGTTAACCAGGATGGTCTCAAACTTCTGACCTCCTGATCCACCCACCTTGGCCTCCAAAAGTGCTGGGATTTCAGGCGTGAGCCACTGTGCCTGGGCTGCCTTGAATTTTATGTTCAACTTTGACCCAGATTCTTTGTCACCTGCAGACTAGGATAGAAGTGCGCCTGGTTTTGAAAAGGCAGAGAAACTTTTCTTCATCCAGGCAAACCGATTTGAGGAATCCTTGCAGGTGATTAGACGTGAAGGCTCTAGTGGAAGCAGAAATTGTGACAACTCAGAGTAAGCAATCTGGTAGTAAGAGGCTGCAGTCAGCGGTTGAGGCATGCAGGCATGTTCTTTTTTGTGTGTTTTATACTGTTCACTTTTCTTCCCCTCACCCCCAAATTAGAAGTCTCTCCTTTTTTGTATCTGCCTGGCCAATTTGGGAACGGTTATCCTAGAAAATATCTTACCCTTTGCTTTTGATGGTTTCTCTGATTATACCTTTTTTCTACAAACTAGCAGACACTTAAGAGTATTGGATTTCTTAACATTCAGTGGCTTCTAGTTCTATATATATTCAAACGTTTTTTACTATTAAAGTAAATTTCAGTTGTATACATGCATTCATTTAGAGAGTCATTTTATGCCTGGACATTTCTGACGGCCACCTTCATAGTTTTGGGGAAGGGACTTTAGATCTGTGAATGGTACTGAAACAAAACATACAGTTTGTTCATACATTCTTGTGTCTTCCCAGACTTTTCTTTTATAAAAAAAAATCCCAGAAAGAGAAATCAAGGCTTCCCTTGCAGGAAGAGGCCTGGCTGCCTTAGAAGATTCATATATTTGAATTTCAAAGGTTTGTTTGAATGTGAAATCTAAGGTAATCTTGCATTCATAGTCTAAATTCAGAGATGAGCAAATTAGATTGTCATTATTAAGTCTATTCCTTAGACTTAATTGGGCCATGGCATTTTCTGCTGCTTAGTTCTTTGGTGGTAAAAAGGAACCTTTCCCATTGCTGAATAAAAGAAAGACTCCTTGGGCCCTTTTGCTGAAGGACTATGACATTTCCCTGCATGGTTCTGGGGTTGGAAGGTCAAGACATTGACAGGTGAATTTAAGATTGTAGGGTGAGACTTGGGGATCATAGCAAGTTGTGTTTCAGATAGTCATGCATTTGATTTAAAAATGTCAGCTGGGTGCGGTGGCTCATGCCTGTAATCCTAGCACTTTGGGAGGCCAAGACAGGAGGATCACTTGAGGTCAGGAGTTCAAGACTGGCCTGACCAACATGGAAACCTCGTCTCTACTAAAAATATAAAAATTAGCTGGGCCTGGTGGCACATGCCTGTAATCCCAGCTACTTGGGAGGGTGAGGCAGGAGAATCACTTGAATTTGGGAAGCAGAGGTTTCAGTGAGTCAAGATCACACTGTTACACTCTATCCTGGGCAAGAAGAGCAAAACTCCATCTCAGAAAAAAACAGAAAAGATATCGCCATGGTACCTGCTCAAATACTGGCCTAGGGGCCTACGAGGGAAGTAGTGTGGGCCAGTGAAGCAGACCTGCCCAGGGTTAGTCTGGATTCAAGGTCAGACTGTGACTGTGGGCAAGTTACTTGACCTCTCTGAGCATGTTTTCTTTTTTTAGTTTCGTTTGTTTGTTTGAAACTGAGTATTGCTCTTTCGCCCAGGCTGGAGTACAGTGGTGCAATAGCTCATTACAACCTCTGCCTCCTGGGTTCAAGTGATTCTCCTGTCTCAGCCTCCCAAGTAGCTGGGATTACAAGTGTGTGCTACCACGCCCAGCTAATTTTTGTATTCTTTTAGTAGAGATGGGGTTTTGCCATGTTGGCTAGGCTGGTCTTGAACTCCTGACCTCAGGTGATTCACTCATCTTAGTCTCCCAAAGTGCTGGGATTGCAGGCATGAGCCACCACACCTGTCTGAGCCTGTTTTCAATGAGGATGTTGGCTGGGCTCTCACACCTGTAATCCCAGCACTTTGGGAGGTTGAGGCAAGATGATCGCTTAAGCCCAGCTTGGGCAACATAGGGCTACCTTGTCTCTACAAAAAAATTTTTTAATTAGCCAAGTGTGGTGGCATGCATCTGTGGTCTCAGTTAATTGGGAGGCTGAGATAGGAGGATCACATAAGTCTGGGAGGTTATGGCTGCAGTGAGCCGAGATGGCGCCACTGCTCTCTAGCCTAGGTGACAGAGCAAGACTGTCTCAAAAAATAAATAAAATAAAATAAAGGATGTTCATCCCTGTCTTGAGATAATCTGAGAAGGTGCCTGTGAATGGACTGTATAAATCAAAGTTGCCTAAAAATGTTATAGACTTGGTTTTAGGTCAAAAAGTGACCAGAAACAGAGAACAACATGGAGAAGCTTACAAGTTGTTACCCTGTGACCCCAGTGGTGCCCTCCTAGGGAAAAACACCTAAAACATTTGGCAAAACAAAAAAACTGGAAATTCCCTAAATATCCAACCATGGGAAATGGCTGATGTGTGCCCTAAAGTGAAAGGGAATGTAGCCAACAAAAGCTGAGCTGAGTAACTCCACTGCAAAATTATCAAGATGGAAAACACTCAATGATGTAATACTTTATTTTTTATATATTTATCATTATTATTTTGAGACAGGGCCTTGCTCTGTCACCCAGGCTAGAGTGCAGCAGTGCCATCATAGCTCACAGAAGACTCCACCTCCAGGGCTCAAGAGATCCTCCAGCCTCAGCCTCCCAAGTAGCTGGGACTACAGGCACTCACCACCGTGCCCAGCTAATTTTTAAATTTTTTGTAGAGTAAGGGTCTCACTGTGTTGCCCAGGCTGATCCCAAACTTAAGTGATCCTCCCACCTCAGCTCCCATAGTGCTAGGATTACTAGTGTGAGCTGCTGCAACCAGCCAGAATCAATACTTTTTTAAAGGCAGGATATAAAAGATGATGAATATGTATATTCTTTTCCAATTATGGCATTCCCAGCTACCTTTGTAGAAAAAAGACTGGAAGGAAATCGACCAAAATGTATACAATGGTTATGGCTGGAAGGTTGGAATATTTTGCAGTTTTTAAAAACAAATGCAAATCATTTAATTAGTATTGGAAATGTTTTAATAGTAGTAAAGTTGCAACCAACGTGGGGAGGGGGATGAGAAGGTGAGGTGAGGGAGCATAGGCTCTCCACCTCCCAGCAGTTTTTGCTGGGGCCATCTGAATAAGTTGTTGAACTTCAAAGCTGCTGAGTGTCTGTCTCATTGTGTTGGAATGCTGGCGATGAGGATCGCAGGAAGTGGTGACAAGCCCTTTGTTATATAAGCTCACCAGTCTTGCTCATTGGTGCCAGCTTTGGCCCTTGGTGTTCAGTTGGGACTTTATCTGTCTGTGTCTGGGGCCACAGCCTTAGCTCGGGCAAGGGCCTGAGCGGGAACTGCATAGTCAGGCACAGGAAGCTGCAACTCACACCCTTGTTTGCTTAACACCCGCTGGCACTTTGGGCTATTCCCTGAAAGGAGAAAGGACAAAGTGGAGGGATTTACTGGCACTCTTCCTGAGCTGTAAAGATGGGGGATTTTCCCTTGCCTCTTTGGAAGAAATCTGTCTTGCATCCTCCAAAACGCAAGAGCAACCTGCTTTTTGATCTGCTGTTTCTCAGTTCCTTTTAGTTCTTTGTTTATAACTGTGGTCCTGCTGAAGGCATTAGCCAAGAGGAGTAGGAATGTTGCAGTTCCAGAGCCAGATTGCACTTTTCCCCTCTGTTAACTTCTCCGTTGGAGGCAGGCAGGGCCAAGCCTCGCACAGGACAGGTGCTCAGTGAAGGCTTGCAGTCTCCAGGAGTTTTCTGTACCAAAGGGTGTGTGTGTGTGTGTGTGTGTGTATACACTTGTGGGTAAGAAGCTTGTACTGTTGCAACTAGAAAAGAGCTCAGCCTTGTGCCTGAAGTGCCTTAGCTGCTTTCGGTTCAGCACCTACTGTATGCTATACTCTGTTGGGTGCTTTAGGTACCTCTCTTATTGGAGTCCTCACAGGAACTCTGAAAGGAAGATACTGTTTTTCATACAAGTAAGCAGACGTGGAGAGGTCAGAGGACATGCCCAAGGCCTGCCAAACTTCTGTTTTTATTGACATTCCTGTGTTATCTGGATACCAGGGACTGGACTCCTTGAGAACATGATCTCATTTTTCACTCACCAGCCCCCCCCCCAACAGCTGGCACTGAACGGAAACCCTGGGTGCATTGAACCTTGAGGTGCCATGGCTAGGTGATGTTGGCAAGTCCCCTCGCCTCCCTGGTGTCTGCATTTGTAAAATGGTCAGGTGTTCTTTTCTTTCAGCAGGCCCTATCTTTTCCCAAAACTCCCCAGGACAGCCCTTAACAGCCATCTTTAGACCACAGGTTCCTGTGGAATGTGGTTTATCTTGTAAGAGGTAGCCATGAGCCACAAGTGACGAAGGGATTTTTATTATCAGGCTGAGGTCCAAACATTATATGACTGTTGTCCCCAATTAATGAGATACAAGAAACAAAGTTGTGCAACTTGACAGTGAAGCCACATCTCTCATTGCAATTTCAGTTCCTTTCGTGTTAGAGGCATGCGTCCTGCCCCTGGCAAGCTTGCCTGTTTCATTCCTTGGCGTGATCACCCACCTTTTCACCTAAATTGGTTTGGAAAAGCCGTGGGCAGTTTCTAGAAATTAAATCCACTCCAGAATATGGAAGATTGACCACCCAAGATGTACAGAGGAATGTGGTGTCTCCTGAGGGCCCTACTCAGAAAACAAGGACCCAGGGAGGCTTCGGACACCAGTATGTTGTTCTCAGGGCAACTGCTTGTTCCTGTTTGTGTGTATTCAGTTCTCATGTGTCTAACACAGAGGTCAGCAAACTTTCTGTAAAGGGACAAATAGTAAGTACTTCAGGCTTTGCAGCAACACAGTTTCTGTTGCCTGTTTACTTCTTTAGGGGACCATAGACAATATATAAATGAACGTTACCACGTTCAGCAACACTTTATTTACAGAAGTAAAGCTTGCCCATCCCTAGCTGAAAACCTTAGGCACTGCTTTTTTTTATCTTGTCATCCAGGCTGGAGTGCAGTGGTGTGATCTTGGCTCACTGCAACCTCCGCCTCCCAGGTTCAAGTGATTCTCCCACATCGGCCTCCTGAATAGCTGGGATTACAGGTGTGCACCACCATACCCGACTAATTTTCGTATTTTTAGTAGAGATGGAGTTTCACCATGTTGGCCTAGCTGGTCTTGAACTCCTGACCTCAGGTGATCCACCCTCCTCAGCCTCCCAAAGTGCTAGGATTACAGGCATGAGCCACCTGCACCCAGCGCCTCTTTTCATAATCATGACCCCTGTTGACTTGTCATCTCTGTGTTTTACACATACCCATTTCGACCTGTTTTGACCCCACCCCCTCTTGGTTTCTTTCAAGCTGTCTCTGGCCTAGACAGGCTTAGAAGATCTTTAATTAATCGTTATATTGCACAGAAGTTGCCCATTATCTCATGTCAAAAAGCATGTATCTTTTAAAAATGCACTGTTTTTACTGTACCTGTGTTGTGCTGTGTAGGATATCTTGTGTCAGGTTCATTACAAAGTGGTAGGAAATTGATACCTTGTCAGATTGCTTTTTGTGTGGCTCCTTTTTTGTTTGTTTGTTTGTTTTGGTTTTGGAGACAGGGTCTTGCTTTGTTGCCCAGGCTAGAGTGCAGTGGCACAATCTCGGCTCACTGCAGACTCCGCCTCCAGAGTTCAAGCGATTCTCCTGCCTCAGCCTCCCAAGTGACTGGGATTACAGGTATGCACCACCACACCTGGCTAATTTTTGCGTTTTTAGTAGAGATGGGGGTCTCACCATGTTGGCCAGGCTGGTCTCGAACTCCTGGCCTCAAGTGATCCACCCACCTCGGCCTCCCAAAGTGCTGGAATTATAGGCATGAGCCACTGCACCTAGCCTGTTGTGACTTTTACAAATGGTGTTAGAAAAATAGTCCCATACCTGATATCCCATGTTGCTGGAGTCTTGACCCTTTTGATCTGTCCATCTTCTTCTTGTCTTCCAAAAGTGACTCTGGACAAGCCATCATTTAGACACTACTCATGGCTTCTATCATGTCCAGACTCATAGCTTTACATTTCAGCTGACCCTTACCTCTTGGAAAGGTGCCTTGTTACTCCATCCCTTCCATGATAGCCAGCTGGGACCCTCTGGCCTTGTGCCAGGATGCAAGGCTTACCTGTATGCCTCTGTGTCTTCATGCGTGTGTCACACCTTTATCTTCCTCGTCCTCTTAAGTGCATCTACACGCATGTACCACCACACCTGGCTAATTTTCACATTTTCAGTAGAGATGGGGTTTCACCATGTTGGCCAGGCTGGTCTTGAACTCCTGATTTCAGGTGATCACCCACCTCGGCCTCCTGAAGTGCTGGGATTACAGGCATGAGCTACCACCCCTGCCCCTGCCCCTTTATTTTTGAGACGGAGTCTCTCTCTGTTGCCCAGGCTGGAGTGCAATGGCGAGATCTCAGCTCACTGCAACTCTACCTCCCAAGTTCAAGTGATTCCCCTGCCTCAGCCTCTGTCCTGCCATTTGTGAGGCTTCCTGACCTCCCACCTTTCCCGTATGTCCACACCTCTGGCAGGAGCAGTCACACCATGTCATGGCTCTTGGAGAGCCACAGTGAGAACCCGGCACCTTGCACAGGGCCTGACCCCAGAGTGGGCACAGAAGTACTTGTCAGATAAGTAATCTCAGAGAGGTTGATTAAAGGCCCAGTATGCTCTAAAACCCCAATAGTCTCAAAATTGCCAATAACTCCAACACCGAACCAAACCTCCAAACCCCAGTGTCCCCCAGAGCAGCCAAGACTCTACATTTTAGGCATCTGGTGGCCTTGTGCAGGCCTGCGCTGCCTGCCTTTTGGTGTGGCGGTGAGGCTTCTGGGTGAATATGTTGGTGGCATTGGGAAGAGCAGCTTTCATTCTCTTCGGTGGTAGGTGGGAGTGATGATCAAAAACAATTGCCAATGACTGAGCACCTCCGCTGTGCAGAGCTTTGAGCTAGGGACTTCTGTGTGATCTGCAGAGGATTCAGGGCTTGTGAGACCTTAGGAGTGCTTCAGCTCCTTCAGCGTCATGCTTGGCACATAGTAGGTACTTAGTAAATATTTTATAGATGAATAAATGAATTAGACTAGAAGGAGACTTTTCTGGAAAGATTTGTTGCAGCCAGACTGAAGGGCTGCAAATACCATACTAAAGAGTTAATTGAGCCTTTGGCCCACAGGCAGTGGGACTCCAGGACAGGTTTGTGCAGGGAGGGTCGTCTGTACAACATGTGTCACACTTACCCCATTATTTGCCCTTTCCGGTGTGACTGCGATGCCAGATAATGAGGTGTTGGGCTGCACAAAGTGCTTCCTTGTGCTCAAAAGAGACAGGGCCAGCCTTGAAGCCAGTTGGCCACCGGCCTCCTCCCTGTAATTTATGTGCAGTGGCAGGTTAGAGTGGGCTGCCAGGCAGAGCCAGGGCATGCCCGCCTCTCTAGGTCACCACTTCGGTGTGCTGGCTCCAGCATAGGGGCCACAGCCCTGGCAAGAGGCCTGGCCCTGAGCTTTCTCTGCTGCCAGTGCATTCAGGGAGGATGGTTTCTATGGCAAGGGAAGGGGGAGTATCACTGACCTTCCATACCTCTCCCCTCCAGCTCCATGTTCTCAGACTTAGACACCTTGGGTTTCTCTCCCACCTAAAGATCACTGTCTTGACAGTGGTGCTCCCAGCGATCACTTTTTCAGGGAGGCTGCAACTCATTGCTTTTAGATGGGGAAATGCACAGTTAACATGTCAGTCCCCAGAATAAGTACCTGGAGCAGTTATCCCGTTCAAAGGAAGGTGTTGTTTTTTTTGTTTTGTTTTGTTTTTCGTTCAGTTCCCTGTGTGTTTACAGGGTAATGTCCCCAGGTATGGGCATAGTGGGGAATGCAGAACAGAGCACTGTGACTTAGAAGCTGGGAGCAGAGCAGTGGACACAAGTCCTTCCATCGCAAAGCAAGACATGGTGTTACAGGGTGTCCGATGAATTGATTCTGGGAGAGGAATCTGGGTAGGCTACTTGGAGGAGGTGATTTTGGTCTGGCCTTGAACACTGGCTAGGGGAAGAATGAAATGTACTCTAGGCAGAGGGTACAGCTTGGCCAAAAGCATGGAAATTGGCAAGGACAATTTGGGTCTGGTGAGAAAGGTGGAGGACTGGCTCAGTGGGAACAGGTGGGGCTGTGGGTGGTCTGGCTGACTTGGGGGTTTGAGCAGCTCCTAGGGCCTGGCCTGAGACTTAGCTGGGTAGTCATGGGTCTGAGGAGCTCCTGTGACTGCAGGGAGCCCGGAAAAGCCCAGAGCCTGGCCTGGCCCAGGGCAGACATTTAGTGGGAATGGTGGGAATTAACAGGAATTTGACTTCGAGGCTGGGCCAGGTTGCCCCAGGAAAGCCCATGGTTGGCCAGGCTGGAATTGGGCCCCTGCTGTTCTGGCTGTGGCTGCTGATTTCTTGGCCCAGCCTTCCAAGAGCCTGTCACAAGTGATTTCCGAGGGAAGCCAACAAAGGAGCATGGTGGAAATGTCACTCCCTGGGAGGCAGATCCCTTCTTAAATGCTCAGTTGAAGGTGGAGGCAAGAGAGCACTGACCCCTGCACCGGCACTTTATAGTTTGCCCGGAGCTTCCCCAGGAGTCAGAGAGACTGGGGATTTGATTTTCCCTTCCCATTTTAGGGTTGGAGAAGTGAACTGCTTGGTCACCCAGGAGTCAGGGAATACCTGAGTGGGGCGTGGGCCTCCCCACACTGGACCCAGTGTGTTACACACAATACTACTCCTCAGTAATGAAAGGGCATGTGGGCAGTTTGGAGGTGAGGTTAGCAGTTAAATGGTAACTGAAGATAATGGGTGACTTCTCAGCTTACTGTGTCCTGGGCACCATGCTAAACTCTGCTTTGCTTTGTTGCACCAACACTCGTGGGTAGGTATTTTTGTTACCCTGATAAGGAGATGGGGGCACAGAGGGTTTAAGTAACATACTTGGTGACCCCGCACAGGACAGATGTGGCAGTCCCACCCCAGGACCTGTGCTCTAAACCTTGAGGCTGCCCTGGCGAAGCCAGACGTCGGCACGTTTCCCCCGTCTGCCCCAGCGCTCCTGGCGTGCTTTATAATTAGAACAGACTGCAGTGGCAGCTAATGACTTCCTCATGAGATTAATATTCAGAAACTCAGGAGAAAATTGAAGAACAAGAAAGGAAATAGGTAGAGAATGAGGTTGTTTCCACTAAGGCCCAAAGCACTATTTAAAAAGTGTGTTTGAGAGCTGACTTGGGCTGCATTTTGGCAGTCGGAAGGCTGGCACTGTAAGTACCTCTCCTCTGCCTGTGCTTCATGCATTCAGTACCGGCCCTTGCCATGATCTCTTTGTGGAGGGCAGCTGATCACATCCCTCCTGTCAAAGCATAAGCCTGAACCAGTTCCTCGACTTCTCAAAACCTCTGGTGACTTCCCACTGCCTTTCAGAATGATGTTCGGTTGCTTTAACCTGTCATCTGCATCTCAACCCTCAACGAGGTTTTCTCTATCTCCCTTTTCTTCCCAGAACTCAGTGAAGTTTTACACCTCTGCTCTTGTCTGTGCCCATTTCTGAAACAGGCATGCCCTTCTCCTTCCCATCACCCATCCAGCCTAGCAAATGCAGGTTTGGCTCAGATCCTGCTACTTGGCAAAACTCTGTCCGACGCAGTCTCCTTCTTGCCCCATACCATGGGTCACGCCTGGGCCTTGTGACTCCCTCACCCGTCTTGTGTGATAGTGCTACAGTTTAAGGTCGGATTCTCTTCCCCACACATAGCTCCCTCCTGGCTGGCGGATTCACCAGTGCGTGTGCATGGTTATGGAAGGGAGCTAGGGTAGAACCTTTACTGGCAAAGGTAAAATGCAGGCTCTTGATTAGGGAAAAGGGCTTTCTGGGTATCAGGCATAAAGGGGAAGGGCTTGTTTCAGTTTGTGTAGAAAGAAAGCAAATGACTTGGTGGTGGCCACTTTTTGCCCTCCATCCCTGCCCAGAAGAAACTAACCTGTGGCTTGTTAGCCTGGAAAAGAGGACTTTAATAAGGACAAATGTCCTCAGACCTCCTCTGCCAGAGTCCCACCAGGCACCCAGTCCTGTGGAAGTTAACTTTAAGCATCTCTGGGGCAGTATCTTCCACTCCAGCCCTTCCACGTGTCCCCAGTGTGGCTTCATTCCCACTGCACCCCACCCTGCACCCCCCCTTGCCCTTCATCTCCCAGAGCGCACATCACACCTCTGCTCCAACACTTTCATGCTTCCTCTGTTTATGACAAAGCCCCAAAGACATCTAGAGCCCTCAAAATCCTTTCCCAAACTCCTGTTCTTCATTTTACTCTACACCTCCCTGCAAACTCTGCAACATCATAAACTAGTCTCTTGACTGCCCCTTTCCTCACCTGCAGCCCCCCAACCCCCATAGTGTACCCTATTGTTGATAACCCCTGCCTGAGCCAGGAGAGACCACCACCTACTCCTGGAATCCATCCCAGCCACTCCAGCACTACCTGCCCGCCCGCCTGCCTGCCTACTCACTCGCTCTTGGTGGAATGGCATGCAGTGGCTGGGGATGGGGGTAGCTCTTCATTTGAGCAGAGCAGCGGAGCTATGGCTGGCCCTGTGCCCTCTCTGTGTTCCTCCACCAAACTGCATGAGGGCTGCTACATGTCTGGGGAGGCCTCCCTTCCCAAGCCCCTGTTTAGGCATAATGGCCAGCCTTCATGTGGCAGCTGCCCACACGTGGTGGGTGGTCTCATTTCCTCCTCAGCAGACCATCATCTCTGTCTTACCCTTGAGGCAGCCAAGACTTGCCCAAGGTCACACTCATGGCCAGCCAGTGGCAAGTGGAAGCCACACCCTAGCCTTGCTTTGTCCAGTGTTGCCCTCTCTGATTTTCTGAACCTGGATGTTCAGCTGCCATTGATGGTGAGTTCTGAGCTTTGGAAGTAATTGCCTTCCTGCAGACAGTGGCTGTGGGGAGGGACCCCCTGACCTGAGGCAGTGTGCTAATTTCTAAAGGGAAATACCCCCAGGCTTGTCCTATACAAACAATCACCACAAGAATTAGGGGGCTGTAAACGAGCCTGGCACGAAGCTCTAGAAAGTGGCCTCAGAACCCAAATCATGGATTTTGGCTCAAAATAAGACTGTGGCCAAGGGATTAGTGGAGGGTCGGGCATGGGCCACCAGACTCCCATTGAGAGGCCTTTGGATGGGATTCCTCCTCCTCTCCCCTCACACTCAGCTGCGAGTAGCCCCAGAGGCCTGTGGCCTGCAGGACTAGCCGCTGCCCTCACTGAGGCAGGAGGGGATCGCAGGCCGGGCCTGACTGGCTTGGACTCAGGAGAGAGCTGAGCTTCCCTGAGGTGCTTCTTCTATCAGGGCTGTTTCCGGATGACCCCCTTGCTACATGATTTACTGTGGTTGTGCGGTCAAGTTAAAGAGGTTGTTCAGGAAGTAGGATTACAACAGGACCTTGTGGTGGCTTTGTAACCTCTGCTCTGTAGATGGCAGAGAGTGGGCCCACAGGGAGGGGCCAAGGGTAGTAAAATCCAGAATCATGGAATCCATTCATTCACAGAGGCCTTTGCCAGTAAACGGGGTGGGAGTCCTTGGCCCAGGGCCATGACCCCCTTTGGATCTTGCAGCCTTGAAGTTGCAGTGGCACATATGGGCTAATGACTGAGCAATTCCCACGGTGCTATAAAGTCTTGCCCTAGGCTTTCTCTTGTGTTTATCATTCAAAATGCACTTTTTTTTGCAAAAGAGCCCATTTTGTCAGTCTTCTGGGTTAGATGTAATGATAAATCAGAAAAGTAGTTGTTTTGTCTGGTTTGAAGATGACATTGGAGGCTTAAAGGCCCAACAGCAGTGTCTGACAGGGCACTTTATCTTAAGGATGCTTTTTGCCATTTTAGCAATGTATTATCCACACTTTTTTCCAGGGAAGAAAACGTTCTCTGGCACAACCCCTTTTTTGCACTGTAGTGCCCTAGGCTGTCACGCCCACCCACCGGCTCTGCCTGATAAGCTTCAGGAGTTCAGAAACATGTTTTTCTTCAAGGCTGACAGTCTGTCTCAAAAAACTTCCATCTCCTACTTCCTCGGCTCCCCATCCTGCCTGCTCTGTTCCTGCCTTTGTTGTCTTTAGCAGACACTCCCTCTCCGGGGTTCCATCTGCCTTTCCCCCCTTCTTCTTGATACCTTCCTGGTGAGTGGCCCCTGCACACTGTCACTCCCCAACACCCAGTTTATCCCCACCCCACCCCTGGGGCCTCCTAGATGCCCAGGCAGCTCATTGGTTGGCCTGGGAAGCTCGGCTCATCACCCGAGTTGGGAGCAGAGTGGGCTGCATCCCTGTGCCTGGGAAAGGAGGCACTGGGCTGGGGCAAGGGAGAGTCTGGGAGTCATGCAGACCCACTGCTTTCCTTTGCTGTGTGACCTTGAACACATTTCTTAACCTCTCAGAGCCAGTTTTCTCATTTGTAAAATACATTTCTTCATCTACTCAGTACCTTACTGTGTGCCAGGCCCTGCATTATTAGGCTCAGGGACCAAAAAGATAAAGTGAACGCAGACCCTGTTCCAGAGTCTCCAATTTGGGGTTGGGAGGGGATCTTAATAATTGTGGTAAGATGACTTTCCTGGGTGTTTGGGAAGGGGAAGTGACAGACACAGATGTGTTAGGCACTGTAAAGTGCAGGGGACACGTGGAGAGTAGAGTGTTGGTTCCTGGGGCTCCTGGGTCCATTGCTTTTGTGATAGAACAGGGCCCGCCTGTGGCACTCTGAAATCTGGAGGTCCTCTCATGCCTGGTGCCTGTGTGCCCAGCCTGTGGTGTGCTGCTGAGCTCTGGTCTGCCTGGAATGCCTGGGCTGGGGCACACATGTGTGGATTGTAGGGTGGGGAGGGCAGAGCTGGACAGCCAGACCCAGGCTGTAAAGCAGGGGTAGGGGAAGATTCTGGGTGCTGTTTGGAGTTCTCCAAATAGAGTTTGGCCTGACTTTTAAAAACTCTTAGACAATGTGTCAGGAGTTAGTGAAACTACTTTTAGTCAGTAGGAAAAGAGCCAGAATTTTTTTTAAAAAATCTTGTTAAGAATGTGACAGAATGTGAAATATCGCTTTTTAGCTCCTCTTCTAGCCCAGCCACTTTGTGTCATGGCTGTTTGTGAGCCTGTGGCTGTCCCCCTGATGAGCTTGTGACTCCTGCAGGAAGGACCATTCCTTCTGCTCCATGTGGTGTGCCAGAGCCCAGCACAGGACCAGCCCCAACGTCAGTCCAGGGAGGCTGAATGGAGGAGAAGACAGAAGTGCAGGGCTCAGAGGAGAGAGGCTCACTTCTAGCAGAGGTGGGGGTCTCACAATGGTACATGGGGGCAGCGTCAATGCTATTGACACATAGTTGAGTTCTTCCTGTTGCCAAGCACTGAGGTGGCCTCTGTTACTATCCCCGCTTTATAGATGAAGAAACTGAGGCCCAGAGATGTTGAGCAAGCTTCTCAAGGTGACACAGTGTGGATTTGAACCCAGATCTCACTCCAGAGCTCATGTTCTCACATGCTGAGGCTTGGAGGCTAGATAGAATTTGAATGTGCAATGATGAAAGGAGAGAAGGAGGGCACAGCATGGGTGAAGACCCCCTGGGGAAGCTGGGGGCTGGTGACCCTGCATGTGAGTAGAGGGGGGAGTGGGGGCATGTGTTGGAAGTAAGCTCACAGCCCTGTTGACCATGGGCCCGTAAGGAGGTGAGATAGGTGGTTTCCAGATGGCATGGAGTACTCTTAGTAATTGGTACTTTACACAGACTGCAGACAAGAGCCCTGTGTGCCAGCTCTTTCTCTAGTTCTCTTGTTTGAGGCCACTGTTGTGTCATAAGGAGGTGGCAGGATCCTTCTCCAGGAAAAGAGGTAGTTGTGTCAGCCTAGCAGGGCCCAAAGCCAGGCTGTCTACAGTGCAATACACAGAACTGCTTTTACCCCAGCTCCCACTCTGTGTGGTCCCGCACCAACTCCTTGCTCTCTCTGGGTCTGTTTTGCCATCTCTGCAGGGAAGAGTTTCACAGTAGAGTCACTTCTAAGTCCATTGAGCATAACATTAAGAGACAGCACCTGAGTTTTTGAATCCTGGCTCTGCAACTTCTTTGGTGACCTTGGACAAGTTATCCAGCCACCCCATGCCTCAGTTTTGTCATCTGTACAGTGGGGACAATATAAGAATTGACTCTATTAGGGATGTTGTATTAAAATTATTGAGCACAGTCCCTGGTAGCCGCTCTCCGTATTTCTTGTATTATCATTGTGCTCGTCCCATCCTTGCTCTCTCAAGTCACTCACTGTCCCTGTGGCTCAATGGAGAGAACCAGAGGGTCTGGGGCCTCAAAGCTCTCTAGTTATCTCCACCAGCAGAGCTCCTGCTGGGCGGGGGATGCCTGGGTCTGCCTTGTCTGTCGAAGCGCGTTTGCTCTGTAGACATTGAGATCATTGCCGCCAGTGGCCGCCTAGCCTCAGCCAAGTTCTTGCAACATTCCCAAGGGCTCTGGGGGTTCCTTGTGCCCAAGTCCTGTGTGGGCAGAGCTCTGGGCAGGCGGCACGTTTTGGCAAGTCTTTAGTGGTGTCATTGGTAAAGAGTTTCCTGTGGCTGCAGCTTGTTAGGACTGAAGAAATCCAGTTTTTATAGCCCTCTTTTGTTCTTCCCAGATGCTAATAAACTTAGCAATTTGGTTAAAATGCAGCTGTTTTGGAAATTCATTCCCCAGTTAGTTCTGTGTTATTTAGGTTTGGTCTGGAGAGAGGGCAGTGCCCCTCGCATTAGAGCAGATCGGGGCGAATGTGGCTGGTGTTTCTCTGAGGTTGTCTCCTTCCTGGACAGCAGGGCTTGAGCAAGAAGGCCCTGGTATCCCAAGCTCTGGAACAGGAGTTCAGGCCTGTCTGTGCCTCAGCAGTGCAGGGAGATCTTGGGCTCAGATTCCTTGCCTCTTGACTCACTGTATGACCCGGAACGAGTCACTTTCCCTCACTGGGTTTGGGAATCATAGGGGATTATGCCGAGGTTTTCCACATGCCTGTTTTTGCTGGAGACCAGTGATTCTCGGACTTGGATGGGTTGTATCCAAGCTCCTAGGGGAGCTTTTAAAATTACTAATCCCATGCCCCACCTTGGGCCACTTACATCAGAATTTCTGGGGTCTGAATTCAGGCATGGGTGCATGGTAAAACCTCCCCAGGAGCTTTTTCTAATGTGCAGCTATGTTGAGAACCAATGGACTAAACTAAGAGTAGTAAACTGCAGGCCCCTTGGGCCAAATCCAGCTGCTTTCTATCTATAAATGATGACTTTTGTGTATGGCCACTTTCACATTACAGTGGCCTTTAAGGAGTTGCAGCCGAGACTGCATGATCCTCAGTCTCAAACAACAAACCAATAAACAAACGAAAAGAAAGTACAGGGCCCAGAGCTGAACATGATTCTTCATTGGCTCTCTGGTTTGTGCAGAATAAAGGAAGACAGTCTCCTCTCCGGTGGTGGATCATAACATCATGTCACTGGCCACTCAGCCTGTGGTCGGGTTGGCTGTGGGAAGCTATGTTAGGCCAGGTGAGCACTGCATCACTTTCATAAAGGTCCCAGGCAGTGGAGGCCACTGAATTCTTGCATACAGGTGGCATTATTTCTTCCTTCTGTCTACCTGAAGTTGGTTTTATATGAGGCGTTAGCATACTTCCCAAAGGGCTTGACCGCAGAGTGAGAGGCGCACACTGAACTCCCTCACCAGGCAGATGGGTGGGATGCGTGGCCATGAGAGAGCTTCAGGGGCCCTGAGTTTATGACATCGCTGGGCCAGGAATGAGGTTAATATTTTTAATGGCGAAGGGTGAGCCCCATTATTACCCGAGCTCATTCATCAATGGCAGAACCTGTTTTACCTGTTAAGTGCCCTCGGTGTGGGTAGTTCATGAATGGGAATCCAATTTTCTTTTTAAAACCCAAGCCATCTCTCCCCTTCTTAAATCCAGGAGGCAGTGCTGGGGAGGGTGTCAGGATTTTACAGCAGATTTTTCCTGGGTAGAAAAGGCCGTGGACAGCTTCGAGGGTCCTTCCTTCTTTATTCACCAAGCAGGCCTGTGTGAGCCAGTCCATAAGACTGAGAGTCTGGGGCTGCGACAGTTCTAGTTGTGGGACCCAGGGTGGACAGGAAACTTGGGACCACCTGTTTCATCCTGTTGCCCACTGATCAGAGGATGAGCATAACGAGACCACTCAGTTGGACCCTCTCCAAGCCCTTCTGAAATGATTGGTCAACTGGGGTGTTTGATTAATTTTAATTTTTATTCTTTTGTAGAGACAAGGTCTCCCTATATTGTCCAGGCTGGTTTCAAACTCTGGGGCTCAAGCAATCCTCCCACCTTCTACCAGTGTGAACCATCACACCAGCTGGGATGTTGGTTTAAATATCTCCAAGAGTAGATTCTTCTGGGACCTGTGGGTTGGATGGGCCCCCTTTCTGTATTGGCTGGCCCCAATCACTGGTGTTATCCCCGAGAAATGGGCATGATGGGGCACCCATAGAGGTGATGGGGTGCTCACTTTTAACTTAGGAGAACATGGCTTTAAATTATTCCCAGATGCCCCATCGGGGCCAGCACCCCACAGCTGTGATTTCAGGCTGACCATGCTGACCCTGAGGGCCGCCTCCCCTCCTTAGGTCATCCAGTCCTCACTGCATTGTGGACGCTTGGTTTTCTAATTCAGCTGGCCTCACCCTAACCAGAAGAAAATTGAAGTACCTCTACTGTAAAGTTCCCTTTTTTTATTGGTTCTGATGAGAAAAAATCAGATTTTCTTTACAGTCATCTTTGAAGATAACAACAGCCAGCATATTTTAGCACTTAGTACTTAGTGCATGCCGGGCCCAGTACCAGGGTTCACCTTTCTTCGGGAAGCAGGTTTCCCTTCTGGCTCTCATTTCCTCCTGTGTCTGGCACGGAGATGCTTCCATGTGCAGAGGTTTGGTGATGGGGTGAGAGGTTCTTGGGCCTCTTCATGGGGACAGCTTCAAAACCGCACTGGTGCTCATTCTCTGTAACTTGAAGACAAGGACTATGCCACACTGCCCTGGTTTTGATATGTGGGGAAGTGGGATCCTCTAGGCAGAAAGGATACAGCTGGTATAGGGTGGAGGGAGAAGAGAGCTGAAGCCAGGCCTCAAACGCTGCAGGCAGAAGCACTGCTTCCCCAGGTGTGGCCTGGGCAGGGCAGGTTGCAGGTGTGCCAGAGTCAAAAGGCAGCTGAGGAAGGGGAAGGGAGACTTCCAGCACTCAGCTGACTTAAGGGAGTGTCGGGTGGCCTTTGCTCACGGTTGGCGCAACTGAGCCGAGTTGGCAAAGCTGCTGCTTCTTCCTGTCAAACTTCCCTTCAGAGATCTCTTCCTGATGCCCAGAAGGAGCCTGGACTTAGAAAAACTCATACAACAGGCTGTGGGTGGCCTAAGAGAGCCAGAGCTTTGGGGTGATGCTGGCCTGGGTTGAAATCTGCACAGCCTTCTGTGCTCTGAGCCTTGGGATTTCTAGGCATTTCTGAGCTTCGGTTTTCTCATCTGAAAATGAGGTGATTAGGAAGGATGAAATATGATGTACGTGAAAGCACAGTCAAGAGCCTGGCTTGTAGAGAAGGTGCTCCCTGGTGGCGCCTCCACCGTAAGCATCATCCCTCAGCCTCCTGCCAATTTTAGTCCTCTAGAACACTCAGACTCATGGAAGGTCTGGTCTGAGTTCTCAGACCCTGGCACTAGAGGGTCCCAGGCTCTGGGACTCAGTCAGCCCCCACGAGTCCTGCCCAGCCTCAGGTCTTCGCAGAGAAGTGGGTAAAGAGAGGAAGCTGGGTGGTTGAGGTGTCTTGTAATAGCCAAGTTATCACCTTCCTCCCCGTCACTTGATTTACTCATCAGCAGTGTATCAAAGTCTGCTCTTTTGAAATGGGTAAGTCTGGGATTCAGTTCAAGATACCTTTGCCCCCCTTTCAAGATAGAATGTTTCCAGTGGCAGGTGATTTGTGACTTTCCATTTGGAAGGGGATTTTACAATGTGCATTAATAAATAAGGGCCTTTCTGGGCCCAATTCATACAGCTGTTGTCAAGTGCTGTGTTTGTGTTTCATGGAAACCAGCCCCTGTGGTGGTCTCAGATGTGCCCTTAAAATGGAAGGGAGGCAGGCTGGGAAGAAGGTCTGGAAAAGGCAGTGCTCTTAAGCAGTAACATGCACACCAGACCACTGACACTTATAGGAAGGTGTGGTTTCTAAAGTAATACTCAAAGGACTGAAACACCCACCTGGGGTAATGCTTCCCCAGAAAGCATGATGATTTCCAGTGAAATTAGAAAAATGGACAGTTAAGGGCTTCTTATGAAGCTAAATTTATTCACCTTAAAGGACTATACTTTATTCTCAATTTCCCCTTTTTACTGATAGATCGTTATTGCCATATTTTTTTTTTTGAAGATGGAGTCTAGTTCTGTCGCCAGGCTAGAGTGCAGTGGCGCAGTCTTGGTTTACTGGAACCTCTGCCTCCTAGGTTCTAGCGATTCTTACCTCAGCCTCCTGAGTAGCTGGGATTACAAGCATGCGCCACCACGCCCAGCTAATTTTTGTATTTTTAGTAGAGACGCAGTTTCACTATGTTGGCCAGTATGGTCTCAATCTCCTGACCTCAGGATCTGCCTGTCTTGGCCTGCCAAAGTGCTGGGATTACAGTGGTGAGTCACTGCCCCCAGCCCTTTTCTTTATAAAATGTGGGTGAGGACAGATGGTAGTTGGGTTCTTTCAGTGTTTGTGATCTTGTCTTTCCCTTCCTTTTTTTTTTTTTGTATAATTTTTTTGGAAAGTGGTCCATGAAATCCAGGATTCTGGCCCCAAGGACCCACTCTACCCATTCTACAGATGGGGAAATTGAGGAACTGATAGAATGACTAAGCTAATGGTGCTCTGCTGGCAAGAGGAGAGGATTACGGTCGGGGCCTGAAGCTCCCTATGGAAACTTCTGGGTGTTGGTGTTTGGAGAGGGGTCATCATGATCAGCTACATAATTTGCAGGGCCTATTCCATGAAAAATAAGAATGTGAGACCCCTCATTTAAAAATTATTAAGAATTTCCGCCAGGTGTGGTGGCTCACACCTGTAATCCCAGCACTTTGGGAAGCTGATGTGGGTGGATCACCTGAGGTTGGGAATTCCAGACCAGCCTGACCAACATGGAGAAACCTCGTCTCTGCTTTAAAAAAAAAAAAAAAAAGCCTAACCAGGTGTGTTGGTACATACCTGTAATCCCAGCTACTCGGGAGGCTGAGGCAGGAGAATCACTTGAACCCAGGAGGCGGAGGTTGTGGTGAGCTGAGATTGAACCATTGCACTCCAGCCTGGGCAACAAGAGTAAACTCCATCTCAAAAAAAAAAGGATTTTCCAAATGGTGATGGTAGGGTGTTAAACCAAATGCAAGGCCCTTTGTGATTGCACTGGCCACTCCCCTGTGAAGCTGGCCCCAGAAACCGTAAATGTCAGTCCCTGATAAACTGGCATTTAAAAATAAGAATCTAATGTACTTAAACCCCAGAAATAAAGTGCATTGGACCGGGCCTCTTAAACACCCCGTTATCCCCCATTTAGAGCATTTCCTCTGCTCTCTGCAGCCCTCTTTGAGGAAGCTTGAGGTTAGAGAAAGCAAGTGGGAGGAATTGCAGCAGTGAGGCCTTTTATAAACCTGGAGGAAGGAGGTGGGCAGGTGGTGTTTATCTGGGCTCATTTTTCTGTATTGTCTACAGAGTGTGTGCTCTGGGGGCTCAAAGTCTCTGAGAAGGAGAGTTGTACATGGTCCAGGACTAATGGATCTGGGGTCCCCTGCCCCAGGCCAGACCTGTGTGGGCTGGGTTGGGCGGGCAGTTGCTCCCTGATTGGGAGCAGCAGTTGGTGTGGAAGAGGCCAGGCCAGGCAGATAGCTGGGTCCATTGGCCACAGCTGCTGGTCATTCCCTCACTGGACTTTGTGGTTTAGTGCAGACTGCAGCTTTTCTCCCTTTCCCCACTGGCTGTGAGAGTTCACACACATCCATCTCACAGTGATGTGGAGAAAACCAATTGCAGTGTGTCTGTGCTGAAGCACATGGGAATGTGGGCATACCTACTTGTGTACATGCATGCATGCACATCTAGGTGCAGGGGGAGATGCTGTGCAAATGTGTATGTATTTATCAAATACTTCAGTGGTGCTTACCATGCACACTGGTCTAAGCATTTGATAAATACTAAGTCATTTAAATTTCATAGCAGGCTGGGTGCTGTGGCTCACACCTGCAATCCCAGCAGTTTGGGAGGCCAAGGTGGGCGGATCACTTGGGGTCAGGGGTTTGAGACCAGCCTGGCCAACATGGTAAAACCCCATCTCTATTAAAAATACAAAAGTTAGACTGGGCATGGTGGCTCACGCCAGTACTCCCAACACTTTGGGAGGCTGAGGCGGGCAGATCACGAGTTCAGGAGTTTGAGACCAGCCTGACCAACATGGTGAAACCCCGTCTCTACTAAAAATATAAAAATTAGCCAGGCATGGTGGTGTGTGCCTGTAGTCCCAGCTACTCAGGAGGCCAAGGCAGGAAACTCGCTTGAACCCAGGAGGCAGAGGTTGCAATGAGCCGAAATCACGCCATTGCACTCCAGCCTGGGCAACAGGGAGACTCCATCTCAAACAAATAAATAAATAAATAAAAATACAAAAGTTAGCCAGACATGGTGGCTTGTGCCTATAGTTCCAGCTACTCGGGAGACTGAGGTGAGAGAATCACTTGAACCCAGGAGGCGGAGGTTGCAGTGAGCCTAGATCGTGCCATTCACTCCAGCCTGGATGACAGAGCAAGACTCCATCTCAAAAAAAAAAAAAAAAAAAATCATAGCAACCCCATGAGGGTAGGTCTTAGTATTATTCTCATTTTATAAATGAGGAAATGGAAGCACAGAGAGATCAAGTATGTCATGTAAGTTGCCCAAGGCCATGCAGCCAGAAGATGGGCAAGCACTTGAGTTAAAACCTTGCTTGTCTGTACTGTTAATATGAATTGTCCCTTATTGGCAAGGACTCTTGGCTTTGCCCTGGAGAGAAATGGCCCCATAGACCCTTCGTAGATTCATTTGCTCACTAACTCCCCCAGCATTTACTCACACCCCTTTATGCCAGGCTGGGGCTGGGTAGAGTTGATTGGACCACGTGGTGTTGAAAGCTTTAGGCCTGGTGGAGATTTCAAGGCAAAGACTCTGGTGTACTAGAATCATTTATATGTTTACAAATAGGCATCTGGCTAGGATGCAGGGCTATGAAAGGGAGGCTCCAGGAACAAGGAGGGTTCCTTGGGCCTGGGAAGCTCAGTGGTCCTGTGTCCACTCATCCATGCCCTGGCCTTGGAGAGCCTGATCAGAGAGGAGCAGTGGGCAAGGTGCCCCCCTTACCCCACCAGCCTGTGGAATGGCAGGTGACCAGGGAGGCAGAGTGTGTGCATCTGTGCGTGCTATATTTTACTACATTTCTTTCTGGTCCCTTTTCTATGCATATAAACACATTTCTTTGATGTTTTATTTTAGAAAAATGGAATCCTTTGTAAGTACTGTTTTGAGACCTGATTTTGTCAATTGCTAAAATGCCAAGAAGGATTTTGTTTTAATGAATTAATAGACTCCTTCACTTTCACTGGCTGTGTAGCATGTCTCCACAGCTAACTCACCCTGCTCTGGAGCTGGCATTGTCAGGTCAGAGGTGCCATAGGCCTTCTGGCTGGAGTTCCTCTTCCACAATTCTGGTGTGGCCTGAGCCATAGTTGTTTGCAGAAAGGAGGAGATCGGTTTTAGAGGCAGTCAGGAAGAGCTTCACTGAAGGTGACTTGCTTCTCTCTGTGTGGGGTTGTGAGCAAGCCTAGGTTTCCAGCATCCCAGCTGTAGGGTGATGAAATGGGTGCACCGTGGTGTTCTGATTTACCACTAGCCAATCATGAGAGACTGTGGCCTGATCCACATGGACTCACCCCTGAGGCTTTCATAGGTATCACAGGGTGCATGAGCCCGTCCGTTATTGGCACAACAGCTCTGGGCCCTCCGTGAAGCAGGCCTTTTCAGTGTCTAAACAGGCCCATAGGGTCTCCATTTGGTTTTGTCCATGTGCTTCCTCAGGGAGGTGCCTGCTTAGTCTCTGGGATAGGGCCCTAGCCCAGGAGAAAATGATACCTCGGCTTTGGGAGGGGAGCAGCCTGCACGAGGGAGGGTGGCTTCTAGGGGCTCCTGTGATTCTGTGCAGTCTCTGATACATTTGCAAAGCCATTATCTGCTCCAAACCCTGGGTGGGAGATAGGGAATGAGATCCAGGGTAGGGGCCAAGCAGATAGGAGCCCCGCATAGTACCATTGCTTCAGCTGGGTAAACGCACCAGAAGAGACCTCCTGGCTCAGTTCCATCCCTCTCCAGGGGGCACCCCCTGCCATGGACAGCAGATGCTATCAGGACCCCACCCTGTCCCTTCTGCCTCCCCAGTCTGGCCTCCCCTAGCTGGCTCATCCACATCTTTGTGCCCAAGGGCTTTTCTGGAACATAGGAATGGGGACAGCTGCTCTGCCTACACCAGGAGCTCGCAGGAGTTGTTGCCTGACCCCCAGCTCCCTCACCCTTGGTAAGGTAATTCTAGGGGTGGGTTGTGCATGGTTTCCCAGAGTTTCCTCATCATATCAAGCTCTAGTTGCCTGCCATGGGTTGCAGGCTTAGTAACCCAGCTTTCCTGATACTCACCTCAGGCCCATTTTCCCTCTCCTCGGTACGTGTCTCCTCCCAGATCAACCACATGCACTTGAGTGCTTGCTTCAAGGTCTGTGTCTGGGTTTCCCATGGCCTGTGGCCTCTAGAGGATAAGAGAAGCATCTTTTCTGTGTTCTCCAGTGCCCTCGTGCCCTTGCCTATGCCAGCATGATATGTCAGGCACTGTGCGTCCCTTGGTTCATTGACTCAGCTTCTCCTGCACCACAGAAGGAAGATGTTTTCCCAGTGAAAGTGGGAGAGCTCAAACTTAGAGAAGGTAGAACCCCACAGCTGGTGAGAAACGTGGAAGTGCTGGAACTCAGGGCCTAGAATCTATCACCCTGGAGACCCACCCTGCCCCGCCCCTGGCTCCAGCCCAGCACACCTTGCTAGGGCCCTGCTGTGCGCCAGGGACTATGTTGTGACAAAAGGGAACAGAGCTCCAGAACCTGCTTTCCCAGTGGAAGGGAAGCAGACAGGCCTACAAATAGCTGCAGTTCAGGGCAGGATGTGAAGGTGCCTTCACCCAGGCATTTACTCCCCATGCCTCCCCATGCAAATGCCAGCCTGCCTTAGGGAGGTGAACTGAGTAATGCCCATCTCCCCTGGGGGCCTGGACGCTCCACAGGAGCAGGGGGAACAGGCCTACCTTTCCTCTCCTCTGTCTCCCTGCCACAGAGCCTATTGCCTGGCACGTGGAGGGAGGCTGAGGTGATAGGCCTGAACAGTGATAGACACCGTCACAGATCTGCTTGACATGGTAAAGCCGCAGCCACAGTAACTTTCCTGTACATTAGAAAGTGCTGAGTACATGTGAGAAACAGGCCTATGGGGTTTAGGGATGGTTTACCAGCCTAGATGATGGCACAGAAGAAAGAGTTCATCAAGGCTTGGTTGCTGGAGGATACAGCATTATTTTAAAAAGTGAATCAGCATTTATGGAGCACCTGATGTTAAGCAGAATATAATTGGGAGCCCTCAAACACAGGGCTGGTAATTGTGGCTGTTCTGCGTATCCTCAATAAAGAGAGAGTGACTCTTGGGGAGAGCAGCTGTTTAGTGCTGCTTGTGCCTTAAAGGGGCCTGGCCCAGCCTTTCAGCTCCCCTGTGGGAAATGTGCGTGAGTCATCCTAATGCACCCCGTTCAGGGAGAAATGATCCTTCACTTAGTGCAGGTTTGTGGGCCTCTGCAGCTGAATATTGAAACACACTGTGCTGGCCCAATCTCGTGCTCCTCCAGGCCTGAGCTCTTTCTCCCCTTTAACCTTGGCTTCTAGCACAGGTAGCACACATGAGAGAGAGGGTGCACTTGGTGACCCTCAGGCCCTGGCTGGGGCACAGATGCCTAGCTTTGAAAGGCACCACGTTGCACAGGAAAGGCCTTTGGCTCACAGGCACTGCTGTTTTGCTTTTACATACTTTTCCTGTGAGCACACTGGAAGTTATTCTTACTGTACAGAGCCTTATGTTACCATGAGAAAGCCTCATGGGCATTCCTGATCCTTTCTTGGGAAGGGAACAGGGGACCAATAGGCTATGCCTATCGGAAGCAAAAAAATGCCTTGAATTAAGCTGTCTAAAACCAATGTGGGAGGCATGCTGTAATACATAGTTCAACAGACGGTATAGGTCCTCTCATGGTTGGGATTTGGTGGGAGTCTGGTTCTGTCACCTGCTCAGGAATGTTCTGCTATGTCACTTATCTACTTGGAGCCTCTGGTGGCTCCTCATCAACATGGGGAGAGGGCATAGTCTGGAGATCTGATGTCCAGGTGACCTTGGCAGGACCCTTGCCCTCTCTAGGCCTTGGTTTCCTCCTGTTAGAGGAGGGACTCTGCAGACTGGATGGTGTGTTGAGATGGTGTTGATCACACCTGACACAGCACTTGCTGTGTGCCAGCCCTATTCTGAAGACATCATGTGCATTAGCTCAGGCAGGCCTTGCCCCATCCTCATGTCATAAATGAGGAAGGTGAGGACAGATGGCTAAATAATTTGTGGAACCATCCAGCACCTGTGACCCTGAGCTTAACTAGTACCTTCACCTTACCCTTCCAGCCTTTAGCTCTGAAGGAGAACAGAGAGGAAATCTTGTTCTTACTCTTTGTGACCAGGGCTGGTCTGAGAGCATTTTCTAGACAGTGGCCCCCGCCCCTAGAGGAGCACTCGTACCCACTAGAGCAAGAAGCCTGAGAGGAAGGGCTGTCTGGGAAGGGGTGGGCAAAGGTTGATGGGGTCTGCAGGAGAGCTGAGCAGAGCCAAGTTGGAGTTCAGGGGAGAATAAGGGGCAGTTCAGTCAGTGGCTCTGTGGAGACCCAGTCTGGCCGAGGGCCCACCTCCCACAAAGAGCTGTCCACGGCGATGGGTGGTTAGTCCTTGTAAGAGGAACAGGGGTGGGGGGAGGGGTTCTTCTGTGAGACTGTTGAGGTGTATATGCTCTGAAATTTTTGAAGGTGATTTTAAGAGGAAAGTTAGTGGTACACCCATTGAAGAAACTGTGTGGACCAGGGAGTTCAGAAACATAGGTTGGGTTACCTGTTCCTGGCATTGACCTTACTAAGTTCATCTCCACTCAGGGCCTTCTGTCCCCAGTGGATAAATGGTTTTCAGACTATGCATGGTGTCACTTTCTTTAGTGGTACATGTTAGGATTCTGTGTAAAATTCCCTTTGTAGAAATCATGCACACCTAAGAGTTTGAGACCTAGCAGAATAGACCATCCTCCAAGGGTCCTTGCAGTAGACTACAGATCCCTCCCTGGATGTTTCTGTCCTCAGGAGGGATGTGCTGGATGTTCTATCCATAGTCCCTGGCTGAAAGCAGTTAAGAAAGTCTAGGATTGGCCGGGCATGGTGGCTCACACCTATAATCCTAGCACTTTGGGAGGCTGAGGTGAGCGGATCAGGAGGTCAGGAGTTCAAGACCAGCCTGGTCAACATAGTGAAACCCTGTCTCTACTAAAAATACAAAAATTAGCTGGGCATTGTGGCACACACCTGTAGTCCCAGCTACTCGGGAGAGAATCATCTGAACCTGGGAGGCACCACTGTACTCCAGCCTGGGCAACTTTCTTTCTTTCTTTCTTTTCTTTCTTTTCTTTTCTTTTCTTTCTTTCTTTCTTTCTTTCTTTCTTTCTTTCTTTCTTTCTTTCTTTCTTTCTTTCTTCCTTTCTTCCTTTCTTCCTTTCTTCCTTTCTTCCTTTCTTTCTTTTTTTGTCTTTCCTTCCTTCCTTCCTTTCTTTTTCTTTCTTTCCTTTCTTTCTTTCTCTTTCTTTCTTTCTTTCTTTTGTCTTTCCTTCCTTTCTTTCTTTCTTTTCTTTCTTTCTTCTTTCCTTCTCTCTCTTTTCTCTTTCTCTCTTTCTTTCTTCCTTTCTTTACTCCATCTCACAAAAAAGAAAGAAATCCTAGGATTGAGGTATTTCTCAGTTCAAAATAGAACCTCCCACCACTTGAGAGATGCTGAAAAGCCTTTCTCTACCACTTGAGGTTCTGGGGTAAACAGAGGGTAGAGCCAGGCTCTGTTCCCAGCAGCCTCCTACTCAGGACCCACAGCTCACTCTGAGGGGGTGAAGCTGGAAGACAGTGGGCTGTGTGTATGACAGAGAGAGAGAGAGAGAGACAGGCTAAACAAGCAGGCCTGAGAGGAGCTGACAGAGGCTGTAATTTGGAATGTGTTTTTCCTAACAAGTTGGAGCCTGCAGGTGTCTAGGCAAGCAGCTGTGGCCGTGGGAGGGGCAGGACTGGAAAGACCAGCGGTGACCACTTTAACCCCCCACACCCCCAGTCTCCTGACATGTGAGGCAGGTCACTGGCAGGTCTGTAAAGGAGCGTTTAGGACAGAACATCTTAGGTTAGTGCAAAGAAACGGATAGTGGCTGCTGGGAGGCAGATTTTCAGTTCAGTGCAGGGAAGGCCACTTTAATAATGATGGCTGTTTCAAAGGACTGTGTTACCACATCATGCGCTCCCGGCGTGAAGATGCATGCAAGAGGGGGCTTAGAACTTTGAGGTGACTCTGCATGCGAACCAGATCTTAGAAGGTAGGAAGTGAACCAGTCCTAAGTGGAGTGGAAAAGCGACCTTCCCACCCTCTGATTTCCAGCAGTTGCAGCTGAATTCGTGAATATAGCTAATTAATCATCCCTAAATTAATTTCCTTACCATGTCAGTGGTGATTTATTGGCGTGCCTATAAGAAGAGTTGGTCTATGATGATAGTCAAAGTTGAAGACAGGAAGAGGCGAGCAGGGCGGCGCTTGTATGTATGTCCGTGTGGGGTGTCCCCACATCCCTGAGTGGTGGCACAGCCTGGTGCTGTGGATAGATCCAGGGTGCTGGCCATAGGCAAGGACCACATAGTGCTGTCTCCCAGCACACAGGCAGTAAGTAGTGCCTTGAGAGTTGCGAGAGCTTCTCCACCACTTGGCCAGGTGCCCCAGTTAGGGCATGAATCTTACCCAAAGCATGAAAGGGGGAAAAAGGAGCATTCACAAACATTTTCCTTTTCATGGTTGAGAAATAGCACAGCTGTTGTCATGCATAATTGTAGCCATTTTCCCTGGTAATCACTGGGGCCTTAGCAGGGGTTTCTTTTCATGTCTTTGCCTTGTCTTCCCTGACAGATTTTTATCTTCTCATGGGCAGAGACCCTGCCTCAAGGTGCTTTTCCTTACTATGTCACTAACAGTGAAAACATGACACTCTCTCCTTTGCCTCACCACACTTACCTTTGTCCTGGAGGTGCCACCTGCTCTGTAATGAGAACATGGCCTTTTCTTTATAAATTACTGACACATCCCTGGATCATCTGATTATTTGCTTGTTACAACCTTGATGTGAAGCTGAGAAGGCAAACCACCCTGCTCCATTTCACAGGTGACCTGCCGAAACTCAGAGAAAACAGGTTGCCCGGAGTTACCCAGCAGGGGTATAGCAGAGCCAGTTCCAGAGCTCCACTTGCCTGGACTATCCTTGCTTGGCCGCATCCTTTCTGCACTGCCACCTGCCTTTCTGTATATTTGCACAGCCTCGGGCAGCTGCTGCAACCTAGCTGCCACTGGTCAGCCTCAGGGCTTTGGAAATGCTGCCTGTCTCAGCCATGGTGGGGGTTCTGCAAACAGCCACCCACTTAGCCAGTCCTTAAAGCCAGGGTTCTGCTTGAGGCAGCTCAGACCTCTGTGCCCAAGTTGAGTCAGGCTCTGCCCCGGATGTGCACTGGAAAGATAGTGAGAGTGGCATCCAGTCAGCTGAGCTTCCACCCAAAGCAGAAGCCCATCGTAGAGCTTCTGTTTGGACACCCCAAGCAGCAGGGGCTCCCTTTCCCAGGCAGCATGTTCCTTTATTGGCTGTCAGATGTCCTTCCTGAATCACCTAGCTGGCCTCTACGGCTGCTGGGTCTGCACAGAACATCTGTCCACTGCCTCTTCTCTGATCAGCCTCTTCATTATTTGAGGCCCTCTCCAGACCCCCAAATCTTCTGTTCTTTAGTGTCATCTTTGTTGACATGGCAACAGACCCTCCTTCCTGTGGACATCAGGCCTGCCAGGTCCTGTGTTATGAAGGGTCCCAAAAGAGGACTGGGACTTTAGGCAGCGGAGAGGGGACAGAGGCACTTCTGCTGCTGCTGCCGCCTCACACCCCCAAATGCAAATATATTTGCTCATTTTCAAGGAGCCCTCCTGACCCCCAGAGTTGGGGAGAGGGACAGGGCTCCTGGCAAGCCAAGACAAAGAGCCCCAGGCCATCATTCTCACACAGTGACCCCGATACAGCCAGTGGCAGGCCTGTATCACACACTACCACACTGCATTTTTAGCCAGGCGAATAATGAGTGTTAAATTACAATGCAGTCAGCACCTCAGGTCTGCGCACCCACAGCTTTGCTAAGGCAAAGGAGAGAGTGTCTTGTTTTCACTGTTCGTTAGCGTGGCCCCAGGCAGAGGGGCTTGGTTCATGACCTTCCTCTGGTATGCCCAGCAACACTTTGTGGGTGTATGTGATGTGATGAGGGGAGGCATGGCTTCATCAATCATCAGATTCTCAAAGAGCTCTGTGGCCCCCAAACTGTTAAGGAAATTAGTGTACAGTCTTAAAGATGAATCAGTGAGAAAAGGGTCTGACTGGGAGCATTGAAAACATTCTCAAGTGCATTCATATGTGGTTTGCTTTGGAGTAGAACAGAAAGAAGTCAAGGGCCTGGCAAGAATCAGGGGCCTTGTGGGGTGCTGCCTCCTCACTTTCCAGGGCAGGAGAGCAGCACAGAGACCCTCTGGCCAGCAAGCTCGTATCTGAACTGGTAGTTCCCAGACAGCAGGGCACATAAGGGTGACCATGGGGCAATAGGGACAGTGTAGGCCACCCAATCCTGAAAGATGGCAGCCACTCTGCCTCTCTCACCGTTTTTTTTTGAGACAGTCTCGCTGTGTTGCCCAGGCTGGTGTGCAGTGGTGCGATCTCGGTTCACTGTAACCTCTGCCTCTGGGGTTCAAGCAGTTCTTCTGCCTCAGCTTCCCAAGTAGCTGGGACTACAGGCATGCGCCACCATGCCCAGCTAATTTTGTATTTTTTAGTAGAGATAGGGTTTCAGTACATGTTGGCCAGGCTTTGTCTTGAACTCCTGACCTCAGGTGATCTGCCTGCCTTGGCCTCCCAAAGTGCTGGGATTACAGGCATGAGCCACCATGCCCAGCCTCATTCTTTTTTTATTGAGATGGAGTTTCACTCTTGTTGCCCAGGCTGGAGTGCAATGGCGTGATCTCAGCTCACCACAACCTCCGCCTCCCAGGTTCAAGTGATTCTCCTGCTTCAGCCTCCCAAGTAGCTGGGAATAATACAGGCATGCGCCACTATACCTGGCTAATTTTTTTGTTTTTGTTTTTTTTTAGTAGAGACAGGGTTTCTCCATGTTGGTCAGGCTAGTCTCGAACTCCTGACCTCAGGTGATCCACCTGCCTCAGCCTCCCAAAGTGCTGGGATTACAGGAGTGACCCACTGCACCTGGCCATGCCTCATCATTCTTTTTAGCAGGTTTGAGCAATTTCAGCAGGGATTCCCTTTGCATTTCTGCAGTGGCTCCTCTTGGCACTGCCACCAGTCCTTCCTGGAGCTGGTGATTTTCCTGGAGCAAGTTTATTGAGAGCAAAGTGGCCTTGGCCTGAAAGCTATTGTGGGTTTAAAACAGAGAGCCTTGCCTTACACGCCCTCGGGGCTAGGATCCCTGTTGGGCTGCCCCCACCCCTTCCCTTTTGGGGTAGGGGCAGGGCAGAAGTCTTTTTTATTTCTTTTTAATTTTTTATTTCCATAGGTTATTGGGGAACAGGTGGTGTTTGGTTCCATGAGTGAGTTCTTTAGTGGTGACTTGTGAGATTTTGGTAGCCCTCTCCCCCTGCACAGGCTGAATGTGGAGCCAGCCTACATAATTGCAGATAGGTTGCCATTTCCTCCACATCTTAGATCCTGGAGATGGCATGTTGGGTCCTCTCTTTCTCCATTTGACCCGCAGGGAAGAAAGCAAAAGGGCAGCAGTTAACACAAACTTCTTGTTTCACTTCAACGAACAGGGCTAAGCAATACCTGGGCAAAGTGAAATTCCAGAGTAATGTCTAGAGGCTTGCCCCTAGACTGGTGGGGAAGGGTGCTGGCTCTAGCTTATTGTTTCCTAAGCTTTCCTGATAAGGATCACCTGGCCTGCTTGTTAAAATACAGATTATTGGGGCTAGGAATCTGTTTCCTTAACAAGCATTCCAGGCCATTCCTATCTTCAGGCAAGTTTGGGAAACAGTCTGTCTGCTATACCAAAAATAACCTGTGGAAGAGGAGTGCTTTTAAGTTTTGCATATAGTACACGAATATGTTCTCCTTGTTAGAAAATGTTTTAACATTACAGAGAAGTAGGTCTTCTTTTGACTTCCCCTAAGCACCCCATTATGAGTCCTGCTGTCTTCCCCAAAGGGGAGTCAGTTTGGAGTGTACATCTCCCAGAGCCTTTCTTTAACTTGATAGAGATACAGGTTTCTGTTTTGTTTTTCATAAGTAGGTATCATGTTGTGTTTATCATTCTACAGCTTGCTTGCGTTCCATTCAGAGCTATGTCGTGGAGCGCTATGCCAGCTCACGCAGAGCAATTGCTTGTTTTTCCCCCCAGCCTGCTGCATAATGTTACATCATATGGAACTAGCACAGTTTATTTAGCAGTTCCCCTGTTGATGGATGTAGCAGTTTCGGGTGGTTTCTCATGATTACTTCAGGTAGCATCCTTGCCCTTGGACCCTAGCGCACATTTGGGAATAAATACTGAGAAGTTAAATTGCTAGGACAAACTAGGTGCATTTGGGGATTTTAATGAATTCTGCCCAAAGTTAACCCTTCTAAGTGTTTCCACCAAAGTACATTTCCACTGAGCATGTGGAGAGGACCCAATTCTGCACACAAGTGCAGCTGTCCCACAAAAGCAACTGAAACTCACCAGTGCACAGGGAAGTGTGGCCAAGGGGCAACACCCACCTTCCTCTAGTCCTTTCCTTTGGAGATGAACAGCTGCAGACTACTTCCTATCACAAAGAGAAGCTCCCAAGATAAAAACACAGGGACCCCAGCAGAATGTGTGTTTCAGAGAGAAGGCATGGAGAAGCCACCCCCAGGCCACTGCTGGTTTGCTAGGTGACTGTAGCAGTGCCCTGCCCTCCGAGCTGCAGTGGGCCTGTGGAAACAAGGGGAGGCTAGAGCAGGTCTCTGGGAGGACAAGCCTGTGGAAGCCCTTTAAGGGCTTTGGGCTGACCTGGAGTCTGTAGTTTTGTCTGAAAGCAAGAAAGATGCTTGTCTGGGGTTTAGCACTCATCCCCAGAGGCCAAGCAAACAAAAGAAGATGTGGCTCACTGGCTAAGCAGCGACACTCTACAGCTGTTTTTTCTGCTAGTGCTCAGCTCCAACTCTGTGGTTGCCAGGTCTCTGCCAGTCTGAGATCAGAATCAAAGGAAAGCTTCTTGTGTACCCAGGTGGTCTGGCCTGCAGAGCAGTCCTGACTGGCTCCCTTTTGGTTGAATTGTTCAGTTAGATGTACAGCAATTGTCCGATAACTGGGAAGTTTTAAAGCAAAGCAAAATCAATCTCATCAGAAATCCAATCTCACATCTGGAGAAAACTCATTCCCTTTCTTTTAGCTCAGAAAAGCAGCAAACCTCCTGCCTGGCCATCTGGACTTGCAATGAGCCCCGGGCAGCTTGGACAGTGGTCACACTGCCCAGTCCTAGTGGCTGGGGCCTCTGGTAGTTCACAGGGCACTCTAGCTGACTGCCTCTCAGCTCTCCTAACACCTGGTTGAATTTTTATTCCCAAAACTAGGACATGATTTTGCAAAATGTCATATAATTCAGTGCAGTGTTTGCCAAGTTTCAGGTTGCTCAAACCTCAAGTTTCTTTTTCTCCACCAACCTCACTTTGGAGTTTAAAAGCAGATTGATTGAATATACATTTTAGGAACTTTCCGATTTGCTTCCTATACTAACAGAATTCTAGACCTCTTTTTTTTTTTAATGGAAAGATTTTCAACTGTCAGCAAGTATAACTGGAACCATATGTCAGCAGAGACCAAGGGCTTTTCCTGGTTTTAGGATTTGTAAATTCTTATTGAAACGGAAGTAAGCAGAACAGGCAGCTCCGTGACAGCCTGAGCTCAGATCTCATTTTAATTAGAAAATATAGGTAGCACTTGCTGAATCACAGGCCTTTCAGAACTCCTGTCCCAGGGCAAGCAAAGATTTGGTTTATATCCTGCAAACCTTTGTGTTTACAAATTACAGAGCACTTCTGAGAGCTGGAATGGCGATTTCGAGATTACCATGGAGACTAGAACCCAACTGCCCCTCCCACCCTACCAGCAAAGCCCCCAAAATGATTTTGTTTTCCAGGGGAAAAAATGTTTCCCCTCCTTATTGCAGAGTAGATAAAGGATGTTCATGTTGAAATGAGACAGTGAGGAAGTCTGGGACAAGAGAAATGAGATTAGATGTCATCCGCAGCAGCTACATTTTCTCCATTTGGATGTCTGGCCCCTTTTGAACTCTGAGACACAAAACTCTGCACCTGACCAGTGTCTGAACTGTTCTGTTTGACAGCAGTTCATGTGTATAATTTTCTTCCTAATGTGTTCTGCAAATGGTAGAGTAGAAATAACAAATGAAAGACATTGTAAGGCCTAACTCTCTCACCCCTTCTTTCTCCAGCCTGGTGTCATTTGAGTTCAGTGGGTCTCAAGAAAGGCTGCCATTACAATGTCAGCATCTGGAAGCCACCCCCACTGCGACTCAGAGCCTGACCCATAGCTGCAGAGAAAGTGGTGGAGTAGGGGCAGCAGGAGCCGTAGATGCTCTAGTACTGGTCACTCTGAGCTTCAGTTTTCACTGATGAGCTCTCTCTTGCTTGGGGAGCAGTAACTGCTGTGTGCTAAACCTCCTGTTGACCTCCAGCCATTTGCCAGGGACAGAGCTGCCGCCTGCTGTCCCTCCTCAGGCACCACATTCCAGGCAGCTGGCGGTCACTCACTCACCCTGCTAGGGTGGCTGCCACAGGCTGCCATTTACCAGGCAAAGGGGGATTTTCCCTTCCCTTGAGTTTGCAGGCCCCTCAAATGCCTTACATTCCAGAAGCTGGGAGAGAGAGCAGGCTCCTGTGGTTTCTAATTAAACCGACAATTTAAATAACAATTCATGTAACCCCAAGGGTTGAGAGGAACACTAACCTACCCCCTCCCAAGAGAAGCAGCCAGTTGGTGCTGGCTGAGGGCTTGGCCTTTGCCAGATAATGTGACCAAAGAGGGCAAGAGGAAAGTCCCAGGGCAAGTTTGTGATAAAGTGGGGTTACGCAGGAGGGGCATGGATTAGGTGTGTTCTGTGCCCCTCCTAAAGGTTAGGAAGTAAAAAGGAGGAGGAATAGTGGCCACGTTTAATGGGAGCCTCCAATCGAGAATTTTTACTTTTCTCCAGGGAAACTGTGGAATGGTGGTCTCTGAAGTGTTAGAATCCCAGACACTCAGGTTCTCATGGGAGTTCCCCCCACCCCAGGTGACTCACTCTCTTTGTGCGTTGTAAAATTTTTCTCTGGGGAGAAGAGGCAGGGGTGTGTTCTGGAATACAGACAAGTGGGGAGCTTAGGCAGGGGCCCTGGGAGGTGGAAGATCTGACCAAGCCTCTGCTCACACTGGTCCTCAGTTTCCCTGTGTTGTCCAGGGGCCTTTGTGTTTGTTGTTTCTAGGGTCCTTTTATGTCCCTGACTGACTGACTGTACATCCTTGCGCTGCTTTTGTGTTTTTATTTGGCCTGTCTGGGGCTACAGTGATCTTTATAGTACGTTGATCTCACCAGATTGTTGTCTGATGACCCAAGGTGTGGTTGTGTTCCAGGTCTGGGGAAATGGAACGCCAAGCTAATTATCTCTAGACAAACTCTTCTGTGCCTCAGCCAGCACCAGGGTCTCGTCAGTATTTCTAGGCATTCTGAGATCTCGTTTCCAACTTTTCCTCCACTTCCATTCCATTAAGCCAAGCAACTCACATTCCCTGAGGATGCCCTCCAGGTTCTTGCCTCGGTGTTTAGTGTATGTTGTTACCTCTATCAGGTACCCTTCTGTTCTCACGTCACTGTGCCTGGAGTGGGCCAGGCATGCACCAGCTCAGAGGGCCTTCCCCGCGGTGGAGCCCTGCCAGTGTGGGTCCCATTCGTCAGCCCTGTGAGACATGGAGCTCCCTGAGTTTGGGCGTCGGCTTTACTTCCTGCCTTCCCTGCCTCTCCTTACTCATCTAGCTGAGGCTCAAAGCATAGCTGTGAAAAGATGTGAAACAAAAAAGCCAAAGGTGGACTCACACCTGCCATCTTCCTCCTTGCAGGTGACCATAGCAGATGACTACTCAGATCCCTTTGATGCCAAGAATGATCTCAAGAGCAAAGCAGGAAAGGGGGAGAGTGCTGGCTACATGGAGCCCTACGAGGCGCAGAGGATCATGACAGGTAAGTGGAGCTGCAGTGCAGGGGCTCATGGCTCAGTGGGAGGGAAGAAAGAGGAAGTGAAGGTACTGCTGGGTGGTCCCCAGCTAGCTTCAGTGGGGGCATGGTGTGTGCTTTCAAGGTGGTAGGTGGAAGCATTGCTGTATTAAATCTTTCCCATGGTTTGCCTGCTTATTTTTCACGTATATTGGGAAAAAAACTGGCAGGGCACCATAATAGTCCAGATACAAGGATATCACATACAGTTAACCAAAGGTAGGGGCCAAGAAAAAGTGGGGAGAAGAGGGAGAAAAAGTAGTTTTATCAGAAATTTCTGAGTGAAGAAAGATATAGCATTTGAGACATGAACTTGGAGCTTCCTACTAGGCAGAGCAAAAAGGGAAGTAGGCTGGGTCACCTGGCGTTCATTGCTTAGTCGAAGAGAGCTGACCGGATTACTAGTAGAGACAAAATTATTTCTGGCCACATACCCAGAAATCTTTGTTTTGGAGTTGGAAGCAGCATAAAGAACCCTGGTCTACATGACAGGGTTACAAGAAGCATAGAGACGTTCCCTTCTGGCCACATACCCAGAAATCTTTGTTTTGGAGCTGGAAGCAGCATAAAGAACGCTGGTCTACATGACAGGGTTACAGGAAGCATGGATATGTTTCCCCCCAGTGGCTGCTTTACTGTTGGCCCTTGATGACAAAACCTTGTCAAAGCAATTGTGTGGAGTCAAGAAGAACGTGGCTGGGCATGCAACATCCGGGGGGCCTATTTTAGCCAAGATAATACAATACTCGGAGGATCTTTAAGGAGTAAAGGGTTATCAGATATCAGTCATCTTGTAGGCAGGATTGGGGGAAGGTCACAAGCAAAAGGGAAACCCCTATTGTGGCTTCTCCTGGCTCAAGAGGGCAGCTGTGTGGGCTGGCCCCTGTGACCTCACATAGGCAGGGCTATGAACTGGGGCACATCAACACATTGTGCTGCAGGGTGCAAGAAAGTGGCTGGGAGCAAGTTCAGGCCGCCCTGGCTTTGGGGGCCTACTGAATTGGTACCCTGTATATCTGGGGACTTGGGATACAGATACGTCTTTCTATGGCCCTCTTATTACTTATTTGTCTAGGTTGTTTTTTTGTTTTTGTTTTTTTGCATTCCTACCTTTAAGAAGGGAGAGGAAGTGGCATTTACTGAGCACTTAGCATGTGCCAGGTCCATGTCTAATGTCAGCTTATCGGGCTATGGAGCCCATGCAGGTTGATTGTTGAAGGATCTGGGTGCACCTTCTGGGCTCTGCCTCTGGTGTTCTCTGTCTCCTGCTCCTCCTGTTCATGGAAGGAGATTCTTTGACCACCAATGTGGCCTCTAGAACTGTTGGCCACTTTGTGAGGGGCAGCATAGAGAGCAGTGGACCAGAGGGACTTAGGTGCAGCCTTCTGGAGGGTTTCCCTCGCACTCAGTCCCGTCTGTCTAATCTCCTCTGGTAAAGCAGCCTCCACAGGCAGCAAGAGGCCAAGAGCTGAGCTTGTGTTCGGTGCCAGGGTCCTGAGGGAAGGCAGCCTGCTATCTTTCCCTTGGGGAAGCAGGCTGGCTCCAGGAGTTCTCACCACAGATGTATATGCATGCCTGGGCCCTAACCGCAGCCAGTGCATCCCATCCCCTCCACCAGGCCTGGTGAAACCCAGCTCCAAGGAAGCCCAGGACCAGCTCCAGCCCTTGGGCTGTGGCCTGCACCTCCCTGCAGCTCTGTCAGTCTTGCATTCAGCAGGCGTTGGCTCCAGCTTAAAGGGGTGGTGGTTACAACAGTGACTTTGGGTCATGTTCAGAATGTCAGAGTGGAGAGGAATCATTGAGGTCATCTAAACCTAACAGCCTCATTTTACAGATGGCGAAACTGAGATTAGGGAGGGACAGAGACTTGCTTGAGGACACACAGTGAATTGATGGCAGAGTACAAAGTATGGCCTGTGCTTTGCAAACTTTGGGGTAGGATACTGAAGGAAGTGTAGTGTTAGTGTCAGTGCCTGGGCACCCTAGACATGAAGAAATGGCAGAGGCCTCTGCCAGGGACCAGACTCCATGCCGGGTACTTTCACATATACCCTCATTAAGCCTCCTGATGTCTCTTCAAAGGAGATGTCCCATTTTACAGCTGAGGGAAACTGAGAAGTTCAGCTCCTTTCCTGGAGTTGCACCAATGGAAGTAAGTGGCTCAGTCTGAGTGCAGAATATGGCACAGGGGCTGGAGGTCCCTCAGAACAGGCAGGATGTTGTTATAGGAGTCCAGACTTGGGAATGAAGGGGGATGGGAGAGGGCATCTGTTGGGAGCCCAACCTCGTGGAGGGTTTTCCCCTGCCTGGTGCCTTAGGAATGGAGCCAGAGTCCCCTACTGGGTGCTGCTGAAAACCTCAAAGGTGAGTAGCTGTTCATTTGAGTAGAAATGACCTGAGGGACTTTGGCTTTTTTTTTTTTTGAGACAAGGTCTTGCTCTGTTGCCCAGGCTGGAGTACAGTGGTACAATCTTGGCTCACTGCATCCTCCACCTCCCAGACTCAATCAATCCTCCTGCCTCAGCCTCTTGAGTAGTTGAGACCACAAACACATGCCACCTTGCCAGGCTAATTTTCTTGTAGTTTTAGTAGAGACAGGGTCTCACTGTGTCTTTTAGGGTGGCCTCCCACTCTGGTCTCCCAAAGTGCTAGGATTGCAGGCATGAGCCACTGCACCTGGCCGACTTTGACCTTTTAATGAGGGCACACCCCACAGGGTCAAGTCCAAGGCAGGGCAGTTTGATTTAGCCAGGAACCTGTTAAGACCTCTTTCATTCTCTTTCCAGAGAGGCATTCTAGCATATGCTGCTCTGTGTTTGCATCCTAGCTTGGCATCTATGCCCAAGTTTACCCACATTTCTTGTTTTTCAGAATACAGGTGATTAAAAGGGGTGTTTTCTGGTTGTAACGATCCTTGCTGAAGCTCCCCTTGACTCAGAATTATTTGTGTGTAATTCTCTGTGGCATCACCCCAGTGATTGACGGCAGGGCTGGATGTGGGCTAGGATGGCCATTGGTGCATAAATGTTCCAGGAGGCTTGCAGAGCTGACGTGAAGCTCTTTGAGGGGGAGATGGTGGCAGAAGAGAGGGTGGTGCTGGTGATGGCAGTGGAGTGGGAGTGACATGGAAAAAGTTAAACCTTTTAGAGTGACCCTTTTTAGATGATATTACATTTTATGTGTGTGCATGTAACTTGTAGTTACAGGGCAGCATCTTCAATCAATAAGCGTAATGCTGACAAGAAGGCTGTCCCCTCTCTGTGCTGCAGACGATGTACCTATGCAGGAGGAGCCTGGGCTGGAGTCAAGCAGATCTGGGATGGCCACTTTCCACCTGAATGACCCAGGGACCTCGGTTGTCCCCTGCAAGGCAGTAGCCTCAGAGCGGGCAGTCATTAGTGCTTCTAGCCGCTTTGGGCCTCTGGCTGTGTGATGATGGGCAGCACATTGTGTGCCCTCATGTTTACTTATGTATGGAAGGATGGACCAGTGATAATAACAACAGGGAGGCAGCTGGTAAGCTCTCTAGTACTTGCTTACGGCACTTGATGTCACTTCTTAACTGGGTCCTCACCATTACCCTCTGGAGTGTAGGCTGCCCCACTTGACCAGTGGAGAAACCAAGGCACAGAGAGGTTAAGAAACTAGCCCAAGACATCCCAGCTAGTAAGTCAGTGATGGGGTTGACTTCCTAGCCTGTTTAAATCATCATTTGGGGCATTCTTTCCAGGACCCACCCAGCCCTGGTGCACTGCAGTTTGGTCTTCAGATTCCCCAGCACATCCAGCTTGGTCAGTGATTCACTGATGAGGTTTTGTCTTCTGTGTCCCTCAGCTCCATGCAGCAGGTGGTGGGGAGCGTGGCCCAGCTCTGTGGGCTGTAACTAGGACGGAGGGCCTGGGGAAGTGTGCCTGTTTCTCCCAGGGGCTTCTCTCACTCCTGCCCTCTGAATGTCTCAGCTCATCCTCTCCATGGGCTCCCGTTTGTGTCACCTGCAGGAATATGTTCTGGCTCCAAGATGGATGCTCAGCCCTTCACAAACCTCAGAGCCCCATTGCCTGGGCCTCACTTGCCATCCCCATAGCCTCTCTCACCCCAGCAGCATCTCTGGGGGTGTCTCCTTAAACCCTATAGCTCTATAGAACCTAATTGGAGATCTAGTGACCTGGCTTAAGCTTTCTTTTTTATAGGTAGGGAAACTGAGGCTCAGGAAAGTTATCATCCTTTTGAGATATTTTTTAAAACTCACTTATTAAATGTGCGGCTGTCTTGTAAACCAGTGAGCTGACCATTCCTAGAGGTGTCAAAGCAGAAGCAAGACAGCCCACATTGGACAGTGATATGAAAGGGAGTTCAGTCTCAGATGGGTGGCTGGCTCAAGCCACTTCTGAGGTCTGCATTAACTCTGAGCTCCCAGGATGCCATGATTCACTGTGACCTGCCTTTCAAGCACAGTGACTGTCATTAGTCACCCAGGACCAGCCCCACAAAGATAGTACCTGAGACCAACTCTGAATAGGACAGGTTTGGATAGGGCTGGCAACCTCCTTTCTCACTGCTGGCCTGGCTAATTGTTCAGTCCTCTTTCCCCTTTTCATCTTCCTTGACTCGTCTCTCATGATGCAATTCTGGTCTTGGCCTTTTTCCATGCCCTGCTGCCCATCTGGGCCTCAGTTTCCTCATGTGTAATTTAAAGAGAAAGAACCAGAGCATTTCTGGGTTTTCTTCATGCCCCAGTGTCTGTGTATTTGGAATCCTCAGGCCATGCCTCCTGTTGCACCAGTGATCAGGCTGCTTCACAACTCCTTCTTTCCCTCTTCAGGTCTTGATTCCAGGCTTAAGGTTCCCAGGTGCATGGCATCCTGCTGATGCAGCACAAAGGGCACTGGATCCCTATCAGGCTGACTTGGGTGCCTGGCTGGCTGACGGTGCTTAGCTTACTGAGGGCTGTGGTGTCATTGTAAAATAGGGCCTGCGATGCTGATGCCCATGTGGAAAATAAGCTTTGCACATGTGTGTGAGATTGTTGTTATTGGGGGTGAGAGGGCCTGTTTGGTCCTTCCTGTGGTATACTGTGCTATTGAATTCTCTAGTCACTCCCTGTAGGATCCCCCACCCATCTGGAAGTAGGTTGCACCCTTGCCAGTGCTGGAGCTGGTCCCTGGGCCCTGTGCAGTGCACATGGTCATCACAAGGGCTCCATGCCAGGCTCTGTTGGAGAGTGGACCGAGTAATTGGGGCAGACACCACTACTGCCCTCCAGGAACATGCACAAAGCAGACAGGCATAGACCTGGAGTGGTCAGTGGTGGGTGCACTGAGGTGCACATGTGGCTCTCCAAGAGTTCAGAGACAGGAACAAGGGCTTCCAATTTGGGTGATCCAAGTAGAGTGGGTTGTGGGAGGTGGTGGTGACGAGGACTGAGTCAGACAACCCAGGCTGTGGGGAGAGTTTGAGAAAGACATAGAGGGTGGGCCCTTGTTGCTAGAGAGGAGTGACTGGAGATGAGACTTTTGATAGGATAATGATAGAAAAGCTCATGGGGCAAGAGCATGTAGATATTGATTGGGATCTGGAAGCCCAAGTTAACCTAAAGGCAGAAAGTGTTTCAGTACCTGAGACCCTCTCTCCACTGGCCTTCAGCCCTAAGAATTTTCAGAGGTACCCAAGGAGTGGTGGTGACATGCATGACACTCACTAGCTTTTGCAAAGGGCTTCCCTGTGTGCCAGACACTGCTCCAATACTCTCTATTCATTAGCTCACTTAATCCTTGAAACAAGCCTGTGAGATATAGGAATGTTCATCATTCCCATTTTACAGAAGAGAATACCAAGTCTCAGATTAAATAAGCAGCAAAACAGAACCAATAAGTGCCTTCTGGAGTCCTTGCTTACAGGCAAAATACTCTCACTTCTGTCCTGTGCTCCCTAGGGGCTCTGAGGAATAACTGGGAAATTTACAGTCACTTAGGCCGCCTTTTTAGAAATGACTAACTCTTCCTCTGGCATCCTTATAAAACTGTTCAAAGTCATCTCACTGGATGAATCCTTAAGCATTAATTGAAAGCATTTTTACATAATTTTTAATATGTAAGCAATTACACGTTAAAAAGTCCTTAGCATGTTTTTATTAAACCAACTTTATAGCCTAATAAGAAGAAATTAAAAGAAAGTCAATTAACACAGAGCCCCCCTGCTCTGACGTGGCTGTTTTCCTTGCTTACAACTGACCTTCTGCCCGTTTTAACTCTGCGCTGGTAGGCACGGTCCAGATGAAGCCAGTGACCGATTTTAAAGGCAAGAGGGTGTGTTCTTTTGTATTTTCTTGTCCTCTGGCCTGGCCTCTTCTAGTAGCAATTTGCTCTCTAGGAGAATCGTGAGGTTTGTCATATTAAAGACTGTGTTCCAATTGCGGCCTCTTTGTTTCAGGAGAAAGGAGGCAGGAAGTACAAATTCTAGCATTGGCTCTGCCCCTGACCTGCTTTGTGACCTTGGACAGGTTGCTTCCCTTCTCTGGGCTTCAGTTCCCTCATCTCTAAAATCAGATTCTTCCTCCTTCACTGGGTGTCAGGAGGATTCTGAGAGGTCATGGGTCTGGGATGACTTCATAAACCCTTAGGTTCCCTGCCTCTGTGATCACACTGGCCCCCTTTTCAGGCCTGGTTCTAGCATGCATGCTGCCATCTGTCCTCTCAGGACAGACAGGATACCATTCTGGACAGCCAGCTCTAGAGGCCCTTCCTACAGCTCCTGTTCTCTCCTTCTGGAATGAACTCTCCTGCAGACCAGCAAATGCTTCTCAGAAAAAGGAGCCTGTGAGTCTTGCCTGGATGTCAAAGAGGCTGTCTCTGGCCACCCTGCCCAAGACTTCTGCCTTCCTCTCATGTTTGCCATAAGCCCTGCCCCCCGGTACCAGGCAGCACTGTTCTCCTGATGCTGGGAAAGCAGAGGGCCTTCTGTCTGGGTCCTGAGTCCAGGCCCTTCCCAGCCCCAGCTCTGTAATGCTGTGGACTCTGCTCCCAGCATGTCCACACACGCCTCCCTGCACAGCTCTACTCCCCAAACCCTGTACTCTGAGCCCCCTCACTTCCATCTCTCCTGCTGCCTCACCCTCTGCAGGCTTCAAGCTCCTCCCTGGCCTGCCCTCCCCACCAAGTCCCCAGCAGACTCAGCTCATCCTGGTGGTACAGCTCTCCCCTGGCTGGATGATGACAGGATGAAACTGTCCTTGAGGAACAATGCTTTTGTCCTCATATATGCTTCCTTCCCGAGGCCCAGAGAGGGGTGCGCACCAGCCAAGTTCACACAACAGCAAGCCACAGGGTGAGTCTCCTGACTTACATCCTGGAGCTCCTGGGCCTTGTTTTGAAATGTTGTGAAATCCGTTATCACATAGTCCTGCCTGGCAGATAGCAGGCTTGGTCATGGACTGTGCAGAGTTCCCTAGCTGGTCTGTCATTTACCAGAATGACTTACCTACCGCACAGGAAGGAGATCGTCAAGTATAAATAGATTTTGTATTAGTCACCTGATGACTTTCCGATTCTTAAGAAACAGCAGGGCTCACACACCCAGCCCAGTGGTGCTCATCTGCAGAGCTGTGGGCTGGGAGGGAAGTGGGAAGCCTGGGTTTCCATGGTGACCAGCGGGCCATTCTAGGAGCTGCTTTCTATTCTCTCGCCCCTATTCCCCTCTTGTCTTTGACCCCTGACACTGAGCACGTTCAGGTTGTCAGGAAAGTTGCAGCAGGCCGGGAACAGGCCAGGGAGAGCAGACAAGTCATTGACAGCACCCCTGCTGTGGACTGAGGGTCCTTGCCCTCCAGGTGCTCCTGTCACATGGGGAGGGTGGACAAGGGCCCAGAGAACACTCATGTCTGTAATATAAAGCAAACGAAGAAAAATTACACTGGAGAGAAATCTGGTCTTGGAGAACACAGAGGAAGGAGAAGGATAGCCTCCAGGACCAAAGTGTCCTGCACAAAGCAGATGCTGGTTGGCATCCTAGCAAAGCCACACTTGAGGTCCTGACTCACAATGACCTTCCCAGGGAGGCATTCTGGCTACTTCTCTTACATTTCCACCCCTCCCCACCTCTCATGTTGTTCCTTAACACCTGTCGTTTTTTAGCATACTACATACTTTATTTACATTTTTTTTTTTTTTTTTTTGGTCATCTTTCTCACCACTGAGATATGGGCTTCACAAGGGCAGAGATGTAGGTTTTGTTGCCTACTGGAACCTAAAGTACCTGGTACAGAGTAGGTGGTCAGTAAACACTGGTTGAATGAGTGAGTGCATTAATTGACTCCAGAGACCCGGGCTGGTCCACAGAGTGCTGGGTGCCCCTCAGGAGCCCAGGGACCGCCTATCCTCCTCCAAAGAGTGCCAGATCTGGAAAGTTTGGGTTTAGCCACTTGCTAGGTGGTCAGGGAGGAGCTGCTTTGGCCTCAGGGTGGGAGTTGGGTAGGAGTTCTGACCAGTTCTGTCTCTGCAGCTGGTGGACTGCATAAGGAATAACTGATCCTGCCTTGGCTCCTTCCTCTCTGGGCTGAGAGTTCCGTGAAGGATTGGACTGGTCTTAATCCATCTTCATTTCTCTTCTGGGCCCAGTAAATATTCACTGATTGAATGAATGAGTACAGGAATACAGGTCTGTATGGAGAAGAAATGAAAGAAAAGGAAACAAATAGGTACTCACAATAAACAGCCTTTTCCATTCTGCTGAGACTTGCTTGCTTGAAGTCACAGTGCCTATGTCAGAGGAAGAATGCAGTGCATTCATTCATTGACTGGGTGGCTATTTGTGAGCACCTGCTGTGTGCTGGCACTTCTGCTCCAGGGTCTATCTATGAACTGTTCTCACGGAGCTAACAGTTGAGTGAGGGACCGAGGTGGCCATGTTGCCTAGCCATGATTCCCTGAAACTCATTTGCTAGACACTCCAGCTCTGAGTTATCAAGGGCTGGAAGTCAGGGGCTTTCTCAAAGACCTGAGCAGAGTGGAGGCTTGTCACCAGGGCCAGGGCTGCCTTCAGTAGGAAGTATGCTCTCAGTGCTGTCTTATGGGAATAAGGGGGACAGCTGTGGCCCAGTGGCTGGCAGGTGTGTTCATCTGTCCTTGGCCCCAGTAGAGAAGCATAGGCCCTGAGGGTTTACATGGGTTTTCCCCGTGCTGCTGGCACTAAGCCTCATAGGTGTGAGGGCCCAGCAAACAGATTGCAGTCCTGCTGAGCATTTGGCAGTGAGGGCCCAGGCCCCTTGGAACACAGCCCTAACTCCTCATCTTTCCTAACAGCTGTAAGAGAAACATACATTTTACCCAAGGTAGAAATAAAGGAACAGGAATGTGAAATGTAGGAGTTCACCTCCGTAGGCCTGCCTTACTTAGCCTTGTGTTTCAGAACCCCAGAGACATTAAAAGATCTGAAAGTGCAGAAACTGATAGAGATACCTGTCCTGAAACAGGCTCAGGGAGACTCAGGTTAATCCGCAGCAAAGCTCCTGTATCCTGTACCCACCCAGCTCCCTGCATGCTGGGTAGGGTGTGGAAACCATGCGGAAACCCACACTGCAGGGGTGTGGCATGATTAGGAAGTCATTTAAGAAAACAGGCCCGCCTGGGAGTGTGGGGTGAAATCCAGCAGCACCTAGGAAGAGGCAGGGAGACAGGTTCTATGGTTCCAAGGCTACGGCTGTCATCTAGGCCAGGCCTAGATGTGGGGGCTGTGGGGTCAGGGCCCTTTCCTCCCCAGGGTAGGTGTGGTGGAAGGGCCTGCCAGCCAGTGGGTGCTGTGCAGAAGGGAGAGAAGCTGGGATGACACCATCAGTGCGGCCCTTAGTTAGTGGGAGGGTGGGAAAGTCAGTCACCTGATGAAACCTGTCCTATCTGAGAAGGGAAGGGAGGTTCCTGGGGAGGAGTCAGGAAGTTGAGATATGGTCACCTTTGAGGTGGGAGCAGCCATCTGGGTGTGCTTGGGAGAGATTGAATGCATTCATGTGTTAGGGAAGGTGCTGGAGTCAGATCAAAGGAGGGCCCCAAACTGTTCCAGGGGTCTGGGGGCCACCATCAGAAGTCCTGGACTGTGTTTCTAGTCTGGGGAGAGGGGGAGTGTGCAGGGACCGGCCAAGGAAATGGCTGGCCACAGTTCCTGCCTTTCAGAAGCCTGAAGGAGGAGATTCCATGATTCGCCCCACACCCTACTATTTGACTAATTAATTAGTACTCTCCTCTAAGTAGGGCTCAGGCTGGCTTTCTGGAAGCTTAGAGAGATGAGAGGTCTGTGTTAAAGGGTGCCTTTTATAGATGATGCCAGAGGTCTGTGCCTTTTATACATGATGCCAGGAATCTCCCTAAGGCTCTGAGAGGCAGCAGGTGAGATGATTTCCATTTTGCAGATGAAAAGGCTGAGGCTGATGATACTTCTGGCCCCTTCTCCCTGCAGGGGTTTCTGCCTGGTGATGCATGGGAGGGGGCTGAGTAATAATAGCAGGTGAGTCCTGCCTCAGAGGCTGCAGTATAGCAGGTACCTCAGGTTCAGTGCTCTTCCCCTCCTTGTGGAGAGTCCCTCCCTCACCCTTTCAGCTGGCTTGGCCTGTGTGTATTCATATGGTTAGTGAGGGCTGGCTGCAGTCATTTTCCAAAACAGATAGCTGAGCAGAAAGAAGTAAAATGCTGCCTCTTCACCCTCTCTTTCAGGGTATAGGCTTGTCATTGTACCTGGCCACCTAAAAAGTAGTGCATCAAAAGAGGGCTGTCTCCCAAGCCCAAGCCTCAGTTTTTAGGCCTGTCTGTTCCCACTGCCCCCATCACCCCATTCTGTCCATATGCCGACACAACCCTCATCATGTCCATCGTGACATACCTGCTAGACTGGAAGCCTCTGGAGGGCAGGATGACAGGGCAGGCTGGGGCTGGAGTGTCTCGCACTTAGACTGTCGGTGCCCTGTGTTTAAGGTCTTGGCCTGGAACTTTCTGGTGAAGAATGTCCCCTCATCCAGAACTTGCTGGTTTTGATGGAGTGTTTTGTTCACATAATGAGTAAACATCCCCCATAGAGCTCTCAGCTTCTAGAACCAAGAGGTGCTTGCTGGGCCGGCTCACCTCTGCCCTGGCCAATGGGGCAGTGCATGTCTTATCCCCAGCACCCCAGCTGGTCTCTCACCTGCTGGCCTGTGGCCCTGTTCCCTCCCATTTACTAAGCCTCAAGTCTCTGTGTGGATGCTGGCACATGCACTCATGCCCCCATGCTCCCAGACACCAGCCCTTTCTGAAGCCACCCTCTCTGGCAGCTCCTCACCAGGTCAGGGTCTTCCAAGTCTTCATGCTGCCCTAGTGGGCCTCTTTTGGCCCCTGGGTCCCCCTTCCCTGTCCTCTACGTTTTAGGCTGGGTAGTAGAGCCCCCAGCTTCCTGAGGTGAATGGCCTTCATCATGCCTGCCTTCAGCTCTAGCCTCTTGCTGCCCAATTCCTGACACCTCTGGCTTGGCCCCTCCACCTTTGCCAGCACAGACCTCAGGGGTAGGATGGGTCATGCCCACCTCCTTGGCAGATCTTTATTCAATGGGCTCCATCAGGGCCCTTTCCTTCCAAGTCCCACAAAGCCCCGAGCAGCTCAGGCTCACCTTCCCCAGAAGCCTCTGCACGCCTCTGGCTCCCTGGCCTGCTGCTTTCCCCAGGCTCCTGTGGCTCAAGGCAGAAACAGGCCAGTTGGCATTCAATTTTCTGCTCAGGTGGTATTTATTGAGAAACCCTGTGACCTCATGCCCTTCACAGTGTCTCTCCTAAGCCTAAGGCCCAGGGAGGCAGTGCCTGAGTTGTTTCCATTTGCCAGTGACAAAACAGGAGCAGAGGCTTCAGTGACAGCTCGGGGCCTGGGAGCAACTCCAGGAACCTGGGAGTTGTGTTCAAGCCCAGGCAGGAGCAGGTCAGGCCGTCAGTGGGCCAGATGGACCGTTGGCTGAGGGACGCACGTAAGCCTGAGATGGATCTCATGGGCCAGCTCCTGCCCTCCCTAGTAACAGAAGCAGAGGCCTGGAGTCAGGAGGCTCCCTGCAACAGCCTCACCACCCTGCAGAATTGGGAAACAGCCGATGGGCAACAGCTGTTGACCTCTTCTAGGGTTTTCTTCTGTTTCTGTGCTGTGTCCCCTTCCCTTATGGAGAAATGCTTCTGCTGAACGAGTCTTTGCTAGGGGAAGGGTTAGTGCTGAGCTACTGGGTGGCCTGCTCCAGTGGGCGCTTTGGGACATAGTACAGTTGGGACAGTGTCAGAGCCAGGTAAGATAGAGGAGGGGCAGCCAGGCCCCATGCCCCAGTCCTGCCCTTCAGGGTAAAACTCAGGAGGGTCTTCGTGGAGCATCCCTGGAAGCCCTGCTGTTCTGGGCACTGCAGCGAACACAGGGGCTGGAAGGTGGTGCCCACCTTGGGCCTCCCCTCAGGAGGGCTGTCCAGTGGGATGTGGCTCATGACTGCTGTCACATGTGAGTGGAGAACCCTGCCCTTGTGGGACTGGGGGCCTCATGGAGGGTGCGGCCCATTCTGCTTGGTTGGGGGTGGGTGTTGTTTAGGATTGGGTGGGAAGAGTGGTGCGAGCAGGTGCAGCGAGGGGTATGGCCTAGCCCCAGTCTTTAAGGGTGGAGTTGGAAGGAATTGGAGGCTCCAGCCTAGGACAGAACCCAAGGAGGTCCTGTATTTAGCTGCAGGGGACTCAGAATTGTGAAAAGCACCCACCTGGGGCAGGCCCCTAGGCCTTTGGCTCATCCATCCCTGCCCGCTTCTCACTCCCATCCCCAGCACAGCCCAGGCTGAGCCTCAGAGGAAACTAGACAATATTTTTAATTATTGTATAATTAACATCCAGAAATTAGGAGGAAGGGCTTGGTCCTTATTAATATCCTCAGCCTATTTAGCCCCAAGACTTGAAACTAATTTTCATCTGGACCAGGATTTGTAGTAAATTCCCAAGGCTCCATACTAATAAAAAGTTTCTGGCTGCCTTTTGGGCCTTAGCCCCATCCCCTAGGCTTGGCTCCCCAAATTTGCAGAAATATATGATTTCCTGGGGTGAGAAGGGATGGATCTTAAAACTCATGGTCTCCATCCTAGGAGACCGTGCAGGCAGGTCCTGGAGCCCTCAGGAACTAGTACTTCAGTTAAAATACACAGTCTGTTTTTAGCTCACTTTTTAACTGAACTTTTTAACAGTATGCAATGCTGTTGGAAAAGCTTCAACTCGGGTATTAGAACCTATCCCCTCTCTGGAAATCTTTCTTAGAGTGAGAATTTTAGAGCTGAGCTAGGTTGGGGGGCTAGACAGAGGGTGGTGGGGTTGGGGTGAGGGGGATATGGGAGGAGGGTTCTCCCAGCAGTCCCAGGAATGGCCTGAGCTCAAGTCCTACCTAGCCCAGGGCCCCTTCCAGTCACTACGATGTCTTCTTATATGGCTCATGTGATTTGGTAGTACCCTTGCAAAGCAAGGCCTCCTGCCCTGCCTTTCTGTGCAGTAACCCTACCCAGGTCCATCATTTGCTCTGCCTCTAAGTCCTCTTTATGCAGGGTGCGATGATGGCCTTTATATCTCTCTGTTTAAGCATCTAGGAGGAAAACTTCCTTGTTTCAGGAAATCTATGGCTTTGTGGAAATTTCTAATTAATATTGTCAGACCGTTGGCATTTCTCTAATTTCTTTCAACACCTTGGCCTTCAGTTATTTGTGTGGGGTTATTGCTATCACCATGTATATTTATTTCTCATTTTGCTCTCCCATATCTCATTTTATCCTCAGAACAACCTGGAGGGCAGTCCTTGCTGTCCTTTTTTTAAGACAGACAAACTGAAAACCAGAGAATCTAAGGGCCCACCAGGGTCAGCCAGCAGTAGTTCCAGGACTTGAGCGAGGGTCTCTTTGCTATATCGTCAGTCCCTGTCACCTTCCCCTCCCTTCCATTAAAAAGAGTCTGTGCTTGGAGTCAGGTCCTGTGAGGTAGGATCAGGGTGGATGAAAGTCACTCATCACTCCTGCTCTCTAGAGTTCATGGGGAGGACACAAGTGATCTTTTCTCATTTCTCCTCTTCGTCTCCTTTGGCCTCTTATCTACAGAGGTCTCAGCGGGTAAGTGTAGGTGAACTGCCAAGGGCTCAAGTCATTGTTCTAACTCCACGGTGGACGCTGGGAGAGAGCCTTTCTGCCGGTGAGCACGTGACCCCCCAAGGAAAGGAACCCTAAACTTCTGGGGCCAGCCAGCTTCCTTCTCACTCTAAGAGGCTGCTTGTGCCTCAGTATCCCCGGCACCTGGTCTCACCATGCAGTGAAGCAGGACTGCAGACCTAGCTTGGAGAATATCCAAACCAAATCTCCTGGATGTGGCTTCCAGGTCAAACCCTTCCAGGTCCTAAGGGTTTAGCCTGGAGAAGCTGTCCTTGGCTGAAGGTTGGAACTGGCCAGGCTCTCTCCAGCCCACATGTCTTCACATTCAGGGTGAGGAAAGGCATAATTGTGTCTGGGAAGAGCCCTGGTTTGACACTAGCCACGGAGCTGTAATTATCGTCTTTAATTACACGATGGTGCCTTTGCCAGGAAGATGTGCTTGACTATTATCTCCTCTTGACAAGGGTGGTTCTGTCTCCTTTGTAAGTACTGATGTAAACACACAGGCTCACTTGAGATTTCAAAATTACCAAAGAACCATTCAGAGTTGCCTACCTAAGGACCCCTGCCTTTTGGAGGAGAAAAGGACAAGCCAGGTATCATCCATGCAAGTGCTTTCTTGCCTGCTGATGAAAAAGAATGTCCACTTCCCTCTGAGTTGACTTGATCTCTGAAACTGAAAAAAAGAACACACTTTTCCCTGATGCTTAAAAGAAAGAAAACAGGAAGAGCAAAAAGCCATGTAACAACAACATGTGTGTTTACATACCAAGCACATCCCTGCTTATTTGATTCTCACACCACCCTGGCGAGGTAGGCGCAGGGCATGTGGTGCTATCTCCATCGTATAAATGGTGAGATGAAGTCTCAGAGAGGATACGGGACTTTCCCTAAGTCACACAGGAAACCAGGACTAAAGCACCCTGACTATAAGGCAGGCTTTGGCACCTGCAGGGCAGTATTTCGGTTGATTTTGTGAGCTCCCTCAACCCCAACTCGCTCTGGGGCTCATGTGGCAAGTAAAGCCCCTCAGCCTTGAGGGGTTTCTGAGGGCCAAATGCCATGCACTATATAGGACTGAATTCAGGGGCAGCCCCCAAAGACTTCAGAGGCCAAATCACACTACATTCTCCAGTGGACTGTACAAGTTAGCCAGCGTTACAGACAGAATCAGCCCACCCTGCATTGGAACAGCCTTACTGGGGAATCAGCACACAGAGCAGAGGATGGGAGGCTCAGTAGAATGCACCCCTGCCCCCCAGGCTCTGCTCACCACACTGGGTCAGCGTGAAGAGCAGGCCGCCCTGAAGACCCATGAGTGCAGGGCCTTCCAGGGTCAGTTGGTGCCTTCCAGGGTCAGTTGGTCAACATGGAGAAACAAGGGCAAGATAGTGGGCAGTGGCGAAATGCAGATTCCTAGGCCCCATCCTGTAGTGGCTCTCACTAAAGCCCAGGAACCTGAATTACATGGCTCCATGGTTCTGGGACAGATAGTCCCATGGTTAGAGAGTCACTGCTTTAGCAGAGGCCTTAGGCCTGGGGTCTCCTTCAATTCTTAAAGCTGTGGTCTGGCCTGGTCTGTTCTGGTCTGCCAGCAGTACCTGTTCTCTGATTTCTCCCTCCCTCTCTTTTCTCTCTCCACTACATGGCAGGAGGGATGGACATCCATTGTGTTGTTTCCTTGAAACTACCTGTGCAAGTCCTGAGGACCCAGCCCTGGGGCTATGGAAAGCAATGGAAACCACCCACTCAGGCGTGGTGCCCCAGCCTCATGGCTCTTCTTGTCAGCCTTCACAAAGCTGTAATTCTTACAGGAATTTTGTAAATCTCTGAATGGCCAAATAGAACAGGGCTGGGGGTAAAGGGCATGGGGTGGATAGTGGGGAGAGACATGAGTCGAAGGGTACAGGAGTGAATCCCAGCTCCTCTGAACCCTGGTTTGAGCTTGGACAAGGCATTGCCTCAGTTTCTCTGTCTCTTAACTCAAGGCTTCAACCAGATCCTGAGATGACTTTAGTGCTTTAGTGCTAACCTGCCCTGGTAGTGGGGGCAGTCACACAAAGACATACTGGCTGCACACAGGGACATAATCTCCCAAAACACTGAAACCCCCACGTGCCGCTGATGGCTTGGCTGCTGCCGAGGCTGCCTTTGTTCAGTCAGACCTCTACTCAGTATGTGGCACTTGGTGTCAGCAGCTTCCACTCAGCGCTCCGGAAACCTGTTTATGAGCTGAAGTCACACTAGCCTCCCTGGGGGATATCTTTCCGCAGAAGCCTACTTCCGAACGGGCCTAATTGCACCATGCATATGTTTAAATAATTTTTTTCAGTGTATTTTGAAGAGCTGTCATTTTGCATGTGCATCATTGGAGTAAAGTGGAGCAGCCATTTGAGCTCCTGGGCACCCTGAGTCTGCAGCAGGCTTTCTTCACGCCTTACGGGGGAGAGACCTCAGGGAGGAGAGAAGTTAGGAACTTTGAGAACGGAGTGAGAGCAGCTCACTTGCTGGTCTCAGCCCTTCCCAGATTCCTCCTCACTCTCCCTTGATGAGTTTCCCAGGACTGGCTAGATCATGTTACTCTCCTGCTTAGAGATCTCCGCTGGGTTCTACAGATGTGAGTCCAGACTTTTCCTCAAACCCTACACCTCCCCCAAACCCTACACCTCCCCCAACATCCGCCTAGAGGATTCCCAGGGCAAGGCAACACCCTAGCACCCCCTTGCTTTCCCGTGTAAATGCTCTCTGTCCTCTTGACCGAAGGGCCCTGTGATCCCACAGGGACTTTCTCCCTCTTGTTCTGTCTTGCTTTTGAGTTCCTCCAGCAGCCTGGGCAGGGCCTGAGTGACTCACAGTGGGTTCCCCAGAGCCCAACACAGAGCCTGGCTCTTGGGAAGAGCTGGTTGAAACTGGAGGAAAAACAAGCCTTTCCTCTGCTCCCATCTCAGCCTTGCCTTTGAAGTCAGTTTAATGGCCACAAACCTATTAACCATTGTACTGTTGGATTTCCTGTTTGTCCCTGAAAAATAAGCAGTCAAAATAGGATTTTGAGGACAGGCACGGTGGCTCATACCTGTAATCCTAGCACTTTGGGAGGCTGAGGAAGGTGGATTGCTTGAGACCAGCCTAGACAACATGGTGAAACTCCATTCCTACTAAAAATACAGAAATTAGCTGGGCATGGTGGCATGTGCCTGTAGTCTCAGCTACTCAGGAGGCTAAGGCAGGAGGATTGCTTTAGCCCGGGAGGTGGAGATTGCAACGAGCTGAGACCGTACCATGGCACTCCAGCCTGGGCAACAGAGCCAGACCCTGTCTTTAAATAAGTAAACAAAATAGGATTTTGAGACCATCAGAACATGTGCTGTTTGGATTTGAAAACAGGCAATGCAGAGACCATGTGTCTGGCCTTGGGGCTGGTGGGAGAGGTTGTGAGTCTCCGGGGCCCCTGCGGTTCTGGGAAGTTTACCGTTTATGGAGCCTTGGTGGTCAGGAAGCCCAGGCCAGCAGGATAGCGGTCCAGCTCAGTACTTTGATAGGGCCCTTGCCCTAGTGTTTCCCTCCCTCCTCCCTCCAAGCTGCCTGCTGCCGGCCACTGTAACTCAGAGCTCGGAGCTCAGAGCAACAGGAATGCTGTAAATCCCCCTTGTGCTCCTCTTTACAAGAAGGCATTTGGGCACAGTGGCACTTTACAAGGGAAGGCAGCGCTGCCACAGCAGAATGCAGTGAGTGCCTGTCACACGAGAGCTGTCCTGCCTCTGCCTCTGCTTGCACGACTGGACACAGCAGGTACCACTAGCCAGGAAGAAGCATCACTCTTGTTCATCCCCATCCCATTCCAGGGCCCTCTGCCCCTTAGTAGGGTCTCCTCCTGGGCCTTGGTTCCCCAGGGCCTTATCCTTTCTCCCACTTGCCCTTGTCACACAGTGAGAAGCTGCTGTCCCCCTGGACAGCTGTTGTTTGGCAAGCTGGCCATCTGCCCCAAGGTGAGGGAGCAGGGTGCCTCGGCCTCCATGTCTGTAATGTGAGAGGTACAGGGCTCCAGGCTTGAGGAGGATGGAGCTGGACAGTCCAGAAGGCCAACCACAAAGATAAGATAACTTGGGTAGCAGTCCTTTAGAGGTTTGCTCACTCTGCATTCATTTTGCATCCTCCTGTGCCAGCTCCTAAGCTAGGCCGCCAGAGATTGACATAAACGAGACCCAGGCCCCAGTGAATGTGGACTCAGGTCTGACATATCTTGAGCTTTACTTTGTGCTGTGGGCACCCCTACAGATATATTTTGATCACTAGGGTTCCCGGGGAAAAGGAGGCAGGAAAGGCTTCCAAGGAGTTGGAGCTTGGCCTAAGTCTTGAAAGATGAGCAGCCTAGGAGGGAAGGGGCTGTCTAGGCAGCAGTCTAAGCTCAGACCTGGAGGAGAGGACTAGCTAGCGGCTCTGGGAACCCACTGGTGTTTCATAGGTGCTGAGATGACACCTGATTTGGGTCCTGAAGTTAACTCAGAGGTGGTGCCATGTAGGGAAGAGGGAAGGGATGGCTTTGCAAATGGAGAGACAGCCTGTGGCTGGCATGGCTGCAGCTTCAGGAACTTGCAGAGTGGAGATATGTGACTGTCAAGATGCTCGATGCCCAGTTCATAAATGGCTCTCCAAGCCCCCATGGGGACTTGGACTGTATCCTCAGGACTATCTGAAGTTACTGAACCTTCACCTGCTCCCACCTACCTCCCGCCTGTCAGCTTACTATTTCCCTGACTCAAACTATTGAGCTCATTGAATTCCCACTGACACCAGGCAGGCAGACAGATTTACCACATAGAGCCTCTGCCTTCAAACCTGGGTCAAGTTCAAAAATTAGTCCAGGATAAGGTAGATATGGAGAGTTGCAGGGCAGTTGGAGCCAGCCCTGGAAATGTCTTAAGGCCTTGGGTGATTAATTAACATATAAATCGGACAGATAATTAGTGCTACTTTGGAGCACCAAAGGGACAGAATTCTTCTCCAGGATGGTTAGGGACTACACTAGGAGGTGGTGAGATCTAGGTCCAACCTTGAATGCCTTTGGGTGTTGAATGAGGAGCTGAAAGGAAGGCCATTGCTGGGGAGGTGGGGACAAGCAGGCTGCACCCTTGGCTCAGAGCCGACACATCAGTGGACACTCCGTGCCTATCCAGCATTAGGAGATGGGGAGCCAGCCAGGCTGTAGAGATAAGGGCTCTAGACTCTCACCTAAGTGTTCATTGACTCACCAAATATTTTTTAAAAACTGCCGCTTTATTTAGGCTCTGGGCTCCTATGTACATGATCACAGAATTCTGCATACATATAGGCCTGAGTGAAGGACCCTCCACCCGAGGGCTGGACAGGCTGCAAGGCTGTCCTCCATACATGCAATTTCTCCCTGTTGAGCAAGCTTCAACCATGAGAATCAGCTAAGCTCAGACTTTATGATCCAGGTGAGAAATAGGAAAGTTCATCCTGGGTGTGAGGGAAGAGGAAGGGTCCAGATGCTCCGGGAAATGAAGTTGCTTCATCCAGCCTGTGGACAGATGGCCTGGCAGCTTCTTCGGAAGGCTGCACTGTGTCCACTCCACCTGCAGACCCTGGCTGACTGTGAGCACACAGAATGGCTGCAGTCATTTAGGCTTGGACATTATTCAAAACCACCATTTCAGGTTGTCCACCACATAGAAAAATCTCCACAAAGCACCCTGGTACATTTCATTTTAAGCAGTGGGAGCTTCCTGGTGAACCCTGTAAGAGGAATTAGTTGCAAATTAAACCCCCAGGAAACAGAATGATTTGACCTATTATATGGCATTGTTGGGTGGAAGCCAATTGGAAGTTGAAAGACACCTGCCTAAGATGGTGATTTGGGTCTCAGAGCAATTGATCTTAAACTCCTCTGGCAGATGTAAGGGAGCACCATCAAGGGTCCTCAGAATGGTGACCTTCTCTGCAGAATAGATGAGAATGATGGGAATCAGCCAACATGGAATGAGGTCCCTGCAGGTGCTGGTGGTTTTCTGGATAAGTTTGTCTTCCTCCTCATTTTGAGCACCCTTTGTCTCATTGCTCCCTCTGCCCCATAATATTCCTTCTGCTATTAATATACATGGCATTGACAGTGAGGAAAGCAAGCTAGGAAGGAGGCTTTCCTCCCGGCCAGCAGAGGAGGAATAAGCGTATAATGGCCTTTGGGTTAATGCGAGACTCAGCAGGACCTCTGAGGTCCTCTGCTCCCCAGGCTTGGAGCATGCTGTGACCCAGGCTGGCCTGTGGAGGAGCCTTTTTCCAGACTGACAGCCAGTGGCCAGCCCCTCTGCCAGAGTTGGGAAAAGCAGGGCCTTCTTCCCATCAGCCGTGGGCACGTGGCTGAAATATCAGGCCCAGAGGCCAGCAGGTGTACACAGCAGAGGAGGGCTCATGCTAAGAGGAGTTTAAAGATTCCTTGGGAGGATGGGGCAGGACTTCCCCAGGGAAGCGTCCACCTCTTTGTCTCACCAGGACAAGGATGAGTTGGATGAGCTGGAGCCTCAGCGGTCATGTGGCCTGTGGCTGGTGCCTCCCTCCATCAGGAGACGTGAGTGAAATCTGAAGTGCATGTCTGTGTGGTGGCAGCTGTAACGTGACAGCTGCCGCCCGCCCGCCCTTCCCCCAGCCTGTTCTCAAGTGAGGAAGCTTGTCTGGCAGTGCCAACTCAGCTGTCATCCCACATCAGTTTTTGTAGATTCCAAGCTAGTGGAAAAGTGCCAAACGCAAGCAGATGATATACTTAATGAAACACTCAGGAAGAACGCTTCATTTCCAGATATTAGGGGTTTGTGTGTCATGTTTCTGGGCCCTGGAATCAGATCTTGCCTTCTCAGCATTGTCACAGTGTACAGGGTTCCTCACCTTTAGGGGAATATAAAAAAGACTGCATGAGGTAGAAGTTTATGCTGTCGAAGGGCAGCATACATGACTGATATAATGAAAAAAAATGAAATGAGACGTCTTCTCCATGTGGACATAAACTGATTGACTGGGAGTCATTTATACCAGATGTGAGCTAGAAGGAAGGTTATGTGTGTGTGCACTCTGTGTATATTCCTCATACGTAACATCTGCATGGAGTTTTATGGTTTACAGGGCTCTTTTATATACCCTTTGTTTGGTTTTATTTTAAACAGCCCCATGAAGTTGATATTAATATCCTCCCCACTCCACAACAGAGGTTGCCAAGGCTCTGCTGGGGCAAATCACTCCTCAGAGGGCATAGGCTGAGAGGTGGCACAACCAGGGTTTGAACCTAAGTCTTCTGAGTCCAGTTCCAAAATGTACTTACTGGTATTTGGAATTGCCAGTGTATTTCATGTGTGGAATTGAAGGAGAAGTAATCAGTCAGTTGAGTTATATTTGTATTTATTCTAACCTGATCAAGTTTGAATGAGGAGTAGGACAGAAGAGAATAATATTTATATGCACAGTGCTCTTCATTGGTTACTCTTTGAGATCTGCTGACGTCGTTTGGCTTTTGAGGATCTGGAAGCACAGAGAAGTTGGAGGATTTGCTGGGGTCACGCAGCTTGGAGTGGCCAGCTGAGGATCCAATCCAGATCTCATGGTCACTTTCTACTCTCTCACACTGCAGTGTTGCTATAACCATAAATAAATATAAGGTAACAAAGGGATAATATGAAAAAGGGTGGTTCTGTAAATAAATGAAACCACTGAGGTCAATCAGCCACCTATGGTTCGAACATTTTGTAGACAAGCTGGAAAGGAGAGGGACAGCTGTCTGGGGTCTCCCAGCAGCAGCCAGGGCCAGGTCCTGACCCCAGCCTTGTTCTCCCATTCCCCTCCTGGGTCTCAGCTTCAGGCATTTCTTCACAGTCTTAAGTTTTTTTAGGTCTCTGAGCCAATATACAGGAATACTCTTGGAGTTGATCTCAGTTCTGTATTGCAGTCTTCCTAGTTAGAAGAGAACCTTAAAATTCCAAAGTTCAGACAACTCTTCCCTACCAAGTGAGGCTGTAATCTCAGGCTTATACAGAAATTCTATATTTCTCAGCAGTGAAGTCCACATTCGCACTCCCAGTTATTTTTAGGTGGGAACTTCATATTTTCTGTTTCATACCACATTGGCTTCCTTGCCTAACAGGTTATATTTTCTGTCTTGCAGTAGTGTTGGAGCGGCCTTATTTTTAGCTTGGTTCATTTTTTTTCCTGTGACTTCCGTTTTCTTGTTTAACACACACACACGCGCACACACATTCACATAGGCATCCGTTCCCGTCGCACTTTCCCTGCCAGTTTTCATTCACTTGGTCACAAGACTTCATCCAAAAGGCAAGTGTTAAGCCTCATCTCATTCCAGGAAGAAAGGAAGAGGAAGAGCCTTCAGCAAATCTCAAGAATCTACTTGTGACATGGGCTGCTGCTTCTCATTTTATTAAAATCTCTTCAGCTGTCACTCACCTCATCTGCCGCTAACTCCTGGTTGAGACACTCTCTTGTGCACACCTGATAAGAAATGCTTTTGAGCCCCCTTGCAAAGAAAACCTATTGACTAGGGTTGGGGGGGGATGTTCTCAGAGGCTTGTGTATTAGGCTTCTAGAGGGCCTAGAGTGTGAGAGTGCTTGTGTGTGTGTGCGCGCACGTGCGCATGCGCATGCATATATGTATGTATATGGTGCTCATCAGACCCTGTTTCCATCCCTGACACCTGTAGCATTTGATTCTGGCGGCAGGCACCCCAGGGAGGGCACTTGCCTGTGGTCCCATGGTTGATGACCCTTGTTGGTGCTGTTCAGTTCATTTACACCATGCTATATGGTGGCAGGCCAGTAGTGAGAATCCAGTCTAAAATATTAGGACACAGCCCGGGAACATGACTTACCCAGTCCCCTGCATGGGATAAAGAACGGGGAAGACCCCAAGCCTCTGCTCATCCTGAGTCCTCAGAAGCCTTCAGTGGCTCCCTGCTGCCCCTCCACTGAAGTGTGAGCCTCTTTAGCCTGGTGGTGCTTGAGCAGGTGACACACTTAACTAATAGCCACAAAGAAGACCTCATTTTTAGGCCGTGAGCTTCTCTGAAGCTGGACCAGGTTTTTATCTTCTATTTATTTATTTATTTGGTTGGTTGGTTGGTTGGTTGGTTGGTTTTGAGACGGAGTTTTGCTTTTGTTGCCCAGGCTGGAGTGCAATGGCACGATCTCAGTTTACTGCAACCTTTGCCTCCCGGGTTCAAACAATTCTCCTGCCTCAGCCTCCCAAGTAGGTGGGACTACAGGCTCATGCCTGGTTAAATTTTGTATTTTTAGTAGAGACGGTGGTCTTGAACTCCTTCCTCTTTTTGGTTAGGTGGTCTTGAACTCCTTCCCCTGCCTTCCAAAGTGCTGGGATCACAGGCATGAGCCACCCTGCCCTGCTGGACCAGGTTTTTATTGTTCAGTGCTTTCCCATAAACCAGCAACACCGGGACTCAGGAGGGGAGGAGTGAACCAGTGAAGCGATTTGTTGTTGACCTCCTTTTTCACCTCCTCTAGCCACATGGGTTTCCAGAGTCAGGACTCTTAGTCTGTCTCCTGAAGCACGTTTCTGGTATGGGAGCCTGGAACCCCCTGTTAATCTGTGGAAAAGAACCTGTCGTGGTGCTGCCTGTAACCCCTTCGGATCCCTCAGCGAGGCATTGCCTGTTCTGAGCAGGCCTCTGATCTCTTTTACCCCCAGGCACACCTCCCTCCACAGAGCATGGCCTGCGGGTTATCATCCATTTCAGTTTGGTTTTTGGCTCAGGCTGCTGATCAAAATTAGGTGATGGGCATCATTTTGCCTTGTGACTTAGAAGAGAGGGCATCAAGCGTCCAGGAGAGTGGGGCCCTTTGCAGTGAAACCATGGGTCCCAAAAAGTTGTTAGGCCTGTCCTCGTAGCTGCGTTTTTAGGGAAAGCTTTCATCATTTCCGTGCTGAGACCATAACATGGTTCTTTAATGTGTCTTTAAATATCAAGTACCTCTGTGGATCACCGGGGTCATGTTTGAGGGCATGTTAAAATTAAAATGTACAGCTTGGAGTTAAAAATCAAAACATAATTTGTTCCAAATTTAATTTCCTAAACTTCAAAATGTTTGAACATTACATAAAGTGAAAACTATTTAGAAATACTCATGAAAGCAGAAGCCTGTTTGACCGGAATATTAAGTAGAAGTTGATGGAATTCCATGTCACAGTGCTCCCTGAAAGCATGGAGCCATTAGGAGGGCATGACAGACTCTGATCAGGAAAGCCGAGGTGGGAAATCCTAGCTCTGCCATTCCAGCTCAGGTATCTGCCCTCTCAGTCTCAGCCTCAGTTTCCCCATCTGTCCTAGGGGTCATGTAGAAGTACTGGCACTGTGCCTGGTTCCACACAGGCCCTCAGCAAGTGCTGTCACAGATACTGATAATACCAAACAGTAAAGTCTTCATGTGCCACATTTGCAACTTCCTTTTAAAATTTTAATTATCACATTAAGTAATACGTGCTCTGAGTAAGAAGATTCAGCATACAGGTATATAGGGGGTAAAAAGTGAAATCTCCCTCCAGAGACCAGGATTGTTAATTATTTGTTATGTATTCTTATAGCCCTTTTCCCATTTGCTTACAAAAATACACATCTGTGCATATCTACAAACACAGTTTTCAACATAAATGCTATCCTACCAAACATTGTTCTTCATCACAGATGTTGTCTGAGGTCATTCGTTGTATTGAATGATTCCGTGTGACTGTAGCACAGCGTATTCAGTTGTTTTCCTCTTGATAGACTTGTAGCTTATTCCTAGTCTTTGGTCCCTTCATTCTGGGCTCCCTTCATTCTGTAGCAAACACATGTGAGCATTTATTTCTGCCTGTTGGTCTAGATGATATTTCTGTAGAGCAGGTTTCTAAAAGTGGAAATTTAGGCCACAGAATATTTAATTTTTGTTAGCTCTACCAATGTTACCTCTGAAAAGGGCATTTCCAGTTTATACTCCTTCAGCAGTCTATGAGTACAGTTCCCATCTTAGAATAGACCAATGTTTTTTAAAACATTTGTTTTCTGTGCTAAATTCTGAATTTGCAAAAGGCTGTTTATGTTATTCCTTCACCAGTATTTACTGAGCATCTGTGGAGCTGGATTCTGCTCTGGGAATCACCGGGGATGTGTTAAGATGAATTCAACTGGCACTTGAACCCCAGAGGTGGAGTGGGGTGGGAGCTGAGCACACGAAGGGCTAGAAAGTGGTAGAAGCCTCAAGGCTTTCAGAGTGGGGAAGACGTGATGGTGAGGGTGTTAGATTCCTCTCTGGGCCCCTCTGCCACCCCTCACACTCTTGACAGTTTAGAGTACCTGGTGCTCTAAACTGAACAGAGGCTGAGACTTGAAGCTGGGGGCAGCAGCATGTCAGGTGGGGGCACCTGGAAGGTAGCCCATTGGAACAGACCACCAGAGGAGATGAGGCCGTCTCTACTCAGGGTGCCTCTGCTCTCGTGTTCTGGAAGTTGATGACATCTTTCACGCAGTATCGAACCTTTTCAGGGCCCTGAGGGAGGGGCTGTTCTTGTTTCTTCCAGCACAGAAATGTTCATTATCCAGATGTTTCCTTCCACATAATTCTTGGGATGATTGTGTGGATGGTGTCATCTATAACAGCTATTGACAGGAAAGAGCCACCTATGAGTAGTTTTGAACAGTGACAGCTTTCAGGTTCCTGGCTCTTCTGCATGGCATCCCACACACACCTTTTCCTTCCCCATTCCTCTTTAAAACAAAAGCAAAAACAGCAACAATAAAATCACTTTAATAGGGTTTCATGTGCTGTAACACCAAGACATACAAGATGTGCTGTTTGAGTTGGAAAGGCCATTAGGTTAGAAAGTGGAAGACACAGGAACTGTGCCGACTGCTTACTCCTCACTCTGTGACTTTGGCAAGACCCTTCAATTTTGAGTTTCCTGTTTACCCACTTAAATGGAGTTGCCAGCTCTGTCTGCAATCAGTTGGTTGCAAGAACCAAATAATGCAAAGGGTTTTGTGGACCATGAAGTGCTATGTGAAAGGAGGGAGTCTTGCTGTTAGTCGCTTTTGTTAAATTTTGGTTGGCCCCTGGCATGCTATCGATTGCTCCTGGGCCAGGTAGGGAGCCCCACTGAGATCCTTGGTTTCATGGCGGCTTTGCTACTGTTCAGTCTCCTGAAGGTAGAATTGCAGGTCCTCTTAGGGAACTGCAGTTCGGCTGCGTGACTCATTCTTTGGGGTCAGGAGAAGTGGCAGGCAGATTCTTCTGTATTGTGACAAAGGTAATTCCTCATAGACTTGACTGAGTTGATCCAGTGTTTGCAGGAACTTTGTTTCCTAAGAAGAGAAACAGACAAGCAGCCTGTCTAAGGACCAAGTTCTGGGTGTGTAGGGAAAGGGCTCTCCATAGAGGCATGTATTAGGGTTCTCCAGAGAAACAGAGCCAATAGAATGTGTGTGTGTGTGTGAGAGAGGGTGTATGTGTGTGCGTGTACAAAGAGATTTATTAAAAAATGGATTGTGTGATTATGGAACCTGGCAAGGCCCAAGATTTGTTGGTAAGTTAGTAAGCTGGAGACTCAGGAGAGCCAGTAGTTTTCTACCGGTCTAGGACTAAAGGCCTGGGAACCAGGGGAGTCAATAGCATAGTTCAAGCAAGTCTGAAGGCAGGAAAAAGGCCAGTGCCCCATGTCAAAGGCAGTCGGGCAGGAGAGTTCTCTCTGACTCGAGAAGGTCAGCCCTTTTGTTGTGTGCTGGCCTTCAACTGATTACATGAGGCCCATCCACAACAACGGGTATGCAATCTGCTGTGTTCAGTGTACCAGTGTAAATGTTGATGTCATCCAGAAACACTCAGAATAATATTTGACCATATATCTGGGCACCCCATAGACCAATCAAGTTGACACATAAAAGGAACTATCCCAGGCAGGAAAGCACAGCTTTGGATGAGAGAGAAGCTTCTAAGTGGGTAGGGTTCTTGTTGCACATGGTGCTTGGATTTTAGAGGAGTTTGCTGGAAGGTGGTCAGGATGCCAAGGTCAACATCCAGCATGCTGGTAGGATGGGTGCTCTCGAGAGGTCCCTTTCCTCCTTAACTTCCTGGAGCCACAGTATTAGCAAGTTATAAGAACAAGAAGCCGGTGTGAATATCCACTTGTTATAGAAACAGACTGAGGAACCCTGGAGTCAGAAATGCCTCTGAGATCATCTGGTTCAACCCCTCTCATCTTACCTGCGAGGAATATTAGCCCTGATGGATTGGGCAGCCTGCCAAGGTCACACAGCCGGTGAGCGAGGAGCCAGGCTGATCCTGGGCTGGCAGCTTTGTCATTATTATCCAGAAGGCAAAGGTTGTCCCTCAGTCCCTGGGGGGATTAGTGCCTCTCTTGAAGCAGTTCCAAAGTGAGGAACGCTGGGCAGAGCACATGCCAAGATCTCAGCAAGTCATTTCCACTGAGGCAGCTGTGCTGGGTACTGGGCACAGTGCCAACAGCACCCCTCAGCTTGAGGAGTGACCCTGTGACTAGCCCCAGGTATACAGGTGGGGTTTGACACTTTGGTTGGGAAGTCTGGCGTTTGGTGATGGGGTACATCAGCCCAGGTGACCAGGGCCCGCAGGGTATATAGGTAGAGGGGAGGGTCCTCTTCAGCAGAGGGCCCTGGCTCTACTCTAGGCAGCTGGTACCCTGCCCCCACTGCCAGTTTGTAATCACTAAGCACCAGCCAGACTAGCACCAGCAGCCTGTGTTGGCCGCCACTCTGATGCATCTAGAACGTGCTGGATACTTCTTTGGTGGGCCACTCTCTTCTTCATGATACCACCCTTTGCTTTCCTCCCAGGCCGCCTGACCTTGGTGAATCCTGTAGGGACCTGCATGTGGTCAGATAAACCTCAGGGTTAGAGGGCAGGGAGCCTGAGATGACCTCAGTGACCCTGACTAATGACCAAACTGACAGCCAGAGGAAGGAAGTGACTTACCTGGTGTCACTCAACCTGGTAGGACCAGGACGGAGTTGGAGCTGGGACTGTGACTGTGCTCTTCCAGCGCCTGCCTCCTTTGCTGACCTGAATGTGTCTGTGTTCTGTTGTCCCTGGTGGAGTAGAGGGAGCACTGACTTGGGCTGGAAAGGCAGTATAGATGGCTGCACAGTTAAGGACATGGGTTTTGGAACCAGGATGCCTGTGTCCCTTCCTAGCTTGCCCCGTGGCTTTCCATAAAATGGCAGTGTCTGTGGGGGGTACCACCTCATGGGGTTGTTTTGAGAGTTAAACGAGAAGCTGGATGGCATGCACTTAGCACAGACCCCAGTATGCACTGTTTCTAGAATGGTTATTACTGCACTATTGACAGTTAACTCTTTGAGACCTCGGCCCAACCACTGAGCCCTGAGCTATGGACTTGTAGCAGTCAGGTGAGGAGGGGCCTGGATGCACTATAGCCCCTCTGAGACTCACTCTCTTCTGTGAGAACTGCAGATGAAGCTGCTTGGTGAGCAGGGAAGCCCCTGCAGTGTAAGGGGTGTAGCTGTGACTGATCTGGCATGAAAAAGCCTGTCCCCCGTGGCTTTACCTCATTAGCGTGTGGCCCCAGGCCTCTCTGGAGGCAGACCTCACCATGTCCAACAGGCTGGAAGATTGCGTGCTTGGGACACTGGCCCTTTGTGCAAGTGTGGTCTGTTGAGACTCAGAAGGCACAAGCCCAGACGCACATCTGTCTCCATGTGCCGCAGCCCTGCGAAGTCCCTGCTGGGCCCTGGCTCTGTCTGCAGCACAGGGGTCCAGGGATGCCTGCCCTCTCACGGTTGGCCTGAGGATACTGGTGCCACCGGTGCTAGCCTGACCCCTGCTCGTCATCCCAGTGGATGTGCCAACATTTCCATGTCTGGGGGCTGTTCACAGGAGCATGTTTTGCTTTTTGGAGCTGTGGGTATTCTCTATCCACTTCTTGAAAGGGTGGAGCCCTAATTGTTTGGAGGACCCACCCTTCAGATTATCAGCATCTGTTACACACCCCCATGTTTCCTGCCAGCTTCTTAAAGGATTTTGTGTATGTGAAGCACAAACCCAATGAGAGCTCCTGGTCCACCTTTCCCAGTTGCCTGCCTTTAGAGGCTGCACCCCTAGTCCTGGCATCCCAGACCCACCATAGCCTGGCCCACCTTCTTTGTGGACCTCTCCCGGTTTCCTTCTACCTCATGAGCATTAGGATTAAGGCAACAAGAACCCTGATTTTTACCTCCACATCCCTCAGCTTTTCTCTCTCCCAGACTTGGTTTATGCTTGTCTTGCCCCAGTTACCCTTTCTCCTGATAGCCTCATCTTCCTCCTCTCCTTGAGAGCCTTCTACACCTGGGCCTACCTCTCGCTGTTGGTGACACCAAGCAGGTTTGTTGGCATCCCTGGCCCTCAAGGTGTCTCCTTGCATAAGGACTTGAGAGTCTGTGAAATGCCACCTCCTCCCTGAAGTTTTACTGAATCCTATGGCTGGATTTCCTTTTTGCCTCCTCCAAGCTGCTAGTACATGCAGCATTCTAGGGCCCTGGGAGCCAGGCAGAGCTAGGCTGTTCCTGGCTTAGCCTCTGCTTCTGTCTGAACCTCGGTTTCTGAATTATAAAATGCAGTATAACTCTTGCCTCTCTGTCTTGAGGATGAGGAGTAGTTTACTTTCAATGCCCAGGACATAGGGCAGTGCCTGATGCAGGCAGGTGCTCGCTGTCCAACTGAGTGCTTACAGACGGTGGTGTCCCAATTCTTCTGCTAAGCCACAAGTTCCCCAGGAGGCAGGAGCCTCATCTAATGTCACAGGAGTGCTCAGCATCTGGCCTCAGGTCCAGCGTGGCACATAGTAGGGGTCAGTAGGTATTCGAGGAAGAAGAGCAGGCACCCCACTTGCCTGTGTAGTTGGATCTTGCAGTGAACAAGGATTTAAAAGCAGCATCCTAAGTAGAAGTGGTTCCTTTTAAAGGAGGCCCATTTGCCCCCTGACTTTGGCCCCCAGAGCAGCAAGCACGCCTCAGTGAGTCTCCACGGGGGATGGCGCCAGAACGTGGGCCTGCAGCGGCTCCGAGGCCTCCCACGTGCAAAGTCAGTCACTGGAAGATGTGGAGTGACGGCAGACCTGAAGGACACAGCATATCATTGCAGACAGCGCTCCACGGCAAGGTCTGCATGGCCTTTTAACTCACAGTGAAAGCAATTGTCATCAAGTTTGCAGACTTTGTCTCCCCTCTAGTAGTTCAGGCCAGAGGGGATCACGAGAAGAGCCTGTCCTATACCAATGACCAATGGAAGGGAGCAAACCCAGGCACCCTGACTCCAGACTTGGGCCTTTCCCTCGCCCTAGGGCTGAGCATAAAAGATCCAGCAGTACAGGTTCAGCTGGGCAGCCACAGGCCCTGCTCTGCTTCCGAGGTGACCATTGTTCTTGTCCCACAGCCATGCTTCCTTGGTGCCCGCCCTCTGTTGCATGGGTGTTTCTGTGCTTGCCTGGAAAAGGGATGGCAGAAGAACTCCAATTAGTCAGTCTCCTGGCTCCTAGACAACTCCGGAAACTAGACTAGATAGAGGAGGAGGAGGTGGGGCCTCCTGCTGTGTGACGGTTGGGGTGACTCCAGCTCCATCTCTGAGCTGCCCTGCCCTGCCCTGCTCTGCTCTGCCCTTGCTGCCTGCAGCACACCCCAGAGGCCCCCTGCTGCCCTGTGTCACTCACCCTCAGCCTCCAAGGGACCCCTGAATTCAGATGTTGAAGCACCCTGGTTAGGGGGAGTATTCTTCTCCAGCAGATGTTTGAATGGTTTAGATGGGGAGAAAGTCGTCTCCCTTTTGATGTGGCACCTGGAACTTGGCTGGTTTTGTCACGTGTCTAATTAGGAAGAGCTGCCTGACTCCTGCGGAGCTTATCACTCACTCCCTGGTGCCCGGTGTGCTTTTAACACCTCAGGGAGCTGACTGCAGTAGATGCCCTGGCCCCTAGAAGACCAGAAACAAGACAGACTGATTTAAAAAAAAAACGATGCCAGAAAGCATCCGGGACAGGCCAGAGAGCCCTGGTCCAGGAGTTAAGGAGCCTGGGACCTAGTCCTTGTGAATTTCTTCCCTTCCCCAGGCCTCAGTTTCCCCTCGGTAAAGTGGGGTGACTAGACAGACATGAGATCTGCCCTGTGTGTTTTACGTTATTTACAAGAACTGACCTGGATGGCTCCCACGTGGGGGTGTTAGATTGTCAGAGTGCCACTGAACTTGGGAGCTGTGGACCCAGAAATGGGAACAGACTCCAAAGGTGGTGTTGGGACCCTCCCATTCCCAGTGCAGTGTTGGCCTCTGAGGCTTTAGTCAGCAGGCCTTCTGTGGCTCTACGGGCAAAGACAGCCTCAGAGGAAGAAGAGTCTTGGAGATGGGGCTCCAAAGAAGCCTCCAGGAGTGGTCATTGAAATGATAATATTAACTAAGCGCCTTCTACACCAGGCACTGTTCTAAACATTTGATGTATGTGGATTCATTTAATCCTTGTAACATCTTTCTCCAGTGGGTGCTGTTGTCTCCCCTCTAGAGATGAGGAAACTCAGGTAACTTGCCCCAGGTCACCTGTTGGAGCCAGGATTTGGGCCAAACTGTCTGGTGGGATCAGCGTTTTCACCCAGCTCACAGTGCTGCTGTGCCTGTTGGTTCACCTGGACTGAGGACTTTGCCTCCCTCCAGGTGGTTGGCATGGGGCAGCCCCAGTCAGTGGCAAGTGCATCATTCCAGTAATGCTGCCCTTCCTGACACCACTGGGGCCCTGAGCCTAATCTACCTGCAACCCTCAGGCACAGATCCCTGGTGGCTGCAAAGCCATGTGAAAGAGATCAGATGGCACAGCTGGCATGCCCACCACTGGCAGAATAGAGGTTTCTTGGGCTGAGAGGTAGTGGCAGGGCCTGGGAATGGAGAGCCATACAATTCTACCTAGCTCTGTCACCCTGTGATTAGGGAGTGGTATGAATCCCAGACAAGCCCAGCTGGGAAAATTAGAAGTGAAGGGCCTACAGGTCAGCGTCTGTCATTTCCAGCAAGGCTCCTGCACGTCTGTGCCAGTCTGTGTCCTGCCCAGCTCCTCCCTGCCCAAAAGTTCCTGGGCATTGCTCCTTAAATATTCCTGGGGGTGCTTCCCTGCAGTACTTAAGGCCATCCAGAAACCCACTTCCATCGGCCTCCAGCATCATCTCCCACAGGAGATGATCAAGTCCCCAGCCCTCCTAAGCAACCTCATGTACACCTTAAGCTTCTGATTCCCTGGGCCTCTGCCTCAGTTATTCCTCTGTCTGGTACCCATTTTCTCTGCCACATCACTGTGTCATGATCTTCTGTTTAAATTCTTTAAGGCCCTCTCAGATTCCCCCAATGGAAACCTGTCTCTTAGTTATCAAATTGTGGTATCAAGTCTGTTCCCATTAAGGAGCCTGAGCTGTGTCTGTCCCTGTTTAGAGCTCTGCCTCTCCTACCAAGGGCTTCATGAAGGCCTTGTCCTCAGGTGAGCCACCACGCCTAGTCCATCTTCTTTGAAAATATATATTTGAGACTCTCCATAATGAAATGTTTAGGCATACCTCATTTTATATTGCATATTGCTTCATTGTGGTTTGCAGGTATTGCATTTTTTTTAATAAAATGAAGGTTTTTAGCAACCTTCTGTCAAGTAAGTCTGTCAGCATCATTTTTCTAACAGCACGTGCTCACTTTGTGTCTCTGTGTCCCATTTTGGTAATTCTCATAATATTTCAAACCTTTTTACTATTATTATACCTGTTTTGGTGACCTGTGATCACCATATGTTACTATTTTACTATTTTGATGTTTCTATTGTAATTGTTTCGGGGCACCACAAAGTGCACCCACATAAGATGGTGAATTTAGTAAATGTTATGTGTGTTCTGACTGCTCCACTGACTGGCCATTCCTCTCTTTCTCTCTCCTTGGACCTCATAAAACACAAGAATGTTGAAATGAGGCCTATTAATAACTCAACAGTGGCCTCTACATTTTCAAAGGAAAGGAAGAGTCACACATCTCTCACTTTAAAGCTAAACCTTAGAAATTTTGGGCCTAGTGGGGAAGGCATGTCAAAAACCAAGATCAGCCAAAGGCTAGGCCTCTTGCACCAAATAGTTAGCCAGGTTGTGGATGCAAAAGAAAAGTTGTTGAAGAAAATCAAAAGTGTTACTCCTGTGAATACACAATTGATAAGAAAGCAGAACAGCCTTGTTGCCAACGTGAAGGAAGTTTGGTCTGGAAAGAAGCTCAAACCAGCCACAAATTCTCTTAAATCAAAGCCTAATCTGGAGCAAGGCCCTAATCCTTCAATTCTATGAAGGCTAAGAGAGTGGAAGAAGCTTCAGAAAAGCTAACAGAGGTTGGTTTATGAGGTTTAAGGAAAGAAGCTATCTCCATAACATGGAAGTGCAAGGTGAAGCAGCAAGTGCTGATGTAGAAGCTGCAGCAATTTATCCAGAAGATCTGGCTAAGAACACTGATGAAGGTGGTTAGGCAAAACAACAGATTTTCAGTGTAGACAAAGCAACCTTCTATTGGAAGAGATGCTGTCTAGGACTTTCAGAGCCATAGAGGAGAAGTCAATGCCTGGCTTCAAAGGACAGGCTGCCTCTCTTGTTAGAGACTAATGCAGCTGGTGACTGTAAGTTGAAGCCAGTGCTCATTTGCCATTCTGAAAATCGTAGGGATGTTGAGAATTATCCTAAATCTACTCTGCTCTTGCCCTGTGAATGGAACAATAAAGCCTGGATGACAATTCCTCTGTTTACAGCATGGTTTACTGAATATTTTAAGCCCACTTTTGAGACCAACTGTTCAGGAAAAAAAGATTCCTTTGAAAATATTACTGCTTATTGGCACTGCTCGTGGTCACCCAGGAGCTCTGCTGGAGATGTACAGGGAGATGAATGTTGTTTCCATGCCGCTAACACAACAGCCATTCCGTAGCCCATGGATCAAGGAGTAATTTCAACTTTGAAGTCTTATTATTTAAGAAATACAGCTCATAAGGCTACAGCTGCCATAGATAGTGATTCCTCTGATGGACCTGGGCAAAGTAAATTGAAAACCTTCTGGAGAAGATTTACTATTCTAGAAGCCATTAAGAACATTTGTGATTCACAAAAGGAGGTCGAAATAGCCACATTAAAGGAGGAGTTTGGAAGAAGATTCCAATCCTCACAGATGACTTTGAGAAGTTCAGGACTTCAGTGGAGGAAGTAACTGCAAATGTGTTGAAAATAACAAGAGAACTACAATTACAAGTGAAGTCTGAAGATGTGACTAAATTGCTGGAATCTTAGGATCAAACTTGAACAAACAGAGTTACTTCTTACGGATGAGCAAAGAAAGTGTTTTGAGATGGAACCTGTTCCTGGTTAAGATGCTGGGAACATTATTTAAATGACAACATAGGATTTAGAATAGTACATAAATTTTGTTGATAAAGCAGCAGCAGAGTTTAAAAAGATTGACTCCAGTTTTGAAAGAAGTTCTACTGTGGGTAAAATGTTACCAAACAGTGTTTCGCTACAGAGAAATTTTTCATGAAAGGAAGAGTCAATCTATGTGGCAAATTTTATCTCATTTTAAGAAATTTCCACAGTTGAGGGAAGGGGCATGACAAAGATTTCCACAGCCACCCCAGCTTCCAGGAACTACCACCCTGATCAGTCAGCAGCCATCAGCGCCAAAGCAGGACCCTGCACCAGCAAAAAGATGACTCACTGAAGGCCCAGATGATTGTAAGCAGTTTTAGGCAATAAAACATTTTTTTAATTAAGGTATTACTTTTTAAAGACAGTGGTATTGCACATTTAATAAACTACAGTATAGTATAAAAATAACTTTTATATGCATTGGGAAACGAAAAAATTTTACAGGCGACTGCCACCATGCCTGGCTAATTTTTGTATTAGAGGTTGGGTTTCACCATGTTGGCCAGACTGGTCTTGAACTCCTGACCTCAAGTGATCTGCCCACCTTGGCTTCCCAAAGTGCTGGGGTTAGAGGTTTGAACCACTGCACCCAACTTTGGTGAGGGTTTTTTTGTTTGTTTGTTTTTTTCAGGGAGGCTCAAAGTTGGTAAACACTGGAGCAAGTATAGCTTGTTGCTTGTGGACTGGGCAATCTTTTAAACCCTCATCAGATCCACTCAGGATTATCACCTGCTCTCTTTGAGCCCAGCGCTTACCTTCTCCACATTCCCATGGGCAAGTCCCGCCATGGCTGCAGTCTGTGGGCAGCACACCTGCCTAGCCCTCCTGGTGAACAGGCCCAGGCAAGTTCTTAGGCTCCCTTTCAGTTCTCACATTCTCTGATTCTAAACAAAGTGCTTTATTCTTCTGTTCTTTCTATATATGTAGTTCTACTTACAAACCTTTCTGCTCCAGAGGTCAACAGAAACCCCAGCCTGTTAATGTTTCTGCTTTCTACCTAAGAAGCATGAAATTACAGCCTGCCACCTAATATTAAAGGTCATTTTGCATGAATGTATAGAAGGTGATGTCCAGATAGCTTTTGACTGAAAACATATGGTAACAGACTCCCCTGTGAGATTGGTCTCTGGACTGTCATGGATTGGCCCAGCTAATAAGGAGGATGGGCCTGGTAGGTAGGCAGGAGGCAGCAACATCTGGCGAGCTAGCCTGGCACAAGGGCCTTCAGTTTCCTGGGGCTGTTGGTGAACCTCTCCCAGGAGAGAAGATGCTCCCAAATGAGCATTTTCTCAGGGAAAGGTCTTCCTAAACACACACAGCTCCTAGAAGCCCAACCTGCTTAAAATCATATTTACTCTCATGTGGCTTAAAATCATATTTGCTTTCATTCGTTCCTCATCTTAATTACATTTTTTCTGCACTAGTGTCTTTATTCATTATTTAAAACAACTTTCAAAAATAATTATGCAGTAATCCCTTCTCCTCTATACAGTAGCTGTTTCCCTTCCTGTATTAGGTTTTTCAGCTCTTGGTGTTGTGGCTATCTGTACTACAACGTTGCTGTCTTCAGAGGATAGATATTACAGGCCTAATGTGTGATGTCAGTATTTACCAGTGCCCAGGGAAGGAGCAGAATTCCCTATGGGGTCCTGCTCACATTGCCTGAGACTTGTTTAGAAAGTCTGCATTATGCTTTGCCCTCCACTCATAAAAAGTCTTGTATTTTACTTTTTAGCTAAGCATAATTTCATGCATACTTTTCCATGTCACTACATAATCTTCAGATTTATCATTTTAATGGCTACTTAATATTCCATCCAGTTAACATGCCATAATTTACTTAACTGTTCCCCATTGTTGGGGCTGTAATGAAAATTTGAATTCGCCGTGTAAGATGGGGGGAGGCTTGTTTTAATTTTACAGTTATAACATCCCCCGCCCTAACTGCATGCCGTTACTCACCCAGCTTTGGTAAGGCGCAGATGCTTCTGGACCAGTAAATCCTGCATGAGAGGTGTGTGCACAAGTCCCTCTGATTTAATGGCTAATCTAATCACTGCACATGTTTTCCTTTAAGGCTGGTATTTATGTAGAATATTCGTTTCTTCTGAATATTGTGTAACACTAAACTATGCATTTGGCATATTGTCCCAGATCCTTTATCACTGCTGTCAGGGATTTTCATAAAGTATCTGGAATTTGGGAGTAAATAGTGGTTTCTGGCTGTCAGTTCTTTTTCATTTATTCCACACCACATTCACTGAGTATCTTGTTGTAGCGAGAGTGAGCAAAAGCACTCCTGGTTATCGGGGGCCAACGGGAAGTACATCTGTGAATTGTTTGTGGTTCCTTTAGATTAAATTCCAAATTGCATGAAAAGTGCTTCATCATCTGTAGAGTACATGGGGTAGTTGCTAGTTCTGTTTGTAAAGGAGGGTGAAGAGGAAGGTAGTTTTCCCAGGTCAGTGCCTTCTTGGCTGCCGTATCCTCAGCCCCCAGAATTCTGCAGACAGGAGGCTAGACTTCACTCTCAGAACTGAGGAAGACGAATGCAGGTGATAAGGACCCTACAAAGCACTAAGTAGCAGATCAGATAGTTTAGTAGATTTAGTGATTTACGAAGTTGTCCACCATTCTTAACAGTTGGTCTTCACCTTAAAGTGACAAAGTCCTACCACTCTATAGCTTTTCCCTTCTCTTTTTCTGTTTCTCCCTCTGTAAAAAAGGAAGCATCATCCTCAAAACTAATAAATGATCCAGTTTACTCATGGGACCCAGTAAAAGCTGTGTTTGCCGAAGTATGGGACATTTTCTCATAGATGTGATATTAGGTGTCCTGAGAACTACATGGTGAGGAGGTTTTTCCCTTTTTATTCTTTCTCTTCCTGGAGAGAGAAAATTATTCATATTTGCCAGAGAAAGTGTCTGTTTGCTGATTGCATTTCCTACCAGCTCTCCAACACTTGCACATCTCCCCTCTCAGCAGAGAAAGCAAGCCCCATGCTCAGCCTCCCAGCACCTACCTCGGTGGTTCTCATTCATTTTGCTTAGTATCCCTTTTTGGCAAAGAATAATGGCTCATGGGATGGTGATCTAAAGTCTCATTTTTAAATGAATTTATTTTATCTAAAAAGGGAGGCAAGATAAATAAAAATGGTAAGTAACCACCCAGTTACTACTACCACCCAAGTGGTAGGCAGAAATGGCCCAAGTCATGAAGTCACATGACTAAATAAAGTTTGGGAAATACTAGCATGAAGTTAATTCATGTAAACACTAACGATCATGGGCACAGCATCCTTGGCTTCTGTTTCATCAGGGTGTGTGTCCACATGAGCTGCCCTGGATCATAAAGCCCAGTCTGAAAGCAGCTTGGAAGGGCTGATGTCATCTGTGTGTGTTTTATCAGCTGCTCTTCAAGGAGTGTAACTCCTGTGGCTTCTGCCATATCTTTATGCCATCAGAACTCTGATTTTGGGAAGGCCTCAAGAGAGCATTGAGCTCACTTATAGTCCTCAACCCCTTTTGCATCAAGCCTCACCTCTACTCCCTCACCTCCTTGGACCTGGTGCTCCAGACAACAATGACAGTGAATATTCATAATGAAGGACTATTAGCCCAAAAAAGAAACTCAGACACCTGCTGCAACATGGAAAAACGTTGAAAACACTATAAAACTGAATGAATCCACGTTATTCAGGATGTACCTAGAGTGATCAGATTCATAGAGACAGAAAGTAGAAGGGTAATTGTGGGGCCTAGGGAGGCATAATAGGGACTTGATGTTTAATGGGTACAGGATTTCAGTTTGAGAAGACGAAAAAGTTCTAGAGATGGATGGTAGCAAAGATTACCAAAAATGTGAATGTACCTAATGCAACTGAATTGTACATAAATCATGGCTAAAATGGTCAGTATTGGCTGGGGGCAGTGGCTCACACTTGTAATCCCAGCACTTTGGGAGGCTGAGGCAGGCAGATCATATGAGGTCAGGAGTTTGAGGCTAGCCTGGCCAACATGGCAAAACCCCATTTCCACTAAAAATACAAAAATTAGCCGGGTGTGGTGATGCACATTTGTGATCCCAGCTGTTTGAGAGGCTGAGACATGAGAATTGCATGAACCCAGGAGGTAAAGGTTGCAGACAGCTGAGATTGCACCACTGCACTCCAGCCTGGGTAACAGAGTGAGACTTTATCTCAGAATAGAATAGAATAGTCAATGTTATTACATGTATTTTACCATAATAAAAAATAAAGTAGGCAGCAAGCACTTTCTTTCCAGCCTCATTGCATTGGCTTACCCTGGTCCTACCACCAGGAAACTGCCCCTCTCGTGTTTCCATTTGTCAGAGCTGACAGTTCAAATGCCATCTCCCTTCCCTCCCACCCTGCCACTCCCAGCCCTGCAAGTGCTGAACCCCCCTCACCACCAAGCATGATGGCAATTTAGGTACATGTTGTGTCTGCTGGGAACAGTGGGCTTCCTGAGAGCAACCTCCATGGTAAACCTTCCCCACATTCCCCACTTGGGTCATGCACATAGTATCCATGATTAAACAGCAGGTCAAGTTTCCCTGTTTGACCAGGAAGTGCCTGATTTTAGCATCCTAGCATCCATCTTTCCAGCCACCACTGGCCTCCCAGTACTGAGCAGCAGCCAAAATGAGCACCTCCTGTCTGAGACCTCATCTAGACAGGCAATCACCATTAGTCCACACCGGTACCAGGCCTTAGCATCTTCTTTAGAAGATTAAGAGCTTTCTTTCTTTATTCAGAAGTAAAGCTGGACAGCCTCTCCAATCCCTAGATGGGTTCAGTCTGTTTAGAAGATGCTCTGGGGGAGATAGAAGAGAAGGGAAGGGGTCACTCGGGCTTTGCAGTGGAGAAAAGTGGCCTCTGGTCTCCTTGGGGAGGCTCTTATTGGTTCTTTTAAATGCATGTGTGAGCTGGTGGGAACCGCATGGCCTAGTCCTCTCCTTGTACAAATGAGGACTGAAAATCCAAAGAGGGCAAGAACTGCTCTAGAGGGAAAGACCCCAGCTTGTCTATGAAACAAGGGGTCAGAAGCTCTGCGTGTTCTGGGCAGGTGTCAGGACACACCTGGAGCATCGTGTTCACATCTGGGCTCTGCCTCTTAAGACTGAGATTCACAAGTGGATGGAGGCAGGGCTGTCATTAGGTCTGTGAGCCTGTGAGCCTTGTGAGCCAGCCTGGCTCAGGAAAAGCAGAGACCCGGCAGTGGGGGTTGGTAGGGTGGGTAAAACCCAGACAGGGGCCCTGTCTCTGTCATCCTTACCTCCCCACTGGCAGCTCTGAGTTTGTGGTGCTTCTGGGTGGGAATCCAGGTGAGGAAGCACATACTGCAGCATCCATTTCATCTCTGCTTCCTTCCTTTTTGCCTGCAGAATTTCAGAGGCAGGAAAGTGTCCGGTCCCAGCATAAAGGTATCCAGTTATATGACACCCCTTACGAACCCGAAGGCCAAAGTGTTGACTCAGACTCGGAGAGCACAGTCAGCCCCCGACTGCGGGAGAGCAAGCTGCCCCAGGATGACGACAGGCCTGCCGATGAGTACGACCAGCCTTGGGAGTGGAACCGGGTCACCATCCCAGCCTTGGCAGGTAAGGAGCCCTGACCCTGTTCACGAGGCAGCTGCTAAGCCATGCTCAGCACTCACTTTGGTCCCAGCCTGTGCTCAGGACAAACTCCAGGGCTGTTTAATAATCCAGCTGGTGGTCCTTTTTCTTAGTACCGTCAAAGATATAGGCTGCAGAGGAAAGGGAGAGGTGAGGGAAGGGAGAACAGGCCAAGGAGAATCTGGGTCTGGCTTCCAGAGTCTCGGCGTTTGAGCCTCTGCACTCTTCAGAGATGGAAGGTTTAGATGTTCTGATTGTCTGGCTGTCTTGGTCCTACTTATTGATAATTCCCTGGCTCACTGAAGCCAAGATTTCAGTTTTCAGAAGGAACTTTCTGAGAAAGTAAGAGGAAACCAGTGTGCACAGCAGCTTCTGTTGGGCCTGAGCAGGCTCAGTGACCCCATCCACCCCTGGGAGCTGAGCTAGGCCTGCACGGCTCACAGGGCCTCTGTGTCTCCTATCCCAGCTTCAGCGTGTACCCGCTAACTGAGCATAGGCGATGGGCAGAGCCCAGCTCCTCCCAGATGACCGTACCCTGGCCAAGAGCTCCTTGAGTGACTTGAGTGTCCCCTTCCTCCCCAATCAAGGGCTGCTTTTCTAGAATGTGGGTATCGGTCACAATTCTAGAACTCTTCTCCCACAGCCCTTTTGAAAAGTGATCTTGGGCACATGCATCCTAAGTCATAAACCTAAGCTCGTAGCTTTGTATTCTAGTCCCACTCCTTAGAAATTATGATGCCAAAGTTATGATAAATTCAGAAAAGGCATTGTTTATAATTATGGAAAATTGAGAGCAATCCAAAGGTTCAGCAATGGAGATTGGATTTCTGTGCGTCTATATGGTGGAATATTTATTGTGCAGCCACTAAAAAGTGATGTTTATCAAGAGTTCATAACTACCTAGAGAAATGCTTATGTCTAATTAAGAGATGAAAAGCCAGATGCAAACAGTTTTTACATATCTGAGAGTTCAGGCATGTAATTTTAAGTGAGTAACATTTAATTCCTACCACACTGACAGTCATAAAGGGAAACTTTTTCATTTGTTTAAAATTTATTTTGCCTTAAATCTCCCTTTTTTTTCCCACATATGACTAGACTCTTCCTCCCTTTCTAATCCTGAACACTGAGGCCTCTGCCCTGCCCTTATCCCAGGCCCCTTACTTGCTGTTGTAGCCATTTCAGTACATATTACTCACAGTTCCTTGGATATAGCATGCCCTGTGCAAATCCCATTTTTCTAGCTAAAATGCCCTCCCCTGCCTGTCTTATCTGGAACAATCCTGTGCCTCCTTTGAGGCCCAGCTTACACATAACCATCTCTCCAAGCCCTCCTGGGTACTCAGCCATGCACCCCACAGACTCCTGCTGCCTCTCTGGGCCTGTCGAGTTTCCTGCACACATCACTGCAGGACCATTTCTCACACCACATCAGGGTTAGTTCTGTAGGTGTTGGTCTCGCCTGCCAGGCTGTGAGCTCATCAAGGATAGGCTGTCTCATCACCTTTCTATAGCCCCAGCCCCTGGCTGAAAGCCAAAGACAAGAGTCATCCTGTGGCTGGAGGTCCTGGGTCCACCCAGGTCTCCCCTCTGCATTTTACAGCCTCCTCTATTCCCTTGAACCAAAGGAATCCAAGGACTGTCCCCTGGGCATGGCTGATTAGGGGCTGTGTTTTTCTGGGTGTGGGAGGAACTGGGGCCACCCAGGAGCTTGCTCTTTGCAAACACGAGTTCGATTAAAGGGCTAAAAGGGCTCATGTGGCAACTTTCCCGGACACCGAGGGCTCACATTATAGTGTAGCACCACAGGCAGGCTCACCCTCCCCTGGACTGACCAACTGCGGGCCACTCAGGGCTGCCCTTGCCTTTGATGCTCTAGTCTAGTCTGGCATGTTGTTACTCAAAGTGTGGTCCCTGACCCAGCAGCATTGGCATCACCTGGAGCTGGTTAGAAATGCAGGGTCTGAGGTCCCATCCCAGGCCTGCAGAGTCAGAATCTGTTTTAACAAGATCTCAGGTGATTTGTGAAAGTGAAAAGTACTTCCCCTATAGAATATCATCTTTCAAGAAAACTCTCAGGCCAGAACCTCTTCTGCCCAAAGGTGGTTTTAGGACTCCTGTTCTAAAGGAGTTAAACTATACTGAAAGAATTTAGAACTCTTGTTCACAAAGAGTTCAGATAGAAGAGTTCATAAAGGTCTCAGATAAAACTGTCTCATTAGAATGAGTTTATGAGCCTACAAGCATCCATTTTGGCCTGGGTGTTGAGTGGCAGAGTTGCCATCACAGGTGTCATGAGCAATCTGAGTTATTGGGCTGTTGATAGTAGACACAGAATCACATCCAGGTCTGTGTCTCATCCAGTCACCAGCTTCTATGGGTCCTGCTCCAAGGCGGGCACTGCTGTGTTTTTCCTAAGCAGTTTTTGGCTCAGTTCTGCCTCCTGGGACAGAGAAGGAGAAGGCCATCTCACCAGGGGCTGGAGAGGTTCTGTGGACACCAGCCTTCTCTCCCTGTGTCTGTGGACAGAGTCTATCAGGTGCAGTGTGGGCAGGCAAGATGCATCCTTACTGTTTGCTGTCACTGGAGGGAAAGTGGGGAGGTGGGTGGGCCACCTCTCAGGTGATGAGGGCGAGTTGAAGCAGCTTGGTTGGCTTGCTGATGTGTCACCACAGTCCTATGTGTAAGCCCAGAAGTACAGCTGCCAGGGAATGATGGTGAGGACCCCCACCTGAGTACCTGAGTCAGTGCTGTGTGTGCACGTGAGTGTACATCTACCTGCATGTGTGCAAGTGCATGTACTCAGTGTGGTCAGTGGGTAAGGCAGCACTTGGCCAGGCCCCATCCTTAGCATAGTACCTGTTGGAAATGCCCTACACAGTTTTTTCTTGACTCTTGGGACTCTCTGCGCTGAGTCTTAGGAGCCTGGGGTGCAGGATCCATAGCTGGAGGAAGAGCTGTATGGGATGGAGTTGGCTGGGCAAAATCATTACCCTCTCCTTTCACCCCTTATATTTGCTGAGTCTGCAGGCTTGGCCTGGATGGGGAAACTTGGTCTGGGAATGGGATTGATGCTTTCAAATTTCCAAAGGGTATAGAGTATGGGGTCCCCTAAGGGACAGACCTGGGCCTGTCAAGAGGGGGAGTCACAGGGAAGGACCCAGGTGAAGGGTAAGAATTTTGGTTAGACAGCAATGTGTGTAATGAGCTTCCCAGCACTGGGGGTTTGCAAACAGCAGCTTAAGTGAGGCAGGGCTCTGATGGAGGGTGTGTCCTGGGAGGTCCGGTCTGCAGCCAGCTCTGGGGACGCATCCAGGCTTCATTTCATCAGAACCCCAGCATGCTGCTGGTCAGAGACAGGGAGAGGGGAAGATGGCTGAATTAACTCCATCTATCCATGAAGCAGAAGTGCTTTCCAGCTTTCAAAGTGCTGTCCCAAATTGCATTTGTGAAAAGAGGCACCTCTCAGGCACTGCGTCAGCATTCTCCACCAGAGCGCCCTTCTCAGGCAGTGTTTCTGGCAGTTAGCGCTGCTGCCATGGGAAGGCTCAGTTATCACTTCCCAGTTGTCATGAAAGCAGCTTTTATAGTGTGTGAAGTGACCTCAACTTCTTAGGAATGAAAGTTACCCCTTCTCTGAGAATGGCTAATGTGGAATTTAATTAGGGATTCAGGTAGTTGTTGGTGAGAAATACTTGGAGCTGTCTGAGGAGCCCTGGGTGTTCGGTGCCTGCTCTCCTCCAGGAAGCTGACTGTGGCCTCACCAGAATCCCACTCCCATTTATTGGATCCCAATCGGACAAATGGCCAGTCAGGTTCCACCACTAGCTACTGGCTGCGGGGAGTGGGCTGGGGCTGGAGCTCTGCCTACACAGAGAGGTGGTGTGACCTCCGTCAAACAACCAGCCCCCTTCCCACCTGGCAGAGACACCTGTCTTCCAGAGTGGGCTAGACTCTGTTCCTGGTCTACTTTGAATCACCCCGGGAGTCTTCACAGTGACCAACAAATTGCAAGGCCGGCAGGTAGGTCTAGAAATGGCCTTCTAGACCCACCTACCGGTGGGTCCCAACCCACCCACGCCAGATGCAGCTTGGACTGACACAAGGCCTATGTGGCCCTCCCTGCTCAATGTTGGAAAGGGAACCCTTGTCCCCTTCAGATGATGTCATGGTGTCTGGGGATGGTGCAGGTTGGTGTGGCAGGTCTACCTGGCTGCTGGGCTTTGTGGCACAGATTGCAAGATGGACAAATGGAGCCGGAGCAGAAAGTGGCCACGTAGGGAGGGACCCACAGGCAGGGACCAAGGAGCTGTGGTGGATAGCCAGTAGAAGCAGACCCGGGTAGGGGTGGCATGGATTTGGTGTCTTCACATCTCTGAAGGACCAGTGTGAGGACTGAGAATGAACCTGTCCTGGGAGTCTCAGTTTCCTCACCTGGGAAGTGAGATCAATAGTTCCCACTTCAGAGGGGTCTTGGTGAGGCTTGATGGGTATCACATCAGGAAAGTGCTAGTGCTGTCATTGCTAGTATTTACTGAGCACTTGCTGTGTGCATTGTCTCATTCCGTCCTCAACAATCACTCTCTGGGAGGTTAGTTTCCTCCTTTTACAGATAAGGAAGCTAAGGTCCCATGAGAAGAAATAGCTTGGCCGGGGGCCCAGCCCGTGGCTAGTCAGCAGCAGAGCCGGACTTTGAACCTGCCAGCTCCGACTCCAGAGCCCTTGCCCTAACCCAGTCAAATGCCTGGCCTCCCTGGTGTGATCCAGGATGCTGCAGGAAACGTGGTTGGAGCTCTCATCCTCCCATGGCCCTCAAGAAGTGTCGCATGCCCTTCATCTCACTTGCACTAATTTCTGCCACATCTACACTGGTATATGTTACTGGGTGGTGGCTTCCCACCTGAAATGGTTCCAGCCAGGGATTCTGTAGGGGACTGGGTCCTGGAGGTTCATGCCTTCATTGGATTGGGCGGGAACCAGTGCCATCCCATAGGTTGGTCATGTTCTGTCACATGAGAGGGGCCCTCAGCACAGAGAGGGGTCCACATACCATAGAGTTCCACTCTCCCTACCCTTCTGGAGAAACTAAGGCTCAGAGCGGAGAAGGGAACAGCTAGAGACCTCACAGCAGAGCCAATCAGGCCATGCGCAGAGGAATGACCAGCGTTTCCTTTTAACCCAGTGAGTAGAGTAACAGCTATGCCTTTAATAATTTGCACTTGTGTCTGAGAAGTAAGTAACTGCAGCTCTTGAGCTTGATGGAGGAGCCAGATGGCAGCAGGGTATGTGAAGGGCACCTTTCAGACCTTCTTGAGAAACTAAGTCATTTCATTTTCGACTCGCCGTCTGAAGCTTTGTCTTCACAAAAGTTACTCTTCAGGCCGTGTCCTGGGCTCAGCCAGGTCTGCCTCCCAGCAAAGATAAAAGACAGACACATGACTCAAAAAGTGCTCAGCATATTTATTTCAGGAACTTATCTGTCTTCCCCACTAGCTCCTTGGCGGTTTCTCTGCCCTAGAAGTTTTTTTTTTTTTTTTTTTTTTTGAGACGGAGTTTTGCTCTTGTTACCCAGGCTGGAGTGCAATGGCGCAATCTCGGCTCACCACAACCTCCGCCTCCTGGGTTCAGGCAATTCTCCTGCCTCAGCCTCCCGAGTAGCTGGGATTACAGGCACGTGCCACCATGCCCAGCTCATTTTTTCTATTTTTGGTAGAGACGGGGTTTCACCATGTTGACCAGGACGGTCTTGATCTCTTGACCTCGTGATCCACCCGCCTCGGCCTCCCAAAGTGCTGGGATTACAGGCTTGAGCCACCGCGCCCGGCCTGCCCTAGAAGTTTAAGTCTTGCATGTTGGGACCCATAGGGCAATGGAAGGAGTCAGACAGTCCTAAGTTCACATGCCAGTTCCACCCTTTACCGCTTCGGGACCTGAGACCGACTGTTTAGTCTCCCTGAGCCTTAGTTGACTCATCTGTAAAATGGGGATGGTCACCTTGTCACACTGGATCTCTGTGATAATTAAATAAAGGCAAAAGATCTGAATGAAAAGATATGGTAAGCTCTGCGCCTTCCCATCCTACGTTTGACATGTCTGTGGATTGCTTGGTTTGCCTGGAGCAGTAAGTCTTAAACTTGCACATCTTAGAATCACCTGGAGGAATCACATCTTAGAATCACCTGGAGGTTCTGTTATACAGATTGCGGGATTCCACTCTGAGTTCATGATTCAGTAGATCTGGGGTGAGGCATGGGAGTCTGCGTTTCTAACAAGTTCCCAGGTGTTGCTGATGCTGCCATCTGGAGACCCCACTTTGAGAACTTAGAGTCTACAGAGTACATGCTTTGTATTAGCTGTGAGGTGGGGGTAGAGTTAGGGAGGGGAAGGCACCTCCTCCAGGAAGCCTTCCCTGACACAACCAGTTCCTTCGCCTCCTCGGTGCTCCTTCTGCACCCAATTCTGGAGTACACTGGCTTATTCTGAAACAGCTAGATACACACTTGTCACTGTCAGCATGTGGGGTGCTTATGCTATGGTGTCACCCCTTAGCCAGCCTCCCTCTTGAGTTTTGACACCTTCAAAGCCTCATCAGGTGAGCCTAAAAGGGCAAAGAAAGGGAAAGGTCCTAGGTATGTCTGTTTTCTAAACAGCTGTGAATCATCTCAGAGCCAGCTAAACCAGCTAATTTAAAATAATCCTATTAAGGTAAGGAAGGGTGGGGAGGAATCAGGGACAGGAAATTAACATTTATTGAGCAATAATTATAAACCTGGCATGGGTTAACCCTACAAAGCCTTGCAGAGTAGGGGTCACTTCATTGTCGTCATTCAGATAACAGTACTGAAGCTCAGAGAGGGTAGGCAGCTTGCCCACAGTCACACAGCTGTGAACTCGGGCCAGTCTGACTGCAGAGCACTTGTTCTCTCCACTGCTGCGTTGATATCCTGTGTGTGGCTGGTGTCAGGCTGGACATTCCCTTTCACACCAGTACAAGGCAGAAGCAGTTGCACCCATACCATGTTGCCCTTGTGACTTGTTACTGTCCCCCAATAAACACAGTTGCTCTGAAGCTGGTTTAACTCCTCTTGTTTGTAGGGCACTGCTCCACACTTGGTATTCCCACCATGAGATATGACTCATCTTCATGTGCTCAGAATAAATACAGCCCCAGTGTCTGCAGAGGGTTCCTCGGGAGTCTTAGACCCAGCCACCGCCACCTGTCCTAGCCAGGAGAATGCTGTCTCTTCCAAACTGACTCCCTTCAGGCTCCCATGATGCTTCCTGTCCTCTGCATAGCTTCCCAGAATGCCTTGAGCCTGAGGAAATTAACAATTGTGTTTGTACCAAATGCTTTTTGCTATGTAATGAGTAACAGTTGTAATTAATGTTTAACACGTGTGAACAGCAGGTCTGCCCAGGAAAGGGGGGTTTCAGTGAGAGATGTGGAATCCCTTGCTTCCTTTGGCTAATGTGTTACTGAGGGACAGGTTTTTCCAGTTGGTTTTTCTATTTGACGTATGAATGGATTCGTTTAGTAATCTAAAAAAAAAGAGCGAAAAGAAATCAATGTTTAATAGCTTTGGTTCATCTGCTAATTACATCAATAGAAATATTCCTCCAGTGTCTTTGTCTACACAGTGGAAAAAAACCAAAGATTTGATAGAATACATTTGCTCTTCTGTTTGGCAGCTCAGAGATCTTCATGTGGATGGAGATTTTTAAGTTCCCTGAGGTCAGAGACCCTGCCTGTCTTGTTCACACTTGTGATCTCTGCCTGGCATACAGTGAGCTGTCAGATATTCAAGTAAATCAGGCTAGTCATTGTGGCTCACACCTGTAGTCCCAGTACTTTGGGAGTCTGAGGTGGTTAGATCACCTGAGGTCAGGAGTTTGAGACAAGCCTGGCCAACATGGTGAAACCCCATCTCTACTTGAATCCAGGTCTCCTGAATCCTGGAGGCCCCTTACAAGTTCAGCATAAATCCTGTATGCAGTGCAATACAGTCTCAAAAACAGCTGTAGTAACCACAGTGATACATCTATGAGCACTTGCTGTGCCCCCAACTCTCAGTGCACAGTACCACCCCCACTGTACAGATGAGGAAACAGACAACTTGCCCCAGGTCATCCTGCCAGCAAGTGACAGCACAGGACTTTAAATCCAGATATCCCTGGCCCCAAAATACAAAATTAGCTGGGTGTGGCAGCAGGCACCTGCAGTCCCAGCTACTTGGGAGGCTGAGGCAGGAGAATCACTTGAACCCCGGAGGTGGAGGTTGCAGTGAACCGAGATCATGCCACTTACTCCAGCCTGGGCAACAGAGCAAGACTCCATCTCAAAAAAAAAAAAAAAAGAAGAAAGGTATTTGAGTAAATCAGGTCTCAGGAAAACCAACCCCGTGTTTTCTTAGGAGCAGTAGAATACCAGTAAATCTTGTGGCCTGCCCACACACAAATGGTGTGTTTTTATGTCTTTCTTGTGTGCTGTGTGTTTATCTGCCTCCTCACCAGGTGAGGCAGGGAGGGCATTTGTGAACAGCTATTGACTGCTGTGGCTGCCACCTCTGGTCTCAACCTCCAGGGAGAAGTGGACAGCATGTCCCTGGCTATCTGAGGATTGGCTATGAATCAAGATGCCACACTGTAGGCCTGGAGACTGGTGTGCTGGTTGGGGGCAGGCAGCCCTGGTAAGCCATGTTTGTGGCCAATACCTGGCTTGTCCCCCCAGCTCCCACTCCCTGTCTCTCCTGGCCTCCCTCACAGCCATCCACGGTGGGGCAGTAGAGAAACATACACAGTGGGGCTGGGACTTTGGATCTTATGGACAAGGAGACTCGTTTCCACAAATGCCCAGCTGGCCCCTTGCAGGTTCTTGGGCTTGTGGATGGAGGAAAAGTCTCTTTCCCAGGCTCTAGGATTCTAAATAAGTGTCTGTGGGAGTCTGCAGGTGAAAGTTTCAGGAGACTTACCATATTAGACATGTAGGTCCCAGGTACGTTTGACTGATGACCCTGGCCTAGAACTCAGGAAGGAACTCAGGTGCTGAGGCCAGATGTATCTGGATTTAAAGTCCTGTGCTGTCACTTGCTGGCAGGATGACCTGGGGCAAGTTGTCTGTTTCCTCATCTGTACAGTGGGGGTGGTACTGTACACTGAGAGTTGGGGGCACAGTGAGTACTCACAGATGTGTCACTGTGGTTAGTACAGTTATTTTTGAGACTGTATTGCATTGCACACAGGATTTATGCTGAACTTGTTAGGGGCCTCCAGGATTCAGGAGACCTGGATTCAAGTCCAAGTTCATATCTAGCTGTTGACTTTGGGTGAGTCAGTCCCTTTTCCAGCCCTCCATTTCCCATCTGTATAATGAGTTATAATGGTAAAGATGGCTTGCTTTGGCAGCCATAGAGGCCTCTGCATTTGGGTTATTTAATCATCTTCATCAGGCTTTATCTTTAGATTTCCAGTAGCCAAGCAGCAGCCCTTAGGGTGGGGTCTTTGCTCCCAGTAATGACATTCATGTTTTTGGATGTCACAAATAAGAGGAGAAAATCATGCCCCTTCTGCCAGGCCCGCCATCCCATCCAGGCTCGGACATGTGTGTGAGGTGTTCCTGGAACCCAGGTGACATCCTGGCACCTGCCTCACCGCCTTCCTGATTGCCTGCTTTGTGGTGAGTGGCGGGCCGCCTTTCCTCACAATGAGGACCTCTATTCTCAGGCACCTCCCTTAACAAGTGGCAGCACAATACCCTGAGGCCTGTGTGTGTCTTTTCGAAGCAAACACAGAGGCCTCTTATTGGTGATCCTGGAAATACAAATCCAACATTTGCTGAGCCACTCGTCCTACAGGTACCTGGAAGGAGCCTGTACTCACTGGGTGGGTGGGGTGGGTGGGTGAGCAAGACTCGCTCTTGAACTGGAGGGAAGAAGTCTGGGCCTCGGTTGTGTCATCTATAAATTGGGAATTCTAATACTTGTTTTACTGTGTGTTGCTGAGGGTCAGATGTAGTACATTGTTTAGAAAGCTGAAACAGCAGAGGCCTGTTGTCATGGGAACAGAGTTTTAGTCATCTACAGGTGTTAGTACATTGTTGAGAAAGTTGATGGCATTTTCACAGACTCCGGGGGTCATGTCGTCCACCCCACCTCCTAAACCAGTGCATAATCTCCCTTCCTTCCCTCCTCCTGGGGTCACACAACTACCTGGGCAGCAGCCCCTTCTGTGCTCTCCACCCCAGCTCTCCCCACTCTCACCCACCTTTCCCCCTCACCAACACCCCGGAGCCCCAGCCTAGCTGTTGGTGTTGTGCAGGAACCCCTGCAGGGACCGTGTGCAAGGCCTCAGGCACCTTGATTCTGCCTCTGTAGAGTACTAGAACATTCGTGAACCAACACCAGGCCCGAAACAGTCTTCAGGCCCCTCCTGTCAGCCACGTATGGTTTACAAATGTGGCCCATGTTCATTCCAGCTCACCAGGGGCTCATGAAGCCTGTGGTGGCTGAGAGCTCCTTGCTAGTCAGTCTGCACACGGTGCCTTGTTTTTCATCATTCTAACCTTTATTGCCTCTGCTTAAACTCCATCTTACACTGGAGAACTGAGAGGGTCATAGACTTCAGGCCAGAAAGAAGCACAGTCTGAACTTGGAGAACCATGCCAGTCTTCTCTGGGGCCTGTTGCTCCGTTCCAGGTCTCTTTGAATGACCCCCTATCCCTAGGGGCCACTGCCTGCACCCTTGGTCAGTGGTGAGGACAAGAGGATGTCTGGCAGATTGTCAACACTTCTCTCATTGTGCCTCCACAGGGAAAGGCACTCCTGGGTAGGGGGCTGCCCAGGACTGCAGTCCTATAGCAGAGAGCTCAAGGGCTAGTGCTGGGACCCACTGCCTGTCATAGCAACCTGTTCCTATTAGCCTGGGCAAGTTACCTGACCAACCTCACTTGTAAAAACATGTGCAGTACCCATCAATGATAGACTGGATAAAGAAAATGTGGCACATATACACCATGGAATACTATGCAACTGTAAAAAGGATGAATTCATGCCCTTTGCAGGGACATGGATGAAACTGGAAACCATTATTCTCAGCAAACTGACACAGAACAGAAAACACTGCATGTTCTCATTCATAAGTGGGTGTTGAACAATGAAAACACATGGACACAGGGAGGGGAACATCACACACCAGGGCCTGGGGGTAGAGGGCTAAGAAAGGAATAGCAGAGGGTAGGCAGAGTGGGGAGGGATAGCACTAGGAGAACTACCTAATGTAGGCAATGGGGAGATGAATGCAGCAAACCACCCCCATGGCACGTGTATACTTATGTAACAAACCTGCACGATCTGCACATGTACCCCAGAACTTAAAGTACAATAAATAAATATAAAAAAAAAACCCACAAAACATGGGCAGTAATAGCACTGACCTCATAGGTTTGCCAGAACGACTCGAGGAGAACATGGACTTTTAGTCCTCCATGGTGCCTGCCCATGCACAGGAATCACTAAATAAAGTGGGTAAGCTGGGCCAGGCATGGTGGATCTTTCCTATAATCCCAGTATTTTGGGAGACTGAGGTAGGAGGATCACTTGAGGCCAGGAGTTCAAGACCAGCCTGGGTAAGATATTGAGATGCCACTTCTACAAACTTTTTTTTTAAAAAACTTAGCCCACCATGGTAGCATGCACCTGTAATCCCAACTGCTCAGGAGGCTGAGGCAGGAGGATGGCTTGAGCCCAAGAGTTGTAGATTACAGTGAGCTGTGATCATGCTACTTCACTTCAGCCTGAGTGACAGAGTGAGATCCTGTCTCTTAAAAAAAAAAAAAAAAAGCCATTTTTCAAAACGATTCCAAAATCACTTGAGGAGGGAGTCCAGCTCCTGAGTTTCCTTTCTTGGCTGATGAATGGAAGGTTTTTAGTCCTGCTAAGCAGGGTACAGATTCGTTCCTTCAACAGATATTGAGTATCCACTGTACATGAGGCACCATTTTAGGTACTGGGGATTCAGCCTTGAACAAAACAGAATGAAATGCCCTGTCCTCTGGGAGCTTCTGACTCCGGAATTTCAGCAGGAGTCATAGAAAAAGAGGTAGTTTCTGATACAGGCATTGTATCAGAGCATACATGTGACGGTGGGTCGGGGTCTCCCGCTTACAGGGGGCCTGCCTGGACCTTGGTACATCATCTATTACCACCTCCAGAATCCCTCACAGTATAGGTACTATCAGCCCTGATTTGCAAATGAGGCAGCAAAGGCTCAAAGAAGTTTAAGAAACAGGCCCCAAGATACTCAGTAATGACAGAGACAGGATTCAAACCTAGGTCTTCCTGATTCCTCATCCATGGCATTAAGCTGCTGCAGCCCCTCCATTCCCTGGGTGGGTTTCAACCATGGGCTGTTCATCAGAGCTAGCTGCAGGTCGGCCATGGGGAGACTCCTAGGAGACTGAGGCACAAGGCCCCATCTCTGCAAAGTGTCTGGTTCTGAGAAGATATCTCTATGCCTCAGTGCTATAGAGGCCAGTGCCAGGACAGTGGTGCAGATTTGGAGCTCAGAGGAGGAGAAAGGAATTCTACCTGGGGGTCTAAGGCAAAACCTACCCCAGGAGGTAACCTTGGAGCTGAGCGTTGAAGAATAGCTGGGGTCTTTGCAGACAGAAATAGTGAAGTAAAGGAATTCTAGAGGGTAGACTTAGCCAAAGCAAAGCCCTAAAGACAAAAAAAAAAAAAGCAGATGATAGATTTGGGGACTGGCTGTCCTTTCTGATTGGAACCTAAGGGTGGGTGTGGAACCCACAAAGGTTTTGTAGGGGAAGATGCATTATTACATCAAATTCAGAGGCATCTGAGTGCCAGAGTGAATTTGCCCTTTGTCCTGGGGCACTAGGGAGCAAGGGAGGGTTTGCAAGCCTAGGAGAGCTACGCTTTAGAGGTCCATTGGCTTTTTGGAGGTTGCTCTCTGGCCAGCTCTGAACAGCGGACAGGACAGTGGAAAGAGATCCACCCTGAAAGAACACATTTATCTCATCCAAGCACCTTCTCCACGAAAGGTACTTCTGTGAGTTAGGGGCAGACAAGAGACTGGAGAGAGCAAAGAAGAATAAATACCAGGTGCTGTCCCCATAGCACCCAGGCTGACTAGAAAGAGTGGTATGGATGACCCTTGAGGTACAGGAGACGTACTAAGGACTGGGAGCCACTGAGACAGAGATGATGGTTCTCTGCAGGTGGGATCAGGGTAAGCCTTGTGGAGGAGATGGCCTCTGTGCCAGACCTTTTCTAGATGTCATTCAGATGGAGCAGAAAAGGGTGGTAACTCTAGGCCTACAGGTAGGAAGTATACAGCAGGGAGGCCAGATGAGTGAGGCCTGGCTCCTGCCAAACTAGCAGCCCTCAGGTGTTCTTGTGGGGAAGGAAGACCCAAGGGTGAGATGAGGCTGGCCCTGCAAACTGCAGTCCTGGGAGCAACCCTTGCCCTGCTATTTGGCTTTGAGATCCTGGAGGATTTCCTCCTACCCTTCCTCTGGACCTCTGTTCCTCACCTATTACCCGTGTGGCAAGGCCAGTAGAAGGAATAGAGCTAAGCTATATGTCTTGATGCTGTCTTCCATTGTTGGCAGTGACCACACTTCAGGACTGATAGGTAAAAAATCTGTAATACAAGCAGAAAGGGGATCAATCTAGATGGGAGGGCTGGGAAAGCTTCCTAGAAGCGGGGCACTTGAACTGGGCCTCAAGAAATGAGTCCAGTCACTGTGCCAGAACTTTTGGAAAGACACTTGGGGCAAGATGAGGGCGGCTGGCTGGCTGGGTTCTGGAGGACATTGACCAGGTGCTCTCTCCCATCAACCACCAGGGTCTGGTCCCCATCATCAGAACCAAAGTCAGAAGAGCTCCCAGCGCCTCATCCTGCCCAGCTCTTAGTCTCACTTTCCTCCTTCGGATTCTGACTTCCATTTTTAATTGCCCATCGGTGGAATTAATTAGATTCTGTCATTTTAATGACTCATGGGGGTAGCATATTTTTTCTCTAAATGCAGATATTCTTTTGAGGGATTGTGTCTTTATCTTTTGCAGAAAAATCACTAAATTAAAAGAATTGCCATGTAAAATTGCAGATTAAGGAGAAACTTGATTAGAAGGAATGAGAACAGTTGTGTTTGGAGCTTTTGTTCTTAACATTTTTTTTCTTAAGCTGCCGAATCACTGCACTTGGAGTTCGTATATCTGTATTTTAGGTGAAATGATTTGCCTAATTAAGCCTGTCACTCATCACCACCTGTTCTCTCTAAGATATATGGCTATATTATTAAGCTTGCCAGCAAATGCATAAATTATTTCAGTGCAGAATTACAGTGTTGACTAGGACATTACTAGTTGTTATCCAATTTATCTGGTATGAAAACCGATAAAGCAAAACAGCAGCTCATTAAGTTTCTTCATTTAATCACTTATTGAGCACCTGTTGTATTGACAGTGACTGGGCTAGGCATGGGGGAAGGGGCACATGGTACAGCTCCTACCCTCAGGGGGCTCACCAGACAAGCAATTAGGATGCTAAGATCAAGGTGAGTCTTGGGAGGGGTGAGGTCCGGGAAGCCTTCCTGAAAAAGGTGACCTTGGGAGGGTAAGTGGAATCAGTCAGGTGAAGAGGTTGGGGGACTTGAGGCTGGACAAGCAGCCAGGTCCAAGAGAGCTTTTTGGGTTGTGCCAAAGATCTTGGGCTCCCTCCACAATCATGTTCTGGGCTCTGTGCCTCTCTGCTCACCTTCTGTGTCAGGACGTTGACTGTAGAGATTTATACTGGCAGAAATCCCCCAATCCTGATTTTAACCAGTGGAGTGCCAAGATGTCAGGAGTGAAAGTGACTTATAATTCATCTGGTCCCTCAGTCTTCTGAGCCTGTGGCAAAACTAAGCCTAGAACCTCACTTCCAGCTCAGTCCCCTTCCCTTGCCAGGCCACTCTGCTGCCCTTTGGCACTGGCAGCCCCACAGGCCAGGATGCCTGCTGAGTTATATCCTCTCTATTACTGACAACCAGAAAATTAGCAGCAGGGAGGCATTGTGGAGAAGTGTAGGATGGTCCCATGCTCCCTGACCCATTCCCTCATCCCCTTCTGTGCCCATCCCAATTGAGACATTACCCTCCTCCAAGCAAAAAATCGGGGCATCACACAGCAGTCCTCTCTGACTCACTTCCACAAGTAGTCAAGCTCCTACATCCTCTCGTCATTGAGGGGGTCAGCCTCCATCACCTTTCTCTGACTGGTCTTCCACCTTCAGGACTGACCCCAAACCCACCCTCCACCTGGAGTCAGAGAGGTCTCTAAAGCTCATTGTCTGATTATCTCCATCCATAAATTCAAGTACAAGTTCTTTAGAAGGGGGCTCCAGGTTATGTGGCCCCAACTTGTCTATCCAGCTTCAGGGCTCTCCCCTGCATGGAGGGCTCTGCAAAGTAGGCGCTCGGGTAAGACCCTGCTTCACCTCTTTCCTTCTCCCAACCCCCTGTCCAAGACCATATGTGCCATGATTGGTTGCCATGAGGGCTGCTGTCATTCAGCCGGAACCCCAGTGAGAGATCCAGGTTACTGGGAGGCCAGGGAGGGGTAGATGCTGGTGGCGATGTTTGTGCCATGGCCCCAGCTCCAGGTTTTAGCTCACCACCACAAAAGCCTCCTTAACAGATGATGGGAAAGGGCCTTCTCACTCTCCAGCCCCAGGACTTGTCCCCTGGGAAGGCCTTGAGGTCACTGCTGTCTGTGTGTCATTGGACACAGGCAGAATGGTAGCCAGAAGGAAGAGCAGGAACCCCCAGTGAGTCCTCGCTCTGCCCCCTCTCCATGCCACCAACCCTGGCATCTTGGAGCTGTGGGCATCTCTAGATTAAGTCTTGGCCTCTTCTGCTTTCCTGGAAGCTTAATTAGGGTCTTTGGTGAGTCTTCCTCTCCTCAGTAAGGTCAGCCCATCCTTCCAGTGCTCGGGCCAACAGCCTGTAGTTACCCGTAGTCCTCCTTCTCTTAACACTACACTTTGCATGCACAGGCGAGCCCTGCCATCTCTGGCTGCAGAACATGGCTGGATCTGACCACTGGCGGGCACTGCCTCGCTGCCCAACTGTGTGCACATGTACACATGCTCTGTCTCCTAATTAGCCAACTGTACTTTTTAGAGCAGTTTTAGGTTCGCAGCAGAATCAGGCAGTGTCCAGGCTGTTCCCATACACCCCTTGCCTCCTTCTCTTTTCAGCACAGCAATTGTGTAAGGAAGTACTTGGTCAAAACGGCTCTCCACATCTCTCAGAACAAAGCCAGAGTCCTTCCCAAGGCCAGGAAGCCCGGCTTCCTTCCTAACTCCTTTCCAGTCCCCCTGGGCCATTTTATGGCTCACTCTAGACACAGTCCCACTCCAGGCCCCTTGAACTTGTTCTTCCTTCTGCCTGGAGTGTCCTTCCCAGAGATGTTGCTCCCTCCCTTCAGGTATTTATTCAGATGTCACCTTTGGAGAAGGCTTTCCTGCCCTGCTGTATTTTTCTCTGTGGCACTTGTCACCAGCCATTGATATGCAGACTTATGTATTGCCTGCCTCTCCTCACAAGGCCCCTGGCTTCAAAAGGCCGGAATCTCTGTCTGTTCTTCCCACGCTGTCTTCCCAGCCTTGAACTGTGCCTGGCACATGTGGACGAGTGGTTAGGAGCATCATCATGTGTGGACTACCTGCTGGGTGTCACTGCTAGGTGGCAGGCTGGCTGCACACCCAGCACAGTCCTGAGAGTGAGTGGGTCCAGTGTTTCTGGAGCCTTCTGTTGGCAAGAGCCTCCCTTCCCACTGTTTTCTGAAGTGGTTAATGGAGAAAGAGTGTCTTAGAGGGACAGAAATGCCCTACGGTCCCAGATAGGGAAGAGGGGTCAGTGGTGAGATGCGGAATAGGCCCATCCTCTTCCTTAGTTCCAGTAGACAGCACATTCCCCCTGGTCCCCCAGGGCTGAGGTTTCTTCAGGGCCTTCTGTGAGCGTGGGGGTTGATTGCTGTGTGTCTTTCCGGGCTTGGAGGATAGCTCACCACATTCATACTTGCTGGTTACAGGAGAAGTTTCTGCCTTTGTGTGGCACAGCCAGGGACGTGTTCGTGGGCCTGAAGCTGGCTTCGGCTTAGGAACCTTCATTGCAGGCCCTGTCCTTGTTTCTTAGGCACCCTCTCTGTGTCAGGCACTGGAGTGTTTCCTCTCATCTGACCTTCACAGCAGCCTAGTGAGACAAGAAATTGGGACTCGACGAGGTTCAGTAGCTTAAGCCGAAGCTTGCCGCGAATTGCCAGCAGGTTTAGTAAAGGAACTTGGGTCAGTTCAGCTGCTTCTGTGAGGTGCCTAGTACTGTGTATACATCAGGCAGACACGGTAAGTGTCATTTATAATAACAGAGCTCAGACTTGATCCTAGGCACACTGCTAAGATTTCTAGGTGTGTCACCTGCTTTAATCCCCATGAGATGGATGCTGTCAATATCCCTGTTTTTCAGAGAAGGAAACAGGCCCAGCTAGACGGCCAGCAAGGTGAACTACCTGGTCTCCAGGACCCTCTGGCAACTCCAGTTTTAGCTCAGTGCTTCCTGTTATTTGTGGTGTCTCCAGGGTCTCCCTCAAGGAGCATCCTCCCCCAGCCTGTGGGGTGACTGGTGCTCCCACAGGCCCAGGGCAGGGAAAAGAGCATGTGGAATGGCCGTCCTATGCTATAAGCACTGCTCTATCCTCACCTGGGTGCTGGGTCCAGGACAAGGTGAGCTGTGCCTGGGCCCATGCAGGGGATCTGAATACAGAGGAGCAGACTTGGGGGGTGCAGCATGATCCCCCAGTGGCATTCTGTAGGAGTTTCCCAGGAACGGGGCAGATGTGGCCAGCATGGCCTGAGGTGGGATGAGAGGAGAAGAGCCACTTGGATGCAGATTTTTTTGGCCCAATATAAGAAACAGCTTATCCTCCTGAGAAGTGTCCAGAGGACAGAGCTCCCTCAAGGCAGTGCCATGCCCCCTTGTTAGAGGGTGCAGGGAGGTTCCTGTGGGGGTAAAGCTGAGCTCAGTGGCCTCTGGAGGCTCAACCAGCCCCTCTCACATGGTAAGTGTCATTTATAATAACAGAGCTCAGACTGGATTCCAGGCACACTGCTAAGATTTCTAGGTGTGTCCCCCAAGGCAGTGCCATGCCCCCTTGCTAGAGTGTGCAGGTAAGTGTCATTTATAATAACCAGTGGGCTGTGACCATCTGGGTGTCCTGTCTTAGGAGGCCAAAATCTTTTGTGCCCTGTTATTTCATTGCTTGAAACCCTTCCTTCTGCAAGTCATAAAGTACCAGCTAGAACAGCTGAATGATACCCCTCCTGTCCATCACAGTAGCTCCCTGGGCTGCGCTCTGCTAACCCTGTACTTTCTCTCTCTCCCCACAGCACAGTTTAATGGCAGCGAGAAGCGGCAGTCATCCCCCTCGCCTTCGCGGGACCGGCGGCGCCAGCTTCGTGCCCCTGGAGGGGGCTTTAAGCCTATCAAACATGGGAGCCCTGAGTTCTGTGGGATCCTAGGAGAAAGGGTGGATCCTGCTGTCCCCCTGGAGAAGCAGATGTAAGTTCTGAGGGAGCAAAGCCCAAACTCATCTCTCTGTTCACCTAATTTTTGCCCTCTCTTTCATGTCATCTTTAAAAAATTCACAGACTGGGCCAGGTGTGGTGGCTCACACCTGTAATCCCAGCACTTCGGGAGGCTGAGGTAGGTGGATCACTTGAGCCTAGGAGTTCAAGACCAACCTGGGCAACATAGTAAGACCCTGTCTCGAAAAAAAAAAAAGAAAAAAAAATACAAAAATTAGCAGGGTGTGATGGCATGCACCTGAAGTTCCAGCTACTTGGGAGGCTGAGGCAGGAGAATCAGCTGAGCCCAGGAGGTTGAGGCTGTGGTGAACTATGATCTCAATACTGCAATGAGCCTGGACAACAAAGCAAGACCCTGTCTAAAAAAAAAAAAAAAAAAAACCTCCCAGACTCAGACATGCTAGAACTCGAGGGGCCTTCTAGTCTGAACCTACCTCCCCCTCCGCATACAGATGGGCAATTTGAGGATCTTGGAAGGTTGAAGCTCCCACCAACCCAGTGTTAGACCCAGGATTAGAACACACATCTCCTGGGTTCTAGCCCCGAGCGTGTTCTCTTTACCCTGTGTTGCCACCCTTACCTTTAATGGCAGGAGGGACTGCAAAAGAATCTACAGGATTTGCTCCTTATTTTTACATCTTAGTTTCTAATTTCATCATGCAGTAAATAAGTTCTTGAAAAACTAAATGTAAACTCAATCCTTTCCGCTAAGTGTAAAACTATGTGTAAATTAGATTTATTTTCTGGTTACAGTGGTCTTGCTCCATGTCTGCTTGATACTGTTAGAGTTGAGCAGGGCCTTTCCACTCTCGATGCAGGTTTTCTCAGCCCCTTTCTCTAGAGATTTCCCACCTACAGTCAGTGGCCAAGTTCCATCCATGCTGCCCCCAGGGTCCCATGTCCCTTCCATCCTTGCTGCCCCGGCACTGTGAGGGGCCCTGCCCTTTATTGTCCATCCCCCTCCCACCCCCTTGGCCATGGTCATCATCTCCCTGCTCTGCCAAATCCTCCCTGGGTGCAGGTTCCTGTTCTGCTCTGAAACCTTCAGTGGCTCCACATTACCTCCAGGATAAAGTCCCACCTCCCTAGCCTGCTATTCATTCTGTGAATTGTCCCCAAACTGTGTTTTCAGTTTCTAGAAGTGCCTCATACCTGGACTAGAGTGAGCTTCTCCAGGAACTTGATGAAGCAGGTATGGGACCTGTGCTGGTGTCCTCAGGTATCTTGTCTGCTTAAACAAGCAAATGTGTAATAAAGGGTTGTCAGCCCATTGCCTAGATGAGAGCATCAGGGCTCAGAGTGGTGCAGATCCTTGGCAAGGACTCATGGCTCAGAGTACCCCCAACCTCGTGACTCAGACCCCGCCCTGTCCCCTCCCCTGTCCTCCGCTTACTCTTTGCTCATTCTCACCCTTAGCCTGGCACAGAGTAGGCACGCATAAGGCCAGGAGACTTGCTCACACCACGCATGGTTTGTGAGCCCTCCTTATTGTGTGTCACGTACTGTGTTCATCTTGGCCCAGGGAGTCTGGTCTTGGCATGGCCGGTGGGCCGGCAGGGCATCCCCTCACAGGAAATTCTCACTCGGTGAGCAGGATGCAGGATTTTCCAAATGACATCATGTGCTGTCCTTTTAAGCAAGTGCTGTCATCTCTGGAGGCTTCTGCCGCCTTATGAGTGCTCCACTCCTGCTGTACAGACCACATCGGGGAGGTGCTCCCAGCTGGCTGTGAATCATCTTTCACAGCCGTGCAGATCGACTGGCAGGTTTTACTTATTTCTAATCAAACTGTGCTCTTTTCATCAACAAACTACGACCCACAGATGTTCAGCATGCGTCCTGACTGGCAGTGGCCAGGTCTGCCTGGGTCAGCCTGGGCACAGCCTGTCCTCTCCCACCCCTGGACTCAGCCTTCATCGAAAGGCAGGGGAATTGGGCTTCCTTTCCTTTCCCATTCCCTTTTGACAGGGCCCCCAGCCAAGTCCAGAGTCATGATGGCTTTTCCTCCCCCACCATCTTATCTCCCCAAGATTAACTCCCCAGGATGAGTCAGAAGACCTGGCTAATCACCCAAGGGGTGTGCTTAGGGTAAAATCTCACTTCAGACAGAGCCTGATGACCCCAGTAGAGTGGATCACCTAATCCTCTCCTCCACCCTAGCACAAAGTGAGGGAGGAGAGGGAAACCGAGGCACTTGGGATTTGCCCCAAGTCACACAGTGTGGCTGAGGATGGGCAGGCACAGGTCTGCATGGGTGCCCATACTACCTGCCTTCCCTCCTGGGACAGCAGAAAAGCTGCTCCAGTGCTCAGAGTCTGTCCCCACTGCCTCCCAGAGAAGCCCCACCTGCACCCCCTCTTCTTCTTCCATCATTACGGTCAGTATATACACATGTTCCAGTAACAAACTTTGCCAACGTAAGTAAAAAAAAAAAATAATAACCTTGACCCAACATTCCTCTCTAGATACGGCCCCTCCTGAGAACAGAAACTCCATGAGGGCAGAAACTTGTCTAGATCACCACTGCATCCCCTGTGCCCAGAACAGTGCCCAGCATGTAACAGGTGCTGAATAAGTAGCTGCTGCATGAATGAACAGAGTCTCCAAAAAACTGCCAGCACTTTTCCCCTCTCCGTCACCTCCCCTTCTCTCTCACCCACCACAATCAGTCTCCCTTTTCTGTCTGGGTCCCCAGACGACCCCCTCTGTCCTCTGTGGCAGTCAGCACAGTTGACCACTCTCCTGGGCCTCTGCACCTGTTTTTCCTCCTGCCTCCCTGGCCACTATTCCATCTTCCATCTCCTCTGCTGGCTCCTTGCCTCTGCTTGACCGGAAGGTCGGCCTTTCCAGGGCTCAGTTTCCAACCACATGCTCTCCCTGGATTGTCTCTCCCAGGGTCCCGGTGGTGACTCACAGATGCGTAGCCCCAGCCCACCCCTCTCCCAGCACTCCTGCCTCCTACTTCCAGTGGCTTCCTGGCATCTCCACTTGGCTGACAAGTGGGCATCTCAAACTTAACATGTTCAAAATTGGGCCCTGATATTCTCCTCGAAATTTGCCCTTCCCCTAGCTTCCACATCTCCAAAATCAGTGTCACCATGGCTCAAGCCACAAATTTGGTATCATCTTGATTCCTTTTTTTGCTTGACACCAGCATCTGTTGTGTTATCAAATTCTGCCAGTGCTCCCTCCAAAGTACCACCAGAATCCATCATTCCTCCATCTCTGCAGCCGCCTTCCATGTGAACTACCGCAGCAGCACCCTAACTCGTCTCCTTTGGCCCTCCTTAGGGCAACCTGACTGATGGTCTGTGAGATTTCCCAGGGCAAGTAGCAGCTCCTAAAACCCTTATTGCTGAGGATGAGATCAAACTTCTCTTTGGCACAAGAACTGGCCATGCCTCCTACCTGCTGCTTACAGTGCCTGGGCCCTTCTTGCTGCCTTTCTGCTCAGTGAGGACCCCAACCACATTCCTACCTCAGAACCTTTGAACTTGCTGCCTCTTTTGCAGAGAAGATAAAACATCTTTGGTTCTTCACATGATTGGCTCCTTCTCATGTTCTCAGGCCACATGTCATCTCAGGGGCCTCACCTGCCCATTCATTTCTAAGTAGCCATCTTACCCAGCCCCAGTCACTTGCCTTACGGTAACCCCAAGAAGCCTGCATATCCCTTGTCACTGTCTAGAATTGTTTCCTGTATCTCTTTGTTGACTCTCCCTCTCCCTCCATCAGCCCTATGAGATCAAGGGTATGCTGAGTGGTGAGTAAATACTGGATGAAGTCATGGGTATTGGCTGGGGTGAAGGACGATAGTTGAGTCTCCCTTACCCCCCTGGTTCTGACCTGACAGGCCAACCCCATGAGGTCCAGCCCATCGCTGAGATGACCTCCCGCCTGCATTCTCTTTCTGGGTGAAGCAAGGCCTATGTGGGCCCAACAGTTGTGTGTAGCCACCCCCCAGGACCACCCAGCCCAGCCTGACTCCTGGTGTCCAGCCTTCTGCTGACAGGCTGCCCAGTGCCGGCCCGGGCCCCAGATCCAGCACCCTCTGCTGCAATCCTCAGCCCCTTGTCCCCTGCCCTCACCTCTGTGTGGAGCACTGAGGGAGGGACTGGCAGCTTATCTTGTGTATCACCTGGGATTACCCTTGACAAGGATCCAGAGGCCATGCCTGCTCTCAGAGCCAGGCTTGCTCCTGAGCTCAGGGAGGGCGGACGGCAGGCAGCACCTCCCCAGAGACCACTTCCAGGCCTTTCCCTGAGGATGGCTCAGCTTCAATGGCTGGGACTTGTTTTCCTAATAAAACGTTTTTTTGTCAGCTCACTGTGGGTGTGTTGCACAGTGAAATCTCCCAGCCTTCCCAAACCTGTTAACTCTTACTTCTGAAGTTGCTGCTGTCTCTGTTTTTCCTGATTATAGCCATAAAGCCTTTGTGGGCCTTCATGTCTCGGAAAGTGTTTCATTTGTGGCAACCCACACATCCCCCAACTTCACCTTCCTCTTGATGTATTTCTCTGTAACTTTAGAAAGAAAGGGGTCTGTGGTCTGCATGCTCTTCCTGCCTCCTCCCCTGGAAGGTCTCCGCTCCAGATGTCCAGCTTGGTGGCTACCACCTGGACCGTCCACCACTTGGCCATATTCCCATTGGGATAGGGACACTTACATGTGCTCTCCAGTCCTTGACTTTAAAGTTGATTTTCTTTCCTAGGGTTATAATTTTGTTGTGGCCACTGCTTCTAGCTGTTGAGCTCTGCCTTGTGAGTGGCAGGAATTGCATGGGGATGGGCAGTGTGGGTCTTTCTCTGAGGAGCATGTCAGTGACAGAACTCTCAGAGCCACGGTTTGCAGGGCACTCTGAGACAGACGCCAGGAGGCAGCATCCCCACTTGCACCTGGCAATGTGAAATGCAGCCTCTGGATGGGCAGGGCCTGTAGCCATTGTAGATGGGGATGTCACCACACCGCTTTCTGCTAATGCTGCAGCTGCTTCAGTTAGGACTCACCCCACACCAGGCTCTACGTTAGCCCTTCCTGCAAGGACACTTGTTCATTCTCACAAACCAAGAGAGGTTGGCATGACCCTCACTTAATACAAGCCGCCTGGTCAGCGGCTTGCCTGGCCGGTAGGCAGCAGAGCCACCATTGGAAGCAGCATCCGTGCCTCTGTGCACAATGCACACTCCAGCCACAGCACTGCCCAGCGTCTCTGCCTCTCCTGGCTGAGTCTCACCCCCTCCACTGCCCCCCAGAGAGCATCATGTAAACAGAAATGTATTTTGAGTGTGTTCACTCATTGGCAGTGAGGATCTTTATTCTTTCCCTGCAATTTTACCTTCAGCTCTTCGAGTCATGAAAATCAGTGAGCCAGGCATGGTGATACGTGCCTGTAGTCCCACTACTTGGGAAGCCGAGGCAGGAGGATCCCTTAAGCCCAGGAGTTTGAGGCTGCAGTGAGCCATGATCACACCACTGCACTTCAGGCAGGGTAACAGAGTGAAACTCTTGTCTCTAAACACTCCTACCCCTCCCCCCCAAAAAAACCAAAGGAAAGAAAAAGGAAAATCAGGCCGGATGTAACGGTTCACGCCTGTAATCCTAGCACTTTGGGAGGTGAGATGGGAGGATCACTTGAGCTCAGGAATTCGAGATTAGCCTGGGCAACATAGTAAGACCCTGTCTCTAGAAAAGATTTAATAATAGCCGGGCATGATGGCACACATCTGTAGTCACAGCTACTCAGGAGGCTGAGGTGGGAGGATCGCTTGAGCCCTTGAGATTGAGGCAGCAGTGAGCTGTGATTGCACCACTGCACTCTTGCCTGTGTATCAGGATGAGACCCTGTCTCAAAAAAACAAAGAAAATTATTGTTCCCATTTCCTCCTGTGATGGGAGATAGGGGGTTAGTTGAGCCCTCTGCACGGCAGTCCTCCCCCCAGATTCTGCTGTCTGCCCTCCTCCGGCATGCCTAGTGTCTGAGAGCAGTGATGCTAGATTCCCACATGCCCAAGCAGTGCCAGAGCCATCTGGCAGGAGCATGGACGGCACCTCACTGCCCACCGTCCATGTCTCTGCACACATCACTGAATCAAAGCGTGGCCTTCCTGTCAGCACCCTCTGATGGTTTTTATGTCGCTCAAACAGAGAAGAGCCCCTGCCGCAGCCCCATTTCAGGACCTCTTGCCCACTCCTCCCACTGGCTGCCTCTCTCTGTCCATCCTGGCCCCTGGCTGTTTTCAGAAGACTCTAGGCAGCCTCCTGCCTTAGCCTTTGCTGCTCATTTGTCTACCAAGAAAGCTCCTCTACGGCTTCCTTCCTCACCACCTGCAGGTCTGCACTGAAATGTCACTTTTCTTTATTTTGTTTTTTGAGATGGAGTCTCACTCTGTCACCCAGGCTGGAGTGCAGTGGCACGATCTTGACTCACTGCAACCTCTGGCTCCTGGGTTCAAGTGATTCTTCAACATCAGCCTCCTGAGTAGCTGGGATTATAGGCACCCACCACCACGCCTGGCTGATTTTTGTATTTTTAGTAGAGATGGGGTTTTACCATGTTGGCCAGGCTGGTTTTGAACTCCTGACCTCAGGTGATCCACCCGCCTCTGCCTCCCAAAGTGTTGGGATTACAGGCGTGAGCCACAGCACCTTGAGAAGGCTTCCCTGGCCACCCTGCCTGAAATAGTCCCCCACTGGCCCCCAGCCGCATGACCCTATGCCGCTTCATCTCCATGGTGCCCATCCCCACACAGTGTGCTCTGTGATGACTTGAGTGTCTGTGGCCCGACTCTCTGCACTGGAGCATAAGCTTCCCATGAAAGGAGACTGGGTTTCATTTACCGTGCTGCTGTGCTGCCCAGCAGCAGCAGCAGGCGGCAGTGGATACCCATGGACTGAAACCTGCTTGCATAGGGAGGCCCCCTGCCATGCTCAGCCTCCTGAGGCCAGTCAGGACCATGGGAATCCTGTCGAGCAGGGCTCTGACCACTCTCTGCCCTCTCCACAGATGGTATCATGGAGCCATCAGCAGAGGAGATGCTGAGAACCTACTGCGACTCTGCAAGGAGTGTAGCTACCTTGTCCGGAACAGCCAGACCAGCAAGCACGACTACTCCCTCTCCCTGAGGTGAGTGCCGCCCGAGCACCCCAGCCCTCCTCAGCAGCCTCTGCATTCGCCACCCGCCGCTGTGCCTGTGGCGAAAAGATGCGCCAGTGTCCCCTGGGAAACTTGCCAGCGCAGGTTATTTCAAGCCTGGGTCTTTCAATTTGATCCTGTTCTCCTGGGATACAGAAGAGTTTTTATGTTTGCTATCGCTGCCTTCCCAGAAAAGGAGGGGCCTTTTCCTGGGATTTTATATCAACTGTCCGAGAATAGCTTTCACATCTGCTGTGAGCCGGGGTGCTACAAAGCTCGTAGAGCGTGCCTCATTCCTCTCTCAAATCCCACGACAGTCCTTTGATTTTTTTAGAGGAACATATCGTCCCCAATTTGCAGATGAGGAAACAGACTCACGGAGGTGGGTGTGACTGGTCCAACTTGCAAGGCCAGGATTTGCGACCAGCCCTTGACTCTCTGCCGCTGTGAGCATGACCCCTTCCTAGCACTCTGGCTTGCAGTGTAGGTGGGCCTGAGTTTGGGCATCACACAAAGTCTAGGAGGAGCGCCAGGAAGAGCTGGTATTAGTGCCTGTGGCAGCTTTGGAAACTCTCAGGTCTTTCTGACCCATGAGGCATTTCTGTCAGGATGACCAGACCCAGAAATAAGAAAAGGGTGTTTAGTTGGGTGCTATTGCTGGATGGGACCCAAAAGAATGTCTAGACCCATTTTACAGACAGAAAAACCAAGGCCCAGAGAAAGGAGGGATTTGCCAAGGACACCTAGAGAGTTGGTAACATAATTGGGGTGTAAACCCAGGCTCCTCAGGCAGCACAGACCCCCCAGAAGCAGTGAAGTCCTCTGCCTGCCATCCTCTGTGTCCCATTCACCACTGTTAGAGGCCATGGGAGGGAGAGCAGGCCTGCAGGGACACAGCTGTTAGGAGAACCCACACACATGCCGGCCCTGTAGACAGAGGTTTCAGTAAAGCCAAGGAAGGTGAAACTGGCCTGTGCTCTCTGCTCACAACTGATCCCTGCCCCCATCTTCTGGGCTTTGCCCTGAGAGGGACAGTGACAAACTGCAGAGTCAGGAGGGCGACAGGCATGGGTGGGCAGAGGCAGGCAGGGCACACAGGCTCTGGTAGTCAGTCTGCCTAGAACAGAGAGCATGTGGACATGGGGTGGGGACCACACATCTCTCAAGGACTATAAGGGCGGAGGGAGCAGACGTGCAGATGGGAGACTTGTGGGCAGACGATGGATAGACAGATTCCAGCTCTGCAAGAAGAAAAGTTTCCTAACAGCCAGAGCAAATCAAGAATTACAACTCTCCAAGCTGCTTCAAGGTGGTGAGCCTGTCATCACTGGGTGAAGACCAGAGGCTGGACCACCCCCTAACCAGAGAGGACGCAAAGGGAATTTCCAGCCAATGATAGGGCACTCAAAGCAAATAAGAAATATGTACCTTGTTATTCTCCAAGCTGCTCATGTTCTGCATAATTCATTGTCTGCTATCAGACCTGATGGCTTAAAGAATCGGGTCAGTTATGGCAGACGAAGAAAGTGCCCCACTGCAACTGGGGCCAGGTGGGAGGTGGCCAAAGCCAGAGGAGCAGAATTGGACTGCAGAGAGGCAGTGGCAAGGGGGTCATGAACAAACACCAGGCCTGCCGATGGGGCCACCAATGTGAATGGTGCTCTTCTGGGCTGTGAGAGATAAAGGAAGCAGGTGGCATCAGTGGCAGGATTCAATGTCACCAGCCTTCCCTGCATACTGGATTCCTCGGTGCTCCAGGGACCCTCTAGGGCACCGGTCATTTGGAGTTGTCACTCTGTCTCCCTCCACATCTGTCTCTGAGTTTCTCAGTGAACCTCATTTCTCCTGGAATCCCCATGGCTGGGGGCCTGGCCTAGAGGAGCCTCCGCAAAAGGATCGGGGAGGACGGGACCAAGCACTCCATGCCAAGCCTGGCCATTCCTCCTCAAGGGCCAGAGCCCCATCAGCTGCTCCAGCTTCCTATTCATCCACTGGGGGCTTGCCTGGCTGCCACTGGGGCCTCATGGTAACTCTAGTGCTGACCTGCCTTTGAAGGAACAGCAGCCTATTGAGTACTCAGGATGTACCAGGGCTGAGGTCCCAACCAGGGAGCACACAAAGAACCTAGAACCAGTGGCAGAAATAAGAGCACCAGCTGTCTCCTGTGGAAAACATTTCTCAGTCCCCTATGCAGTACACCCTCAGTTATCAAAGCAGGTCCAGATGCCAGCTCACAGTGGGGCTCAGAGGGCCAGAAGCATCATTCCGTCTCCTCGCTGGGGTGTGCCAGTTCCTAGAGGGTAGGACCACCCTTGACAACACCTTGATTCTGCAGTCACAGTGTAGGCATATAGTCCCAAGGGCCCGGCTGCGTGTGGTGGGGAAGGCAAGGAACAGGCCTCCTACACGCCTGGCTTCCTGCACTCACTGGCCTTGTGGCCTTGGCCAGTCACACCATTGGGGCCTCAGTGTCCTCATCTGTGCACTGGGGATGGCAATGAGCTGCTGACAGAAAGCATGCTCGGCCCAGCCAGCGCCGTGTCAGTGTCATCTAGTGTGATTCCCATGACCCTGCCTTGCTTCCTGGAGTTTTTAAGAGCCACAGGAAAGACCCACTGTCCAGAAATCTGGATAGGAGCCCTGTCCTGCCACTTGCTGCTCCCTGTGTGACCCTGGGCAAGTTTCTTCCTGTACATCTGTCCAGTGGGGAGTTGGGCTTCGATGGGCTCTAAGGCCACTTCCACCTATGACATCGGGGGCTCTCTAACTGCCCCCACGTCCTCGTCTGTGGACTGGACCACCTGCGCCTTTCAGGTGAGGGGAGGAGACAGAGGAAGACTGGGAAGCTGTCTCAGAAGGCTCTACCATCAGACCCTGAGTTTGTCTTCCTGCACTCATCCCGTAGACCCCATTATCAGGACCTGTCATTTGGGTGACCCATCTGTGCCCAAAGGAGCTGGAGGTGAGAGTTTAGTTTTGCATGCAGATCTAGAGGCATTAGATCACCACCTCCAAAGGTCAGGGGGTAGCCTCGCCTGCTCAGCTTTGCCCTGAAGAATGCCAGAAGTAGGGATGTGGGCTGGGCTAGGCATCCTATGGCCGAGCCAGGCAGCCCACTCAAGGGAGGTGAACTTGCTTCCCAGAGGAGCCTAGCTCCTGATGAGCAGTCCCACTGCTGGTTGTGGGACAACGCCCCGGAATGAATCACCTCAACCACAAGGGGAACAGTCCTGGTACTGCAGGTCCTGGCTGCCTGGAGTAAGCACCATCTTTGCCAGCCACCAAGTGAGGGGCCTGATTTCTCAGATACTCCTGGCCAAGGCCGGGGTGGGTGGAGAATGGCGTTCCTGATACTGTCAGAAGGTTGATGCAGTTGACATCGAAATTCCAGCTATGCTGGTTCCCCGCCTCTGACCATTTTTATGTGAGCCTTGGGTCCTGCCTGGAGAGTGTTCTAGGGTAGAGAAAGGATCTGGGGGAGTCCGGCCTCAGAGAACACCTGATCCACCCTTCCCTCAGCAGATATTTTTCAGAGCCCTCTGTACCAGCCACGGGCTGGGCATCAGAGACAGTGCAGAGGTGAGAACAGCCAGGCTCAGTCTGGCCAGGCCAGCCTGTGTCTTGTTCACAGGTCTGCACACGGGATCTTGGGAGCCCAGAGTTGGCATGTGGGTGGGCAGTCCCTACCACAGAGGGTCAGGAGAGGCTGCAGGGAGAGAAGGTTGCACCCAAGCCTTAAAGAGAAGCCAGGTGTTGCCCATGCAGGGATGGCTAGCAGGGCAGCTCAGAGGGGACAGCCCAGGCAGAGCCGTGGAGGTACAGGAGAGCCTTGGCAGGTCTCAGGGGCTCCCAGAAGAGTTGAGATGTAGTTCTCAGTGATGGGGCCACTAACATGCAGGTTGCACTCACAGGGATCCTGCTGCAAGCCATTTTCTTCCTCATCTTAGGCTGGGGTCCACAGCAGAGCCAATGCCTGCCAGGGTCCACAGCAGAGCCAAGACGGGACTCCAGCCATGTCCTCCCATCTCCTCCCCAGCATTTTTATACTCAGTCAAAAGGTCTTCCAGTGTCAAACCTGGAAGTGACTTTGAGGCCCATATACTCCAATCCTTTTGCTTCATGGGTGGGGAAACTGACACCAAGAGGGGAATTCATGATTGATGTAAGGGTACCCGGCTGGCAGTTGACCACTGATCACAGAGATGGTGACCGCTTCTCACTGTGATGACCAGACAGATCCCTGGATCAACCCAACCTGCCCCTGTCTGCATTCCACCCCCAACTTTCTGCACCTGCAGTGACCCACAGTGGCACCTGCATATCTCATCACATCTCAGAGCCCCCTCCATGGCAGGGGGCCCCAACCTGTGAATCATCTTCAGCGATTCTGCCTGATTGCTCTTCAACACTTTCCTTATCCCCTCCTGCCTGCAGAACTCTCCCCCTTAGCTGCCAACTTGCTGGCCTGGCACCTACCACTGGCCCGGCACCTACCACTGGCCCCTCACTACTTTCACCCCAGCCTCAGGAAGCAAAGGGTTGAACTGAGAAAGTAGCAAGAACATGTCAAACTCTTAACACAGTTTCCTGTCTCTGCAAAGGCTGGCAGGGGAGGAAAGGGATGAAAAGCCTTAAAAAAAAAATCTCATTGAAAGGCTCTTCAGGCACTTTGGCCTGTGAATGACTGAATGACTGTAAGTGAGTTCTGGTTTGGTGAGTTTTTGCAAAGGAACGTGGGCAAGATGAAGGAAGCAAGACTTCAAAGACTGGAGGGCCTGTAACCGGGAGACAGGTAGTAGGGAGCCCGGGTGAGCACCTGGCCTCCAATTCTGCTTCTGCCCTGGTGGAGCAGGGGTCCTGTGTGACCCATGGGAAGGGACACTGAGTGGCACCTCTGAGGCCTCTGCAGGCAGCAGCTTTGACAAGGACCCAGCCCCTGCTCAATTGAAGTGGTAAGAGTCCCAATTTCAGTGGGGGATATGGCCACATACAGTCCTCATGAAGGAACCTTTGGTTTTCTAATCCCTGAAGGCAAATAGCCCGGCATCTTGCACACGTGACGTAAGGAGCCACCTCTGGGGTCTGGCCTGATTCTATCATGCCATGGCACTTGGTAGTTCACAGCCTGACAAGGAAAGGAAGACACACACACCTGTAACTCATGGACAGTGTATTCAGGACTGCCCAAAGTAGAAAGTAAAGTACTCTTTCTGTGAAAGGTTCCAGGCTATGAAAGAGGGAGAGAACTAGGAAGGGGAATGTGAAGGATGAGCAGGTCTTAGGCAGGCTGCAGAGAGAATGGGCCCAGAGACAGGGCAGTGCAGAGCTTGCATAAGAATGAATGACATATTAATCTGAGTCCAAGAGCCCTAATTACCAGGTAGAGGGGTTGGGGCTTTACCTGTGAGGCAACAGGGAGTCCCTGAAGGTTTTAAGCAGGGTGTGTGCTATTCTCAGGGCTGTGTTCTAGAATCATGAGTGAACTAGGGGGCCCATGAGTACTGCTGAGGAGAGATGCAGCTTCTGCCTCCCCATCCCCCGCCATGATCCTCCATCCCCCATTACGTCCCTACACTTGCCATATCAACTGACACAGACTGAGAGCTGGGGAGGGGCCTGTTGTAGGAGTCCAGAAGGCAAGCAGCATGTGGACAGGCATCCCAGGGAGATCAAGACATCCCAGGGAGATCGAGACAGCCCTTTTCAAGATGGAAAGTAAAAACATAGGCTCTGCAGTCAGGTACCTGAATCCAAGTCCTGCTTCCATCTCTCACCTGCACCTGAGGCAAGCAAGGTACTGTGCCTTCCTGAGCATCACAGAGTGCTTGCCTCAGCAAGAAGTAAGCATTGGCAGGTAAGCCCTGCACACACATGGTGCTCAGTATATACCAGTCTCTGCTTCTACCAGCTTTCCAGAGCCTTCAGAAATCACCATGGAAGCAGCAGAGTGGACAGAGCCCTGGGGGTGAGTCCAGGCTTTCCTGCTGCTCTAGGTAACTTGGGCAAGTATCTTCTCTACTTGCATTGAGAAAATAAGGGTCTGGGGTCTGATTAGTAAACTTGTTTCCAGTTTAAGGGTTCCATGACTAGACCACTTTCCTCTCGGTCCAAGGTGGCAGGAATGTCCCATCTCCTTCTCCAAGGAGGGGAGGAGGGAGCAGGACATTACCAAGAATGTGCCTCCTGTCCTTCAGATTGCTTGATGGCAGTTGCATCCGGCGTAGAGCAGCAGGGTTTGTGCTGACTGCTGGGTACTCAGTCTTCATCCAGCAAATGCCTCCTGTGGCTCCAGAGGAGGGTGGGTGGGTGCAACAGGGCCAAGAAGAGCTGAGGGGCACTGGGGGTGCATAGCAGTTATGGTTGTTTTTCTTTTGTCTGTCCCCTCAATTGATTAATATAGCAAAGAAAAGGGTTTTCAAACAGTAGGCATGTCTGGGTCCAGGCAGGCAAGTGATTAATCTTAGTTTGTTGCTGCTGACAGCTAGGAGCAAGAAATAATAAAGGTTTGTGGAGGGTGGGAGTGGGGATATGAGGAAGGCTGCTCTCCCTTCATCTGTCAGCAGGGAACAAGTCTCCACTTCCTTCTGCTGTCCAAGCATCCCTTTGTCGGGTTAGCATCTGAGACTCCAGATACTTAGCTCCATCGTCATTGCCCGCTCCCATATGTGAGCCACCAGGGCGGTCCCTGCAAAGCCACAGCGGGGCCCCCCTGGCTGTTGTTGAGTTCCCTGCACATCTCCAGAATGCCTGGACTTAGTCACTGTATTCCCCAGCCAGGTCCCTGCAGGGATGATGAAGCCTTTTAAGGGCAAACTTCAGGGAAGGCAGGTGTGTGCAGCTTGGGCACAGTACTGCTCGCCTTGGGACCCCCACACTGCCCAGCTGTGGTCGCAGGAGCCCTGAGCTCCTGGCCATGTGCTCCATGACCCCCCAGCAAAGGAAGCTCTGCACAGCAGTGAAGACAATGGCTCTGGATCTTGGCTTAGGCTCTTGAAACCCAACTCTACCACATACCAACAGGGTAGTGTTGGGCAAGGGGACTGAACATCTCTGAGCCTCAGTTTCCTCATCTATAAAATGGGTTTCACAGGTGTATTAATGAAGAGACAATATATGTGAAGTGCTTAGCATATGCTCTCATATAGTGAGTGCTGTATCAATGGTAGCTCAAATGTCTTTTATTATAGACTTCAGAGAGCCACAGGTTGTTGGGGACAGACCTCGGTGTGGCTCAGCGCCTTGCAAATTGGGTTCAACGTGGGCATCTCCAGCTATGCCCACATCCACTCTCCTTTACGATGGTGAGTTCTAGATTATTATGTGGCTACAACTGGAAAGAATACTGGAGAATCTCACAGAGCTGGAGTCCAATCCAGGCTATCCTCTTCCTGGATAACTGCTCTTGAATCTGTCATCTCTCTTGCATTCTGTGCATGGTGCCTTGGTGTGACCTTGGATGTGTGAGTGAACTTCTCTGACCTCCCAGTTGCTCATCAGGAGCTGGAGATGGTGACCACTCAGCAGGTATCCTTTTTCATCACCATCCTGCTGCCCCTCCAGCTCTCCGGCCACATCTTCCAAACTTAGGTCTGGCCTCCTCATCTCCAGGAAGCATGTTTGCAGCCAGTCAAGGTAGCAGCTCTGGAAGTACACTGAGCAGAAATCTTGGGGTTTAGGGAACAGAAAGAGACCTTTTCGATTTTCCGGTCCAATACCTTGAACAAGTAGAGATACTGAGGCCCAGGGAGAGGAAGAAGCTTGCCTGCCTCTGGCTTTCCCAGCAGGCCCTGTTTGCTAGCAGCATTTGAGCCAGCCTGAGTCAGGGCGGCAGGGGTGGTGGGGGAAGAGGGGGTCTGCCTCTTTGCTCTTATCACGGGAAGGATTTCATGTCCTTTCAGGGCTGATGGAGGAAAAATGAACTTTCTGCTCAATTAGCATGCTTTGTATTTTCTCCTCTAAAAGGTTTAAAGGAAATGCCACAATTAGGAGCTGCTGCTGTAGGCAAAACAAAGACTCCTCAAACACTCTTTGCAGAGGACTAAATGAGAACAGTGAACTTTAGAATGTGCAGATACTTTGCAGGATAAGAGAGTACACTGTTGAGAGGACACTGTGGGGAATATTAGATGACATTTCCCTTTATTCAGAACTACTGAGAAAATGAGCCCTGCTGGTGGTAAAACATTGCCAAGGACACCAACATTAGACTGTCACCTCTCCTGGACTCCAAGCTTAGCCCTTTGGTGATTCTGGTGCAGTGGGGGTGGGGAGTGTAGGAACAGCCCTGGGCTTATGCCCTGGATACCTGGGTTCAAATCCTAGCTCTGACTCTGATTACTTGTGGGTTGCCAGACCAGTGACCATGATTCGCACCCTTCCTTTCTGAAGGGTTCAGGCAGACCCTAGTTTGAGTTCTGCCTGTGTTCTGAGCCCTCTGTTTGTTCTCTAGCACAGCAGGTGTAAATCCTGCCCCACCACCCACTCTGGGCTGCTGTAACGTGTGACTGAAGTGATACAGGTCAGCATGCCCAGCACAGGGGCTGATATTTGGGAATAGCCAGCTTTCACACTGGGATGGTATGTTTGAGGAGAGTAGCAACCATTGCCTTCATTGTTACCAATAAAGAAACTAGTGTTAACATTACATCACAGTTAATGAGTAAAGAGATGTGATTGCAACACAGATCAGGGCCTCTTTCTGCCTTGTGGGATCTCTCAGAGTAGAAACACCCCCCTTCCTCTCCAGCAGGCCCTGAGAAGCCCAGCCAATGCCCAACCAGGTCTCTGGACCTAAGCTGGATTTTCTGACAGGACGTGGGACCATGAGCCCAGTGACCATCATTCCTCAGACACCTTCCCTGGGCTGTGGTGACATGGCGAAAGCCCAGAGACCTGAAACTAGAGGGGCTGGTTCTGTCTGGCTAGAAACCAACAGTGTCAGCATCCATGACCCAGCTGGAGGAGTCTGGTTTCTTCTCTGGGTCCAGCCCTCGAACAGTTGTGAAGAAAGCGCAACTCATTGCTCCTACTTTACAAAAGCGGAAACAGAGGCTCAGACAGGCTTAGGAACCTGTCTAAGGCCGTGTTGTCAGGGAGGGGCAGAGGCTTAGCCTGCCCAGCTCCTGAACCACTGTTCTTTCCTGACTCTTCTCAGCCATTTGCTCCAGCTAAGCTTAAAAGTTCTCCATGGCTGGGCGTGGTAGCTCACGCCTGTAATCCCAACATTTTGGGAGGCCAAGGGGGGCAGTTCACCTGAAGTTGGGAGTTTGAGACCAGCCTGACCAATATGGAGAAACCCCATTTCTATTAAAAATACAAAATTAGCTGGACATGGTTGTGCATGCCTGTAATCCCACCTACCAGCAAGGCTGAGGCAGGAGAATCACTTGAACCTAGGAGATAGAGGTTGTGGTGAGCTGAGATCGCACCATTGCATTCCAGCCTGGGCAATAAGAGTGAAACTCCGTCTTAAAAAACATAAAAAAGAACTTCTCCATTTGAACCCAGGTGCTAGACTGATGATGCTGAGACTTTCTGGTAGCAAAGAAGGAGGCCAAGGCCATTCAGGGGGGCCAGTGGCAGGTGGCCTACAAAGCTGGCGAGAGAGAGGTTTAGGCCCCATCTGGCCCTGGGTGTGTGATAGATCAGGAGTGGAGGACTACGGCAGTGGGGATAGAATTGATGGGGGGTGTCGGGGGTGGAAGAGTGAGGAGTCAAGGACCACATCCAGATTGCAGAGCTCTGGGTGGATGGTGGCACTCCCGGCTGCAACGTAAATCTGGAAAAGACCCAGGACAACACACTCCCCCCAACTCAGCTCCCCACTTCCCACTGCCACCCAAAACCCAGAGGCAGGCAAGAGGTGCCTGCACTCATTCCACCTCACTCTGCCAGTTCATAGCCAAGTGCACCAGCCTCAAACCTGGCAGTGCCAGATGTGCCCATTAACAGGCTGAGGTTCCCTCCCTGGCCAGCACCATCTCCCCTCTGAGCCAGGCATGCAGCATTGCCCTTTGTTTTACCAGAGCCTCCTGGTCTTCTCCAGCATCTGAGCAGCCCCGATTACATTTCCAGCCGGTTTTTAATTGTCTCATATCAGCCTGCATAAATCTGCCTGTGCGGCTCTGCCACTGGGGAAGCATTCCAACTGCCTGGAGACCTCTCGTGCCCCGGGACAGTTGCCTTTTGAGGCACTGGGTGGTCTCTCGAAATGAGAAAAACATTTCTTTCCAATCACATTTCTAACCATCTTGTTAATTTGAATTATTTAACAATATTTTTGCAAAAGCCATCTGGGAATCAGTTGGTTGGCGATTTGGGAGAAGGCATATAGGGTGCTGCAGGGAAGGCCTTGAGGACAGCTGCAGATGCCACATCTGCTATCAGTGAAAGGGTGGACGCATGGAGAGGAGGGCTGTGACCAGGAGCCCAGGGATCACAGCCTGAATCCCACCATTCCCACCAGCCAGGAGGTCACCAACAAGTCACTTCCTGTCTCGGCCTCTCAGCCCTGAGGGCCTGGATTTGCAAGGGCAGTGGAAGCTCTTGTAAACTCTGAGAGGCTGCACAGATGCAGGTGGAGTTGTTTGCAGAGTCTTTGTGCTGTAGGGGCTTATTTTCCTATAGCTAGTAATCATTGCAAACGTCCCAGAGGAAACCTGACTGGCCCTGACCTAGAGGCATTTGGTGGGGCATGAAGCGACTCACTTCCCACAGTAAAATCCCAGTGTTAAGGCAGGGCCTGACTGTCCCCCAGACTTCTGAGCAGTCGGAGCCCAAAGGGACTTGAATCGTCCAGGTCAAGACCCTGGCATTCTGATGGGGTCAACTGAGGCACAGGAAAGGAAGAGGACCTCCCTGAGGTCCTGTGGAGGGCTGCTGGGAAAGCCCCCAGATGTCCCAGCTCCCACCCCAGGGTTATCACCCTTTGCAGCCCTGTAAGCACAGTATTTTCTTCTCTCATTTTCTCCACAGACATTCTCAGTTTTTGAGGCAGATCTATAAAATCAGATGTCAAATTTTATAGCCCTCGTCTTCACTCCCACAGCTCCAGTGCTAGAGCTATAAAATGATGTATTGTTGTCTGTTCAGCCACTCGGGTGCACACACCCTTGCCCTCCACTGGAGCAGAGGCCATTCGGTCCCCAGGTCTGTGTCTCACGCCTGCTCTTCTCTAGGCAGCTCCCTCGTGAGCAGCCTCCATCCTCCTTCCAGCATGAGTGTTTTCTGCCACTCTTAATAATGCTGTGCTTCCCCCCCTTATCTTTTTTAAGATTATTTCACCCAAGAGGAATATCAGAAACAATTGCAATTATTTGGCAAAGCCAGCTTATTACAGATGCCTTAATTAAAACCATTTTTTAATTTTAATTTAATTTTATTTTATTTTTGCCATTTCCTTTGGAAAATCCACCGTCCATTTCTGGCCTCAGGCAGCTTGGAGATCACCCTGCCACGTTTTAAGCACAAGCTTTCAGGGCAGGGCTTATAGACAAGTCAGCAGCATGGCATTCACCACTGAGCTCTTATCGTGCACTGGGCTGTCAGCCCGGTGAGGAGACAAAGAGACACATCAGACTCTAAGCTCACAGTCTAGACAAGGAGACAGGGCGGTAGGGAAGTCCTGTGATGGACAGAGGTGTGGCAGAGAAAGAGCGAGGGAGGGAGAAAGTAAGTCTGACTAGGGGCATCTTGGAAGTCTTCCCTGAGGAGGGGTCGGTTGAGGAGGACTTCAGATAACAAGATTTTTGAGAGGAGAAAACTGGGCAAGTTATTGGAAGGAACAGCTAAGTACAAGGACGTTTAGGTTGGAGATTAGAGGAAAGGCCTGTGTAGTGTCCTTCCTCTCTGTAGTCCCACCTTGGCTGTCCAGTTTTCCCTTGGAAGTGATAGAGCTTCTCTGTTTTTTGTTTTGTTTTGTTTTGTTGTTGTTTTTGAGATGGAGTTTCGCTGTTGTTACGCAGGCTGGAGTGCAATGGCACGATCTTGGCTCACTGCAACCTCCGCCTCCTGGGTTCAAGCAATTCTCCTGCCTCAGCTCCTGAGTAGCTGGTACTACAGGCATGAACCACCATGCCCAGCTAATTTTTGTATTTTTAGTAGAGACAGGGTTTCACCTTGTTGGTCAGGATAATCTCGATCTCTTGACCTCGTGATCCACCCGCCTTGGCCTCCCAAAGTGCTGGGATTATAGGCGTGAGCCACCGCGCCCAGCCGAGTTCTGTTTTGTAAAATGTCATCCAGTTTTCGTTTCCAGGTTAAAACTGAGGTGCATAAAACATTACAGCCCTTCTAGAATTTATCTAGTAGATTTTCCAGTTTTTACTAGAAACTCCCCTAGGAAAATATGTAGGTACATAAACCCAGGGACCTTGCTTTCTAAATTTGCCATCTAACATCTGATTTTGACCCTCCTGGTTATAGTGTGAAATGATTTGTCATGTGCTAGAACATTTCTTGGCTGAGGGTTCCTTTGGAAACATGTCTTTCTATCTCACCACCTCAGAGGGCCTGGCACATGGTAGGTACTCGGGAAACATTTGCAGATTTTATTCAGGAGAAAAATAATCAGAACATTCAAAATGACCCATGATGATGATAAAATCAGATTACAAAGTTCAGCCCAGTCAGTAACTATATGTCACATGCATGTACGCATGTGTGTGGGAAAAATACAGGAATGCACTATGCTAAAATGTGATTAACCACTATCTGCAGTGATGAAATGGCAGCTTTTTATCTTCTTTTTGTTTATTTTGGATTTGTGTTTTCTGGATTTTTCACAGTGAATCTCTTTTATAATAGAGATTTTTTTTTTTTTGAGACGGATTTCCCCTCTGTCGCCCAGGCTGGAGTGCAATGGTGTAATCTTGGCTCACCGCAACCTCTGTCTCCCAGGTTTAAGCAATTTTCCTGCCTCAACCTCCCAAGTAGCTGGGATTATGGGTGTGTGCCACCATGCCAGGCTAAATTTTGTATTTTTTTTTTAGTATAGACAGAGTTTTGCCATGTTGGTCAGGCTGGTCTCAAACTCCTGACCTCAGGTGATCCTCCTGCCTCAGCCTCCTAAAGTGCTGGGATTATAGGCGTGACCCAACTTGCCCAGCCTCTAATAGAGATTTTTTTTTCCTTAATGAGGCAGAGGAGGAAGCTCATTGACTATGGAGTTAGGAAACCTGTTTCTGGTCCCAGCTCTGCCTTGAGGTTTTCTGTGTGACTTCTCTTGCCTAGTTATTTGGGGGTGCTTTAATTGGCTCAGTAGAGAAAGAGCATATCATGGCTAAGAAGGTAGACCACCTAGAGCCAGAATCCCTCCCTGGTTCAAATCTCAATTCTGCTTCTTACTAGCTGTGTGACCTCCATTTCTGCATCTGTACAATGGGAAGAGTAATAGTTCCTACATCTCAGGATCGTTGTGAGGCATAAATGCAGTCATGGTCCAGGACCACGATTTTGTGCACTCTGAAGCCCTAGTCTGCTCTCTCTGGCTCCCCACAGCAACCTGACTTTACCCTCAAGGAGAAGGGCTCAGAGAGATGAGGAGCTCTCACCCGTGGCCATACCAGCGCTCTACATCCCAGCCCTCCATCCATTCAACAATTCCCCACCGCCTCCCAGTCTGCCAGAGAGCAAGCCATGTGCCCATCATTTCCTCCTTGCACTACAGGCATATGCCCCACCAAGGCTGAACATGGCCTTGAAGGGAGAAACACATTTGCACGGTGCCAGGTGGGCTTAGCTCCTGGTAGAGCTGGTGGTAGGAAGTGACTTGACAAGGCATCTGCAGAGCGTACTCAGAGGCAGGAAGAATGGTGCCAATAACAGTGATGAGAAAGTCGAGGTAGTGTAGGATTCTGACACATCCATGGTGACAGCAAACACTGAGGCAGCAAACGCAGGAGACCGTGTGACCTGGGCACCGATGTTTCACACTCACAACCTTCAAATATTCACATAACCCCATGTTGAGTTCAGATTTTCAGGCTAGGAAAATACATTTTTTTTTTTGTTCGGAATTGCTCCAATCCTAACTAAAATGTCATCTCTGAAGAAGCTAGGGTTACCTGTTTTACTTCTGTGGGAGTTGTACTTTCCGGAAGCAATCGGTTCCTAGCGTAAGTAACTTTATGGAACTCAATTACTTGCAGACATACTGGGGGGAGAAAACAGCAATAATTAACGTAGTCAAACCCAAGCCAAATAGTAAAATGAAAGCTTTGTTGTCTGTCAAGGTAGAAATCAGTTTCATTAGGGAGCAAAGTGCCAGAGATTTAATTTTGGGAAAATTCTCCACCCTGTGGAAAGAGGTTGTCAAGAAGCTGCCAGAATGAATGTCCAACATGAGAGGATTTGCCCCCCAGAACCCAGACTACGAAGAACTGACAGTGGCCTTTCAAAGTTACATTTCCAAACCTTCCAAGTGTGGCCAAAGCCAGTGGGCTTTTGCTTCTTAAAGTTCTTGGACCCAGCTGGACACAGTGGCTCACACCTGTAATCCTAGCACTTTGGGAGGCCAAGGCAAGGAGGATCACTTGAGCCTAGGAGTTCAAGACCAGCCTGGGCAACATAGTAAGACCCGGTCTCTACAAAAACAAATTAATTAGCTAGGCATGGTGGCTCACACCTGCAATCCTAAGCTAATCAGGAGGCTGAGGCAGGAGGATCACTTAAGCAAGTTAGGGAGTTCGAGGTTACAGTGAGCTATGAATGTGCCACTGTACTCCAGCCTGGGCAACAAAGTAAGACCCTATCCCTTCCACCCACAGAAAGGTTCTCAGCCCCATGCCCCATTTGGTGTGGTCAAGAGATGAGTGTTACTATACATGATGACACTTACATGTCAATAAGATCCTGTCTGTTGGGACTTGGGCGGGGAGTGGGGGGACTCAGGAGGTCAGCATCCCAAAAAGGAGTTCAGCGGAAGCTCAGAGGTGTCCACGTGGGTTCATGACGGAGTTGTGTCCAGTCAGCAGGACTAATGGCCAAGCCGGACAGACCCCACAGGACCCTGTTCAGTTGCTGGCTCCCACTATGTGAGAGATGGCGACTGCCTGGGGAACGGGCAGCAGAAGCGACCAAGATGGGAAAGGAGAGGAAATTTTGCCCTAGGGGACAGCTGGAAAAGAGCAGCCCAGGTCTTCCTGTTTCTGTGGCACCTTCTCAGGGCAGAAGCAGTGGCCTTGGCCTACAGAAGCTAGAACTCAGAGCTGGGCTAACCTCAGCAAGCTGTAGTTAGTCACATTTCAGCTCAGGACATGGAAGAACTTAACCATGGGCAAAGCTGTCTAAGTTTGGAAGGGGTTGTCTTAGTGGGGAATGAGCTCTCTGGCAGTGGTGGTGGTAAGCAACAAAGCTGGGCACTAAATATTGCAGCTATTACAGAGGAGTTTCCATCATCAGATGAAGCTAGAATGGTGGTTCTCAAACTTGAACATGCATCAGAATCTCTTAGAGGACGTGTTTAAAACAGATTTGGGTTGCAAAGAGACCCAGGGAGCCACAGGCTGAACAAGTAAGTCTCTGGGTATTTGTGTACATTCTAGGGTACACTTGAATAAACTATTTTTAAAAAAATTTTTTTAAAGATGGGGTTTCACCATGATGGCCAAGCTGGTCTTGAACTCCTGACCTTAGGTGATCCACCCACCTCGGCCTCCCAAAGTGCTAGGATTACAGGTATGAGCCACCACGCCTGGCCCAGAATAATCTATTTTTTTTTAAAAAATCTGCACTCCTCTTCCAGCCCTGGGGCTCTGGGGTATCTATAATGAAGGTGAGTCCTTTTGTTTAATATCCTGAATAGCATTCCTTCCTTCCCATGTGGCATGAGCATCTCCTCTGTGCCAAACTTCAAAGGTTGTCTCTTTGTTATGTAAATGGAGAAACCAAGGCCTGAGAAGGCAGAAGCCAGGACCCCTATGCTCAGTTCTGAGCTCTTTGCTTAGCTTTCAGTAGATTTCAGGGAATATGTAAACTACTCTCCATTTCACAGATGAAGAAACTAAGGCATGGATTCCCAAGAACTATTGGGAGTTTTTCCACCAGGAACCACAGTCATTCATATGATTTACAAAAGGTTCTCTGCACACTATCTGGGTAGTTCCCAGTTAACCAGATGCCTTTGAAATTCCAAGGAGGAAAAACCACCCTCAGGTTAGATTCAGGGGCCTCTGAGCAGGCATATCTGTCTTCATTTGCAGTTTTAAAGGACCTCCTGGATTTCCTTTCTTTTTTTCAAATAAAGTTTATTGTGTATAATGAAGGTGTACGCCATGATGTTACAGAATACATATAGATAGTAAGAATGTTACTATAGGCTGGATACAGTAGCTCATGTCTATAATCCCAGTGCTTTGGGAAGCCAAGGCGGGAGAATTGCTTGAGTCTAGGAGTTGAAGACTAGCCTGGGCAACATAGTGAGACCTTGTTTCTTTTCTTTTTTCACCAAGAGTAGTTTTTACTTTAATTAAAAAAAAAAAAAGGCGGAATGTATATAATGGACAAAGGATAACCAAAAGTTGCCAAATTAGGCTAGTAAGAAAATCTCTTTTTGTTTTGAGTCGGAGTCTTGTTCTGTCATCCAGGCTGGAATGCAGTGGCACAATCTCGGCTCACTGCAACTTCCGCCTCCCAGGTTCAAGCAGTTCTCCTGACTCAGCCCTCAGTAGCTGGGATTACAGGTACCTACTCAGCTATTTTTGGTATTTTTTAGTGGAGATGGTGTTTCACCATCTTGGCCAGGCTGGTCTTGAACTCCTGACCTCGTGATCCACTCACCTCAGCCTTCCAAAGTTCTGGGATTACAGGCCTGAGCCACATCACCCAGCAGAGACCTTGTTTCTATAAAAAGTTTTAAAAATTAGCCAGGCATGGTGGCGTACCCCTGTCGTCCTAGCTACCTGGGTGGTTGAGGCAGGATCACATGAGCCCAGGTGTTTGGGGTTACAAAGTGAGCTATGATTTCACCACTGCTCTCTAGCCTAGGTGACAGAGCAAAACAAAAAAGTTTCTATAGTGAATCAAATTAACATATCCCTTGTCTTTCATAGTTACTGTGTGTGTGCGCGCGCGTGCGTCTAGAGCTGCTAACATCTACTCATGTAGCAGGAATCCCATATAAAGTACAATTTGTTTTATTACCTGTGGTCCTTGTGTTGTGCATCAGCTCTCTAGACTTGTTCATTTGCATGTCTGCTCCTTTGTACCCTCTGACCTACATCTCCCCATCTCCTCCCCACCCTGCTCTGAGGACCCACTGTTTTCTTCTCTATCTCTACATATTTGAATTTGTTTTAGATTCCACATGTGAGATTAATTATACAATATTTTTCTTTCTTTATCTGGTTTATTTCACTGCCCCTAATGTCCTCCAGGCCTGTTCATGTGTGGTGAATGACAAGATCTTTTTTAGGGCTGAATAGTATTCTCTCATACATACACCACAGTTTCTTTATCCATTCTCCCTTGACAGACCTTCAGTCATTTTCATAAGCTGACTGTTGTGAATGGCACTGCAGTGATCATGGGTGTGCAGATGTCTTTACAAGACAGTGATTTTATTTCCTTTGGGTATATGCCCAGAAAAGGGATCGCTAGGTCATACAGTAGTTCTAATTTCCTTACAAAGCTCCTTACTACTTTTCATAATGGCTGTACCAGTCTACACTCCCATCAGTAGTATACAATTTCCTTTTTTCCGCATCCTCACCAACATTTGTTATCTGTTGACTTTTTGATAATAGCCATTCTGCTGGGTATGAAGTGATACCTCATAGTGGTTTTGACTTGCATTTCCCTGATGATTGGTGATGCTGAACATCTTTTCATATACCTGTCAGCCATTCTTTTATGTCTGCTTTGAAGAAATGTCTACTCAGGTCTTTTGCCCATTTTGTAATCAGGTTATTTGTTTTTCTACTGTGGAGTTGTGTGAGTCCTTTATAAATTTTGGATGTTAACCCCTTATCAGATATATGGTTTGCAGATTTTTTTCCCAATCTGTAGTCTGCCATTTCATCTTCCTGTTTCTTTTACTGTGCAGTGTCTTGGATGTAGTCCCATTTATTTATTTTGAACTTTTGGTATGAAATCCAAAAAAATCTTTGCCAAGGCCACTGTCCAGGAGCTTTTCCCCTAGGCTCTCTTCTAAGAGTTTTATTGTTTCTGTTATTACATTTATGTCTTTTATCCATTTTGAGTTGATTTTTGTGTATAATCAAAGATATTCATTCTTTTGCCTGTGGAAATCTAGTTTCTTAGCACCATTTATTAAAGGAATTATCTCTTCTCCATTGTGTCTTCCTGGTACCATCATCAAAAATTAGTTGACCGATGTATGTTTGGATTTGTTTGGGAGTCTCTATTCTGTTCCACTGGTCTGTATATCTGTTTTTATGCCAATACCATACTGTTTTGATTATTATAGCTTTGTAATATAATTTCAAATCAGGAACTGTGATGCCTCCAACTTTTTCTTCCTCAGCATTGTTTTGGTTACTCAGGGTCTTTTGTGGTTCCATATGAATTTTAGGATTGTTTCTTCTTTTGCTGTGAAGAATGACATTGGGGTTTTGATAAGAATTGTTGAGTTTCTCATCTTTACTTTTTTTCTTAAATAAAACTGTAAGTTGGATCAGATGCTTTGTGGGTAGTGAGTCCGCTTCGTTGCTCTGCTGGTGAACACCCTTGGTCAGTTAGTGAGGAGGCAGGCTCCTGCCAGGCTGAGCTGGGAGGACTGGTGAGGGTGAGTACCTGCTTTAGCAAGGGCCAAGGTCCATGAGGTGACTCAGGATGAGAAATGAGGAGGCAGGGCATTGCTGCTTCCTACCCCTCCCTGGATCCTCCTCCCTCTGCCACATCCCCACCCCAGCTTGTCACACCTCGTTACTGCAGACTCAGTCTGCTGGTCTTGCCAGAGAATCTTCCACAATGGAGGCGTGGAGCAGGGCTTTATTGCAGAAAGAGAGCAAGCCTCTATCCTTCTCTGGGCCTCAATGTCATCTGTAAAATGACATTGAAGAACCAAGTGGTCTCAAAGTATCTGGTTGGTGTCTTGTCTCCCTCAGAAATGTTGCATACAGAGCAATGCACACAGTAGGCACTTAATAAATGCCATTGACCATCTATGACCAGTTTCCTGTTTAGTTTTTTTCTCTTTTTTGTTTTTTGAGATGAGGTCTCACTCTGTAACCCAGACTGGACTGCAGTAGCATGAACACAACTCGCTACAGCCGGCCGGCTTAAGCAATCCTCCCATCTCAGCCTCCTGAGTAGCTGGGACTACAAGCATGCGCCACCATGCCCACCTAGTTTTTTAATTTTCTACAGAGATGGGGTCTCATGATATTACCTGGGCTGGTCTCACAAACTCCTGGGATCAAGAGATTCTCCAGCCTTGGCCTCCCAAAGTGCTGGGATTAGCGGTGTAAGTCACCACGCACAGCTTCCTTTTCTGTTTTCATATCGATCCTTTGTGCAACAATGTGCCTTAGAGAGTGTCGTGAAAGAACACTTGATGTTTGAGGAAATCTATCTCAGGGCAGTAAACGCCTTGCCCCGCGTCACCCAGTGACAGAGCTAGGCCAGAACCCAGGTATCCCACCCCAGCCAGGCGGGCTACCCAACTGGAGGAGACGCTCCTGCAGCCAGGACCTGCCTGGCTATCCGTGGCTTCTGGGCTGCCAATACAGCCGTGAATGACAGAGCAGACAGACGGGGAGCCTAGCTCGATGCTCAGCCCAGACGGCGCAGAGCCAGCCAGACACACCAGACAGGCAGCCCCTTGCACAGTGGCTCCTGCCCAGCAAGTGAGAACAAGGCCCACGCCAGGAGCCCAAGCCTCTAGTCCTGCATGGGCATCTCTATTTTCTGAAAGGCACTGTTCTTCATTTAAAAAATTTTAAATGAATTAAGCTAGAATCTGCTGTCAGCCCCATTTCATGTCATACTTATCTGAGGGGGCTGCCAAACCATGCGGATGTGTACCCGGGTGACCAGGCTCCAATGACATCCTCCACACTAAGTGGCATCTCTGTACCTGGCAAGCCTCGCTTCCCGCTGTCCAGACCTCAGGTCATCCTTATGGGTGAGCAGTGAAAGCTCTACTTCCCAGATGAGTGACCTGAAGCTCAGACCAGGCACAGCTCAGGGCAGGGACTCAGACACAGATGTGGGTGGCCCTGAGCCTGGGCTGTGTCCAGCACCATCCTCAAGCACTCCAAGGCTCGCCCCCTCCAGCCCTGCCTGGGTCGACCCCAGGGTGCCGGCGCCCCTTGGCCTATAAAAGCCATTGTGCACTCTTAAGTCCTCCCCTGCCTTCCCCCAAGGCTGCCTTGGCCCAGCCTCTGTGTGGTCCCTGCTCTGAAACCCCCTCAGATGTACTGCATCTCCCCGCATGTGCTGCTCAGGTGGGACTGGAGGGTTCTGTCCTTGGAAACAGCCTGGAGCCCTCTGGAATCAAGCCATTTGGCAGATTTCACTCTATGTCTTAAACCCTTTCATAAGGGGCCAGATGAGCTAAGATGCATCAAACGTTCACACTTCATCTGGAGGTTCTCATCTGCCCCTCACCACAGCTGCAGGGGTGGACTCTGGCTATTCCCATGTCATGATTGAAGAATTCGGGGCATTGGCCTCTAGTGAGTGGTGTGGCTTTAGCGTAGGCACTGTTGAAAGCTGGGCTACATTATTCTTTGTGGTGGGGGCTGTCCTGTTCATTGTAGGATATTTAGTAGCATCCCTGGCCACCTCTTACAAGATGCGGGTAGCACCATGTGTCAAGATGTTGCTGAATATTCCCCAGGGAAGAGGGAGTGTGAAATTGCCCTAGGTCAGAGTCACTGCTTTGAGAAGCATATGGGCTGGGACGGCTTTGTCCTCAATAGAAAGAGATTACCCTTGGCCTGGATTCTGTCGGTCCTGGTGGCACAGGCATATGAAGCCTGCTTTTGTCATTTTGCCGTCCGAAAACCCAGGATCCACTGTGCCCAGCGTACCCGCCTGTCTCCCTCCATGAGGGGACTCACTCTGCCCTGCCGTGTTATTCCTCCTGCTAGGGTGCCGCCACCCACCCTGGCATGTCCCTCACTGGCGGCAGAGAACTCAGCACTAAAGGGACCGCCTCCGACTTTTCCAGAGGGAGACACTAAGGCCCAGGGAGAGGGGACTTGCCCAGCCAATGATATCAGTGGGATCAGAGTTTGAACTTCCTCCTCGTGGGGGGTGCCCAGGGCTAAAGAGCTGGGAAAAAAATTTCCAGCACACACAGGCCTTCATGTTCCTAGAAAAGTCCTCAATTGGAGGTAAAAAAGACAAGAGCCCTAGACCCTGTTTCCCCTTCCTGAAGTTTTGGCAGCACTTCACCATCCCCCTCTGCTTCTGCCTCCACCCTCCTCACATTTCCATGGGCACTTGGCTGATTGCTGGTGGAAACCGTGACGGGGGACTGCAAAAGGCATCCAGCGGGATCCCCCCACCAAGCGTCATTGCCTTCCCACTTACACACCTCCGGTAATGGGAGGCTCACTCCCCTCAGCTGTGAGCCCTCATCATTAAAAACCTCTTGCCTGACAATGTGTTGATTTTCTCCTGAGAAAACTGCCCAAAATGGGTTCATTTTGACATACCTACTGCTTTGTGTGCTGAAATGAGCCTTATGCCTCTACATGTTCGCCAGGAGAGGCATCTGCCAGCTCTCCTGCCTAGAGATGGCTTTTTGTCATGATTTACTGAAGGCCTTCACCCTGGGCCGCCAACTTAGAGCTTGAGAAATGCCCAGACATCTCGGGAAGGCTAATCGCTGCTGATGCGTTTATTGAAAGTCTAATTATTTGGTTGTAAATCACGTCATTTCACTCAGCAGCGTTTACATCTAGACATTTGTTCACAATAACTTGGCGTGTGTGTCTTTGGCTTGTCACTGTGAAGGCTGCTTTGGAAGCTGTGGGCGGGATGCAGGTGTTGGCCCCATGGCCTCCTGAGCGCCTTTATTCCAGTTCCCTTGACTCGTAGAACATGTCAGCTAGAAGGAGCCTCCGTGCCCCCTGCCCCACGCCTCACACAGTGGCAGAACCCAGTCACACAATGAAATACACTGATGTCCTGGTCCCCTGGCTCGGGAAGCCCTGATAGCCTTGCACTGTGACTGGCCAAGTTGCTTCTCCCTCAGGCCCTTGGCCTTCTCATCTGTGGAGTGGGTATCTTGCATATAATGCCAGCCCTCTCAGCTTCCTTGGGAAGCCACAGGTTAGTCCAGTCATGGACCAAGGGAGCATTTAAGGTCTTCTCAGCCATGCCCGAGGCAGGCCAGGCCCTGTGTGAGTGCAATCTGCCTGGGCTCTGGGTGAGTAATTGGACCTCAGAGGTGGACTGTTGAAATATTTGCTGGCGGAAGCCACATCTCTTGCAGCATTGGGGTGGTGTCTGTGAGGAGGTAGCCCAGGTCCATGCAGCAATCCATGCATTTGGGATTGCTTTCTGCTAAGAGAGCAGAGCCCTCCCTTTACTGAATGCTATACTGAAACAGTGGCCTAAATACCTCTTCAGAAGGGGCCCCAGATCTCCACCCCCTCTTTGTGTACCACACATTGAGGGAAAATGGCGTGGAACGTCTGCCTGGCAGGCCGGCACTGACTCCAGCTCTGTGAAGATTCAGTGGACTTGCTTTCAGCCTCACTGCTTACTTGGGTGGCTGTATAGTCCCAGGCCAGCCACGTGAGCCCTCTGACTCTCTTTCCCCACCTGTAATCTGGAGGCCTATCTCTTGGTGTTTCTCTGAGAATATACATTGAGCTCTTTGGCAGTAAAGCCACAGTCGGTAAGATGGGTAATGCTGTGCTTCTCAAATCTTCTGGCACTAGTGTTGCTGGAGTGGCTGCATCTTGCTTGCAGGTATGAGGAGGAGAGTTTCTCTGAAGGCACAGACCTAGCAAAATGGCCCACTTCTCTGGAGGTCAAAGAGATGGCAGGAGGAGAGCAGAAGTTGTGAGTCATAAAGGCACTGCTTTCAAGAGGCAGCACTGCCATCCTCCATGTAGGATTCTGGCAGAAACTACCCATTTTACAGGCTAGTAAGTGGCCACAGAGGTAGCTTGCCGCGGTCACCCTCCAGGCTAGCTCTCTCACCCACATCACGGCAGGTCAGCGTTAGAGCTGGGCCTGACTCCCTTTGGTTCAGCACAAGCTTCCGTGTTTGCCTCCACCCTGTTGGAAGCAAGTACATGTCTGTGGGGGTACAAGGGCCCTCCCCCATGACAAGCACAGAGGCAATGCTCCCGGGGCTCAGAGTGTGAGCACTCGCTGCCCTGCTCACCAAGACCAGGGCACCTGTGACACCTCCTTCACCTGAGAATTATCTGATAACCAATGGTTGAGCGTACTTTAAATGCACAAGCTCATTCTGTCTCCTTCCACCAACCTAGCCCAGAAATCTTTGCACAATGTAAGATTTAAATGTTTAAAATGGCCCAACAGCATTGTGCCACCTTCTTTGGGGTAATAGAAAATAAAGTCATAAGAAAGAGTGGGGGGTGGAAATACCAATATAAAATGGCCCAACAAGAGGAAGAGACACAGCCACTTAGAGCCCGAGTAGGGAAGGCCAGGGCCAGTGCTCACTTTACCCCTTCAGAGGACCATGATTTTGCAAGGGAACTTGTCTCACATTCATGTTTTATTTAGGCCTGGGCAGAGATAACTGGGCAGCTTAGAAGCCTCAGAAATAAGTCCTTTTCAAGTCCTAAGGGAAGAGGAATCTAACTCAGTCTTCCCTGTGGCCTCCCGTGGGGAGACTTTCTGATTTGAAAAGCATGTGCCTATGTGCTGACCTTGGAGGAATGACCCTCTGGAAGCTCCCCTGTCCTTCCCACTCTGCCAGTCCTCGCTGGCTCATCCTGGGACCTATGCTGGCCAGAAAAAGCATCCACTGTGTCCAGCCTCAGAGTAGGGAGCTTCTCCCTTTGCTGGGCCACAATTGGGGATAAGGTCAGCCAGCTCCCAGCCTGGGGAGCTTATGGTCTGAAGGGGAAGACACATGGGGCCTCATTGCCTCAGCTCTGGGTAGACTCAGATGGATGGATGGACGGACAGATGGACAGATGAATAGATGGAGTAGATTGGATGGATGACAGGCTGAGTGCCCAACTGTGTGCCAGGCATGTGTGTGTGCCCAGAAGCCAGAGCAGGCTAAGGCTCAGCCTGCTGGGAAACATCACAATGGACAGACAGGATTCTCAACCTCTGGTTCTCACCGAGCTTCAGGGAAGCCAGATTTTGGGCAGAAAGAACCCAAAGGCCCACCTGCACTCCTGGATCCATCTTGTTGGGTAGCTGAGCAGAGAAAGATGAGGCAGTAGTGGGAAGTTCAGGGCTCTGAATGCCAGGCTTTGGAGTTCAGCAAACATAGGTTCAAATCCTAGCCCTGCCATCTTGCATGAAACAAGGCACAGAAGCTTCCTGAGCCTCACTTTCTCCATCTGTAAACAGTGATCAGTATAACAACTTAGCACCATTGCTCTGCAGTTTAAATGAGATAATATGCAGCAACAGCTCAGCTCAGAGCCTAGTGCCCAGTAGAGGCTCTCGAAGTACTGGATGTCATTGCATCTCTATTGGTCATGGGGAGTCTTAGACGGTTTTGAGCTGAGGGCCAATGTTCTGGGAACATCTGGGTCAGGACAGCAGCTCCCCATGCACCTTTCAGGCTAAGGTAAACCAGAAATCCCCTCTGTGTCTGGAGTCCTATAATTGGGTCCCACACGTTAGTCCCAAAGGGAAATTTCCTTCCTTCTCCCGCATAAATATTAGATGCAAGTATTTTTAAGTCATTTCATCATGAAAAGAAGCAATTTAACATAACTATTACCCAGGATTCTTCATGAAATATGCATCAAGCAATTAGGTCTAAAAGCGAGAGGTGAGGCCTCGCACCCTGCTCGGCGGCCGGCAGCTGCGGGCTGAGTAATGTTTTATTAAAGCCCGTGATTGTGCTGCGAGGTGGGGCCTGTTATTAGCCTTCCGCGCCGGCACGTTTGATAATCCTGATGATGAGGAGGTGCTTTTTGTGATGATAATGAGCGATCTGAACGCCTATGACAGCTCCAGCACCCTGGCCTCTGCCAGCCTTACAAGACTCATTAGACAGGTCACCGCCAGAGACACCTCTCATTGTGACTTTGCCCTCACCAAGATGTCCTATCAAAGGAGACAGGGCTGACACAGGAGCTTAGCAGGCACAGCAGCCTGTTGAAGCTCCCCAGGGGCAAAGCCTTCCCCGAACGATGATGGTGCAGATGATGGTGCCGAGGTGCCGAAGCCCATGCTGCCTTGAAAAGGGCGGGAGGAGGTGTGGCCCAGAGTCCGGCTCAACTGGCTGAGGATGCAGGGCCTGGGCTCTGGGCTCACCTGCAGCCTGCCTTGCTGTGTCCCTTGGGCCAGGGTAGTGTACTCTGGCCTCAGTTTCCTCTACAGTACCCCAGGGGAGTGAGAGATGACATCCAGGCTGCCTGCAGCTTGGAATACATTCCGTCCAGAGCAGCCACGCATCCCTGGGCTTACTCCTTACCTGATGAACCCCTCTGTTTTCCACAGAAATTGTCATGCTTCCTTTGCTCATGCTGGCGTCTCCTTTTGCGTGAAGATGGGAATCATTGAAGCCACTCCTGGCAGCTGCTTTTAAATTTTCAACTGTTAGGTGGCATCTCCCTCATGGGGACCTTAACCAATCAGAATGTATTGTCACAACACATCACCTGGCTGTGTGTGGACAAAGCATCACTTGACCCTTGCACTGGTTGAGGCTTGGCAGATAGTCTTGGGACCTCAGACCCCTGGGAGGGGGGTCACCACGGTGCCTCCCAGGCTGGGGGCTCCACCAATCAGAACATACCATTCCCAATCCTCAGCACAGCCCCTTATGTGGGTGCCACATAGTCTTTTACTTCCAGCCCCTCTACTGTCTCTGGCCTGCCTCAGCCCTGCACCATGGATGCTGTGGAGGCAGATCAGCATGGAGGGGATGTTTGCTCAGGGTCTGCTGCCTCTCACCCACCCCCCTGCCTGGCTTCACATGGAGCACTAAGGATTTCATGAAGCCCTCTCTTGAGTCTGGGGAGTGCTGACGTCAGGAGCACTGACTGGCATCTGCTAACGCTGATGATCACTGTGACCTTGGCTAGTTACCTCCCCTGTCTGCACCAAGGTGCTTAAGGACATAGAGCCTGGCCTACAGGGAGGATTGTCCCTGAAGGCACTACTGGCTAAGGCCCAGTGAAAGCAGGACTGGAGGTGAGGGCAGCTGTGAAGGGAAGGTGTGAGGCTGCCTGCAGACGCTTCCTGTAGGAAACCCTCAGGGGCTAGGCAGCAGATTATGTTTTACACATGTGGAATCCAGGACCTAGGACTGAAACCACCCTCCAGGGCCATCTAGTCAACTTCCCTCTGGATGCATTGGGAGAAGGGACAGAGCCCAGCAAGGCACAGGACAGCCTGAGGGCCAGGGAACCACGGGTGTGGCACTTGAGCCTGGGAGGGTCAGCATGTGAGAGCACCTTTCTCCCTCTGCCAGAGAATGGTCAGGCCACAGCCTGGGGGTTCATGGAGCCCAAGTGCTGGTCCCAGCTTTGCCTTAGTCTCTAAGCTTCATGACCAGCCTGCTCCATCGGCACAGCCTGGCTCAGGGTTGTAAACTCGTGGGTGCTTACCCAGGCAAGGTAGGAGTGTGTCAGAGGGATAAACAGCAGGCACAGACAGACAGGAGGGACTTCCAGCAGACGTCTAGACTCAGTTTGGCAGCTGCCCCACCTTGTTATCTGTCGGCAGCCAAGGTGCAGAGGACAGTGCATGGCTTTTAGTACTTGGTGGCCATTCTAAGCCCCTGGCCTGGGAACAGAGGAACTTAGCTTCTGCTTCAGGCTTGGTCAGAGCCATTGCCGCCATCACTGCCCACCTCCCTTGCCAGATGCTTTAGAACAAATGCTTGTGAAATGTCACCTTCATCCATGTGAGTTACTCTCCTAACCTTGAAAATGAAAGTGACTCGGTTCCCACCAGCAGCTGTGACCCTCTGCCTGACACCTCCTCCACTCTGTCCCCCAGGCATAGATCTGTGAGAATCACAAAGCCTGATGGTCCGGTACCCCAAAAACATAACACCACTCCACACATGTACACAGAGGGGAACGATGTGCCCAGGGTCACACCTCCACCCCACTGGGTGTCCCTGGCACCTGCAGCCCCTCCTTACCAGCCCTGCTCTCTTGCCCACCCACACCCCTTCTCCAGGCAGAGCTGGGCATTTGGCTCTGAGATCTCAGCTTTTTAACTCTTCTGCTGTTTTCTCAGCCACATGGTTTCAGTGTGTTACTTAAGCAATCACAGCTCTATCCCAGCTGGCACAGATCTGTGGTCTCTTTGGGGTGGCGGGTAGGTGAGTCTTCACTGGAATGGAGTTTTACATTCTTCGTGTAATGCACACACCGTTTCCTTTCTGCAGCCTAAGCAAGTGAGCCGCCTGCTTCTCAGACGTGTCTCAGCAATTCTCCGATGAAATGACCCTTCATTGAGGAGCAGAACTTGCCACAGGCTCTGTAATTAGAACATTGCCAGCCTTAAAAAAATCTTGATTTAAATTTCAGTTCTTTACAAGAATTATTCTCTCTTGAAATGTAATTGCTCTCCCAACGATTTTCTTTAAGCTGAGGGTGACATCTCTAAATACATTATTATGAGCAGATATATTGCTTAGTGCTCGCACTTCATTAAGCATTTGTTCTGCCCATTTGAAAATGGTCCTGGAGCCCAGATTAAGGTGTTAATAGAGCAGGCACTCTTCCCAAGGCACTGGTAAGCTTGGGAAGCCCAGTTCTGACTGGAAGAGATGTGTTCAAGCCCTGCAGAGCCCCTGTGGAGGCTACAGCTATGAGGGGCGGAGCTAGAGCCAAAAGGCTGCAAACCTTCATGTCCACTTAGAGCTCAGTTGGGGGAGTCTCTTGGAGGCCATGGAGATGGAGGCAGGAGATTTGTCAGAAGCTCCAGCTTTCTAGTGAAGGGACAGACACCTGATAAAGTGGACTGTGCTTTGGAAAATCTAAAGCATCCATAGGCGTGGTGGCAGAATCACAGTAGAATCATAAAAGGCCACGTGGAGCCAGCTGGGCAGGCAGGGGGCAGCCTGGACAGAGGCAGGCTGGTGGAGGGGTGAGGGATCCAGTGTGGCTGCAGCCCCAGCAAGAGCAGGAGAGGTCTGCCTGGGCCAGGCAAATGCTGGCAGTAGGACTGTGGCCTTGGCCCTCCATGAGCTGATGCAGGCCACCTTCAAGGGCTATGGGCACACAGGCTCTCCTCTGATCTCTGAGGAACCCACCCACTGCTTTTCCTTGAGCAAACTTCAGGTGGCTCCTCCCAGGCAGGTCTGAAGCCAGCATGGTGGACACAGACTGGTCCCTGCACTGTGGCATGCTCAGAGGAGCTGGGATGGTGGCTAAGTACCTACCGTTTAGGAAGGCATGTGTGTCTTCAGTGCCACCAGATGAAGGAAGGAGCTCTGCCTGTGGGACCCTGGAAGACCACCCAGCAGGGGCAACACAGGCTGGACCTTGGGGGAGGCAGGGTTTATGGAGAAGGGGAAGATGCAGAGGGCGGGTAGTGCAGACTTTCTGCCCATATTCCATTGGCTATGTCAGTCACATGACTAGCTGCCTGCAAGGGGGAAGCTGGGAAATGTAGTCCCTGGCTGAGTGGCCCCTTCCCAGTGACAGTTTTCTACTACTGAAAGGAAGGCCGTATCACCTGCCATCCCTGCCACAGAGTTTCCTCCTCTGGAAGCTGGAGGTGATGACCCCTGCCCTGCCCATTTGTCATGGCACTGGGGATGTGAACACTTTACACCTACCTCTCAGGCAAGGCTTAGATCTGCGCTGGTAATAGAAAGAGGGACCAAGTTTTGTTTTGTTTTTCTGAAGAAGCCCCTGGAAGCACTCAGTGTTGGAATGCTCTCCTGTAGCAGTGGCGGCTGCTGCAGGTTCTGGGTCAGATGCCAGAATTGGAGGTGTGTTTGGGTGCAGCTGCATTTCATCTGGTCCTGGGCCTCAGTCCTGGCTTGGAGAGGTGCAGCTCGCAGCCATTTCCTGGCTGGGATCCCTTCTGTCCCAGACATCTGAGGAGTCCCTTGGCCTCAGCCTGAGTGTCAGAGGGGTAGTTCTGCTAACCTCTGTGTTTTGTTCACAGGAGCAACCAGGGTTTTATGCACATGAAACTGGCCAAAACCAAAGAGAAATACATTCTGGGTCAGAACAGCCCTCCATTCGACAGTGTCCCGGAAGTCATCCACTACTACACCACCAGAAAGCTGCCCATCAAAGGGGCCGAGCACTTGTCCCTCCTCTACCCCGTGGCTGTGAGGACCCTGTGAATGAACCAGACCTGCCCTGCTCGGTGATAGAGCCTGAGACTTGGAGGCACCCAAGGGTCCCCCACCAACCAGCCTGGCAGCTGTTGCTGGCTGTGTCGTTTGTGTTGTGTGTATGGTACTAGCACACCACTGCATGTCTCTAGAATGCTGTTGCCACTTATGGGGGCTGGAGAAGGCCTGGATAAAGACAGGGGTGGCCAACACACCACCCCAGCCCCCACCCCCATCCCCACCCCCTCCTTGAGTTTCTGTGAATTAAAATATTTGCAAATCCAAAGAGATGCCTTCCAGGATGAACAAAGGCAGAGCAGCTCCGAGGGGTGGGGTAGGGCGGGGCAGGAACTCCCTGGCTGACATCTCTTTGTTCTCCAGCTGTTTCGAATTCATACCTGTTTATGGGGCAAAGTTTTCCCACAGGGTGCCCCCCTCCCCCGCCATTGGTGCTGGGAGCCCCGGAGCCCCATATGAGAGCCCCACTGATGCTGGGAGCTTTCAGAGCCTGGAGGCCCCAGGGTTCCTGCCCCCACTGGTGTGTGTGTGTGTGTGTGTGTGTGTGTGTGTGTGTATGTGTGAGTACAGATGTGAGGAGGTGATCACACACAGATGGGTAAGCCCGCTGATCTACTTGTAGTCACTCAGTGTAATCATTAGGCAATCTTCAAGGAACCATTGTGCAGTCAAAAAGAGGATTCAATTATTTATGAATAGGGTGTGTAAATAAAATAGTCATTTAATATATAGTCTTATCCTTGTTTTATATACTGCAGAGGGTCTCTGAGGGGCAGTGCTTGTCTGCTGGTTTTACTCCCAGAGCAGGGTGTGTCTCCTCTGGGCTTGCTGCTGTGGCGGGCCCCAGGGAGGGGAGGGAGGCTGAGGCCTCAGCTTCAGCCTTCAGCACTCTGGGTGTCAACCCAGAGCTCAGAGTTCAGGCTCCAGCAGCGGTCACAGTCAGTAACCTCAGGTGTTGATGCAACAACTGGGCTTTCCCTCCTGCAGAAGGACATTGGTGTTGACACCCTCCCCTCCCCAGGGCACAGTACCCAGCTAGCTACAAAGGGCTGTCTCCCCACTATCTGTCAGCACCACCTGGGAGGTATTTAACATGTAGGGAAAGGGAGACAGAGAGGAAATGTGATTTGCCAAGGCCACACAGCTCACTGGCAGCAGAGTGGCACCGAAGCTAGTGCTCTTTAGTTGGCTCTGCATGGCCTTGCTGTCACCCTGCCATGGAGGAGGCAGAATCCTGACCTCCCAGGGACATGTAGTCCACACTGCTTCCACACAGGAGCGTGCGCGCACACACACACCCCTCTCTCTTGCTTGCCACTTTCCTGGACAGCAGCAGGGATTCCTCCCACACAGGCCAGGTAGCCCCAATGAGGCTGTGAGTTTCTCAGCTCTCCTGCTTTTCCCACCCACCCAGCAGCATGAAGGTGTGGTCGCCCTCTCCTCAATGAGATACAAGGGTTCCAGAGCCTTCGCCAGGCCCCAGCAGGTCTGAATGAACTGGAGGTTCCATGATTGTCATCCATGGTGCACCTGGGCAGAGCACAAGGGGCCAAGTTTGAATGTCATCAGCAGGTTCAGACATCAGTGCTGCACATGTCTTTAGAGACTGTTTGGAGGTGGTTCAACTCACTGTTCAGATGCAGAGACAGAAGTCCAGAGAAGGAGGACTCACCAAGGGCACATGTGAGCTGTGACAGAGCCCTGCCCCTTTAGGTGGCTACACGGACTTCAGCGGGTGGCTACACAGACCAGCGGTTTGTTCAAAGCCTTGCCCCCGGCGACCCCTCGTCAGTGACCAGTCTGCCTCTTGGATCGACCTCCTGGGCCTTGTCAGTCAGTCCACATGGCCCAGCCCTCATGAAGCCCACACTGGCTGTGGCCGGGGTCTAGATTCTAACGAAGCCAATCCTTTATTTGCCTGTTTGGTATTTCCTAAAACATCCCTCAATGAGGGAGGAAGGCAGGGATGCCCTGGAAGGATTCATGCTTTCCTTTGGCGGGGGGAGGTAGCAGGTAAATAACAAGATGCGTGAGGAGTTGGCACTTGTCCAGAGAGAGGAGCCTGGATCCCAAGGCTTATCCTGAGAGGAGGCCTGTGAGAGGCTGAGGAAGTCGGGGTATAACCCTCTGGTGCAGTGGGGAGGGTGAGACCTCACATTGGCAAATTCAGGTCTGGCCACTTCCAGAGGCTGCTGGGTGGAGCTGTACCTCACGGCCCTCCTCTGTAGATAGTCTCCCTGGGCTGAACGCTCCTCAGGAAAGGCTCTGGGTGGGTCTCAGTGGGAGCTGGCAGCCTTGCCCTCTGGCCCTGACTTGACCTCTCAGGGTATTCCTGGGACTCTCTCTGTCCCTGGTCTTCATCTTCCTGAAGTTTCCCTGGGAGGCCCAACATCCTGCCCTGCTCAGGGTCAGAGGCTGGCAGAGGAGCCGGCCTACCGGAAGGGAGCTGCTGAAAAGAATTTTTTGCCCTTAATTTTATGAACCTCTCCCTCTTCTTCCTCTAATTGTGACCGTTTCCTCTGTCAGCCTGTATTCATGTTTTCTTGGACATCTAACAATTGAAACAGCTTTTCCCTTTCAGAAACACTCGCATTCAGGTTACTGGCATTGGTTTGGTTTTTGTTTTGGGTTTTTTTTTTTTTTTCATCTGCTGCCAATTAGTGGGGGAAAAATTGGGCTGGATTTCTTTGAGAGAAAAGAAAAGCCCCTGCCACACAACACTGCACCCTCGGCACTTGCCTGAGAACCTCCAGCTCTAGCGGCTGTTTCTTTCTCTCCCTTCTTTGCTGGCTTTATTATTGACCATAATGCCCTGGCCACTTGAGCAGCTCTGTCCTTGAGCACCGAGGAGTCAAGGGCCCTTCTGGCAGCCCCCTAAACAGGATGGCCCCCACAGAAAGAAAGGAGGCTTTGTGGGGGAAGAGGGCCCAACTGCCTGCCGGTCCCATCCTGAAGTGAGAAGAGTGGCCCAGGCTGACACTGTCCTGGAGAGAGGCTCATGGCGCAGCCTTTGTGGGAAAGGGGTGCGACGGCTCCCAGCCTTCAGGAGGGCAGGCCCTGCTCTCTCGGGGCAGCTGCGGGCTGGGGCCCCTCTGTGGCCTGAATGTGAGCTGGAGGGAAACCTGAAGCAGCTTCCCACAAGGCATCCGGTCCACAGGGTGGAGCCCGAAGGCTCACTCTGTCACATTCCCAAAACCAGCAGCCCCCTTGGTAAGATTCTGAACACGAAGTTCTAGTAGCTCCTTAGACTCGCTCTCAGAAGTGGTGATGTCACGGACCAAGGGCCTGGCAAGGACTGACAGCCAGGGTCACCATTTGCTCTTGCAGCCCTAGGGACAGTGCATGTAGAAACCCTGCCAGCAGGGTAGGCTGGCATTTGGCATTGGCCAACAGATACCATGAAGGGTCCTGGCTGAATCAGGCAGCTGTCCAGCCAACTGCCATGCCTGTCCCTTCACCCTTCCAGACTTGGTGACCAGTGAAGACCAAATCCGGCAAGCTGTCCAGAGGGAGTGCAGGGCCCACAGTCTTAGATGTGGGTGCATGTCCTGGAACCTCATGGGGACCTATTCACAGGCGCCCTCGGGACACAGGTGTCCCTTTGCCATTCCGCCTCCCTCCTTGGGCCTCTTTGTATCCCACTGGGAGCCTCAAACCAGCCACCTAACATTCCAATTCTATGTGACACACTGTGTAATAATGAATATTTAATGAGAAGCTTTTAATATACTACAAGTATCTCGTTTACCTTTTGGTTTGGTTTGGGTTTTTTTTGTTTTTGTTTTTGTTTTTTGAGACAGGATCTTGCTTTGTTACCCAGGCTGGGGTGCAGTGGCAAGATCTCCACTCACTGCAACTTTTGCCTCCCAGGCTGCGGTGATCCTCTCACCTCAGCCTTCCATGAAGCCGAGACTACAGGCATGCACCACCATGCCCAGCTAATTTTTTTAAAATTTATTTTATTTTATTTTAAGATGGAGTCTCACTCTGTCGCCCAGGCTGGAGTGTAGTGGTACAATATCACCTCACTGCAACCTCTGCCTCCCAGGTTTAAGCGATTCTCCTGCCCCAGCCTCCCGAGTAGCTGAGACTACTGGCATGCGCAAGCATGCACAGCTAATTTTTGTATTTTTAGTAGAGACGGTTTCACCATGTTGGCCAGGATGGTCTCGATCTCTTGACCACATGATCTGCCCACCTCGGCCTCTCAAAGTGCTGGGATTACAGGTGTGAGCCACGGAGTCTCGCCTAATTTTTCTATTTTTAGTAGAGATGGGGTTTTGCCATGTGTGCCAAGCTGGTCTCAAAACTCTGGGCTCAAGGGATCCTCCCATCTTGGCCTCCCCAAATGCTGGGATTATAGGCAGGAGTCACTGTGCCCAGCCACACTAGTGTCTTGTTTAACTGCGCCTTGAGCATGCATGTTTTATTTTGTTTGTTTAATGCAGCCGTGTGCCCCAGGATTCTAGCTGAACTGCCTTTGGCTTGCAAAAGCTGAGCTCTTGCCATCAGCTTCCAAAGGTGGATTGTTACAGATAAAAGCAACCTTTTTACTTCCTAATTATGAAGAAGAGAGAGGCCTAATGAACTCAATGGAAATACATGAATTTGTTTAGCAGATATTTGAGTGCCTACTGGCCCTCAGGTCTGGTGGATACAGAGGTGAATGGGACTCAGCCCCAGCCCTCATGAAGTTTCCAGTGTGTAAAAACAGTCCAAGGAGCTGTGGGATCCCAGATGAGAGGGAATTGAATCTGCTTGCAGCAGTCATGGAAAGTTGGGCCTTGGGGGATGAGTAGGGGTTCAGCAGGGAGCCTGGTGGGGTGGATGGTCTGCGCAGAGGTAACAGGTGGTAGATTCATCAGGGAGAGTCCATCAGAGCCTGGGGTGGTACAGCCTGCCTTGGTGGGAGGCGGCCAGACTCCTGGGATTCCAGGGACCTCATCCCAAGGAGGCAAAAGAATAGGGCAGGGCGAGGAGAGAGTGTTCATCTCCTCATGCCTGAAGTAACTTGGTCTCCCCAAAGACAGGAGCTTCTGGCCTGTTTCCTAGGGGAGCTGAATCCTTAAGGAGAGAAAGGCAGGACATGAGTCTTGGCATGAAATCTGCCATTGTTTGCCACCATCACCATGATGTAATCATGATGACAGCATTATGCAGCCCCAGGTCCACCTGGGAGTTCTGTGCCCAAGCCCCTCCTCACCTATACCCAAGGGGGGCACAGAATTCCCCAGCATGTTGGGGCCTGCTCTTGAATGATTCCCCGACCAACCCCTGTCTAGGAACTTACCTGACACTCTCCTCCCTCCTTCCTCCTTTTCAAGAATGTGGCTGTCTGTCTTCCCTGCTGGCCCCCTTCCTCCCTGACTCCCCAGGACTCCTGGCCTTTGGTTCACCTCTCCTTCCCCCTGTCCCCCCATCCCACTGTCCCAGAATCCACACCTCCAACTGCCGGACTCCCTTACAACATTGACACCAACACCCCTGTGCCCTAACATACACGTGCACGTGCGTGCACACACACACACACACACACACGCCTGGGGAACACCTGTGCTCGGGGAGGGCAAAGCCCTGGCACATGGTCCTGGTGATGGAAAACATCCCTGAGCTTGGAGCACCGAGGAGCCACAGGCAATGCCAGTGCTCTGCCACCAGGAATTTCCTGAAGGTAAGGAGAAAAGGTCACCTCTACACTGTGTTATGCGTGATGGTGGTGGTGGTTGTGGGTATTTCTGTTTCAGTTCAATTTAACACATATTGAGCATGAAACAGACAGGACAAACTGGTGACCAGGAGCAGGAGACTGAGCACAGTAAACTCCTTCCTTATCAGAGTCCACAGGAAGTGGTGGGCTGCCAGATGCTTTAATCCTGCACAGATACCCAGCAGGGCAGCCCAGAAACAGAGGACCAGCCAGGGACAGAGGCATGCTCAAGGCCACACAGCAAGTCCGTCTTCACATGCCTTGAGAGTGACCAGGTCCAAGGGTCACCTTGGCCAGTGCAGCTCTGGGAAGACTAGGGTAGGGATGGGGGATTCTTCTCAGAGTCGATGACTCATTTTTTTTCTCACTGGCTCCCCACCTGATTGGGAGCATCCCAGGCCTGTAGTGACTGGTGTCATCCCTGGATTGGGGGACAGTTTCCAAAGCCATCATCTGACCAAGGTGGCAGGAAGTCAACCAGTGTGACTCTAGTGCCCTCGTGTGGTTTTCTTTAGTATTGAAGCCAGTCCCAGGGAGCAGGAATGCAGCCTCCAGGTCACCCTGTCAGTTACAGAAGGAGAAACAGATCCAGAGAAGGAAGACGCAGGTGTGTAAACAGATAAATGGCAGGCAGTGATGGGTGATGGGTGCTCCAGCAGAAGGGACAGCAGAAGTGGCATCTGAGCTGGACCTCACATGCAGGAAGTAGGGGCATCCTGGGCAGAGGCAACAACTTCAGCAAGAGCTGGGAGATTCCCTCTGAATCCCGATCCAGTGCTTTTCCCACTGCATTCTACTCTAAAACGCACCCATTCATGCCCACTGGAAGGGAGGTCAGGCTGAATCAGAAGGGCTCAGTACAGAACAATTTTATGCAATATTATTTCAAAGTTACTGACTTCCAATTATAAAATTAACATGTACTGTGGCCCGGTGCAGTGGTTCGCAGCTGTAATTCCAGCACTTTGGGAGGCCAAGATGAGTAGATCACATGACATCAGGAATTCAAGACCAGCCTGGCCAATGTGGCAAAACCCTATCTTTACTAAAAATACAAAAATTGGGCCAAGCGTGGTGGTTCATGCCTGTAATCCCAGCACTTTGGGAGACCGAGGCGGGTGGATCCCGAGGTCAAGAGATCGAGACCATCCTGATCAACATGGTGAAACCCCGTCTCTACTAAAAATACAAAAAATTAGCTGGGCATGGTGGTGCGTGCCTGTAATCCCAGCTACTCAGGAGGCTGAGGCAGGAGAATTGCCTGAACCCAGGAGGCGGAGGTTGCGGTGAGCTGGGATCGCGCCATTGCACTCCAGCCTGGGTAACAAGAGCGAAACTCCGTCTCAAAAATAAATAAATAAATAAATAAATAAATACAAAAATTAGCCAACCATGGTGGTGGGCGCCTGTAATCCCAGCTACTCAGGAGGCTGAAGCAGGAGAATTGCTTGACCTCAGGAGGTGGAGGTTGCAATGAGCCATGATATGCTACTGTACTCCAGCCTCGGCGACAGATCAAGACTCCATCTCGAAAAAAAAAAAAAAAAGTTTGTACTTGTGGCTGGCATGGTGGCCCACACCTACAATCCCAACTCTTTGGAAGGCTGAGGTGGGCAGATCACTTGAGGCCAGGAGTTTGGGACCAACCTGGCCAACATGGCGAAACCCCATCTCTACTAAATATATAAAAATTAGCCAGGTGTGGTGACAGGCACTTGTAGTCTCAGCTACTTGGGAGGGTGAGGCAGGAGAATTGCTTAAAGCCAGGAGGCAGAGGTTGCAGTGAGCTGAGATTGGGCCACTGCACTCCATCCTGGGTGACAGAGCAAGACTCCATCTCAAAAAAAAAAAAAACAATTGTATTTGTATTAGGGAAATTTATATTTCAGGAAAATACAAAGAAGAAAATAAAAATTACCCTACACTCAAAGAACAGTACATTAACGTTCTGAAGTATCTCCTCAGTCTTTTTCTCTATGCATATATATAATTTGTTTTGAGACGGAATCTCACACTGTCACCCAGACTGGAGTGCAGTGGTGTGATCTCAGCTCACTGCAACCTCTGCCTCCCAGGTTCAAATGATTCTCCTGCCTCAGCCCCTGAGTAGCTGGGATTACAGGTGCCCACCACCACCACACTTAGCTGATTTTTTTGTATTTTTAGTAGAGATGGGGTTTCACTATGTTGGCCAGGTTGGTCTCGAACACTTGACCTCGTGATCCACCCGCCTCGGCCTCCCAAAGTGCTGGGATTACAGGCGTGAGCCACTACACCTGGCCCATATATAATTATTTCAAATAAAATTGGGCTTAAGCTATGTTTACATAGTTCTATAGCTTCCATCTTCCACTTAGCATAGTATCATGTCCCTTTTCCTCTGTTATTAAATCTCCTATAATATGATCTTTTATAGCTGTATGATATTTGCTATCTTAACTTATTCAAATTTTTGTATAACCAGCTCTGTGGGGAATTGTTCAGAAATCTTTATCCATATTTCTGGCTTCTTGTAAGGAGAAATTCATAGATGGGGCATTATGAGGTAAAAGGCTAGGTACATCTTCAAGACTTCCTGTCCTCCAGGGATGTATCAGTTCCTCTTCTGCTGCTATGTCCGGGAGTGCCCCCACAGATAAGCTGTCCTGTTACCTTTAAAGACTTTTCACAACTTGGACTTTGCCTAAAACATGAGACATACTATAAGCAGTTTTTCTTCATCAGGGACAGCATGAGTTCAGGATACCCATGGGGTTGGACAGGAGACTGGCCTCTGCATATAGGGTGAGCAGTTGTCCCTGTAAGAGAAGCTTTCCAGGGTGCAGGACTCTAAGGGCTAACAATAGGATGGTCCCAGCAAGCCTGAACAGTTGGTCTGTTACCCTGGGAGCAAGCCCCTTAGCTCCCATTCAGTAGACCCTCCCTCTGCCCCTGTGAGAGAAAGAGCCAGAGTCAGGAGCTAGAGCTGGAGCTGGGGCGGTGAAACCCAGAGGAGCTCAGAAGTAACCCTGCCCTTCTTGGGTCCAGGACACAGGTGAGCAGAGAAACAGCCATCACCCAGCGGGTGGAAGGGGGGCACAGTCTAATTTCATCCCTTTCCAGCTGTGCGAACTGGGCAAGTTGCAAAAGCTTCTGCTTCCTCTGCTGCAAAGTAACACAAAAGCAGCAGCCTCACGGGGGTTATTGCAAAGGTTAGATGCAATGTTGAATGACTGCCCTTGGTAGGGCTTAGTGTCATCAACCTTCAGAGGTCAGCTAGGATGAGAACAAGGTGTGATGGCAAAGGCCAGTATAGCCACAGAATTTCAAAGGAAAGAGGGACTAGGGTGCCAGAAAGGCTTCCTGTGGGAGGAAAGAAACGGAGTCTATTTTACAAAGAAAAAATGCTCCAGCCCCACTGGACATCTCCTGAAGTGAGGATTACAGCTCTTAAGCTCCTCTTCCTCTACAGCTGGAAGTCCCAAAACAGTGCTCACAGAGTTCTCTCCATCCGCTCTCTCAGCATCTTCTAACATCTCCTCTTTCTCTGTTATTTAAATTAATTCTAACACACTATAGTTATTATCTAAATAATAAGCATCTGTTGTGTTTACCATTTAAATAATTACATTTATTTATGTCAATATTAAACCTATTTCTTGTCTTTATTGTTTAAATGTTAAATCTGTGCAGCAGTTTTATTCTTTAAATATTAAACATGTATCGTGTTCGTTATCCGTTGTGTGTCTCCACCCACTGGAACATAACCAGAATGCAGACTCCACACAAGCAGGATCTCAGACAGCTCCTGGCATACAGTAGGTGCTCAGTAAGTATTTGTTAGCTGAAGTAACAATGATAAAAGATTCTACCTGTGATGGGCTGACTCTACGTGCACCTCACATTGTACATGCATTGGTCTCCCACAGTGAGAGCCCTGCTGTGCAGATGAGAAACTGAAGTTCAGGCCTGGTGTGGCAGCTCATGTCTGTAATCCAAGTACTTTGGGAGGCCAAGGAGGGAGTAGCACTTGAGTTCAGGAGTTCAAGACCAGCCTGGGCAACATGGCGAAAACCTATCTCTACAAAAAAATACAAAAATTAGCCAGGTGTGATGGTGCACACCTGTAGTCCCAGCTGCTTGGAAGGCTGAAGTGGGAAGATCACTTGAGCCAGGAGGTGGAGACTGCACTGAGCCAAGATCTCGCCACTACACTTCAGCCTGGGCAACACAGTGAGACCCTGTCTCAAAATAAACAGGCTGGGCATGGTTGGCTCAAGTCTGTAATCCCAGCACTTTGAGAGGCTAAGACAGGCAGATCACTTGAGGTCAGAAGTTTAAGACCAGCCTGGCCAACGTGGTGAAACCCTCTCTCTTTACTAAAAATACAAAAATTAGCCAGGCATGGTGGTGGGCACCTGTAATCCCAGCTACTTGAGAGGCTGAGGCAGGAGAATTGCTTGAACCCAGGAGGTGGAGGTTGCAGTGAGCCGAGATTGTGCCACTGCACTCCAGCCTGGGCAGCACAGTGAGACTCCATCTCAAAAAAGAAAAAGAAACTGAGGTTCCGAAAGGTGAAACGATGTTAGGAAACGTAAAAGTTGGATTTAGTGGTGGAGGCTAGAGAAAGGCTACAGCCCAGAGGAAAGTGGAATCTAGAGAGAAATTGCATGGTGCCATCTACCCCAAGAACAAGAGAGAAGTATGGCATTTTGAGTCCCTGAGTGCCACTGCCCCCTCCATACCTGAAGGAGAATGAGCTTCCATCACATTGGATCTGCCATCATGGGGAACCTTCCTCAGGGTCTTGGAGCATGGTCACCAGGAAGAACCCTCATCCTGTAGATGGAAATATTGAGGCTGGTGAGGGGCTCTCCAGTGACCTCACTAGGAAGTGGTGGATCTAGGATGCAAACCCAAGTATTCTGACCTTGCAGAATCGAGTTCAGTGTTTCCCAACTTGCCTGACCATAAGGGTTACACATGGTTCTTACAAAAATACAAATTCCTAGGACCTCTGCTTGGCGATTTTTATTCAGGAGGTCTTGGGTGAGCCCTGGGAGCCTATATTTTTCACAAGTTTTCCAGGGGTGCCTTATGATGAAGGGGCTCAGGAGATACTCCCCCGGGGTCAAGGCCAGGCTGCCCACTGCCCTGCAGCTCACCATCCACATGGGCCTTTGAACAAGTGCCAGGAAAAAGGAAAGCATCGACTATCACACTGCACATCTGTGACTAGCCCCAGCCCCAAAAACAACAGGAGTGGCAGAGTTGCAGCCTCCTCTCTCACTACGTACAGAACTTAGATCATGGGACTTCTTTGAGGTCACAAAGAATGTGAAAATCAGAGGAAATGACATATTGTGTGGCTGCTTGGGAAACCCACAGAGTGTTGTGCAAATGCTTCTTGTTTCATTGACTTGGCCCTTGCTAGGTAAAAATGTGTTTGCATTTCACAAGTATGTGTCACTCAGACAACAAGTAAGGTGTCCCTGATCTTACCCAGAGGTCAGCAACCTTTCTGAGCTCTGAGCCAGGGACATGAGGTTTGCCTGTGGGTGTGCTGGGAAAGAAAGCAGGGGTATGGAAATTATGTTAGGGAGAAAGAGCCACCCGGTGTCTCCCTTGTGTGGGTTTTTTTTTTTTTTTTTTTTTTTTTTTTTTTTGAGGAAGAGTCTCTGTCACCTAGGCTGGAGAGCAATCTCCTGAGTAGCTGGGATTATAGGCATGTGCCACCACACCCAGCTAATTTTTGTATTTTTAGTAGAGACAGGGTTTTACCATGTTGGTCTTCGAGCCCCTGACCTCAGGTGATCCGCCCACCTCAGCCTCCCAAAGTAGCTAGGATTATAAGCGTGAGCCAGCGTGCCCAGCCGTCCTTTCTTATACACTTTTTTCCATCCCATGCTTTTTCTGGAACCCACCTTGTTTGAATCCTAGTTTTCCTTTACGGATCACCTTTTCCAAGTAGCCTTCCCTGATTACAGCTGGTACAACTTCCCTCTCCCATCAGCACTCATAGCACTTGGTATGTGCAGATCTCAACCAATGCTGATCATTTCTCCTTAGGACTGTTTCCCCTCTGGGCTGCAGGCTCATTCACTCACGCATTCCTGAGCCCTGCAGGACCCTGTGTTTCAAACCACAGGTCACTATTACTGGTGGGGATGTCAATTTAGAGCTATTATTTCCCAAAATTGCCTGAGAGGAATCAGGTAGGGCTAGTGTTAAATATACACAGGCCAACTGGCCTCTCTCCTGAGAATTCTGATTTAGTCTGCCTTGGAACTGATGATATGTATGCTGGGTTTTTTTGAGATAGAGTCTAACTCTGTCTCCCAGGCTGGAGTGCAGTGGTATGATCACAGCTCACTGAAGCCTCAACCTCCCAGACTTAAGCAATCCTCCCACCTCAGCCTCTCAGGTAGCTGGGACTACAGATGTGCACCGCCATGCCTGGCTAATAATTTTATTTTTTAAAGATAGGGTTTCACTGTGTTGCCCAGGCTAGTCTCAAACTTCTAGGACCTAGAATCTAAGTCAATGCTTTTCAATCTGTAATGTGAACACAGCACACCTGGTGAACTTGTTAAATACCAATCCTGGTTTACTCGGGCCAGAAATCTTCATTTCTAACAGACTTCCCAGTGACTCAATGCTGATGCCGTTAAGTATATGGCCCTCAAGTAGTTTGGCCAAATTCAAGAGAGTGTTATTTTCAGGCACATTGGGAAAGCAAGAATTGAGGGCTGTTCTCAACCTCAGCACACCTGGGGAGCTTTTAAACTACACTAAGGTTCAGGTCACACTGCAAACCAATTAAATCAGAACCTCTGCGGGGAAGGGAGCGTGGGAGTTGTTGTGTTCTTTCCAAAGCTTCTCAGATCATTCATTTTTTTTTTTTTTAGACAGAGTTTCACTCTTGTCACCCAGGCTGGAGTGCAATGGCGCGATCTCGGCTCACCGCAACCTCCACCTCCTGGGTTCAGGCAATTTTCCTGCCTCAGCCTCCTGAGTAGCTGGGACTACAGGCGCGCACCACCATGCCTAGCTAATTTTTTGTATTTTTAGTAGAGACGGGGTTTCACCATGTTGACCAGGATGGTCTCGATCTCTTGACCTCATGATCCACCCACCTCGGCCTCCCAAAGTGCTGGGATTACAGGCTTGAGCCACCGCGCCTGGCCTGCTTCTCAGATGATTCTAATGTGAAACAGGGCTAAGAATCACTGATTCGGTGGGTCCCCACCACTGAAATAAATGAATGGGTAAATGCAAGAGAACAAACAATCCCACAGGCTTGTGGGGTAAACCCTGGGTCTCCTTTATGTGATAAATACAGATGCATGTGAGTTCCTGGATCAAAGCAGGTTTGGACATGAGTGAAGCAGAAAGGGAGAAGGTCCTGGAGTTCACAGACCAGCCATGGGGAGAGACCTTAAGAACAGGGGATGGGACCAGGGAGGGTGGAGCTGATAGCACTGGCGGCTCTGCAGCAGGAGGTAGTGAGGTCAGATGGGGTAGCAGTGACCAGAAGCCTCTGAACTGAGCCATAAAAGAGGAACAGGACATTGTCATGAAGCAAGCAAGACCTTTTAGGCCCAGAGGACAAAACATCTGCAAGCATAGGGGCGTGAAAAGAATGCACAAGTTCAGGGAAGGGAACGCCAAGTGGCTGGCTGGCCCTTTGCCATTTGGTACCTTTGCCAGGGGTGTGAAGGGGAGTGGCAGAGATTGGCAATGATTGCAGGAACCTGGGAAATGTGAGCCGAAGAGAAAGGAAGATCACTGACCCCTTGTCAGGGAATGACCTCAGGTGACCTTATCTGGGCAGAGCCACTCACAGTAGCTGAGATTCCACTGACAGTTTGGTTAAGGCTGTTTTCGTGCACCTAAGAGCCCATGAAGTCTGAGGGCACCAGACAACTTTCTAGAAAGCATTTTTTGGGGGGAGGAGTGGAGGGTGATGAAGCAAAGATCCACCAGCAACATTCCTATGATCCTTTCCCCCAAGAATCCAGGTCCTCCCTTCCAACAGCTCTGCTCTCCACCCTCATTTTGTTTCAGCAAACATGTTCTAGGCACCCTTTGTGCCAAGCACTGAGTTGGAGAGCCAGGGAAAAGCCGGACAGCTCTGCCCTTGTGAGCTGGCAGTGGGAAAGAGCACACCTTCATAAGTGACTGCAACATAGGACAAGATGTCAGAAACCGCCCCACCCACCCCCCGCTCCAAACTCTGTGTCATGGGAAGGCAGAGGCAAGAACAGTCGACCTTGCCTGAGATGATCAGGGAGGGCTTCTAGGAGGAAGAGGAGCCAAAAGGACCTTGAAGGGCTAACATATTTGGTGAACAGCTTGTGTGTCACTGGTGAAAGGGGGAAACAGGTTTAAGGAACACAGAATTTGCAAAACACTGAGACTGCATGTGGCTAAAACATAGAAGATAGTTGGGGTTGAGGTGGGTGGACAGACTGGCAAAAGGGCCAGGACAGACAGCCGTGCACCAAGTTAAGGAGTTTGGATTTACTGGAGGAAGCAAGAGGGAACCATTGGAAATTTTTAAGCTGGGGGATGACATGATCACACTGGGTTAGAGGATATCTGGCAGCTGACATAGTGGCTGGAGGTATGGAATGCAGGAATGGGTGGATGAGGGCAAAAATGAAGAGCTAAGTTTATGATGGATCCTGAATCCAAAAATAGAGGGTTTTCATCCCAACATTCATATACCCAAGAAGAGCCAACTAAGGGCCTGGGGATTTGACAAGGAACTGAGTGCTGGAGGAGCAGAGGCCGGTGCTGTGGCCTGCAACATAAAAGCAGCAGACTGGCTCAGCTCCAGACCTGAGCGTTCCCGTTAACAGGATTTTCTGAGTCTGGTGTGCCCCAACTGTGTGTTTAATTTCAATCTTTTCCTTCTTGTTCAGGTTTTACCGCAGGAGAATAACCTCTCATTCTAATCTGAAATTAATTACATATGTTTATGAACATGCTTGATGCCTGCCTGGTTTATTTATTTTTCGAATAATACATCTGAATAGGCATTCACACAAGACAAGGCAAACATAATTTTGAGGCAAAGGCCCTTTCCAACTGTTGCCTGATTAATTGTTCTAAGCCATTGAGGAGACTTGGCCTTATAGTTCGGAGTCCAAAATCTACCCCTCGCATACTAATGAGATGGCAGGTGCCTGTGTCTGACAGTCAAGATTCGCACTATCCAGCTCCACCACCTGACCCTTACAGCCTTATCTCCTGCTACTATGACTTTCTCCACTCGGCCAAATTCCAGTCATCAACCCTCCAACGCCCAGTTCAAACGTCTACTCTGTGAAGCCATCTCTGGTTCTCTCTCAAGGGGGAGATCCCCTCATGCTTCTGAATTTCCACTTTTGTTTTTATATCCTTCACCAGACGCTAAGCTCCCCAGGACCCGGCACGTAGTAGGTTCCTCAACGCAGCATTTGCTGGAATGGGGAGCGTGGTATCCAGCTTCCCGAAAAGCAGCTAAGCGCGGCAGCCAAAGTGAGGCTCAGCAAAGACCAGACCCACTTTTGGAGTCAGAGTCTACAAAGTGCTCTCGGGGGAAGGGGACCCACGGGGAACGTCGCCCACCGGAGCCGATCCCCCCAAGAATGCTTCACTCGGGCGGGGTTACTGTTTGGGCTCACCCAAAGCACAGGGCACACACTTCACAGGTCCACAAGCCTCCTGAAACGCCTCTGCCTTAGGCCGCCCTTTCTGTTACCTTTAACGCCTCCCATCTGTTATGCGTGTTCCAGTTTCCAACCCGGAGTCAGAACCATCATTTCCAAAGACTCCTACAAGAGCTCAGAGACGCATACAAGGCACGGGTTACTTTTCAGACGGGGCATTCACACAATTCAGGGCAAACATAATTTTGAGGCAAAGGCCCTTTCCAACTGGAATTGCGGCTGAGGGTCCAGAGACTCGTCCAAGGTCACTTTTAAGAATTATGAGGCCTATGACTTTGACCCAAGCCTTCCAACTCCCCGGCAGCGCTTCTCCCAAAACTCCCGCAGGTTGTCTGAGCTTCAAAGGAAAAAGTTTAAAAGTGATCCGTACGTCCCAAAGCACGCACAAAGCGTTCTTTTGTGAACTGCGGCATGGGTCACTGATATAAGATTGCTCTAAGGGTTTGAAGACACCCAACAATGCTCCACAGAGGGGCCAGGACGGTACTTTCGAGTTTTCTGCAAAGGCGCTCGTGCCTCGAAAACCGACAATGCCCCTAAACCCGCCAATACCCAGACGCCCCCTGCAGGCAGCGCGCTACAGAAAGCGTTGGCTGTTTCTGGCACGCTGAGGCCACCGTACGGCATCAACAGTGAAGCAACTCGACTAGCGGAGCCTCGCAGCCTGACAGGTGTGATGGGGTGGCCCTCTACCTGTCCCGCCGCGGCGGCTGGCGGCCCGGAGAAGTAGGCTGGCGACATCTGGCGGGCCGCGGGCCGAGGGAGAGGTGGCGGGGCAGTGTCTCCCTCACGTGATCCGAACGGCGCGGAGCCCGTCGCACCGCGCCCCCGCCCCGGGGTCGGTCATGGTCTGCGCCTGCGCGGGCCCCGGCTCGCTCGCCGTCCTCCGGGACGCCGGCGGCGATGGGTGAGTGCGGGGCGGGCGTGGGGAAGCACCGGGCCCCCCTCTTATATGGTTGCAGGGAGGGTAAACGCGCCAAAGGGCCCGTCGTAGCAGCCGGCCGCCCTACGGGCCCAGCCTCGTTTTCTGCGCGCGCCGGCTGCCCTGACCCGGCCGCTGTGGGCCTCGCCCAGGCGGCGCGCGCGGAATCACTTCTGAGCCTCCTCGGCTCCCGGCTCTCCCGCCTACCGCGAGAGAGTGTTTGTCCGGCTTCTGGGCGACCTTTCCCGCGAAGGAGGCTGTGCCTTCACAACAGTGCGTCTTGGGCTGGGGAGGCACCTCCCTGGTGCGCCGTAACTGCAGGGGCGGGGAGGAGCCGGGCTCTGCCTGCGCCTCGGGGAGAGCGGGGCTGGCACCGCACGAGGGCCCCTGCCTCCCGGGAGACTGGCATTTTGGTCTCCTCACCTCTGGACCCCTGGCTGTGGAGTGTCAGAGACGGAAAACGACTTAGTGATCTTGTTCAACCCCCTCCCCGCTTTTCACAGGTTGGGGAAGTGGACGCCTGGAGAACGGTAAGTTCAGCTACATAGCCTGGCAGTGCTTGTTCTGCGACACCATGTTGCATCGCATTGTAGGAGGGAAGCTCACTTGTATAAGGATTTTCGGAGACGGTGGTGGTGGTGGTGGCGGTGGTGGTGTTATCTCCATCCATTATTTGGTGTTAAGTTTAGCTAGATGGAGTATGTCAGCACCTCAACTTTCTGCATAATCTTTGCTTTGCACCTCACAGGTCTACCTAGCTATCTTCATTCCCACCCTCTGTTTCTCTCTACTTGTAATCTGTGAAACAGAAGCCCTTGAAATGTATAGTGACCTTGCTGTTTTGAGCCTCCTCTGCCCGTGCTTTGAAAGGATTCCGTAGGATCAAAAGCTGCTGGGACTCTTTAGGTCCCATAGTGGTTCAGAGCACAGGTTACCGCTTTGGAACTGGAATCACCCTTAGCGCATCTCAGGGGAAAATAAAGTAGGAGTTGACTCATCTGATCTCTCGTTTGGTGGATGAAAGCAAACAAAGATTAGTAGATTTTAAAATCAGATATTGCTTTGTCTTTATGGTGGCAAGATAGTTTCATAACTAGGACTAGACCAAGGCTGATCTTGTTCTGAATGCTGACTCAGACCTGCTGACTAGTGGAAATTCGCATCCTTTGAGAATTGGAATCACCCTCTCCCCAGTTTTTGCAGAGACCTTTGTGCTGGGTCATATCTGGATCATGCTTATTCATGTAGGCTGTAAATTAAGGTTTTAGACTTTACATTGTTTTCTCAGTCACAGAAGCTTGACACTTGTCGTTGCTTGAAAGTGAAGTTCATTAACTTTGCTTCCTTGTGATGTGATAGATTGTTTTACATAGCAAACAAATGTAAAGTTATGGTAAATAAATTTTGCAATAAATTGCAAAGAATTAGCCACATTAATGAATAAAAATATAAAGATCAGTTTAGCAAAGAAATTTAACCATGTTCATAGTATAGGTAAACATGCAAGATAACTCCATTACCAAAGAATGCTGTGCATATTATCCTTCTGTTGCTAAATTAAGAACATATTCACACCATCCTGGTCTGTAGGATTAAACTAGAGAAAAAGCTTTAAATCTGTGAAATCCAGAGGGTTTCATAACATTTTTTCCCCCATCTAGGGCTAGTTTTTAAATCTGAGAATCTCAATTTACAGTACTGTTCTTAAAATAGTTTGATATGGTGGCCAATAAATGGTTAACTTGTTAGCTGTAGTTTTCTGCTTGTGTAATAATAGTCCCCATTCTCACAGAGTCATAAAGTCACCTTTATTTGCAAAATTTCAGAAAGTAAAACAAGTTCCATTCCAGGAAAAAAAGTGAACATGGACAAAATTTTTATTGTTGTTCAAGTTCACAAATAACTTGGCTTGTATTATCAAGGAGCATATGTAAACAACTTGTAGGTGGTTACTTTAGAATTAAAAATACTTTGTGTGCTTAATATGTAAAAATGGTTTTGACATTCATAAATTGTCACAATATCATGTAATATGTACATTAATCTGGATATTCGTGTTGATTTAACATTGTTCAATTCTGAAACTGAAGAAGTACAAAGCATTACATAGGTACATAGGTATCAAACATTTTTGCACTAAGTTTTAGTACTTAAAATATTGATTGTAAGTGTATACTAAGAGTTTTTAACTCATACCTATCAGCTGAAATAGTAAAAAGTAAGGATGTAGTAGACCAGTAATCATCAAACTTAATAGCCTGACAAACTTTAGTGTCTAGAATATATTTTAAAGTTAATCATATTAAGCTCCAAACCTCAGTACATTAAGAAAGGGAGAGAGAAGAGGGAATGGATGATATTCTGGAACCTTTTTTATTCCTTTTAATCCTATTTTTATTGTGAATAGCAACACAGAACTGACTTACTGAATATTTTGGGACACTTACAAGCAGGTAGAGTTGAGATGAAATGCTGACTCTCTTAAAAAGTAGTAGTAAGGGTTTTGCTCAAAGGAAAGTACATAGCCTTAAACAGTCAGGTTAAGAAACAATGAATAGGCTGGGTGTGGTGGCTCTCACCTGTAATCCTAGCACTTTGGGAGGCCAAGGCTGGTGGATCACATGAGTTCAGGAGTTCAAGACCAGCCTGGCCAACATGGTGAAACCCTGTCTCTAAAAAAGAAAGAGTAAAAATAATTGTCTCTAACCTGTGTACTTACGTTCCCCTTTTTTTTTTTTTGAGCAGGGTTATCAGTTTATCTAATTTAACCTTCCCTCTCCTAGCAAAGAAGCAGCTTGTGAATTACCAATTTTACTTTTTTTTTTTTTTTTTTTTTGAGACGGAATTTCGCTCTTGTTACCCAGGCTGGAGTGCAATGGCACAGTCTCAACTCACCACAACATCCACCTCCTGGGCTCAGGCAATTCTCCTGCCTCAGCCTCCTGAGCAGCTGGGATTACAGGCACGCGCCACCATGCCCAGCTAATTTTTTGTATTTTTAGTAGAGACGGGGTTTCACCATGTTGACCAGGATGGTCTCGATCTTTTGACCTCGTGATCCACCCACCTCGGCCTCCCAAATTGCTGGGATTAAAGGCTTGAGCACACCGCGCCCGGCCTATTTTTTTTTTTAAGAATTACAAGAAAATGGCTGGGCACAGTGGCTCACACCTGTAATTCCAGCTTTTTGGGAGGCTGAGGTGAGCGGTTCACCTGAGGTCAGGAATTCAAGACCAGTTTGACCAACGTGGAGAAACCCCATCTCTACTAAAAATACAAAACTAGCCGGGTGTGGTGGCGCATGCCTGTAATCCCAGCTACTCAGGAGGCTGAGGCAGGAGAATTGCTTGAACCCGGGAGGTGGAGGTTGCAGTGAGATGAGATCACGCCACTGCATTCCAACCTGGGTGACAGAACAAGACTCCATCTCAAAAATTTAAAAAAATAAATAGTAAAATTGGTAATTCATAAGCTACTTCTTTGCTAAGAGCAGGAAGGTTATAAATTAGATAAACTGATAACCCTGCTCAAAAAAAAAAAAGGGGAACGTGAGTACACAGGCTAGAAACAATTTTTTAAAACAGCAAGTGTTGGATAGGGGCAGTGGCTTGTAATCCCAGCACTTTGGGAAGCCAAAGCAGAAGGATCACTTGAGCCCAGAAGTTCAAGACCAGCCTAGGCAACATAGTGAAGCCCTCTCTGCACTAAAAAAAAATGCTTTTGAAAAGTTAGCCAAGCATGGTGGCATGTGCCTGTGGTCCTAACCACTCAGGAGACTGAGGCCCCAGGGGGCCCAGGCTGCAGTGAGCCATGATCATACCACTGTACTCCAGACTGGGTAACAGAGCAAGACCCTGTCTTTTTTGTTGTTGATGTAGAGACAGAGTCTCACTCTGTCACCCAGGCTAGGGTGCAGTAGCATGATCAAGGCTCACTCCAACCTCCGCCTCCTGGGTTCAAGCAGTTCTCCTGTCTCAGTCTCCTAAGTATCTGAGACTATAGGCACGTGCCAGCATGCCTGACTAATGTTTTGTATTTTTAGTGGAGATGGGGTTTCACCGTGTTAGCCAGCATCATCTCAACCTCCTCACCTCATGATCCGCCCACCTCAGCCTCGCAGAGTACAGATTACAGGCGTGTGCCACCGTGCCCGTCCAAGACCCTGTCTTTTAAAATAAAAATAGGCTACACGCAGTAGCTCATGCCTGTAATCCCAACACGTTGGGAGGCCAAGGTGGGAGGAATACTTGAGCCCAGGAGTTTGAGACCACCCTGGACAACATAGTGAGATCCCATCTCTAAAAAAAAAAAAAGACCATATAAATTAAACCAGAATTCTTTTTTTTTTTTTTTTAAGGAAATCCTTTTATCAAAATTGACTCCAGAAGAGAAAACCTAACAGAACAAAAACAATGGAAGAAATTGGGAACATTATCAAAAAGCTATCATCCTGCCAAACTCCAGGCTCAGATGGTGTTACAGGTAAATTCTTTTTTAAGCTTCAAGGAAAAGATAATTTTATAAGATTTAAATTGTTGTACAGTATAATGATGGGAAAATCGCATATTCTTTTTACAAGCCAGTGGAACATTGACACTGGCAGTTGATGTGAAGATAGAATTAAAACTAAAAACTTACCTGAGTGTCATGGTTTATGCCCATAATCCCAACACTTTGGGAGGCTGAAGAGGGAGGATTGCTTGAGCCAAGGAGTTCCAGACCAGCCCGGGCAACACAGGGAAACCCTGTCTCTACAAAAAAGTGAAAAACTAGCCAGGCATGTGGTACACGTGTGTGGTCCCAGCTGGGAGGATTGCTTGAGTCTGGGAGGTTGAGGCCGCAGTGAGCCATGATTGTACCACTACACTCCAGCCTAGGTGACAGAGTGAGACCCTGTCTTGCAAAAAAAGGAAAAAAAAGTGACAACATGATCTGTTATGAACAGTAATACGACATTTTAAAATATTAGCAAGTGGAAATTAGCAGTATGCTAAAAGAATATTTCACCACAGCCAAGTAGCATTTATCCTCATGTTGCAAAGGTGAGTAATCTACAAGAAATATGCTAACATAATACACCAAACAAATACATCAGGAAAGAGTAATAATAATAATACTTTGCCCTTGTTGAGTACCTACTGTACACCAGACTGCTCTCCCGCGTCCTTTATATGGTATTAGCTCAGTTAATTGAGCTAGTCTATGAGGTAGTTAATAGTCGTGTTTTATAAGGAAAATAAACTATAGATTGACTAGTCAAAGGTCACACAGTACACGTGTGGTGGAGCTAGGATTTAAACCCAGGTAATTAGTAGTCTCCAGAGGTTGTACTCTTAAATATTACACTGACTCTATCTCCAGTGTTTATATGATCATCTCAGGAGCTTCCTAAAAGCGTTTGACCAAAGTTTAAGATAGACTCTTGAGTTATTGGTGGTGGGAAGGTGTGGAGGTGATTGAACTTCAATACAAGAAGAAGTGTATATTTCCTTCCCATGTTTGAAAATTCTCTATAAGACCCTTACCAGTTGACTAGAAAAATGGAATCAATTTTTATTTTTTATTTTGTTTATTTTTGAGACAGAGTCTTGCTCTGTCACCCAGGTTGGAGTGCAGTGGCATAATCTCAGCTCACTGCAACCTTGCTTCCTGGGTTCAGGTAATTTTCCTGCCTCAGCCTCCTCAGTAGCTGGGATTACAGGCACACGCCATCATGGCTGGCTAATTCTTGTATTTTTAGTATAGATAAAGTTTTGCCATGTTGGCCAGGCTGGTCTCGAACTCCTCACCTCAAGTGATCTGCCTGCCTTGGCCTCCCAAAGTGCTGGGATTATAGGTATAAGCTACCATGCCCAGCCTGGAATCCATTTTCAATGGGAAGCACAATTTCATAGTTAATAGATGGGGGCAGGAGCTTAAGTTATAGTTGCAGCTACACTAATTCTTTGAATATAGATTGAAGTCTTGGGGTTTTTGGCATAATTTGTGAGAGAAAATTATGTGATAGTCCTCCTTCATGTTAACAATACAGTCGTACAGTTGGGCAAGGGTAGATGATAAACAGGGAGGAGGGATACTTGAGTGGGAATAAGTCTTATATGGCTCAGCTGATAAGTGAACATTTTTGTGTCTTGATGGTTTGTTTCCCTGTGTAAACTTGAAAACTGCTAGGACTTGGATTATAAACACTCAGATGACAAGAACTTCCTGTTTAAAACCAAAAGCCAGCTTAATGGTACTCTCTAGGAGAGTTCCCACAGGTGTCAAGAAAAATAGAACTATAATTTTATACATATGTAATTATATAAAGATTATAATTGTAATTCATTATAATCTTATTGTTATTTAATTTTGTTCAGGAAGTATTTGTCAGTTCAATAAGAAGAAAGAATTATACATATTATAAAAGAGAAGGCAAAATTTTTTGCAAGTGATCTTTTATATTGTAGAAACTGAAACAAATTCACCAAAAAACTGAGACATAGTAAGGATTCAGTAAATTAGCTAGTTCTAACCATAATACCTAAGAATTGTTCGTTTTTTTCTTATGCAAACAAAACCAGTTCGAAAATTGGTGGAAGTAAACAGCCTATGAATAATAATAATCAGGCAGGGTGAAGTGGCTCTTGCCTGTGATCTCAGCACTTTGGGAGGCTGAAGTGGGAGGACAGCTTGAGCCCAGAAGTTCAAGACCAGTCTGGGCAACATAGTAAAACCCCATCTCAAAAAGAAAAATGCTAAAAAATTTAAACAAAATTGTAAGTATATTGTAAGTACATCTATATTGTAAGTATAGATGTAATACTTAGATGTAAAATACTTAGGTGTAAGAAATAATCAAGATCTATATGAAAAAAATTTTAATGCTTCAAGGTTTGCAAAAAGTTCTAAGTAAGGCAAGGTGTGGTGGCTCACACTTGTAATCCCATCACTTTGGGAGGCTAAGGTGAGTGGATTGCCCTAGGTCAGGAGTTTGAGAGCAGCCTGATTTTGGGGGCTGGATTTTGGGGGAGAATACACTGAAGTTTACCTGAGAAAAATGAGAGGGCCAGGAAAACTAACAATTCTGTTTAGAGGGGTAAGGCCCTACTAGATGAGGAAACATATTCTAATGCTGCAATAGGTTAAAATAGGCTAGTACTAGAGAAGAAATACTAGGATTTTTGTGGAAAAGAATGGAGTGCAGAAATCAATGCAAATGCACATGCGTATTTAGATTATGCTGCAACTGGTGAAAACAGAGTTCATTAATCAGTGATGTTAGCAGTCTCTTATCTTTGCCTCATTTCTTATACTGATTTTCCTGAAAGATTATAGTATAGGTGATAAATAAAACCATAAAAATTATGGAAGGGCCTGTAATCCCAGCACTTTGGGAGGCTGAGGCAGGCAGGTCACTTGAGGCCAGAGGTTTGAGACCAGCCTGGCCAATGTAGCAAAACCTTGTCTCTACTTAAAATATAAAAATTAGCTGGGCATGGCGGCACAGCTACTTTGGAGGCTGAGGCAGGAGAATCACTTGAACTGGAATAGCAGAGGTTGCAGCAAGCCAAGATCATGCCACTGTACACAATCCTAGGTGATAGAGTGAGACTCTCTCAAAAAAAAAAAAAAAAGTTGTGGAAGGAAGCCTGGATTACTTGGAGTAATGAAGACCTTCTAAGGAGAACATGAAATCTAGAAGTTGAGATATATTTAATATCCAATTCAGGAACTTCAGTGAATAAAATGATACAGGCATGGAAAAATTATTTGCCATAATTTGACTAATAACTAGATTCGTTTTCTTCATATCCAAAAGATATTTTACAAACCAATAAGACAACCAAAGCACCAGCAGAAAAATGGGCAACATATATGGAAACGTATAGTAAAGAAGTGGTCAATAGAAATGAAAGATACTGAATTGTATTAAAAAATTTTAAATGGCAGGCAAGGTGGCTCACTCCTTGTAATCCCAGCACTTTGGGAAGCTGAGGCATAAGGATTGGTTGAGGCTAGGAGTTTGAGACAAGCCTGGCTAACATAACAAGACCCCTTCTCTACAAAAAAAAAGTAAAAAGAAAAGTTAGCCAAATGTGGTGGTATTGTATGCCTATAGTTCCAGGTACTCAGGAGGCTGAGGCAGGAGGATCATTTGAACATAGGACTTTGAGGTTAAAGTAAACCATGATTATGCCACTGCATTCTAGCCTAGGCAACAGAATGAGACCCTGTCTCAAAAAAAAAAAAAAAAAAGTTTTGGGGGCCAAGGCTGGCAGATCATCAGGTCAAGAGATTGAGACCATTCTGGCCAACATGGTAAAACCCCATCTCTACTTCAAAAATGGAAAAATTAGGGCCGGGTGCGGTGGCTCACGCCTGTAATCCCAGCACTTTGGGAGGCTGAGGCGGGTGGATCACGAGGTCAAGAGATCGAGACCATCCTGGTCAACATGGTGAAACCCCGTCTCTACTAAAATACAAAAAATTAGCTGGGCATGGTGGCGCGTGCCTGTAATCCCAGCTACTCAGGAGGCTAAGGCAGGAGAATTGCCTGAACCCAGGAGGTGGAGGTTGCGGTGAGCCGAGATCGCGCCATTGCACTCCAGCCTGGGTAAACAAGAGCGAAACTCCTTCTCAAAAAAAATAATAATAATAAAATTTTTTTTAAAATAGAAAAATTAGCTGGGCGTGGTGGTGCGTGCCTGTAATCCCAGCTACCCAGGAGTCTGAGGCAGGAGAATTGCTTGAACTTGGGAGGTGGAGGTTGCAGTGAGCTGAGGTCGTGCCACTGCACTCCAGCCCGGTGCCTGGCAACAGAGTGAGACTCTGTCTCAAAAAAAAAAAAAAAAAAAGTTTTGAATGGCAAAGCAGTTCACATGGCATAGGTACAAGGTTGCCCATTGCTGCATTATGTAAAGGCAAAATAGAAAAAAATAATACCCAGAGGCATAGTTCTACTATAAAGACACATGCACATCCGTGTTCACTGCAGCACTGTTTGCAATAGCAAAGACATGGAATCAACCTAAATGGCCATCAGTAGTACACGGGATCAAGAAAATGTGGTACATACAGTCCGTGGAATACTATGCAGTCATTAAAAAGAATAAGATTTTGTCCTTTGCAGGAACGTGGATGGAGCTGGAAGCCATTATTCTTAGCAAACTAACTCAGGAACAGAAAACCAAATACCACATGTTCTCAATTATGAATGGAAGCTACATGATGTGACTTCATGGACACATGGGGGAACAGCACACACTGGGGCCTATAGGAGGGAGAAGGGTGGGAGGAGGGAGAGGATCAGGAAGAATAACTAATAGGTGCCAAACTTAATACTTAGGTGACCAAATAATCTGTACAACAAACCCCGTGACAGAAATTTATCTACATAACAAACCTGCCCATGTACCTTTGAACTTGAATTTTTTTAAGGCTGGGCTGGTGGTTCATGCCTGTAATCCCAGCACTTTGGGTGGCCAGGAGTTCAAGACCAGCCCAGCCAATATGGTGAAATCCCATCTCTGCTAAAAATACAAAAATTAGCCAGGCATGGTGGCAGTCGCCTGTAATTTCAGCTACTTGGGAGGCTGAGGCAGGAGAATGGCTTGAACCTGTGAGGCACAGCTTGCAGTGAGCTGAGATCACGCCACTGCCCTCCAGCCTGGACGACAAAGTGAGACTCTGCCTCAAAAAAAACCAAAAATGTTTAAAAAAAAAAAAAAAAGTGAGGACAGGGGCACAGGTTTATTCAGACCTTTCCTCTAGACAGTTCTGGAAGATCCTGGGATTAAAAACCTGTATCTTTTACATGTACACTCACACACTTGGCAAGCTGAATTGTCCACAGGCTTTTCCAGACTTTAATAATATAAAACAAAACCATAAAAAAGAAAAAAAAACAGCAATCATAAATAGGAGACAGAATAAATTGTATATAGTGCAGTCATTTCATAGAGTACTGTGCAACCGTTCTAAACAGAGGTATCTCTTTGCTGATATTAGATTCCAAAATGCATTGTTATACACCTTACTTTTTTCACTTAGTTTTGTGTGTGTGTGTGTTTTAAACGATGGGTAGGTTGGAAGAAGGCAGGGAGAAGCGGGTGGAGTGAGTGTGGACAGAGTCAGGTTGCTTGCTGCAGGGCCCCTTGCATTAGTTCAGGTGAGGTGAGACCTGAGTAGGCCGGTGAGCCTGGAGGAGAGACTCTCTGTGTATTTAATTGATTTCCAGCTTTTTTTTCTTTATTTGCTTAGGTAATGCACATTTATTTTGTGAATTTTTATTTAAGTGATTTTTTTTTGTTGTTGTTACTGGATCTACAAACAGCCCAACTCCAAGGAATCTGGGATCTCTCAATGGAGCATACAGGTGACTTCATAATCTAACTGCATTAGTACCCACCAAAATTCAAAGTAATTCCTCTGTTTAAATTGCAGTTAAACAAATTTTCAGAGCAGGTTTCTTAACTGAGCAAAATGTTTTGGACCTTAGAGGTAGTATGGCTCTCCTGATCAGGGAGGGGACAGTGAAAGGTTTGGCCTCTGACACTGCCCAGCTCTCTGGATACGACCAGGTGACTTTGAGTGAGGAGAAGTTTCCTGACTCCTCGTATTACCTTCCTTAGGGTAGACTTTGGGCCTGCAGTGACATTAGTCCTAACTTGCTGTCAGTTAAGAAGAGTTCATCTTTTCTAATAGAAACATGACAGCAAAGCAGCTCAAACTCCAAAGTGTCATTGGGCCATAGATTGTACAGATGTCTACATTTTCATAATAATAGTCTATATTCTTCAAAAAGGACACACAGATCTTGGTGTAACATACTTAAGTAAAATAGTGTCTTTCATTTGCTTTATAAGAGAAAGAAAGAATGTTGGCCAGGCACAGTGGCTTTCACCTGTAATTCCAGCACCTTGAGAGGCTGAGGCGGTGGATCACTTCAGCCCAGAAGCTCGAGACCAGCCTGGGCAGTGTGGTGAAACTTATCTCTACAAAAAATACAAAAATTAGACCAGGCGCGGTGACCCATGCCTGTAATCCCAGCACTTTGGGAGGCGGATCAACTGAGGTCAGGAGCTTGAGACCGGCCTGGCCAACACGGTGAAACTGCGTCTACTAAAAATAGAAAAACTAGCCAGGCATGGTGGTGTGCACCTGTAATCCCAACTACTCAGGAGGCTGAGGCAGTAGAATCACTTTAACATGGGAGGCAGAGGTTGCAGTGAGCCAAGATTGTGCCACTGCACTGCAGCCTGGACAATAGAGCAAGACTCTGTTTCAAAAAAAAGAAAAAAGCCTGTAGTCCCAGGTACTCAGAAAGCTGAGGTCAAAGAATTGCTTGACCCCAGGAGGTTAAGGCTGCAGGTGAGCCAAGATTGCACCACTGCATTCCAGCCTGGACAACAGAGTAAGATACTGTCTTAAAAAAATAAATAAATAAATAAATTATATATATATTATATATATATATATATATATATATATATATATATATATATATATATGCATGCATGTGTGTATATAGATAGATAGATATAATGTAGTATTCTTGAGAGGGTCTTGGGATTTTCCTGAGAGTCCTAGCCTGCTTCTCTGTCCTCATCAGCTCAGCTACCCATCCTTCTCCACCTACATTGTGCCCCTGCAAGGCACACAAGTAATCTCCAAGAATGTGATGACACTGCTCCTTTGGCCCAAAACCTATGCCTTAGCCTGTGCTGCTCCGTTGGCTAAAATGTGTTTCACGGTTATGTGCATAGTGACACTTACTAGGCCATCAGAGCGGAGCCCAGGGGTCCTGTTCTGCCTGTCATTCCCTCCAGACAGCTGATTAATGACCTTCTGCTGTATGGAGCCTTGATATCTTCCATGACTGCATTTATCATTTCCATATAGTCTAATTATTTGCGTGTCGTATCTCCCCTGACATAGGTACCTGACATACATATGCTATTTAATTTTCACTTTCCATCTAAATACCACTAAAAATTTAAAATTCATACTATATTGAACCTTAAATGCTTATGTTTATTAACTGTATGGCTCATCCTGTGGATACCTCTTTACTTGGACATTGTATCCTTTACTGTTGAGCATTTTTATTCAGTATTTGCTGTTAAAAGCCTTGCTGTGACTATATTATGGCTGAATCTTTGTGTACATGTTGTGTGAATTATTTTCTTAATCTATAATCTTAGAAGGAAAATTACGGTTGTGTGTTTGTGTTCCGTGTTCACTGCATATCGGTGGCTCCAGCACATGTATGCCCCTTAGGAATCGATGCTTTCTGATTCTTTCTATGCCTCAACTCTATGCTTTTTTACTTGGAGAGTAGTCACAGTTCTCTTTAACATCTTTTGTCCTGAATGTTTTAGCAGTTCACCACAGCATGTGTGTAGTATGAGGAAGAAAAAAAAAAAAAGGAATTTGGCAATTTTTTGTTCTAAGTCAAAGACCTAGACATTTTCCCGTTTTTATTATTTCTCATTGAAACCCTTAAATATGGTTTGGATTGCTTCCACCGCTTAGCTGTTGTGAATAGTACTTCTGTGAACATGGGTGTACAAGGTCTTTGAGACTTTGCTTCAGTTATTTGGGTTATATCCCCAGAATTAGGATTGTTGGATCATACGGGTTTTTTTTTTGGTTTTGTTTTTAAAAAAAAAAAAAAAGGGTGTTACTGTCACCCAGGCTAGAACACAATGACATGAACATAGCTCACTGCAGCCTCAACTTCCTGGGCTCAGGAGGTCCTTCTGCCTCCACCTTCCTAGTAGCTGGGACTGCAGGTACATGCCACCATGCCCAGCTAATTTATTTTTATTTTTGTAGAGACAGGGTCTCACCGTGTTGTCCAGGCTGTTCACAAATTCCTGGGGTCATGCGATCCTCCCACCTTGGTCTTCCAAAGTGCTGAGATTACAGACGTGAGCCATTGCACCTGACTATTATTTTTAATTTTTAAATTATTGTTATTATTTTTAGAAACAAGAGTCTTGCTCTGTTGCCCAGGCTGGAGTGCAGTGGTGCAATCATGGTTCACTGCACCCTTGACCTCCCTGGCTTAATTGATCCTACCACCTCAGCATCCCACATAATTGAGGCTACAGGCATGTGCTACTATGCCCAGCTAACTTTTAATTTTTTTGTAGGCATGGGATTTCTTTATGTTGCCCATGCTTGTCTCAAACTGGATTCAAGCAATCCTCTCACCTTAGCCTTCCAAAGTGCTGGGATTACAGGTATGAGCCACCATGCCTGGCCGTCTCTTACTGTTAAGGAATTAAAATCCAATTTAAAAATATTTAGCCTGATACACACACACACACACACACACACACGTACACATATATATATACAAACACATATACACAGAAATGTATATATATATTTATATATGTTTCTATTACATCTAAAATAAAATACAAATAAAGGTGATTATCCCTTGTCTCCCCCAAATAAAGGTGAATTCCAAGACCAGCACTAGAAGGTAGGAATTGTTCTGAATGACCCAACTATTTGGTTCTGGACTCTTTCAGGGAGGAGGAGGGGGAATCAGATTTAGATGACTGGCGAGGAAAGATTTTGCATTTTACAGAAGCAGATGTATTATAGGGGCGGAACTTTGGCTAGTTCCACTAAGCTCAGCCTATGTGTGCAGGCTTCAAATCATTTTCAGCACTATCTGGTATAGCTACCTCTTATCCCAGGGCAGCCTCACAGTCATTGCCATCTGTGATATGGTAGCAGGGATATGAACCCTGGAATCAGTCAGACTTCATTTCAAAATGCTGACCCCACCAGTTACTAGCTGTGCCTTGAACAAAAGAAAATACTGGTTTTATTCATTTGTAAAACTGGAAAAATAATACTTTATGGCGTTGTTTTGAGAATTTGTATGTGAAAATGGAGTGCATGACACATACCTGCAGGCCTTCCTTACCCTGCTCATCCCACATTTCCATCTTCAACGATGCATGTTCAGTGTCCCTTACCTGTGTTCCCACATGGATAGTTATCAGAGAAGCTGTCGCATTGGTGTAATTGTTCACCTTGGCAAATTCTGTTAGTTAGTAAGTTCCTTATCTTTGAATCTCTACAACTTAGGAGAGGACCTAGTTCATAGTAGGCACCAAAGAAGTGTAAATATGAATAGAATGAATGCATGTCTTAGGATAGAATGTGGGTCTATTTCAGCAGAATAATGCACCGTTATGTAGTGTAGTCAGTACTTACGAACTAGTCTAGTGGCTCTCAAAATTTTTGGTGTTAGAACGCCTTTACACTCTTAAAAAATTATTGTGGACCCCAAACAGCCTTTGTTTATGTGGACTCATATTCCAGGTCTTTAGGAATTTAAAATATTAATTTTAAGGTGATGATAAACACATTACATGTTAACACATTTCCATGAAAAATAACTCTTCATGCCCCCCATTTTTTTCTAATGATTTTACAGTCATTAGAAAATATCTTAGAATTTTCTAAGCCTCTTTCATATCTGACTTAAAAGACAGATGGCGTTTCCTGTTTACTGCAGTCTGTTTGATTAAAGTATATGCAAAAAATCAAGCCTCACATAGATACATAGTTTGAAAAAGGAAAACCTCCTAGACTCCCAAAAGGATCTCAGGGACTTCCAGGGGTCTTCTGAAAGTGCTTTCAGAATCATTGATCTAGCCTGAAAAGGAAATTGTGGTGTCCAGATATTAGAGGATGGATTAGGGAGAAATTCCATGTGTTTAGCTCTCTATAAAAACGGGTTTACCCGTTGTCATTTATTATTTGTAGGTTAAAAAAAGTCCTTCATGAAAAAGAAAGATCTTAAGCAACATGATGGATTCAGAAGCTCATGAAAAGAGACCACCAATACTAACATCTTCAAAACAAGATATATCACCTCATATTACAAATGTTGGTGAAATGAAGCATTACTTGTGTGGCTGCTGTGCAGCCTTCAACAACGTCGCAATCACATTTCCCATTCAGAAGGTCCTCTTTCGACAGCAGCTGTATGGCATCAAAACCCGGGATGCAATACTTCAGTTGAGAAGGGATGGGTTTCGAAACTTGTATCGTGGAATCCTTCCCCCATTGATGCAGAAGACAACTACACTTGCACTTATGTTTGGTCTGTATGAGGATTTATCCTGCCTTCTCCACAAGCATGTCAGTGCTCCAGAGTTTGCAACCCGCAGCGTGGCAGCAGTGCTTGCAGGGACAACAGAGGCAATTTTCACTCCACTGGAAAGAGTTCAGACATTGCTTCAAGACCACAAGCATCATGACAAATTTACCAACACTTACCAGGCTTTCAAAGCTCTTAAATGTCATGGAATTGGAGAGTATTATCGAGGCTTGGTGCCCATTCTTTTCCGTAATGGACTCAGCAATGTCTTTTTTTTCGGCCTCCGAGGTCCCATTAAGGAGCATCTGCCTACCGCAACAACTCACAGTGCTCATTTGGTCAATGATTTTATCTGTGGAGGTCTGTTGGGTGCCATGTTGGGATTCTTGTTTTTTCCAATTAATGTTGTAAAAACTCGCATACAGTCTCAGATTGGTGGAGAATTTCAGTCTTTCCCCAAGGTTTTCCAAAAAATCTGGCTGGAACGAGACAGAAAACTGATAAATCTTTTCAGAGGTGCCCATCTGAATTATCATCGGTCCCTTATCTCTTGGGGCATAATCAATGCAACTTATGAGTTCTTGTTAAAGGTTATATGAAAACACCATCAGTTAAGTGCCATTTTTCAACTGAACAGACCTTCTAAGAACTCAGAATGTAGTTTGGCCTCTTTCTTAGTTGGCCAAATACAAGTTGGTGTCTTAACTCCAGGCCATAGTGAGTTATGGGTAAAGCTGTTTTCCTTAAGCATCAACAAAACAATGAAAGGTTCCAATAGGAATATATGGGGGGTTTTGTTTGTTTTGTTTTGTTTTTAATCATTACCTAAGAGCTTTAGGCTATTTGCCTGGTAAATAGCTGTCTATCTGATGGCCTTTGACAGGGAACCTAATCCCCAAGATAGGATTCTTTTCTTCAAATCAGTTTTGAAATCTTCTGCATTGAAACAGAAGTGTTTGTGACCGGCCAGAGAGAAGGTCCTCAAGGGCCAGCCCCTCAGGGCTTCTCAGGCTTACTTTCTTACTCCATTGTTTGCTTCTCCGCCCTCAGGAGCAGCTGTAGAGGGTAGTCTTCATTAACCTCAAGCATATGACAAAGGAGCAGGACAGAGCAGAACAGCAGCTTATACGGTATAGGCTTTTCATGATAAATTGCTTGTATTCATTTTGAAACTAAGCATCTATTCAATAGTCATTCTACTATTTCTATTTAGATAGGGTAGATCAAGGAGCTATGAAAGTTTGCATTTTGCTTTCTAGGTTTGAAAGTTTTCTGTTTGATTTTGACTGTGACCTTCACCCCTTCCAAAATATCCTTATGTTAATTTCACTTATTTCATTGCCAAAAGATGAAGGGACTTAAATTTTGTTGAAAGTGTTCCATCCTGTTAAGAAGTTTTCATATTAATTGTGTATAGATAAAATTCTGTTTAGCTTTGTTTCTTTGTATTGTTGGTGCCATCTCAGCAAAGGTCTATGGTTATCTTTCCCCTTGAGTAGGAGCTGGTCATATTCAAGCGTCCTGTTCTCTTAAAACTCTCCTTTTAAAAAATAAACACTTCCATAACATTTTGTTTTGGATGTCTATTAATGCAATCCCACTTTCCCCCGCTAGTTTCTAAATGTTACAGAGTGGGGGAAAAGGCTTAGGATCGTTTTCACCCCACAGCGTTGGCTGTTTTTTATTTTACTCTTGGAAGTAGAGACTTCATTAGGGTTTTGAGGTTTTGGGAACCCAGTTTTACCATTGTGTCAGTAAAAGATAGTTTGAGAGCATATGATCTAAATAAACATGTTTGAAGGGTTAGTTTGAATTTTAAAAGTAGATAATAGCCAAATAGCATTCTTATCCCTTAACAGACGAAAACTTCTTTGTCAAAGGAATTGGAAAATGTGAAAATATTTTTTCCAGATAAAGCAAAATGATTCATATGCCACTTCCAACTGACTGTGAAATATAAGAGACAGACTGAAAAAGTAGATTATGAATTCTAAAACCCTTTCTGTAAATATGTAGTTAAAGATTGATTTCCAACATCTGACATGATGACAGGTTTCACGTTAACCAGTTTTTCTTCTTTCTGGGTGATTGCATGTGAGTATGTGCACATACTGACCAAAATAAAATCAGGGCCTCAACTTGGTAGTTTACTGAAAGTTTCTGGGCAAATAGTTCATAAAAGCTGTTTACCTCTAAATGCAGTGTGGCTGGTTAAAAGCAGTGAACATCCTTCTTCCAGCTGTACAGGATGAAGCATATTAAGTGTTAGCCAGGCAGTAATGAAGCTAAGTAGCCATACAGCAGCTCTGACAATGTTGTGCTGGATATAGCAGTTTACTTTAAGGTACAGATGTAAGCATTTAAAAATAACAATAATTTGGCACCAAATAAATATGAGTAGCATCCTTTGGCCTATTAGAGTCAGGATTTGAAGGTAGTTGAGTTTGAGAAATGAATAAATAAAGGTGCCTTGGTGCCTGACTCCTTCATTCCTGTATGTGACTCTGAGCACTCATAGTTGTGTCCAGCGACTCAGCACAGGGCAGGTGGGTTAGCCTGGGGTTCTACCTTGGCCCAGGGAAGAAACACTGTTGGGCCTTTCATTTTGTTGGGCTTCCTTTTGTCTTTACACTCCATACAGGTGGTAGAAATCTAAGTTCTAAAGCACTTTTGTGAAATAAAAGCTAAGTGAGAATTCTAAGGAAAATGCTTTGGTTAGTGCTGTCTCAAATAAGTGGCATTTAAAAACAATTATTAATAAATATTTGTAATGGTTTTAACTCGGTATTTTTTTTTTATTTCTTTGTCACTCTTTACAGCTTTTGAAGACCAAACTGCAAATACATTACCGGGGATGGTTTTGTGTTGTCCTATAAACTTCTTAAATTTGACAAAGAATTCAACAGAACTTGTAACTGACAGCTTTGTCTGAACTTGAAGTCAAAATGTGTTGTTAATAAGAGATTTCTAACTATTGTTTTTACCTTCAGTGTGAACTAGCGTGGTAGTAATTTTGAAAAGGCAGGGTCGAGTGCGGTGGCTCCTGCCTGTAATCCCAGCACTTTGGGAAGCTGAGGTGGGCGGATCACTTGAGGTCAGGAGTTGGAGACCAGCCTGGCCAACATGGCGAAACCCTGTCTTTACTGAAAATATAAAAAATTCGCCAGGCACAGTGGCACACGCCTGTGATTCCAGCTACTCGGGAGGCTGAGGCAGGAGAATTGCTTGAACCCAGGAGGTGAAGGTTGCAGTGAGCTGAGATCATGCCACTCCACTCCAGCCTGAGCTATAGACTGAGACTCTGACTCAAAAAAAAATGTGGAAAGGCAAACATGATTGAATATCTGAAAAGCTTTAAAAGTGGCCTTTCTGTTACATGTGTGGCACAAATGGCTCATGAGCGCAGGACACTTACGGTCTTGTGTCCTATACTTCATGTTTGATGCCACCAGAAATGTGTTGAATTCTGTATTTAACACACTTAGAGTGGTATGAGCCCTCAGGACTGCACCACAGAGTAAACACAACCTTTATATGGTGGCGAATATGTGTGTCTTTCTTGTTTCATTTGTGGTTGGGGACAGAATCCATGTTTTTGTCTAAATAATCGATACTCAACAAGATTGGCTGTATAATCACCGGCTATATTGTGAACTGTGCAATACAACAGAGTCCTGTATATATAATTACCTTCAGATACCTGAAATTCCTAAGCTCAGTTACAATGTAATACTCAATATAAGGCTGTGCAAACAACATATAAGGGAATAATGGTCATTGACGGGATCTAGAGGGCTTTGAGTGAAGCCATTCAGGTTGAAGTAACACTGGTTTAGGGTAGATGAAGTCGAGTGAGGGGTATGCAGTCAGAAAGGGTGGACAGGAGATGACAATTGAAGAAAGGGTAAGCACTCAAACTTCATTTCTTTAAAATTAAAATATTTCTTATGTGCAAATGCATATCAAAGACTTGAACAGACATTCTCTTGAAATCGGGGAATTTTTAGTTTTTAATGCTGTCTTTGTTTAATATTAAATATGTGTTGCCTAATGGCTCCCAAATGGTGTGGGAGTCTATAAATGTTCCTCTGAAAGGTTCATTATTAAAAGTGGTTAAGCGCACAATGCTATTTTTGTTTCATAGTTTGAGTTTTATGACCATGTGAGTTTAAATGAAATCTGTTAAATGTTTCAGAGTTAACACTTTTTTTTTGATAATTTGGAATAAAGTTTGTTTTTTAAGCCCCTCTTTTTGGTCTCCTCTTATGGTTGAGTAGTTCCTTATTACCAGCACGCTCCTTTTCTGTGGTATTAGTAATCTGTTAGTCTTTTTATTCAGAAAACATTTAGCACACTACCTTGACTAAACTTAACCTGGGGGTGTTGCAAGTAAAATTCCTTTGTTTATCCGTCTTATTGGTCCAAGAGAGGTTTCATGTAAGTTTTATTTTCCAGGTAGCTTAACTGCAAAGCTTTTTTTATTTTTTTTGACAGGGTCTCTGTTGCCTGGGCTGGAGTGCAGTGGCATGATCATGGCTCACTGTAGCCTCGACTTCCTGGGCTCAAGTGATCCTTCTGCCTCAGCCTCCTGAGTAGCTGGGACTACAGGCACGTGCCACCATGCTCAGCTAATGTTTGTAGAGATGGTGTTTTGCCATGTTGCCCAGGCTAGTCTTGAACTCCTGGGCTCGAGCAATCTGCCCACCTTGGCCTCTCAAAGGGCTGGAATTATAGGCGTGAGCCACTGTGCCCATCCGCATTTTATTTCTTAAAGGTCTTCCTCATATGTTGTAAACTTCCCTACTGAGTATAAACTTCCTTGATTCAGCTTATCAGGACTTTCTGTTGTAATAGAGTAGCCTCATGTAATGTTTACTCCCAAGTTAAATGGTCTGGATATCTGCTTTTTTCAGTTTTTTTTTTTAAATACCTACTTTTGCCTTCAGAGCTGCTCCTTTCTGTTGTGGCTCATTGGTTAGGAGAGTGTGAAGTTTTAGCCATATTGAGGTTGCCTGATAAGAACAGCAAAGTAAAGGAGCAGTTGCTTCTAAAAGTCCTGTTTGCAATTGAAATTCATCATAAAGAGAAAGTGCAATATCCTGAACTTGTAAAGTTGGAATTCATTTAAAAAATGGTGTTTAATAATCACATGATCTGATGAAATGTTTTAATCCACCTCTAGCAGTCATTGTAGAGTTCTAGACCTCCAGAGTGAGCAATAGGCCTGACCAGGAAGAGCCCTGGGGAACCTCCGCATAACTACAGAGCACTCCCAATCCCCGAGGGGCTGACTCCCATCTTACATCTATTTAGCTGAAGTTTCCAACTAGGGAATTTTTTTCTCCAAAAGAGCATAGCTGATTTTAAAGTAGAAATTGAAGGTAAAATAGGATTTATCTCAGTTCTCATATCCTGGCAATATTCATATTGTCAATTTTTTTTTTTTTTTTTTTTTGAGACATGGTCTTACTCTGTCACCCAGGCTGGAGTGCAGTGGCAAAATCTCGGCTCACTGCAACCTCTGCCTCCCAGGTTCAAGTGATTCTCCTGCCTCAGCTTCCTGAATAGCTGGGATTACAGGCACCCACCACCACACTAAGCTAATTTTTGTGTTTTTTCCAGTAGAGGCGGGTTTCACCACCTTGGCCAGGCTGATCTCAAACTTCTGACCTCAAGTGATCCACATGCCTCAGCCTCCCAAAGTGCTGGGAATAGAGGCGTAAGCTACCGTGCCCAACCATCAGTAATTTTTTTAAATGTCACTTCAATAAATGCCTTTCCTCTGCCATAAAGACCAAACACCTTGCCTCCCTTACTCTTGTGTCTAGCTAAACTGCCCTGCTGTCTCTGCACTCCAGCCACTGGCACTTCCTAATTACTTGGGCCACACTGTATTCATCTTGCTCCCAGCCTCTACCCATGCAGTTGCCCTCTGCCCTCAGCACTCCCTTTCTCTACTTCATTTATCAACTCTGTCCTTCAGATCTCGGTTCAAATGTCACTTCCTTGGGGAAGCTGGCTTACACTCTCAGGACTTGTTTCGGTTCCGCCTGTCAGGCTCTTCTTATGTCACCATGTTTCTATTTTTCACAGCACTTACCTGTTTTAATTACATTGTGAATTTTTTTTAATCTAGAGAAGCATGTATTCACTAATATATTTTTTGTGTGTTCTGTAATTTTTTTCATCTTGCTTGATTTTTCTGCAGCTAAATTAGAAAAGTGTACTTTTCCCCCTAAAAAAATGCAATGATGTTCTTTCTCTGATTTTGTCACCTTTCTTCCAGGAAATCCATGTGTTCAAAGTGCTTACTTTCAGTTTGCCCCATAATAAATGGTTGTTTAATCCAAATATATGAGCAGCAAACTGTGCTCATCCTTCTGGAGAAAGTATGGTTGAACAGCTGAGACCACACATCCTGAATGCCTCAGTCTGGTGTAAGGGGAGGACAGCAGATAACTGGATAAGCAGTGTTCCCAAACCATTGCTTCTCCCTGCCACAAATACAGTATGAATGCCCCCTCTGCATACTCAGCTTTAATCCTCAGAGTTTCATCTAGTCCTTTATGTGCAGATATTACTCAAAGTCCACATGGAATGCCAAATTTCCACAGGCCTTCTTGAATTTTTTCACAGTGACTTAAGATCAGAAATAGAACCCAACAGTACTGCAAGACTGCACTGACTCTGATTTCAAAAGCGACTCTACTCTCTACAACCCACGCAAAGTTTGTCTTTACCATCTGCAAACCTTTAGGAGTTACACTGAAGCCTTGGTAAGACTTTATCTTTTGGCCAGGAGTCATGGCTCATGTCTATAATCCCAGCACTTTCAGAGGCTAAAAACTTTCAGGAGGATTGCTTGAGCCCAGGAGTTCGAAACTAGCCTGGGCAACATGGCAAGACTCTTGTCTCTATTTTTTTTAAATAACATTTTTTAAAGTATGATTAAAAGACTGTCTTTCTATTGGCTCTGATCTCCTGATGGTCAGTGTCTCTAGGAATCAGTATCAATAACTTCAGTGGGCACAGTTTCTTTGCTGGTCACATCAACACCAAATTCAATCTTCATATCAACCAGTGTACAGTGCTGGGGGGCAACCAGGATCTCTCCAGAATTTCAAAAACAGCCTGTGTAGCATGACTCATGATATCCACTTCAGTTTTATACCAAGCACAGCAAAGCCAAATTTTGCTGCAATTAGCTGTTCCCTAGACCGCTGTGGGTATCATCCTTGAAAAACATGTCCACTTTAGGTGGGTAAAACTCATATCCTTCCTTGACACCAGGATTTCTTTTGAAGTAAGAACCAGTTGCAAACCCATTCAACTGGAATTATTTCACACTAGGACACAATGAAAGCTGTCTCACATTTTCTAGTGAAAGCAGTTTTAATACCTGCTTCCTGTAATAGAAAAATGCAAACTGGTAATTTTTTTTTTTTTTTTTTTTTTGAGATAGAGTTTCGCTCTTGTTACCCAGGCTGGAGTGCAATGGCACGATCTCGGCTCACCACAACCTCCGCCTCCTAGGTTCAGGCAATTCTCCTGCCTCAGCTTCCCGAGTAGCTGGGATTACAGGCACGCAGCACCGTGCCCAGCTAATTTTTTGTATTTTTAGTAGAGATGGGGTTTCACCATGTTGACCAAGATGGTCTCGATCTCTTGACCTCGTGATCCACCCTCCTCGGCCTCCCAAAGTGCTGGGATTACAGGCTTGAGCCACCGCGCCCGGCCTCCGCAAACTGGTAATTTTATTTGAAATTGCAGCCTTTCCTTCCAGGTGATTCTAACTGCATTTCCTGCTGTAGACTGGTCCTTGGACTGCAGGAGGACTTTTCCTGGCCTATCTACCAAACAATTCATAGACCTCTTGTTTTACCCTCATACAGTTTTTTGCCAATGTTCAGTGCCTCAGCTGTCACCATTATCCTGAGTGGGACGAGAGTTGCACCCATGCTGAGAGGCAGAAATCTCTTGTGAATATTTGATACCTGCTGCTTATTTATTGACAGAGATTCTTACTGTCGCCTAGGCTGAAGTGCATTGATGCAATCTGGCTCTCTGCAGCTTTGACCTCCCAGGCTCAAGCAAGAACTCCCATCTCAGCCTCACCAGTGGGTGAGACCACAGGTGTGTGTCAACACACCCAGCTAGTTTTTGTAGTTTTTTGTAGAGATGGGGTTTCACCATGTTGCCCAGGCTGGTCTCAAACTTCTGAGCTCAAGTGATCCACCCACCTTGGCCTCACAAAGTGCTGGGATTACAAGGTGTGAGTCACTGTGCCTGGCCCTGATGCCTCTTTAAAAAGCCAGTCCTGACAGGACGAGTGGCTTATGCCTGCAGTCCCAGCATTTTGGGTGGCCAAGGCAGGAGGATCTTTTGAGCCCAGGAGTTTGATAGTTTAAGTCTAGCCTGGGCAATAAAGATCTTGTCTCAAAAAAGAAGAATGATGGAACACACAGGTGCTATCACAGCATTCTGGAATATTCTATCTGACCTTCATTTGTTAATGGATCATAGAGATTGTTTAAGGAAAAGGTAATTTTTACATTGATCTCAACGTACTGAACTGTTTTAGCTTGGGCTGCCGTAACAAAGTACCATAGACTGGATGACTTAAACCAGGGTTCCCCAACCCCTAGGCCATAGACAGGTACCCATCCATGGCCTGATTGGAGCCAGGCCACACAGTAGGAGGTGAGCAGTGGGTGAGTGAGCATTACTGCCTGAGCTCAACCTCCTGTCAGATCAGTGGCAGCACTAGATTTTCATTGGAACACAAACGCTGTTGTGAACTGTGAATGCAAGGGATTTAGGTTGTACACTCCTTATGAAAATCTAATGCCTGATGATCTGAGGTAGAACAGTTTTATCCTGAAACCATTGCCTTGCTCCACCCATCTGTGGAAAATTTGTCTTCCATAAAACCAGTCCCTGGTGCCAAAAATGTTGGGGACCTCTGGCTTAAACATTTATTTCTTATGGTTCTGGAGGCTGGGAAGTCCAAGATAAGGAGCTAGCAGATTTGGTTCCTGATCAGGGCCCACTCTCTGGTTTGCAGAGGGCTGTCTTCTTGCTATATCCTCACATGGTGGAGAGAAAGTTCTAATCTCTTCCCCTTTATAAGATTATTAATCCCATCATAGGCACCATGACCTCACCTGATTACCCCTCAAAGGCCTCACCTCCGAACACTATAGCATTGGAAGTTAGGGCTTCAATAGATGCATTTTTGGGAGGATGCATTCAGTCCACAACATAAGCTGCATGATTGATGAGACAGTTCTTTATTCTCCTTTAACTTCCAAACACTGCCAGTGATCCTTTACTCTGAGAAATGTCTAGCCAATTTGAGATAAAACACTCGTGCATGAGTCAGGATTCAGATGTATAGGCACTCCATTTTTCTTTTCATTTTTTTGAGATGGAGTCACACTCTGTCACCCAGCCTGGAGTGCAGTGGCAGGATCTCAGCTCTGCAACCTCCACCTCCTGGGTTCAAGCAATTCTCCTGCCTCAGCTTCCTGAGTAGCTGGGGTTACAGGTGCATACCACCGTGCCCAGCTAATTTTGTTTGTAATTTTTAGTAGAGATGGGGGTTTCACCATCTTGGCCAGGCTAGTCTTGAACTCAACCTCTTGATCCACCCACCTTGGACTCCCAAAGTGCTGGGATTACAGGTTTGAGCCACTGCGCCTGGTTCAGTACTCCATTTTTCTTACCTTTCCTTGACTTATTTCTGAATTGTGGAACTCAATTGAATGAAATTGACCAGGAAGAGCAAGAAGAAAGTATTCTTTAACATAGTTTATCATGGACCGTTGCTTTGTTACTGTTAGAAGCACCATTAAGGCAGTGACTTGTTTATATTGTTTTAGGGCAGCTCAGCTCTATAGCTGCTTTACCTTTCATCATCAACAGAAATAAAACTCAGTGCAGGTACTCTTTATTAAGCAATTACTTCTTTCTGATGTACACTAAAAAATGCATTTAGTTACACTGAGATGTTCTTTATTTGTTTCAGATAATATAAAGAAAAATAAACTATCTCTTTTTCAAGGGTCATGATCTCCATAGTAGATGGTTTATAGTAAGTAGCTTTCTCATTTCCTTGGGCAAAAGAAGCTTCAGAATTTTTCTTCCCCAGAGTTTTCTGGGGAAATTGTGACTAAACAGATTTCCAAGTTTTCATGGGCTTCCCACTCCTCACTAAATAACAGTGATAGAGTTTTGAGAAGGACCAAGAGTAGGAAAAAGAGGGTACAAATGGAAACTGAGGATCTTTCATTTGTAATCTCTGTGTAAAATATGTAAGTAAAGAGTAAAAAAATTAGGAGACAAGGGCCTCAGTTGACGATACAATTGATTTGGTTTTGGTTTTTGGTAGAGATGGTGCCAGATGGGTCTTAAACTCCTGGCCTCAAGTGATCCTCCCGCCTCAGCTTCCCACGGTGCTGGGATTACAGGCGTGAGCCGACATGCCCAACCAGCAACAGGTTTTATATACCATGAGAAAGTTAAAGGGAAGTCTAAGAAGATTAAAGCTTTGCTGTTGCTATCTAGAGCTCTTGAAAGCTTCTGCCACTTGTGATCCAAGAACAGGAATGCATGTTGTTTCTGTTTGGGAGCAATACCAAATCTATTTGAGTTTATTTAAACTCGAACTAGAGGAAAACAGAATCCCCGTTAATTTCAATTTGTGCCTTTTACAGTTTTTTCCTCATTTATTTTATTCAGTGAATTTGTATTACACGTACTCAGTATTGTAAAACTGCCATTTCAGGACAAATAGTTTTGAGTTAAAAGGTTCTAGACATACGGAAAATACAGAGCATTGGCTGCCTGAGACAAGTTCCAAAGTAAAAATGTAAATGTCCCTTGACCCCTCCATTGCCTCCCAGGCTGCATTAGACCCCTTCTGTGGCAAGTGGTAACTGTTTCTTGCTTGTCCCTATCTGCATGTTTGTACTGTATCTGCCAGGACAATGGGATCTCCTTGAGGGCAGGGTCTGTCTTACAGATCTCTGTATGCAGACTAGAGGGTCTCATATCATAATAAATATGTTTAATGAAGTAATCAATCTGATCTCTGATACTTTCATTATCAGTTATTCTCCCTGTTTCAGAAAGACTTTTAATTTCTTAAGAATTTCTTTTAGAAATCATCAGGAGGAATACATAATGTATAATCTCACTTATATGAAGTTCTAGAAGAGGAAAATCTATAGCAGAAAAGAAGAAACAACAGTGGTTCCCTCTGGGAGGATGGGGCACAGGTTCACCGGGAAGGGGCAGGAGAGAACTTGCTGGGGTGATGGTAGTGCTCTATATGTTGACAGCAGTTTGGGTTACACCGGTGTATATGTTTTTGCAAATTTAAGTAATGTGCAGTTAATCCGTGTACTTCATTGTGTGTAAATTTTACAACAAAAAAGTGTTAGACTCTAGTCAATGATATGCATGTGAGGAATTTTAGAAGAATGAATACAGATGTCAGCAATTTAAAATGTATCAAAAATTAAGATGGATGAGGCTGGTCGCAGTGGTTCACACCTATAATCCCAGCACTTGGGGAGGCCGAGGCAGGTGGATCACCTGAGGAGTTTGAGACCAGCCTGGCAAACATGGTAAAGCCCCATCTCTACTAAAAATACAAAAATTAGCTGGGTGTGGTTGTGGGTGCCTATAATCCCAGCTACTTGGGAGGATGAAGCAGGAAAATTTGCTTGAATCTGGGAGATACAGGTTGCAGTGAGCCAAGATGATGCCACTGCACTCCAGCCACTCCAGTCTGGGCGACAGAGAAAGACTCTGTCTCCAAAAATAAATAAATAAATAAATAAATGAAAATTTAAAATAGACTGATGGATAGAGTTAGTTAAGGGACAAAACAAGTAAAATATTAATGGTAAAACCTTGGTAAACAATGTTCACTGTAAAGTTCTTCTAACTTTGCTGTTTGGGTATTTTCATAATAAAATGTTGGGGAAAAGCATTAGGAGAAAAGCTGAAAACTTGAGAAATTCAGTTTAGTTCTTCTAGTATGCTATTCTTAGGTTGCTATGAAGTTATATCACTGAAATACTTGCTAGAAGGGAACAAGTGGCCTAGAAATTTCTGTGGCCTAGAAATTTACTTGTCTTCCCCACTAGTGATAATGTCAGTTCCCTCCCACTCAGGACTATCCCCTACGGATTGTTTAGACAGACAGGGCTGGTGGCTAAAACAGAGACTAATCTTTCAAACTTTCTTTCTTAAGACTGCCCAGACATAAGGGGTCTACCCACCTCCTAACTAGCAGGGACCAGGCTACCAGGAAAATTATGATTTTTCCTGCAATACACTGCAACTTTTAATAAATGCCAGGAAGTCTTTTTTAATTACATACATTTATTAAATATGCAAGGAAAATACTATTTAGATAATGACTGCTTAAGCATAAAGGAAATGTGTTCAGAACAAATCTGATGCTTTATATTTTAACTTTTAAAAAGTAATCCTTTCACAATTAAATTTGGATCCTTCATTTTACAACAAAAACTAACCTTTTATAGAGAAGGGCTTTAACAAGTAATGTCAACAAAGCATTCTAAAGTACTCATAATTTAAACAACTTTCAAGAAGACATTTTTTTTTTAGATAGGGTCTTGCTTATTGCCCAGGCTGGAGTGCAATGGCACAATCTCAGCTCACTGCAACTCTACCTCCCAGGTTCAAATGCTTCTCCTGCCCCAGCCTCCTGAGTAGTTGGGACTACAAGCATGCACCACCACACCTGGCTAATTTTTTGTATTTTCATTGGAGACAGGGTTTTGCCATATTGGCTAGGCTGATCTTGAACTCCTGACCTCAGGTGATCTGCCTGCCTCAGCCTCCCAAAGTGCTGGGATTACAGACATGAGCCACTGCACCCAGCTCACTGGAAACATCTATTTAAAAAAAAACAACTTATTTTTTTTTAAGGCTGAAAAGTATTTTCAGTTGTGTATGCCCTGGTTAGAGTTTCAGCTGTTTCTTTTCTGGCTTTATTGCTATTGTTAGCAACAGTTGCAGCTAGTTACAGCTCATACCAGGGAGTGTATATTTCTGTAGCTCCTCTCTCATTTTGAGTTAAAAGATAAGCTACACAGCACGGGGTCTGTTCCTGAGAAGGTAAGATCATCTTAGCTTACTTAACTGCCCAGTAATGTAAATATCATTTTGTTTAGCTTTCTTTTGTTTTAGGATGGAGTTGCGCTCTTATTGCCCAGGCTGGAGTGCAATGGCGTGATCTCGGCTCACTGCAACCTCCACCCACTGGGTTCAAGCAATTCTTCTGCCTCAGTCTCCTGAGTAGCTGGGATTACAGGCACCTGCTACCATGCCTGGCTAATTTTTGTATTTTTAGTAGAGACGAGGTTTCACCACGTTGGCCAGGCTGGTCTCAAATTCCTGACCTCAGGTGATCCACCCACCTCAGCCTCCCAAAGTGTTAGGATTACAGGCGTGAGCCACCACTCCTGGCCCATATCATGTTTTAATCAGGGAACTCTTAGCTTCAGTTCAATAAGTGCAAACCTGATAATGTACTGAAAATGATGTAGCTGAAGGGACACATTGTTCTTCCATATCAGCCTCAAAAAGGTAAGAGGTTCTCTAATTGGACTTCTGTTATCTACACAGAGATCCATGGCCTCTGTCATCCATGGAAGTTCTAAACCTTATCTGCATTTTCTATATCTGTGGTTCTCAAACTCTGGTCCCTAAAACATACGGCATCAATGGAGAACTGAATAAAAATGCAAAACTAGGGCTCCCACTACAGACCTACAGAACCAGAAACTCTGGAAGTGGACCCAGCAATCTGTATTTTAATATTTTCCAGGTGATTCTAATACACAGTAAAGTTTGAGCTTTTTTTGTCTTCTGCCAGAAGGGAGGAGCCTAGAGGAAAACTCAGTGGACAGGCCCAGTGGTTATATAAAAGCTGGACTTTCCCAAGAGGGGATAAAATGCCACGAGGTAAGGGGTAGCATGAAGTCTCTTCAAAGAATGAGAATGACACTCCCTGACTAGGACAGAGTCAGAGCTAATTAATATGGTATTACAGCAGATGCTTCTAATACTTGGTGAGAGGACAGTGGTAAAGCTGGTTTTGGCCCAAGAGTTCTTTCCCATTGTCTTCAGTACTTCTGTAGGGGTTCGGGAGGCATGGATAAGAACCTGAGACTCTAAGGCCTAAGATGGCAATCTATATCTGCCTAATATACTCACTAGGAAACACTGCCAAATAGAGATGATGCTTAGTTTCCTTAATCTAGACACAGATACCCGCTGGTGACTGATAACATCTCTGTTAATACATCCACCTTTACTGCATCAGGAACCAGCCAATCCTAAAACCATTATTGTGGAAAAAATATATGTAGTTGAAGCCACACAGATCAAGAGAAAAACTTTAGGAATATGGCTCTGTAAGGAATAAACCTTAATAAGTTTTAGGCTTATCTTTGCCCTTTAATAATATTGTGGATTTTTGTAGCCTGGTATGAAGTTTTTGAGGGGCAGCAACCAACTGTACATAATGTTCCATAAATGTACACGTGTCATGATTTAAGTACCTATTTCAAGTTGACACCCTAAATAGTTACTAGTGTTTGTTTATTCATTTTTGAGACGGTCTCTCTGTCACCCAGGCTGGAGTGCAGTGGCATAATCAAAGCTCACTGCTGCCTCAACCTCCTGGGCTCAGGTGATCGGCCTACCTCACTGCCCACCCCCTGTCCCGCAACCTTCCCCATTAGCTGGGACTACAGGCTCGTGCCACCGTGCCCAGCAAATTTTTTGTATTTTTTTGTAGAGATGGGGTTTAACTAAATTGTCCAGGCTGTTCTCCAACTCCTGGGGCCAAGCAATCTGCCTGCCTCGGCCTCCTGAAGTGCTAGGCCAGCATTATTTGTTTTAAAAGCATATGACATATGACAGCTATAAGCCAAAACAGCTAAGCTAGTAGATAAAGATCTGGGGAATAAAAGCACTATGTGTTCCAAGACAACTCTGAAAATATTACTGGCCTTATATATATAAGCAGAAGCTTTTCAACTTTTTCACAATATTATTAGAATAATTTTACCTAATTATTGAATAAAGCTGCAGTGCATTTCTCTTCCAGTATGATGCCTGTAGTCACAGTGTTAGTTTGTAAGCAGTAAACATTTTCTCACTGCATTCTCCAAGCTGTATAGCAACTGAAGTTAGGCTATGAAGTCAGACAGAACCATGTAAGAGTCTAACTCTGAAGCTTACTAGGTATATGACTTTAGGTAAACTAAGCCTTAGTTTCTTCCTCTGTAAAATGGGAATAACAGTACCCATTTCATAAAAATGCCTTAAGTTATAATTAAATAGTGCCTGTGAGGCACTAAGGCTGGTACCCAACACTAGGCCTGTATTCAGCCAGCACACATTAAGTAAACAGAACAATAGCCCCCCAAAGATGTCCATATCCTTAATACCTAGAACTTGTATGTAATGTTACAGGGCAAAGGCTAATTAAGGTTGTAAATGGAATTAAGTTTGCTAATCAACTGGCCTTAAATGGAGAGATCCTGCATTGTGCAATGGGCCCAATGTAATCACAAAGGTCAGTGTAAGTGAAAGAGGGAGGCTAGAGAGTAAATGTCAGTGTCAGAGAAAGAGATGAGAATATGCTGTTTGGCCAGGCATGGTGGCTCACACCTGTAATCCCAGCACTTTGGGAGGCTGAGGCAGGAGGATCACTTGAGTCCAGGAGTTTGTGCCCAGCCTAGGCAACATAATGAGACCCTGTCTTTACAAAAATAAAAAAAATAAGTAAATTTTTTAAAAAAAGAATATGCTTTTCTGCTGGCATTGAAGGAAGAACAAGCAATGAACCAAACAATCTAGGAAGCCTCTAGATGCTGGAAAAGGCAAGGAAATGAATTCGTCCCTTAGGCCCCCAGAGGAAATACAGCCCCACCAACACCTTGATCTTAGCCCAGTGAGACCCATTTCTGACCCCTAGAAGTGTAACATAAATTTTTGTTGTTTTAAACAGCTGAGTTTATGGTAATTTGTTACAGCTGCAATAGAAAATAACATTGTTGATTCATTATTATGCTTGCCAAATAATTATTTCCTTTTCAATTAAAAAATATATTTTTAAATAGCCCCAAATATGTCAGTCATATAGTTAACTGAAATAGTGATAATTTGTGCTATGCTTAGTTAAATCAGTTTATATGAATGATTAATTTCACAAAATAATTTGAGTTGAAAGGGATTCACTCTTTAATTTCCAATGGTTTACCAAAAGAGTGTTCCAAATATGATTATCATTATTCTGGTGAATGAAAATTATCTGGTAAAAGGAATCATCAATCACACTGTTAAATAACACAACAAGAAAATGAAATTCTTGGGAACACTGAAAAATAGCATGTTCTAAATTCATATAAGATCCAATCTCTGTAAACAGCTTGACAAAAGTAAAAATCTATCAGTGATGCTTCCTATTGCTAAGAATACAATTTTCACTGAATAAAGAACTAATTTTTAAAACTCTACAAAACGTTTATACCAAATAAACTTGTAATGGCTAGAACATTAGTGAACATATGTGAAAGAATGCAATCTTAGTAAATGTGTTTTTAGTGTAAAATGCCAATCCTACATTTTTAGATAGTGGTTTTCCCAAGATGAAATGTACATATACCAGCTGAGGTATATCCCTGGAGGTAGAGGAAGAAATTAGAACTTTAATTTTTAAAAATCTTATCCTTTTAAACTTTCAATTTTCCTCTGTGTATGTTTTATAATGTACTTAACAGATCAGTGCAATAGTATACCCATCATTTACAGATAATCAAAATTTGGAGAATCTTAAATTTTTTCTGATGGAGAGTGCAAGATTGAAAAAGTCCAGAATATCACTAACAAGAATTACCAAGCCACTGCCTTTGTCATAGCCTTGTGCTTGATTTTGGTCTAAAAATGCATATATAGGTAGTTTAAACAAAAAATGTCCAACAATTACTAAATGCAAGTTTGCCATCAACATTTTAAACAGGTTAACCACACACAAAAAGTGTGTCACATGTTTCAAAGTAGCATTTATTTTTTAAAAAGCACGTTATGAGGTAGACTTATATCACATATTCAGTGCATTTATAATATAAAGGTTTTTTAAACTAAAACCTTTTATTTTTATGTAGCTATCTATATAGATAAAATAAACCCATCTACAACTCTACATTCATCCATTTGAAAGACTCAAAGCAATTCAATTAAAAAGGTAAAAAGCAAATTATAGTTTATATAGCTTTTGTAATTCTAAAATGAAGAACATTTGATCTGTCCAAAAATTTGTGGGAGAGAGGTGGTTTTAATTTTAGAAGTTACATTTTATAGCTAGTTCTCAATGAATGTGAATGTCTTTATTAGAAGGTAAGTGAAAGATACTATAACTCTTATTATTTTGTTCCCATCATGTCAAAATGATTACATATACGTAGGACCAGCTACATAACTTGTGAGCCCAGTACAAAATAAAAATGCAGTCCCTTTGTTCAGAAAGTTAAGAATTTTAAGATGGTTATAGCAGAGCATTCAAGTAAGCATGGGGCCTTTCAACTTTTTTTATTAAGACAGTCTCTCTGTTGTCCAGGCTGGAGTGCAGTGGTGTGCTCTCGGCTCACTGCAGCCTCAACTTCCCGGGCTCAGGTGATCCTCCCACCTCATTTTCCCAAGTAGCTGGGACTTGGTGCATGCCACTATGCCTGGCCAATTGTGTTTTCATTTTTTTGTAGAAATGAGTTCTCACTGTGTTGCCCAGGCTGGTCTCAAACTTCCAGGCTTAAGCAATTCTCCTGCCTCGGCTTCCCAAAGCGCTAGGATTACAGGTATGAGCTGCTGCACCCGGCCTATATGAAACCTTTCTAAATATGGGGCACTATGTAACTGCACATGTGCAACACCTATAAAGCCAGCTCTGAATCGAAGTCTCTTTCAACTACAACTATGGAATACCAAGACGATAGTTATCTTTGTCGCTTGAGTTCCCAATACTATAAACTAGGCATATAATAGGGATTCATATGTTTGTTGAATGAAAAACTGAGTCTTAACTGGCAGTTTTCCAAGTCAATGAGAAATGCTTGGTTGCTTATGGTCAAAACAAATCTTACCCTGATTAATATAGTCTGTTAATTATAATAATAAATGGTGGATTCCTCTATTAAAGAATAGTCTGCACACTGCATTCTGCTAGCTTCATGAGAGCTTGAGGCCACATATAGTGAAGGTTCATTTGATTCATTCAACAAATATTTATTGAATGACTACTCTGTGTCCAGTCCTGTAGCAGGCACTGAAGATACAATAAATAAAACAGTCTCTGCCCTCAAGGAGCTTACAGTCTAGCATAAGAACTTAAAACACCTCAGAATCTACTGAGAAAACTTTCTGAGTATCTAGTATATTATGTGGAATACTCCAAATTTCCTAAAAATGCGAATTTAAAATTTATCAGAAAACACAATTGGGCAACTGAAGATGCAGTGAAATTTAAAAGAAAATTCAGATATTCACCCTTTAATGTAAAAACCATGAAATCTAAATGAGGGAGAAACTTAAGAAAGCTGAAAATTCTACCTATTTTAAAGACTTTGGACCAGATTAAACTTTAAAAAATATTTTATTATCTCTCGGTGACATTTTCATTTATAGTGGCATTTATATACACATACATATAGAAGGTGTATGTGAGATATATTCCTTGGGGCTTTTGATAAAACCCATATCTTTATCCCTAGTTCATTTACAACTAAAGAGAGCAGCATAATGGTAACTTTGAGACTTCCTTTTGATAATAATTTCCATTATCATTTGAATGGGAGAATTTCTTAGGACATGATTTAGAATCATTTCTAGGATATAAATTTTAGTATAATCTTATTCTATAATGAGATAGAATGGTGTCTTTGTAACAATATGTGATAATTTTAAGCCTATGTTTTAATAGTTATGGACAGAGTTTAATGGCATCCAAAATACTCTATGTCTGTCTGAATTCTTTTCCTGTACTCTTCATTTTTCTCAAAAGCATGATAGACCCCTCTGCAAATACAGAGCCTTCGTTGTCGCTTTGCTGTACTTTGGTACATTGCTGTTTATTCCTTAATTTAGCAGCATCCTTAGTTTGTAGTATATCTTAGTTAGTGGCAACTAAAAATATTGCTAGCCTAGGCTTTAACTGGGAGTTTCTATTCTCTAGAAGGTTACTGTGAACCTTTCAGAACAGTGGAAAACAACCAAAAGAGCTGTCTCAAAGACTGTGCCCTCAGAGTCTATCCAGCTCTTACTGTAGACACTCTGGACAGGCATGGTTATCTCATGTCCAAGCTCATAACAGATGAACACAGCACAATGGAAGAAAGTGGGGAGCCTGTCAGAGGCAGGCATATTGCTAGTGTGGGAGGAGACATAGCAAATTACTTAGCAGATATTTAAAAAATTTTTAAATCCAACAGCAATCTGAGGCAAATGATTCTGTATACCTCAGGGCTGAGAGAATCACTTTATAACCTATTTGTTATAGCCCTTTACATTTTATGAAGTATTTTACATACATCAGAGCTGGATACTTATAATAATACATTATGAATATAACTTTAACTTTTCATCATGAAAAAGTGTATTATACTAAGCAGGATGTTTAAGAAGAAGGCAGGAAGGTATATTAACATACCTGAAATACATCAAAAATAATTACAAGTTTTACATTTTGGCACTTAAGAGATATACATTAGTTATCCGAAAATTCATATGTATGGTTTCCTTCAAGACCAACACAGGGTACCACTGTGTGAATTTTGACAACACTCAGTGACTGCTGGTCATTAAATGGGGATGATTGTCATCAGTGTAAGTATCACACTATTTCTCCTGCTAAATGCAAGTTTAACAGATACTTATGGATGCCAATACCACATATTCTGACAGATAACAGAAACACTAGGCTTTTATAAGATCTCAGAGTGTTTTCTCTATATTGCACTTTCTAGATAACAGTTTTAACAATGATATAATGTGATCTTGGTTCTAGACACAGGAGTGGGAAACACATGAATTGACCTTTTTCTTGTTCCCTTTCTTAAAATTTTTGGTATAGTCTCAGGAATATAGCAAGGAGAAATAACAAAATATACATGTGCTTTGGGCTTCTGAGGAAAAAAGACAGGTCTCTTCTGCCTCAGCCATTTCATTTTCACAACTGAAAATAAGGAACTACTATATATTTGATGTCCCGAACTCATTAAAGATATAATTGCCATAAATGCACTGTTCTGCAGAAAACTTTTTAAAACAGGCTAACAATTTGTACTACATTTACTAACAATTATACTACATTACCAATTATAATACATTTACCAATTATGAATAAAAAGTACTGAACAAAATTCAGAGTAAAAACATCAGATTAGATTTTACACTCTAAGTGAAATGGGACTTTGAAATGTTAAGATGTACTTTCCTCTAATACTGTAGATTCCCGAAGCCCTTTAACTCCTTGGTTAACATTCCTTGATAACTTTTTGATCATCGCTATACCTCAAGGAGGAGAACAAAGGTTCTTTTGAGCTTGCTGGCTGTTAATTTTTAATTTTCACCTGTGTGGCTCTGTTTTATACAAGGCCATTTATCCTTCATTTTTCTTTTCTATTTTACAGCTGCTTATTCTGCTTGAAGTTTTTTAGTTAGGAATGGCCAGAATATATGCCCTGAGTTCATGATATTCTCATGGAAATTGTTAATCTTATAAATTTTTTACATGATACAAATGGTAAACTAGTTCTATAATAATAATAATTTAAAAACTTCCAGGGATACTAAACAAATAACAGGCCAGTTTACCATACTTTACAAACCAAAAAGCACGATGGTAAAGCAGTAAGCACAGGCTTTGGACAAAAACCAACCGACCTGGGATGGAATCCCAGTGCTGCCACTCACTGCCAACGCTATGACTTTTAAGGCAAGTCATTTAATCTTTCTGACCCACTATTACCTCCAAAGTAAATTGGGGCTCATTCCACCTACCCTGCAAGTTTTTGTGAGGGTTAGTAGTGAAGTCTGTACATTATTTGATACTGATAGGTACTCTACAGTAGTTAAAGAATTATTGGCTGAATTCTGAGTTGGGCAGTCTGCTGGTCCTGCATCTGACATGGAACTCTTTCCAGAGTTGATACAGTTTATGAAACTTCTTTTGAATATCAATATGACCAATGTACTTGGTAGGTTTTTTTAAAAATAATAACATAGTTTGGGTGTCTTCACCTCCAAAACTAACTTTATTTTACTTTTATTTTTATTTTTATATTGAGGTGGAATCTTGCTGTTGACCAGGCTAAAGTGCAGTGGTGCGATCTCAGCTCACTACAATCTCTGCCTCCCAAGTTCATGTGATTCTCCTGCCTCAGTCCCCTGAGTAGCTGGGATTACAGGCCTGCCACGATGCTTGGCTATAGTTGTTGTATTTTTAGTAGAGACGGGGTTTCACCATCTTGGCCAGGCTGTTGTTAAAACTCCTGACCTCAAGTTATCCACTGGCCTCAGCCTCCCCAAGTGCTGGGATTATAGGCATCAGCCACCATGCCTGGCCTATTTTTATTTTTTGAGACAGGATCTGGCTCTATCACCCAGGCTGGAGTGCAATAGTGTGATCTCAGCTCACTGCAACCTCTGTCTCCCAGGCTCCAACTATCCTCCTACCTCGGCCTCCTGAGTAGCTGGGACTACCATGGCGTGGACCACCATGCCCATCTAATTTTTAAATTTTTGGTAAAGACGGGGTTTTGCCATGTTGCCCAGACTGGTCTGGAACTCCTGGGCTAAAGTGATCCTCCTACCTTGGCTTCCCAAAGTGCTGGGATTACAGACATGAGCCACCGCGCCCATCCCTATTTTCTTTTAAAAATGTGTTTTTTACAAAATTCATAGCAAGTCTATGTATTGCTGTGCTTTGTGGTCATTTTTTTCAATGACAAAAAATTTCCAATTTTGTTAAGTTCCATGGTAAAATGATCTAATTTCAAAAATTTGTTCTACAGCTAAGATCCTTATAACCTCTAAAATGTGTGTGAATAGTTAGTTGGCAGGTCCTACAAAGACATATCATTTTTATTCATGTATTTGGGTTGTTTTAACAGTTCTGTAATATTTAAAATACTTTTCTTCTTATAGCCAGAATTCTCAGCATCTACTCCCATGCCTTCCTTTTTAAATCTATTGGCCAGTTTAAGGGTATTCACAATAATACAACTTAAAGACAAAATGCCCATAAGTCATTGTTTCTAACAGACAGCATAACACCATAGAAATTGCCCTGAGCAAGGAGTTAGAAGACTGGAATTCAAGTCCAAATTCTGCCACTAACTTTATAAGATGACCTTAGGCAAGTCATGTCACTTCTCTCATTTGTCAAATAATGTGGATGATTCCATTCTAAGTTATTTTCCACCTCTACAATTGCTTTCATTTACTACTATTATTTTAACAATAATGAAAACATTTTCTGGGAATTGTCTTAAGCACCAGATGGGTAGAGAAGAATTTTTTTTTTTTTTTAAGACAGACTCTTGCTCTGTCATCCAGGCTGGAGTGCAGTGGCGCCATCTCGGCTCAGTGCAACCTCTGTCTACCAGGTTCAAGTTACTCTTCTGCCTCAGCCCCCTGAGTAGCTGGAATTACAGGCGCACATCACCACTCCCAGCCAATTTTTATATTTTTAGTAGAGACATGGTTTCACCATGTTGGCCAGGCTGGTCTCAAACTCCTGACCTCATGATGTGCCTGCCTCAGCCTCCCAAAGTTCTGGGGTTACAGGTGTGAGCTACCACACCCGGCCAGGTAGAGAAGAATTTACTGCTGATTTAAGGTGGTGGTTTTCAACCTGCAATCCAGAGACCCTCAAAATAAAAATTATTTGAGGTTTCTATGAAAAATACAGATTCCTGTCCTCTCTGTGGCTGAATCAGAATCTCATAAGGTGAGGCTCAGGTTTCTGCATTTTTCACAAGTCTGTAATGGTTACAATGCACCCTAATGTTTGAGAACCAGTGGCTTAAAGAGAATTCGACCTAAGAGGGCAAGGCTACTGCACAGCTTAAATTGCTGCAGCCTTTGGTAATCCCTTCTAACCACAGTGCCACCCATGTGGAGGAGCTGAAAGAAAGCTGTTACTGAAAGCAGAACAGTCAGCCGTGTGCTTGGGTCCTGCTTCATGCTTGCCATGTTTCATAACAAAACACAAAGACAAGTCTTCATATCAGCATTTAGTCTTGATATCCAAGTCACTGACTACTGCACTTATGATAACAACTTGAAAAGGACTGCAACTCTCCCCTCACTAATGGTGACAGAGGTGGCTTATGACACCTGGCTCAGGGAAGAAAAATGAGTAAACCTCTACCTCTTTACTCTTGATTCCTCCTCCACCCCAATAATGTTAACACATCATCCTGTGTGATTCAAATAATCTGGCAGATGAAATACAGAAAATCTAAGTCACATTGTTCTCCTCACTCTATGGCCAGATGTTGTACTAATCTAATTTTAAAAATCCTTTTCTGTACAATAGAAATAACCAAAGCCCATTCTGTCTCCTTCTTTCCTGTCTAATGCCTTGATAGGAACAAAATATCAAGTAAGGATACATGCTAGAGATGTTAAATTCATACAAGTAAAGTAAATTACAAAGAGAGGTGAGAATTTTTTTTTCTAGAATTTCACAATAAATCCCTCTCATGAAAATCTTTTTATAATTTTAACAGGAAACTAAAAGACATTTTGTTGCAAGACTGTCTTAATGATTATAAGAATAATGCCATTATCTATGCTCAATATAGATAAACATAACAGCAACTTTAAAAGGCCAAGTATACTCATAAGTGAAGATGAAATTTCTTTTTCAACAACCAATATGCCAATATCCAACTTCCAGGTTTTATTCAACTCTAATATCATGGGTTTCTCCTATCCCATTCAAAACTCCTGCCAAATGTCCACAAAATTGACACCAAAATCAAAAAAATAGAAAGAAAGAGAGGGGTAGGGAGAGGGAAAAGAGAGAAATAGAGTGAGGAAGGAAGGAGCTTGACAAGAGCTACCATGCAAAACGACCAGAAGAACTGGAATTCAGTGGCACAGATCAGCAGGAGCGGAGGAATGCTGAAAAAGATGATGCTGCATAGTGTCTAATTTGGAGATGCCTGTATGATGCCGGATGACCAAGTACTCAGGTCACAAGTGTGTTCATGGACCCCTAAGAACCAGGATCTTGACCCAAACTCATAAGATCTTCTAAAAAGAAAATACTTCACCTAAATTGAAGTAATTCCTAAGTCAAACACCAGAAGAGTTCCTTATTTGATGTAAGTTGTGCCTAAAACTTTGGCTGATACAAAGAAACCCGTCCACTAAGGCACCCTGAGGCAATCTGACAATGTGTTGGAGAGAACTTTGTTGTCAGTACCACATCATTATGAGAGTACAGAGAACGGATCACCCGCAAGGGACTGGCTTCTTTGGGCAAGCAGTCGACAAGTTCACTGCAGTGTTTGTCAAATCCCAACAAGCGAATCCCATAGCCATGTGGGGAGGAAATCATTCGCCCATCAGGGCTGAAGCAAAGTTCTTTGATGTAACCCCTGCCTACATTGGCTTCTTCAATGTAATGAGTCAGTCGTAGAGAACAGCGAGGTGAGACAGGTCGCACTGGAGCTCCTTCTTGGAATTCATAGACACAAGTACACTAGGGGGAGAGAAGAGAGACAAACCAAGGTTACAGAGCCCAAATAGTGCTACAGATATTCCTTATTTTTAAAATGCTCAACAGATTGCCAAAGCCACAGAATTGTTACGAGACATCACTCAGAATAATGCTATCCCCCTCCCAACTAACATACCCCATAAGAAGGCCCCATACCTTCTTATCTTCATAAGCTGAGGTTATTCTGTGCTGTGACACTTTAAAGCCTTTTGTTCCCTGAGGCTGCCTGTGACTTCTGTAGAAGTACATTCTCTTTTCTAAGGGCAACAACAATGTTGATATTTTTTAAATTCCTGGAGTACATCCTAGAGTATCTTACCTCTTCCCCTACACAATTCAAAGGCTCGTCTCTTCTCTCCTTTCAGCTGTGGCCTCTAGGGCCTCTTGGAAGACTTGTTTTACAGGGTGATGAGAATCAAAGTCATTTCACACCTTTCCCCCTGGTCATCAGTATAGCCCCTTCCTTTCCCAGAGTTTCCCTTGGTTTTTTTAAAAAAAAATTATGATCCTCAATTGGCTTAGTAAAATTTCACATTTAGCCAGCTTAGCTGAGACATTTCAGACCTATGTTTATTATACAAGGGTTTGTTGTTTTTTTTAAAGGTGAGATGAAGGAGGCAAAATTTAAGAAGCTGGGCTAAATCCGAGCTGATGCTAGCCTTTAAAGTACTTCCCAGGTGTCTAAACCCTGGCAGGAGAGGAGCAAGAAGAGTTGGTAAGGGATAATGATACCATATGAAGCAAGAGAGGACAGAAACAGGAGACTCAAGAAGCAGGATCTCTAGCAGTATGCCCTTGATGGCAGAGACTGCAGTCAGTGATCGGCCTAAGGTCTGCACACATGGCAATGGCAATTTGTCCAACGAGCTCTGTTGAAGGTGGAGTGCTGCTGCCTGTACCTCCTCATCATCACTGTTGCTTGAGCACCGAAGAAGAGTGGCCCAGCCTTTTGGGTGCAGCTGTAAGGATGTGATGCAGTTTCCATGGTCACTCTCACCAAGAACTTCAGGGGTTACAACTTCAAGACTATTTCGTGGTGAAACTCCTGAGATAAAAGAAAATGAGGATGTGGGATTTGTATTATAAAAAAACTAAGTCAGTTCATCAGAGTTTTATTTCTGGCAGCCACCTTCCATGCCTTCATTCCTTAGTCTGCCCCTTATGCTACCATATGTTAAAGAGTGTGGTACTCCCCAGTGTATGGTGTGTGAGTGTTGGCAGCAGTCAGCGGGGAGGTGAAGGTGTGGGGAAAGTATATAAATAGAATGAAAGAATCCAAGTTCCTGCATCAGGTTTCGTCACTGACCTAAGGCTAAGGCATAGAAGCTGACTAGGGATTCTTTTATTTGTATCTTACATCTCAGAACGCTCTTTATTTAAGTAAGAACCCAAGTAATGTTGACATGAAAGGACTCTAGAAAGGTAAAAGGTAACAATTCTCATCTCATTGAGATGGTGCTTTTCAAAGTACCTGGTGCTTTCTGGTCCAGAGAAGGAAATACTTGGAAGCCATGAGGATTGCCTTTAAGCAAATAAAAAGATCAGGACTTATGCCACCCCCCCCTCCAACAACAGCACTATAAACAAAAAATAAAATTTTGGAGATAAGGAAGGATACCTCACATAAAGGCATGTCAAAACAAGGGATGAGAGACACTGCCAATCATACATCTTCCTGGTGACTCTACTATGCCCCATCATTTCCTTCTACCTAACTCCCAATGAAAATGACTGCTGGAGTAAGCCACTGTTACTAGTGGGAGTATATTATATCCTGTGCTCCTTGGAGGTTCCTCAGGAGCTGGTAAAAGTGGGAAACCATGTGTAAGCTGAGGTGGAGATGGGGTGGGGAAGACTGGAGGTCAAGAGCCTTCCTAAGTTTTTATATATAAATAAATATATATATATATACATATATAATATGTATATATATAAAATAAATATATATATAACATATAAAATAAATATATAATAAATATATATATTTATTACATATATATTTTTTAAAGCCTGCAGCACCCAGTATTTCCAGGTGGTCTCCCAACCAAGTACTAACCAGGCCTGACCCTGCTCAGCTTCCGAAATCAAATGACATCAGGCACGTTCAGGGTGGTATGGCTGTAGACCCTAATTTTTTTTGAACCAGAGCTACTTTAATTTTAATTGGGCTACATCTCTAAGAATCCACAGTAGATTTCATGTTAAAAATAGAGTTCTAATGCTGAAATGCATTTGAAAGCCTCTGTTCTATACAGCTATTATATCTGCCAAAGGATACTGTTAACATACTCTGACATTTAAAAATCCAAAATTTCCAACATTTAGAGCAACTTCACCTATAAGCCCCACCTTCTCTCATGTTTTCCCTCTTTTCACCCTCTCATTTTTCTTTTCTTTCTTCCTGGCCTTCTCATATATCATCTCTTCCCTCATTCTCAACTGTGTGTGGCATAGAACTGCTGTATATTTGTGTTTGTGTGTTTACCACTGGTCAATAACAAGCAAGCATGTTAACTATTCTTTTCTTCTTAAATTAAGTTTCTTTTTCTTGTGGATGGTGTAGTCAATCAATAAAGATTTTTCTCAGTGATTATTAGAAGCCTTGACTTGTTTCCCATAGCACAAGTAGAAGGAGAACAGGAAGAATCTGCAAAAGATGTTTGTGTTACAAATCAAAGGAAAAATGTTATACTTCTGGGCATAAATCTTTAAGAGAAGGAGTCTTTAATCTTAAAGTGAACTATCACAGACTTCAATATCCAGATGCAAGTGGACAGGCCATAGATTAGGTTAGAAAGAGCTCTTAAACCATTCTACTGACGTAAGTAGCCATGCAAGATAACTAGCATCTACCAGGCAAAGCCACCCGGTGAAAACACAAATTAGAACTCTAAGATTTAGTCTCTGCCCAAAATATCAAGGTAGAGATATGTCTCTCTCCAAAAGTGACACAAAATGGAAAAAAAAGGCCATATCTGGCTTTTAATACTCAGTTCACAAAGAGAAGAATAAACAATAAATGCTATAAGAGCTTAGATGTGGATTAGTATGAGGAGGAATAGCATGTGGAATTTGTATAGGTAGAAATCATTTCAATTGTGGGGTGGAAGGTATAGGGCCAGAATGGTAAGGAAAAAACTGGGAAATACAGAGTGGGGCCAGACTGTAGCTCACTTTATCCCACAAACCCTTTGAAGCTGTCAGGCATTGCACAGACAAGAAAATGGTAGAGCAGAAAGCCTGAGGGGAACCCAGTGACTTTTACAAGTACCTGAAAATTCATGCCTTATATTTATACGGAGCTTTCACATGCATAATATCATTTAATTTTCACAATCTTGATTGAAATAAACATTTCCAAACTACGTCCTCTCCAAACTAAGTCCAGCTAATAAAACCAAAGCTAAAATTCCATTAAAGATTTAACTCAAGATATTCAACCCCGGAGACTCTCAGTTAGCTTTCTGAAGATGATGACTGAGGGATAAATCACCTCATCTCCATCGCTTTTATTTTTATTGATTATAACCAACTTAAAGCCATAAAATTAATTTTAATCAGTCAGTCAGATTGGCAGAATGTGTTGTTACAAGATTATAAAATCCAACTTTTAACATACCTTCTCTTTGAGAGGCTCGTGACATGTGTTTCTCAGAAGAATTAGAATCACTATGATGACAAGGTGAGCCAGAAACTCTAGGACCAGATGAACTTGATGAAGTGGTCAAATCTTAAAAATATAAAAAATTCTGACCGTAAACCTAGCATAACTCTGGTAGTGGTTCTTAACTTTTTAATTACTCAAACCATAGTTTTAAAATTTTTAAAATAAATGCTCATATAAAACTGGCCTATAAGACTAAGGAAGGCAAGACAGCTCTTTGCAGTGTTTTCAGATCTAGTCCCTTTCTGAATCTTTTATATCAAAGACTTGACTATATGAAATAAAAATGAAAAACCAAATAATCATAGGAGCATCTTTGGATCCTCATCATTTCTGTACTAAAATGGGACCAAAAAAATCAATGAAAATGAAAACTAAGCTCTTTAGCCTATAGTTTAATGTTAAAATAGGGGCCAAACAACAGGCCCATTACCAGAAACATGAAGAGATTCTCCTTAAGTTATACCAAAAACTTCCATTATCATTTTTGAAATTATATGAATAGTCTTTTTTTTTTTTTTTTTGAGACAGGGATCTTGCTATGTTGCCCAGGCTGGACTCTTAATTCCTAGGTTCAAGTGATCCTTCTCTCTCAGCCTCAGCCTCCTGAGTGGCTGGGCCTACAGGCATGCACCACGATGCCAAGTTTATGTAAATACCCCGAGATGTAACACAAAGTTTACACTGAAAAAAATAAAATGAGTATCAGGTAGTGGAGTCTGATATATTATTCCAAATAGCAATCTCTATTTCATCATCACATTTTGCTAGTGGTCCCATGCCTATGTTAGGAATTCACAGTAGTCTAATTTCCTGTAACATTATTTAGTATCAGAATTATCCTTAGAAGACTGAAAATGGCAGGGCACAGTGGCTCACGCCTGTAATCCCAACACTTTGGGAGGCTGAGGCAGGTGGATCACAAGGTCAAGAGATCAAGACCATCCTGGCCAACATGGTGAAACCCCATCTCTACTAAAAATACAAAAATTAGTCTTTTTTTTTTTTTTTTAAGTGGCTGTAGTCCCAGCTACTCTGGAGGCTGAGGCAGGAGAATCACTAGAACCCGGGAGGTGGAGATTGCAGTGAGCCGAGATCATGTCACTGCACTCCAACCTGGCGACAGAGCGAGACTCTGTCTCAAAAAATAAATAAATAAAAATAAAAAACCTTGTGGGTTTTTGAGTTGAAACAGGCCAACTAGACATTCTAAATCACTATTTCTCACTAAGCTAGAGTTGCTTACCTTTTTTAACTTAAAAGGCAAATTTGAATCTAAAAGAATTATACTCATATATTTATGAAATCCCTTGTTTGCAAGTAAGTTGGTAAAACGTAAATTTCTACTTTTACCAGTTATACCAGGCAACTGCAGTACAATGACGTCTGTACTTTCCCAAAGGAATCTTCAAAAGTAGCCCTGTGTACATCGGGAAAGATTCCAACCTTTTTTTTCTTTTCATTTCCTTTCTTTTTTTTTTTTTTTGTTTGTTTGTGAACACAGGGTCTCTCTCTGTTGCCAGGGCTGGAGTGCAGTGGGGCACAATCATGGCTGGCTGTTGCCTCAGCCTACCAAACTCAGGTGACACCCCCCACCCCGCCCCAGCTTCCTGAGTAATGGGACCATATATGAGGCATGCCACCATATATGGCTAATGTTTGTATTTTCTGTAGAGACAGGGTTTCACCATGTTGCCCAGACTGATCACAAATTCCTGGGCTCAAGTAATCCGTCCACCTCAGTCTCCCAAAGTGCTAGGATTACAAGCGTGAGCCACTGCACCTGGCTAAATTTTTAAGTTATTTGTAGAGATAAGGTCTCCCTATGTTGCCCAGGCTAGTCTTGAAATCCTGGGCTCAAGCGATCCTCCAACCTTGGCCTCCCAAAGTGTTGGGATTACAGGTGTGAGCCCCCGCACCTTGCCCCAGCCATATGAAGCTGCCTTTTAATAGCATTTATTAGCATTCTGTTCCAAATGCTTACGTCTTTTTTCCCCTGGATTTTAAATGATGGGTATGTCCCCAGACCAGTCCCCTCTTTCCCAAAGGTAGATGAAATACAGTCTTTTAAAAAATTACATAATGATAAAATATAAAACTTAAGTTTTTCTGAACCCTAAACTCACTTAAGTCTAACTAAATCAGCAATGGGAGAAGAGACAGAGCTTTAGCAAGAGTGTTTAGAGAGTAATGAGGTAAGATGGGACCAGCTGCCTGTGTCTGGACATCTATAAGTCTAGGATACTTAGATACTAGATAGACTGGAAACTAAAATTCTATATTGACCATGACTTAATAAAAGCTCTGCTTGATTCCAGAGGACTTAAGACCTTGTGCCATGATGAGTTTTTGAGATAGCGATGATTCAGAATTACTGATGAGAAGATTCTGTGGCTAAAGAAGGGATTTTTAGGGTCAGCAGTTATTCCTCCTAGTCCACTTGTGATTCAGAGGTACATATTAACAATATGTCAGAGATACATACAAATCATTATACTTGCTTGGATAAAAAGCCATAACTGAGCTTTCTGAAGAATGCCTTTTAATTGTCTTCCCCTTTTCCTGCTATCATTCTTAGATAAGAAACATATATCGTCTCTATTTTTGAGATTCTTGAGAAAAATCTTTTTGGCGAACAAAGAAAAGCTTACCTGAACTTGAAGTAGTTCTTCTTGCTCTTAAAATGGGATAGCTGCCTACTTCTAAAGACTTGGTTAAGTCAAGGTCATGCAAAATTAAGAGATATCCAGAGGATGTTGAAATCAACATTTTGGAACAATCTGGTGTTAACCTCATTCGCATGAGAAAACGTGTGTGAAAGAATTTCTTATGTGGACACCCATCTTCTGTATACCTACAGGAGAAACCAAGCCAACAAAATCTAGAGTTATCATAAATATAATGGTTCAGTAATAATCATATTTTTTTTTTGCCTTTCAAAATAGAATTTAGGGAGGATGAGGAGAGCTTGTCAATGGGTTCAAAGTTACAATTAGGAAGAATAAGTTCTAGGGTAGTATATTGCACAGTAGGGTGATGATGGTTTATAGTAAGATACCGTATATTATAAAATAGCTAGAAGAATGACTGTTACATTTCCTCACCACAAAGGAATAAGTGCATGCTAACTACTGTTTTGCTCATTATACAACATACATGTATCAAAACATCAAGTTGTACCCTATAAATATGTACAGTTACAATGTATCAATTAAAAAATATTTGAGGTTAGGCATGGTGGCTCATGCCTATAACCCCAACACTTTGGGAGGCCAAGACAGGAGGATTGCTGAGTCTAGGAGTTCAAGACCATCCTAGGCAAGATGGTGAGACCCCATCCCTACAAAAATTTTTAAAATTAAAATAAATTAGCTGAATGTGGTGGCTTGTACCTGTAGTTCCAACTACTCAGGAGGCTGAGGTGGGAGGATCACTTGAACCTAGGAATTTGAGGCTGCAGTGAGCTATGATCATACCACTGCACTCCAGCCTAGGTGACAGACAGATAGACCCTGTCTCTATTAAAAACAAAAATTGAAACTTCAAAAGCGAGTCGTCTTTCCAATAAATTTTACTTTTTATGTTAATAATTATTAATATTTAAAATAATACATGTTTTAATCAATTGTGAACTAATAATATTGTAATCATTAAATCCAGAAGAAATGTAACACTAATAGCCCTGTGGTCACAGAAAACAATTTTTAATTGTTTTAAAATTAATGTCAGTTTACATGCATAGTTTTGATGTAGATAAGAATGATCAGTAGGCTGGGTGTGGTGGCTCATACCTACAATCCCAATACTTTAAAGGCTGAGGTGGGAGGATCGATGGAGTCCAGGAGTTCAAGACCAACCTGGGTAACATAGCAAGACTGTCTCTACAAAAAATAAAAACTTAGCTGGAGACTCAGGTAGGAGGATGGCTTAAGCCTGGGAAGTAGAGTGTTCAGTGAGCTATGATTGCACCACTGCACACCAGCCTGAGCATATAGCAGGATATAATTCTATGAGAAAAAATATAATTAAAATATGAGTTGTGAAACTTTTAGCTGTTAAAAAAATAGAATTTAAAGTCAATGTATATGTCGATTTACATACATGCCTAACAATCCTTTTGCTCATCATTCCTTCATTCATTTCCAATATTCTTTTTTTGATCCTTTCTTTCTGAAGTGTATCCCTCAGATTTTTTTTTTTTTTTTTTTTTGAGACAGAGTTTCACTCTTGTCACCCAGGCTGGAGGGCAATGGTACAATCTCAGCTCACTGCAACCTCTACCTCCAGGGTTCAAGCGATTCTCCTCCCTTAGCCTCCTGAGTAGCTGGGACTACAGGAATACCCACCATTCCCTTGGTAATTTTTTATTTTTAGTAGATATGGGGCCAGGCTGGTCTCAAACTCCTGAATTCAGGTGATCCACCTGCCTCAGCCCCCTCCCAAAGTGCTGGGATTACAGGCATGAGTGACCATGCCTGGCCAGAATTTTTTAAAGTTAAACTTTGTTGAGGTAAATTATCTCACTTTTTATTGTCCTGAAAATCTTTTTTTTTTTTAAAGACAGTTTCATTCTTGTTGCCCAGGCTGAGTGCAGTGGTGCAATCTCGGCTCATTGCAACCTCCACCTACCATGTTTTAATGCTTCTCCTGCCTAGCCTCCTGAGTAGCTGGGATTACAGGTACCTACCACCACATCCAGCTAATTTTTTGTATTTTTAGTAGAGATGGGGTTTCACCACGTTGGCCAGGCTGGTCTCCCAACTCCTGACCTCTGGTGATCTACCGCCCTCCCAAAGTGCTAGAATTACAGGCACGAGCCACCATGCCTGGCCTGTTTTGAAAATCTTTATTTCATACTTTTTTTTAAGAGACTGGGTCTCCCTCTGTTGCCCAGGCTGGGGTGCAGTGGCACAATCACAGCTCATTGTAACCTCAAATTCCCAGGCTCAAGGAATCCTCCCACTTCATCCTTCCAAGTAGCTGGAACTACAGGTGTGCACCACCACTCCTGGCTAATATTTAAATTTCTTGTAGAGATGAGGTCTTGCTATGTTGCCCAGGCTGGTCTTGAACACCTGGTCTCAAGTGATCCTCCCACTTCAGCCTCTCAAAGTGCTGAGATTATAAGTATGAGCCACTATGTCCAGCTCAACTCAACTGAATAAAGGTTTAGCTGACCATATAATCTTAGGTTGTTATTTCTTTCTGAATATTTATGATAATGTTCCACAGGATTCTAGTTTCCATTGTTACTGTTTGTGAGTCTGCTATTAGTCTGACTGTTACTTTGGATAATTTATCTTTTTTACCCCCTCTGGCTAAACTTCTGTCTTTAGAGTACTGCAATTTCATTGGTATATGTAAATTTGGATCTCTGCTTATTTATATTTATGGGATTTGTTCGACTTTCCAAGTCTTAAGATTCATATTATTCATATATTCTAAAAGTTTCTCAGTCATTATTCCAATACTGCCTCTCATTGATTTTCTCTCTTCTTTTGGAGCTCCAGATACCTGTTTGAAACATTTATGTTTGACTCTCCTTGTCTTATAACTTGCTTTTTCATATTTTCCATCTTTTCATTTCCATATGTTATATTCTAGGTAAATTTTCAATATCTATCTTCTAATATATTTTTTATTTTTCTTCTTCTTCTTTTTTTTTTTGAGGTAGGGTGTCACTCTGTCACCCAGGCTGGAATGCAGTGGCGTGATCTCGGCTTACTGCAACCTCCGCCTCCCGGGTTCAAATGATTCTCCCGCCTCAGCCTCCCAAGTAATTGGGATTACAGGTGCCTGCCACCAACCCAGCTAATTTTTGTATTTTTAGTAAAGACAGGGTTTCACTATGTTGGCCAGGCTAGTCTTGAACTTCTATCCTCAAATGATCCACCTGCCTCGGCCTCCCAAAGTGCTGGGATTACAGGCATGAGCTACTATGCCCAGGCAGTTTATGCCTTTATTTTAAAATTTGCTTATTGACTAGGTGCAGTGGCTCATACCTGTAATCCCAGCACTTTGGGAGTCTGAGTGGGGAGGGCCACTTGAGCCAGGAGTTAGAGACCAGCATGGGCAACATAATGAGATGCCATCTCTACAAACAAATTTAAAAGTAGTGAGGCGGAGTGGCATACACGTGTGGTCCCTGTTACTTGAGAGGCTGAGGCAGGAGGATGGCTTGAGCCCAGGAGGTCAAGGTGATAGTAAGCTATGATTGTGCCACTATATTCCAGCCTGAGCAACAGGGTGAGACCCTATCTCAAAAAAAAAAAAAATTTTTTTTTTTTTTTTTGGACAGAGTCTCACTCTCACCCAGGCTGGAGTGCAATGGCGCAATCTCAGCCCACCACAACCTCTGCCTCCCAGGTTCAAGCAATTATCCTGCCCTAGCCTCCCAAGTCGCTGGGATTACAGGCGTGTGGCACCGCACCAAGCTAATTTTTGTATTTTTAGTAGAGACAGGGTTTCACCATGTTGGCCAGGCTGGTCTTGAACTCCTGACCTCAAGTGATCTGCTCACCTTGGCATCCCAAAGTGCTGGGATTACAGGTGAGAGCCACCATGCCAGGCCTAAAAAAAAAATAAATTATTTTAATGGTGTACTTGATGTCTGAAATATTGTGGAATGGCTAAATCAAGCTAATTAATATATACATTACCTCACATACTCAGCATTTATGATAACACTTAAAATCTACTTTTAATAAATTTCAATTATATAACAATAGTAAATTATCATTAACAATGGTCATCATGTTGTACAATATAAATCTCTTGAACTTATTCCTCCTAACTGAAATTTTGTATTTTTTGACCAACATTTCCCCTTTACTGTACTCCACTCACCTGTCCCCAGTCCCAGCTAACCACCATTCTACTATCTGCTTCTATGAGTTTTTGACTTTATTAGATTCTACATATAAGTGATATTTGTCTTTCTGAGCCTGGCTTATTTTGCTTAATATAATGTCCTCCAGGCTCATTCATGTTGTTGCAAATGACAAAATTTCCTTCTTTTTTAAGGCTATATAGTATTTTGCTGTGTATATTACAACATTTTTAATACATTCATTCATTGATGGATGTTTAGGTTAACTCCGTATGTTGGCTGTTGTGAATAGTGCTGCAATGAACATGGGAGTGCAGATATCTTTTTGACATAGTGATTTAATTTCCTTTGGATATATACCTAGTAGAAGGATTGTTGGACTTATATGGTGGTAGTTCTTTGATTTTTTTGAGGAACCTCTACTGTTTTCCATAATTTATATCAAATGACCTTTGTTAACTCTAACTCTGATAATTTCTCTGAGGAATTTCTAAGATTTTCTGTATAGATCAGGGGTTAGAAAACTTTGGCCCATGGGCAAAATCTGGCCCACTTACTGGTTTTATTTATTTTTTATAGACAGGGTGTCAATCTGTTACTCAGGCTAGAGTGCAGTGGTGCAATCATGGCTCACTGCAACCTTGAACTCCTGGGCTCAAGGGATCCTCCTGTCTCAGCCTCCTGAGTACTTGTGACTACAGGCACACATGGCCACAGCTGGCCAATGTTTTAAAATTTTTTTAGAGATGAGGTTTCACTATGTTGCCCAGGCTGGTCTCAAACTCCTGGGATCATGCAATCCTCCTACCTTGGCCTTGCAAAGTGATGGGATTACAGGCATGAGCCACTGTGCCTGGCTACTGCCTGGTTTTATAAAGAAAGTTTGTATGAACACAGCCACATCTATTTATTTATGTAGCATCTGTGACAGCTTAGAGACCATATAGTACACTAAGCCTAAAATATGAACTATCTGGTCCTTCACAGAAATAGTTTGCCAATCCTGATAAATCATCTGTGAATAATCATGTTTTCTTATTTCCAATCCATATATAATTGTTTTCTTCTTTATTTTATTGCACCAACTAGTACCCTCCCCTACTTCATCCCATGACACTGATGAACAGTAGTGGTAACAGTGAGCAAGTCCTCCTTCTATATATTATGGAGAAAACTTCTTAAGGTTCACCATTTTAAAATGTGCTGTAAGCCAGGCACGGTGGTTCATGCCTGTAATCCCAGCAATTTGGGAGGCCAAGGCAGGTGGATCACCAGGTGAGGAGATCGAGACCATCCTGGCTAACACAGTGAAACCCCATCTCTACTAAAAATACAAAAAATTAGCCAGGCATGCCTGTAATACCAGCTGCCGGGGAGGCTGAGGCAGGAGAATTGCTTGAACCTGGGAGGCAGAGGTTGTAGTGAGCCAAGATTGCAACACTGCACTCCTAGGCGACAGAGCAAGACTCTGTCTCAAAAAAAAAAAAAAAAAGTGCTGTAATTTTTTTAGTATATACTTTTGATACATTTCCTTCTGTCTCTATTTAATGATTCAAGAATTTAATTGAGGCATAACTTACATGCCATAAAAGTCACTCATTTTAGGTGTACAATTAAGTCATTTTTGATTAAATTTACAGTGTTGTGCAATCATCGACACAATCCAGTTTTAGATCATTTTCATCACCTTAAAAGGTTCCTCCTACCTATTAGCAAGCATTCTCTGTTCCCATTCTCAGCTCCAGGCAGCCACTAATCGACTTTCTGTCTCTATAGATTTACCTATTCTGGATATTTCATATAAATAGACTCATAGAGTTAGTAGTCTTTTGCAAGTTGGCTTTTTTCACCCAGCATAATTTTTTTGGGTTCTTTCATGTCATAGCATGTATCAAGTCTTTGTTCGTTTTCATTGCCAAATATTATTTTGTTGCATAAATATAACACATTTTGTTTATTTGCCACTTGCTGGATATTTGGATTGGTTCCATTTTTTGCTTATTATGAGTGCTACTATAAACATTCATGTACAAGTCTTGCTGTGGCCATGTACATTCATTTTTCTTGAGTAGATATCTAGGAGTGGGATTGGTGAGTCATATGGTAACTCCATGTTTAACATTTTATGAAACTGCCAAATTGTTTTCTAAAGTGACTATTCCGTTTTACATTCCCACCAGCAATGTGAGTTTCAGCAATGATGGTGCCAGTTTCTCCAAAACCTTTGCCAGTACTTGTTATGGATTAATAATACAGAGTCTTCTAATCCATGAACATGGAATACCTCTCCATTTATTTACATTACATTTATATTCCCTTTGGCAATGTTTTATAGTTTTCAGTGTACAAATCTCATACTTATTTTGTTAAATTTATTCCTATGTATTTTACCCTTTTTGATGCTATTGTGAATGAAATTTTCTTCATTTTTGGATTGTTCATTGCTTATAAGTAGAAATACAATTGATTGTTTATATTAACCTTGTATATCTTTTCAATTGACTAAACTTGTTTCTTAGGTCTAGTGGATTTCTTGGTAGTTCCTTACTATTTTCTACATACAGGAACATATCTCCTGCATATGAAGACAGTTTTACTTCTTCCTTTCCAATCTGAATGTCTTTTCTTACCTGATTGCACCTCCAGTGCAATGTTGTACCTCCAGTATAATATCAAATAAAAGTGGTGAGAGCCTTGCTTCCAATCTTAGGGGGAATGCATTCAGTCTTTCAATGTTAAGCAAGATTCTTAGCTGTTGAATACATTCTCTTTTACGCCTAGTTTTATCACAAAGAAATTTTTGTCAAGTGCTTTTCTGTCTTGATCATATGGGTTTTGGCCTTTATTAGTATCATGTGTTAGATTAACTGATTTTGGTAGTTAAACCAATCCTGTATTCCTGGGATAAATTCCACTTGGTGATGACATAAAAATGTTTTACATATATTGTTAGCTTTGCTAATATTTTGTTGAGGATTTTTCCATCCGTTTTTTTGAGAGTTTTTTTTTTTTTTTTTGAGACAGAATTTCTCTCATGTCCCCCAAGCTGTCCCCCAGGCTGGAGTGTAATGGTGTGATCTCAGCTCACTGCAACCTCCCAGGTTCACATGATTCTTCTGCCTCAGCCTCCCAAGTAGCTGAGATTACAGGCATGTGCCACCACATCTGGCTAATTTTTGTATTTTTAGTAGAGACGGGGTTTCACCATGTTGACCAGGCTGGTCTCAAACTCCTGACCTCAAGTGAACCACCCACCTCCACCTCCCAAAGCACTAAGATTACAGACGTGAGCCAACGTGCCTGGCTGTGTAGTTTCTATTCTTACGGTGTCTGTCTGGTTTGGTATCAGGATAATACTAGACTCAAAGACTGAGTTGGAAAACATCCTGTCTCCTCTATATTCTGGAAGAGTTTATGAAGGATTATTATTATTTACTATGTAAATTTACTATGTGAAGCCATTTGATTCTGGGCTTTCATGTGGGAGTATTTTTAAATTACCAATTCAGGCCAGGCACAGTGGCTCACACCTGTAATCCCAGCAACTCTGGGAGGCAGAGGTGGGCAGATCACCTGAGGTCAGGAGTTTCAGACCAGCCTGACCAACATGGTAAAACCCTGTCTCTACTAAAAATACAAAAATTGCCAGGGGTGGTGGAGGGGGCCTGTAATCCCAGCTACTTAGTAGGCTGAGGTGGAAGGATCACTTGAACCCAGGAGCCAGAGGTTGCAGTGACTGACTCCATCTGAAAAAAAAAAAAAAAATTTACCAATTCAATTTCTTTACCTGCTGTAGGTCTATAAATCTAAGGATTTTCTGTTTATCTTGTCAGTTTCAGTAATTTATGACTCCCTGGATATCTTACCTGTTCATCTACATTGTCTAATTTGTTGCCATAAAGTTGCTCATAGTATTCTTTATTAATCCTTTTGATTTCTGTAAGGTTGATTATGTCTCCTTTCTTTTGTTTTTAATTATGACTAAATGTTGAATCTTATTCCTCATTTGAAACAATCATACAGGTTTATCCATTTTATCTGTTAATGTGGGTAATTATATTAATATAATTTCTATTGATAAACCATCTCTTCATTCCTTGAGTAAGCCCAACTTGGTCCTGATATTTACTATACGGTAAGGTTCAATTTCCTTGCATTTAGAATTTTTTTTTTTTGAGACAGTCTTGCTCTGTCACCAGGCACCAGGCTGGAGTGCAGTGGCACAATCTTGGCTCACTGCAACCTCTGCCTCCCAGGTTCAAGCAATTCTTCTGCCTCAGCCTTCCGAGTAGCTGAGACTACAGGCACATGCCACCACACCCAGCTAATTTTTGTATTTTTTTTAGTAGAGACAGGGTTTCACCATGTGGGCCAGGATGTGGCCAGGTCCCGATCTCTTGACCTCGTGATCCACCCACCTTGGCCTCCCAAAGTGCTGGGATTACAGGCGTGAGCCACCATTCCCGGCCCTTTTTAAAAATATTATCTTTGTTAAGTTTGGGTATCAAGGTCATACTCGTTTTTTATAGATGATACAAGGAGAATTCCCTTTTTCAAGAATCTGATCAGTTTAATAAAGTTAGAATGTTCTCTTATTTGCAGTATTTGGTAGAAGTCACCTGTAAAACTGACAGACCTGCTCTTTTATTAGTACTATAGGTAGGTTTTAATATATTTTTTCCATTTCTTTAATGGGTATGGCAGAGGTGATAATCAGAATATTTAAATAACAAGCATTGCATGAACACTTGCCAGTCAGAATAAATGCAGATGGCTGTGCTGGAACAGGGTGCTGGAATCGCCATATTGTCTAAGGGGGACTTTTGCTAAGGAATCATGGGAAGGTTTTGAGGGAGGTATCCCTAGAAGAGGGGCCTGGGTAGTCACTGGGTGTCAGAGGGTAACTCAGGGCAGTGCCTATATATTCAATCTTTTAATAGTGCTTCGGCTAAACCAGTATGTAGTGGCTAAATATTAGTCCTGGTAATAGGTCTATTTCAGGTTTTCTATTTCTTCCTTGGCCACTTTTGCTAAGGTGTAAACGTGAATACTTTTACTTTTTTAGTAAATGGCCTATTTCATCAAAGTTTTCAAGTATATTGGCATAAAGCTTATCTATCATTTTATTCTATATTGTTGTCTCCTTTTTTAACGCTGGTATTAGTTATTTGTGTCTTTTATTTCTTGATGAAATTTGCCAGAGAGTTGCCTATTCGATCAGCTTTTTTCAAAGAGCAGGCTTTTAAAAATCCTCTATTATATTTTCATTTTTAACATTATAAATTTTGTGCTTTTAAACTTACCATTTCCATACATCTACTTTCATTGAGTTTATCCTTTTAGTTTTTTCCAGTTTTTTTAATAAGATGCTTAGTTCCTCAATTTTCAACCTGTATTCAGTATGATTTCTTCTTTGATCCATAAATTCTTTAAAAGTGAGACTAAGTTCCTAAACATGAGAATTTTTATTTATTAACTAAATGGTACTAAGATCAGGGAAAATGGTTTGTGTGATAATAGTTCTTCAATACCAGCTGAAACCTACTTGGTAGTTCAGTATATGCTCAATTTTTAAGTTCACTTCAGAGGATGTTTTTACTAGTTTTTGGGAGCAGAATTCTAAATATGTGTAATATATCAAACTTATTAATAAAATTAAAATCCTCCACAGCCTTATCCATTTTTGTCTTTTTTTTTTTGAGACAAAATCTCACTCTGTCACCCAGACTAGAGTGCAGTTCTGCGATCTTGGCTCACTGAAACCTCCACCTCCTGGGTTCAAGCAATTCTCCTGCCTCAGCCTCCCAAGTAGCTGGGATTACAGGTACACACCACTAGGCCCTGCTAATTTTTGTGTTTTATTTGTTTTGTTGTTGTTGTTTTGAGATGAAGTCTCACCCCATGGCTCAGGCTGGAGTGCAAAGGCGCAATCTCGGCTCACTGCAACTCTATCTCCTGGGTTCAAGTGATTCTCCTGCCTCAGCCTCCCAAGTAGCTGGAATTACAGGCACAAGCCACCACGCCTGGCTAATTTTTTGTATTTTTAGTAGAGATGGAGTTTTCACCATGTTGGCCAGGCTGGTCTTCTAACCTCAAGTGATCTGCCCACCTCAGCTTCCCAAAGTGCTGGGATTACAGGAGTGAGCCGTCACACCTGGCCTAATTTTTGTATTTTTAGTAGAGATGGAGTTTTCACCATGTTGGCCAGGCTGGTCTTCTAACCTCAAGTGATCTGCCCACCTCAGCTTCCCAAAGTGCTGGGATTACAGGCATGAGCCACTATGCCTGGCCCATTTTTGGCTATCTTATCTATTAGTAAATGAGAGAATGCTGTTAATATTTTCCACTGAGATGGGGATTTCTCACTTCTTTCTTGTAATTCTGTCTACTTTTTTTTCTTTGCATTTATATTAGCTTGATACTTTTGCTTTTTATAGTTTTACACTATGTTTTTAGGTGCATATAAGCCGCTAATTCTTTTATATTTTATGAGATGAATCTTTTGTTAGAGAACCTTTTTATCAATAATAATGCTTTTTGCCTTAAAGTTTATTTTATCTGCTATTAATGTAGCTACAACTGTTTTGTCTTTGATGAATAATTATGTTTTTTTTTCTCATCCTTTTACTTTCAACTTTGCCGGGTTTGTATGCTTTAACTGTGTCCCTTACAAAGAAAATACAGTTCTGTTTTATTTTTAATCTAATTTAACACTATGTTTAACTGGACAGTTTAGTCCATATATGTTTATCACAATTATTACTGTTTGGATTGAAGCTTAGGTTATCTGTCTACCAGTTTTATGCTTTATGAAATAACAAAAAATATTTTTCCTGAAGTTCAGGAAACTCATTTTATAAGCCAGTTTTCATCATTAACTATATGACTTGCTCTCCTTCTTATATAATTTTCTACAACATTTTTAGTTGCAGTATATGACTAGTTTTGTGCTTCCCAATTTACCTGTTCTTTTGAATAATTCTCTTTTTTTCCTTCCCTTCTCTGCTTCTATGGGATTAATCATGTTTTATTAGTTTTTTACCCTATACTAATTTGGAAGTTATCATTTATATTTCTATTCAAATTTTATTTCTAAATTTTAGTAAACAAATTCATTTAGTAGGTATGCTTGTCTTTGTCTAAAGATAACCAATAGTTTTGTCTTCCACTCAAAGAGTATGGATAGCAGAAATCTCTAAGAATAGCCCTTCTCTTTTAACATATGACTTCTAAAAAGAATATTTCAGAAACGATGGCCACACACAATGGCTCATGCCCATAATCCCTGCACTTTGGGAGGCAGAGGCAGGAGGATCACTTTAGCCCAGGAGTTTAAGACCAGCCTGGGCAGCATAGCGAGACCCCCCTCTCTACAAAAAATAAAAAAATCAGGGGGGCATGAATGATCATGGTGTGTTTAGTACATTATCATTTCACCACTGCTAGCGAAGCAGGCATATTTTAATTATTTTTCAAACCTCAACTCTTTAAATGTCAATTTCTTTATAAGGAGACATTTTACTGGAATGTTTCACAACAGAGGCATAACTGGCATTTTAGGTGGGACAATTAGTCCACTGTGCACACTGACCTGTGTACTGCTGGATGTTTAGGAACTCTGGTCCTTGCTGACTAAATGCTAGTAGTTATCTCTCTTCCCCACATAGTGACAACAAAAACTGCCCCAGGCTTTATTTCCAAACATTCCCTTTCAGATCAGTACCACTCCAAATTAAACCTACTCTTTCAATTCATGAAAACAAAGAACAAATATTACAAAATAAATGTATGTAGAATTGGAGGAACAAAAAATGAGAAATAGTTTAGTTTTACAGGAGAAATAACAAAAATATTTTTTCCTTAAATTCAGGAAACTCTATAAGCCAGTTTTCATCATTAACTATACTAGTTGGACTCCTTCCTAGATAATTTTCTCCAAAATTTTTAGTTGCAGTATATGACTAGGTACAAGTAACAAAAGATATATCACTTTTTGATTGTTTTTCCTAAAGCCAGTTTCTTTCTTGAGGCCAGGACACACTGAATTTGTTCACCATCTTTTAAAAAATGTTTTTGTTTGTAATCCTAACATGATCTCCTATTCACAAACCTGTTAGTGTCCCAAATAATGACATTTCCATCAAATCCTGAAGTTACTAAGAGTCTTGTATTAGTATCATATTCGATGTTCTTCACCCAGCTAGTGTGACCATGTAAAGTGCATACTTTGGTGTTCAATTTTCTCAGATCCCATAGTGCTATTGTAGTGTCATCAGAGCAGGTAGCAAACAGCCGGTTATCAAGAAATCTATAAAAGCAGAGAAACAAAACCCTGGTTCATTTAATCTCTTTTTAAAGGAAACTTGATTTAAGAAACAGTCACTATATTACCAAATCAAGAAATAAAGAAAAAGGACTATACACACACTATAAACCCAGTGACCCTGATATACTATAAAAAGCATACTTCACATAATCACAGAGCCAGGGTACTATGCTTTAATGACAGTCACGTTGCAATTGGATCCATTTGCTTTAAATTACTGATTTTTATTTGGAATTGGAAATTTCAAAGGGTTAAGTGTTTGGAAAACGGTGATAGAAGGGAAAAAAAGAAGTTGAGAATCTATAGGAAACAAAAATGATGAGAGAGAATTTAATAGGAGATAGAGGAAGTTTTGAAAACTTAATTGTTGAGAGGGACACAATACACATAATCAAAATCATGAGAAATATTTGCTCTGCTACAAGGAACATCTTTTTCTATTTAGAACACATTTACATACAAAAATTGCTAAAAGGATTGCCATTATTTTAAATCTTTTAACTCAAGGTTATTTCCCAAATAATCTCTTAGCAACATTTTATTAGGACCAGTCAAGATTAAGAAATAGACTTAAAATACTCTATAATTCAGACTTTTTATTATTTTACACTAACGTCTCAATCCTTAGTGACAATATATTTAATACAAATACTTAAAAAATAAACTATTCATGCTGAATTTTCGTTTAACATTAGAATGCTTTTTTTTTTTTTGAGGTGGAGTTTCGCTCTTGTTACCCAGGCTGGAGTGCAATGGCACGATCTTGGCTCACCACAACCTCCACCTCCTGGGTTCAGGCAATTCTCCTACCTCAGCCTCCTGAGTAGCTGGGATTACAGGCACGTGCCACCATGCCCAGCTAATTTTTTGTATTTTTAGTAGAGACAGGATTTCACCATGTTGACCAGGATGGTCTCGATCTCTTGACCTCGTGATCCACCCCGCCTCGGCCTCCCAAAGTGCTGGGATTACAGGCTTAAGCCACCGCACCCGGCCTAGAGTGCTTTCTTTAATACATGCTGTTATCCTAATCTCTTACAGAAGAAATGAATTCTGGTGCTTCTTCCAAGATAAATTTACATATAATTGCCAGAAATCAACCTCAATATCCACAAATACCATAATGACCTTCCTGAAATTGATCATGGTTTTCAAATGCCAGGCCTTTACACAGGTTCTTTCTGTTACCTGAAACAACTTTCCTCCTGCCCATTGATCTGGCTAATTCTTGCTTTCTTTTTAATACAGTCATGTGTGGCTTAATGATGGAATACATTCTGACAAATGTGTCATTAGGTGATTTTGTTGTTGTGTGAACATCATAGAGTGTATTTACACAAACCTAGGTGATATAACCTACTACACACTGAGGTTATATGGTATATAGCCTATTATTCATAGGCTACAAATGTGCATAGCATGTTTACTGTAGACAACTGTAACACAATTATAAGTATTTGTATATCGAAAGATAGAAAAAATACAGTGAAAGTACTGTATAAAATATTTAAAATGTTATACCTGTAAAATGCACTTACCTTGGATGGAGCTTGCAGGAGTGAGAGTTGCTCTGGGTGAGTCAGTGAGTGAGGATTGAGTCAGTGTGAAGGCCTAGGGCATTACTGTCCGTTATTGTAGACATAAACACTGTACCCTTAGGCTACACTAAATTAATTTAAAAATTTTTCTTCAGTAATAACATTAATTACTACAGATTTTTTTACTTCATGAATTTTTAATTTTTTAAACTTTTCATTCTTTTGTAATAACAGCTTAAACACAAACACATTGTACAACTGTACAAAAATACTTTTTCTTTATATCCTTATTTTATAAACTTTTTTATGTTAAAATGTATACTTTTTAAACTTTTTTGTTATAAACAAAGATACACATTAGCCTAGTCCTACACAGGGTCAAAATCATCAATATCACTGTCTTCCACTTCCACATCTTGCCTCACTAGAAGGCCTCCAGAGGCAATAGAGCTGTCATCTCCTGATAACAGTGGCTTCTTCTGGAATACCTCCTGAAGAACCTACCTGAGGCTGGTTTACAGTTTACTGTTTTTTTTTTTTTTTAAAAAAAAAAGGAGGAGTACATTCTAAAATAACAATAAAAAGTATAACATAGTAAATATTAAGCAATAGGAACTTTTCAGCTCCATTATAATCTTATGGAACCACTGTTGTATATGACATCACTCACTGAAATGTTGTTACGTGGTGTATAACGGTATTCAGCTCTTATCCCCTCCAGGAATCCTTCCCTGTTTAACCAGCCTGGTAGACCTACCAATTCTCTGAGTTCCCAAAGCATTCTGGGAGCTTCTATTGTAATACTCAATATTATACTATAAGGAACAACTTTACAAGGCTATAAACTCCTTGAAGGCAGAAAGAACCTGTCTGCCTAGGCTCATGGTTAGATCTGCAGTATGTAATACACATGGTGCCAGACACATATGCATTCAACAAATAATTATAAAATAAAAGAATATATAAAATAAATGAAAGAGGAGTTCACTGCCTAGCAGAAAAGACACTGTAACTACATAATTACACAAAATAATTGTGTGGAGGGTGGCTGGGAAAGTCTTCATGATGGTATCATTTGAGTTGACTAAAAGATGAGCAGGAACTCCCTAAGTGGTCAAAGGGTAAGCAAAGGTGGCTTGTAAGGGGATAGTGTCCTCTGAGAAGCAGCAGTTAGGAGTGCTGTGTGTGGGAAAGTAGAGATGAGTAGGGATTACATTATGGATTTATTCTATGGTGATTTCCAGTAACTATTTTTTAATTATAAAAATACATTTCCTGGCCAGGTGTGGTGGTAGCTCATGCCTATAATCCCAACACTTTGGGAGGCCGAGATAGGCGGATCACTTGAGCTCAGGAGTTCAAGATCAACCAGGCCAACATGACAAAACCCAATCTCTTATTTTAAAAAGAACAATAAAAAAAAAAATTTCTATTGAAAATACTTTTAAAGAAAAAAAATCCATCACAAAAATAATCACTTTCTTGATGTTTAGCTTAATTTCTAGGTTTTAAACCTAATTCTTTTTATTTATTTATTTTTTTTTTTGAGATGAGTCTTGCTCTGTCCCCCAGGCTGGAGTGCAATGGAACGATCTTGGCTCACTCCAAACTCCATTTCCTGGATTCAAGTGAATCTCATGCTTCAGCCTCCAGAGTAACTGGGATTACAGGTGCCACCACACCTGGTTAATTTTTGTATTTTTAGTAGAGACAGGGTTTCATCAAGTTGGCCAGACTTGTCTTGAATTCCTGACCTCAGATGATCCGCCCACCTCGGCCTCCCAAAGTGCTGGGATTACAGGGGTGAGCCACCATACCCAGCTTCTTTTTAAAATGAATATGCAATTGTGGGGTATTTGTATTGCTTGTAATTTTTTACTACTAGAAAACACTAAGATGAGCATACTTACAGCCAAATATTAATCACATCCCTATTTATTTCTCTAAGTATATTCCCAGAAAAACATATTGCTAAAGAGGAATTTTTTTAAATGTACATTTTTAAAAAATATAGTCAAATTGTCCTCTAGAAAAACATACCAATATACAATTCCACCAGCAGTTAGAAGAGTCCATTTGCCAAATTGTTGCCACATAGGTCTTTAAAAAAAAATTTTTAAGTGCTAGGAAAAAAATCATCTTGTTTTAAGTTGAAACTTTTATTTTTAGTAAAGGTGAACCTTTTTCACATTTATTAGAAAATTATATGTCTTTGCTGTTCATGTTCCTTGCTGATTTTACAACTTTAGTATTAATTACTGAGTTGCCAAAATACCTTTAAAGATAATATATCAGTTTTTCAAATACTGTGCATTTTTCTATCTATTTCTATCTTTTAATATGGTTTATGTCTTCTTACCATATCAAAATTTTAATTCTTTTTTTCTTGAGACAGGGTCTCACTCTGTTACCCTGGCTGGAGTGCAGTGGTGATTATAGCTCACTGCAGCTTCAACTGCCCAGGCTCAAGCAACCTTCCTGTCTCAGCCTCCTGAGTAGCTGGGACTATGGGCACATGCCACTATGCTCAGCTAATCAAAATTTTAATTCTTATATTGTCAAATCCATTTTTCCCTTATAGGTTTACCTTTGCTGATTATGCTTTGTTTGTTTGTTTGTTGGAGACTGAGTTTCGCTCTTGTTGCCCAGGCTGGAGTGCAATGGCATGATCTCAGCTCACTGCAACCTCTGCCTCCTGGCTTCAAGCAATTCTCCTGCTTCAGCCTCCCAAGTAACTGCGACTACAGGCACCTGCCACCATGCTTGACTTACTTACTTACTTATTTATTTATTTATTTATTTAGGATGTTGTCTCACTCTGTCTCCTGGACTGCAGTGCAGTGGCATGCTCTCTACTCACTGCAACCTCCACCTTCTGGGCTCAAGTCATTCTCCTGCCTCAGCCTCCAGAGTAACTGGGATCACAGGCACCCGCCACCACACCCAGCTAACTTTTGTATTTTCAGTAGAGACAGGGTTTCACCATTTTAGCCAGGCTGGTCTTGAACTCCTGGCCTCAGATGATATGCCCGCCTCAACCTCCCAAAGTGCTGGGATTACAGATGTGAGCCACCACGCTTGGCCCTGATGATGCTTTTTGAAGTAAAACTAGTTCAATGACTTCCATATTTGACAGAAATTATGTGACTGAGACTGGGCACTGTGGCTCATGCCTGTAATCCAGTACTTTGGGAGGCCTGAGGACAGTTGATCATTTGAATTCAGGAGTTTGAGACCAGCCTGGGCAACATGCTGAGACCTCGTCTCTACAAAAAATACAAAAATTAGTCAAGGGTGGTGGCACACACCTGTAGTCCCAGCTACTCAGGAGAATTGTTTGAGCCAGGGAGGCAGATGTTGCAGTGAGTTGAGATAGCGCCATTGCACTCCAGACGGGGTGACAGGAATGAAACCCTGTCTCAAAAAAAACCAAATTACATAATTGAGAAAAACATATACAAAAAATATTTTCTAAAAGGCTACTATTAAGTTAGTAAAACGTTTTTTTATTTTTTGAGACAGAGTTGTTGCTCTTGTTGCCCAGGCTGGAGTACAATGGTGCGATCTCGGCTCACTGCAACCTCTGCTTCCCAGGTTGTTCAAGGGATTCTCCTGCCTTAGCCTCCCAAGTAGCTAGAATTACAGGTGCCTGACACCATGCCCAGATAATTTTTTCTGTGTGTGTATTTTAGTTAAGATGGGGTTTCACCATGTTGACCAGGCTGGTCTTGACCTCCTGACCTCAGGTAATCCACCCACCTAAGCCTCCCAAAGTGCTGGGATTATGGGCATGAGCCACCATGCCTGGCCTAGTCAACCTTTTTAAAAAAAATTGAGCATATTCATATATTTGGAAAAAAAAATTTTTAATAACAAAGATATTTTATTCAGTCTACAGAAAATACTTAATGCACAGATAGATTTAAAACCCCAACGGGGTTTTTTTGGGAGGGACAGTTTCACTCTTGTTGCCCAGGTTGGAGTGCAATGGCACAATCTCGGCTCACTGTAACCTCCCACTCCCAGGTTCAAGCAATTCTCCTGCCTCAGCCTCTGAGTAGCTGGGATTACAGGCATGTGCCACCACACCTGGCTAATTTTGTATTTTAAGTAGAGACAGGCTTCCTCCATGTTGGTCAGGCTGGTCTCAAACTCCTGGCCTCAGGTGATCTGTCTGCCTTGGCTTCCCAACATGCTAGGATTACAGGCATGAGCCACTGTACCCAGCCAAGAAAGGATTTTTTAAGATACAAAAAGCATAAATCATTAAGGATTGATCAGTTCAACTGCATAAAAATTTTAAACTTCATTGTAATCAAAGACATTATAACAATGTGAGAAGATAGGCTATAGTTGGTAGGAGAAAATGTAAAGATATTTTCAATGTACATAACCAGAAGAGGATTAGTATATAGGTTATATAAGATAATGCTTTAGCAAAATAGGCAGAGAATCCCGTAAGATAAACTACAATGAGCTACAGAAAGATTTTCAAGCTTATTATTTATTATGGAAGTGCAAATAAAAATAATAAATACCAAATATTGGCAGAAAAATACTTGGTATTTCTCTTGAAATGTTGAAAAATACACACTCAGATATTACTGATGAAGTATAATTTGTAACATTATTTTGAAGAGCAGTTTAGCAATATATGGTGAAGTTGAAGATCAACTTTTTAAAATAATTAATGCAGGCTGGGCACAGTGGCTCATAGCTGTAATCCCCCCCTCAAAAAAAAACCCCTTTCTTACACTTAGAACACAACTGTATTATATACTTTCTCCTAAAATTTTAAAGGTTTGCTTTTATAATTAGATTTTTAATCTAACTGGAAGTTATTTTCACTTACAGTGTGAAGTAGAGATCTAATTTTATTCTATTTTTTTATACATGTAGCCAAACTTCTCTTTTCCATTTCCACCCCCCACTGACTCATAATGCCCCTGCTATCACATACAACATTTTTATAGATACATAGGTCTGTTTCTGGGATATTCCATTGTCACTTGATCTACTCTAGTTTTAAGACTACATGCTGGCCGGGAGTGGTGGCTCATGCCTGTAATCCCAGCACTTTGGGAGGCCGAGGCGGGTGGATCATGAGGTCAAGAGATCGAGACCATCCTGGTCAACATGGTGAAACCCCATCTCTATTAAAAATACAAAAAATTAGCTGGGTATGGTGGCGTGTGCCTGTAATCCCAGCTACTCAGGAGGCTGAGGCAGGAGAATTGCCTGAACCCAGGAGGCAGAGGTTGCGGTGAGCCGAGATCGTGCCATTGCACTCCAGCCTGGGTAACAAGAGCGAAACTCCGTCTCAAAAAACAACTACATGCTATAGGCATGTACCACCATGCCTGGTTCTTATTGTTCTATGTAAGTTTTAAAATCAAGTTTTGTGAAAAACTCTGTTGGTATTGTAACTAAAACTACACTGAATTTATAGGATAATTTGGGGAGAATCAACTTTATGGTACTGAATTTTTGCCTTCAGAGAAGATTTGCATTTGTTTGTTTGTTTTCCTTTTTATTTTTATTTTTCCCCCTTTTCTCTGAGAGGCAGGTCTTGCTCTTTTGCTCAGGCTGGCCATGAACTCCTGGGCTCAGCCTCGGCCTCCCAAGAAGCTAGGATTACAGATGTGTGCTACTGCGCTTGGCAGACTTTCATTTCTTTTTACAGGTACATGACAGTGCTTCCAACCTGGATCCAACTGAAAATTGTTGGCTGGAGATTTTGAACCATATGGTAGTGTGAATTTAGCTCCCATACATGCATGAGTGCTGGACTGTGGTTAGATATTAACAGAAGAGGGCCAGGCACAGTGACTCATGACTGTAATTCCAGCACTTAGGAAGGCCAAGGTGGGAGGGTTGCTTGAGGTCAGCAGTGTGAGAAGCCTGGGCAACACAGCAAGACCCTGTCTGTAAAAAAAAAGTTTTTTTAAATAGCCAAGGTAGTGGCACACACCTATAGCCACAGCTACTTGGCAGGTTGAAATGGGAAGACCCCTTGAGCTATGCAGTGAGCAATGATCATGCCACTGAACTCCAGCTTGGGCAACAGAGCGGGACTCTGCCTCTAAAATAAAATTTTATTTCATTTTTATTTAAAATATTTTATTTTAGAGAGAGAATCTCTCTAAAAGGATTAGTATATAGGTTATATAAGATAACACTTTAGCAAAATAGGCAGAGAGAGAGTCTCTCTCTAAAATAAAAATAAAATATTCAGCCACTCCTCTCCCCAATGCCACAGCCTAGATGAACAAGATGGTTTATCTCTGCATCACCTTTTTGCTGAAAGTAAGCACTTTTGGGGTCACAGCCTATGCAGAGTCACTTTCTTTTAAACTCCTCACCTTAAACTGGTTCTAGAATTAACTCTCCTGCTCCCTTTACTTCTCATACTTGTCAAAACAGAAGCTCAAGGTCATCAGTACTTGGCAGAAGCCTTCAGGGTAAAAGCCAACTGAACACCTGTTTACTTCTTTGCATTCCTGATTCCATTTCATTTTTGGCCCACGGATTTGTTTCTTTCTTATGAGCTCAACTACACATTAGAAAAATATAGGCCGGGCACAGTGGCTCACACCTGTAATTCCAGCACTTTGGGAGGCTGAGGCAGGTGGATCATCTGAGGTCAGGAGTTCGAGACCAGCCTGGCCAACGTGGAGAGACCCAGTCTCTACTAAAAATACAAACTTGGCTGGGCATGGTGGCACATGCCTGTAATCCAAGCTACTCAGGAAGGCTAAGGCAGGAGAATCACTTGAACCCAGAGGTGGAGGTTGTGGTGAGCCAAGATCATGCCATTGCACTCCAGCCTGGGCAACGAGAGCTAAACTCCGTATCAGAGAAAAGAAAAAAAGAAGAAAATAAAAATATATATATACATTACATTTTATCCAACATTTGTTTTTAATTAGAAATACTGTTCAGGATATTTTTTGTTGTTAAAAACATGTATTTGTTTAATGTAAATACATTAAATCTACCACCATTTTGGTAACTCTGTTTTACATCTTTTCTTTTTGTTTTTGTTTTCTGCCTGTTTGCTTGCTTGTTTTTGAGACCTCAGATGCAGAAGGTGGGGTTAATCATACTTTTATCCTATTGTAGCATATTTTCATCACCAATCTGTGTAAGGTTCCCAGGTCACTTTGTTGTCTAAGCATTTGTTTCCATTTATCCCCACCTCCAACTTTCATTTCTCCCCTACCCATTTATGCAACAATTTTGTTCCAATTGCAGTGTGGTGATATATTGCTTCTGTGCTTCTATATGTTGGTGTTCTTATGAAATAGGTATTCTGGTCTTATTTGGGTGTATGTTTTTTTGCATAAATGATAATGTATTACATATTCTGCTTTTTCTTCATTCTAAAAACCTACTAGGTTCTGAAATCTCATACATGGGGCACAGACATCTCTAATCTGGGTTCCCATTGCCAAACGTCACCCTGGCGTCACCTGCCACATTTCACCTGTGCATTCTCCCATTGATGGTGGGCACCCAGCTGGCTCCAGTGCTCTACCACACACTTAAACCACACCAAACAACTTCAGATCTGTGGTCTTTGTGGATCCCACGGGAATGTCTCTGGACTGTATACTCCTGCTGGGTCATAGCATTAGTAGCCCCAGATCCTCCCAGAAAGATTGTAACATCCACACCCCATCAGCCATTATGACACAGAACCCATCCATGCCAACATTTGGCTTATCCAGCTTTTAAATTTTTGCCAGTCCAGTAGATGTAAAGTGGCATTTTATTCTAATCCTCATTTGTGTGATTACTAACTTTGAGCTTCTCTTTACATGCATAATAGCTGTGGGCGTTTCCTTTCTATCAGCTGTTTGTCCATATCCTTTGCCCATTTTTCTACTGGGGTTGCCATCCTTATTTTTATTTGCAGGACTTCTTGTATATTCTGGGTATTAATCCCTTGTCAGCTTTTAACATTGTAAATACCTTTTCTCATTTGTTCAACTATGCATTAACTCTGTTCATACTGCCTCTTTTTTTTAAAAGAAATATTCCATTTTTTAAACTTTTTTTTTTTTTTTAACACAGAGTCTCACTCTGTTGCTTGGGCTGGAGTGCACTGGCACAATCTCGGCTCACTGTAGCCGCCACCTCCTGGGTGGCGGCTACAGTGATTCTTTTGCCTCAACCTCCCGGGTAGCTGGGATTAGAGGCACATGCCACCACGTCTGGCTAATTTTTGTTTTTTGGTATTTTCAGTAGAGACAGGCTTTCACCATGTTGGCCAGGCTAGTCTCCAACTCCTGACTTCAGGTGATCCACCTGCCTCAGCCTCCCAAAGTGCTAAGATTCCAGGCATGGGCCACCCTGCCCAGCCACTTTTCTAAACAGTTTAGTTCAGAAGTACATGTGTAGGTTTGTTATATAGCTAAACTTGTGTCATAGAGGTTTGTTGTACAGATTATTTAGTCACTCGGGTATTAAGCCTAGTACTCATTGGTTATTTTTCCTGATCCTCTCCCTTCTCCCACCCTCCACTCTCTGGAAGGCCCCAGTGTCTGTTGCACCCCTCTATGTGTCTACAATGTGTTCTCATCATATAGCTCCCACTTCTAAGTGAGAACATGCAGTATTTGGTTTTCTATTCCTGCATTAGTTTGCTAAAGATAATGGCCTCCAGCTCTACCCAATTTCTTGCAAAGGAAATGACCTCATTCTCTTTATGACTGCATAGTATTCCATGGTGTATATATACTACATTTTCCTTATCCAGTCTGCCACTGATAGGCATTTAGGTTGATTCCATGCCTTTGCTATTGTGAATAGTGCTGCGTGAACATATGAATGCATGTGTCTTTATTCCTTTGGGTATATACCCAGTAATGGGACTACTGGGTCGAATGATAGTTGTTTTTAGGTCTTTGAGGAATCACCACACTGTTTTCCACAATGGTTGAATAATTTACACTCTCACCAACAGTGTATAAGTGTTCCTTTTTCTCCATAACCTCACCAGCATCTGTATTTTTTTGAGATGGAGTTTCGCTCTTGTTACCCAGGCTGGAGTGCAATGGCACGATCTCGGCTCATTGCAACCTCCGCCTCCTGGGTTCAGGCAATTCTCCTGCCTCAGCCTCCCAAGTAGCTTGGATTACAGGCATGAGCCACCATGCCCAGCTAAGTTTTTGTATTTTTAGTAGAGACGGGGTTTCACCATGTTGACCAGGATGGTCTCGATCTCTTGACCTCGTGATCCACCTGCCTCGGCCTCCCAAAGTGCTGGGATTACAGTTTTTTGACTTTTTAATAACAGCCATTTGTTCAGGATATTTTAAAATCTTCTACTGCCTAATTTTTATCTGCTTGATTTACCAATTTTGGACAGAACTGTATTAAAATATCTCACTATCATTGTAGACTTCTAATTCTTTATAATTCTGTTTTTGCTTTGTTTATTTTAAGGCTATATTTAAGGTGCATTCAGGTTCATAATTATTATATCTCCTGGGTAGACTTTTCCTTTTATTAATGTGTACTGTTTCATTGTATATTTATTAAAGCCTTTGGTCTTTCATCTGTCTGATATTGATCATTTCTATCAGTATTTTTTTCCCATTTCTCAGTGGTTTTATTTTTGGTATTGCTAAATAGTGATAGATCAACAGATAAATAATTTGGCTTTTTATTCAAATTGTTGATGCTTAATAAAGAAGATTAGTCTATTTATATTTACTTTGAACTACTCATATATTTGGAACTCTTTCTACTTCTTGTTTTCTATATTCTATGATGTCTCTCTTTTTGCTTAAAATTTTTTTATTTTTTAAAACTCTCCTTTTACTGAAATGATTAAGTTTTCACTGTTCTCTTTTGCCCTTCTGCTGCTGCTTTGAGAGGTGTAATGGTTTGTATTTCCATTTTTTAGTCATCTTTTTTCATCACATATATTTAATTATATATTTTCTAGAAGAGTTTTAAATTACTTATTTTTGTCTTCCTCTTGAACATGGAGAGGGCCTAAACATATTATACCTTCCCACTTAACAAAACTCCCCCATGCATACAATTTATTTGTTGCTACAGTCTAGAGCCATACTATCCAATTTGGTAACGTAGTCATTACCTACATTTGCTTTTGAGTTCTTGGTAGGCAGGCCTGACACCTGTAATCCCAGCACTTTGGGAGGCCGGGTCAGGCGGATCACCTGAGGTCAAGACCAGCCTGGCCAATGTCGTGAAACCCTGTCTCTACTAAATACACAAAAATTAGCTGAATGTGGTGGCACTTGCTTGTAATCCCAGCTACTTGGGAGGCTGAGGCACAAGAATGGCTTCAGTCCAGGAGACGGAGGTTGCAGTGAGCTGAGATCATGCCACTGCCCTCCAGCCTGGGTGATAGAGTGAGACTCCATCTCAAAAAAAAAAAAGGAAAAAGATGTGCTGTAAATATAAAATACACACTGGATTTTGACTTAGCATGAAAAACATGAAAGTAAAATATCTCAATAATTTTTATACTGATTACATGTTGAAATGATAATATTTTGGACATACTAGGTGAAATGAGTTATTAAAAATTGATTTTATCTTTTTTCTTTTTTAATGTGACTACTATAAAATTAAAAATTACATATGTGGCTAGCATTATATTTTTATTGGATAGTGCTAATCTAGAGTTTTAATTTTAATTTTGTTTTACATATACCCCCCCAAAGCTCCTAAATTCTTTTCTTCCTCCTATTAATAACAGTTAATATTTTACCTAATTAAAATTCTTCAGTCTGGATTAACAGTTTACCTGGATATAACATGGTACTGAATATTATTTTGCCTTCATATTGAAGATATTAATATTACTCCATTTTCTCCTGATACCAACTATTACTAATGAGAAACCTGTTTGTGTAATTATCGTACTTCTGTAGGTAATCTGGCTTCTAACTTTGGTGGCTTCTAAGATTTTCTCTTGATTTTTGGTATTCTAGAGTTTCACCACAACCTGTCTAGATGTGAATTTATCTTTATTTAAACTGCTTGATGCTGGGAACAGGCCCTCAGGCTGTCATAAACAGGCCTTAAAGAAACTGGCCATAAACAAGATATCTATAGCACTATGACATACTCATGATGATAGTGACACACACTGCTGGAGGTTGCTGGGTTACTGGAGTAAGGGAAATAAATGCCTGACCCATCCAGGACAGAAGACTGCTTAAGGCATTCCGGAACCACAAACAATAGCATGAGGGACCCGCACCCTGACATGTTCCAGTTGCAGTAGATAAACGCGTCAGAGCCTGTTTCTTCCGACTAGTAAAGAATGCTTTGTTCCCTATGAAGAATGCTTTTCGTCAATCTATAAACTGCAGTAATGATGATTATCACTTGCTTGCTGTCAATAAATATGTGGGTCAAACTCTTTTCAAGCCTCTCAGCCAGGAATGCTGTAACCCCTGATGTTCCACCTTTTGCACTCTATCTCTGTTTCTGTTTCTTAATTCCTTCAGCGCCATCTGGGTTGGAGTCTCCATGACCGAGATGGTCTCTACAGCTTGACACTATAAAGTTCACTTTTGATTTGATGTCTCAGGCCCTTCAGTGCTAAAAATTCTCAGCCATTGTTATGTTCAAAAATTAGTTTTTACCAGTCTTTTTCTATAACTCTTTATATACACTGTAATCTCTCAATTAATCCTTTCAACTACTTTTTCATATTTTGACCTTTTTTCTGTATTCTGTGTGAATTTTTAGTGCCATATTCTAACTCATTAATTCATTTATCAGTGGTGTAAAAGGTAAAGGTTATCCCATCTATTGAGTTTTTTATATACCAACGACATAATTTCTTTTTCTTTCTTTTTATAGAGTCTTGTTCTGTCACCTTGCCTGAGAGCCATGGTGCAGTTATAGATCACTGCAGCCTTTAACTCCTGGGCTCAAGTAATCCTCCTGCCTCAGCCTCTCAAGCTACTGGGATTGCAGGTGTTAGCCACCAAGCCAGGCTTGACTTTTATTTTTTAATTTTATTTTTCCATAAATTATTGGGGTATGAGGTGGTATTTGGTTACATGAGTTATTTAGTGTGGATTTGTGAGATTCTGGTGCACCCATCACCTGAGCAGTATATACTGCACCGTATTTGTTGTCTTTTATTCCTTGTCCAACCTCCCACTCTTCCCCCCAAGTCCCCAAAACCTAATTGTATCATTCTTATGCCTTTATGTCCTCATAGCCTAGGTCCCACATATCAATTAGAACATATGATGTCTGGTTTTCCATTCCTGAATTACCTCACTTAAAAAAACAGTGTTAGCTGGGCACGGTGGCTCAAGCCTGTAATCCCAGCACTTTGGGAGGCCGAGGCAAGTGGATCATGAGGTCAAGAGATCAAGACCATCCTGGTCAACATGGTGAAACCCCCGTCTCTACTAAAAATACAAAAAATTAGCTGGGCATGGTGGCATGTGCCTGTAATCCCAGCTATTCAGGAGGCTGAGGCAGGAGAATTGCCTGAATCCAGGAGGCAGAGGTTGCGGTGAGCCGAGATCGCGCCATTGCACTCCAGCCTAGGTAACAAGAGTGAAACTCCATCTCAAAAAACAAAAAAACAGTGTTTAATCTCATCCAGGTCATTGCAAATGTTGTTTAGCCATTACTTTTTATGGCTGAGTAGTATTCCATTGTGTATAAATATTACCACAGTTTCTTTATCCATTGGTTGATTGATGGGCATTTGAGTTGGTTCCATGATATTGCTATTGTGAATTGTGCTGCTATAAATATGTGTGTGCAAGTATCTTTTTCGAATAATGACTTCTTTTCCTCTGGGTAGATACCCAGTAGTGGGATTGCTGGATCAAATGGTAGCTCTGCTTTTAGTTCTTTAAGGAGTCTCCACACTGTTTTCCATAGTGACTGTACTAGTTTACACTCCCACAGCAGTACAGAAGTGTTCCTTGGTCACCGCATCCCCACCAACATCTACTGTTTTTTGATTCTTTGATTATGGCCATTCTTACAGGAGTAAGGTGGTATTGCATTGTGGTTTTGATTTGCATTTACCTGATCATTAGTGATATTGAGCATTTTTTCATATGTTTGTTGGCCATATAAAGTATTCTTTTTCTGAGAATTGTCTGTTCATTTCCTTAGCCTACTTTGTGATAGGATTGCTTTTTTCTTACTGATTTGAGTTTGTCGTAGATTCTGGATATTACAGATTGTGCAGATTTTCTCCCACTCTGTGAGTTGTCTCTTTTCTCTGCTGACTGTTCCTTTGCCATTCCAAAGCTCTTTAGTTTAATTAGGTCCCAGCTATTTATCTTTGTTTTTATTGCAATTGCTTTTGGGTTTTTGGTCATGAAACCCTTGCCTAAGCCAGTGTCTAGAAGGGTTTTTTCAATGTTATCTTCTAGAATTTTTATAGTTTCAGGACTTAGGTTTAAGTCTTTAATCCATCTTGAGTTGATTTTTGGATAAAGTGAGAGATGAGGATCCAGTTTCATTCTCCTACATGTGGCTAGCCAATTATCCCAGCACCATTTGTTGAAAAGGGTATCCTTTCCCCACTTTATGGGTTTTTTTTGTTTGTTTTGTTTTCTTTTGCTTTGCTTTGTCAAAGATAAGTTGGCTGTAAGTATTTGGTTTTACTTCTGGACAGCTTGACATTTTTAATTTCTAGGCGTTCTAGCTAGTTCTTTACTACATTGACTTTTTCTTTCACAATCTCTTTTGTTTCTGTTTTTAAGCTCTCTTTGATTGGAAAGTATTCCTTTATTTATTTCTCTGAGCATCCTAAAAAGGCTTAAAAATTTCTCTCAATCATTGGAATACCATGCAGCAGTTAAAAAGAATAAGATAATCCCATGGGTATTAATATCAAATGATCTCTAAACATGTTATTTGTTGAAAGAGGCTAGGAAAGTAATAGTATATATAGAATACTACCATTTATATATATATATATATATTTATGTTTGTATCTGCAAAAACTATCTCAGAAAGGATAGCAAGAAATGGGTAACAGTGATTGCCTGTGGGGAGGTAAACTGGGTGCCTAGGCGACAGAGGTGGAGATAGACTTACTTTTCACTGTTTACCTTTTTTGTACCTTTGAATTTTGTACTATGTGTATCTATTACCTAGTCAAAAATAAATAATTTATTTTTTAAAATAAAGTCTTTGTTGAACTGCTCCATAAAACTAAATTCATCCAGAGAAATGCATGTTCTGGTGGCTGATTATATATCTTTATAAATTTAGAATTTGGATTATAGGTTTCTTTTGAGTAGAAAAAGTTTTTAATTTTTTTTTCTCTTCTCTTATTTAATGGTTTCAGAGTTGCTCCCACTTGGCCTTCTGGGACCCCAGTCCACAACTAGGCCTTAAAATGACATTTCGGGGCTACAGTTTAATAATGACATTGGAAATGTCATAGATACACATTAAGTCACTGACTCAGCAAGTGGCTTCATTCAGTAGCTACTGATGAGGCTGTGTCTTTATCAGCTAAAACCTATAGTTGGGCCGGGTGCGGTGGCTCAAGCCTGTAATCCCAGCTACTCAGGAGGCTGAGGCAGGAGAATTGCCTGAACCCAGGAGGCAGAGTTTGCGGTGAGCCGAGATCGCGCCATTGCACTCCAGCCTAGGTAACAAGAGCGAAACTCTGTCTCAAAAAAAAAAAAAAAAAAAAAAAAAAACAATAGCTTCGGGTAGTGATTAGCTTTTTTCTCTTTTCAGCCTTTCATAAATAAGACAGATATTTTAACCAAACCCCTGGCTTCATGTAGTGATTCTGGCTCTGGCTCCTGCCTCGCATGAAACACTTACGCACTTTTTAATCCTTTTACCTGACAGGAGCAAAACTACTAGATGTCAGTGCTAGACTGAAAGCCAGCTGGTCTGTGGTTTCAGCCCTGTTTAAAACTTTGTGTCCGTGTTTCATTTCTGGCCCACAAAGATCTTTATGTTGTCTCAGAACCTGCTATATTTTTTGTGCTATTTAATTTATTTTGTTCTATGTGTTTGGAGCAAAGGACTTACATCAAAATACAGTATTTTGAATAGTAATTTCCATATTTCCTTTTATAGAAAATTAAAAGTAATAATTATAAAAGTAATATAATCTCATTACATAGAAAAAATATAAAATTACTCATAATCCACCCATTCTAATTACTGTTAGCATTTTAAAACTTTTCCTTTTAATCTTTTCTTCCGTATCATCTCCTATTTGTGTAATTCTTATCACAATTTTAACCTATATTATGCCAAGCATTTGCCTACATTGCTACGTAGTCTCTACGACCATCATTTCAATGACTGAATATTAATCACCAAACTGCTCAATTATAATTCACTTCCCACATTATTGAGAATTAAGGAACTTCTAATGCTGCAAAAAAATTATCTGTGCATGTACTTTTTGCTTTTAACAGTTTGTATTTGTGGGGCGATGGGGTGGGAGTGACAGGTGATAAGCAATGGGACTGCCATCATTCTACACAGATCATTAGCACAAAGGCATTATAGGACTAGCATAATACATGGCTGAGGTTCATAATGATGACATTAATATATGAAAAGGTAAAATTATATAGAAGTTAAAAATGTATTTCAGAAAGATTCCAATCCAAAATAGCTAACAGTTTTGTAATTAAAGGATTCGTTTTATAAGGGATTAATTCACAATTCACAGTGTGGATCATCTAGCACTGCTGGATGAGGCATAACACATTTTCACTAACTTCCAAAACACAACATTTGGGGCCACAGTGATAAAGTTCACTTTTTCACTATAATACTAACCTGATATTATTTACACAGTCTTCATGAGCTTCAGAAAGTGTTTTTATGTGCTTTGAAGATATAGGGTCAAAAAGCAGAACTTCAGTTTGTTCACAAGCAACTGTCAGCACTGACCTGAAAGCAAATGACACATTTATCTTGTTTAGTTTTCTAGCATTCGCTACTTATTGATGTTCACTTATTTATAATAACACAAGCTATAGGTAAATAACTTCTTTTGCCCATGTTAGTAGCAAATATTTAAAAGATTTATACTATCCACAGTTGGCAAGAGTAGTAGGAGATGGTACTCTCATACATTATAGTGGAGTATAATCTGGTGTAGCTTATGTTTGGACAGCACCTCTAAAGTATCAAAATTTAAAATGGGCATATGTGTTTTGACTCAGCAATTTTTTCTGGGAATTTAATTTAGAGAATTAATCACAAATACAAAGAAACATATAAAGATATGCTTCATTGTAAAGTGGAGAAATTCAAAGTATCTTAAATGTACATGACAGACAGAGTGATTGGTTATATAAGCTATGGTACATAATACTTTGAAATACTGTATAGAATTTAAAAAGAAAGGGTTAGCTTTATATGAGTATGAAAGAACTCCAGAACATATTTTTAAATAAAAAAGTTGGTTGCCAAAAATTGTACACTTATGAGACAACTTAGGGGGAAAATCTTATACAACCAAATTATGTATTTCTTCATCATTCTCTATAAAATATACTGGAAAATAACTGGCATATAACCTATCAGAAGAGTTAAACATAGTCAAACTTATCAATCTTTTCCTTTATGGTTTTTTAGGTTTGTCTCTTGTTTTAGGCCTTCCCTACTGCAAAGTTGTTATTTTCATAAAACTTAGAAACCTCGTTTTGATTTGTGGAAATCTATTGAATTTTATTTATTTTGATTATTAGTTTTTTTGTAAGCCCTGCTCTTTCAGATTCATTTCATTTCTAGCAAATGAAATCCTGATTATTTTATACAACTAAGATGAATGCAAATAAGATAGAATTTTAATAGCCAGGGTGTCTGTCAGCAGTGGTGCAATCTCAGTTCACTGCAACCTTCACCTCCCAGGTTCAAGGGATTCTCCTGACTCAGCCTCCTAAGTAACTGGGATTACAGGCACCCACCACCACACCTGACTAATTTTTTATGTTTATTGGAGACAGGGTTTTACTATGTTGCCCAGGCTAGTCTCAAATCTCAAGTGATCTGCCTGCCGCCTCCCAAAGCGCTGGGATTACAGGTACGAGGCACCACACAAAGCCAACCTCTGGGATATTTTTAATCTTAAATGAACATTGTATAAAAGGGATCTATAAAACTGACAGTTATTGTTTTGTTTGACTCAAATTACAGTATATTTTTGTATATGGTATGATATGTATCTTTTAAAAGATACATATTTGTTTAAAAGATACATATTGCTTTGTTTATTGCTGGTATACAATTTGTTCCAGTCTCAAGGCTGATCTTATTTATATTGATTTGTAATGCCATCTTTACTACATGTAAGTTTTGTTCTTGGACAGTATATTGGTATTCTATGCAACACCACACTATCTTAATTTCTAGAAGGCTTATAGTATATTTGCTATGTGGCAAAGCAAGACCCCTTCATTTGCTTTACAAACACTTTTTCTTGACTAATGTTATGCTTTATCTTCAAGTAAATTTTATATATACCATGTCAAATTCTGCTAAAACAAAACCTTGTTGAAATTTTATTGCAATGCACTGACTGTACAGATTACTTGGGTAGAATTTATATGATACAATATTGATTTACCTCATACAGTAATATGCACATTTTCCCACACAGTATCTGAGTAAATCTTGGACCTTTGACCATCCTTATACACTCAATCAATGTATCAATTTATGTATACACACACACACACACACAAAATCCAGGTGCAGATGTTAATTGAGATTATATTAAATCTATTGATACCGAAAAGTTTTTGTTTTGCTTTTTTTTTTGAGACAGAGTCTCACTCTGTCACCAGGTGCCAGACTGGAGTGCAGTGGCGCAATCTCGGCTCACTGCAACCTCCGCCTCCTGGGTTCAAGCAATTCTCCTGCCTCAGCCTCCTGAGTAGCTGGGATTACAGGCACGTGCCAACATGCCCAGCTAATTTTTGTATTTTTAGTAGAGACGGGGTTTTACCATGTTGCCCAGGATGGTCTCGATCTCCTGACCTTGTGATCCATCCGCCTCGGCCTCCCAAAGTGCTGGGATTACAGGCAATTGCCACCACACCCGACTAATTTTTCGTAATTTTAGTAGAAACGGGGTTTCACCATGTTAGCCAGGCTGGTCTTGAACTCTTGACCTCAGGTGATCCGCCCACCTCGGCTTCCTAAAGTGCTGGGCTACAGGTGTGAGCCATCATGACCAGCCCAAAAAGTTTTAGTGGAACTTATATCTTTACAATATGGAGTTTTCCAGTGCATGGACTTAATTAATATATCTCCATTTATTTAAATTTTCTGTAATTCTCTCAATAAAATTGTATAGTTTCCTCCATATGGCCCGTGCCCTACCTTCTGTTGGACTTATCCCTGGGCACTTGATTTTTTTTTTAATTTTTATAAATGTTCTTTTGAAATTTTTGCTTATGCTGGACACAGTGGCTTATTCTTGTAATCCCAGAATTTTGGGAGACCAAGGAGGAAAGATTACTTGAGCTCAGGAGTTTGAGACCAGCCTGTGCAACACTATTCTAATTTTTAAATTTCTTGTCTCCACAAAAATTTAAAAATTAGCTAGGTATAGGCATAGTGGTGTACACCTGTAGTCCCAGCTATTTAGGTGGCTGAGGCGGGAGGATCAGCTGAGTCAGGGAAGTTGAAGCTGCAGTGAGCTATGATCATGCCATTGCACTCCAGCCTGGATGACAGAGACCCTTCTCAGAAAAATTTTTTTTGTTTGCCTGTGTTTATTGCTGATATATAGAAATGTAACTGATTTTTAAAATACTGATTATCAATCTTACTATTCTATTATTTGGGGTTTCCTTTGTTGATAATAGTACCATCTATAAACAATTGCTTTGTTGTTCTTCTCTCTTTTTTTTTTTTGAGACAGAATTTTGCTCTTGTTACCCAGGTTAAAGTGCAATGGCACGATCTCAGCTCACTGCAACCTCCGCCTCCTGGGTTCAAGTAATTCTCTTGCCTCAGCTTCCTGAGTAGCTGGAACTACAGGCATGTGCCACAACACCTGGCTAATTTTTGTATTAGTAAAGACAGGGTTTCACCATGTTGGCCAGGCTGGTTCTGAACTCCTGACCTCAGTTGATCCACCTGCCTCAGCCTCCTAAAGTGCTGGGATTACAAGGGTGAGCCACCACACCCAGCCTGCTCTTTTTAAAAACCTTTTTCCTTCTCTTTGTCTTTGTTGTTATACTGAGTAGGACTTTCAGAACAGTGTTAAATAGAAATGTTAATAACAGGTACTCCTGTTCCTGATCTTCAAGAATATATTCAACATTTCATCATTAAGTACAATGCTTGCTATAGGTTTTTTGGGCAGATTTCTACTATTAGATTAAGGAAAGTTCTGTTTCAATTTTGCTAAGCTTTGTTTTCATGAATATATGTCAAACTGTATAAGATTTTTCAGCATTTATTGAGATATTCTTACATTTTTCCTTTAATATATTAATGTAGTTATTTACATTAATTTATTTTCTAATTTCAAATCAGTCTTTCATTTTTACTTCATTGCTAGGTTAAGTTGGCTAATATTTGGTTTATGCTTTTTCTTTCTTTATTCTTCAGTGAAACTGCATGGTAATTTTGCTTTCTTGTGCTATTCATGTCAGGTTTTGGTATAAAGGGTATGCTAACATCACAGAATGAGTTAAGACTGGCCCTTGTTATTTTATACATTGGAATAGTTTCTGTGAATTGGGATTATTTATTTCTTGTAAATTTGGTAGTATTTGCCTGTAAAACCTAACTACTGCAGTATTACTGGTTATGGTACTACTTGGGCTCTCTAATCTTTTACTAATGTCAGTTTTGGTAATTTCTACTTTCTAGGAATTAGCCTATTCTTTTGAACTTTAAAACTGTATTGGCATGAAGTTGTTCACAGTATCTTCTGTTTCTGTTTTTAAACTTTTAAGGCTGAACGCAGTGGCTCACACCTATAATTCTAGCACTTTCAGTGGCTGAGGCAGGAAGATCTCTTGAGCCCAGGAGTTCAAGACCAGCCTGACAGCATAGCAAGAGGCAGGAGAATTACTTGAACCCAGGAGGCAGAGGTTGCAGTGAGCCAAGATCATGTCATTGCACTCCAGCCTGGGCAACAGAGTGAGACTCTGTCTCAAAAACAAAACAAAACCAAAACAAAAAAACTACACAAACCATGTGAATGCATCACAATGAATTAAGCCATTCTCCCAAAGGGTGCACACTCATGTAACTATCACATAGGTCAAGAAACATAATGTTACCAATATAGCCCACTGTCTGTCTCTTCTTAATTGCTAATCCTTCCTTACTCCTAAAACCACCATCCCAACTTCTAATACTGCCTTAAACATTTTTTAAATGATAGAGTATGTATTCTTTCATAGCTGGTTTATTTTACACAATGTTATGTTTTGTGAGATTCACCCATGTGGCTGCTAGAGCTCTTGCATTCTCGAGTGTTATTCCACTGTATAAATACACTACAATTTATACATTCTACTATTGGTAGACAGTTGTGTTCCTTCTACTTATGAGTAAGAGTGCTTTAAATTCTGGTACATGTCTTGTGATACAATTATGTATACATTCCTGTTAGCCAGATACTAGGAATAAAATAGAATTATAGGGTACACTAGTTTGATCATTTATAAGATAGTGACAGGCTGGGTGCAGTGGCTCATGCCTGTAATCCCAGCACTTTAGGAGGCTGAGGTGGGTGGATCACGAGGTCAGGAGATTAAGACCATCCTGGCCAACATGGTGAAACCCCATCTCTACTCAAATACAAAAAAGTTAGCCAGGCATGGTGGCACATACCTGTAGTCCCCAGTACTTGGGAGGCTGAGGCACGGGAATCGCTTTAAGCCAGGAGGCAGAGGTTGAAGTGAGCCAAGATCACACCACAGCACTCCAGCCTGGTGACAGAGCAAGACTCCGTCTCAAAAAAAAAAAAAAAAAAGAAGATAGTGACAAAGTCCAGGTGCAGTGGCTCACGCCTGTAATCCCAACACTTTGGGAGGCCAAGGTGGGTGGATCATCTGAGGTCAGGAGTTTGAGACCAGCTTGACCAACATGGTGAAATCCTGTTTCTACTAAAAAAAAAAAAAAAAAAAAAAAAAAATTAGCCGGGCATGGTGGTAGGCACCTGTAATCCCAGCTACTTGAGAGGCTGAGGCAGAATCACTTGAACTAAGGAGGCAGAGGCTGCAGTGAGCTGAGATTGTGCCACTGCACTCCAGCCTGGGCGACAGAGTGACTCTGTCTAAAAAAAAAAAAAAGATAGTGACAAATAATTTCAAAGTGGTTCAGTTGCACTCTGATCTTTTTATTATCCTATTTAAAAATCTTCTTTATTATCCTTCTTTTTATCTTCTTTGGGTATAATTTGTTGTTCTGTTTCAAAGTTCTTGAGATGCTTCCTTAGCTTATTGACTTCCAGCCTTCCTTTTCTAATATCTGCATTTAGGGATCTATAGATTTTCCTCTGTACATGGCTTTAGCTGCAATTGCACAAATTTTGATAGTGTTTTCATCATTCCATTTTAAATATTTTATAATTTATACTGTGATTTATTCTTTGACTCACAAAGAATAAATGCTCTTATTTTTAAGAGCATTTCCAAAAATAAAGATATAATAAAGATATTTTCTAGTTATTTATTTCCTGAACTTTCATTGAAGAACAAACCCTGCTCAATCTCAATGCTTGGAATTGTATGAATTTGCTTTTTGTGTTGTCTGATGTTAACATAGTACACCAACTTTCATTTAGCTAATGTTAGCAATGGTATGCCCTGACATCCTTTTACTTTAAAACTCTGTGTATCCTTACATTTCAGGTATGTCTTCTGTAAGCAGTTTAAAAAAAATTTGATCTGACAATCATTGTCTCCGTCAAATTACATTTAATGTAATTACTAGCAATCTTTGAGTTGAAATCTGTCCCCTTAGAATTTCCTTTCCATTTGTCCTGTCTGTTCTATGTCCCTTTTCAGTTGCTTTAAAAAATTTGTTGGCCAGGCACATTGGCTCAGGCCTGTAATCCTAGTGCTTTAGGTGAGCCAAGATCGCACCACTGCACTCCAGTCTGGTGACAGAGCAAGACTCCGTCACCAGGATATTTGTTGGTCAAATATCTTTGTCTCTTGACTTCCAAGGCGGAAGGATAAGTTGTGGCCAGGAGTTGGAGATCAGCCTGGACCACATATGGAGACACTATCTCTATACAGAAATAAAATAGCCAGGCGTAGTGGCTTGTGCCTATAGTCGTAGCTGCTCAGGAGACAGGCAGGATTGCTTGAGCCTAGGAGTTGGCGGTTGCAGTGATCTCCAGCCTGGGCAATAGTGCAAGACCCCATCTCTAAAAAGTTATGTATATATTTACTATTGATATCTCCCCATACATTATTTAGTATGTTAAATATATTATTTTACTGTTCTTTTAGCAAATACCTAAAGAGCTAACATCATGCATCAACTTTTTAAAGTGAAGTACAAAATTATTACTTCCTGGATAATGTAAGAACCTTAGCTCACTTCAACTTCCTTTATCCCATCCTAACATTTAATTGTTTAGGTATAATTACATATAAATTTAATGCTCTACTAAAAATTCTTATTGTTTTATACCATTCTCAGCCTGAGCAACAAACTGAGACCCTTGTCTCTACAAAATTTTAAAAATTAGCCAGGCATGCTGGCATGTACCTGTGGTCCCAGGTACATGAAAGGCAGAAGCAAGGATTACTTGAGCCCAGGAAGTCAAGGCTGCAGTGAGCCATGTTCACGCCACTGCTCTCCAGCTTGATGGCAGGGAGAGACTCTGTCTCAAAAAAAAAAAAAACAAAAAAAAAACTTAACATTCATTTTGATTTACATGCATATTTACTTTTTGTTCTTCCTGTACCTCTGATCTTCCATCTTTTTCCTTCCTTCTAAAGAATAATTTTTGTTACCTGTTTCGGTGTAGATCTGATAGTGGCAAATTCTCTCAATATTTGTCTGGAAATATCTTTGTCTCTTGACTTCCATTGTTTCTGCAGTGAACTTAGCTCTCTCTTTGAGCCTCCTTTGAAAGTAATCCATCTCTTTCCTCGAGCTGCTTTTAAGATTTTCTTTGCCTTTGTGCATGTATATGTTTTATTTTGATTTTAGCAGCTTTACTCTTGTAGCTAAGTGTGGTTTTATCTTTCTTTCTGTTATTTGTTTGTTTTTGAAGTAGGGTTGGAGTGCAGCAGTGCTGGAGTGCAGTGGTGCAATCTCAGCTCACTGCAACTTTGACCTCCCAAATTCAAGGGATCCCTCTCCTTCAGCCTGCCAAGTAGCTGGTACCACAGGTGTATGCCACTGTGCCCGGCTTATTTTTTTGTAGAGTTGGGGTTTCACTGTGTTGCCAGGCTGGTCTCAAACTCCTGAGCTCAAGAGATCCAACCACCTCAGCCTCCCTAGGTGCTGGGATTACAGAGGTGTGCCACCGTGCCTGGCCTGCTTTTTTTGTCTTTCTCTTGCTTCAGATTTATAGCCCTTCTTGAATCTACAATGTCTTTTGTTAATTTTTAAAATTCTTATATATTATCTGTTCAAATATTGATTTATCCCCATTCTCTTTAATCTCTTTCTGAAACTTCACTTATAAGATCTTTTTCCTGTATTTTATGACTCTATCAATCTCTATGGCCCATTTTAGTAAATCTGAGCTTTATTCTGTATATTTTTTTCTCATCTATTCTCAAGCTCACAAGTTACTATACTTTTTTTCTCATCTATTCTCAAGCTGTTACTGTACTTCTTCATTCTAGGATCTTCTTTTTATAGATTATAGTTCTCTGCTAAATTTCTCCATCTTACCTTTTAATTCCTTGAACATATTGGAATATGGAAAAAACATACGGAAAAAAGTCAGATCTCCTGTGGGTATATTTCTGTTGTTTGCTGATTTTTCCTGTTTTTTCAGACAACGAATCTCCTTGCATGAGTGCTCATCACTGTATACAAAAATTATAGGTATTAATTTAAAGCACTGGATGATATACTATCTTTTTAAAAAAATTTCTTTAGAGACAAGGTCTTGCTCTGTCACCCAGGCTGAAGTGTAGTGGTGTGATTATAGCTCACTCAAACACCTGGGCTTAAACAATCTTCCTGCCTCAGCCTCCAGAGTAGCTAGGATGGCAGGCACACACTACCTTGCCCAGCTAATTTTTAATTTTTTTTCAGAGATGGGGTCTCTCATTATGTTGCTCAACTCCTGACCTCAACGAATCTTCCCTCCTCAGCCTCCCAAAGAACTGGGATTAAAGGTATAAACCACAGTGCTCAACTGCATATTTTTTTTTCCATATAAGATTTATATTTAATTATGGCAAGTAAGCTAGAGTAGAGGTGCTGACAATCTGAGATCTTCTTAATCTACATAGGAAATGAGATGATTTGAAGCTAGCCTTTAGACCCTATGAGTATGGCCTATTCTTGATTCACCCTTAGTCCTAGGATATGTTGGGTAACCGAAACCTAAATTTCGGATCCTAAATTTCAGTTCTTGTAACCTCATCTATCCCAGCCATGAGTCCATCAGAAATACCATTCAGAGCCGGGTGTAGTGGCTCACACCTGTAATCCCAGCACTTTGGGAGGCCCAGGCAGGCAGATCACTGGAGGTCAGGAATTCAAGACCAGTTTGGCCAACATGGCAAAACCCTGTCTCTACTAAAAATACAAAAATTAGCCGGCCGTGATGGCAGGTGCCTGTAATACCAGCTACTCAGGAGGCTAAGGCAGGATAATCACTTGAACCCAGGAAGTGGAGGTTGCAGTGAGCCAAGATCACACCACTACACTCCACCCTGGGGGATACAGCGAGACTCTCCCTCCAAAAAGAAATGCCACTCAGTCTCATTGTTGCTGCTGCTTTTGAGATTGACAGATGCCTCTCAGAGAAAAATGAACTCAAATGCTGGGTTCACATCACTGGCTTTCCTATTTTGTAGAACTTGACCCTGCAATTTCTTTATTGCCCTGGTAATTCTCTAATCCCCTCAAAATATTAAATATTTAATATTTCCTCTAGCTTTTCTGATTACTCTCAGTTGGAAGGTTGGTCCAGATCATCTACCTCTTGCATATAAAGTTGTCTCCCACTCCCCCCTCCCCACTTTTTTTTTGAAATGTTGTATTGCTCTCATTGCTCAGGCTGGCTGGAGTGCAGTGGTGAGATCTCGGCTCACAGCAACCTCTGCCTCCTGGGTTCAGTTCAAGCACTTCTCCTGCCTCAGCCTCCCGAGTAGCTGGGATTACAGGCATCAGCCATGACGCCTAGCTAATTTTTTGTATTTTTACTAGAGACGGGGTTTCATGTTGGCAAGGCTGCTCTCAAACTCCTGACTTCAGGTGATCCAGCTGCCTCAGCCTCCCAAAGTGCTGGGATTACAGGCGTGAGCCACTGCTCCTGGCAGTTCCCCACCTTTTTTTTTTTTTTTAGACAGAGTTTTGCCCTTTTGCCCAGTCTGGAGTGAAGTGGCCCAATCTCAGCTCACTGTGACCTCCACCTTCCAGGTTCAAGCAGTTCTGCTCAGCTTCCCAAGTAGCTGGGATTATAGGTGTGCCCGCCACCACACCTGGCTAATTTTTGTATTTTTAGTAGAGACAGCATTTCACCATGTTGGCCAGGCTGGTCTCAAACTCCTAACATCAGGTGATCTACTCACATTAGCCTCCCAAAGTGCTAGGATTACAGGTGTGAGCCACCACACCTGGCCTATGTCCCCCCTTTTATTCTGAATATTGTCTGTGCATTTTCTCAGTATCATGAATGCTGTTCATTTTTATAAATTTTCAAAGACAAACCTTTGTCCCTATTCAGTAGTTCTATTGGTTTTTAAAATTTCACTAATTTCTCCTTGTTTTACTGTATCTCCTTCTGCTCTCTTTAGATTGATTTTGCTATTATTTGCAGATAACTTTGCTTTCTTGAGATGAATACTTAGCTCATTAATTTTCCTTGTCTTCCTTTTCAGTTTATTAAATACTATAATTTTCCTGCGAAGTACAGTTTTACCTGTATCCAACACATTTTGAGACACATGATTTTATTTTCATTTAGTTCTGAACATTTCTAATTTCAAGTATTTCCTGTTTGACCCATGAATTTATCAATGCTTTTTGAAAATGTATGAGACATTTCTAGTTTTGTGTGTGTGTGTGTGTGTGTGTGTGTGTGTGTGTGTGTGTGTGTTTTTTGAGACAGCCTCATTCTGTCACCCAGGCTGGAATGCAGTGACAACCTCAAACTCCCAAGCTCAAGCAGTCCTCCTGCCTCAGCCTCCTGAGTAGCTAGGACTACAGGCACATGCCACCACACCAAGCTAATTTTTAAATGTTTTGTAGAGACAGTCTCTCTTCATTGCCCTGGCTGGTCATGAACTCCTAGCATATCCTCCCACCTCAGTCTCCCAAAGTGCTGGGATTACAAATGTGAGCTGCTGTGCCAGACCTCCAGATATCTTTTTAATTACATTTGTCTCTTGACTTCCAAAAAACATTTTATATATATATATATATATATTTTTTTTTTTTTTCTTTTGAGACAGTGTCTTATTCTGTCACCCAGGCTGGAGTGCAGTGGTGCAATTTTGGTTCACTGCAACCTCTGCTTTCTGGGTTCAAGTGATCCTCCCACCTCAGCCTCCCAAGTAGCTGGGGCTATAGGCATGAGCCACCACAACTGGTTAATTTTTGTTATTTTTTGTAGAGACACTCTTGAACTCCCAGGAATCAAGTGATCCACCGCCTCAGCCTCCCAAGTGCTGGGATCACAGGTGTGAACCACCATGCTGGTTAGTTATCTTTTAATTTATTTCTAGTGATCACATTGTGGTGAGAAATGGTATTCTATACCAATCTTTGGAAATTTATGGTCTCATATGAAAATTTTACAAATGTTCCTTGTGTATTTGAAAAAAAAAAAAACATGAAGCAGCTGTTACATACGGTTAAGTGTGATATTCAAAAAGGTTAAAAATTCAGGCCAGGCGCGGTGGTTCAAGCCTATTCTCCCAGCTCTCTGGGAGGCTGAGGCAGGTGGATCATCTGAGGTCAGGAGTTTGAGATCGGCCTGACCAACATGGTGAAACCCATCTGTACTAAAAATACAAAATTGGCCAAGTATGGTGGTGCATGCTTGTAGTCCCAGCTACTTGGTAGGCTAAGGCAAGAGAATTGCTTGAACCCGGAAGGTGGAGATTGCAGTGAGCCAACATCACATTATTGCACTCCGGCCTGGGCAACAAGAGTGAAACTCTGCCTCAAAAAAAAAAAAAAAAAGAAAAGAAAAAAGAAAAAAAAATCAATGGTAATATAAATTAACATAAGTAAAATTAAAAACATTTTCTAAATAAATTAACCTATATAGATTATTAAAATGCCCACCAAGTGATAACCATTGTAGCTCAAATTGTTCATTAAATCATTCTAGTTATTTTGATTCATTTATTAATTTTTGGAACTTGTAGTCATAATCTTTTATTTGACACAGATGCCCTTGTCTGAACCATGAACTGACACGGGAAACTAGATAAAGCCCTTCTAAGAATGTCCACATTAAATTTATAGTCATTAAGTAACTTGTAGTTGTGATACATTTTAAAAAATCACTCTTTCTTAAATTTTTTTTAGAGACAGGGTCTCCCTATGTTGCTTCAGCTGGTCTTGAACTCCTGAGCTCAAGCAATCCTCCACCTTCAACCTCCCAGAGTGCTAGGATTACAGGTGTGAGCCGCCATACCTGAACTAAAAAAAGAGAAATCACTCTTAACATCAACAGAATTGTTCATGGGAGCTGAATCCTCTTTGGCTTTTGCTGAAGTAACAATAAGTGTATTTAAAAATGTTTTTAGCCCTTTGAATGGCTGCTGTTTCATATATTCAATATTTGTTTAAATGTATTAATAACTTGATATTAATCACAAAAATAATTTGATATGTTTAATTATATTAAACCCAATCACTCAGTCCAGATGCAAGGTAATGTGATACGGCAGTTAAGAGCATATACCAGGGCACAGAACCTTCATTTAATAACCTTTCTGCTTCTCAACTAAATGTCTAGTACAGAGAAAAAGATTTATTTTGGTAGTCATTTTTATTTATAAAATGAGTATCATTAGGCTGGGTACAGTGGCTCACACCTGTAATTCCAGCACTTGGAGAGGCTGAAGTGGGAAGATCACGAGGTCGAGAGATTGAGACCAACCTGGCTAACAGGGTGAAACCTCATCTTGACTAAAAATATAAAAAATCAACTGGGCATGGTGGTGCATGCCTATAGTCCCAGCTACTCAGGAAGCTGAGGCAAGAGAATTGCTTGAACCTGGGAGGCAGAGGTTGTAGTGAGCAGAGATAGCACCACTGCACTCTAGCCTGGGTGACAGAGCGAGACTCTGTCTCAAAAAAAAAAAAAGAATGTCATTAATGCCCACTGTAGGCAGGTATTGATTAGGTTTTGGCATACTTGTCCTATCTAAATAATGGTGAAATTAAACACGAATGATAAAACTAAGGATGTACATCCCAGAAGTTAATCATACATAAGCCATCCCCATAGGCCTCAGTCATCTGTTGTGGATTCTATCTCGCCATGGGAGTGTGCACTGTGCCAAGAGAATTAATATATCTGGATGATAACTGCAGTAGCACAATACTATTACTCTCATTTGACTGCTCTCTTCCCTCTGGATCTCCACAGCTGCAGTTCCCAAAGGGGTCATGTGAATCTGACATGAGAAAGGCAGGCAGCCCTACTCTTAGAGAAGCCAGATGGTCACTGGCCATATGCCTATGGATTTTTTTGTGTGTTGGAGGGTAACAGGCATGAGTGAGGAGCAATTAGAACGGATCCTACCCACCCTATAGTTCTCCACTGAGTTGTTGGTTGACAGCCTCTTATTGTGCCAGTTCTTAACTCTTTAGTTGCTGTATAATTGGTTACTATAGGAAGTCCCAAGGAAAGCAATGAAGCATTAAGATGCACTTAACAGGCTTGGGTCAGTAACTACTAGAGACATACCAATATTTTAACAACTGGTATAGCTGAAACAGTGTGTATCAGCTGAATATCAGGCCTGAATGTAGTCTATAAATGCCATTAAGAGTAAGATTTTAAGAAGCACTGTCCTTTCATTTATTTAATTTTTTGTAAGACAGGGTCTCACTCGGTTGCTCAGGCTGGAATGCAGTGTCACAATCCTGGCTCACTGCAGCCTCCACCTTCCAAGCTCAAATGATCCTCCTGCCTCAGCCACCTGAGTGGCTAGGACAAAGTGGCACATCACCACAACCGGCTAATTTTTGTATTTTTTTGTAGAGACAGGGTCTCCCTATGTTGCCCAGGCTGGTCTCAAACTCCTGGGCTCAAGCAATCTGCCTGCCTTGGCCTCCCAAAATGCTGGGATTATAGGCATGAGCCACTCTGCTGAGCTACTCTTTTCTTTAATAATTAGAATATTTAGTAGCTTATAGTTATTACAACTAGTAATATTTTGATTTATTTTCAGCTATTCTTTGTGCTTTTTATTTATCATACTTGTCTTTTTTTCTTTCTCTTTCTTGCCTTCTTTTGGAATTTTTTTCTCATTCCATACTCTTTCTTGTACTAGTCTGGAAATTATAATCTTTCTTGTCTTTTGGTTCCTTGAAATTTTTAAATACCTATTAAATCCAAAAGTTAACATGTAAATATCCCTAAAAAACCATAAAAACTTAGAATATCACCTCATAATTTATTTTTATTTTGAAATGGAGTCTCACTGTCGCCTAGGCTGGAGTACAGTAGTGCTCTGCTCACTGCAACCTCTGCCTCCCAGGTTCAAGGGATTCTCCTGCCTCAGCCTCCCAAGTAGCTGGGATTACAGGCACCAGCTACCACGCCCAGCTAATTTTTTTATTTTTAGTAGAGACGGGGTTTCACATTGGCCAGGCTGGTCTCAAACTCCTGACGTCAGGTGATCGAGCCACCTCGGCCTCCCAAAGTGCTTGGGATTACAGTCATAAGCCACCACACCAAGCCTTACCTCATAATTTATATGCTATTATTATCTTCTATTTTTGTTCCATCTCTATTAATCTCAAAAGACATTATCAGATTAACATGTACATACATATTTAACACTTTTTGTTCTTCCTAGCATCTCAGACCTTCCTTTTGAAAACAGTTTCCTTCTCTCTAAACTTAGAATTTCTTTATGGAAGGTCTGCTTGCAAACTTAATCACTTTTGCTTAGCTGAGTATGTATTTATTTCATCTTTGTTCTTGGCAAGGACAAATAACCCATCTTTGTTGGGTATAAATCTAGACTGAGGTTTCTGTCCTGGCATATTGAAAAGAATTACCACTGTCTCTAGATTTATATTATGGTTGATGACTAATTGGCTATCACTCTTATAGTTACTCTCTTGAAGCCTTTTTTCCTCTATCTTTTAAGATTTTATATTTATGGTCCCATGGTTTCACTACAATATGTTTAGAAAGAATTCCTCCTTGGGTTTGTTAGGATTCTTAAATCATGGCTCGGTGCCTTCAATTCTGGAAAGTTCTCAGCTATTATGTCTTCAAACAGTCCTCCTTATACCATATAATACGCTTATATGGTATAAGTGTACCATATAGTTAGCCAGAGTTCCTGAAGAAACTGGGACTATTCAGGAACTCTGGCCAATATGGTATGCTTTTTCGCTCTATGCTCTATCTTCTTAAATCTCCTTTTCATATTTTCAATCTCTGTGTTTTCCAGGTCTGTATTCTAGTTAGTTTCTTTGCTTCTTTTTTCCAATATGTGAATTATCTCTCTAGCTGTGCCTAACGTATTGTCATGGAGAACAAGTTGACAAGGTCTGACATATTATAATCTAAACGTTATCAATTTTACTTTTCCAAAATGTCATCTTAGAAGGTGATACACTTGTTTTGGCAATGTTTCTATCACTTAAAACATTTTCTGAATTCTTTAGAAAATACCTTCTAGTTCATTTATCATTTTTTAGTACCAAATTCCTTGTATTCTGGTCTCTATTAAATTCACAACTTTAATTCTTACATTCTGTGTCACCCCCTCCTTTTCTGTATTGAGAAGTCCTTGTAGGTGACAGTGGTTATGCTACTTGATAAGCTGATTTAACTCATATTTAACAGAAGGATATGAGAAATTATCTCTTTTAACACAGATATGTCATCTATCTCTAAATTTACTTTAAGTCCTACACAAATGTAGGCCATACTAGATGAAGTAAGAAGACTGAAAACTTAAAACACGAAGTATTTTCAATCATCGCCCTGACAAAGATGAAAAAGAATGGCAGTATGCAGTGTTGCCAAGGGTATGAGGAGACAGGCACTTCTGTATGTGTCTGGAATGTAGGAATCAGAATATAGTAATGAGAATTACTTTATCTTTGCAGAGGGCAAATCTTTGCAGAGGACAATTTAACAATAGATATAAAAATCTTATAACAATAACTCATTCTAGGGATTTATCCTAAAGATATAAATACAAAATATTTGTTCAAAGAGGATTTATTTAAACTAATGAAAAAATGTTAAATAATGTTGTAGAAATATATTTATTAGCATAAGCAGTTCACAATATACTGTAAGAAAAAAAACAAGCTACAAAACAGTGATTCCATGTTTATATTAAAATTAACATACACAAAGAAAAAATTTCCTTAGATGTCCATTTAATCTTTGGAATCTAGCAATGTTTAAGGTATTTTTTGCTCATTTACTGCCTAAATTTTACACAATGAGCATATATGTTAATTGTGCAATTTAAAATTATTGAACTGTTTTTTTTTTTTAAAGACAAGGTTTCACCATATTGGGCCAGGCTGGTCTTGAACTCCTGACCTCGGGTGATCCTCCGGCCTTGGCCTCCCAAAGTGCTGGGATTACAGGCATGAGCCACCACGCCCGGTCTGAACTGTTTTGAGTGCAAGAGTATCTAACCACCTTTTACAACACTGTTATGAGAAAATGAATTCTAGATTCAAACAAAAACTTTAAGCAATCTATCCCTCATTCTAACAGCTCTAAAATCTGTTCTTCTCATTCTACCCCTCCCACCCTCTACCTAAAATCCCACATCCAAAAAGTAGAAATAGCTACTTCTGAATTCCTGTATGGGTGGGAGGTTGGGAGGAGAGAGGCCAAGATATGAAGAGAGAAACTGAATATTTGAGAACAGACTATTGGTGTTTTGAGGGAAACTTTAGGAATAGGGCTTGGCTGAAGGAAGGAGGCGGCAAGGTTCCATGAGTAAGCTTCAGCAAAATAGTTTCTCCTCTCACCAGTTTTCCACCATACTGAGGTGTGCATTCACTGCTACATGCTCCAACCAATTGCTGTTAAGAAGAGACCCCAGAAACCCCAGCACCACGTGTGATTAGGAACCACTTGCATCAGTGAAATGGAATAGAGTCTATTTGCTCACAGTAATTCCTGCTTCTATTCCTTCGCTCCTTCCTTAGCAACTTTAGGTCTTTCTTTAGTAAAAATTTTTTGCTGGCCGGGCAGTGGCTTACGCCTGTAATCCCAGCACTCTGGGAGGCAGAGACGGGCCGATCACCTGAGGTTGGGAGTTCAAGACCAGCCTTACCAACATGGAGAAACTCCATCTCTACTAAAAATACAAAATTAGCCAGGAGTGGTGGCACATGCCTGTAATCCCGGCTACTCAGGAGGCTGAGGCAGGAGAATGGCTTGAACCTGGGAGGCGGAGATTGCAGTGGGCCGAGATCACGCCACTGCACTCCAGCTTGGACAATAAGGGTGAGACTTCATGTCAAAAAAAAAAAAATGTTTTTTTCTTTGTAAACCTATTCTTTTTCACCTTCTCTAACATGACATGCTGCCCTTCTACTACCATGGATATATGACCTTTGTCATACCAATCATCCCCCTCTGAAATACTTCTATCCCTTTCCCAGTCCTATCTTGACTAATTTATTTCCTACTCATTTTTAAAATTTTGGTTTAAGGGTCACTTCCTTAGGGAATCCGTGAATACCACAGTCCATAACAGGTTCCTTCAAGACTTTATCTCAGTTTATCAATATACTTTACACATTATTTAGTAGGGCTATCTACTATCTAGTTGAACCACCAAGTCCCAAGCTCAATGAAAACAGTGCCATTAGCTGGGTTTGCTCAGCACGGTTACTCCTGCATTTGGAACATAGCAAGTGCTCAACAAATACACGCGGAATGAGAGAATGAATGAATGAACAACTGAGTAAATAACCAGCAACCCAGAGCCTTTGATGGGGTAAGAATTATATTAACTATGTCACCTCATGGTGGAACTGTGCAATTTTTTTCCTTTGATGGCTGACTTGTGTCCTGACGAGACAAAGTTTTAAATAGATAGGATTTTGGAAAGTTCCCGTTAAACCAAAGCCATACAAGAAATATTTAATCAGCCAAGAAAAAGGCTGTAGTCTAGTCTGGGGACTTCACAAATGGCCCAAATCATGAGAGCCAGGTCTCTAAGATCTTAGTACTCTATCTTCCTTGAGCAAAGGAATGCACTTGTCCCATCATGGCAAGTTCAGGCACAGAGTGCAAGGAATCTACAGCCTTCCTGTCCCCAACACAGGTTTAGGTGGGAAAACACGAGCCTAGGATGATGGGGAGAAAGTGGGCATTTATTCAAAACGTATTTACTGAGCACCTACTGTGTACCAGAAAGCCCTAGTTGTGGGCCGGCTCTGACAGGTCCGCTGTGTGGCTTCGGGCATTTCTCCTTCACAGAGCCCAAGTCCTGAAGGCGAGCAAGTGGGGTCCCGCCTGCCTGCCTCAGAAAGCTGGGCTGGGGGTTCCGAGAGCGAAAATGCGCTTCAGAAAGTGCCAGGCGGCACGAAGGCCAGCGGCCCCAAGTGGCATCGCTAACCTCGGCTCGAGCCAGAGGAGCGAGTCAGGGCGGCGATCCGCGGGCAGCAGAGCCAGGCGGAGGCGGGCGCCCGCCCTCCGAGGGGCCGCGCTTACCCGTCGGGCGAGTACTCGAGGTTGAAGACGGCGCCATGGGTGCGGGTGCTGAGGTACACCGAGTCCGCGGGGTGGATGGAACCATAGAGGCTAGTCATGGTGCGGAAATTGTCCCGCGCTGGGTCCACGAACAGCCCGCGCCCCAGACTGCGCTCTTTCAGCCACCCGAACAGCCTGGCGCCAGGGCCGCCCATGCCCGCGCTGAGGCGGTGCTGGCCCCGACTCTCGGCCTTGCAGTCTGGCCCGGGCCGCCGGCGCGGAGGGGAGGGAGGTGACGGCTCTCCCTGGGCGGAGGCAGCCGAGGACTCAGGGACTCCGGGCGGCTCGAGCTCTCCGGCGTGTGGGGCCGGGGACAGCGATGGGGCACCGGGGCGGCGAGGGCTCCGGGCGGGTAGATGAGGAGGGGTCACATCAGCCCCTGGCTGTAGAGGTGAGGGCGGCCTGGCGGCTGCTGCCTGCCCCTCATAGGGCACTGGCTCCTCAGCCCAGGCTCCGGCCGACCCGTCCCCTCCAGGACTATGGGGCCCGAAAGGAAACATGACCAACGCCCCCGCCCCCTGTTCCGGGCCTCTGCCCCGCCGGCCGACACCTCAGCGCCCCCACTCAGCTGCCACTTCCGGCGTGTAGCGGCCTAACCCGGCCGGCTGGAAACCCGCTCCGTCCCTCGGTCACCATCCGCCGGGGACAGGGAAAGCTGAGGCACCGCCGGGCTGGGGGCGCCACAGCCTGGGAACGGAGGTATAGGAATCGAGGTAGTCTCTCAACGGTGTGAGTGACTGAGAATGAGGGGGTTAGGGGTGTGATGCCGGGCCGTATGGGGCATTAGCATCCGGGCAGAGAGTCGTATGGGTGGCAGAGAGTCGGTCTGTAGTTGTCAGTGACCGGTGGCCGCGTGCCTGGGGATGAGTGCGCCTGACCAGTCAGTCCTGTGAGGCTGAGTATGTACTGGTGTCCACACTTTTTACACTGGGATGAGGGAGGGATTAGGAATTAGTGCATTAAGCCACACAGAGTAAGTGAGTGACATGCCACTCTTAAAGGCACAAGTTCAGGGTGACCACAGGCAACTTCTTCCAAAACCTATTTGTCACAAAGCAAAGGAGAGACTGAGAGGGAACAGACAGGTTTGGATGTGCTACCCAAGGAATGGCTGAGATAGCCAGTCTGTGTGTCTGGGCTTAAATGAAAGATGGCGAATAGGTGATGGTTGCTTTTATGACTCAACTTGATTGGGCTAAGGGACACCCAGATAGCTTGGAAAAACATTATTTCTGGGTACATCTGTGTGTTTGCAGGACAGATTAGGATTTGAATCAATAGAAGATCTGGTCTCACCAATGTGGACAGGCATCATCATATTCACTGAAGACTGAAAAGGAACAAAAAGGCAGAAGAAGGGTGATTTTACTCTCTCAAGTTAGGACATCCATCTTCTACCCTTACACCACATCAAAACTCTTGGTTCTCCTGGCTTTGGACTTGGACACTCATCGTCAGTTTTCAGGCCTTCAGTCTTGGACTGGGAGTTATGCCATTAGCTCCCCTGATTCTCACACCTTCAGACTCAGACTGAATTACACCACCAGATTTCCTGGTTCTCCAGCTTGCAGACTGCAGATCATGGGACTCCCCTCTAATCATATGAACCAATTCTTATACTAAATGTTCTCTTATATCTCTATCTCCTATCGGTTCTTCTCTGGAAACTCCCTGGATAGGTCCTATCTACTTGCCTGGCATTCACACTCTTCATGTGTATGCCAGCAGGTACATCCTATGGAAGCCATCCTAGAAGGCCTAGGCTGTGGGATCTTGTAGCTCTGTTACCTAGTTTTCCCTGCATACTAGCCAGGGTAGGACAACTATTTGAGTAACCAGGCTGTAGATTAGCCACTGGTCCAGGAGGCTGCCAGACCAAAAATCTTTGCTCATACAGACTCATGCTCTTGGGAATCTGAATTGGGAAATCAGAAGCGAAGCAGTTGGCCATGATGATTGGGATTGAAAAGTCATAAGGCACAATGAGGCTACTGGAGCCCTGAGCAAGCCAAAGGAGTAAGAGGAATCATGAGAAAGCAGCAGCCAAGAGAGAGAGAAAAGATCCGGCTTAGAGGGCGAAGAAGCAAGTTGATGGTAGGAGGAGATACAGATAGAAAAAAGAGACAACTTAGACAGGTTAGACTTGTTCTTGGCAGAGTCCCCTATGGTCCTCCTGCAGAGAGTCCCTTGTATCAGAATGGTGGCTCAATTTCAGTGTCAGTTTCCTGTGGGATGGTCACTTGATTTCACAATACCTGAAACAGGACTTATGCATTAACAAGAAGAATCAGGGGCCAGGCACAGTGGCTCACACCTGTAATCTCAGTGCTTTGGGAGGCCAAGGTAGGAGGATATTTTTTTTTTTCAGGGTTTCACTCTGTTGCCCAGAGTGGAGTGGAGCGATACAGTCATGGCTCACTGCAGCCTCATCTTCCCAAGCTCAAGTGGCAGGAAGATCTTTTGAGGCAAGGAGTTTGAAACCAGCCTGGGCAACATCATGAAACTCTGTTTCTCTATGAAAAATAATAAAATCATTCTGGTGTGGTGATGCACGCTTGTAGTCCAGCTGCTTGGAAGGCTGAACCAGGAGGATCCCTTGAGCCCAGGAGTTCAAGGTTACAGTAAGCTATGATCACCCCATGGCACTTCAGCCCAGGCAACAGAGTGAGACCCATCTCAAAAAAAAGGAATCGAAATGACAACCAAGAAAACAATTGTGTCCTTTCAACCAGGGAGCCCAAAGAAAACAGTGTACTCAAGGATTAAAGTGATCCTATTATATGAGCTTACTGAAAAATAAAAAGCAAACATTCATATAATGTTTAATATGTGCTTAATATTATGCTGAGTAAAGTGAGCCTATCATATAAGCATATTGAAAAAATAAAAGCAAACATTTATGTAATGTTTAGTATGTGCCTAATATGCTAAGCTGGTTCATATATGTTAACTCAAAACTCAGTATGTTGGTACCATTATTATCCCCATTTTAGAGATGAGAAAACACAGACATAGAAAAGTCAGCCTGAGAGTGGTAAAGCCAGGATTCCAACCCAGCCCATCCAGCTCCAGGTTCCATACTCATAGCCATATATACATATATACATTTGTAGATTGGCTTGAATCTAGTGTTGCTGTACATACAAGCTCATGGCCAAGAATGGCAACTCAATGGTATTTTTTCAGAACCCCTAAATCAAAGCCAATCTACAAATATCAAGTCTGGCTCCCTCTTTCGCCTGAACCCTTTTAAATTCTGAACCTTTGAATAACTGTAATACCATGAAAACAAACAACTTCTATTTGTTGAGTAAGTGTTTCACTAGGCTTATGGGTAGGAGCTTTGCAAGCATTGTCTCTAAATTTCCCTTTACTGGTGGCAGCCATAACTTGGCTACCATGAGGAAATGGAAGCTCAGTATTGCCACAGCTACAGATTTTTCAAGAGATGCCACATGTGGAAGTTCAAAATGAGGCCTGCTGTAAACTCGATGCTGCAAGAAATAGGACATAGGACAATATACCTCACAGAGCAAGGAGATGCCTTGTATGGCTGTGAGTAGATCTTTGAGAAAAGACAGTCTCTGTTTTACAGGCATGAGCCACCGCACCCAGCCTCATATTCGCTTTATTTAAGAAGATACTGGAGGTTATGGACCTCTAGCAAAACGGACAGGTAAAGCAAGAAAGTGGAACAAAACTGATCTAAGTGGATCTGAGAAGGAGAGCAGTGCAGAAAGGTACGAAAGACAGGTGTATAAAAAGGGAAGAAATATGGTAAATGTTACAATATGTTTCAACCTTGAGAACATGCCAAGTGAAATCAGCCAGTCACAAAAGGACATATACTGTATGGTTCCACTTATATGAAGTCCCTAGAGCAGTCAAATTCACAGAGACAGAAAGGAGAATGATGGATGCTGGGGACTAGGGTGAGGTGGAGATGGAGAGTTATTGTTTCATAGGTACAGAATTTCAGTTTTGCAAGATGAGAAGAGTTCCGGAGATGGACAGTGATGATGGTTGCACAACAGTGTGAATGTACTTAACACTTAGGTATGTACTGAATGTACATGTCAAAATGGTTAAGATGATGCATTTTGTTATGCATGTTTTACCACAATTAACAAAAAGACAGCTGTGCGGCAGGCCTGAAAGGCAGCCCACCCAAAGTGGGAGGAGGACAGAGTGGGAAGTCTCCAGGAGAAAAATGGAAATGGAATGTTGGAATTTATTAAAATGAGGCAAAAGACTCTGATGCCAGAGTAGTGGAAAAAACTTAACAAAGTATATAGAATAACAAGCAACTGACTGAAATGAGGCAATCACCAACTCCAAGAAAAGTAAAGGATTGTGTAAAATGTACAGTCTGTTGAGGCAGATAACAATATTTGCACTGGTAATGTAAAAAAATGGCTTCTGATTTAACCAAAAATTGTGCTGTAACTATGCTGTGTGTTGGCAAAGCGTGGAGAGGGTGAAGGGTGTGCAAATAGGAAGAGCCAAAACCTCATTTACCTTGTCAGGAAGTCAACACATTCTCTTGAAATTAAGAAATCAAGTAATATCAGTGTAGTATATTTAAATGTTGAGGTAAAAAAAAACAGAGAAAAGAGCTGTCCATGAAGGTGGTTGTCTTTTCAGATGGGAACTGGAGGGTGGCAGTGGGTAGGAATTTTTTTTTCATCTTCCCAAACTGAAACTTTGATCCTTAGACATTAAGGCACACTAAGGCCCATTTCCGCCCCTCCAAGCCCCACCCCCAAGCACCTGGCATCCACTGATCTTTTTCAGAAGCCTTGTAGACTCAAAATTATCTGCACTGTTTAGGTGAAAACTAAAAGTGGAGATTTTTAAAGGTGTAAGTCATGTTACTGTTTTTCCTCAGGTATACTGTTTTCAGCCTAGAGCAAAAGTAAACGTTAAGTGGTCTCTGCAGGTATATCTGACATAAAACGTTCATAAAGCTGGAGAAACACCTAGCAAGTTCAACAGTTAGTGGAGCTTTCTGTGGCACAGAAACTCCTTCACAGACTTTAACACAATGTCTTTGATATACCAGTTTCTAGGTTCTTGGGATCTGAATGTGTATGTGCAGGTGTACAAATTTGGTTGTTTCAATGTGGTGTGTTTGATGCTATGAGAAGCTATGGACAGTGAGCTATGGAAACACAGATGAGGGACAGTTCCACCCAGGGTCAGAAGATACTCTGGAGGAGCTGGTGATCAAGCCAGTTTTTAAGGAGAGGTTAAGCAGAGGGAAGGAGACTGGATTGTTACATGACACGAAGAATGGCACAGATCAGGACTTGTTTGGGGAATTTACAAGGGATTTGGTGTTGCTCAAGAAATGGAAAGTCAGGGAAAAGCAGGATGAGGGCAGCAAGGTGAGCAGAGGAGAGGGTCACAGAGAGTCTTAGTTTTTTCTCTGTAGGTGATAAGGTGCTTTCGGAGGACTTTCAGGCAGGAGAAAGGCATGGTCAAAGCTGTGTTTGTTATTTGTTTTGCAACAAGTTTTTCCATGTATTTGCCCCATCAGGCTGAATTGTCATTAAGAAGACATCTATTTTGCCTGTCTCCATATTATGTTTTTAGTTATGAAAAATTTTCACACAAAATTAGAGAAGAGTATTAAAAAAAATTAACTGTGTGCCCATCATCCAGCTTCCATTATTAGGATTTTGCCACATTCAATTCATCTTCTCTGTCTCTCTCTCTCTCCTTTATCTGTGAAAATAATTCTTTATTGTGGTAAAATATATATAAACGTAAAATTTACCATTTTAACCATTTTTAGGTATATAGTTCAGTGATACCAAGTACATCACATTGTTGTGCATCCATCACCACAATCCATAGCCAGACCTTTTTCATCTTCCCAAACTGAAACTCTACCCATGAAACAAAGTAACTCCCATTGTCCCCTCTCTCCAGCCTCTGACAACTAACTATCAACTTTGTATTTCCGTGGGTTTGAAGGCATTTCATATAAATGGAGTAATATAATATATGGCCTTTTACTTAGCATAATATTTTCTAGGTTAATTTTACATTGTAGCACATATTAGCATTTAGTTACTTTTAGGCCTAAATAATATTCTATTATGTGATATACCATACTTTATTCACTCATCAGTTGCTGGGGATTTGCATTATTTACACTTTTGTCTATTATTAATCATTATGCTATGAACATTCATGTGCAAGTTTTTGTGTAAACATAAGCTTTCAATTTTCTTGACTACATCCTAGAAGTGGAATTTATTTCCTTCTTTCCTTTCTTTCTTCCTTCTTTTTCTTTCTTTCTTTCCTTCCTTCCTTCCTTCCATTTCTTCCTTGCTTTCCTTTCTTTCTTTCCTTTCTCTTTTCTCTCTTCTTTTTCTTCCTTTCTCTTCTCTCTTCTCTTTTCTCTTCTAAGATGGGATGGGGTCTCTGTTACTCAGGCTGGTCTCGAACTCCTGGGCTCAGGTGAACATCCCGCCCAGCCCTTCTACAGTGCTGGGATTACAGGCATGAGCCACCACGCCCCCAGCTGGAATTGTCATGTTATCTGGTAACTTTATGTTTAACTTTTTAAGAAGCTGCCAAACTGTTTTTCAAACAGTTTTCAAAGTGGCTATACCATTTTAGAATTCTACCACAAGATGAGTCTTCCAAAATTTCTATATCCACAATAACACTGGTTATTATCTGTCTTTTTGATTACAGCCATCCTATTGGAGATGATGTCTCATTGTGATTTAATTTGAATTTCCCAGATGACTAATGATACTATCTTTTTATATGCTTATTGACTGCTCATATATCTTCTCTGAATAAATGTCTGTTTGAATCTTTGGCCCATCTTTAAATTGGGTCATCTGTCTTTTTATTATTGAGTTGTAAAGGTATTTATATATTCTAGATACTTGTCCCTTATCAGACATATAATTTTTAAATATTTTCTTCCATTCAGTGAGTTATCAGTTCTAATTTTGATGAAGTCGATTTTTTTCAATTTTTTTCCTGAATGTTTGTGCTTTTGGTGGTATAGTGTCTTAGAAACCACTGTCAAATCCAAGGTCACAAAGATTTGCCTCTATATTTTCTTCTAAGAGTTTTATAATTTTAGTTCTGACATTGAAGTCTTTTATTCATTTAATTTTTGTATATAGTTTAAGATGGGGTCCAACTTCATTCTTCTGCATGTGTATATCCAGTTGTGCCAACACCATTTGTTGAAATTATTCTTCTTTCCCCATTGAATTGTCTTGGCATCCTTGCCAAAAATTAGCTGATCATAAGCATGAAGGGTTTTTAAAAATTTTTTTTATTATACTTTTAAGTTCTGAGGTACATGTGCAGAACCTGCAGGTTTATTACTAGGTATGCACGTGCCATGGTGATTTGCTGCATCCATGCTCACGTCATCTATATTAGGTATTTATTCTAATGTTATCTCTCCCCAATCCCCCCACCCTGTTATCCCTCCCCTACCCCCCTCACCCCTACAACAGGCGCCAGTGTGTGATGGTCCCCTCCCTGTGTCCATGTGTTCTCATTGTTCAACACCCGCTTATGAGTGAGAACATGCAGTGTTTGGTTTTCTGTTCTTGTGTCAGTTTGCTGAGAATGATGGTTTCCAGCTTCATCTATGTCTCTGCAAAGGACAGGAACTCATCCTTTTTTTTTTTTTTTTTTTTTTCCTTTTAGTTGCATTTATTTTAAGGCTGAATTTGCTCCCGTGCCATAAGTTTTTGCTTCTTCAGTTTCTTCTGGGATATCTTCTTCTTCTGGGCAACCTCCTCTTCTGGTTTAGGAACAATCTGTTCCTTTTCAGTAAGGATCATCTCAATGTGGCAGGGAGAACTCATGTATGGGTTAATTCGACCATGAGCTCTGTAGGTCCGGCGGCGCATCTTGGGTGCTTTGTTCACTTGGATATGCTCAATGACCAGAGAATCTACATCTAAACACTTAAGTTCAGCATTACTCTCTGCATTTTTAAGCATGTGCAGCAAAAATTCAGCACTCTTTTTGGGCCACCGACCTTGTGTCCAGCCCCACTGCTTGGCCTGGGCACACCTGCCAACTCCACCATTGTAACGTCGGAATGGTACGCACTGTTTCTGTAAAGTGACATCTTTCAGATACTTCATGGCTTTTCGTATATGCATACCCTTGATGGCCTGGGCAGTTTCACATGTGTTCTTAAAGTGAACGCGAAGATTGGAACCTCTTGATTTGCATGACTTTGTGGGGTTCTCCCGATCAAGTGAATAGCGAACCATTTTCACAGATTACCTCAGGCCGCTTGGGGAAAGAGCAGGAACTCATCCTTTTTTATGGCTGCATAGTATTCCATGGTATATATAGGCCACATTTTCTTTATCCATTCTATCATTGATGGGCATTTGGGTTGGTTCCAAGTCTTTGCTATTGTAAACAGTGCCAAAATAAACGTGTGCATGTGTCTTTATAATAGAATGATTTATAATCCTTTGGGTATATACCCAGTAATGAGATTGCTGGGTCAAATGGTATTTCTATTTCTAGATCCTTGAAGAATTGCCACAGTCTTCTGCAATGGTTCTAATTTACACTTCCACCAACAGTGTAAAAGTGTTCCTGTTTCTCCACATCCTCTCCAGCATCTATTGTCTCCTGATTTTTTAATGATCGACATTCTAACTGGCGTGAGGTTACCATCTCGATGTGGTTTGATTTGCATTTCTCTAATGACCAGCCATGATGAGCTTTTTTTCATGTTTGTTGGCTGCATAAATGTCTTCATTTGAAAAGTGTCTGTGCATCAAGGGTTTTTTAAAAATATTTTTTCCCATCTCTCAACTTTTAGCTGAAGATAATGGTTTATTTCTGTGTCTTAATTCTATTCCATTAATCTTTGTCTATCCTTAGGCCTATACAGCATTGTCCTGATTACTATAGCCTTGTAGTAAGTTTTGCAATCAGACATTTAAGTTCTTTTGTTCTCACAAAAGAACTTTGTTCTTCAAGATTGTTTTGGCTATTCTGAGTCTCTTGAATTTCCTTACAGACTTTAGGAGCAATTTGTCATTTTTTACAATGAAGTCAGTTGGGATTTTAAGAAAAATTGGGGCTGGGCGCGGTGGCTCTCGCCTATAATCCCAGCACTTCGGGAGGCCGAGGCAGGTGGATAACGAGGTCAAGAGATCGAGACCATCCTGGTCAACAAGGTGAAATCCCATCTCTACTAAAAATACAAAAATTAGCTGGGCATGGTGGTGCGCACCTGTAGTCCCAGCTACTCGGGAGGCTGAGGCAGGAGAATTGCTTGAACTCAGAAGGCGGAGGTTGTGGTGAGCTGAGATCTTGCCATTGCACTCCAGCCTGGGTAACAACAGCGAAAATCCATCTCAAAAAAAAAAAATTGGATTGAATCTGTATTTCAATTTTGGCAATAGTGTTATCTTAGCGATTTTTTTTAATTACTATTTTTTGTAGAGATGTGGTCTCACTTTGTTGCCCAGGGTGGTCAGGAACTCCTGGGCTCAAGCAGTGCTCCTGCCATGACCTCCCATTAACAATATAAAATCATCTGAACCATGAAAATGGGTGGGGTGCCATTTCAATTCTTTAGGCAGGCGGATTACAAGGTAAAGATATTGAGATCATTCTGGCCAACATGGTGAAACCCCGTCTCTACTAAAAAATACAAAAATTATCTGGGTGTGGTGGCATGCGCCTGTAGTCCCAGCTACTCAGGAGGCTGAGGCAGGAGAATTGCTTGAACCCAGGAGGCAGAGATTGCAGTGAGCTGAGGTTGCACCACTTTACTCCAGCCTGGGGCCTGGTGACAGAGCAAAAGTCTGTCTCAAAAAAAAAAAAAAATTATTTCAACAATGTTTTGTAGTTTTCAGAATTTAAGTTTGAGACTTCTGACCAGGTACAATGGCTCACACCTGTAATCCTAACACTTTGGGAGGCTGAGTGTGAGGATTGCTTGAGCCCAGGAGTTCAACATCAGGTTGAACAACATAGTAAGACTCCCCCTATCTCTACAAGTTAAAAAAAAAAGTTTGACATTTCTTTTGTTAAATTAATTCTAAATATTTTCTTTTCTTTGATGCTATATAGTGGCATTATTTTTATTTTTAAAGTTTTATTTTGGGGTTGTTCATTTCTTTTTTTTTTTTTTTTTTTTTTGAGACGCAGTTTTGCTCTTATCATCCAGGCTGGAGTGCAATGGTGCGATCTCTCAGCTCACTGCAACCTCCACCTCCTGGGTTCAAGCAATACTCCTGCCTCAGCCTCTCGAGTAGCTGGGACTACAGGTGTATGCCACCATGCCCAGCTAATTTTTCTATTTTTAGTAGAGACGGGGTTTCACCATGTTGACCAGGATGGTCTCGATCTCTTGACCTCGTGATCCACCCGCCTCGGCCTCCCAAAGTGCTGGGATTATAGGCGTGAGCCACCGCACCCTGGGTTGTTCATTTCAAGGGTACAAAAATACAATTAATTTTTGTATATCCTGCAAACTTGCTGAACTTGTATTAATTCTAATGGGTTTTTTTTTGTATGTGGGGGTGCCTTAGGATTTTCTATATACCAGATCTTATCATGTGCAAATATAGATGGTTTTAATTTTTCCTTTCCTATGGAGATATCTTTTTCTTTTTTTGAGATGGTGTTTCGCTCTTGTTGCCCAGGCTGGAGTGCAATGGTGAGATCTCGGCTCACTGCAACCTCTGCCTCTTGGGGTCAAGTGATTCTCCTGCTTCAGCCTCCTGAGAATTACAGGTGCCTGCCACCACACCCAGCTATTGTTTTTGTATTTTTAGTAGAGACGGGGTTTCATCATGTTGGCCAGACTGGTCTCAACCTCCTGACCTCAGGTGATCCACTAAACCTTGGCCTCCCAAAGTGCTGGGATTACAGGCGTGAGCCACTGCACCCGGCCTTAGATATCTTTATTGCTTTTACCTACCAAATTACCCTGGACAGAACCCCTAGTATAATGTCGACTGGAAATTGCAAGAGCAGACTTCCTTGTCTGATTCCCAATCTTAAGTGCAAAGCTTTCAGTCTTTCACTGTTAAGTATGTTATCTGCAGGTTTTTCATAGATGTCTTTTATCAAATGGAGGTGGTTCCTTTCTAATCTTGGTTATTGAGGTTTTGTTTTGTTTTTGTTTTTAAATTATGACAAGGTGTTAAGACTTTCTCAAATGCTTTTTCTGCATGTATTGAGATGGCATAATACATAATAATTGATTTCAGATGTTAAAAGACCTTGCATACTTGGGATTAATTCCATTTGGTCACAGTATACAATCCTTTCTATATGTTGCTGGATTCAGTTTGCTTGTGTTTTATTGAAGATTTCTGTGTCTGTATTTATAAGGAATATTGATCTGTAGTTTCCTTTTCCTGTGATGTCTTTAGTTTTCATATTAAGGTAATACTGGCCTCATCAAATGAGTTGGGATGTGTCCCCTCCTCTTCTGTTTTTTGTAAGAGTTTGTGATAACTGGTATTGATTCTTATTTAAATGTTTGGTATGATTTATCAGTGAAGCCATCTGGGAATGGGCAGACTACCTTATTGCTATTACTGATGAGTTTGTTATTACCACATGATATGGTTTGGCTGTGTCCCCATGCGAATCTCATCTTGAATTGTAACTCCCACAGTTCCCATGGGTCGTGGGAGTGATTGAATTATGGGGTGGATCTTTCTTGTGCTGTTCTCAGGATAGTGAATAAGTCTCACAAGATCAGATGGCTTCAAAAACGGGAGTTTTCCTGCACAAACTCTCCCTTTGCCTGCCACCATCCACGTAAGATGTGATTTGCTCCTCCTTGCCTTCTGCCATGATTGTAAGGCCTCCCCAGCCATGTGGAACTGTAAGTCCATTAAACCATTTTCTTTCCAGTCTTCGGTATGTCTTTATCAGCAGCATGAAAATGGACTAATACACAACCACATGAGACCTTGTGTCAGTTATCAATACTTTGTCTCTCAAGTTCAAATGCTGGGAGCAGGCCCTAAGCCTGACATAAACAGGCCTTAGGCTGGGTACAGTGGCTCATGCCTGTAATCCTAGCACTTTGGGAAGCTGAGGCGGGAGAATCACGAGGTCAAGAGATCGAGACCATTGTGGCCAACATGGTGAAACCCCGTCCCTACCAAAATACAAAAATTAGCTGGGCGTGCTAGTGCACGCCTGTAGTCCCAGCTACTCTGGAGGCTGAGGCAGGAAAAATGCTTGAACCCGGGAGGCAGAAGTTGCAGTAAGCTGAGATTGTGCCACTGCACTCCAGCCTGGCGCCTGGCAACAGAACAAGACTCTGTTTCAAAAAAAAAAAAAAGAAAACAGGCCTTAAAGAAACTGAGAAACTGGCCATAAACAGGATATCTATAACACTGTGACATTCTCGGAATGGCAGTGACGCACATTACTAGAGGTTGTTGGTTTACTGGAGCAAGGGAAAGAAATACCTGACCCATTCTTGGGAGGAAGACCGCTTAGGGCACTTCTGAACCACAAACAATAATAGCATGAGTGACCTGTGCCTTAATGACATGTTCCAGTTGCAGTAGATAAACACACCAGAGGCCTTTTCTTGCCACTAGAAAAGGATGCTTTGTTCCCTATGAAGAATGCTTTTAGTTAAATGATGATTATCACTTGCTTGCTGACAATAAATGTGAAGGTCAAACTGTTCGAGGCTCTCACCTGGGAATGCTGAGGCCCCATTGTCCCACACCTTTTTCTCTCTATCTCTGTGTCTGTTTCTTAATTCCTTCAGTGCCGCCTGAGTTGGGATCTCCACAACCGAGCTGGTCTTGGCACCAAATTCATCCTTCGGTGCTTACTCTGAGAAAAAGGGTCTGAGCCTTAAATTTTTTTTCCCTTTGTTCTCTATCGTGACGATATGCTTTATAGGTAGAAGGCCCTGAAGAGGCATTTCAGAAGGAATGGGTTTTGCTTCCTTGTCCCATTGTGCTCACTGGCACACTTCTGCAGCACAGCATCTTCTCCACATCTGTTCCTGCTGTGATTGGTGGCCAGAAACACTCAGCAGCCAGCAGTATTCCTTAGGACCCTGTTGGGCAGTTTTATAGCAGAGGCTTCCAGGAGACCCCTCCCCATTAATAGGTTTCCTCAGGACCCTACAAGTGCCAGAAAATTTTAGAGGGTGAATTTATGGCAAATTTCACTGGCAGATTCCCAATGACTTCTTGCCATTTAATGAGCCACAGCCATTCTCTCTTCAAAAGGGTCTCAATCAGCCCTTGCTGGAGGGGAGAGGCTTCTCCTTGGGAACTCTATTGCAGCATTAGGGTAGCAGCTCTTTCTTATATCTGCTATTGCTATTCTCTAAAGCTCTCTAGTTATTTTGTTGTTGTTTGAGATGGAGGGAGTCGCCCTCACTGTCGCCCAGGCTGGAATGCAGTGGCACAATCTTGGCTCACTGCAACCTCTACCTCCTGGTTCTTCGGTCTCAGCTTCCTGAGTAGTTTGGACTACAGGCACATGCCACCACACCTGGCTAATTTTTGTATTTTTAGTAGAGATGGGGTTTTGCCATATGAACCAGGCTGGTCTCGAACTCCTGACTTCGTGATCCGCCACTTCACCTCCCAAAGTGCTGGGATTACAGGCATGAGCCACCACACCCGGCCAGCTCTCTAGTTCTTATTAGCCACTGCTTCATTATTCCAACACCCTGTTATACCTAATAATTCTTTATATATTAAACTTTCCCTATTCAAATGAGTGTGGTTTGTCTACTGATTAGACGCTGATTGATAAAGGTATCTTTTTTTTTTTTTTTGAGACGGAGTTTCACTGTTGTTACCCAGACTGGAGTGCAATGGCACGATCTCGGCTCACCGCAACCTCCGCCACCTGGGTTCAAGCAATTCTCCTGCCTCACCCTCCCAAGTAGCTGGGACTACAGGTGCGCACCACCATGCCCAGCTAATTTTTGTATTTTAAGTAGAGACGGGGTTTCACCTTGTTGACCGGGATGGTCTCGATCTCTTGACCTCGTGATCCACCCACCTTGGCCTCCCAAAGTGCTGGGATTATAGGCGTAAGCCACCGCACCCAGCCGATAAAGATATCTTAAGCTTTTCTATGGATCCATCTATGCCTCGACCTTGTATATAGAAGCCATTCAATATGAATACAGTCCCTTAGTAGCATCACGACATACAGTTTTCTTATGCAGTTGTCACAACTTCAAGCACTTTCATCCTTCTCACATTTCTTTAGCAATTACTGTCTGTGCTCAGGAATCTTGCAGTGTGGCAGGAGATAAGAGGAGAGAATCAGTAGTTAGAAGAATACAACAGCAAAAGTGGCCTTGGTGAATAGTCCAGAATGATAAAAACTTAGAGCACTAAAAAAAAATTGAGTAAGATAACACTGCAGAGATAAGCTAGAGTCAGATGATGACAGGCCTTGAGTTCTACTGGGAAAGGCAGTCTGCTGTGGCCTTGAGCATCTCTGTACATGCTTGCTAAGTATGCCAACACAAGGCCTAACTTTTCCCTAATACTGAACCATTTCTAGCTAGTCACACTGGTATTTAAGTAGGTTAAGATGACCACAGCATAACTACCATGGAACAGCTCACTCCATTAGGGATGGAGGCTGGTTTGTTTGCTACTTGCCACAAAAGATGCTAGGCCTTTGGCCCTGGGTCCCTCAGGTCATGGTGCAAACCGCTGCATGTGCAGCCACTCTCTGGGCCCACTGCATTTACTCCATAGAACTTAGGGACAGGCCAACCAGTGCTACCATGCTGGTACTCCTACTGTATGCTGTGTTGAAAAACAAATTTCTTCATCTGATCCACCAAATCTCATCTACATTGGTACCAATGGAGCTGTGGCAGGTGAACCTGCTTTCTTGCTTAGTCATCTCCTTTGGAGGCTGGGGCTCTTCTCTAACAAAAGGTGCCATGACACAGGCACACACACAGTACAAAATGAGAATAAACATGAAAGATGTTTCCTTATTTGAGAAATGCCAATAAATGGCAAAGCTGTTGGAAACCAGAAAACCATGTAATTTTGAGTATTTAAAATTGGTTCTGTATTGTGATACACCAAGTCCAAACTTGAATGTTATTCCACATAGGAATCTAGCCAACAGAATGTAGTTCAGATTTGGGGAATGATGGTAAGGAAACTATATTTTATGGAATTGCTAACACATTTAAAACAGTAGTTAATAAGAAAAAAGTGTGTTCTGGGCCGGGCATGGCAGCGCACGCCTGTAATCCCAGCACTTCGGGTGGCGGAGGCGGGCGGTCATTTGAGGTCAGGAGTTCGAGACCAGCCCGGCCAACATGGTGAAACCCCATCTCCACTAAAAATACAAAAATTAGCCAGTTGTGGTGGTGCATGCCTGTAATTCCAGCTACTCAAGAGGCTAAGGCAGGAGAATCGCTTGAACTTGGGAGGCGGAGGTTGCAGTGAGCCAAGATCGCGCCACTACACTTCAGTCTGGGTGGCAGAGCGAGACTTTGTCTCAAAAAAACCCAAAACAAAACAGAAAAAAAAAAAAAAAACAGAGTACTTAAATATCAAGGGACCTGGTTACACTCCGAATGGGGAGGCATAGGCCAGAGGCACTGGAAAGGGGAGCAGCCTCGACTGCTTTGGCTCCAAACCCGCAAGCCTGACAGAGAACCGGGCGTAATCCACCTCGCGATCAGCAGGGAAACACAAGCGCCGGCGGAGGGCAAAGCCTCCTCCTTATTCCCCAATCGTTGCACTTTTCCCACTTTTATAACCAGAGAGGAAGCACGAGTTGCTCGAAAATGTGAACCGTGACCCATGGGACCCTAGGACCAACCCGCGCGCCCTCGAGGGCTTGAAGCCGGGTTTCAAACACTCGTTCGCGGCTTCGGGCTCCCACCTAACAGCGGACGAATTCCCGCCGCCCAGCACCGGCTGCTAGCTCTCGGCAGGGCGCAAGACCCCGAGGCGGCGAAGCACCGACGCAGCTGCGCACGGCCAGGTAAGCTGGCTGCGGTTCCTCGCGCCCCGCCCGCTGTGGGCGTGTCAGGGTGGGTGGTGCTCAGGAGTGGCCCAGCCCCGGCCCTCGGGTCGCGAGAAAACTTTCCATCCCGGCCTCAGCTGTTTCATCTGCTGACCTGCTAGAGCGCTACGCCGCGCGTCATGTGCGGCCTCTGCTAGCTCTGATCCGAGTTTCTTCCAAAGACTTCACTACCGACGTGGGGTGAATGAAGGACAGTTCAGAGAACATTTCCCCACCTGCCTCTTTGCCTGGCCCGAATGTGAGGTCCTTGAGCGCCCTTCAGCCGTGCTGTTGATCCTGCCAACACTGAGGCAGGCAGGGTCACCCAATACTTCTGGAGTGGGGAAGAGAAAAGCACAATTAATACTGTCTCTGCCACAGGAGCTCCCATTTTTGCCAGGGAAACTAACCTGGAAGTGGGAGCCCCTTTTATTTGTTGGCCTTCTATTACACCTAGCGGGGAAAATGGCTTGCCAAATTTGGAGGGTGTGTTGAAGATGATCTGTCTCAATCCTAAAAAACATAAAAGTTCGGCCGGGCGCGGTGGCTCACGCCTGTAAGATAGATGGCTGGCTACAGCCACCTCGGACGGGCACCTGTGAGCTGACGGCAACGAAGCTTCATAAACTGGTCAACTCAACCGACCACTACTGCCGGAACCGGAAAGTCATCAAGGGCGGGTGCGGAAGCGGAAGGCGAATACCGGAAACGGTGTTTGCGGGCGTCCGCAATGGCTGAAGGTGTATCAGTAGTTGCTGAATCTCTCGCGGGCGGCGGGGCGCGCGTTGCGCGCTCAGTACTAGGTCAGGTGGTGCTCCCGGGTGAGGAGCTGCTCCTGCCGGAACAGGAGGACGCGGAAGGCCCTGGCGGTGCAGGGGAGCGACCGTTGAGCCTGAATGCTGGAGCTTGCTCGCGGGTGCGCGTTATTTGCGGCCCGGGCTTGCGGCGCTGTGGGGACCGCCTGCTGGTCACCAAGTGCGGCCGCCTCCGTCACAAAGAGCCCGGCGGTGGCGGCGGCGGCGGCGGCGGCGTTTACTGGGTGGACTCTCAGCAGAAGCGGGTAAGCTGGGACTCCGGAGTGGTAGCCCTGCTTTAAGAAGACCTCCCAAAAGAAGAAAGGATGGGACACTGAAGCCCTCCTTGTTCAGGCACCTAGAGCCCCTAGTACCACCGTAGTCTTGTGCCCACTTTTCATGTCCTTTAGAGGGTCCGTGAACAATAGGAACATACCCTGAGAAGGGCGACCAGGAGAGAAAAACGTTTGGAGACCGTTAGTCATGATTATAGTCTTCAAAACCCCAAAGGTCAGGGAGCAGCAGACTTTCCCTTTGGAGTCTCAGAGGGCAGGACCAGGCTGAATGAGTGGATGTCAAGGGGAGTTAATTTCTCCTAGGACAGATAAGAACTTTCATACAGAAAAAAAAATGTCTAACTATGGAATGGGCTTCCTTGGTTGTAAGGATTCCTTTGCCACTGGATTTATGCTACAAAGCTAGGGACTTACTCTTTGGGGTGCTGAAGAAATACGGGGTTTGGGCTCAATTAACAGACTACCAGAAGCTGCAAACCCGACACTTTATGTGATTTTCTTTTACCAAAAGCGGCATACGATCAAATTTCTTTCTCTTTAATGACAATAAGGTAACCACAAAAGACTTGCTGAAGGTATCTTCCAATGGTATGTTGTTATTTATGACTGTTTTCTCATTCTGTTTCCTTTTGTAGTATGTTCCAGTGAAAGGAGACCATGTGATTGGCATAGTGACAGCTAAATCTGGAGATATATTCAAAGTTGATGTTGGAGGGAGTGAGCCGGCTTCTTTGTCTTACTTGTCATTTGAAGGTGCAACTAAAAGAAACAGACCAAATGTGCAGGTAATGATGGGAGCCTTTGGTTTCAAAGCAAGAAAAACATCCATTCCCTTGAAGGACTCATATCTCCAGAAGGCTACCTGAATTGTCTCCAAAGCATGACCTAGATTTCTGTGCATGCAATTGCCCCAGGCTCCAAGAGTTTCTTCAGATGCTCCAGGACCAGAGCCACATACTTACTTTACATTGACTACATTGTTCTTAGCATGTTTCATTTCTACTGAGTTATCTGTCATCTCTGTTATGTGTTATGTCCACATCCTCTGGACAAGGAAGTCTTCTGTAGGCTTAGAGGAGGGAAAAGTAGTGCGCATTTTGGCATTATCAGCTATCCATCCATCCTGGCTGTAGATCCTAGGAGCTGAGAGAGGAGTGATATTATTGCCTTGGGTTTTCAGATTGGGCTTTTCAGGTAGCATAGCCACACTCTTGTCTACCCCAGCCCGACATTTAGTGATTTCTTTGCTGCTTCTCATTCACTTCTCATGCATATTTAGTTGCCTAACCCTATTTTGATCCTATTTGATTCCATCTCTGATCTTTGGTATGTCCATCCCTTTATCTCCACTTTGCAAGTTCAGGCTTTAGCTCCGTCTTGACTGGACTCAGTCACATTAATCCTTGCCTCCACATTTTTACCTTACCATCCAGGGTTTTGAGAGCAGACATCCTCACAGTCACTTTCTGGAAAAGAAAAAACAAGATTATCCAAAATCTACAGAATTCCTTGGCATTACACTTCAGGTGTCTTTTCCTTATCCCTAATTATATCCTTCATGCAGCCCTACTTGAATCACACCAAAAACCACTAAACTCAATTTCCTGCCCTTATTTCTTTGCACATGCTGTTCCCTCTGGATTGCACTATTCCTTCTCAGCCTGTGGAACACATTCTCATCTTTTAGACCTAGGCTAAACACAACCACCTCTCTAAAGCCATCCCCAGTTGTCACTTTTCTCCTATCTTTTCTCTAGCACTTACTGGATTTAGTATATGTACCTCCCAACTGCCCTCCAAGACCAAATGCTTCTGAAAATCGGAGAATGTTTTCTTCCTCTATAGTTTACATAGTCACCAACAAACAGTAGGTACTTAACACATTTTGTTGAGTAAACCGAGTTCACTCTCCATTTCCTCAGTTTCATCACTTTAAAGTTTAGCTCTATGAGGTTTTTAAGTAATCTTGCAGGGAGAAGTGTCAGTGAATTATTTTGTTTTGCTTTGAATAATTCGCATGCTGTGAGTTCCTTCCTCTCTCTGTAAATCTGTAATTCTCTAGGGTGGTGTCACCTAATACATCTTTCCATAGTGATGCTGTTTTATGTCTCTACTGATTAGTATGATAGCCACTAGCTGTTGAGCACCTGAAATGTGGCTAATGCAACTCAGGAAATTAATTTTAAGTATCTAATTTTAATTAAATGTGAGTTCAGATAATTAGCTACCTACCATATTGGACAGTGCAACCCTAGAGGTGTTCTCTGGCCTTCAGATGGCTCTTCCTCTGTGATTTCCTGGTTGGTGAAAGGGAATGATACATGCGTTCCTTTTTTTCACAAGACTCAACTCCAAAGTGACTGTAGAAATCCTGTAGTGTAGTCAGTCCCTTAGCCACAGAACTGTAGGTGGCTGGCATTGATGGCTGTGGGAAAGAACCAATAGCAGCACCTGTAGAGTAGTTTGCTGAGAGGTAATGAACTGGTTTTTAATATCATTATAGGTTGGAGATCTCATCTATGGCCAATTTGTGGTTGCTAATAAAGACATGGAACCAGAGATGGTCTGTATTGACAGCTGTGGACGAGCCAATGGAATGGGTGTCATTGGACAGGATGGTCTGCTTTTTAAAGTGACTTTGGGCTTAATTAGAAAGTAAGTCCTGATGTATGCTGGCTTCCCTGCCTTTTTTTTATAATTATACATTGTTGAAAAGTTGGTTAATCTTCAGGATTCAGATTCTTTGTGACATTTGAATTCCTCCTCAAAGTTAAAAATCAATATCCATTTTAACACATTTGGAAACTCATGAATTTAATCATATCTTCTTGTAAACGTATAAAATTTAGATGTGTTTGGCTGTGTAGTTTCTGGTGGGCTAATACTTCATGCTTTAAGCTCTTACTGTGTATTCATGTCTTCCCTCCCAGGCCTGTTCCTCAGCTGATATACTCAGCCCAAATGTGAAAACTGGCCTTTCCCCTCTTCTGAGTTAATTGAACACAGATGTACTCTGTAGTTGTCAAATTATCAAATTTTTCTAATTACGGGACTCACGCAGCTTAGATTGTGATGTTCAAGCTTGTGATGTTCAAGCCTATGTAGACATTCACAGAAGGCTTCTGCCATTTGGTCCTGGTAAGTTTAGTAGTTCCCACTGAGGCAGATTCTCTTTTTGGTGTTTAGAACTTTACCCATACAAAGCTGTGCCATATTCAGGGGCTTTACTCCTATAACCAGTGAAGTTCAGAGCTATCTTGTATGCCTCTTCTTGCTACATATCCTAAAGATCTGGAGAATTAAATTTGGACATCAGAAAAGCATGTTATTAACCAAGCAGCTCCCTTGTGGTTTGAAAGAGCCAGTGTTCCTCTCCAGGTACTGAATTTAACACAAGAGAATAACATGGTCAGGAAAATCAGTGTAAAGTGTCTTTTAGCACTGTAGATAACAAAAAAGTTATGCTTCCCCAGTCTAGAATTAAGGTGCTCTGACAATCTAGAGGAATGATTTACATTTTTTGCAAAGTTGGTAACCTAGGGAGTTTGATTTCTTTGTAGGGGATAGCCCAACTTTGTCATCTCTAGTATACCTTTGAAAAGTGTAAAGTTCCTTGGAAGAAAGGAAGCAGATGTCATCATGTGCCTTGTTCTTGTTCAACAACTATGGAGAACTGCTCAGAGAAGGAATCACATTCTAAAGGATACTCTGGACACATCTTTGCCACTTTATTAAATTTCATTTTCTTTTCTCTTCCCACCAGGCTATTAGCTCCAGATTGTGAAATCATACAGGAAGTGGGAAAACTCTATCCACTGGAGATAGTATTTGGAATGAATGGAAGAATATGGGTTAAGGCAAAAACCATCCAACAAACTTTAATTTTGGCAAACATTTTAGAAGCTTGTGAACACATGACATCAGATCAAAGAAAACAAATCTTCTCCAGACTGGCAGAAAGTTGATACAGGTGGGCTTTTTAATAGGTCAATTGAGGCAAAAAACTATGGGTTCCCTGGGAAAACTTTTTTCAGGTGAACCTCTTTCCATTTAAATACTCACAAGATAAGGTGTGAATGTATATATTATCTTATTAGAGTCCTACAGTATTTTTATAAGTTACTGGTTTTCACCCACACTTTCATGGGAGACAAAATCATGGCAAAATCAGGACATATTTTTTTTGCTCTGTACAATAAAGTTCACTAAAACACTAGTATTATGATTTATTCCCTTAGTATTGCTAGAGTACAGCTTCCATAGTTAACTGGAAGTCAGCAGTAAAATAATTTTCTGATTATAATAGTAAGCCACATTCATCAGAGAAATGTAGAATACATAAAAAGTATAATGCGGCAAAGAAATGTTGCCTATAATCCCATTATTCAGTGGGTGAGGTGTGTTTTCCAGGTACCAAGTATTGTGTTTTGCATGGATTAACTCCTTTATTCTTACTAACTGCAGAAGACTCTTATCCTCATAATTGAAACTGAGGCACAGAATTTCACTTGGCTTACATTCTCTACTCTCTATGTTTATCAAATTGAAATTATAGTTTTGTAGCTTATATGCTACTTTGTAATATACTTTTGTCTACTTCAAATAGCATGATACATTGCACAACTTCATGAAAAATTTGTTAGTCATATATTTCATGTTATAGGATATTTTTGATATAGTTTATTATTATATAAGTAACACTGTGAGGATTTCTGAATCCATATCTGGCCAAGTCTTATTTTGCTAAAATCATTTCCTAGGAGCTAAGCAAAAAACTACCTGTTCCACTTTGGATAAATGGTTAAGGTTTGTAACAAGAGTTGTAAAGAAAACTCTTCTATGCTATTTAGTATATTAACCAAAACCTTTAGGGGTGAAAAAAGATTGCCGGGTGATCCACATCAGCAATTCTCTTTGAGAATACGTGAGATATAGATCCCCTGAAGCCTATCCATAGAAAGTCCCCTTTGGATGAAAGAGATTTTAGAAGTCATTGTTGATGTCTATATGTTGATACAGACCACAGAGTTTGGTGTGTTCCTAATGATGTTTTCTGAGGACTGAACGGTTATTTTTCTTTCAATAGCTTTTGGGGGTATAAGTGCTTTTGGGTTACATGGATGATTTTTTTTATTATGTTCTGGGGTACATGTGCAGGTTTATTATATAGGTATACATGTGCCATGGTGCTTTGCTGCATCCATCCCCCTGTCATCCACATTACGTATTTCTCTTAATGTTAGCCCTCCCCAAACCCCCACCCCCGCTATCCCTACCCTAGGCCCCAGTGTGTGATGTTCCCCTCCCTGTGTACATATATTCACATTGTTCAACACCCACTTATGAGTGAGAACATGTGGTGTTTGGTTTTCTGTTCTTGTGTCAGTTTGCTGAGAATGATGGTTTCAGGCTTCATCTATGTCCCTGCAAAGGACAGGAAGTCATCCTTTTTTAATGGCTGCATTGTATTCCATGGTGTATGTGTGCCACATTTTCTTTATCCAGTCTATCATTGATGGGCATTTGGGTTGGTTCCAAGTCTTTGCTGTTGTGAACAGTGTTGCAATAAACATATGTGTGCATGTGTCTTTATAACAGAATGATTTATAATCCTTTGGGTATATACCCAGTAATAGGATTGCTGGGTCAAATGGTATTTCTAGTTCTAGATCCTTGAGGAATCACCACACTGTCTTCCACAATGGTTGAACTAATTTACACTCCCACCGACAGTGTAAAAGCATTCCTATTTCTCCACATCCTCTCCAGCATGTGTTGTCTTCTGATTTTTTAATGATCACCATTTTAACTGCTGTGAAGTGGTATCAATGTGGTTTTGATTTGCATTTCTCTAATGACTGGTGGTGATGAGCTTTTTTTCATGTTTGTTGGCTACATAAATGTCTTCTTTTGAAAAGTGTGTTTATATCCTTTGCCCACTTTTGATGGTTTTTTTTTTTTCTTGTAAATTTTATTAAGTTCTTTGTAGATTCTAGAAATTAGTCCTTTGTCAGATGGGTAGATTGCAAACATTTTTTCCCTATTCTGTTGGTTGCTGGTTCACTCTAATGGTAGTTTCTTTTGCTGTGCAGAAGCTCTTAATTAGATACCATTTGTCTGTTTTGGTTTTTGTTGCTATTGTTTTTGAAGTCCTTACCTATGCCTGTGTCCTGAATGGTATTGCCTAGGTTTTCTTCTAGGATTTTTATGGTGTTAGGTCTTAGGTTTTAAATCTTTAATCCATCTGGGGTTAATTTTTGTAGAAGGTATAAAAAAAGGGATCCAGTTTCAGCTTTTTGCATATGGCTAGCCAGTTTTCCCAACACCGTTTATTAAATAGAGAATCCTTTCCCCATTGCTTGTTTTTGTCACGGTTGTCAAAGATCAGATGGTTATAGATGTGTGGCATTACTTCTGAGGCCTCTGTTCTGTTCCATTGGCCTATATCTCTGTTTTGGTAACAGCACCATGCTGTTTTGATTACCGTAGCCTTGTAGTATAGTTTGACGTTGGGTAGCTTGATGTCTCCAGCTTTTTTTTGTTTAGGATTGTCTTGGCTACGTGGGTTCTTTTTTGGTTCTGTATGAAGTTTAAGGTGTTTTTTTTCCCAATTCTATGAAGAAAGTCAGTGGTACCTTGTTAGCATTGAATCTGTAAATTACTTTGGGCAGTATGGCCATTTTCATGATATTGATTCTTCCTAACCATGAGCATGGAATGTTTTTCCATCTGTTTGTGTCCTCTCTTATTTCCTTGAGCAGTGGTTTGTAGTTCTCCTTGAAGAGATCCTTTACGTTCCTTGTTAGTTGTATTCCTAGGTGTTTTATTCTCTTTGTAGCAATTGTGAATGGGAGTTCACTCATGATTTGTCTCTCTGTCTGTTATTGGTGTATAGGAATGCTTAACTTCTGCACATTGATTTTGTATCCTGAGACTTTCTAAATATACAAACATGTCATCTGCAAATAGAGACAATTTGACTTCCTTTTTTCCTAATTGAATACCCTTTATTTCTGTTTCTTGCCTGATTGCCCTGGCCAGAACTTCCAATGCTGTGTTGAATAGGAGTGGTGAGAGAGGGCATCCTTGTCTCGTGCCAGTTTTCAAAGAGAATGCTTCAGTTTTTGCCCATTCAGTATGATATTAGCAGTGGGTTTGTCATAAATTGCTTATTATTTTAAGTACATTCCATCAATACCTAGTTTATTGACAGTTTTTAGCATAAAGGGCTGTTGAATTTTGTCAAAGGCCTTGTCTGCATCTGTTGAGATAATAACGTGGTTTCTGTCCTTCTGTTTATGTAATGGATTACATTTATAGATTTATGTATGTTGAACCAGCCTTCCATCCCAGGCAGGGATGAAGCTGACTTGATTGTGGTGGATAAGCTTTTTGATGTGCTGTTGGATTTGGTTTGCCAGTATTTTATTGAGGATTTTCAAATCAATGTTCATCATGCATATTGGCCTGAAATTTATTTAGTTGTGCCTCTGCCAGGTTTTGGTATCAGGATAATGTTGGTCTCATAAAATGAGTTAAGGAGGATTACCTCTTTTTGTATTGTTTGGAATAGTTTCAGGAGGAATGGTACCAGCTCCTCTTTGTACCTCTGGTAGATTTCAGCTGTGAACCTACCTGGTCCTGGACTTTGGTAGGCTATTAATTGCTGCCTCAATTTCAGACCTTGTTATTGGTCTATTCAGAGATTCAACTTCTTCCTGGTTATTCTTGGGAGGGTGTAAGTGTCCCGGAATTTAATCATTTCTTCTAGATTTACTTGTTTGTGTGCATAGAGGTGTTTGTAGTAATCTCTGATGGTAGTTTGTATTTCTGTGGAATCGGTGGTCACATCCCCTTTATCATTTTTTATTCCATCTATTTGATTCTTCTCTTTCTTTTTTAGTGTGACTAGTAGTCTATTTTGTTGATCTTTTCAAAAACCCAGCTCCTGGATATTTTTTAAAAGGTTTTTTGTGTCTGTCTCCTTCAGTTCTGCTGTGATCCTTAGTTACTTCTTTTTTTTTTTTTTTTTTTGGAGACGGAGTTTTGCTCTTGTTACCAAGGCTGGAGTGCAATGGCGCAATCTTGGCTCACTGCAACCTCCGCCTCCTGGATTCAGGCAATTCTCCTGCCTCAGCCTCCTGAGTAGCTGGGATTACAGGCACGCGCCACCATGCCCAGCTGATTTTTTGTATCTTTAGTAGAGACGGGGTTTCACCATGTTGACCAGGATGGTCTCGATATCTTGACCTCGTTATCCACCTGCCTCGGCCTCCCAAAGTGCTGGGATTACAGGCTTGAGCCACCGTGCCTGGCCGATCCTTAGTTATTTCTTGTCTTCTGCTGGCTTTTGAATTTGATCTTGCTCCTCTAGCTCTTTTAATCCAGACTTTAGGTGTTGATTTTAGATCTTTGCTCACTTCTCATGTGGTCACTTAGTGCTATAAATTTCCCTCTAGACACTGCTTTAAATGTCTCCAAGAGATTCTGGTACACTTTTTTCTGAGATTCTGGTTTTTTTTTTTCTCATTGGTTTTGAAGAACATATCTATTTCTGCCTTCATTTCATTTTTTTATCCAGTAGTCATTCAGGAGCAGATTGTTCAGTTTCCATGTAGTTGTGTGGTTTTGAGTGAGTTTATTAATCCTGAGTTCTAATTTGATGGTACTGTGGTCTGAGATACTGTTTGTTATGATTTCCATTCTTTTGCATTTGCTGAAAAGTGATTTACTTCCAATTATGTGGTCAGTTTTTGAGTAAGTGTGATGTGGTGCTGAGAAGAATGTCTGTTAGGTTTGCTTGGTCCAGATCTGAGTTCAAGTCCTGGATATCCTTGTTAATTTTCAGTCTCGTTGATCTAATATTGACAGTGGCGTGTTAAAGTCTCCCACTATTACTGTGTGGGAGTCTAAGTCTCTTTGTAGGTCATTAAGAACTTGCTTTATGTATCTGGGTGCTTCTGTATTGGCTGCATATATATTTAGGATATTTACCTCTTCTTGTTGCATTGATCTCTGTACCATTATGTAATGCCCTTCTTTGTCTTTTCTGATCTTTATTGGTTTTAAGTCCATTTTATCAGAGACTAGGATTGCAACCCCTGCTTTTTTTTTTTTCCTTTCCATTTGCTTGGTAAATCTTCTGTCCCTTTGTTTTGAGCCTATGTGTGTCTTTGCACATGACATGGGTCTCCTGAATACAGCACACCAATAGGTCTTGACTCTTTATCCAGTTTTGCAGTCTGGGTCTTTTGATTGGGGCATTTAGCCCATTTACGTTTAAGGTTAATATATGTGAATTTGATCCTGCCATTTTGATGCTAACTGGTTGTTTTGCCTGTTAGTTGATAGTTTCTTCATACTGTCGATGGTTTTTACAATTTGGTGTGTTTTTATAGTGGCTGTTACTGGTTGTTCCTTTCCATGTTTAGTTGTTTCCTTCAGGAGCTCTTTTAAGGCAGGCCTGGTGGCAACAGCATCTCAGCAGTTGATTGTCTGCAAAGGATTTTATTTGCCTTCACTTATGAAGCTTAATTTGGATATGAAATTCTGGGTTGAAAATTTAAGGATGTTGAATATTGGCCCCCACTCTCTTCTGGCTTGTAGGGTTTCTGCCAAGAGATCAGCTGTGAGTCTGATGGGTTTCCCTTTGTGGGTAACCCAACTTTTCTTTCTGGCTGCCCTTAGCATTTTTTCCTTCATTTCAACCCTAGTGAATCTGATGATTATGTGCCTTGGGGTTGCTCTTCTTGAGCAGTCTTATGGTGTTCTCTGTATTTCCTGAATTTGAATGTTGGCCTGCCTTGCCAGGTTGGGGAAGTCCTCCTGGATAATATCCTGAAGAGTGTTTTCCAACTTGGTTTCATTCACCCCATCACATTCAGGTCCACCAATCAAAAGTAGATTTGGTCTTTTTGTGTAATCTCATTATTTCTTGGAGGCTTTGTTCATTTCTTTTCACTCTTTGTCTGATCTTGCCTTCTCACTCTATTTCATTGAGTTGATCTTCAATCTCTGATATCCTTTCTTCCACTTGATTGATTTGGCAATTGAAACTTGTGTATGCTTTATGAAGTTCTTGTGCTGTTTTTCAGTTCCATCAAGTTGTTTATGTTCTTCTGTATGCTGGTTATTCTAGTTAGCATCTCATCTAACCTTTTTTCAAGGTTCTTAGTTTCTATACATTGGGTTAGAACATGCTCCTTTAGCTTGAAGAAGTTTGTTATTACCCACCTTCTGAAGCCTGCTTCTGTCAATTTGTCCAACTCATTCTCTATCCAGTTTTGTTCCCTTGCTGATGAGGAGTTGTGGTCCCTTAGAGGGGAAGAGGCATTCTGGTTTTTGGCAATTTCAGCCTTTTTTCACTGGTTTCTTCCCATCTTTGTGGATTTATCTATCTTTGGTCTTTGAAATTGGTGACTTTTGGATAGGGTCTCTGAGTGGACATCCTTTCTATTGATGTTGAAGCTATTTCTTTGTTTTTTAGTTTTTCTAACAGGCCCCTCTGCTGCAGGTCCACATCAGACCCTGCTTGCCTGGGAATCACCTGTGGGGGCTGCAGAACAGCAAAGATTGCTACCTGTTCCTTCCTCTGGTAGCTTTGTCCCAGAAGGGTACCTGCCAGATGTCAGCCAGAGCTCTCCTGTATGAGGTATCTCTTAGGATAAACGGGGGTCAGGGAACCACTTGAAGAGGCAGTCTTTCTCTTATCAGAGCTCAAGTTCTGTGCTGGGAACTCAGTTGCTCCCTTCAGAGCTGCTGGGCAGGGGCGTTTTAATTCTGCTGAAGTGGAACCCACAACCATCTTTTCCCAGGTGCTATGACCCAGGAAAGTGGGGGCTTTATTTATGAGTCCCTGACAGGCTGCTGCCTTTTTTCAGAGAAGCCCTGTCCAGCAAGAAAGGAGTCTAGTCACAGTCTGCCTGCAGAGGCCTTGCAGAGCTGCTGTGGGCTCTGCCCAGTTGCTGTGTAAACTTCCCGGTGTCTTTGTTTACAAGGTGAGGTTAGAACCACGTACCTGAGCCTCAGTAATGGTAGACGCCCCTGCCCCACTGAGCTGGAACATCCCATGTGGAGCTCAGACTGCTGGGCTGGCTGCGAGAATTTCAAGCCAGTAAATCTTATCTTGCTGGTCTTCCTAGGGGTGGGACCTGCCAAGCAAGATCACTTGGCTCCCTGGCTTAAGGCCCCCCTTTTTTTTTTTTCAGGGGAATGAGCAGTTTTGTCTCTCTGGCGTTCAGGCACCAGTGGGGTATGAGGGAAAAAAATGCTGCAGTTAAAACGGCCACCAGTATTGTGCTGGAAGCCTGGGGTGCTGGTGTTACAGGCACCGGAAGGATTCTCCTGGTCTGCAGATTGTGAAGACTATGGGAAAGGCACAGTATGTGAGCCAGAGTGTCTGGAAAAGTCCCTAATGGCTTCTTCTCTTGGCTAGGAGAGGGAGTTCTCCAGACCCTTGTGCTTCCAGGGTGAGGCAATGCCCCATCCTGCGGTTTGCCCTACTTGGGCTACATCCACTGTCTAACCAGTTCCAATGAGATCAATCTGGTACCTCAGTTGGCAATGTGGAGATCACTTAACCTTCTGGCTTCTCCCAGTTGTCACTGGGAACTGCGGACTGGAGCTGTTCCTATTCAGCCATCTTGGTGGAAGTCTACATGGATGAATTGTATAGTAGTGAAGTCTGAGATTTTGGTGTATCAGTCGCCTTAGTACTATATATTATACCCAGTATGTAGTTTTTTTTTTTTATCCCCACCCAGTTTCTGCATCTTTGTTGCAAAATACTTTATTTTTTTATGGCAAGTAATATTCCATGGGATAAATATACCACATTTTCTTTATCCACTCATTGGTTGATGGGTACTTAGGTTGGTCCCATATCTTTTATTATTAATTGGCCAGTTTTTAAATAACAGACACTGATAAAATTTATCAGGTAATCTCAGTTCCTTGGGAATTAAATTGTGAAGGGGAGGGGACAGAGCAGAGAAATAACTTTCTGGTCTATTGAGATGTTGAATACATTTTTCTCAGTTTGCTAGCTACTTAACTAGCAAGTTAACCCAAACTGTCAAAGAGTAACTAAAGCAAATATGTCTAACTGGGACATAAAGAACATGAGATTTGTGTAATAAGAAGTAGGTGAACACTTTGTCTATTTACAAGACAGACTTTTATCAATACTGTGTTTCTACTTGACAATTTAATCTGTTAGTTACAAATACATATGAAGAGTCTAGTTGGTACCAGGTTCAGAGAGGATAGAAAGATAAGTACAAAGATTTGTCCTGTTAGGACCCTACCTGAGGAAGGATTAAGAAGAGAAGCCCTCCATGCCCATACTCTGCAAAGGAGAACAGGGTAAGAGCCGCAGGAGGGAACATAATCCTATGGGGACTCAGTAGTGATATAGGTCAGAACAGGCTGGCTCCTGCAAAGCTTATTACTGAGCTTGGAAACGATTAGCATGGTCCGACAATGCTGCAGCAAGCCAATTTTATGATGCCAGTTTAGTGAATATTAAACTCTTGATAGAACCATTTAAACAATTTCTAGAATAGGTCTCTCACAAATAGATGTACAAAAGTTGAATTAGCACATCCGAAGCCATGTGGTTTTGAGGCTAATTCCTTTTTACATAAAGTTTTTATTACTTATCTGGGCACTTCCTGTGAGCCAGGCACTATGGGAGATTAAAAGAGCATTAAACGTGGTCCCTGCCACTAGCTTATTGTCAATCTCTGAGAAGATATTAAGTAAAGGCAATTATGTGCCCTGCTCTTTGGTCAAGGTACCTCTGGCACCTCACTCCTTCGATAATCTTTTTTTTTTTTTTTTTCAGCTACTCAGGAGGCTGAGGTAGAGGAATTGCTTAAACCAAACTAAAATCTTAATTATTATTATTTTTTTGATATGGAGTCTCGCTCTGTCAACCAGGCTGGAGTGCAGTGGTGAAATCTTGGCTCACTGCAATCTCTACCTCCTGAGTTCAAGTGATTCTCCTGCCTCAGCCTCCTGAGTGGCTGGGACTACAGTTGTGTGCCACCATGCCCAGCTAATTTTTGTATTTTCATTAGAGACAGGGTTTCACCATGTTGGCCAGGCTGGTCTGGAGCTCCTGACCTCAGGTGATCTGCCCACCTCTGTCTCCCAAAGTGTTGGGATTACAGGCATGAGCCACTGCACCTCGCCACACAGCTGCACTCTTTAGGCCCATCATTCCACTGAGTTCCGAAGAATATAGCCTTTTCCTGAAGAAACTCCTTTCTTCAATGCTTCAGGCCAGTTGTGAGTCTCTAAGTAAGTGGACAGGATATCAAACACTGAGAGTAAACAGAAAACACAGAGGAAAAAAAGAATGGGTAAATGAGTAATGAAAAGGATATTCTGTAATATTTCATTCGACAAACCTACTCTGCCACAAACCTTACTCTACACCATGTGGTACTAAGGTCCTGGGGGAAATGAGGCAAGGACACAGGCTCTGCTTGCTCTCAAGGACCTCAGCCTACCCTGAAAGATACGGGCCTGTGAATGGATAGCATGTAACAGAAAGGAACATGGTAAAATGGGAACAGAGAAGGGCCTGCTGTGGCCTGGGATGGGGAAAGAAGCCAGCCAAGATGCTCCTGAACTGAATGCTGAAGACCAAACAGGAATTCACTGGTCAGTGAGAGGTTAAAAGCAGGACATTCTAGGGCTGGGATGCAAGTATGAGCTACCACACCTGGCCTCTTTTTTTTTTTTTTTTTGGAGACAGAGTCTTACTGCTGTCCAGGCTGCAGTGCAGTGGCACAATCTTGGCTCACTGCTACCTCTGCATCCCAGGTTTAAGCAATCCTCATGCCTCAGCCTCTGGAGTAGCTGGGATTACAGGTGCGCACCACCAGGCCTGGCTGATTTTTGTATTTTAGTAGAGAGGAGGTTTCACCATATTGGCCAGGCTGGTTTCAAACTCCTGACCCAGGTGATCTGCCCACCTTGGCCTCCCAAAGTGCTGGGATTGCAGGCATGAGCCACCACACCCAGCCAAGGGGACAATTTAAACTATCTCTAACATAGTGACACGGAAGAAAATAAAGAATACCTCGTAGTGGCCAGAATACATGTCACAAAGTGCATACAATAAAGTCCACACACATTAGTCACAGAGGAGACTGACTCAAAGGCCACTTAAACACAGTGCAAAGCAGCAGCACCAGAACTCACCACACTGATGGGGGCCGTGTAAAAATTACCTTGATTGATTGCTAATATCTCCGAATGATAGTTTTTCCCATTATAGTTTCTGACCATGTATTCCTGGATTGGCAAGCGTGCAGTCTTGACACAGTATTCCCGGGCCTTTTGAAATGTCACCTTCTGTAAATATACAGTTAAGTATTTTTCTTATGAAAGTTATATATGAGTATATTCTCATTGTAATACATACAGCATTAAAAATAAGTAGCCTACTGTGGGATGGAAGAAACTGCAGATAATGAGTAAACTGTCTCAAGAAAGAGCTTATGTGACATCTCACTTTTTGGAGGATCACTTATCCACAGTCCTCCACTCATTACCACTTAAAACCAAGAGGAAAATAAGCAAAAGAGGCACATCTGCGGCTACAGCGTCAAAAGGCCCAAGCAGTCTAATCAGTCAGAGCACATTCCAGGCCCTAACTAGGTAAGACCCAATTCTCGAAGTCTGGAACTTCCAGCTCATTGCCAATAGGCAGCATCAAATTAACTAGAGAAAAGGTAGACAAGATTCAAGATAGGTACACCACTACCACAAGTGGCATTAAGGTGTGAGAACAGACGGCCCAAATAAAAGATGGGCCAGGTGCAGTGGCTCACTGCACTTAGAGGCTGAGGCCAGAGGACTGCTCAAGCCCAGGAGTTCAAGACCACCCTGGGCAACATAGGGAGACCCTGTCTCTACAAATAAAAGTTAATGGTGTGGTGGTGTGTGCCTGTGGTCCCAGCTACTATGGAGGTAAAGGTTGGATGATGACTTAAGCCTGGGACATACATCAAGGCTGCAATGAGCCATGATTGCACCACTGCACTCCAGCCTGAGTAACAATGAGACCCTGTCTCAAAAAAAAAAAAGTGCTCTGAAAACCGCAAAAAGGAGTCATAAGAACTCAAGAAGTCCATCAATTTGAGGCCATTTAGGGTCAGAATACAGAAACTGATGTCCCTTTATAAGATGTCCCTCAGTCATGAAATCCCTCAGACTAAGTCATGAGTCAGTCAAATTACATTTGCTGCCTTGTAAGAAGTGCAGGAAAAATTTTCTACATAAAATTTCAGGATTAAAGAGAAAGGTTCAGATTACTGGGGTAATCCGCATGCGGAGGCTTGGAAGGGGTCTCAGTAGTGCTAACTATCTCACTCTAACTCCAAACAATGTTTGTCTGTTCTCTAAGACTTCTCCAAGTGGCCACGTGGACTCAACGGACAGCTCTTGTGACAAGGAATTCATGCATCCTGGGACGATCCACTCCCAACTTTGATAGTACCAGCTGACAGGATAGTCTTTTTGATCTTGAGACAAATTCTCTATTTTCTGAGACTTCTACTCATTCATCCTAGTCTATTTCCCTAAGGCCAGACCATACAAGATGGCCCTTCCACAAGATGGCCATTCAGAAACTTGAAGACAGTGGTCATGCCCCTAGGAATCCTCTGGTTTCCAGATTGTAGCCTCTGTTTTGTTAGCTCTTCTTTGACTATGACTTAGTTTCAAGTCCCCTCATCGTTCAGCTAGAACTTGTTCTAGCTAGTCAATATCTTTTTGTTTACAGTCCCATAACTGGCCATCATGAGTGTGGTCTAACCAGGTGGAATAGTGTGAAGCGGACCTAGTACCTTTTTGGTGCTGAAACTGGATTACCTGACTCTCACGTAAAACACAATTTTAAGAGAGAAATTCCAAAAATGTTTTAAGTGATGCAACTCTGATAAGGACTTATTCGAAAGGATAAAACTCCTTTGCATAGGCCAGGTGCAGTGGCTCACATCTGTAATCCCAGCATTTTGGGAGGCTGAGGTGGACAGATCACAAAGTCAGGAGTTTGAGACCAACCTGGCCAATATGATGAAACCCCGTCTCTACTAAAAATACATAAATTAGCTGGGCATGCTGGTGGGTGCCTGTAGTCCCAGCTACTTGGGAGGCTGAGGATCACTGGAACCCGGGAGGTGGAGGTTGCAGTAAGCCGAGATCACACCACTACACTCCAGCCTGGGTGACAGAGCAAGACTCCATCTCAAAAAAAATAACTCCTTTGCATATATGAGCTATGATAGGTTTTTTTTTTTCCAAGTTTCATTCCTTATAATCACTTCGAACTGAGTACAGAATTCAAAGTTAGAGTAGGATATCTGGGTGTTGCTCTAGAAAAGCTTACAATCTAGTTTCTGTTTTTTGCACAATGATTCATGATAAAATGACTCTCCTTGAAGAAATGTTCTTAGCTTATTTCTGTGAAGAAGCCAAACTCCAGTAACAACCAAAAAGTTATAAACATCTCACAAATCTTCCAGTTATTTTTCAGTTTAAACGTTGGTGGGCAGATGAACACAATGTGTTAAAACTACACATCTATAAGTCATGCACTGCTCACTGACCCTCTGAACTTAACTACCTCAAAATAGGGACAGTCACCTTGGCACCATGGTTCATGCCCACAATTTCTCAGCACTTTGGGAGGCTGAGGCATGTGGGTCACTTGAGCCCAGGAGTTCAAGACCAGCATGAGCAATATGGTGAAAACTCAACAAAAAAATTAGCTGGGCTTTGTGGCACCCACCTGTGGTCCCAGCTACTTGGGAAGCTGAAGTGGGGACATAATTGAGCCTGGGAGGTTGAGGCTGCAGTGAGCTGTGATTGTGCCAGTGCCCTCCAGCCTGGGCAGCAGATCAAGGACCTGTTTAAAACAAAGGGGGTTGGCGGGGGCTGTCACCCCACTGCAGGAAAGACTAATAAACTTTTAACTAATTTATTTATTATTATTTTTTATAGACAGGGTCTCACTGTGTCGCATAACCCAGGCTGGAGTACGGTGGGGTGATCACAGTTCTCTGTAGCCTCTAACTCCTGGGTTCAAGCAGTCCTCCAGCCCTCCAGATTTTTCACTTTGAAATATTTCGAAACTAAGAAAAGTTAAAAATAATAATACAATCAATACTCCTTCCTGTAATCTAGAATCACCAGTTGTTGTTAATATTTTGCTTCTCTCTCTCGGTATATAAATACATATTTTGGGCTGGGCATGGTGGTTCATGACTACAGTCTGTTTTTGGAGGCTGAGACAGAAGGATTGCTTGAGGCCTGAAGTTTAAGACCAGCCTGAGCAATGTGGCAAGACTTCGTCTCTAACAAACATACAAAAAAAAAATTAGCTGTCTGTGGTAGCATGAGCCTATAGTTCTAGGTACTCAGGGGGCTGAGGTGGGAGGATAGCTTGAGACCAGGAGTTCAAGATTGCAGCAAGCTATGATTGCACCACCTCACTCAGCCTGGATGACAGAGCAAGACCTTGTTGCAATAAAAGATAAAATTGCCGAACCATCTGAAAGTAAGCTACAGACATCACAATACTTCTTCACTAAATACTTAAGCATGCATCTAAGAAACAATGACATTCTCCTACCTTACCACAATGTCATTTTCACCTCAAAGAAACTTTTATTCTGTAATTTCACTTAATACATAATGTATATTAAAATCTCCCCAACTCTCCCCAAACTGTCTTTTATAAAGCTTTCCTCTCAATACAGAATTCAATCAAGGCTCACATACTACATTTGGCTATAATGGTTTTTTAACCTTTTTCCTAATTTTTTTGTAGAGATGGGTTCTCACCATGTTGCCCAGGCTGATCTCAGACTTGTAGCCTCAAGTGATCCTCCTTCCTTGGCCTCCCTAAGTGCTTCTCAAGCTCCTGGCCTCAAGTGATCTGCCTGCTTTGGCCTCCCGAAGTGCTGGGATTACAGTCATGAGCCACTGTGCCTGGCCGAACCTCTTCAATCTAAAACAGCCTCCTGCCTTAGTCCAGTTGTTGGGCAGAATATCCCACATTCTGGATTTGTCTGTTTCCTCATGATTAAATTCAGTTTAAATATTTTCTGAGCCAGGTGAGTTGACTCACACCTATAATCCCAGCACTCTGGGAGGCCAAGGTGAGAGGATTACCTGAGTCCAAGAGTTCCAGACCACCCTGGGCTACACAGTGAGATCCTGTCTCTACAAAATGTTTTAAAAACTAGGCTGGGCTCAGTAGCTCATACTTGTAATCCCAGCAATTTGAGAGGCGGAGGCAGAAGGATTGCTTGAGCCCAGGAGTTTGAGACCAGTCTAGGCAACATACTGAGACTCTTGTCTCTACAAAAAAAATTCTAAAAGTAGGCCAGGCACAGTGACTTATGCCTGTAATCCTAGCAATTTGGGAGGCTGAGGTGGGTAGATTGCTTGAGTCCAGGAGTTCAAGACCAGCCTGAGAAACATGGCCAGACCCTGTCTGTACAAAAAATACAAAAATTAGCTGGGCGAGGTCCACATACTTGTTATCCCACCTACCCAGGAGGCTGAGATGGGCGGTTCAAATGAGCCCACAAAATTGAGGGTGTAGTGAGCCATGATCATACCACTGCACTCCAGCCTGGGCAACAGAATGAGACCACGTCTCAAAAAATATATATATATATTAAATTAAAAACTAGCTAGTCAGGTGGCATGGTCCTGTAGTCCCAGCCACTCAGGAGGCTCAGGTGGTGGGAGGATTGCTTGAGCCCAGGAGTTCGAGGTTGCAGTGAGCCATGATCACTCCAGAGCACTCTAGCCTGGCCAACAGAGCAAGGCCCTGCTTCAAAATAAGAAAAGAAAAAGAAAAGCTTTTTGGCAAGAATACTTCACCTCCGGAGGCAGAGATTGTACCTCTATGAGTGATACTAAGTTTGATCAAGTTTAGATAAGATGGTGACCACCGGAATGCTTTACTGTAACTGTAAATCTCTGCCTCTGTTATCTGTAGGGTGCTACTTAGAGACCATGTAAATAGCCAGTTCCTCCACAACCTTTCTTTCAATTGTCTGAGTCAATGATTATATTAGGAGTGACAAAATGATGATACTCTAATTCTATTATGCATTCCTTATTTATTAGCTGGTGTTCTTCTGTAAGTACCCCTTACTCATTTTCTAGATGATCACTATGGAGTCATGGAATACGAATGTTTTTTAAATAAATGCAGTTAAATTAACCTATCATCTGTGTTAAATATATGTATATCTCATACATACAGGGATAGAACACATCTACATATATGTAAAATACACACACACACATGCTTTGTGTTCATTCATATAATGTCTCAAGAAGGATAGACAAGAAAACTTGTCTCTCGGGAGGGGAACGGGGAGACAAAGGTAGGAAAGAGACTTTTCACTATTTTTTTAAATATATTTCTTATCTATGTAATATGTTAACTAGTAAATATAAACAAAATTATCTTAATAAATACCTGTATAACATATTTCAGAATTCCAGTGACACCTCAGTTATTCCTCTAAAACTCCAACCAAAAAAAATCCAGACAATCCTAAGATTTTTGGTTTTGGAATAAGACTATTTCAGCAGAGAGGTCAACCCAAGAAGGAGAAAACTATCCTCTCAAAGAACAAACAGCTGGTAAGAATGTTGAGTCGATGCTCACTTGGTCAAGATCAGAGCTATCCTTGCAGAACTGAAGAGAAGAAAGAAGCTCAACAATGGCTATTCATATAATTACCAAACAGTGCCCAGTCCAGTTCCTGACTCTCGACTATTCTGACATTGCTCATGAGGACAGAGGGAACTTCACCAGCCAGAGGGCCAACCAGGTGGGAATGGCTCTTTCTTCCTGTCCCCTGAGTTCTGGAGTCTCGCTCTGTAGCCCAGGGTGGAGTGCGATGGCGTGATCTTGGCTCACTGCAACCTCCACTTCCTGGGTCCTGGTTCAAGGAATTCTCCTGCCTCCTGAGTAGCTGAGATTACAGGCATGCAGTACTGTGCCCAGCTAATTTTTATATTTTTAGTAGAGATGGGTTTCACCATGTTGACCAGGCTGGTCTTGAACTCCTGACCCTGTGATCTGCCCACCTAGGCCTCCCAAAATGCTGGGATTACAGGCATGAGCCACCCCGCCCGGCCTCCCATCCCCTGAGTTCTCAGACCCTCTAGGTGAGATTATGACAGGGCACATGCGTTTAAAAGTAAGCATTACTTCAAAACAGATGTTGGGGCTGAAATGTATACTTACCTTCTGAATGCTTTCATCCACAAGTCCACCGAGGATGTAAACTTTGTTTAGATCAACATCTTCAAGAGCTAATGAAAAAAGGAAGGCCATTGAGATAAAAATGTTTTATAATTTCTAAATCCAAAGAAAGCAAAAGGAAAGAACTATTAATAATAAAAGTAGAAATTTAGTAAATAGAAAACAAAAACTTGCTCAATAAAACCAAAAGCTAATTTTCTAAAATGGCAAATAAACTGTAGCATATCTATTCACGAAAAAGGGTAGCAAACTCAAATCAACACTAGATTCAGAAAGAAAAAACAGAAGAATGTGAAAATAATTAGATGAGAATACTATGATCAGCTGAATATGAATACATTTGAAAATTATGTGAAATAAATGATTTTCTTGAAAAAAATATGTCTAACATTGATCCAAGAAGGGCCAGTGGGCCAGCTGACCAAGGACACTGGGAAGAACTGGCAGGCAGCACACAAGGTCCAGATGAGGATGGAAACCCTAAGTCTGTGCAGCTGTGAGCCATGGTAAGACACAAAGCATCCAGCGAGGCACCAGCCCATAAGAGGAGCAGAGGTCGTGTGCATTACTTTTTCTGTGTGTGGGGATGTCCTTGAGGGGCTTTAATAAATTCTGCCACAGAATAATGAAACACAGTGTTAGGAACAATAGGCTATATGAATCCATGTATTCAAGTACATACCATGTTCTGAGTCAGGAGTCAGGTACACAAGGGTTTCCAGAGGAAATAAACTAAAGCAGTCGTCTTCTGTTATGTCTAACTGGAAAATACAAACAGTCCAATGTTAAAACAGCTCACAGCCAGGTGGGGTAGCTCATGCCTGTAATCCCAGCACTTTAGGAGGCCAAGGTGGGCAGATCACTTGAGCTCAGAAGTTTGAGACCAGCCTGGGCAGCATGGTGAAACCCCGTCTCTACTAAAAATAAAAAAAAAATTAGCCAGGCCTGGTGGCATGCACCTGTAGTCCCAGCTATAATACTTAAAAGGGTGAAGTGGGAGGATGGCTTGAGCCCAGGAGAAGGAGGTTGCAGAGAGCCAAGATTGTGTCACTGCACTCCAGCCTATCTCAAAAATAAATAAAAATTATTTTTAAAACGCTCAAAATTCAACAACTAGTTACTGGGCTTAAAGTGTCTATCAGGCACAGCTCTCGGTGTGGATCAAGGGACTCCATGTGTGACAGCTTGACAGCTTCTTCTCAGAAAGTACTTAGGAGGGAAAGTAGACACAGACGTTGAAATCTATGAAGTGAGGTAGTGTGCTGACAGCAGTACAGGGAGTATGCCCCAGAACTACAGATGAGGGAGCAACAACATCAGGGATAACCTGCTGGTGAAGGAAATGCCAAAACAGGGTTTGTGAAAGGAGAATTCTTTTTTTAAGACAGCGTCTGGCTCTGTTACCCAGACTGGAGTGCCATGGCACAGTCTAGGCTCACTGCAACCTCCGATGCTCAGGCTCAAACAGTCCTCCTGCCTCAGCCTCCTGAGGCAGTTATCCTTGCAGAACTGAAGAGAGGACGGAAGCTCCTGAGTAACTGGGACTACAGGCCTGTACCACTGCACCCAGCTAATATTTGTATTTTTAATAGAGACAGGGTTTCACCATATTGCCTAGGCTAGTCTCGAGCTCCTGAGCTCAAATAATCCACCTGCCTCGGCCTCCTAAAGAGTTAGGCTTACAGGTGTGAGCTACCATGTCCGGCCTCAAAAGAGATTAATATTGACATACACTAAAGGAGAAGAATTCAAAGCTGAGGGAATCACCTAAGAAAGGCATGAAGGCAGGAAAGCAAGGGAACTATGGGGGACTGTTCAGCTTATGAAAGGAATCACAAAAAAAAAAAAAGTACATAGAAATAGCGGCACTACAAGAGAGACTATTAAGACAGTAACAGCAAAACAGCTGTGCAGCCCCGCACAATGCGCCTTTCACATTCATTACTTCTGGGACCTTCCTGGAGAAGGCCACAAGTGCTCTGTCTCAGCTCCACAATGCAAACACACCAGGCATTTTCAGTGACATTTCTTAGAAACTGATCTGGATTCTGGCACATATATGTATCACTACATTTGAGATCCAGAGAGAGGTGAAAAGTACCTTAGTACTCCCTAAAACTTATCTTAAATTTCCATTACTTCTGAAAGGATTCCTTCTCTTCCCCCAAAACTCATGGCTCCCCAATTCACCATTAATGGGAACAAGAAAGAAGTCGTAGCATTTCCCAAAAATAGTGGAGTATACAGTCTAGCATAAAACATACAGGATACAAAATACAATCCTAGACACTGGTAATATTACTTTGCCAATGCAGGAGGATGAGAAAAAAATTTAAATGTAAAAACTAATGAGATTCTGAGTATTTTTTAGATTTCGATACTGAAACTATATCATATATACACACATATATATGAAAAAGTAAAAAAAAATTACTGTAACTCCCCAATTACTTTTCAGATGACAATTCAAATACAATGTAAAAAGAGACTTACCAGGTAACTAGAAAATCCATCATTCATCCTCAAACACTCTTCATAAATGGGACTGTCTCTTGTGAATCCAGTGAGGCAGATCCAAAATGGCCTATCAGCTTTTTTGTTTGAACCATACAACCTTCGAATCTGTCCAGCCAGTCTACTTAATTCCTTCAAAGAAATAAGAACAACTCAAGGCGAAAACATGCCAACTCACTCTAAATTAGTTATCAAGAAATTGCTACGGTAAGTTCACTGAACGTTCCTCCAGAAAACCCCGTGAACTAGGAGGGAGTACATGTGTGCGTGTGTTACATGCTATGGCATCACACCTAACAGGCAAAAGATAATGATACTAGCCCAGAAACGGTGAGGCAGTGGAAAACTGAGAATTTGCCCTCCTGCTGGCCCTGTTAAATGTTTAATATATGAAATTCTTATCAGATAAATGTGGTACCTTCTTCCTAACTTCAGGCAATACAATAGAGTTAGAAGTTTTAACTTTCTACCCTGAAATCACAGACAATGCTCTTATATATAAAGAGCAATTTAGCTCAATTTGTTGGGTAGGAGAAAAAGACTCTGGGTTTGATTTAATCTGCTGTCTTAAACAGTATGGATTGTTTTGTTTTTTTTTAAACAGGATCTGGCTCTGTCACCCAGGCTCAAGTGCAGTGGTACGATGATAACTCACTGCAGCCTCAAATTCCTGGGCTCAAGTGATCCTCCTACCTGAGCCTCCTGAGTAGCTGGGACTACAGGTATAGGCCACCATGCCTGGCTAATTTGTAATTTTTCAGAGACAGGGTCTTCCTATGTTGCCTAGGCTAGTCTCAAAACTCCTGGCCTCAAGAGATCCTCTTGCCTTGGCCTCCCAAGGTGCTGGAATTATAGGCATGAGCCACTGTGCCCAGCATAATAGTAGGGAATTCTTGGTTAACATTTTCAGAGGGCTAGAGTTAGAGGTTTCAGGTAAGAACCTCAGATCTACAGTTTTCCTAACTTCTCTGAAAAATATGTAAACACTAGCACAGACAATAGAAGTCTGAAAAGAGAGTTTAAAATGTACATACTGTGATATAAGGCCTAAAATCAAGGCCCAATATTATGCTCTGCCTTGACATCTGTTGAAACTGGGAATACTTCAGAGAGCCTAATAGTTCCCTTCCCAATTCTGCTTCCATAGATAAGGTCTCCGGGCTTCAAGAAACCCTTTTTATCAAAGGTCCAAAGCATAGTCTCTATTTATCCGTAAGGAGTAAGTTTGGGTTCCCTGCTAGCCCATGGAATTCTCCAAACAAGTGAATCACATTCTCCTATAGTAACAAGGGGGCACCTCACCCCCTGGATACTACAAAGCCCATTTCGGACAACCCTTTGTTGTTCGTTCTATTCTTGATTAACAATCTCCACGTGGCCCTGTATGGCGCACAGTATCTTCCTCCCCTGGGTTGTAAGTTTATGAGATGAATGAGCAGCTGTTGACTCTCATCTGTCCAGTGTCAGATGTCATGCATTCTGGCACTCCCAGAACTCTAGTATGGGAATCCTTCCCTCATCAATGGGGTGAATGAGCATCAATTAAAACACAGACATTGAGGTCAGGCACAGTGGCTCACACCTGTAATTCCAGCACTTGGGGAGGCCAAGGTGGGCAGATCACCTGAGGTCAGGAATTTGAGATCAGCCTGGCCGACATGGCAAAACCCCATCTCTACTAAAAATACAAAAAAAAATTAGCAGGGCGTGGCAGCAGGCTGCTTGGGAAGCTGAGGCAGATAATCACTTGAACCCGGGAGGTGGAGCTTGCAGTGAGCCGAGACTGTGCCAATGAACTCCAGCCTGGGTGACAAGATCAAGACTCCATCTCAAAAACAAAAACAAAAAACATATACAATGCAAGAAGTTCTTCTACCAGGTAATCTTCCCACAACATGCTATCTGGCAAATATTCCTCTTCCCAAAGATTTAGTGTCTGGAAAACTAAACGTGAAAGGTTGCATCCAGACTGAGGACACCATGAACAGAGAGGCAAAGATGCTGCGCTTAAAACAGAAGACGAGGTAAACTAAACCAAGCTATGTACATTCTCTTCCAGGTTCTTTACAACAGCCACCTTGGAACTTAGTAACCCAGTGTTGAAAATCAAACACTTTGCTAGTTTACTAAGGATCCCAGAAGCTGGTGTTGGCCATATTCATCGTGAAAGCTGCACCTTTCTGGATCTCCCTCATGAGAGCAGAAATTCCAGGCTTAGTGGATGTTCTACCTTCTTTGACATGTGGTGGCTCATACTCAAATCGATACATAGTCTTGGTCCTGAGTGTTTGGCTTCCAAAAGTTTTTCTTTGGTTAAAGCTCTCAGGAAACGTTTGCTGTGCTGAGGACAGATGCCTGAAGCAGAAATATCAGAAAGAAATAAAAGTGGAAAACCAGAGGAATAATATTCTGTAAGAAACAAATCTCCTTAGCCAGCTGAGGTTTTTTTGTTTTTGTTTTTTTCATATAAAGAGAAACTTGATACTGGTGTAAGATACTCATTCATTAGGAGATTTACACAAAGCAGATTCGTGAGGAATATGGGCTTTGGAGCACACAGCAGGGTTTAAATCCAAGTTCAGTTTGTTCATTGATTAGCTGAATTATCCTGGGCATAATTATGTTACTTAATTTCTCTAAGCCTCAGTCTTTTCACCTACAAAATGGGAATAACAGTTCCTCTCCATTGAGGTAATCCATGTAAAATACTTAAAACTGAACCTAGCACATAGCACTGAATAAATATTAGCTGTTTGCCATCATTCCTTCTATTCTGAGCTTATAAACACATAAGTTAATTAGACAGCTTATATTTGAAAAGCAGCCTTAAATTTTGCTTTCTTTGATGCTTTGATTCCCAAGAAAATAGGACAGTGGGTCCTACATCCCAGATGTTTCTTTTACTTAAACAAAATTCCTACTCTCCTTGGAACATGCAGACACATTTGCAAAAAATAAATATGATTATGCTAGCAGTCTCATTTATTGTCACCTGGATTTTCTGCACGATTGGCTTTTCTTCGTTCTTTTTCTTGCTTTCTTTTGCTCTTCTTTGCTGCAACTATCTTTTCCCAGTGTCTCTGTTTTCTCTGTACATTTTTCTTATCCAGAAAACAAAATTGAGAACTTCGTAAGCTCCAAAAAGGAAAACAAACATTAGAAACAGTTACTTATTTTTCTCATTTATATATAAAGTTTGGAGAGAAAAAGGAAATTACTCTTAAAAACAAACCTAGACTGGATTGCGTTTAGAGAAAACAGAGCCCCAGAAAAAGAGATGTGACCTGCTGAAGGTCACAGAAAATTCATTAGTGACAGGGTTTAGATTTCCTGACACTTCAGAGGTATATCAAAAATTCCTTTTGAACTTTACTTTTCCTATGACTCAAATGAAACTAAAACTTTAGACCAGTTAGCAGAAAATTAATTCATCACTTAAAATACACAACTCATTCCCAGTCTCTCTTTTCATTACCAGTACCCACCCTTAAAATGGGTTTCTGAGACATTCCAGTACGCAAGGCCTATGGCCAGAATGCACTCACTGAGCAGCATGCTGTACTGCCCGCAGCCAGGGTCTCTCCCTCCTGGCACTCGCCTTCCGCATCAATCTGCAGAAGTTGGAAGCCTTCAGGAAGTCCATCATCACCTGTCTCCTCTAGGATGGCTTCTTGTCCCTGCTGCACAGGTGACTCTGCTTTCTGAGTACTCCCTTCCAATTTCCAGTCCATGTGCTTATCCTCTGGCCCTTCAAGCAGACTGGAAAAAGGCACAATTATGTGAGCTCTTCCATTATTTCACTAACATCGGTATCTCCCTACATCCAAATGACAAAATGTTATTGTGTTACTGAAAGATCAGAAGTGTGTAACATACCCAGATTTACTGAACTGAGAAAAGCATGTGTCTTCCAGAGAAATGATTCAGCAGGGAAACAGTTCAGTATTAAGGAAGCCAAATACACTTTTTGTTTTTTTTTTTTGAGACAGAGTTTCACTCTTGTTACCCAGGCTGGAGTAAAATGGCATGATTTCAGCTCACTGCAACCTCCACCTCCCAGGTTCAAGTGATTCTCCTGCCTCAGCCTCCTGAGTAGCTGGGATTACAGGCATCTGCCACTATGCCCAATTAATTTTTGTATTTTTAGCAGAGAAGGGTTTCACCATGTTGGCCAGGCTGGTCTCAAACTCACTCCTGACCTCAAGTGATCTGCCAGCCTCGGCCTCCCAAGTGCTGGGATTACAAGCATTCGCCACCACACCCAGCCCCAGATACACTTCTTAGAGGACCTGCACAATACCTGACGTCTCCAAGCAATCAATGATCATCCATTGCTGCAGTGACACAGATAACCAAGTAATTTATTGTGTACTTTAAAATGCATTATATGATTTTGAGATTGCAAAAGGCCCTTCACCTCCCCCATTATGTTTCAACCAATTGGTTTTTAATTTTTTTTTCTTCTTTTTTTTCCTCTCTTTTGTTTTTTTTATTATTGCATTTTAGGTTTTGGGGTACATGTGCAGAACATGCAAGACATTTGCATAGGTACACACATGGCAGTGTGTTTTGCTGCCTTCCTCCCCTTCACCCACATTTGGCATTTCTCCCCAGGCTATCCCTCCCCAGCTCCCCCACAACCGCTGTCCCTCCCCTCTTCCACCCAATAGACCCCAGTGTTTGGTACTCCCTTCCCTGTGTCTATGTGTTCTCATTTTTCATCACCCACCTATGAGTGAGAATATGCGGTATTTCATTTTTGTTCTTGTGTCAGTTTGCTGAGAATGATGTTCTCCAGATTCATCCATGTCCCTACAAACGACACGAACTCATCATTTTTGATTGCTGCATAATATTCCATGGTGTATATGTGCCACATTTTCCCAATCCAGTCTATCATCGATGGGCATTTGGGTTAGTTCCAGGTCTTTGCTATTGTAAACAGTGCTGCAATGAACATTCGTGTGCATGTGTCCTTATAGTAGAACGATTTATAGTCCTTTGGATATATACCCAGTAATGGGATTGCTGGGTCAATTGGAATTTCTATTTCTAAGGCCTTGAGGAATCGCCACACTGTCTTCCACAATGCTTGAACTAGTTTACACTCCCACCAACAGTATAAAAGTGTTCCTATTTCTCCACATCCTCATCAGCATCTGTTGTCTCCAGATTTTTTAATGATCGCCATTCTAACTGGTGTGAGATGGTATCTCAATGTGGTTTTGATTTGCAGCTCTCTAATGACCAGTGATGATGAGCATTTTTTCATATGATCGTTGGCCTCATGTATGTTTTCTTTTGTAAAGTGTCTGTTCATATCCTTTGCCCATTTTTGAATGGGCTTCTTTGTTTTTTTCTTGTAAATCTGTTTGAGTTCTTTGTAAATTCTGGATATCAGCCCTTTGTCAGATGGGTAAACTGCAAAAATTTTTTCCCATTCTGTTGGTTGCCAATTCACTCTAGTGACTGTTTCTTTTCCCGTGCAGAAGCTGTGGAGTTTGATTAGGTCCCATTTGTCTATTTTGGCTTTTGTTGCCAATGCTTTTGGCATTTTGGTCATGAAGTCCTTGCCTAGTCCTATGTCCTGAATGGTTTTGCCTAGATTTCCTTCTAGGGTTTTTATGGTGCCAGGTCTTATGTTTAAGTCTTTAATCCACCTGGAGTTAATTTTAATGTAAGGTGTCAGGAAGGGGTCCAGTTTCTGCTTTCTGCACATGGCTAGCCAGTTTTCCCAACGTCATTTATTAAACAGGGAATCCTTTCCCCATTGCTTTTGTCAGGTTTATCCAAGATTGTATGGTTGTAGATATGCTGTGTTGCCTTCGATGCCTCTGTTCTGTTCCATTGGTCTATATCTCTGTTTTGGTACCAGTACCATGCTGTTTTGATTACTGTAGCCTTGTAGTATAGTTTGAAATCCGGTAGTGTGATGCCCCCCACTGTGTTCTTTTTGCTTAGAATTGACTTGGCTATGCAGGCTCTCTTTTGGTTCCATATGAAGTTCATGTGGTTTTTTCCAGTTCTGTGAAGAAAGTAGCTTGATGGGGATAGTGTTGATTCTGTAAATTACGTTGGGCAATAGCCATTTTCACGATACTAATTCTTCCTAACCATGAACATGGAATGTTTCTCCATCTGTTTGTGTCCTCTCTTATTTCATTGAGCAGTGGTTTGTAGTTTTCCTTGAATAGGTCCCTTACGTTCCTTGTGAGTTGTATTCCTAGGTATTTTATTCTTTTTGTAGCAATTGTGAATGGCAGTTCATTCTTGATTTGGCTCTCTTTAAGTCTGTTATTGGTGTATAGGAATGCTTGTGATTTTTGTACATTGATTTTATATCCTGAGACTTTGCTGAAGTTCCTTATCAGTTTCAGGAGTTTTTGGGCTAAGGCAATGGGCCTTCTAGGTATACTATCGTGTCGTCTGCAAATAGTGACAATTTGGCTTCCACCTTTCCTATTTGAATACCCTTTATTTCTTTTTCTTGCCTGATTGCTCTGGCTAGAACTTCCAGTACTATATTGAATAGGAGGGGTGAAAGAGGGCATCCTTGTCTAGTGCCAGATTTCAAAGGGAATGCTTCCAGTTTTTGCCCATTCAGTATGATATTAGCTGTTGGTTTGTTGTAAATAGCTTTTATTACTTTGAGATACATTCCACCGATACCGAGTTTATTGAGGGTTTTTAGCATAAAGGGCTGTTGAATTTTGTCAAATGCTTTCTCTGCGTCAATTGAGATAATCATGTGGTTTTTGCTTTTGGTTCTGTTTATGTGGTGAATTACGTGTATAGACTTGCATATGTTGAACCAGCCTTGCATCCGCAGGATGAATCCTACTTGATCATGATGGATACGTTTTTTGATGTGCTGTTGCAATCAGCTTGCCAGTATTTTATTGAAGATTTTTGCATCTATGTTCATCATGGATATTGGCCTGAAGTTTTCTTTTCTTGTTGGGTCTCTGCCGCGTTTTGGTAATAGAATGATGTTGGTCTCATAAAATTATTTGGGAAGGATTCCCTCTTTTTGGATTGTTTGGAATAGTTTCAGAAGGAATAGTACCAGCTCCTCTTTGTGTGTCTGGTAGAATTCGGCTGTGAACCCGTCTGGACCTGGACTTTTTTTGTGTGGTAGGCTCTTAATTGCTGCCTCGACTTCAGACCTTGTTACTGGCCTATTTGTAATTTCGGCTTCCTCCTGGTTTAGGCTTGGGAGGACACAGGTGTCCAGAAATTTATCCATTTCTTCCAGGTTTACTAGTTTATGTGCATAGAGTTGTTTGTAATATTCTCTGATGATGGTTTGAATTTCTGTGGAATCTGTGGTGATTTCCCCTTTATCGTTTTTTATTGCATCTATTTGGTTGTTCTCTCTTTTCTTTTTTATCAGTCTGGCTAGTGGTCTATTTTGTTGATCTTTTAAAAAAATCAGCTCTTGGATTTATTGATTTTTTTGAAGGGTTTTCTGTGTCTCTATCTCCTTCAGTTCTGCTCTGATCTTAGTTATTTCTTGTCTTCTGCTGGGTTTTGAGTTTTTTTGATCTTGCTCCTCTAGCTCTTTCAATTTTGACGATAGGGTGTCAATTTTGGATCTCTCCATAATTGGGTACTATTTGGTTGTTCTCTCTTTTCTTTTTTATCAGTCTGGCTAGTGGTCTATTTTGTTGATCTTTTCAAAAAACCAGCTCTTGGATTTATTGATTTTTTTGAAGGGTTTTTCGTGTCTCTATCTCCTTCAGTTCTGCTCTGATCTTAGTTATTTCTTGTCTTCTGCTGGGTTTTGAGTTTTTTTTATCTTGCTCCTCTAGCTCTTTCAATTTTGACGATAGGGTGTCAATTTTGAATCTCTCCATAATTGGGTACTTATCTTCTCATATGGGTACTTATTGCTATATATTTTTCTCTAGAGACTGCTTTAAATGTGTCCCAGAGATTCTGGTATGTTGTGTCTTCGTTCTCATTGGTTTCGAAGAACTTCTTTATTTCTGCCTTCATTTCATTGTTTATCCAGTCAACATTCAAGAGCCAGTTGTTCAGTTTCCATGAAGCTGTGCGGTTCTGGGTTAGTTTCTGAATTCTGAGTTCTAACTTGATTGCACTATGGTCTGAGAGACTGTTTGTTATGATTTCAGTAGTTTTGCATTTGCTGAGGAGTGCTTTACTTCCAATTATGTGGTCAATTTTAGAGTAGGTGTGATGTGGTGCTGAGAAGAATGTATATTCTGTGGATTTGGGGTAGGGAGTTCTGTAAATGTCTATCAGGTTTGCTTGTTCCAGGTCTGAGTTCAAGCCCTGGATATCCTTGTTAATTTTCTGTCTGGTTGATCTGTCTAATATTGACAGTGGAGTGTTAAAGTCTCCCACTATTATTGTGTGGGAGTCTAAGTCTCTTTGTAAGTCACTAAGAACTTGCCTTATATATCTGGGTGCTCCTGTATTGGGTCCATATATATTTAGGATCATTAGCTCTTCTTGTTGTATGGATCCTTTTACCATTATGTAATGACCTTCTTTGTTGCTTTAAAGTCTATTTTATCAGAGATGAGAATTGCAACTCCTGCTTTTTTTTGCTCTCCATTTGCTTGGTAAATCTTCCTCCATCCCTTTATTTTGAGCCTTTGTGTATCCTTGCATGTGAGATGGGTTTCCTGGATACAGCACACTGATGGGTTTTGGATTTTTATCCAATTTGCCAGTCTGTGTCTTTTGATTGGTGCATTTAGCCCATTTACATTTAGGGTTAATATTGTTATGTGTGAATTTGATACTGCCATTTTGATGCTAGCTGGCTGTTTTGCCCATTAGTTGATGTAGATTCCTCATTTTGTTGATGCTCTTTAGCATTTAATATATTTTTGGAATGGCTGGTACTGGTTGTTCCTTTCTATGTGTAGTGCCTCTTTCAGGAGCTCTTGTAAAGCAGGCCTGGTGGTGACAAAATATCTGAGTACTTGCTTGTTTGCAAAGCATTTTATTTTTCCTTCACTTCTGAAGCTCAGTTTGGCTGGATATGCAATTCTGGGTTGAAAGTTCTTTTCTTTAAGGATGTTGAATATTGGCCCCCACTCTCTTCTAGCTTGTAGAGTTTCTGCTGAGAGATCTGCTGTGATTCTGATGGGCTTCCCTTTGTGGGTGACCTGACCTTTCTCTCTGGCTGCCCTTAGTATTTTCTCCTTCATTTCAACCCTGGGGAATCTGATGATTATGTGCCTTGGGGTTGCTCTTTTTGCGGAGTATCTTTGTGTTGTTCTTTGTATTTCCTGGATTTTAGTGTTGGCCTGCCTTGCTAGGTTGGGGAAATTTTCCTGGATAATATCCTGAAGAGTATTTTCCAGCTTGAATTCGTTCTCTTCGTCCCTTTCTGGTACATCTATCAAACGTAGGTTAGGTCTCTTCACATAGTCCCACATTTCTTGGAGCCTTTGTTCATTCCTTTTTGCGTTTTTTTCTCTAATCTTGGTTTCTCATTTTATTTCATTGAGTTGATCTTCGACTTCTGATATTCTTTCTTCTGCTTGGTCAATTCAGCTGTTGAAACTTGTGCATGCTTCGTGAAGTTCTCGTGTTGTATTTTTCAGCTCCTTCAATTCATTCATATTCCTCTCTAAGTTATCCATTCTTGTTATCATTTCCTCGAATCTTTTTTCAAGGTTCTTAGTTTCTTTGCATTGATTTAGAACATGTTCTTTTAGCTCACAGAAGTTTCTCATTACTCACCTTCTGAAGTCTGATTCCATCATTTCATCACAGTCATTCTCTGTCCAGCTTTGTTCCCTTGCTGGTGAGGAGTTTTGGTCCTTTGTGGGAGGCGAGGTGTTCTGGTTTTGGGTGTTTTCCTCCTTTTTGCGCTGGTTTCTTCCCATCTTTGTGGATTTATCCACCTGTCGTCTGAGTAGTTGCTGACTTTTTGATTGGGTCTCTGAGTGGACGCCCAGACTGTTGATGATGAGGTATTTCTGTTACTTGGTTTTCCTTCTACCAGTCTAGCCCCTCCGCTGTACGACTGCTGAGGTCCACTCCAGGCCCTGCTTGTCTGGGGTACACCTGTAGCAGCTGCAGAACAGTGAAGGATGCTACCAGTTTCTTCTTCTGCTATCTTTGTCCCAGAATGATGCCCACCTAATGTCAGTCTGATCAGTCCTTTTTGAGGTGACTCTGGATATACACGGGTCAGGGAGCTGCTTGAGGAGACGGTCTGTACTTTATAGGAGCTCAAGTGCTGAGCTGTGAGCTCCATTGTTCATTCAGGGCTGTTAGGCTGCTACGTTTATGTCTGCTGCAGCAGAACTCTTAAAACCCCTTTTTTTCCTCAGATGCTCTGTCTCAGGGAGTTGGGGCTTTCTTTATGAGTGTCCATTGCACTATCGTGACCAGCTAGGAGGTAGTCTAGTCACTATTTGCCTGCCAAGGCTCCGCCCTGCTGATGTGGGGTCCACCCTGTTGCTGCGGGCTCTGCCCTGCAGCCGTGGGCTCCGCTGCGGACTCTGCCCTGCTGCCATGGGCTCCACCCTGCGGCGGAGTCTCTCTGTTATGGCAGGTTGCCTCGGCAATGGCAGGCTGCATCAGCAATGGGAGTGTACCTCAGTAGAGGCGGATTGCCTCGGTAATGGTGAACACCCCTCCCCCACCGAGCTGCACCATCCTGGGTTCAGCTGTGCCCGCAGTGAAACTCTCCACCTGGAGTGTTTCGAATTGCTGTTTTGTTTGTCCCTGTGGGGGTGAAACCCACTGAGCCTGCTTGCCCTGCTCCCTGCCTCAGAGCGCCTTTTTTTTTTCTTCTTTTTTTTAAGTTGAATGGATGGCTCTCTCCCAGGTGTTTTGGTCGCCCGCTGTTAGGGCACCAGCATCTGTGTGATTTCCCGTGCAGCAACCCACTGCGCTGGCTCAAACGCCACTTCCCAGGAATCTCCTGGTCTGGCTCACTGTCCAAGTCCCGTTTAATCAGATGGATATGCTAATCTGCCCTCCCAAATCTCAGATTGCCAGTTTAGCAGGGCACCCGGACCAGTGTGTTTTGTGCAGAGTGCCGCTGTGCTGCGGCGCCGGCCAAAGCGGCCGCAACAGCCAAAATGGCTGCACTTGTGTCCCGTGTCTCTCCTACACCTGGAAATTTCCCCATTCTGTAGGCAACAAAGATCCATCTGGGAATGCAGCTTTGACTCACCCTCTGCGCGTTCACTGAGAGCTGCGATCCTGAGTTGTTCTTACCGCGCCATCTTGAATCCCTCCCCCAATTTATTTTTGAAATGGTTCCTTTAGCAAATATTTACTGAACACCTACTATAAGTAAGGTACTGTACTAGAGAATTCCTGGGAGGATGAAGCTAAATATATGGTACGGTGATATGAAACCAAAAGTTCTTTTAGGTTGTGGGTATGTATCAGAATTAGTTTTTTTAAATTATGTGTTCCCTCCAACTCAGTTGAATACCACTGCAGCAGAAAGCCACAGTCACCACTGAAAATGTTTAATCTTCCTCAGAAGTGCTGAGGTTGAAAACTATGGACAAGCACTGTTCCAGAACACTTAACAAATGATGTCCTATTTCAAAGTGAGGTTCAAAATCTGAGAAAGATACCAGTCAGAAATGCTTTAGTCAATGGTCAACTGCCGTAGACCAAGAGCAGTGTGACCATTACCTATGGCTGGTCCTCTGAGTCTAATCACACAACCACTGTTTTATGAAAACCGTATCTTAAAAAGTTTAAGTCTATGTAGTATGATTCATGTATATGGCAAAAAGACATATTTATAATGAAAAGTAATGATCCACACTCCTCTCCCTTCCACCTCTAGTGGCAACCCTTGTTAACCAGTTGTTTTTCATTCTTTTGGTAATTAACTTAACCTGAAATATATGCTTACATCATTATTTCATGGTTCATCAGCTTTGAATGTATTGACTCCCTATGAAACATAAGAATTCAAATCGCTAAAGTCAATCCTTATTATTATTACTATTTTTGAGATAGGGTCTGTTACCCAAGCTGGAGTGCAGTGGCACAATCATGGTTCACTACAGCCTCATCCTGCCAGGCTCAAATCCTCCTGCCTCAGACTCCCATGTAGCTAGGACTACAGGCATGCATCACCCTGTCTGGCTAATTTTTAAATTTTCTGTAGAGACGGTAGTCTCCCTATGTTGCCTAGGCTGGTCTCCAACTCCTGGGCTTCCACCTAGCCTCCCAAACTGCTGGCATTACAGGCATGAATCACTGCACCCAACCAACCCCTACTATTTTATTTATTTTGAGATGGAGTCCCACTTTGTCACCCAAGCTGGGGGGCAGAGGTGCTATCTCAGCTCACTGCAACCTCTTGCCTCCCAGGTTCAAGCGATTCTCCTGCCTCTGCCTCCCATGTAGCTGGGATTACAGGTGTGTGCCACCATGCCTGGCTGATTTTTGTGTTTTTAGTAGAGGTGGGGTTTCACCACGTTGGCCAAGCTGGTCTCAAATTCCTGTCCTCAGATGATCTGTCCACCTTGGACTCCCAAAGTGCTGAGATTACAGGTGTGAGCCACTGTGCCTGGCCTATTATTTTTAATTCTTTATTAGTTACCTTGATTTTGAAATTTTTCTGAGATCAAGTTACCTTGATCTTTAAATTTGTTTGGCAAAGATTTTAAGGGTACAGTTTAATGAATTTGTGTGTATGGTAAAATACACTAGCTCAATGAGGTTTAACAAATGTATAGGGCCTGTGTTACTGACAATCCCATCAAGGTATGGAACGTTTCCATCACCCCAGAAAAGTTTTTTTGTTTGCTGTATTTCTTTTTTGTTTTTGAAACTCCGTCTCTTGCCTAGGCTGAAGTGCAGTAGGACAATCTCAGGTCACTGCAACCTCCGCCTCCCGGGTTCAAGTGATTCTCCTGCCACAGCCTCTTGAGTTGCTGGGACTACAGGCATGTATCACCATGCCTGGCTAATTTTTGTATTTTTAGTAGAAATGGAGTTTCGCCATGTTGTCCAGGCTGGTCTTGAACTCATTACATCAAGTGATCTGCCCGCCTCAGCCTCCCAAAGTGCTGGGATTACAGGCATGAGCCACCATGCCTGGCCTCACCCCAGAAAGTTTAACTTTTTTCTGCATATTCCGTATCAGTCTTCATCCCATTCCCACAACTTGCCAAAGGCAACCACTGTTCTGTTTACTATAGCCATAGATTAGCTATATCTATTATATGCAACTTCATATAAATAGATGCAAACAGTATGTACTCTTTAGCACTTGACTTTTTTCCCCTCAAAATATTTGAGACTTATACATGTTGCTGCATGTATCAGTAATTTCTCTTTATTACTGAGTAGCATTCCATTGTATGAATATATCACAATTCTGTTCATGGGTTGAGATTTTTACAGCTTAGGAAATAAATCTGCTACAAATATTCTAATACATGTGTTTCTGTGGACATATGTTTTCACACCATTGACTAAGTTTTAAGAGTAGAATTGCTAGGTCATAGGATAGGTGTATATACATATACATAAAACTCATAAAAAACTGCCATCCATTTCCCGAAGTATTACACCATTTTACACTGCCTGTCAGCAATGTATGAACATTCCAAATGTTCCACAGCATCACCAACATCTGGGGACCCCTACACAGATTTCTGGAGCTCCTTTGCTACACAGCTCCCTCCTTGCCAGTACCGTGCTCCACAAATTCCAGCCATCTCAGCAGCCCTAAATTCAACTGTCTCTTCCACCCAGTGACACCAATGCACTCTGCATGGGCTCTGTGTCACTATGCACCCTCAGGCAGAAAGCTGGGGTGACTGTGGGGCTTACCTTGTGAGTTGCTTTTCCCTCAAGGATCTTGTAATCCTTGTAATCCCTGACTATGGCCCAATACCTGAAAACAATTTCTTCATATACTTTGTCCAGTTATATAGTCTATTGTAGGAGGATAAGTCTAATACCCATTCCTTCTGTCATGACAATTACCAGAAGTCTTCATTATTTTTAAGAATATTTTAAACTTCTATTTCTTGTTCAAATTACGTAGTATTTCTGACTCTCCAGTATCTTTAGGCTGTGAACATAAACGCCCTTATATTTCTATCTCTGTTCCTCCTTTAATTTTCCAACTGAGCCTTGAATTTTATATGGTCAAGGCAGGTTTTACATTTTGTTCCGTCATCATAAATAAGTGGCATAGACAAAGGGTAGACAAAGGTCTACCCCCGTGGCATTTTCTGAAATGTGTAAACCAATTTTGTAACTGATTATTATTTTCTGAGGCAGGATCTCACTCTTGCCCAGGCTGGGGTGCAGTGGTGCAATCATTACTCACTGCAGCCTTGACCTCATATGCTCAGGTGATCCTCTTGCCTCAGCCTCATGAGTAGCTGGGACTACAGGTGCACACTACCATGACCAGCTAACTTTTGTATTCTTTTTTTTTTTGAGATGGAGTTTCGGTCTTGTTACCCAGGCTGGAGTGCAATGGTGTGATCTTGGCTCACTGCAACCTCCGCCTCCTGGGTTTAGGCAATTCTCCTGCCTCAGCCTCCTGAGTAGCTGGGATTACAGGCACGTGCCACCATGCCCAGCTAATTTTTTTTGTATTTTTAGTAGAGATGGGGTTTCACCATGTTGACCAGGATGGTTTTGATCTCTTGACCTCGTGATCCACACACCTCGGCCTCCCAAAGTGCTAGGATTACAGGCTTGAGCCATTGCGCCCAGCCAACTTTTGTATTCTTCCTGGAGACATGGTTTCCCCATGTTATCCAAGCTGGTCTGGAATTCAGACAATCCAGGCAATCCACCTGCCTCAGCCTCCCAAAGTGCTGGGATTACAGGTGTGAGCCACTGCACCTAGCTGTAAACTGCATTTATATTATAACTCCATAAATGTCATTCACTGTAGAGATGGCTAGTGTCCTAGAATTATATTTTCTTTTTCAGTCTGACACCTGTGCTTGGAAAACATTTCTGGTGTTGAGTTCATATTGCCTTTTTTCTTGTACTCCATCAAATGCTCACAATTGGGCCAAATTTTAGTTTTCAGTTTAGACACAACTTAAATAGGTTTAAGTGGAAAAACAGCAATCTTAGAATTCAGACACATTTCCCATCTTGCCACTTGTGAGTGATGGGGCAATAGCTAGATTTAAGTCTTTCCCATAGAATCTCTCCACAAAACAGGATAAAACCACCTCACAGAATTGTTGCAAGGATTAGATACCTTTCATTTACTGATATAAAGTGCTCATGAAATACTTGCCGTTGTTAACTACTATTCAAAACCCCTTCAGTGTTGTTCTTATAGTTGTTCTTAAAAGGTAAATCTTCTGAGCAGTTTTGGTTACTCATCACACATCATGTGAACACGTGACTACCAGATATACTCCTGAAGATGACCAAGTAAATTATCTTCTAGATTTTTAAAATTAAAGATTTAAGATTTGTGTCCATTTGTCTGTCTAGGCTAAAGTTTATTTCTGCTTAGAAATCCTTTAAAACCCAGTACAAATTAATTTTTAAGTGTATTTACATATAGACTATCAAAAAGAATTAGTGGCATGTATAAAATGTCATAATGTATATAATATTTCCAGAGAAATGAGGAAAATACTAAGCTGGCTCATGCCTGTAATCCCAACACTTTGGGAGGCTGAGGTGGGAGGATCACATGACCCTAAGGGTTCAATACCAACGTGGGGACCAAAGTGTGACCCCCATCTCTACAAAAAATAATTAGGTGGGCATGGTGACACACATCTGTAGTCCCAGCTATGTGGGAAGCTGAAGCCAGAAGATCACTTGAGCCTAGGAGATTGAGGTTGCAGTGAGCTATGATTGCACCACTGCACTCCAACCTGGGTGACAGAGCAAACCCTGTTTCAAAAAAAAAAATCCAAACTATCCTTTTTTTTTTTGAGACGGAGTTTCACTCTTGTTACCCAGGCTGGAGTGCAATGCGTGATCTCGGCTCACTGCAACCTCCGCCTCCTGGGTTCAGGCAATTCTCCTGCCTCAGCCTCCTGAGTAGCTGGGATTACAGGCATGCACCACCATGCCCAGCTAATTTTTTGTATTTTTAGTAGAGACGGGGTTTCACCATGTTGACCAGGATGGTCTCGATCTCTTGACCTCGTGATCCACCTGCCTCGGCATCCCAAAGTGCTGGGATTACAGCAAACTATCCTTAAACACTTCAGAAGCACCCCACATGAGTGAACAGTGAAGCTGATTATAAATTTTTTTTTTTTTAAAGATAGGTCATGTTATGTTGTCCAAGCCATTATCAAACTCCTGGTCTCAGGCCATGCTCCCACCTCAGCTTCCCAGTCACTGGGTAGAGGTGTGAACCACTGTGCTGCCATGCACAAATATATATATTTTGAGATAGAGTCAGAGAGATCCAAGATGGCCAATCACTAGCATCTCATGCTTGTAGCTCCCAGTGAAAGTGCAGAGACCGAGAGGACACCACACTTTCAGACGAATTTTTGTTGCTCACGGACCAGGAGATTCCCAACGGAGGAGCCTCACGGGTCGCCACTGTGACTCCTGTGGCCAGCGTGGCAGTTCTTAGTTCAGAGTAAATGGGACTGGGTCCCCTTTTGGTCAACGTTTGGAGCTCCGGAAAGGCAGAGTTGCCCATTCAGCTGATTGAAGAAGGGACTCAGGAGGGAAGCAGACCGGAGATTCCTGGGCAGAAAAGCACCAAGAATCTTGACGCCGCTGTTTTAGCAGGTGCAGTGGGTTGCTCAGATTTTGGGGCTGGGAATTAACAAGTTGGACGTCCACTCAGAGACCTAATTTGAAAGTCGGTAATTACAAAGAGGACAGGTGGATAAATTTACAATGACAGGAAGACACCAGTGTAAAAAGGCTGAGAATACTCAAAATCAGAATGCCTCTCCCTCTACAGAGGATCACAGTTCCTCATCAACAAGCGAACAAGGCCTGATGGAGAACAAGTGCGTTCCAATAACAGAATTAGGCTTCAAAAGGTTGATAGAGAAACTTCTGTGAGTTAAAAGAACATGTTCTAGCCCAATGTAAAGAAACTAAGAACCTTGAAAAAAGGTTTGACAAAATCCTAATGAGAATAGACAATTTAGAGAGGACTATAAGTTAATGGAACTGAAGAATACAATACGAGAACTCCGTGAAGTATGCACAGGTTTTAACACTCGAATTGATCAAGCGGAAAAAAGGATATCAGAGGTCGAAGACCAACTTAATGAAATGAAACGAGATTAGAGAATTAAAAGTAAAAAGGAATGAGCAAAGTCTTCAAGAAATATGGGACTATGTGAAAAGACCTAATTTACGTTTGATAGGTGTACCTGAATGTCTTGAAGAGAATGAATCCAAGCTAGAAAATATTCTTCAGGAAATTATTCAGGAAAACTTTCCTAACCTAGTAAGGTAGGACAATACTCAACTCCAGGTAATATAGAGAACACCACAGAGATATTCCTCAAGTAGAGCAACCCCAAGACACATAATTGTTAGATTCACCAGGGTTGAAATAAAGGAGAAAATTCTAAGGGCAGCTAGAGAGAAAGGTCAGGTTACCCATAAAGGGAAACCTATCAGACTTACAGCAGATCTCTCAGCAGAAACTAGAAGAGAGGGGGGTCAATATTCAATATCCTCGAAGAAAAGAAATTTCAACCCAGAATCTCATACTCAGCCAAACTAAGCTTTATAAATGAAGGAAAAATAAAATTTTTCACGAACAAGCACTCAGAGATTTCATCACCACCAGGCCTGCTTTACAAGAGCTTCTGAAAGAAGCACTACACACAGAAAGGAACAACCGGTATCAGTCATCCCAAAAACTTACCAAAAGGTAAAGAGTATCTCCATAATGAAGAATCCATATCAACTAATGGTGCAAAATACCCAGCTAGCATTAACTGACAATATTAAACTGACAAATATCAATATTAATCCTAAATTTAAATGGATTAAACGCCCCAATCAAAGACACAGACACGCAAACTGAATAAAAGGTCAAAACACATCAACACGCTGTATCCACATCCATCTCATAAGCAAGGAAACACAAAGACTCAAAACAAAAGGTTGGAGGAAGACTCACTAATCAAATAGGAAAAAAAAAAACAGGAGATGTAACTTTTGTCTCTGACAAAATAGACTTTAATAGTAACAAAGACCAAAAGAAACAAAGAAGGATGTCACATAATGGTAAAAGGATCAATGCAACAACAGGAGTCAATGATCATAAATATATATGCACCCAATATAGGAGCACCCAGATACATAAGACAAGTTTTCAATGACTTATAAAGAGACTTGGACTCTCGCACAATAATAACGGGAGACTTTGACACCACATTGTTAATATTTGACGGATCAATGAGATAGAAAATTAACAGGGACATTTATGATTTGAACTCAGACCTGGAACAAGTAAATTCAGTGAATATTTATAGAATTCTTCACCACAGGTCCACAGAACATACATTTTTCTAGTATCACATTACACCTATTTTGAAAGTGACCACATAAATGGAAGCAAATCACTCTTCAGCATTTGCATAGCATTTCACAGATTTAAATGAAATATTGGTTGGCTGTTTGTTTGTTATTTTCTTTCCTTATTCCTTCCTGTCTCTGTTGTTAAGCACAATTATCGGCATAAAAGAGGTTTTTAATACCTACTTTTAGATTGCATTCCAGCCTGGGCAATAGAGCAAGACTTCTGTTCTCTCTCCCCCTTTTCTCTTTCTGTTTTTCATTTAAAAAAAAAACAGAGAGAGAGAGATAAGAGTCTTACTCTGTCACCCAGGCTGGAGTGCAGTGATGTGATCTCAACTCGACTCACTGCAACCTCCACCACCCAGGTCCAGGCAATTCTCATGCCTCGGCCTTCTGAGTAGCTGGGACTACAGGCACGCACCACCACACTGGGCTAATTTTTTGGTATTGTTAGTAGAGACCGGGTCTCACCAAGTTGGCCAAGCTGGTCTGGAACTCCCGACCTCAAGTGATCCGCCCATGTTAGCCTGCTAAAGTGCTGAGATTACAGGCGTGAGCCACCTCACCTGGCCCATAAATATATTTTTTAACAACAGATATCTAGACCCCTGTTATGACAGTTCTTTTAGATCAGACTTTGCTATACCAACCATCAGAGTCACCTGCAGTTTTCTGCATATAGGCATTCAGAGAAGAACAAATGAAAACATTAAGATAAACTAATCTATAACTGACAACTTCATTTTATTAGTGTGAGAAAAACACCACCGATTTAATCAACGCTAGTTTGTTAACAACCATGTGATCTCTTCCTCCTTTAAACTTCATAGCATTTTGTATTTTTACTCGTGGTGACCATTCATTTAGTTAATAAACATTCCACTGAGCTCCTCCTGGATGCCAGGCTTGTGAGGGAATGACTGGGAGGCAGTGGACATAAAGCTCTCTTTGGAGGTAGCCTACCTGAGGAGAAAAGAGATCTAAGATAGGAGATCCTAGGAGCTACAGACTTCCACTGCTGTTATTTTTAAAAATTGCAAAGTCTGTGCCGGTATCTTCTCTCCCATCAAACTGAATCCTTTATAGGAGGGTTTATACCTACATTTATCTAAACACTGAAGAGTTCACAGAATAGAATCTTGAAAACAGCAGTGTTTATGTTTGTTGAATTGAACTGAATTTTACCGCCACCACTCCCACTCCCTTCTTTTCCCCTCCTCTTACCTCTTGCTTCTCCAAATATCTATAGTCCCTGAGAATGTTTCTTAGACCAGGAAACTGGGATTCAATAATCTTGAAAATCAAATAAAAATAACTCCAACTACGATCAGAAAAGTAATATAATAAGCTAACACTCCTGAAGGCGAGGCCCACCTTTTTTGCATCTCTGGTGACCGGCATAAGGCCTGGCACAGAACGGAAGCTCAGTAAATGCTGATTAGGTGCTTTCCACCTAGAGATCCTCAGAAAGCAAAAGTGAAGTTGGACATCACAGAAGCAGAGATCTGCCCAATATGTATAGGACATTATCTATGCCCAGATTTAGCATTTCATTTGTTTTTTTTTTTTTTTGACACAGGAATTTACCATTTTAACCATTTGTAAATGTGTAGTTAAAAACACATGAAGGCACTTTTGGAGGCCGAGGCGGGCGGATCACAAGGTTAGGAGTTCAAGACCAGCCTGTACAACGTGGTGAAACCCTGTCTCTACTAAAAATACAAAAATTAGCTGGGCATGGTTATGCATTCCTGTAATCTCAGCCACTTGGGAGGCTGAGGCAGAATTGCTTGAAGCGGGACCCAGGAAGTGAAGGTTGCAGTGAGCCAAGATCGCGCCACTGCACTCCAGCCTAGGCTACAGAGCAAGACTCCGTCTCAAAACAGAACAAAACAAACAAAACACATGAAGGGCATCCACACTGTTTGCCACCATCACCACTGTCTATCGCCGGAGCTTGTTCATCTTCCTAAAGTGAAACTCTACGACCTTTATATAACTCTCCATTCCCCAATCCTGGCAGCACCTTCCTATTCCCCATCTGTATGAATCTGACCACTGCCCTGGCTTGAATGCTTGTCCCCGCTCTCACATTCAGGTTGAAACTTAATTGCCATTGTAACAGTATTGAGAAGTGAGATTTCATTTATTTTATTTCTCATTTCTTCATTCAGAATCTTTTCTGAGCCTCCATTATGGGTCCGGTGCTGAGTATTGGGACTGTTCATTACTTTCCTCCAACAAAGTTACTAAGCACCTAATAGTACATCCTGGGGACTTGGGAATGACATTTATTCTGTTTTCATGGGGCTCCAATTATCTGACCCAGCCTTGCATGACAGCTGGTCTGTTTCCCCACTAGAGATTATAAACCCACGGAAGAATTCACCTGTACACCCTTAATACCGAGCCTGTGAGCATCCTAAGTGTTTGATAATCAGGCTCTTCTGCTTAGAACCCTGCCTTACTCTCCACTCTCCGTTTCACTTAGGGTACATAGCTCAAATCCATACAATGACCTATGCAGGTCATTAAGGTCTACCTTTTAGTTTCCTCTGCTCTCTCTGGTCTGTTTGCTGTTCCTCAAACATACCTAAGACTTTCCCCCTTGAGGGCCTTTGCATTCACGTTGTTTACCCTCAATGCTCTTCCCTTAGACACTTGGACTACCTTCCTCCCCTCATTCAGATGTGTACTGTCCAACATAACCTATTTTGCTTATTTTTTGTTGGAACCTTCTTCATTCCTACAATGTAGGCAAGTGTTGTTTGCTTATAGATGTTCAATAAATACTTGCTGAGTTTATAAATCCTCCACTCCGCACTCCCACCCTAGGTTGGCAGAGGCCTCAGACCTTTGCCAGCCCAAGTGCCACCGGATGGGCACCTACGCTGCGGCTAAATAATGGCACATCGACTCAAGCCTGAGAGCACCCCGCGTGCGGGTCCTCTCTCACAGACTGCGCTTGCGAGTGGAGGCAGGAAGGGAAAGCACCAGGAAGGTGGACTACCACAGGCCCCATGACTGCTAAACGCTGCTTTCCCAGCGTCCACCCCGCCCGCGACGGAAGCGGCTGTCTCAGGCTGGACCCCGCAGGCCCCTGCCCGCTCCCGAAACCAGCCGACGGCGTACCTGATCCCTTCACCCCGCGCAGCTACCGCAACGCGTGTCGGCTCCGCCTCCGGCCTCGCTTCCGCTTCCTAACCCCGCTCCGAATGGCATCCTGGGAATTGTAGTTTTTCACCTGCTGGCAGCTCGTGGGGCCGGGCCGGAGGGGAAGCTGCGGCTCCGGAGGGGAGGCTCCCAGCCTTGGCGCTGGGGAGCTGTGTCCCGACGTGGAAGTTGTCCAGTTTCTCTGAGCCTCGGTTTTCCCGTCTATTAGACGGCGATTATAACCCCAACCCCTTACCAACTTTACAGGTCTCCTGCAGGTGACCAGGTACTTTGTTGGTTGTCACGGGCTGGACATTGCGAAACTGGGGTATGTGAAACTAAAACAAAATTCTAAGCCCCGCAGCCGACTGAATGGACCTCCCTCTCGGCCAGGGGGATTCCAAAGCAACCTTAAAACTAATTAAGGCCATGAAGGTAAGCGGGAGTGGAGCCGGGAGAGCCGGGGCACGGTCGGACATGCCTACTGTTACACCCCGTCTCTTTCGGAGTTTAGACCCAGGTGGGACTGACAGATTTTTTGTAGCAATAAGATACCAAATTCCAACCTGACATCACATGACAGAAAAAGAAATAAAAAAACTTACCCCAAAATACGTTTCTTTGCCATAACTTGAAATGGCCCTGCAAAGTTGTGGTGTTTGGGGTATAGGAGAGGGATTTGCATCTGTAAAGAATCCCTATTAACGTAACTAGAGCTTTTCCCTTACAGGCCCTCCCAATTCTGAAGAGATTAACCGAGTTTAGCACCTTTTTTCCCCTTCCTTAACAGGTGAAACCAAATTTGGGCCACCCATCATCCACAGCCTTGCCCTCCCCCAGGCTTTGCCACAGTCAGCAGAGCCCACGAGCTGACACAGCCCTTTTCTGAGCCCACGACAGAGACGTCAGGGCTTTGACAAGGAAGATTCTAGCCCCTGGGCACTCTTCTTCCTCCACCAAAGACACGAAGCGGCTTGCCCAAGCCTTGGCCTCATCAGCCACTCTTCCTTCACTCCTGCAGTCCTGGGGTCTCACCCATCGAGAGAGACTCCAACCTGAATGAGCCCAAAATATCTCCCAGTCAAGAAACTACAGCCTGGTTGGATTCCTCGTTGGCCCCCCAGTTTCCCCCTCTGGACTTTTCTTTCCACAGCTCTTCCAGCACCTACCATCCGTCCTTTATCAGTTTCCACAATTGGGAGGGCCTGGAATGGGAAAGCTCTAGGTACTTAATAGAGATTCTTCACAGATGCAAATCCTTCCTCCACCCCCAAGACAAGACAGCTTTGCAGGGCCATTTCAAACTATGGCAAAGAAACGTATTTTGGGGTAAAAGTTTTTTATTTCTTATTCTGTCACATAATGTCAGGTTGGAATTTGGTATCTTATTGCTACAAAGATTCTGTTCTGTCAATTCCATGTGGGTCTAAACTCTGAAAGGGATGGGATAATATTACGCATGTCCATGTAAATTTTTTTACAATTTTTTTTTTAAAATAGAGATTGGGTTTCGCCATGTTGCCCAGGCTGGTCTTGAACTCCTGAGCTCAAGCGATCCACTCACTTCAGCCTCCCAAATTGCTGAGATTACAGGTGTGAGCTACCATGCTCAGCTGCGATTTTTAAATACTAACACTAAACATTCATTTCCCTCCCCATAAGGTTTTTCCTAAAGCCTAGCTTTAACATCTCCACTCTGCTCAGAGATGGCCCTGGCTTCCCACTGTCTGTTGAAATGCCACAGTTGGGCTTGCACATGGCTTAAATGATCTTCAATGACGCCTTCAGGTTTTAGCTCACACCACACCTACCAGTCCCTGCACTTCACACTGAGCCATACTGAACACTTTCCCCCTCCGACTCCCTACCACTGCTCTTGTGTCCTTTGCCTCTGAATAAGTTCATGGCCACTTTCCAATGGAAGGAAAAAACCTTTAGCTGGTCTTACTGCTTCCTCTAACCCCCACTCCATCCGTTTGCCACGTGATTGTGTGTCTCTCCTGATGTAAAATCTAACCCCTTTCTCAAGGTCTTGTATTATACAACCCAGCTCCTGCCTGCCCCTCCCAGCTTCATCTTCTATCACTCTTCCTCTAGCTTGCTATGTTCCAGTTGCACTGATCCTGAAATGCTTCAAACACACCATGAGCCTTGCAAATACTATTTATTCCCTTTCCTCTCACATTTTCTATGGCTGGCTTCTTATACTTTAGGCCCCAGCTTCAACATTCCCTCATCAGAAAGGCCTTTCCCGATGACCACTCTGGCAAGATTGGTTCATTCTATCCCTGTTTCGTCATCTTTTTGGTTTGCTTTATATCACCTCTCAGTCAGTAATGGATTTTTTTTCTGTGACTTTCCTACTAATCATAAGTTCCTTGAGGAGACTATGTCTACCATGTTTATGGTTACAACCTCGTTGTACCTCCCAGTACCACTGCATAGAAAATATTTGACTAAATGATTTTTTTCTACTTTCTTGACATATCCAAATTCTATCTATTAAATCCAGGACCTGAAACACAGTAGATACTCAATAAATACTTCTTGAGATGCTAGTTATAATTAATGCTGCCTTCTGCAGGAAGCCTTCCCTGATCACTACTCTGCCGCTCACCCCAAAGTGAATTCTCTCTTCTGAGAGCTCCTACAGCACCTTATCTGTTCTCTTTGGAGGCCCTGAGTGAACTGCGCCTTATGTTGTAAGCGTCTATCTCCACATGTCACCTAATCTCTATCAGGAGCTTTTCAAAATATTCTTACCCTACTATTTACATTCATAATGCTGCATCAGGCATCACCTGGCATGGGCATGAATGTAAATTGTAGGGTAAGAACATTCATGAATGGGCATGAATGTTTGTGAAGGAAATGAATCAGCCAATGTGATGGTGGATGGGAAAAAGAAGGAAGGGTGTAAATGTCCCATGGTTAAACAATTTCTTTTTTTTTTGAGATGGAGTTTTGCTCTGTTGCCCAGGCTGGAGTGCAGTGGCGCGATCTCAGCTCACTGCAACCTCTGCCTCCTGGGTTCAAGCAATTCTCCTGCCTCAGCCTCCTGAGTAACTGGGATTACAGGAGCCTGACACCATGCCCAGCTAATTTTTTTGTATTTTTAGTAGAGATGAGGTTTTGCCACATCGGGCTGGCTGGTCTCAAACTCCTGAACTCAGGTGATCCACCAGCCTCAGCCGCCCAAAAGTGCAGGGATTACAGGTGTGTGCCCAGCCAAGTCGCTAAACAATTGACTCTTGCATTTCAGGATACCAAGCCCCATTCTGCCTATTTCATGTTGGAGGCTGTGTGACTCAAAGAAAGTGCTAAACAGTGCAACTTCCCCTGGTTCTCTAGCTTTTTAACAATCAATGAAGGGTTTCCAAGCACTTCTGGAACCTAGTCCTCTTCATGGGAACTGCAAAGAAAAACAGCAGCTCCATACAGCAGCAACTCAAGACAGTTAATGAATTTAAGGGAGGAGAAGCAAAGAAAAAGGAAACAAACATTTACTGAGTGCTGAGCTGGAAGCTTCAGTCTTCTTTCTGCCTTCCATGATTATTTATTCTTTACAATAATGCTGAATATACATTATATAACAACCTCCAGGGTGTTGGTTGTATTAGAAAAATGCATTCAAGGTATCTAAATAAGGCATCTGGCATATCATCGATGTGTCTGTAGTCCCAGCTACTCGGGAGGCTGAGACAGGAGAATCACTTGAACCCAGGAGCAGAGGTTGCAGTGAGCCGAGTGACAGAGTGAGACTCCGTCTCAAAAACAACAAAACAGGAATAAGGTGTAAGATTCAGGGATGCAATCAATTTCAGATAAAGCACGTGTGGCCTTACAACTAAGGGACTTCCTGCCACCTAGTGGCAATCTATGCTTGCTGCAGCGGGACGGCCGAGAATCCCAGGCCTCCTGGTGCAGACGCTGCAAACTGTAACTTGTGAAGGTCGAAATCTATCAAATATCATGGGTATTCACTCCTATTTGCAAAGGTTATTGCCAAAGAATTGTGATCTGAGAGGGCAAGACTGTTTTTCAGTGACCCCCACCCCTGCATTCTTGAGTATTCCTTTTGCTTCCACACCCCTTGAGTATGCTCCTTTAAACACTTGCTGATGGTGATCTAATGAATCTGTGCCCTTGAGACTTTACAAGTGTCCTGATCAGGGGTTAAGACTTGTCTTACTTATCTGTAAATCCCAAGGCCTGGCACAAAGGAAGCATCCAGTGAATGTTTGTTGAATGAATATAAGTGAATGCTTTTGACCAAACTCTATGACTCAGGTCAAGATTAAGGAGCAGTTTATTTGAATATTCTATATAGTAAACATTTCAAGAGGGTGGTGGGAGAGTGGAAGGGGCTTCTCAGGGAAGTGTCCAAGGCAGAACAAGGCAGGAGGCTCTTGAGCCGTTGACCTGCTTATAAGGCCGTGGATGCCCGGAACTTCTGGGTCAAACAGAACACGGCGGCCGTGAGGGCTGTGCACTGACGGGCCAAGAGTTTCACACTCAGGTCGTGGTAGCCTCTCTCACAGGTGGATTTAGCGGCCTCTACAAACTGATGGTAGGTATATACCACGTCCCTCAGGTTCCCCGCTGCCTCCTTGTGCCGGGTGGAGCAGCGGCTACAGTCCGTGAACTGAAAGCACAGGCCGGCCAGCTGGACCAGGTGCTGGAAGGTGTCACGCACGGCCCCCTGCATCTCTTCAGGGGACTGGTCCATTCTGATCACATGCTGACAGCTCGACAGGAGCTTCTGGGAGCCCATGCAGAGGCGGCTCCGGCTTTCGGTAAAGTACCAGGTGCACTTCTCTGGGGGATGTTTGTTTCCAATCCCCCAGGAAGTTTCTAAAATGTCTTGTAGCTCCAGCAAGCTCTCCATGAGTTGAATGAAACCCTCAGGGGTGCTGGCAGGGGTGGCTTTCAGCTGTCTCAGTGCCCTGGAGCAGTACTCTGGCCAGATGTGGCTTTTCCTCGACAGGGGTGCAGTGCTGCAGCTGTGGGCTCGGGCAGGCCTCCAGGGCAGAACCATCGGGCTTCCTGCAGAGGGCGGTGAGGTAAGGGGGGCTGTGGGATGTGTTTCCAAGTCCCTGTCTTCTTCCTCTGTCTCAGGCTGCAGGCCACGGAAGCACGTGGCATAGGAGAACTGACAGCTGCACTGCTCCATCCCTATCCTGGGAGACACCATCTCATTCATGCCTGCAAAACCCAAAGATGTGGCCATCCTGATGGCAGAGACTTCAGGATGGCTTTCTGGGGCAAAGCACAGAAAAGACTTATCAGCAGGAAGGCAGATGCTAGAGCTGTCACTTTTGCTTTCTGAGAGTAAGCAATGGTTTGAAGTTTCTAAGTGAGGGTCCTCTTGCAGACATGGTAGTGGCTCTGGCAGGGAAGGCGTGGGATTAAAACAGACCCACTCAGGGGTGTCCCTAGGGGCTGTATCTTCCCCTGTCACATGGTTAGGTATGATCTCCCCTACCTTCATCCCCTCTGTCTGCTTCCCAAGAAAGAAATCAGGGTCTAAATCCAACTCTACTAATAGTTTTTGTTCTTGAGCCTGGCAGGCTTGCCCTTGGGTTTCTCTGCTTTGTCCTTGAGGGTCTCTAGGGGGATGTGGTGGGATCTGCTCAGTCCCTGTTACAGGAGCATCTAAAGAAAAGGAGGTTACTATTTTACCAGCTGGAGAACTAACATCAAGAGTCTGTGAAATATTATTTGACACATCAGCCAGGGAGTCACCTGAATCCTTTCTAGATTCCTCCTGAAATCTGTCGCTGCCATTTTTGTTTGTAACTTCTCTATCTCTTTCCAAAGATAGTTGTCCTTGTTGCTCTTCCTTTGTAGGGATAGAAGCTATCTTCTCTCCTGGATTTATTCCACATTCATCACTTCTAGGCTCATCTCCAGGAGATAACAAGGGCTCTTTGTATTTGGGGGCAGTTTCTTGTATATGATTTGTACAAACAGATTCCAATCCCATTTCCAACTGGACTTGTCCCAGCTCTAGTGTGTCTCCTTGAGAGACATTAAGTAACCCCGGGTTGATGGCCAAGCAGACTCTGTCTGGGTTACGGTCACAACTGGAGAGGGAGGAGGAGCTGTCCCCATGCTCTATGGCGAGTTCTTTGGGGTCAGTGCTATCTGGGTCTTGAGATGGAGATAGGATTTGGGAAGGGCTGGCCTGAGCAGTATCTGGGCCAGATGAACCTGGGTTAGAACAGTGAGGAGTGCTTGCTGAGGAGCTGGCAACAGGGACAACACCAGAATTCTCTTTACTGTTGGGGTCAATCCGGAAGCGAATGGCAGAAATAGAAGACACTCGAGAGTCGATGACTGATTTGGTTTCCATGGTTTCGGGCTCCATCTCCATGACCCTGGAGGCTGGGTTTGAGCTCTTGGTCTCCCTCAGGGGAGCCAGCAGCCCCAAGGCCTTGGTCTCCAGAAGGCCAGGCTCACCCTGCATGTCCTGCAGAGAGGACACAGTTGGGGAGGGTGCACCAAGGGCCAGGTAGGGCTCCCTGTCATAGTAGCACACGCCATCTACACTCTCCAGGGAGGCGGACGGTACCAGAGGAAATGAGACCTGAGAGGTGTAGTCGGTCTGTAGGAAAGACCTCCTTTTCCTCAGGGTCTTGGCATACTTCTTCACCCCTCCCCGCCTGCTTGTCTCTCTTCCATCTAGCCCAGAAGGCAGGCTGTTCTCAGGACTACAAGCACTGGCCTTGTTCTGCAAGCTTGTGGCACTGGGTTCTGCAGCAGAAACAGCTCTGGGTCCTGGAAGTCAGGAAAGAAAAGATACATAAGAAAGCAGAAAAACAAAGAGGTTTATAGAGCTTGGGCTCAGGCCTTGGGCTTGCCTGGGTTCACATTCTGGCTGGGCTGTGTAACCTTGAGCAAGTTCAATCCTCATGTCCTCAATTTCCTTATATGAAAGATGGGGATAATAATTGTGATAGACTTCTTTTTTTTTTTTTAATTTTTTGAGATGGAGTCTCGCTCGGTTGCCCAGGCTGGGGTTCAGTGGCATGATCTCCACTCACTGCAACCTCCACCTCCCAGGTTTAAGCAATTCTTCTGCCTCAGCCCCCCGAGGACCTGTAACTACAGGCATCTGCCACCATGCCTGGCTCATTTTTGTATTTTTAGTAGAGATGGGGTTTCACCATGTTGCTCAGGCTGGTTTCGAACTCCTGACCCCAAGTGATCCACCTGTCTTGGCCTGGGATTACAGGCATGAGCCACCTGGCCTGGCCGACAGTTTTCTTTTTGAGACAGGGTCTCACTCTGTCCCCAGGCTGTAGGACAGTGGTGTAATCACAGCTCACGACAGCCTTGAACTCCTGAGCTCAAGCCATCCTTCCACCTCAGCCTCCCAAGGTGCTTGGATCATAAGCTTGAGCCACCACACCCAGCTGTGATAGATATCCCACATGCCTGTATGAGGAACCTGATAGAAACACAGACACCAGATCCAGACCTTCTGATGTCAGGGTCCCATGGACCCCAGAAGGCCCTGTGGGGCCACAGACAGCCTGTCCAGCAGGTTCTTCTTGCTTGAAGACCTCCTTTAATACAGCCCCAGGATCAGTGATAGCACAGCAACCTCGCTCTGCCGGGCACTCCTGTCAAGCCCTTTTCTTTTCCGTAAATTCTTTCCCTCCCACGAGGCCCAGCCCATTTGCCCCCTCTTCTGGGAAGCCTTCCCTGACTCCCACTGTTGGATTAAGCCCTCCCATCTCTGCTTGCAGCAGTTCTCTGGACCTCCCTTGCAGCGCTGCCACAATGCCTAAAATTTGGTCCATGGAATCTGAATCTACCTCCTCAGAAGTGGACAGGGACCCTGTTTTACTCATGAGTCTTCCTCTTAAGCCTTGGCCCCTGGGAGGTACTCAGGGGCTGCCTGCGGGTCTGCAGACGTGCACAGGAAGGCTCACCTGAGGGCGGGCCTGGGGGAGTGAGCTTATCAGCAGCATCATAGTATTCCTCATCGGAGCTGCCATCCTCAAAGGCCAGAGGTGGGTGCAGGGCCAGGGATTCCAGCATGGAGCTGGACTGGGCCTCGGTCCAGCCCTGCTGACCCCAGGCTGGCGGGGCGCCCCCTTGTCGGGAAGCTGTGCTCTCGGAACTGTCACTCAGGTGGCTGCCTGGGGAGATGCTGGAGCACAGGCTGTAGTAGTCGGCGTGGCTGCCTTCATACAGCCTGGGGTCCAGCCTGACTGTGCTCAGTTCTGGTGCCCAGCCAAATGTCTCCAGAGCGGCACTCTCAGAAAACTCTGTCTTCTGGCACTGGGGGTTGGCTTTCTGGGCCAGGTCCAGCAGGCAGAGGAAGCCACTGGTTTCAGTCCTGCTCCTCTCCTCCTGGCTGTCAGAATCAATGCTCTCCGGGAGGCCTGGTGAGCCCAAGTGGAAGAAGGCGGACCTGCTAGAGGAGCAGGCGTCTAAGTCATCCTCTTCCAGAGCGTCCATGGACTCGCTTGAGCCACTGGTCCTGTAGCCGCGGCTCTCAGTGTTAGCTGAGTCGGACGCCTCGGACTCGGCACTGTCTGTCATGCTGCTGGCCCCGCAGGTGCTTGGGCCCCTCCTCGCCACCTCAGGTGTGGGGCTGTTCCCAGTAGGCTGCTCCTCCTTTATGAGTGATCTGCAGGGTCCGAGCTTCACCAGGCGCCTGTCGGAGAGAGGCTCGAGAACGCAGTCCACCTCAGAGGACTCCTCTGAGTCACTGCAGGGCCTGGATTCGTAGCCTGCAACACAAGGTACACCAAAGGTTCCAAAACAGAATTCTCCCGCCTGTGTGTCCTTCTAGCCCCTCCACCCCCACCAACCCTAACAGACGAGAAAACTGAGGGCCACAGGGTGGCCAGCCTAAGATCGTGTTATACGGATGAACGTAGGATCCAAGGGACTCCCGCTTCCATGTTCTCCCCACGCTATCAGACCACCTGTCCCACATCGCGCTGAGCTAGAGGAGGCTGGACCCCACCTCCGAGGAGAACTGTCTGTTCATGGAAATGTGGTATTTACTTTGATTCCTCTTTGCGTGGCAGCACTGCCCAGGTTTCGTAAGTCCCTCCCCAGACCTCAGCTCTGTCCTGTCTGGGCATCCAAGTCAGATGGGGAATCATATTTTTAAAATACCACAGATCCTTGGTCCTGCCCGTGATGTACTGAGTCAAATCTCTAGAAGTAGGGCCTGAGAATCTGTATTTTTCGCAATTTTATGGGGAGTATGAGGCTGCTAGGCTGGCACCATTCTAAAGCCTGGCCGTCTGGACCCCCAGGTGCTATGGGCCTTGTAGGACAGTGAAAACTCATCCAGTGGCAGGTTTCCAGGAAGGACTGACGGCAGGAGGGTAGGGAGCACTGAGGCAGGTTGCAATCTCTTTTTTCCTGTTAGCCTCCAGAGTGATCTTTCTCAGGCTTCTTTCTGACCTCATCACACCCTGCTTAAACCCTCTGATGGCTACCCCTACGGGGACAAGCCTGACCTCTCCCACAAGTTACAGACTCTCACAATATGGCCTTGTTGCCCTTCTCACAGGACGGCCCTGGCCCCTCACCCAGTTAGTCCTCCCTTCCCTCAAAGATTGGCCCTAAGGCCTCCTCCGCAGGCTCTTTCCCACCTCCCAGGATGGCCCTGGACCCTCCTCTGCAGTTTAGTGCCCCCCAACAGGATGGTCTTCACCCCTCCTCTTTAGTCCAGTGTCCCTCTCACAGAATGACCCTGAGGCCTCCTCTGCAATCTACCTGCCCTTCTCATGATGGGGCTCCTATCTCTTTTCACCACCTCCCTTTTCCCTTCTTGCAATATGGTCCAGCCCCTCCTCAGGCACCCAGTCCCCCATGGCAGCCTTCCCCGCCATGCTCCAGCCACACATAGGGAGAGCTTCTTTCAGGTCACGGCTTTTACCTTGTGTCATTCCTCCAGGCCCCCTCGGCCTTGAATGATCTGTGTTCCTTTCCATGGCTGGTTAACTCCAACATGTTCTTCAAGATCGATTTCCAATACCTCTTCCTCTAGAGCACTTTCTCTGACAGGCAGCAGCGGTCCCCCCAGCCCCTCTATGACAGCCCTGTTCCCACTCCGTCTTGTCTCCCTGAGCAGGCTCTGAGGAGTCACCCGTTATTCATAAATACATTGTGTAAAAACAAAGGTAACAGGCTGGGCACGGTGGCTCACACCTGTAACCTCAGCACTTTGGGAGGCCAAGGCGGGCAGATCATTTGAGGTCAGGAGTTCGAGACCAGCCTGACCAACATGGCAAAACCCCATCTCTACTAAAATACAAAAATTAGCCAGGCCTGGTGGCATGTGTTTGTAATCTCAGATACTCGGGAGGCTGAGGCAGGAGAATCACTTGAACCCAGGAGGTAGAGGTTGCAGTGAGCTAAGATTATACCACCATACTCCAGCCTGGGTGACAGAGAGAGACTTCCTCTAAAAAAAATAAAAATAAAATAAAATAAAAAAACAAAGGTAAGAGATACTCCAAATTCATCACTTTCTAACTGTTTTACTTTATTTTATGAATACCTATTCTCTTGAGATGATTTCTACTTTATCCATATAGAGGAAACATGCTACGATGGTGTGTTACTAATGACCTCTTCTCATCTCCACATGTGGTGACAACACATCATGGTAGCCTGAAATTACTCATGGTGTGAGTGTTGACACCATGGAATTGGGCAATTTCCTCAAATCCTTTTTTCCCCCTGCAGGGAGTTGTTAAACATTTATCAGCATAGCCCTGGGGACACGCTGCACCAATGGTGCTGAAGCAAAAGTCTGACAGAAACTGGGAGCTGGCCTGGGAAACTGTCTTACCTCCCTTGCAGAGAAGTTATTATATACTTCAAGAGATTGCAAAAGAGTGCATGGGTATGGAAGAAAGGCCAGGTCATCTACTTAAATGACATCTCTTTTTGATGAGAAATAAGTGACATCTCTTTTTGATGAGAAATAATTACAATCTTTGAGATGGAGTTTCACTCTTGTTGCCCAGGCTGGAGTGCAATGGCGTGACCTTGGCTCACTGCAACCTCCACCTCCTGGGTTCAAGCGATTCTCCTGCCTCAGCCTCCCAAGTAGCTGGTATTACAGGTTTGAGCCACCACACCTGGCTATTTTTTTTTTCTTTTCTTTTCTTTCTTCTTTTTTTTTTTTTTTTGGTGGTACACACCACAGGCATGTGCCACCATGCCAGGCTAATTTTTGTATTTTTAGTAGAGACAGGGTTTCACCATGTTGGTCAGGCTGGCATCGAACTCATGACCTCATGATCCGTCTGCCTCAGCCTCCCAAAGTGCTGGGATTAAAGGTGTGAGCCACCACAGCCAGCCTAATTTTATATTTTTAGTAGAGATAGGGTTTCACCATGTTGGACAGGCTGGTCTCGAAATCCTGATCTCAGGTGATTCACCCACCTAGGCTTCACAAAGTGCTGGGATTACAGGCATGAGCCACAATGCCTGGCTGAGAAATAATAATAAAACACAGTGAATCTGAGGGATGATCTTAGGAAATACTGCAGGGAACTAGAGCTCTTCCACAGCATTCCTTGGTTTCAGGGAAATTTCAGATACAAATAAAACTTCTTGGTTTAGTATTCATGAAAAATCAACTGTTTACTAGGAAATAAGCAGAGAAATAGCTCCCATCCACTTGAGCTGAAGTCTCGGCTCAATTCAATTCACCACCTCCCTTTAGGCTGCCCTTACCTACAAGGCCAGTGAAAGGGGCCTGTCCTTATTGGGGCAAGACTCAGCACCTCACCTTCTTCTGCAGATACTCGGTGCACTTGTTTGTTTCCAGGCCAGAGGAAAATTGAGGTAACTGGGTCAACCAGCAGCCTGTAGTACCCAGCAATCAGGCAGGCTAAGTCTTTTGCACTGTTGGATTCCAGCAGCAAAGTCAGAACCTTTGAAAGCAAAGAGAAGTCTCATGTTTATTAAGGACCAAGGGACAGTCTGAAGACTGACAACAAAGCCATGTGGGACCAACGGGAGATTCCATGTAAATCTGGCCATGGTCCACAGGTAGGTCTCCCGGTGCCCCATATTCTCACTTGCAAGGCTTTAAATGAGGATATTCATGTACTCATATACAGACACCATCACATGTGTGCACCTGCGCATACACACACACACTCACATACACAGTAGGTTCTTCCCACCCCATCTATATGTGTCTTCTGCCTCCTCATCCTCTACCCCAGCCCTATATCCAAACTGCCCCATCCCCCCCATCCCCAAACTTCAATGGGGACTTTTCAAGACTTGACTTAAAAAAGAAAAAGGAGCAAGAACTAGTGGAGAATGAGGGAGAGAGTGGTAAGAAGAATAAAGCACCACTCTTGAGTATGTTGGGACTAAATCAAAGGAGGGCATGATAAAAGTAAGACCTTCCAGAGAGGCTTAGGAGGTAGCCTGCACTATTTACCCTTATTTTTATTGTTTTGAGATAGAGTTTTGCTCTTGTTGCCCAGGCTGGAGTGCAGTGGTATGATCTTTGCTCACTGAAACCTCTGCCTCCTGGGTTTAAGCAATTCTCCTGCCTCAGCCTCACAAGTAGTTGGGATTACAGGCATAAGCCACCACGACCAGCCCACTATTTACATATCTTAATGCCCACCACTCTAAGCTTTTGGGCAGCCGTCTGGTCCCATGCATGTGACAAAATCCTCTGGTGTTCTCCATCTACGTTTTTAAACCCAAAGGAAAGCACATGGTCCATCTCAGTTTGTACAAAAAAACCTTTTAGGACCTCTTAGGAAAATGTACCATTTACCACTTTCCCTTTGATAGAACAGGAGGGACAATTCATACTGTTAAGCAGATATTGGACATTAGACTTTATTTTAAACGCAGATAAACTAGCCTGGCCCCTATTTGGCCCCAAATTCCAGCAGCTGAATTCAGAATCTCTCCCCATTGTGTTACCTTGACGTCCTGAAGATACACTTTGACCATGCCCACTTTCTCAGACTCTTCTTTCAGCTCTACGCGGCTGATGCTTGCAAACTCTGCCAATGTGGACATGATGTTAAGTTTGCTATTGATAATCTGGCTAATCCCATACTTGGCTCCAACTAGAAGGGCAATGTAGGATTCTCTATCCTGTAACTGCAGAGGGTGGAAGGGGAATTAGTTTCCATTAGCAAGCTAGTAAAAATACATTTCACATGTAAGAAATAATACCTCTCTCTGCAAACTCCTTGATTCCTACTTCAGGTTCTAACCACCACTCCCCTAGACTACTGCCAGCTTGGGCCCCATCAACAGCTAAATCTAAGTGTAAATTTATCTCCCCCAAAACTCTTTCCAATACAGCCCTAAGCCACAGCCAAAAACACATCTGTATCTTCACATCTATATATCTTCATGCTCTTTGAATCCCTTCCCTGCCATCTTTTCCTATTTAAATCCTGATCCTTCTTTAAAAGCTTACATCAAAACCTACTGCCTATAGAAAGCGTCTGCCTAATCTCAGCCTCCTTAAGCCAGAAATGTCCCTTTCCTCTCTGTTGTTCCTGTTCCACTTCCTCTTACTTCTCTACTAGCACTGAGCACTTAATGACTTATTTTAATTATTTGTATCCAAGTCTCACTTTCCACGTTAAGTTCCTTGACAACAGAGTCTGCCTTTATCTCTATTTGTAACCCACAGTGCCCAGCAAGCACCCTGAACCAGTTCAATGTAGTTGGTTGCTTCTCCCACTGCCAGTTTTTTCTACTTAAACAAAGAATCCATCTATGTTTCCCCTTCCCCTAACTATCTGATGCTCTTCCTTTCTTTCAAAGCACTGATTCTCATCTACACCGTTAGGTTAGCAATCTGATTACATTGGCCCATCGCTGTAAATGACTGAGAGGCACACCAAATCTTTTGAAAGGACTTTGGTTAAAACCCCACTCTAATTGGTAAATTGGTTTTGTGCTGCAGAGTTCTGGGGCTGACAGTACTGAAGGAACGTGCTCTTAAACCACACCCCCCAGACACTGACTGCTGCACAGCACATGCCCTAGGCCTAGGCTCCAAAAAAAAAGAGGCAGGCAGAAGAATGGGAAGAGAGCAGAGAGCTTTTCTGCTTCTCCTCTCCCTTCTCAGCCCCACCCTTCATTCCTCCCTTCTTCTGAACAATCAGAGCCTCAGCTTGGCAGTCGAACACTCTTATTTTTCTTTCACGATTTCCAACTTTCCTCTTCACCCTCATACACCCAAAGCTCCAGAGTGAGCTGCTTACCATCCCCTTCCAACCCAGAATGCCTTTTCCTTTCTACTGAAGTCTGGCCAAATTCAGGCTTCCTCTTGCCTCTTTCCTCAATCCCTTCTCCTTCCTATACTTACCCTGAAGCAAGCAGTGCTGCCTTCTGTCTCCAAATTCCTCAGCAAAGAATCAGTGCTGAGGAGCAAAGAATCAGGCCTAAACCTGTCTCCTGGCTTTGTAGCTTGCTTCATCCTTCAAGGATGGAAATCACATCTTATTCAGCCCGGCTTCCCCTAGTATCTATCACAGGGGTAGCACCAAGCAAGGGCATGATGAATATTTTCCAGTAGGGTACTATTTAGTGTCCCAAACAAATTCTAGTACATGACAGAGTCCTTAGGAATTTTAGGCTAAAAGGTACATTGATTTTCTGCAGATTTCTAAGGTCCCTTACGTCAGTAGGATTTCACGGTTCTCTGATACATACCATTAAAGTAGCATTAAAGATTCTTCCACCATACGTCTTGAGTTCTCCGAGGATCTGTAGATAATTTAAACGTAGCTGGGCAGCAGAAATCAGTTGCTTAAATAGAAAAAAACCCAAAAAACAAAAAACTCAAAGTAAGGGCTTTACATTGGCCTAAAAACCAGGTAATATTGAAAATGTTTTCCACAAGAACAGAACACCAAACCCCACATGTTCGCACTCATAGGTGGGTGAACAATGAGAACACATGGACACAGGGAGGGGAACATCACACATGGGGGCCTGTTGGGCGGTCGGTGGGGGGGCTAGGGGAGGGACAGCAGAAGGTAGGGGGATTGGGAAGGGATAACATTAGGAGAAATACCTAATGTAGATGACAAGGAGATGGATGCAGCACACCACCATGACATATGTATACCTATTTAACAAACCCACACATTCTGCCCATGTAATCCAGAACTTAAATTATAAAAATATATGTATACACATACGTGCACATATATACACACACAAACACACACATGTACACACACACACACACACACACACACACACACGTAAAGAAAATATTTTCCCCACGGTTTCACAGCAGATAGCTGGGTGGGTTGGCAAAGGCACCTTCATTACCTTCTGTCGGGGTTCCAGCAAATTCTGGTTCCTCTTCATGTGGAAGCTAATGGCTTTCTTGATGTCTTTGCCTTTCATGTTTCGGAGTAAAGTTGGAGATATAAAGTTCTCTATTCCCCAGTCTTTCCTGCCATGAGACATTGGAGACAAGGAGGCCCATTTCTACAGTGTACTTGGCTCTAATGAAGAGCATAATTACATTTGATTCGGTACTTAATATTCCCATAATACAGCAATTACGAGCCACTTTCTCCTCCTCCTTTTCTCTCTCACACACACATACACATACTCTCCACAAAAATCCCACAGGCATTCAGGAATCAAACCTCAGTGATCATTTCGAGAGCACATTACTCTTGGTGTGGTGTGACACTCTACCAATCAGAGCAGGAGTTCTCAATTTTTTTCACTGTAAAATACGTCGCAAATAATGACAGCATATGTACAACACACTCTCGTGGGGCAACGCAGAGCTCCTGTGAATGCCCTAGGCCGAGCTTCAGAATGGTGCCAGCCTAGCAGCCTCAAAATCCCCCAGAAACTTGCTAAAAATACAGAATCTCAGGCCCCGCTACTAGAAATTGGACTCAGTACATAATGGGTAGAGCCAAGGATCTGCTGTATTTTTAAAAATGATTCCCCATCTGATTTTGATGCTCAGGCAGGACAGAGCTGAGATCTGGGAAGGGGCTTAGCAAACCTCATTGATGCTGTCCAGAACAATTCTAAGCTAAGAATCAGAAGGTGCTGGAATCCTAGGATTTGAAACTGCCCTTGTGGAGACATAATGCAATAGGAACTGGTTCATATCCATGGGAAAAACTGATTTCCAAAGCATTCCCACCATTAGAAAAGCTTAACACTGATGCTGGCAACAGATTTCCCAAGACATCCTCCCAGGAACTTGGAATTTACAAGGGGATCCTGTGTCGTTCCATCTGGAGTTGGCTTCTGTCCCAGAGAGAGCAGCCAGGTTCAGACATCTGGGGAAGCCAGGTCGGATTAGAGAGGATGCAGAGGGAAATGGATGGAAAGACAACAGACAGATAGATGGGTAGGTGGGTGACTATCCACTTTCTGTGGCATCTGGCCCTCCTGGCCAGGGGCCAGCAAATTATAAATGCAATGCAGCTGCCATCCCCTGCCACTCACTCTATATACTTTAAAGAGATCTTCTGTGGCTGGGCACAGGCGTAGATTCGTTCCTGGATGTGCAGGGCTGCGAGTCGGAGTGCAGAGCTACACTTCATTTCTACAGCAAAGCGCTCCTGGAGCACATCGCTGCAGCTCTAGAAGAGATGGGATAGAGCAAATGGGAAACAGAAGCAGACATATTGTGTCCCCTCATTCTCTCAGGTGAAAGGCAGCAGGACTAGGAGCTCAGCTTTGAGAGCTGGGTCTCACAGTTCTTGGCTGTGTGACCTTAGTTAAGTTACCAAGACTCTCTGAGCATTTGGTGTCTTCCATTGGTAGATGAGGATAGTAAAATCTACGTTACATGTTTCTGTGAGGCTTAAATTAGATAATGCATACGAAAGCAGGTGTAAGGCACACAGTATTGTACAAATATAAAGTATTGATGGCATTGTGGTTGCTATTACTATTATTATTATTTTCTGCCATCATTTCTGTAAGACTTAAGGCAGGCCAATCCACCTAGTCTGAGTTATCTTACCTTACCTGTAAAATGGTGATATCTGCCAAATGAATATTTTTCTTTTCTTTTTTTTTTTTTTGGAGACAGAATCTCACTGTGTCACCCAGGCTGGAGTGCAGTGGTATGATCTCAGCTCACTGCAACCATCACCTCTGGGTTCAAATGTTTCTCCCACCTCAGCCTCTTGGGTAGCTGGGACTATAGGTGCATGCCACCAAGCCTGGCTAATTTTTTGCATGTTTGATAGAGACAGGGTTTCACCATGTTGGCCAGGCTGGTCTCAAACTCAAGTGGTCCACCTGCCTTGGCCTCCCAAAGTGCTAACACTACAGATGTGAGCCACCGTGCCTGGCTCCAAATGATTCTTTTTCATCAGAATAAAAATGACATAATAACTCTCATCTAAGGAGGTAGAATAGAGCGAGTACCAGGCCACAGATCAAGAACCAGGTTTTGGTTCTGCCACTAAGTGGGTGACCCAAGCAAATCACATGACCTTTCCAAGACTCAGTGTCACCATTCTAAAATGAGGCTTTGAAGCACTAAGGCCCCTTTTAGCAATAAAAACTGTAATTCTAAAGATCCTAAAATAGTATTAGAAAATGTATCATCCACATTGAGGACTGAGCATGAATTTCATTCTTACATTGCAAATCTGCTAACACAGCAATTCAGTGATGGAAAAGGGAACGCTGAGCAATAGTCAGGCCCCTTTCTCCTTCAGATAAAGATAATCCCTACCAAGGAGTTGTTTAATTGCCTTGAGCTCACGTTCAAAATAACCCAGTGTGCCATCTTTGAGAACAACCACTGTTATTTTGGGGAGCACAGACCCAGTCACCTGCAGATAGAGGTATTCAAAGGCCACGGGGTCTTCTTTAAGGAGGTCCAGGGGGTCCTTGGGAACAAAACATACCCTGAAGAGGCAGCGGTAGTCATGTGACTCCTCCCTTTCTACCACCTGCATTGGGTAAGGGAGACACTGTTAATTTTCTAACCACCTTTGTCCTTGCAGTCACTCCACAAAACTACTCTGTAAAACGCAGACAGTGAAAGTCCCCAGAGATGTCAATTCTAGTGCTTCCCAAGACAGCCAGAGACCTTTGCTCCTACTTTGACTTTCTTTCTCATGGGTATAAAATGTAAAAGATTCAAAAGGCCACCATTTCCCACTCACCCACCCTCAGTTTCCCTTTCCAGGGGAAACTCCTATTTCCAGTTTTTTGTGTGCCCCTTCCAGAGAGCATTATCGTGTTTCAATATATGTCTATTCTTTTCTCTTCCACAAATAGTAATAGAGTATACATAACATTCTGCACCTTACTTTATTTCACTTAAACTATCTTAGGGATTTAATTGTATTTTCTTTCCCAGTGCAAATGGAATAGAAGCCATTAAAATGTCTGCAAGCAGTTAACCTTCTAATAGATGAGTGCATTGGGTAAGAATTTATCTCCAAAGAGGAATGCTCAGGGTGGCTTTTATGAGGTTACATCTTACTCATTTCCAACTGCTAAAATCCTCCTCATCTTTGTAACATACTCAACAAAGATTTGTTGAACTAACCTGTGTTTACCTTTAAAAAGTTGGGAGATTGAGTGGTATAGACCGTTTGGCTGTGTTTGCCCTATTCTGCCATCAGGAACCGTATCAGGGAGGTAAGTCCCACAGGAAGGGCTTAGATGCAGCAACAAATGCTTCCCTAACACCTCAAAGGCAGCAGGTGCAAGGGAAGACCATCAGAGCTAGAAGCAGAAGATCAGGGTTCTATCAGCTGTGTTACCTTGAGAACATCACCTTCCCTCTCTAAGCCTTTGTCTCCACATCTGCAAAATGGGAACCTTAAACCTGTGTCCTGCCTACCTCATACTAGTAGATGAGAATCAGGCTGATTCTTGTCCCATAACCCCCAGGCTGGGTGAGCTCTGTGCCTTCTGGAGCAAGAGAAAGTGCATCAAACATGCAGACGTGCTGAGCCCTGTCCCCAGAGGTTCTGGCTGAGCCATGCAGCCAGCCCAGCCCATGCCTCCCCGGAGCAAGCAGCCAGTCCTTCCTACCTGCTGGATGAGTTCCTCTTCATGCAGCAGGTGCAGCCGGGAGATGCTGTACTGCTCTTCCAGGGCCAGTGCAAAGTACTCGATACTTCGGATGGACAGCTTCTCCTTCACAGTGAGGATGATGTCCTAGCAGGCAGAGAGGTACAGGGGTTACTCAAGGAACAGGGAGGACTTCCCTGACCTTCCTGCCATTCCTCAGTGCAGCTAGGGAGAGAAAAGTCTGCACTGATGGGCCCACTGCCGACTTAGGTAGGAGTCTGGCCCCACTCAGCAGGCCCCTAATGACCCTGCAGCCGCAGCTCCCCTCTTCTCATGCTCCATTGCCACCCATATAGCCACCCTGGCTTGCTTTACTTGGAAAGCTGAACCCATCCAGTGGAGGCTTCTGCCTCTCTCCTATGTCTCCAGACTTATTCTCTGTTGGAGTTCCCAGTCTGGTGTTTTATTTTGTTTTGTTTGAGACAGGGTCTTGCTCTGTCTCCCGGGCTGGAGTGCAGCGGTGCAATCTTGGCTCACTGCAGCCTTTGCCTCCTGGGTTCAAGCAGTTTTCCTGCTTCAGCTTCCTGAGTAGCTGGGATTACAGGCATGTGCCACCATGCCCAGCTAATTTTTCTATTTTTAGTAGAGATGGGGTTTTGCCATGTTGCCCAGGCTGGTCTCTAACTCCTGATCTCAAGTGATCCTGACCTCAAGTGATTTGGCCTCCAAAAGAGCTAGAATTACAGGTGTGTGCCACCATACCAGACTAATATTTTTGTATTTTATTAGAGATGGGGTTTCACCATGTTGGCCAGGCTCCCAGTCTGTATCTTTGACTGCTTACTAGATAGACTCCCACTACCCACTCACTATGCAACTGAGGGAAACGTCTCTCTCTTTTTTTTTTTTTTTTGAGACAGAATCTCGCTCTGTCACCTAGGTTGGAGTGCAATGGCATGATCTCAGCTCACTGCAACCACCGCCTCCCTGGTTCAAGCAATTCTCGTGCCTCAGCCACCCAAGTAGCTGGGATTACAGGTGTGCACCACCATGCCCAGCTAATTTTTGTATTTTTAGTAAAGACAGGGTTTCACCATATTGGCCAGGTTGGTCTCAGATCCCCAACCTCAGGTGATCTGCCCATCTCAGCCTTCCAAAGTGTTGGGATTACAGGTGTGAGCCATCACATCTGCCCACAACTGAGGGACACTTCTGAACCTCAGTCGCATCTTCTGCAAAATAAAGGACAATAATGCCAGTTCTGAGATTGGCTGATTGATGGGACAGAATGGTCATGAATGCTATGCTGACACATTCTGCTTGCCACGCCACACTCTTCTTGCTCACTAGAACAGCCTTCTGAGACCACAAAGTCTTTGCTGCCTCGGAGCATTCACACATGCTGTTCCCTCTGCCTGGTATACTTTCCCCATTACTCTTTCCAGGTCTGTTTCTTTCTTTTCCTTCGGGTCTTAGCCCAAATGTCACCTCTGAGAGAGGCCTTCTCTGGCTAGTGTACATAAATGTAATCATCCCTGTTATTCTGTGTCCAGGTGTCCTGTTTATTTCCCTCGCCATTATTTAATATTATTTTCTTCAATTAACAGCCATGGTAAAGTTAAGTGAATGGGGTTCTAGACTTACACTCTCAATTCCCAGCTATAATTGCTCCTTCTCTCCATGCCTCAGTGTTTCCATCTGTAGAATGGTAATAATATTAACACCTATCTTATAGGGAGTTGTTGTGTACATTGAATTTATTTCCCCAGAGAAGGCACTCAGAACAGTACCTGGCAGATGTTAAGTATTCAATGCATGCCAACTGCTAATCTCTGTTTTCCTGCCTATTGTCTTTCATCTCACCAGATGGTAAACTCTCTGAGAATACACGCCTTGCCTGTGCTGTGCTGTTAGGCAGTATATTCAGTGCTTGGCCCTTAGTAGATGCACACAAACTTTCACTTGGTGAATAAACAAAAAGCACAAATGTCCTACCAGAACCTCAAACATAGTAAGTCCCGTGCCATTAGGTGCTACTTCCTTCTCACGATTCCCGATTCGGAATCCTCTCTCCACTTGTTCATCACCCCCCATAACTATCCCGTGACTAGTCCTGAAGGGGCTGTTTACTTCTGCAGCTCCACACCATTAATTCAGTGCTGACCATGTGCCCAACATTGTGCTGGCCCTGATGGAAAGCCTGTCTCTTGACTCTGTCCCTTCTTCTCCATTCTCCCACGTCTACCTCGGCTTGGGCTCACGCATTCCACCTGGCTTTGTAGAGGGATGTCCTGTGAACCCTCCTGCCACCCATCCATTCCCCACCTTGCACGTAGAGCAAAGGTTGGCAAACCATAGCCTGTGGAGCAAATCCAGCCCACTGCCTATTTTTGTAACTAAGGTTTTATGGGAATACAGCCATGTGCATTTGCTACAATGGCAGAGTTGAATAACTATGACAGAGATCCTGTGGCCTGCAAAACCTAAAATATTCACTGTCTGGCCCATTACAGAAGGTTTGCTGACTCTTGATCTAGAGGAATTTGGCTAAGCCTTGTGCTAAGCATGCTCTCCCTTGCTCAAGAACATTCAGTGGCTCTTGATGGCCCACTGGCCAAAATCCAAACTCCTCAGCTTAATATTCAAGGCTCTCAAGGTATCAGGTGCCAACCAACTTCTCCCACTTTACGTTCTCCTGCTTATCCCAATGCACTCTGCCCACAAGCCCCACACACTTGTCAAACTTGCCCATTTCTGGATCTTTGTTGGCACTGTTCCCCATGCCTGGATGTTGCCTTAGCACATCACTCCTGGCCCACTCCAGTCAAAAGCCCATCTATCTTTCTGAGTCTGCCATGCAAGCTACCACTCCACTTCCCCAGAGGACTTTTCTTGCCACCCAGCCATAAGTTGCTCTCCCCTGAGCCTGTACCACACTGTACCTCATTTCACTGTGAGTTGTGGCCAGGTCTCACCTCCTCACCCTAGCCCCACCCCAAGACGCCAGGCTTCCTAAGAGTGTAACCCTGGGTTATTTGTTCATTTGTTTATTTATTTAATTTTTTTGAGACAGAGTTTCGCTCTTGTTGCCCAGGCTGGAATGCAGTGGCACAATCTCAGCTCACTACAACCTCTGCCTCCCGGGTTCAAGTGGTTCTCCTGCCTTAGCCTCCCAAGTAGCTGGGACGACAGGTGTGTACCATCATGCCTGGCTAATTTTTGTATTATTAGTAGAAACAGAGTTTTACCATGTTGGCCAGGCTGGTCTCAAACTCTTAACCTCAGGTGATCCAACTGCCTCGGCCTCCCAAAGTGCTGGGATTACAGGTGTGAGTCACTGAACCCAGCTCCTGGGTAACTTATTGCCAAGTTGTTGGTGATATGAAATGTGTGGCACACAAAACGTGTCAATAAATGTTTACTGGTCAAATGACACACTCTTTTTCCTGATTTAGAGAAAGAGGGTTTTCTAATACAAGAACTTTTCTTCCCTTGGTAAGGGAAATGGGAAGAGAAGTCACTGATGAGCTGACAGTGATTTTTCCTTTTTTCACTCGTAAGATTTATTTATATCTACTGCTCTCTGTGTCATAAATAGCTAAAGGCTTTGCTTTAAAAAAATTTGGCTACTACAGATAAGTAAGACTAACTAGTATTATATTGGCTAAGTCCTTGTTCATTTCCCCAACCCTCTCTATCATCTTAAGTATAATTTCCCTGTAATGTGGGCCTTTATTGTAAATTACCTCAAAGTCCTTTTGACCACCAAAGGAGGACTTGCTTTAAAGAACTCTTCTATTCCAATCCAGTCAGTAACCTCTTTGATCAAAGATGACGAAAGTAGAACTCTTGTCTAATTCATTTGCAAAACTTCCCTTTTATGCAGAATGGCAGAGTGACAAGATCCAGCACAGAGTTCAAAAACAGACCAAGTTTGAAGCCAGTTCTGAGCTAGCTGACCTTGACACCTTCTGGACCTCTTGGGCCTGTATTCTCATCTGCAAAGTGGGGATAACTAGTTACTTCACAACGTTGCTAGGGCATTAAATGAGATTGTATATAAGGAAGAGTACCTGGTGTGTAGCTAATACTTAAAGTCTATTCCTCTCTCGCCTTCCTCCTCGAGACGTGGAGTTCCCCTGGTTCAGAAAGCCCTTCTCCAGCTTCTTCTAAGTCACATTTAGGAAGAAATAGAATAGAGCATTTGGAGCAGCTGTAGGAATTGCCAAATGAAGGTGCCAGAGAGAAACACTAGATGTGTGCGTTGTAGGTGTATGAACATTGTACATATGTGTGCACACATGTGCATGTGTGTGAGTGTACTGTGTGAATGTCTGTGTGTGCATGTGTGTCTTGGCTACTGTTGATCACCTGTCACGGCATTGGCCTACCTGAACCTGCTCTCCCCCTTGTACCAGAAGAGCTGGGCTCAATGTTTCCTCTTACAAGGTTTTTATGTTCAAATAACTTTGCTTCTTCACTGCAGCCTCACTGTAACACTATTTACTCCCTTGTTCAAGAACTGTTGGCACCATACGTTAGTATCTATGGATAAAAGTCAAGCTCTGTTGCTGCCTGGTATTTGAGGCCCTTCCCAGCCACTCCTCCCACAAGAAAACAGCCTGTGCCCCAGCCCTGCTAAATAGTTTGCTATTTCCTGCGCAATGCTCATTTTTCTGGCTCTCTGCATTAGTTCATACGACTCTCTGATTGATATTACCCTACCCTCAACTGCCCTGTCCCTACTGGCCCTCGTTGAAATCTTAGTTATCCTCCAAAGCTCAGTGCAGGTCCATCTTCTCTCCTAAGCCTTGTCTGACGTCTGGACAGGCTGGAACAGATGGTACTCTTCGCCTTGCATGCAGCCCTTATTTCATCCTGCCATGGACTATTGGGCATTCCCTGAATGTCCACCCTCCCTAAACTAGACTGCAAACTTCTGAAGACAGAGACCACCCTTGACTAAGCTCAGTAACCCCTCTCAGAATTTCATATGGGGAAACTTATAAAGGATAAGTTCAATTGACTTTTATTTATTTATTATTATTTTTTAAAGTCAGGGTTTCACCGTGTTGGTCAGGCTGGTCTTGAACTCCCAACCTCAGGTGATCCGCCCGCCTTGGCCTCCAAAGTGCTTGGATTACAGGCGTGAGCCACTGCACCCAGCCCTATTTTTTACTTATTTTTGAAATGGAATCTTGCTCTGTCGCCCAGGCTGGAATGCAGTGGTATGATCTCAGTTCACTGCAACTCCGCCTCCTGGGTTCATGTGATTCTCCTGCCTCTGCTTCCTGAGCAGCTGGGATTACAGGCGTACGCCAGTGTGCTGGCTAATTTTTGTATTTTTAGTAGAGACAGGGTTTCACCATGTTGGCCAGGGTGGTCTCAAACTCCCAACCTTAGGTGATCTGCCCATCTCAGCCTCCCAGAGTGCTGGGATTATAGGTGTGAGCCACTGTGCCCAGCCCACTGACTTTAACAAAGAACAGAAAAGGCAGAGCCTGTACCTTTCTTGACATCTCACCTGGGTTTTCAGCTGCTCTAGTGTTTGGGGTAGCAGGTAGAGTAGCAGACAAATAGCAGGGAAGCCTGGTGGTTATAGGTGAAGGTTTAGGAGTTCTAATCTGACCTTTGAGCACGTCACTTAATCTCTCTAATTCTGATCCCCACCCTCTAACCTCCGCCCAGTTAAGATGATGGTAAAAATACCATCTTTCTGGGTGGCTGTGCAATGAAACGAGGTAACGTGGTATCTGGCTTATTATTATAGGGGCTCATCTTCCAGGGACCATGGTGTTTGTGAGACCACCAAGGCAGATGCAGGGCAAGATGCCTGGAGGGTCCTGGCAGCCAGAACATTCTCCTGGGAAAAGAGGTTCAAGTTTATTCTTAATACCTTGACGGTTGTGTTTGCTTCAAACTTGAAAGCTTTGGTCTGTCCATTCTCCAAGTATAGCTTGAGCACATTGGGCATACACAGCAGAGAATTACCCTGTAAAACACAAAAGCAGTGTTGTATCCCTGTTTTTTTTTTAGTTCTGGAGACAGGGTCTCACTCTCTCACCCAGGCTGGAGGGCAGTGGTACAATCTCTGCTCACGGCAACCTCTGCCTCCTGGGTTCAAGTGATTCTCAAATAGCTGGGATTACAGGCACCTGCCATCACGACCAGCTTTTTTATTTTTTTTTTTGAGACAGAGTCTCACTCTGTCGCTCAGGCTGGAGTACAGTGGCATGATCTCAGCTCACTGCAACTTCTGCCTCCCAGGTTTAAGCAAATCTCCTGTCTCAGTCTCCCAAGTAGCTGAGACTACAGGCTCATGCCACCATGCCTAGCTAATTTTCGTATTTTTTAGTAGAGATGGGGTTTCACCATGTTGGCCAGGCAGGTCTTGAACTTCTGACCTCAGGTGATCCACTAACCTCAGCCTCCCTAAGTGCTGGGATCACAGGCCTGAGCCACTGTGCTCAGCCTAATTTTTGTATTTTTAGTAGAGGAAGGGTTTCATAATGTTGGCCAGCTGGTCTCGAACTCCTGGCCTCAAGTGTTCTGCCTGCCTTGGCCTCTCAATATACTAAAATTACAGGCATGAGCCATCGTGCCTGACCTGTTGTATCCCAGTCACACCTTTCCTGCCCCTGGGTATGACAAATCCTTGGTTGTCTGATCCTGCCTGGTTTGGAGAGTAGGATCCTCCCTAACCTCACCATGTCAGGGGTTGCTCCTCGGCACCTGGGAATTTCTTCAGTGCACAGGCATGCATTGTCAAGGGATGCCCATGAGGACTGTTAGGTATGACAAATGGTGGAGAAGAGCGAGCCCTTCCACAAGCATACTGATTGCACCGCACGAGCTTGTGTGATGTCTCATGACCGTCAGCTAACATTTCACCGCTGGTTGCACTCTTATGGGATGCAATTTGGCAAGCCAGATAACCAGCATGCATGCTGTTCAACATGGGCCTCTCAGAGATTCTTAGACTCTACCTTGTGGGACTGGGGTGGGATGGAGAGGGTAGGGGAGCCTCTCTTATCCTCATTTTATTGCTGCATTCTCTATAATGAAATATCACCAAAGGGCAGAGGGATGCTCTCCAGTACACTACCCCAACTATCACCCTAGATGTGTGAGGTCCCTTAAGGGACTCTGCCACTCTTGTAGGGCTATTTGGGCAAAAGGCACAGGACTAGTCTGTGTTTGGTGGCCCCATGACAGCTCCTGGGATGAGGCAGGAGAGGGTTTTAGAGAATCTTCCAGCCTCATAAGAAGTGACTTCTGAGTGTTTGTTTGCAAATACAAAGGACCTTTGGGGCTGGTGTCCTCCAGAAGCACAGAGGGATTTTAGAGTACCCAAGATTTGAGCTAGAATTGGCCCCCTGAACTCATCTCTATAAAGAGTTAGGGTATAAAGCCCACCAGGGTAAAAAAAGTTTATAATCTTTTTCCAAAAAAACCTTTCAGGTTTTTCAGATGAGAATGTTGAATCTTCTAAATACAAAGGTACTTGTATCTTCTAAGCAGACTCACAATCATCGCTCTCATAACTTTTTTTTTTTGACAGAGTCTCACCCTGTTGCCCAGGCTGGAGTGCAGTAGTATGATCTCAGCTCACTTCAGCCTCTGTCTTCTGGGTTCATAACTTTTTTTAAAACAATATTTTTATGGAGGAAAAAGGAAGATGTTCCTATTCCAGGGCCGTTTCATTTTACATCAGGACGAGGGATTTCAGACTGCTTACTCTGCTGCTGTCTTAATTCTGTGGCTTTGGGGGTTCAGAAATCTTAATTTTGAGGTTTCCCAAGTGGGAATTTTTTTGCTTAGTACTTTCTTTGTGATTTAAAAGGTTTACAAAAGATATATTCATAACAACAATACATAACTACCACCACTTACTTTCCCCTAAGGCTTCTTCCAGTTTTTATCTGTATCTGTAAATAGCTCTCTTTTAGAGAGCTGCAATAATTTAATATGCACGATGCTATGTTCATTTTCTACCCAATACACATTTCATATACAATTTTTACGTGGGCTTTATATTTATAACTTTAATGGCTTTATAATATTCTATTGAGTTGAAATATCAGTTGATTTCACAATTCCTCTGCCCTAGACAATTGAGCATTTTTTTATATTTTGGGAGCTACTTAAAATGTTGATACTACAGATATTTTTAAATATATGGATTTACATTTAAATTATTGTATCGACTAATAGGAATGCAATCTCTGGGTCATTTTTTATGGCAGTAATTAAATTTTTTTTTCACCTCAAAAAATTTAAGCCAATTTATAAAGCCATCAGTAGTGCAAGACTGTAATTACTTTCTCAGCATTCGGGCTTACAGTTTTTCTCTATTTGTGCTCATTTGCTAAGTATAAAGTTATACCTTTTAATATTTCTTCTTTTGTATTTGTGTAACTGTGAGCAAAGTCAAATATATTTCAAATACCAGTTTACTACCTCAGATCCTTCTTAACACAGTGATTATGTATCCTAAGGCAGTCTTACTATGTTCCAAGGGGAAAAGTTTAACAGCCAATTTTATCAGCTTTTAAACACTTGAAAGGAGAAATAGGCAGGTCACAGGGATGAACTCTTCCGGGTTTTGCTATCTCTGCCTTGTGTGACTGAAGTAGAGACTCCCAAAGATTCCCTGAGGTGCCCCAACCTTCCAAGTCTTCCTGGAGACACCTTTTTAGAACCTTGTCCTTTAAACTCCCCATCCCCACCAAAACTCAAAGCCAGTTTTGTAGCCAGTTCAGGTGAAAATTGTCCTTATATGGTCCCCTCAACATAGACAGCAGTGAATAGGAAGTCATGGCCATTAAAACAAATCAACAAAGTGACCCTGTCCACACCTGTAGTGCCTTTACTCTTTACCTGTTATGCTAGCTGGTTCTCACCCTCACTACTCATCACTGTGCATGACTTGAAATGAAGAGTCATGTGTTGAATCTAAACTTAATTTTCTTTTTTCTTTTTTTTGAGATGGAGTCTCGCTCCTTGTAGCCCACGCTGGAGTGCAGTGGTGTGATCTTGGCTCACTGCAACCTCTGCCTCCCAGGTTTAAGCGGTTCTCCTGTCTCAGCCTCCTGAGTAGCTGGGACTACAAGTGTGTGCTACCACGCCCAGTTGATTTTTGTATTTTTAGTAGAGATGGGGTTTCACCATGTTGGCCAGGCTAGTCTCAATCACTACCTGGTGATCGGCCTGCTTTAGCCTCCCAAAGTGGTGGGATTACAGGCATGAGCCACTCTGTGCCCGGCCAAATCTAAACTTAATTTTCTAAAGAGGCTCAATCCAATTTCACACACATGACTCAAATATTGCTGACTGACAGGTGTTTTCTGAGTAAAGCATTAGGCCTCCCACTGGCCCCTTCCTGAACAAGTCCACCTTTCTGACTCAAGTCTATCTGAAGGTGTGCTCTATTAAGTAGCAGGGCAGGTAGAAAATAAGGGCTCTGTAGATGTGGACAAGGTCACCTGGATCCTTTGTTAAAATGGTGGTAGAACCCACCCCCTCTTACTCCCATGGCCTTTGCTGGTCTCTATGGTGAGGAGACCAGATAAGGACAAGTTTTGACTTTAAAATTTCTAAGTCTAATATTAAGCAATTCAGAATGGCAATAGTTAGAGACTACTGGAGGAAATGTGTAAATTATGAATAAATATGCCTTTTATCCGACACTCCACATAAAAATCAAACTCTAGCCACATTTTCCCATTACAAATTTGTCTTCTGAACCCCCAACCCTGGGTCTCTCCATATTAAAAAGGACTAGACTGCATGTCATAGTGAAAAACCAAAGAACTGAAGTCACGTGGGCCTGAGCTCCTGCATTTTCTTGCTATGTGATCTTAGAGGTTAAGTATCTTACTCTCTCTAGGCCTCTGTTTCCTCTTTTGTTAAAATACCTCCCTTGCCGGGAATTGTGATAACTGAGGACTGTCTACACGCAAAGTTAGGTCACATAATAGAGGTTCAATAGATGATGGGCTCTTAAATAAAAAGCAACCCCGTCACCACTGACGTTTTATCAATAGATCACCTTCAGAGGGAGTAATAAGTTTGAAGATGCAAAATGAGAAATTAACTAGTGGAATCTGTTGAAATTTCATGGGCAGAAGAATGAAGTCACAGAACCATAGAGAGCCATACTCAGTGCTCTTCTTCCCTGTCCCCACCCAGGGCCCAGAACTCCCACCAGCTCTCCCAGTCCAGGGTCTGCAGGCATCTGACAGGGAGGGTGCACAAAACCTCTTGCAAACGCACTGCACCTCTGCATCCTCTCTGTGCTGTGGGATCCCAGAGGTTCAGGGAGTTATGTGCCAGAAGGCAGCTTGCCAGCTTCATAAAGAGTAATTGCAATCCCTTGACTAGTGACACACCTGGCTGTGTCCACTGATGAGCACTTCTTCAGCAAAGTGCACCTTCACAGGGTTGGTCTTCAGCCTGGCTCTCTTCTCCTCGGTCAGGAAGGATGATTTAGGGACTCCCTGTAAAATATCAACATGATGCATTCTGAAGCAGCACTTTCATAAAAGCTTGTATTTCTTAAAAGCTTTCATTTCATAAAAGCTTCTCATTTCTTAAAAACAGAAACTTTGATAGTTGTTGCAGATTCAATTTAAACCCACAGGAAAGAATAATAACCCATTAAAGGTATTTTTATAAAATCTAGGGATCCCAAGCCAGATAATGTTCTCACATGCCTGAGAATAGTTGGAAATTCAACATGGTAGCAAAATAGCTGTGATATGATGAAGACAAAAGGTCCTGCCCTGTGAATGGGAAGATGTGAATTCCAACTCATGTTTTACTGCTCAATAGTTGTGAGAACTATATCAAACACAAATTCTTATGAAAGAAAACCATGACTGTGTAAAGCACAACAAAATAACTCTCTGTGACTTTGGCCCAGTCCTTACCCCTCCCTGGCCTTCAGAGTCTTCCCATCTGCACAATATAGTAGTTAGACGGGGTTTCCTGAAACTCTGACCCTTATGACTTATCCTTGGCCCCACTTTGCTCTTATCTTTTGGGAGGTTCCCTCTTTTCCCAGAAGTAAAGAGTCATCTCAGGTTGGTATGAGTATATGGTGAAGCCTTTGGACTTGATCATATCAAGCCAAATTGTGACACTTGCTGAACAGCATGTTACATGATCTTCTAGACCAACAGGCTGTGACCTTCCTGAATGAAATCCTGACACACTATTTTCCAGCCTAACATCCTATGTTCCCGTGGCATGGACAGTCCTTTAGGCCAGCCTCTAGAATGTTTACATGTGTAAGAGTACCAAGATGAAACTCTGGGCCATGTTCTGTGAAGATGGGAGAAGAGATACATAACAGCAATCAGGGAAACAGCTGGAAACAATGTTCATAGACTCAAATACCACTGACCAAAGCCATGAAGTACATGAAATGAACAAGTAGCCCCGAAATTTTAAGGCAAAAAGATAAATGTGATTCTCATGGCTAACTAGAACCTTGGCATGACAGGATTCATGGCTGTGACTCAACATCTCAAATATATAATTTGTTTTAAAACAAAAAAAATAGTAGAAAAGAGGAGAAATAATAATGTATGCAGAGAAGTACACCTGTAGAAATTAGAGAAGGGATAGAAGGATAAGAGAAAAAGTTACAACCCAAAATTAGTGATAAGACTATCAGATTGCTTCGAATGAGTTCAAGACTCCCATACCACTTGAATCTAGGGGGCTTGTTGACCTATTAATGTAAGTTGGTATCATCCATGAAACAGAGAATGGAAGAAATGTTAGGAGATTTAAGATGGTCCAATATCAAGTCTTCCAGAAAATGAATATGGAGCATTTAGGAAAACACATATTGGTAAGTCTGTCATTAATTCTTGGCAAAATCAGGCTGGGTGCACGGCTCCTGCCTGCAATCCCAGCACTTTGGGAGGCCAAGGCACCTGGATCACCTGAGATCAGGAGTTCAAGTCCAGCCTAGCCAACATTGTGAAACCCTATCTCTACTAAAAATACAAAAATTAGCCTAGTGTGGTGGCACAAACCTTTAGTCATAGCTACTTGGGAGGCTGAGGCAGGAGAATCACTTTAATCCAGGAGGTGGAGTTTGCAGTGAGCTGAGATCACGCCACTGCACTCCAGCCTGCTGACAGAGTGAGACTCTAAATTAAATAAACAAATAAATAAATAAATAAAGAAAAGATTCTTGGCAAAATCCAAGATAAAAGACAGAGAGCTTTAAGACAGTGATCACTAACAGCCAATATGGAGTTACCAAGAACAAGTCAGAGCCAACCAAGTTCATTTTTCCTTTGAAGATAGGAGTCCATATTGGTAGACCAGGGTTCTGTGGATATAGTAGTATTCCTTCATTCTTGCAAAGCATTGGATAAAGTCTCCTATAATCCCCCTGTGGAAGAGGCCAGATGCAGTGCCATTAGGTGGGTTCATACACTAGTTGACGTACCCTCAAAATAGTCCTGATTTCTAACTCAGCAACTTAGTCTCCCTTTGGCTCAATCCTCAACAGTGATGTTTAGCAATGTCTTGGTTGAAGCCAGAGAAAGTGAAGTTGCCAAACCTGTGAAAGACAGAGCTGCAAGGTGTCATCAGGTATCAGGCAGCAAGAATTTGGAGGGGCAAGGTCAAGGAACTGGGAATCTAAAAGAGGGATGCGTAGGAAACTTAAGGACCGAGATAGCTATGGGTCAAAGGCCAGGAAAGCGCCAAAAACAAATATAAGACAGTATAAGGAGTGGGGCTGTCAAGAGCTGCAGGGAACAAGATAAAGGGAGTGGTCAAAGCAACAGGTACAACCATCACCAGCCTACAGACTCAAAGGAATAAGAAATCAGGGGCAGAACAGAAGAGAGACGCAGAGAAGAAAGGAATCTGCAGGAAGAAACCACTGTTGTCTCTCACCTTCAGGAGATAAATCCTGAATTAGGCCCAGAGCTGGATTGTGCTCAAGAAAATCAACTGGCAGGAAACTGAAGGAACTGGAGTACACATAGGAAGGGGAGGGTTCCTGACAGGCAGGGAGAATGACTACAGCTATCAACTGTACAAATAGGCCTTTCAGCCCCGCAATTCCCTGAGTAAAATCGCAGCATGCCAGAACACTGGGCAAAAGCAACATGACAGGGATTAATGTGAAGTGTGGCACTGAGCATCCAAAATATCAATTGCACAAGCATGGGATTTAAGGGACCTGGCTTGGAAGCTACTCATTTAAAAGCCAGCTCAGTATTTAATTGGCCACCAGTTTCACCCAAGCTGACAGTGCGATGGAGCCTGCTAAAATGTTGACCCAGTTTTGGGCTTTACCAGCATTCTTGGTGCATATCCATTCCCCATGATACTCAGCATTGGTCACTGGTGGAACTGTTTCTTTCTGGGTGTCACTGGGAGAGTCATCATGAAATTGGAATCTTTCCAGAAAGCTCTCAGAGAAGTGAGAATTCAGAAAAACACATCTATGAGGAATCACTGATGGAAGAGTTGTTTAGCCTAGAGAAGATCACTCTTCCAAATGTTTGCCATTTCATACAAAGTGGACTTGCTCTGAACTAGTTGGTGGGAGTCGTAGGGAAGAAGAGCCATTCTTACACTTGGGCCCACCCAACCAGGAAACTGGCTGCTTTGGGAAAAAAAACATGTTGACATGAAAGTGCCTAACACACAGCCCCACTGTGGCTCCTGTACTAATATACCCGACATCAGCTCTGCCATCCTGCATATCTTGGCATCTGGAACATATTATAAACCACCTCCTTATGCCCACTTCAGTCATCTAATATTTTAAAGAGACAATTCAAAGGATATGAGCTACTCATTACTCCCTGGATTCTAAATTAATTCATCGGAAAGCAGCAGACCTCAGCTGATAAAATCTCTTTGTACATGTTTTTTGCTGAACTAAGAGTTAATGTATAAAAGGGCACTGAAAGGGACACTTTGGAAAACATTCCTTTATCTTTTTGCAATACCCTCTGCCCTGGGCTACACAATGTTACTCATGATGGCAGCAGGGTTTACAGAGGTACAATAGCATAACACTAAGGAATGTGGGTTCTGGGGTCTACCTGGAAAACAACCTAGCTTCACTGATTTCTGCACGTGAGACCATGGGCGTGTGAGGCCATGGTGTCCTCATCTGTAAAAGGGGGATAATGAGTGTATCTTCCTCATAGCATTTCCTTTTGATGCAAATTAAATAAGACATTAAATACTGGCATTAATATTATTACAAATAATGTATTATAGACAATACAGATCTACAAATGTAAACCAGTACAATTCAGTGTTCTAGAGAAGCAGTAATTAATGGTGTAACTGGATTTTATCGTTCCTAATCAATTTCAAGTAATTTGAGGACTCCAAGAATCTACCACGGCAACAATGAGCCTCCTTGCTAAAGCAAGACATGTATGATCATTTTGCAATGTTTTTAAAATTCTTTGGGGCCATGTGCAGTGGCTCACACCTGTAATCCCAGCACTTTGGGAGGCTGAGGCAGGCAGATCACTTGAGGTCAGGAGTTCGAGACCAGCCTGGCCAATATGGTGAAACCCTGTCTCTACTAAAATATATAAAAATTATCCAGGCATGGTAGTGCGTGCCTGTAGCCCCAGCTACTTGGGAAGCTGAGGCAGGAGAATTGCTTGAACTCGGGAGGTGGAGGTTGCAGTGAACTGAGATTGCACCGCTGCACTCCAGCCTGGGTGACAGAGCAAGACTTTGTCTCAAAAATAAATAAATAGGCCAGGCGCAGTGGCTCACACCTGTAATTCCAGTACTTTGGTAGGCTGAGGTGGGCAGATCACGAGGTCAAGAGATCGAGACCATCCTGGCCAAAATGGTGAAACACTGTCTGTACTGAAAATACAAAAATTAGCTGGGCATGGTGGTGCATGCCTGTAGTCCCAGCTACTCAGGAGGCTGAGGCAGGAGAATCACTTGAACCCAGGAGGCAGAGGCTGCAGTGAGCCAAGATCGCACCATTGCACTCCATTGAGATGGAATGAAACTCTATCTCAAATAAATTCATTCATTCATTTGTTCATTCATTCATTCATTCTTCGGGGCAGTTCTGGTGAGAGGCCCAGGAGCAGGCTAACCAATATTTAGGACATTTCTCAGAGGCACTGGTGGCCATAGACTGGGCTAATGCCAGTTCTCCCTGAGAGACCTCCAGAGCACAGTATTTACGTTCCTCTCTTCCTGAAAATCTTGTAGGAATCTCAGGAGTGGTACTGGACACATACCAATTTTCATCTTCCCATACTTTTTATTTTTTAAAGGATTTAGCTCTATGCTGTTTCCCTCGCTCCTTACATTAAGTGTTTTCTTTTGCTCATTTCTTGGAAACAGAGTAGGAAAAAACCTGCCTAATTAAAATTAAGATACTCTCCAATGAGACGATAACCAGCTAGATAAAAAGGACATCCTAACACCTGCACTACCATGTATACTGATTAGATTTCCCTGTTTCCATACTGGTTTCACATTATTTAATAGACAAATTCTGTTAAGAATAGAAGAAATTCCATTTATCTATACAGAAAATACTTGGTCTGACATATTTATGGCAAACATCTTCATCCTAATTAGGTGGGTTTTTCCTACTCTATTTCCGAGAAATAAAAACAAAATATAACACTTGTCAAATACAGAGAGGAGACTATTTCTACAGAAGGTTTATATTTTCACATAATCAAATCGCCTTTGTTCCACTGTGCTTTCAATGCATTTCAAGCGCGTTCCACGCTTTCAATGCATAGGCAGTCTTTCTACAGCCTATGGCCAGACAGACATCTATCCATGTTGTTTGCATTTTTAGAGGTGAGACTGTATTTTTTCCAAATGCTTAAACAAACGTCCAAGTTTGATTTCTTGAATAATTGCCCTTTCTCCCACTGATTTGGAATGCTATGTTTTCCACAAAATATATTTATATTTTGTTTCATCATGTTGGCCAGGATGGTCTCGATCTCTTGACCTTGTGATCTGCCTGCCCCAGCTTCCCAAAGTGCTGGGATTACCGGTGTGAGCCACCATGCCCAGCTAGATTTTTTTTTATATATGTCAGTAATACTATAGTTTCCTCCACCTGAGGCTCACATATCTCTTTCCCTTAAGGTTTGTGTATTTTATGTAACTTTTGTCCTTAAAGAAATAGACCTTGGACTTATCAACACTGCAATCTTTGTTTTTCAGAGGACCATTTATATTTTAATTTTTGTTACTTTATTCTGCTTTATGTTTGTTTCATTAACCTTTTTTTCTAACTTCTTGCACTGAATAATTGCTTTATTGCTGTATTAAATGATAAAAATACTCAAGGCTATGAATTTTACTCTGAATATAGCTCACTGTACATAATTGTTTTTTGTTGTTGTTTTTTTTGAGACAGAGTCTCGCTCTGGTCACCCAGGCTGGAGTGCAATGGCGTGATCTTGGCTCACTGCAACCTTCGCCTCCTGGGTTCAAGCAATTCTCCTGCCTCAGCCTCCCAAGCAGCTGGGATTACAGGCACCTGCCACAGCACCAGGCTAATTTTTTATTTTTAGTAGAGATGAAGTTTCACCATGTTGGTTAGGCTGGTCTCTAACTCCTGACCTTGTGATCCACCCACCTCAGCCTCCCAAAGTGCTGGGATTACAGGCGTGAGCCACTGCCCCCGGCCCCATAATTAGTTTTAAGAAGTACAGTTCTGACTGGGCATGGTGGCTCACACCTGTAATCCTAGCACTTTGGGAAGCCAAGGCAGGTGGATAACCTGAGGTCAGGAGTTTAAGACCAGCCTGGCCAACGTGGCAAAACCCCATCTGTACTAAGAATACAAAAATTAGCTGGGCCTATAATCCCAGCTAACTGGGAGACTGAGGAAGGAGAATTGCTTAAACCCAGGAGGTGGAGGTTGTGGTGAGCCAAGATAGTGCCATTGCACTCAGCATGCTCGATGGGAGACTCCATCTCAAAAAAAAAGTACTGTTCTAATTTTCAATTATTTTCTAAATAGTCTATAATGATAATTTTGCTTTTTCTATTTGACTCCATCTTTACTTAGGAAATTACATTTTTATTTCCAAATGGCTGAATGGTTTTTAATTAAATTTTTAATAGTTATTAGCTTCTCTTTTATTATATTCAGAAAGAGGGACCTGCACAGTTTTTCATTTGGGGAGTTTATTGGGTTTTCTTGGCAGCCTGGAATGTGGTCAATTAGATCAGATTATTAAATGCATTATTAAAATTCTCTATGCCCCTCTTTTTTTCTTTTGGTCTATTTGTGGCCAAGGCTAAGAAGCATATATTGAAATTTCTCACAATGAAAATGTTCTGTCAACTTTTAAAAAACTTTCTCATTAGTAGTCTTTCTTTCAAAAATTTGATTATATACTTTCCTTAAATAATACATAAGGAGCTCCTCAGCCTGTGGTGGTTTCGGATTGCCACTTCCTCCCTGTGCGTCATCTATGCCACACGGTGCCACGTGGTGAGCCTCAGAGCTGATAAAACACACTTGCATATCCAACATCTCATTCAGTCCTTCTAACAACCCATTGGACAGACAAGGCAGTTATTGTCATGACCACTATTTTACAAAAGTGAAAGCTAAAACTAATGGTTTACCCCAAAGTCATACCACTCAAACCTGTCTTGAAATTTATCTTCATCCTACTGTGCCCAATCATAGGTCTATCTCTTCCACTGGACCATCAATTCTTGAGGCCTGCACCATATCTGTTTCCTCCATTATATTTGCATGGTGGAGGTCTTCAGATAACATAGACTGTCTGGCCACCCACTGCCAGGCAGCTGTCACCCTCCACTCTTTGCCTTCCCTGCTGACTTTATGAGGGATATCCTCTGGGGGAACAGGGTCTTAGGGCCAGAATGGTGAAACTAACACACAGGACATAGAAGGAGATTTACCGACGTGCAGCGAACAACTGTGATTGAAAGAGAATCTTCCGCTTCCCTGAAAAAAGAAAGAATAAAGACAAAAACATTTAGTCGTTCTGTGTGATAGATGCATGTGCATGTACACGTGTGTGAGCATGTGTGTTAGGGTCAAAAAGATTGGCAGAATTAGTATACAGCAGCCTCCTTTGCCTTAGCTTCTTTTTTTTTTTTTTTTTTTTTTTTGAGACAGAGTTTTGCTCTTGTTATCCAGGCTGGAGTGCAATGGTGCGATCTCGGCTCACCACAACTTCTGCCTCCTGGGTTCAACCGATTCTCCTGCCTCAGCTTCCCAAGTAGCTGGGACTACAGGCATGCGTCACCACACCCAGCTAATTTTGTATTTTTAGTAGAAATGGGGTTTCTCCATGTTGGTCAGGCTGGTCTTGAACTCCTCACCTCAGGTGATCCACCCGTCTCGGCCTCCCAAAGTGCTAAGATTACAGACGTGAGGCACCGAACCCAGCCTGCCTTAAATTCTTTGGCTCAGCAAAACTGGGAAATGCAGCAACCTGCAAAGAAACTTAAACTGACCTGGAGAGCTCCCCCACCTGGAGGAAATCTTCCTATGTCCACCTCCGCTATCTAGCCTATATCTAGAGCCACAACATTTATTAAGGCACTTAGCCTTAATTTAGTCCCATACAATGAAGAACTCATCCAGTGGATACTAGTTAGATTTACATCCCAAAAACATTTTTAAGAGAAAACATGGCAATAACACAGATAACTTAGGTTGCTATTTCAGAAAACTCAGGCTAAACATTTCACTAAATAGAATCAATGTCTGTGGGTAACATTTATCAGATGAAAGCCAAAGAGTTTATGGTGTTTGCGCCCGAAGTCAGTGTAATGAGCCCAATCACGTAATCAAGACAGTAGACATCTCTGTCTCGCATTATCTCTTAGATTTCAAAAGTGATCAAATCAACCAGATAACTGCCGAACCTCTACTTTATATTAGCAGGCAGAACAGAGAAAATGGATTCATATTTTCCTTTCTCTTTGCCATTGCTACGTAGAGAAGCAGTTTGCAAAATAATTTCATTTGACTTCTGGCAATATGAACATTTAGGCCAATTGCTGCTGGTGAGTTATTTCCTCAACTGGATAAACTCAGCCCAAGATGCCTAAGTGTCTGGGGACTTCCTCTTTTCCATTTTAAATAAGAATAGGCCTTTTCTGAGGTAAATCACAATAAATCAAAGTGCAAGTGCTCTGAAGGACATACTGGCCTCACAGCATTGGGAGGAATTTGAGATGTTTTCTGGCATTGTTGTGTCATTTTGTTTCGCTTTGTGTTTTTCCTTTTACATACGACACTGAATAATACATGCTCTTTTTAGATGCTGGGAACTAAGCTAAAAAGAATCGAGGCATCCTGGGATTCTCACATGCAAAACACAGCCGAGGGCACAGATGCACAGCACACCTCAAGTCACGCACCCCAGCTCAGAAGAAGCCAACTGCCCGCCCTTCCAGGGGGAGAATCAAATCACACTGAAACGTGCTGTGCTGGCATTCGAGACCCTCTATCATCTGGACTTGACTTCCTAGAACTTTTCTCCAGGCAAACTGAACTGCTTAGCAGCCCCTACTCCCACCCTGTTGCTCTGCTTACTCCTCTGCCTGAATCACCCTTCACCTCCATCTTTTGGACCAACTTTTACCCAGCATTAAAGACACAACTGAAATACTTCTGGGCCCTTCTCTGTCTTGTCAACCTACAACTTCTGAGCAAGTTGGAGGACTCTCCAGCATTTACAGCATGTTTCCTCGGCTTTTCTTTTTTGTTCTTTTTTTGAGACAGAGTCTCACTCTGTTGCCGAGGCTGGAGTACAGTGGTACAATCTTGGCTCACTGTAACCTCTGCCTCCCAAGTTCAAGAGCTTCTCCCTTCTCAGCCACCTGAATAGCTGGGAGGGGAAGACCACCTGAGCTGAAGAGTTCGAGACCAGCCTGGGCAACACAGCAAGACCCCAGCTCAAAAAAGGGAAATAAAAATTAATACCACCCAAAAGCCAGATAAGTGATTCATAAAAAAGCACAAACTGAACTACATATATATCTTCAAGTTAGCTTGCACCTACCTCTATTTCTCACCTCTCTGTATATTAGTCATTAGAACAATGCTGAGTAAAAAATGTAAAAGCCGAAGCTTGCATGTAGCCATGAAATGTCTGCTTGTCCTCTTTACTCCTGTCAATGGCACTCCTCCATCTTCAAGTCTGGGTTGCTAATTCCCAGCACTAACCATAGTCACTCATTGAACTGAGAACCCTCTGTGCCCTGGTCCCAAGAAATCATTGTCTAGGTAGAAAGCAAGGCATTTCCATAAGTCACAATGACACCAGGCAGAAGGTTTGGAGGTGCTACATCAATGAAACTACATATATGCCAACCAAGATGCACCTGCAATTACATTTAAGAAGAGATATCAAGAGGGATAAAGAAGAACAGATCTGGTACCAATTTAGTTCAATCTTTGGCATATGTTACAACGTTCCTATAAATCCTTAGAGGATAGGGGCTATGTGTTATTTACGATCATTACATTCCTGCAGTGCCCAGCACGGCGTCTTGGGCATAGCAGGGGTTTGACAAATATGCACTCTGTGCCTCCCATGCTCTTTTGTAGGCAAGTGAGAGAGAGTGGACTATAACAGCCACCACCAAGAAGCCATCTTAATAGAGAGAGTTGGAACTCTAAAACGAGGCTGTCCTTGCCACTTTAAAATAGACTTTAGCCTTATTAAAATCAGGGGATCAGTTATGGCCTTCCTGTTGCCCAACTTTGCTCTTTGATAATCTGTACAATTCTGTAGATGATGGAAGGTTATTTAGTACCTGAGAATATCGACTGCGCGTTCCCAGGAAAGGTCTTCGGCAGGCTCATTGTTCATTTGGAGGATCTGATCACCAGGGAAAAGCTTGCCATGAGCAGAGCCTCCTGTTGGACAGAAAATAAGTAATAGGTGCTCATGCCGGGAGGACCCAGACTCCATGTGTAATAGCAGCACAGCAAACATGACAGCCTGATCCAGTCCCCGGGGTACTGGCTCACTCCCCCACCTTCAGTCAGGCTTGGGCTCATGCAGATCCTAATTTTCTTGTTTGTAAATCATGGATAATGTACCTATCATCTATCACCAACTTCCAGGGATGTTAGAAGACTGTCCTGAGAAAGAAAACAAGCAGAAACCTTCTAAATCAACAGAGTTGGCCAGTAAATCTACTCCATGCATCTCTGATGAACTCTGGTGTGTATGTATGTGTAAATAGAAATTAACACATTTTAACAAATCCCAGATTAACACACCTTATGTTTGAAAACAAGCACTGGACTTTCCCCATCTGCTCCTCTTCACCCTGGTACAGCCTATATTTCACAAGGTTCAAGTGAAGACAAATCAAGTTTCTATTACTGTCTGATCAGAAAGTCTCCCCAGCTAGGAGCATGTGGGGTTCAAAGAGGAGGGCTGGCTTAACCAGATACTTTCACTGCCCTGAGACCAGCCAGTGAGTCATGGGTGGGCAAAGCCCTGGTTAAGGCCAGTGGGAGCCTGGGGTTTGGAGCAGCAGGTGTACTGGGGGCTTCCTCCCTCCCAGCATCAAAGTGAGGTGCAAAGCCCAAGACAGAATTAGGAATGCCTTTTCTAACTTCCTAGGGCAGGCTTTTCTGCATTTTGCTATAGGATAGAGAGACTGGGGGAGATTCGGGGCTATTTCCCCTTAAGAAGCCAAACTCCTTTTTCATTCCCCAGTCATCCCCTACCTGCTGTGACAGCCACCACTGTAAGGGGAAGGCTCTCGGAAATGTGAAATCCATAGTCCTGAAGGAGGGCGTCTTTGTCTATCTTTACTGTGTGCCGCACAGGGATGAGGGTCTGAGCTGGGTTCCTGGGGGGCCCATCAGCTGCAGCAACCTTAGCCCTAGAATAGAAGGAATATGTAAAAAAAAAAAAAAGAATAGAAAGCAAGCAAGCAAGCAAGCAAGAAAGAAAGAAAGAAAGAAAGGGAAAGAAAGAGAGAGAGAGAAAGAAAGAGAGAGAAGATTCCAGTTGTTGGTCACGAACTGGGTCAGCCCCAACATTGGAGAAAGATGCAGAGCTGAGTAGATATCAACTTGCCTCTTGAAACAAATAAGACACAAACCCCACTAGCAGAACTTAAGGCTGTCCTCTAAAAGAGAAGTCATATTGCCAGGCATTCTTAACAAGCTTATGCTGAATATCTAGAAAGCACCCATGAAGTGCTATGGACACACAGAGAAGGGAGAGAACAGTTTCAACTTTGTAGGGCAGAGAATAGGGAATCAGGGATGCATCTGGTACTTCGAAGAGGTGGCATTTGCACTGCACTGTGAGGCATGTCTAGGGTGTACCTATACAGTCCAGATCCCGGCACAGAGAAGATATTCAGTAACTGCTCCTAAGTGAATCAGTGAATGAATGGATGGACTGACGGAAGGACAGGCAGATGGGCATCCCAGGCAGGACGTATTGCTGGAGTCAGAGGGACAGGAGAGGAAAAACACGGACAGTGAACAGAAACAAGCAGTTGTCAGGTTCAGATGTTTGACAACGGATCATTTTACATCAAGATTTTTTTCCTTCGGTGATTTTTTTTTGTTTCTTTATGATGAGTTTTGCTTACCTTTGAGCTTTGTAAATGCAAGGATTCTAATATAAAATCCTGGATAGCAAGGACTCCCTCGGTATCAATCTTTAAAACATGTATGTTCTTTAAAAGCAGGAAAGTTCTATTTTCTATCTCTCATAGAGAGAAACCACAAAGTGAGTTACAAGTTATTCCCCTCTAACAGTCAGTGGTTCTTTCTGAGGAAGGTCAAAGAGTGATGGGATGAGATGTTTACTGTCATTATAAACAACAGAAATGTGAAGGAGTAACCGCTCTCTTGGGGCTCTGCAGTTAAGGTCTATCATTTATTCTCATCCATTTACTAACACTGTCAGGAACGCTGCCTAATGCAATAGGCCCTCACTTATCTGAAAATCATCTCTCTCTCATTTATAATGATCTCCAATTTCAACAAGGATCCGGAAATAAGAAAAACAGCCTCACAGAGCCAAATGCAGGGGACAAGCCCAAGTCCAAAGTCTCGCATACATTATCCACCAAGGAGCTCTGCAGGCCCTGGCTTAGAGCAAATGTAGGCTCTATATGAACAGACAATCTAGCCTACACAACTTAGAAGCAGAGAGAGTCTCTCTTCTGGGCCAGCATGCAGGTAATACTGTGCTGGGGAAGCAGAGAGACCCAATGAGAGGAGAGAAACAGAAAACTGAAAATTCACACTGAATAAAACCCATAGCTTTTACTGATTTTTTTTCATTCTTTCTTTTTTTCTTCTTCTTTTTCTTATTTATTTATTTATTTATTATTTATTTTAAGATAAGGTCTTACTCTGTCACTCAGGCTAGAGTGCAGTGGAACAATCTCAGCTCACTGAAGCCCCTAACTCCTGAGTTCAAGTGGTTCTCATGCCTCAGTCTCGCAAGTAGCTGGGACTACAGGCTCATGCCACCACACTGGTTAATTTTTTTGTATTTTTAGTAGAGAAGGTGTTTCACCATGCTGCCTAGGCTGGTCTCGATCTCCTGAGCTCATGTGATCTGCCCCCTTGGCCTCCCAAAGTACTGGAATTACAGGCATGAGCCACCGTACCTAGTCTATTCCTGATTTCTTAAAAAACATTTAAAGCTATAAAGGGTCTTCCTAAATGCAATAAATAATTATTCCATACTAAAAGTCAAATTCAATATTTGACATTTCAGGTGTGGTGCCTCACGCCTGTAATCCCAGCAATTTGGGAGGCCAAGGCTGGCTAATCACTTGAGTCCAGGAGTTCAAGACCAGCCTGGGCAACACAGCAAGACCTTGCTTCTTCTAAAAATACAAAAAAATGGTGGATCCAAGATGGCTGAATAGGAACAGCTCTGGAGTGCAGTCCCCAGCAACAACAACACAGAGGGTAAGTGATCACCGCATTTCCAAATAAGTTTCTACTGCCCACACACCAGGAAATTCCCAGGCTGAAAAGCACCATGAGTTTCCAGCACAGCTGTTTCAGCTGGCCCAGAGGGTCTCAGCACAAAAACTCACACAAATATGGGTGGCCGTTTCAACTGGCTCCTGGAACACCTGGGAGACAGAGCTGCCCATTCAACTGAAAAAAAGGGGGCTGAAACGGAGCCAGGTGATCTGGCTCAGCAGATCCCACCTCCACAAAGACCAGCAATCTGAAATGCTCTGGATTGAGAGTTTCACAGCAGGTACAGCTGGACCCAGGATGGTCCAGCTCTGTAGGGGGAAGGGCATCCACCATTACTAAGGCAATCCACCATTACTGAGGCAGTCTGCCATTACTGAGGCAGACCGCCATTACTAAGGCAGTTCTAACTATACCTCTGTAAACAAAACTGCAAGGAAGTTCACACAGCAGCAGGGCAAAGCCCATGGCAGCTCAACAACACCTCTGCTGGCAGACTATGACTAGGCTACCTCCTTGCTGGGCAGGGCAGCTTTGAAAAAAGGCAGCAGCATGTCAGGAACTTATAAATAAAGCCCCACCTTCCCTGAAAAGAACACCTGGGAAAAAACGCAGTTATGAGTTCTGCTGCAGGAGACTTCAATGTACCTGCCCAGCAGCTCTGAATGGAACAACGGAGCTCCCAGCACAGGACCTGAGCTCCTATAAGGGTCAGACTGTCTCCTCAAGCAGCTCCCCGACCCCTGGATATCCAAAGAGACACCTCATAAAGGAGAGCTCAAGCTGACATCTGGCGGGTATCTTTCTGGGATGAAGACAATAGAAGAAGAAACTGGCAGCAACCCTTACTGTTCGGTAGCCAGTGCAGGTGATCCCCAGGCAAGCAGGATCTGAAGTGCACCTCCAGCAGTCCTACAGCAGAGGGGCCTGACTGTTAGAAGGAAAACTAAAAGACAGAAAGGAATAACTTCAACATCAACAAAAATGACTTCCACTCAGAGACCCCATCCAAAAGTCACCAACTACAAAGACCACAGGTAGATAAATCCACAAAGATGGGAAGAAACCAGCACAAAAAGGATGAAAACACCAAAGCCAGAATGCTTCTCCTCCTCCAAGGGATCACAACTCCTTACCAGCAAGGGAACAAAGCTGGATGGAGAATGAGCCTGATGAATTGACAGAAACAGGCTTCAGAAGGTGGGTATAACAAACTTATCTGAGCTAAAAGAACATGTTCTAACCCAATGCGAAGAAACTAAGAACCTTAAAAAAGGTTTGATGAAATGCTAATGAGAATAAAGAGCTTAAAGAATATAAATGACTTGATGGAGCTGAAAAACACAACATGAGAACTTCATGAAGCATACACAAGTTTCAATAGCTGAACTGACCAAGCAGAAGGAAGGATATCAGAGACTAAAGATCAACTCAATGAAATAAAATGAGAAAGCAAGAATAGAGAAAAAAGAGTGAAAAGAAATGAATAAAGCCTCTAAGAAATATGGGATGATGTGAAAAGACCTAATGTACATTTGATAGGTGTACCTGAATGTGACAGAGAGAATGAATCCAAGCTGGAAAATACTCTTCAGGTTATTATCCAGGAGAACTTCCCCAACCTAGCAAGAAAGGCCAACATTCAAGTCCAGGAAATACAGAGAACACCACAAAGATATTCCTCAAGGAGAGCAACCCCAAGGCACATAATCGTCAGATTCACCAGGGTTGAAATGAAGGAAAAAATGCTGAGGGCAGCCAGAGGAAAAGGTCAGGTTACCCACAAACGGAAGCCCATCAGACTCACAGCAGATCTCTCAGCAGAAACCCTACAAGCCAGAAGAGAGTGGGGGCCAATACTCAAGATCCTTAAAGAAAAGAACTTTCAACCTAGAATTTCATATCCAGCCAAATTAAGCTTCATAAGTGAAGGAGAAATAAAATCCTTCACAAACAAGCAATTGCTGAGCAATTTCGTCAACAACAGGCCTGCCTTACAAGAGCTCCTGAAAGAAGCACTAAACATAGAAAGGAACAACCAGTATCAGCCACTCCAAAAATGTACCAAATGGTAAAGAGCATCAACACAATGAAGAAACTGTCAACTAATGGGCAAAACAACTAGCTAGCATCAAAATTGAAGGATCAAATTCACACATAACAATATTAACCTTAAACGTAAATGGGCTAAATGCCCCAATCAAAAGACACAGACTAGCAAATTGGATAAAAAGTCAAAACCTGTAGGTGTGCTGTACCCAGGAAACCCATCTCAACTACAAGGACACACATAGGCTCAAAATAAAGGGATGGAGGAAGGTTTACCAAGCAAATGGAGAGCAAAAAAAAGCAGGAGTTGCAATCCTAGTCTCTGATAAAACAGACTTTAAACCAACAAAGATCAAAAGAGACAAAGAGGGGCATTACATAATGGTAAAAGTATGCAACAAGAAGAGCTAATGATATTAAATATACATACATCCAATACAGGAGCACCAAGATACTTAAAGCAAGTTCTTAATGACCTACAAAGATACTTAGACTCCCACACAATAATAGCCGGAGAATTTAACACTCCACTGTCAATATTAGACAGATCAATGAGACAGAAAATTAACAAGGATATCCAAGACTTGAACTCAGGTCTGGACCAAGTAAACCTAATAGGCATCTACAAAACTCTCCACCCCAAATCCACAGAATAAACATTCTTCTCAGCACCACATTGCACCTACTCTAAAATTAACCACATAATTGGAAGTAAATCACCCCTCAGCAAATGCAAAAGAATGGAAATCATAACAAACAGTCTCTCAGACCACAGTGCAATCAAATTAGAACTCAGGATAAAGAAACTAACTCAGAACCACACAACTACATGGAAACTGAACAACTGGCTCTTGAATGTTGACTGGAAAAACAATGAAATGAAGGCAGAGATAAAGATGTTCTTTAAAACCAACGAGAACAAAGACACAACATACCAGAATCTTGGGACACATGTATAGCAGTGTCTAGAGGGAAATATATAGCAATAAATGCCCACCTGAGGAGCAAGGAAAGATCTAATATTGACACCCTATAATCAAAATTGAAAGAGCTAAAGGAGCAAGATCAAAAGAACTCAAAAGCTAGCAGAAGACAAGAAATAACTAAGATCAGAACAGAACTGAAGGAGATAGAGGCACAAAAAGCCCTTCAAAAAATAAATAAATAAATCCAGGAGCCAGCTTTTTCAAAAGATCAACAAAATAAACTGCTAGCCAGATTAATAAAAAAGAAAAGAGAGAGAATCAAATAGATGCAATAAAAAACAATAAAGGGGATATCACAATCGATTCCACAGAAATACAAACTACCATCAAAGATTACTACAAATGCCTCTAAGCACATAAACCAGTAAACCTGGAAGAAATGGATAAATTCCTGGACACTTGCACCTTCCCAAGCTGAAACCAGGAAGAAGTTGAAACCCTGAATAAACCAATAACAAGGGCTGAAGTTGAGGCAGCAATTAATAGCCTACCAACCAAGAAAAGCCCAGGTCCAGATGGGTTCACAGCCAAATTCTACCAGACATACAAAGAGGAGCTGGTACCACTCCTTCTGAAACTATTCCAAATAATCCCAAAATAGGGAATCCTTCCCAAATCATTTTATGAGACCAACATCATCCTGATACCAAAACCCAGCAGAGACTCAACAAAAAAAGTAAACTTCAGGCTAATATTTATGATGAACATTGATGCAAAAATCTTCAATAAAATACTGGCAAACCGACTGCAACAGCATATCAGAAAAGCTTATCCATCATGATTGGGTAGGCTTTATCCCAGGGATGCAAGGCTGGTTCAACATACGCAAGTCTATAAACATAATCCACCACATAAAGAGAAACAAAGACAAAAACCACATGATTATCTCAATAGATGTAGAGAAGGCCTTTGACAAAATTCAACAGCCCTTTATCCTAAAAACCCTCAATAAATTAGGTATCAATGGAATGCATCTCAAAATCATAAAAGATATTTATGACAAACCCATAGCCAATATCATACTGAATGGGCAAAAACTGGAAGCATTCCCTTTGAAATCTGGCACTAGACAAGGATGCCCTCTCTCATCACTCCTATTCAATACAGTATTGGAAGTTCTAGCCAGAGCAATCAGGCAATTAAAAGAAATAAAGGGTATTCAATTAGGAAAGGAGGAAGTTAAATTGTCTCTATTTGCAGATGACATAATTGTATATTTACAAGACTCCATCGTCTCAGCCCTAAATCTCCTGAAACTGATAAGCAACTTCAGCAAAGTCTCAGGATACTAATCACAAGCATTCCCATACACCAATAGCAGATTAAAAGAGAGCCAAATCAAGAGTGAACTCCCATTCACAATTGCTACAAAGAGAATAAAATACCTAGGAATACAACTAACAAAGGATGTAAAGGACCTCTTCAAGGAGAACTACAAACCACTGCTCAAGGAAATAAGAGAGGACACAAACAGATGAAAAAACATTCCATGCTTATGGTTAGGAAGAATCAATATTGCAAAAATGGCCATGCTGCCCAAAGTAATTTACAGATTCAACACTATCCCCATCAAGCTACCTATGACCCTCTTCACAGAACTGGAATAAACCTCCTTAAACTTCATATGGAACCAAAAGAGAGCCCACATAGCCAAGACAATCCTAAGAAAAAAGAACAAAGCTGGAGGCATCATGCTATCTGACTTCAAACTATACTACAAGGCTACAGTAATCAAAACAGCATGGTACTGGTACCAAAACAGAGATATAGACAAATGGAACAGAATAGAGGTCTTGGAGGCAACACCACACATCTACAACCATCTGAACTTTGACAAACCGGACAAAAACAAGCAATGTGAAAAGGATACCCTGTTTAATAAATGGTGTTGGGAAAACTGGCTAGCCATGTGCAGAAAGCAGAAACTGGACCCCTTCCTGACACCTTACACTAAAATTAATTCCAGATGGATTAAAGATTTAAACATAAGACCTAACACCATAAAAACTCTACTAGAAAACCTAGGCAAAACCATTCAGGACATAGGCACAGGCAAGGACTTCATGACTAAAACACCAAAAGCAATGGCAACAAAAGCCAAAATAGACAAATGGGATCTAATTAAACTTAAGAGCTTCTGTACAGCAAAAGAAACAATCATTAGAGTGAACTGGCAACCAACAGAATGGGAAAACATTTTTGCAATCTACCCATCTGACAAAGGGCTAATATCCAGAATCTACAAAGAACTAAAACAGATTTACAAGAAAAAAAAACCCATTCAAAAGTGGGCAAAGGAAACGAACAGACACTTTTCAAAAGAAGACATATATGAGGGAAACAAACATATGAAAAAATGTTCATCATCACTGGTCATTAGAGAAATGCAAATCAAAACCACATTGAGATACCATCTCACTCCAGTTAGAATGGTGATCATTAAAAAATCTGGAGATAACAGATGCTGGAGAGGATGTGGAGAAATAGGAACACTTTTACACTGTTGGTGGGACTGTAAATTAGTTCAACCGTTGTGGAAGACAGTGTGGTGATTCTTCAAGGACCTAGAAATAGAAATTCCATTTGACCCAGCAATCCCATTACTGGGTATATATCCAAAGGATTGTAAATCATTCTATTATAAAGATACATGCACATGTATATTCACTGTGGCAGTGTCTACAATAGCAAAGACCTGGAACCAACCCAAATGCCCATCAATGATAGACTGGACAAGGAAAATGTGGCACATGTACACCATGGAATACTATGTAGTCATAAAAAAACGATGAGTTCGTGTCCCTTATAGGGACATAGATGAATCTGGAAATGAACATTCTCAGCAAACTGACACAAGAACAGAAAATCAAACACTGCATGTTCTAATAACTGGGTGTTGAACAATGAGAATGCATGAACACAGGGAGGGGAGCATCACACTGGGGTCTGTTGGTGGGGAATAGAGCAGGGACAGCAGAGGGTAGGGAGGTTGGGGAGGGATAACATGGGGAGAAATGCTAGATATAGGTGACGGGGGGATGGAGGCAGCAAACCACATTGCCATTTATGTATCTATGCAACAATACTGCATGATGTGCACATGTACCCCAGAACCTAAAGTACAATAACATATATATATGTTAAAAAAGAAAAAAAGAAAAGATATGCAACACTATTAGTCAGTAGGGAAAGACAAATTGAGACCTCAATGAAATATTACTCTGTATTCTCGTTTTCTTTTGTTTTGAGATGGAGTCTCATTCTTGTTGCCCAGGCTGGAGTGCAATGGTGCAATCTGGGCTCACTGCCACCTCTGCCTCCCAGGGTCAAGCAATTCTCCTGCCTCACCCTCAAGTAGCTGGGGAATTACAGGTCTGTGCCACCACACCCAGGTAATTTTTTGTATTTTCAGTAGAGACACGGTTTCACCGTGCTGGTCAGGCTGGTCTCAAACTCCCGACCCCAGGTGATCCATCTGCCTTGACCTCCCAAAGTGCTTGGATTATAGGCGTGAGCCACGGCCTATAATCTTTTTGTATTCTTAGAAAGAGAGAGAAGGTCTTGTTATGTTCCCCAGGCTGGTCGCAAACTCCTGGCCTCAAGCAATCCTCCTGCCTCAGCCTACCAAAATGCTGGGATTATAGGTGTGAGCCACCATGACCAGCCCCCACTGCACATACTTTAGAATTGCTTTTTAAAAACCTGACAATGCCAAGTGCTGATGAGGTTGTGGATCAACTGAACATTTCATACATGCTTTGTGGGAATGCAATGTGGTACCGCCACTTTAAAAATTGTTTGTCAGTTTCTTATAACATTAAACATACCCTTACTTCATGTTTCATCAGTTTAATTCCTAGATATTTACCCAAGAAAAATGAAGAATTAATGTTCACATGAAAATTAGTATGCATATGTTTATGGTGGTTTTATTCATAAATACCAAAAATAAAAAACCGTTCAAGTCTTTCAACTGGCACATGGATTTAAAAACAAAAGAAAACACAGCCACAATAAGCATTCAACAATTCATTAAAAGCAGATTAACTGAATGTACATTTGGTGTTAGGCATTCTTGATGAGCGAATGCTAAATATCTGGAAAATCCCAAGAAAGGATTCAAGTAACAAAACTAGTGATGTATAATAATGTAATTCAGGGGAAGAAGGATTTATTTAAAGAAAAAAGTATAACTTTCCTTAAAGCAATAAAGGAAAACACAATAATTGGGTTAAAGCTATGCTGGGTTCCTGGATGGAAAGACTAAATATCAAAAAATAAAAGGTCTAAATTAAATATAGATTTAATGTTACAGCAATAAAAAATTCTTCCAGATTAAAAAAAAAAACTTGACAAATTGATGGTAATGATAGCAATGACAACAACAATAATTATAACATTTATGAATACTAACTATATTTTAGGGAGTGATTTAACATACTTAAGTATATATATCTCTCAACCCTCAAAATAAATTTGTGAGGTAGATATGATTAGTATTCCTATTTTATAGATGAAAAGACTAAATCTTGTTCCGAGAGACTCTAACTTGCTTAAAGTCACACAGCTGGGAAGCAGGTTTCAAACCGGGGCTACATTCTTCTATAGGTACATTAACACTACTTCTAAAGCAGTGTGATCCAAATGAAATATACATACCAAATACATAAATTTAAGTTTTCTAACAGCTACAGGAAAAAAGTAAAATAAATTTTAATAATACATATTTATTTAACTCAATATATCAAAATAGTATTATTTCAACATGTAATACCGAAATTATTGATGAGAGATTTTGCATTCTTCATATTAAATCTTTGAAATCCAGTGTCTATTTTACACTTACAGTGCTTATCAATTTGGACTCTAAATTTTTATTGGAAATACTTAGATTTCAGAAAAGTTACAGCTGAAAAATAAGCACTCCTTTCAGACAAAGGCAAGAATCAAAACTGCATAGTGTAGCTTTCACCAATGAAACTGAATAGAGATTCTAGAAAGTCCTTTAAGTGTTTGGAAGTTTCTTAAAAACTAACCATGGTGTACAACATGATCCAGCAATTCCACTCCTGGGTGTGTACCAGAGAGAAATGAAAATATATGTCCACAAAAAGTTGGACATGAATATTTATAGCAGCATTTTCTGCAACAGTCCAAAAGTAGAAACAACTCAAATGTCCATCAACTAATGACATTGATAAATAAAATATAGTATTCCACAACAACATATTTGGCAATAAAAAGGAATGAAATACAGATACATGCCACAAGATGGATGAATCTGGCTCAGTGAAAGCCAGTCACAAATGACCACATACTGTATGATTCCATTTACATGAAATATCTAGAACAGACTAATCTACAGAGACAGAAAGTGGATTAGTGATTGTCCAAGGCTTCAGGGAGGGAAGTTTGGGAGTCACTGCTAATAGGCATAGGTTTCTTTTGTAGGGGATGAAAACCTTCCAAAATGGACTTGTGACAGTTGCAGATCTCTGTGAATACACTAAGAACCACTGAATTGTACACTTCAAATGGGTGAATTGTATGGTATCTAAATTATCTATCAATAAAGCAGTTGAAAATAAGTAAATCAAAATAAAATCTTGAAGTGGGGAAAGCTTATAATACAAATATATGAAGAATGGGCATAAATACATAGAGTAGATTCCCACATTTCATATGCTCAAAGCAAGTGAACTGACAGCTCTCACATGAAGAAAGCAAGCTGGTAATCAACACAGAACATGTATAACCTTATTAAAGAAGCCCAACCGAAAGGGCTATGGAGTACTAGTACGTGTCATACCAAATACAAATACAAATAATAAGACCCAACATGTGCTGGTCCTGAGATTGGGGGATGACAATATAAACTGGCAATTCAAACTCTCTAGGAAATCACTGGTGAAACCGTAACATGAATTTAAATTTTAAATTTGATCTTCTGTAACCATTTTCACTGGTATTCTTTGAAGCGATGACCACAAAGGAAAAAACATAATATCATTCATGCTGGACCATGAGTTCTTAAAAACAAGGGTGGCACCCATTCATCTCCATGTCTCCCATACCTAGTAAAGTTCTAGAACAGAGCATGAGCTCAAGAAACTCTGATCCTTGAGTATTCAAAAATATCAATCACAGCTTTATTTAGAATAGTAGAAAAACCCAAAACAACCCAATAGGAAATAGATAAACCAAGCACAACAAAGAATTACCCCAAAGACTCCACATCAAAAAGTGTTATGGGTCTATATGCTTCATACAATGAAATGGCCTAGAAAATACCCTTCCAGAGCACCCTGTCAGCTGTGGTTTACCCTTCCTAAATGAGTGCTGGGATTATTCTGCCCCTAATAATTCCCCTCCACCCAGAGAACAAAAGCCAAACTCCTCAACCATGCCCTCGTGGACCTGTGTCCTCAGGCTTCAGTCCCTAGCCAGCGGCCACCCACCATGCCCCTTCCCAGGCCTTCACTCCAGACTGGTTTTACCTACTACATCAGCTTTACCCCAGGGCCTCAGCTTACGCAGCTGCCTCTGCAGAAAGTGTGAGGCCAAGCCAAGGTCCAGTGCAGAGGTCACATCTTCCACCTCTGATTTCCTAGCCAGACATAAGTACTCTCATCTTTGGAGTTCTGATTCTCTTTTATGGCTTCGAACACCCAAACCTTTATTTAAAGTTATCTGACTCCATATATTATTACCCTTAATAGACTGTTCATTCCTTGGAAGGAGGAACCATATTTTATCCACCTCTATATTTCTCACGTTGTCAAGTGATGATCTTTGTTCACAGGAAGCATCAGTGCTTATTGGGCAAATAAATGAGCTAAATACTATACATATCTAAAATGGCACTGCTAATATAGTTATACTTCTAATATAGTTAGCAAAAGGTAAAAATGCATATACAACCAGCAATAAACAGAAATTTGAATATAAGTAACACAGTTGCAAGACTGTTATTTTCCTTTATGTTTGCTTAATTCGATACATAGCTCAACCCTATGACTATTGCCCTAATCAGAACTTATCTTCTCCATGTCTCAGAGCTCAGTAAGGATAATGATAATTGCTCAAGCCAGCATCCCAGAGTTATCCTTGACTTTCTCCCACTCTCATCCTTCAAATCAGTCACAACATGAAAAGATCTCAGAAAGGGTCCATTTCTTTCCATCTCCTCAGCCACCATTCTGTTTCAGACCCCCATCACCAGCCCTACTGACAGATTTCTACTGGGCTCCTAACTGGTCTCCCAGCTTTCCACTCTCATCTCTCCTGAATGATTCTCCATCTAGCAGCCAGACTGGTTTCATAAACACAATCCTGTTCCACAATGTGTCTCCCCTGACTAAATGGTCTAATTCAAAATCCTGAATGTGGCTTAATACAGCTCCTGCCCATCACTCCAGCCTCCAGAACCAAGTCATTCATTCTCTTTGATATTTTTATTCCTGTCAAACTAGTCTCCTCTAAGTTCTTCAAACACATTGGCCTTTGTAAAAGCTCTCCCCTCTTTCTAGAATAACTCACCTGCCTCCAAAACATACACACACACACACACACACACATACACACACACGATTTCCCCAACATATCCAATCATGCTCTCAATTCCTACTCAGTCTTCTGATTTTGGTGGAAATATTTCCTCCTAAATGCACCAACAGACCAGTGTAAAGTCTCTTGTCCTCTCTGGACTAGTTTGTGTATCAAGAACCACCTATTTCTTGTCCCATGTGCTGAACTCAGTACCAGCCATAGAGTAGGGCTTAATAATTATTTGGAAAACAAAAGAAAGAACAAATCTTACTAGAGGGTTTCAACAGAATCCATTTTGAGGCTTTTCAAACGGGCAGGCTCACTTAGCTTCCATTTGGAAGAGTGCGGTCCTCCACAAGGGTGGACAAAGACACTGCACTGTGTTGACTAATCCCTGGACGGTGCCGGTGGCTTTGGCCCAAAATCTGAATTTGACATTTTCCCCAAAGGCCATGTACTAGCTTTTGTTTGGAAAGGGATTAACCTAAGTACATGACCAAACTGTGGCCTCTCCTCACAGAGAACATTTAATATTGACAGTAAGCTAAAGGAAATGATCGCTGCAACAAAATATCCTCCTCTGAAGCATCTTAGAAATATCAAACTAAGTACCTTTTTCAAAACATATTTCTGCTGCCTTTGTAATAGTTTCAAACCATAAATGTGAGGCCATTTTTATGATCTTACACTGGAAGAACAGAAATTCCTGCTAGATAACTGGATATACCCTAAGGTAGAATCCAGAAAAAAACATGTTACATTTATCGTGAACACAGTTTCATGTAGATGAATTCTACATTTCATAGCTCATAAGCTTGTATAGAGCTGGTTAATAACACTGAAAAGGAAAATTACCAGATGGATACTGATTGCACTTCAAATATTCTCTGGCTTTTTATCTGCTCTCTGGTATTTTGGAAAATATATTTTACCTCTATCCTGTAATGACAAAGAATTCACCTCTGAGTTCCAGCAGGATGTGAAGAAACAATTTTGAATCTATGTTTAAACACTTTATTATGTTCAGCTTGAGTGATTTGAAAAGCTAAATCTGGAATAAACTGGATTTCATAATGTAAAGACTATTCAAAGAAAGCAGAAATAGAGGCAGCAGTCTGTACCAGAAAGAAATGTAGCATGTAGTCACAATCACAGGAATGTGCTCGTGGCTGTAACAATTTCTAGGGGGCCATTCACTGTGGATATTGTGAAGGTAGTACTCCTACAGTTGAAAGGAGAAATTCTTCCATTATTACTTTAAAAGCAGAATTCAGGAAATAACGGCGACTCTGCAAATGTAGTCCAGGAGCCTTCCAGACTATTCTCAAAGCTTTCTACTTTTGCCTGTGGGTCAAACTGCAATAAAAAAAATTGGTGTCTGAGGCTGGGCGCAGTGGCTCACGCCTATAACCCCAGCACTTTGGGAGGTCAGGGTGGACAGATCATGAGGTCAGGAGATCAAGACCATCCTGGCCAACTTGGTGAAACCCTGTCTCTACTAAAATACAAAAAATTAGCTAGGTAGGGTGGCTGGCACCCGTAGTCCCAGCTACGTGGGAGGCTGAGGCAGAGGAATCACTTGAACCAAGGAGGTGGAGGTTGCAGTGAGCCGAGATCACGCCACTGCACTCCAGCCTGGTGACAGAGTAAGACTCTTGTCTCAAACAAAACAAAACAAAACAAAATTGGTGTCTGAAAGGGTCTTTGTACACCATTAATAGTATTAGAAAGATCAACAGTATTAGAAAAGTTTTAACAAAACCATTCTTAAAATTAATAAATAGACTATTATAGTTGTAATAACCAAGTAAACTTGGAAAGTGCATAAGACCAGAAGCAAGGGCTTCTGACACTAAGATGCCAAAATGTGTGTGTGAGTGTGGGTGTGCACATGTGTGTCCCTGTGTGCACACATGTAGGAGTGTACACATGTATGCAGGTATGTGCCTTGTATCATTGTGTGTGTAGACATGCATGTATGTTCATTAGTATTAACATTCAAGATAAGTTAAAAGAAATCGTCTTTTCAAGCCCCAAGGATAAAACCAAGCAGTGAAGAAAGCACAAAGTGGCGTTAAGTTCTTTATGTTTATTTAGATCTTGCTCTATAAAACTAATATTTCTAGATTAAGCATATGAGCATTCAGTAAATCTTGGGGGGGTGCAGTGGCTCCTGCCTGTAATCCTAGCACTCTGGGAGGCTGAGGTGGGCAGATCACTTCCGGTCAGGAGTTCAAGACCAGCCTGGCCAACATGGTGAAACCCCATCTCTTCCAAAAATACAAAAATTAGCTGGGTGTGGTGGCACGCACCTGTAATCTCAGCTATTCAGGAGGCTGAGGCACGAGAATCACTTGAACCTGGGAGGTGGAAGTTGCAGTGAGCCAAGATTACCCCACTGCACTGCAACCTGAACAACAGAGCAAGACCCTGACTAAAAAAAAAAAAAAAAAAAAAAAAGAGAAAGAGTGAATTCAGTAAATCTCATGCTTATTTGTTTTAATAGTATAATAAAATGTTTCTAAAGTTAATATGATGGAATAGTGGGTAACGGTAAAAACATTGCAAATGAAGAGTAATAAAAGCTCAGTTTAGTAGGTAATGAGGCTGGTCAAGGTGGCTCACGCCTTTGGGAGGCTGAGGCCAGTGGATCACTTGAGGTCAGGAGTTCAAGACCAATTTGGCCAACATAATGAAACAGTGCCTCTACTAAAAATACAAAAATTAGCCAGGTGCTAATTTAAATTTTATGGGAAAAAATACCAATGGCAAGTAAAGCAAGTACAACTGGCTGAAATGACTGAGTTTTTAAAAGTCAGAAAAAAAACAGAATTGCTAAAATATTCATGTAAAATTATGTGACTCCATATGCATATCTATATTTCCTCTTTCTGCAGTACAGAAGACATTTCAATACACTTCCTTGATTTCTTGCCCCAGCTACCAGGAAATTCAGGGCTAATGTTAGTATTCAAATGCAAAATCCTTAGTCTGATTGGTTTGCAACCTATTTATAACATTTCTTATTTTAATTTTCCCACATGTTTTAAAACTGTAATCATGAAAATTTTCTTTTGGAAGAAGGGGAGAATGGACATTTTAAATATATTTCAATGAATAATACAGTCCCCTACTATGAAAGCCCTTAGTCGGTAAAAATTTATCGAGTGTTTGTTACATACTACGCACTCTGTTTGGGCAGAAACAAAAGTCAGGGTCCCTGGTCTCATATATGACAGGAAGGTTGGGGGAGAAAAGCCATATGTGGCAGAGGTGATAATGAACAAGTAAATAAATATATACATCATTATAAAGTGTGATGAGTGGGCAAGTAGCCTGGAGGAAACAAGCAGGAGAATGTACTCCATGTGTCTCAGGTGGTCAGGAAAGGCCTCCTAAAGAAGGTGAGGTTTGAATGTAACCTGATAGAGAAAGACCTGCCATAAAAAGAGGAAGTAAAAGAAGTTTCCAGGCCAACTGAACAGCAAGTGCAAAATCCCTAAGATAGGAAAGAGCTTGATGAGTTCTAGGTATTGAAAAGAAGTAAAACAATGGAGAATGGTGAGCAAGGGAGCAAGAGGAACAAGGTGAGGTTGGACAGTTGAGCTGGGGACAGACTGTGAAGAGACTTGTAGATCATGGCAAAATGGTAGGTGAGTCACTGAATGGTTTAGGGTGGGGTAGAGCTGGGGGCTAACATGGGACAGGAATATTTTACATTTTGAAAAGTCCATGATAGCTGCAAAGTGGAGAATCAGCTGGAACAGAAAAAGCAAGTGAGTGATCCTAGCAGGGGTCCCAGGGACAGAGAGGTGGACAGTTCTGAAGGCAAACTGACAGGAGCTGCTGATGGGGTGGATTCAAGGGATTCAAGGAGTCAGGGTGATACTCAGGTTTCTTGACTAAGGTGGTACCATTTAGTCTATTCCTGAGAAATGAAATTATTTACCCCACACTTAGCTTTTTCAGTTATTGATCATTTTCAAGCAATCTGAGGACATCCAGGATTAGAGATGAGAAGAAATTCATACATGCTACATGTGATTTATCCTAGAAACATGGAAATTATGTCTTCCATGGGCACTGACAGGAAACCTTCTCTCTTTGTTCTTCTCTTTCTCAAGCATTTGGAAAGCAAAACTCCCTAGACACATGGGAAGATGTTTAATATCATTAACCATCAGGGAAATGCAGATAAAAACCACAATGAGATACCACTCCATACCCACTAGTATGGCTACAATAAAAGAGATAACAGCAAGTGGTGGTAAATATGTAGAGGCACTGGAACACTCATATACTGCTGGTGAAAAGGTAGAATGGTACGGCCACTCTGGGCAACCATCTGGCAATTCCCCAAAAGACTAAACACAGAGTTATTATGTGACCCAACTATTCCACTCCTAAGTATATACTCAGGAGAACTGAAAATATGTTTAAACAAAAACTTTTACACAAATGTTCACAGCACCATTATTCATAATGGTCCAAAAGTAGAAACAACTCAAATGTTCATATCACATACATATCTATCTACCTATCTATCTAATCTTATTTGGCTTTATATATCAACCCAAACCTTTATGTTAAATCAACTGATGAATGAACAAAGAAAATATTCCATAATGGAATATTATTCGACAATAAAAAAGAATGAAATACTGATCCACACGATGACATGTCATACTGATCCATGTCAGTATGATAAGCAAAAGAAGAACACATTATGCTAAGCAAAATAATATATTATGCTAAGCAAAAGAACACATACTGTATAATTCCATTTATGTGAAATATCCAGGATAGGCAAATCTATAGAAAGTAGCATGGTGGCACATGCCTGCAGTCCCAGCTATGTGGGAAGCTGAGGCATGAGAACTGCTTGAACCTGGGAGGCAGAGGCTGCAGGGAGCTGAGATCACACCACTGCACTCCACCCTTTGTGAGACTCTGTCCCAAAAAAGAAAAAAAGAAAGTAAATTAGTGATTACCTGGGAGTGGCAGAGGGGAGAACGGGAAGTGAAGGCTAAGGGGCACAGGGTTTCTTTTTGTAATATTGAAAATGTTCTAAAATTAGATTGCGGTGATGGTTGCACAATTCTAATTGTATATATAAAAATACATGCTAAAATCAGTGAATTGTACACTTTGTGCAAATTTTATGGTCATACATCTCAAAAAAGATATGGAAAAAAAACTTGCTAGAGGTCAACAATACCTTTCATTTACAGTCTGTGAGAAAGCAGGATGTTAAGAGGGTTCCAAGGTCAAATATCTAGGCAACGTCAAGTTAAACAGATCTCTTTTTCTGTGGGACTTCTCAGAGCCTTTAATCTGTATTATGAGCATAATGTGTATAATAAATCACCAAGTGGTGGGAGGTAGAAGTAGGGTGTAGGATGCATCATTTCCCAAACATATATGGCCACAGAATCTCTTTTAAGGGAGCAGCATCACACAGGACTATGTTCTGCAGACCCCACCGTGGGAAACAATGTGCTTAGCAGTTTGCCATTCATTCATCAAGCACTACCAGACCAGCTACAACAATCCTGCAAGGCAATCACTTTTGGGCCATAGAGATAAGGCCAATGCTTTCCCTGACCTCACAGAAGGCAGGCCTAGAAGAAAATGAATGGGTTCGAATAAGTTGAAAGCACCAGAGGTAGCACAATGCCAATGTTACAAATAAAATACTATGGGGTCCCACAGGAGAAATTCATCCTGATTCTAGACTGAGGAACACTTCATGGAAGACCCAGCACTTCAGCCAGGCCTTAAGCTAACAGGGGTTCTGGCCACATGGAGATGGGAGAAGGGATCTGGCACAGGAGCCCAGGTCCAAGGGGTGAAGAAGACAGGGTACTTGTAATAGAACAATGAGTAGTTCCCTTTAGCCGAAGCACACTGTGAAGGAAGCAGAGCAGTAAGACACATAGCTGGGAAGGATTGCGGCTTGAAATGTCAGACCAAAAACGTTTAAGCTTCCTCCTATAATAAATGGGGACCCATCCAAGCTTTCTGAGCATGAAGTAAGAGTGGTCCTAAACAAATCACTCTTGGAGCCTTAGGTGTTTCATCTGTAAAATGGGGCTAATTTTACCAGCCCCAGCTTATCTGACCTCAGTGTGTGAGGATCAGAGAACTTGGCCACAGAGCAGTGGAGCCCTGAGCAAAGTTTATGACTCAGCAGCAGAACAGCTGTTTCCAGTTCCTTAGGAGGAATGTGTGTCTCAGAAACACCTGACATGTAATATTTCATCTCTGTGGCAAGGCCAGATGGGAAATCTGAGCAAAAATGAACACCTCGAAACAGACCATATTTTAAACTTCTCCTGTAGCCATGAAATCAGATCTGTATTTGATTTCGTTTTCTTTGGTTTAGAATGAAATAGGGACTGCAAGGAAGGAACAGCTGCTGGAAACAAAGACACGGGAAGAATATAAACAGCAGATTGCCTGACTTTCATGTCAAGTACTAAGACAAGGGGTGTGTGCGTGTGACACAGAGAGAGAGAGCAAAAGAGTGTATGTATGAATGTGTGCTCCAGAGAGTGTATATGCATGTGCATATGAGTATGTATGAGTGTATTTCTGTGTGTATAAGTCTGTGTGTGAGTGAGTTTATAAATGTTGTAAATGTGTGTGTGAGTTGGGGTAAGTGTGTTTGTGTGTATGTAGGTACATGTTGGGAGTAAGGTTTAAGGAAAAGCACCGAAGCAAAATTACTGAAATGTTTACACTGCTCCCACCATATGGTGTAAGAACAAAGCAAGCTGAAGACAACGATCCCAAGGTGCTGCCAGGACTGGCACAAGCTCCTCCCCGGGGACACCAAACCTTCATAGATGGAAATCTCTGCAAACCCAGGAGCCTTACCGGCCTGAGCTGTCCCGGGAGCGCCGAAGCCATCTTGCCACCATTTGTTCTATTCTATGTGCTTTCCGTGTCTGGAATAAACTGGTCTCCAGCTCTTCCATCTACCTAAAAGGAAGAAGAGTGTTCTTAAGATGCTAACCAAAATATTATCAAGAGGATTTTCACAAATCAGTATGATGCTTTCTGTATTTGCCCATTGTAAGACATGCTGATTGAATAACTCATGTTCCCCTTTTGTCTAAAATCAACATAAACAAGGTGTTCAGTGTCCACAGGGTGAACATCTTTAGCAACGCTCAACCTTGCAGCAAACAGACTGGGTTTGTATCTTACACAGTTAAACATAAAGATGAGAGTAAAACTGATAACGCTTCTCAAACTTTGTGACTGTGACACACAGGAAGAGACTCATTACCATGTGACACTGTCCTTCCCTCTCCGAACTGTGTGTGTAACCCTGGACAATGTGCTTCAGTTTTGCCTGCCTCAGGACCTGCATGGACATGGGAATGTTCTTCATCATATTGTGCAGATTCTTCTGAGCGCTGCTGCTTTTGTTCCATCTTTTATATTTAATTTTTGAATAAGTATTTCACTTATATAATTCAACACCAGCTTATAAAAAAGATATACAGTTATTGTATTATGTGCTTAAAAATTTAAGAGGGTAGATCTCAAGTTAAGTGTTCTTTATCACAATAAAAAATATGTAGACAGTGAAAAGTCTGTCTTATACCCTTCCTTGTTCCCACCCATCCAGTTCCCATCCCCATATGTAATCACTGCTCTTGTTCTCCATTTGTCCTTCTAGAGTTTCTTATTTTTTCTTTTGGAGAATGGAATCTTGCTCTGTTGCCCAGGCTGGAGTGCAGTGGCACGATCTCAGCTCACCGCAACCTCCACTTCCCGGGTTCAAGTGATTCTCCTCCTCAGCCTCCCTAGTAGCTGGGATTACAGGCACATGCCTCTGTACCTGACTAATTTTTGTATTTTTAGTAGAGACAGGGTTTCACCATGTTGGCCAAGCTGGTCTTGAACTCCTGACCTCAAGTGATCTGCCCAGCTTGGCCTCCCAAAGTGCTGGGATTTTAGAAATGAGCCACTGTACCCAGCCTATCTTATTCTTTAAAAAAAAAATTATCTTAGAACACTTTCAGATGTATAAAAAGGTTGCAAAGATAATACAGGTTCCCATATCCCTTCATTCAGCTTTCCCTATTATTAACATTTTACATAATTATTGTACCTTTGTAAAAATTAAGACATTAACATTGGTACAATATTATTAACTGAACTATAGACAGTGTTCCTGTTTTACCAGTTTTTCACTAACGTGCTTTTTCTGTACCATGATCCAATCTAGGATACAATGTTGCATTTAGCTAGCTTTGTTAATTTTCTCCCAATGCCATTTCAACTCCTCTAGAGCAGTGGTTCCCCAACCTTTTTGGCACTAGGGATCAGTTTTGCAGAAGACAATTTTTCCACAGACAGTGGGGGAATGGGATGAAACTGGCATCATCCCAAATCATCAGGAGTCACATTCTCATAAGGAGCGTGCAACCTAGATCCCTCCCTTGTGCAGTTCACAGTAGGGTCTGAGCTCCTATGAGAATCAAATGTGCTGCTGATCTGACAGGAGGCAGAGCTCAGGCGGTAATGCTCACTCCTGCTGTGGGTTCCAGTTACCAACAGGCTATGGATCAGTACTGGTCCATGGCCCGGAAATTGGAGACCCCTGCTCTAAAGCATAAAAAAGGAAAGATTCCTAAATCTTTTTAAGGAGCCAGTAAAACATTGATACCAATTCTGACAAAGACAATATAATAAGATACAAATACAACCTCCCTTATGAAAATAAAAGTAAATATACTACATAAAATATTAGCACAGAGAATCCAGCAGCAATCAAGAGAGGAATTATGGTATCTATACCAGGGATACAAGGAAAGAAAACTAACCAGGTTGTAAAAATGAAAACATCCTAAGTGATCACTTTGAAAACCCAGAGACACACTTTTCAGGCAAATGGAAGCCAAATACAAATTAATGGGTAAAAAGGCTAACATGAACATAGGCTGTAATCAAAAATAAGTTCCATTTAGATCAATGGATAGTCAGTCTAGCTTTACTCTACAATGGGGACGTGAGACCTAAATACTGTCTTCCCTTCTAGGCATCTCACTTTTTTAAAAATATGAAAAGAATAACAGAAAGTAGATTTCTGATTAAATAGGGTGAACTGAGACAAGGTCTTAACTTCTTCTTCCTAAATTCTATAAATCACAATAAAGAAATAAAAAACATATAAACAAATAGGATAATGAATACAGAAGAGAAGGCAACAATAGATGACAGATGTCAATAATATTTGGAAGAAAGTGTTTGGAAGAGAGTCAACTGAGTTTTCAGAACAAAGGAAACAGACATGTGCCTTCAGAGGGGAATGCTGATGAAAAATGAGCTGATGGTTAGGTGTGGTAGCCCAGGCCTATAATATCAGCACTTTGGGAGGCTGAGGTGGGCAGACTGCTGAGGTGAGTCCAGGAGTTTAAGACCAGCCTGGGTGACGTGACAAAACTCTACCTCTACAAAAAATACAAAAATTAGCCAGGCATGGTGCCACAAGCCTGTAGTCCCAGCTAATTGGGAGGCTGAGGTAGGAGGATTGTTTGAGTCTGGGAGGTGGAGGTAGCAGTAAGCTGAGATCATACCACTGCACTCCAGCATGGGCAACAGGGTGAGACCCTATCTCAAGAAATGGAATGGAATGGAATGGAAAGTTGGGAAGAGAGAGAAGAGAAAGAGAAGGGAGAGGAGGGAGGGGGGAGGGTGAGGGGGAGGGAGGGGGGAATGGGGAAGCGGGGAGAGGGGATGGGGAAGAGGGAGGGGGAGGGAAAGAAAAGCTGATTTGCCCAGTGGCTCAGGAATTAGAGGGAGTAAGTATAGGAGAAAGCACGTATAAGCATAAGGCTGAAAAATATGGAAATACCCACCTAGACAACTATCTCTTTCCAATCCTACTGAAGGCAAGAGGCTTATTTTCTGGAGAAAACAAACAAGATAAGCTTGGAAAGACTAGGCACAATAGACAGTGCAGGAATGAAAATAGAAGGAGTAAGTAAAACTCTTCTAACTAAATGACAAGACCACTAGCCCCTTCCTTTGCCCAGTTCTCTGAATATTGTCAGCAAGTACTTTATATCCTGCTATGGTTTGAGGATTTGAATGTGTCCTGATAGCTTTGATCCCTTTCCACACTCTCTTGTGCACTCTTTTGCCCTTCCACCTACTTCCATGGGATGATACAGTAAGAAGGCCCTTACCAGATGCCAGCACCTCAATATTGGACTTTCCAGCCTCCAGAACTGGGAGAAATACATTTCTTTTCTTTATAAATTACCCAATCTGTGATATTATTTTATAGCAACACAAAACAGACTAAGACATGTCCCAAGCAAAAGATTAGAGGATCCTTCTCTGGAGGACTGAATAACATCATAGAAAATACCTTCAGATATTGATATTTTCAGGATCCCCCACAAGGAAACGTTGACTTGCTGCCAGATCACCTTGCATTAAAATGTTTTAATCAATGAGCCAGAGCCATCATACAAAGTTTCCAATTATTTGTTTTGCTGCTTTACTCTTACTTACAAATATTTAAAGAAAGCATCCATTATATATATTTAAAAAAAGACCAAAACAAATAGAAAATTTCATAAGAACAGAGACAATGTAGAAAACAGAAGAAAAAAATTTCAATCTACAACTTAAATCTTCAAAAAGATAAAATATTACATTCATGAAACAAGAAGATGATTTTTTTTTTTAAAGGGAACTATCAGAGAATAAGAATGAACACTTGGAAATTAAAAATAAGACAGCTAGAATAAAAAGTTAATTATTAATAAAAACAGAAAAATACAGTCAATGAAAGACTATAGGAAGAGTAACTAAAGCCAAAGACAGAGAAAACATAAAAGACTATAAATGTGTAGTATCCATCCAGGAAGTGTAACGTGCATCTAATACAAGTTCCAGAAGTAGAAAATACAGGAAATGGAGGTAAGAAAATTGCCAAATAATTCAATAAAAATTTCCTGAAGAACTTAAATTTTCAGATTAAGAATATGTACTAATTGTCCACCCTAGTGAATGAAAAAAGACCCACATCAAGTAACAACATTGTAAAATTTCAGAAAATATCTTCTAAACTTTCAGAGAGAGAAAAAAAGATCACATACAAACAAGTGAAATTAAAAATGGCATTAACTTCTCAGTAATAACAATGGAAGCTGGGAGCCATTCAAGTTCTCAAATTTTAAAGGAAAACCATTCTCAATCAAGAATTCTGTACCCTGTCAAACTACCAATCAAGTACAAAAGAAATTTTCAGATGTTCAGGTCTCTAAAAATTTACCTTTTCATATATCTTTTTCAGGATGCTGATAGAGGATGTGCTCCTGCAAAACAAGGAAGTAAAGAAAAAAAGAAATGAGACCCAGGATGTTAGGGATGGAACATAGATAAGAGGATAAAGAAACTTCCTAGATGACTGTGAAGGGATGCATTAAGGTAAGACCTGTGTAAAAGACATAGAGAGCAACTGTCGCGATGGGTGAAGACAGAGATCTTAGGAAAAATAAATAGAAATGGGTAAGTTTTTTGACATGTTTGATGTAGAAAATTTCACTGCGAGGCTGTTGGAGGGTGTGGGAGAATTAGCAGTAAGTACATGAAAAACTAAATTGATCAAAAACAGAGGGAATTATGAAATCCAAGGAAAATAAAAATTTGTATAGGAAAATAAAATTATAGTTCACTACTTGGCTCAGCAATGAACAATATTTACATTGTCATAATAATGTAAACATTGAAAAATGGTTTCTCAAGAACAGTGATATAAGGATACTGGAATAATATGGTGAAGGGAAGCAAATGTAGTAGCCTAATAACTAAATCCTCATTTATCATAATAATTAAAGTTCAAAATTAATAAATTAGAAAATAGGAATGTGTATTTCTAGTCTTAGAAATATGAAGGAAAATACCAGAGGAAATGGCTAGAAGAGTGGAAAGAGTTTCTAAGAAAAGAAATTAAAGGGTGAGGAGGTGTGGGGCAGGAAATGTTGTATAAGCCCTTAATACTATTTTATTCAATGATTTTTAATGATTTTTAACTTAGTTTTAAAAATTGAAGAATATATGCTTCTATTAACATACACAGAAAAATATAATGAAATAAAACACTTGTAATCCTACTTCCCAATTAGCAGGTTAATTTTTCATTGTTTTCATGCTCACACATCTATATGTTTCTTAATAAAAATGAGATATTATACCTTCCCACTTATGATTTCATAAACATAATTCCATGTTAATATTTAAACATTTACACCATCATTTAAAATTGTTATATCATATTATTTTCTCTAATCATATAATAATTTATTTAACAAATCTATCATTGGACATTTGTGTTGTTTCCAGTTTTTTACTATTATGAAAGCTTTATAATAAAAATCTTTATTCATGGCAAATGGCTACTTCCCAGGTATTTTGGGGGGGATAAATTCCTAGAAGTGAAATTACTGGACATAAACATATGTTCACTTTTAAGAATTTGGATGTATATTGTCAAACTGCCTCCAAGAAGTTACCAATTTGCACTCCTGCCAGGACAGAGCTTTTGAATAGTATCACTTAAAAAAATTGGCCATGGCCGGGCGCGGTGGCTCACGCCTATAATCCCAGCACTTTGGGAGGCCAAGGCGGGTGGATCATGAGGTCAGGAGTTTGAGACCAGCCTGGCTAAGATGGTGAAACCTCATTTCTACTAAAAATACAAAAATTAGACAGGCGTAGTGGCATACACCTATAATTCCAGCTACTCAGGGGGCTGAGGCAGAAGAATTGCTTGAACCTGGGAGGTGGAGGTTGCAGTGAGCTGAGATCGTGCCACCATACTCCAGCCTGGGTAACAGAACAACACTTTGTCAAAAAAAAAAAAAATTTGCCAGTAGGATGAAAATTATTGACTTAAAGGTTTATATTTTGAAAAACACAGAAGACAAAAGTAAATTATCCTCCATATTCTTATAAAAACTAGACATTATTGGCTGGGGGCGGTGGCTCACACCTGTAATTCCAGGGCTTTGGGAGGCTAAGGCAGGTGGATCACCTGAGGTCAGGACTTTGAGACTAGCCTGACCAACATGGCGAAACCCTGTCTCTATTAAAAATACAAAAATTAGTTGGGCATGGTGGCACATGCCTGTAATCCCAGCTACTCAGGATGCTGAGGCAGGAGAATCGCTTGAACCTAGTGGAGGTTGCAGTAAGCTGACATTGCGCCATTGCACTCCAGCCTGGGTGACAAGAGCAAAACTCTGTCTCAAAACAAACAAAAAAACCTAGACATTATCATTTTAAAAAATATTTGCTCATGGGATGGAAAGTAGCATTCAATTATTGGTTTAAATATATATTTATATATAATTAAATACACATTTATAAACAGAAAACATATACATTTATATATGTTTCCTTATATATATACTTATATATGTTTTTGTATAAATATATACAAAAATATATTTATTGTATATATAGGAAAATATTTTAAAAATTAAATATCACATGTAAATCCATCACATTGAAAATTATACAACATAAGCTTACTACTTCAAGTACTCAACCCATTCCCCTAGAGGTTAACATAGTGAACAATTTGGTATGTATTTATACTAACTGTCCTGAATTAGTAGAGACCTATATCATGTATATTAACACATCTTTTCTACAAAAATAGGATGCTATACTCAGTAGTCTGTACTTCGTATTTTTTAACCTGCATGTATATCCTGTACATCTTTCCAGATCAGAGCTCATCACAGCTGATGGGAAGTTATTGGATTACTAACACAGCTCAATATTTTTCATGTGCTTTTGGCTACTTATATTTATTTCTTATTACTTTACTGTTTCTGATTTTTTCTTATTTTTCTGCTGGAATGTTTGCCTTCTGGTCACCAAATTGTACAAGCTCTTTTATAATAAGGATGATTTAATGTTCCTTTGCCAAGGACACAAAATCACATCATATTTCTTTGAAAAATATGATTACCATGGAGAATCAAGAATGTAGGTTATAGTGTCCTGACAATTCAGAGACTAAACACAGAAGACAGAAGAATAAACATCTAGCAAAACCCATGGGATATTGTTTTCAAAAATCAACTGCCGCAGTCAGGCCCTCTCTAGGATCAAGTCCATTGGAAATTCTAGGATATTGATATTAACTTGGTCTGTCTTATGTCTGAGCATCAGACTTTCCTATGGGGTCTAGGAAAGGAGATTTAAAAGCAAGTCATATAAAAACACATTGAAAAATCAAAGAATGTTTATTAAATAAAAACTTGGGGTTGGCCCACACGATCATGGTTCACAAAGAGCCCAAGGGCCACCATTTGGAAGACACATATTCCACAGGCTTCTGGGATTTAGAGACAGGATTAATGGGAAATGCCACAGAGTGGGGGACTCTAGCTCAGACTAAGGTAAGAGATTCGTGTTCTTTGTGATCCAAGCGTGGAACGAGTTTCCTCAAGAATTGTTAAGATCTTGGATACTAAAGGTATTCCAGGAGAGGCTGCATAAACTGCATGGATATCACAGAAGGGACATAATGATGGCGCACAGGGACATATCCATGGAATACATGGAGCAAATGACTTCTACAGTTCCGTCCATTCATGCAATTTGAGGTCTCCACTAGATCTAGGAGCTAGGCAAGATAGTATCTGTTGTAGTCTGTCTTGAAATTCAAAGCCCCACATTACCCAGAGTAGTTGGAAATCCTGAAGTAAGCACAGCACTGGAAGATGCACAATGTCTGACCTATACATTTTGATAGTTTCCACATAACTGCAGAGTTGTCAGGGATCTCCAACTATCAAGTCTTTCCGTTTCTTTTGAAAGTCTTCAAACTACAGTGGTTACTTTTTAAGAAACTGCTGCCAAATACAATTTAGCTAATTGGTTTCTATAAACAGACATGGTTCTAATTAAGAGAATTAATTTATGTTATATATCTGGACCGTGGGTAGGCATGTACCTTCATCCAGGGATCCCCAAAGACTAAACAAATGGCTACATCAACCAAGCCATTAAAAATACTCCCTGACTCAGCAAGGTCTGAGCAGGAGAGTTTAAAGTAGATAGAATGACCTGCTAATGGTTTTAATGTTAGCCTCCAGATTGCTGGGCTAATGGAAGGAAATAAATGTCCACATAATCCAAAACGTTTGAATCTTCTCTATAGTCCCACTGCCAAGAAGTCATCTGGCCTCTTACATTCTGTCATTCCCTGTTGAACCCATCTTATTGTCACAAAGTTTCTTTGCATAAAACTGAATTCCACCCATCTGCACCTTCAGTCCTCCACCAGTACTGCCCTCTGGCCATTCCTACCACCACCACCCAGAATAAATCAGCTCCCTTTCTGGATTTAAACATAGAAATCTTTCAGTGTTTCAGTCTCCTTTGTCCCAAATTAAACATCCTCAGTTCCTTCAACAGTTCCTTGTAATATAAGATCTTTTTAGAGCATATATCAACTTGGAAAACTCCCTTAAAAGAAATGAACCCTCAGATTAAACACAATTCTGGTTACCTGGAACAATATGAATATAAAAAGGCAAACTCTCTCAAAATATTTTGTAAATGGAGAAGAAGACTAAATATGTCAAGGTTATAGCTATTTTAAAGGCAAACAGACAATTAAGGTTATAAACCCTTCAAAAGGGATACAAAGGGTGATAATAAAAGACTTCAGGAAACTAGCACCTGCTATTGGGAAACGAAAACATCAATGGAGGCAGCAAAGGATAAAAGAGAAACTGAAGAGCCAAAAAGCACTTGCACTAAATTGAAATTGTAAATAACACTAGATAGCACTTCAAGAAAAACTGTCAGACATAGAATCAAATTGAGGATTTCAACTTACAAATAATAGGGCTAGCAGAGAAAATGGAAAAGGAACACACAAAATTGTAATCAAAGAAATAATGAAAGGCAAATTTATTAAATGGTTCAAAAATAAAGAACACAAAATACAACTCTCAAATTTGCCTCCAGGAAGGCTCTTCACATATCAACCCCAATTCTTAAACTGCAAAGATTAAAGCATCATCCTTAAAACCTGTTTTAAAAAAGGAAAAGAAAATGATCACTTGAAAAAGAAAGATTGGCCGGGCGTGGTGGCTTATGCCTATAATACCAGCACTTTGGTAGGCCAAGGCAGGCGAATCACAAGGTCATGATTTCGAGACCAGCCTGGCCAACATGGTGAAACCCCATCTCTACTAAAATTACAAAAATTAGTCAGGTGTGGTGGTGCGTGCCTGTAATCCCAGTCATTCAGGAGGCTGAGGCAGGATAATCACTTGAACCTGGGAGGCAGAGGTTTTGGTGAGCCAAGATCATGTCATTGTACTCCAGCCTGGGCAACAAGAGCAAAACTCCATCACAAAAAAAGAAAAGAAAGATCAGGTTTGTATATTTTGTAGCATATTATTTGGGTATTGATTCAAGTTCTTTTTTTTTTTTCCTCTGGGAAATGTACAAGGTTTACAAATGATACTTGAGACACTGTTCTTGAAAGACATCTTGGCTTGGCGTCGTGGCTAGAATTCAAGCACTTTGGGAGACTGAGTGGGGAGGATTGCTCAAGCCCAGGAGTTTGAGACCAGCCTGGGCAACATAGTAAGATCCTGTCTCTAGAAAAGATTTCGAGGCCGGGCGCGGTGGCTCAAGCCTGTAATCCCAGCACTTTGGGAGGCGGAGGCGGAGGCAGAGGCGGGTGGATCACGAGGTCAAGAGATCGAGACCATCCTGGTCAACATGGTGAAACCCCATCTCTACTAAAAATACAAAAAATTAGCTGGGCATGGTGGCACATGCCTGTAATTCCAGCTACTAAGGAGGCTGAGGCAGGAGAATTGCCTGAACCCAGGAGGCGAAGGTTGCAGTGAGCCGAGATCACACCATTGCACTCCAGACTGGGTAACAAGAGTGAAACTCCGACTCAAAAAAAAAAAAAAAAGAAAAGATTTCGAAATAGCTGGGCATGGTAGTGCACACCTGTAATCCCAGCTACTCAGGAGGCTGAGGTAGGAAGATCACCTGAGCCCAGGAAGTTGAGGCTACAGTGAGCCAGGATCGTGCCACTGCACTCCAGCCTGGGTGACAGAGTAAGACCCTATCTCAAAAAAAAAAAACAAAAAAAAAACTGGGGAATCATGCTTGATTCTTTCCCTGTTTCATGCCCCACATTGATTCAGTCACCAAATTCTGTTGACCTTAGTCCCAAGTGTCTTAATCTCTCATCTCCTCTCCTTTCTGAGTGCTACTGCCTGAGTTCAAACTTTCATTGTGTCTGAAGTACTAAATAGCCCTCAGCCAGACTCCTTACTCTTCATCAATCTGTCCTCCATGTGACTGCCAGAGTGATATAACACGTAATTCTAATCACATCACTTTTATTTTCAAAATCTTCCTCTGGTTCCCCTTCATCTTTAGGATTAAGTCTGAGCCCAACAATTATAGTAATGTCAATAACATAATCATGCTAACAACATTACCACTTACTATGTGCCAGGCCCTGGGCTAAGCAATGTACACAGATTATCTTATTTAATACTTATAATAATTCTCACTTATAAAAAAAGGAAACTGAGGCATGAAGAAGTTAAGTAATCTGGCTAAGAGCACACAGCAAGGAAGCGGCAGAACTGGAATTCAAAATCAGATTAGCTTGCCTGTCTCTGAAGCTGGACTCAGCCATTCCATCCCACTGCCTCCCTGCTGGCCTTGGGATGGCAGTAAAGCCTTCTGTGATCTGGCCCTGCCTACCTGCCAACTTCATCTCCCTCACACCACACTCCGCAGAACTGCTTTACCTGTTGTTCCCCAAAAGGGCCTTGGTTTCTCATGCCCTCGTGCCTCTGCAGATACTGTTCCTTTGCCTAGTCCATACCCCCTGCCTGCACATCCGTCAAACTCCTACTTGCACTTCAGTGAACAGGCACAGTAGTGTACTGAATTAGCACAGAACACTCCCCTCTCCAGCTTGTTTTCTCATCTGTGAAAACAATGATAATGATCCCTGCCCAGCTATGCATCAGGGTTGGTGTAAGGCTTGCATTTCATTATATTGTGACAATGCTTTGAAAACTATAAAGTTCTATGCAAATGTGCCCAAGAAACATCTCTTTTTCTGAAGCAGTGTGAGCTCAGTTGTGTGACCAAATTTGCATGTGGCAAAAGTTTGAAGTAGAAGTTGATTTCTGCCACAAAAAAGAATGAGGTACTGATCACAGTACAGCATGGATGAAACTTGAAAGCATTATGCTAAGTGAAAGAAGCCAGACACAAAAGCCTACATGATTTCATATAAATGTCTGATTCCATTTATATGAAATGTCCAGAACAGGCAAATGTATAGAGATAGATAGAAAACTGATTAGTGGTTGTGAGGGCAGTGGGGAAGGGAAATGGGAACCGACTGCTAATGGATAACAGATGTCTTTTTACGGTGATAAAAATGTCCTAAAATTAGACAGTGGTGATAGCTACACAATTTTGTGAATATTCTAAAAACCACTAATGGTATATTTAAAGGGCCAATTTTATGGTATGTAAATTGTATCTTAACTTTAAAAAGAAAAACAAAAGTTTATTTCTGCCCAGTTTCACCCTTCCATCCTCTTTTCCTTGCCAGTAAGTAATAACCCCAACTCTGTAAGAAATCTGCTTTTCTCACCTTTCCCCCATTTTTTCTTAGTAAAACCCTACAAGCCTTAGAAGCACATGGAAGTCTGGTTAAAGCATAAATGTCTGAGCCACAAAGTTTCTGGTTCAGGAGGTCTAGGGTGGGGCCCAAGAATTTGGATTTTTAACCTTCCTCTAGATAAAACCTAGGGAATGCTGAAAGGAGCACTGAAATAGACATCAGGAGACCCGGTTTCCTTCCTGGCTTTGCCATTAATTAAATCTAGAATTGCACAAGTTACCAAGCCTCTGGTTACCCTTTATCTTAGCATTGCACTAAATTGTATTAGCTTGTCACTTAAGTCTTCCAGGGATCCCCATCCCTAAAATCCAACATCTTCCTGGATATACAACTCTTGTCTCCCACCATTGTTCCCAAAAGATTGCTCTCCTGACCAATTTGGGGAAGGAGGGAACCAACAGTTTCATCTGTAGACTTCATTTACTCCTCATGACAGCCCCACATAGTGGGAATCCAAAACTCCATTTGGAGGACAAGAAACTGAGGCTTGGAGAGGTTAAAAAACTTCCTCAAAGTGGCCAAGGGGAACCCAAGGTCCATCCTTCTCCTGTTATGAAAGTATCTGTTCCAAAGCTTCTCTGTCTCTCAAAAAAAACAAAAACAAAACAAAAAAAACCCCTAGGTAGCCTTTCTTGTGTCTTCGTTCCAATCTTTCCACTTTCTGGGACTTATTCAAATCCTAAGTAACTGTCAACACTTAGCTCAAGCCCCACCACATCTAGGACAGGTTCCTGGCCACCCACCTACCATGTTCCACCAGGTTCCCCAATCACAGAGCTGCTGTGTAGTGTCCTGCTCTTCCATACAGCCTGTGATCATCTCCCTTATGCTCTTTGTCTTGTGTTTTCCAACATCATGGATTCAGGTTTTGTTTTCTGCCCCTCAGATTGTGAACTCCTTGAGGGGAGGAGAAAAGTCCCTGTTTCTTTACAATCCCTGCAGAGCCCAGCAGAATGCCTTCAGCTCAATCGAGATCTATTGAATAAATAACGGGGGTTACAGATGTCTGAAATGCTATGCTAAGATGAGAACCCCAGAACAATAGGCAGCTATAACTATTGAACCTTCTAAGCCCGAAGGAAAAGCTATTGGCAGATATTTTAGGTAAGTTCACATTACATTTCTAATGTCAATCATTTGATGTTGCCTTGGTTCATGACCATGATCATAGCTTAGTGAGAGATAATTCAACTGCATGAATTTCTTAAAAAGAATTCAGATTGCAATGATGCTTCATCAGAAAAATGACATTCTTAGAAAGGAAGGAAGGGGGGCTTATCTATTAGACCACATGATTATTCCTCAAAGTACAGTTGCAACCAGGGCTCCAGGAAGGAGTTTCAAACCTCTCTTCCCTACTCAGGGATCTCAGTCAAGTCTTTCACAGTAACACAGGCCCTGACATTTTAACCTCACAAGAAATTTCACCCATGGCCATAAAAAGTAGAGATAAAGCCAATTGCATATTTTCTTTCTTTCTTTCTTTTTTTTTTTTTTTTTTTTGAGACAGATTCTGGGTTTGTCACCCAGGCTGGAGTATAGTGACCCGATCTTGGCTCACTGCAGCCTCTGCCTCCTGGGTTCAAGTGATTCTCTCACCTTAGCCTCCAGAGTAACTGGGATTACAGGTGCATGCCACCAAGCCTAGCTAATTTTCTTGTATTTTTAATAGAGATGGGGGCCTCATTATGTTGCCCCAGCTGGTCTCAAACTCCTGGCCTCCAGTGATCCACCTGCCTTGGCTTCCCAAAGTTCTGGGATTACAGGCATGAGCCACTATGCCTGGCTTGAATTGTTTATTTTCATTTCTTATTTTGGGATGGTACTGCGTATCATGCCTGCTCCGCCTCCATCTTCCCTTCCCTCCTTTAAGCCTCTCTCTACAACAGGAACTCCTCCCCTCTTTTTATCATAGAAAAGGGCTCTGAATACCTGAAAGGGGGTTTATCATGGACCAGAGAAAACACAATGCTCACAACTGGTTCTCTAGGTTTACTAAGCCCATCATTCACATCCAGAAGCTCTAGTTGCCTGCATCTTCTGCCATCTCACCTTGCCGTGCACAGCAGATGAAAAGGAAACGCAGGAGGTGGGAAAGCACCCTGCACCCCATCACCCCAGGGTGGCATTCCAAATGACAATTGACCTCAAACTGCCCTCCTGACTTTTGCCATGTCAGCTAACTGCCAGATCACCACACCTGCAACACACACGGTCTGCATAAAACAAATTCTATGATACAGTGCTTCCCATTTTAGCTTCATCCTAGACAACAGTATTCATTTCAACACAGGTTTGATCATGCTGGATGTGTTGTTTTCTTTCGGGTGTACATTAAAATAAATATACAACAATTTAAGCAAAAAGCCCTCATTCACATATCCACTAAAATAGACTTGAGTGTCATGTGGTACACAGACAAGCCTTTGGGAGCACTAGTTCAGGGCATCATCATGGCCCTCAGATTTCCCATCTGCCTAACAGGATTAGACATCTCTTAGAAAGGGCTTAGCCTCTTATCTAGATCAGTACAGATGGCCTCTGCATGGCCCTTTGAGAGCTTTCAGGGTGGCAGCAGGAACAGACAGTTCTAACGGGGATCCAGGCTGTGCCTTTCTCTTGATAGGAATCTGAGCGGATGGGGACCCAGGCCACTCCTAGTAGAAGACTGGAAGTTGGTCACACAAGTCATCCGCTTTATCAGATGAACAGTAGCCCCAGAAAGGATGTGGGAAAGGGCTGAAACTAACACCAATGTCAGCACTGATGTGACCTTCAAGGCCTCACCTCACCATGTCTGTCTTACTGCTGACCCTCAAGCAGCCTCAGTGATGGATGGCAAGTGACACTGCTGACTCAGCTGCCGCTGCTGAACCTCTTATCTCCACCCTGGTGCAGAGAAAGAGCACTGTGCAGGGAGATAGGGGAACAGCAATCAGGTTCCTGCTCTGCTACCAGCTGGACATGTGACCCAAGTCACATCCCTTTCCTCCGTGTCTGTTTTCCCACCTGTAAAGGTAAGAGTTACACATGGATAAAATTTGAAAATACTGTGCTCCATCAAAGGAGCCAGTCACAAAAGACCACATATTCTATGATCCCATTCATATGAAAGTCCAGTGGGGAGCTCTGCAGAGACAGAAAAGAGATTAGTGGTCGCTTAGGGTTGGGGAAATGGGGCATGGAGGAGTGATGGTGAAAAAAGGTTTCTTTTAGAGGTGATAAAAATGTTCTCAGGTTGACTATGCTGATGTTTGTACTATCTGTGAATATACCAAAACCTCTGAATTGAATGCTTTGGATGAGTAAATTGCATGGTATATGAATTATATCTCAATAAAGGTATTTTACAAAAACAAATGCCATAAAAGGAGAAAAAAAGAAAAGTGATGGGGTTAGAAACATGACCTCAAAGCCCTTTCAAATCATAAGTTTCTGACTCTCTTTAAACAAACTACAGTTCCCCAAATGCTTCTGGCCACCAGCCTTCTCATCAGTTTTGGGCAGACTGCTGCTCTCTCAAAAGATGTTTTTCACCCAACAAACATCTGGCCCTATGCCAATATCTGTGAGAAGCAGAAAGATGCATCAGCCACAGTGTCTGCCCGCTAGGAGCTCCAACACACGATAGATGGCAATGCCATGAGAGAGGGCTGCACAGAGAGGAGGGCTCAGAAGAAGGGGGATCACCTCCAGGTCAGGGAAGCACCGAGATTGGAGGCTTCTCCATACCAAAAGCACCTGTGCTAGGCCCTAAGCGGCTGATGAGGACCCTGGGGTCTGAGAAGCCTACTTGGAAAATCTAAGGACCCAGACCAAGTGCAATCTATAGGGGCTTTTCTGGGCCCTGCCCTGACTTGGAAGGCTCATACAGACCATTAGGTTCCTGGAAAGTGCTTTGATGGCAGAGGTGCAGCTGACTCTGCAGTGACTCCAGGTCTCACGGATACCTTCACTTCCTTCATTCATTCTATAGATATTTATTAGTATCCTCTATGTGCTTGGCACTGTTCTAGGTCTTGGGAGTCATTAGGAACAAAAAAGACAAAAGACTACCCTCATGGAGCTTACATTCTAATATAGGTTCTCAACAGACAAGAAACAATGGACAAAAAAGGAAATTAAGACTGTTAGAAAGTGGTGAGTACACCAGTGCAGTGGCTTGCATGTGTAATCTCAGCACTTTGGGAGGTCAAGGCGGGTGGATCACTTGAGTTCAAGACCAGCCTGGCCAACATGGTAAAACCCCATCTCTACTAAAAATACAAAAATTAGCCAGGCATGGTGGCAGGCGCCTGTAATCCCAGCTAGTTGTGAGGCTGAGGAAGGAGAATTGCTTGAACCTGGGAGGCAGAGGTTGCAGTGAGCTAAGGGTGCACCAGTGCACTCCAGCCTGGGCAACACAGTGAGACACCATCTAAAAAAAAAAAAAGAAAGTGGTAAGTACTAGAGGGGAAAAGAGACAGAATTAGCATCAATGCATTGAAGCTGGAGGTCAGGGGTACGTGGAATTTTATTCATTCTGAGATCTCTCACACATATTTCCAGAGAGCTATGGGTCTGCCCTTTCTTTTTCACAGTTCTTCCCCAGTGACCTTTCATGTCAATAGCACAGGCCTTGTCATGTCCTGTTCCAATCCTGACTCTCTCAGTCAAATCTCTAGCCAAGGGCTTAGTCATGACACATCTGGACAAATGTCACCATGGGTCCTGTTTCCATTTCTTCCTCTCTGAGTCAATGCTAACATCCACAGATTCAAGAAACACTCAATGATCATCAACAGTATACCAACTACAGGGGTGGTGGGGGATACTGAGATAAGCAGGCACAATTCTCACCTCAAGGAGTCTGCAGTTTACCAGGGAAGTCAGACATATACACACCTGATCAGAATTCAAAGCAAAATAAAGGAAGTGATCTGCTAGCAACATGAGCAAAGGTTGCACGGTTTTTGCACCACGGTCTATAGTTTTCAAAGCGCTCTTATGGGCAGATGATCTTGCTTGGTGGTCACATCATGATACTCCTCCTTCCCTGCTTTCACAGTGCACTGCTGGACTCACAGTTCTTCCCCAGCGACCTTACATGTCAACAGCACAGGCCTTGTCATGTCCTGCTTCCAACTCCAACTCTTACTAACCATGTGCTAACTTTGCAGCCTTGGACAAGTTACCGTAGCCTCCCTGAGCCTATACTGTCATCTGTGAAATGGGGCTGACTTCACCTGCCTCACAGTAAATTAGATAATATATATGAAGTTCTACCAGAATGCATGGCACAAAGAAAGTCCTCAATGACAGCAGCTGTGATGTTATTCTTTATTTCAAAAGGTTATCCTCTTGAAACTTTATTAAGCACAATTATTGGCAGAAAAGAGGTTTTTAATACCCATTTTTAGAATAAAGCAACATTTCCGTTCTCTCTCCCTCTTTTTCTTCATTTTTCCTCTCCTTCACTCCTTTTTATTCTTTCTTTCCTCCTCTCCTTTCTTAAAAAAAAAAAGACACCAGTGACCCCTGTTCTGCTAATTCATAACATTCAGCCAGCCTCCCACACTTCCCAAAAAAAAAAAAAAGAAACTTAACTTTCATCTGTCTTTTTTGTCTTCCTAACTCAATTCCTAAATTGTATTTCTCTCCAGTTGCCCTCAGTCCTAACCACTGGGTAATAAATTACTGAATGAATGAATCAATCAATCAATCAACCAACTGAAAATTGGAATGAGGGAGAGAGAAAAGGCATGGACGACTCTCAGGCTTCTGGTTTGGGTGGCTGGGGAGGGTGGTCCCTTTCACCACGAAAGGAAACACTAGGAGAAGGACAGGATTGAAAAGTAAGATGAAGAGTTTGGTTGGGAAATGCTGAATTTGCAGTACTGAAGGACAGTCATCATGTCCAGTAGATAGTTGAAGCTAAAAATAAAAATCTGACAGTCATCGGGTTGTAACTGTGAGGTTGAATAGTTATCCTAAGAAAGTTGCATATCAAAATTAGGGCCCTGTGCATAAGACCAATGCCCAGGCTCCACCCACCCACCCCCAGATGCCGATTCAGCTCAACTGGGATGGGGCCTGGGCAGGGTTTGTTACAGGAGACCTTGGTAATTGTAATGTGCAGCTAGAGTTGAGAACCTTTAGGGTAGGATGAGAAGAGCTGAGGAAGGAATGGTGGTGGCCCCATGATTTTACAGGCTGAAGAACCTAGGAAGCCATGAAAGGAAACTGAGAACGAATGGTTAAAGAGGCCTGAGAAAAAACAAAGAATCCTGGGGAGAAAAAAGGTTCAGAAGACTATGCAGACAGTTTGGTGGCTCCTCAATAAGTTACATGTAGCATAACCTTGACCTGGCAATTCCACTTCTTGGTACCTACTCAAAAGAAGTGAAAATAGATATTCAAACAAAAGCTTGTACACTAATGATCATAGCAGCACTATTCATAATAGCCAAAAGATAGAAACAAACCAAACCTCTATGAACAGATGAATGGACAAACTCCTTGCGATATATCCATATTATGGAATATTATTTAGCCATAAAGTGAAATGAAATACTGATACATGCTATGACATGGACGAACCTCAAAAACATCTATGCTGAGTGACAGAAGCCAGACACAAAAGGTCACATGTTGTATGATTCCATTCATATGAAATATCAAGAACAGACAAATCTATATAAAGACAGAAGGCAGATTTGTGGTTGCCTGGGACTGGGGGAGAAGGAAATGGAGAGTGACTAATGAATGGATGTGGGATTACTTTTTGGGGTGATGAAAAATGTCAGAACTAGGTACTGGTAACAGTTGTACAATGTTGTAAATGTACTTTACGCCACTGATCTGTATGCTTTCACATAGTTTAAAAATGGTAAATTTAATGTTATATGAATTTTCCCACAAAAAAAGCATATAAGCAACCATGTCAAATACAGCCAAGGCAGCCAAAAGATCCATCGGTAAAGGGTCCACAGACTTGGCAATTAGGACCTTCAGATAACCCATTCTCCTTGGCGCCTCCTGTTACTGTACAGCCACACGAAGTATATGGGAGTTGGGCTGGAAGCCTGTGAGGGTCTTTCCAGCTCAGAGGTTATAAAATCTGGTCGTCTTTAGTGTTCCTTTGCCATTCAATGTGAAGTTATTTTCCTCTCCATAGACTTTCTGGTTATTACAAATGCCCTGAATCTGTTAAAATTAGCTCGACAACCATCTGGGCATAATTCAACAAAATTGTGGAATGTAAATTCAAAGTCTAGATTGTTTTTTTTTTTTACTATCAAATGATTCATCTGATGTCATTACACACCGACTAATTTTCAACGGCCTCTGGGCATGTTTGATACCACACACACCAAAACCAAAACCCACAGCAACTACAGTACTTGGGAAATTCAGACTAAGGACCCCCAGAGTTCTGGCCCCTATGAAGCTGCCTGCCACCCTGGTGGGCTGAGATTTGACTCCACATTTCTGTGTGTGGGGAAGGAAGTCAGGATTACAAACGTATCACACTAATAAACAGTAACAACCACCACCACAGCACAAGCAACGGAGAACGGCTTGCAGGGCTGATGGGCCCAAGACATGCCTCGCAGAGCTCTTGCCCATCACCGTGACATCAAGACTCTGTCCTGGCTTTGAGGTCCCTTTTCTGAAAGTCCTCCTTTTCGTAGACTTGTTGCTGGTCATGGGCTTGCGGGCCCCTAGACTCTGCATTTTTCAGTTTCAGTCCCTGGACACCACACTCCACTTTACAGGGTCTACAGCCATCTCAAGTCAAGGGATTTAGTCCAAAAGTCAGAGCAATTCATTCCATTAGATCCTCTTTCCTCAGGGATTTGTGCTGGGTGTGGTAGAGATTGAGATTAAGCAGACACAGCCCTTGCCCTGGGGGTGTTCATCGTGTTATAGAGAAGACAAGCCACAAAGAAAACTCCTAACCAATATAAGGCAGAAAGTAGGGCCCATAAGAAAGGAATGTCTAAAATGCTGTAGGGAGTCTAGGAAGAGCTCCTGCCAACAGCAGGGTAGTGTGTGTCTTGCTCATCTCTGCATGGGGCTTAGGAAAGGCTGATTGCTGTCAGACGGCCAAGAATGCCAGGTGCCACCTGCCAATCAGGACCCTATGCAAGGGTTCAGGCCAACGGGCCACTCTGGCTGTCTTAATTAAGCCCTAATTAAGCATTCTGCCCGGAAACCTCTTCTCCCTCCTGTAGAGTTGCCCAGTTTACAGCAAACAATTCAGGGAACCGGGTCAGCTGTTAGGAGATGGCAGCCAGTAGGAGCGGCACTGGCAGCTGCGAATGAATGCCAACTCGATTCAGAGATCACTGAAAACCACAGGGCCCAGGAACTCAGAAATTCAACCCAAATTAAGCATTCTGCCCTCTGTCCCTAACCTCAGTAAAGAAAAGTATCCAGTTTGGGTCACCCCATTTAAAAGTACATAGAGATGATCAGGGCTGGGAGTTCTGCCTAAGGAAAACACTATGCAGCAAGATGCTCCTGAGGCACAAGCTCTAGGGATGAAAAACACAACTGGCCACAGGAGCTTGCTTAGGTAAGTTACAGCATGTCCGCATGTCCTCTTCCTTGAATTTCCAAAAAACGAGAGCCAGAAACCATGTAACAGTCCTCAAAAAGTCTTTGATTTAATGTAGAGTATAAACCATAGGCCATAAAGCTGTATATATGCTCTGGGTACAACTGTAAAAGTGATGCTGGGCACAGACAGGCAGGAACACAAAACAAGTTTGATCTCATAGATGCTGGGTTTAGGCAGCCAGTTCTTTTTGTTTTTATTTTAATTCCCATTGTTACTGTTGGTGCAGCAATAATACCTCTTTTTTTTTAATTACACTTTAAGTTCTGGGGTACATTGTAGAATATACAGTTTTGTGACATAGGTATACACGTGCCATGGTGGTTTGCTGCACCCATCAGCCCATCATCTACATTAGGTATTTCTCCTAAAAGATACCTCTTTTAAGGATCAGAAAGATGATCTCTGAAAAGTGAATCAAAGCTTTAAGAGTTGAAGCAAAGGTTCCCCAGGGAGTGGCAACAGGACAGGTGAACACACACCAGCCCAAGCTTCAGCAGGTGCACACCTCGTTTGCCCTGACTCTGCACCCTGTTTGGCTTTTCAGCAAGTCTCTTCTAATACCTCCATTTTCACCTCTAGATCTAGAAGGATTCTAAGGCCCCTGCCCCAACTTCTTGATTCTGACTGGTGGAGAGGTCATATCAGAGGTCTTACCAATTCTTTCTTGTGCAGATACTGACCAGTCCACACTGGGACACCCCTTGGCACCTACATCATGAGCACCATTAAACACTCTACTCTCCCCACTTCCCAAGCGCAGAATCCAGGCATCCACCTGAGAGTCTTTGCACCCTCCCCCCGTATCCAACCACTTTCCAACTCCTATAAATGTGACCTCCTAAATCTCTCTCAACTTTCTACTTCTTTCCATCCCCGCTGCCATCACACACATTCAGACTGGCGTGACATTTTTTTAGACAGTCTCACGCTGTCACCCAGGCTGGAGTGCAGTGGCATGATCTCAGCTCTCTGCAACCTCCACCTCCTAGTTTCAACCGATTCTTGTGCCTCAGCCACCCAAGTAGCTGGATTACAGGCATGCACCACCACGCCAAGTTCATTTTTGTATGTTTAGTGGAGATGGAGTTTCACCGTGTTGGCTAGGCTGGTCTGGAGCTCCTGACCTAGGGTGAGCCACCGGCCTCAGCCTCCCAAAGTGCTGAGATTACAGGTGTGAGTCCGCACACCCCACCAAGATCTCTTTCTTATATGGATCATGGTAGCACCTGGTCTCCCTACCTTCAGTCTTGCTGTTCTTCCAATCTATTTCACAAACCACAGAGTAATCTTTCTCAAAGATGAAAATCTGACCTTGTCACTTTCCTGTATAAAACTCTATAATGTCACTGCATAACTTTTAGGATCTTTTTTTTTAGGGACCATGGTGTGAATTCTAGAGCCAGACCTCTTGGGCTCCGATATGGTTTGGTTTGGCCGTGTCCCCATTCAAATCTCAACTTGAATTTTATCTCCCAGAATTCCCATATGTTCTGGGGGGTACCAGGGGAAGATAATTGAATCAAAGGGGCCACTCTTTTCTGTGGTATTCTGATGATAGTGAATAAGTCTCATGAGATCTGATTGGTTTATCGGGGATTTCCACTTTCGCTTCTTCCTCATTCGCTCTTGCCACTGCCATGTAAGAAGTGCCTTTCACCTCCTGCCATGATTCTGAGGCCTCCCTAGCCATGTGGAACTGGAAGTCCAATTAAACCTCTTTTTTCTTCCCAGTCTCAGGTATGTATTTATCAGCAGCATGAAAACAGACTAATATAGTAAATTGGTACCAGTAGAGTAGCGTGTTGCTAAAAAGATACCCCAAAAAATGGAAGTGACTTTGGAACTGGGTAACAGGCAGAAGTTGAAACCATTTGGAGGGCTCAGAAGAAGATAGGAAAATCTGGGAAAGTTTGGAACCTCCTAGAGACTAGTTGAATGGCTTTGACAAAAATGCTGATAGCGATATGAACAAAAAGGTCCAGGCTGAGGTGGTCTCAGAAAGAGATAAGGAACTTGTTGGGAACTGGAACAAAGGCGACTCTTGTTATGTTTTAGCAAAGAGACTAGTGGCATTTTGCCCCTGCCTTAGAGAGTTGTGGAACTCTGAACTTGAGAGAGATGATTTAGGGTGTCTGGCAGAAGAAATTTCTAAGCAACAAAGCATTCAAGAGGTGACTTGGGTACTGTTAAAAGCATTCTGTTTTAAAAGGGAAACAGCATAAAAGTTCAGAAAAATTTGCAGCCTGACGATGCAATAGAAAAGAAAAACCCATTTTCTAGGAAGAAATTCAAGCCAGCTGTAGAAATTTGCATGAGTAGCAAGGAGCCTAATAATGTTAATCCCCAAGACAATGGGGAAAATTTCTCCAGGCCATGTGAGACATCTTCATGGCAGCCCCTTCCATCACAGGCCCAGAGAGACCCAGGAGGAAAAAGTGGTGTTATGGGCCAGGCACAAGATCCCCATGCTGTGTGCAGCCTAGGGACTTGGTGCTCTGTGTCCCAGCTGCTCCAGCTATGGCTGAAAGGGACCAATGTACAGATTGGGCCATGGCTTCAGAGGGTGGAAGCCCCAAGCCTTGGTAGCTTCGATGAGGTGTTGAGCCTGCGGGTACATAGAAGTCAAGAATTGAGATTTTGGAACCTTCACCTCGATTTCAGATATATGGAAATGCCTGGATGTCCAGATAAAAGTTTGCTGCAGGGGCAGGGCCCAAATGGAGAACCTCTGCTAGGGCAGTGCAGAAGGGAAATGTGGGGTTGGAGCCCCCACAGAATCTCTACTGGGGCACTGCCTAGTGGAGCTGTGAGACTACCATCCTCCAGACCCCAGAATGGTAGATCCACTAACAGCCTGCACTGTGAGCCTGGAAAAGCCACAGATACTCAACGCCAGCCCGTGAAAGCAGCCAGGAGGGAGGCTGTATCCTGCAAAGCCATGGTGGTGGAGCTGCCCAAGACCATGGAAACCCACCTCTTACATCAGCCTGATCTGGATGTGAGACCTGGAGTCGAAGATCATTTTGGAGCTTTAAGATTTGACTGCCCCACTGGATTTTGGACTTGGGTGGGCCCTGTAACTCCTTTGTTTTGGCCAATTTCTCCCATTTGGAATGGCTATATTTACCCAATATGTATACTCCCATTGTATCTAGGAAGTAACCAGCTTGCTTTTGATTTTACAGGCTCATAGGCAGGAGGGACTTGGCTTATCTCAGATGAGACTTTGGACGGTAAACTTTTGGGTTAATGTTGAAATGAGTTAAGACTTTGGGAAACTGTTGGGAAGGTATGATTGGTTTTCAAATGTGAGGATATGAGACTTGGAGGAGACAGGGTAAAATAATATGGTTTGGCTGTGTCCCCACCCAAATCGCAACTTGAATTGTATCTCCCAATATTCCCACGTGTTCTGGGAGGGTCCTAGAGGGAGGCAATTGAATCACAGGGGGCTGGTCTTTCCCATGTTATTCTCGTGATAGTGAGTAAGTCTCATGAGATCTGATGGGTTTATCGAGGGCTTCCACTTTAGCTTCCTCCTCATTTTCTTGCCATCACCATGTGAGAAGTGCTTTATGCCTCCCGCCATGATTCTGAGGCTTCTCCAGCCATTGGAACTGTAAGTCCAATTAAACCTCTTTCTCTTCCCAGTCTCAGGTATGTCTCTATCAGCAGGGTAAAAGCAGACTAATACAGGCTCATATCTCCGCCATGCCACTTGCTAGATCTTTGACTATGAGCAGGGTACTTCAAAATTTGGTGCTTTGATTTTCCTACTTACAAGATGCCAATAACAATAGTACCTCCTCATAAGGTTGTTGTGAGAATTAATGAGGGAATGCAGGTAAACAGCTTGGAACAGCATGAGGCATATGATAAGGCCTTCATAAGTGGTAACTGCTGTTATTTATAGGACTTTAACCTGTACAGGCCCCACTTCCCTCTCCAGCCTCTTCACTTTCCTCTGTTTTACTGCTCTCCACTTCCCAGGAGGTTCCAGACCTAGCAAATTTCTTCCTTTTTTGCTCAGGCACTGAGCCTTTTCATGTGCTGTTTCATTGTCAGGTACACCCTTCCTGCTGCTGGCTTCCCCAGTTGACTTTTTAAGCAGGTTTACTGAGATATGATTCACATAGCATACAATTCACCAATTTAAAGAACACAAGTCAATGGTTTTAGTATATTTATAGAGTTGTGCAACCATCACCACAATCCATTTTGAAGCATTTTCATCAATCCAAAAAGAAATCTCATATTCATTTGCAGTCCATGTCCCCCAAGTTGTCTCCCGGCAAGCCTAGGCTAACTAACCTACCCCAGCAGTTTTGTTTTGTTTTGATACAGAGTCTTGCTCTGTCACCCAGGATGGAGTTCAGTGGTGCCATTTTGGCTCACTGCAATTTCTGCCTCCCATGTTCAAGAGATTATCCTGTTTCAGCCTCCCGAGTAGCTGGGATTATAGGTGCCTGCCACCACATCTGGCTAATTTTTGCATTTTTAGTAGAGATGGGATTTCATCATGTTGGCCAGGCTGGTCTCAAACTCCTGACCTCAGATGATCCATCAGCCTCAGCCTCCCAAAGTACTGGGATTACAGGTGTGAGCCACCGTGCCTGGCCCCCCATTAGTTTTTAGGTCTCACTTGTTAAGTCTCACTTGTTAAGTTTTCTCTGACCTCTGCTCTGGGTCGGTGCTCTCACAGTACCCAGTATTCTCCCTCTCTCAGACTATATTTGACTATTTACTTCTAATATATCCTCTGCTAGAATATAAGTTCTACATTGAGCAGGGCCATGAGTTTCTGATCCACCATGATTTTTCAGTTCCTAAGAGATGTTCGCTAAATACTGATTGAATGACTAAAATCAATGGTGCTAACTAGCCAAAGCCCAAGCCTATAAATACAGCCCTAGTGAAATAATCAACAGCAACAGAGCCTTCTCTCTACTACAAATACTAGAAGTAACAACATATTTAAAAATTCATGACATTCAAGTTTCCTACAGCTATTCCCATTAGAGCCCTCACTGAAGTAAGGCAGATCCTTGCAAAATGAGTTTGATTTAGGCGCTTTAACAAAGTAAGTCCTTGAGTGAGAGAGAAAACAGCTCTGGAGGCTGAGTGGGAAAAGACAAGGAAGAGCCTTTAGGTGTTCAACAGGCTTTGCTTGATACTTGTAGATTTGATGTGATCTAGCATTACCAGGTCATTACTGGATAAAATGAATATAAATACATTTTGTTTAAAAGAAACGTTAAAAAGAAAAGAAGGAAGAAATTAGTTCTGGAAGTTTCCTACAAAGCCATTCTGTTAAGCGATTTTTATTTTCCTGTAGATTCCCCATGATAACATTAGAGCTGCATTCCCCAGACAATAATCTAGGTCCTGGATGCTTATCTGAAAATCCAATGATTATAAGAAGAAAGGCAATTACCTCCCAATTAAACATTAAGACAAATTTTCAATCTATCAACAAACTGCTGCAAAACAGTTACAAAATAAAAACAACAAAAGTCTCCCTCTCACATACTTCAATCTACTTCATAGGCTGATGGCAGATTAGCTTTACTGAAAGCACAGCGTGGTCATACCTCCCCCTATTCAAAACCCTTCAACGGCTCCCCATTGCCTTCAGGATAAAGAACAAACTCCTAAGTGAGTATTTGAAGATTCTTCTCCTTTTGACACTGACCTACTTACATGGCCTCATTTCTTTCTAATCATCTTCACATAACCCCCATCCTCACAAATTGCACTGAGCCTCCCACCATGCTTTGATCTTCTTACACCTTTGCCTAGAATGTTCTTTACCCACCCCCTAACTCTCAATGTCAAATTCCACCTCCTTTTAAGCTTCGCCCAAATGCTGCTGTCTTTATGAGGTCCTCCCTGATGTCCTCCTCCCTCACACGTGCTCTCTACCATCTCTAGGCTTCCACAACGCTTTTACCATAAAAGATGATTCTCATGCATTAATCACTGGCTAGCTTGTATTATAGTTATTTTTGAACATGTTCTCTACCTCCTGATAAATTCAAATACCTCTTCCCCAACACTCAACATGTGCCATGCAAATACAAGGTACAAAAAAATCTGCAGAATAAAATAACAAATGATGGAAAACCCAGTACAATACAGTTAGACACAGTCTAATTTATCACTGTGCTTAGAGAAGTAGCAAGTTTTAAACATAGAAAACATACCTCAGTGGTTGAGACATTTTTTTTCTATCTGCAAACCTGTTTCTGTTGAAATCCCCTATTTACTTTCATTATTGGTCCACCTATCTTTCACTCCTGCTAGGTATGTGTGTATAGTGGTAATGCAGAGAAGCAGAGTAGAGAAATGGAGTCATTATTCAAAGCTGGCAGCAGCAACAGAGAAACTCTCTCTTCGGTAAAGAAAACTCAGAATCCACAAAACAGACAAAGTGGATCACTGCCCTGGGTATCAAACACACGGAGAGTCTGACTTAGGCCATGGCAGGCAGTGGTTCTCTAACTTCACTGCCTATCTGAGCACCTGGAGGACTTGTTAACACAGATTGCTGGGCCCCACCCCCAGAGTTTCTGTAGGTCTGGGGTGGGGCTGAGCGTTCACGTTTCTCACAAGCTCTCGGGGAACACAGATGGGAATCACACTTGAGAATCATCAGTGCAGATCATCAAATGAATCAAGTGAGTCAAGGCCAAGGGATCAGTTGCGGTATATGGCATAGCCATTTCTAAAACTAGAAGGTTCACTTTAATTAAATTAAGGCATAGAGAAAAGTTAAATTAAATAGTGATCTTTTCCCCTTCTCACTCACTTGTAATTCAGAGAGGCTAAATTCTACAGAGCTGACCAGAGAGGCATGGACAAGGAAGTTAGGGGACCTGGGTCCAAATGTGATTCTGTCACTAGTTAGCTGTGTAAGCAAAGACCACCCATTATCCTCTCAGGACACCACCTGAAACAAAGACTTATTCAACCTGAAAATCTCTAGTCTGGGGTCTCACATCCTATGATCCCCCAATTTTAAAAACCTGTTGGCAATTTAGTTCCAAAGGCATTTAATGATTATCTTATTTATATATAAAATGATTAAGGATATGCCTTTTGAAAACACAAAACCAATGTGATAAATAATTACCAGTTAAATTTGCGGAGAGCCCGTAATAAATAAATTGCAATTATGAAGGTTGAAAGAATCTCACTCAAACAGGTTTCATAAAGGATACGTGCCCAAGAACAAACATACCATGGAAACAGATTTTTTTAAGATATGGAGAGGATATCACAATTGAAAAAAACCAAAACAGCTCCCTTTCCAAGAACAGTCTAGAGAAAGCAGCGCACGTTACAGAATCAGAAAACACCAACTCACCAGTGGCACAGAGCTGAAGGGACTCTTCCACAGAAAGAAATCTGCACTTCTTTCCCCTGCTGGCACCTCCCCTCCATCCCAGGACACTGTTCCTGGTCCTCCCAGCACACAGCTATTTTTAAAGATAAAAGGCCACATTCCCAAGATTGCGGCCACAAGAATGTGAATATCAAATGACCTTCCCATAGCTCATCGATAACCTCGAGCCAAACTGACCACCAGGCCATGGGTGGGCAAAGTTGGGTGGTATCTTTGTGGCACAGGCCCCCTCCTCATCTGCAGATACTGGGCAGCTGCAGTTATGCCTCTCAACACGTGTCTGGCTTCTCTCCTTTCAGCACGACAGGCACAGGAGTCCTGCAGATCCCATTCTCATCCTCAAGACCTGAACCACTTGAACCAGTCAAGAGAGGAAACCCTAGAGGTCCTTGATTGGCAAACCAGCTTCCTCTGTGCCAAGGACAACACAGAAGATGACACCCACATGATGCATCCATTTTATAGTTATAGAGTTGATTCTGTGCCACGTAATACTTGGTCTCCTGCTAGTTCTGCTCAGTCGTCTTCAGTTGAAGTTAATAGCAATGGCATCAGCTCACTAAGCCTCATGGCATCCTAGGGAGGTAGGTCACCTCCAAGCACATTATCCCCCCTTAACAGATGGGGAAATGATGTCAGAGGAAGATTAAATAACCTGCCCAGCCTCACATAGCCTGCCACAGGTGGAGCACAAGATGATCCCAGCCCTCATGCCAGCTCATAGACAAAGAATACTCTGGATAAAGCCCTTTGCAATTTTAGGATCCCATGCAGTGTAGGTGGTTTGCATTTCAGAGGTTGAAAAAGAAATAAGTACAGGGGTAGCCTTCTTTTTTTTTTTTTTTTGAGACAGAGTCTCCCTCTGTCACCCAGGCTGGAGTGCAAAGGTGTGATCGCATCTCATCTTTGCCTCTGCCTCTGCCTTCCGGGTTCAAGAAAATTTTGTGCCTCAGGCTCCCAAACAGCTGGGATTATAGGTGTGTGCCACCACACCCAGCTAAATTTTTTTTTTTTTTAATTTTTAGTAGAGACAGGATCTCACTATGTTGGCCAGGCTGGTCTCAAACTCTTGACTTCAAGCGATCCACCCACCTCAGCCTCTCAAAGTGCTAGGATTACAGGAGTGAGCCATCATGCCCAGCCCAGGGGTAATCTAAAACTGCTCCAGATCAGGTGCAGTGGCTCGTGCCTGTAATCCCAGCACTTTGGGAGGCTGAGGTGGGCAGATCTTTTGAGGTCAGGAGTTCTAGACCAGCCTGGCCAATATGGTGAGACTCTGTCTCTTCTAAAAATACAAGAAATGGATTTGATGGTGCACACCTGTGGTCCCAGCTACTTGGGAAGCTGAGGTGACAGGATCACTTGAGCCCGGGGGAAAGGCAGTTGCAGTGAGCCAGGCTCATGCCATTGCACTCCAGCCTGGGTGACACTGCAAGATCCTGTCTCAAAAAAAAAAAAAAAAAGCATGCTCAAATTGTCTCTCTTTTCCCATGTCTCCCCAGAAAACCATAAGTGAGGAATACTTTTTTAATACACAGCTACTAACTGAAAGATGGTGTGGGCACTGATGCAAGGGGAGGATAGAACCAATTGGGAGGCAGCAAAGGGCCTCAGTGAGAAGGATCAAAGGAGAGGGAGGCCAAGTAGGATTCTATCAGTGACTCTGTATCTTAGAAGGCAAGGCACAAACTGGTGACCACTAGCCTGAAATACCCATTTCATTCTTTTATGCAATGAGTATTTGCACATCTCTACAGTCAAGAAGCTTGAAAAATCATCTAGGAGCACACATAAATCACTAACATACAAAGTAAAAAAGAGTAAGGACCAGTGCAGAGAGGTGAATGGAATGCCTGAGAGTATGATAGCGAGAGATCCCACACATCTGTGGATAAAGCAGAGTGAGCTATCAGGAAAGACTTTGTGCAGGAGGTGAGCAGAGCATGAAGGACCTGCAGGGGTAAAGAGAAAGGCAATTGGAGCAGTGCCTGGGGAAGGGCATAAAGTACACAGAAGGGAGATGGCACAAGGCTACCCCGGAGACCAAAGGCTCAGGTTAGCATGAAGGTGGTGATGCATAGAATTATGTGAAGTAGGGTGGAGGTATCGGAGCGAGAGTGGCAGAAGCCAGATCACCAAAGGCCTTAAGTGTGGAACTAAGGACATTTACGTTTCACTCCTAGCCACAGTACTCAGCATTGTGACTTGCTCACAGTATACATTCAATAAATGTTAGCGGGGCAAAATGCAGGAAGGCAATTTAATTTCTGAGTAATGCAGAACAACTGTGAAGAAGATGCCCCAGAAATGCCCCCATTTTCTTTTACCAATTGATATCTAGTCAGGAGAACTACTACTACCTACCTAAAATTTGCTATGCTCTGCCCCACATGGAGACGAGAGAATACTTGCCATCAGCTTCTCACCCAAGAACACTGTGAAAATTAACAATGAGGTAATGTCTGAAATGCTCAGAGCTCTTTGGAGATGTGTGGCAAAAGGCATCACTATCATTAATATTTAAAGAGATTCTACCCAGCTCTGATCTCTTTTTCTGCAGACTAATGTTACGTCCACAGGATAAGGTGATGCCAGATTGGCCCCTAAATAAACCTCTCCAACAGACAGTGCCCAACACAAGTGCAGACTCCTGAGCCCCTCACATGGGGCTGATGGGGTCCACAACCATAAGGCAGGAGTCGTTTCTTACCACCCCAACGGTGCCAAAGAATTCAGGAGCAAAATGCATTAGATAGAAAGTGATCTTCTGTGGAACCCCACTTTTAAGCATGAGAAAGCCCAGTGAAGACTTCAAGGGGAATCATTTTAGCAAAACCCACATCCTAAGCCAGTTAACATTTTTAGGTCTAACACAGTGCCCAAGAAAGGAAGAAATAAGAATAGCTCCCTGGGCTCAATTACAAATGGAGTGGAAAAAATTATTTCAAAAGTTCAAGGGGAAAAAAAATCAATCTATTTCCTTCCCCCAAAGCTTTCACTCCTATAAATATATTCACACAAATGGACCTGAGACCACTCTTCCTTCTGAAAACGCCACTTGTCTGGAATTTGCAAGATAAATGATGCGCCCATCTAGTTTTCCACCTAGTGAAACTCAAACAGTACTCTCCAAAAGCTTATCTCTTTTTCCTAATTGACACTTATTCCCCGCCTCTTATAAAAGCAATACATGTGTGTGGAAGATTTTGAAAGTTTTCTTTTTTAGAGAGAATAAAAATTGTCCACTAAAAGCTACAAGTTACTAATTACTCTTCTAGTCTTTTTGTGTGAAAATATACATTTTCAACATAATTGGGAACTTCACATATATGCTGGTTTCTCAACTGAAAAACACACTGTAAACATTTCCCTGTGTCTTTATTATTCTACAACTTTATTTTTTATTTGCTATAGATAAGAGTGCCATTTTTCAAAGCTAAGCCCCTATTGCTGGCTATTTGGTTTATTTTCGATGTCTGTACTATAAATATGTTGAGATAAACATCTCTGATAATACATCTGTAATTATTCTCTTAGGATAAATTCCTAGGAATGGCACTGCTGGGTGAAAGAATATGTACAAGTTTTTAATGCTTTTGATATAGCCAAATTGCCCTCCAGAAAGGCTAACCCAATGGTGCTTCCTCGGTCAGTAGGAAAGCTATTTCCCCAAATTATTCAGTCACCCCTAATTTATTAGATTTATAAAGGGGCTTCTGTTTGCAGTTCTTTGCTTTTATTGCTGCTTTTATTTGTAGTTCTTTGATTATTCCAGAGTGAGTTTTTTCCCCCAATGTTTAATGTCTATAGTATATCTTAGAGTATATTTTTACCGTGTGCTTCTATTCAACAAGAAGTCTATGTCCTTGGATGAAGCTGGAAACCAGCCTCAGCAAACTAACCCAGGAACAGAAAACCAAACACTGCATGTTCTCACTCATAAGTGGGAGTTGAACAATGAGAACACAGGGAGGGGAGCATCACACACCGGGGCCTGTGGAGGACAAGGTGAGGGAAGGGAGAGCATCAAGACAAAAAGCTAATGCATGTGGGGCTTAAAACCTAGGTGATGGGTTGATAGGTGCAGCAAACCACCATGGACATGTCTACCTATGTAACAAATGCACACATTCTGCACATGTATCCCAGAACTTAAAGTAAAAATAAACAAAGAAATAAAAAGTCAATGTCTTACACCCCCTCCAAAGGGTGTCTCCCCAATCCCACCACCAAGGGCGGCCCAGTGGTCTCCTTGCTCTGAATCTGCCACCCACATTTTCACCTCAGTGCCCTCCACTCCTCTCTCAGGAAACATTTCACAGTTCCAGCAGGTGAGTCAAATACAGAACCTAATAATCAGTCATTTATTCAGTTATTCATTCATTCAGGTGATATCTCTTGGGTGTCTGTTATGCTCCAGGTAACATACTAAAACAGAAGTACAGTCAGCCCTTCATATCTGTGGCTTCTGCATCCATGGATTCAACCAACCTTGAACTGAAAATATTTGGGGAAAAGGTGTATGGTTGTGTCTATACTGAACATGTACAGACTATTTTTCTTGTCGTTATTCCCTAAGCAATACAGTATAACAACTATTTACATAGCATTTATGCTATATTAGGTATTGTAAGTAACGTGGAGATAATTTGAAGTATACAAGAGGATATGCATAGGTTATATGCAAACATTATACCATTTTATATAAAGGACTTGAACATCCATGGATTTTGTTATCTGCAGTGGGGGTCCTTTTGATATAGCCAAATTGCCCTCCAGAAAGGCTATCCCATGGGATACTGAAGGATATCTACAGAGACAATTCCCATGGGATACTGAAGGATAACTACAGAGACAAAACACTACGAGAAGAGGGAAAGTCATGAGGTCAGAACAGCAGAAGACTTGAATTGAAAGACAACTAGGAGCTTTATTGGTGGATGGAGTGGGGCAGTGGATTGGCTAAGCAAAGGGAATAGCACAAGCAAACGTCCAGAGGCCTGCTAGCACCTTGTCCATTGAAGAAATGTTTTCATTATTAAGGCAGGAGAACAATGGGCTGAGGATGAGACTGAAAAGTCAGCTCAAGTCAAATTCCCACACTGAGTTCACCTGCTGATCTGCCCCTCCCCCTGCATCTCCACTCTGGCTCATCTCCAATGCAGACTCCTCCAAAAGCCTTCCTGGAGAAGCATCTTCAGCATCCATCTATCCAGATCTCTCAGCCTGGGGCAGAAATCCTGGCAATCACACCAATTTACTCAGCAATCCCCAGTGAACAGATCATTCTGTTCACTGACTCTTGGGTATAAGACTTATTAGTCCAGCTAGAGAAGAAATTTCCAGCTAATGATGTCTCTCATACCCCTCGGCTCTCAACACTAGGCTAAACTTATAATGAGCAATCAATAAAAGCCTATACAATCTAAGCAAATTAAATTGGGCAGACTAAATACAAGAGAGGGATGAGTGTGCATAAGTTGTACACATCTAACTGTCACCCAGACAGCTAGGAAAATTGAAACTGTCTTTGAAAATCAGCTTCTGAACACAATCGTGGCAAAAGATGGATTAATTCTTTTTATGCATGTAATTCTGCATCTTCCCAGACATTTCTCAGGCACACAAACAGTACTTGTTAAACTGAGCTGCGTGTCCCAAGAGCTTCTGTATATAAAGGTCAATCTATTCTGAAGACTTGGATTCTTTTTTTTCTTTCCAGGAAGGCAGGAGAATAGGAGAGGAAAGAAGGTCCCTCACATAGGCCATCTCTGCTGGGATTTTCCATACTGATAATTCCAATTCAAAGTAAAAAAATCCTAGTGCCACCTGGAAGACCTAGTCCCCATCATTCATGCTTTTATGCAGTGACAAACATCTCCAGATAGCTCCTCCATGAGGTCGATGAACCCATACATCCCTCAAGTGGCTGGTTCAGATCCCTCAGCCTTGTATTCACCCCCTACCATAGCATTCATGAGGCTGACTTATTTGTCCCCACACCAAGCTGTGACCTCTATAAGGCCAAGGACTGCAACTCCATCTGTATTTGCTCTGGCACCTAGAACATGACTTTCCACATACTGAATGGCCATGGTTCAAATGCATCCCCCAAAGTTCATGTGCTGAAACCCTGATCCCCAATATGGCAGTGATGGGAGGTGGGGCCTAACAGGAGATGTTTGGAGCATGGGAGCACCAACCTCATGAACAGACTAATGCTGTTACTGCAGGAGTGGGTTTATTATTGCAGGATTGGGTTCATTCCTCTTGCCCTCTCTTTGCCCTTCTGCCATGGGATGACATAGTAAGAAGGCTCATGAAAGATACCAGCCTCTTGATTTGGACTTCCCTGCCTCCAGAGCCACAACCAATAAATCTGTGTTTATTATAAATACCCAGTCTGTGGTATTCTGTTATAACAACATGGATGTGAGGGTGATCTGGCTGCGACATCTGTCACCCCACTAATCACCAGGGTTGATTTGGCTGATCTGGTTGGCTAGGCAGGTGTCCCCTTCCACCCTCACTGCTCACGTGCTTCCCTCCTGAACCTCGGTCAGAGAAGATGACCATCCCCAATAGAGGAGGACCAGTCTTCATCAAGGGTATATGAGTAGCTGTGCTCTCCTGCTAGAACCTGCAAACAAGCTGTTATAGCAACACAAAACAGACTAAGACATGCATTATCAATTTTGTGAAAATAAAGGTCGTGTCTAAGCTGTAGAGGACCTTGGAAATAACCTAGTCTACAGATAGGAAACAGGCCCAGACAAGGGGAAGCAGCCTTCAAATTCACAGAAAGGTGGTGGTAGTTAGCAGGTGGAAGAGAAAAAGAAACAAAGACATCAGGAATGCTGTAAGCTTGAGGAGTTAGGACACTGGGGGGCTTTACGAAATTTGGAAAGGATAACTTGAGGCAAAACTGAACTTTGTTCCGGATAGCCTCTAACTCACAGAACCGGTCTTATCTCTCTTCTCCATGACAGCTCTTCAGATAAAATAACAAGAATCTTAACATGTATTGAATATTTGCCACATGTAGGTGGAAAAACAGGGATCATTATACCTCCTCTGTCTTCTTTTCTGTAAGTTTAACATGCACAGATAATCAATTAAGTAAGCAAGTAAACAATGGGCCTCAGATCATGCAGCTGGTAAACTCAGGCCTGACGGAGTCAAAGGCCTGGGCACTTTCTCCTGTACCCTATCGTCTCTGTGACCCTGGTACTAAGACTACAAGGCACCAAGAAGAGCCAGCTGGACTGAGTAGGAAAGTTCCCAGGTCAGTTTGGCCATGTCCCAGAACAACAGGCAGTAGTTCCAGAGGCTGGACTTTGGGTCCACAGCCTCTCCATCCTCTGAAAGTGGGCACCACCCCTCCGAGTCTCTGCTAGTGCTGATATAGCAAACCAACTCCAGGAGAGGATGTAAGATGGAGAAACTCAGAGCCCCACCTAAGCTCTTGGCCTAGCCAGGATACTACTGATGACTGTAGAGACCAATGAAGGCAGCTGGGAACCAGAGGAAGCTAAGGAAGTAATCATGGTCATGCACTCATTCATTTCATCAGTTAACACTGTACACCCCAAGCCTCTCTCTAGGCTCTGTATTGCATGAGCAGCAAGGCTCAGTTCCTGTCCAGGAAGCTCACAGTCAAGTGGGGAAGGTGACACGGCAATACCCCATGACCACACAATCTGGGGAGTATTGCCTTGGAGAAATGAAAGGGCAGCCTGAAAAAGATAACCAGACAAAGCATTATGTTTTGATGTGGGTCTATTTCAAAGTAGCTAAACCAAACAAGCCTTGTCAAAATGGAAAATCAGTGTTCTTTAAATCCAGCAAGAGAAATGAGAAGCAGAGATCTCTAAGCAGTGCTGTCTGAATATCTTCCTTACTAGATGGTCCTTAAGGTTCCTGTCAGATCTGAGCTTCTTCCAGTGCAGCTCCATTGGATGATGACCAGGAAGGGGGCCACCTGAGGTCAACTTTGGGTATATTGTTCTATCCATCTTTCTCTTCTTTATCTCTTAGTTACCCATTAGGGCTTGGTTCAAATGCCAGTCCCTCCCAGAAGCCCTCCTAGATCTCCCCACAAGGCATGGCCAGCCCTTGCTAGGCTCCCAAGGGTCTCTGCAAAGCACAGCCCCACCTGCCCAGCCCTGACTTACTTCCAGCTGCAGGTGGGGAGGGACAGTCTGATTCATCTTTCTCCTCCCTCCCCACCTTCCCTCCCCAGCCCCCAGCCCCACATAGGCCTTTCTTAGCAAAGCACATTGAAATGAGTAGAGCAGCCATCTAGGAGGATGCCATAGGACAGGAATCCTGGGGGCAGTAATGAGAGGGGAGTCTGGAGCAGCTTAGTGTCCAGACCCTCCCAGGCCACTGTCCTTCCCCAGCTTTCCCTCAGCTCTACTATCGGCTTCACCAGACTCAGACTCAGCACTTCTGCTTGCCCCTCGGCCTGTATGTGTGTGCGTGGGTGTGTGCGCGCACGCGCGCGCACACACACACACACACACACACACACTCTAAGTGTCATCTGCAAACAAAGCAACACACTCCCTCTTTGGAGAAAAGCACATTTTAGTGTGAGTTGCATTTAGAGAGCCCAGAAGCCAGCAACAGACTGGAGATCACACTTAAAGGACCATGGAACTCCTGAAACAGGCTAGTTGTAGAGGAAGAAGATAATACTACAATGATCTTACATGGTTGCCAAGGACCATTTCCTGATTTTTTTACAGAAAGAGATGTGTGTTTGGGCACTGAGAATATAAATAATTTTCCTCAAATTCAGTGAGCCAATCTCAGTCTAAATTTGAGGGAAAATGTGAGGGCATATGTCTTGTGTCCCTATGTGTCCCTTCTTCATCCAGGGCACATTCACCCTGTGGGATCTTCCCTAAGTCTAAGAACTGGCAATGAATATTTTAATAGCCACAGCTTCGTCTTCCCATTGATAAAACCTCCACTGATAAACTTCTCCTTCCCATTGGTAAAACCTCCAGCATGCTGGTGGAAATAAGGGTATGCACCAGAAAGACCCAAGCTTTCCTAGGCAGCCTAATCCCCAAGGGCCCCACCCATATCTGTACCAGAGGAGTGATCAGAACAGCCCCAGTACCCTTCAGAGCAGGAGCCGGGATGCTGAAGGAAGGAAGGAGGAGACAGAAGATATGTGGCCGGAGGATCTGCAGCCAGTGACCCTGGAGAGCTGAGCTCAAATACAATTGAGACAAAAGGGAGTTGCAAAAGTAGAGGAGGTAGAGAGCCAATGGCTGAACAGTGGCTACCCTAAAGATATCCAAGTCTTGGCCAGACATAGGAGCTCACACCTGTAAGTAATCCCAGCAGTTTGGGAGGCTGGGGCAGGAGGATTGCTTGAGCTCAGGAGGTTGCTTGAGATCAGTCTGAACAACATAGCAAGGCCTCATCTCTACTAAAAATAAAATAAATTAGCCAGGTGTTCGCCTATAATCCCAGCAATTTAGGAGGCTGAGGTGGGAGGATCACTTGAGCCCAGGAGATCAGCACTGCAGTGAGCTTGATCATGCCACTGCACTCCAGCCTGGGTGACAGAGTAAGACCCTGTCTCAAAAAAAAAAAAAAAAAAAAAAAAAAATCCAAGTCCCAATCCCAGGAACCTGTAAAAGTGATCTTATTTGCAAAAAGGATTTCACACCTGTAATTAAATTAATGATCTTTAGATGAGGTGCTTATCCTTGGATTATCCAGGTGGTCCCTAAATCTCATGACAAGAGTGAAACAAAGAAAGATTTGAAACAGACAGGAGGAGGCCATGTGACCAGGGAGGCAGAGACTGGAGTGACGTAGCCACAAGTCAAAAAATGCAGTGGCCAGCAGGAGCTGGAAGTGACAAAGGAAGGAGTCCCCTTAGAGACCCCAGTGGGAGGGTGGCACAGCCAACACCTCGATTTTGTACTTCTGGCCTCCAGAACTGTTAAAGGACAAATTTCTGTTGTTTAAAGCCAAGACTGTGATGATTTGTTACGGCATCCCCAGGAAAAAATAGAGCACCTAAGAAGCAGTCAGACAGATGAGGGATTTGCGTCCCAGAGAGGGGGCAAACTCCCCTGGGGCCACCCCACATCAACACTGGGCCAGTATACTCAGGTCTCTCTGACACCAAAGTGTGTGCAGTTCCCTAGTGGCCCAGGGCAGAGCCCAGAAGGGAACCCGCCGGGAGCTAACTGGTCTCAGGCTGTACTAATGCAAGCATAGATTCTGTACTAATGCAAGCATAGATTCCGTGTAGGCCCACCTACACAGCTGTGTCCCATTCTTAGCGTTTCAGAGGGCCAGATAAACTGGTCATTCTGCCTGAAGAAGTGAAGATGTGGTGGCCTGATGCCTGTCTTTGAAGGTCCAAGTGGCCTAACTAGCTGTCACAGGGAAGAAGAAATGGATTTTTGTGCGGGGCTTCAAAGGGTAGGATCAGGGCCAATGGGGCAACCATTGCCCAGAGGAAGATTTTTGGCTCGGAATGATGAAGAACTTTGTAATAATGAAAGCCAACTGAGGATGGAATAAGAGTGTGATGAGGGTTGGCAGGTCCAAGCAGAGGGAGGCTGGGAATGCTAGGGGAATTTCTGTACCACATACACAAAGGCAGTACTTGATCATCTCTGGAGCTGGCAGTCTTGTTTGAGGGTCTATGACTGGTGGCTAAAATATCTGGAAACATATGTGTGAATCCAGGTTTCAGCACATAGACAAGGCACACTCTCATTGAGACACTTATTATGCAGCTTTTGCAAAGAGCTAAGTACTAAAAAATAACCAGGAATAAACTTAAGAAAGAGACCATCTATTCTTCCATCTCCTATATACAAAATATCCCTCACCCCAGGGACAAAAAAAGAGGCCAAGTATGTATCTCCACAGAGACATCATCTTCTAACCAGACCAGGAACTAACAGCACATTCACAGGTACCAGGGAAGCCCTGGACAGTCGGGGCTGGTGTCCTTTTCCAGGGAAAATCAGAGAGAACAGACTCCAGCTACCAAATAAATTATTTTTATCAGAACAAATAAATGCCATCCTCATCTTTAATAATTGTTTTTCCTTTTGCATCCTTCTGAATTCTACATTGGAGCAAAGAAAACTACAAAGCAGTAAGTCAGAGGCTTCACATGTTAATGCCCACAGGCCAGTGTTGGACATGGGCTTTAATTGGCGGGGGAGATGGGATTGTTATTGTTGGTTTTAACAAGCTATAGCCTACACCGTGTATTCTAGATACTCAGAGAACAGGAAGCACCGCATTTCTCAGCTGCCTGCACATCTGTCTTCTCTTAAGTCAAAAATCTCAGAGAATGATGCACTGCTGCATCCAGATGAATTCCTCTAAAGCTCTTTCCATTCAGGATTTTGAAATTTTGCCATATTACCCTTTTACTGAAGCAGCTGAGGTTCTCAGATAATTCCTTGAAAGAGGTCAAAAGAGCTTTTAAATTTATCATCTTCTTTTCTAACCTGTAATTAGTGTTTTTTTTTCTTTTTCTCCAAAACAACTAATATTAAGGGCATATATCATTTAGCAGCCAGCTTGGGAAATGATGGGTAGCCAAAACCACTTCTAACTGCAGGCAAAAAGGTCTCTAAACATCAGGTAAGTTCCTGAAAACACTGTGTCAATTGATGAAAATAATGGTTTCTGCCCTCAAATCAATCTGCCAAGCACCAAATCTGGCTTTCCACTGTCCTTCAGGCAGATAGATAACTAAAAAAAAAGTCTCAGATTTGCAAAGCTGCATAATATAATCTGTAGTCACCAAAACAAATTTAAGCCATTGTTAGTACTGCTTCCATGAACATATATTAAGTTTAGTGTATCCCAGGATACAGTAAAAGTACAACTATGATAGCTGTGCATAAATCAAAATTTTATATATTGAATGGTGTTAAATACATAGGTATATTTGGTGTTTGAAAGCTTTCTATGGTGATCTTTTTTACAGTAAATAATACTTTTATAATATAAACAATGATTGTCAAAAGCTTCAAGGTTCAAGTTTTACATAGTATATTCCTTTAAAATAGGCCACATTGAAAAGCTAAATTTGAAATTCAGACTCATCTTGGAGGTTGCATCAGCCCATCATCAAATGAAGGACCTCTATCTTGAGGCATCAGGATGCCACGAGTGAGTTCAGCTGAGAACCATATGCAATCCCCTAAGCATCAGCCTCATGTTTCTGACTTGACTCAAATCATTTCAGATATCCGGAAAATCACAGGCTTTTTGTCAATCCAATACAGCAGACACATTATCAAGCCCACACTAGGGTTGGGCTCTGTGAAAAAGGCTGTGGGGTAGAGAGAAAAGGGACACCGTGCCAGCCCTCCCAAGGGCTTTATGTGAGCTGCAGCCACATACACAAGGGATCTCACACAAAATCCTTCAAGGCTGACAGCAATAACTTCTCCATGAGAGGTACCAAGTATCGGGATGGCGAAAACCCTGGGATGAGGGGATCTGGAAGACAGCTTCCTACAGGTGGTAGGATTTGAACTTAGCCTATAGGCATAGGCAGGGCCAGCAAGGCTAAGGCACATGCTAGACAGAGGGGCTAGATGGGGGAGCAAAGGCTTAGAGACTTGAGGCCAGGGGGATTAAGAGTGGGGGACAAGGTGCAGAGGAGGGAGTGTGAGAGAAAGGATGGAGGTAGCCCATCATGCCTGCTGGGCTGAGGACTCGGGACTTCAGTATTCATACACGGATGACCCACTGAAAGGCTCTGAGGAGGAGCATGATGAGATCAGAGCCATACTTTACAGTACAGAGCACTGAAGCCCGATGCTCAGAGAGAATGGAAAGATGGGGCATGTTTGAGAGAGATTTTGGAATTAAAGATAACATGGCTTGGTCACTGAGTAGATTTCAGCAAGAAGGGAACAAGGGAGAAGGCACAGATGACTGGCCTCCCCTGCTATAGTTTCCAGCCTGGGAGGAGAAGGGGATAATGGCTGATGGGTACCCAGCAGCAAGCGGGCAGGGTCAGTGCTTCGGTACCAGGGCTGGTGGCACCAGGGGCTCAGCCTCAGTCCTGCTTTCCCTTTATGCATCATTGAGCATCTCTGGGAGGGAGGACAGAAGGGAGGGAAAGAGGTCCTGAAGAAGAGTCTACTGTACAATAGCAGCAGCAGCTCACCTCGCCACTCAGCCTGATCCTGCAAGTGAAAGTGCTATGGGTGCTTATTTCTTCAAAATTCCCAAAATATAATTTTGCAGTCAAGGAGCAGAGAGCCTGCTCAGGAGTCTCCCCAATAAATGTGTGGATAATACCTGTGCACACAGCCCATCTAGTTGTGCTTGCACCAAGCCCTTTCAGGCTGCCAGGCCTTTACATTTGCTGTTCCTTCCGCCTGAAACAGTTTCCTCCTCCTCTCACCCTCAATTGAACTTTTATTTGGTGCTTACTATATACCTGGCGCTATTCTAAGTACTTCACATTTATTGACTCATTCAGTCCTCCAGCAACCCCCTCAAGAAGGTACTGTTATTATCCCTAGTTCACAGATGAAAAAACTGAAGCTCAGAAGATTAAATAACCTGACAGTGGAATATATTTAGTTAGCCAAGGGGCAAGTATTCAAATCCAGGTGGTGTGGCCCCAGAGTCTGCATTCTCATACATTAAACTACCCTACCTCTGACAGATAACTGAGCTGCTGCACTGACCCTCACCCAGCTCCAGGCAAAACTGGCTCCTTCTCTCCTGTGGTTCTCAATGGCTCAGATAGGCCTGCCCTGACCACCCTCAAATGGAGTCCCACTCCTATTACTTTCTCTCAGATTTCCTGGTTTATTTTCTTCCCAAACTTTAGCACAACCTGTAATTACCTTATTTATGTAATGACTTGTTCATTATTTTCTTAAACTAGGATATAAACTCCAGGAAGGCAGAGACCTTGCCTTTTGTTCCAATGTATTCTCTACGCACCTACAATTCTTTGGCAAAAAGGAGGTGTTCTACGAATAACCATTGATTGAAAAAAAAGAAGGACAGTACCATGGATGCTACATGGTGTTACACAGGGTCATAAAGAATTGCGATGTTATTCTTCACCCTCCTGTTCTATTCTTTTTTTGCTCTCTTTTAAGAGATGGAGTCTCGCCCTTTTGCCCAGGCTGGAGTGCAGTGGCATGACCATAGATCACTGCAGCCTCAAGTGATCCTCCCACCTCAGCACCTCAGCCTCCCAAGTAGCTGGGGCCACTACACCCAGCTAAGTTTTAAATTTTTTGTAGAGATGGGGCCTTACTAAGCTGCCCAGGTGGTGTCCTATTCTTTGACCACTGCAAATCTAAGGCAGAAGGGAGCCAGTACCCTGCTCCCAGCTATATGGACAAAGCTGATATATTTAGAGCTGTGTCTGACTGTCAAATCCGTGCCCCCCCAACCTGGGCCCTTGAGCGCATAGTGATAAGCTTGTGTGAGGCAGGGATTGAGATGTATGATTAGCTCTCTGTGACCTCTCACCACCTAACAGTATTTACAGAGCATTGCCTGTTGTTTATGTCAGTATCTGATCTAAACACCCACCAAATAACAAAAAGCCCCTGCCCCTTGAATCAGGAGGCACCTCGTTGAGTACATATCACATTGTCACAAGAACTCCATGCTGGTGGTGAGGTTCTAAATCAATGCACGTACTTAAACAAAAAGCACTATTTACTCCAAAGGTGGCTTCAAACACTTATTCAGCTTGCCCATGAACCCTCTGATAAAAAGAATTGACTTTCATCCAACACCTATTACATGCAAGCATCCTGTTAGACACTTTTACACCTGATCTCATTTAATCTTGTGAGTTTGGAATTATTATTATTCCCCTTTTACAAATAAAAAAAAGTGAGACTCAGAGGCCCAATACTCCACAGCCAGCAAGGACTCCAGCCCAGGTTCAGAGCGTTCAGAGCCTCCAGAGCCTCTTCCCGCTGCCCTTTCTCTGAAGTGCTCTGCCTTCGTGCTTCCATCAGGTTCACTCTTCTCATCTGTCTCATCCTTTCCCAGTTCTCACCAGTTCCTTGCTCTTACTAGTTCCTTGACCTACACATGGCCTTTCTATTCCTCACCACCTGTTGGAATCCTCTTCTTCCACCTTCCATTGTAAAGCCTTCACCAATATCTGCAGTTGGAATTTACCCTCCTTAGTGTTCACAGAGATCCCAGGCGATAAAGCCCAGAATGAAGGTCCTGTGGCACAAGCCTCTTTATTCCTCATCAGAACCTGAGCTCCTTGAGGGTAGGGCCTGTTGGTAATTTTCATGTTTATGTCCTCCCTAATGAGTAGTGAGAAAGTGCTTGCTGAACCAATCAAGAATGAAGAGGGAAAAGACTGGTGGCATTTGAATGCATCCGAGACATAAAAGACTCTGGACAAATTAGCTTCGAGAATGGGGTCTCATTTGGGAAAGACAAACTTAGGTGCCACAACTCTGCTCTGGTTACAAAGCACACCCTCACCAGCTCTCTGATTTCATAACGCTTGAAACTTAAAACCAGGATATCGAGGAAGGAAATAAAATCATAAAATCACTTCTGTGAGAATCCTTTTCTGGTAATGCATTTCACCCACACACTAGGGAGACACTAATTGCAGCAGAAAGGGAACAAAATATTGGGCAAAAGAATAAAGTTTGCCTTCTAGCCTGTCACAGTTAACTACCTCGTGCCTGTTTTGCTGTGACTGTGCCAGGATGCATTGGTCCTGGAAAATATGAACTTGGCTCCTCAACCGAGCCCATACTCAACACCAACCAAAGGATGCCCCAAATTCTATTGATTGGAAATCATCTCAACCATCATCTTAGACTGGAAACAAGTAGATGCTGGCCTCTAGGTCAGGACCCCTAAAATAGTGCATTATTTTTTTGCCCAAAACCATTCTGAGGTTTTTACAAAAATAACCAACTCACAAACAGAAATGCTTCCTGATCTATAAGCTACTTTGAAAACAAATCATTACGTTGTTGAATATTTTATGATGGTCCAAAGCACTGAAGAAGGCAAGCTGAGCGTTCACCAATCCTCCCCATGTCTATTTTGGGACTTCCAAAGCAAACTGCAAATGCCTCCTTTATTTTCTAAACGCTCATTTGCAAGTGCTAGATGGATTCCTGGTGAAATATTGCCTCCACCCAAACTGACTAAATGCAGAGACCCGGAGTTTCGGCTTCTCCAGAGTTTACAGCTGAGAGACCTCAGAGAACATCTAACGAACATGACTTCCACCCTATTTTATAGGTGGCAAAAGCAGGGGGCATTTGCCCAAGGTCACACAGACGGTGGGTGGATGGCAGAGGAGCCACCAGAAACCAGAGTCCTGCCTCCTAACCATAGCAGCATCCCCTGCTCCCCGGGGCTGACTCAACGCCCCTCCTAAAGCTCAGCCAAAGCTGCTGCAAGTCAGCCACGCGCGACCCCAATGACTGACTTCTGTGGGTCATTCTTCTCTACCCACAATGAGTTCTACAGCTGAGACACTCAGGGATGCCCCTCTACTCAAAAAACGACAACATAGGCATTGGCACTGCAGCTGATTCGTCCCAGGCGACCCCCTTCTGGTTCAGGTGTGGCCATGGAGGACGAGGGAGGCAGGGAGGGTTAACCTGAGGTCACTCAGAAAGTTGGCGCTGGCCGCGGCCGCACCTGAACCCAGGTCTCTCCCCCTCCCGCGTTGCCGCTCTTCCACTCACTACACCATGCAGATCTCGGAAACTTAAGCACACATCGCTACTGTGCAGTTAACCGTGGTAGGTCCTGAGCTAGCCCGAGGACGCACCCCTGAGCCGGGCGTGGGGACACGAGGACCGGAGGCGGGCGCGGGTCACCCGGGGCTGGTGGTGCAGGCGGAGCGCACGGCGGAGGGCGGCGCGGAGGAAGCCGAGGCACAGGCCTGGGGTGTGAGAACAGGCAGGCTCCCCAAAACTTTGCGGTGCCGGGACCCCTCCCTTACCTGCAGAGGAGGTGCCGCCCGCGCGGACGGGGACCTAGCGGGCTGACGCTCTCAGAGAGGGGCGGCCCCGCCCAGCGGCGGGCACGGTCGCGGCGGCCAAGGCTCGGTCGGCGGCGCTGCTCCAGCTCTGCTCGGGCTCCGCCTCCCGCGCCGCGGCTGCCGCCGGAGGGGGTTGCCCGGCCCGGCCCGGCCGCGCCCGCGCCGTCTGGCGGCCGCAGGTGCTGAGGCTGCAGCTGCGGGGCCGCCAGCTGCCGGCGCCGCGACCCCCGCCCCGGGGGAGGAGCGCCACGCGCCGCCTCCGCGGGCTCCAAGGTCCCGGCCCGCTGCAGTGGGCGGTCCCGCTCCCACCCGGGCCCTGCCTCCGCCGTCTGCCTCGGCTCACCGCCGGGGCACGCAGCGTCCGCCGAGTACCCAGGGGGAGACTGAGGCTGGGAGAGGAAAGGGACTCCCCAAGGTCGCCCAGACCCGCGGTGGCTGAGCCAGAACTGGAACCCAGAAGAGTTCCAAAAACGACCCCCTTCTTACGCCTCGTTACCCCCAGGAAGAGCCTCAGCTACGGGGAACCCTGGGGGACGAAGATGACTCTGACTCGCCCCCTGCCTCCCACGCCCCGCAGGTGCGCAACTGAAGGGAGAGAGAAGGCGTGGGCCCACGTTGGGCACTGTGGACCATCTCCCCTGCCTCTGTAAACTCCTTCAACGCTGGGAAATTGTTCTCCCAGTTTCCTCGGCCCTCTCCAGTCATTCCCTCTTGGTCTCCTTGAGGGTTCCTCAAACCAGAAGTTCTGAAATGCCGCAGCACCCTGGGACTCTGCACTCAGCCCTTTTCTGACTCCCTGAGCCATCTCACCCAATGCCCTGGTTCTGGTCCTACCACCTCTCTGACCATCATACCCAAATGCATGTGTCTGTGCACGAACTATATTCCGTGCTGAACTCTACTGCACACCTACGAGGTCCATATTCTGCATTAGACGCTGAAGATACAATACACCTTTAATAAAACAGTCCCTGCCCTCACGGAATGTACATTCTAGGACTATGATAATACAGTGTAATTCCTGTAATAATAGCCCGATCCCACGGGGCAAAAGGCACCACACAGGCCTGCACTGACTGAGTGAAGGCCTCCTAGAGGGGCCATGCTCTAAATGGAAACCTGAAAGGCCAATGGAATTGGCCAATGAAATGGAGGAGTGTGGATAGAGCCTTTCGGGTTGAGACTACAGGAACCAAGACCCCAAGATGAGAGGGATCCCACCGAGGGAGTGGCAGGAGTTGAGATATGAAGCAAGGGAGTCAGCAGGGGCCAATTCCTGGTCAGGGTGTTTGCACCGTGTTCTCAGCGCACTGGCAGGCTCATGGCAGGAGTTCTGAGTAGGGAAGAGGCACCATCAGATTGGCACATTAGATCATTCTGGGGATGGTGCACAGGAAGATGTTAATAAGTGCATCCTTCATCCAAGGGCGGTGTGGGGGAACTAGCAGCACTTTGGAGCCAGCATGGCCTGGATGAAGGCCCGTGCTCCTCCTCTGTGTCCTTCCTTTACAAATCCAGGAGTCCATCCAGAAACTCCTGAGTTATTCCATCGCTGAAAGACCTCCTATGTAACTGCACCCAAAGCTCCCTTTTCTCTCAATGCCCCAGCCCTCTGCCACCCAGATTCACAGACTGAGTGAGCGTTTTGCTTTCCTCACGGGTCTTTGCTCTAGATGTGGTATACAAAGTTATGCCCCAGGGGACAGAGCAGCATCAGGGTGGAAGATTCCAAAGCCACAGTGGAAATAAAGAAAGCTTTTAAAAAAACAAGTATTCTGTCTCTCTGAATTATTTCTTACAATTACATGAGGGTCTACCATTTTCTCTTTTTTTTGGACACGGACTCTTGCTCTGTTGCTCAGGCTGGAATGCAGTGGCACAATCTTGGCTCATCATGACATCTACCTCCTGCGTTCAAGCCATTCTGCTGTCTCAGCCTCCCAAGTAGCTGGGACTACAGGCTCATGCCACCCTGCCCAGCTAATTTTTGTGTTTTTAATAGAGATGGGGTTTCCCTATGTTGGCCAGGGTGGTCTTGAACTCCGGACCTCGTGATCCACCCACCTCAGCCTCCCAAAGTGCTGGGATTACAGGTATGAGCCACCATGCCTGCAACAATTTTCTCAAAATAAAGTTTAAGTTTAAAAATTATTTTGTAGATAAAGATTAATAATCAAACTACTCTCTCTAACGCAGGTTAAACACCAAAAATCATAGCACTTGTCAGAAAGTAAGATAAAAAGTATTCTCCTGTCCAGCGAGTACAAATGTTCCCCATGGAATTTTGCCCTCCCCACTCCATTTCCTAGCCACCTGTGTCAGTGTCAGCCTCTCTAGGTGCTGGACCCAGCCCCTGACCCCGCTCTCCTCAGATTTCCATTCTGGTCCTTCTTGCCGCTCAGCCTCCTTTGCCATTGCTTCCTCATGTCCCTCGTTGGCCTCTTTCTCCTTTCACTCACCGAGCAATTCTATTGGTTGCATGGTTTCAGCCAAACCTTCTGTCCTCCAAACCCAGAGACACAACCACCTGCTGGACATCGACTAAATATTCCTCAGGTGCCCCAGTCTCAACAGAACCAAAACCAAATCCACATCTTTCCCTCAAATTACCCCTGCTGCATCGCTTCCCTATCTCAGCTGGTAGTGGCACCTCCTTTCTCTTGGCACCTAAACTAGAAACCAAAAGGACAGTCTAGACTCTTCCCTCTTCCTGGCCTTCATACTCTACTGGCTGCTAAGTCCAATCAACTGTCTCCTTAACTTCTCTTACACATGTCTCCTCCCCCTCACCCTGCTGCCCATGTCACCGTTTCTTGCCGAGGCTGTAGTAACTGCCTCCAGTCTTTCCTATTTTCATCCTCCACATACTGTCAGTGATCTTTTCAACCACAGACCTGACCAGTGACTCTCCTGCTGAAGACACCTCCATTGTTCCTTCTTGATGGTGCACTAAAGTCTTAACTACTTAGCATCATGCGAATCCACAGTGATCCTATTAGCCCTGTTGCCCCATCTCTACCTCACCCCACATTTGCACACCAAACACCTTATGTTCCTAGGGTACCTTATGTAATAAAAGACACAGAACATAGTGTTGAAAAAATATATAGTCTTGAGCTAAACTGTCTAGGTTCAAATCCCAACGCTGCTGCTTTTTAACCTATGTAATTTTGGAAAAGTTCCATACCTCTCAGTTCTCTCTTTTTTTTTTTTTTTTCTCTGCAAAGGGAGCATAACAGGAATACCTATAACCTAGGAGTGTTCTAAAAAATGAATTCCTGGAGATGAAACAGCATTTGTTACTTGCTAGCCAGCACTATTAGAAATGTTTCTAATCATTATACACAGTGAGGATTCTTCTACTTATTTTACAGAGAAGGAAACCGAGGCTCCAAGAAGTCAAGTCACTTATCCAAGATTCCACCGCTTTAAAATAGCTGCACTGGGATTCATATGAAATTCTAAATCCTATACTGCTAAAAACCTTACATAAGCTATTATTGCCCTCTGGGAGGCTTCCTTGTTTCCCTAACCTTTAACCCAACCTGCTGGATGAACTTTTCTTCTTCCTCTAAATCCTGGTGAAAAATATATTGTCCTCCATGAACTCTCTGCAGTCCTTGCTTTGCGTCTCTGCTATACTTATATACAGCATACGGCAAATAAAACACCCAGCACACCCATTACAATGGTTTGTTTACATGTCTGTCTTCTTGAGTTCTTCTTGAGAAAGACAATGTCTTATTTATTATTGCCTTCCTATAATTCCATAAATATTTATTGAATGAATGAATAAATCAACAAATAAAATATATATGTTTCTCAAGTTTTACCTTAACTGCTGCCATTTGAATATAGATTACTTTTCATCTCTGTTTTTGTCACTCTGAAGAGTGACTTTTGGTTACAGGATAGTATCAAATAATCCAATATTAATATAGAACGAGATGTAGTAAGAATGAAATTTCTTCCACTGCTTTGTGGTTGTGCCTTCCCCTCTCTGATGTCTCTCCTTTTTTTAGTGACACTATGTAATGGCCCATAATGAGAAGCTGTGTTGTATCCTAATGAGACTTCCTGACTCAAACATCTGAGATTTGAATTTATTTCCCATAAGTACCATTTCACCTAAAAGTTTGCTTTTTCTATGGCAATGAGTATGCCATTTGTCATCTGCTAAGTGCCCATACCTTTCCCTTACCTGTATTAATCTCCTTTGCACTCAAACACTTCTGAGATCTGACTTAATAGTTAGCTATTCTATACAGTATCCTTATTAGAATGCCTAACTCTTCCTGACTTCATATCTATTGTTCCCAAAATAGAATACCAAATTTCAGCTTTACTGCCTCAAATTCCAGCTTTCCTGTCTGCAGTGATTTAGGAAGAGTTTCTGTTCTTCCTCAGAATGATCAAATCCCATACGGTTAAAAAAAAAAAAAACTGACCCTGTTACTTTCTGTGGAGCAGTGCTTTTTAATGCTTTTAAGTGTTTTGGATGTTAGAAATACTTATTTTGTTTACCACAACACAAGTCAATTGGCAATTTCAATGCCTCCATATCAAATTAATGAGAAGCAGTATGGATGAAAGAAAGAACACTGATATGGGAAGCAGAGGGAAAAAGGAGCTCTCGGAGTATTCTGCCACCTTGCCTGAGTGAAGTCTCAGTGAAGACTTGAAGAGTGAGAGGACTCAGGCAAGGTGGCAGAAGTGAGAGGACTCAGGAAGGAGTAGCACCAGAATTACCTTCCAGGTCTCTTTCAGATCTAAAACGACATGATTCTTTAATGAGCCTCTAAGTGGTTATTCATTCATTCAGTCAACATTGTCCAGTGCCTACTATAGACTTAAGCCTTCTGAATTGAATCCACATTGGATAGGGGATAAAATGATTTGGTTAAGAGAGTGCTATTACACCACATAAACTGATTGTGTATTTTTAATATTCAAGGTCTTACGCAGAAATATAACGAAACAGTTACATCAAGACTTTGGTGAGCCAAGACTCAGGGACTACTGGAGTACTGCAAGAGGGTTATTAGAAATAGATGTTAGTACTTCTGCTGAGCTGCTTGCAGACAAGCAGTGCCCTAGTGTTCTAGATTCTAGTTCTGTCCCTCCCTTGCTGTGTGGCTATAGGAAAGTCATGCCACCTCTCTGAGCTACACTTCGCTCCTCTATAAGAAGAGGCAATGATACCTGATGACAACCAATGTACCTTGATCTCTAAACCAAATGATTCTTTGAGATTGAGGAAGCTAAAGTGTTATCAGTCATGAAGAGAGGTACTGCTGTTGGCAAAAGAAACTGGGTGCTTATCATGAGGATTGTTATTACCTCTTGAGGACAATTAGATTGTTGCTTTATGGAGAGAAAAGAGGACATAAAAATGTTTTCAGGCCAGGTGCAGTGGCTCACACCTGTAATCCCAGCTCTTTGGGAGGCCAAGGCGGGCAGATCACCTGAAGTCAGGAGCTTGAGACCAGTCTGACCAACATGGAGAAACCATGTCTCTGCTAAAAATACAAAATTAGTTGGGTGTGGTGGTGTGAGCTTGTAATCCCAAATACTCAGGAGGCTGAGGCAGGAGAATTGCTTGAACCTGGAAGGTAGAGGTTGGGGTGAGCCGAAATGGTGCCCTTGCACTCCAGCCTGGGCAACAAGAGTGAAACTCCGTCAAAAACAAAAAACAAAAAAACATGTAAAAAACATGTTTTTACTGCCAAGATTCTAGGACACAGAAGCAAACATTCACGGCTCATTTCTTAAAAATGAATTGTGCAATTCACTGGATAATACTAAGAATAGGGAGTTGAGCTAGAAAGTTCATTATCTGTTTACTGGTGAAGAGAGATCAGTCTCCCAACATGCTCCAAACCTTGCTGACTGCTTATCATGGTCATTCTCCCAAAGAGGATCTATTTTTACCTTTTTTTTTTTTTTTTAGTGGTAGGGCAGGAGGATGGAAAACATGTCTCATTTCTAGATTGCTTCCTTAGCTCTCATCTAAGCCTTGTCTTCTTACATTTCTTTTCCTGTCCTAATCGCATCTCTGCTCCTTGATAAAACTGGTATTCGAATTTATTGCTAATGCAATGGACACAATGACTCAGTTAGAAACAGAGGAAGGCAATAAGATATTTGTATAGAATTCGGAATTATTATCACAAGTTTTCAAAAATATTCAAGCTCTTTATGTCTCTTGTCAGATGAATTTTTAGCTCATTCCTCAGGTGATAAATATTTCAATGTTTTGAGAGACAGCTTTGAAAAAATAGGGCTGGCTTCAGCATCTATTACTCTTGCCTTTTTATCTCTTTTTAAAATTCTCTCTCTCTTTTTTTTCCTGCTGGCTCAGCTCTTGGGAGATCAGCTCCTGAGAGGAAGGCATGTCCTTGAGGTTGTGGTCAGTATCAAGGGTGGCCCTACCTTGGTCTTGACAACTACATCTGGCCCAATTCCCACAGGCTTCATTCTGCTTTGCACCTGTTGGGTGACTGCAACTTTTCACTACTACTGTGCTCCCCACCGCCCCCAGGGGCAGATGCCACCCTCTCTAGCACTATTTTCTTCAACTCCTTTACTTTCACACAGCACTTTTCAGTTTGCATAACACCAAATGGAGTAATCATCTCATTTTATTCTCTCAACAGCTCCTTGAGTTATGCAAGACACACATTACAATCCCCACTTTACAGATGAAACTGAGGCAAGCTCAGAGAATTCAAGTGATTGGCATAAGGTTACAGAGCTGGTAAATGGGATTCAGATTCAGATTTATCTGGGAAACAGAGCTCTATTCTTGGGGGAGGACAGATGACTGTAATAGAACTGTGTTATGAAGAAACTTCCTAAATCACCTTAACCTGCCTACCCAGGGGGTTTCTCTGAAGATGGGGGCCTGCCTCCGGACCCCCTCTCTATAACCCAGCTCCCTGCTAAGGGGACCCAAATTGGGAGACACGCAGTAAATGGGGCATAGGACACTGTTGCCTATAGATGGAGCACAAAGGAGACCCCCCCCAACAAAATCCCAGTGCAGGATTGGCAAAGGGCGGTATCGCTGCCACACTGTTCACAATTCCAAGAAGGACCAAGGCCCAGGAGCCTGGGAAGTAGTCAGCCTCACTAGTGAGTCTGCAGGGAAGGCTTTCAATCCTGGGCTACCTGAGGGACCCAGCTGACCCGAACTGAGCAGGACCCCTCAACAGGTGAGGAAGAACTGTCCCTGCCCACTTCCTGCACATAGCTCTGCAGGAAGACCCCTGATTCTGTCAAGGCCTGCCTCTATAGAATGGAATGTCACAGGTGGGCCACACTATACCCTTAGGGTCACGCCTAGCCCACACAGCATCTTTATGTGGGCTAGAAAAAAGCTTCCCCATTCAGATGCCTTTGTGAAAATGAGAAAGTATGCTTCCTTCCCTTGGGCTGATGTAGCTCCCCACCAGGGTACACAGCTCAGAAAGTGGATTTTAGGTCCTGTTAATCCTCTCCACCAGGTGCCCTTGCAATAAATAAACTACACAATGGCACACAGCAGCCCAACCCCACCCTAGTAATTCTGGGAGTGTCCAAAGATCCTAAAAGCCTCTTCCACCTCACCTCAGCCTGCTGGACCCAGTCAGGTAGCTCTGTTCACAACCAGGCCACTGGAGAAGCATCCTTCTTTCCTTTCGTGATCACTGAACAATTGTACCCAAGAGGCCACAAAATCCCAACTTGCCCAGGTGTTGATATAAGTAGCCAAAGCAGATCAGAGATTATTTAAGGGGAGCCAATAGCTCGAAGGAGCACAATCAAGCCAAATAACTGAAAGAGAGGAATCACATTGAGATTGATTTAATGGAAGAAAAACTAACTTTTTAAAATAAAAAAAATGTAAGGAGATTCAAGTAGAGATCAGAAAGAAATGATGAAAATGAGGAAAAATTATTTTTGAAAGTTAAATACACAATTTTTAAAATTTTCAATTGTGGAAATGAAAAATGCAATGAACACCACTGAAAGCTGATTTAATGACCTGAAAGATAAAAAAGGAGAACTACCCCAAAGTACCAGGCCAAAAATAAAAAGAAATAGGAATTATGAGTGAGAGGATTTTAAAACACTATGAATTATCTAGAAGATACCCAAATAACAGTCCCAAATAGAGCAAAAAATAACAAATGAGCAAAGCAATAACCAAAAAATAATAGAAAAAAAAGACTAACAGATAGGCACAGTGGCTCACGCCTGTAATCCCAACACTTTGGGAGGCTGAGGTGGGTAGATCATGAGGTCAAGAGAGCAAGACCATCCTGGCCAACATGGTAAAACACCATCTTTACTAAAAATATAAAAATTATCTGGGTGTGGTGGCGTACACCTGTAGTCACAGCTACTCGGGAGGCTGAGGCAGGAGAATCGCTTGAACCAGGAGGTGGACGTTGCAGTGAGCCAAGATTGCATCACTGCACTCCAGCCTACAACAGAGTGAGATTCCGTCTCAACAGAAAGAAAAAAAAAAAAAAAAGAAAGAAAAGAGAAAAAGACTAAGTTCATAGTTTTGAATTATCAGATAAAATGTCTGCACTTAAGTTACCTATACATTAAATGTATGGACTTGAGTTATCAGGTAAAAAAAGACTCTAGTTTCTATACTGTGTTAGTTTTAAAACACATACCTAGAACTTCCAGTCCTAGGTATTTCAGTGAAAGGGGTAAAATGTCAGGAGCAGTAGACTGTAATAAGTTACTTATGTACAATATAATACTTGAACAACAACTTTAAAAACTATACAGAGAGGTACACTGAAAAATACTTCAGATAAATCAAAGTGGAATTCTAAAAAAAGCCAGAGCAGTCCACAGGAAGGCAGGAAAAAGAAAAAAGAGGAGTGAGAAGCGGGAAACAAACAGATGGGAGAGAAAGCGTCCAAGACGTTCCCCTGTGCAGAAAGAAAAGAAATAACAACATAGCAGAGTTCAGTTCTAACATTTCAATAATTATATTAAATGTAAATAATCTAAATACACCAATAAAAGACAAAGATTGGCAGAATGGATATTTAAAAATATATCCTGGTGAAATTTCTGAACTCCAAGAATAAAGAGTAAATGTCAGGAGCTGCTAAGCAATGTGAATAGCTTACCCAAGGAGGAAAAAGAATTATGTTATGCATCTGGAATTATGTTATGGATCCCACAAATGGTCCGTGCTAAATTTTATTGAGACCTAATATTTGTTAGGCACCGTTCTAAGCTTTTTATCTCATTTTAATAATGCTGTGAATTATATTAATATCCCTACTTTATACATGAGAAAACCAAGGCTAAATGTTCCCCTGGTCACTCAACTAGGAAGAGCTTGGGTTCAAATCCAAGAAATCTAATGAAAGAAACTAAATAATAAGTCCAAGTAAGGGGGTGGGGAGGGAGGGGAGGGTGGGGAAGGAGAACATAGGGAGAAATGCCAGATATAGTACGCACCAAAAGTAAAATAAATTAAAAAAAAAAAAGTCCAAGTCAGCTACCCGAAGGGGAGAAGGATGAGAAGGATGATAGAGCTTCCAGGCAGAGAGAACAGCCTATGGAAGGCTCTAAGGATGGAAAGGAATATCTGTTGTACCCTATGTATTTTTAATATACTATCACAAAAACTCCAACAAGAAAGTATCATGTATCTTTTTTGGAGATGAAGAGACTCTTCATGGTTAAGTAACCTGCCCAAGATCATCCAGATAGCTGGTGTCGGTGATGGGAGTCAGTCTGGTTCTGCTACCCGCCTGTTCTGTCAACAGGTGAAAACAGCTTTGGGAGCATATTTCCCATGGTGATTGTCTTTCTCACCACAATAGTTTCCCTGTAGTGATCCAGAAATTAAAATTTTAAAGAGCAAAGGGTCTGTCCCACCTTTCTAGGTTATTTTGATCAATCCTGCTCTAGGTCAGAGAGATCTCCACCTATAAAACATAGAATTGGACTATATCAGTGTTTTGTCAACGTTGGTAGAAGGGAGATGAGTAGAATCCTTCATACAACTCAAATCCTACTAAATAGAAGCCCCTTATAGAGGACAGGTATAAGCAGAGTGAATGAACATCAGAATGAAACTAACTGGGGGATGTCGGGGAGGCACCAGACTAGCCTGGACCCCTCCAGCTAAAACATTCCCTAAATTCTAGAAACAGTGCATGGTGAGTCTCCAGACACAGGGGGATGTCTTGGAAGGTTTCTCTCCCATCTTTGGTGTAGGATAGGGAGAGGGAGGATGATCTAGATTTTTCTTACAAACAAGGCTTTATTCACGTTTTGTTACTATGTACTGTGTACTGCAACACTGTGTTTCAGCCTGTTCTTTGAATCAGAGGCGGATGTTCTGGAAAGGATATGGGCTGTGGAGTCAGACATGGCTTGAATGCCAGCTGTTGTTAGCTTTATGACCTTGGACAACTAATGTAACTTCTCATTTTTCTCATCCTAAGGCGCAGATAACACTAATCTTGAAAAGCGTTGTGAGAATTAAATTAACTAATAAGGATAAAGCACCTAGCACAGGATCTGGGCATTCAATAAATGGCAGCTATTGTTACACATTTTGAAACTCCCAGATCTTGACACTTTAAGTCCACCTTTTCTTTTGCAATTCATGGAGCTTGGGTCTTTCTTTCTTCCTTTTTTTCTTTCATTCTTTTTTATGCAGACCGACTGGTATTAAGAGAGATGATACTTCTAGCAAAAAAAGTTTCCACAAAATAAAACATGCTCTGTAATCCCAGCACTTTGGGAGGCTGCAGTGGGCAGATCACTTAGCTCAGGAGTCCAAGACCAGCTTGGCAACATGCGAAATCCAGTCTCTACAAAAAATACAAAAATTAGCTAGGTGTGGTGGTGCAATGCCTGTTATCCCAGTTATTCAGGAGGCTGAGGTGGGGGGATGGCTTGAGTCCAGGAGGTCAAGGCTGTAGTGAGCCCAGACTTTACTGGGCTCCATTGCACAACACCCTGGATAACAGAGTGAGACTTGTCTCTAAATAAATAAATATATAAATAAATAACATGTTGGCTTATGAAAAACTATGTACGTATTAATGCCACTGAAGACATATTATTTTCATAATCTGGATCCTGATTAATGACCAGTACACATGCTCATTAACCTGAAACCAAATAGCAAATACTCACAAAAAGTCCATTGTTAAAATACAATTTTTTTTTAAAAAAAAGGATAATTTTATGAGTTTCCTATGGACAAAGATAATCTTACTTTACAGACTTCCTGTCTTAAAATAGGTAATGTCTTCTGTATCATGATGTGGTTGGAGGCATAGCCTGATCTTCCAGACCCTGGGAGGCCTAGGAGCATACTTTACTGGAGACTAAAATCATGGCAGATTTCCTATCATGGACTATGAATTCCTGCCACCTCCCATGAAGCCTAATGGGAGAACATTTCAGAGCATATGGTACTTTGTCAACTGATACTAATGTGTCCATTAGGGCAGCTCCAGAGGGAATTTCAGTCTGTGCCTAGAGAATGGTCACTTGGGGAACAGAAATAGCTACTTATAGCCCCTTCATCCTCCGTAACTATGTCCTCAGTTCAGCCACCCCCTCCTTCAGCCCTACCAGGAAGAAGCATAGAATAGGGGTATCCCATTAATGGTATTTGTGTTACCTACACCTGCACCATAATCCCTTAACATGCATCACCTTGATGTCCTTCAGAGCCCTTATGCAGACAATATCTCATTTGACCTTCATAATACTCCCAAGTGGGGTATTGTTATCCGATTTTGCAGTTGAGGAAAACAGAAACACATAACAGTTAAACCATTTGCTTGAGGCCAGAGATAAGTGACAGAGCTATGCATAGCCCCAGTGCTATGCCCCAAACTCATGCTGGGTGTATAGAGGCATCTACTTGGCCTGACTGGGTTCTATGAATTGTTTTGCAAGGTGTGGCCCAAATTAAGTACATGCAATTCTATGCACTCATTCAAGTAAAATTGACTGGGAGCTTATGGGTAAGGCACTGTGTTAGGTGAGGTGTCCTGGGAAGTGCATGGACTCTGGAGTCATCCAGCCCATGGATGTATGGTCATCCTGGCCTTCGTAAGTGCTCATAAAATGCTAGTTACTTTTACTGAGAGGTATTAAGGAGGGTACAGAGATGAGTCAGACATGGTCCTGACCTTCAAAAAGCTCTTCTAGGAGACGTAATGTATGTCTTTAAATAACTATGATAGAAAGTAGAATGTGCTTTTTATCATCAGAGGTACAGAAAACTTCTAAGGCCAAACTAAGGGTTGAGGTGTCCTGCAGAGCCACAGAAAATTCACAGGGTTACAGTGGGATATTTATTTTTTCAAGGGAAACATGGCAACACCCAGAATCTACTGGACGTGTGCAAACTACCAGCTCCAGGCAGCTCTCAGATCATGCTACGTTCTTATGACATTATACCTTTGCAAAGCTGAGTTTTCATTAGTTGCTGTGATAAAAAAGTAAGTACCTTTTTAGCACAAAACCCAACATGGAAGAGGAAATGTGTACCATCTGATCCAAGGTTTGAGAAGTTGTACAGCACCCAACAGGCACACACATCCCATTAGTCACTTACTGTGGTTCTTTTAAAGTTAAATAAAAGCATAATTTTTTAAATGTATGCGCATTTTTTTCAAACAACTACTAAATTATTAGGACTTCAATGATTATTAAGTTATTTGGATCTAACTACTTAATACATGGAACTATTACATATTTATTTTGCCTGGGGGTGCTATGAAAAATGACTGTGGGCACCATGAAATGAGAAAGTTGAGGAACCTCTGCTCTCAGGGCATTTCATAGCAGGAAGTCACTTTGAGAGAGGAGAGCTGGAACTGTGAAGATCAGGATAGGCATTGAGGAGGAAGTAAAGCCAACATTTGAAGAAGTACCTTACTAAAGTAAGGGTGCTAGAACACATTAGAACAGTCTGTAATGACTCTTTCCTGGGAGCACTCAAGATCTTACTAAGTAGGGAACTGGCAGAATTTTTAGTAAGTTGAAAAGGCCTTATTTTCTTATCAACTTTGAAGAGTAAAAGATTTAGAAAACGTCTCCCATGAGGTCACAAGCAGGAAACATCCTTGACTTTCTGCACCGTGGTCCTGAGACCCCCTCTCTCTGGGATGTTACATAAACAAAAGTTGTTTAATACATCAAAGATTTACTAAAATGGGATCCGTTCCTGAAAATCTGTGGGCAGTTTTATCACCAGACTGGTGGTCAGCCATCTCCCTGGCATTATTAGGCTGCTCTCTGGGCCACAGAGACATGGACTGCCTGTAACACAAGCCATTTCATTAAAAAGCATGAATCAGTCAGGCACAGTGGCTTATGCCTGTATTTCCAGCACTTTGGGAGGCCGAAGTGGGCAGATCACCTGAGGCTAGGAATTCGAGACCAGCCTGGCCAACATGGGGAAACCGCATCTCTAGTAAAAATACAAACATTAGCTGGATATGGGGGCACATGCCTATAATCCCAGCTACTCAGGAGGCTGAGGCAGGAGAAACACTTGAACCTTGGAAGTGGAGGTTGCAATGAGCCGAGATCGTGCCAATGCACTCCAACCTGGGAGATAGAGTAAGACTCTATCTCAAAAAAAAAAAAAAAAAAGCATAAACCACTTTCCTTTGAAATCAGAATTAAAAGCCCACAGTTGTGGGTTATTCGAAAGCTAACACTCAGTGATCTCTTTTCTCTCTTGGCACACTTTTTTTTTACTCACTATCATCACCACGATTTGTCCTCGTGTAGCACTTTACACTTCTCAATGCACCCTCCCACCTAGCATGTCCTCTTCCCCTCCAATCATTCTGAAAGGCAGAGGACAGATGATATAGCTCCTATCTTACAGATGAGCAATCCTGGGCCTGGAGAGATTAGGTGACTTCCCTGGAACTTTTCTAGTCTATGCTTACGCTAAGTGAAAGAAGCCAGACTCAAAAGCTACATTCTATGATCCATTTATTTGACAAAGGCAAAACATTAGGGACAGAAAACAGATCAGTGCTTGCTTGCCAGGGTGTAGGGGTTAGAAGAAGGGCTGACCACAAGGAAGTAAGGGGGAAATTCGGGAACTGATGGGACTATTCCGTATCTCTATGGCGGTGTTGTTTACACAACTGTATATGTTTTGATAAAACTCACAGAACTGTATACTAAAAAGGGTGATTTTATTAAATGCAATTTTACTTTAATTTTTAAAATTGAAAAAACATCAAGCCAGTTTGAAAAGGGAGAAAGTCAGAATGTCTAATGAGGAATTAAATTGAATGCCAAACTGCTGGGCAATACCAACCTTCACCTCTGTTTCACCTAGAAAATATCAAATAAATTCTATGTTGAACATTAATGGTTTATAAAATAGCTCTCTTTAGTGGGGACTTGTAAAGAAATTTTGAGTGTTCTCTTCAAGGTTGGTGCCAGGTAAAAAGAAAGGCTACCCAAGCCAGGCACAGTGACTCACACCTGTAATCCCAGCACTTTGGGAAGCCGAAGTGGGTGGATCACAAGGTCACGAGTTCAAGACCAGCCTGGTCAAGATGGTGAAACCCCGTCTTTACCAAAAGTATAAAAATTAGCTGGGTGTGGTGGCACGCACCTGCAGTCCCAGCTGCTAGGGAGGCTGAGGCAGAGAACTGCTTGATCCCTGGGTGCGGAGGTTGCAGTGAGCCAAGATTTCGCCAAAGTACTCCAGACTGGGTGACAGAGTGAGACTCCATCTCAAAAAAAAGAGAGAGAGAGGCTACCCATAGAGGACAGCCAATACATGCACAATGCAGTTTGTTTTAAATCCAAATTAAAATGAATTCTCATTTCTCCACTGTCATAATGGCAATTTCAATAATATCTGAAGAGTGAGAATGAGTCAAAAGACAATGGATCGATGTCTTCAAAATTCTGAGGAAATTGTTTTCCACCTAAAATTTCATAGTCAGCCAAACAATTGGCCAAGTGGAGGACATAATAAAGATATTTTTGCCAGGCGTGGTGGCTCACGTCTGTAATCCCAGCACTTTGTGAGGCCGAGGCGGGGTGGATCATGAGGTCAAGAGATCGAGACCATCCTGGTCAACATGGTGAAACCCCATCTCTACTAAAAATACAAAAAATTAGCTGGGCGTGGTGGCACATGCCTGTAATCCCAGCTACTCAGGAGGCTGAGGCAGGAGAATTGCTTGAACCCAGGAGGCAGAGGTTGCGGTGAGCCGAGATCGCGCCATTGCACTCCAGCCTGGGTAACAAGAGCGAAACTCCGTCTCAAAAAAAAAAAAAAGATATTTTTATACTTTAAAAATCTCCAGGACAATGAGAACAAATGTACCACAGAGAAGGGAACAACACGCACCACGGCCTGTTGCGGGGTTGGGAGTGAAGGGACAGAACTTAGGGCATGGGGCAATACATGCAGCAAACCACCATGGCACACGTATACCTATGCACAAACTTGCATGTTCTGCATGTGTATACCATTTTTTTTTAGAAGAAGAAAAAATATCTCCAAAATTTTACCTTCCATGTATCTTTCTTAGGAAACAACTGGAAGAGCTTCTGTAAAAATTTGAGAGTAAACCAAGAAGGAAAAAATATAAGGGTTTCAGAAAACAGAAGTGCAAAATAGAGGAGACTGAAGGGAAGTGGGAAGTGGCAGGACAAGAGCTGTGCGTTGCCGTAGGGCTAGAACACAACCATTCCAGATTAGCACAGGAAGGACAAGGACTATGAGAAGGAAGTTTGCATGGGAGAGAAGAACAACTGCTGTGTTTAGCAGATAATCCAAATGTTGATAGGTACATAACATATATTGTAGAACACTTTGGAAACACTAGTAATAAATACAGAGGAAATTAAACAAATGAGAAAAACACGCTAGGGAAATTACTAACTCCAAGGAAAGCTAAGAATTCTATAAGATATGTACTTCTTGGCATAGCAGTGAAGGAAATTTACAAAGTCATGATAAGTAAACACTGGCTATCGATTGAACAACAACAACAAAAGCAGTTAAATCTGGGGATTGATGAAGGTGGGAAGTAGGGAGACTGTATGAGAACTAAGAGCTCATCCTACCAGAGTAGGAAATATATTTCTATTATTTCTATAGGTAATGTTTAAAATTGATAAATTAACGTATAATAGTATAAGCATATGATTTAGAAATCTGGAGCCAAATAAAATAGAAAAGAGGATAATTGAGCATGGTTTCCTCTGGGGAGAAGAACAAGGTATTAGAGAGAGATGGGGCAAGAAACTGTCATTTCTTTTAAACACTGTCGTTAAACACCTCTATTATGGGGGGAATGTTTGTACCACAGAAATTTGTAAAAACTCCAAATGTGGGCGTTTTCTTTTATTTATTTATTAATTTAGAGATAGGGTCTCACTCTGTCACTCAGGCTGGAGTACAATAATTATAACTCACTGCAGCCTCAACCACCCAAGCTCAAGTGAGCCTCCCACCTCAGCCTCCCAAGCAGCTGGAACTACAGGTGCATGCCACCAAGCCCAGCTAATTTTGTTTGTTTGTTTATAGAGATTGGGGCCCATTAAATTACCTAGGCTGGTCTTGAACTCCTGGGCTCAAGCAGTCCTCTTGCCTTGGCCTCCCAGAGTGCTGAGAATTCAGACGTAAACCAGTGCACCAGGCTGCTTTTCTTCTTCCTAGAGACCTAGTTTACAGCACACCACTGGTTCTCACAGGTTTCTTTTATAAAAGTATTACTTTGATACAAATAAAACTATTTAAAAAATAGGATGGTATTGCCCAGTTGTTATGAGGTCTTAAGAAAAAGAACTTTCTCATACACTGCAAGTGAACATGCAAATTCTTACACATTCTAGAAAGCAACTTAACTATACGTATTAGAAACCTTTTAAAAATAGGCCAGGTACAGTGACTCACACCTATAATTCCAGCACTTTAGAAGGCCGAGATGGGCAGATTACTTGAGGTCAAGAGTTTGAGACCGGACTTGGCGAAGATGGCGCTGTGAGAACAACCCAGGATTGGAGCTCTCATTGAATCCACAAACGGTGAGTCGGAGTTGCATTTCCAGACTGATCTTTGTTGCCCACAGAACGGGGAAACTCCCAAGTATAAAAAAGACACGGGACGCCAGGCAGTAGGTCTGCCTGGCAAAGCCGGCAGCCGGGGTGGCGGCGGCCGGCCCTACCCAGCAATCCCCACAGGGCACACTTGTCCAGGTGCCCTGTTGAACTGGCAACCTGAGACTTGAGAGGGCTGGACTTGAGACTGAACGAGACTTGGACAGTAGGCCAGCCCAGGGGATTGCAGGGACAGATCGTTTGGGATACCCGGTGGGACGAACAAAACCGCGATTTCAAACTATCCGGAGCAGACGGTCTGAGACGCTCTGTGGGGGAGGGGCGTCCACCACTACCGAGGCAACCCGCCCCAACTGAGATACACGCCCACTGCTGACGCAGCCAGCCATTGCCGAGGCAACCCGTCCCTACTGAGATACACGCCCACTGCTGACGCAGCCTGCCATTGCCGAGGCAACACGCTACAATGAAGAGACTCCGCCGCAGGGCGTGGCGGAGACCACAGCAGAGCCTGCAGGAACAGGGCGAATCACACAACAGCAGGGCGGAGACTCGGCAGCCAAACAGTGGCTAGTCTGCCTTCTAGCTGGGCAGGACACCTCATCGGACATCGAAAAATAAAGCCCAAACCCCCCAACACAGAGCATTTGAGAAAAAAAGGGTTTTTTTTTAATGAGCTCTGTTGCAGCAGAATCAAACATAGCAGCCTAACAGCCCTGAATGAACAACAGAGCTCACAGCTCAGCAATTGAGCTCCAAAAAAGTACAGACTGTCTCCTCAAGCAGCTCCCTGACCCCTCTATATCCAAAAGACTGACATTTGGCAGGCATCATCCTGGGACAAAGATAGCAGAAAAAGAAACGGGTAGCATCCCTCACTGTGCCACAGCTGCTAGAGGTGCACCCCAGACAAGCAGAGCCTGGAGTGGACCTCAGCAGTCGTACAGCGAAGGGGCTAGGCTGGTAGAAGGAAAACCAAGTAACAGAAATACTTCATCATCAACAATCTGGGTGTCCACTCAGAGACCCAATTGAAAAGTCAGCAACTACGCAGACGACAAGCGGATAAACCCACAAAGATGGGAAGAAACCAGCACAAAAAGGAGGAAAACACCCGAAACCAGAACACCTCGCCTCCTAGAAAGGACCAAAACTCCTCACCAGCAAGGGAGCAAAGCTGGACGGAGAATGACTGTGATGAAATGACGGAATTAGACTTCAGAAGGTGGATAATGAGAAACTTTTGTGAGCTAAAAGAACACGTATTAAATCAATGCAAAGAAACTAAGGAAATTAAAAAAATATATGAGGAAATGATAACAAGAATGGATAACTTAGAGAGGAATATGAATGAATTAAAGGAGCTGAAAAACACAATACGAGAACTTCGCGAAGCATGCACAAGTTTCAATAGCCGAATTGACCAAGCAGAAGAAAGAATATCTGAAGTCGAAGACCAACTCAATGAAATAAAACGAGAAACCAAGATTAGAGAAAAAAGCGCAAAAAGGAATGAACAAAGTCTCCAAGAAATGTGGGACTATGTGAAAAGACCTAATCTACGTTTGATAGGTGTACCAGAAGGGGACAAAGAGAATGAATCCAAGCTGGAAAATACTCTTCAGGACATCATCCAGGAAAACTTCCCCCACCTAGCAAGACAGGCCAACACTCAAATGCAGGAAATACAGAGAACACCACAAAGATATTCTGCAAGAAGAGCAACCCCAAGGCACATAATCGTCAGATTCAACAAGGTTGAAGTAAAGGAGAAAATACTAAGGGCAGCCAGAGAGAAAGATCAAGTTACCCACAAAGGGAAGCCCATCAGACTCACAGCAGATCTCTCGGCAGAAACACTACAAGCCAGAAGAGAGTGGGGGCCAATATTCAACATTCTTAAAGAAAAGAACTTTCAACCCAGAATTTCGTATCCAGCCAAACTGAGCTTCAGAAGTGAAGGAAAAATAAAATCCTTTGCGAACAAGCAAGTACTCAGAGATTTTGTCACCACCAGGCCTGCTTTACAAGAGCTCCTAAAAGAGGCACTACACATAGAAAGGAACAACCAGTACCAGCCATTCCAAAATCACACTAAAAGTTAAAGAGCATCAACGTAATGAAGATTCTACAACAACTAACAGGCAAAACAGCCACTTAGCATCAAAATGGCAGTATCAAATTCACACATAACAATATTAACCCTAAATGTAAATGGACTAAATGCACCAATCAAAAGACACAGACTGGCAAATTGGATAAAAATCCAAAACCCATCAGTGTGCTGTATCCAGGAAACCCATCTCACATGCAAGGATACACAAAGGCTCAAAATAAAGGGATGGAGGAAGATTTACCAAGCAAATGGAGAGTAAAAAAAAAGCAGGAGTTGCAATTCTCATCTCTGATAAAATAGACTTTAAAGCAACAAAGATCAAAAGAGACAAAGAAGGCCATTACATAATGGTAAAAGGATTGATAAAACAAGAAGAGCTAATGATCCTAAACATATATGGACCCAATGCAGGAGCACCCAGATATATAAGACAAGTTCTTAATGACTTACAAAGAGACTTAGACTCCCACACAATAATAGTGGGAGACTTTAACACTCCACTGTCAATATTAGACAGATCAACCAGACAGAAAATCAACAAGGATATCCAGGGCTTGAACTCAGACCTGGAGCAAGCAAACCTGATAGACATTTACAGAACTCTCCACCCCAAATCCACAGAATATACATTCTTCTCAGCACCACATCACACCTACTCAAAAATTGACCACATAATTGGAAGTAAAGCACTGCTCAAAGAATGCAAAACAACTGAAATCATAACAAACAGCCTCTCAGACCATAGTGCAATCAAGTTAGAACTCAGAATACAGAAACCAACCCAGAACCGCACAGCTTCATGGAAACTGAACAACTGGCTCTTGAATGTTGACTGGGTAAACAATGAAATGAAGTCAGAAATAAAGAAGTTCTTTGAAACCAATGAGAACGAAGACACAACATGCCAGAACCTCTGGGACACATTTAAAGCAGTCTCTAGAGGAAAGTATATAGCAATAAGTGCCCATATGAGGAGAATGGAGAGATCCAAAATTGACACCCTATCGTCAAAATTGAAAGAGCTAGAGGAGCAAGATCAAAAAAACTCAAAACCCAGCAGAAGACAAGAAATAACTAAGATCAGAGCTGAACTGAAGGAGATTGAGATACGAAAAACCCTTCAAAAAATCAATAAATCCAAGAGCTGGTTTTTTGAAAAGATCAACAAAATAGACAGACCACTAGCCAGATTGATTAAAAAGAAAAGAGAGAACAACCAAATAGATGCAATAAAAAATGATAAAGGGGAAATCACCACAGATTCCACAGAAATTCAAACCATCATCAGAGAATATTACAAACAACTCTATGCACATAAACTAGTAAACCTGGAAGAAATGGATAAATTCCTGGACTCCTGTGTCCTCCCAAGCCTAAACCAGGAGGAAGCTGAAACTATGAATAGACCAATAACAAGGTCAGAAGTCGAGGCAGCAATTAAGAGCCTACCACACAAAAAAAGCCCAGGTCCAGACGGGTTCACAGCCGAATTCTACCAGACACACAAAGAGGAGCTGGTACCATTCCTTCTAAAACTATTTCAAACAATCCAAAAAGAGGGAATACTTCCCAAATCATTTTACGAGACCAACATCATCCTGATACCAAAACCCGGCAGAGACCCAACAAGAAAAGAAAACTTCAGGCCAATATCCATGATGAACATAGATGCAAAAATCTTCAATAAAATATTGGCAAGCCGAATGCAACAGCAAATCAAAAAATTTATTCACCATGATCAAGTAGGATTCATCCCAGGGATGCAAGGCTGGTTCAACATACGCAAGTCTATCAACGTAATTCACCACATAAACAGAACCAAAAACAAAAACCACATGATTATCTCAATTGACGCAGAGAAGGCATTTGACAAAATCCAACAGCCCTTTATGCTAAAAACCCTCAATAAACTCGGTATCGATGGAACGTATCTCAAAGTAATAAAAGCTATTTATGACAAACCAACAGCCAATATCATACTGAATGGGCAAAAACTGGAAGCATTCCCTTTGAAATCCGGCACTAGACAAGGATGCCCTCTTTCACCACTCCTATTCAATATAGTTCTGGAAGTTCTAGCCAGAGCAATCAGGCAAGAAAAAGAAATAAAGGGTATTCAAATAGGAAAGGTGGAAGCCAAATTGTCTCTATTTGCAGACGACATGATAGTCTACCTAGAAGACCCCATCACCTCAGCCCAAAAACTCCTGAAACTGATAAGCAACTTCAGCAAAGTCTCAGGATATAAAATCATGTGCAAAAATCACAAGCATTCGTCTACACCAATAACAGACTTAAAGAAAGCCAAATCAAGAACGAACTGCCATTCACAATTGCTACAAAAAGAATAAAATACCTTGGAATACAACTCACAAGGAATGTAAGGGACCTCTTCAAGGAGAACTACAAACCACTGCTCAACGAAATCAGAGAGGACACAAACAGATGGAGAAACATTCCATGTTCATGGTTAGGAAGAATTAATATCGTGAAAATGGCTATACTGCCCAAAGTAATTTACAGAATCAACGCTATCCCCATCAAGCTACCATTGACTTTCTTCACAGAACTGGAAAAAACCACCATGAACTTCATATGGAACCAAAAGAGAGCCCGCATAGCCAAGTCAATTCTAAGCAAAAAGAACACAGCGGGGGGCATCACACTACCGGATTTCAAACTATACTACAAGGCTACAGTAATCAAAACAGCATGGTACTGGTACCAAAACAGAGATATAGACCAACGGAACAAAACAGAGGCACCGGAGGCAACACAACATATCTACAACTATACAATCTTTGATAAACCTGACAAAAACAAGCAAGGGGGAAAGGATTCCCTGTTTAACAAATGGTGTTGGGAAAACTGGCTAGCCATGTGCAGAAAGCAGAAACTGGAGCCCTTCCTGACACCTTACACTAAAATTAACTCCAGATGGATTAAAGACTTAAACATAAGACCTGGCACCATAAAAACCCTAGAAGGAAATCTAGGCAAAACTATCCAGGACATAGGAGTAGGCAAGGACTTCATGAACAAAACACCAAAAGCATTGGCAACAAAAGCCAAAATAGACAAATGGGACCTAATGAAACTCCACAGCTTCTGCACGGCAAAAGAAACAGTCACTAGAGTGGATCAGCAACCAACAGAATGGGAAAAAATTTTTGCAGTTTACCCATCTGACAAAGGGCTGATATCCAGAATTTACAAAGAACTCAAACGGATTTACAGGAAAAAAACAAAGAAGCCCATTCAAAAGTGGGCAAAGGATATGAACAGATACTTTACGAAAGAAGACATATATGAGGCCAACAATCATATGAAAAAATGCTCATCGTCACTGGTCATCAGAGAGATGCAAATCAAAACCACATTGAGATACCATCTCACGCCAGTTAGAATGGCGATCATTAAAAAGTCTGGAGACAACAGATGCTGGAGAGGATGTGGAGAAAAAGGAACACTTTTACACTGTTGGTGGGAGTGTAAATTAGTTCAACCATTGTGGAAGACAGTGTGGCGATTCCTCAAGGCCTTAGAAATAGAAATTCCATTTGACCCAGCAATCCCATTACTGGGTATATATCCAAAAGACTATAAATCGTTCTACTATAAGGACACATGTACACGAATGTTCATTGCAGCACTGTTTACAATAGCAAAGACCTGGAATCAACCCAAATGCCCATTGATAATAGACTGGATTGGAAAAATGTGGCACATATACACCATGGAATATTATGCAGCAATCAGAAATGATGAGTTTGTGTCGTTTGTAGGGACATGGATGAATCTGGAGAACGTCATCCTCAGCAAACTGACACAAGAACAGAAAATGAAACACCGCATATTCTCACTCATAGGTGGGTGATGAAAAATGAGAACACATGGACACAGAAAGGGGAGTACTAAACACTGGGGTCTATTGGGGGGAAAAGGGGAGGGCCAGTGGGAGGGGGAGGTGGGGAGGGATAGCCTGGGGAGAAATGCCAAATGTGGGTGAAGGGGAGAAGGAAAGAAAAGCACACTGCCATGTGTGTTCCTACGCAACTGTCTTACATGCTCTGCTCATGTACCCCAAAACCTAAAATCCAATAAAAAATTAAAAAAAAAAAAAAAAAGAGTTTGAGACCAGCCTGGTGAACATGGTGAAACCCCTTCTCTACTAAAAATACAAAATTTAGTTGAGTGTAGTGGCAGGCGCCTGAAATCTTAGCTACTTGGGAGGCTGAGGCAGGAGAATTACTTGAATCTGGGAGGCAGAGGTTACAGCAGTGAGCCGAGATCATGATCATGCCACTGCAGCACTCCTTCCTGGGTGACAGAGTGAGACTCTAAAATAAAAATATATACACACATATACATATATATGTATATATATATATATATAACCCCTTTGATTCAAATAGCCCTGTTGTAGAAATTTATCTTCAGGAAATTTGTGGGGATTTTTTTAACCTATCTAGCATCCCTCCCTTTGAGAACTCATCCCTTTCTTATTCAGTACTAATCTTGTTTATCTATGTGATTTGAGGGCAGCTGACCCCACCCACAAGGTGCGCTAAGTCTTGGCTAATTACAGTACTCCAGCCCATGTTATAATGATTGGTTCAAGGATGGCATGTGACCCAGGCTGGCCAATCAGTGTTTCCCTGAGATTTTTGCAGGCGCTGTCACAAAAAGTGCTTCTTCTCAAGAATTGTGAGTTATGAAGACTACATAAGCTTGCAACTGCCAGTGATGACCTTTGCCACTTTGTGGAGAGAGAGCCTGACTACAAATAAAACCTACACAGAAGAGAGTGCTATAGCACTTGATAGCATTGCTTAAGCACTTGAATTCAGCCATGTCTAAATCCAACTTATTCCTGAATTTTTCAGTGATTACCACGGTAACTTCCATTTTTGCTTAAAATAGTTTGACTTGGTTTTCTGATACTAACAGCCTAAAGAGCTCTAATACAGAAAACACCATGAATAGGCCCAATGATTTGTTAACAAGAATGTTCATCAACATATTAGACAGAATATTAGGAAATTGAATACAGGTTCAACAATAGGATACTGTTAAATTATGGTACATCCATTAAGTGGCACAATAAATGCTTTACTATAGAATAACTGATGCCATGGAAAAATGTTCCTAATATATTTTTGAGTAAAAAAAGTAGGTTTATATAGATGTGTTAGATAATCCCATTACTGTACATGCTGTAGTGCCCATCTATGTATATAAAAGCATTAGATACTGGCATGACCAGCAATTTTTCTTCTTTTTATGACCAGTATATGTATCATAATGAACATGTATTACTTCTGTTATCAGGGAAAAATTATGAAAATTATGATCTTAACTTTTACTTGAGTTAGTATAAAGAAATATGGAGGGCAGGCACATTGGCTCATGTCTATAATCCCAATACTTTTGGGAGGTTGAGGCGGGAGGATCACTTGAAGCCAGGAATTTGAGACCAACCTGGGCAACATAGCAAGACCCTATTTCTGCAAATAATTTAAATATTAGCTGAGTGTGGTGGCATGCACCTGTAGTCCCAGCTGCTCAGGAAGCTAAGGCAGGAGGATTGCTTGAGCCCAGGAGTTCAAGGCTGCAGTGAGCTATGATCATGCCTCTGCACTCTAGTCTGGCAACAGAGCAAGGCCTTGTCTCTGAAAAAAGAAAAAGAAGAAAGAAATATGGAATTTGGCAGTAGTGCTGGAGCCGTGAGGAGATTCGGGCCATCACCCCCACCTCCCCTGCGTCCCGCCACTGGTCGCCTTAGTCCTCGGACCTATTCCAACAATCTCTTGAAATATGGTGGATTACTATGAAGTTCTAGGCGTGCAGAGACATGCCTCACCCGAGGATATTAAAAAGGCATACCGGAAACTGGCACTGAAGTGGTACCCAGATAAAAATCCTGAGAATAAAGAAGAAGCAGAGAGAAAATTCAAACAAGTAGCAGAGGCGTATGAGGTGCTGTCAGATGCTAAGAAACGGGACATCTATGACAAATACGGCAAAGAAGGATTAAATGGTGGAGGAGGAGGAGGTGGACTTCATTTTGACAGTCCATTTGAATTTGGCTTTACATTCCGAAACCCAGAAGATGTCTTCAGGGAATGTTTTGGTGGAAGGGACCCATTTTCATTTGACTTCTTTGAAGACCCTTTTGAGGAGTTCTTTGGGAATCGAAGGGGTCCCCAAGGAAGCAGAAGCCGAGGGACGGGGTCTTCTTCTCTGCGTTCAGTGGATTTCCATCTTTTGGAAGTGCATTTCCTTCTTTTGATACAGGATTTACTTCATTTGGGTCACTGGGTCACGGAGGCCTCACTTCATTTTCTTCTGCATCATTTGCTGGTAGTGGGATGGGCAACTTCAAATCGGTATCAACTTCAACTAAAATAGTCAATGGCAGAAAAATCACTACAAAGAGAATTGTCGAGAATGGTGAAGAAAGAGTAGAAGTTGAAGACGGCCAGTTAAGTCCTTAACGATAAATGGTAAGGAGCAGCTGCGGCTCTTGGATAACAAGTAATTCAACGCATGCGCTTAACAGAAATGTTAAACTATAACAAGCACCATTTGAGGATTAACAGGAACATTTTTTTGAAGATTTCAAACGAACTCGACTTTCAGTATAATTGTACCTAAAGTATTTATAAACAGCTCATCGGAGCCTCTATCTGTCATAGACTTTTGAGTTTATTGTTGGGACCACATAATAGGACCATTTTTTTTTTTTTGTCTTTAAAATTGTTGTAAATCTCTGTATGCACTTTGCTTTTTTATTAAACGTACTCCAAGGTGAGTCTTGACTCTTTAGTGTAGGACAAGATTGTACACTAACACCAGCATGGACCTGCTTTTCATTGTGTCTGAAATGTGAGCCAGGTAGCGTCGGCCTGCTGTGAAGTTAACATGGCCAGGATGAATCTTCTACAGAAATAATTTCCATTTTTTTCAGTATTTAGTAGTGAAAGATATTAATGCATTAATGGTAATACATTTCTGGTTTAATATAAATTACGGATGTTTTCTAGTTGTGCATGAATGCTGGCAACTTAGTAAGTTTTGACAATTGTTTAAATATGTAATGTTAAGCTTAGGTTTAAAAAAGTAAAGCTGGTAAACCAGGTCTTTGTCATTTGCTTAAAAAAAAAAAAGAAAATAAATTTGAATGTGTTGGTGCAAAAAAAAAAAAGAAATATGGAATTTGTGAATTTATTATTCTAAACTGTATTGTTCAGTGACTCTAATATCAAGGTGCACATTGGAAACTCTTCAGAGTTTACTGCTAAGAAAATTATTTGTCTCTTTTGACAAACCTACATGCTTCCCTTAATCAGTTAATAAAAGCTATCTAACTCATCACACATTCCTTTTTGCCCAGACTGCCAAGAAAATCAGAGTTACTTTAAATGCTGAGTGACAGCAACTGTTTCTGGCTGATAACAACCAATCCTATGGCTTCGCAGCCTCTCCTACTGGTTTCCAAATCTGTATTTGTGTGCCATGCCATTCAGCTATTGTAAGGATGCTCTAAGTACTTTTTTGCTTTATTGTTATTATTTTTTGTTATTTTGCTTTTAACCATTTTTCCAACATTTAAGTGCTTTTTAACATGCTGTTCTTCCTTTCCTTTTCCATTCAGTGATCTCCTCTTCTTCTTCAAGACCCGGGCAACCTTACTTCATCTGTGAAGTGATACCCAAGAAGTGCAAACAGACTTAATTTTTCCTTTCTTCTATAGGACTTTCTATTTACCTCTATCACCGTACTTAGCACATTATATTATCTTTTTTTTTCTTTTCTTTTTTTCTTCATGCATACCTCGGTTTCTATTAGCACATTATATTATCATTGTTGACATTTGTGTCATTAGAATATGAGCTCCTTGAGGTCATGGTGTGAGTATAAGGCCTTTTCTATCTATGACACTGTCCAAAACATTAATCATTGACCAGAAAAAGTCAAATTACCTAAAGGAATCTATTCATCCCTGCACTGAGTACCACAGAGGACACCAAAATCATGGAGGCTCTACAAAGAACCAGTTAAATAGCTTCTGGATGAGTTTGTCAGAACGTCTAAACCAGGATGCACATTGTCCATGGTGATCTCTAATTCCAGACACAGGGGTCATAAGAGAGTTTTAGACTTCTGAAAAAGTCATGGGTAAAATCCTGGCTTCAAGTGATCTGCCCACCTCAGCACATTGGGAGGCAGAGGTGGGCAGATCACCTGAGGTCAGGAGTTCAAGACCAGCCTGGTCAACATGGCAAAATCCTGTCTCTACTAAAAATACAAAAAATACCCAGGTATGGTGGTGCACAATGGTAATCCCAGCTACTCTGGAGGCTGAGGCAGGAGAATCACTTGAACCAGGAGGCAGAGGTTGCAGTGAGCTGAGATCAGGCCACTGCAATCCAAACTTGGGTGACAGAGTGAGACCTTGGCTCAGAAAAAAAAAAAAAAGAAAAGAAAGAAAGAAACGGAAAGGAAAGGAAAAAGAAAGAAAGCCTGACATAGAATAGCATCTAGGGAACATCAACAGTGCCAACATTTCACTGGACCTAACGCACTATCAATTGTAAGGCATATTCCAATCTTAGCGGTTAAAAAGCTGTGCTTCTTAGACAGTCGAAGTATGGCAAGTGCTATGGACCGAATGGTGGTGTCCCCTCAAAATTCACATGTTGAAATCTAATCTCCAATGTGATGGGGCCTTTCACAGGTGATTAGGTCATGACAGTGAGGCCCTCACAAATAGGCTTAGGTTGAGGAGACTGGAGTCGTCACCACCTTCTACCCCATGAGATACAGCAAGATGTCAGCAGTCTGCAACCCAGAAGGTCTTCACCAGAACCCAACCATCATGACACCCTGATTTTGGACTTCCAGCTTCCTGAGCTGTCAGAAATATATTTCCGTTGTTGATAATGCACTCAGTCTAAAGTGGTTTGTTATAGCAGCCTAAACCAACTAAGACAGTAACTTGCTTAATGCATGTCTCAGAGAGAAGCCAAGAGGAAGGCAGGGCAGGATGGAGAGCTCTAGATATTCTAAACTCTCAAAAGGTTATACAGGCCCACCAGGTCTCCACTCCTGCCCAGAGAACTTCAACATTTTTTTAAAAAGCACTGAACTATAAACTAAATATAAAGAGGTCCAATACAGTTCTGATATTTCCCATGAGGATAACTTTAATGATTTTAGGGAAGCATCAGGTATCAAATGTTTTCCAGAAAAAATGATGTTGTTGGGTGGCCCTATATTACTAGAGCCCTGAGTATGCAATTGGTGTGCCTACAATGGGTCATCTGGTACTGGAGGAAGGGAGGATGGGGGCTGCAACTCAATCCACTCCACTCCATGACCAAGCAGCTGTGAATGAGTGGCCTCCAGCACCAACATCTGCCTCGATTGCCCACATCTGCTTTGTGTGGGCTTCAATTACTTCATTTACAGAAATGCAGACTGACTAGTCCAGTGGGTCTCAAACTTGAGTGTGAATCAGAATTATCTGCAGGGTTTGTTAAAAGTCAGATTGCTGGGCCCTACCCCAGAGTTTCTGATGTAGTAGAATTTCCCTTTTTTTTTTTTTTCCTTTGGAGATAGAGTCTTGGTGTATTGCCCAGGTTGGAGTGCAATGTCACAACCTTGGCTCACTGCAAGCTCTGCCTCCCAGGTTCAAACAATTCTCCTGCCTCAGCCTCCTGAGTAGCTGGGACTACAGGCATGTGCCACCACACCCAGCTAATTACATATTTTTAGTAGAGGCAGGGTTTCACCATATTAGCCAGACTTGTCTTGAACTCCTGACCTCAGGTGATTCATCCATCTTGGCCTTCCGAAGTGCTGGGATTACAGGCATGAACCACCACACCCAGCCTGATACAGTAGAATTTCTAACAAGTTCCTAGATAATGCTGATGTTGCTGGTTCAGGGACTACACACTTAGAACCACAGACCTGATCTCCACCATTCATTTTATAGAGAAGACGCTGGAGCACCAGGAAGGGAAGGAGCTTGTGAAAGATCACACACTAAGATTTTGGTAAAGTCAGGCCTAAGTCCCTTCTCCTCATTATTCTACATCAAGTGGCCTTCCCTCAGGTAGGCAGCTTCCCTTAGCTGCCAACCCAGAGAGACATGGTTAGGGACTGATAAGCACTTTGCACCTACAAAATTTGTTTTATGTTTAAATTTTAAGTACAGTTGCTAATAATCAAATGAGACTCCTGGGATCTTTAGTCTTATTAATAAAACAAATCCATCCCATCAAAACTATTATTTCTGTTTGCTTTTAAAACTTGACTTCTCTTTCCTCCTCTGCCTCTTTTCTTTTTCTGTTTTTCTTTTTTCCCTCTGTCTACATTCTTCAGAGCAATTTGCAGTAAGATTTCCCCAAAGACTAATATGTTTACAAGTTCTCTTTTGTCCTGAGTCCAAGTGTTTCCTTGACATTTTCCGGTAAAACTCCATTCTGCTACTGCCTCATCTATTACCACAGAAGCAGAAGAAAGACAGCTAAGGCTAGAAGTATTGGTGCACACAGCCTTGCAATATAAAGCACGACAGAAAGCCTTCTGCAGAAATCCAAATTGACAGCAGTTAGGAGAAAAGACATACCTAAGCAAAGGCTTGTTAGTCTGAAAATTACTTTTATCGTTTAACACAGATTTCCTTAAGTGTCTTTTATGTGCAAAACAGCATGCCTCACTAGTAGTAACTGGGGTCTACCAGTACTGGGTTTTCCCCTTTGTCTGAGCCTTATTCTGCTTTTAAATGTGCCATTATAAGTTACGGTCCTATTTCTGAGCACCTAATACATGTCCTGTGCATTGTTTAGGAGCTCAATAAATGTTTGTTGAGTTGAGCTGAATTTAAACCTGGGTGGGCCCTGCTGATGATTCTTAAGGACCTCCCATTTTCCTCATTACTTGGTAGCCAGAACAGGCTATGTATTTTCCCAGCCAAAGTCTGGCAATTTTATCACAGTACCTAAGGAAGAATCCTCCACCACTAAGCATCCCAAAACTAAAGAGATTAAGTGTAACCCACTCGGGGGAAGGCATAATAAAATAAAACTTAGCTGTTTAAAATGAAAACTATAGCCTGAGCAACAAAGTGAGATCTTGTCTCTAAAAAAAATTAAAAATTAGCTGGACGTGGTGTGGCATGAGCCTGTAGTCCAGCTACTCAGCAGGCTGAGGCAGGAGGATCCCTTGAGCCCAGTATTGGGAGGTTCCAGGGAGCTGATTGTGCCACTGCACTCTAGCCTGGGTGACAGAGCGAGACCCTGTCTCAAAATAAATAAAATAATAAAAGAATCCCAACAATGGAGATGAAAGGAGAGGACCCTAACTCTTAAGACTCACTTGCACAGTGATGTAGAAAGGTGCCAGAGATATAAAGAACAAGAAATAAAATTTTGTCAGGAGAGCAATTATTTCAGAAATTGAAGAAGGCAGAGGATTAAAAAGTAAACATGAAACTTATGGGGAAGCAAAGAGGTGTTCTGGGGGTTTAACATGACCCTCGAACCAGGAAGAAGGAAGATGAGGGAAATTCTACAACTTGGGAAATTGAGGTAAGGAGCTGAAGATGGAAGGCAGAGGACTTTAAACTGGAGTTGAAAGAGTGAAGCAGAAAAGGCCTGTGCTTCTGCAGGACCATGGGAGCTGACAGAAAGGGTTCTGGGGAGACACAGGAAAACCTGAGTCAGCAAAGATGACCTCGAAGGTGGAGTAACTGGCAATGACTACAAAAGGCCATTTATGTGTGGAGCTCTGTTACGTTAAAGGGAATGAAGATACACTTACAGTCACCTGCAAAGCAGGTGCACTCTAAACCAGTGCTGCTCAAACTTCAAAGTGCACACAAATCCCTTAGGGGCTTTGCTATAAAAGAGGTTTCAGGGCCCCAAACCCCAAAGATTCTGAATCAGTGGGTATGTGGTAAAGCCAATAATTTACTTTTTTTTTTTTTTCCTTTTTTGAGACAGGGCTCACTCTGTTGCCCAGGCTGATTACAATGGCGTGATCACAGCTCACTGCAGCCTCTATCACTTGGGCTCCAGTGATCTCTTGCCTCAGCATCCCAGGTAGCTAGGACTATAGGCGCGTGCCACCACGCCCAGCTTTATTTTATTTTATTTTATTTTCAGATACTAGGTCTGGCTGTGTTGCCCAGGCTGGTCTCAAATTCCTAAGCTCAAGCGATCTGCCTGCCTCCCAAAGTACCCAGCCCCTCATTCATTCACTCATTCATTCATTTATTCATTTATTTTTATTTTTGAGATGGAGTCTCACTCTGTCACCCAGGCTGGAGTGCAGTGGCACAATCTCGGCTCACTGCAACATCTGCCTTCCAGGTTCAAGCCATTCTTGTGCCTCAGTCTCCCAAGTAGCTGGGACTACAGGTGCATGCCACCATGCCCAGCTAATTTTTGTATTTTTATTTTTATTTTTTGGGGATGAAGTCTCACTCTGTCACCCACGCTGGAGGGCAGTGGTGCTATCTCAGCTCACTGCAACCTCCGCCTCCTGGATTCAAGCAATTCTCCCTGCCTCAGCCTCCTGTATAGCTAGGATTACAGGTGTCCCCCACCATGCCCAGCTAATTTTTGTATTTTTTAGTAGAGACAGGGCTTCACCATGTTGGCCAGGCTGGTCTTGAACTTCTGACCTCAGGTGATCCACCTGCCTCGGCCTCCCAAAGTGTTGGGATTATAGGCATGAGTCACCGTGCCTGGCCATTTTTGTATTTTTAATAGAGACAGGGTTTCACCATGTTGGCCAGGATAGTCTCATGGCCTCCCAAAGTGCTGGGATTACAGGCGTGAGCCACCATACCTGGCCCTCATTTACCTTTTTAACAAGCTTCCTGGTAATATAGCTGCTGGTGATCTGCAGATCACTCCTTGAGAGGCGCTGCTGACAGCCACCCAGGTGGGAAGGAACACTCTGGGCCTAGAGGGGCAAAGCTGTGCACATGAGGAGGACTCCCCTTTGGAGAAGATGCACCACTCCACCCCCGAAATAGCTGCAGGGTGAAAACTGCATCACGCCCCACCCCCACCCCAATTCTCTCTTCTCCATTCTACACCTCTAGTTCCTTCAGCTCCTTGCATATTTTCTCCAGGTCCGTTGGCTTTGGAAGCAATTTAAAGCAATTATATCAACAAGACTCTGGGACAGGTCCATGACCAGGTGACCCTTTAAGCACTTAGGAACTGTCCAGGGTTCCAACTGTCATTTGGTTGGCTTCATTTATTTGTCCTGATGTCTGGGACCAGCAAATGTGGAACACTCGTGAGAGTCTACCTATGCTTGAGGAAGTAAGCCATACAGAAGACTCCCCTCAGATGACTTCCCAGCAGGGATCTCTCTGCCTGCATTTCATCTAATGCACTTCACAAAATCAAAGACCTGAATTCTGAAGCAAAATCATCAGTATTAGAGATGGAACAACCCTAATATTTCATTTAGGGCCTATCCCTGAGGATCAGACTAAGAAAAGCAATTACAGTACAAGAACTAAGTCTTTTCACACATAGAATTTAGAGATTTCCAACAGCTTTGAAGGGCTTTTCATCTTTCAAACTGCTACCTCCTCAGTGTGTGCAGCTGTTTAAAGCTGTGAAAGGAAACTAGTGCATTCAGATGAGAAATCTGATGTTCAGACTTGGGAAACTTAGTCAGAGCTACTAACGATGCCTCACTCCAAGAATATCTGAAGAAATTTTTCTTTGATGGAAGAAGTTAAATATTTCTCAACTATTTTTAACCCTTAGTGGGCTTAATTTTTTTCTGACATATTGTTAGAGGGTATAGTATGTTAAGTGAGGTAAAAATTCTCACAGTAAGAAAACCAATTGAAAGACATCATACCTGGATTATGAGAGAAAGGGTGTATATGTTCAGAATTCATTTCAATTTAATTCAGTGCCATAAACATTGATTGAGCCGCCCTCTGGGTAGACACTGTGCTGGTGGGGTAGAAAGTACCAAAACAAAAAATGGAATGATCCCAGATGACAATAACAATTCCTCACTTCCTTTCAGTGATTTACACCAAAAATGAATTTAAAAACAGTTTTACTCCTTTGTCTCATTTTATTTTCACACTAACCATACAGAGTAGGTATAGCAGGAACTAATATCATTCTACAGATAAACTGAGATTCTAAAGTTAAATTATGTCCCCTCACCCTTTGTCATTTAGGTTTTATTACTAGCTTTTATTAATTATCAAGAGTGTGAATTGGAATCAAGTGCTTAAATCCCAAGGATTTCAAACCCCTTTGTCAAAATCCTTGGGATTTAAGAAGCTCAAAGACATGAAATATAAAAGCTAAAATATAGCAGAATGTAGCACTCTGTGTTGCTTAGTCTCCATTTATTCCCCCTTTCCCTCTCCCTCATACATATTTCTGCTGACTGTCTTCTGCTCTGTGCCCTGCGAGGCCCACCTCTGTAACTGCATTACGTAGTCAGTTTCAGGTGAGTTTGACCAATGAAAGGAACCAGCAGGAGAACAAAGAGGAGTAACTAAGAGAGGGAGGGCTAGTTCTTTTCCTGCTCCCTTACTTGTCCTTCCTAAACTACAGCACCTGCTGGGTGGCCCTTGCTCTAGGGCTCCAGCTCTCACTAGACATTGGTACTACTCCTTCCTCGCATTTCCCGTTAGGGATGTTAACAGCTTCTTACTCTTGGTTCCCTTGACCTGGCCCATACCTCTGCAAGTAGTGCCTTCATTACCGTCTCTTGAACCACCTCAGCTAGATCCTGTTTTCCTGCTGGGGCCCTGAACCACATGTACCTCTCCCTCATCACCCTAATCTGCAAAAATAACTCTCATACCCCAAGGAACATAGGGAGCCTAAAATGTCCACTGTCATAAATTCATTGATTTTTTTTCCCCTTTTAATAACTAATGTTTGTTTCTCCAGTGCTTATCTGTCATAATCCTACTTGAAGCCCTTATTTATCCCTGTGCTGAACTTTTGTGACAGTCTCCTTAGTAGACTCCTGTCTCTAAAGCCTCCTACCTCCAATCAAGTCTATCTAGAACCTGCTACTGGATTAAGCTTCCTGGTGCACAATTCTAATCATATCATTTCTGTAATGGCTCTCAAGTGCATAGAGTTCAGACTCCTTGGCCTAGCATGCAGGGCTCTCACTTGTTTGTCCACCCACATCTACCACTCCCCTATGTCTCCATGCTCTCTATTCCCCAGCTTCTTGCCAAAATGTATGATCTTCATTTTTGTTCACACAGTTTCCTTAGAGTGGAGGGGCCTTTGAAACTCTTCACAGACTTCAAGTTTCAGCCTAAAAGCTGCCCCCTGTCTGAAGATTGTCTGTTTCCTTAAAGAGATAAACAATTGCTTTTTCTTCTTCACTCTCATGAGTCTCTTTGTGTTTCTTATGGCACTTAGCCCATTGAACCTCTCAGTATATGCAGTTACCTTTGTCTGTCCTCTTCCATATCCCATTCCAGTCACCTTTCCCAACCAGAGGCTGTCTGGTTCATGGTGGTACCCCTAACAATGAGAACAGGACTTAGGATAGAGTGGTCTCATCACACACACCTTCCATGAATTAATGCATCGATGAATCCAATGTAACATCGCCTCAGCACCTAACACAATGATCTACTGAACAGCAGGATAGTAAACACTAAATGTCGTATGTGAGATCTGCATATTTGCCTATTTTCTAAGATTATTCCTTAATCTGAATATACACTATTTTATCATATGTTATTTTTTAAAAGATCCCTCTTTGGAGAAAATATTACCACATACATAAGCATCTCTTTTTTCTTTTTTTAACTAAATGTGCCAAAGCTGAACAAGGCCTAGAAGAGGTTTCTGAAGGGCAATTGGATGCATGCAGCTTTGAAATATCCTACTTCTTTCTCATTTCCTATCAGTCAGTCCCATCCTCTCCTTGCATCCAATTTTGTTTAATGAGGCTACTGCAATGTATTTATTTTGGGGTGATTGAATTTAGAAAGACATTCATCTAACACGCAATTGCTGCCACAAGCTGAATGGCTGAATCATAACAGAGATGATGGCATTAATCCGAGGACAGCTGTTTCTTATCATTTCTAACACAAAAAAAAACTCAGACCAGGCTGGAGTTTCTGCCTCAGTTGCAAGGTGGGACTGATAGAATCTGAAGCAGAAACACTTCTGGACAGGGAGCAGTAGGCAGGGAAAAAGAAGAAATGCCCTGTGAGGGGCTAAGCATTTGGCCTTTAGAACTTTGTCTCTTTGACGTGTGAGGGTTGCTTCTGACCCTCTGGGATGCTCAAGAAATTCCAATTATAACAAGATAGTTCGATAAGGATAGCAGAAGTATCTGTGTGTGTAACAAATATTTTAAGAGTTTACACATCTGTTGGTAATACTTTGCAACTATTGAAGCAAAATGATTCCAATACTGGCTTACATTTGCACAGCACCTTACAGTTTACAACATGCATTCACATTCACCATCTCAGGCAAAATAAGCAGCCGCCTCCCATGTGCTCAGAGCTCAAGGGCATACCCAATATGGCTCCCAGGGAGCTGGGGAGCTCCTTCTAAGGAAACCTCCCCTGACATTTGCCTGCTTCAGATACCCATAATCCACTATGAAATCATGACTTCTTTGAACTCAGGCACTTTTACTGTTAAAGCGAAAACATCCCCAGAAGCAAGCATAAAGCCAACTCTGCAACTGATTTACACCTGAGTATGAATGCATTCTCAGCACCTTCTCAGCAGGACAGCTGGCTGAGGTTTTGAGCAGTTGTGTCAAAGCGACTTCCTCCTATGTGGTACTGTTGTGAACTCTCACTGGAGGACCCCTTAACCTGAGCAAAAACATCCTGTTCAGGCAGGAGCTTTCTCCCCAGGCCCTAGAAATCCCAACAGCCCTCACCCAGCTTCTCATCTGCTGGCTCCTTCGTAAATGCACCTAAGGTGCTTCCCACACTGGCTCTCCCCTGTAGGGATCCATATCTGCTCCCAGAAGCATTCTTTGCCTGAACAAATCCTGGGAGAGTCGGCTAATCCCAAAGCGGCAGCTACTCCTCCTTGCTCCCCAGCCAAAGCATTAGCCAGCGTACTATTTTCCTGTAAATTTCCAGGCTGGAATCAGACCCAGTCCCCTGAGGCCCCAACTATAGGAGACACAGCTCAGGCTCTGAGAGGCCCTGCTGAAGTGAGGTGAGATAGGCACCCACATACCCATTCCTTATCCTCTGGGGCCAGGAGCAGCACTTAGCACACCAGCTGCTTCCTCCAAAGAAACCCTCTTCAAAAGCCTCCAGTCATTCTAGCTTTCCACCCTTGGTGAGGGTGACCATGCAAGAGTTACGTAACTACTTTCTGCTAAATCCTCTTTTAAGTTCTCCTGGGTGGTCTGTCCCACTTCTTTGGGTATCTGATAGCTATTGTGTCTGAATTCTCTGTGGAAACTTCTAGTCTAACACTCTGTTACAATTCACTCATTTATTCACTGAACAATTAATGAAGGTCTACCCTAGTGCAGGCCTTTCCCGTCCCCTGCCTCCTTAATCCTCCTCACTTACTCATTCTTTGCTTTCCTGATATAAAATATTGTGATGAAGAATCAGTCACTCCTTCTGTCGTTATCCCTGCTTCTCTCTTCACCAATTTCTGGCTATCATTTTGGATACATGTGAGAAAATGTTTTTATTTTCTATACAAAAATAAGTCATGCAAACTGAAAAGAATTGAATTAAAACTATAATAAATAATAAAAATGTTGGATTTCAAGTCATCTTATGAGCCTAGCACTTTTTTTTAACAGAAAGCATTGAAGGTTGACTCTTGAGAATTAGGTTCTTTGAAATGCTATTGCAAATACACACTACTAAAATATTATAGTAAAGAAGGTGCTTTATCATCTCATCTCTTCCTAGTACACAGTGCCTGGAATGGTAGGAAACAAGCTGAAAATAAACAAAGGCTAGAAGATATTTCATTATTGCTTTAAAAAATGGTGTCATACTTTCTATAGCATATAAATACAGACACATGAAAAGGATACACTAAAAACAGGAGTTGAAAGGAAGACCCAGTGCTCCAAGACTGTTCTACCAGACAGCTGGAACATCAAACAGGCTTTCTGAAATATCATATAACAGCTGTCTACTATGCTAAGCCCTTGAACATTACCCCGAATAGTTTTTTTAGAAATAATCACGATGATCAATAGCAACCATTTACTTAGGGCCTTCTCTATGCCCAGTGCTGGACTAAGTGATTTATGATACATGCTATTTAATTCTCACAACCATCCTGTGAAGAATATGCTATTTATTCCCATTTTATAGATGAGGAAAATGAGCCTTGGTAACTAAGGCACTTGCCTCAAGTTGTGTGCCCTGTCAGTGGTGAAACTGCTCATTATTTTTGGTTCTCAGCAATGCCAAGCCACTGCTCCTTCCATTCCGCTATGATGCGCTGACCTGGAGGCAGATTAATGCAAGTGTTCCACTCCTAATTTTGCCTATTTGTGTAGAAGTAAAGGGCAAAATGGAATTTTAGCCTCATTTGGAAGCCTTTGGTTTTTGTGATTTTAAGAGCCACCTAGACCCAAGTGGCCATTGGACTGGTGTTTGTGTTAGTGAAATCTCTAGCAATCACAGTGACCCTCTGTTACAGGGTAAGGGTGGAATGCAGCTGCTGACTGCCTCCCAGTCATCTCCTATTGAGGAATGTATCACAGCACCTGCTCCAGGATGTGGGGGAGGACGGGGACAAATGAATCTGGGAATACAGGTTTTTTTTTGTTTTTTCTGTTTACTCAGTGTCAATTGGCACCCATAAAAAGCAGTATGTAGCTAGTAAGCACCTTCACTATATCAAGCTAATCCACCAAGACTATATGGCAGGGTCCCCACATATGACTCAACTTTTTTAGATTCTATTTCTTTCTTTTTTTGAGACAGGGTCTCACTCTGTTGCCCAGGCTAAAGTACAATGGCCAGTCTTGGCTCACCGCAACCTCCAACTCCGGGGTTCAACTGATTCTCCTGCCTCAGCCTCCCAAGTAGGTGGGATTACAGGCGCCTGCCACCACACCTGTCTAATTTTTGTATTTTTAGTAGAGACTGGGTTTCACCATGTTGGCCAGGCTGGTCTCAAATTCCCGACCTCAGGTGATTCCCCCCACCTCAGCCTCCTAAAGTGCTGGGATTATAGGGGTGAGCCACTGTGCCCGGTCTCAATTCAATTTATCTGCAGCTTTTGCCCTCCCCCATTTCTGCATTAATACATCTCTCTTTTCTCCCTCTTACCTTCTTTATCCTTCTCCCACAAACATTGGTTGAGCACTTGCTTTGTGCCAAGCCCTGAACTAGGTACAAGAAAATAACAAAGATTAAGGCTTTGTCTCTGACCTCAAGGATTTTCCAATTATAATCCTGGGTTGTGAACCTCACAATGGGGCACAGGTACAGGAGGGACGCACGTCACAGAGGAGATGTCAGCAAAGGTTTACATGTAAAAAAAAATGGAAACCTTTCCAAGTCTTCCCTTTTTGGAAAAAAATTTCATCCCCACTTCAACCTGAACTCTAGTCCACTTTAAACCTCTATCATAGAACCCTATGGGATGTTGGGTTACATTAGTCACTTGGGGCTGGGTTTATCTCCTCCACTCCGTTCAGTATAATTCACTCCACATAAATCTGGTGCTAGGCTGTGCTGTGGGAGAGGAAAATGGTAAAGTCAATCCCAGGACTGGCTCAGCAGGGAACTCACAGGAGGAAAACCACACAACAGAAGGATAAACCAAGTGCAATGGAGAATGACAGGGACACAGATAACATCCCATTAGAGGAGGCAAATGCCATGGAGTGCCTTAGGGAAGAAGTGACATTTGAGAGGAGCTTTGAAAGGTGAGCAAGATTTCTCTAGTCAGAGATCCAAAGACAGACTATGCTTCATAACAGATTCAGCGAAGGCGAGAAGAAGGGGAAAGAATGAGACAGTGTTTGAGGGAACTGCAGTAAACCAATGAGGCTGTCATATAGACTATATGGTCGGGGAGAGGTGCATGATATGAAGAAAAAAGCCTGGAAAGGTTAATTTGAACTAATTTCTGGGGGCTTTCAATACTTGTAAGATATTTAGATATCTAAATATGTAAGATATTTAATACTTGTAAGAATTTAAATTAAGACATTTATTTTATTTTATTTTATTTATTTATTTTTTGAGACATAGTTCACTGTTGTTACCCAGACTGGAGTGCAATGGCACGATCTCAGCTCACCGCAACCTCTGCCTCCTGGGTTCAAGTAATTCTCCAGCCTCAGCATCCCAAGTAGCTGGGACTACAGGCGTGCACCACCATGCCCAGCTAATTTTTGTATTTTTTGTAGAGACGGGGTTTCACCTTGTTGACCAGGATGGTCTCGATCTCTTGACCTCGTGATCCACCCACCTCGTGATCCACCCACCTCCCAAAGTGCTAGGATTACAGGCATGAGCCACCACACCTGGCCTAGATTAAGATATTGAAACTTAATATGTAGGTTATTTCCCACTCAAAAATGCTTTCCCCATTTTGTGACCAAAGTTGTTTTGTATGGATTATGCATGAGAAAAGGGACAAGGAGACTAATTTGGAATGAGTGTAGTATTCCAGGTAAAACAGCCTGTTGATGCTGGTGAGAAGTAGCAGTGGAGGTGGAGAACTGCCACTCTTGAGTCAGGGGCTGAGTGTCACCTATTCATGTGTCCCCTGTAATAGCCAGCACTGGTCCCTCCTGTTTCATACATATTTATGAGATTGAACTACATGAAAGATTCAATTTGAAAGTATGAATTTATGTCTGGAAGGTGTCTTGTCCTTTTTGTTTTAATCCTGTCACATAGTCATTCAATTCCAAGTCACAGTGCGTCCCTGCCGAAAGCTATCATTATCTGGCAGTTATGTGGCACCTCAGAGCAGTGGCACCTCATTTGCAGTCCTTAATTACCTCATGCACCATTTTAATTGGTCTGGGATTGTCTGTGTGGACAGACCTCGTTTCCTTTCTGGAGTCAGCTGGGGCTGCCCCACCCTTTCCTGCAAGCTCAGTCATCTGAGCATCACCAGCTGAGAATACTCAGGAAGCCGGCTGAGCTCCAAAGCATGCAAAGAATGGGCTCTCATGGGGAATTCTAAAGACCAGAGGGCTGCTAGGACCCACAGAAGGGCAGCTGTCCAGTGAACTCACAGTCACTTTAAGCAGGCCTTTTTAGGAAAGTAGGGAGGAAAGTATAACAGGGGCAAACTGTAGGGACCACCCAGAGTGTGATACAAGAATTCCAGATGAGATATGATAATTACATCAGTAGGGATCTTTAAAACTTGTTAAGATGATCCATTCAGAAAGTAATCCACCTCAAGAGATGGCTTAGAATTATAGAATTAATGAGGACACAGTGTCTTCCGAATCCAGCCAAGTGGTCAGATTGGATTAGGATCATGATTCGATTTAATCAAAAGATAATAATGGCTAAGTTTACTGAGCATTTATTATGTGCCAGACACTTTTCTAAGCACTGTATCTACATTAGCATATTTAATCCTCACAATAATTCTATAAAGTGAGCGCTATCATTTCTCCATTTACAAGTGAGGAAACAGGCACAGAGCGAGTAAGACTTATCCCAAGTCACACAGTGGGCAAGTGGTAGAGCCTGAATTTAAAACCAGGCAGTCTGGCACATACTGAATGCAACGCTCACACCTTTCTGAGGTCAGAGTGTCTCTTGTTCTCATCACTCCAGCCAGCAGAACTGGAGGACAAAAGAGGCCTCAATTGTACATCTCATTCTGAGATATAAAGGTATATCAGCATGGCATAAAGGAAAAAGCTTAGTTCTGCAGCCAAACAGACCTGCTTAGAAACCCACTTCCATCATATATTAGTGATCTTGGGCAAGTTACTTAGCCTCTAAAGGTTACAGTTTCTTGGGTGCAGGATAGAGATTAAGAGCAAAATCACATACCTATGCCTGAGACTGGCATAGTGTGGGTGCTCAGTAATGACTCTTATCATGGTCTGTCTGCAGTCTGGGAGAAGCAAGCAATGCATAAGAATGGGTTCTTGCTGAAGTTGCTTATCAGTTTAAGGAGATTTGAGACAACAGGGTCTTCTAAGTATATAAAATCAATATGCAGAAATCACAAGCATTCCTATACACCAATAACAGACAAACAGAGAGCCAAATCAAGAGCGAAATCCCATTCACAGTTGCTGCAAAGAGAATAAAATATCTAGGAACACAACTAACAAAAGATGTAAAGGACCTCTTCAAGGAGAACTACAAACCACTGCTCAAGGAAATAAGAGAAGACACAAACAGATGGAAAAACATTATATGCTCATGGTTAGGAAGAACCAAAAGAGATCCTGCATAGCCAAGACAATCTGAAGCAAAAAGAACAAAGCTGGAGGCATCATGCTACCTGACTTCAAACTATACTACAAGTCTACAGTAATCAAAACAGCATGGTACTGGTACCAAAACAGAGATATAGACAAATGGAACAGAACAGAGGCCTCAGAAGCAACACCACACATCTACAGCCATCTGATCTTTGACAAACCTGACAAAAACAAGCAATGGGGAAAGGATTTCCTGTTTAATAAATGGTGTTGGGAAAACTGACTAGCCATGTGCAGAAAGCAGAAACTGGACCCCTTCCTTACACCTTACACTAAAATTAACTCCAGATGGATTAAAGGTTTAAACGTAAGGCCTAACACCATAAAAACCCTAGAAGAAAACCTAGGCAAAACCATTCAGGACATAGTCATAGGCAAGGACTTCATGACTAAAACACCAAAAGCAATGAAAACAAAAGCCAAAATAGACAAATGGGATCTAATTAAACTTAAGAGCTTCTGTACAACAAAAGAAACAATCATTAGAGTGAACCAGCAACCAACAGAATGGGAAAAAATTTTTGCAATCTACCCATCTGACAAAGGGCTAATATCCAGAATCTACAAAGAACTAAAACAGATTTACAAGACAAAAACAAACAAACCCATTCAAAAGTTGAAGGATATGAACAGACACTTTTCAAAAGAAGACAGATATGAGGCCAACAAACATGAAAAAATGCTCATCATCACTAGTCATTAGAGAAATGCAAATCACAACCACATTTCATGCCAGTTAGAATGGTGAGCAATAAAAAATCTGGAGACAACAGACACTGGAGAGGATGTGGAGAAACAGGAACATTTTAACACTGTTGGTGGGAGTGTAAATTAGTTTAACCATTGTGGAAGATAGATTCTTCAAGGATATAGAAATAGAAATTCCATTTGATCCAGCAATCCCATTACTGGGTATATACACCCAAAGGATTATAAATCGTTCTATTAAAAAGACACATGCACATGTATGTTCATTGCAGCACTGTTTACAATAGCAAAGACCTGGAACCAACCCAAATGCCCATCAATGATAGACTGGACAAAGAAAATATGGCACATATATACCATAGAATAATATGCAGCCATAAAAAATGATGAGTTCATGTCCTTTGTAGGGACATGGATGAATCTGGAAACCATCATTCTCAGCAAACTGACACAAGAACAGAAAACCAAACACCATATGTTCACACTAATAGGCAGGTGTTGAACAATGAGTACACATGAGGACAGGGAAGGGAACATCACACACTGGGGTATGTTGGGGGGTGGTGAGCTAGGGAAGGGACAGTGGGGGGCGGGGAGGTTGGGGAGGAATAACACTGGGAGAAATGCCTGATGTAAGTGATGAGGAGATGGAGACAGAAAACCACCACAGCATGTGTGTACCTAGGCAACAATCCTGCAAGATCTGCACATGTACCCCAGAACTTACAGAACAATTAAAAAAATAAAAAAAGAATGGGTCCTTAAACATCCAGCAGTGTCTAGAGAAAAAGACTTCCAAGTGTAAGAGGTGTCATTGAACCCTATGTTTCCTGTAGCTTGGTGGTAATATACCCCAGGAACACCAGCCCCCTTTATTCTAACTCTGGGATCACTGTTGTGCCTTCAGCCTATGATTTGGTCTTTGTTCCTACTGTTCCTGCCAGCTCTGTCCCGAGGAGTCTGTCTAACCTTGTTGTTCTGCCTCCTAGAGACATGGAGAGACTGGACCCATCTACAGTACCGTAAATCAAGCCCTACTTCTGATCCTAAAATTTTCGGTTACGGTTTCATGCTAAGCCTCAACCTCTGACTTCTGTGCTTAACTTTCAAGTGGATAAATCTAACAGTAGTTTATCTATCTGGTATTCCTTTTCAGTGCAAGTGGAGTTTATAAGAAAACTCTGTTCTTTTTCATGGTGAAACAGCAGGATGCAATAGTAAGTGGTCTGGGCTCTGATCTCTGTCTCTACCTCTTATTAACCATGTGACCACGAGCAACTCCAATCCTTGCCTTCCCTCAAGAGTTCTTAGGATGATGGAATAAAAGAACAGATGTGGGCTGGGTGCAGTGGCTCACGCCTATAATCCCAGCACTTTGGGAGGTCAAGGAAGGCGGATCACTTGAGGTCAGGAGTTTAAGACTAACCTGGCCAACATGGTAAAACGCCGTCTCTACTAAAAATACAAACAGTAACTGGATGTGGTGGCACACACCTGTAATCCCAGCTGCTCAGGAGGCTGAAGCAGGAGAATAGTTAGAACTTGGGAGTGAGCTGAGAATGCACCATTGCACTCCAGCCTGGGCAACAGAGTAAGACTCCATCTCAAAAAACAGACACGATCATGTGTTTTGATAATAAAGAAACACATGAATGGAATGGAAGGGGTTATTATCACTGAGGTTTTATCTAGTTTGGGAAGTTCTGACAATGTTAAATAAGATTGCCCTAAGCCATCTGGGACTTGGTGCGCTCTAGAATCTGAGGCTATAAAGTGTTGTCAGTACTAAGGGCAACAGTGAGTGATCCTGAAAGATTTAGAAATGAGATTGTCCTCTGAGAGTTGAAGTAGGACATCAACACATAATGTATTAAAGTAGAGATTTGCTAAGTCACTTTAAAGAAACAGAATGGTTCTCAGACCAGGAAAACTTGATGAAATCTGATTGAAAATATTACTACAGATAAAGAAGGAAAGCTCAATCAGAAGGGAGGCTGATGAGCTAAGAAAACGCTAGACACTGGTGCAGTGGCTCATGCCTGTAATCCCAGCACTTTGGGAGGCCAAGGTAGGTAGATCACCTGAGCCCAGGAGTTTGAGACCAACCTGGATAACATGGCTAAACCCCATCTCTACCAAAAAATACAAAAAAAAATTAACCAGGTATCATACGCTGGTGGTCCCAGCTACTCAGCAGGCTGAGATGGGAGGATCACTTGAGCCTGGGAAGCTGAGGTTGAAGCAAGCCGAGATCACACCACTGCAGTCCAGCCTGGGCAACAGAGCAAGACACCTGTCTCACCAAAATCAAAACCGAAAAAAAAAAAAAAAGAAAGAAAAGGAAAGAAAGAAAACACTAGAAAAGATAACCCTGCAAGGTCAGAAAAGCAAGTCTTGGCCATGTTTACCTAATACCGTCCAGGACAGAGGGGCTCTGGTTAAGAAGGAGACTTGGGTAATTCTGATGCCAAGTATCTCCCTACTAAAGAGGTCTAGGCCAGATGCCTCTAAACATTCTTTTAATTTTTTTCCCCTTGTATTTTAATTCCAAATTTATCAAGCAGTCTAATTATTGTTTAGCTTCTCATGTAGATCCACCTACAGGAAATAAATACATTAGCCATTGGACTTAGGTATCCCTTGGCAATTGTATTTCTTACAATGAGTTAATAAACTGACACCTGATTATAATATGACTTCTCATGTGGCCTACTTACAGTGCTAGAATGCTCTAGTCATAGGCCTTGAACATTTGAAGCCTTCAGCAATTCTGGTTTTCCTTGTAAATTAATAAGCTAGTGCCCTGGTTATGCACAGTAGCCTTGTGAGCCAAGACACCCTTGAATGCTGACAAATCAGACATCTGAACTTCAGGGGCAAACAGCCAGAACCTGGACCCTGCAAGTTCATTAAGGTAATGCCCCACTGTGAAGGCTTTTTGGGAAACATTTCAGCTGGCCTTTCCCTGGAGTCATTCAGTCCAATTTCATTGTCCACACCATTCCTTTTGAAACGCTACTGACTCCCCCATGCAATGCAGGGATTCCCTCTATGGCAAAGCCTACAAACGGATGAGTATGAATAAGTCCATATTCTTCATCCTGCCTGTCTCATTGGGATCCCAGCCTGCCTTCCCCACGTTATTTCCCAACTTTTCCCTATATGCACTCTGAGTTCTGGACTTGGTATCTTTGTCTATTTCGTCCATTTCTGCCTAGGATAAACTTTTTCCCTCTACCCCTTAGCCCCACATGCCAAATCCCATCTTTGATTCAAGACTTGGGCTAGGTGTCCTCTCTTCCACAACCACTTCTATAATTGCTACCCCATCTCTGAAGTCCCATAGTTCATCTCTGTTCACTTGCATCTTCTACTTATGTTAGAGTGATGTCATAAGAGAGGTCTCCAAGAATTTCAGAAATAAAGTCCCCTCTTTGCTGACACCATTCTTCCCTTATAAGAAAATCTTCCTGGGAAGTCAGATTCATTCAGTCTTTCATGTATTTATTCAGTTATTTCACAAATATTTTCTGAGTACCTCTATGTGCCAGGCAGTGGGAGGCAATGGTGAACAAGATTGACTGGTCTTCTGACCTCATGCAGCTTCCAGTCTAGTAAGAGAGGACAGACACTAAAGAAATAAATGTTTAATAAATTATGGCTGTAATAAGTGCCATGAAGCAGTATGTGGTTCACCGAGCACAGAAGAGAGTACAGAAGAGGCTCTCCAAGAAAGTTACATTTATGCTAAACCTGAAGGTATGTAGGAGCCAAGAAAAGAAGAGAAGGTGCTTGAAAGAGTGTGAGTTGAATGATCTCAGGGGCCAGTGTCATTGAGCTGTGGCAGCCTGATGTTTTCAGTCCCTGGTTGACTACCCTGTCCTTGGATAATGCTAGGAACAAATTTTAAAATATTTTCCCTCTGCCTCTCTATTTTCTAGCTCCAGGCAGACTATCCCTTTACACTAACAGCCAGCAAAGTATCATATGATTTGTTGTATTTAAGCTCTCTTAGTCATAATTACATTCCCATTAGCCAGTTGATTTTGTTGATTTGTTTCATATTAACTTTTCCTAATTTCATTCTCAAAGGGGAACATTAACTTCATGCTTTAAGGAATCTTATTGTCAATCTCATCTACCACGTGTAAGATACAAAAATCTTTGTTATCTGTTGCATCGCCAGTGCTATGATGCCTGCCACATACATAGTAGGTGCTCAGTATGTATTCAATGAGCGAATGGATGGATGGATAGAAGGACTTTATCTTCCCTCTTCCACCGGAGCTCTCCAGGAGCACACTATTTGCCTAGTTCACATATGGGTTCCTCAAGCACTTAGGATAATGTCCTGCACATGGTAGGTAATCAATCAGTAAATTATTTGAAAATTAAAAACCACCTTGCCTTTGCTTAAACTTTTTCATGACTGGAAAGAAGTTCTTGCTTTTTCAGGCAATTGGTGCTAGTTGAACTGCCCCAGTGGTTAAAGTTCTTCCCATTCTCAAGTTAACATCTGCCTCCCCACTGGTCCTAGTTCTGGCCTCTGGACCCGTAAAGGACAATGCCTTATCCTCTGGCCCCAGGGACCCAGACTGGAAACAGTGCTAACAATTATGAATGTTTACTTTACAATTAATAATGGTTTACTGGTCAATCCACATCACACCCCTGGGATATAGGTCAGAGTTTCTGCCCTGTGGCAGACCTTCTGATATTGGGAACAGTGACTAGGTTCCCATAGTCACTTAAAAACAGGACATCTCTCCAGTGTGAACTCAAGTCCTTTAAAATACTTTGAAGTAGGCCAGGTGCAGTGGCTCATGCCTGTAATCCCAGCACTTTGGGAGGCTGAGGTGGATGGCTCACCTGAGCTCAGGAGTTCAAGACCAGCCTGGTCAAAGTGGTGAAACACCATCTCTACTAAAAATACAAAAATTATTCAGGCATGGTGGCACACGCCTGTAATCCCAACTACTTGGGAGGCTGAGGTAGGAGAACTGCTGGAACCCAGGAAGCAGAGGTTGCAGTGAGCCGAGATAGTGCCACCGCACTCCAGCCTGGGTGTCAGAGAGAGACTCCATCTAAAAAAAAAATACTTTGAAGTACTCCTAGCATACTTCAAAGGAGGACACACCTCTGACAGGTTTGTGGGTGTTCTGAACTCCCACAGAGAGCCACTGTGCAAGCAGGTTCTCTCTCCAGGTCAGGAACTCAGATCGGAAACAGTGCTAACAATAATGAATGTTTACTTCACAATTAATAATGGTTTACAGGTTAAGCCACATCACACCCCTGGGATATAGGTCAAGGTTTCTAGGCCTATAAATGGTCAAGGAAATAAAGCAGAAGACATGGGCTTAAGTGTATTTTGCATATGTGCTGGGGCCTGAGTGGAGAAGAGAACCACTGAGCTGAGGGCTCAGGAAGTCAAGAGCCCATATCCAGGCTGATCCATTGGAATCACCACTGGCCTCTCTCCTAGGCAGAGAGAATCAGTTTAGCCCCATCATCATTATAACCAGATCTGTGAAATGCTGCAAATGCTAAGATAAGGAGTAAAGGAAAGAAAGAATACAGAGACAGACACTGAAGGCTTACTATGTGTCAAGCTCTGCATTAAGCTCTGTACACTAAGATATGTCAAAAATGTTTCTAAATACAGCATCTTACACATAACAGACCCAAAGCTATGCATACAGGTTTAATATTATTTGAAATAAAGGGTATATTACCTGGAGGCTCAAATATCTTTTTGTTACATAAATTTTATCATAGTGGGATTTGCTCCAAATCCTCTTAGAACCAATACATGTGGGCAAAATAAAATAAGGACACATATTTGATTTCATCAATTTCATTGTATTGTAAATGCACAAGACATTTTAGTGATGCCCTTTGAAAAACAGAATCCTTTCAAAATCATTTTATAATTTGAAGAAATCTCATATTTATATTAGATCTTCAAGAGTAAGGCTTCCTGCAAGCAATGATTCTTAACCTGTTAGGAGATTTTGACTCCTTTGAGAATCTGGTGACAGCCATGTGGGCTGTTTCCAGAAGAACACATAAATTCGTATAAGCACAAAAAACTGCTTATACAACTTCAGGGTCTGTGAATTCAAGGTTAAGGACTTCTAACTTCTCACATACATTACTAATGAGAATGCAAAATTCTGTAAAGGTCAAGAAGAGAAATTAGGCAGTATCTATCAAAATTATAAATGCTAGGCAGGAGGGCCGGGCTTTGTTAAAAATTAAAAAATATGAATACACATACCGTTTGACCCAGTATCTCCTCTTCTAGGAAGTTATCCTACAAATATATTTTTACATGGATGAAATGATGCTTACACAAAGATATTAACTACAGCATTATTACAGAAAAAGATTGGAAACAACCTAAATGACCATCAATAGGGGATTGGTCTATACATATAATGTATCTTTGTTTAAAAGAATATGAAAGTTATTCATGTACTGATATAGCAGAATCTCTAACATATGATATAATAAATGAAAAAGAGGTATAGAACAGTGTAAACAGTATACCATTTGTTTGTTTGTTTTGAGATGGAGTTTTACTCTTGTTGCCCAAGCTGGAGTCTAATGGTGCAATCTCGGCTCACTGCAACCTCTGCCTCCCAGGTTCCAGCTATTCTCCTGCCTCAGACTCCTGAGTAGCTAAGGTTACAGGCACCTGCCACCATGCCCAGCTAACTTTTTTTGTATTTTTAGTAAAGACAGGGCTTCACCATGTTGGCCAGACTGGTCTCAAACTCCTGGCCTCAGGTGATCCACCCACCTCAGCCTCCCAATGTGCTGGGATTAAAGGCATGAGCTACTACGCCTGCCCAGTATACCATCTGTGTATGAAAAAGGAAAACGGGGGAATGTAAAATGATGCGGTTGCTCTTGAAAACAGTATGGCAGTTCCCAAAAATTAAAAATTAAATTACTTTATGATCCAGCTATTATACTGCTGGGTATACAACCAAAAGAACTGAAAGCAGGGCCTCAAGGAAATATTTGTACATCCATGTTCCTAGCAGCACTATTCACAATAGCCAAAAGGTAGAAGCAACCCAAGTGTCCATTGACAAATAGATGGATGAAACAAAGTGTGATAAATACATACAATGGAATATTATTCAGCCTTAAAAAGGAAGAAAATTCTGACACATATCATAGCATGGATGAACCTCGAAGGCATTCTGATGAGTGAAATAAGCCAGGCACAAAAGGATAAGCACTGTGTGATCCCACCTATATAAGGCACTTAAGAGTAGTGAACTTTGCAGAGACGGAAAACAGAACAGTGGTTGCCAGGGGCTGGGGGCATGGGAGGTGGAGAGTTATGATGATGGTGATGATGATGATGATGATGATGATGATGATGATGATATGGAGTTTTGCTCTTATTTGTTGCCCAGGCTGGAGTGCAATGGTACAATCTCGGCTCACCACAACCTCCACCTCCCATGTTCAAGCAATTCTCATGCCTCAGCCTCTTAAGTAGCTAGGATTACAGGCGTGTGCCACCACACCCAGCTAATTTTGTATTTTTAGTAGAGATGAGGTTTCTCCATGTTGGTCAAGCTGGTCTTGAACTGGCGACCTCAGGTGATCTTCCCGCCTCAGCCTCCCAAAGTGCTGGGATTATAGGCATGAGCCACCGCACCTGGCTGAGTGATTATTTAACGTTATAGAATTTCAGTTTTTCAAGATGAAAACAGTTCTGCAGATTGGTTATACAACAATATGAATGTATTTAATACTACTGAAATGAACCCTTGAAAATAAGATTAAAATTTTATGTTATGTGTATTTTACCACAATTTTTTAAAAGGTGAGGAGAAATGAAAAAGTATATACATATAACATATATTTTTAAATGTTATATATATTATTTATATATGTGTACACCTACACATATAAGTATAGAATATCTGGAAGGACACAGAATAAACTGGTAACATAGGTTGCTTCCGAAGAGGATAACTAATGAAAAGGAATGGGAGACCATTTTTTAAATTGCAAAATATATTGCATATATAAAATTGCATATAAAACGTGTGCACAGTTTAAAGAACAAGAATAAAATAACCAGCCTTGTAACCACCTCCTAGGCCAAGAAACAGAATATTCCCTTTTCCCCAAAACTTCCCAAGGGTCCTTCCTTGATCACATTCTTGGTGGTAAACTTTTCAGGATATGCCCTTGCAAATCTGAATTTATTATTGTGTGTTACCTAGTAAAAAATGCAAATTCAAAAGCCTCTGCATTCTATGTCATGAGATGGTAACTGAAATGTGCTATGGAAAACATCACTGCACTAAAAATTGAGCTACATGTAATAGCCACAAGCTTAGGCATCTCAAATTGAAAGCAAGTGGGCCTAATACCAGCCAGCACATGCCATACAGGTAATATTCATAGTGGGTAAAGCCCAGCTCTGGAATCAAACTGTTTGTGTTTGTAACCCAGATCTACCATTTAATATTTGTATAAAATCAAGCAAGTGCTAGCTGGGCGCAGTGGCTCACACCTGTAATCCCACCACTATGGGAGGCCAAGGCAGGTGGATCACTTGAGGCCAGGAGTTCAAGGCCAGCCTGGCCCACATGGCGAAACCCCATCTTTACTCAAAATACAAAAATTAGCCAGGCATGTTGGCAGGCACCTGTAGTCCCAGCTACTTGGGAGGCTGAGGCAGGAGAATCTCTTGAACCAAGGAGGCAGAGGCTGCAGTGAGCCAAGATCACACCACTGCACTCCAGCCTGGGCAACAGAGCGAGACTCTGTCTCAATAAAATAAAATAAGAGCCAGGTGTGGTGGTTCATACCTGTAATCCCAGCACTTTGGGAGGCTGAGGTGGGTGGATCATAAGATCAGGAGTTCGAGACCAGCCTGGCCAGTATGGTGAAACCCCATCCAAAAATACAACAATTAGCAGGGCATGGTGGCAGGTGCCTGTAGTCCCAGCTACGAGGGAGCCTGAGAATTGCTTGAACCCAGGAAGCAGAAGTTGCAGTGATCCGAGATCACACCACTGCACTCCAGCCTGGGCAACAGAGCAAGATTCCGTCAGTAAGTAAGCAAGTAAATAAATAAATAAATGTCAAGCAAGTCCTAAACTCACTTTCCTCATTTATTCAGTTATTCAACAAATGGAGTGTCTCTTCTGTGCTAGACACTGTTCTGGCCACTAAGGATACTGCAGTAAAAAAAAAAAGAGACAAAACTCTCTCCCCTTGCTTGAGGTGATAGATATCCCAATGACTCTGATTTGATCCTTACACACTGTTGCTTGCACCAGAATATCACACATACCTCATAACAATATACAACTATTATGTATCCACAATCCACGTTCATGGAGCTGACATTCTATTGCGGGGAAACAGACAACAAATTAAATAAGAAAAATATATAGCATGTTCAATGGTGGCAAGTGCTGGGGAGAAACTAAAGTTGGGAACAAACGTGAGGGCTGCTGGCCCAGGGGAGTTGTAAACTGAATGGGGCTTCAGGGCAGGCCTTTCTGACAAAGTGACATTGGACCTGAAGGAGAGGCAGCTCCCAACCCTGCGGAAAGGGTGGTGGGAAAGCATTCCAGGCAGAGCAAAGAATCAGGGCCAAGACTCCGGGGCCAGAGAGGGCTTGGCTTTCCTGAGGAAGAGCAAGGAGTCTGAAGCCCAGGAAGCTAGTGAGGAAGGCTGAGGGAAGGACAGCCAGTGAGAGAAGATGTAGGCCCCTGTGGAGGCTTTGTAGCCATTGTAAGGGCTTTGATTTCCACTCTGAGTCAGATGCGAAGCCACTGGAAGGTTTTGAACTCACATTTTAACAAGAGCACTTTAGCTACCGTGATGAGAACAGACATGAAGGGGGAGAGGGTGAAGGTTACTGCAATCATCCAGGTGAAAGGGGATGGTGGTTTGAAGCAGGGAAGTAACAGTGGAGGAGTGAGAAGTACTCTGATTCTGGTTATACTTTGAAGATGCAGCAACAGGATTTGCTGACCAGATTGGATGTGGGGTATGAGAGAAAGAGATGAGTCAAAGAGGACTCCAAGGTTTTGGACCTCAGCAACCTGAAGGCTGAAGTTGCCACTACCTGGGATGAGGAAGACTGAAGAGAAGCAAGTTACTTGGAGGCAGAGGAACATGAAGGGAATATCAAGAGCCAAGTTTTAGACATTTTAAACTCGAGGTACCTATTTTTTTAAAGACAGAATTTCACTTTTATTGCCCAGGCTGGAGTGCAAATGGCACTATCTCAGCTCCCCACAACCTCTGCCTCCCGGGTTCAAGTGATTCTTCTGCCTCTGAGTAGCTGGGATTACAGGCATGCACCACCACACCTGACTGATTTTTTGTATTTTTAATAGAGATGGGGTTTCTCCATGTTGGTCAGGCTGATTTCAAGCTTCTGGCCCCAGATGATCCGCCCACCTCGGCCTCCCAGAGTGATGGGATTACAGGCGTGAGCCACCACACGTGGCCTGAGATGCCTATTAAACATCCAAACAGAGATGTTGAGTGAACTGTTGGATGTTTGGTCAGGAATTCAGGAACACAGTTGGACTATAATGATATTCATCTGTAAAACTGGGATAATATAATGACATCTACATAATAATACTTATTATTGGGAAGATTAAACAAGACAATCCAGGTAAAGCTTTCAGTGCACACAGGGCCTAGCACACAATATGCTCCCAATACATTTTAGCTATTATTCTTATTGAAAGTCAAATACTCTCAGTATTTTTTACCATATAAATATGAGTATGGTTGCTTTTTTTTTTTTTAGACAGATCTAGGATCTAGGTCTGTTGCCCAGGCTGGAGTGCAGTGGCACAATCTCAGCTCACTGCAACCTCTGCCTCCCAAGTTCAAGTGACTCTCCAGCCTCAACATCCTGAGTGGCTGGAATTATAGGTACCTGCCACCACACCCAGCTACTTTTTGTATTTTTAGTAGAGATGGGGTTTCACTGTGTTGGCCAGGCTGGTCTCAAACTCCAGATCTGCCTGCCTTAGCCTCCCAAAGTACTGAGATTATAGGCATGAGCCACCGCACCTGGCCAAGATGCCTATTAAACATCTAAACAGAGATGTTGAATGGACAGTTGGACATTTGGTCAGGAATTCAGGAGGATGGTTGAACTGTAATAATATTCATCTGTCAAATCAGGATGACATAATAATACCTACATAATAATACTTATTATTGAAAAGATTAAATAAGGCAATCCAGGTAAAGCTTTCAGTGTGCACGGGGCCTAGCACACAATATGCCTCCAATACATTTTAGCTATTATTCTTATTGAAATTTAAATACTCTCAGTATTTTTACCATTATTATAAAGTTATGAGTATGGTTGCTTTTAAGATTAATAAGTTGTTTCTGTGTCAATTCCCAGGAATTATTTGCAAAAGAAAACAAAGTCTTGCTAGGCACAGTGGCAAGTGCCTGTAGTTCCAGCTACTTGAGAGGCTGAGATAGGAGGATCGCTTGAGCCCAGGAGTTCAAGTCCAGCCTGGGCAATATAGTGAGACCAACTACCCTCCCCCATCTCAGGAAGGAAGAAAGAAAGTGGAAGGAAGGAAGGAAGGAAGGAAGGAAGGAAGGAACAAAGGAAGGAAGGGAGGGAGGGAGAGGAAGAAAGAAAGAAGGAAAGAAAGAAAGGAAGGAGAGAGAAAGAAGAAGGCTAAAAGGAAGGAAAGAAAGAAAAAAAGAAAGTGAAAAAGAGAGAAAGTAGACAGTACCTTTGGAATTGGTTTCTAGGCCCCAGAGATGAAAACTTTGAAGAGTTGCACATGCTTTCTAGCCCTTATAAGTCATGCCATGTTTCTTAAATAATCAGTATCTTACTTCATCAACCCAGAATTTATTTCAAGCTTTGGAAAGGGTTTGACATGGAGAATGAGGCATCTTATCAAGAGAAATTGAATACTAGTGAGGACCCTGTGGGGAAGACATTTTCAGCCTGTTCAAGTAGCCTTTGTGACACAGAGTTTAAACGGAATGAAGCATAAGAACTGACTACCCCATCTCACCTTCAATAGCTATAGATGTTATTGCTGGCCACAGCTGATCTGGCTCCTTTTAAAATTGATTCACAAAAGCCATGACCCATGTCTTCCTGAAATAGCAAGCTTCTCAGAGGAACTTCCCTGGAAGAAGCACACCCTTGCTATCGTCTATTAATTTATTCAGTGATCTTTAGTTGTTTTATGTTGAGGAAGTAGAAATGACAGCTGGTATGGTTTTATTACACATTTCTAGATCTTTGAAGCAGTGAGCTTCTAACATCAAAACCTAAACAATGAGGTTTCTCATTATTTTCACATCTCTTTGAATTTTGTCTATAAATCCCTGGCCCTGTAATTCCCCTTAATATCTATGAAAGGCCAGATGCTCCATAACTACCCATTAAGAATCCTCCTAATCTCCACTTATATGCAAGGAAAGAGGTATTGAAGTGGTTCAAACAGTTCAAAAATGATTGTGTAACATATAGATGACTGAGGTCACATAAAATCACAGATCTTGTTTGATGAATTTAGCAATGGCAACACCACCATAAGGACACAGGCGGACATACCAGTGAGAGAGAAAAGGAACAGTAACAGAGGAGGCATTCTTTCCCCTAATCCTTGTTTTTGTTTTGTTTTGTTTTTTTCCCATCTTTAAATGAGGCCACATAAACTGAACAGACTGCTGCTCATGAGGAGGTCATTGCTCAATTAAACTTCATGAAACACCGATTTCATTTATTTCCCCTGATTCTTTTGTTTCTAACAATTTTATTTCTTTTTCGAGATGGAGTCTCACTCTGTTACCCAGGTTGGAGTGCAATGGTACGATCTCGGCTCCCTGCAACCTCCACTCTTGGGTTCAAGTGATTCTCCCTGCCTCAGCCTCCCAAGTAGCTGGGATTACAGACACCTGCCACCATGCCCAGCTAATTTTTGTATTTTTAGTAGAGATGGGATTTTGCCATATTGGCTAGGCTGATCTCAAACTCCTGACCTCAGGTGATCCACCCGCCTTGGTCTCCCAAAGTTCTGGGATTACAGGTGTGAGCCACTGCACCCGGCCTGTTTTTCTGTTTTAAAGGAATCTTTTTTGTTTTCTATTAATTTTTAAGTAAATTTTAGTTTTATATTTCCAGCCAAGTTAAGAGGGAAAAAAAAGGGGTTTGTGCATATTGTATATTAAGTATGGTGGTGACAGAAGAAAAGGCTATTTAGCGAGAGACACTTTATACCCCAACTTCTCTTTGACTTTACCATTTAGAACTCAGGGCCACCTGAAAAATACAGGTGTCTTTTTGTCCATGAGCAATGTGACCATAAAGTTTGTCATCCAACCCAGAATACTTCTGAGAGCGAAACAAGGTAATGTAAAGAATGCCACCAGAACAACAAGCAAATCAGACATCACTTTCATCACCAAATAAGTCCCTAGTCTACAATAATTTTTTCATCACTCAAGAGGCTTGATCCAGTAGAAGATTCCATGGATGGCATACAGAATAAATGTCCTCTTCCACCGGAATAAATACGCCCTATCATTTTATGAATACAAGAGCAGGTTTCTTTCCTTCTCCCTTCTCTTATCCAACTATCTCTACTGCCATTTTAATCACAGAGTCCTCTTGCAGATTCTGTCTACCCAGACCTGCCATAACCGTAGGTAGCCCCTACATCCTTGCTCCAAAAAGTTCATCCAGGAATCTAAAGATTATACAACCCATCTCCCGAATTCAGTTAGTGGGCAGTGAGCTGAATATTTAAAATTCCACTAAGGCTGATTCATGACTATAACCCCAACTATTTGGGAGGCTGAGGTGGGAGAATCATTTGAGCCCAGGAGTTCAAGACCAGCCTGGGCAACAAGATGAGGCCCTGTTTCTCCATAAAATTTAAAAATTAGCTGGGCCTGCACCTGTAGTCCCAGCTACTCAGGAGGCTGAGATGGGAGGATCCTTTCAACCCAAGAATTTGAGGTTGTGGTGAGCCATGATCATGCCACTGCACTCCAGCCTTGGTGACAGAGTAAGAACTTATCTCAATAAATAAACAAAACAAAATTCCATCAAGAGTGACAACATGACTTAAAATTAGTCTTATCTGCTGTACAAACAAGGACAGAGGTCCTAAGGCAATTTCCAAAGTTCTATCAGATAGGTGGCCTTTCTCATCACTAACAGGGGGCTCCCCTAGTGCACAGAATATGCACAATCTAATTCTATATTTATAGTGGCTAGTGCCCAGAGCAGGGGCTGGTGTAGAGTGAGTTCTTGGAATATGCTATGGGATGACCAGGCTGATTTCTCATCTTTGTCAGCTCTGAGTTCTTGAGTACCCATGCTTTTCCTCCCCCTTTCAATGCAGTGAGGGGAGTCCTGCTATGATCTGTCAGCTGGCTGGGCTGGGCTTTGTTGCCAGCCATCAGGGACTGGCTAGCATTCTGTTTCTCTCAAGGATTGTACTGAGTCAAACAGAGCCTCCCACAGACTCCAGGTATCAGGTTTGGGCACAGGCTGAGTCTGCTGGGTTCCATTCAGTTCAGGAACTTCCAACAAAGTCCGTTACCTTCCCAGTCCCAAGGTGGGTGCTGAAAACACAGACTAAAAGTCACATATAGCATTGAAAGGTTATATATGCACTGAAGCATGAGGGCTAACAGCAACAACTCTGTAGCGGAATTGCCTCGGTTTGTATTCCAGCTCCACAATGTACCATCTGATTATCCTTGGGTGAACATTTAACATCTCTATGCCTAACTTTTCCATTTGTAAAATGGAAATAATAGAGCCTGCCTCAGAGGGTTGACGTGAGAATTACATTCAATGATTTAGAACCATGCTTGGCACAGCAGAAATGCTCAATAATGCTAACTATTACTATTTTTGGGTTTTGGCTTCTCTTCCTGAGGCCCTAGTGCTTGGCCCACTTCCCTTCATTCTCCCTGGTTCCGGCTGGTTCCCTCATTTCTCAGAAGGGTCTTTTCTCTGCTCTTGGCCCACGTCAATGCTGAGGACCACGGACACACATGTTCATGCTAACATTTGGCTGGTGCCTTGTCCATCAGGATTTAAATTCAAAACCTTTATGAAGTTAAGCAATTATCTACCATCCCTGAACACAAGTGAATCATTACATAACTAATTTTCTAAGAAGGAAAGAAAACTTGGTCCACACAGAAGGAAGACCAGATTTGGAAGGAGTTGCTCTGAGCCAGGAGCCCCTGTTTCTAAGCATACCTTGTGACTACATATTTCCAGTTCTTTCAGGGACAAAAGTGGGAGTTTCCACCCACCTCTCAGAAATTCTGATACCAGTGAACAAAAAGAATCTTCTTAGAATTTTTAACAATCACACTGTTATTTTCTTCTCTACTCACCCTAAGTTCTCTATTGGGTACAAGATCTTCTTAACGAGTAATGATTTGGTATAATGTACTTATTCAATTAGGCAAATAGACACTTTTCTTTGTGCTTCCCGAGGAATCTTTAACATAACCACCAAAGCCACTGCTACCCAGTCAAGAAAGGTAAACTTTGAAATGAACTGGATTTTTTTCACTTAGATTAAGAAAATTCTGGATTTCTATGGTTTTATACTTCATAGCCTCAAACTCCAAATAATTTTAATTCACACACTTAACAGTTCCATTCAAAAACATTGCCTGCCCCAGCCAAGTTCCAGGTGGTACTCTTTGCATCATCTCCCACACTTAAATTTCAGATCATTTCAGTGAAAGCAAATAATCAAAACTATCAGGCCAGGCGCCATGGCTCACTCCTGTAATCCCAGCACTCTGGGAGGCTGAAGGGGGCAGATCACTTGAGATCAGGAATTCAAGACCCAGCCTGGCCAAAATGAAGAAACCCTGTCTCTACTAAAAACACAAAAAATTAGCTGGGTGTGGTGGCATGCACCTGTAAGCCCAGCTAGTTGGGAGGCTGAGGCAGGAGAATCACTTGAACCTGGGAGGTGGAAGTTGCAATGAGCTGAGATTGCACCATTGCACTCCAGCCTGGGTGACAAGAGCAAAACTCCATCTCAAAAACAAAACAAAAAACCTATGAGCCAATAAAATAAAAACTTTCCCCAAATGTGACCACTCTATTAAGTGTAAATCACCACTGCTCTGCCACCCACCTCCCACACTCCAATCCTTGGGAATGTTTCCTTCTGATGGATCTGAGTTAAAGTCTTAAGACACAGCAGCGAACTATTGTGTCCCAGAAGTCTCTTCTTCCAGGATGACTTAAATACATCTCTGTTCTAGCTTGTTTTTCTTTTTTTTTTTTTTGCTAATGATGTCTGCTGACCTGAACCAATGGTTCAGTTGCTGTATGCTCCTAACACACACTTACCTCCTTCCTTCCACCAGTGTCCACAGTCTTCACACTGATCACCAAATCCCAGCATCAATCCTGGAAGAGACTGTAGACACCAGCCAATCCAAGCCCTCATTTTACAGATATGGACTCTCGAGCCTACTAAGAGATAGATGCAGCCAGGGTCATGCGGCTCATTAATGCAAGAGCTGGGACTAGAATTGCTTAACTAGAGATTCATCTCCCTGTGGTGTCATTCTTCTTCCAACTGGTTCTTTTGCCCTTTGCCCTAGTTGGCTTTCCTGCACTTGCACACAGTCCACACCCTCCTGGGATCTGGCAGGAGCCTATGAGGCTCACCTGGAGTGAACTAACTCAGCTCAGCTGGCCTGGGACTCTTTACCTGCAGAGGAACAAGTATCACGTGGCTCTTTTGGAAACATAAACATTGTGTGGTGATGCACACGGTATTCAAGTAAATCCATCCCCGCAGGTCTGCCAAGTCCACCGTGCTGAGAAGCAAACAGAGCTTACAAGTCATGTGTAATATCTGAGACTGTTAAGTTCTTTTTTCCTATAATTTCAGGTTACACTGCAATAAGAGCTTTGGTAGTGCCCTCTAAAATAAACTTATTTACAATAAACATTTACTTAGGAGATACTGAACAGTTCTCATTTACTAGCCACTGTGTTAGCATGGAGTTATAAAAATGAGAAAATGTGATTCCTGCCCTTATTTGGTGGAAGAGACAGACACATAGACAATGGCAAAATATTATGCTAAATGCTTCAATGCTTGAATAAAAGTAGGCACAGGTGTCATAGACACACAGAAGCAGCAGCTAAGCCAGCACAGGAGGGCTAGTAGAAATTTTTTCACGACATTTTTATTTAGAATAGTTTAAGATTTATAGCTAAGTTCCAAAGATTGTGCAGAGAATTCCATATACTTCTCACCCTGGTCTCCCCCAGTATTACCATCCTATATTTCAGTGGTACCATTGTTACAATTAAGGAACCAGCACTGGCATGTAACCATTAACTGAACTAGTAAAGATTTTTTGGGGCTGGGCGCAGTGGCTCACGCCTGTAATCCCAACACTTTGGGAGGTGGAGGCGGGTGGATTGCCTGAGATCAGGACTTTGAGACCAGCTGGCCAACATGGTGAAACTCTGTCTTTACCAGAAATACAAAAAATTAGCCGGACGTCATGGCAGATGCCTGTAATCCCAGCTATTCAGGAGGGTGAAGCAAGAGGAGGTTGCAGTGAGTCGAGATCCCACCACTGCACTCCAGCCTGGGCAACAAGAGTGAAACTCCATCTCAAAAAAAAAAAAAAAAGACTTTGGAAAAGATGGTATCTAAGGTGATTTCTTTTTTCTTTTTGTCTGTCTTTTTTTTTTTTTGAGATGGAGTTTCACTTTTGTTGCCCAGGCTGGAGTGCAATGGTGCCATCTTGGCTCTCTGCAACCTCCACCTCCTGGGTTCAAGTGATCCTCCTGCTTCAGCCTCCCAAATAGCTGGGATTACAGGCATCTGCCACAATGTCCGGCTAATTTTTTGTATTTCTGGTAAAGACAGAGTTTCACCATGTTGTCCAGGCTGGTCTCAAACTCCTGACCTCAGGTGATCCACCCACCTTGGCCTCCCAAAGTGCTGGGATTACAGGCACGAGCCACCACATCCAGCCATTTCTGAATCACATTAGGAATTAGCCAGATGAAGAGATAGGAAAAGGGATTTTAATCAGAAAGAAATCATGTGCAACGACCTATCTTCCTCACTAACATCATCCCTTTTCATACACTCTCTTCCTCAACCTGTTGTCTCTCCTTCACTCTTCCTCTGTTCTTTTCCCACTCAATCTTTCACCTCTATCTCCACACACTGATCTACTGGATGTTGCTTAAACTCACCAAACTCTATGCTTCGGGTCTTTGCACTATAAAATGTATATTTAAAAAGATCAGTCAGGCTGCAGGGTAGAAAATGCACTAGCAGGGATCAGACAGAAGAAAGAAGACCAATTACTGGATGGCCTGAGCAAAAGTGGCAGTAGTGGGAACAGAAAGAATACAATGACTTTTAGAGATATTAAGGAGACAGAATCAACAAAACTTAGTGGTTAATTCAATGTAGGGCCTATGGGTGGAGGAAGAGTCAAGTTGACTCCCAGATTTCCAGCTTTAACAACGAGAGGGAATGGATGGTAGTGCCAGTCATTGGGCTAGACAGCATAAGAGTTAATTAAGACTGAACAGAAGGGTGCCATGGTTTGAACGTGTCACCAAAAATTCATGTGTTGAAAATTTAATCCCCAATGCAACAGTATTAGGAGGTGGAGTCTAATGGGAGGTTTAGGTCATGAGAGCTGCACTCTCTCAAATGGATTAATACCCTTATGAAAGGAATTTCAGGAGTGGGCACTCTCTTGTTCTCCCACCTTCTGCCATGTGAGGATGCATTAAGAAGGCCCTCACCAGACCAGATGCCAGTGCCTTGACCCTGGACTTCCCAGTCTCTATAACTGAGAGAAAATAAACTTCCATTCTTCATAAATTACCCAGTCTCAGATATTCTGTGATAGCAGCCACAAATAGATTAAGACAAATGGGAAGATCACTGGTCCTGCCTTGAACAGGTGAAGCGTGTACCCATGGGACATCCGAGAAGGCAGTGAAGTCAAGAGATCGGTTGGATATACAACTCTGTGTTTCTGGAGAGAAGTGAGCTGAAGCTGTATGTGGGAAATCATTAGCCTAAAGATGGCAATTGAGGCCAGGCGAGATTACCCATGAGTGCAGAAGAAAATGGGATCCAGGAAAAATCCTTAAAGAATGCTGCCATTTAAGTGTGACCCAAACAACAGTGTGGAAGGAAGCTCTGGAGCATCTAGCAAGGTGGAAAAAAAAGCTAGAAGAATGTGGTATCCCTGAGGCTAAGAGGGGAGAGCTTTCCTGAAAAGGCCATGTGGCCAATAGTGTCAAATACTGCAGTGGGTTTGAGGCCCACAAGGGTCTCTTGGATTGGCAATAAGGACTTCTGTCAAAGGAAGAGTTTCAGAGAACAGATGGGGCCAGAAGCCCAATCTGTCCTTAGGCTGCAGAATAAATAGGAGGTGGCCAGGCGTAGTGGCTCACATCTGTAATCCCAGCACTTTGGGAGGCCAAGGTGGGAGGACTACTTGAGGTCAGGAGTTTGAGAACAGCCTGGCCAACATGGCAAAATCCCGTCTCTACCAAAACAAAACGACAAAAAAACAGAAACAAAAATTAGCTGGGCATGATGGCACACACCTGTACTCAGGAGGCTGAGGCAGGAGAATCGCCTGAACCCAGGAAGTGGAGGCTGCAGTGAGCTGAGATTGTGCCACTGCACTCCAGCCTGGGCGACGGAGTGAGTCCCCATCTCAAAAAAAAAAAAAAAAAAAAAAAAAGAATAAATAGGATGTGAGGAAAAGAGGACTGTGGGTGCCCTGCTGCTCTTTTAAAAAGATTTACTGTGAATCAGAGGCCAGAGATTACTCAGATAGGACTGACAAAGGATAGTAGACACTGGGAGTTTTTTGGTTTGGGTTTGACAGGGTCTTGCTTTGTCACCCAGGCTGGCATGTGGTGGCATGATCATGGCTAACTGCAGCCTGTACCTCCCAAGCTCCAGCGATCCTCCCACCTCAGTCTCCAGAGTAGCTGGAACCACAGGCGTGTACCACCATGACTGACTAATTTTTTCTTTTAAAGATGGTGTCTCAGTTTGTTGCTCAGGCTCATCTCAAACTCCTGAGCTGAAGTGATCCTCCTGCCTCAGCCTTCCAAAGTGCTGGGATTATAGGCATGAGCCACCATGCCTGGTCTTATAGATACTGTTGTAGTATCTTTGGGGTGTGTGTGTGTGTGTGTGTGTGTGTGCTTGTGCATGTACATGGGAGGAGGTAGGGCCAGATAGCTCAGAGTAAATCAGTCATCAACTGGAAATGTTAACTAGAAAAAATTACTTGCTCCATTTAGAGTGTGCTCAATTCATAATTTTTCTACTGAAAAAATTATGTCTCATTAGTAGTAGCTACCATTTATAAAGTGTCCACCATAAGCCAGGCACATTATATACATTATTTTATTTCACTCTTTAAACAACACTTTGAAGTAGCTACTATATCCTTCTGTTGCAGATGAAGAAACTAATGCCCAGAAAGGTTAAAGCATCTGGCACGAGGCCTCAAAACAACTTTCTAGAGGAACTTAAACGAATCTTCACTCCAAAGCCCATGCTTTTTCTACTGCAACTTCATCACCTCTCCTAAATAATTCCTATAGCTGGCCTTCATTTCACAGTACAAAAAGCAAAAACTAAAGCAGTGGCCAGGGAATTCCACCCACCACCGTGAGAGACCTGAGGGGAGAGATGAGTAACCCAGATACACACTTCTTGTTCAAGGACAATCTCTAAGTAAGGAATAAACAGTCTCTGGCTTTGAATCCCAGAGCTCCTTGCGGGGGACCCAATATGTCCCTTTGGGGTGTGTGTGTGTGTGTGTGTGTGTGTGTGTGTGCACTTGCGCATGTACATAAGAAGGGGTAGGGCCAGATAGCTCAGAGAAAATCAATCATCATTAACTAGAAAAGTGGATGTTGTGAGTATGAAAAAATTGTAAAATTTTATGAGAATTTTGCAAAAGTTGTTTTTCACCTGGAGAAAATAAGCATCAAGGACGACCCAAGCTGCCATGAGGAAGAATGATAAGCCTTGCATTTGAAACTCTGGAGGCATAACTAAGGCTAGTCGATATGTGGTATGGAAAGGCAGGTTTGACTCTAATAAGAAGAGTCAGGCTGGGCACGGTGGCTCATGCCTATAATCCCAGCACTTTGGGAGGCCGAGGCGGGCGGATCGCGAGATCGGGAGATCGAGACCATCCTGACCAATATGGTGAAAACCTGTCTGCTAAAAAATACAAAAATTAGCTAGGTGTGGTGGTGTGCACCTGTAATCCCAGCTACTCAGGAGGTTGAAGCAGGAGAATCGCTTGAACCAGGGAGGCAAAGAGTGCAATGAGCCGAGATTGCACCACTGTGCTCCAGCCTGGTGACAGAGTGAGACTCCATCTCAAAAAAAAAAGAAGAGTTGTCCGTCCAAGGATGGACAGAACTGTGCCACAAAGTGGTCTTTCCTGTGACTAGAGATAGTCAAGTCGAAGCAGGGGTGTGGAAGTTAGGGGCCTGGCATTAAAGAAGGCTTGGATGGTGTTTTAGACTATTCCAGATCTGAGATTTTGAGAGACCCTCTGAAGAAAATGGTTAAGATGAGGTTTCACATATTAAGACCTGGCCTTTGTTCTCCCAGAATGAATCCTAAATATTATGCAGCAGGAAGATTGGTATGTTCCTTTATTCACAATCTGTACAATGTATAACAATTTAACTTTGATAAGAAAGGAAAAAATGTATTCCTACCTTTAGGAAGCTCTGTGTTTTTTCTAAGATGAGAGGAGTGGTTATCTACTGGTATTTTTAGCCAGTAGATAACCTTGTCATCCTGATAATGTCAGAGACAAAGTGTGGAGAATGGATGCTGGTAGGCTTACCTTTGTTTCTTGTGGAGATTAGAAATAAGGAGTTCGGGCCGGGCGCAGTGGCTCACGCCTGTAGTCCCACCCAGCACTTTGGGAGACCGAGGTGGGTGGATCACCTGAAGTCAGGAGTTCAAGACCAGCCTGACCAACATGGTGAAACCCTGTCTCTTTAAAAAAAAAAAAAAAAAGAAAGAAAGAAGGAATTCATTTCTTGCTTTCTCAAAGGGCTCCTGACAGGGGATTACAGCAAGCCTAACAGAATAAGAAGATCTGTAATCACTGAATCAATAAAAGATTCTTTCTTTTCTTCCTTTCACTTGATAAATATTAATTAGGCACTTACTATATTACAGGCACTGCATTTTTATTGAAAGGCAAGAAACTATACCCAGCTGTATAAGCACGTTTTCATAATATATACATGTCTCTTTTGTGTGATGGGGATGGGATGGGAATAATGGCAAAATCAACTCTAACCTCTGCAGGAAGACGGCTTGAAATTAGTATGTGTTCTAAATGATGTCAATGCAAACTAAACCCTCAGCACATTTTATTTTTCCTGCTGCAAAATTACTTCTAGCACAAGAAAGCAAATGTTTTCTAAAAACAAATCTCCCATTCCTCATTTGTAGTTCTAAAGGCGTAGAGACCTGACATCTACACCCTTGGCCAGAGTGTGCTCAATTCCTTGGGAAAAAAGTGGGTCACTAGGAAAAAGCTGAGAACTCTGGATTTAAGGTAGTAATTCTAATGATCAGGGAAATTTTTAAGTGTGCATAAAAATAGTGCTACAAGGATGTTCATTTAAGTATTATTTATAGGAAAATATGGAAGCAGCTGAATACCCAAAGGAAGAGGTTTAGTAAATAAGTTATGGTAAATCCATATACTGAGTGCCATACAGCCATCATTAATGATGTTTAGAGGAATATTTAAAGATATAGGAAGATAGTCAATATCACTCAGTGAAAAATGCCAGTTAAGGGAGGGGGAGGTGGGGAGGGATAGCCTGGGGAGAAATGCCAAATGTGGGTGAAGGGGAGAAGAAAAGCAAAGCACACTGCCATGTGTGTACCTACGCAACTGTCTTGCATGCTCTGCTCATGTACCCCAAAACCTATAATCCAATAAAAAATTAAAAAAATAAATAAATAAATAAATAAATAAATAAATAAAAATGCCAGTTAAAATAGCATATACTAAATGTTCTATTTTTGTAAAAATACACAGATATAAATGGGTGCAAATACACACACACACACACACACACACACAAAGAAAGAGCAAGAGCTATACATGTTTATGACAGAAGAAAGGCCAAAAGAATTACCACTAATGTGAGTGGTTGTAGTATTATGGGGAATTACTTTTTTTTTTTAATTTTGTAGTGTCTAAATTTTATTATAGTAAACATATACTTTTTCTGAAAAAAGCAAGTTATTTAAAGAATGATATGTGTTTTGGCCGGGCGCGGTGGCTCACGCCTATAATCCCAGCACTCTGGGAGGCCGAGGCAGGTGGATCACGAGGTCAAGAGATCGAGATCATCCTCGTCAACGAGGTGAAACCCCGTCTCTACTAAAAATACAAAAATTAGCTGGGCATGGTGGTGTGCGCCTGTAGTCCCAGCTACTCGGGAGGCTGAGGCAGAAGAATTGCTTGAACCCAGAAGGCGGAGGTTGTGGTGAGCCGAGATCATGCCATTGCATTCCAGCCTGGGTAACAAGAGCGAAACTCTGTCTCAAAAAAAAAAAAAAAAAAAAAGAATGATATGTATTTTGTATAATTATATTGCTATAAATAAATAAAAGCAAATACATTTTAAAATTGATTCTATAACTCTGGCTATGATACACTAAAATTATTTAATTGATTTTTTTTTTTTGAAACAGAGTCTTGCTCTGTTGCCAGGCTGGAGAGCAGTGGCGCAATCTTGCAGGCTCACTGCAACCTCTGCCTCCTGGGTTCAAGCGATTCTTCCACCTCAGCCTCCTTAGTAGCTGGGACCACAGGCACGTGCCACCACACCTGGCTAATTTTTTTGTATTTTTAATAGAGACGGGGTTTCACCACCTTGGCCAGGATGGTCTCGATTTCTTGACCTCATGATCTACCTGCCTCAGCCTCCCAAAGTGCTGGGATTACAGGTGTGAGCCACCTCACCCGGCCTATTTAATTGATTTTTATTTAGCCAAATGAAAAACAACCTGTCCTAGGAGAGTGAGAAATAAGTAACTATATAAAAATAATATGTAGGGTCGGGTACAGAGGCTCACACCTGTAATCCCAGCACTTTGGGAGGCCAAGGCAGGTGGATCACTTGACGTCAGGAGTTCAAGACCAGCCTGGTCAATATGGTGAAACCCCATCTCTTCTAAAAATACAAAAATTAGCCAAGTGTGGTGGTGCATACTTGTAATCCCAGCTACTCAGGAGGCTAAGACAGTAGAATTGTTTGAACTCAGAAGGCAAAGGTTGCAGTGAGCCAAGGTTGCACCACTGCACTCCAACCTGGGCAACAGAGCAAGACTCTGTCTCAAAATAATAATAATAACACGCACAATTTGGGGGAAACTTCTTTTGGGGACAATTTCCTTTCAATCTAATAAAGCCACTGATTTTTAAATTCTAGACACTAGTAGATATGAAATGCATTCATTCGCTTATTCACTTAGGGGTTACTTACTGAGTTTACCACGTAAATACCTATCCTTGGTTGCTTGGAGGATTAAAGAATGAGTGACGACATGTTCCTTGTACTTGAGGTGCTTACAGTCTACCTGGCAAGAGATGAAATATTCATGAATTATCCAGAAAACAAAGCCCTAAAAGTTAGAACTGAGAATAGGTTGTCACAGAAAGCAAATGCCAGTGAGGTGAAGGCTATCAACATTCTACCTCTCCTTTAAGCTTCTTAGGTCCCCTCTTCCTGAAGAGGCATTTGTCTCTTAGTGAGCAGTAATTTCTAGAAGTAAGTTATCCTTTTTGCTAGGTGAAGACTCTGGTTAGCATCTATCATGGAGCAACCTTTACAGAGAGCCCAAGAATCATTTCTTTGTCCTGACCCTTATTTCATTCAACTTGGGTCCTGAGTGGACTTCAAAGTTAAGTTTATTTTAGGAATGCCAGACCATGTTCACCTCCTGAAGGAATGAGGAAGGAGAGGTGTGGAGCTGGATAATAACACAGTCCATATTAACAGCTGGTGATGGGTGTGGCAGTGTGGAAAGAAGGACTGCATTTAGTCTGTTGATGAATAGCCGCCACCCCTTATCCTGTCCCTCCCAACCTGGGGTTTAACAACACTCCATTCTTTTCATCTTTACCTCTGAGGGAAGGATTGTCAATGAGAATATTCACAGTTAAAGTATCGAGGGCAACAAGGTTTGATAAGGAAAGGTGCTAAATTGGGAGCCCAGAGACCTATCCTAGTCCCAGCTAGTTCTAACTAGCTTCCATTTGGGCCTCAGCTTCCCCATCTGCCAAATGAAGGGGTTGAACGGTTCAATACTCAAAGACTATAGCTCCCTATAAATTAGGAATCACAAGGTTCCTGTGATTTTATGTTGGATTTATTCCCCAATCATGAGTCATCAGTCAATCTCTGACTTTGCAAATACAAATTCCTCACCAGTGATGGAAATTAAAGCACTTAATTCTCTTATGAGCATGTTGTACACTCTGAATGGTGTGTACTGTACTGTCTGGGAAGTCAAGGCAAAGGAAATGGCTCTTTAATCCCTCCTGGGATCTAAATGGAAAACAAGACAGGCTGTGACATCAGCTGCCATTTCCTCTGAGATCAGACTAAATAATACAAATATCAATATTAAATTATGCAAGCACACTTTTTATTTTTGCCGTTCATGGCAAATCACAGTTAATCCTTTGCTCTTAGCTTTTAGTTCAAGGTTATGTAGGAAGAAAAGGAAAGATGAACACAGAATTACAGCATTTTTAGAGCTGTCGGCAACTTTAAAAATTAGACCCGACCTCTCATTATCACATCATTGAGGAGATATGAAGGGTCCAAGGTGTGAAATAGCTTCATATAATGTTGACTTCTGAAGCATATTCTCTCAATTCACCTTACCTAAACCTACAGTCATTGGGCAATACCATTACCTATAAGCCAAATAAATAAGCACTTTTTTTTTTTTTTGAGATACAGTTTCACTCTTGTTGCCCCGGCTGGAGTGCAATGGTGTGATCTCAGCTAACTGCAACCTCCGCCTCCTGGGTTCAAGCAATTCTACTGCCTCAGCCTCCTGAGTAACTGGGATTACAGACATGTGCCATCATGCCCAGCTAATTTGTATTTTTAGTAGAGACGGGGTTTCTCCATTAGTCAGGCTGGTCTTGAACTCCCAACCTCAAGTGATCCATTGGCCTCAGCCTCCCAAAGTGCTGGGATTACAGTTGTCAGGTATGAGCCACTGTGTCTGGCCCTAAATAAGCACTTTTTTGAAAAGCCAAAAAAGAGAACCAAATCTCTTTTCCTGAGTTTCCTTCATTACAACTAGATGAGCCATGTAAGGGGAAAACCGAATTCACCAGGAGGAATGTATCCGAGACAAGAATGAGTTACCCTCCTGGACTGTATCCAAAACCAATTATTCAAGCCAAGGTCTAGCTACTCCATGTTTCTATCCACTGCCTACTTCTGTCTCTACAGGTACAGAAGCACCAGGCCTAAAAAAATTATTATGAAAATAATGTTGGCCTTTAACAGACTAGCCATGTGCTACCATATCACCTACGAGGTGTAAAGGTGCTGCTTTAGCTGGGCATGGTGGTGCCTGTCTGTACCTACCCCAGCTACTTGGGAGGCTGAGGCAGGAGGATCCCTTGAGCCCAGGAGTTTGCGACTAGCCTGGGCAACATAGCGAGACTCTGCTCAGAAAATTAATTTTAAAAGAACAGCTTTAATTTAGGGAATAAAATTCAAATGCTTAAAACCTGTTTTCTTCACCAAGAAACATGATTTTTGGCTAATTTATCCCCTCTTTCATTGCCTATGAATCCAGGCAAGTTACTCAAAGGCATCTCTGCAGAAAAAATAAATTAATTGGTAGTTTCATATGTGAACTATTTCTCTAAACTTGGTCAGTATTAGGTGCTGAAGTTATAACAAGAACTCATCCCTTCCCAATCACTTTGTGTTACTATTTAGCTGGATGAGATATGCCTTAGTGTTACATCCAGCCTACAATGGGAAACACACACACTGATCATTTTGATATCTGATCACATTTGATGATATTTTCATAGTCATACGCTCCATACCAGAAAGTTCTAGATGACACAATTAAAATTTAAGTTGCATAGGTTATTTTAAAAAATGCATAGACTGTTAGAACTGGAAGAAACTTTCAAACGCATCTCATCATATGCCCTCCCTTTCCAACTAAAGAAATAGAACTGGGTGCAGTGGCTAATGCCTCGGTCAGGAGACTGAGGCAGGAGGATCACTTGAGCCCAGGAGTTTGAGGCCAGCCTGGACAACATAGCAAGACCCTATTTCTAACAAAATATATTTAAAAAACAAAAACCAGGTTTAGTGGCATGTGCTTGTAGTCCCAACTACTCAGGAAGCTAAGGCAGGAGGAGGACTGCTTGAGCCCAGGAGTGTGAGGCTGCAATGCGCTATGATCACACCACTGCACTCCAACCTGGGTGACAGGGCAAAACTTCATCTCTTAAAAAATAAAAAAGAAGAAAGAAATGGAATTGCAGTGAAATCAGATACCTCATAACACCACTAGTATGTCCCTCATAACACCACTAGTCGGCAGCAGTGCCAGATCTAGAGGCCGTGTCTCCAGTTTTCCTGTTCATGTTCTTTCCACAGTCCTTGCTGCTTTCCAACATCACTGTAGGCCTTCTAAACACTCTCGAAGGGTTGGCTGGAGGCTATTCCTTTGGAGTCAGTCCCTCCCATTCCAGAGCTGCCTCTGCTATTCCACCGCATGAGTTATAGATGCAAAAGATTGCTAAAGCTGGAATAAGCAGATAAGTTCCCTTTCTTGCCCCAGTGTCTTACATTCTATCAATCAGAAAGGTGACAGATATTATAGTTATTAGTTGCTCTCATAGTAAGTTACTGTCCTAATTTATCCAAAGTCAATTGTTGCTATGCAATATGCAACCAAGAAGGAATATTTTGGTTTCAAATTATGTGAGCGATTCAGTCATCTGGTTTGTGTGTAAGAAGTAGATACGGTTTGCTGGGCATGGTGGCTCAAGCCTGTAATCCCAGCAATTTGGATTACAAGGTCAAGTGATCGAGACCATCCTGGCCAACATGGTGAAACCCTATCTCTACTAAAAATACCGAAAAAAATTAGTTGGGCGGGGTGGTGCACACCAGGAGTCCCAGCTACTCAGGAGGCTGAGGCAGGAGAATCGCTTGAACTCAGGAAGTGGAGGTTGCAGTAAGCCAAGATTTAACGACTGCACTCCAGCCTGGGTGACAGAGGGAGACTCCATCTCAAAAGAAGAAAAAAAAGGAGGTACGGCTAGCTGGAATGTGTAACTTGGGGCAGCAGCCTGCTAACTCTGTTTGGATGATTCTGTGACAGGAAATCTGGTTGCATCACACTCCTAACTTCCGACTACAGCGATGTCCATCCATGTGGGCACTAACTGTTAAAGACTAACAGATGAGCAATAGGGTGCAGGGGAAAGATAACTCAACTTGACATAATTATCTGCATTAGAACCCTGTCCCGTGCATCACCATCGGAATGACTTTAGACTTTAGTGCACTTTAGACTTCAGCTGTGATGTTCCAGATCAAGGGCCTCACACAGAAGCTGGACTTGGTTTCTGAGCCTCCTTCTATTCATCTGTAAAGTGCTGATCAGATTTGAAAGTGCTTTATACATGTTGTGTTACTTGGCTAACAGTGTTTTAAAGACCTCTGTGCTTCAATAATCTGTAAAGAGGCCAGGTGCGTGGCTCATGCCTGTAATCCCAGCACTTGCGGGAGGCCAAGGGGGGCAGATCACCTGAGGTCAGGGGTTTGAGAAGAGCATGGCCGACATGGTGAAACCCTGTCTCTACAGAAACCACAAAATTAGCCATGCGTGGTGGTGTGCACCTGTAATCCCAGCTACTCGGGAGGCTGAGGCAGGAGAATCACTTGAACCTGGGAAGTGGAGGTTGCAGTGAGCTGAAATCGCACCACTGCACTCCCGCCTGGGCGGAGAGCTAGACTCCATCTCAAAAAAAAAAAAAAAAAAAAAAAAATCTACACAATAATATGGAAAATGTTAAAAATTTGTCTCTGGGGCCCCACAGCCTCAAGTATAGAACCCTGCCCTGCCATGTAGTCGTTGTATGATCTTCGGCAAGTTTCATCTTTGTCTCTGTTTCAACTTATTTAAAATTTCAAACATACTCAAGAAAAGCTAGAATAATTAACTAAAATAAAGTACTAGTCACCAGATTAAGCAGCTTTTAATATTTTGCTGACATCATTTATCTCTCTCATCTCAACGCTTTTTTTCCCCCTGAGGTATTTCTAAGCACATTTGGGGGCCGGAGGCCGGGGGCGGTGGCTCACGCCTGTAATTTCAGCACTTTGGGAGGCTGAGGAGGGAGGATCGCTTGGATCCTGGAATCCAAGAGTTTCAGATGAGTCTCAGCAACAATTAGCAATAAATAATAAATAAAAATGAAAGCACGTTTGGGCAAGTTGTTTTAAAGATCTCTGTGCTTGGTTTTCTAATCTAGGAAATGAAGATTATAATACTGAATTCACAGGGGACAATTATATTGAGTATTCAGCGTTAGCTATCACTATTTACGGTGGTACCTATGTGCCCAGCCCCCTCCAAGGCATAAAAGCACTCTGCAGCGCAGCGCTCCAGACTCAAGATAGATGTTATTATTATTACTATTATTATTTTTTGAGACGGAGTCTCGCTCTGTAGCCCAGGCAGGAGTGAAGAGGCGCGATCTCGGCTCACTGCAATCTCCGCCTCCCGGGTTCAAAGCGATTTTCCTGCCTCGGCCTCCCGAGTAGGTGGGATTAAAGGCACGCACCACCGAGCTCGGCTGACTTTGTAATAAGACAAACGTTATTAAAGACAGCGTGGAGAAACCCGAGCCTGCGTCGCTGAGATTTCAGCGGCCGCTTCAGGTCTCCCTTCAGATTCTCTGGGTCAGAACGTGGATTGTCCCTAGCAAGCATCCATTGTCGAGTGCGGCCACGAGGGGGCGGAAACAGGAAGTGGGGATAGGCCGAGTTCCGGGCGCGAGACGGTTACTGGGAAGAGCAGAGCGAGGCGGGTTAAGGTTGCTAGTTCAGAGCCGCGATGTTCCGGATTGAGGGCCTCGCGCCGAAGCTGGATCCGGAGGAGATGAAACGGAAGATGCGCGAGGATGTGATCTCTTCCATACGGAACTTTCTCATCTACGTGGCCCTGCTGCGAGTCAGTGAGTGTCTCCCGGGCTGTGACCGTGAGACCGGCGGATAGCTCACGAATGCCGCACCTTAACTCTAGTCCTACAGGCCATCGGGGGCCCTTGAACTGAGCTGAGCGGTAGCGGGGAGCAAGGAGCCTGCTCTCGGTCAAGGGCGACGGGCATATGCTTGGTTTGTAGTCTGCAGGTCAGGGTCGGGTTACTGAGTGCACGTGGTGACCCGGCGCGCGTGGTTAATCATCTCCCAGCTTTAAGAATGTTTGGGCCGAGCGCAGTGACTGACGCCTGTAATCCCAGCACTTTAAGAGGCCGAGGCAGGCGGATCACGAGGTCAAGAGATCGAGACCATCCTGTCCAACATGGTGAAACCCCGTGTCTACTAAAAAACAAAAATTAGCTGGGCGTGATGGCACGCGCCTATAGTCCCAGTTACTTGGGAGGCTGAGGCAGAAGAATTGCTTGAATCCGGGAGGCGGAGGTTGCAGTGAGCCGAGATCGCGACACTGCACTCCAGCCTGGGTGACAGAGCAAGACTCTGTCTCAAAAAAAAAAAAAAAAAAAAGAGCTGGGCGCGGTGTCTCACGTCTATAATCCCGCCTAGCACTTTGGGAGGTCGAGGCGGGCGGATCTTTTGGGGTCAGGAGTTCGAGACAAGCCTGGCCAATATGGTGAAACCCCGTCTCTACTAAAAATAAATTAGCCGAGCATGGTGGTGGGCGCCTGTGATCCCAGCTACTCAAGAGGCTCAGATGGGAGGATTGCTTGAACCCAGCAGGCGGAGGTTGCACTGAGCCAAGATCGCAACACTGCACTCCAGCCTGGGTGACAGAGCAATACTCCGTCTCAAAGAAAAGAATGTTTGAGCTGAAAGAGCTTCAGTAATTATCCCCTGAGCAACTCCTTAGTTTTGCAGACAGAGAAACAACCAGAGTAGGGAAATAACTGGGCCAAGGTCATTCAGCGATTCAGTGAATGATCTTGACCTAAAATCCAGGGCTCTTTTTTCTTTTTTTTTTTTTTGAGATGTATTTTTGCTCTTGTTACCCAGGCTGGAGTACAGTGGCACCATCTTGGCTCACTGCAACCTCCGCCTCCTAGGTTCAAGCGATTCTCCCACCTCAGCCTCCAGTGTAGATGGGATTACCGGCACCAGCCACCACATCTAGCTAATTTTTCTGTTTTTTTGTTAGAGATGAGGTTTCACCATGTTGGCCAGGCTGGTCTCCAACTCCTGACCTCAGGTGATCTTCCTGCCACAGCCTCCCAAAGTGTTGGGATTATAGGCATGAGGTACCGCCCCTGGCTTAAAACCCAGAGCTCTTAACTCAATACCAGGTTCCTTCCCTTCCCTTCCCTTCCCTTCTTTCTTTCTTTCTTTTTTTTTTTTAACAAAACGGAGTCTCGCTCTGTTGCCCAGGCTGGAGTGCAGTGGTACAATCTTGGCTCACTGCAACCTCTGCCTCCAGAGTTCAAGCCATTCTCCTGCCTCAGCCTCCTGGGTAGGTGGGATTACAGGTGCATGCTACCATGCCTGGCTAATTTTTGTATTTTTGGTAGAGATGGGTTTCACCATGTTGGTCAGGCTGGTCTGGAACTCCTGAGGTGATCCACCTGCCTCCGCCTCCCAAAGTGCTAGGGTTACAGGGTGAACCACTATGCCCAGCCAGGTTCCTTCCCTTTCAGAAGTTCCAACCTTTGAAATCCAAAGGTCCAAAAGGTTTTGTTTCATTTCTGTTTCTTTGTATAGAGGGTGAAGTAAATGATTGCTTTTTTGGAAAGAATGGGAAGAAAAGGGCATGAGTCTATGGATTAATGCAAATACTTGGAGTTTTGTGTTTTTTTTTTCTATATTTTACAGTTGGCAGTAAGTTACTCCCATTATATAGTCTTGCTTAACATTGGCCCTTTGAGGGAGGCAGGGCTTAAGATTCTTTATATCCTTTTACAAATGAGAACTCGATTTTCAGAGGAACTTATGCAGGGAATGAAGGTATTGGAGTTACAGGAACACTGAATGTACGAACTGGAAGCAGCTTTATGATCAGTTCTCAAATGCCCTGCCTTCTCATTCTCAATTCAGTGTGCTTTCCATTGTTCTTTGCTGTATATTAATGGCCAGTCTGGATGGAGCAGGAGGGATGGTTCAAATAAATGAAGGCCATACCAAGGTCATCCTATTGAAGGCTCATGTTAGGCCTAGGCCAGACTCACTGATACTGAGATCTCCCTTATTCTGTGTCTCTTTCACCGTCTGTGGTGTTACTTTGCTTTCACAGGAGAGGGAGCCTTAGGGAACAGAAACACCCATGTCATCCTAATTCAACAGTTTCTTGCAATTCCCAAATTTACTTATTTTCTGCCTCTTGCCTTTTTTGTTGACCTAGTGCCAGTAAAATATTTGCTTCTTCCCAGTGACCTTTATATTTGATATGAATTGTTTATTTTCACTTTTGAAAAAATATAATTTGTATATTATACAATACACTCATTTAAAGTGTACAATTCAGTGGTTTTTAGCAAAGTCAGTTGTGCAGCTATCACGGTCAACTTGACAGTATTTTCTTTCCCCCTAAAAGAAACATCATACCCATTCATTGTTACCCCGTTTCCCCTTTTCTCCAGGCTTTGACAACTACTAAGTTTTTTGTTTTTTTTTTTTGACACAGGCTCTCACTCTGTTGTTCAAGCTAGAGTGTAGAGGTGGAGGCTGCAGTGATCATGGCTCACAGCAACCCCGGCCTCCCGGCCTCAAACAATCCTCCTACTTCAGCCTCCTGAGTAACTGAGACTACAGGCACACACCACCATGCCCTGCTAATTTTTTATTTTTTTGTAGACACTAGGTTTCATTATGTTGCCCAGATTGGTCTCAATCAGTCCTTCTCATTTCCACCTCCCAGTGTGTTGGGATTACAGGTGTGAACCATCACACCCTGCCCTGGATATTTCATTTAAATGGAACTGTCAAATGCATGGCCTTTTGTGTCTGGCTTGTTCCACTTAGCATAACATTTTCAAGATTCATCCATGTTGTGGCATGTGTCAGAGCTTCATTTTGATGGCTAAATAAGTTTCCATTGGATGGATATATCACATTTTTGCCTATCCATTGATTATTTCATGGATCTTTTTTGCCATTAAGAATTAGTAGAACAGATTGGATATATTGCTGACTTTATCAGCTTCTGACAGATCTGTGTCTTCAGTTTAATATTAACAAATTGAGCTGGGTACAGTGGTTCTTGCCTGTAATTCCAGCACTTTGCAGGGCTGAGGCAGGCAGACGGCTTGAGCTCAGGAGTTCAAGACCAGCCTTGGTAACATGGTGAGACCTTGTCTCTTAAAAAAATACAAAAATGAGCCAGGCATGCCCAACAACTCGGGAGGCTGAAAAAAATAAATAAATGCAATAATATTAACAAAATGTTCTCTTAATATGAGTATTGAGAAAGAAGGAATTTGGGGTAGCTTTTTTCGGTCAACACTTTTACATGGGATGGTAATATTACTTCTTTACTATATGTCGACACTTCTTAGTTTTCTAGACATTTCTATGTACATGATCTTATTAGACCCTCTTAATGACCAAGATAAGACTGTATCAGATGTGATCTAGAGCATGTAAGTGATTTATCAGTAATCAATAAGAGACCCAAAATAGGTGTCCAGCTCTTCTGGCTCTAATCCAGTGTTTTCCTATATATTCTGCCTTTCAAATGAGTTTTTAAAGGTGAAAAATGCCCATTTGTTTCCTCTAGAGTTTTGATCCTTTACAGTTAAAATAAATTGCCGAGTAAAGGATTGTTATTTGAAAGAGAATTTGATTTATACTTGATAGTCCTAAGGGACAAACTATCTGGAGAAAAGATTTTATGTAGCATAAGAATGAAACTTACAATAATACCTGAATGACAGCAGAATGGACTGCTTTGGAAGTCAACGAATCCCTTTTGCTGGGTTATACAGGTAGATGCTTGACCATCATTTGGAATTATTTTCAAAAACATGCTGAATAAACCTATAAGGTTTTCTTCCCCGGTCTTACAATTCTATAATGTAGCCTATGGACTAATAAATTTGAAAACTAATTTGAGGTTTATTTGTTTTTCTTTCAGCTCCATTTATCTTAAAGAAATTAGACAGCATATGAAGATGGGAGATCACATATGAATGCATGATATGAAGAGCCTGGTTACAGTTTCTACTCTTCTCTGCAAGTGAATAGACCCAGAAAGGTGTAAGAGACTCTTTGAATGGACATAAAATTTCTGCTTATTAAGAACAAGTTCGGGTCTGGTAACTGACCTTCAAAGCTAAAATATAAAACTATTTGGGAAGTATGAAATGATGTCTCGTGATCCTAGTATACCCTTATCCCTATGACATGTGGCCTCTGACAATACTGGTATAATTGTAAATAATGTCAAACTCCGTTTTTTAGCAACTATTAAGGGAGCTATGTCTGAAATGGCATTGTCTTGTCAGTCATTTCTGTTTACTTCTGTAAACATTTTCTTCTGTCCGGAGTGTATTTGTGACGAGTCCCTTAAAATTAGTTATGTTTTATGGAAATCAGCACACAACCACAATGACATATAAGCACAGGGTCATTAGTCTTTTTAATAAACATATCAACTAAGAAAAATTGGGTTTCTATTTTTCTTATACTACTTTTTGCTGCAAACCAACAATCACTAGTGAGACTGTTACAATACTGAGATTATTAAAAGCTTCAGTAAGTTCATCTTGTTTTAGACTAGAGAATTTGCCAATCCTGATAAAGTGTCATTGTGTTTTATTGCCAGGCAATCTTAATGAAAGGTGGCATTACTGCTTGATGCTGAGCATATGGAATATTAATACTACCAAAGGAAAGAATAAGATATTTTTAATCAAATAGTTCTCCAAGGTTTGTTGGGGAGAAGGGATAGTCCTTAACCTTCTCCCCAGCGGCCATTACATACACCTCTTTAGCTGATTTTGTTGGTATTTACCTTTTTGTCTCTAAACGTGACGGTCGTGATTGGGATTTAGGTCTCTTTCCTCTTCATAGCTCCATCACTCACACATATCTTGTCATTTCTTCCTTCCAAAGGATAATGTAGTATGATTTTGAGTAGGTCAGTATCATTAGGATTCTGAGAATTGATTTTCTTTTCCTGTATATCTTTTTGGTTTTTTCTAGGCTTGGTTTTCCTATGGAATTGCTACTAAATCAACTAAACGTTTTGCCATTTATCTAAATCACTCATAGCGTTCAGCTTTATTAGGTACTCTATTTCATCTTCCTAAGTCTTTTCCGGAGTCTTCTGACCTGCCCTGGCTGGACTGATAACCTGCTATGCCTGATGTGTGGCTATATTCTGGGAACTTCCTTCACTATTGTCCAGGAACTCCTTTTCTTCTCTCTTATTGTATCTCTTGTTTTCTGTTACCTAGTGTCTTGGTTTACTCCCTTGTTTTGATGGAGACTTTTTTCTCCAGCAGTGTCCTGAGAAAGGTGGCATAGGAGGTGAATGACCTTGCGGGTCTAAAAATGTCTTTTTTTTTTTTTTTGGACACAGTCTTGCTCTGTCAACCAGGCTGGAGTGCAGTGGCGTGATTTTGGCTCATTGCAACCTCCACCTCCCAGTTCAAGTGATTTTCCTGCCTCAGCCTCCCAAGTAGCTGACGTTACAGGCATGCGCCACCACGCCTGGTTAATTTCTGTATTTTTATTAGAGACAGGGTTTTGCTACGTTGGCCAGGCTGGTCTTGAAATCCTGACCTCCAGTGATGTGTCTGCCTCAGCCTCCCAAAGTGCTGGGATTATAGGCGTGCGCCATCATGCCTGGCCGTAAAAGTGTCTTTATTCTATAGTTTGCTGAATATAGAGTTGTAGGTTAGAAATATTTTCCTTCAGGATATTAAAGGAAAGCCTCTGGCTTTCAGTGTTGCTGCTGAGAAATCTGAAATCATTTTGATTCCTGGTTTTTTTTTTTTGTGGGACTAAATTTTTCTTCCTGAGAAACAAGGATCTTTGTTCAGAGTATGCTTATATTCCATGATGACTTCGTTTAGTGTCTGTTTATTTTAATTCACTGTGGTGGGCACTTAGTGAACCCATTTCAACTTGAAACTTGTATTTTTTAGTTCTCAGAAATTTTGTAGGTGTTTAACATTTTTATTATTTTTTTATGGACACATAAGTATATGTATTTATGGGGTACATGAGATTTTGATACAGGCATACAGTACATAAAAGTCACATAAGGGTAAAGGGATTATCCATCACTTTATCATTTATGTTACAAACATTCCAATTATACTTTTAGTTCTTTTTAGATGTACAGTAAATTAGTATTGACTGCAATCACCTGTTATGCTATCAAATGCTAGATCATATTCTGTCTAACTATATTTTAGACATCCCATTAACCATCCCTGTGTTCCTACCCTAACCCTTCCCAGCTTCTGGTAACCATCATTTTACTCTCTTATTTCCATGAGTTCAATTATATTAATTTGTAGCTCCCACCAATGAATGCTTATAGATTTTTATTGACCTTTTTCCCTCTGGTCTCTTTAGAATGATAGTACTTTTAATGTTTTTTTCTATATCATCTATTTTATCTATAATTGCTTTTCTCTTTTTTTGTTTGTTTCATATTAGATGCTTTCCTTGGTTGTTTGCTCATATTTAAAAATTGGGGACTAACATGGATGAAAGGCTCTGAGTAGAGCTCGTTGATGTTGAACTTTGCCAAACGGTCATCTATTGGGCCATTTTTGTTGAGAAAACTTTTTGTGTCTCTGTCTTTAGTTATTTTCTATTGACCTGGTCATTCCTCAGAGAACAAAGACTTCCAATCTTCAAAGTGAAAACTGAGGCCTGCCAACCTTCTGGGATTCAAAGGAATAGGGCTGTGGTGAGGCTCAGGGCAGAGAGGTGTGTGGGTGTGTGTGTGTGTTTCAAAATCCAATATGCATTTGCTCACTGGATCTCTATTTTGAGTATAATACCCCTGCCCAAACTGCCTGGCATCCCATAACCTAGAGACCCTCTATTTTACCCTTTTCAGAAAGTGAACTTTTTTTTTTTTGAGACAGAGTTTTACTCCAGGCTGGAATGCAGTGCACGATCTTAGCTCACTACGACCTCTGCCTCCCTGGCTCAAGCAATTCTTATGCCTTAGCTACCTGAGTACTGGGATTACAGGTGCACCCTATCATGCTTGGCTAATTTTTGTATTTTTGGTAGAGACAGTATTTCATCATGTTGGCCAGGCTGGTCTTGAACTGCTGGCCTCAGACGATCGGTTCATCTCAGCCTCCCAAAGTGCTGGGATTACAAATGTGAGCCATTGCACCTGGCCTAGAAAAAAAACTTGTAATTTTGAGAGGGCATTGTGTAATGGAGGCTATTTAGCTGCACAGAGTTACAGAGAACATCTGATTACTTAAACCTTGCACCAATTCTTATTTTAATGTCTACCCTTTTACCCCTTATTTCTAGAGGTACCTGAACCCACTAGTTTATGAGCCTTTTAGAGACTCTGTGATATAAATTAGGTTGTGGGGTTTTTATTGTTGTTGTTTGGGGTGTTGTGGGGTTTTTTTTTTTTCCTACTGCTAGCTCAGAATTCAGTTTTTCGGAGTCTACTGCATTACTTACTGTTGACCTATTTTCTAGCTTCCCACGTTTTATTCCTGTTTCCTCTTTTCTTCCATCCTTTTAGGTTTATATGTTAAAACAAAAACCTTTACTGTCATTTAGTGGGATTTTGGGAGGGATTAGAGGTAGATATACATGCTTAATCTACCATCTTTATCTGGAAAACAAGTATTTTAATTCTGTGGTTCTGTATTTATTTCTTAATTAAGAAGGTTTAGTATATAGCACTGTGGTCATGAATACTGGCTCTAAAGACAGCCAGACTGATTTTGAGTGTTGGCTCCAATACTTACGAGATGGGTGATTTTTAGCAAGTGAGCCTCTCTGAGTCTCATTTTCTTTAACTATAAAATTAGGACAATAGGAACATCTTTCTATTTCAAAGTGTTGTAAAGATTAAGTGAAAAAATGCAAGTAGAGCAGTTGGCACAATTGCTTGACATTTGATAAATGTTATTAATGGTTAGTTTTTAGTATAAGGCAGTTAGAAGTGATTTGTGCTTACATTCACGGCATGGATCTCATTCCTATTTACAGATGCTATGAGATAGCATACTGATCCTCTAATTGTGTACAAACTTTAAACACTTAGGTTCGTTATCTAAAAATAGCTTTAACCAATCAATATTAATGTCATTTTACAGATGGAGAGGTTGAGACTGGGCGTTTCGGTGGCCAATGAGTAGCAGCTGGCTAAGGCTTGGGGAACTTTTTTTTTTTCTTTTTCATTTTTAAAAATTGTTTCTAGTCAGTTGTGCTTATCCAGGGGACTTTTAATGTTTACTTATTGATTGTACCCTATCCTCACATTCTTTTCTTGGAGGAAAATAGTGTAATTGTTACCCTGGATTCAGTGTATTTTCAGGCTGGAGTAAGAGAAAATGTGGTGGTTCAGCTTTTGTGGCCAGCTTTTTAACATTCAGGCCATAAACGTCACAGAGGGGTTCAATACTTGGAATAAACAGTTTTGAAATAGTACATTAAGAAATAATTGGAGCTATATACACTTTGATCTATGACAGAATGAACATGTTTAAAGTAATAAAACAGTGATTTAGTGACCATTTCACACTTAGCGAAATTTTGCTCTTTAGTAAGGTGTCCTGTAGGCCAAATCCAGCCAGCCATCTTTTCTGTAAATAAAGTTTTACTGAGACACAGCCACATCCACTGTGTTTGGATATGTAATATGAAATGAAAAGGACCATAGCAAATTTGAAATCGGTAAACTCTTGAAAGGGGTACGTTGAAAGAAATGGGAATATTGAAAAATGTTTATTCTCCACAAACAGGTTACCAGCTTAGTAGGAATTTTGCTCCTAAATTAGGGTAGTGTTCCTGCTGTCAGTGCAATGTTTAAAAAAAACGGCTTTATCAAGGCTGAGTGCGGTGGCTCACACCCGTAATTCCAGCACTTCCTGAGGCCAAGGCGGGCAGATCACAAGGTCAAAAGATCAAAACCATCCTGACCAACATGGTGAAACCCTGTCTCAACTAAAAAATAGAAAAATTAGCTGGGCATGGTGGGATGTGCCTATAGTCCCAGCTACCCAGGAGGCTGAGGCTACAGTCCCAGCTACTCAGGAGAAATGCTTGAACCCAGGAGGTGAAGGTTGCAGTGAACCGGGATTGTGCCACTGCACTCCAGCCTGGCAACAGAGTGAGACTCCGTCTCAAAAAAAAAAAAAAACTGCTTTAGCCGGGCACGGTGGCTCAAGCCTGTAATCCCAGCACTTTGGGAGGCCGAGGCAGGTGGATCACGAGGTCAAGAGATCGAGGCCATCCTGGTCAACATGGTGAAACCCCGTCTCAACTAAAAATACAAAAAATTAGCTGGGCATGGTGGTGCGTGCCTGTAATCCCAGCTGCTCAGGAGGCTGAGGCAGGAGAATTGCCTGAACCCAGGAGGCGGAGGTTGCGGTGAGCCGAGATCGTGCCATTGCACTCCAGCCTGGGTAACAAGAGCGAAACTCCGTGTCCAAAAAAAAAAAAAAAACTGCTTTATCATTGCTCTTTATATTTCTTCTGTGGACTAAGTTAGCATTACAATTAACAATGTGTGCAGTAGTTAACAGGCTGGCAAATTTGGGCCTACATTTGTCATGAAGAACAGGTACAGGAATCAGGACTTCCTTTTTCTCTTCCCCTCTTTGCTTGAGGTAAGCTTATCTCATAAGATCCAGGCACCAGTTATTTCTATTTTGCTTTTATGGCTTGATCATGTAATAAATTCTGCATGTAGCTGAGTCATCAAGACACTAAAGCAGGGGTTGGCAAGCTTTCTGTTGGTCAAATGGTAAATATTTTAGGCTTTGAGGGCTCTTACGATCTCTCCACTCTGACAAATGCGGTTGATAGTATGAAAGTAGCCAGGGGCAGTATGTACATAAGTGAGTGTGGCTGTGTCCCAGTAAAACTTTATTTACGAAAAAGATGGCTGGCTGGATTTGGCCTACAGGACACCTTACTAAAATAAAGAGCAAAATTTGCTAAGTGTGAAATGGTCACCAAATCACTGTTTTATTACTTTAAACATGTTCATTCTATCATAGATCAAAGCCCCAGAGATTACAAATTTATTCATCAGCATTATTGAGTTCCTGCTATGTGCCAGGCACTGTGTTAGGAGTTGAGGATATGGACAGACAGGAGACTGCCTTTCTGAGGTCTGTTACCCGCCATAAAATGCCATGTGAGTAAATATCTCAAAGACCTAAACCTTGCTGGAGGCTCAGAGAGCTTCTCTGAAAACATGACATTTAAAGGAACCTGAAGGGTTAAGACGAGGTTATGTAGGGGGAAAAGAAAAAGGTGGAGGGTCAGGCAAGGATCATGTTGATCAAGGTAGGAAGTTCAGAATTGTCCACTTAAAACAACATTGGATGCAATATGGGTACTGTATTTGAAGGACAGGTCGGAAGGGTAAATGAGCAGCACAGCATTGATTTAGATATGTGTGGTCAGGAAAGAAAGGCGTCAAAGAAGACTCTGATTTCTGGCTTAAACAGTGGGTTTCTTGTGCCATTTGCTGAAGTAAGGAACAAGTTTCAAGGGGTAAACAATGGGTTCAATTTTGAACTTGCCAATTGGAAGTATCCTTGAGATGGAGATGTTGAGTGGGCACTTGGATATCCAAATACGGCCAACCTTTTGGCTTATTTATTTATTTATTTTTTGAGATTGAGTCTTGCTCTGTTGCCCAGGCCTGGAGTATAGTGGTGTAATCTCGGCTCACTGCAACCTTTGCCTCCTGGGTTCAAGCAATTCTGCCTCAGCCTCTCGAGCAGCTGGGATTACAGGTACCTGCTACCATGCCTCGCTGATTTTTTTTTTTTTTTGTATTTTTAGTAGAGATGGGGTTTCACCATGTTGGCCAGGCTGGTCTTCAACTCCTGACCTCAAGTGATCCACCCACCTCAACCTCTCAAAGTGCTAGGATTACAGATGTGAGCCACTGCGTTTAGCTAACATTTTGACTTAAAATAAACATTAGCAGTTTCCTCTAGATGGATGGTAATTAAAATCATGGTATGACGAGAGAGAAACTCTATAGAGAGAAGATAAGCCAGGATTAGAAAGTATTTCAAGAATGGTCACATACGCAGCAAATAATAATGTTTATAAAGATGGCAGAACGGGTAAGGGATTTGCCCTAGATCTAAAGAGGACCAGGTCCACGGTAAGGAAGAGGAGGAAGGAGTACTATAAATGTCTTAATTTCCTATTGTTGCTGTAACAAATTGCTGTAAACTTTGGGACTTAAATCAACATAAATTCGTTATCTACAGTCCTGAAGGCCAGAAGTTTGATGGGGGTTTTGTGGGGTTAAATCAAGATTTCAACGGGCCTGCATTCCTTATGGAGGTTCTAGGGGGGAATCTGTGCCTTGCCTTTTCCAGTTTCTAGAGGCTACCCACTCCAACTTCTGCTGTGGTCACTGAACCTTCTCCCTTTTAAAAGGACCCTTGTGATTACACTGAATCTGCCGAGATAATATAGGGTAATCTCCCCGCCTCAGGATCCTTAAGGTAGTCGTATCTACAAAGTTCTTTTTGTAGATATGGTGACATGTTAATAGGTTTGGGGATTAGGACGTGGACATCTTGGGATGGAATAAGAGTATTATTCTGACTACCACGTGTGATAGGGTTTAGATTTGTTGGGAAATGTTGACACTTCCCTTCTGCCCAAATTTGCTTTCTCTGAGAGGTCGTTTGCTGACTTCAGCCTTTCTTAGTCACTCAGCCCCATAGGCACAACCTAGAGTTAATTCTTTTCTCCAACACTAATAATTCTTTGGCCCTCCTAGGCCCTATAATTTATTTGTCCTACTACCTCAGTCTGTATGCTGTGTTTCCCAAGTACCTCTGCTTAGATTCCATTAACCGTCTTATATGGTTTGATGCTGTGTCCCAAATTTCCTGTCGAATTGTAATCCCCACATGTCAGGGTAGGGTCCTGATAGAAGGTGACGGATCATGAGGGCGGTTTCCCCATGCTGTTCTTGTGATGGTGAGTGAGTTCTCATGAAATCTGATGGTTTAAAAGTGTGTGGCAGTTCCCCCTTTGCATTGTACCTCTCCTGCCACCATATGAAGGTCCTTGCTTCCCCTTCTGCCTTGATTGTAAGTTTCCTGAGGCCTCTCAGTCATGTTTCCTGTTCAGCCTGCAGAACTGTGAGTCAATTAAACCTCTTTTCTTCATAAATTACCCAGTTTCCCGTAGTTCTTTATAGCAGTGAGAAAACGGACTAATACACTATCATTGTAATCGTTCTGTATACCCCTACTCTCTTCCCTCCCTCTAGCTTCCTTGTACTCCTAGCAAAACTCAACCCTGGTTAAATCCAATCTGAGATTAATGTGTGGGAGGTTTCAAGGGGAGTACTTTTGGGAAAAACACTTCAGAGAGCAAGTAAGTTTGGGCAGGGCAAGAAATTGAACTACGATAGAGTCCCAGGAAACCCCTCGGTCCTGGGCAGACTAGGCTGGTTGGTCATCCTAGTTGCAGCAGCAGCTTTAGTTGATCTTGTAGGTGTCTTGGATGCTGGGATGGCCTTCCAGAGAGATTCTGAATCAAGGCAAGGGGGCAGGGCCTTTGAACCCCTACAGAGACTAGTTATTGGATGCACAGAGGTCTTTTCCCTGTTATTGAAAACCCGTTTGAATACATGTATTGTCTCACATATTTTTCTGTCTCTCATATCTTATAAAGAAGGGGCTGAATAAATGACTGCTGAATTGAAAGGGGGAAAATGTTGACTTCTTGGATGTGACCTACTGTCCAGGCCTCAGAAAACTATCCCCAAATAGGAAGCAAGATCTTCCTTCACATTCACAAATACTTATTCAGTGACTGCAGTGGGGTAAGCAGTAGGGCAAGGTAAAGGATACAGCAGAAAATTCAGTCATGGTTCCTATCCTTACTTGTCTTACAATCTAGCAAGGGATTCAGTCAGACATTGCATAATTTTATCACTAATTACTTCATTATATAAACTGCTATGAGAGTCAGGAATAGGTAGCTATGAGAACATGGAATAGGGGAGCCCTGACCTATTTGGCTGGGGAGGTAGTAGGAAGGACTCCTTTAGGAAGAGACACATAAAGTAAGGTTTGGGTGAATAAGAATTGGCAGGGTAGAGTGGAGAGTCTTTGAAAAAGTGTTACAGCAGATGTGTTTGAGGAAGAAAGGCCAGTGTGACTGAAGTGTGTTGTGCACGGAAGAGCAAGAAAGCCTTAGTCCTTCCAGAAACTCCTGTTATTTGTGTTTTCATACTTGAGTCTAAGACATTCCATTCTGACATCTGCTGGCTATTTTATATACTGCAGTTCCAAATTCTACTACACAAGAACAACCTTTAATAACTGATTTTTTGAAATTTGTAATAATAAATTTGAGATAAAACACAAGATCTTTTCTTTACTCTATGTTGTGGACATCACCCAGGAGACAGTGAACTGTTGTTACTTACAGGCTACTTGTGTGTGCTCAGTATTACAGATACGCATATGAGGTGCCAATTGCCTAATTTAGTATAAGTTCATAAAAACATAGAAATCACATATATAAAAGTTGAATATACTTGTTTCCGAGATGTTAAAACATTACAAAATCATTTAGCACTTTGTCTTTTAAACATAATATATGATGAAATATTTTCAGTTATGAAATATATTCTTAAATTGTTTCTTCAGAAATAAAATGCAGCTGATTTTAGTCCAACAGTCATTTTAAGACTAAAAAGATCTTTAAGTATTTCTAATAGTTTTTCTTTTTCTCAGTAACATTAGTAATAGTAGAGTTGACCCCGGAACAACACAGATTTGAAGTGCACAGGTCCACTGACGTGCAGATTTTTTTCAATAAATATATTGGAAAATTGGAGATTTTCAACAATTTGAAAAAAGCACACATGTAGCTTAGAAATACTGAAAAAAATTAAGAAAAGGTATGTCATGAATGCATAAAATATATGTAGATTGTAGTGTATTTACTGCCATAAAATGCACACATCTAGTATAAAAAGTTAAGATTTATCAAACTTTATGTATATAAACAGACCATACATAGCAAGATTTTGAGGTCCAGAGAAAGCTAGACAAAGATGCAGTATTAAATCATTGCTGCATAAAATTGTCTTTTGTAATAGTGTACCACTGTAAATCCATAGCCACCTCTTGTTGCTACTGCAGGGAGCTCAAGTGTAGGTATCCACTTAAAACGCCATGTGATGCTCATCTCTGCATGAGCAATTCCTCTCTCCATTAAATGGCAAATCAAAGTAAAAAGTGATCCCTCTCTGTTCTTGCATATTTTTTGTGTTTAATGCCATACCGTAAAACCTTGAATAACTCCATCGGATCCATATAGAATGCCACTAATGATGCTGGAAGTTTTCCCAAGAAGCAGAGAAGAGTCATGACAGTACAGGAAAAAGAATTGCTTGATATGTACTATAGATTGAGGTCTGCAGCTGCAGTTGCTCTGATTTCAGACCAGATTAATCTTGTAAACAAAAAACCTAAACTTAGAATATATATAAATACAGTATAGTAGTGTCAATGCTTTTTCTCTTTGAGATCTTCTTAATATTTTCTCTATCTTTGTTGTAAGAATACAATATATAATAATGATACAAAGTATGTATTAATCTATTTTTTATGTTATCAGTAAGGTTTCCATGCAAAAGTAGGCTAACAGTAGTTAAGTTTTGGGGAGTCAAAGTTACATGCAGATTTTTGACTGTGCAGGTGTTGGTGCCCCTAACTCCCACATTATTCAAGTGCAATTTATTTTCCTTTCCACTTAAGTCTATAGAGGGCAAAAGTGCAAAAAAGAAATTATTACATAAATAGATGTACAAAGATACTACTGTATTTGAAATCAAATGTTCCATAGGCAGCCGCCTCACCACACAGTCACTTGAAATGTTCACTAATCAGCTTACCTATTAAAGTATAAATTTGGTGAACAAAATGATTTAGGGACAGCAAGTTGTAATGTAGAAATTGTGGGTTGTTGGAAAGTGGAGGTCTGTATACATGGAAAGAGCATTATAATTAGGATTTCGAAGTCCTGTACTATAGTTTCAGCTCTGCTATTTATTATGCGACTCTATGAGTCAGATTTTTTAGTTGCAAACATCAAAACCCAATTTTGACAGAAAGAAAAGTATTTTATTAAAAGGATAATAGGGGAGTTCAGCATCACCAAGAGGCCTAGAGAATCAAGCTTGGAGAGTAGACAACTGGAACATCACCCTTTGTCACTTGGTCATACTCCACAGAGCTGGTGCAGTGAGGATGCCATTTCTGCTGAACATTAGGTGCCACCACTTACTTTGCCAAAGCTATCTACACAGAACCCTGGATCACGGCAGCCAATGCTGTTCTAAGAACTTGCTGCACTTGCCATGGTCCCAGAGAGAATTATTCCAGAGACTTTATTGTGTTTCTGGTTCTTAATTCAAAATCAAGAGTAATTTGTAGCATTAGAGTTACAAGGGGACGCAGAGAAAATACCTGGAAATTACACTTTTTTTTTTGGAGACAGAGTCTCCCTCTGTTGCCCAGGCTGGAGTGCAATGGTGCAATCTTGGCTCACTGCAACCTCTGCCTCAGGTTCAAGCGATTTTCCTGCCTGAGCCTCCCGAGTAGCTGAGATTATAGGCATGTACCACCATGCCCGGCTAATTTTTGTATTTTTACTAGAGATAGGGTTTTGCCATGTGGTCAGACTGGTCTCAAACTCTGACCTCGTGATCCACCCACCTCGGCCTCCCAAAGTGCTGAGATTACAGGTGTGAGCCACCGCACCAGCCAAATTTCTACTTCTATAGTGAAAGGCATGTTCTGCTTCCCAGCAAACTCATAAACAGGGAATTCCCAAATATAGCAAAGGATCTCAGATCCTGGACAGCCAAAAAGGATTGTATGTCCACTAGGTTGGCCATGGACACCACTCTGTGTGAGCCTACTTTTTCTAGAAAGCAAAGTAAATAAAGCTCACATGGCTGAGGAGATTGTGTATGTTCACTTAGTCATTTGCCAGTAAACATTTACCAGGTACCAGGGCACAAAGATAAATAAGTTTCCTCTCTAGTCTAATGGTAGGATAGAGGCATGCACAAATGAGATGAGGGCAGAAAGAAGAGAAGGCTGAACTGTCGTCTATGTTGTTCTTACATTTAAGTAGTTACATTAAAAAAAAAATTTCCTGGCTGGGCACAGTGGCTCACGCCTGTGTCCTGAGGTCAGGAGTTTGAGACCAGCCTGACCAATGTGGTGAAACCCTGTCTCTACTAAAAATAGAAAAATTAAGCCAGGTGTGGTGGCACGCGCCTGTAGTTCCAGCTACTCGGGAAGCCTAGACAGGACAGTTGCTTGAACACAGGAGGCAGAGGTTGCAGTGAGCTGAGACTGAGCCACTACACTCTAGCCTGGGCGACAGAGCAAGACTCCATCTCAAAAAAAAAAAAAATCCCTGGTCGTTTGTGGTGGCTCATGCCTGTAATCTCAGAGCTTTGGGAGGCTGAGGTGGGCGAATAACCTGAGGTCAGGAGTTCAAGACCAACCTGACCAACGTGGTGAAACCCCATCTCTAAATACAAATATACAAAACCTAGCCCGGCCTGGTAGTGTGCACCTGTAATCCCAGCTACTCGGAAGGCTGAGGCAGGAGAATCACTTGAACCTGAAAAGCAGAGGTTGTACTGAGTCCACATTGCGGCATTGCACTCCAGCCTGGGTGACAAGAGCAAAACTCCATTTCAAAAAAAAAAAAAAAAAATTCCTGGCCAGGTGCAGTGGGTTACGCCCGTAATCCCAGCACTTTGGGAGGGCGAGGTGGGCGGATCACAAGGTCAGGAGATGAAGACCATCCTGGCTAACACACGGTGAAACCTCGTCTCTGCTGAAAATATAAAAAATTATCCCAACATGGTGGTACACGCTTGTAATCCTAGCTAGCTGGGAGGCTGAGGCAGAAGAATTGGTTGAACCTGGGAGGTGGAGATTGCAGTGAGCAGATATCGCACCATTGCACTCCAGCCTGGGCGGCAGTGAGACTCCATCTCAAAAAAAAAAACCCATTTCCCATTGTAGCATGTGATGCTTGCACCACTAACAAGGAAGACAGCTTGCTCTTGTAGGACACTGCTATAGCACTTCTTTGAAAGGCAGCTGTTTTATAGAAACACCAAAATGATAATGTTAGCTGGCACAAATCCAGAAACTCAAGCTTTTGATCATTTATTGACAGTCATGTCTGGACTGCCAGTTTCATGCAGGATACTTTTCAAAGGATTAAACATGGCATAGCTTTGCGAGTCAGAAAGGTAAATTATCAGGCTTATTGCAGTGTGAGACCACCCCTGTGGTCTTTCTTCTATACCTAGCTACTGTACAACTTTGTATCTTAAATTGTTGGCTTGAGGTTTCAGTGTTTGGTTTTCCCATTTATAAAAGAGGGCAGCTATATGATAACTTAGACCTCACCCAGAATCATACCACATTCAACATATGGTAATAATAGATGGAATACATTTTTATGCAATATAGGAATATATTCTGTAGAACCAGGGACTGAAAAAGGTCAGTAGGACCACAGGGTCAGTTATTTCAAGCCACAGTTTGGTGTAATAATTTTTCATAGTATTCTTGATAAATTACATTTCTGTAGCTGACATTCTCTCATATATTCCAGAGGTCTGTATCCAACTACTTTTTAATTTTTTTTTAGAGACAGGGTCTTGCTGTGTTGCCCAGGCTGATCTCAAACTCCTGGGTTCAAGCGATCCTCCTGCCTAAGCCTGCTGAATAGCTGGGATTACAGGTGAACTGCTTTTTTAATCATTCTACTACTTGGATGACACACAGGCATTTCAAAATTAATTATTTCTAATTGATAGACAATTGTACATATGTATGGGGTACATGTGATATTTGACTCATGCATGCAATGTGCAGTGATCAAATCAGGGTATTGTAGATATTCATCATCTCAAAAATTTATTTGTATTGGGAACATTTAAATCTTCTAGCTATTTTGAAATACACAATAAATTGTTAACAATAGTCACCTTACTGTGCTATCCAACACTAAAATTTATTCCTTCTATCCACATATTTACCCATTAACCAACTTTTCTCCATCTCCTTCCCCTTCCAGCCTCTGGTAACTGTCATTCTACTTACCAACTTCATGAGATCAACCTTTTTTTTTTTTAATCTGAGTCTCACTCCTATCACCCAGGCTGGAGTGCAGCGGTGTGATCTCAGCTCACTGCAACCTCTTCCACCCAGGTTCAAGGGATTCTCCTGCCTCAACTTTCTGAGTAGCCACTGCGCTTGGCTAATTTTTTTGTATATTTAGTAGAGACAGGATTTCACCATTTTGGCCAGGCTGGTCTTGAATTCCTGACCTTGTGATCCACCCACCTCAGCCTCCCAAAAGGCTGGGATTACAGGCGTGAGCCACCATGCCCGGCCAAGATCAACTTTTTTAGCTCCCATGTATGAGTGAGAACGTGCAATATTTGTCTGTCTGTGCATGGCTTATTTCACTTTGCATAATGACCTCCAGTTCCATCTGTGTTACTGCCAATGACAGGCTGAATAGTATTCTGTTGTGTATATATGCCACATTTTTTTAGTTATTCATTTGTTGATGAATACTTAAGTTGTTTCCATATCTTGGCTATTGTGAATAGTGCTAAAATAAAGATGGGGATGCAGGCATACCTTTGATATACTGATTTTCATTCCTTGATAAATATCCAGCAGTGGGACTGCTGGATCATATGGCAGTTCTATTTTTAGTTTCTTTGAGAAACCTACATACATTTTTCTATAATGGCTGTATAATTCAGTGTATGTCCTCACCAGCATTTGTTATTTTTTTGTCTTTTTGTTAATACCCATTCTAACTGGCAGTGTCAAATTTAACAAGTTCAAACGGGAGTTCTTGATCTCCCCTACAAATATGTTCCCCTTACAATAAATAGCACCTCCATTGGCCCAGTTACTAAGTGCAGCTACCAATCTCTGCTTCCACTCTTCACTCCTGCCTTCTTCACATAGTAGCTGACATAAACCATTTTAAAAAGGTATTAAATCCTCTACCCCTTCAGTGGCTTCCTGTTACATACAATTTTAAAATCCTTTCCATGGCCTACTAAGTGCTGCATGATCTGGCCCCTACTTACCTTTCTGACCTCAACTTATACTGTTCTCTCCCTTAAGAAGCTTCAGACAAGCTAGGCATTTTCCATTTCCACAAAGAGCAATCTTTTCTCCTCCAATCCAACCCACCTGGTCAAAGAGCTTTCAAGGGGCTTACCCTGCCCCTCTTCCATTTGGCTGTTATCTTACTCTGAGATGTCTTCCTTGACTACCCTTCCTTGGTCCCTAATTTATTTAGTTTTATTTTTGAAACAAGAGTCTCGCCCTGTTGCCCAGGCTGGAGTGCAGTGGCATGATCATCGCTCACTGTTAATCTTGAACTCCTGAGCTCAAGTGATCTTTCCTCCAGCCTCGGCCTCCAGAAGCGCTGGGATCACAAGCATGAACCACCACACCTGGCCCTGTTTTTAAATTACAGTTCCTTCCGTGCATTTACTATAATTTTAAACACATTCGTTTAAATGATACTTGATTACTGTCTACCTTCTCCACTAGATAATTAATTTCAGGAGAACAGGAACCGAATCTGCTTTGTTCAGTTTGTGCTCATAATAGTAATGGCACCAGCAGCAACAAACATACAGCATGTATTTTGTGGCAGGCATTATGATAAGCGCTGTACATACAACTAATTTAATATGTGCTTCTAGTATATTGCCCGTCAGGTAGCTAATAGTCAGTTTGTTCAATCAATGAACCCAGCCCCTAGGTGCTCACCTACAGGAAGCCTAGCATCCCGGAAACTGCTCATTATACTGTTAGATAACCGGTGCTCACAGGAATCTTCTTTACACTGTATTGGCCTTAGCGTATCTCCCTGCAGTTTCCACCCACTGGTTCTATTTCTGCCCCTTTTGGGGCCACGCAACACGAGCCTGAATCGTCCTTCCGCAAGCTCGCCTTTGCAGGACCCTGAAACCCACGCGCTCCCTTCTCGTGTCCCTTCCTCCCGCCTCCCGGTACCCCTCCTGCAGATACAACTTTTCTGCACGGTGGTCGAGAAGCCCAACCCTGGCCAGCCAGCAGCTCCCGGCATCCTTCGCCGCCTCGCGCGTCACGTGACGGCGGCGGCCCCGCACGCTCCCGAGGCGACTGTCCGCCCCCGGGCGGGGCCGGCCGCGCGCCGCAATCCTATCGGCTGCTGCGGCTCCAGCGGGGGCGGCCGGCGGCTTCCAGGGCACCCGCGGCCGCGGCCCGGACTCCGCGGTGGGCGAGCGCCCTGCAAGGTAAGCGGCGGGTGCGCAGAGGCTGCGGGCGAACTTGGGCGGCCGGGGGCGGGAACCCGGGGCACTTCCCCAGGCTACCGACCCAGGAGGCGCCGCTCCGTCCTGGCCGAGGCTGAGCGTCTGGTCCGGCTTCGGGCTTCGGGCTTCAGGGGTCTGGCGGGACCGGGAGGGGTGCCCTCAGGCCGCCCGCGGCTCCGCGCTCTCCCAGCACCTGGAGGCTCTGGCGCGCCGACTGAGAGCTGTGCCTTGGTTTCTCCTCGCGTAAAACTACCGGCCGCGGAGGATGTATCTCCGCGGTGCCTCCAGCCCTGAGATTTTGCGAGTAAAGTCGAAGAGGGAGAGGCTGCCTCTTGGGATTGGAAGAGCCTTCACCTAGGAACGCAGAGGAAAATAGGGGGCTGAGCACCTACCGTGTATTTTATGCAAATCGCAAGCCTCTGAGAGACGGTTTCTTCATCTTTAAACAAAAAGTGATAATCCCTGCCCTGCCTTGCTCTTAGGACTACGGTGAAGAGCAGAGAGGAAAGTCATTTGAGGAGCCGGAACTCTGGAGTCAGTTAGCTCTGGGTTCAGATCCCAGTTCTGCCACTTACTGGCTCTGTGACTTTGAGCCAGATCGATTCCCCTCATCTGTTAAAAGAAGTTCGTAAACTCATGGGTTGCTGGGAGGATTAATTGTAAAGGGTTTAGCACACCGTGTCTGGCACAAAAGCCTCAGTAGATAATGCTGTTAGTAAAAGCATTAGTAGTAAGCTAGAGATTGCCCCCATGTGAAGGGTTTTTCAGCAGAATAATCACATTTGTTCTATGTTTTTAGTCCTAAAAACAGTGCCGTTTTGGTTTGTAAGATCCTTTCCCTTTTTCTCATTCTGGGCCCACTTTACCTTCTCTTTTACAATTGGCATATGAACCTGTTGTTCCTACCAAATGAGTCAGACTGGATGGGAGCGTCAGTTTACTTAAGCAGATGGGTATCAGATTCCCTCTGAGGGGAGAGAAAAGTGCCAGGCATGTGTTGTCACCAAAAAAAAACCACAGTACGGTGATTGACTGTCAGAGCTGGAGGATGCCTGGGAAACCATCTAATCCAGCTGTCTTCTTTGCCAATGGAGAGACTGGACCCAGAAGGAAGGAGGAGGACAGGACTTTGATATGCTCAGAACCCAACAGAGTGTTGGCAATGGGTAGTGGAGAGGTTGAACCTTTTACCTCAATTCTAATCTAAGTCAGCATTTATTCAACAGCTAATTATGGAACTCCTACTGTGTGCTTATATACCTACTGGATCTGGACATAGACCTGTGAACAAGACACACATGGTCCCTGTCCTCAAAGGGCTTTTTCCATGGCTAGCTATGTTAGTTTGAGGTTATATAATGTGTGTGTGTGTGTGTGTATCCATTTAAACCCAACTTGTGAAATGAGACATACATGTATATCCATCTCCCTGCCAGTTCTCAGTACATTTAAAAATAATAAGCTCCAGCTCCCAGTGAGCTTACCTCATAGCTGTTGGCCTCCAGGGACAGGAACACACAGAGAGGCCTGAATTGTTTCATGATCCCTCATACCAGTTCCAGAGCCTGGTGAGATTTGAGAGACTGGAGAAAAAGCTGCTTTGCCAGGGCTTTAGGGAAAGGATTTCCTTCTGGCCTGGAACACTTGGATTTCTTTGTCTTTCTGGTTGCAGACCTCTTATTGTTTTTAGATTTCTGAAAAGAGCCACCTTTACCATAGTGCCTTCATTTTGGTTGCTGTGGTTATCAGGGGAATTGTGTTTTTATCATCACACAAGTAGCTGTTATCAGGGGAATTGTGTTTTTATGGTCGCACAAGTAGCTGTTATCAGGGGAATTGTGTTTTTATGGTCGCACAAGTAACTGTTATCAGGGGAATTGTGTTTTTATGGTCGCACCAGTAACTTAAGCGATAAATCGTCAGTCACCAGTTCACCATGAGTTTCCGTCCTCTGGTTTGTTTCGGTTGCAGTGCAGTCACACAGTCCCTTGCTTCCCTCCCTCCTTTTTTCCTTCAATAAATTTGCATTGGTGGCAGTGGAGTGCCAAGAGGAGTAAGAGTGAGTAGAAATAGATAAAAACATACATAAACTCTGGCCTTAAAGACCTCGGATTCTTGGGCAGGGATAAAACTGAGGGGAGATTACTGAGGTCTCTGATGATGTAGATAGGGAGTCAGCAAGAGCTCTCAGATGGGAGGGATGGTGTCCTGGGCAATCAGGAAGACATCACCTTGCTTTTCATAGGAAGATGTGAAATAAATTCCTTTTATGTGCTTCAGTCATGAAATAGATGGAACAAGCATTTTGTTCTTTCAGTTTGCCTTAATGAATGAACCTATTCTTGAGTTACTTATCATGGATTTTGTTTGAAATGTCTGCAAATTTCTCTCATTACCCTCTTTCTGTTTAGTGATTATTAGTTTCTTAGCTAAAATGTTTTATATTATATACATAAAGGTATGTATACAAAGAGACATTTGATTAAGATTTTGTCTATTTCAGTTTAGATGTTTAACATATGCGTCTCATTTCACAAGTTCAGTTTAAACTCAGTCTTGTATTTCCTTATTTTTTCTAAGTAGATTCCCAAGTCCTCTCTAATGCCCTAATTAGTGACAATTCCAGTGTCTCCCTCTCCAAGCTCTCTGGGAGCTTATACATTCCAAAGGGGTCCTCCAGAGGAGAGAGAACTGCATTGTCTGAGCAGTCCACACACACTGTCATCCTGACCCAGCTATATGGTATCACTATTGAAGAGCTGTCCTACACAGTCCACAGATGTGTGGTCATTGCTGCTCAACGCCCTTATTAGACCAAACCCCTGTCAGCATGACTCCATGCTTGGATTCCAAGGTTAGAGCTTTATTAGTTTGTGCTTGTGTGCTCAGCCGTTGTCCCCAAGGCACCTCACTCTGGGCTTTCTGTTGAGCTTTTCACCAGACTGGGTTCCCCTGCTCTCCTAGAGAGTTCTCTTTTAGGGCATTTGGGGTCCTTTCCTGATAGCAACCTTGGTCATGGTCATCCAGACCACCCAAGAGATTTCTCTGTTTTCAAACCTCTTAACAGAGTTTGCAGGCTTCTCTTCCCAACCCTTACCCAAATCCCTTTGGCACGTCGGTTCCACATACTCTCCAGGGTCCTGCCTAACAAAGATTCTCAGTAATGGTAGCCTTCAACAAGAATATCTACCCCAGGACTTGTGTGCCTACTCACCTTACTTTTCCATATGTAAAGAGGGGTCCTCAGGTCACCCTGAGCAAAGCACAGATTTGTTCCCAGGCGATGCTGTCTACACCTATAGTCCTAAGAGAAGTAGGCATTCTGGAAAATTTACTTTTCATATACCCGGTTAGGGATTTTGCAGGCAAAGTTTTAATTAAAAAATAAAGGATTTTAGTTTTCCCAATTTTTCTAAGAAACAGTAATCAGTATATTTGTTTCATTTATTTGTTTTAAACTTTTTTGAATATGAAATACAATAAATGTGCATGGCAAAAAACACAGATATATATTTTAATAAATAACTATAAGGGAAATACACGTGTAATCACCACCATGTCAAGAACCGGAACACTGCCAGTACTCAGTACCTGCTTCCAAATCATAATTTCCTCCCCCAGAAGAAATCATCTTGACTTCTGTGAGAATCATTTTTTTTTACTTTTCTTTGTAACTATGCATGTATCCCTAAACAATATAGTTAAGTTTTTTTTACTTGATACATAAAGAATCGTGCTGTTTGCATTTTGCATTTTGCTTCTTTTGCTCAACTTGTTGTTTATCCATGTGGTGACCTCACTTTCATTGCTGACAGTGTTTCATGGTATGACTGTGTCACAATAGACTTATTCATCCTCTGGTTGTTGGATACTTGAGTTGCTTATAGTTTCTGTTTGTTTGGTTTTTTTTCCTTTTCTTTGTTTTCTTGTTCCTCAGCTGGAAGCTTATAGTTTCTGACTGCCAAGCACATCCTTAGATATTTTCTGTTTTATGTGAACAAGTTTTCTGTATTTTTTTTTTTTTTTTTGAGACAGAGTTTTGTTCTTGTTGCCGAGGCTGGAGTGCAATGGCGTGATTTCAGCTCACTGCAACCTCTGCCTCCCAGGTTCAAGTGATTTCCCTGCCTCAGCCTCCCTAGTAGCTGGGATTACAGGCATGCACCACCACATCTGGCTAATTTTTTTTGTGTTTTTAGTAGAGATGAGGTTTCTTCATGTTAGTCAGGCTGGTCTCAAACTCCCAACCTCAGGTTATCCACCCGCCTGTGCCTCCCAAATTGCTGGGATTACAGGCGTGAGTCACCATGCCCAGCCTATGTGAACATGTTTCTTTAGGTTATATACATTAGAATAGAATTGCTTTGCTAGATAATGCTAAACAGTTTCCAAGTGATTGTCCCAATTTACTTTCCTACGGGGAGTATAAGAGAGTTCCAGTTGCTTCATGTCCTGGCAAATAGTTGGTTGTAATTTTTAACTATTTTCATGTGTGTGTCATGATATTTCTTGTGGTTTTAACTTGTTCTCCTTCATTACTATTGATGTTGGGCCCTTTTTTTTGTTTTTGAAACAGGGTCTTGCTTTGTTACCCAGGCTGGAGTGCAGTGGCATGATCATGGCTTACTGCAGCCTCAACCTCCCAGGCCCAAGAGAACTCTCCTACCTCAGCCCCCTGAGCAGCTGGAACAACCAGATAATCTTTTTTTCTTTTTGAGACAGTCTGGCCTTGTCGCTCAGGCTGCAGTGCAGTGGCGTGATCTCGGCTCACTGCAACCTCTACCTCCCAGATTCAAGCAATTCTCTGCCTTAGCTTCCCAAGTAGTTGGGATTACAGGCACCTGCCATCATGCCCGGCTAATTTTTGTATTTTTAGTAGAGACGGGGTTTCACCATGTTGACCAGGATGGTCTCGATCTCTTGACGTCATGATCCACCCACCTCGGCCTCCCAAAGTGCTGGGATTACAGGCTTGAGCCATCGCGCCAGGCCGCTTCTTATGTTAAGTTCACTCTATCCAGGTACAGCTTCTCCAGGATTCTAGTTAGTCACAATTCCTGGGAAAACTTATAAGAGGAAGATTAGTGGGACAAACTGCCACTGTTGCTGCTGCAGTTGGTTCAGAAATCTAACAAATGCCCATCTCATCCTCTTCCACCATCCATTTTTGTTTCCCCTCCTTTGTCCTTTGAATGTATGATAGAACTTCGTGATGCAGCCACTTGGGCTTGGTGGTATGTTTTCTTTGCAGTCTTATTTTTGACCACAGATTCAAAGTCTTTAATGGTTCTAGGGGGATTTTGTTTTTATAATTTCTTAACTAAGTAATATTTTCCTAGGAATTTATCCCTTCATGTTTATTTATATAATGGTGTTGATAATGTTTTCTTATCTTTTGGTGTACAACATCTATAGAGATATCTGTGCCCTCTTTCATTCTGATTTCATTTTAATGCTTTTTTTCTTTTTCTTTTGATTTCAGTAGAGGTTGTTTTCAGAGAACCTACTTTTACCGTCAGTGACAGTCTTCATAATAAATTTGTTTTCTGGCTAGGCACAGTGGCTCACGCCTGTAATCCCAGCACTTTGGGAGGACGAGGCAGGCGGATCACCTGAGGTTGGGAGTTTGAAACCAGCCTGACCAACATGGGGAAACCCTGTCTCTATTAAAAATACAAAATTAGCTGGTCATTGTGGTGCATGCCTGTAATCCCAGCTACTTGGGAGGCTGAGGCAGGAGAATCGATTGAACCTGGGAGGCAGAGATTGTAGTGAGCTGAGATCACACCTTTGCACTCCAGCCTGGGCAACAAGAACAAAACTCTGTCTCAAAAAAAATTTTTTTAATAAAATAGGAAATAAATTTGTTTTCTGTTTCATAAGTACTACTCTGTTATTTATTTTTCTCTTCTATTTTCCTTGGATTTATTTTGTTCTTTTTCTGACTTGAAATTGATCTTCAGTTTCATTAATTTTTATCCTTTTGATTCTTTCCATTTAAAATTATACATTTTTTTTTCCAAATTCTGTTTCAGCAGGTGTTCAGAAGTTTTGATATGTGGTATCTTTGTCATTTGTTTATTTGTTTATTTTTTCTGAGATGGACTTTCACTCTTATTGTCCATGCTGAGGTACTATGGCACAGTCTTGGCTCACTGTAACCTCTGCCTCCTTGGTTCAACTGATTCTCCTGCCTCAGCCTCCCAAGTACCTGGGATTGCAGGCATATACCACCACGCCTGGCTAAATTTTTTGTGTTTTAGTAGAGACAGGGTTTCACCATGTTGGCCAGGCTGATCTAGAACTCCTGAGCATCCCAAAGTGCTGGGATTATAGGTGTGTGCCTCCATGCCCGGCCTTCTTTGTTATTTCTAAAAATAGTATAATTTCCATTGTCATTCTTTCTTTAACCAATAGGTATTATATCTGAGAAATGTGTTTTGTAATTTCCAAACATACGAACATTTTCTAATTATCCTTTATTAATCGACTGTGGTCAGTGCATTCTGTTTTTTGTTTGTTTGTTTTTGAGACAGTTTTACTGTCTATCACATTAGAGTACAGTGGTGTGATCAGAGCTAACTGTACCATTGAACTCCTCGCTCAAGCAATCCTCCTGCCTCAGCCTTCCCAAGTAGCTGGGAGGACACACAGTGGTGTGAGTCACTGTGCTCGAAGCTGTATAATTTTAATCCTTTGAAATTTCTCGATACTTCAGTTAGAGCTCTGTTTTTGGTCAGTTTTTATAAATGTTCCATGTGTGTTTGAAAGTGATGTGCATTCTACAGTTACTGGATTCAGTGTCTAATGAAATGCCATTAGATCAAATTTATTAATCGTGTTCAAATCTTCTTTATCCTTACTGGTTTTTTTTTTTTGTGCCTATCTTAGCAATTATAGAGAGATATGTCTAAATATCCAACTATAGTTATGAATTTGCCTACTTCTTTTTTTAATTCTTTTGTTTTATATCTGTAAGCCCATATTATCAAGTGCATACAAACAAAGTTGTTTTATTTTCTTGGTGAATTAATTCACCTTTTATCATTATGAAGCTGCCCTTTTTGTTTCTAATAAATTATCTTTTTTGCCTTACACTTATCTGATAGTATAGCTATGTCATCTTTTTAAAAATCTGTGCAAAGTAGATTTTTTTTCCATTAGTTATATATTTTCTGTAACTGTGTGTTTTAGATAAGTCTCTTATAAATAGCATATAATTGGGTTTTGGTTTTCTTTAAACCCTGACTTTCTTTGTTTTTTAATTAGAACATTTAGTCTGTTTTCATGAATGGTACCACTGATGTATTTGGGCTTAGGTCTGCCTTCTTCTTTTATGTTTTCACTATGTTTGTCCTGCCAGTTCTCATTTCATTATAGCTATCTTCCCTCGTTTGGGGTTATTTTTCATCATTCAACTCTTTTTTTTTCTGGTAATTTGGATGTTTTACCCTTTTTCTTAACGGTTGTGCTTGAAATTTCAATTTAACCAAAGTTGATAGATTTCCGTTATAGGTGGTGAATATCCTTACTTTTTTTTTTTTTTAAGAGACGGGGTTTCACGGTGTTGGTCAGGCTGGTCTCAATCTCCTCACCTCAGGTCTCCCAAAGTGCTGGGATTACAGGCATAAGCCACCGTGCCTGGCCCCTTACTCTTTTCTTTTGGACAGACAGTACAGCGACCTTAGACCACTTGAACTGCATTTATCCTTTTTCCACCTTAGGGTAGATAAGATGTAAATACAATCTATTAACTTTGATTGGAGTCTTACTAGCCTAGAGAGAGAAAAAGGAAGAGAATAAAGAATTTACTTGAGGCTGGAGGTGGTGGCTCAACCTGTAATCCCAGCACTTTGTGAAGGCTGAGGCAGGAGAATCGCCTGAGGTCAGTAATTTGAGACCAGCCTGGCCAGCCTGGTGAAATCCTGTCTCTACTAAAAATACAAAAATTAGCTGGGAGTAGTGGCAGGCACCTTTAATTCCAGGTAATTGAGAAACTGAGGCAGGAGAATCACCTCAGTTTCCAAACCCAGGTGGTGGAGGTTGCAGTAAGCAGACACCACACCATTGCACTTCAGCCTGGGCAACAGAGCAATATCCCATCTCAGAAAAAAAAAAAAAAGAATTTGCTTGAGAAAACTATGTGTTGGTAAGAACTTGTTTGGTTGTCAGTGATCAGCTTAAACTATCTGAACTTGAAAATCAGTTGGCTTTAAAAAGAAAATGTTTCTGTGTCCTTGCCTCTTTTGTCTTTTTTGCAGTCTCTCCCCTTGGTTGTCTGAGTTTTGCTTCATTCCTTATATGGACTCTTTTGAGTTGCCCCATTCCTTGCAAGGGGAAGGGGGGATTTCTATTGTCATCTTCGGGTCAGGTTTCCATACTGTGAGGTAGAGGACTGCAGCAATCCCATTGGCAGCCCTAACAGGACGAAATAGAGTGGGAGTGGGGTTCCCCTGAGGACACAGAAGAGGGAAGGTGCTGGGCAAACATAGTTAAGGTCTGGTGCAGTGACTCATGCCTGGAATCCCAGCACTTTGGGAGGCCAAGGCAGGAAGATCTCTCGAGGCCAGGAATTCAAGGCCAGCTTGGGCAACATAGCAAAGACCCTGTCTCTACAAAAAATTTAAAAATTAGCCATGGATGGTGGCATGCACTTGTAGTACCAGCTATTTGGGAGGCTGAGGTGGGAGGATCACTTGAGCTGCAGAATATGAGGCTGCAGTGAGCTGTGATCACTCCACTGTACTCCTGTCTGGGTGACAGAGCAAGATCCTCTCTCTAAAAAAGAAAAAAGCCTTGCTCTATCCCTACCCCTCTACTGGACCAGAAATAGACATCAGACCCAAGAATAGTGCCAAGTCCATGAGAATGAGAAAAAAGATGAACATTCTCTCAGAAATGTGAATGTGGGGGTTGCAAAAGGACACTTAAATACAGAGATGGAACCTGAAGTGGTAGAGAGAAGCCATGAGCTAGAGCCAGGCTTACGAGGGGTCCTGGCAAGCTGATCTTAGGAGGAAGGAGAAGCAATGAGGTAGAAACAAGTGTGTATGGACTCCAGGTATGAGGAGAATGGAACAGCCTGTTCAGAATGGCTGAGACACATGAAGAGTCAAGACGCTCAGACTCCAGCTGCTGAAGGTCATGGGGCTCCTGTGGATCCAGGCCTTTGCTTCTGGAGTCTGGGAGACCCAGTTCTACTGTGGTACTGTTCCTGAATTTCCGTAAGATCCTAACTTCCTTAATAGTGCATGTATTCTCTTAGGATAAACTCTCTCTTATTTGTACTTGCAGTCAAAAGACTCTCTAGAACAGATAGATGTTCAGAGCCTGGGGGCAATGTCCACGTTAGTGAATTGCTCGCATGCCAATGCTGTTCTAGTCATACTGTTCTGAGTAACAATACTTATTCTCTTGGTCATTGGATGGTGGGAGCTCCAAACCTTGTTGGATCAGTTACAGTAAAGAATCCTGTACTACTGCTTGGCCTGCTTATTGACTGGGGAAGGGGGCAGTGAGCTCTACTTCCTCTCTAGTCTCTTTTTTCTTTTTTTTTTTTTTTGAGACGGTGTTTCCCTCTTGTTACCCAGGCTGAAGTGCAATGGCGCGATCTTGGCTCACTGCAACCTCCACCTCCTGGGTTCAAGCAATTCTCCTGCCTCAGCCTCCCGAGTAGATGGGACTACAGGGGTGCGTCACCCCGCCCAGCTAATTTTTTTGTATTATTTTTAGTAGAGACGGGGTTTCACTATGTTGACCAATATGGTCACCCGCCTCGTAATCCACCTGCCTTGGCCTCCCAAAGTGCTGGGATTTTAGGCGTGAGCCACCACGCCCGATCCTCTTTTTTTTTTTTTTTTTTGAGATTGAGTCTCACTCTGTCACCCAGGCTGGAGTGCAGTGGCGTGATCTCCACTCATGCAACCTCCTACTGCCGGGTTCAAGCGATTCTCCTTCCTCAGCCTCCCAGGTAGCTGGGACTACAGGCACGTGCCATCACGCCTGGCTAATTTTTGTATTTTTAGTAGAGACAGGGTTTCACCATGTTGGTCAGGCTGGTCTCGAACTTCTGAGCTCAAGTGATCTGCCCGCCTTGACTTCCCAAAGTGCTGGGGTTATAGGCATAAGCCACTGCACCTAGCCATCTAGTCTCTTTTTTCCTTACCTCACAATAGGAAATTTATTGGCTATAATTCCTTTTTTTTTTCTAGGATATGGAAAGGGTTGATTCTAAGTGTGGTGCAGAGAAAAGAAAGGGAAAGGGAAGAATCTTAGGAAAGAGGGAATTCGTTGTCTTGCATTCTGTTTGCTGTATCAGGTATGGTGTTAATTGCTTTCCATCCATTCTCTCATTTCATTCTTGGAACAGTTCCCTGCAGTAGCATTCTCTCCATTTTTATAGATGAGGAAGCTGAGACAGGATGGTCTGACTTCACTGAATGTGTCATTTCATATGTAAAGTATTTATCACTTGGTGTGTAATTGCCTCTGAGAGTGATTGAAGAGAAATGGCTGGGAGGCAGGAGGGAGAAAGGGACCATGATCAGATAGTTCCCTCTGCAGACCCAGCTGTAAAGTCTGAGTTGGTTGAGGTCCACTTCAGCTCTGTATTTATTCCTTGTTGCTGCTGTCCTGCTTCTTGCTGACCCAGGGGTCTGCTGCTGAGTAGAGGTGCCCTTGATTTTCATAGATTCTGGCTTGAGGCCCTACGTCTTTAGCTGGGCTTCTTAACAGAGTACTGCTTTTTCCAACATTGTGTAGTGATATTTTATTGCATAACAATTGCAGGATCAAATTCATTCTTATTTCATGATATATGAGTTTATATATGTATGCGATGGTGAGGCTAGAAGTTCCTATATCATCACTTCACAGGTTAAGAACCCTAATACTCCCAGAAAGGAAGTAGAAGGCAGGTGGTGGTAATGGAAAGGCTTTGGACTCAGTCCAGTTTAGTAAATCCCAGCTTACTAAGTAAAACTGAATAAATGTTTACTCCTATGAATTGAGGATACGAATACTGTGTTTTGGTTGTTGTAAGTGCTTATTAAGATGACATGGGAGGCTGAGGCAGGAGTCTCTTTGCATAGCAAGAGTTATATCTTTACTCCATTTCCCAACAAGTTCCTCATCTCTGTCAGACACCACCTCAGCCTGGACTTCATTGTCCATGTCACAATCAGTTGTTGATCAAAGCCATTCAGCAAGTCTCTAAAAAGCTCTAAACTTTCCCACATCTTCTTGTCTTCTGAGCCCTCTAAGTCTCTAAGAAGTTCCAAACTTTCCCACATTTTCTTGTCTTCTTCTGAGCCCTCCAAACTATTCCAACCTCTGCCTATTACCCAGTTCCAAAGTCATTTCCACACTTTGGGGTATCTCTACAGCAGCACCCCACTCTCTGTGGTACCAATTTACTGTGTTAGTCTGTTCTCATGCTGCTATGAAGAAATACCCACAACTAGTAATTTATAAAGAAAAGAGGTCTAATTGACTTAGAGTTCCGCATGGCTGCGGAGGCCTCAGAAAACTTAAAATCATGGCAGAAGGCACCTTCTCACAGGGCAGCAGGAGAGAGAATGAGTGCAAGCATGGGAAATACCAGATGCTTATAAAAGCATCAGATCTCATGAGACTCACTGTCACAAGAACAGCATGGGTGTAACAGCCTTCATGATCCAGTTACCTCTACTTGGTCACACCACTGACACATGGGGATTATGGGGATTGTAATTCTAGATGAGATTTTGGGTGGGAACACAGCCAAACTGTATCAGGCACTAGGCATTTTTCTCCTTGAATTGTGGGGTTTTTTGTTTGTTTTCTGTTTGTCTTTTGGGTGTTTTTTGGTAGACATATCTTTGTTCTACCAGACTTGAGAGCCAGTCTTTATCTGATTCCCACTGACTCACAAGGTGCTAACCAATTGGTCTTATACACAGCAAATGTTGAATACATACTTGGATTCTTATTTACTTCTTTTTTATTCCACAGGGATCTATGCAGCAGCAGGGAGTCTATAGCTAATGATTTGAGTAGTCTCAGCTATGCTAATATACCAGATAATGATGGAAGGTGGTTATTTATTCCGTAAATGATTGTTGAGCATCTGCTATGGGCCAGGCATAGTTCTGGGCATAGTACAAAGCAGTGATACAACGTTTCTGCCCTTCAGGAGCTTACATTTTACTCAGGGGAGACAGACAATACATAAAGAAAAACATATAATTCCACAGTGAATTTCCCTCTAGAGGTGCTCAGGCTCTGTCACCTGGTGCTCTGAGTCTGCAGGTATGTTTCCCTTTTCCCATGGTTCATCCCTGTGGAATAACTCAGCACTTCCTCTGTCCCCTCTGCCCACCTCACAGATCTACTCATACAAAAGCATTTGTGAGCAATGGAGGTATTACTAGAGATCTTGGGGGAGGAGCAAAGCAAGGGCTTCACTGTATACTCAACTGTTAATACCAAAGGGTTCCCCTGTTGCCACTTCCTCCCACCACACAGCTCCCAAGTCCAGATCCCTGAGGGATGTTTGACTTCCTGAGCCCAGCTTGCTTGCCCATCTTGGTGCTCGGTGAACGGCACATGGAGCCCACCCTTCTCAGAAGCAGTGGGAGTACAGACAGCAAATGAACAAAACAGCACCTTCCCTCCAGTGCCTCACAGGTACAGAGCTCTGGGGAGTGCCCTTTAGGTGTTAGAGTGGCTGAAGGCTTGTTCATCAGACTGCTTCTCTCTCTCAACTCTGTGACTAGTGATCTCAGCCCATGCCATGGCTTTAAATGTCATTCAGGTCTCTATTCAAATGTCACTTTCTCAGAGATCTTCCTTGATAATCCTGTCACATACCCCTTATACCTGCTTTATTTCTCTTCGTAGCATTTATGTTAATATCTTTTCCGTTTATTTTCTGTCTCTGAAGATAGGTCTCATTGACTGCTTTTCAGTTCTTGGAACAATGCCTGGCACATGGTAAGCAATCAATGAATATTTGTTGAATAAATGATTTTCCTCTCTGGAAATTCTCAAAATCTTCTTGAGGTGTAGCAGGCCAGCCATTGTCAACCTCAGTTTAGAGGCAAAGAAATAGGTTCAGAAAGGTTCAAGGATGTGCTGAAGTGACAGGGCGAGGCAGCAGCAGAGCCTGCTTGTTGAGAGCCGAGTCTTATGGGACTTGCCTCCTGAGAGGGTGGCCTTTGCCTCTCCCACTGAGGCTGGGGATACCAGGTGGCCCAGAGGCATGTGGATACCTCTACTGGGAGGTTAGGAGAGTGCTACACAGAAACTCTGAGTTCTAACCCTCTTGGGAACATAAAAAAATGGAACAAGGTTGGGCATGGTAACTCATGCCTATAATCCCAGTATTTTGAGAAGCCATGGTGGGAGGAACACTTGTGGCCAGGAGTTCAAGGCTGCAGTGAGCTGTGCTCATGCCACTGTACTCCAGCCTGGGCAACACAGAGAAACCTCATTTCTAAAACATAAAAAAAATTTAAAAACGGAACCACTTGGGGCCTACTTCAGGCCGTGCTCCCTCCATCTCAGACAGGCTCCCATCATTGTTCTTCCAGTTCTTTACAGGCATCACACTCCATGTGCACAGGCTCTGGGGACATTTGTTACTTTTAATTCCACATGCAGGGGTCCCAGTGGTAAAAAGGAAGGGCAAAACTAGAATGCGTTAAAAAAAAATGTGTTACCTTGTTCTAAGAAATCCCTGTTGCTTCGTGGATCCCATGGATTAGTGAAAAGATATAGTAAGTAAAGCCAAATGGAACGATAGGGAATGTGCATGTGAGCTCGGAGTCTAGAGAAGGTAATTGTTGGCTTCATTCTAGATTCAGAGTCCTGCAGTTGGGTACACAGGCAAGTCTGGGGAGAAGCAAGAGCTGAAGGGTCAAGAGTAACCTGCTGGGAAATCCCCCTTCCCCTGAGAGGCCAGTGGATAAGCCATGTGCTTCCTACGATAGGTGGGCTTCTCGGAACCCCAAGAAAACTGAAGCTCTAGTAATTTCTAAATCAGATGGCTTGGCACCAAATCCCCCAGACACCCACACATCATCCTAAGGGAAATAAACTATAATTTAATATTTGCAAAATTGTGAGTTCCTGCCCTCACTGTTCCATCTAAACACCTCACCTGGATGGATCTCCTTAAAATATAGCTCTGATCAGGCCACTTCCCTTCTGAGAAATTTATAATAGACAAGTACAAGCTTCTTAGTCTAGCATTCAAGGCCTTTCCCATCATGCAACTTGTGTAAGAGGGTAGAGCCAGAGTGGCTTCAAGGGGTCAGAACTGACACTACCTGGGGAAGAGTAGTGAAGTCAATCTCAAGGTGTCCAGGGTGTTATGATAGTGCCGTTTAGAAAAGTTTTACATGCTCTTTCAGCCAGAAATGGCTGGGCTGTGCTCTGATAACAATCCGCAAGCTCTTAGTGCCTTAACCCAAAGGTGTATTCATCATGGTGTATGTCCATCTGGCCTTGGTCGGAGTCTCTCTGCTTACTCTAATCATGTAAGGATCCAGGTTCTTAGGGTAACTGTCATCTCAAATGTTGCCAGTTGCTGTGCCAGAAAGAAAAGCAAGCTCTGGATGATCTTGCATAGGCAATGAAGTGCTGTAGTTGAGAAGTAACGCCCACCTCTACTACTCAAAACCCATTGGCTAGTACTAGTCTTGTGGCCCCATTTGACTTCAGGAGGGATCAGATGTACATTCTCGTCCTGTGCTCAGAAGGAAGGAAAACTGGAAGTAGTTGATGAAGAGCAGTGATTCCCAATACAATGGGCATTCGATTTTTTAATCATCACAGCAAGGCTTTCGGGTGCTATCAATTTATATATGAGGAACCTAAGACCCAGAGAGGTTAAGTGACTTGCTCAAAGTTACCTGCAACTTGATGCCAGGGCTTCTGGCTTTGAAATTATTGGTCTTTGCATGATACAGAGAGAGCCCTTCACTGAAAGGGTTGAAGCTAAGGAAGAAGAATGCTGCATCCAAGTGTGTCGGGTCCTTTATCACAATCACCAGGGAGCTTGTTAAAAATGCACATAATTGGTTCCACTCCAGAGATTCTGATTCTGGAGGTATGACATGGAGCTAGGAATGGGCCCCAGGTGATTCTTCAGTGATGATTGAAGAACCACAATTAAAGAATCACTGCTATGGGAGGTCCTACTAAGTCTGGCTTAAAGATTTTCTTTCTTCTTGATCTCTACAAGCTGCAATAGTGCTTAATTCTTTCTATCTCACATTGTTATTAGCTATGACAGCAAATGTTGCTATCACCTGCTGGTAGATATGTTAATTATTCATCCAGAATTTGAGGTGGGGGCATGATGGGGGCTCACCTCTGCTTATTCATTTACTTTAAAACACTGCAATTAAGTGTGTACTTTGTGCTGCATATTGTATGGTATATGGGGTTCTTGCTGTATTCTCTAACTGAATTATGATAGCCTAGGGTGTTTCTTATTGATAAGTTGTTATGGTAAACATGGGAAACCCATCTGGGGCAGAAATTGGCAGTGTTGGGTACTGTGGGATGTCACATGGGGCACACAACGCACTGATGGGGTTGAACTCTTACATAGTAAAGTAAACTAGGCTCAAGTTGACAGGAAAGCTGAGATGCATTTACGAGGGTTGGCGATTGCGATTTGGGTCTCTCTTACAATCCCTCCTGAGAATTAGAATACTGACCATTAGCAGTAGGTCCCAGGAGAACCCTAATGGAAACACCTGCAAAAGATCATATGGAAGCCTCTCACCTGGAAGGTTGCATAGGTTAGGTTCCTTTAGTGTTCGCTGATTCACTCTTGAACACCTGTTAGAGTTGCCCCTTGTAGAGGGAACGAACATCATAAATAAAGCATCTCAGAAAGTGCACAGTATATGGTGCTCCCTGAAAGAAGAGCATTGGGTTATACTCAAAGGAGCTCAGAAACCAAAAGCAAACTGTGGGAACGATGAGAACAGAGTCTAACAAGTAGGTCAAAGCTCTTAGTAATGATGAAAGATACTCCTTTCAGATGCAGCAGTTGGTCCGGGTTAAAGTGAGATCACCCACTGGGAGGAAATGTTTGGGTAGTTGATGGTTAGCATACTTTCATATGGAAGGTTATTAAGATGGGGATAATGATGTTCTTCTGGTGGTTTTAAATTGAAGTGGCTGAATAGTAAGGAAAAAAGAAATGAAACCAGGACAGCTAGAAAATATTACAGATGAGCTCCTCTTTATAGGGAGATAGATAAGAAATGTAGAAAGATAAATGTAAACGGTGTGGGGACACAGAATGTAAACTCCTATGTGGGAGGGAGACTATCTAAGCGAGCTAGAAATGAACCGTGTGAAGGGTCAGGGCTAGATGATATATAATATGTGAAGTCATTGAATTCATAGAACCACGTATAGGTCACCAAAACTTTATGGAAAGACAGCAAAATAACATTTTAAAATTACTTCTCAAGTGAGGCAAGCCAAGAACATAGTTGGAGGAGAGGGCCTAACTGAGGCTGAACTGCATCTTCCACACTCAGAGGAGTCCTGGCAGTGCTCCTTCCTCATGAGAATGACTTTGTGAGGAGAAATACAATATTCGAATTAGGAAAAGAATAATTAGAGGCAGAGCTACCCAAGGCCTCCAGGAGGGGTAAAGAGGTCTGGGGTAGAGTTTGGAAGGGATGCATAGTGCACGGATGTGAAGTTGTGAGGGAAAGAGTGAGTTATGAGAGAGTTCAATATAAAAGGGTTCATTTAAGCTGCCAGAGGTACTACTCTCTTGTGATGATGGTCAGATCAATTGTAGGTAATCATAAATTGTCACTTATTGTCATCATTGCCTGAAAGAACCCCATAGCCTGGGAAGAATCAGAATCCTACTCTCATAGTGCCTGGACACGTAGACCCAGTATTGGGATAATCTAAGCACCTCGTAGCTAAGAATGTTCTTGTCTTTTCTCTTGCCCTGAATAGTTGTAATAGAGAGTCAACACCAGGTATTGAGTCTTCAGAGAGAAAAGTACCCAGTCCCTATCAAAAACAATCCAGTGGAGGATGCAGAAGGCTTAGAAACAATGACCAAGCTAGTAGAAAAAGCATCTCTAATATCCAGATTGTGGTTTTGACATATTCCATTAAAGAATTCAGAACAGGCTAGGCACGTAATCCCAACACTTTGGGAGGCTGAAGCAGGCAGATCACCTGAGGTCAGGAGTTCAAGACCAGCCTGGACAACATGGCAAACTGTCTCTACTAAAAATACAAAAATCAGCTGGGCGTAATGGCGTGTGCCTGTAATCCCTTGAGAGGCTGAGGCAGGAGAGTCACTTGAAACCAGAAGGCAGAGGTTGCAATGAGCCGAGATTACACCACTGCACTACAGGTACAGCCTGGGCAAGAGTGAGACTCTGTCTCAAAAAAAGAGAAAAGACTGCAGAACAAAAATGTGCTTAACTGACTTACCATTTTTTGACAAAAGTACAAAAGCAATTCAATGGAGAAAGGATAACCTTTTTAACAAATGGTCCTGGGACAGTTGGATAACCATAGGCTAAAAAAAATCAGCGTAAACCTTACACTTCAATAAGAAATTAACTCAAAATGGACTGTAGGCTTAAATATAAACTATACAACTTTTAGAAAAACACACAGGAAAAAATCTTTAAGATCTAGAGTTAGGTAAAAAGTTCTTAGACTTGACACCAAAAGCATAATTCATAAAAGGAAAAAAAATGTCAAAAATTGTGGTGGTACTGTGGTGCTGATGTTAAGGATTGACAGATAGATCAATGAAACAATACATAGTCCAGAAATAATCCCACACTATCAATGTTTGATATTTTGAAAAAGTCACCAAAGCGACCCAATAAGGAAAGGAGACTGTTTTCAACAAATGGTGCTAGGATAACTTGATATCCACATAGAAAAAGAATAAACCTCAAACACCTCATACCATAACAGAAATTAATTCATGATGGATCATAGAACAGTATGTAAAAGTCAAAACCACAAAGCTTTTAGCAGAAAATACAAGAGACTATCTCCGTGACTTAGGAATTAACAAAGCTTTTTCAGATAGATAGAAGAAAATAATCATAAAAGGAAAAAAAATGGTAAGTTAGACTTCATCAAAATTAAACATTCTCATCAAAAGATTCCATTAAGACAGTGAAAAGGCAAACCACAGATTGGGAGAAAATATTCAAAGAACATATATCTGGCAAAGGATATATAAAGAAATCCTATAATTCAATATAAAAAGCCCAAATAAAAGTAGACAAAAGGGCCAGGCACAGTGGCTTACACCTGTAATACCAGCACTTTGGGAGGCCGAGGAGGATGGATCACCTGAGGTCAGGAGTTCAAGACCAGCCTGGCCAACATGGTGAAACCCTATCTCTACTAAAAATACAAGAATCAGCTGGACGTGGTGGTGGGTGCCTGTAATCCCAACTACTTGGGAGGCTAAGGCAGGAGAAATCACTTGAACCAGGGAGGTGGAGGTTGGAGGTTGCAGTGAGCCAAGATCATGCCATTGTACCCCAGTGTGGGTGACAAGAGCGAAACTCCATCTGAAAAAAAAAAAAAAAAAAAGATTTGAACAAATACTTCAAAAAGGAGGTATATGAATGGCCAATAATCATATGCAAAAAGTCTCGGCGTCCTGTGTTGTGAAGGAAATGCAAATTAAAACCAAAATGATATACCATTGCATACCCACCAGAATGATAAAATTTTTAAAACCAGCAACAGGCTGGGCATGGTGGTTTACTCCTGTAATTCCTGCACTTTGGGAGACTGAGGCAGCAGGATCACTTGAGCCTGGGAATTCAAGGTTGCAGTGAACTATGATCATACCACTGCACTCTGGCCCGGGTGACAGAGTGAGACCCTGCTTTCAAAAACAAAAACAAAAAACACCACAAATGTGGAGCAACTGTGTATCTTTCTTGATAGGAGTGTAAAATAGTATGGTCTCTCTGGGAAAAGAACCCAGGATTCCACTCCTAAATATTGACTCAAGAAAAATTAAAACATGTTTACAAAGACACTTAATATAAGAATATTCACAGCAGCATTATCCATAACAGCCCTAAACTGAAAGTAATTCAGGTTTCCATCAAGGAGAATTAATTAGGACCTTTGCATAATAAGTCTTAGTAGATGTCTGTCAGATGAGTGAATGAACAAAATTAAACAGAAATTAAGGGGAAAATGAGAATAAATTTTCATAGCAGGTGATCCCTAATACTTCTGATGAAGTCTTGCCCTGTACATGTGCAGCCTAGCCTTCAGCCTAGGAACTGCCCCCTACCCCACCCACTCTGTGCTGTTCACTCTGTTTTGACACCTTGCCTCACAAATGCCAGCCTCTTCAGCAGCACAGAACTCAAATCTGCCTGTTCAGTGGGACTGTCACTCCAGTAGGACTGTTACTGTACTTGGGCTCCATCTCCTTACAGCATAGTAAGACAGTGCCTTGGAATGAATGCCAGGGTATTCTTGGCACCCACTTTCTACGTTTCCTTGCTTTACAAAAAATCAATCTTTTTTTTTTCTTTGAGACGGAGTTTCGCTCTTGTTGCCCAGGCTGGAGTGCAGTGGTGCTATCTCAGCTCACTGCAACCTCTGCCTCCTGGGTTCAAGCAATTCTCCTGCCTCAGGTAGCTGGGATTATAGGTGTGCACCACCACGCCTGGCTAATTTTGTATTTTTAGTAGAGATGGGGTTTCGCTGTGTTGGTCAGGCTGTTCTCAAACTCCTGACCTTAAGTGATCCACCCACCTGGGCTTCCCAAAGTTCTGGGATTACAAGTGTGAGCCACTGTGCTCACTGCCAAAAATCACAGTCTTGAGCAGCTTGCTGCTCAGTGCCTGAAAACACATATTCGCTTGCCTCATATATTTTGTCCAGTTTTATAGTTGTTTATGGTAAGAAGGGAATATCTAGTTTCATTTATTCCATCATGGCCTGAAGTGGAAGTCCAGGTTTCGTTTGGGCATGATGATGAGTTTTTGGTATCTATGGAACATCCAGGTAGAAATGCCCAACAGAGAATTGGGTATTTATGTATGGAGCTTGAAAGATGATTGGGGCTAGACATTCAGATTTTGTAGTCATGTGTTTCCAGTGGTAGTTGTAGCCAAGGGACTGGCTGTGATTGCTCAGCTACAAAATGGATAGAGGATGAATAGAAGAATAATTTCTGTTCAAAAGCCTGAGAAGCCGGGCTCGATGGCTCACGCCTGTAATCCCAACACTTTGGAAGGCTGAGGCAGGTGAATCACAAGGTCAGGAGTTTGAGACCAGTCTGACCAACATGGTGAAACCCCATCTCTACTAAAAATACAAAAAAATTAGCCAGGTGTGGTGGCACACACCTGTAATCTCAGCTATTCAGGAGGCTGAGGCAGGAGAATTACTTGAACCTGCGAGGCAGAGGTTGCAGTGAGCTAAGATTGCACCACTGTACTCCAGCTTGGACAACAGAATGAGACTCTGTCTCAGGGAAAAACAAACCTGAGAAAGTATAGCTAAAGAAATAAATGAAGAACAGGAAGCATCAGTGTTATAGAAGCTGCCATAAATGAACTGGCATCCATCTGGGGAAGTGGCAGATATCAGGAGCCCAGCCTTTTCTCTGTAATACTTAATCCAGAGCCCAGCTTTTCTCTGCTGTTGCTGAGGACTTAGTAAAGTCTCTCTGGTGATCACTAGAGACGAACCTACATATCTGGGTTCCAGTACAAATCTGTAGAATTAAAGCCACACCAGTCTTGACGAAGCTCAGCATTTCTTTCATACTGAATCACACATTTGTGCTCCTAGCCTTCTTGGGGCTTAGATAACTAACAAGTATGATTAGCATTTTCATAAAATTGCAAGAATACCCAAGGCTCTGGAGAGGTTAACAATTTGATGAAGGTCAGTTGTTTCTAGTCCTACTTTATTGATTGATTGAGATGGAGTCGCAATGATTGATAATGATTGAGTTGGAGTCACACTCTGTCACTCAGACTGGAGTATAGTAAAGCAATCTTAGCTTACTGCAACCTCCACGTCCCGGGTTCAGATGATTCTCCTGCCTCAGCCTCCCAAGTAGCTGGGATTACAAGTATCCACCACCAGGCCTAGCTAATTTTGGTTTGGTTTGGTTTTGAAAGAGTCCCACTCTTGTCACCTAGGCTGGAGTGTAGTGGTGTGACCTCGACTCTCTGCAACCTCCACCTCCCAGGCGGGTTCAAGCAGTTCTCCTGTCTTGGCCTCCTGAGTTGCTGGAACTACAGGTGCACACCACCATGCTCAGCTAATTATTTTTTAGTAGAGATAGGGTTTCACCATATTGGTCAGGTTGTCTCCAACTCCTGACCTCTAGTCACCCCCTACTCAGCCTCCCAAAGTGCTGGGATTATAGGCATGAGCCACTGCGCTAAGCCTAATTTTTGTATTTTTTAGTAGAAATGATGTTTCACCATGTTGACCAGGCTGGTCTTGAACCCCTGGCCTCAGGTGATCCTCCCCACCCACCTTGGCCTCCCAAAGTGCTGGGATTACAGGTGTAAGCCACTGTGTCCAGCCTTGGTCCTACTTTCTAGTTGTCTAGAGACTATAGGGTTTCAGACTTGGAAGTTGCTCTAAGTCATCTATTTGGCTCCCTTGCTTTTTAGGTGGGAAAAATGACACTCATCAATGAGAGGGCTTGAACTAGGTTTAAAAAACAAATAAATGAAGCTGGCTTACATTATCAGGGATATCTGATACATTCAAAGGGCAAAGATAAAGCTGAGCTTTGAGAGTAGGCTAGAGCCATGACCTGCAGTGCTATAGAGAAACTGGATGCCCCTTGCTTCTGCCCTTTTCTCTGCTTTTTTCATTCTTCTCTCATTGTAGATCAGCTTCTTCTGTCTTGCCTCCTCCTGTGCCCCAGCCTGGGGAAAATGATAACCAGAGGCTATTCCTAAGGAAAAAGGCCACTCATTCCCCACCATTCAGGAATGAGGCCAACCTGATTCTAGAATTGCAACTCCTGTTCTCCTAGAAAAGGTCTTGATGGCCCCATTAGAACCATCCAGAGTCCAATCAGTTGCAGTCAAGGGGTTAGGGATCCTTTGTTCTACACATACATCTGCAGGGAACCCTACCTCTGTAATCATGTGATATAAATCACTGGTAGAGGAGAAGAAGAGTTTTCCAGAAAAAGCAAGTAGGTAGATAGCTGGGCAGCCAGCCCATGGGTGTTCAGAATAACGAATAACTGCTCAGGATAACCAATGGCAGAGCCGGATCAAAACCCACAGCATCTGACTCAGTAGTAGTTCCTTCCTGGGGCTGTCCCACTTGGGGAAACAGTAATTACTTGATCTGGGAACGAGCAGAGACAGACAGACGGACAGTCACTGCCTCAGTTCTCATTCCTGTCAGTGTCAGGAGATAGAAGTCTCTTCCTTGAGAGTATAGGGGATCCAGAGCTCTAGGACTCTAACAGCCAAAGGTGGGTTCCCTCTTAGGAGTACAGGCTTGTCTAGTTGCAAGTCACAGAAACCCAAATCAAACCAGCAAAAGGGGGATTTAGTAGAAGGCCATTGGGATATCCTACAAAATTGAAAGAAGCACTGTAGATTCCAAGGCATCTTTAAGAATCTGGAATCAGTACTACTAGGACACACACACATGTGTTCACCTTTTTTTCTTCCTCTTTTTGAAATGTCATCTTTCTGTTTGGCTCTGATATCACAAGGTTTTCTCTACAAGGTGGGGAACCTGGAAGTTCTGGAGTCATATCCTTATAGCATCTGACCATAGAGAAAAGAGAGTCTTTCCAGCTAATTCCTGGTGGAAAACTCTAGGGTAGGATTCAGTTTGAAAGGATAGAGTCCTCTGACTGACTGGACCTTGTTTACTTGCTCAGAAAATGGCAATGAGGTATTTTAAGAAAGGGACTGGTAAGGAGGAGAGATGGAAACCTTTTTTGTTTTGTGTCTGTCTCCTAGGTGACCATGGAGACTGGTGGCCTCCCCTTGGAGCTATGGCGCATGATCTTAGCCTACCTGCACCTTCCTGACCTGGGCCGCTGCAGCCTGGTATGCAGGGCCTGGTATGAACTGATCCTCAGTCTTGACAGTACCCGCTGGCGGCAGCTGTGTCTGGGTTGCACCAAGTGCCGCCATCCCAACTGGCCCAACCAGCCAGATGTGGAGCCTGAGTCTTGGAGAGAAGCCTTCAAGCAGCATTACCTTGCCTCTAAGACATGGACCAAGAATGCCTTGGACTTGGAGTCTTCCGTCTGCTTTTCTCTTTTCCGCCGGAGGAAGGAACGACGTACCCTGAGTGTTGGGCCAGGCCACGAGTTTGACAGCCTGGGCAGTGCCTTGGCCATGGCCAGCCTGTATGACCGAATCGTGCTCTTCCCAGGTGTGTACGAAGAGCAAGGTGAAATCGTCCTGAAGGTGCCCGTGGAGATTGTGGGGCATGGGAAGTTGGGTGAAGTGGCCCTGCTAGCCAGCATCGATCAGCACTGCTCAACCACACGCCTATGCAACCTCGTCTTCATGCCAGCCTGGTTCTCACCCTTCATGTATAAGGTGGGTGTCCACATCAATAGGCCTTTCTAGTCCTGACCCCAGAGACTTGGCTTCTTTTTGGGGTTGTAATCCCTTTTTTTTGTTGGAATCGAAAGTTAGGAGTTAGTATTATGCTCATACTCCTCTGAGTGCTGAACCAGTTGAAAAATAGGCACATGATCAGCATAGTTCAGAATTCTGCTTTCTTCCTGGTAAAGCTGTATTTAAAAATGTGGCTTGGGCTTGGAGCCAGAATTCTTTTCCACATTTTCCCTTTCCAACTGGACTAACTGGAGCCACCAGTGGCATGCCACTTGGTGACAGGAAGCAGAGAGCACATGAAGTGCTCATGGAGGCATGCTCAGAGCGAGAGCCACAGAAGAGAAAGGCTATGCAGGACCATGTTACCTTCAGCATGTGAGTCCTACCTTGTGTAGGATCAGGGAAGTTCAGGCTTTTACCATGATTTGCTCATTCTCAAGGGTGATGGTGAGAAGGTCAGGAAATATTTGTCCAACACATTCCTTCCATGAATGCAGAGCAGAAGATGGTTCATAGTAAAGCATGTATCCAGGTGTTGGTAGTTCTTGGCAGAACAGAACTACCAACACCTAGATTGGTACATTGCCTAGAAACTTGGATTATGTAGGTGGTCAATAAAAATTATCTTGCTCTCCTGCCTGCTCATAAAAAAATAAAAGATTTGGTCCGTTACGGTGGTTCATTCCTGTAATCCCAGCACTTTGTGAGGCCAAGGCAAGCGGATCACGAGGTCAAGAGATGGAGACCATCCTGGCCAACATGGTGAAACCCCATCTCTACTAAAAATACAAAAATTAGCTGGGTGTGGTGATGCACGCCTGTGGTTCTAGATACTCAGGAGGCTGAGGCAGGAGAATTGCTTGAACCCGGGAGGCAGAGGTTGCAGTGAGCCAAGATCGTGTCATTGCACTCTAGTTTGGTGACAGAGCAAGACTCCGTCTCAAAAAAATAGAAGTTTTGAAAAGTATATTGCCTTTATTATTACCAATAACAACTTAATTGTCTCTCATGTTTGTAATGATCATGATACCACTAGTCATTTCTGACAGTCATAGTGTGTGCATGACGCATGCTTTATAGCCATTATCTCATGGATTCCTCTCCACATGCCTATGAGATAGGTAATGTCGTCAGATTTTTTTTTCTTTCTTTCTTTTTTTAAAGATGGGGTTTCACCATGATGGCCAGGCTGGTCTTGAACTCCAGACCTCAGGTGATCCACCCACCTTGGCCTCCCAAAGTGCTGGGATTACAGGCGTGAGCCACCACGCCCAGCCGTCGTATGATTTTATAGTTGAGGAAACAGGCTCAGCAAGGTTAAGTGACATGTCGAGGGTCTCAGACTTAGTAAGATCCAAAGCCTATTCATAATCTAGGTGGCTTTCCCTCTGTGACCTCACTGGACCATCCACAGCAAACATTTGTAGTAGTTGAAGTAGATGTGGTATGCCTGTTGTGCAAATGAGGGATACTGAAGGTCAGAGATGGCAAGTAACTTTCTCAAGTGGTTAGATCTCAAAATCAGGCTTCCTCATCTAGATGCTTATAAAATTACATCATACTATGTTACCTGAAAGCTTGAAAGCCTGTGTTTTCACCCTAGAGTATTTCAGAAGAATTGATGAACGTCTCTGGTGCTGGTCTGCAGACCCAGAAGGAGAATTTGTTTCTAGAAAGGAACAGTGCTCCAGACCCTTCCCACTTTACAATAAATTTATTCTTAGAGTAATATTTTAACTTTAGCCTCTACTTCTCCCTCAGAAGTACAGCCACAGGTCCTTACAGGATGGGGCCTGGTCTTGGACTCATTTGTGGCCTGCCCTCTGGCTTAGTGCTTAGCATAAGTTAGTGTTCAGTCCTGGTTGTTTTCAAACTAAAGGAGGCATGGGGGCCTGGGGTGACCTTGCCTGAAAAATGCAACGGCCAAGGTGATTTCACAGCAGTTTTCAGTGACTTCCATGAAGAACCTTAGCAGTGGCCCTGCATCTCCAGAGAGCTGACTTTTGTCTTGAGAGGGAAAATGGATTTAAATAGCAAGGAAAAATTAGGTTAGCCATAAGGAAGAACTTAGAGTAGTTAAGGGGGCTTAAATTCTGAGACAATCTGTCAAAGAAGGTCACTGCTAGAGGATTTTAAAATTGTTCAAGGGGCAGGTATGTCTGGGTTATTAAGTGAAATCATGAGATACTCCCTCATTTTTATGGTTCAGATGAAACATGTGAAATCCAGAAGCAGTTCTTTTACAGGAATAGAGAGTGAGTGGGCCTCATAAGACTGTTTCTCAGTCGGGCCCAGAGAGCCTAGGGGCCCAAACGAATCAGGCGGGAGAGTTTAGCACTTCCCCATCTCCACCCCGGACTAGAGGACACTCTGTTCCTTGTGTCCCTGACCCCCAATGATAATAACTGACCTCTTTTTTATTTTTTTGAGACAAAGTCTTGCTCCATCGCTCAGGCTGGAGTGCAGTGGTTCTTTCTTGGCTCACGGCAACCTTCACCTCCTGGGTTCAAGCAATTCTCCTACCTCAGCCTCTCAAGTAGCTGGGACCACAGGTGCACACTGCCATGCTTGGCTAATTTTTTATGTTTTAGTAGAGACAGGGTTTCACTGTGTTGCTCAGGCTGGTCTTGAACTCCTGAGCTCACACAATCCACCCACCTCTGCCTCCCAGAGTGCTGGGGTTAACACGCATGAGCCACTGTGCCTGGCCAATAATAATGGACTTTTATTGAGTGCCAAGTTTGTGCCTGGTATGGTACTTTGTGAACTAGTGAGCCCCATGCTGCAGACAAGACAACTGAGACTTAAAGAGGTGAAGTCATTTGTCCAAGATAACACATGCAGTCAACCCCTAGAGCCCATGCTTTTTTTTTTGCTTTTTTTTTCTCCGACACTGAGTCACACTCTATTGTCCAGGCTGGAGTGCAATGGTGCAATCTCAGCTCACTGCAACCTCTGCTTCCTAGGCTTGAGCTATTCTCATGCGTCAGCCTCTTGTGTAGCTGGGACTACAGGCACATGCCACCATCCCTGGCTAATTTTTGTATTTTTAGTGAAGATGAGGTTTCATCATGTTGACCAGGCTGGTCTCAAACTCCTGACCTCAAATCATACACCCATCTCAACCTTCCAAAGTGCTGGGGTTACAAGCATGAGGCACCATGCCTGGCAGAGCCCATGCTTTTAACCACTGTTCAATACTTCCTGACATTGGCAGCATACCTTTCCCCTCTTTTTAGAGACATACCTTGCTTTGCGCCACATGTGTCAGTTGCCACACAGTCAGGACTCTTTCCCAGCACATGTGGCCAGGCCTCTATCACTGCCTGTCCTGGCCCAGGTGCATGGCTTGAGACTTGAGGTTTTAGGAAGAGTCATGCTGCAGTGTGAACTTCTCTGCCATCATCCACTTGTCTCCCTTCCTTTGAGATGAGAAGGATGGAGGTGTGGGCAGCTCCGGTTTTCCTCCCTCTCTGATGTAGAGCAGCTTCCCAGTTCCTTTTGATGACAGCTGACATCCATGTCCTGGGGAGGGGAAGGTAATCAGCCGAACAAGTAGCCTTTCCATGTTCTACCCTTTTTAAAGGGCAGTGAGGGTGCAAAACAAATCTCATCCCTCTTACAGCCATTTTCTTCTTTTCATTCCCCAGACAACGGCAGGTCATGTTCAGTTCGACAACTGCAACTTTGAGAATGGGCACATCCAGGTCCGTGGCCCGGGGACTTGCCAAGTGAAGTTTTGTACCTTCAGAAACACACATGTCTTCCTACACAATGTTCCTCTGTGTGTCCTGGAAAACTGTGAATTTGTGGGCAGCGAAAACAACTCTGTGACTGTTGAGGGTCACCCATCTGCAGATAAGAACTGGGCCTACAAGTATCTGCTAGGGCTTATCAAGTCTACACCCACTTTTCTCCCCACAGAGGACTCTGACTTTTTAATGTCCCTGGACCTAGAGAGCCGGGACCAAGCCTGGAGCCCAAAGACCTGTGACATTGTTATCGAGGGCAGCCAGAGCCCTACCAGTGCAGCCTCTAGCTCCCCAAAACCAGCCTCCAAGGCTGGCTCACAGGAGGCAGAGGTGGGTAGTGATGGCGAAAGGGGGGCCCAGACCCCAGACAGCAGTGATGGAGGCCTGAGTCCCAGCGGTGAGGATGAAGATGAGGACCAGCTGATGTACAGACTATCCTACCAAGTACAGGGCCCACACCCTGTACTGGGGGGCTCCTTTCTGGGCCCACCTCTACCAGGAGCATCCATTCAGCTGCCCAGCTGCCTCGTGCTTAATTCACTGCAACAGGAGCTGCAGAAGGACAAGGAGGCCATGGCACTGGCCAACTCTGTGCAGGGCTGCCTCATCCGCAAGTGCCTCTTCCGGGACGGGAAGGGAGGTGTCTTTGTCTGCTCCTATGGCAGAGCCAAGATGGAAGGAAACATCTTCCGGAACCTGACTTACGCAGTGCAGTGTATACATAATAGCAAGGTGCTGTCATGGTTTTACATTGGCGAGGGGGGTCCTGCGGCTATAGGTAGGAAGGGTTTGATGGAGCTATTTTGCATTTAAAAAATAATTTTCTTTGAACTTATTAACACACACTTGACATCATGTCCATCATTTGATTTGGAAAGGGCAAAAACAGTTTTCCTTATTTCATAGAAAGAGAGGCCCAGAGAGAGAAGGTGGCTTACTCAGGGTCACATAGCAATTTAGGCAGAATTGAGACTAGAAACTCGGGTCTTCTGCCCCTTTTGACTATGTCATGCTGCTGCTCACACATCTCACCCATGTCGGAGTAGGAGAAACAAAGTCTTTGTCCTGAATAAGAGAAAATTCAGGGAAATATGATTACTACCTTCACGTCAAACCTGAGTGAGGTTGTTGGGAAGGCTCCCCAGAAGAAGAAACCTCTGTGCTAGGTAGAAAGAGTAGAAGGTCTGGGAAAAACTGGACACATGTGATGAGAAGGGGGTGGAGAGTGAAGGTGTCCCAGCAGCAGGGACATCCTGTGCCAGGGCCTGGGAGTGAGGTTGAACCATGCAGCGGGGGTAGGTTGAAGGATGAAGCTAGGGGTGAGCAAAAGCTATCTTGCCCAGGCCTGGAATCCCCCTTGAGACATTTGGACTTTATGCTAAGAACAGTCCTTCTAGCCACTGCTGTAATCAACACCTTGTATATGCTGGCACTTAGGGCATCGCAGAACAATCTGCAACTCTAAATGGTTGATGACAGGAAGACCTTCTGAAGGGAAAGATAAACCTTGCAGAAGAAAGCATGGCATAGCACCAAGGATTGAGTCTTTACCTCTCCACTAATTCACTGTGAACATTACCTTCACTTCTGTAAAATAGAAATATGCATTCCTGCTTTTCTTCTCTCACTGGTTGTTGGAGGGTCCCATGCCATAATACTGGCGGAAGTCCTCAGTAAACTAAAGAACATTGTACAAAGGTCATTTAGGAGTGTTGCAGGCTTCTAGAATGGCTAATAGCAATTGATTTTAATTAATTTAAATTTAATTGTGTTTTACCCAGCCCACTTCCAAAGAGAATTTCAGAAGGTGTCACTTTGAAAGTATAATGCAAAACTGCTATACACGGAATAAAAGAAAATGGCCAAATAAAAAGGGAAAGGTGATAGCTTTGCTGTCATGAGTACCATGATGAAAGGATCTGGTTCAAGCCCTCAAGGAGGGCATTCTTCCTTGCATAGTTATTGAGAATATGGCTTTCTAGTTAAATTGTGGCTCTGCCCCTTAAGTCTGCGGACTAATGTTACTACCTTTCTCCAAGGCATGATGAGGATTAGCTAAGGTCACATATGTGAAGTGCTTAGCAGTGTGCCTGGTATATAGCAAGTGCTTGATAAGTGTTTTAATTAATTTTTTTTAAGACTACTGCAGTCCAGTTTGAGAGGCTCTATGGTAGAGGTAAACCATGGGTGGCATAGGAAAGGGAGTACCTGACCCAGCCTCGAGGAATGAGAGAAGGTTTCTTGGAGGAACAGTGCCTGGACTGAGCTGCACAAGAAGAATAAGGGTTGGCAGGGTGAAGCCATGCGGCAAAGGAGGTGTGTGTGAGGGCCCAGAAGTAAGAGAAGATTTGATCCTTGCTCCTCTGCAGAGGGCCGTCACTGGCTCTGCCCTCTAGAACATCCCAGATGCTCATTTGGCAGATGCTCAGATGCCTTACATAAAATGGTAAAGGCTAGCAGGAGGAGCCTGGTTGCTTGAGGCTCCAAAAAGAAAAGTGTCACCGACTGATTTTCTTCTTTATGTGTCATACATTTTAGTTGGAAATCAGTTAACTCATGTAGGACAGTAGAGACTGAGGTCAGTAGTATTTTGTTTAGAAATGGGCACACCTCTTCTTTTGCCTGGCTGTTAGGGGACTGGTCTAGTTAGGAGCTGAGCCCATTTGAATCATAGCAATGATATGATCATCCTTAGTGTCCCGCAGGCTTCAGATCCCTCCAGTTACCTTGTGCTAGTTTTCTCCACTTCAGGTCATCCTTTGTACCCACTCCTCAGAGAGGTGATGTCTCCCTGCTCTCGCCCTCCCCAGCAGTAGACTGCATTATTTGTCACCCTGCATGATGGCAGGGTTTCTCTCTTGTCCTGGGTCATCCTTCGCCTAGGTAGTGCTGTGTCTGTGGTCTTGAGAGTAGGACTTTTTCAGTGACCCTGCCTCTACCCACAGCATTAGGGGAGCTCTGATGATCTGGGCCTAAGATACATTCCTCCCACCATCCCCAGAGATAGTTTTTTCCCTGTTCCCCCATGTGTAAGGTTTGTTCTATAAGAAAATTAGGAGGAGCCAGGCTCACTGGCTCACGCCCATAATCCCAGCACTTTGGGAGGTTGAGGCGGGTGGATCACAAGATCAGGAGTTCAAGACCAGCCCAACAAACATGATGAAACCCCATCTGTACTAAAAATACAAAAATTAGCCAGGCGTAATGGTGTGCCTGTAATCCCAGCTACTACTCAGGAGGCTGAGGCAGGAGAATCCCTTGAACCCAGGAGGCGGAGGTCGCGGTGAGCTGAGATCACACAACTGCACTCCAGCCTGGGTGACAGAATGAGACTTCAAAGAAAGAAAGAAAAGAGAGAGAAGAAAGAGGGAGGAAGGGAGGCCTGCACGCATACAGGCACGCACACACACATACACGAGGGGTTGATGCCTCTCTCACTTATGCCCCCCAGCCTGCATCAGGAGGGCACTCTCTAGTCTTTGATCTGCCCCCACTCTTTCTCCATGAGCACCTAGTGAAGTCCACAGAGAAGTGAGCAGATGCAGCTACTCCCAGGGTTTCTGTACTCACAGTAGTTCGCAGCTGGTCTTTAACAATGCATCAGAAATGTTAGCTGAGTTCTCCTTACTGGCGTGCATGGCCCCAGGAGCCCTGCATTATGCAGGCAAGTGCTCAGGCCTCATCTCCTTGGAGGCGCCTGTCTTTCTGTAGCGTTCAGGCTAGCTGGTTGTCCTGCAGCCTCAGCTCTGATGGGTTCTATGTTTAGTAGGTTATGTTTGTGTATATTATCTTCCTTCATCCTAAGCAGATGCTGAAACCTTACAATTTATACTCTTGTTCTGCTTCAGTCTTCACAGAATTTTATCCTAATGCAATATATTAGTAGTAGTGCACAATTTATAATAATATATTTTATTATTGATCTATAATTGTTTAAGACAGCTTAGATAGATGTATTACAGATTTTTTTATATACTGTCATCCTTTGGTATCCATGGGGGCTTGGTTCCAGGATACCAAAATCCACAGATGCTCAAAAGCCTTATATAAAATGGTGTATTATTTGCACATAACCTGCACATATCCTCCCATATTTCAGTCATCTCTAATTATAATACCTGATACAATGTAAATGCTATGTTAATAGTTCTTATACTGGGTTTTTAAATTCAATTTTGTTTTTGTAACAGGATCTCACTCTGTCACCCAGGCTGGTGTGCAGTGGTGCAATCTTGGCTCACTGCAACCTCTGCCTCCCTGATTCAAGCAATTCTCCTGCCTCAGCCTCCTGAGTAGCTGGGACTACAGGAACCCACCACCATGCCCAGCTAATTTTTGTATTTTTAGTAGAGACAGGGTTTTGCCATGTTTTCCAGGCTGGTCTTGAACTCCTGACCTTAAAAGATCTGCCTGCCTCAGTCTCCTAAAGTGCTGGGATTACAAGCATGAGTCACTGTGTCTGGCCTGGTTTTTTTTAACAATGTTTATTGTTATGATTATTTTTTAATAATGTATATTCAGTCTACAGTTGATTGAACCCCTGGTTGCGGAACCCACAGATATGGGGAGGCAACTGTGCTTATTAAATATAAAAAGAAAATGTAATTGGAAATACATCCCTTTAGTAGCAGGTTGCTGGGTTATGGTACCTTGTTTGAAGGACGTTTTCTTATACCAGGGTTTGTAATCATCCCTTAGTTTAGAGGCTCAGTAATTACTACCCCAGGGTAATACACCATGAAAGATTCAGGATGTGCAAGAACAGGCCTTTGTTTTATAAATTGGAAGGGAAGGTGGGAGAGGAGAACCTGTGTGGTACCTTACTCTCCAGGCCGTCTCAGACAGGTGGATTTTAGTGAAGATGCATTGGAAGTGGTGGATCTGGAACTTTATTTCATTAAAAGTAGCTGCCCCTGCCAGGTGCAGTACCTCATGGCTGTAATCTCAGCACTTTGGGAGGCTGAGGCGGGTGGATCACAAAGTCAGGCAATCGAGACCAACCTGGCCAACGTGGTGAAACCCTGACCCCATCTCTACTAAAAATAAAAAAAAAATAGCTGGGTGTGGTGGTGTGTGCCTGTAGTCCCAGCTACTTGGGAGGCTGAGATGGAATGGTTTGAACCTGGGAGGCAGAGGTTGCAGTGAGCCGAGATCACGCCACTGCACTTCAGCCTTGCAACAGAGCAAGACTCCATCTCACAAAACAAAAAACAAAAAAGGTAGCTGCACCCTTGACCCCTGGGGAAATCTTCATACAACCTTAGTGCATATAGAGTCTGAAGACCACTAAATCCCATGTTCCCCTAAGTATCCTTTCTGTGCCGTCATCCAGGTATGCGGCTTGCAAGTTCTGAGTATGGAGCACAGGGCCAAGCTTTGATCCGGGTTTTAGTTAAAGGACCAATGTGGGCCAGGCATGGTGGCTCTCGTGTAATGCCAGCAGTTTGGGAGGATTGCTTGAGCCCAAGAGTTTCACACCAGCCTAGGCAACATAATGAGACTCCATCTCTATAAAAAATACAAAAATTAAAAACAAAATTATTTCAGCCCACATGCATAATAAAAATAAAAATAAAGAAAAGTACAAGCATCATACATTAATGGTGGCTACTATTTTTTTCAAGACCATAAAAATTCTGTTATGTTTCCCAACTTGTGGGAAACCTGTCTCTCAGTATACATGTAACAAAATTTCTCCCATACCCCATAAATCTGTGCAAAAACAAAACAGGCTGAGGTGGGAGGATCACTTGAGCCTGGGAGGTGGAAGCTGCAGTGAGCTGAGATCACACCACTGCATACCAGCCTGGATGACAGAGCAAGACCTTGTCTCAAAAAAAACACAACAACACAATGTGAGGCTGGTAAGGAGGCTGCAGGGCAAAGCCAGGTGGGGCTTGGAGATGGCTGTGTCCTGGGAGCACACTGTGGGCGCGTGGCTATGCCAGCATTGAGGCGTTTCTCTCATCTGCAGGGTAAACTGCATGGATCAGGTGGTGAGGAAAAGACTCAGGGGTTTCCGAAAATATCTTTGTGAAAATAAATGGCTTTCTCTTTTCTGCTTAGATCGTCATGCTCAGGAACGACATTTACCGCTGCCGAGCGTCAGGCATCTTTCTTCGCTTGGAGGGTGGTGGCTTGATTGCCGGCAACAACATTTACCACAATGCAGAGGCTGGCGTAGACATTCGGAAAAAGTCCAACCCACTCATACTGGTACTGTTCTTTGTGTTCCCTCCCTGTTCAGAGTGCCTCTTGGTTTTCAGAAACCTTTACTGAGGACGTTTAAATACACGTTGCCCTCTATTTCTGTGCTTCCTGTTTGCAGGTGGCCCCTGCTCTGTCTTCTGTGTCTCCTCGTGACTCTGTCTGTCTTTCTCTGTATTAGCAGTAGCTTTGGACAAGTCATTTTCTGGCCATCTCCCCATTAATAAAGAGGAGAACCAGAAAGACAGGGAAACCTCACAGGGCCCTCAGCCCTCATGTGCTGTGGTTGGCTTTGAGTTTGATAAGGATAAAGAGAATGATGTCTGTCCTAAAGACACTTGGATTCAAAAACAAACAGAAACAACATCAGCGAACCTCAAGTTAGTTTATTCATTTGTGTAAAAGAACATTTAGGATATTTCGTTTTCAAGATTATTTTTTTCATGGATATTGTGAGGCCATATTGAGTCTGATGTTCTACCAGTGTGAAAACTACTTAAAATCCTAGAATATGTGGCCAGTGACATTAGAGACCAGATCTTTTTCTGCTCTGGCTTTTCCTGAGAGGCAGGTTTGGGAGTTGGGGGTTTTTTGTTTTGTTTTTGCACAGATTTATGGGGTATGGGAGAAATTTTGTTACATGTATACTGAGAGACAGGTTTCCCACAAGTTGGGAAACATAACAGAATTTTTATGGTCTTGAAAAAAATAGTAGCCATCATTAATGTATGATGCTTGTTATATGCCAGATACTTTTCTAAGCACTTTGTAGATATTTACTTATCATTTAATGCTTACAGAACCCTGTGAAGAATTATTATTATCCCTATTTTGTAGTAAAGACATAGAGCACAAAGAAGCAAAGGATCCTACCCGAAGTCCTATACCTAGTGACAGAGCTGGGATTTGAATCCAGGCAGTCTGACTCAGGGTTGATGTCTAAACCCATTATATCTTGACTGCCCATGAAGATACAGAGAAAAGGCTGGGCACAGTGGTTTAGGCCTATAATCCCAGAACTTTGGGATGTCAAGGCAGGAGGATTACTTGAGTCCAGGAGTTTGCGACCAGCCTGGGCGACAGAGCAAGACCTTGTCTCTACAAAAAAAAGAAAAAAAATTTTTTTTTTTTGAGACAGAATCTTGCTTTGTCGCTCAGGCTGGATTGCAGTGGCACAATCTTGGCTCACTGCAACCTCTGCCCCCCAGATTCAAGTGATTCTCCTGTCTCAGCCTCCTGAGTAGCTGGGATTGCAGGCATGCGCCAACCAAGTCTGACTAATTTTTGTATTTTTAGTAGAGATAGGGTTTCCATGTTGGTCAGGCTGGTCTTGAACTCCTGAGCTCAGGCAATCTGCCCGCCTTGGCCTCCCAAAGTGCTGGGATTACAGGAGCCACCACACCCGGCCCTTCTACAAAAAAAAAAGTTTTAACTAGGCATGGCAGCTCACACATGTAGTGCCAGATATTTGGGAGGCTGAGGTGGGAGGATTGCTTGAGTCTAGGAGGTCGTGGTTGCAGTGAGCCATGATTGTGCCACTGCACTCCAGCCTAGGCAACAGAGCAAGACCCTGTCTCAAAAAAAAGAAAAAGAAAATACACACAGCTAGCCAGTGTCTTCTGCCAATCCCTTTTCCTCACTGTGTTTCTGCCATGCAGCTGGTAGTTGATGCATGGCCTTGGATTAGGAAATTATTGCCACTCTGGTTAGAGAGATGAGAAGGGTCTGCCTTTCCGAGGACAGAGGGACAGCAGGTAGAAGGGGGAAGGGAGTGGTACATGTTAGTCCTGATGTTGTGAAAAGGTGTAGGGATGAAAACGCTGCTACATATTCCCTTCGGAGCTTTTCAGCCCTGTGCAGGACTTCTCTTAGGCAGTAGTTGCCCTGATGAGCCTGCTGAATCCTTCAGGAGAAATCTGGAAGGAGTAAGAATAAGGAGAATTTGCGCACAAAACACTTGAGAGCCAACTAGAATTTTATTTCTGTGAAATCATTTTGGAAGAGATGCAGCTAACTTCCCAGCTTACAGAGTATAGAATCGGTCTTCAGCTATAAATTAACAATGAGAGTGAGATAATTTTATTATTATTCTAATCTAAAAACATTAAGTCACTGTGCAAAAGCAACTAACTGGAATGGGCAAGAGAAAAACTAGGTTCCAGATCTGGCTTTTCCACAGACATACTATATAATCCTGGGCCTGTTTCCCCATTCACACAAAGAGATATTAGAAAAGAATATCTTGCCAGGTGTGGTGGCTCCCATCTGCAATCCCAACACTTCGGGAGGCCAAAATGGGAGGATTACTGGAAGCCAAGAGTTTAAGACCAGCCTAGGCAATGAAGCAAAACCCTATCTCTACCAAAAAAAATACCGCTAGACATCCTGGCTATGCCTAAAACCTTATGCCCCATGGGACAACTTGGCCCCCCGGTGTCTGCATCCTTGCACTGGCCTTCCCTGAATGAGAAAGGACTAGAAGTCAAGTGACTCTGACCCCTCTGTGGATATGGCCCTTTTAGGATGGCACTTGGCCAACATTTGTTTGCACTGGGATATTGCCCTTCCCTAAGAGGTGGCCTCCCTGGACCCCAGAGGTATGGCCTGGCCAAATGATTGTGTGTTTGGGGGACTTATTAGAGGCTCCAAAAGTTTCAGTAGCCTGCCTTGCAGGTGAAGGGCAAGAGCCCTCCTAAGAGGCTTGGCAGTGAAGACTCCAAACTTCATAGTCTCCCTTAGAGGTTTTGATGTGTGTACTGGTACGGGAAGGGCAGGGCACCAGCATGGCCCGTTCCCTTTTTCAAGGGCTAGGGATCTTACAGTGACATCATTTTCTCCACTGTGTTCATCCCGCCTTGGCTGTGTAGGCGGCAGTTGGGCACTCTGCTTCTTGCTGGCATGTCTGATCCAGCTTCTGTGGTGTCTCATTTTCACTTGCAGTGTAACCAGATCCACCATGGCCTTCGCTCTGGCATTGTTGTCCTTGGCAATGGGAAAGGCATCATCCGGAACAATCAAATCTTTTCCAATAAGGAGGCTGGCATTTACATCCTGTACCACGGAAATCCCGTTGTGAGGTATGTGCTGCTGTTACTCTCCTTCATCTTCTTTAACCTCCTCCCTGTCTTTCCTCCATTCGAAAACACTCCTTATGGAAACAACTGTACAGATGCAAGCAGAGAACAGACTTCACTATCATCCCACCCCAGTAACACAGCTGCTTTTGTGTTTATGTGCCCTTCCAGTTAACTCTGTGTAGGCACGCTATTTGGCGGTCACTACTGAGCACGTCTAACACGGGCAGACTCTGCTCCCTGCGAGCTTACTCTATCCTGGAGAAATGGACACAGAAGTACTCCAAGGCAGGGATGGAACAGAGAGTTCAACTCACCTAACAATTTCAGTTAGTTGATAGTGGTGACTGGGGATGCTGTGTGAACATCCTGGCGCTGCACCTGGCCTCAGCATGAAAGCGTCCTGTGGTCAGGGACTGATAGAAGTGATAGTGATAGGTGGGAAGCAAGAAGTGATAGGTGGGAAGCAGCAGTGGCAGTCCTGGGACCCTGTCTGCCATCCTAGCTTTAGTATGGGCAGACTGTGATAATGCTGTCAGAGTGGTACCACAAGGACAGACTCATTCTGACTAGGAGGAGATCTGACTAGGAAGGCCTCATTTAGGAGGTAGCATCGGGGTTGAGTGTTAGAATATGGTAAGACTTGGAATCGTGGAGATGGAGGTAGGGAGGGGTTGGTGGACGATCCTAGTAAAGGGAACAGCATGAGCAAAGGCAAAAGAGCACAGCAGATTGAGGGGTTAACAAACCATCCACTGTGGCTTCAGAAAAAATCTGACATGGTGTGACAATGGTATAGAATATTTTTAATTGGGATGGTCCCAGAATATCTTGAGCCCTTTGGTCACTGCAGCATGACCCTTAACGTCCTTGTGGCAGACCATCTGTGCCACACAGCAGAGTGGAAAGGAATGATGGAAAGAAAGGGTTCGGCCAGGTGAGGAAGGCCTTATATAGACCAAGCTGAGGCAGGGAAGCCTATTCTTTCTACACAGCAGGGACTCGTTAAAGGCTCTGAGCAGAAGACTCACATGGTTATGTCCATGCTTTAGGAGAATAGCTGGTCTTAATGGGCACAAATATATTCAGAGCATTTTTCACCCCCTGTATTATTCCATGGTACTTGTTTCCATGTTGTTACATGGCCTTTACATTCATCACTTTGGAAAGTTTCACCACATTCCAGTATTTTGATACTCTATAATTTTTGAACCAGACCTAATTGCTGGTTCAAAAATTATGGAATATAATCCTGTTTTTCACTGTTACAGCTTACTAAAAACAATTAGTGGTCACAGAGCTCTTTCTCTTCTTCTGCATTATTGCCTTACCAGAAGAGTGTGTATTTGTATGTATGTGTGCTGTTCATTTAACACACATTCCAGCTACTCTGTATAAGGGGGCAGTTATATACAACCTGTGCAGGCACAGCCCCTGCTCCGTGGAGTTTACAGTCTCATGTCGAGACTCATACTCACACAGCCATGATGGAAGACTCACCAAAATGAGCGCTTTAATAGGGGTTCATGCAGACTGCCCGGAGGAGCTCAGCCGTGATCTCAGCTGAGCATGTCAGGGAGCTGACATTCAAGTTGTGCTGAAAGATAAACAGGATTCTATTGGCAGGGAAAAGGCATTCTGGGTCAGAGGCAGTGAAATTCAGGGTATGTCTGAGAAAATGGTGAGAAATGTGGTGTGTCCAGGCATGAGATGCCAGAGGGATAGTGCAAAGGCGAGTTGCTGCTGGATGCCAGAGGACCTTGAATGCCAAGCGTGATAGGCAGAATAATGGCCCCAAGGATATCCATGTCCTAGGCCCTGAAACCTGTGCATATGTGTTGCCTTAAAAGGCAGGAGGAACTTTGCAGATGAGTGAGTGAAGGACCTTGGGGAAAGATGGGGGGAGATTATTTTGGATTTTACGTGTAGGTCCAATGTAACCATAAGACCCTTATGAGAAGGAAGCAGGAGAATCAGATTAAGGGAGCAGGGGCCAGGCGCAGTGGCTCATGCCTGTAATCTCAACACTTTGGAAGGCTGAGGCGGGCGGATCATTTGAGGTCAGGAATTCGAGACCAGCCTGGCCAACATGGGGAAACCCTGTCCCTACTAAAAATACAAAAATTAGCTGGGTGTGGTGGTGGGCGTCTGTAATCCCAGCTACTCAGGAGGCTAAGGCAGGAGAATGGCTTGAACCTGGGAGGCGGAGGTTGCAGTGAGCCGGGATCACGCCATTGCACTTTAGCCTGGGCAACAAGACCAAAACACCATCTCAAATAAATAAATTAATAATAATGAAATAAAATAAATAAGAGAGCAGGAGATGTGAGGACAGAAGCAGAGGTCAGAGTGATTGAGGCCACAGCCCAAGAAGTACAGGTGGCCTCTAGGAGCTGGAAAGGCTAAGGAATGGATTCTCCCCTGGAGCCTCCAGATAAAACACAGGTCTGCTGACACTTTGATTTTAGCCCTGTGAAACCCATTTTGAACTTCTGACATCCTGAACTGAAAGATAGAAATTCATACTGTTTTAAGCCACCAAGTTTGTGGTAATTTGTTATAGTAACAATAGGAAATGAATACACCAAGCTAAAAAGTCTGGGCTTTACCTTGGGGATGCTAGGGAACCATTAAAGAGTTTTGGGTGAGGAGTATCATAATTATATCAGTGTTGGGTTTTTAACACATAGTCATCTTGAAAGAATAGGTTGTGGTTTTTTTGTTTTTTTTTTTTTTTTTTGAGACAGTGTCACTGGTACACTGATCTGTCCCCTTCTTCTAAATGTTTCCTCATCCCTCCTGTCTCTTTATTCTGCCTGCCCCATATACGTATGTGTACACACACACACATCATGCCAGGCTGGAGTACAGTGGCATGATCTCGGTTCACTGCAGCCTCCGCCTCCTGGGATCAAACGATTCTTCTGTCTCAGTGTCCCAAGTAGCTGGGACTACAGGCGTGTGTCACCATGCTGGCTAATTTTTGTATTTTTAGTAGAGACGGGGTTTCACTATATTGGCCAGGCTGGTCTCGAACTTCTGACCCCGAATGATCTGCCCACCTCGGCCTCCCAAAGTGCTGGGATTACAGGCGTGAGCCACCACACCCAGCCTAAGTTGTGCTTTCCTTCATTTCTTTGCAATGAGAGGTAAGAATCTGGAGCAGGATACAACTTTGGAGATCCCTGAAATGGCCTGGATGAGACAAACCATAGCATATATTTTTGCAACAGAAAGTTACATAACCGATTATGTTTCTCTTTTTTCCTTGGATGCAAAGAAGCACAGGACTCAAACTGCTCCTCTGCAGTTAATATCCCATCTGGGCTCTTGGTACACTGATCTGTCCCCTTCTTCTAAATGTTTCCTCATCCCTCCTGTCTCTTTATTCTGCCTGCCCCATATACGTACGTGTACACACACACACACACACACACACACACACATTTCTCCAAGTGGCAACAGATTCCTTTTGGAGGTGAGATTTGTATTAAAAATATACTAGGAGTCAGTTACACCGCTGGTCCCAGCTACTTGGGAGGCTGAGGTGGGAGGATCACTTGAGTGCAAGAGTTCAAGAATAGCCTGAGCAACATAGCGAGAACCCATCTCAAAAAAAAAAAAAGAAAGGTGGTAAACATTTTCTGGTTGCAACATTTGAGGATTGGATAAAATACATATAAGGCCAGGTGCGGTGGCTCACACCTGTAATCCCAGCACTTTAGGAGGCTGAGGTGGGCAGATCACTTGAGGCCAGGAGTTTGAGACCTGCCTGGTCAATATAGCAAAACCCCATCTCTGCTAAAAATACAAAAAATTAGCTGGATGTGGTGCACACATGTAAGCCAGGCTAAGGCACAAACATTGCTTGAACCCAGGAGGTGAAGGTTGTAGTGAGCTGAGATCGTGCCACTGAACTCTAACACGAACAACAGAGCAAGACCTCAAAAAGAAAGTCAGACATACATGACAGTCAAGTGATGCCACAGTGAACTGGATATCACTGTGCTCATAGCATAGTTGGGGGTTTAGTTTTTTGTCAAGCTGTCCCAGTGACAGCTAAACACTTTAGGAAATGCTTTTATGCCCCTGTGGACTTAAGCCATAAGGAGGCCCACAGAAGAAGGCAGGCTCCTAGAAGCATGACACTGGTCCCCTGGGCTCACCTCTTTATTTTATTCTCCTTCCACTTTAGCGGGAACCACATCTTCAAGGGCCGTGCTGCCGGCATAGCAGTGAATGAGAATGGCAAAGGCCTCATCACAGGTATGAATGGGAACTGCCCGGCACCTGGCAGCCAGGCTAAGGTCCCCTGCCATCACCCCCCAGCTTCAGGACCTCACACTGCTCCTTTACCCCCACAGATTGTGGCCTCCTTCTCTCACTAGTGGGCCAGAGCTCAGGGATATCAGCTACATGGTGGCCTTGCTTCTCACAGGAAGGTTCAGAACAGAGCGGGTGTCTGCTCCTTCCAGGCCCAGAGCGGATAGGTTCTCACCAGGTGGCTCACAGAACACTTTCAGAAGCACGATGCCCAACCACCTGTCCAAATCCCTCCTCTTGGTCTTTGTATGGACCTCTGCCTGCTCTGGAAACCTCCACCCAGCTAACCCCTGCTCATCCTTTCAGTATTACCTTAAGTGTCACTAAGCCTTCCCTGACTTCCCCATTGTACATAGATACACTTACCATACCCAGGATACCTCCTCTCTAGGGCCTTTGACTTAATTGCTGAGTGGTTTGTGGTGTCAGTCTCCTCTGTTATAAAGTGGTAAATTCTGCAAGGTGAGAGTCAAGTCTGTCTGGTATATCTGTGTAGCCTTAGTGCAGAGCAGAGCCAGGCCTGGGATATGAAAGAGATTCCACAAATACTGGTCCAGTGAATCCCCCTGACTGAACTCTGATCAGACAAGTTCCAGGAGCTACAGGGGCAGCAGTGAACAAGGCTCTCAGCCACTGACATTTTAGGAGAGGAAGCGAATAAATAAAAGCCTACATATATGAGCAAAAAGCATCCTATCTGAGAATGACAAGTGCTCTGTGGATAATTAATGCAATAATTGGACTGGATGAGCATTTAGGATTGTTGGTCAGGGCAGCCTTCTGAGAAGGTAACAAGGAAGCCAAGACCCCAAGTTGCTGGGAGGAGCTGGGAAAGAACCTCCCATGTAGGGCCACCCGTGGGAACAGACTTGGCCAACTCAGGCATGGCTGAGTGGAGATTGCTTATGGGACTGGAGTGTGGTACGCAAGGGGCCTGCAGTGGGGTCATGGAAGCAGGAAGAGGCCAGTCACACAGCGTCTCCTGAGCCATTGCAGCCATTGTGCCTCAGTCCCAGGAGACTGCCTCTTCCCTGCCACAGTGTTGGGGCAGCAGTGTCATAGACCACCCATCTGACCCATGACTCTTTCACCTACCCTTGAGAGATGGTGGTGCCTAGGAGGAGGAGGGGATGGGTCTGGTCAGAGTTCAGGGCTGAAGCTGAGAAGGACAGGCGAGGCTAGCACCTTCTCATGGGTTTTTGGGTAAATGGCTACATTCTGCCTCTGAGGACTCTAAAGCCAGTTTATTATTTTATTTTATTTTTGAGACGGAGTTTCACTCTTGTTGCCCAGGCTGGAGTGCAGTGGTGCAATCTCAGCTCACCGCACCTCTGCCTCCTGAGTTCAAGCAATTCTCCTGCCTCAGCCTCCCGAGTAGCTGAGACTACAAGCATGCGCCACCACACCTGGCTAATTTTGTATTTTTAGTAGAGACGGGGTTTCTCCATGTTGGTGAGGCTGGTTTCAAACTCCTGACCTCAGGTGATCTGCCTGCCTCAGCCATCAATAGTGCTGGGATTACAGGCATGAGCCACTGTGCCTGAGCTATACTTTGATTTGATTCCTTGTTTTTGTTTGTTTGGTTTTTTGGACACCAGTGTCACTCACCAAAGCTAGTTAATTTTCTTTTTTGAGGCAGGTTCTCAGTCTGTTGTCTAGGCTGGAGTGCAGTGGCACAATCATAGCTCACTGCAGCCCTGACCTTCAGGTTCAAGTGGTCCTCCCACTTCAGCCTCCCAAGAAGCTGGTGCACACCACCACACCCAGCTAATTTTTTTGTATTTTTTGTAGAGACAGGGTTTCACCATTTTGTCCAGGATGGTCTGGAACTCCTGAGCTCAAGCAGTCTACCCACCTTGGCCTCCCAAAGTGCTAGGATTACAGGCATGGGCCACTGTGCTCAACCAAAGCTAGTTCATTTTTAATCATCAGTCCTCAAGGCCATTGAGTATAGTAGGTGCCAGGGAGATAGGAGTGCACAAGATAGACACAAGCTTTGCCCTCGGAGAAAGGAGTTGGCAGATAAGTCCCTGAAATATAAGACAGCAGACAAGATTTAGAGTGCTAATTGCTAGCAGGGTAAGGCCAGGGCCTCCTGGTCTGGAGTGGCCTTGATAAAAGCTGTCCAAGCCCTCTGTTTGCCAGCACTGGAGCTGGCCCTTGGGTACTGACTACCTTTTCTGCCTCTCTCCTTAGAAAATGTCATCCGTGAGAATCAATGGGGAGGTGTGGACATCCGCCGTGGAGGGATCCCCGTTCTCAGGAGTAACCTCATCTGCTTTGGCTATTCAGATGGTGTGGTCGTAGGAGACGAAGGCAAAGGCCTCATCGAAGGAAATACCATCTATGGTGAGGACCATGTTCCCAGGCCAGCCAGGGAGGCAGGAAGCCCGGGTTCTCTCCAGCTTGTGGGTCCTGAGAAGGTCACTGCCTTTCCCCATGCCTCAAAGACCTCATCTGACAGGCATCAAAGGCACTGTCAGGTCACAGTCACCCAGGCCCTCTCAGAGTGAAGAGCCTCTTACAAATCACTTTGTAGTTCAGATTGACCCCATGGGGTTAGCAAAGCAGAAAGCTTTATCCCTATTTAAAATAGCAAAAGACAGGAGTTGTATCATGTCTAAGGACAGGACCATTTAACCCCTGGCACATATGCATCTAACTCCTCTCATCCTTTCTTTTGATCCAGAGTACTGAAAATATAATGGGAAAACAAGATAATCACAGGAAGAAAACTATTCTCACTCACTCTGTGACTTTGGGCAGAGCCTTAATCTGTCAGGACTCTCTCTCTAATAATACAGTGATAATAATAAAGATGACTTGGGCCCACCTCTCTGCTCTGCCCTTTCTACGCACGATCAAATTTAATTCTCATGACTGCCTTCTGAAGGAGGTACAGTTATTAACCCCATTTGAAAGATGAGAAAACTGAAGGACAGAGGTTTGGTAATTTGCTCAAGGTCACACAGCTGGGAAATGGCAGGGCTGGGATTCAAACCAAGGCTGCCTCCTCCTATGTAGGGAGGGATTGGTGCCCCCTTGGCACTGTCACTGTGGGTTCATGTGCTTCTGATGTGGACATGTAGCCCTGACAGTCCTTAGGGCACTTTTACACTGTGTGGAATTGGCCAAGCTTCTGAGGTTCACCCGATCCTGCTGACCTCTCTTCCTGCTTAATATCCACACCCCCTTCATTTACTCACTAAACTTGAATTCATTCTCTCTTGTATGAAGGAGAAGTCTACAGCTAGAGCCATAAAGTGATTTGTTTGAGGTTATTAGCAAATCAGGGACTCTCCCAGGCCAGTGGTCATTAGCAAATCAGGCACTCTCTCCTGGGCCTAGTGGCTTTTGCTTCCCCTCTCAGGGAGATTCAGGTGCCACTTCACCTGAGTTCAGTGTTGGTGACCAGTTCCTCTCACTGTCCAGCTAACAAGGGCTGTGGTGTGTGGATGATGTCATCTAGCCTCCCCCACGTCACCAGCAACCACGTCAGCTACAATGGCCTGTATGGAGTGGCAGTGTTTAGCCAGAAGGATGGCTCCAGCGAGTTACCTCGAGGCCATAGGGCTCAAGAGAACTTCAGCGAGGATGGGGACGCCATCCTCTGGGAGACAGAGCTAGAAAAGGAGGACGACCCACTGCGCCGGCCCATCACCATAGCTCTTGTTGAGTCTAACAGTATTAACCACAACGGAGGTGAGTGTACCCCTCAGCCCCTGCTCAAGAACCTTCCATGGCTCCTCACTGTCTTAAAGGCCTTCTGCAGACTGATCCCAACTTGCCCTCAGGCCTCATCAGCCACTTCTTCCTGCTTGATATCCACACCCCCTTCATTTACTCACTAAACTTGAATCCATTATTTCCTGCCTCCTAACCTGCTGACTTCACTCACACATTTCTCTCACCTGAAATTCCCTTTTTCCCATCCATACGTCTCAAACCAACTTGAACTTCAAAACTTGCTGTGAATGTACCACTTCATTATTTCCTCCTTTGAACTGGACCCTCCCCATCCCCAGTGGCACTTGTTATATCTGTTTGATCAACACACATAAGCCATGAACTTGAGACAGAACTGAAGACCACCTATCTCAGTGACCCCGTCCCTGCAGTACCAAGTCCCACTTCTGGCACACACACTTTTACTCAATTCTAGAACACATTTTTCACAATTTAACATCTCTCATGAGGTGCATATCATGGTTTAATTGACAGTGATTTTTCTTTGTTAGAGAGGCAGAAAATGAAAGTGTTTTCAATCTATGTTATCTTAAACCTGATGAAAAATGGAGGCTGGGTGCCGGGGATCATAATCCCAGGACTTTGAGAGTCCAAGGGCAGGGGTGGGGGAGTGGGAGCAGCAGGTATTGCTTGAGGCCAGGTGTTCAAGACCAGCCTGGGCAACATAACAAGACCCGGTCTCCGCAAAAAAATAAGTAAATAAATAAAAATAATGAAAAACTAGATGGATCTGGTGGTCCCAGCTACTCAGGAGGCGGGAAGATTGCTTGAGCCCAAGAGTTCAAGGCTGCAGTGAGGTATGACCATTGCATTCCAGCCTGGCGACAGGACCCAAGACCCTGTCTTAAAAGAAAAAAAAGATGGTAGAAGATGTTTGATATTTCTTGAATTTAAAAAAAAATTACTGTGTAGTTTAATGCCAGGGCTCCCAAAGCTGGCTGATTATCAAAATCACTGTGGGGTGGGGGTTACAGGGTAGGGTGGAGGGGTGGGTGGGGAATGGAGGAAGGCTCATTAAGAACAGATTCCAGCCAGAGTGGTGGCTCACGCCTGTAATCCCAGCACTTTGGGAGGCTGAGGCGGGTGGATCACCTGAGGTCAGGAGTTCGAGACCAGCCTGACCAACATGGAGAAACCCCATCTCTATTAAAAAAGATTTTAAAAATTAAAAAAAAAAAAAAAAAAAAAGATTCCTGGGACAGGGGCAGTGGCTCACACCTGTAATCCTAACAATTTGAGAGGCCAAGGCAGGAGGGTCATTTGAGTTCAGGAGGTCAGGACCAGCTTAGGTAACACAGAGAGACCCACCCCCGCCAATCTCTACTGAGAAAAAAAAATTTTTTTTTCAAATTAGCTGGGCGTGGTGGTGAGTGCCTGTAGTTTCAGCTACTGAGGAGGCTGAAGTAGGAGGATGCTTGAGCAGATTTTGAGGTTGCAGTGAGCTATGATGGTGTCACTGCATTATAGCCCAGGTGATAGAGCAAGACCCTGTCTCTAAAACAAAATAAAATAAGATTCCTGAACTGGTAAGTGCTTGCCTCTGGTAGTGGTAGAGGGCAGGGAGATGGATAACGCCCAGCCCCAACCCACTTACTTGGAAAATGAGTTCTGTCCCCTCCCAAGTCAGGGTTTCCTCCATGTGGCCATGCTGTCTGTCCGATACGACAGGCAAAGCCATCTAAATTCACAAATAGATATTTTTTTGTTCTCAGCCAAGCCAGGAAAAGCAAGAGGCTGGTGCCACCAAGATACTGGAGCTTGCAGGCTCATGGCTGCAGACACTGCTGCAGGGTCCCAGCCACTGTCCTCCACACGACCTGCCCCAGCCCCAGCCCCCGTTTGCTGTTGTGGTGGGCAGAGGGACCTACCACAGAGCCCTCTCCTCTCACTCCCAGGTCTGGCTGCCCTGCTTTCTTTTCCTGACAAGCCATGGGGCTGTAATCCTGATGATTCGGGGCTTTTTTCCTCATGCACCCGGTGTCTCTAAGTATACACAACCCCAGGCGTCGATATTCCTTTCCCAAATTTCTAACACATGTTACTTCTCTTCATAAGTTTTTCTACTCCAAAATTTCCCAAGTAGTAGGGAGGCAGATTCCAGCTCAGTGTAGGAAGGAGAGCAAAGCAAAACCTTCTAACCTTGCTCATTCCCCCTCTGGATGGGTAGATCTGCCTGTCCAGAGGGGTAATGAGCAACCTTGATCAGTAGTGAGCCAGGTCAGTGGAGCCAGGTACACGTCGCAATAGGATGGCAGAGATGTAGGAGGCATTCAGGCACACTGTGGAAGCTCAGGCCAGAAGAGAGTCTTCTCACACCGTGTCTCCCTGCCTACACTGAGCAAGGACTTCGTTAAGAAGAAACAGTTTTTTTGACGCACGTGGATTTCCTCCTGCTGTTTCATCAGCTTAGAAAATGAAAACTCAAGGGTTGGTTCTGAGTGTTGCTACCTCTTCTCCACTCTATTCTCTTGGAGTGCACAATTCAGGGAAGGCTTTTCCTGACTGGTGGTGTCAGGGCTGACCCTGGGACCCCTTGTGCTTTCCAACCCCTCCACCCATAGCCTCAGGACTCTATGTCCAGAGCAGCGAGGCACTGCATGTTATCACTAATGTGATCCACGCAAATGGGGACAGAGGCATCACTGTGGCCCAGAGCAGCCAACTCACCCGTGTGGCTAACAACAGCATCTCCTGCAACCAGCAAAGTGGGGTCAAGGTTGAGGCCCAGTGCAAAGTGGAGCTCCGGGGCAATGGTATCTATGACAACAGAGGCCAAGGCATTATCACCAAGGGTGATAGCACCATCGTCATTGAAAACGACATCATTGGCAACCGAGGCAGCGGGCTGCAGCTGCTCCCCAGGTCCGACACTATAGTGAGTATTTGTGCATGTGTGTGACGTGTGGTACCCACACAGGGCACAGCCCTGCAACAGTCCTCATACTCTGCTGAGAACAGAACCATAAGCACTCAGCACTACAAGGGACAGTATCCCTCCTCCCAGGACTCAGCCTGGGAAATGTGGGTGGGACTTCCCACAGGAGGGGGCAGAGAAACTGGGTCCTGAAGGATGAACAAGGGCTCACCAACAGGAAGCCAGGGGTAAGGGGTCACTTCCTTGTCATGGTGTTGGGAGCCTCCCAAGGTATAGTCATGGTCTCCATATCAAGGGCAGGGCTATTTCAGCTCTCTTTCTATAACAGAATAACCTTGCACAGTGTCTGGTGTACAGTAGATGCTTCATGAGGAGAGAGATCCTGCCTTGGGGCCTTTGCACACACTCTTCCCTATACACCCCGTGTACCCCCTGCCCCTTTTACACTGTGGTCCTGCAGCTTAGCTGTGTCTTCAGGAAGAGTCCCTGACTCCCCACCTCCCACCCCAGGCTGTTTGAAGTACCCCTTTCTGGTGTCTTTGCCCACCCCTGTCCCACAGAGCACTCTCACTCTGTTTGGTATCTCTTCCTTTACCCATCTGTCTCCCCACCGGACTGTGAGCTCTGCACCTTTCTGTGCAGAGCCCGGTTTCAATGTGGAACCAAGCAGACTTGATCCCTGCCCTTGTGGAATTACGATCCCAAAGGCTCTATCTTTACTTTTAGTTCAATAGTTTTGGGGGTACAGGTGGTTTTTGGTTACATGGGTACATTCTTCAGCGGTGATTTCTGAGATTTTGGTGTACCCATCACCTAAGCAGTGTACACTCGACTCAATATATAGTCTTTTATCCCTCACCCCCCTCCCACCCTTTCGCCCCCAAGTCACCAGAGTCCATTACACCATTCCTATGTCTTTGCATCCTCATAGTACAGCTCCCACTTCTAAGTAGTGAGCAAATAAGAACATAGGATACTAGGTTTTCCATTCCTGAGTTACTTCTTAGAATAATGGCCTCCAAGTCCATCCAACTTGCTGTAAAGGCCATTATTTCATTCTATTTTATGGCTGAGTAGGATTCCATGGTGTATATACACCTTTTTTTTTTTTTTTTTTTTTTTGAGATGGAGTTTCACTCTTGTTGCCTGGGCTGGAGTGCAATGACGTGATCTCGGCTCACTGCGACCTCCGCCTCCTGGGTTCCTGCCTCAGCCTCCCAAGTAGCTGGGATTACAGGCATGCGCCACCACACCTGGTTAATTTTGTATTTTTAGCAGAGACCGGTTTCACCATGTTGATCAAGCTGGTCTCAAACTCCTGACTTCATTTGATCCACCCGCCTTGGCCTCCCAAAGTGCTGGGATTATAGGCGTGAGCCACCATGCCCAGCCTGTACCACATTTCTTTATCCACTCTTGGGCTGATGGGCAGTTAGGTTGATTGCATATTTTTGCAATTCTAAATTGTGCTGCTATAACCATGTGTGTGCATATGACTTTTTCATATAATGACTTTTTTTCCTTTGGGTAGACAGCCAGTAGTGGGATTGCTGGGTCGCCTAAAGCCACTTTACAGTTCTGCAGCTTCATGGGTAGTGTCTTACGACAAGGAGTAAAGAGTGCCCGAGCTTTGCCTCTGAGCACTGTGGGGGCAGAGGAAAGGAGAGAGGTACACACTTTTGCCTTAGCTGAGTTGCCAGTGGCCCTGACTTCAGACACTACCTCCCCTCTCTGCCAGGCCTTTGCATATTGTTTCTTCTTCCTGGAGCAGCTCTCCCTGTTCTGCATCTGATAAATGCCTGCAACTTACCTATCACCTCTTCCAGGAAGCCTTCCCTGGCTCCTGCAGGCTGTTCTCGGTGCCCTTCTTTGAGCTCACGTGGCTCTTCATTGGCCTGCTTAGCACATTCCTGCCCCTCAGTTTTAGAACTGATAATTCACTTGCCCAGCTCTGCCACTCAGTCTGAGTCCCTGAGGTATGACAATCTCTGGCTGCCTCTCCCAGGTAATAAAGAACCGGATCCACTCCTTCCGGGCCTATGGCATCACAGTGCAGGGCCGCGCCAAGGCCCTGGTGCAGGAGAACATCATCTTCCAGGGCAAAACCAATAAGACCATCTTTCAGCAGATCTCAAACAACCAAGAATGCGTCATGCAAAACAACAAGTTCCTGGTTTTCAAGAAAAAGTAAGTGCCTGGGGTTGCCTGAACCAGTCTTCTAGAACCACAGTAAGCTCCCTGAAGAAACCAGGCCCACACCCAGTGATTGTGGCTGCCCAGGCTCCCTGCAACCCTGCCAGCTGTTGACTCCCGTCAGAAAAATGCCTGTGCCTGGCTCTGTCAGGCCGGGGCTGAGGACTCCCTGGAAGGGAACAAGCTTTTTCAGAGTCAGGGATACATAGTTTCAGATCTCAGCTCTGTAGTTTCCTTGCTAACGCTGTACTTTAGTTGCTCTACCTCAGTGTATCACAGTTGCCACCACCCATCTTCCCCAAACCTCTCTGACCTTCCATGTTCCCCATTTCAGCGACATCACCATCTACTCAGTGTTCTCACAACAAAACTTCTGCTCCCTTTTTCTCCCTAATACCAAGATGTCCAATCTTGGAACCAGATCTTGTTGATTCTGCTTCTAAAATGTTCCCATATCGGGCGCCTCCTCTTTCCCAACTGCCTCCACCCTAATTCAGGTCTCAGCACCTCTCACCCTACCCTGTGCCACCTGCATTACTGCGCTGCACAGCTTTTCCAGCTGTTTCTGCATGGACTGTGTTCTGATTGGTCTGTGCTTGCCATCCCGGTTGTAAAATCATACTGACATTTGCTGTATCATTCCTGCACTGGCAATGGCACCTGTCCCTCTGCAGCCAGTCTCCCTGCCCTTGGCCACCCCCTGCCCCACTCTGTAGGTTGTCCCCTGTATCCCGCCAGGTTCATCCTTCTAAGTGAGGGCTCTAGTCGTCTCACTTTCACAGTTAAAAACCTCTGATGGATCTTCATGTTCTGTAGTAATGATCTCCATACTTTTTGTATTACACACGCTCTTGGGAAAAATATTTTGTTAAGAAACCCCCAATGTAGATATACCAATTTATTTATTTATTTAGAGACGAGGTCTCACTCTGTTTCCCAGGCTGCAGTGCAGTAGTGCGACTCCCAGCTAATTTTTGTATTTTTAGTAGAGATGGGGTTTTGCCATGTTGGCCAGGCTGGTCTCAAACTCCTGACCTTAGGTGATCCACCTGCCTCAGCCCCGCAAAGTGCTGAGATTACAGGTGTGAGCCACCACACCTAGCCAGTATACCTGTTTATAACTTATATGTGTCTATTGTAGCAGTATATTATTTACATTATAAACTATACCCAAAATAGAAAATTTTCAAGTATAAAGTTAAAAACAAATCAAAATTCTAATATTTTCTTCCCATATCCCAGCAGATTATATTGTAGATTCCCTGGGATCCACCATTCACCCCTTTGGAGACCCCAGGGTACAGGATACAGCCTGGACTTGGCCAATGCCAGGTCTGGTATTGTCCAGTGTGCACCCTGAGGTCCTAATTGTCTTTTCTAGCCTCTCATTTCATTACTCCTTCTCAGTAGTGCTCCCCTGCTGCCAAACTCAAACACATACAGTCCTCCCAACATAGCTGAGGCCTTTTTACTCACCTGTTAGTAGCCAACCTCTGGTTCTGTTCACACCTTTCCAATCCTTTCATTGTAACATGATTATCATAAAAATACACATAAGACAATGGCCTTAAGCAAATAGAAATTTGCTATGTGTAAAGTTGGTTCCTTATAACTCAAGCATCAGAAAACTCCGACCACAGCTTCACTATGATTTGATTTTTCCCTGCCCCTCCATACTCTCTATGAGTTTGGATGACTAGAAACCCACCAACTTCCATCCGCAATAGATTTGGATTTTCCCAAATGTCATATAAAAGAAATCCTGGGCTGGGCGCAGTGGCTCACGCCTGTAATCCCAGCACTTTGGGAGGCCGAGGTGGGCAGACCGTGAGGTCAGGAGATCGAGACCATCCTGGCCAATATGGCACGCACCTGTAATCCCAGCTACTCGGGAAGCTGAGGCAGGAGGATCACTCGAGCCCAGGAGTTTAAGATCAGCTTGGGCAACATAATGAGACCCTGTCTCACAACAACCACCATATGATCTTATCCATTCTTACTTAAAATGGGGAAATCGGCTGGGTGCAGTGGCTCAAGCCTATAATTCCAGCACTTTGCGGGGCCAAGGTAGGAGGCTCACTTGAGCCCAGGAGGTTGAGGCTGCAATGAGCCATGATCGTGTCACTGCACCCCAGCCTGGGCAACAGAGTGAGACCCTGTCTCAAAGTGGGAAAATTGAGGCCCATAGACCTTTTCCAAGGTTAGTGCAGAGTTGAAGGCAGAGCTGGACGTGGAATGCAGAACTTTTGCCCCTTAGTTTCTCAGCATCCCACCTCTTTGGGCTCACACTAACCTGGAAAATAGAACCTACGTCCAGATTTCAACACCTAGATCCACTAATCTGGAACCAAAGTTAAGACTGTGCTGTGCACTGTAGACCTCTCGGAAGTTCACTGACTTCGGTTTTGCACCTCCAGGTCTGATACGTGGCGCCTGGTGAACCCACCAGCACGGCCCCACCTCGAAAACTCTCTCAGACGCCCCTCAGCAGTCCACAATGGGCAGAAGGTGACAGCCATGGCAACGAGGATCACAGCCCGCGTGGAAGGTGGTGGTTACCACAGCAACCGCAGTGTCTTCTGCACCATCCTGTGAGGACATAGGCCTGTGTGCTCCCTGTAGGTAGGGCCACATCTGTGTCCCCAGCTCTCAGCCTGGGGCTGAGGTGGGATTAGTGGCCTGAGGAGAGGAAGGCCAGCTCCCAAAGGACTTTACTGAACCGTACTGTGAATGTGTCAAAGTCCCAAAGCCAGGTGAGCTCAGACCCCACAGCTTGAGGAAGGGGGCCGGATGCAGGGCCAGCTCAGCCTGAACAATCCCCTCCCACTCGGCCTTTCCTTTGGGGCCCTCACCAGCCTGCAGGGGTCACTGTCGTGCACTTGGCTGCATGGCTGGTTCTATCGGGCCCTAGGTGCTGCTGTGTTGGGTGTGATGGGAGGGGTTGGAGGGAGCCAGGAGCACTGGCTTCTCCCTGAGGACACTGGGCACAAGAGTGTTGGCTTCTTCTATCCCTGGCACTGTCCTTTGCACTTGTTTGGTGGCCCCAATGTGAGTCGCTGTACAAAATGCTGCCTTTACTATTTTCTAAGAAATTACTTTTCTGTGAACCAAAACTAACAAAAACCTCAATAACCAAAATAAAGTTTTATATTTTAAGAGGCATTTCTGGAAGGCTCTCCTTGGTTTGGGCATATACTGGGGCTTATAGATGGAAGAGTTGTGTCCAGTCATTCCCAGAAATAAGCCTCAAAGTGTCAAACCCATCTGAACTTTAAAAGTAATCACACATTCTACCCTGAGGATGCTTTAGAAGTCCTTTTCTGAGAGATTTTTTCCAAGGAGTCGTCACATACTTGATTTTCATGGCTTAAAGAGGCAAGTTGATTCCCTGCCCACACCTCTGCTAGAGGAAGACAGCTCCCAAAGGACTTTACTGAACCGGACTGTGAATGTGTCAAAGTCACAAAGCTCAGGCAAGACTCCATTCTATCGTGACTCCCTAATGGAGGCCCCTAGGTGCTGGGTAAACTTCTCTCAGAAGAGCTGAGCTCTCCCTCCCTCCCTTCACTGACCCAGCCTTCCAAGCACTGAGTATCACAGATCTCAGCTGCTCCCACTTGAAGCAGGACCCTGGAGATCTGAGGATGGGCCCAGGCCAAGTACCTAAGCCTTCCTGTGTCACACTCCTGTCTTACTGCACCCCTCTGGACACCACTTGTCCATCTCCTCAGTGGCACATACGATTGGTTAGCAGTTAGTATCCATTAATGTCCTTCTAGAATGCCTGCTGTAACTAGAGGCTGGTGAGCTGAAACCTATTTCAAAGACTCCCTTGCTGCTAGGATTCTATATATGTGCACCAGAAGGAAGCAAGGTGGAGGCCAGCTGCCTGATCTTTTGGCTGTCTTTGCTGACAAGGTGGTGGAAATGCAAACCCTGAAAGCATGGGTAGCTGAACTCAGCATCCCAGTGTTGAATCTCCAGAAGCAGTTATGGAGTAGAAATGGCTTCTGAGCCCCCTGATGGCAACCCCAGCAGTGTTTTTAAACTCAGCAGTCCTGATGACAACCTTCCAATTCCCAGTCCTCTAGCCCATCTCACAATTCTATAGCACCCTATCCATATAGTAAAATCCTTTCTTAAGACATCTAGAGCAGCCAGGCATGGTGGCTCACACTCACACCTGTAATCCCAGCACTTTGGGAGGCCAAGGCGGGCAGATCATAAGATGAGGAGTTCAAGACCAGCCTGACCAACATGGTATAACCCCGTCTCTACTAAAAATACAAATATTAGCCAGGTGTGGTGGTGCCTGTAACCCCAGCTACTTGGGAGGTTGATGCTGGAATGCAGTAAGTCGAGATCACGACTCTGCACTCCAGCCTGGGCAACAGTGAGAGAGACTCTGTCACACACACACAAAAAAAATACCTAGAGCAAATTATTTTCTGAACTGAACACTGACTGATTCATCCTCTTCAAGGTGTGGTTTTCAAAGCTGACTCCTGCCTTTTATGTGGCTTCAGCCAGGCAGAGAAGTTGGGTCACCACTTCCTCTGACTTGGCTCCACCCCATTACAACAGGCTGTACCCTACTGGTATGTAAGAACCCCATCACAATGGTGACCCAGTTAGCTTCTGATAAATTCTGAAGCATCATTTTCCAGGTGTGCTGAACCTGATCCTCCTTCCTCACCACGTACTCCACTGGCCCTTCCAGACCTAAGCATGCCGCTTCACATTTCTCTTTGGAAACCTTCATCCATTAGATTTGACTCAGCCAGGTGAGATCCTTGAGCCTAAGCCACGCCCCACCCTCCCAAATCCCCAGACTGGTGAACCAACGTGGGAAACTTGACATTTATAATCACAGCAATAACGCCAAAGGAGAGAGATGAAGTCCAACCTGGCCATCACTTTTTACTTCTGCATAAGACAGCACAATGGAGGTGCTGGCTTCTGGCTTCAATACCTGGGCCAAAGCAAAGCTTCTTTTTTTCCTTATTTTACTTTTTTGAGACAAGGTCTCACTGTCGCCCAGGCTGGAGTGTGGCCATGCAATCATAGCTCACTGCAACCTTGATTTCCCAAGCTCAAGTAATGGTCCTGCCTCAGCAGGGATTACAGGCACACACCACCAGACCTGACTTTTTATTTTTTTATTTTTTGCAGTAGAGACAAGGTCTCCCTTATGTTGCCCAGATTGGTTTCGAACTCCTGAGCTCAGGTGATCTTCCCTCCTCAACCTCCCAAAGTGCTGGGATTTCAGGTGTGAGCCTTTCCTTTTTAAAAAATAAAAATGGAAATGAATAGGACCAGCCAGTGGCTATGATGCAGCCAAAATCTCCTGTCTGGAAAGCAGGCACCTAGGTAATCTTCCTCCGCTTTGACAGGCGGTCTGAGGTCTGGGCGGGAGGCAGTGGGAGGGACAGGGTGCCCAGTTTGTGATCTTCTTCATCACCGGCAGCCACAGACACCCTTCTTTTGGAGATCTTCAGCCTCATGGCTTTGGCTATCTCCATCATCCTAAGGAAGACACAGAACAATGGGAGAGACTCCTCAATGTGACTGTTCAGGGAGGTATGGCAAAAGGTAGCAGCACATTCATGCTCCAGGCCATAAAGACAGAATCCCAAAGGTTGCCAGCAGGAGCAAAGCCCCAGGCAGAGGGACAGGCAAGGTCCCCTCACCCACTGAAAGCCCTCAGATAGACAATTTCATTTTAATGTGCCGCCCTTCGAAAGATCCATGTGGGTGATGAAAAACCAGACTATCTTAGAGCCCTATGGACAACTTTCTTTACCACCCATAACCAAATTTTTAGCAATCAGCATTGAGCACTTGCTAGAATCTGATGGGTTCCAAGTACCTGTTCTCTTTTTTCAGCCCCAGGGCCTGTGGGAACACGGTCTGTGGACAGCTCTCAGAACAGTCCCTCCATGGACTGCTAGGAGAGTCCAGACGGAGGTGTGTTCACTGGATCTCCTAGACACCATCTGGGTCCCTGGATATCACATGCCCCTATATCACTGACAAAGATCAGCTGACCCCACGGTTTAGGTTCCCAGGCAGCTCTGCCCCTACTGTCTGAATCTCCTCTACAAGGTTAGAGGGAGCCTGAAAGGTCATCCCCACCACCAGCTCTCCCAGTCGGGTCAGAAAAATGCAAATATGACATCCCTGCCAAACAGTGGTTCAAGGTTCCACCTGTCCTTGAACACCTCCCCTGGGCAAGCCCTTCCATCTGATTCTGAGGAAGCTCTTCTTACTAAGTGGCAGTTGGGTTCTCCTACAACTTCCATCCTTGGCTGCATCCTCAGAACCATACAAAATCCCTCTCCCCAGTAACAGAAATTCAGAGAATGGAGGCTGCTTGGTTATTCAGGAACAGAATGTTATGGAAAGGCTCAGGTCTGAAGTCCAACTGCTCCCCTCTTGGTTGTATAACTTTGAGAAAGTCATGTACTTTTCTAAACCTGATTCTTCAATTGTTTTCTAGGGAAATCAATGAGATAATGACAATTTAAGACTGTGCCTTGCAAAGAGAAGGCACTCAGTAATGTCTAGTTGCTCATTCAGTCAATTATTGATTCATTGAAAATAGACCTCTAGTTCCAAGTTGTTCCTACATTTAAAAATCCTCAGTTCCCTTAGTGGCGCCTCATGCTTTCCAGTGGTACCAGAAGTAAGACATCAAGGTGCCCTGCAGGGAGCTCTTTATTCTGTTGTGCTCACCTTTTCTCACTGAGCTTCAGGTCCCTCTGTAACATTGTCAGGTCAATTTGGAAGTCATTTATGTGCAAGGCAAGTATGATCACATATGCAGTAATCTTCGCCTTCATAGAATCCGAAATTAAGTTCCGTAATCTAGAATATCAATGGCAATGAAGAAACAAAATTAAAGTCTAAGACAATTTCTCCAAAAGCAAAATAAGAACATCCAAGCGTATTCCCATATGCACTCAGGAACTAAAGGAAAGGAAAAGGAATGTAGATGGCTTGTTTGCCCTCCCAAGGTTCCTGGGCCTCATACACAGTGGAGCAGTGTGCCAGTCCACATTTCCCTCTGAGAGGGAGAGAGAAAGCTGGGCCTACACACTCCCTGGGTACCACTAGCACTTCGAGCTGGTGAGGGCCCTCTGAGTCTGTCCCCGCCTGCATAGCAGGGTTGCTGGGAAAACATTCATTCCCAAATCAACTGTGCTGATTCTTCAAAGCACACCCAGGAGCAGGAAACACATTCCATGCAGATGGCAGGAAGGAAAGCCCACGGGCATTGCTTGTGGGTCTTTCCCCAAAGTCCCCAAGTTGGCCTGCCCTTTCATGCAACGTTGCCTTTGCGAAGAACACCAGCTCTGTGGGACATCACGAAGGGCTCCTCAAAAGAAGTATGTGACGTAAAACAAGTCTCTATTGTAGGACTTCCCAGAGCTTCTAAGATTCCCAAAAGACAATACTTTTCCAAAAAGGACAGAGTAATATTTAGCGTTTGCTGAACTTTCTGGGGCCCCAGGAGACTTCCAAATGGCAGCAATCTCTTTAGCACTGCATATCTGTGGACATGAAATTGAGTCCAAGCCCCCGCTCCTCACTCCCCCTACCTGCTTTCCCTTGCACAGGAAAAATCCCAGAAACCACCCCCTGACCTGCCATTGTTGTACGTCAAGCAGGTAAAGTGCTTCAGCAGTTTGGTGTTGATGATGTGGGGAATGTCAGGTCCCAGGGAATCTACAACACAAAGTTAAGTTTTATCATTTTCTCTTAAAACTCTCAGGCCACACCTCAACCATGAGCTGAGAGAAAAGGCCAACAGCTGGGCCACTGTAATGACCAGAACCAGGTGGTAAGAGAAGCAGGACCCACAAAGCAGAACAGCCATGGCAAAATGCAGACACGCTCGGTGCACTTCTGCTGGCAGACCTCCCTGCAAGAGTGATGCTGGTGAGGGGCCAGTAACAAGAAACCACAGCCCGAGGCCTAAGGACACAGAATTTTTTTTTGAGACGTATTTTTGCTCTTGTTGCCCAGGAGGGAGTGCAATGGCACAATCTCAGCTCACTGCAACCTCTGCCTCCTGGCTTCAAGCAGTTCTCCTGCCTCAGCCTCCCAAGTAGCTAGGATTACAGGCATACCCCACCACACTTGGCTAATTTTGTATTTTTAGTCAAGATGGGGTTTCTCCTTGTTGGTCAGGCTGGTTTGGAACTCCTGACCTCAGGTGATCCACCCACCTCAGCCTCCCAAAGTGCTGTGATTATAGGCGTGAGCCACAGGCGTCCCAGTAGGACGCAGATTTAACATGACGTTAGAAAACAAAATTGTGCTGAAAGCTCAGAGAGACAGAGAGGGAAAGGTGGAATTGGAATGTGAAAATAAGAACTAAGTGGCTGGTCGAGGTGGCTCACACCTGTAATCCCAGCACTTTGGGAGGCCAAGGTGGACAGATCACCTGAGATCAGGAGTTTGAGACCAGCCTGGACAATACAGTGAAACCCCACCTCTACTAAAAATACAAAAATTAGCCAGGTAATGTGGTGTGTACCTGTAATCCCAGCTACTTAGGAGGCTGAGGCAGGAGAATCGCTTGAACTCGGGAGACGGAGGTTGCCGTGAGCTGAGATTGTGACACTGTACTCCAGCCTGGGCAATAGAGTGAGACTCCATCTCAAAAAAAAAGAACTAAGCAAATACAGACTGGGCGCGGTAGCTCACACCTGTAATCCCAGCCAGCACTGTGGGAGGCCGAGGCAGGTGGATCACCTGAGGTCAGGAGGTCAAGAACAACATGGCCAACATGGAGAAATCTCATCTCTACTAAAAAAAACAAAAATTAGCTGGGTGTGGTGGTGCCCACCTGTAATCCTAGCTACTTGGGAGATGGGGGCAGGAAAACTGCTTGAACCCAGGAGATGGAGGTTGTAGTGAGCTGAGCTCATAGCACTGCACTCCAGCCTGGGTGACAGAGTGAGAACCTGTCTCGAAAAAAAAAAAAAATGACTAAGCATATATAGTCATGCCCCACATGATAGTGTGTTTTGTTTTTTTTTTTTTTTTTTGTCAATGACAGACCACACATGCGACAATGGTCCCATAAGATTTTTTTAGACATAGGGTCTTGCCGTCACCGAGGCGGTGATGAAATCATAGCTCACTGTAACCTGAACTCCTAGTCTCAAATGCTCCTCCTGCCTCAGACTTCCAAAATAGCTGGGACTACAGGCATGTACCACCACACCCAGCTAATATTTTTAATTTTGTAGAGACAGTGCCTCGCTATGTTGCCCAGCCTGATCTCAAACCCCTGCCCTGAAATGATTCTCTCACCTTGGCCTCTCAGAGCACTGAGATATAGACATGAGCCACCATGCCCAGCTGGTCCCATAAGATTATAATATAGTTTTATTATTCCTTTTCTGTTTAGATATGTTTAGATACACAAATACCACTGTGTTACAACCGCCTATCATATTCAGTAGAGTAACATGCTGTAGAGGTTTACAGCCTAGAAGCAACAGATTATAGCATATAGCCTAGGTTTGTAGTAGGCTATACCATCTAGGTTGATGTAAATATACTCTATGATGTTTGTACAATGAAAACATTTCCTAAGGATACATTTATCAGAACATATCCCCATCCTTAAGCAACACATAACTACACTGAAAAACAACAGTATAGACTATTGGATGCCCAGTCACAGTACCAACAACTAAACACACCTTGTCCCTAAAACCATAGATATCTCCTGGGTTTCCAACTCTGGGTATGTATGAATGTGTGACCCACAAAGGGTCCTAGCTACAAGTGACCCTGGGTTACCATCAGATTGACTCTAGTTAGAAATAAGCCGACACAACACAAACCTGCCACAAGCCTTCGAGATACATGTGTATCTCATATACATACATATAAGTGCTCTCTTCTCTCTCTCTCTCTCTCTCTCTCTCTCTCTCTCTCTCTCTCTCTCTCTCTCTCTCTCTCTCTGGCTGATGTCTGTTCTAATAGTCCCTTAAAGTTTTCATTTGATTTAACCTGGATACTCTACTTCGCCTAATGAAGAACAGAAGTACCAAATGTCAGCTCTGGAAGAGCCCTGAACTATCATATAATCCATCATGCCCCAATTTTCAGATAAGAAAATGGGAGATCCAGAGAGAAAAGCAGTCCTGGCAAGTCCCCTTGACATGTCAGTAGTAGCGGCAGGAATCTCACATTTGACGGACTTGGACAGACATATCCATTTTCTTCTCTCATTAGAACTCATCTAAGAATTATAGACAAATAATAGACTAGAATACAATTAGAATAAAATGTCTATCATAGACTTACTTTTCCGCTTTACTACCTTCTGAGCTCGAAATTTGATAAGGGTATCCAAAAACCATATGCGTCGGGCCTGGTGGTCTCGACTCTCCACATTTGATGGCAAAGACTTCAGTGCGTCTATGACAAATGTGCAATGGCTAAAACAAGGAAAAGAAAGGGAGGCCTGTGTCAGGGTAAGATGTGCTGTCAGGAACTATTGCCCTCTTACAATGAGAATAGCAGGCACCTCTCACCCCTGACACACTCAACACCTGATGAAAGCCTGAGCAACAAGGCAAGATCCCAGCTCCACAAAAAATTAGCCAGCATTGGTGGCACACGCCTGTGGTTCCAGCTACTCGGGAGGCTGAGACAGGAGGATCACTTGAGCCCGGGAGGTCAAGGCTCCAGTGCACTGTGCTTGCGCCTCTGTACTCCAGTCTAGGTGACAGAGCAAGACCCTGTCTCAAAAAAAAAACAAAAAACAAAACCAAAAAAAAGCAGCTAATGAAGGACCAGCACACTCAACATTCCTTATAACAGGAGGAACACGGTTTAGAGCAAGGATCGATAAAGGGCTAGACAGTAAATATTTTAGGCTTTGGAAGCCACACAACCTCTGTTGCAACTACTTGACTCTGCCATTGTAGCGCAAAAGCAGCCACAGATATTACTTAAGTCAATGAACAGGGCTGTGCTCCAACAAAACTTTATTTATACATTACTTCTTCACAGGCAGCAGGCCAGACTTGGCATGTGGGCCATAGTTTGCTGACCTCTGTTTTCACAGTCAGGAGCATAGAGTCTGCAGGCAGCCTTCCTGGGTTTCAATCCTTTCTCTGCCATTTAATGGCTTGGGCAAGTTTCTTGACATCTAGCGCCCTGGTTTCTCCACCTATAAATTGGGGCCAGTGATAGTATAGGTACTCTCCTCCTAAGGATTTTTTTCTGGATGAAAAGAGACAATGCCAGTAAAGCACTTAGAACAGTGCTTGGCACAAATGGAAAGGCTCAGTCAATGCTCACCATTATTTTCATGCCGTTCTACTGCTAGCAAGACCCTGGACTCACAGAGATAAAAAGGCTCTTCAAGATCATCTCATAGCTGCCTTATTTTACAGATGGAAAAACTGAGGCTTCAAGAGGGAAGATTATAGCAGAACTCGAGGACTATTTTCAGACTCCCAGCTCAGAGCTTGTTCCTGCAACTGCCCCTGAGTTACAATAACATTAAGACAACTACAATCGAGGGGGTAGATCATGAGGTCAAGAGATCGAGACCATCCTGGTCAACAAGGTGAAACACCGTCTCTACTAAAAATACAAAAAATTAGCTGGACATGGTGGTGCACGCCTGTAGTCCCAGCTACTCGGGAGGCTGAGGCAGGAGAATTGCTTGAACCCTGGAGGTGGAGGTTGCAGTGAGCCAAGATCACGCTATTGCACTCCAGCCTGGGTAACAAGAGCAAAACTCCGTCTCAAAAAAAAGGCCAGGCACGGTGGCTCAAGCCTGTAATCCCAGCACTTTGGGAGGCCGAGGCGGGTGGATCACGAGGTCAAGAGATCGAGAATCCTGGTCAACATGATGAAACCCCGTCTCTACTAAAAATACAAAAAATTAGCTGGGCATGGTGGCGCGTGCCTGTAATCCCAGCTACTCCGGAGGCTGAGGCAGGAGAATTGCCTGAACCCAGGTGGCGGAGGTTGCAGTGAGCCGAGATCCCACCATTACACTCCAGCCTGGGTAACAAGAGCGGAACTCCGTCTCAAAAAAAAAAAAAGACAACTACGAACTAGTAATGAGCTCTTCTTTGGAAATAAATCTTTGAAGCAAAAAAAAAAAAAAAGTAATAATAATAATTCCAAGGCACTGGAAAGGCACTGGACTTCACTGACCAGTAAAATTTTAAAACAAAAATTGGAGGAACAAATCTCAGATTGACAATTCTTCATCAAAATGAAATTATTAAAAGAAAAAACTCAAAAGCAAAAAAACTCACCATCATCATAAAAGAAGCTGTTTTAATGCAAAAAGAGGATGAAGAAGGAAATAACCTCTGAATTATTTAAAATATACACTATTTTAAATACATAAATTTAACATTAGAAAAGTCCGCCTAGTATATCCTCACAGAGAAACGATCACTTTGGCCAGCACTCATTCCCAGGCCAGCATTTGGGCCCTACCAGTGACAATCAGCATCAGCATGACACTGGGTGACACAGGCAGCTCTGGTTCCCAGCCCTGGAGTAGAAGACCTCGCCAACTTCTGCCTTGTTGCAGGTCCCAAGCACTCAGAGACCAACCCTCTCCCTTGTTGTGACCCACAGCTCCTGGAAGCCCAAACATTCAAGAAAACACTGGCTTATTCATGTTCAAATGCTGAACAGACATACCTGCTCACTGACTGACACCCAAAGGACCTGCTCAGTGTCTGACTACTGCTGTGTCCCAACAGCACTCCCCAGAGCCCTCATCTGCCCAAGTTGGGCTACCTGTTCTCCTCAGTCATCTTCAGTATTTCTTCCGATGTGACGTTCCTGAAAGCTTCAGATGGACTCTGAAGAGCTTCATACTCCACAGGGGAAAGAACTAGTTACAGGTCAAGAATATAATCCAACCAAAATAGAAACATCCAACTAGCTTGATCTTCTCTTTCACAGACAGGGAAACTGAGGCTCAGAGAGGCAATCACACAGGGCAGATCATGTAAGGGCAGAGCTCGGTGACTCAGTTCTCAGACTCCCAGCCCAGAGCCCACTCCCCGCCCAGCCTTTTCTGCCTTTTCTCATCACAAAGCCACTACAGGCCTTTTCCTTCTGACTGGACCCATAGAGTGGTGAAATTCTAAGCTCCAACCCTTCCTCTTACAAAACTGGTCTTCCCTAGACTTTGGGCATTTACCTGGTTGAAAAGTTGTATTTTGACTATCCATGGAGAGTGACCCCCACAGGTCTGAGCTGTGGGCAGCATTTGGCATTTTACTGAGGAATGGATTTGAATCCCAGAGGGCTGGTCCCTTAGCTAGTGAAGCCGAGCTGACCTCCTGGCAAGAGCACTGGGCAACTGCAAAGGTTTGGATGGAGTTTCTTGTGAATGTCACAAGAACACAGACACCCTCAGAGAACCTGACTGTGCACTCACATGCAAACATCCCAACTTGTGAAATAAGGGAGCTTTTCTACTGCAAGGATACGATCTTCAAATTTATACACGTCTTCAGGCTTGGCTGCATCATCATAGCAGGGAGGAAGGTAGAGGGAGTCACCTTGCAAGTCATTGTGGATAGCATCACTGACCAGAGCTTTTCAATAAAGAAACAATCCATGTATCACCCTGTTTGCTTCAGGTTAGCCAACATTCCTTTCAGTCTATGTACCTGAGACCACAAGCGGTCTGGAAATCCCAAGTCTCAATGCATCCGGCAAAGTGACCTGGCCTCCCCATCAGGCTGACTGCTTCAGGACTGCTATCTTCACTCATGAACAAACATGCGCTAGGCAGTGGAGAAGGTGGAGGTGGCAAAGTTCTCCTCAAGTAACTTAGGATAGAGTTAGGAGAGACAGCTGTGCTAACAAGCATTTACAGTACAAAATGAAAAAGTGAAGGGCATCCAAAATAGCCTTTAATGGCTTAACTTCTAATATATTTTGCTACATACTGTAGGCAAAAAAACCTTTCAGAATATAACACTAACTGCCCTACAAGAATAACTATGTGGCCAGGTGTGGTGGTTCACACCTGTAATCCCAACATTTTGGGAGGCCATGGCGGGAGGAGGAGGGCTTGAGCCCAGGAGTTTGAGACCAGCCCGCGCAACATGGCAAGACCCTGTCTCTCCAAAAGGTGCCTGTGGTGCCAGCCACTGGGAGGCTGAAGCAGGAGGATCACTTGAGCCCAGGAGTTTACAGCTGCAGTGAGCCATGTCTGTACCACTCCACTCCAGTCTAGGCGATACAGCCAGATCCCATCTCCAATACATACATACATACATACATTTGTAAACGTGTTGAAATTTATATAATCATAGGGTATGGAAAGATTTTCCAAAAATTACTAGAATTCCATTCTTAATAGAAAAACTGCCTTGCCCACAGTAACAGTGGTGTGTGCCTATAATCCTAGCGACCTGGAAAGCTGAGGCGGGAGGACTGCTTGAAGCCAAGAGTTCAAGATCAGCCTGGGCAACATAGCAAGACCTCATCTCTGAAAACAGTAGAAAGAAAGCTGCTCTTACATTCTTCTAACGTATTTGAACAATAAATACTTTTTTTTTTCTGAGATGGAGTTTAGTTTTCGTTGCCCAGGCTGGAGTGCAATGATGAGATCTCAGCTTACTGCAACCTCCACCTCCCAGATTCAAGCAATTCTCCTGCCTCAGCTTCCCGAGTAGCTGGGATTACAGGCATATGCCACCACGCCCAGCTAATTTTGTATTTTTAGTAGAGACGAGGTTTCTCCATTGTTGATCAGGCTGGTCTCAAACTCCTGACCTCAGATGATCTGCCCGCCTCAGTTTCCCAGTGTTGGGATTACAGGCGTGAGCCTAAAATTAAAATTTAATTTAATTCAATTTAAAAATACAATTAAATACTCCAGCTGCTGAATACCAGAAAAAGAGCCACCAATCCCAAAGTGAAATGCTACCTCTGGAGGCTCATTTCCATCAACACATCAGCCTTTTTGACCAAAGCTTCCCTACAACTCACAAGGAAAGACCTGAGGCCTTCTCCCTCCTCTGTGCCCTGCAGGCCGTAACCCCAGCACTATGACCAAGGCACGCGCATATCCATCCCTTGACTGACTGTCCCTGTGCTTGACTGTGAGATCACTAGAAGACAAGGCCATGTCAGATGTTTCTTACTACTTCTGGAGGCTGTCTTTGAGAAGGCCTTCAGCAAGAGGCAGAAAGGAATCCAGCCCTAGCTCCCAGCATTCCATCTGTGGGTGGGTAAAAGATCTCAAGAGAAGAGAAAGCTGTCATTATGGACAGACTCTTACCCCAAGTTCCAAATGCTTACCAGTCACACCCTTTGTATCAATGATAGTCTCTGCAGCTTTAGCCACTGCACGATTCAAAGAATCACCGCCAACTTTGTTCATTCTCCTGGCGTTCAGAGCTCGTTTCTGTTTGGTGGTACCAAAGGCTTCAATACAAGAATCCATCTGTGTAAGAGATAAACCTGGTTACCGGAGACAGGACAGGCAGGCACTGCTCCTCGTAGCTGTGTCACTATGGGGACACACTCAGCATCCCGGAGCCATCACTACCTCACCTGTGAATAAGGCTGAATCGTACCTATTTACCTCACAGGATTGTTGTAAGCACCAAATGATATTAACAGACTGACCAATCAACAACATCTCCATCAGTAAAATAAAAAGACTTGACTAGAATTAGGGCTGGTAAATCTGTAGCACACAGTTTACCATTCTCCCATCCTATACCCATAACAGGGCTAAGAGGTCACTGACTCCTTCCCCCTGAGCCAAAAGGTAGCTTCACACCCCTTCTCAATACAGTGCTCCAGATAGCACCAGAGATTCAATCAATTTGCCATCTTGAGGTGAGATGACCTTTGCAGGGACCTTCTACACTGAAAATCCTAAAGTTTACTTTGTTTTAACATGAAAGTTTTCAGGCTACAACCAATATATTCTAAAACTTGGACAAAATCCTAAAAATAAGCATCATGCTACACCTGTATCAGCCTGGAGAACCAACATCAAACACTGGCACAGAGCTGTGTGCCCCAGATGGGAGAGGGGCTGTTCTCTCTGTGGGACCAAGAAGGCTTCTGCAGGTACAAACTAACTGTCCAGCGAAACAGACTGAATGAGCTGGGAGCAGCTAGGCAGACCCTTGAGTTCAATAAGCTCATTTTAATGATGGAAAAACCAGGGTTTAGAAGGAACTTGCGTAAGGTCCCACATCTTCATTTTCTCACACTCACCTTTTCTCTATAAGTTTTGGTCTGACTCTCTTGTACCAGTTCACTCTCAACTGATTCATCTATCAAAACAGACAGAAAGAAAAGTCAAGTGGAAGGCTTACAAATAGTAATAGGGTTTAATATTCATTTGTCTATCTAAGAATAATAGATTTTTTTACTATAGGACTTCCCTGAGCCTAACATGAGTGCATACTGTGAATATTTAATACGTAGCTTTAGTATACAATTAAAGAACTTGAAGAATAAATGAGAGAGTCAAATGAAGGGGTCATCCAGCCCAACTTCTTCATTTTAGAAATGACTCGCCCCAGGGCAGTTCACCAGGTGGTGGCAAACAGGATTGGAAAACAAGTCCTTGGCTCTTCTGAAGAAATAATTTTGCTTTCTTAGTGAAAGACCTAAAAGCAGGCATGAACATGAGGTATGTGGTATTTATACGATGCTCTCTAATCATCTACAAATTACTCAAATAAGGGGCAGTAGAACCTAGCAGACAACAGCACAAGCTCTCGAGTGACCTTGCCTGTTATCTCAGACATCACCCATGACAAGGTCATCTAACTTCTGTGCCACTTTCATCACTGGTTAAAAAGAAAAACAACAGTACTTACTCCAGAAGGTTGCTGTGTACATCAAAAGTGCTTAGAACAGTGACTAGCACATAATAAGGACTTAAGATAAATGTTATCTGTGTGTGTGTACTAGCTAGAATAAACTCCTACTTACAAATTTCTTACATACAAGAGCAAAAATCTGTTTAATTAACATGTTAAAATTACAATTTTCCTTGCCTCCTTGGATTTTATAAGAACAATTGGAGAATGACTTAAATATAGTTATATATGTTTGCAAAGCAGAGGGACCCCTACGAAATTCACAGACAGGTGTCAGGACTCAAGAGCCCTTTAAAATTATGTGTAAAATTTGGCCAGGCACAGTGGTTCACACCTGTAATCCCAGCACTTCGGGAGGCTGAGGTGGGTGAATCACTTGAGGCCAGGAGTTGAAGACCAGCCTGGCCAACGTGGTGAAACCCCATTTCTACTAAAAGTACAAAAATTAGCCGGGCATGGTAGTGCACACCTATAACCCCTGCTACTCAGGAGGCTGAGGCAGGAGAATCGCTTGAATCTGGGAGGCAGAGGCTTCTGTGAACCCAGATGGTGCCACTGCATTCCAGCCTGGGTGACAAAGTAAGACTTGGGTCTCAAAAAAAAATAAAAATTAGGTGTAAAATTCCATATTTTTTTAAAATCCCATATATATATTTGTGTGTTATATACGTTTCTCAGAAGTAGGTCCAGGTCCTCATCAGATTCTCAAAAGGGGTAGAAGCACTGCTTTGAGAGAATAAAGCTGGAAGTAATGCCTCTGAGGTATCAGGCAGATTCACCATGATCCCAGCGATTCTTATCTACTACGCTATCCTGCCATGGTTCTCAATATTCAAGAGCATCACTAAGGATTCAAGTTCTGAGATTTAAGGAACAGAAGCCCCTTAAGTATGACCCTCTTATTTATTATTTTGGAAGGTCTCACTCTAGCCCTGAGCATTCTAACATGACAAAGCAGAGAAGCAATGTAAATTCTTCCACTAGATTAGGGAAAAAAATACATCTTCCCCAAATTAGTGAGGAGACTTGTCCTCAACATGAAAGTTACTATACAACCTAATAAGCAATTTTTTGTCTACCAGAGATTCTAAAACCTCTTTATCCTAATTATAACGGTTAAGAATTAAGAAAGGTCTTTGATGGAAAAGATTTTATATCAGACATGTCCTTTAATATTCTGCTCTGATCATTGCACAGCTTGCTTTTATGAACCTCCCACCTCAAGTCTCTAAACACCATGGGGACAGGATGTCTTGCTTACTGCCATATCCACAGCCTCATGCCTGATGCAGGAGATCATCAATAAGTGCATGCTGAATACAAACCTCTAGGCCAGGCTCAGTGGCTCATGCCTGTTATCCCAGCACTTTGGGAGGCTGAGGCAGGTGGATCACCTGAGGTCAAGAGTTTGAGACTAGCCTGGCCAACATGGTGAAACCCCGTCTCTACTAAAAATATAAAAATTAGGCAAGTGTGGTGGCATGCGCCTGTAGTCCCAGCTACTTGGGAGGCTGAGGCAGGAGAATTACTTCAACTTGGGAGGTGGAGGTTGCAGTGAGCCGAGATCACACCACTGTACTCCAGCCTGGGCGACAGAGTGGGACTCCATCTCAAAAAAAAAAAAAAAAAACACACACACAATATATATATATAACCATTTTCTCAACACAGACAAAGCAGAGAAAAAAAGAATAAAATAAATAAATGAAAATAACTACAAAATGTGTTTATAAATCTAAAACTCAGGCCAATTAATCCAGCAAACCCAAACTATGCATTGTTTCTGTCAGCTTTCATGGCTGGGACCTACCTGAAAACAGTGGCTGCATGTTAAACAATTCAGCATCATATACTTCCATTTGGCCAGAGGTCTTGTTCAAAATTCCCACAAAGTGCCTGAATAAAGAAGGAATAATAGAAGTAACAATGGATTATTCAAAAATATTATTTGTACAGCTTCCTTTTTCCTTTTTGAGATGGAGTTTCCCTCTTGTTGCCCAAGCTGGAGTGTAATGGCACGATCCTGGTGCCCAGCAACCTCTGCCACTGGGTTCAAGTGATTCTCCTGCCCCAGCCTCCTGAGTAGCTGGGATTACAGGCATGCACCACCAGGCCCAGCTAATTTTGTGTTTTTAGTAGAGATGGGGTTTCTCCATGTTGGTCAGGCTGGTCTCGAGACCTCAGGAGATCCACGTGCCTCAGACTCCCAAAGTGCTGGGATTACTGGCATGAGCCACCACAGCTGGCCTTTTTTTTTTTTTTTTTTCAGACAGAGTCTTGCTCTGTCTCCCAGGCTGGAGTGCAGTGGCACGATCTCAGCTCACTGCAACCTCCACCTCCCAGAGCAATTCTACTGTCTCAGCCTCCCAAGTAGTACAGGCGCATCCCACCATGCCTGGCTAATTTTTGTATTTTTAGTAGAGATAGGGTTTTACCATGTCAGCCAGGCTGGTCTCGAACTCCTGACCTCAGGTCAGGAGTGCTGGGATTACAGGTGTGAGCCACTGCGCCTAGCCCTTTTCCTGTTTAAAAGTTGTCAACCTTCTCTCTGCCCGCACACCTGAGGAATGTATCACCTACTCATGGGTAACAATAATCTCCCCTTCCCTCTATCCCAAAGCAATTCTCTGCAGGGAGAGGGAAAAGGAAAGGATGGGATGGGATGGGATCGGGGGACATGAGGTAGTCCTGGGGGAAAAAAAAAAGCTACCAGGTAATTCTGGTAGTTGATCACATTTGGGCTTGCTGCTGTACAATAATGAAAAGCTCTTTTGGGGTGTAGGAATCTAGAATTACACTAGAATTTATGGCACACCAGTTTTACGGTGGCAAAACCAAGTAAATGCGGAGGAGATCAATCCGAACTAGAGCATCTTTGAGAGGGGAGAGTGCAGGTTATAGTTCAGAGCATGTATACACCAATCTGACCTCTACTGGAGTATGGTTTAGCAGGGCTCTGAAAGGGCCTGGTTTGTGTTTCATCGCTGGGTGCCATCACGGGGCCCTGTCTTCATCACGCCAGCACCCGAGAGTTACACAGTTCTGGCTGGACAATCTTCATTGTACAGAGGAGAAGACTAGGGGTTAGTGATGGGCAGAGTTGCCCAGCCACTCAGTCAATCAGCAGCACAGCTGGACAGGAATCCCAGGTTCCTCTTTCCCAGCCCAGATCCTTCAACACTACCAAGTTCTTTACCTGTCATTAGTTCCCAGGTAAACTTCACACAAGCTTTGACCTAGTCACACATTCCAAATTAATGGAGAGAGCTGCCTTTTGGAATAAGACAGCTATAAATAAACAAGGTTACAAATGAATGAGGTTTTTAGGAAATTTAAGTTCTCTTTTCTTTATAGTAATGTCTATAGGCTGGGAGGGGAAGGCTCTGGGTCTACGAAGAACACAGGGATCATCTAGTAAACCTCTCTAGATTTCTTCTACTGCCCCTAAAACAGACTGGAAACAGCAGTGCCAATGCTGCCACCACTCCCTTCCCACTGTCCCTTCCCCTGCCATTACCTGCACAAAGTGTTGCATTTGAGGGCTCCAGTCCCAAAATTGTTTCCCACATAGGAAAGCCTATCTGTTTCAGCTGCCTATAATGCAGAGAGGGGAAACTCCATTTACAACCAATGTTGAAAGGTATTAAGCATCATCTCTCTTTTCTACATTTGCTGAAGCTTTAGAATCCAGACCCACAATGGATTAGAACTAGTTCATCTCTGGCAGATGATCCAGCCCCACTATCTCTAAGGCAATACGGGATGTCCCTGGAGGGAAAGCAAGATGACTTTTGAAAGAGAAGCCTCAGATATTGCTAGCTTCTAAATGGTATGAAAAGCTCTTGGGGGAATTCTACCACAGGACTTGAGAGAGAGGCCCTGGGCTTCTAGCACTTAGAGGTATGCAACAAAGTGATTCTGTCAGCAATCTCTCTTTGGCCCAAAGTCCAAGCCCTTTTTGATCTTCTTTGCCCATCTCTCCCATGACTATTCTTTATATACACTCAAGACCATGGCTGACTCACTTCCCAATCATAAGCAAGCTTTCCTGCTTCTCTGCATTTATCCTCACTATACTTTCCACTTGGAACATCAAACCTTGACCGCCAAATTCTCATTTCGTTCTTCGAGGTTCAGCTCCAACATGCCCTCCCCAAGGAAGGCATTCTGGCAGAGACCTCTCCTCCCACTGAGCTCACTCTGCTCTGTACTCTTCCCACGTGGCCTCAGAGCTTTGTGTAAAAGTGTCTCTCACAGCCAGTTCTCATCTCTCTAGAGCTGAGCTTCTCAATCCAGGGAAATCCACTCTAGTGCTAGTGCGTAGAGACCAGGGATACTGTCCCCACAATGAACAATTATTGGCCCAAAATGTCAATAGTCCTGAGGTTGAGAAACCCTGCTCTAGAGTACGAACTTCCTCCGAGTGGGGCCAGGCCTGATTTGGCTGTTTCCCTAGAAGCTTGCAGCACAGGGAACGGAGGGGGTTCCATAAATGCTTGTTGAAAGAACAAATGAATGAATGAAAGATGGAGTTTGTCCCCACATCCCAAGTTGCTGGGCATCAGAGTTCTTCAAAGGTCCTTTTGCTACTCCCTTTTTCCTCCCCTCACTCCTTCCCATATCCACACACTCCCAGGGTGGAGGCACCTGGCAACTAATGCACTTACCAGGATCCGTTGATTCCTCTTCCTGGGGTTGGTGGAATCTTTGTTCTCATACAAGGTAAAGCGCATGTTGCCTGGACTCTGCAGCCTCCCGTTGGAGAACTGGACTGTAAGAGTGTAGCCCAAGAATAAGATGAGAGCAGAAGAACACATAATGTATGGCGGGACTAGACTGTCACTGGGAGGGAGGGAGTGTCGGAATGGGGATGGCAAGGAAGCTTGGGTCCTGACCTCAAGGGAAATGGAGGAGATCCGGGCCAGCTGAGAAGAGAGGGTAGGGAGGTGTGAGAACCCTGGGGAGGGGCTGTGACAAGAGGGAATGAATGTCTGGGCGAGGGAGCCTGGCAGCAAAGGCCTGGTCCACACCTAAAGTGACAGAAAGAACCCCTGCCCAGTGAAGAGAGGGAAATGGGGGAGGTGGGAGACCTGGTGGGTGAGGGGACAGCAGGGTCCTGGACACAGTCCTGGAGAGCGGGTGCCTGGGATATTCCTATCCGGTGGGAGGTAGTGACAGAAAGACGGCAGTTTCAGAGGGGAGCCCTGACCGAGCCCAAGAGAATGGTGGAGACTAGTGGGGTCCTGGCCCCGCTGGGAGGGGCCCAACAGAGGGCGAGAGGGCAGCTGAGGCACCGAGACGAAAGGGGAGAGGGTTAGAGGAGCTCTGCTCCAGATCCGCCGTCTTTACCCAGTACAGCTCTCTGGCTTCCAGCGGGCGCCCCACAATACAGCCACTTCGCACTCGGCAACACCTCTGCCGCCATCTCGACTGTCTGGCCTCCAAGCACAGGAGTTAAGATAGCAGCAGCCACAAGAGCTCTTTTAAACACGAGGGAAGCCCAGGCCGCGCGGCTAGCGGAAAAGGCGTGGTTCCGCCGGGCACTGCCCAAGGTGCGCGAGACACGTGCCCCGCCCCCCGCGTAGAGAGGCGTGGTTTCCGCTTACACGGTGCCACACCCCCCGCACGGCCGGCCGAGGCGCAGCACCTGATTGGCTCAGCGCTCGCCGCCACTCTGGGTTTTGTAGGTCCAGAGGCCGAGGAGCCAAAGGGTCCTGCAGCTTCAGTCTAAGCTTCCCGTGGGCTTTCTTCCCGCTCAGCACCGTCTACAGAGAGAATAGTCTCTCTCTCTCTCCTACCGTGACAAACACATCTTCCCAAAACCTGAAAGACCAAGTTCAAATTTAGAATTCTCTGATCGGAACTGCTTGACCCCCAACTAAATGTGGCCGCTGGCGAAGAACCATCTGGAGAGCCTCCCACCTGCACACGAGGAGATCCAGCTCTAGGTACAAGCTTTGTCCACTGTAGGGCTGTTGGGCCCCACAGGGTTGTGAGGTGTCCCTTATGTTGTGCTGAAGTGCAGGATCCAAGAAGTAAAGAGACAGGACACTGAAGAACTGGTGAAGAGTATCTGGACTCATGGGGCCATGCCACCTATGAGGGGAGGCAGGCGAAGGCCGGAACGCTTAGAAGCGTCTGTATTTATTAGGTACAAGCAGGGGGAAGGGTCGTAAATTAGGTCATTATCTATAGGCTTAGTGATAGGGCCTACATAATCACGTGAGTCGCAAGCGAGAGGACCACCCCATTATGTCATCTGGGCAGAGAGGTGGGCCGTGCGCAGTAGTAGAGGGTCATGTACAGAAAAGGGGTCCACCCCCATTAGGTTACCGTGGCAAGGAGGTGGGCTGTGTGCAACAGGTGTTGTGGCGGCACTTCTTATCTGGGGGCTGGAGAGTCAAAGGATTTCTAATAGTAAGATACTGTAAGCCAATGCAGTGGGAGCTGACAGACTTGTGCTCTTCTCTTAAGATATTTATGGGAGGCTGATTTGAGCTAACACAGAAGCGAGAAAAGGCTGACGGGGTGTACAGCCATTGTGACTAGTCACATCAGAGGGGTTCTTCTCCCTCGATTATTTGCAGGATCTCAGGCCAGAGGCCTACTTTCCACAGGAACTGGATGCAAGGTGCTACAACTCCTTTATCAGGAGGAGAGGCTCTTGCTCCAAGCCTGCCATACAGCGTATGACCTTTGAGGCAGGGACGCCACCTGGGTCTTTGGTTCTTGTCCTGGTCTGGCTGTTTTCCCATGTACTGCTTCTGTTCTGTGACTGCTGTAGGCATTCCTTCTACTATAAACTACTATATGGTTATATAGAAGGATTCTATAAATCAGCCCTTAATGTGTCAGTACAGCTCTGACTACAATACCTATATGATTATATAGAAAGATTATATGGAACTAAGTATGATTATATATATAAGCTAGATATAGTAAGCAGTAAATTAGTATATGATTATATAGAAAGGTTATATGGGACTAAGTAAGCAGCGAGTTATACTTCAGGCACTAATTGTGCCTGGGGTCTGCACATTTCTCCTTCCTTGGTGGCTCTGGGGGGGTGTTACCCACAGTCCACAGTCTGGCCAACAGCTCCCCACCGTGGGCCGTGGCGGGCACACCTGTGTCCCAATCAACCCTGAGGTGAAGGAACAGAAGCCCAGCAAACCCAGAGCATTTGGGCAGGAGATCCTGAAGTGGGATAGAAGAGTCTGAGCTGATGGACATGTCCCTTTTTCACTGCCGATTCAACCCTTCTTCTGCACGGGGAGTTTTCAGAGCAGAAAAAGGGCGAAAGCAGGGCCTTTAACCATGGACCCTGGCCGAGGACCCTGCCCAAAGATGCATTCCACTGAACGGCAAGAATTGGGGTTGACTCCTCTCTGTCCTCCAGATCACCTTCTTTCAAGACTCTCTGCTTTCCACACATGCTCACATCCACCTCCAACACTCAGGACCCTAGGACTAACCCTAAAGCCTGCACGCCCCTTTGCCTGAGTGAGCACTTGTCACGCTTTTCTAATAACCCAATCTCAAACTTAAAGAAACACTGCAAGAACTTTTTTTGCCCTGAAACATTGAGTACGTTGTCAACCTGATATCCTTTCACCCCTGAAGACTATAGTATTTCCTATAGAAAGGAACATTCCCTAAATAACAAAACAGCCATCAGAATCGGCAAACTGCCAGGCGCTGTGGTTCACGCCTGAAATCCCAGCACTTTGGGAGGCAGAGGCAGGTGGATCTCTTGATTCCAGGAGTTTGAGACCAGGCTGGGCAACATAACAAGACCCTGTCTCTACAAAAAATAATTAGCCAGATGTGGTGGCACACACCTGTCATTCCAGCTACTCAGAAGGCTGAGGTGGGAGGATCGCTTGAGGCTGGGAGGCAGAGGCTGCAGTGAGCTGTGATGTTGCCACTGCACTCTAGCCTGGGTGCCAAAAAAAAGGGAATTAACACTGGTACATTACTACCATGTGATCCTCACATCTCATTTAAGTTCACCCATTGTCCCAATGTTTGTTGTTTGTTTTTTGAGACAGGATCTCACTCTGTCACTCAGGCTTGAGTGCAGTGGCAACCAGGGCTCACTGCAGCCTTGACCCTCCAGGCTCAAGTGATCCTCTCAACACAACCTCCCGAATAACTGGGAATATAGATGTGCCACCACACCCAGCTTTTTTGTTTTGTTTTGTTTTAATTTTTCAGTTTTTTTTTTTTGTAGAGACTGGGTCTCACTATGTTGCCAGGGCTGGTCTCAGACTCCTGGGCTCAAGCAATCCTCCCGCTTTGGCCTCCCAAAGTTCTGGGTTTATAGGTGTGAGCCATTGCAGCTGGCCCAATCATGTTTTTATAGTAAAAATGTCCCATCAAGAATCATGTGTTGGCTGGGTGCAGTGGCTCACACCTGTAATCCCATCACTTTGGGAGGCCGAGGTGGGTGGATTACCTGAAGTCAGGAGTTTGAGACCAGCGTGGCCAACATGGTGAAACTCTGTCTCTACTAAAAATACAAAAATTAGCCAGACATGGTGGTGAGTGCCTGTAATCCCAGCTACTTGGAAGTCTGAGCCAGGAGAATCACTTGAACCCAGGAGGTGGAGTTGCAGTGAGCCAAGATCACGCCACTGCACTCCAGCCTTGGCAATAGAGTGAGACTCCATCTCAAAAAAAAAAAAGAACCATGTGTTGCATTTAGCTTTCATAGGCCTTCTCCCTTGGAAGGCTACCTTGCTCAACCCCACATCATGATTTTTGGATTGGATTGTTCAGGGAAGGAAAAGGGAAGAAGAAGAAAGAAGAAAGAAGGCTGAAGAAAGAAGAGCTTAATTGTGTGATTGTCTCCCCCATTGATCATTTTCTCACTAAACTTATTTGGGGTTAACAATAAACAGTTTGGGGCCGGGCACGGTGGCTCAAGCCTGTAATCCCAGCACTTTGGGAGGCCGAGGCAGGTGGATCACGAGGTCAAGAGATCGAGACCATCCTGGTCAACATGGTGAAACCCCATCTCTACTAAAAATACAAAAAATTAGCTGGGCATGGTGGCGCGTGCCTGTAATCCCAGCTACTCGGGAGGCTGAGGCAAGAGAATTGCCTGAACCCAGGAGGTGGAGGTTGCGGTGAGCTGAGATCGCGCCATTGCACTCCAGCCTGGGTAACAAGAGCGAAACTCCGTCTCAAAAAAAAAAAAAACAATAAACAGTTTTGGGATTAATAAATAGATTTATGTTTGTTTTGATCACTGCTTTATGTCCAACTCCTGAACATAGTAGACCCTCAATAAGTACGGAACAAATCAATGAATGACAGGGCAAGGAATGGGCCTGAATTATCACTAATCTTGGAAGCCTAGCACAGGGACTGGCTTCCAAATTGTTTGTTACCAAACTCAAAGATGTTTGGTAATATTGGTTGAAATCAACTAGCATGGAGCTTACACATAACAGACTCTGTAAGTGTTTTTTGGTTGAATGAAAATATGAAAAGTTAAATCAAAGTTAAAGGTGACCAAGATAACAGTGGGTACAAGGAGCCAAACATAGTTTTTTTTTTAGAGACATAGTCTTGCTCTGTCACCCAGGCTGAAGTGCAGTCTCACAATCTTGGCTCACTGCATCCTCTGCCTCCCAGGTTTAAGCAATTCTCTGCCTCAGCCTCCCGAGTAGCTGGGATTACAGGCACCCACCATCATGCCCAACTAATTTTTGTATTCTTAGTAAAGATTAGGTTTCACCATCTTGGCCAGGCTGGTCTTGAACCCCTGACCTTGTGATCCAGCCGCCTCAGCTTCCCAAAGTGCTGGGATTACAGGCGTGAGCCACCACACCCAATCAGAACCAAGTATAGTTCTAAGACAAGTATCTTGGTCCCTCATGATATAGGAATACATTACATGGCCTTGTTACTCAAAGTGTGGTCCATGGAAACAGCAGCCTTGACATCACCTGGGAACTTGTTAGAAATGTAGGATCCAGCTGGGCGCAACGGCTCAATCCTGTAATTCTGGCACTTAGGGAAGCCAAGGCAGGTGGATCACGAGGTCAGGAGTTCTAGACCAGCCTGACCAAATGGTGAAACCCCGTCTCTAGTAAAAATGCAAAAATTAGCCGGATGTGGTGGCACCTGTAATCCCAGCTACTCAGGAGGCTAGGCAGGAGAATCGCTTGAACCCAGGAGGCAAAGGTTGCAGTGAGCCAAGATTGTGCCACCGCACTCCAACCTGGGTGACAGAGTGCGACTGTCTCAAAAAAAGAAAAAGAAAGGAAAGAAGGAAGGGAGGAAAAAGAAATGTAGGATCTCCAGCCAGGCACAGTGGCTCACACCTGTAATCCTAGCACTTTGGGAGGCCAAGGTGGGCGGATCACCTGAGGTCAGGAGTTCAAGAGCAGCCTGGCCAACGTGGTGAAACCCCATCTTAAAGAAAAAGAAGAAGAAAGGTAGGATCTCCAACCCTATCAGATCTTCTGAATCAGGATCTGCAGGTGATTCATGTGCACTTGAAGTTTAGGAAGCACTGTTGTACAAGACCGATTCCCTTTTAAGGCACATCTGTGCCAGTCAGAAAATTCTGTGAAAGTCCTCTGGATTGACTGTTTTGTATTGAGGTGAAAGAATGAAGAGTATAACACCCCCACTGAAAGCAAAAACTCCAAGAATTACCACAAGCAAGAATTCCAAATTATAGAGATTATATCTATGGAAATAAAGTGTTGACGGTGGGGCATCCGGGAAGGGGATCATAGTATAGCCCTGTGTTTTTTAAATATTTAACACTGATTCAAAAGACACACATACATACCACGTACATATACATACATGCCTGTATACCTGGGATGGGGCAGGATGGAGGGAGCCCTACTCAGGCATTAACAAAAATGCAAAAGCCTTTTTTATATTCAAATCATGGATAATCACAGGCAGAATTTACCACATAATATTTGTTTGGAAATAATTCAGAGACATCTGGAGGTCTTCTCTCTTAATATCATTTTTCAGAGAGGGAAAATGGTTTTCAAGAGGGGGAAAGGCGAGGGAGAAAAGCAAAGTTCTCCTTTCCTGGGGTAATATCTCCATCTGCTGGTATTTCAGGATAACGCTGAGGAAGACCTGAAAAGGCAAGTCAGATTCCATGCTGTGTTTGCAATGACTTGCCCTATACTCTGGGAATGTCTTCTTCTGTCTCGCCTCTTCTCTTCCTTCCTTGTGCCTCTGCTTCTCTTTTTCCTCCCTTCCTTTCTTTTTTTTTAATTTTAATTTTAACTTTTTTTAAAGGTGGGGTTTCACCATGTTGGTCAGGCTGGTTTTGAACTCCCCACCTCAAGTGATCCACCCACCTTGGCCTCCCAAAGTGCTGGGATTACAGGCATGAGCCACTACTCCCGGCCTCCCTTCCTTTCTTCTTCTGTGTTTGTCTCACTCTTCTGTTCTCTCCTCTGTCATTCCCTCTCTCTTCCTTCATATCCCTGATGCAGACTGTCTTTGCATACCTGCACAGATGGATGACTCACTCCTTGTAAGGTGGACTTCCCACCTTGAACAGGTTTTCTGCTTACATAGAGCTGAATCTGAATCTACCTTCTGTAGCTTCTCCCTGTAGCTCCAGTTCTGCACTCCAGGGCCATGCAGAACACAACCAGCTCTTCTTCCCTGTGCCCTTCAAAAGCCTGAATGCTTCTATTATGCTTTCCATGTATCTGTTCCTGTCCTGTCTCAGCAACTCCCAGCCAAAGTTATCCCTCACATACCAAAGTTTCTAGGTCCTTCCTCTTCCTGGTCACCTCTGCTAGACACATGCCAGTATAGCTGGATCCTTTTCATACCGCTGGGTTCCACATAGATCAGTACTCCAGCACTGGGCTGCATAGCACAGAACATGGAAAATTCATCACATCCTTTGTGCACTTATTGTAAATATCTATACTGCTCAATTAACTTACTGGGGTTAATTGAGCAGTATAGATGTTTACATCTAAACAAAAGTGGGCCGGGCGCTGTGGCTCACTCCTGTAATCCCAGCAATTTGGGAGGCCAAGGTGGGCAGATCACAAGGTCAAGAGTTCAAGAACAGTCTGGCCAGCGTGGTGAAACCCCATCTCTACTAAAAATACAAAAATTAGCTGGGCATGGTGGTGCATGCCTGTAATCCCAGCTACTTGGAAGGCTGAGGCAGGAGAATTGCTTGAACCCAGGAGGGGGATGTCAGTGAGCCAAGATCATGCCACTAACTCCAGCCTGGGCAAGAGACCGAGATTCCATCTCAAGAAAAAAAAATAAAGACAAGAAGAATAAACAAAAATTCTTAGCTTTGCTTCTGCTAAGTTATATCATCCTTGTAACTTTCTTAAAAAACAAAAATTCAGAGCTTTGTACTAAGAGCTGTTAAATTTACTTAAGTTAATTTAGCCTGCTAATATGTATTTAAATTTTTCTTAATATTTATTCAATTTTTTAACTTTTCAAAAAAATACATAGTTGATGTTGAAAATATAGAAAAATACTAATAATAAAATTACAGTAATCTATGATCCCTTCCCCACACAAAGGCAAACATGGTTAAATTCTGTTTTATTTATTTCTAGTTTTTTCCTCTGTGCATATGCACATTTATATAATTGATATAATATTGTATTCAATTTTGTACCTCCATTTAAAAAAATTTCGCCCAGCGCTGTGGGAGGCCAACGTGGGAGGATTGCTTGAGGCCTGGAGTTCAAGACCAGCCTGGGCAACATAGACTCTGCCTCCACAAAAAATAAAAATATTAGCTGGGCATGGTACCTGTGCCTGTGGTCCCAAAGGTGTCTTTCGCAAAAGTGTTTCGCCTCAGTGGGTCTGAGGTGAAACAACTGCTTGAGCCCAGGAGCTCAAGGACGCAGTGAGCCGTGATTGCACAACTGCACTCCAGTCTGAGCAACAGAGCGAAACCATGTCTGAAGGGAAAAACAAATACTATGCCTGCTATTTTGGATGAAGCTCTAGGATTTGAATTGAGTTAAAGAACATGAACTTTTTTTTTTTTTTTTTGAGACAGAGTTTCACTCTTGTTAACCAGGCTGGAATGCAGTGTCACAATCTTGACCCACCACAACCTCTGCCTCCTGGGTTGAAGTGATCCTCCTACCTCAGCCTTCCAAGTAGCTGGGATCACAGGCATGTGCCACCATACCCAGCTAATTTTGTATTTTTAGCAGGGACAGGGTTTCTCCATGTTGGTCAGGCTGGTCTCAAACTCCCAACCTCAGGTGATCCGCCCACCTCAGCCTCCCAGATTGCCGGATTACAGGCATGAGCCACCGTGCCCAGCTCCAAACATGAACATTTTTAAAAGATTTCTTTTTTGTTTTAAGTTCAAGGATACATGTATAGGTTTGTTACATAGGTAAACTCGTGTAATGGGGGTTTGTTATATAGATTATTTCATCACTCATGTATTAAGCCTAGTATCCATTAGTTATTTTTCCTGATCCTCTCTCCCCTCCCATCCTCCACCCTCCAATAGGCCCCAGTGTGTGTTGTTCACCTCTGTATGCCCATGTGTTCTCATCATTCAGTTCCCACTTATAAGTGAGAATGGTATTTCATTTTCTGTTCCTGTGTTAGTTTGCCAAGGATAATACCCTCCAGCTTCATCCATGTCCTGGCAAAGGACGTGATTTCATTCTTTAAAAAGGGTTCTTAATGCGCAGTTAAATTTATATCTGAACAATTTTCAGATGTTTTCAAATCTTCATGCTGTCTTCTAACATTTTACAAGACATTTCAAAAGACATAAGAATTAAAATCTATGATCCTTGCCTTCAGGAACTAACTTCCTAGGAGGAACACAGAAAATGGAAAAAGCATACTGTAGGGTGAATACTGCTGAGCCTCTAGAATGACCCTTTTAGGTTCTGTCAGTTTTACTGGCTTCACATATTGCATGGTCTGAATGTCCTCTCCAAAACCCATGATGAAATTTAATTGCCATTGTGATAGTATTAAGAGGTGGGGCTTTTAATAAGTGGCTAGGGGCAGGGCATGGTGGTTCACGCCTATAATCCTAGCACTTTGGGAGCCTAAGGCGAAAGGATTGCTCATGAATTCAAGACCAGCCTGGGCAACATTATTTTTTTGTCTCTACAAAAAAATAAACAAAATTAGCTGAGTGTGGTGGCACGTGCCTATGTTTCCAGCTTCCAGGTAAACTGAGGTGAGAGGATTGCTTGAGCTGGTGAGACTGAGCCTGTAGTGAGCTGAGACCTTGCTACTGCACTCCAGGGTGGGCAACAGAGTAAGACCCTGCCTCACACACACACACAAAAAGAAGTAATTAGGTCATAAGGGCTCCACCTTCATGAATCAATTAATGCAATTATAATGGGAGTGGGTTAGTTATCACAGGAGTAGTTTCCTGATTAAAAAAAGATTAGTTCAGCCTGATTTCTGTCTCTCTTTGTCTCACACACTGACTTGCCCTTCCACGCTGGAATTACCAAATTCCAATGCCATGCTCTGATTTCCTGGACTCCAGAACCATGAGCCAAATAAATCCCTGTCTTTGTGAGCGACATGGTTTGGCTCTGTGTCCTCACCCAAATCTTGTGTTGAGTTGTAATCCCCTGTTGGAGGCGGGGCCTCGTGGGAGGTGATTGGATCGTGGTGGTGGTTTTTTTCCTTCTTTCTTTCTCTCTTTCTCTTTCTTTCTTTCTTTCTTTCTTTCTTTCTTTCTTTCTTTCTTTCTTTCTTTCTTTCTTTTTTGAGATGGAATTTCACTTCTGTTGCCTAGGCTGGAGTGCAATGGCTCGACTTCAGCTCACTGCAAACTCCGCCCTCCAGGTTCAAGCAGTTCTCCTGCCTCAGCCTCCCAAGTAGCTGGGATTACAGGCATTTTCCACCACACCCAGCTAATTTTGTATTTTTAGTAGAAACAGGATTTCTCCATGTTGGTCAGGCTTGTCTTGAACTCCTGACCTCAGGTGATCAGCCTGCCTCAGCCTCCCAAAAGTGCTGGGATTATAGGCATGAGCCATGGTGCCCAGCCATGGTGGTGGTTTCTAATGGTTTAGCACCATTTCCCTAATGCTGTCTCATGATAAGAGTTCTCATGAGATCTGGTTGTTTAAAAGTATGTAGCACCTCCCCCTTCTCTGTATTCTTCTTGCTCCCACCATGTAAGACAAGCCTGCTTTCCCTTCACCTTCCACAATGATTGTAAGTGTCCTGAGGCCTCCCCAGCCATATTCCTGTAGAGCCTTTGGAACTGTGAGGCAATTAAATTTGTTTTCTTTATAAATTACCCAGTTTCAAGTATTTCTTTATAGCAGTATGAGAATGGACTAATACACCCAGTCTGTTTTTGTGATCTGTTATAGCAACATAAAATGGGCTAAGATGTGTTTTGAAGCTTCCTTACTAGAAATATGTTCATGCAGGGGTGTTACCTCTTCTTGATTAATTAATCCTTTTATCATTAGAATTGTCTTTTTAAATATCTTACTGTATAACTTGTCCTAAAATCCACTTTATCAAATATTAACATAGTCACTCCAGTTTTCTTATGATGGTTGTTTATATGGTATATCTTTTTCCATACTTTTTACTTTCAATCTATTTATGTCTTTATATTAAAAACAGGTTTTGGCTGGGCACAGTGGCTCATGCCTATAATCCCAGCACTTTGGGAGGCCGAGGCAGGTGGATCACGAGGTCAAGAGATCGAGACCATCCTGGTCAACAAGGTGAAACCCTGTCTCTACTAAAAATACAAAAATTAGCTGGGCATGGTGGTGGATGCCTGTAGTCCCAGCTACTCGGGAGGCTGAGGCAGGAGAATTGCTTGAACTCAGGAGGCGGAGGTTGTGGTGAGCTGAGATCGTGTCATTGCACTCCAGTTTGGGTAACAACAGCAAAACTCCGTCTCAAAAAAAATAAAATTAAAAAATAAAAATAATAATAAAAACAGGTTTTTTATGCACAGCATATAGTTGGGTCTTATTTTTTTATTCAATCTAACAATCATTGCTTTTTCATTGAAGTTTTTAGAACATTTACATTTAGTGTAATTATCAACATGATTGGGTTTAAATCTGCCATTCTGTCACTGTTTTCTATTTGTCCCATCACTTTTTTATTCCTTTTTCCTGCATTCTTTTGGATTATTAGAATTTTTTTTAGTATTTATTTTATTTCCACTATTGGTTTATTAGATATATCTCTTTAGTGTTTTTAGTGGTTGATCTAGAGAAAGGGGTGGCAAATATAACTGTCTTAGTCTGCTTGGGTTGCTATAACAAAATATCATAGAATGAGTGGCTTAAGCAACAGGCATCTGTTTTTCAGTCTAGAGGCTGATATCCAAGATCAAGGTGCCAGCAGATTCAGTTTCTGGTGAGGGCCCCCTTTCTGCCTTGAAGACAGCCACCTTCTTGCTGTAGCCTCACATGACAAAGAGAGAAGCTCTAGTGTCTCTTTCTCTTCTTATAAGGGCACCAATCCCATCCTGGGTGCTCTACCCTCAAGACCTCATTTAAAGCTATTTACCTCCCAAAGGTCCCACCTTCTAATACCATCACAATGGGGGTTAGGGCTTCAACATATCAATTCAGGGGCAGGAGATACAAACATTCAGTTTGTAACAATATTCCACTGACTAAATTTGGCCCTTGATCTATTTTTGTATAATATTGGGCTAAGAATGTTTATACATTTCTTAAGAGTTGCAAAAACAAAATAAAACAAAAACAAAAGGAGGAAGAAAAATATGTGATGAACATGCAACAGAGACCACATGCAGTTTGCAAAGCCCAAAATATTTACTGTCTGGCCCTTTACAGAAAATATTTGCTGACCCCTGCTCTAGGGTTTATAACATACATCTTTAAAATATCCATGTACATTGAGATACTATTATACCATTTCACATACAATGTAAAAGCCTTTCTTTTAAAGAAGTTGAAAAATAAACAAAATCATATTTTTATCATTCAGCTCTAGTCAGAATTTGAATGTTTCCCATCTCATTGTGAGTTTTGAGAATCGTTCTTTGTCTCGCCTTGTAGAGTTTCATTTTATTCATACACAATTTGGCAATCAATAAGCCTCTGGAAGCTTCCTATGCAGATTCTGGAACACTTTTTATACCTAGGTCTCTCTTCTCCAGTAATTTACCCTGCAAATTCCTGCTGACTCATCTCCTGGAATTCCAGTCTCTCTCTTCAAATCAGTGAGAGACTACCATGTTCTGTTTGAATTCTCCCTCCTGTGCCATTGTCCAGAAAGTGTCTCCAGGAAGAAAGCTGGAGCAATTGTAAGGCCTTTGCTTTTTTCCCCCCCTCTCTCAGGAATCACAGTTTTGTGCTGCCTATTGTCCGATGTCTGAAAATATTCTTTCACATTTTTTTAATAGTTTTCTGGGTATATACTCAGGGAGGGCAAGTATGAGAGCACTTAGTTACTCTGTTATAGCAAAAGTGAAAGTCTCCTTATTCTTTTTTGTTTCTTCCCTTTTTTTTTTGGAGACAGGATCTCTCTTTATTGCCCAGGCTGGAGTGCAGTGGCATAATCATGGCTCACTGCACTCGACCTCTCAGGCTAAAGTGATCCTTGCACTCTAGTCTTCCAAGTAGCTTGGACTACAGGTGCACTCCACCAAGCCTAGCTAATTTTTGTATTTTTTGTAGTGATGGGGCCTCCCTATGTTGCCCAGGCTTGTCTTGAACACCTGGACTCCAGTGATCCTCCTGCCTTGGCCTCCTAGGTTTACAGGCATGAGCCACCATGCCCCAGCTCCCTCGATTTTTTTGTTTGACAACTGCATAGATTCAATTGTATGGATATATGCTAATATATTTAATTAGTCCCCACTGATAGTTTGTTTTGGATTGTTTTTTAATACAAAGAATGCTGCAATAAATAACTGTGCACATGTGATTTTTACACTTGTGTATATGTGTAGGATAAAATTCTAAAAGCATGATTTCACTGAATATGAGGTTATTTGTATTTGAATTTTTACCAACTTAAGGTTCAGTGATTGGAGCCCTACAAATTAACTGAAAAAGCACAGATGGATAGAAGAAAAGACAAGTTTACTCATGTATGTGGAAGTGACACTCCCTACAGCTAGAGTTAAAGATTTTATATCATCTTACTTAATAAGGAGAGATAGAAACTTCAAGGAAGACATTTAGGACTTCCAGGGAAAGCAAATGGTGAGAAACTAGTGAGAAACAAGCGAGAGCAAAGAAGTGAAGGTACAAGAAATTTTGATAATCTTTTGTTTATGTAATTTCTCATCCAGGTGCAAATGATCTATCTCCTTTCTGGTTGTAAACCACCTGGAAAGGGGACTGATTATGGTTGCATTTTCAGGAGGCTTTGCTTAAATCAACAAAAGAAGCTTAGATAAGATTTTTTCTCTATGGCTGCTGTTTGTTAAATGTTTTCAGCTTAAAATAATCTTCATAGCATATCAGTAGTTCTGACTTCTGTAGAATCAGTATCAATTTCTACTCCCACTAGCTATGAATAAGAGTGGCTGCTTGTACCTAAATCCTTGCAAATATGGCGTGTTATAAAATGTTTTGATTTTTTCTTATTCAGATAGTGGAATAATGATATTTAATTGTATTATATTTAGCATTTCTTTTGTATGAGGTAGATTGAGAATCTTTTCATGTTTATCAGCCATTTATATGTCCTGTTCTGTGAATTTTTTGTTTGTATCCTTTGCTTGTTTTTATAGTTGGTTGTTGGTCTTATCGAGACACAGGAACTCTTTTTATATTAAGAAATATAGTCTTTTAAAAAAAAATCTATGTTATGGCCAGGCGCATTGGCTCATGCCTGTAATCCCAGCACTTTGGGAGGCTGAGGTGGGAGGATTGCTTAAGGCCAGGAGTTTGAGACCATCCTGGGGAACACACTGAGACCCCCATCTCTACAAAAAATAAAAATTTGCCAGGCATGATGGCACATGCCTGTAGTCCCAGCTCCTAGGGAGGCTGAGGCAGGAGGATTGCTTGAACCCAGAAGGTTGAGGCTGTAGTGAGTCAATCATGCCACTATACTCAAGCTTGGGTGACAGAGTGAGACTCTGTCTCTAAAAACAATTTTTTTTTAAGTCTATGTTATGTGCTGCAAATAGTTTTCTCTGTTGTTTTTCTTTCAATGATGGACTTTTTTGCACAAAAGAAAAATGTAAAGTATTGTTTAGCTTCATTTATCAGGCTTACTTACTACTTCTCAGGTTCACACCTGTAATCCCAGCACTTTGGGAGGCCAAGGTGGGCAGATAAGCTGAGGTCAGGAGTTCAAGACCTGATTAACATAGCGAAAACCCATCTCTACTAAAAAATACAAAAAATTATCTGGGCATTGTGGCGTGAGCCTGTAGTCCCAGCTCCTTGAGAGGCTAATGCAGACGATTTCCTTGAACCTGGGAGGTGGAGGTCTCAGTGAGCTGAGATCATGCTATTGCCCTCCAGCCTGGGCGACAGAGCAAGACTATCTTTTTTTGGGGGGGGTGGGGGGACAGAGTCTTGCTCTTTCGCCAGGCACCAGGCTGGAGTGCAGTGGCGCAATCTCCGCTCACTGCAACCTCTGCCTCCCGGCTTCAAACAATTCTCCTGCCTCAGCCTCCTGAGTAGCTGGGACTACAGGCGTGCGCCATGACGCCCAGCGAATTTTTGTATTTTAGTAGAGACGGGGTTTCACTATGTTGGCCAGGATGATCTCTATCTCTTGACTTCGTGATCCGCCCGCCTCGGCCTCCCAAAGTGCTGGGATTACAGGCGTGAGCTACAGCATCAGGCTGCAAGACTATATTTAAAATTAAAAAAAAAGGTTCCAGGTTTTCTTCTTTTGATAGTATAGTTTAAAAATTAGATTTGATTAAATTGATATCAAATTTGTTGTAAAACGTCAGCTGTTACCAGTTGAGGGTAGTTGTCCATGTTCTTTGGCACTTTGAAGGAAGAATTGGACAAAACACACAAACAAAGCAACGCAGTGAAAGCAGAAATTTATTTTAAGCAATAGTACATGCCAGGGTTGGGAGCAGGGTTGAGCAAGTCTCAAAAGCATCCAATACAGAATTTTCTGGGGTTTAAATATCTCTAGTGGTTTCCCATTGGCCCACCATCAGTCTGATTGGTTGCAGGTGGAGACCAATCAGAATAAAGAGCAGACCAGCAACCAGTCTGATTGATTGCAGGAGGAAACCAATCAGCATGAAAAGTAGGCCCACGATCAGTCTGTTTGATTGTAGTAGAGGCGCTCTCAGAGGTACTTTCATTTTTCAACTGCCAACCAGAAAAAGGAGGGGTTACAACTGCCACGCAAAAAATAGAGGGGCTGAAAAGGGAGTAGCATCTGATATCCAGTCAGCAGGAGTCGGTGGGAGAGTCGCCGCCTCCAGACCCCGTTCTCCTGCCTCACAGGTAGATATCTAACTTATTTTTTCTATGACTGTCTGGCCTATGCTTTCAATATTGTCGTCCCTTACGAATCTTAGAATTTGTATGTCTAGTTTCAGGAATTTTTTTTTTTTTTTTTTTGAGACGGAGTCTCCCTCTGGAGTGCAGTGGCGCGGTTTTGCTCACCGCAACTTCTGCCTCCCGGGTTCAAGCGATTCTTCTGCCTCAGCCTCCCGAGTAGCTGGGACTACAGACACACGCCACCATGCCAAGCTAATTTTTGTATTATTGTTATTATTTTTAGTAGAGACGGGATTTCACTATGTTAGGCAGGATGGTCTCAGTCTCTTGACCTCGAGATCCACCGGCCTCGGCCTCCCAAAGTGCTGGGATTACAGGTGTGAGTCACTGCACCCGCTGTCAGAAAGTATCTTATTGATACCTTTTGGGGAAAATGTATAGATTATTTTGGGAATAATTTTGTCAATGATTTGAAAATCCAAGCAACATGAAATTCCAGGTTTTCCTAAATACTACGAAAATGACAACGCCTGTTGTAGAAACTAAAGTAATACAGCAGTCTGTAAAACTAAAAATTAAGGAGCCCCCCGACTTTTTTTTTTTTTCTGAACAGAGTCTCTCTCTGTTGCCCAGGCCGGAGCGCAGTGGGCATGGTCTCAACTCACTGCAACCTCCGCCTCCCGGGTTCAAGTGATTCTCCTGTCTCAGCCTCCTGAGTAGCTGGGATTACAGGCACGCACCACCACACCTGGCTAATTTTTTGTATTTTGATTAGACACGACGTTTCACCATGTTGGCCAGGCTGGTCTCAAACTCCTGACCTCAGGCGATCCACCCGCCTCAACCTCCCAGAGTGCTGGGATTATAGGCATAAGCCACCGCGCAAGGTCTAAGGAGACCCTCTTAAAACATCTCCACACCACCCTCCCACTCTCCTTCCCTGAATAAAATTATGAACATTTGATAGTATCCTTTCACCCTCAGTCATACATTCACAAACTGTGTGTGTGTGTGTTTGCAAATTTTCTTTTTTTTTTAAATTGCACTTTGGGCTCTGGGGTACATGTGCACATCCTGCATCCTGCAAGATTTTTGCATAGGTAAATATATGCCATAGTGGCTTGCTGTCTCCATCACCCACAACCCTGTTGCCCACATCAGGCATTTCTCCTCGTGTTATCCCTCCCCATCCACCCCTCCCCCCACCCGATCCCTTCCCTCCCCTCCCCTCCATCCACCCACCTAGCCAAGTAAGTGCTGTTGCCTTCCCTGTGCCCAGTTTTTCATTGTTCATCGCCCATTTATGAGTGGTGTTTGGTTTTCTGTTCTTGTGTCAGTTTGCTGAGAATGATGGTTTCTAGATTCATCCATGTCTCTACAAAGGACATGAACTCATCGTTTTTTATGGCTGCATAGTATTCCATGGTGTATATGTGCCACATTTTCTTTGTTCAGTCTATCACTGATGGGCATTTGGGTTGGTTCCAGGTCTTTGGTACCATAAACAGTGCAGCAATGAACATACGTGTGCATGTGTCTTTATAATACAACAATTTATGATCCTTTGGGTATATACCCAGTAATGGGACTGCTGGGTCAAATGGAATTTCTATTTCTAGATCCTTGAGGAATCACCACACTGTCTTCCACAATGGTTGAACTAATTTACCCTCCCACCAACAGTGTAAAAGTGTTCCTATTTCTCCACATCCTCTCCAGCATCTGTTGTCTCCAGATTTTTTAATGATTGCCATTCTGAGATGGTATTTCAATGTGGTTTTGATTTGCATTTCTCTAATTACCAATGATGATGAACATTTTTTCATATGTTTGTTGGCCGCATAAATGTCTTCTTTTGAAAAGTGTCTGTTCATATCTGTTGCCCACTTTTGAATGGGTTTGTTTTTTTCTTGTAAATCTGCTTTAGTTCTTTGTAGATTTTGGATATTAGCCCTTTGTCAGATGGGTAGATTGCAAAATTTTTTTCCCATTCTGTTGGTTGCCAGTTCACTCTAATGATTGTTTCTTTTGCTGTGCAGAAGCTCTTAAGTTTAATTAGATCCTATTTGTGTATTTTGGCTTTTGTTGCCATTGCTTTTGGTGTTTTAGTCATGAAGTCCTTGCCTGTGCCTATGTCCTGAATTATGTTGCCTAGGTTTTCTTCTAGGGTTTTTATGGTGTTAGGTTTTATGTTTAAATCTTTAATCCATCTGAAGTTAATTTTAGTGTAAGGTGTCAGGTAGGGTCCAGTTCCAGCTTCTTGCATATGGCTAGCCAGTTTTCCCAACACCATTTATTAAACAGGGAATCCTTTCCCCATTGCTTGTTTTTGTCAGGTTTGTCAAAGATCAGATTGCTGTAGATGTGTGGCGTTGCTTCTGAGGCCTCTGTTCTGTTCCATTGGTCTATATCTCTGTTTTGGTGCCAGTACCACGCTGTTTTGATTACTGTAGCCTTGTAGTATAGTTTGAAGTCAGGTAGTGTGATGCCACCAGCTTTGTTCTTTTGCTTAGGATTGTCTTGGCTATGCGGGCTATCTTTTGGTTCCATATGAAGTTTAAAGTGTTTTTTCCAGTTCTGTGCAGAAGGTCAATGGTAGCTTGAGGGGGATAGCGTTGAATCTATAAATTACTTTGGGCAGTATGGTCATTTTTGCAATATTGATTCTTCCTAATCATAAGCATGGAATGTTTTTCCATCTGTTTATGTCCTCTCTTATTTCCTTAATCAGTCGTTTGTAGTTCTCCTAGAAGAAATCTTTTACATCCTTTGATAGTTGTATTCCTAGGTATTTCGTTCTCTTTGTAGCACTTGTAAATGGCAGTTTGCTCATGACTTGGTTGTTTGTCTGTTGTTGGTGTATAGCAAGGCTTGTGATTTCTGCACATTGATTTTGTATCCTGAGACTTTGCCGCAGTTGCTTATCAGCTTAAGGAGGTTTTGGGCTGAGATAATGGTGTCTTCTAAATACACGATCATGTTGTTTGCAAATGGGACAATTTGACTTCTTTTCCTAATTGAATGCCCTTTATTTCTTTTTCTTGTCTACTTGCTCTGGCTAGAACTTCCAATACTATATTGAATAGGAGTGGTGAGAGAGGGTATCCTTGCCTAGTGCCAGTTTTTAAAGGGAATGCTTCTAGTTTTTGCCCATTCAGTATGATATTGGCTGTGGGTTTGTCGTAAATAGCTTTTATTATTTTGAGATACGTTCCATCAATACCTAGTTTATTGAGAGTTTTTAGCATAAAGGACTGTTTAATTTTGTCTAAGGCCTTCTCTGCAGCTATTGAGATAATCATGTGGTTTTTGTCTTTGGTTCTGTTTATGTGGTGGATTACATTTATAGACTTGCATATGTTGAACCAGCCTTGCATCCCCAGGATGAAGCCTACTTGATCATGGCGGATAAGCTTTTTGATGTGCTATTGGATTCAGTTTGCCAGTATTTTATTGAAGATTTTTGCATCAGTGGCCTGTAGTTTTCTTTTTTAGTTGTGTCTCTGCCAGGTTTTGGTATCAGGATGATGTTGGTCTCATAGAAAGAGTTAGGGAGGATTCCCTCTTTTAGTATTGTTTGAAATAGTTTCAGTAGGAATGGTAACAGCTCCTCTTTGTACATCTGGTAGAATTCGGCTGTGAAACAGTCTGGACCTGGACTTTTTTTAGATGGTAGACTATTAATTGCTGCCTCGATTTCAGACCTTGTTATTGGTCTATTCAGGGTTTCAACTTCTTCCTGGCTCAGTCTTGGGAGTGTGCAAGTGTCCGGGAATTTATCCATTTTGTCCAGATTTACTGGTTTATGTGCATAGAGCTGTCTGTAGTAATCTCTGATGGTAATTTGTATTTCCAAGGAATCAGTTGTGATCTCCCCTTTATCTTTTTTTATTGCATCTATTCAATTCTTCTCTCTTTTCTTTTGTATTAGTCTAGCTAGCGGTCTATTTCGTTGATCTTTTCAAAAAACCAGATCCTGGATTTATTGATTTTTTTTTGAAGGGTTTTTCATGTCTCTAACTCCTTTAGTTCTTCTCTGAAATTAGTTATTTCTCATCTTCTGCTTGCCTTTGAATTCTTTTGATCTTGCTCCTCTAGCTCTTTCAATTTTGACTATAGGGTATTGATTTTAGATCTTTACTTCTCATGTGGGGATTTATTGTTATAGATTTCCCTCTAGCCACTGCTTTAAATGTGTCCCATAGATTCTGGTACATTGTGTCTTCATTCTCATTAGTTTCAAAGAACATTTTTATTTCTGCCTTCATTTAATTATTTATCCATTCATCATGCAGGAGCAAGTTGATCAGTTTCCATGTGATTGTGCAGTTTTGAGTGCTTTTCTTAATCCTGAGTTCTAATTTGATTGCACTATGATCTGAGAGACTGTTTGCTATGATTTCTGTTCTTTTGCATTTGGTGAGAAGTGATTTACTTCCAACTATGTGGTCAGTTTTAGAGTAAGTGTGATGTGGTGCTGAGAAGAATGTGTATCCTGTGGATTTGGGGTGGAGTGTTCTGTAAATGTCTATTAGGTCTGCTTGGTCCAGATCTGTGTCCAGATCCTAGATACCCTTGTTGACTTTCTGTCTTGTTGATCTGTCCAATATTGTCAGTGGAGTGTTAAAGTCTCCCACTATTATTGTGCGGGAGTCTAAGTCTCTTTGTAGGTTGCTAAGAACGTGCTTTAAGTATCTGGGTGCTCCTGCATTGGGTGCATATATTTAGGATACTTAGCTCTTCTTGTTGCATTGATCCTTTTACTACTATGTAATGCCCTTCTTTGTCTCTTTTGATCTTTGTTGGTTTAAAGTCCATTTTATCAGAGACTAGGATTGCTACCCCGGCTTTTTTTTTGCTCTCCATTTGCTTGGTAAGTCTTCTTCTGTCCCTTTATTTTGAGTCTGTGTGAGTCTTTGCACATTAGATGGGTCTCCTGAATACAGCATACCGATGGGTCTTGACTTTTTTTTTATCCAGTTTGCCAGTCTGTGTCTTTTGATTGGGGCATTTAGGCCATTTACATTCAACATTAATATTGTTATGTTTGAATTTGATCCTGCCATTTTGTTACTGGCTGGTTATTTTGCCCGTTAGTTGACGTGGTTTCCTCATTGCATCATTGTTCTTTACCATTTGGTATGTTTTTGCAGTGCCTGGTACTGGTTGTTCCTTTCCATGTTTAGTCCTTCCTTCTGGAGCTCTTGTAACGCAGGTCTTGTAGTGACAAAATTTCTCAGCAATTACTTGGTCCATAAAGGATTTTATTTCTCCTTCCCTTATGACGCTTACATTGGCCAGATATGAAATTCTGGGTTGAAAGTTCTTTTCTTTAAGGATATTGAATATTGACCCCCACTCCCTTCTAGCTTATAAGGTTTCTGCAGAGAGATCCACTGTAAGTCTGATGGTCTTTTCTTTGTGGGTGACTTGACCTTTCTCTCTGGCTGCTCTTAGGAATTTTTTCTTTATTTCAACCCTGGTGAATCTGACAATTATATGCCTTGCAGTTGCTCCTCTTGAGGAGTATCTTTGTGGTGGTCTCTGTATTTTCTGGATTTGAATGTTGGCCTGCCTTGTTAGGTTGGGGAAGTTCTCTTGGACAATATCCTGAAGAGTGTTTTCCAGCTTGGATTCACTCTTCCTGTCTCATTCAGGTATGCCAATCAAGCATAGATTAGATCTTTTCACATAATCCATAGTTCTTGGAGGCTTTGTACATTTCTTTTCACTCTTTTTTCTCTAATCTTGCCTTCTTATTTTATTTCATTGATTTTTATCTTCAGTCTCTGATATCCTTTCTTCTGCTGATTGATTCAGCTTTTGAAACTTGTGTATGCCTCACAAAGTTCTTGTGCTGTGTTTTTCAGCTTCATCAAGTCATTTATGTTCTCTAAGCTGGTTATTCTAGTTAGTATTTCATCTAACCTTTTTTCAAGGTTCTTAGTTTCTTTGCACTGGGTTAGAACATGGTCTTTTTAACTCAGAGAAGTTGGTTACTACACATCTTTTGAAGTCTGCTTCTGTCAACTCATCAAACTCATTCTCTGTCTTGTTTTGTTCCCTTGATGGTGAGGAGTTGTGATCCCTGGGAGGAGAAGAAGTGTTCTGGTCTTTGATGATTTCATTGTTTCTGATGCGCTGGTTTCTCCCCATCTTGTTGGATTTATCTCCCTTTGATCTTTGAAGTTGGTGATTTCTGGAGGACTCTCTTTGAGTGGACACCCTTTCTGTTGAGGTTGGAGCTATATATTTTTTGGCCTGTAGAGGCGCTACTGGGCTGCCTCGGATTCAGTCTGGCTGCTGGGTGGGTGGTCTCCTCCTGTAGTTTGTTTACAAGGGTGAGATTAGCCCCGCCTTCTCACTGGCGACTCTCCTTCCCCAAGCTCAATCTCCCCAGTTTGGGTCAAACTGGTATATTCACTATGAAGCTCTGTAGCGTACTGGCTTCAGTTTGAATTTTGTGGGGGTGGGGCCTGCAGGCCTTATGGCCTGTTTCCCTGCTTTCAATTCTGCCTCTTTCTGTGGGACTGGTAGTTCCATCCCGCTGGCATTAGTCCAAACTTCCGCCCAGGTCCTTGCCAACAACTTGCGGCACCAGGCGAGCCCTCACTCAGATTTGCATTGATAACCCATGGTGCCCCTCAGTCTGGTGGGGCTCTGTGGACGGTGGGTTACAGGAGGAATGAGGGAAACACAGGATCCTAATCGGAGCACTGAGGGGGTGAAGTCCCCAACCCTCCAAGCTGACTGCATGTTCCAGATGGGAACGCACCCCACCCTGTCTTCGTTCACCCTCCCTGGGCTGCTCTCGCTCTGCTTTGGCTTTGGTTCGCCTTCCCTGGGCTATTTTCAGTGACCTACCAGTCCCACTGAAGCGAACCCTGCAGGTTGCTTGGAATCGTGAATTCCTCTAGCCCTCTGTGTCTCATTCACTGGGGCCTACATTCTGGTGTTGCCTCTCTTGGCCGTCTTGGCCCGTCCCCCTCACATTCACAAACTTTTACATGTACCTCCGCATGTGGGTTTTATTTATATTTATATATTTATTTCTGAGAGGGAGTCTTGCTCTGTTGCCCAGGCTGGAGTGCAGTGGCTGATCTCTGCTCACTGTAACCTCCATCTCTCTGGTTCAAGTGATTCCCCTGCCTCAGTCTCCTGAGGAGCTGGAGTTACAGGTGGCTGCCACCATGCCCAACTAATTTTTTTATTTTTTTTTTCAGTAGAGACAGGGTTTCACCATGTTGGCCAGGTTGGTTTCAAACCCCTGACCCCGTGATCTGCCTGCCTTATCCTTCCAAAGTGATGGGATTACACCATGAGACACCGCGCCTGGCCACAGGTTTTTATTATTTTTGTATCTACAGGAGGTTTAGTAATGAAGGAGCCATAATACATATTTATCAAATTTTTTATATCTTCTGTAGTTGCACATTTAAATTTGTTCTCCCCCCATGCCCACCCTGGACTTACAAAACTGTGGTAAACAGCCTTGTATTTTTATTATTCCACATCTGTGTATTTTGGTAGTATACATTTCTAGAAAGGAATTGCCAGCTAGAAGGAAACTAATGCATATTTTAAATATGTATGTATGTGTATATATATATATATATATATATATATTTTTTTTTTTTTTTTTTTTTTTTTTTTTGAGACTCAGTCTCGTTCTGTTGCCCAGGCTGGAGTGCAATGGTGCAATCTCGGCTCACTGCAACCTCTGCCTCCTGGGTCCAAGCAATTCTCTGCACTAGCCTCCTGAGTAGTTGGAATTACAGGTGCCCACCACCACACCCTGCTATTTTTTGTATTTTTAGTAAAGACGGGGTTTCACCATCTTGGTCAGGCTGGTCTTAAACTCCTGACCTCGTGATCCACCTGCCTTGGCCTCCCAAAGTGCTGGGATTACAGGCGTGAGCCATCATGCCCGGCTGCATATTTTAAATTTTGATAGATACTACCAAGTGATCGTCAAACAGGGCATCAGTGATACTCTGGTCCACTATATAGCAGGTGTCCACTGCCACACACTCCTAAATTCTGAATGTACAACTTTTTAAACTTTTGTCAGCCTGTAAATCTGAGGCAATCTAGGTCATGGCATTTACTGTTGAGAGCCACATACACAAAAGGATCTCTCGTATTGACTGGCTTACTGTCAGCATTCCGTATTTTTCTTATTTTACCGCCCAATCTGGTAGTAAAATATGTGTGATGGCTATAGAGTGTCAGCGAATCTTAAGGAATAGATTAACCATCAGACTCCACCTAGGCCTTAAAGAAATCCACTAGTTGCTTTTTGAAATCAATACTTCCGACTGGTAAATGAATGAATAGAAGCAGCCATAAGGGTATTCGGTGTATTCAATTCTGTAAAGCGGGGCGTTCCTTTCCCCTCCCTCCACACCAGACTGAGTCTCACTCTGATCACGGGGCGATCTTGGCTCATTACAAACGCAGCCTCCTGAGTAGCTGGGATTACAGGCGCCCGCCACCACGCCCAGCTAATTTTGATATTTTTAGTAGAGACCGGGTTTCAGCATGTTGACCAGGCTGGTCTTGAACTCCTGACCTCAAGCGATTCGCCCGCCTCGGCCTCCCCAATTGCTGCGATTATAGGCGTGAGCCACCGTGCCCTCTCGGGAGTTCCATTTTTAAGGGCGCTTCTCCCATGACCCTCACCCCCCACCTCCCAGAAGAATCCAGCCGCGTTCGCGAGCCTATCTTTGTCTCCGGAGCCACGCAGAGCTAGCCCCCAGACAAGCTGTGCAGGAAAAGGCAGCTCTCTTCTGACGTCTTCATCCGAGGAAAGGGGGCTTGTTCCCTGGCCCCAGTGCCCAATGCTCATGGCTCGGGTTCTCCCTCCGAGTGTGCACTGGAAACCCAAGGGTCGCACTGGGGTTCGCTCTTTTCTGACCGCGTCCCACACAAGTCCGTGACCCTTCCGCGTTTGGGAAGGAGTGGGAGAGCTTAGCGCTTCCTATTTTGTTTTTACGGGGTGCAGGTGATTATAAGTCTGGCATGGACACCACAGGCTTATTTGACCTGCAGCCGAGTGTGGGGCCAAGCGCCAGGTTCCTTGGGCGCCAGGGTTCCCAGACGCGCCGCCACCCGGACTGGACGAGGGGCGGGGTCCGACATAACTGTCATCCGATGGAGGACGTTTTTTATTAACCGATTTTACCGTGGATTTTGGCTTGGTTCGAACTAAAGAGCTTCTTGGAATCTTCTCTTTCCCAACGTCTACTAAGTGGGAACTCAATCTTCAACCCCGTAAGTATGTGGGCTCTGCGAAGGGAATTCACCTGGAGAGGAGCCTAGGGTTACTGAAGTGCTGGGCACCACGAGGGTGGAAAATCCTTCAGGATCAGCCAATGGCGGGACGGCCTGCCCTGAGGGCCCGCCTCATGGGCGATCTCAGACCTTAGGCAGTCGTTGTTGTGATTGGAAGGATTAGGCGGAAAGCCCGCTTGCCTCAACCACAGAGGGCAACCACAGATTGGCTGCAGCGAACAGTTGCAGTTCTGTAGTCCAAACCTATAGCAGCTTAGTGATAAATCCCTCCCTAAAATGCATTTGATAACCGTTTTACGTGTTGTAAGGCAAAGGATGATTGGTCAGAGGCTCACGGATTCAGTTGGTAGTAAACACCATCAGGCTCCTGGGACCGTCGATTGGTCAGTTTTCTGGGGGCCGAGTAAATTCCTCCGGTTCCGCGCACTGGCTGGCTGCACTGTTACCTCGGCCCCACCCTCCCCTTGGTGATTGGTTGCAGCCCAATAGGGGGAGGAGGAATGGAGCGGCGTAGGCGCTCGTGCATTACGTCACTTCCGTTTATCGGGCGCCGCCGCGGTGTTCTCAGACTGTCTCCGGGAACCGGCTGAAGGAGCTAGGGGACTAGAGGCGGGGTGGGAGGGGGGCGGGCGGAACAGGGAGGAAGTCTCTTAACGGAGACACCAGTCTGGACGTTCCAACCTCGTCTGACACTACCAAGTCCGAACGGAGAGGGGTCACCGCCTCCTTCAGCGAGGAGGTGGGGGGCGGAACCCGGCTCAGGTGAGGGGACCCCGTCAGCGAGTGTCGTGATGGCGGGCGCGCTCACGTGGGGAAGGTTGAGCACCAGGGGCGCGCCAAGGCGTCGGGGAGCGCGCAGACGTGTATTGGTGTCCCAAGCCTACCCTGCCCTTCTTTCTGAGGGGGCATTGTTACCGTCGGAGCGAAGGGGCCAGGCGGGTTCTTCTGCGCAGGCGTCCCCGGTGTCCCGAAGCCAGGCTGTCTGTGGGGTGGGGCGGGGGCTGGTACCCCTGCGGATCCCGGTCTGGCGACGCAGGTTACCGAACCGGGTGGGAAAGGCCTTAGGCCCAAAGGCCTGGCGGGATGAAGAGAGGATCTGCTACCCTGCTGGATGGGGTCGGACGGCTCCCTTGCCCCCATCCTGGGTCTTGAGTGACGAGGTTTCACCAGAGCAAGGCCATAGGCAGACTGCCATCGGGAGCCGGCGGCAGACCCTGTAGGGGTGGAGCCTGGGTTTTGGAATGCCCCAACTTGTTATGAGAGAACTGAAGTGTTTAATAGGCATTTACTGAATGCCCCCTACTCCCATGCTTCGTGCGAGGAGCTGTGGGGGATGCGGTGATAAGACACTCCTGTCCCATCTTCTGTTTGGAGAACAGATTTGTATGTAAATAATAAAAGGCAGTGAATTAAGGGGAGTGGGAGGTTGGTTTTTTCCTTTAAAAATGGCCATTTATTATTAAGTCAGTTCGCATTCTGGCATAATGAAATGTGGAAACTAATTTTCTGAACAGATGACAAATCCTAAATAATTTGAAGGAAAAATTTTAGGTGAAAGCACAGTAAAGTGTTGGTTACTAAGTAGTGTCCTCTAATTCTGGTCAACGTTAATTAATAGAAGAAACTCTTCATCTTGAAAAATTGAAGCAAAAATATTCCAAAACATGTTCTCGTATTTTTCACTTGTGTTAAGTAGAAGACATTACGGACTTTTCTTTAGAGGTTGAAGAGAATGCTGTGCCTTAGTCATTATTGGTAATTTGTTGTCCTAGTATGTGTTGTTGTGCCTTAGATGTTGTAAAAGGCTGGGCAGAACTTGCTTTTCGTTTGCCTAAACTCTTGTGATTTCTGTGGCGACGGTGGTTGGCCGTAAGCTAATAGTTAAGAGGGAGAAGAGAAGGAATTTTAGAGAAAATCCCCTAAGCCAAAGGAAGGCGTTCACTCTTCCTTCTAACTCTCCTGGAAATCTCAGCAAATTTGGGAAGATTGACCTGGCCACCACAGCCAGCTTGGTTACCTTACAGGTAAGACCACCTGAGTGGGGACCTGTTCTGGGCCCTTGGGTTTTGCTGAATAAACAGACTCTCTTTTGAAGAGTCCTGAAGTCAACTTGTTTTCTAGAGATTTGCCACTTTTCCCTAAAAGTTGTCTCAAAACATAACTTTTTGTTAGCTGAGGAGCTGGCAAACTGGATTTTGGTTAATTAATAAGTCTCTAGCAAAATTCTGAAAGTGGTAAGATTTGGAGGAAAGGCATCTTGCAAACTTAGGAGTGACCACTCTCAAAAGAGACTGTCACAAGACTGTCCCCAAAGTGGAAGTAATAAAAAAATCATTGGGATATCAAATAGTACTTAAAGAACTTAGCATGAATTATATTGAATTGGAGACTTAAAAATATCTCATGTTCATTGAAATTGACAAAACCTGGTGTAGTGCTGACAATTTTGAATCTGGCTCAAATTATTTTTGGAAATGGAATAAAGAACCCAAGTTATTGATTCTCTATTAGCTTTCAACTTTTATTTTGTTATTTTTTTGAGGCGGAGTTTTGCTCTGTCTCCCAGGCTGGAGTGCAATGGCATGCTCTTGGCTCACAGCAACCTCCACCTCCCGGGTTCAAGCAATTCTCCTGCCTCGGCCTCCCAAGTTGCTGGGATTACAGGTGCGTCTCACCACGCCTGGCTAAGTTTTGTATTTTTAAGTAGAGGCGAGGTTTCACCATGTTGGTCAGGCTGGTCTTGAACCCCTGACCTTGTGATCTGCCCTCCTCAGCCTCCCAAAGTGCTAGGATTACAAGTGTGAGCCACAGTGCCCAACTAATTTTTATTTTTATTTTTTATGTAAATTAAATACTTTTCCCCTCTGTCAGTTTTAAATATGTGATTTTTCTTTTATTGTACTTAATGTTTCTCAAATATGGATGTTGTCTAGTAGAGCCAGTTTTGTTAGTGTAGCAGGTGGGATGGAATGTTGCACTACACTGCACCTTTTGTCTTAAGTATGAAGTGAACTTCTCATCTCCTGAAAGACCAGCTGTTTCTGGTCCTTTATGGCATTATACCATAGCTTAATTGGCAGCTTTTTTCCCAATGTCAAATGAAATAATGCATTTTATAATCACAGGTGTCTTAGATTTAATGTAATTTGGTAAGATTAAAAGATTTTAGCCCAGGTGGCACACACCTGTAGTCCCAACTACTTGGGAGTCTGAGGCAGAAGGATCACTTGAGTTCAAAGTAACTCAGGCAACATAATACAATTCTGGCTCCCTACCCCCAAAAAGACTTTTGTGCCCAAAAGTACAAAAAAAAGTGTGCCAAACGGGAAGCAATAGTATTAACTATTGCTCTTTACATATGTTTTCATCATTTTCACCACTGAATAGTGGCTTTTAATTTCAAGATCCACTTTTGGAGGTGCCTTTCATTTAATTAGTTATACATGTATTTCCTTAAAAGCTTTCATTTATCTTAACGGCTCAAACAGATTAGGAATTGTGTTGGAGTACTTATTGTAATAGATATTCTTACTATCCAGGATTGTTTTATTGGTGATGCAGGATTTTTCTCAGCCACTTTGCTAACAGGGGACCTCCACCATTGGTGATGCACCCCTGCCCCTACTCTGCCCGCCAGTGTTACAGCTTGTACTGCATTTGGCGGTTCCTGAGCTCTCATTCAAGAAGAATGAAGTTACACTGACAATTTGAAGGGTGTGGAGGGCAGAGAAGAATTTTATTGAGTGACGGAACAGCTCTCGGGGAAGAGGGCATTGAGGGAGTGGTCCCCCACCCTCACAGTCAGTGGTTTCTTTCCCAGTTGGCTGGATCGGGGACTTCTTATGAACTCAAGTATGGGGAGTATGTGCTGATTGGTTTCTGAGTATGCAAAGGGTTAAAAAAAGGAAAGGCTGAGTATGGTGTCTCACTCCTGTAATCCCAGGACTTTGGGAGGCTGAGGCAGACAGATCACTTGAGGTCAGGAGTTCGAGACCAGTCTGGCCAACATAGTGAAACCATGTCTCTACTAAAATACAAAAATTAGCTGGGTGTGGTGGCACATGCCTGAAATCCCAGCTACTCAGGAGGTTGATGCAGGAGAATGGCTTGAGCCTGGGAGGCAGAGGTTGTGGTGAGTTGAGATCGTGCCACTGTACTCCAGTCTTGGCGAAAGAGTGATATGCTGTCTCAAAAAAAAAGTTAAAGACACCACTCAAAAGTGGGCATGACAGTGTAGAAAACCAATTAGGAAAATGTAGGTATATGTAAAATAGATGATGGGTGGGGATCAATCAGAGGAAAGCACGCCAAATGGGAAGACACGATCTCAGTCTGGTCCCTGGACTTGACTTGTAGCTTGACTTTCAGGCTTTAAACTCTTTCTGGTTGGAGATGGGGTTTAACTGGAGATGTGCCCCTATCTACCCAGGCATTTGTCTGTCTCCTGCCTCTATCATTGTTAGTCATTGGTAGACAATTTTCCTTCTTCCTTGAAGACGGGATACCATAAGTAAGCATTATGCCATGATTTTTCCTAGTTGTTACATGAAATAATGCATTTTGTAATTACAGGTGTCTTAGATTTAATGAAATTTGATAGAATTAAAAGACTGTTAGCCCAGTGGCACACACCTGTAGTCCCAACTACTTGGGAGTCTGAGACAGGAGGATCACCTAAGTTCAAACCAGCCCAGGCAACAGTAAAATCCTGGCTCCCTACCTCCCAAAAGAGATTTTTGTACCCAACTGATTCATTGTAGTTGTAACCAATGAATTTTCCTAATCTGTTTTACTGTTCTGGAAAAAGTTTGTTACTGGAAGGAAGCCTATCGAGAGTGATATTTTTCCTTATATGAATGATTCATTTTACAAATTTGAAAGGATGATTAAGTGATAGTTCTACTTTTTGGAAATTATACTTGGTAATCTATTACTTCATTTGATAACAGGTTTACAGATGCCTTTATTCCCAATTTCCTTTTTTTTTCTTTTTTTTTTTGAGATAGGGTCTCATTCTGTCACCCAGGCTTGAGTGCAGTGATGCAATCTTCACTGCAGCCTACACCTCTTGGGTTTAAGCGATTCTTGTGTCTCAGCCTCCCAAGTAGCTGGGACTACAGGCTTGTGCCACCATGCCCAACTAATTTTTGTATTTTTTGGTAGAAACAGCATTTCACCATGTTGGCTAGGCTGGTCTTGAACTCCTGACCACAAGTGATTCCCCTGCCTTGGCCTCCCAAAGTGCTGGGATTACAGGCATGAGCCACTGCGCCTAGGCTAAATGATCAATCAATCAAAAGAATTGATTGCCAATTTCTTTTCTTTTTATTTTTTATTTTTGAGACAGTGTCTCTCAGTCTGTCGCCCAGGCTGGAGTGCAGTGGTGCGATCTCAGCTCACTGCAACCTCTGCCTTCTGGGTTCAAGTGATTTTTCTGCCTCAGCCTCCCAAGTAGCTGGGTCTACAGGTGCCTGTCACCACACCCAGCTAATTTTAGTATTTTTAGTAGAGTGAGGTTTCACCATATTGGCCAGGGGGTCTTGAACTCCTGACCTTATGATCCACCCACCTTGGCCCCCCAGAGTGCTGGGATTATAGGCGTGAGCCACCGTGCCCGGCCTGCGAATTTCTTAAGTTTAAAATGATTTGGGTGAGTTGCTTCCTCTTTTTTCTAATGTGTTATATTGTTGACATGGTATAATTAATTTTTCAGTACATCTTAATTAGTCAATTATAATTTAAAATCCACTCAACCATCTTCCTCTAAAAATGCAAGGCTATCACTTTATAGTCCTTCTGTTTTAGTCTTTTTTGCAAAGAGGATTTGAGGAAGGAAGACCGGGAAAAGAAAATCCAGTGTTTGGGCATTCGGTTTACGGGAGGAGCCCAGAAATGCTACAAAAATCTAAACACAGTTGCTTACATTGTTCTTATTTTGAATAGATGATCAAAAGAAACTCTGCCAGTCAAGTATAGGTTACTTGCTGAGCATTATTGATTTGATAAATGATTGAGAAGTGAAGGCATATACTGCTTTGAAAGCAAACTAGGTATAAGAAGTGGATTAAGTCCATTTTCATTTTCTCTGTTGGAAAGGCACTATAATAATAGGGTCTCCAGTGCTTTGTCATAGTTTTCATCTTGATAAAAGTTTACTTTTTTTTTTCTTTCTACTTTGTTCTGTTTTGCTTTTGAGACAGGGTCTTACTCTGTCACCTAGGCTGGAGTCCAGTGGGGTGGTCATAGCTCACTGCAGCCCCAATCTCCTGGGCTCAGGCAACCCTCCCCACCCAACCTTCCAAGTAGCTGGGACTATAGGCATGCACCATTATGCCCACCTAATTTTTGTATTTTTTGTAGAGGTGGGGGCTCCCTACATTTTCCAGGTCTTAGACTCCTGGACCCAAGCATTTCTCCCACCTTAGCCTCCCAACGTGTTGAGATTATAGGTGTGAGCCACCACGCGCAGCTCCCAGCTAATTAAAAAAAAATTGTAGAGACAGGGTTTCACTGTGTTGACCAAGTAGGTCTCAAACACCTGGCTTCAAGTGACCCTTGAAGCCTCCCAAAGTACTGGGATTACAGGTGTGAGCCCCTGCATTTGGCCTAATTTTTTTTTCATTAAGAAATAAGCTTCTTGGCAGGGCACGGTGGCTCACACCTGTAATCTCAGCCCTTTGGGAGGGCAAGGTAGGCAGGTTACAAAGTTGGGATTTCAAGACCAGCCTGGCCAATACGGTGAAACCCCATCTCTACTAAAAATGCAAAAAAATTAGCCAGATGTGGTGGCACATTCCTTGTAATCCCAGCTACTCAGGAGGCCGAGGCAGGAGAATTGCTTGAACCCAGGAGGTGGAGGTTGCAGTGAGCTGAGATTGAGCTACTGCACTCCAGCCTGGTGACAAAGCAAGACTCGGTCTCAAAAAAAAAAAGAAAAAGAAAATAAAATAAGTTTCTTGAACTACTGGGTAAAAGGCAATGGAAGACATGTTTTAAAATCATTTATGCTACACATCAATTGGGATTGGAAAGAAAAAGAAAACTTTTTAAAAATCGTTTAAAAATTTTGGGGACAACTGGGATGAGTGGCAGACAGCATTTTCTAGGTTATCAAGACATTCAGATTTCTTAAAGATATTAAAATACATGTAGTCTCAGCTTTACAGGCAGCTAAAAGAAGACACGAATAGTTGGTTTCTATGGATTTTTAGATATGTTTGTGAAATTTTTATAATATTTAAAGTGTTAACTGGCTAAAGATGTTCTTTGATCTAGATACTAAACTAGCAAGCTAGTCATTTAAAATTTTAGGAAAATGTAGCAACTGAGAATAGGAAATTTCTAGACAGGTACAGTGCAGGTATAAAATTCTAGCAGAGTGAAGCAGTTAAATTTGCCACAAATTGGGCCAGGCACAGTGGCTCATGCTTGTAATCCCAGCAGTTTGGGAGGTTAAAACAGGCAGATCACGAGATCAGGAGTTCAAGACCAGCCTGGCCAACATGGTGAAACCTTGTCTCTAGAAAAAATACAAAAAATTAGCCAGGTGTAGTGGCAGGTGCCTATAATTCCAGTTATTCAGGAGGCTGAGGCAGGAGAATCGCTTGAACCTGGGAGGCAGAGGTGATGGTGAGCCGAGATCATCCCACTGTACTCCAGCCTGAGTGACAGAGTGAGATTCTGTCTCAAAAGAAAAAAAAAAATTGCCATTATTTTGAACTTTATAAGTAATGCTTTCAGACTCTATCATGTAACTGACTTCCTGTGACACAACAGTCTTTCAGGCAGCACTCTGCTAGTGGGTCACTTTATTAGTCTGTTCTTGCATTGCTATAAAAGAAATACTGGGTGGCTTATAAAGAAAAGAGGCTTAATAGCTCATGATTCTACAGGCCGTATTAGCATGGTGCCAGTACCTGCTTGGCTTCTGGGGAGGCCTCAGGGAAGTTCTACTTAAGGCAGAAGAAGTGGGAGCAGGCACTTAAAGAAGTGTATCACCTTCCCACCCTTCCCCCATGGCTTGCTATAAAGCACTGGAGCACGTGTAGGAGGGAGGAGAGGGGTGTCCCACCTCTTTAAATGACTGAATCTCCCTAAAAACTCACTATCAGAAGGACAGAATCAGGAGGATGGTGCTAAACAGTTCTTGAGAACTCTGCTCACAGGATCCAATCACCTCCCACTGGGGCCCATCTCCAACACTGAGGATAGCCATTCAACATGAGAATTGGAGGGGACACATACCTAAACTGTATCAGTCACCCACTGATAGACTACCCTCCTAACAAGGTTGGGCATACCAAGATTTTCCTCTTATAACGGATGACCTTACTGCCAAAAAGTTTCTGTCACCTTCCCCTGATGCTTGATTTTTGTCAGAACCAGTCTAATGGAAGGCAGGGCAGGGAGGAGCCAGTGGCAAGGGGCAGTGGTGAAACTGCCATTATAAAATTGTAACTGAGACAGAGAAAGAGATCTGATCTAACCTTGGTTCTAACCTCCAAGCTGTCCTTGTTCATTTCTGGGTGTAGGCTCAACTGACTTTGGGAGGAACTTAGGTTACAGTTTATAGTTTGAGCCATAGTTTGAAACAAAGTAACAGCCCTTTCCCAAAACAAATCTCCTCCTTCCCTGGGGACTAGACTGCCTTTGTAGGACTAACATTAGCCATAAGATTAGAAATTAGCACTTTGGGAGGCCCAGGTGTTGGATCACCTGAGGTCAGGAGTTTGAGACCAGCCTGGCCAACATGGTGAAACCCATCTCTACTAAAAATACCAAAAATTAGTCAGGCTTGTTGGTGCATGCCTGAATTCCCTGCTACTTGGGAGGCTGAGGCAGGAGAATCACTTGAACCCAGGAGGCAGAGGTTGCAGTGAGCCAAGATCGCGCCATTGCACTCCAGCCTGGGCAACAAGAGCGAAACTCCATCTCAAAAAAAAAAAAATTAGAAATTGTGATTTAGGAGTCATGCAGCTGGAGGCTACAAGATTGTGACCCTCTCTAAACTGCTCCTAAGATCAGTGCTGGAGATATTTTTGCAGACCCTGAATTTGATGAATCAGCTGGCACTACCCAGATCAATAAACTAGCTCCTCTAATCTTGTGGCCCCTACCCAGGAACTGATTGAGCATAAGAAGACAGCTTTGACTCCCTATGATTTCGTCTCTGAGCTGACCAATCAGCACTTCCAGCTCACTTGCTTCCCCCCACCCACCAAATTGTCCTTAAATACTCTGATTCCCAAATGCTCGGGGACACTGATTTGAGTAATAAATAAAACTGGTCTCTTACACAGCCGGCTCTGCATGAATTACTCTTTCTCTATTGCAGTTCCCCTGTCTTGATAAATCGGCTCTGTCTAGGTAGGAGGCAAGGTGAACCCCTTGGGTGGTTACAGTGGGAGAAGATAAAGCTTATCCTGCCTCCTCCTGCCTCTCCCTAGTTGGGGAGACCTCTTCCAAACTGAGGTCTCTTGTCAGGACAAGGGCTTGGCATTGTGGTCTATGACGATAGCATGTGGCACTGGCAACAAGAGAGGATTTGAGTAAAAGAAGGGGAGAAGAAAAACCCTTCCTGTCACCTCTTCCAGAGCACTTGCTCTCATTTTCACTCCCTTCACTGTCATCTTGCACGTCTTTTCACCCGCACCTCCCGCCCTTGACCCTGACCCTGCCTTTCCACTCCATCCCTTTACTCCCTCCAGTCCCCCAGTCCTTATTCGTAGCCCCTGTTTATGCTGACAACTACACTTTTTATTTTGTATTTTTTTCTGAGACAGAGTCTTGCTCTGTCACCCAGGTTGGAATGCAATGGCACAATCTCAGCTCACTGCAACTTCCATCTCCCAGGTTCAAGCAGTTCACCTGCTTCAGCCTCCCGAGTAGCTGGGATTACAGCTGTGCGCCATTATGTCTGGCTAATTTTTAAAAAAATTTTTAGTAGAAACAGGGCTTCACCATGTTGGCCAGGCTGGTCTCAAACTCCTGACCTAGTGATCCACCTACCTCAGCCTCCCAAACTGCTGGGATTACAGGCATTAGCCACTGTGCCTGGCCTTGTTTATTTTAATTTTAATAGAGATGGGATCTTGCCATGTTGGGTAGGGCATTCTCAGACTCCTGGCCTCAATCCTCCCACCTTGGCCTCCCAAAGTGCTGACATTTATAGGTGTGAGCCACTGTGCCCAGCCTCAGCTACATTTGTTTCCTCCTCTGAGTGTCCTCATATTAATCACTGGGCCCATGTCTTATTGGGGGTTGCTCCCATTACAACATAGCTGGACCTGGGTCATACAGCTTCTCCTTCACTTATTGAATTAATTGGGTAATGTTAGCCCTAGATATGAGTAGAAAGTCACTTCTTGGGAGTCATACATAAGCGATAGTATGTGTAAAGTACCTGTAGGACCTGGCTTTTAGTAGGTATTCAACCCTCTCATCTTTCCCCTTCATCACCCAGCTACTAGAAGCACAGTAGTAAGTGATGGTGCACTGTTAATTAACAAGGCACTGGTGCTTTGGTAGTTTGCTACCACAGTAACAGGTTAAAAGGATACTCTGGGCGGGGTGTGGTGGCTCACGCCTATAATCCCAGCACTTTGGGAGGCTGAGACCAGTGGATCACAAGGTCAAGAGATCGAGACCATCCTGGTCAACATGGTGAAACCCTGTCTCTACTAAAAATACAAAAATTAGCTGGGCTTGGTGGCGCACGCCTGTAGTCCCAGCTACTCGGGAGGCTGAGGCAGGAGAATTGCTTGAACCCAGGAGACGGAGGTTGCGGTGAACCGAGATCACACCATTGCACTCCAGCCTGGGTAACGAGCGAAACTCGGTCTCAAAAAAAAAAAAAAAAAAAAAGAAAGAAAGAAAGAAAAAATAAAATAAAAGGATACTCTTAGTGATCCTGGGAGGTTATGTTATTGCTAGTGAAAGGCTGGGCAGTTTATTCCACAGATTTGAGTAACTCACTGCATGTATAAGTTGAAGGAAGGTTGCCTTTACACTAAAGTTTTATATATATATATATGTATAATTTTTTTTTTTGAGACGGAATTTCACTCTTGTTACCCAGGCTGGAGTGCAATGGCGCGATCTCGGCTCACTGCAACCTCTGCCTCCTGGGTTCAGGCAATTCTCCTGCCTCAGCCTCCCGAGTAGCTGGGATTACAGGCATGCGCCACCATGCCCAGCTAGTTTTTTTTGTATTTTTAGTCGATATGGGGTTTCACCATGTTGACCGGGATGGTCTCGATCTCTTGACCTCGTGATCCACCCGCCTTGGCCTCCCAAAGTGCTGGGATTACAGGCTTGAGCCACCACGCCCGGCCCTTAATTTTTTTTTTTTTTTGAGATAGGGTCTCTATTGCCTAAGCTGGTGTGCAGTGGTGTGATCTGAGATCATAAGCCTACTGGATTCAAGCGAGTCTCCTGCCTCTGCCACCTAAGTAGCTGGGATTACAGTTGTGTGCCACCACACCTAGCTAATTTTTGTATTTTTTAGTAGAGATGGGGTTTCACCATGTTGCCTGTCCAGACTGGTCTGGAACACCTGAGCTCAAGTGATCCACCCACCTTGGCCTCCCAAAGTGCTGGGATTACAGGCGTGAGCCACCACACCTGGCAATAAGACATTTTTATAAGAAAACTTTTCTGGGGAGGGGAGAAAAAAAAAAAATTTTCTAAAAAGGTAGTGTAGAGAGTGGCATTTTTTTTTTTGAGAAGGAGTCTCACTCTGTTGCCCAGGCTGGACTTCTGTGGTGTGATCTCAGCTCACTGCAACCTCCGCCACCCGGATTCAAGCAGTTCTCCTGCCTCAGCCTCCAGAGCAGCTGGGACTACAAGTGCATGACACTATGCCTGGCTAATTTTTTGTAATTTTAGTAGAGATGAGGTTTCACCATGTTAGCTAGAATGGTCTTGATCTCCTGACCTTGTGATCCACCCCGGCTTGGACTCCCAAAGTGCTGGGATTACAGGTATGAACCACTGCACCCAGCCGAGAGTAGCATTTTTAAAAAAATAAACTTTATATTTTCTAATAGTTTTAGATTTACAGAAAATTGCAAAGATTGTATAGTTTTCGTATACCCACACCTGGTTTCACTATTAACATCTTAACATTAGTATGGTATGTTATAGTTAATGAACCATTATTATTATAACATTATTACCTAATATTATTAACTAAGATTTATTCTTTATTCAGATTTTATTAGTTTTAATGTCCTTTATTCTAAGATCCCATCCAGGATAGGGTAACCACCCAGTAGATTCATCTTACCTGCTGCCTAGACAGAGCCAATTTATCAAGACAGGAATTGCAATAGAGAAAGAGTAATTCATGAAGAGCCAGCTGTGTGGGAAGACTGGAATTTTATTATTACTCAAATTAGTCTCCCCAAAACCTTGGGGAACAGAGTTTCTCAGTGAGTTGGGAGTGCTGATTGGTTGGCTTGGGGATGAACTCTTAGGGAGTTGCAGCTGTTCTCTTATGCTGAGTCAGTTCTTGGGTGGGGGCCACAGAACTGGTTGGCAGGTCCAGGTGGGACCATTAGGTTGTTAGAAATGCAAAAGCATGAAACAGATAATAGTGATGTTATCTTCAAGAGTAACTGGGGAAATTGTAATTCCTATGACCTCTGTAATGACTGTTCATATTTAGAATTCCATCCCCTCTCATCATAACTTGGTGGCTTGTGGCCTTTCATTCGCTTTACAGAAACAGTCTAACTTTGGGGAAGGGCTGTTATTTAAACTGTAAACTAAATTCCTTCCCAAGGCCAGTTTGGCCTATTCCCAGGAATAGATAACAGTTTGGAGGTTAGAACCGAGATGGAGTTGGTTAGGTTTGATATCTTTCAGTATTATAATTTCCTTAGTTATAATTTTGCAAAGGCAGTTTCAGTAGCACATCATATTTAGTCATCCTGTCTCTTTAGGCTCCTCTTGACTGTGAAAGTTTCTTGTATGTAAACCAAAATGTATTTGAGACAAGTCTCAATCAATTTACAAAGTTTATTTTGCCAAGTTTAAGGACGTAACTGTGACACAGACTCAGGAGGTCCTGATGACATGTGTCCAAGGTGGCTGGGGTACAGTTTGCCTTTATACATTTTAGGGAGACATAATACATCTCTTTATGTATACGTGTACGATTTACATTGGTTAAAACCGAAAGGGTGGAACAACTCAAAGGTGGGGGGTGTTCCAAGTCATAGGCAGATTTAAACATATTGTGATTGGCAGTTGGTTGAAAGAGTTGTTATCTGTAGAAAAGAATGTCTGGGTTATGCTAAGGGGTTGCAGAGATCTAGGTTTTATCATGCACATGAAGCCACCAAGTAGCAGGTTTTTGTTTTTGTTTTTATTTTTTTTTGGTCACCAACAATGGATGGGATTTTTTTTCTTTTTTTTAGACAGAGTCTCACTCTGTTGCGCAGGCAGGAGTGCAGTAGCTGGTCTCAACTCACTGCAACCTCTGCCTCCCAGATTCAAGTGATTCTCCTGCCTCAGCCTCCTGAGTAGCTGGGACTGCAAGTGTGTGCCACCATGGCCAACTAATCTTTTTTTTGTTTGTTTCACTCTGTTAGCCAGGATAGTCTTGACCTTGTGATCCACCTGCCTCAGCCTCCCAAAGTGCTGGGACTACAGGCGTGAGCCACCGCTCCTGGCCAGGATTTAGAGAGAATATAGACTGTAAATGTTTCTTTCTTTTCTTTCATTTTATCCAGCCCAAAATGTCAGACTCTAAATGTTTCTTATCAGGCTTAAGGTCTGTGCTGATGTTACTGCTGGAAGCGTATAAAGAGGCATGTCCAACCTCTACTTCCCATTGTGGCCTGAACCAGTCTTTCAGGTTAAAGTTTATGGTGTCCTGGCTGAGGAGGGAGTTCATTCACATGGTTGCAGGGGTCCTTTGAATTTCAGTAACTTCGATAGAGCACGGGGTCAGGCATTGCATATATGGAAAAACTCTTTAAACCATGATTTTCCTCTGTTTTCACACTGCAGCAATCATCATAGAAGAAGACTTCTATGGCCTAATGTGTGGGCTTTTTTCCCCCACACATTAAGGGCTGTGGACACCAACTGGGTGTCCTCCAATTCGGTTCCAGCACTATTGAAACAAGGAACTTAACCTTTACCCCTTCGTGGGCCTTGTGATGCCGGTGCCTTGCTTATAACTTGGCCCACTACTCTTAACCCCTCATGGCAGGGAAAGCACACAGGTGAGTGGATGCAGAGGCCAGAGCAAGCGCTGTTGGGCACCGTCAGGAGCAAAACTTCATGCGGCCCTGTGGCAGTGTCTGGGGAGTACCCACGAGCCCTGAAGCCCCAGTGTGTGTGTGTTATAGTGCGCTCTTTTAGCTTTGCCATCTACAGATGGCTTAAGTGTTAACAGCTCAGTGGTGGGTCACTGTGACAGCCTTTTGCACATACACCTGAGTCCTTGTCTAGCATCCAGGAGGAATGAGGTCACACAAACAAATTGAAGGGTGGTGAATGGGGAGGATTTTATTGCCAGCGAAAGTGGCTCTCAGCAGGAAGGGGAGCTGGAAGGGGTTTGGAGCAGGAAGGTGATCTTCCCTTAGAATCCAGCTTTCTCACTGTCAAGCTGTCCCTCTGAAGTCAAGCTGCTTCTCTCCAGCATCCAGCTGCTGCTTCTCTCCTCTGCCCTCTGCCAGTTGGGTCAGGGATTTTTTTTAGTACAGGATAGCAGGTTGGGTGGGCCATTGGTGGTTTTGGAAAAGACATTTGAGTGGGAAAACAGGAATGCAATTTCTCACTTTGGGCTCTGGTTCTAGGTTTTAAAGGTGGGGCTTTGCCAGGGACCTGACCCTTTTCTGCTTAGAATTTCCCTGCCTCCTGCCCCTGTCACTTACCTACCCAGAGATAGTGTCAGGTTCACAAGTTGAGGGCTCAGTTCCCCAAGACTGCCCTTCTCTCTCCAACACCAATGGCAAGTCCAGGCCTCCTGACCTACCAGCTTCAAGTTGGGGTTCCCATGCCCCCCTCTTTGGGTTCAATTAATTTGCGAGAGTGGCTCACAAAACTCAGGGAAACACATTTACCAGTTTCTTATAAAGGATATTGCAAAGGATACAGATTAAAGGACGTATAGGGCGAGGTCTAGGTGAAGGAGCTTGGAGCTTCCGTGCCCTCCCTGGGGCGCCACCCTCCAGGAACTTCCATGTGTTCAGCTCTCCGGAAGCTCATTGAACCCGGGTCCTCTTGGATTTTTATGACGCTTCATGCTGTCTGCATTCCTTTCCCAGGGTGTACAGTGGGAACCTCTCATGGGAGGATTTTGAGATCCACAATCAGAAAGATGGGGGAACATTAGAATGAAAGGAAGGCAGGAGAAGGTCAGAGCCTTGGCCCTGAGGTCTAGCACACCCAACATTATAACAAAAGACTGTAACAAGGGCTGTGGGAGCTAGAAGCCAGGAACTGTGGAGGAAAACCACAGCAATTTTGTAGAATGTCCCACGACAGATTTGTCTGATGTTTTTCTCTTGATTACACTGGGATTATGGGTTTTTTGGGGGAAGAACACAGGGGCAAGTTGCCATTCTCAGTCACATCAACATGTGATGCATACTAACATGCACGCTATCAACGTGACTTACCCTTGATTTTGCCCTTGGTCACCTGGCTGAGATAGTATTTTTAGATTTCTCTACTCCAAAGTTAACTCTTTTCCTTCCCTTTCCTTACCTAGAAGGAAGTCACTGTATTGCCCACACTTAAGGAGTGAGGAATTATGCTCCACCTCCTTGAGGGCAGAGTATTTAGGTGAATTGTTATGCATGGGAGATTTGTCTCCTTTGTCTATTTATTTAATCGGTCACTTATATCAGTATTTAAAAATACTGATTTGTTTATTTATTTGCTCACATTGTTCCAGCTTTGACCATTGGGAAGTCTTTCTCCTGTTGACACCTGCATCCCTTTCACATACTCCCATTTTCATGTTATTTTGTTGTTTTTAAGCATTTCCCTACTTTGTTGTGCTCCAAGATACTCCAGGCTTATTTTATTAATTTGCTGCCCTACTCCTAGAATCAGCCATTTCTTCAAGGAGCCCTGGCTGTTTTTTTATTGAAAAACAGAACTTAAAACCAAGGTCTGGGCACTAGCCATACTTAGAGTGGCATTACAATACTTTATTTTTCTTTTAAGAGATAGGGTAAAGCAGTGTGGCTCACGCCTGTAATCCCAACACTTTGGGAAGCCTAGGCGGGCGGATCACCTGAGGTCAAGACCAGCCTGGCCAACATGTTGAAATCCTCTCTCTATTAAAAATATAAAAATTAGCTGGGCATGGTGGCACACATTTGTAATTTCAACTACTCAGGAGGCTGAGGCAGGAGAATCACTTGAACCTGGGAGGCAGAGGTTGCAGTGAGCTGAGATTGTGCCACCGCACTCCAGCTTGAGTGACAGTGGCATGATCACAGCTTGCTGCAGCTTTGAACTCCTGGGCTCAAGCAGTCGTCCTACCCTGCCTCCTGAGTAACTGGAACTACAAGCGTGTACCACCATACTCAGCTAAGCTAAGTTTTGGGGTTTTTTTTTTTGTATGTATGTATGAATGAATGAGACAGGGTCTGACTGTTGCCCAGGCTGGAGTATAGTGGTGCAGTCATAGCTCACTGCAGCCTTGAACTCCTTGGTTCAAGTGGTCCTCCGTGGCCTCATCCTCCTGAGTAGCCAAGACTATAGGCACTTAACCACCAGGCCCAGCTAATTTTTTTTTTTTTGTTTTAAGAGACAGGCTCTTGCAGTATTGCCCAGGCTGGAGTACAGTGGCAGGATCACGGCTCATTGCAGCCTCAACCTCTTGAGCTCAAGCAATCCGCCTACCTCAGCCTTTGTAGCTGGGACTACAGGTGTGCACCACCATGCCTGGCTGATTTTTTTTTTTTTTTTTTTTTTTTTTAATTTTTGTAGAGACAGGGTCTTCCTGTTTTGTCCAGGCTGGTCACCAACTCTTGGCTTGAAGTGATCTCTCCTTGGCCTCCCAAAGTATTGGGATTACAGGCATGAGCCACATACTTAAAAAAATTTGTATAGAGACAGTGCTCGCTGTGTTGCCCAGGTTTGTCTCTAATTCCTGGTTTCAAGTGATCCTCCTGCTTTGGCCCCCAGAGTGCTGGGATTACAGGCTGAGAAGCAGGGGCCAGCATGCCCAGCCCCTGTTTCACAGGTTTTATAAGTCTCTCTAATGTGTAGTTTAATAGAAGACAGCTGGATTCTATAAACGCTTCTGCATTTAATTTGCTGCAACATGCTGTTTCGATTAAAATAAACCAGAAAACTCCACCATCACAAATACATAGTTGGAAAGGGAGGATTATTTCAGTAGTTTTTTCAGATAATTTCAGATATTCTTACTTTGATACTGTACCAAAACTCCACAAGTGGTATTTTCCTTTTTTTTTTTTTTTTTTTTGAGACGGAGTTTCACTCATGTCACCCAGGCTGGAGTGCAATGGCGCGATCTCGGCTTACCGCAACCTCCGCCTCCTGGGTTCAGGCAATTCTCGTGCCTCAGCCTCCTGAGTAGCTGGGACTATAGGCACGCACCACCATGCCCAGCTAATTTTTTGTATTTTTAGTAGAGACGGGGTTTCACCATGTTGACCAGGATGGTCTCGATCTCTTGACCTTGTGATCCACCCGTCTCGGCCTCCCAAAGTGCTGGGATTACAGGCATGAGCCACTGCGCCCGGCCACAAGTGATATTTTCTCAAGTGATTAGTGTAGTGTGGAATCTGAAACTATGTCAATGAACTTTTCATTTTCTGCTGCATTAAAATGTATGCTTATGTCCTGTACCTTGAATGAATTTTTTTTTTAACCCATACCTTATTTTACAGCATTATTGTTATATGGCTACATGATCATTTGGAATATGCTGATTTCAGAGTTATGCAGATCTTCTAAATGTTTACACATTTATTATACAATGAAAAAAATCACATTTCATTAATATCACCAATGATCTGTCAGAATTATCTGAGCATGTGGGAAGCTGTCAGGCTCACAGTGTCAGATACATTTTCCAAAATGCTAATTTTCACCTGAATGCTCAAACTTTTTTATTGGCAGTAAGAACTGTAAGTGAAATGACAGGCTTGTCTGATTCATTTTCAAGAAAATGGCAGATGCTTACATCTAAATAACCATAGTTTATCATTCGCTCTTTCAAGTAAAAATAGTGTCCCATAAAAAAAGCAATTAGTTGAGCTCCCCACTCAAAAATTGCACAAGTGCTTTTTCTTGAGGCAACTTGTATTTAAGAATGCAGCACGAAAACTTGAGGTATACTTCCCATTTTATCACACGTATTGAAAACAGGTACTCAAGAGTCAAGACTTAATAACAAATGTAGGGAAGGGGAGGCTGGGTCTCCATTGGAGTGAACATTCGGGTAGTAGTAGCTGTGTCCAGCACAGATGTTAGGCATTCTGGCCTGATTGTTCCTGCTGCCTAGCTTAGTTTATTCCCTGCTCAATCTTATGTGTCCAGCCTTCCCATCAGTTCCATGATCAAACTAATAGCCTTTCAATAAATTACTTTTATGTTTAACTACAATCACTTTCTGTTGCTGCAACCAATAACCCTGGCTAATGTTCTGCTTAAGAAAACCCAAAATACTTTTTAAGAAAGTAATCTGAAAAGTGATGATGGTCTTTAGTTCAAAATTATGTGCCTTATGGTTAACCTCATGACATGTAATTATTAACATCAGTTGCTGGGTGCGGTGGCTCACGCCTGTAATCCCAGCACTTTGGGAGGCCAAGGTGGGTGGATCACGAGGTCAAGAGATCGAGACCATCCTGGTCAACATGGTGAAACCCCGTCTCTACTAAAAATACAAAAAATTAGCTGGGCACAGTGGCGCGTGCCTGTAATCCCAGCTATTTAGGAGGCTGAGGCACGAGAATTGCCTGAACCCAGGAGGCGGAGGTTGCGGTGAGCCAAGATCTTGCCATTGCACTCCAGCCTGGGTAACGAGTGAAACTCTTAAAAAAAAAAAAAAAAAAATCAGTTATGAGCAGTTACTATCCAATACCTACCTTTCTAGCCTTACTGTTTTCCAGCCAAACCTAATATATCGCTTTCTCCACCTCAACTACTTCTCCACTTTTAACTCTGTCTAGAATGTACTTTCCCTCTCCAAACCAAGACCTAGCTCTGTTGTCAATGCCACCATGAAGCTAGAAGTAACCTTTGCCTTCTCCAAACTATTGAGAGGTTCCTTCACCTTTTATGTGGCACTTAATGCTTTCTACTTTGTAATGTCATTATTCATGTATATCTTACTTCCACTAAACACCTGTGGCAGTACTGTCCCATACAAATCTGTGCGAATAAGTAAGCACTTTAAAACATTAGATTATGCTGGCATGGTGGCTCACGCCTGTAATCTCAGCACTTTGGGAGGCCAAGGAAGGAGGAATGCCTGAGCCCAGAGTTCGAGACCAGCCAGAGCAACATAGTGAGACCCGACTCTACAAAACAATAAAATTAATCTGGGCATGGTGACGTGTCTGTAATACCAGTATTTGGGAGGCCGAGGTGGGAGAGTCACTTGAGCTGGGGAAGTGGAGGCTACAGTCAGCTGTGATCACAAGGCTACAGTGGGCTGTGATCACACCCCTATACTCTATCCTGGATAGCAAAGCAAAACCCTGTCTCAAAAACAAAACAAACATAAAACATTACATAAATGAACTTGTATAGCAAATACACAAGTAACCTTCATGGGCTGTTGAGGTCCCCTGAGCTGCATATCCCCTCCATTACCTAGCTCCAAGCTTGCTGGGCCTCTTTTCCCCCATAGTGGGTCAGCTGTCTCTCTTTGCAGGTGTCAGCTTACCTCATTTAAGCAGCTCCGCCTTGCTCTCATTCTGGAGTTGCTTCTTCAGTTAGGTTAGGGCACTAGAAAAACTTGAATTTTGGCCTGGTACAGTGACTCATTCCTGTAATCCCAGTACTTTGGGAGGCCAAAGTGGGCGGATCACCTGAGGTCAGGAGTTCAAGAACAGCCTGACCAACATGGAGAAACCCCATCTCTACAAAAAATACAAAATTAGCCAGGCGTGGTGGTGCATGCCTATAATCCCAGCTACTCGGCAGGCTGAGGCAGGAGAATCACTTGAGCCCAGGAGCCGGAGGTTGCAGTGAGCCAAGATTGTGCCATTGCACTCCAGTTTGGGTTACAAGAGTGAAACTCCATCTCAAAAAAAAAAAAAAAAAAAACTTATTTCAAACAAAAGACTCTGAGGGCTTGAGGGACTTTCCTATGAGGAAATCTTTCATACATAGTCTTTTATCTTTATTTTGGATATTCTGAGACTTTTTATTTCTGGTTTTTGGGTGATTTTAGAGATGTGATTCTCAGAAAAGTGATTGTTGGGTAATATACTTCATCCGTATATAGCAAAATTTCATTCAGCAAATAATTTACTGAGTATTTTATGTCAGGCACTTTGAGAGAGAAAATAGTTCCTGCCCTCAATAAGCTGTTCTGGTAGAAAAAACGTTTGAGTTTGTACTAGGAATATACAACAAGAATCCTACTTATATTCCTATAAGTCCATGTGTGACCTAATACAACAAGAATCAGGTCACACATGGACTTACAGGAATATAAGTAGGGTGCTAATACCTTTTCTTACTCAAACTGAGTTATAGAATTCTAGGTCAATTCATCCCTAGGGATTTTGGCCTAGAAAACAAGGTGGCAGTGTGGGGAGAATTGGAGAGTGGGGAAGATGCAAGGGCTTTCATCATTAGCTCGACCCCCTCAGTCGTGCTCATCTTTAGTCACTAGTGGATTTTCCTGTTTTATAGACCTAATCTGTTCAGTTTCTGAGCCAACCATGACAGAGCAGAACCAGAGATATTATGACATTAGTCATGCTGACAGATCTGGTTTCTTGGGGTTAACCCAGGCATCACTGTGCCTACCTAGTTCCAGCCTTCCCCTACTCCCACTTTGCTGGTCAAATCAGAACAATGGATGTACCAGTACTCCACTCTGCCTGACTTGGAGCCCTGTCAAAAATCTTAGTCACAGATGCAGTGACTCACGCCTGTAACCTCAACACTTTGGGAGGCTGAGGCAGGCCCAGGAGTTTGAGACTAGCCTGGGCAACATGGAAAAACCCGGTATCTACAAAAAATACAAAAATTAGCCAGGCATGGTGATGTGCACCTGTAGTCCCAGCTACCCAAGAGGATGAGGTGGGAGTATCACCTGAGCCTGGCAGGTCAAGCCAACAGTGAACTGTGATCAGGCTGAACTGGAGTACAGCCACTGTACTCCAGCCTGGGTGACAGTGAGACCATGCCTTAAAAAAAAAATCCTAGCCTGCACTTTAGGAGCATGTGGCAGGAGGATTTTGCTTGAACCCTGGAGTTCAAGAGCAGCCTGGGCATATTGAGACCTCATCTCTATTTTAAAAAATCCTAGCCTACTTGAATGGGACCTTGCTTTGTTTTGCTCCCTGACATTTGTTTTCATCTATATCATCTCTACAAGTAGAGGAAATGTTCTGTTTAGTTCTTTTTCTGATGATGAAATGGGAGGGTTCTCTGACCTCACCCCCCTCACAGTACACGCGACAAGGGTGTGGCTCGTCTGTTTGGCTTCTGCAATAGCTGCTAAAACCCCTTACAGGAGAAGGAGCACAGAGACAGGCAGGGGCAGGAGCTGAGGCAAGCTCTTTTAGCTGAGACAAGCTCTGACCCCACAGTGGCATCTAGGGGTGGGTGCCTGCGGCTCCTGAAGCCCCAGTGGGCATGCTGCAGTGTTCTTTTGGCTTTGCTGTCTGTAGATGGAGTGCCACCTTGGTACTTGGGTTCTTGTCTGGCATCCAGGAAGAATCAGGTCACACATGGACTTGAAGGATGGTGTATGTGGGGATTTTATCAGGTGATGGAGTGGCTGTCAGTGGGTTGGTTAGGGAGCTGGAAAGGGTATGGAGCAGGAAGATGATCTTCCCCTGGAGTTTGGCTGTCCTGTGGCCGATCTCCTCTCTGACCATCCCGTGTTGAATGGCTCTTGACATTCAGACTTTCTTCTTCTCTCTTTCTTTGTTGTGCTCCTCTTTTTCTCATTTGCCTATGGAACCTGGTGTTTGGGGTTTATATAAGTATAGGATTGCAAGGCATGGCGGGCCAAAAGGCAACATTTGGGCACAAAAGTAGGAATGCCTGATTATTTAATGCCGCAGGTTTCCAGGTTTGAGGTTGGTGCCTTAGCTGGGGTACTGCCCTCTTCTACCCAGAATTTCCCTGTCTTCTGTCCTTATCACTAGGGTTTTTGTTTTTGCTCAGCCCACACAGAAGTAGGATTTGCTAGGGTTTTATCTAGATTGGGCTACTGAATGTTAAGGATTTCTTAGAAAGTTAACTGGCTTTCTGTAGGTGGCAACTGTGTGGACCTGGCAGACAAGCAGCAAATTACTTTATATGGTAGTAGATAATGTTTGAGTATGGGTGCAGTTTTTGTTATGAATGAAGTATATTATTGAGAAACATGTGGCTATGTCAGTATATAAATTAAATCATTTAAAATGTGCTGGCTTGTTCTCCAAAGACACAAGGAACTTTTTATTAGCCTAAATAAAGCATTATTAGAAAAGTAAATCTAGTGAGAAAAGTCAGCTTTTGATATTCATGTTAGTATAATGGACAGTAATATGAGTGTATTTGCTTAATTATATTTAGTTTTGAAATTCCTAAATATTTGTTCCCACAGATAACAAATACTATACTATACATTTGTTTTGGGTCAGACACAGTTATACATCAGCAGATTGCTTGCCACATCTCCTCCAGCTATACCGACTCATATTGTCACATTTTGGAGCCTTTTAAGGAGACCTGAAGCCTTTTTCCTTGGTTAGAAGGCTTCAGACAGGCAGCTTTGGGTAAAACTCTTATTTACTCAGACTGAGCTCTGTTAAGGCTTTTAGACTGGCCCTCTGACTTTGCTAGAGTTACCTGAGAGTTCTGAATAAGAATGATCTTGATTCATGATTCCCTTCCATCAGAGCAGATAATAGCAAGTTTTATATTCCCCAAATGAACTGAATTTTAAAAATACTCCTAGATTCAAAAAAGTTGTAAAGGTTTTGAGATAGCTGTATTATATAGGTTTTCCTGGGAGATGTAGTTTGAACTTCATGTTTGACTGTGTGGCAGAGATCTGACATAAACCAGGTTAAGGTAAAAGTGGAATTCACTGGCTCATGAAACAAGTCCTAGGGTGATGCTAACTTTAGTCATGCCTGGATCCCAGAGTCTTGATACCTTCTGGACACTATTTTTGGTATCTCTTTCTTCTATGTTGGCTTCATTCTCAAACAGGCAGTGGTCACTCTCAGTGCTAGATTTATATCTCCCTCATAGTTTATAATCTGGGTGAAAATAGACTCTTTCTTGATAGTACCAGCAAAAGTCCGCAGGCAGACTCTGTTGGCAGAACTTGGGTCACATACCCATGTCTGAAACAATCACTGTAATCAAGGAGAGTGGGTACCAACTTGGCTGGGTCTCCCTGGATCCTGTGTCTCCTGGCGAACTCAGGGGTTTGTGGCAGTTCCATCTGTGCTACATGGACTTACGGACTACGAATGGGTGGGAAGTGATTTCCTTCAAAGACGTAGACAGACCCCCCCTCCCCCAAAAGTGGAGATAGTATTTGAATGTTGATTTGTGGAGAGAAATGGTAAAAAGTTTCACACCATTACAGTTACTTAGTGCTGTGTAACAAATCTCCTGAAAACGTCACTTCACAGTAGCCCACACCTGTAGTGCCAGCACTTTTGGAAGGCTGAGGCAGAAGGATCCCTTGAGGCCAGGAGTTCGAGACCAGCCTAGCCAACATAGGGAGACTATGTCTCTACAAAAATAAGAAAAAAAACTGCATGTAGTAGTCCGCATCTGTGGTCCCAGCTAACAAGAGGTTGAGGTGGGATGACTGCTTGAGCCCAGGAGTTCAGGGCTGTAGTGAGCTATATCTGTGCCACTGCACTCCAGCCTGGATGATAGAGCTAGACCTGTTGCTATTTCAAGAGAGAGAGGCCAGACGCGGTGGCTCATGCCTATAATTCCAGCAGTTTAGGAGGCCAAGGAGGGAGGATCACCTGGAATCGGGAGTTCAAGACCAGCCTGACCAACATGAAGAAGCCCCGTCTCTACTAAAAATACAAAATTAGCCAGGTGTGGTGGCACATGCCTGTAATCTAAGCTACTTGAGAGGCTGAGGCAGGAGAATTGCTTGAACCCAGGAGGCAGAGGTTGTGGTGAGCCGAAATTGTGCCATTTTACTCCAGCCTGGGCAACAAGAGTGAAACTCAGTCTCAATAAATAAATAAGTAAATGAATAAATAAAATAAAATGAGAGAGACAGACATGTGGCATCTTAGAATCCAATAAAGGAATAGAGATTGCTTGTTTACCTAATGGTTATGGGACAGGGGTAGGGGATTGAGAGTGCAACATATGTGATATAAATATACAAAGATAGTTCTTACTAACAGATAGTAGCTTCTGTTAATCCATATGGTTACATGTTAGTTTATTATTATTTATTTTATTTTATTTTATTTTATTTTATTTTGAGACAGAGTTTTTCGCTCTTGTTACCCAGGCTGGAGTGCAATGGCACGATCTCGGCTCACTGCAACCTCTGCCTCCTGGGTTCAGGCAATTCTCCTGCCTCAGCCTCCTGAGTAGCTGGGATTACAGGCATGCGCCACCATGCCCAGCTAATTTTATGTACTTTTAGTAGAGACGGGGTTTCACCATGTTGACCAGGATGGTCTCGATCTCTTGACCTCGTGATCCACCCACCTTGGCCTCCCAAAGTGCTGGGATTACAGGCTTGAGCCACCGCGTCCGGCCTTAGTTTATTCTTTAGTATTACCAGGTGTGTGTAGCAGATACTGTGGAGCTGTGACCAGATCCCCTTGATCCTTTTTACCAGTTCTGTGCACCTATCCTGAAGCTACTGTGTGCTTAACAGCTTGCATCTGTGACTCTTGGGTGACCGGCATCACTTTGTGCATGGGCCCAGAGAACCAGAAGTGCCTGGCAGTTTACATTGCTCTGAGGAGGCTCTTAGTCATTGACTGAGTGATGGCAGGGCTATGAAAGACCAGTACCTTTGCCTTGAGGTGGCTCAAACTCAAAGGCATTGTTTATACTACAGAGCTCTCCTGCTAGATCATGCTAAGGCTGGAAATTTGCCCCAAAGCACACGTTTACTTAGCTGCTGCTTCCTCCTCCTCCTCCCATTTTCTCCTGGGAACAACTTCTTGATAAATCACTTGCACTTGAATCTTTCTCCTATGGTTTGCTTCTGGAGAACCCTAATTAAGACAGTATGAATCTAAGCCTCCTTTGTATTCAGTCTTTGGAATCATTTTTGAGCTTCATATTAATAGTAATACACTGCTATTTCCAACAAATTATTGGGATATTGACTTTTAGGTTTGGGGATGGCCCAAACACATATCAAAAATGATGCTAGTGTGTCAGCTGCATTTGGCTTAACTCATGGCCCCATTTTTACCATGAGTTATGCTTCTGTTACTAGATATTAAATAGCTTATCTTAAAATGTAGTCAGTGTAATTGAAACTGCCTTTGCAAAATCATAACAGAAAATTATGACAGTGAAAGATATCAGACCTAACTGATCCCATCTTGCTTCTAACCTCTAAACTGTTGTCGTTCATTTCTGTCTGTAGGCCAAACTAGCCTTAGGAAGGAATTTATAGTGTAAAGCTAGCCTGTTCTTGAAAAACAAATGAAAAGGCCACAAGCCACTAAGTTAGCTGAGAGGGGCTAGAATTCTAAATATTACCAGCCATCATTACATAGGTCATAAGAATTGGAATTTCCCCAGTTACTCTTGAAGATAACATCACTGTTGTGCAGCTCAGATCGGCCTTTTGAGATGTCTTTTCAGGCTTTTGCATTTCTGACCACAGGATGGGCTCACCTGGACCTGCCAGCCAGTTCTGTATCCCCCACCCAGGAACTGACTTGGCATAAGAGGACAGCTTCGACTCCCTAGATTTTATCCCCAAGCCAACTGATCAGCACTCCCGATTCACTGGTCCCCTACTCACCAAATTATCCTTAAAAACTCTGTTCCCTGGCCAGGCATGGTGGCTGACACCTGTAATCCCAGCACTTTGGGAGGCTGAGGTGGGAGGATCATGAGGTCAAGAGATCAAGAGATCAAGACCATCCTGGCCAACATGGTGAAACCCTGTCTCTACTAAAAATACAAAAATTAGCCAGGCGTGGTAGCACGTGCCTGTGGTTCCAGCTACTCAGGAGGCTAAGGTGGAAGAATTGCTTGAACCCAGGAGGCAGACATTGCAGTGAGCTGAGATTGCGCCACTGTACTCCAGCCTGGCGACAGAGCAAGACTCTGTCTCAAAAAAAAAAAAAACAAACTCTGATCCCTGAGTTTTCGGGAAGACTAATTTGAGTAGTAATACAACTCTGGCCCTCCCACACAGCCAGCTCTGCGTGAATTACTCTTTCTCTATTGCAGTTCTCCTGTCTTGATAAATCGGCTCTGTCTAGAGAGGGGCAAGGTGAACCTATTGAGCAGTTACACGATCACAGCAATAGATTGCCCTTCACTGCATGAATCATTCTTCCTGATCTGTTCAGAAAGATTTGGTATTTACTGTGTTAATAATTGCATTACCTGGTTTGTGATACAATGACTGTTTATGTCATTATTGCATCAAAGGAAGCTTTCTGTCTCAAAATGATTTAAATAATAAAAGAATTATTTTTTCCATAACATTTGATAAATACTTCTTACAAAACTACTTAGTGCTGCAGCCTTTTAGGGGGTGATAATGACAGTTTTTTCTTTTTTCTTTTTTTTTTTTTTTTCCTTCTTTCCTGTGTGTTCAAGGCATGAACCAGGCATAGGCATAGATCAAAAGCCAAGCTGGGATGAACAAGAGGTTGCTTTATCCCTGGCCGATATGAGAGGGGCACCACCAACCAGATGCCACTCTATCCAGGTCAGGGACAATGATAGTTTTTTCTAATTGTGTTTTTTCTAATTTTTCTAATAGTCTATTCAGGCTTTCTTTATAAATTTATTATCTTACCAAAAGTATATGTAAAATTGTGCATTTTTTTTTTTTGAGACAGTCTCACTCTGTCACCCAGGCTGGAGTGCCAGTAGTAGCACTATCTTGGCTCAATGCAACTTCCATCTCCCAGGTTCAAGTGATTCTTGTGCCTCAGCCTCCGGAGTAGCTGGGATTACAGGCATGCACCACCACACACAGCTAATTTTTGTATTTTTAGTAGAGACAGGGTTTCGCCATGTTGGTCAGGTTGTTCTCAAACTCCTGGCCTCAAGTGATCCACCCACCTTGGCCTCCCAGAATGCTGGGATCATAGACATGAGCCACCATGCCTAGCCAGTGAACATCATATAATGAACCAGTAGTTCCACAAGATTTGTTAAGGCAAACACCAGGCCTTACATTCCCTGCTTTCCATGTTTTTATTTTTATTTATTTTATTTTTTTTCTGGAGTCAGGGTCTCACTCTGTCACCCATGCTGGAGTGCAGTGATGTGATCTCAGCTCACTGCAACCTCCACCCCTGCAGGCTTAAACAATCCTCCCACCTCAGTATCCCAAGTAGATGGGGCTACAGGTGTGTACCACCATCCCTGGCTTTTTTTTTTTTTTTTTGTATTTTTGGTAGAGACTCACCATGTTGCCAGGTTCCTGCTTTCCATTTTCTCTTCCCCAAGACTACCGTTTTCAACTCTTAGCTAATTCTTTTGGTCATTACATGTATATATTAAATAATACACTTGGAGCTAATTCTTAATTTCAGTTTAGGCATTATCGACATCTCCTTGATTAAAAGTAAGACTGTTTGTTCTTTATGAATTTGTTAATTTCTCTTTGTTATTCTGCCAGTTTTGCTGTATGAATTTTAATGCATATTACTCATTTTTCTGTCTTCCAAATATAATTTTTGTTAGATAAGCAGTTCATATAGTCCAGTGACCCACCACATAAGCCCCTCAGACTTTTTCAAGGGATCTGTGAGGTCAGAACTTTTTATAATGATACAAAGACTTATTTGCTTTTTTTGAAGCAGCTTCATTGTCTGGGGTAAATACCTGGGGTTTGTTGGCTTGGGCCAAGAAAATTTATGACATGGGCACACACGAGGAGTTTAGGAGAGGAGGTTTAATAAGCAAAAGAAAGAGAAACAAAGGAAAACAGCTCTCTCTCTAGTGAGAGAGAGAGAGGCTTCCAAAAGGAAAAGACCAGCCCGTGGCAGTTTGACAGATTATATAGGCAGGCTTGAGGAGGTGTGGTGTCTGATTTACATGGGGCCCACAGATTAGTTTGATCAGGTGTGATGTTTAGCACACAGGGAAGGCTGCCACTCCACCCTAATCTTATTATGCAAATGGGCTTTCCCCTTGGCCTGCCCTATTGTCTACTCTTTACTGTACATGTTGCTGAAAAAGAGAAGGGAAGATGGAGCTGCCATTTTGAACATGATTGGCACAATTGCCGGCATTTATGTCTGCAGCAGGATTTTACAACCCCCAAATCGTTTTTCTTTCTAACAAAGTGTTACTGCACTCTAGCCTGGGCAACAGGGTAAAACCCTGTCTCAAAAAAAAAAAAAAAAAAACAAAAAAACACCACATATTAAAGACTATATATTTTATTACCAGTACCATTTTCTTTCTAACAAAATAAAAATGATTTGGAGGCTGGGCATGGTGCCTCACGCCTGTAATCCCAGCACTTTGGGAGGCTGAGGCGGGAGGATCACCTGAGGTGAGGAGTTGGAGACCAGCCGGGCTAACTTGGAAAAACCCCGCCTCTACTAAAAATACAAAATTAGCCAGGCATGGTGGTGGGTGCCTGTAATCCCAGCTACTCAGGAGGCTGAGGCAGGAAAATCACTTGAATCCAGAGGTTGCAGTGAGCTGAGATTGTGCCATTGCACTCCTGGGCAACAAGAGTGAAACTGTCTCAAAAAAAAAAAAAAATTATTTGGGGCTGGTTTTCATTAAAAGGAAAACCTTACTGAGGACTTCTGTACCTTTACGCTGCCTAATTTCTCTTTAATTCCTACATCTTTTACGTTATTTATTTATTTATTTATTTTGAGAGTCTCATGCTGTTCGCTCAGTCTGGAGTACAATGGTGCAATCTTGGCTCAGTTCAACCTCCACCTCCCAGGTTCAAGTATTCTCATGCCTCGCCTCCTGAGTAGCTGAGAGTACAGTCATGTGCCACCATGCCTGACTAATTTCTGCATTTTTAGTAGAGGCAGGGTTTCACCATGTTGGCCAAGCTGGTCTCAAACTCCTGGTCTCAAGTGATCTGCCCACCTTGGCCTCTGAAAGTGCTGGTATTATGGGCATGAGCCACCATGCTGGGCCCTTTTTTAATTCATTCTTTCATGAAATGTATGGTGGAGTTTTCCAGAGGCCATGTAATGTGTGATGCCTGAATGCAGACACAAATTTGAAAATCTAGTTGTTGTCTGTTAATTCCAAAATGTAAAACAATGTCCCTCTTATGTTTTTGGAAAATACAGTTATTTATTTTTTAAATAACCTTTTTATAGAGATGGATCTCACTATGTTGCCAAGGCTGGTCTCAAACTCTGGGCTCAAGTGATCCTCCCGCCTATGCGTTCCTTCATAGGTGTGAGCCACTGTGCCCAGCCCAGTTATTTTTTATTAAAATGTTACATTAACATGTAATTGTTTATTATTATGTTTAAATAAATAGACAAATCATTTTAAATTTTGTTTTAATAAATTCACCCTACTTAGCACAGTCCATGGCAGAGTAGTCAGGACTTAATAAATTGCTAGTTGAAGATGTTACCGTGTAACATCAACTCATCTGTTTTTCTGTGGTTTTGGTTCCTGGCAGATCACCTCTTAGTAAAACTATGCATTTCCGAAATCACCTGGATATTACATGTATGTAGAGGGGCCCTATTTCTCTGAGGGATGCTATGGTGGACATCTTTTATTTGCAGCTCCACAGAATCTTTTGAACACCCTTTCCCTCCTTCACATTTGGATAACCTGCAAATTGTGAGTCCCACTTTCCCAAGGTAGAATCATAGTTACGGTGCAGACATTATCCTCTGTATTCCCCGAAGATGGTCTGCTAACAAGGCATAACGGGAAGTTCTGAGCATCCTGAAAGGATGCTTTGAGAGGAGCCTGGAGAACCTGAGTTGGTCTCAAGGACTATAATGGGGGATCTAGTACAGAGCTCAGGATCTCTAGGCTGATGAGAAGTTAAAACATTGTATGTAATGTTTGCCCATCTTCCTGTATTAGTTAAACCTCTGTGGTTGTTGGGGTTGTGTTTAGCTACTTCAGTAGCTCTTTTCAAAGGTCCCTAGCTCTTGGAAAATTTCCTCGAAATGGTGTTTCTGGGACTATAATTTTAAAAAATTTGTTTATTGATTTTGGAGATGAGGTCTTGCCATGTTGCCCCGTCTCTACTAAAAATACAGAAATTAGCTGGGCGTGGTGGTGCATGCCTGTAATCCCAGCTACTTGGGAGGCTGAGGCAGGAGAATCACTTGAATCTGGTAGGTGGAGGCTGCAATGAGCCAAGATCACGCTTCTGCACTCCAGCATGGCGACAGAGTGAAATTCCATCTCAAAAAAAAAGGGGGGGGGGGGAGCATGTCTTTTTAAATCAGTCTGCCTGGTTGTTGAAATACTGTTTAATTGGGAAGTCAGTCTTTTATGACCACCCTCATCTATTAAGTCAGGAAAATAATTCCCACCTGCCATATTGTTTTGAAGATTAGAAATAATGTAAAAGGACTGTCAGGCTCTTAGGCAGTAGTTACTGTTATTTTATTATACCTATAATCCCAGGCTGGCAGGAGGATTGCTTGAAGCCAGGAGTTCAAGGCTGCAGTGAGCTATGATCATGCTACTGCACTCTACTCTGGGCAACAGGGTAAAACCCTGTCTCAAAAAACACACACACACACACACATATTAAAATATATATATTTTATTACCAGTACCATTACCTCTGTTACTATCACCAGTGAGACTTACTACAATGCTGGGTGATATGGTTTGGCTCTTTCCCAACCGAAATCTCATCTCAAATTGTAATCCCCACTTGTGGAAGGAAGGCGGTGATTGGATCAGTGGGGTGGTTTCCCCCATGATGTTCTCATAATGGTTCTCACAAGATCTGATGGTTTTATAAGTGTTTGACAGTTTCTCCTTCACACACTCATACTCTTCTGTCTACTGCGCCATGGGAAGAAGGTCCTTGGTTCCCCTTTACCTTCCACAATGATTGCAAGTTTCCTGAGGCCATCTCAGCCATGCAGAACTGAGTCAATTAAAAAACCTCTTTCCTTTATAAATTACCCAGTCTTGGGTATATTTCTTTATAGCAGTGTGAAAACAGACTAATATGCTGGGTCTGTTTCCCACAGTAGGAGAGAAAGCAGTAACACGGAGTGTCTGGTGTTCCTTGTTTTTGCTGTTGGGCCCAAGCTTCCATGGTCACTTAGTTCTTAGAGCAACTCTAAGGCTTGTACAACTTTCCACCACAATTCTGTTTAGTTTATTTTATTCCTTTAACCAGAATGTTTCTTCCCTGTTACTGCTACAAAATAATCACCCCTCTGGAAATTGGCACTTATTCATATATGAGTGTACTTTCTAAGGCAGGGCTATAAACTTAGGAGCAGTAATTGCATTTCATTTAATGTCTCCAAAGCCTTGAGTTCTGTGGGGCCTGGGTGAGTTGGGTGGGGACCTGGGATATGTGTGCTGCTGCCTGCCATTGCTGGCAAGTGCGATGTGGCGGTAGCTGCATCTTTGGAGATCTGATCTCTCATACGTGATAGCAAAGAGCAGACACCTCAGTGGGAAAGTGTGTATTTTAGTGATCTATTTTGTTGTTGGAAATTCATCAAAGGTGAACAAACATTGGAGGCAGAAGAATATGGCCGACATGTAGCTTCTGCTTTGAGGCATTTTGCTTTTCCAATAGTTAACTTTCAAGGTATACCAGAATAGCATAATAAATAGTCTCAGTTGCCACAGTAGACCCTTGGGTTTTGTGGACTTAGACTTTGCCATTTCAGTTATTTTCTAGGATCCTGGCCTGTAAGGCTGGGGCATCAGAGCAAGTGGTTGGGCCTGGGGAGCCACTTGGCACTCATGCTGCCTTCTTATGAAATGCCATAATGGTATTTGTGAATTTTGGAGATTTGCAAAGACCTCAGGTGTATCCCTTTAGAATGTCATGGATCTACCATGTTTTTTAAAATTTGATTTGTGTATTTGTATACATTTTTATGTATTTATTTGAGACAAAGACTTGCTTTGTCACCCAGGTTGGAGTACAGTGATGTGATCTCAGCTCTCTGCAACTGCCGCCTCCTAGGCTGAAGCAGTCCTCCCGTTTAGCCTCCCAAATAGACTGGAACTACATGGCGGGCACTTGCCACCATGCCTGGCTACTTTTTGTATTTTTAGTTGAGATGGGGTTTTGCCCTGCTGCCTAGGCTGGTCTCGAACTCCTGAGCTCAAGCAGTTCGCCCATTTCAGCCTCCCAAAGGGTTAGGATTACAGGCGTGAGCCACTACACCCAGCCTACATTTATATTTTTAAAACCATGTAGTTCCATAAGGCTTATAGGTAAAAAGAAACAAAACAGCAGTCCCCTGTCCCATCCTTTTCCCCATCAATAACCCACTCCCAGAGGCAACCACTTTCAGTTACTTCAGCTATTTCTTCTACTGTTGACTTATGTATTTCTTTTTTTTTTGTTTTAAGACAGGGTCTCACTCTGTCTCCCAGGTTAGAGTGCCGTGGCGTGATCTCTGTTCATGGCAGCCGCTGACTCCGGGCTCAGGTGATCCTCCCACCTCAGCCTCCCAGTAGCTGGGACTACAGGCATGCGCCACCATGCCCGGCTAATTGTTTTTGTATTTTTAGTAAGAGATGGGGTTTCACCATGTTGTCCAGGCTGGTCTCAAACTCCTGGGCTTAAGGGACCCACCAACCTTGGCCTCCCAAAGTGCTGGGATTACAGGCATGAGTCACCATGTTTGGCCAACTTCTGTATTTCTAAATAACATGCTTATATTACTATTTTTTTTTTATATTACTATTTTTTGAGAGAAACTATTTCAGGCTGTATTTCTAGACTAATAAGGAAAGTGAGGATTTAACTTTATTATACCATTTCTCCTATGTCCCCTCCCCCCATGCAAAGTTGCTTTCTCTCCTCATCCCAGTATCTCACATTTGGTTTAGTGTACATATTTTATGACTGTGTAAATATTGCCTACAAATGAACTACATATTGTATCCTACAAGTAAACAGTCTTTTTTTTTTCCTGGAGTTAATCATTGCTCCATTTTAAATTTTCTCGTTTTTGTTTTGTTTTGGTTTTTGTTTTTTTGAGACAGAATCTTGCTCTTGTTGCCCAGGATGGAGTGCAATGGCAGGATCTCAGCTCACTGCAACCTCTGCCTCCCACATTCAAGTGATTCTCCTGCCTCAGTCTCATGAGTAGCTGAGATTACAGGCACCCACCACTATGTCTGGCTAATTTTTGTATTTTTTGTACAAATCGTTTTGTACAACAACACCATGTTGGCCAGGCCCGTCTTGAATTCCTGACCTCATGATCTTCCCGCCTCGGCCTCCCAAAGTATTGGGATTACAGGCGTGAGCCACCACACCCGGCTTTTTTTTTTTTTTTTTTGAGACAGAGTCAGGCTCTGTCGCCCAGGATGGAGTACGGTGGCGTGATCTCAGCTCACTGCAACCTCTGCATCCCGGGTTTAAACCATTCTCCTGCCTTAGCCTCCTGAGTAGCTGGGATTACAGGCGAGCACGACCACACTCAGCTAACTTGTGTATTTTTAGTAGAGATGGGGTTTCACCATATTGGTCAGGCTGGTCTCAAACGCCTGACCTTGTGATCTGCCTGCCTCACCTCCCAAAGTGCTGGGATTACAGGCATGAACCTCTGCTCCTGGTCCTTCTTGTTTTTTTAATGACCTATCTTTGCATTTTGATAGAACTGGTAGATTCTAAACCCATTCCTTTTTTCCACCCTCCTTGGAGACCCGCTCCTTGAAGTCCTTCCTGCTCCAGTCTGACTGCTTTTGCTCTCCAGGCCTGCCTAATTGTTATCTTGGGCTTCATCATCATTCTTGGGATTCCCTTTGCCTGTCTTCTCTGGTGGGTCTCTGTTTCCTACCATCTTAGTCGCCTCTTGAGAAAGGATAAACCTTTGGTTCTTTTTTTATTTTATTTTTTGAGACAGAGTTTCGCTCTTGTTACCCAGGCTGGAGTGCAGTGGCGCGATCTCGGCTCACCACATCCTCCCGCCTCCTGGGTTCAGGCAATTCTCCTGCCTCAGCCTCCTCAGTAGCTGGGATTACAGGCACGTGCCACCGTGCCCAGTTAATTTTTTGTAATTTTAGTAGAGACGGGGTTTCACCATGTTGACAAGGATGGTTTCGATCTCTTGACCTCATGATCTACCCGCCTCAGCCTCCCAAAGTGCTGAGGTTACAGGCTTGAGCCATCGTGCCCAGCAAACCTTTGGTTCTTATCTGAAGATGCCTTAGCTTACTGTCATAATTGATGAATATTTTGGTTGGGTGTGGAATTCTAAGTTGGAAATTACTATCTTGAATAATTTTGAAGGAACTGTCATCTTCTAGCTTTCAGTGCTGCTGTGGCAAAGATGAATGCCAATTTTATTCGGGATATCAGCCTAGTGTGGGAATTTGTATCTTCATTCATACTGTTGAGTGCTTGTTGGGCCTTGCTAGTTTTAATAAGCAGATTTCTTCGGTTCTCAGAATTTTTAAAAATACCATGTCTTATATCATTTTCCCCCTCTATTCTGCCTTTTCTCTTTCTGTAGTCAGATGTTGGACCTGATTAATTCCTTCCCTTTTTCTTATTCATTCACGTATTTTTATTTTATTATTTGAGACAGGATCCTGCTCTGTTGCTTACACTGGAGTATTGTGGCACAGTCAGAGTTCACGGAAGCCTCGACTTCCCAGGGTCAAGTGATCCTTCCACCTCAGCCTCCCAAGTAGCTGGGACCACAGATGCATGCCACCATGCTTGGCTTTTTTGAGACAGGTCTCATTCTGTCACCCAGGTTGGAGTGCTGCAGCGATGTGATCTCTGTTGACTGTAACTTCCACCTCCCAGGCTCAAGTGATTCTCCCCTCCTTCCCCTTCAGCCTCCTGAGTAGCTGGGACCGCAGGCACACACCATCACGCCTGGCTAATTTTTTCTATTTTTGGTAGACAGGGTTTCACCTTGTTGCCCAGGCTGGTCTCAAACTCCTGAAGCTCAGGTGATCCACCCCCCTCAGCCTCCAAAAGTGCTAGGATTACAAGCATGAGCCACTGGCATCTGGCTTAGGGTTTGTTTTATTTTTTATTGGATAGATTTTCAGCCAGGGTTCCTGTCTTAGCCACACCTTCAATCCATTTTCCCTGGCAAGGGCAACCAGTTCCTTGGCTTCAGGAAAGGGATTTCTATGTCAGGTTGTTTTATCCACTGCCAGTTTAGGATTTTAGCTTTTGGGGTGTGCTCAGTCACTTAGCACTCAATTACCTGCTCCCCAGCTTTCAGAATGCTATTGAAGGCTGCCTCATTTTCTTTTTTCTTGTGGGTTTATACCTTTAAAACAACAACTAAACCAAAAAACTTTAGTGTCTGTTTTTTTGAGACGGAGTTTTGCTCTTGTTACCCAGGCTGGAGTGCAATGGTGGGATCTCGGCTCACTGCAACCTCCGCCTCCTGGGTTCAGGCAATTCTCCTGCCTCAGCCTCCTGAGTAGCTGGGATTACAGGCATGCACCACCATGCCCAGCTAATTTTTTGTATTTTTAGTAGAGACAGGGTTTCACCATGTTGACCACGATGGTCTCGATCTCTTGACCTCTTGATCCACCTGCCTTGGCCTCCCAAAGTGCTGGGATTACAGGCGTGAGCCACCACACCTGGCCCTAGTGTTTTTTTTTTTTTTGAGATGAAGTCTTGCTCTGTCGCCCAGGCTGGAGTGCAGGGGCGCAGTCTTGGCTCACTGCAATCTCTGCCTCCTGAGTTCAAGCAATTCTTCTGCCTCAGCCTCCCGAGTAGCTGGGATTATAGGCATTTGCCACCATGCCTGGCTAATTTTTTGTATATTTAGTAGAGACTCGGTTTTACCATGTTGGTCAGGCTGGTCTCAAACTCCTGACCTCAGGTAATCTGCCCACCTTGGGATCCCAAAGTACTGGGATTAACAGGCGTGAGCCACCATGCCCGGCTTAGTGTCTTTTTAGTGCGGTTTCAGGAATAAGCAGGGGCAAATGTGTTTGCAATCTGCTACCATCTATAACTGGAAATCTTCCACACTAATACTGACTTGCTCTTCTTGCTTGTTTAAGGTTACTAAGACTTTGGAATTTCTTGGCATTCATTCCTCATCCTGAGGGAATGTGGAACTCTAACAAACTTCTGTGGGATAGATATGCCATCACTCACACACTGGTCTTTACTAACTTAGACCCTCAGTGGTATATGTGGCTCATACGAATAGTAAAGGGGAGGGGACCCTGTCAGTAGCAGAGCCCACATGTGTGCATGTCTGCTGGGCTGATGGCTGAATTGGCATTTGCTCCTTATATGACACGCTCTCAGTGTATGTGCCCATCATCAGAGATATCACAGGTTTCAAAGGTCCACGCTTGGCCATCCTTTCCACTCTTTTCATCACACCCTTTATGTTCTGACTTTGACTGAAGCTTTTCTAGGTCTTAACGTTTTCTTTGTTTTCCTGTAGGATCATGGATTTTCCTGGTCACTTTGAACAAATCTTCCAGCAGCTGAACTACCAGAGACTTCATGGCCAGCTCTGTGATTGTGTCATTGTAGTGGGGAATAGACACTTTAAAGCCCACCGCTCCGTGCTAGCAGCATGCAGCACACATTTCCGAGCACTGTTCTCAGTGGCAGAAGGAGATCAGACCATGAACATGATCCAGCTGGATAGCGAGGTGGTGACAGCAGAGGCCTTTGCTGCACTGATTGACATGATGTATACCTCCACCCTCATGCTAGGGGAGAGCAATGTTATGGATGTCTTATTGGCAGCCTCTCACCTGCATTTGAACTCTGTTGTTAAGGCATGTAAACATTACCTAACAACAAGGACGCTGCCCATGTCTCCCCCCAGTGAGCGTGTTCAGGAGCAGAGCGCCCGCATGCAGCGCTCCTTTATGTTACAGCAGCTGGGACTAAGCATCGTGAGTTCAGCCCTCAATTCCAGCCAGACTGGTGAGGAGCAGCCAGCCCCCATGAGCTCTTCCATGCGCAGTAACCTGGATCAGCGCACGCCCTTCCCCATGAGACGTCTTCATAAGCGCAAGCAGTCTGCAGAGGAGCGGGCCAGGCAGCGCCTGCGACCCTCCATGGAAGAGTCTGCCATTTCAGATGTTACACCAGAGAATGGGCCTCCGGGGGTTCATTCTCGGGAGGAGTTCTTTTCACCAGATTCTCTCAAAATTGTGGATAATCCTAAAGCCGATGGAATGACTGATAACCAGGAAGACAGTGCTATCATATTTGATCAGTCTTTTGGCACTCAAGAAGATGCCCAGGTGCCCAGCCAGTCTGACAACAGTGCTGGCAACATGGCACAGTTGTCTATGGCCTCTCGTGCAACTCAGGTTGAGACTAGTTTTGATCAGGAAGCTGCAACTGAGAAAAGTAGTTTTCAGTGTGAAAATCCTGAGGTTGGCCTCAGTGAGAAGGAGCACATGAGAGTGGTAGTTAAATCTGAGCCCCTGAGCTCGCCTGAGCCTCAGGATGAAGTGAGTGATGTGACCTCACAAGCAGAAGGCAGTGAGTCTGTGGAAGTGGAAGGAGTTGTGGTCAGTGCTGAGAAGATAGACCTCAGCCCTGAAAGCAGTGATCGGAGTTTTTCAGATCCCCAGTCTAGCACAGACAGGGTAGGTGATATCCACATTTTGGAAGTCACAAATAACCTAGAGCATAAGTCCACTTTTAGTATTTCAAACTTTCTTAACAAGAGCAGAGGAAATAACTTTACTGCAAATCAGAACAATGATGATAATATCCCAAATACCACTAGTGACTGCAGGCTGGAGAGCGAGGCCCCCTATTTGTTGAGTCCAGAGGCTGGGCCTGCAGGTGGCCCCTCCTCTGCCCCTGGCTCCCATGTAGAGAACCCATTTAGTGAACCTACAGACTCCCACTTCGTCAGGCCTATGCAGGAGGTGATGGGCCTGCCGTGTGTGCAGACTTCAGGCTACCAAGGAGAACAGTTTGGGATGGACTTTTCCAGGTCTAGTTTGGGCCTCCACTCCTCATTCTCCAGGGTAATGATAGGTTCCCCAAGGGGAGCAGCCAGTAACTTTCCATACTACCGCCGCATAGCTCCCAAAATGCCAGTTGTAACTTCCGTCAGGAGCTCACAGATCCCAGAAAACTCTCCCAGTTCCCAGCTAATGATGAATGGAGCTACATCCTCATTTGAAAATGGCCATCCTTCCCAGTCTGGCCCTCCACAGTTGACCAGGGCATCTGCTGATGTCCTGTCAAAGTGTAAGAAGGCCTTATCAGAGCACAATGTTTTGGTTGTAGAGGGAGCTCGCAAGTATGCCTGCAAAATCTGCTGCAAAACTTTTCTGACTTTGACAGATTGCAAGAAGCACATCCGTGTTCACACAGGTGAAAAGCCCTATGCCTGCCTGAAGTGTGGCAAGAGGTTTAGTCAGTCCAGCCACCTGTATAAGCACTCAAAGACTACCTGCCTGCGCTGGCAGAGCAGCAATCTTCCCAGCACTTTGCTCTAGCTGTTTGTCCTCCCAAGACAATGCTGAGGCCAGTTGTCGGACTGAATTTCTTTTGGTAAGCAATTAATGCCTTTGGGTTCGAGGCTTTCAGCTGCCCAGTGGCTCCTAAACAGTTCAGCAACTAATAACTGGAGAACTAATGTGTAGTATTTGTGCTGCCGCATTTCTGAGTGAAGTGCACATCTTGGGAAAGGGATGCAATCCCTGAAACCAGGTTCTTCCTTAGGGTTGAGTAATGCAGTCAGAAAATAGTTTGTAATTGATGGTAAAAGTGGCACATTTAGAAATTTAAAAATCGAAGTGAAAAAAAGTTTTTTTAGCAATTTTTGTAAAACTATGTAGCATTTAAATTTCCTATACCTTCTGATGGGAATATTATATCCCTGTACAGTGATGCAAAATGCACTTATGTGTAACCAGTGGTGATTTGGTGCCTGTCTAAAAGGAAGGCCTTTGAGGACACGCCTATCTGCCACAAATGCTTTAAAGTGTATCATGAGCTAGTCCTAGGCCTCAGAAAGTACTGTATTTTTTATTTTTACCTGATTTGCAGTCACAGACACTGCAGCTTGGTGCTGACACTGGGTCCAGAGTGAGCATTCTCTTGGACTATTAGGTGTATATACTTTTAAATACATCACTGTTGGACAAATGTTTTAACAGTTTTTTTTTCTGGTTTAAAAACAAAATTGTAAATGGAGTATGTACTTGTAGAGAGTGACAAGGTATTGTTTCTGTATGTGCTGTTTTAGCAGTATTTTAACCAACTTGTATTACTGAAGTTACAGTTCCACGTTAGGAAGTCAGAAAACAGCTTGTGTTTTTGTCTTTGTTCTGATGATGTGGAGTCATGTTTTGTGGGGTCTTTCACGGCACATTTACCTGTTGCTCCATCCAAATGTTGAGGGCCATTCTAGGCTCACAGATCCTACCCAAGGACAAGCCTGTTCTCCACTTCTTCACACTCCTCTCCCCATTAGCATCTCTCCCAGGTTTAGGTTACCGTTTTCGATGACAAATTAACCAAAAATGTCCCCATGGGTTTTATTACTGTTACGTACTAAACTTAACAGTAGGGACCCTAAATTTTATTTGTTGCTCCCCCAATCTGATACCAAATGTTTAAAATTGTTGAAATCCAAACATGGATTTCATAGTTCATGCATGAATATTTTCCAGGCTAGAGAGTTAGGCAGCCCATAGCATAGAAGGAATCAAGTAGCATCTGAGACTGTTGGAGGCCAGGGCATCTCTGGGCCCTACAGGCTCACATTACTGTCCTCTGACACTCACACCGAGGCATCTGTGTGAGGGCAAGTGTGCATCCAGGGGAACAGCACAGGTTAATGCATCTCTCTAGCACTCATGAAATCAGTTTAATTCATACATGAACATGAGTTCATTTTGTTTTCTATAGCTTAGAGATACCAAACCATCATGCATAATTCAGATAAATTCAGTTTGTGTTCAGAAAGGTATGTATAGCTGGAAGCAAAAATTGCGTGTTTTCTCTCCTGTTAATCTAGAGTGTGCAGTTACACATCTGTGGATAATTTCATGTTCCGGGGGGCTTGGCATCTCCTATGGACTGATTCCCAGGAAAACAAGCCCAGAGGAAAACCTGTGATTCCTTTCAAGTAGATGTGGGAAAGAGCCTATTGGAGGATATGGGGGGTCACCTGTAAAATTGTGTCATGTGTGGCTCCTTGTTAGCAGTTATGTCTGACATGGGATTAGAAGGTTCCACATCTACCCTCTACATGATGTAGGGACCAGTGTCTTGTGATATTAACCTTGGGACACAGGTGGTTAGCCTGGAGAAAAGAAGAGAGGCCCTCCCTAGACCCAGGGAGAGGAGCCAGTGACACAGGCAGAGCGGTGCAGGCCTCCTTCCTTCCATTTGGAGTGCCAGGAGCCTGCCCACTCAACTCTGCTGAAGCTAAGTGGACTTTGCTTTGGGGGCTTATCTCTGATACGTGTTGGAGCTCTGCCTCTCCACTGCTAGATGGAACCTGGAATTTCTCATCTACCTCTTAGTCGGTCAGTTTCTATGTGTGAGAAGCAAGCTTGTGGACCAGTGTCCTTGTACATGCTGTAGCACCTAAAAAATTCTTCCAGGGTTCCCTGGGAAACCAGTCCCAGGGTTCCTATGATGTGTAGTCTCTACCTGGATTATAACTGGTATTGGGTACCTGAATTTTGATTGGTTAGCCTTAATTATAGTCTGGCATGATCATGTAGAATCTTTTCTGGTGATCAGATCATAAAGCTCTATCAAGGCATCCGTGTCAGTGGTGCTATGCTGGTTACAACTTGAGATTTTGAAATAAAAAATTTGTCATATTCATGCCTCTAAATATGTGTTCTTTTTCTTTGTTTAGGTTAAGGTTGAAACAAAAGAGGGTAATACCTCTTTGCTAACCTAGAAAATAATGCTGTCCTCTATTAGCAGGCTGGGTGTGGTGGCTCACACCTGTAATCCCAGCACTTTGGGAGGTTGAGGTGGGCAGATCGCCTGAGGTCAGGAGTTTGAGACCAGCCTGGCCAGCATGATGAAACCCGTCTCTACTAAATATAGAAAAATTAGCTGGGTGTGATGGCATGCGTATGTAATCCCAACTACTTGGGAGGCTGAGGCAGGAGAATTGCTTGAACCTGGGAGGCAGAGGCAGAGGCTGCAGTGAGCTGAGATCGCGCCATTGCACTCCAGCCTGGGCTACAAGAGCGAGACTTCATCTCAAAAACAAAAAATAAAGTTATTGATTGTTCCTCGCAAATCATTCCCTTCTGCCATCCCCCGCTTTCCTTTTTTGTCTTTGAGCTATGGACATGCATGAGATTTTGGTTATCAGCCTACCCAGTTGCTCTTGGAATGTCTGCGTAATCTTGTGCTACTCCCTCAACCTGCCTCCCAAGTTGGAAACTCCCATCTACCAGTTTGGCTTGGCAATGGGGAAGAGCTGGAAGCTGATTCTTTGAGCACAGAGCTGGGCTTTGTCAATGGTAGTGCTGTGGCCTGACCTTGGAGAGGAGTAGGTAAGGTGGTGATTTTAAAAAAAACATCCAGCCAGGCACGGTGGCTCACACCTGTGATGTCAGTACTTTGGGAGGCCATGGTGGGTAGATCACAAGGTCAAGAGTTTGAGACCATCCTGGCCAACATGGTGAAACCCTGTCTCTACTAAAAATACAAAAATTATCTGGGCGTGGTGGCACATGCCTATAGTCCCAGCTACGAGGGAGGCTGAGGCAGGAGCACTGCATCAACCCAGGAGGCAGAGGTTGCAGTGAGCTGAGATCAAACCACTGCACTCCAGCATGGCGACAGAGCAAAATTGAACCAAAAAAATCTACCTGGGGCAGGGAGGGGCTGGAGAAGGACAAGATGGGGAAAGGGAACAATGTGCGTAGGTACTGAAATTAGTTTTGAAAGAAACCCACTTACCTCTTAATTGTTCTTGACCAAAGTAAAAGTATTAGGTCCTTACCTAGTTCTCATTTCTTCCAGTTCTCTCCTTTTCTGGAAGTGCTCTTTAATTTTCCGGATGGTCTAGATATCAGATTCAAGTGCCATGGTCACAACTGGGTTCTTCTGGTGAGGAACAAGTGAAGGAATTTGGGCACAGAAGATTAGGGGTAAGGTGGTTTGGACAGGTTGCAATAAGGAAAATGCCCGGGGCTGAGGGCTGGGGTAGGAAGCAGAGCCAGGCAGATCACTGAATGCTGTGACTTTGAAGGGGTAAGCAAATGCTCTTTGTATTTTTAAAGTTTGTTTTTTTTTTTTTTTTTTTTTTAGGAAACTGGCCTTACTACATTGTCCAGGTTAAGTAAGTTTAGTGGCTGTTTACAGAGTGATTGTATGTAGCACACTGTAACCTTGAACTGACCTCAAAGGATCCTCTCTGCTCAGCCTCCCGAGTTGCTGGGACTACAGGGGTGCATCACCATGCCCAGCCAGATGTGCCTGTTATCTTCCCCAGTTACAGGCCAAGACGGTCTCTCAGAGGATTATTTAATAATAGAATTAATTACATACTTTTGGCTCCAGTGTGTCCAACCACAAATGTGACAAGTAATCTCTCAGCACCATTCTTTCCTTGGAGAATTGGACTTTCCCTTGGCTCTGTGGGTTCAAATCAAGCCTGAGTGTGTCTGACAGAATACCAGAGCACGGTTTGCCTCCCAGCCCTCCATCTCTACTGTGTTTGGCTACAGCTTGAGTTCGCTGGGCATCGGCTCCCCTCTCAGGCCAGCCAGCAAGTTGTTAGCTGCCAACAAGGACATGGTGTTACGGGTTCTGTGGGTGGCACTGCCAATGTGGGGCAGGATCACTGGAAAGGAGAGAGAAAGGGAGATAAGAAGGGTGGTTCAGCAGCCTTCAACTGGGCTGTTTATATGGCTTGGGTTTGCCATAAGAAGAACAAAGACTGCCTCATGGTTCCATGCTTTGCCTTCTCTCCTACTGTCACTAAGAAGCCAATCTCCCAGGGCTGAGGTTCATACTAAAGGGCCTCCAAGCTACTAAAACACAGTCACAATGTGATGAAAGATTTGTATTCCAGGGCTGGGCGCAGTGGCTCACGCCTGTAATCCCAGCACTTTAGGAGGCCAAGGCAAGGCAGATCACTTGAGCTCAGGAGTTCAAACCAGCCTGGGCAACATGGTAAAGCCCCATCTCTACAAAAATTACAAACATTAGCCAGTTGTGGCCAACACCTGTAGTCCCAGCTACTTGGGAGGCTGAGGCAGGAGGATTATTTGAGTCTGGAAGGTAGAGGTTGCAGTGAGCTGCGATCGCACCATTGCACCCCAGCCTGAATGACTGTCTCAAAAACAACAAAAATGGTGAACCTGGGTGCCAGTTTAGCTTCAGAGTTTAGCACTATCTGTACCATGTGCCCCTGAAAATGATGCCATGTGACAAGGTTTCTGATCTACAGAAGTAACTCCAAAATGAAATGCTGAACAGCAAACTCTGATCCCATCCCAAAGCAAGTTAAGTTACTCGCCTCCACGAACTTTCAGCCAGGTGCACTGGCACATTCCTGTAGTCCCAGCTACTTCAGAGGCTGAGATGCAAGGATTGCTTGAGCCCAAGAATTTGAAGCCAGCCTGGGCCACATAGTGAGACATCATCTTTACCCGCCCCACCCAAAAAAAAAAAACCCCACAAAACTGCTTTTGTGTTTTTTCCAGGTAGAAATCATGGTTCCTTTTAATTGAGGACACTTTCTTCTTTAAATGTTATTATTGTAATGGGGTCTTTGTTGACTAGGCTGGTCTTGAACTCCTGGCCTCAAGTGATTCTCCTGTCTCAGCCTCCCAAAGGACTGGGATTACAGGTGTGAGCTACCGTGCCCGGCCATAATTGAGTACTTAATTCACAGTTTCCTCTCTTGGCTTTAACTTTGGTAACAATTAGGTCCCCACCTCTCAAGAACATTGCATCTGATCAAACTGAGAGCCAGTGTGAACACAGACTCCAAACCAGGGCTTTCAGAGTAACAAGGAACAGCAAAAACCAGCCTTTCCATACACTTAGGAAGGTACTGTGAATGGTAGGGTCCAAATTTTCACCATCCAAATAGAAAACCTGGAACTCAATGCATGGAAAACACGGAAACCAAAACATGTCAGGAATGAACTATAGTACCCCTTTACATACTCAAGGTCAGGATAGGTTTGGAGAAATTTGCATCCGACCATTTGGCCTCTTCTAGTAGAGAAGAGTTTTTGAGACAGGGTCTTGCTTTGTTGCCCAGGCTGGAGTGCCATGGTACAATCAGCTTACTACAGCCTCAACCTACCAGGCTCAAAGAATCCTCCCACCTCAGCCTCCTGAGTAGCTAGGGCTAGAGTTATGTATCACCATACCTAGCTAATTTTTTATTTTTTATAGGGATGAGGTCTCACTGTGTTGCCCAGACTAAGACTCAAATTCTTGGGCTCAAGTGACATCCTGCCTTGGCTTCCCAAAGTGCTGGAATTACAGGCATGAGCCACCCTGCCCAGGCCCACCCCACATTTTAGACATATAGTGAATCAGAATAAATCCACTCACTCACAAAAAGCATTCCCAGATAATGGTTTTTGGTTGCTGAGATTACTTAGCATATTATTTCAAAGTGGCAAAATTCAGGGCCACCTAAGAGAATTCAAAAGTGGTGCCTACATTTGCCGACAGGTTTATACAGGACACATAAACAGCTCCCATTTTTTTCAGTGTACATGTCAAGGCTAACCCTGATCATCAAAATATATTATTTTGTACATTACAGTTTACAGGACCACAGAGGGAAATGTACTTTCTTGGAGGGTGACTAAATGGCGTTTTGCAATAGATCTGTGTCACTCTGAAGTGGAAGGACTGGAGTCCCGTGGCCTTTACTAACTTGACCCCTCCTCTTTGGTTGCAGTGGTCTCAGGGGGAGCTGCTACTTCTATATGTTTGTGTGCTTTTCCTCTACCTCTTCCTTACCTTGGGGATAAAGATCTGGGTATTTCTCCCTGCATTCCTGCATGGCCTCAACATGTCTACACAGTCTGACCCCTTGACATTCTCCATACTAGTGGAAGCAGTAAAAGGCTGGCCTGAATTGTTCCCCACAGGGGCCCCTGGCCATTCCCCAAAGGCACAGGCAATTCCAGTTACTGTCTCCATCTGGCAGCCTCAATCTGTGCTCCTTGTGGATCAGTGGGGTCATCAGCTGCACTGCTTGCAGCTGCACAGTCTTTTTTTTTTTTTTTTTTTAGTCACAAATATGATTCCAGGCTACAGCACAGTACTTAGATTTTGCAGAAGCAGCAGCAGCAGCTACAGCTTCATGCCCTGACCGCCCTCTCCCCTCAGACCAATGACTGCCTTTTGAAGCAGTCCCGGGCCCCTTAGCTGAATTCCCAGGACTTGGGTTAGGGGTGGGAGGGCGGTTTTCCTGGCTGTGGGTGACAGCCCTGACATCACAGCCAGTGCTCCTTGCAGGCTAGGGTCACGGGCAGGGATGGGAAAGTTTCCAAGAGGTACAATAATGGGAGCATTCACTGGGGAAGGTAGCTACAGACCTTCTGTTAGGTTTCCATTCCAGAATCCAAATGAAGGACAGGGATTGGCCGGGACAGCCTAAGCCCTGATCACTGTTAGTGTGGAGGCATAAACTCCACCAGCCACCTGAACAGATCTTAATATAAAAATTCATTACACATAAAGGTAACTAACTGAGCAGGCAAAAAACAAAAAACAAACCACAGGGTCCCAGGACCAGCAGCATCAGTGGCATCTGGGAGCTGCGCACTGTCTCAGGCCCCACCCCAGACCTGCTGAAATAGAAACCCTTGGGATGGGGCTAGCAACCTGTGTTTGATCAGTCACCCCTTCCAGGTGATTCTGACCAACACAAAAGTATGAGAATCAGCTGAGCAGAGGTGGCTCACGCCTATAATCCCAGCATTTTGGGAAGCCAAGGCGGGTGGATCACCTGAGGTCCAGGAGTTCAAGACCAGCCTGGCTAACATAGACAAACCCTGTCTCTACTAAAAATATAAAAATTAGCTGGGCCTTATGGCACACACCTGTAATCACAGCTACTCGGGAAACTGAGGCAGGAGAATCGCTTGAACCCAGGAGGTGGAGGTTGCAGTGAGCTGAGATTGCACCACTGCACTCCAGCCTGTGCGACACAGCAAGACTGTCTCAAAAAAAAAAAAAAAAAAAGTATGAGAACCACTGCACTATAGTATCATGGAAGTAGCAACTGCCAGAGACATCTTCGGTGCTACAACTCAGACTTTTGTGGCAGGGGCACTGACTGGTTGTTGCTCATGTCTCTGAGCAGGGGCCAATGGGCCTGGTTCAGCAAGTGTTGGAAAAACTGCAAACTGGATTCCCCAGCCACTATGGTGTTAGATACAGTGAACCCCACGTTTCTCTTCAAAGAATCAGTATGTGTATTTTCAGCTTTCTTATTCTTTAATTCTCCATTTAAAAGTTTAACTTCCTTGTAGTTTCACTCAACAACCTTTTCCACCAATTCTAGTAAGTAGTTCATATCAGTAGTTCTAATCAGTAGCTCCCCATCCCCTGCTCCTTCCTGACTCATTCTGGTTACCTGCTCCAGTCATCTGCCTGTGACCGCTAATTACCTGCTCTGACCTGCCTGTGACCATCCTTCCCACCAAACTATCCACCCCACCACTCTGGCTCATACCCCTGGATCTCTTTAAAATAGCCAATCAAGGAAGCAAAACACACTGCCATGTGTGTACCTATGCCACTGTCTTGCATGTTCTGCACATGTACCCCAAAACCTAAAATGCAATAAAAATAAATAAAATTCTCTCTCTCTCTCTCTCTCTCTATATATATATAAAATAAATAAAATAGCCAATCAGAATTAGACTAGACTGTGCGATCTAACTCTAGCCAATAAAGGAATGACACAGCAGCAGGGACGACCTCCATCAGACATAAGTACTCCTTCCCCTCCTTGTCCAGGTGTGCGCTCGCCATTGTTCCATCTGTGAGCCACACCCTTCTATAGAAGTAAATTGTCTTGCTGAGGAAATTGATATTCGAGTGCTACTTGTTTTGCAGCACAGAAAATTTTACGTGTAACAATCTTGGTGACCCGTACGGGGACCCTATTCCCCTCCACGGACCCCATTCCCCTCCAGGGGTTGTCTCTGGTTCTCTCTCCTGAGGAGGAACACTCCTGCGGCCACATTGTGGTGGCCTCATGAGTGAGAAGTCAGGACTGACCCACTGCGAGGAATAAGCCTATGCTCTCAGCAGCGCAGAAGGAAACGAGCTGGCAATCTAAGGTAAAGAATCCTCACATATCACCACGACAGTGCAAATCTGCACAAACCAAGGAAGGAAATGCCCCCGGCAAAGTATTTCCTTGGTGGTCGGGACAGACCAAGGTAAGAGAACCCCAGGAGGGGCGGTGAACTATTCCTTGGTCGGGGTGTCACAGGAAAAAAAAAAAAGGCAAGACATTTCTGGTAAGGGAAACTGAGTCTTACCCTAAAAACAGGAAATTCCCCAAGTAGGGTAAGGGGTAAAAAGGATAAAGCTAGCAACAACAATATTACCCCTAATAATCCCCTAGGCCTAATGATAAAATATTGTAAGAATAATGAAGGGGCCGGGCGCGGTGGCTCACGCCTATAATCCCAGCACTTTGGGAGGCCAAGGCGGGTGGATCACGAGGTCAAGAGATCAAGACCGTCCTGGTCAACAAGGTGAAACCCCGTCTCTACTAAAAATACAAAAATTAGCTGGGCATGATAGTGTGTGCCTGTAATCCCAGCTACTCAGGAGGCTGAGGCAGGAGAATTGCTTGAACCCAGGAGGCGGAGGTTGCGGTGAGCCGAGATCGTGCCATTGCACTCCAGCCTGGGTAACAAGAGTGAAACTCCGTCTCCAAAAAAAAAAAAAAGAATAATGAAGGGACCAAGAACAAGGAAAAGCAGCTGCAGCTGCTGTCCCAGACCCTTCTCCTATCCTTGTTGTCCCCCTCCTTATAATCCTGCCTCTTGGGAATCGTCCCAAGAGCCCACTCACTACCAGCCAGCCCACTTACTACCTGAAATCCCTAAAAGGATTTCGATGCAAAATAGAACAATGCAAAAAAATAATAATAAAAATCAGGACTTCCCTATACTCTCGTCTCCGGCAAAGAAAGAGGTATGTTCTGTAGAGCTGCTACAAGAGCCTAGGAACATGAACAATCCACCCCCCCGCCCCAGTCAAAACGTTCCTACAGCGAATCAAAAATCAAAAATTTCCCACCCAAGACCTCTGGTGGGACAAGAACAACGCAGCCCTCCAGGAAAATACACTGCTCTAGGTCTTGAGGATCCCCTTGGCCGGGGAATGTTAAAACTTCATTTTGTCACTAACAATTGGCCAAATATTAACAAGACATTACAAATAAATGAATAGAGAACTAGAAAGATAATCTGTAAAAGAGCTTCTAAGAGAAAAGAAATCCTAGAGGAGAGGGAAAGACTGACAGAGGGAGCACAGGAAGTCAGAGAGAGAGGGGCAGGAGGGAGGGAGGGGTAGGGAGAGAGTTAGAGACAAAGAGAAAAATGGAGAGACAGAAGTAGTAAAGAGAAAGCAATATGCTCTATTCCTTTAAAAGCCAGAGTAAATTCAAAAGCTATAATTGATAATTGAAAGTCTTCTCTGTGATGGGCTTCTTAAACCCTATTGTTCCCTATCCTTAAACTATTACAGTCACCAGTAGTTTACCGTAATATGTTTGAAAGATGCCTTCTGGGCTTGTCCATTGGCAGAGGACAGCCAAGACCGATTTGCCTTTGAGTGAGAAGAATCTCACTCTGGTGGAAAATAGCAATACTGATGGACAGTCTTACCCCAAGGGTTTGTGGAATCTCCGTCTAGGGATAGACTCTTATGCCCTAAAAATAAAGCCCTGATACAAAAAGCTCCCACAAGACAGGCTGAACTCCCTTATTTGACAGTTACCAGAAATTCAACAGGTGGAAAAGTTACCTCCTCAAGCAGCCATTCCATCTTTTCGTCAGTGTAAACAAGGGCGTAGTAGAAATTCTTGCCCAAAGGCACGGGAGCCACTGACAACCAGTAGCCTTCCTATCAAAAATCCTTAATCCAGTAATCCGAGGATGGCCCAAATGCATTCCTGGATGACACTTAGTTTATGAAGTTTGCTAAAAGTTAACAGTGTAACATGTATTATCCTAACTTCTAATCTTGTGGCCTTAGGCAGTCTAGTTCACAGACATGAAAGAAGTTTGCTTTGGAAAAGAACAGTTATCATCTTTGCCAAAAAAAAAAAAAAAAAAAAAAATTTATGTAAAAAGAATCTTATATTCTTGTCCTAAAATAAACTGGCTGTTTAAAAAAGGGATATTTACAACAAGTCAGAAAGTTGAAGATTATGAAAGTTGTGAAAAATGTTATAAAAGGGAATTTATGCAAGAAATGTTACATAATTTAAAAGTAATTAGGCCTCCTAAATGTAAAACTATTGAAGAAACAGTTTATGTGCAAGGTGTGTAAGGAAAGTGAAATATACTTTTGGTAAAAGGATTATAAGGAGGCATAAGAATGTCGATTTCTACCTACATTAAAAAAAGGTTAAAAAAACCCTTTGTTTTGAAGATTTAAGCAAGTTTTAAAATGTTATTTATAAAGGAAATTGTGTGTAAACACATTGGCTAATGTTAAAGGGATATGATCCAGGTTTTCTGTGAACTGGACATTAAAATAAAAGCACAAGTTTTTTTTTTAAACCCTAACCTGCTCTTTAACAAAAATTATACAGGGTTAAAAAGAGTCTTTTAAAGTCTTACCTTACGGTCAGACATTAAAATTGGATAAATATGTCTATAAGGATTTATTAAAATTGTTTGACATTAGCACACTATTACAAAGGTGAAATTTAGCTTATCTGGTATAAAATCATACAGGAAGCACTGTCAAATATAAAATGGTACTTGGCTTTCTTTGGTCTGAAAACTAATAAAAATAGGTGCTAAAGAGAATTCAGAAGGCAAATGGATATGACCAGGTCAGAGAAAAATGTTACTGAACCCCTTAAGAGGGGACTCTGCTTTCACCTGCATCTAGGGACCCACTGGGGGCTTAAAGCCATGTGTGACCCAGTCCTCAGTTTATGGGTGCATAGGATTTTATACCAAACGAGTTACAGACAGTTGCTTAGTATGTAAGAAAACTAATAAACTAAAAAAGAAAAGAAAACAAAATTACCCTTTGGGGGAAGGAATCCAAGCTTAAGGCCATTCTAAAGTTATCCAGATTAATTACACAAAAATGCCTCCAATTGATTGTCTAAAGTGTTTGATTCAGATAGCAGGACTCATTTTCCTGCCTGTCATTGGGAAATTAGCCCAGGTACTGGGTATAACATGAAAATATCGTATTCCCTGGCACCCACCTTCAACAGGGAAAGTAGGAAGGCCTATTACCCTGTTAAGAGTACAAACTGCTCCCCAAAGACATTTACTACTGATCTCCCTACATTTGAAAAAAGGAATCAGTTTCTCAAAAATTATATACTTGATTTATCTTCCACTTTTCCCTTCCCTTGGAACTAAAAGTCTTTTAGTGCAGGTGCCACCCCTGGTGGTCCAACGCTCTGCTGACCACTAAAGAGCAAGGACAGACTGCCCCAACTAGTACCTGCGGTTCCTTAAAACCATATATTCATTCTGCTAAAGGAGTTACCCCTCCCCATTGTCAGACTGATTACCATCTCTGCTCCCCAGAGTTCTTCCCCTTCATTAAGCCATTTCTATGGTATAGGAGCAGAAGTCTCAGGGAAGGACCCCATAGAATCCTTTAAAATGTGCTTTATTGCCTCCTCACCTCCTGCAACCCCTTTTCCATCTCCTAAGTTCTCCACTAACCAAACCCTCTCTCACCGTCTACCCAAGGATAAAACCAAAGTAGCTGTTGTAGAGGTTAAAGATTTAAAGCAAACTATAGCAACTGAAGCAGGGTACCAGGACGCAAATGCTTGGCTGGAATGAATTAGATATTCTGTTCTCATGCTAAACAAGAGCAACTGTCATGCTTGTGCGACAGGCAGGCCAGAGACCCAGACTGTCCCCTTTCCACTTGGGTGGTCCTCTCAGGGACTGGGCATGAGCTGTGTGGTAGCTCTCTTCCAGAACCCCACAGCCTGGGATGACGAGTCATGCAAAACTCTGTCACTGCTGTTCCCTGAGGTTCAGAGCCCTGCAGGTCAGCCCCCAATGCCCATCCAGCCTCCAGCCCGCCTTTCATGGTGGCGGGGATAGTTGGGATTCCTTGAAGACTTAACAGGGTGCAGTAAAACCAAGCCTTTTCAAGAGCTTACCAATCAGTCTGCCCTTCTTTGTCCCCAAGCAGATGTGTGGTGGTTATTGCAGGGGACTACTGCTGGGTGCTCTGCCAAGTAATTAGAGCAGCACCCATGCTCTAGTCTCATTGGCCATCCCTTTCACCCTAGCATTCCATCAACATGATAAAAAAAGAAAATTCGTAAAAAAAAGAAGTGCCTTACATGGGTCCTTTAACTTCCTTGTTTATATAAAACGATTGGAGTTACCAAATAAACTTAAAACCCGAGATCAAATAGCTGCAGGACTTAAGTCAATACTTTTGTAGGTGACAATAAAAATGTAAATTAAATTACATCTATCATGATCAGCAGCAGTTTATTAGTTATACCAGGGAGGCTGCCAAAGGGACAGCAGAACAACTAAGCCAAGACATGTTAAGGAAGTTTGAAGAGGAAAAAAAAAAAACTGTAAAAATTCAAGATGGGGGATTGTGCCCGGGCGCAGTGGCTCACGCCTGTAATCCCAGCACTTTGGGAGGCCAAGGCGGGTGGATCACGAGGTCAAGAGATCGAGACCATCCTGGTCAACATGGTGAAACCCTGTCTCTACTAAAAATACAAAAAATTAGCTGGGCACGGTGGCGCGTGCCTATAATCCCAAGCTACTCAGGAGGCTGAGGCAGGAGAATTGCCTGAACCCAGGAGGCAGAGGTTGCAGTGGGCTGAGATCGCGCCATTGCACTCCAGCCTGGGTAACAAGAGTGAAACTCCGCCTCAAAAAAAAAAAAAGATGGGGGATTGTTAGATATAGTGAACCCCAAGTTTCTCTTCAAAGAATCATTATGTCAGTATGTTCTGCTCTCTTAAATTCTCCACTTTTAAGTTTAACTTCCTTGTAGTTTCACTAAATAACCTTTTTCACTAGTCTTTTTTTTTTTTTTTTTTTTTTTGAGACGGAGTTTGGCTCTTGTTTCCCAGGCTGGAGTGGCATGATCTCATCTCACTGCAATCTCTGCCCCCCGGGTTCAAGCAATTCTCCTGCCTCAGCCTCCCAAGTAGCTGGGATTACAGGCATGTGCCACCATGCCCAGCTAATTTTGTATTTTTAGTAAAGACAGGGTTTCTCTATGTTGGTCAGGCTGGTCTCAAACTCCCAACCTCAAGTGATCTTCCTGCCTCAGCCTCCCAAAGTGCTGAGATTACAGGTGTGAGCCACCACGCCTGACCTTATACCAGTTCTAATCAGTAGTTCACATCTGTTACCCCAGTCCCTTGCTCTATCCTGACTCATTCCGGTCACCTGCTCTAGTCACCTGCTTTGACCCTGGTTACCTGCTCTGACTTGCCCGTAACTCTCCTTCCCACCCAACTACCCACCACACCACGCTACCCACCCCATCACTCTGGCTCATACCCCTGCTCCCTTTAAAATAGCCAGTCGGAATTAGACTCGACTGTGCCATCTAACCCTAGCCAACAGGGGAACGACACTGCAGGAGTGACTTCCATCAGGAATATGTACCCCTTTCTCTCCCTCATCCTGGTGTGCACTCACCACTGTTCCATCTGTGAGTCGCACCCTTCTATGGAAGTTATGGAAGTAAATTGCCTTGCTGAGGAAATTTCTATTTGAGTGCTACTTCTTTTTTGGCACTGAAAATTTTACCTATAACAATGGGAAGGAACTGGTACTGCTAGCTGAAGAAGTGCTGCTGTCACTCGCCCAGAGACAGGAAGGGAAGGCGGGGGGAGCAGGCCCTCCCACACCCACACTGACAGGGCCTGGCAGTGCAGCTGGCACAGCAGAAATGGGGTGTGCAGAGGCCTGGCCCCATCCCCACAAAGCAGAAGAGATAAAGGGGCTTTGTTATGAAACAACAGCTTAAAAAACTGGCATGAGTTATAAATATCGCATTGTAATTACTTTTACTTTTTCACACTTAAACTGATAATAGCCATTTATAGCAACAGGTTTTACCCATGAGTTACTGTGGTGTAACACATGTAGTCAGTGTACCTTTTTTTTTTTTTTTTTAGATGGAGTCTTGCTCTGTCACCCAGGATGGAGTGCAATGGCACAATCTTGGCTCACTGCAATCTCTGCCTCCTGGGTTTGAGCAGTTCTCCTGCCTCAGCCTCCTGAGTAGCTGGAATTACAGGTGTGAGCCACCACGCCTGGCTAATTTTTTGTATTTTAGCAGAGACGGGGTTTCACCAGGTTGGCCAGGATGGTCTTGATTTCCTGACCTTGTGAACCACCCATCTCAGCCTCCCAAAGTGCTGGGATTACAGGTGTGAGCCACTGTGTCCAGTCTCTCTCTCTTTTTTGTTTTTTAAACAAATACACTCAGGTATTTTTTTTTTTAAACAAATACACTTCGGTTCCTTTAGGGACAGAGACCTAGCAAAGCATGCTCAAGAGGACTGCTTCTGTCCTCTACTCATGTCACCAAGAGCGTAAATATTTACAGTCCCTGGTGTGTCCCTTTGGGTTCAGCACTTGCTCACACTAGCTTCACACCCAGCACCTCAGGGCCCCCTCGAAAACACTGGTCCTGCAGGGCAGCAGAGAGTTTGCATCAGAAAAGTGCAGTTCTTACCACAGTTCTTCAGGGTTAGGAGAGGGTGGTTTGTAGGCAGTGGTTCTGGGGTCGTCACATCCAGTCCAGCAGCTGCAATCTGACCACTGGCCAAGGCCTGGTACAGGTCATCCTGGTTTACGACCTCACCCCTGGGAATGACAGTGGTGACATGGGTACCCCAAAGATCCCTGTGCCTAGGCTGCCTCTGAGGCAAAACAACCTACAGAATGAATATTTCCACTCACCTGGCACTTGGCACTGACTTTTAAAGCAGTAAGTCTTAGGGTATACTTACAGTATGTCTGTAAGTCTTACACTCAGAGAACTCCAGCCCTGCCTCCTTCTAGCTGTGTGATCTTGGGCAAGTGTCTCAAATTCTCTGTGCCTCAAAGTATCTGTCACAAATTATCTGCTCTGTGAGATAAGGGAATACCACCAAACTCCAAGGCATGTTGGGAGGATGAAAGCTTCCTTACATGCTCTACCGCATGAACAGGGCCCAGAGGGCGTGTGTCAGGCCTCACCGAGTGTTCGGATCTGGTTGGCCTTCAGACCCCCACTGAGAAGCACCACAGCATGCCATCAGGCACCTGCCTAAACCAGGCCAGAGAAATGGGCACACGCCCCCAACCACATCCATCAAAGGTAGTGGCCACTGAAGCCAAGAACTGATCTTCTAGAGATTGCATCTTGTGAAGTAATATTTGTGCACTAATGAGTAATGGAGGGTCCCAGGTACACTCAGTCACCAGTATATGGCAGCCGAGACTGCTACCAGCCAGCAGCACCAGCCCTGTGCTCCTGCATGTCTCTCTTCCATTCTCAGGTTACCTGTTTTGTAACTAAACATTGGTGATTATAGGTTCCTTTAGGGTGGATGAGTCCTTGGGGTGACCTCACCCAATCCTCCTTCCTCTAAACTGATGTAAACAGGCTCAAGGGGCACCAGCTGGGAGGGGCTTGGAGAGGCAGAGAAGGAAGGTCTGACCCCCACACATGCCCAGTGGCCTGAAGGCACCCCTGGGGACAGTGTGAGGAACTAAGACCTCGTGAGTTTTAGGGTCTGTCTTCCCAGGAGCCTAAGGTTCAAAGTATCACTGAACCACAGCCAGACAGAGCCAGGCTTAGCAGTGTGGGAGGAGGCCTTTGGTGGACCCCTCAGATCCTGAAGTCCAGCCCTTTGTGGTGGAGGACAACAGGCCTGGAAAGTCTCCCTGGGAACACTCCCTGAAGCCACTCGGCTGTGTGCCAGGCCCTGCCAGGCGGGGGGCTACTACTAAGTAGACAGGCCAGGCCCACTCCAATGGTGGCTCTTCCTTGTGCAGTGCTCTCGTGTATTCCCACGTATGAGTGGTTGTTCGGTTTATGGACACCAGCAAGCTCGCCCTGGAGTCTCACCAACAACCCATGGGGAAGAAAATCTGCAGATGGCAGCAGTGGGGATGGCTCCTCTCCAGACTTGCTGGGAAAGGTGGCCCCAGGATACCTGCTAATGTTGACAAACACAGCTGTTTCCTTCATCTTCTGGAAGAAGTCCTTGTTGCAGAGTCCCTTGGTTGCTGGAGTTAGGGAGCAAGCCACGACGATGAAATCAGACTGGGCAGCCAGCTCGGGGGTAGACACTGAGGAAGGGCGGGACTCCGTCAGGCACCAAGTCCAAGGAGAGGGACAACCAGATGGCGGGAGGCCAGCCCCTTGCTCCCGACTACTGTAACAGAAACTCTCAAGATGCTTTCTGAAGGCCGAGTCTCTACCTGGACAACTCTCATGACCACACACAGTCAAATCGAGCACAGTAGGATCTGGACCACTCTGGCTTTAACCACCTTCAGGGCCCAAAGTGCCCAGGGGGGTTGGGGAATGCTTGAGATCCGGCCTGCCTTGTGCTCACCAGGCTGCGGAACCACCAGGGACTGGATCTGCCTGGACTAAGGGGCACACACAGAGGCTGGGGTCGTGCTTACCAGTTTATGAAGGAAAGTGTAAGTGCCCAGCCCTTCCTTACACCTATCACCATCCCAGATGCTCCACCCGGAACGGGCAGTGGTAACAAAGAACTCTGAAAGACAGGACCCTAGACTGCTCTGCTGGCACAGAGAAGACCTGGGTAAGTCCCTGTGCCCCTTGAATGGGCCTGTGTCCAGAGGCAGGTAGAGGAAACACCACCTACCAGACATAGTAGCCCCTGGACACACCTGGAGCTCCTGCCCTCTGCCTGAAAATGCCGCCATTAGAGAAAATCCAGCCCCTCACTGGGCACAGATGGGGCTCCCATGGAAATCAAGGATTCACTTACCAAACTCCGCCTGGAATTCCGCTGCATCCTCAGGCCTGGGCTGGCGCCCTGTGTACAGAAATCTCTGGACGCCAAATGGTTTCAGACGCCGAGCAATGGCCTGGCCTAAAGCAAGGAGAGTCCAGGTCTTGTTCCCAGTCCCACAGAGGGCAGGGGCAGTACCCAGCAGCTCCGGGACAGCGGCCAGGGCAGATCCTTTCATCAGCACAGCCCCAGAGCTGCCCTCCAAAGCAGGCGGGGGGCTGGCTGTGCCATGTAACCAGCCCCCAGCCAGCCCACACTGCCCCAGGGATCTGGAGACAGCGCCTCGGCTCCCCTGAGGCTGTAACTGGCTTATACTGTCCTCACATGGTCCAAACCACCTAGAAAGCCACTCACAGGATTTTCCTAACCTCTGAGAAATGGAGTTTTCACTAAGGAGATGTTTGGTCAGGCAGTCCCCTCCTTCGTCCTGGACCCTCTGCTTCTGCGGATGCAATCTTAGACTCATTTGACTTTTTGGTGGCACTGCCAAACTGCCAGCTCACCCCAAACCTACAGTTACTTTTCATGTAAGCTGCTGCTAAGACAGGTTTGTGCCATTGGATTTTCACACTCAATGTGCCCCAGAGCTGTTGGCTTCCTCCAAGCAACTCTCGGGTGAGAGGCAGGGCCGTTAGCTGGCTAGACACCCTCCACACCCTGCACTCACACCCCTGTACCACCAGGCAGGATGACAGAGACAGAGAACCACGGAGGGAGCTGCTAGGTTAGGCCCAAGCCTTTCTGACAGGCTTCTCCAAATAAGGGCCACTGGAAGAAAAGTGGCTGTGCCTCAACTGCAGAACTGCAGACAAACTACCCATGAGCCCTCAGGCCCTGAGTTAGGGCCTCATGAGTCAAATATCTTCCAGAACCCAAGCTGGAGTAGGTGTTGGGGGAATGGGCTCTCTCACAGTCACTCCTAAAGACTTTAACACAGCATGTGTAGTCTTTACCTGTTCTTTATGGAGCTGGAATCATGAAGCTCCCTGACTTAGGCAACTTGCTTTTATCACCTAGTGAGTTCTTAAGGATCTCCTGCTTTCTTTATGTACTTGCCTGTGTTTTGCAAAGCTGCATCCCTCACTAGAGATATCCCTACTGCAAGCAAAGTGCCCTGACAGCGTGTGGATCTTCTCAGAGCAAACCAAGCCATGAGAGCCGGGGCGGGCAAGCAGGCAGGTAGGAGCCTCACCTATTCGCCCCAGCCCGATGATGCCGACAGTGCTGTGTGTGAGCCCATAGCCACACAGCCAGAGGGGCTTCCATGAGGTCCAGCCACCACTGTGGGGGAGAGAGGGGCAGGTGAGAGGCCGATCCTTGGGCAAAGATGAGGGCCCGCTGAGAACCCAGCACCCCGGCTATGGTCCAAGGTGTGTGACCCGCCCTCCAGGTCAGAGACTGAGAGTGGGATGAGGCACTGTGACTCAGCACTGCAAATGAGCCGCAGAAATGACTCCTCCTTTAAAGCCACCAGGGACACAGAACCTGAGGGCAGGAAGGGGCCTTACTGGCTCTCATCTCATTTTGCAAATGGGAGAACAAACCAGAAAGAGTGACCTGCCTGAGGTCATACAACCAGGGGAGAGCTGAGAGCAACAGGCTGCAACTTGGGATTTACAATTCCAAAACAAGCTCTCTTGGCACTCTAGGGCAGCAACAGAGCACAGCCACAGGGCCCGGCCTACTGCCCTGGACAAGACAGAGCCTGCCCTGAGCCACCTCCAATGGAGGTGCTGACTGCCTAGATAGGACAGCGAGCAGGACACTTAGCACTGTCTACTCTGCTCCATGCCAGGGCACACGCTGCTGGCCACATCTCCTGAGGGCCTGCGTTTGCACCCCTCCCATCTTGGCTCAGGCCAGTTCCTGCGTCTACACCTGGAATGCTTCCCCAACTCTTTAAAAAAAATTTTTTTGAGACAGGGTCTTGCTCTGTCACCCAGGCTGGAGTGCAGTGACACAATGTCGGTTCACTGCAGCCTCTGCCTCCTGGGTTCAAGCAATCCTCCTACCTCAGTCTCTCCTGAGTAGCTGGGAGTATAGGCATGTGCCACCACACCTGTGCCTAGTTTTTGTATTTTTGGAGAGATGGGATTTCGCCACATTGCCCAGGCTACTCTCTAACTCCTGAGCTCAGGCAATCTGCTGGCCTCAGCCTCCCAAAGTGCTGGGATTACAGGTGTGAACCACCATGCCCAGCCAACTCTAACTCTTGATATACAGACTGAAATCCCTGATCTGAAACCCTCAGGTTAGATTTTAAAATTGTTTGCCTTTTAGAAAGGTAACATGGCGCACGTGTGTACTCCACACATCACCCTCTGCAGTGTCTGGGCAGTGCCCTGTTTTAAACGCAGTGTTACATCTGCAGCAAAACTTAGAAGAGTCACGCTAAGTGGGAGAAATAAAAGCCTTAAATAGCCTCCTGTTAGTATGAAAGAATATTCAGCTGTCCGAGCTCTTTAGATTTTAGCATCATTGGTAAGCGATGGTGGACCTGCAGCTCTCAGGACTCGAGTGGATGCCCCCACCTGCTGCTTCTTCCTTGAAGCCCTCCCTGATCCACACTCTCCCACCCCGCCCTCACTCAGCAGCAGAACTGGTTTATCCTCCTCCATCCTCTTCCCTTCCTGCCCTGCTTATTGCAGCTTGGCCTTGAGCTTTAATGACTTTAGCTGGGTCCTCCCTCAATGGGGCACACCCGGGGATAGGGGCTACACCCGGGTCGGAGTGGCCCTGTGATCAGGAACCGGTGCTGAGCAGAGCCCATGTTCCTGCCAGGCGTTCACTTACTTCTTTACTTCTTCAATGGCCTCTGGCAACCGGCGGCAGGTGCTAAGAAGCAGGGAGACTGCAAGTTCGGCAGTGGCATCTGTCAGGACATCTGGGGTGTAGCCCACTCGGATCCCACTATGAATCAAACATCTGGTGGTAACATCAGCCTCAAGTGCCTTCACCAATGTCTACTGCGGGGACACTTTCATGGGGTTACTTTGCTCCCTCTTTAATGTGCCTGCCAGGAGCTCAGAACTATAAATGAGCACTCAAAAACTCAGTCCTCATTCACGTTTATATTATCGCCCACTTTGGAAGGATATGAAGATAAAAGATCAGGGTTCAAGGACTAAACAAGTAACTTAACCTTTCTGGGTTTCCTCATCTGAAAGAGAAAGAATGATACCTGCCTTTTCTACTGCAAGGTAATGATTTAATGGTTTTAGCTGGGTCCTCCCTCAATGGGGCACACCCGGACATAGGGAGGACCCAGCAAAAATCATTAAATTTTTGTTGTGGGGATCAAAAAAGATAATGATTATGAAAGGGTGACAGCTACACAGCTACACAGAAGTTACCCTGTTTCTGACTGCTGGGGCTTATTGTAACTGACCTGTGCACATGTGGACAGATTCTATCCTCAGCCACCTCACATTCTCCCTGAATGGACGAGGGATATTAAGTAAAAGCAAATCAACAGCTCCTCCTTCTCTCTCACAGCCGCCCTCTCTCCAGCCCCTCCCAGGGCCCAGGCTGCAGTTACCGCTTCTTGATTTCATCCAAAGCCAAGTGGTCAACGCCCACGGACAGGGTGCTGATGACTTTAAGATTGGCCCCTGTTGTGCAGAAAATGCACTGTTAGTATCTTCCCTTAATGAACTCAGAGCCACACACCTGCTTATGATTGTTTTCTTAGAAGAAGAGGCTGACGTCTCTGTTCTTCAGTTAAAACTCCAAACAATCCCCTTTGACAGCCTCAGACACGGTGGCTCAAGGAGGTTAAGTGACATGGCTCAGTCACAGGCAGAGCCGGGTTCACCTTGAGGCCTCTGCCACAAGACCCCACTCTTACCCACTGGACCATCCACCCAGCGAAGCCTCGGGTCTCCTTCAGCCACACTGGAGCCTCCACCATGGACACCCCTGAGAGTGCCAAGAAGGTGGCTGGGACATGACCCTCCCACACCCTCTCCTGCAAGCAGGACACCAGAAAGCTTTCAGGCCAAGGTCAGGGCAAGGAGTGGCTCAGCACTGACTCACAAGGGCCCTTTCCCATCTGGTAACCTCTGAGTCTGAACCTTTTCTCAAAACTGCCACAATAACCTCAAGGGGCAAGGTTTACCTTTCCCCAGGCTGAGACCTGTGGCTGCAGTTGCAGAAAGATGTCCTGGGTGCCTGCTGGCGCTTGCCACTGAGCTAGGTCCTCCCTCATGCTACTTGCAGGCCCAGAAGAGGCAGGTCTTGCTGGAGGTCACAGAGCAAGGCTGTGGCGGGGCTGGAGAACCCAGGGCCTTGGATGCTCTTCCCCATACCCAGTCTCTACACCCCAGTGTTTGCCCTCCCAGGGCACTCCCCCCCCACCCCCCGCAAGAGGTTCACAGAAGGAGGGAGGAGCAGTGCCTATGCCAGGCCCAGCTATCTGCCCCCTCGGGTCTGGTATCCCAGGAAACGCCCTCAGAACCCAGACAGCACTGCAGGGCAGCCCAGGAGCCAGCAGCTCAGGCTGAGGGGCCCACAGAGCCAAGCCATCCTCGTGTCTGCCACCCGCCCAGCACGCACCTGTGACATCCAGGAGCCTCTTGTCCACGCGGTCGGAGAGGAGGCAGAGCAGGCCGTGGGCCCCCGCCACCCCTCGCTCCAGCTCCTCGTTGGGGATGGGCTCATCTGAGTCCCACTGTTCCACCTCACAGCTGTGGGAAAAGCGAGGCCCTCAGGAGAAGCAGGCGCCGCACACCTGTCCCAGTCCCTCCCAGCTAGAAACCATGGCCTCAAGCTGCCCGGGACGGGTTGAGGGGAGGCAGGGTCAGGTGGGGGTGGCCTCAGAACTGTCCCGAGAGGGCAGGTGACAGGTGAAGGGCTGAGGGGACCCGAGCAGAGCCCAAGCTGCAAGGGGAAAGGCATGGGGACAGGTCTCAGGTCAGCACAGAGAAGAGCTTTCCACACTCACAGGGGCTGGGCGGCCAAGCAAGAGGCCAACTACAGGAAAGGCCTGGAGGGCAGGGCGTGCATCAGGTGGGGGCCTGGATTCAGAGACCTGTTGCCGCTCTTCCTATTTTTGGAGGAAGTGCTTGGCACTAAACTAGGTTCTCTTCCACGCTATGCACAAGGAGTTGTCTATTTTATGAGATAGAAAACTCATAGTCGGACTGGGCCCAGGAAAGATAAGGTCAAGGCCACGCAACACTTCTCAGGGCACTCAGCACTTCCACAGCAGCTCACGGGAACTGGACACCTGTCCCAGTGGCAAACCCGGCCTCCTGGCCCTTGCCATGGAATTCAGTGCAGCCAGCGCAATGTGGAGCCTCCATGAGGCAGGACACAGGATAGCTACTGGCACCTCCCGACTTAGCCCGGGGCTCTGACCACCTTTCATCCACCTCCCCATGAGAGGGCACAGTGTGAGCTACTGTCACCATGAGTGAGGTTGCCTTCCGCTTAGGACAGAGGGTCCTTGGCAAATTTTGTGGCAGTGAACAAAATTTAAAAATCTCATTTGCCCCTAGAACTGGTTGCTGAGGCTGAGTGGCAGCCTCTTCCTAACACTGGAAAGGCAAACCTGATCAAATGCAGTGGTCAGACGGCAGGCAGGCATGTCTGAGTACAAACCCCAGCTCCTCCACCTGGGAGCCTCATAGCTTTGGGCAAGGAACTTAACCTTAGGGTTACGTTTTTAATCTATGAAATGGGAATGATTTCACTGTGCTGCAAGGATTAAAAGTATGTATATGAAGCACCTGGCAAGGTTGGCCCACAGAAAGGGTTCCATTTAACAAGGGCCGGACAGGTGCAGTGGTTTATGCCTAAAATCCCAGCACTCTGGGAGGCTGAGGTGGGAGGATCCCTTACATACGGAGTTCAAGACCAGCCTGGGCAACACAGTGAGGCCCTAGTCTCTGCAAAATTTAAAAAATTAGCCAGGCATGGTGGTGCATGCCTGTAGTAGTTCCAGCTACTTGGGAGACTGAGGTGGAAGAATCACTTGAGTTCAGGAGGTGGAGGCTGCAATGAGGTATAACTGTGTCACTGCCATTGCCTGGGTGAGAGTGAGACCCTGTCTCAAAAAATAAATAAATAAAAGAAAAAATTAAGAGTCCTCAGGCCCGGCACAGTGGCTCACACCTGTAATCCCAACACTTTGGGAGGCTGAGAGGAGGATCGCTTGAGCCCGATTTTGAGAACAGCCCGAGCAACAAAGTGAGACCCTTATCTCCACAAAACAATCAGAAAATTAGCCGGTGGTGATTGTGCGCACCTGTAGTCCCAGCTGGTCGGGAGGCTGAGGTGGGAGAACTGATTGAGCCCAGGAAGTCAAGGCTGCCGTGAACCATGATCGATCAGCCATCGCACTCCAGCCCATGCAACAAACCGAGACTCTGTCTCAAAATTAATATTTAAAAAAGGGTCATCAGAAGTCCCTGCCAATTGTCCAAGGGACCAGGTCAGTGACCCTCAAGTCCCTGACTCCACCTGCCCTGTGGGAGCATAAAAAACTGACAGCCTGCACCTTGCCTCAGGGGCAATGTCCCCTCTCCAAAGCCGGAACTGCACGTCCCAGCGTCGTCTTAAGGGGCCTGGAAAGACATGGGCCCGAAATAACTTTCTCCGAGCCTCCCCCAAACTCCAAGCGCGACCCAGCCGGCCACTAGTGGAAAGGCCGGTCAAGGCCCAAGCGCCCAGCCCGGCTCTCCTATCCCTAGGACAGCCCCTCCCCTCCCTCACAGGGCGCGTGGCTCTTACTCTGCGGCCCGGGCAAGCACGGCCCTGCCTTCCGGAGGGATCCTGCGGGTGACGAACACCTTCATGAGTTGCACCGGTCTCATCCACCGTGCAAATGCCAGACGCCGACCCGGACCTGGCGGGACTGACGTAGGCCGCGGGAATAGAGCCGGGCCGGGGCGGAACCACACTTGAGTGGGCGGGCCCACGCTTGAATGGGCGGGGCGCGACGTGCGCGGGGATGTGGCCTCGCGTGCGGGAGTGCGGGGTTGCGACTGGGCGGTGACTGCGCGTGCGCATGGAGTGACAGTGACCCTATACGGTGTCTTTGCATGCGGCGGGGTGTGCGCCTCGTGCCTCTGGGGAATCAGGGCCCCGGGGAAGAGGGGGCAGTCTCTTGTCCAAGGCCTCATGGGAGCCCTGCTTTCTGTACACGCTCAAGGTCCTGTTTCCACGGGCTCAGGCCTTAAGGGACAGAAAGCCCCCGCTTTCTGTTTCTTGGGTTGGCCCAGGGTTGAACCCATGTTCCAGGCTGTGAGAAATTCCAGGACACACAGAGAGGTCATGTGTACATGTTCAGGCCAACATCACAGCCAACGGCCCAGCTTCCAGCCAGCGTCAATGACCAGATATTTGAATGGGAAAGCCTTCGATGACTCCAGGCCAGCTCCCATCTGACTTTGAAAAGAGCTACGACCTTGAAGAAAAAGCCTGAAGGAGAACCACTGGCTGAGCCCAGTCAGCCTCGGAACCATAAGAGATGATAATGTACTCATTGCTGTTGCTCTAAGCCATTGAATTTTGGAATTTTTTAATTTTTTTGAGATGGAGTTTCGCTCTTGTTACCCGGGCTGGAGTGCAATGTTGTGATCTCGGCTCACCACAGCCTCCGCCTACCAAGTTCAAGTGATTCTCCTGCCTCAGCCTCCCGAGTAGCTGGGATTGTATTTTTAGTAGACAAGCGGTTTCTCCATGTTGGTCAAGGCTGGTCTCGAACTCTCGACCTCACGTGATCCACCCGCCTCGGCCTCCCAAAGTGTTGGCATTACAGGTGTGAGCCACCGCGCCCGGCTGGAATAATTCTTTATGCAGCAATAGATAACTGTGGAAAACCCAGAAGCCATCAGAATAAAATTAATTCTTCATTAAAAAATTAACCGCTACAGCCATACCATCCTGAATGCATCTGATCTTGGAAACTAAGACTGGTTAGGGCTTGTATGGGAGACTGCCTGGGAATACCAGGTGCTATAGGCTTATCTAAAAAAAAAAGTTAACAAAATCATCCAAAGAACTGGGAAAAATACCATATATTTGCAATTCATTTTATAGACAAGGGATTAATTTCCTTATTGCACAAATAGTTCCTAAGACAAAGATGCCCAGCTTATCTGAATAAGCAAAGGATACCAATGGATACTTTACAGAAAAAGAAATGGCTTTTAAATGTATGGCCGGGCACGGTGGCTCACACTTGTAATTTCAGCACTTTGGGAGGCTGAGGCAGGCGGATCACTTGAGGTCAGGAGTTCAAGACCAGCCTGGCCAACATGGTGAAACTCCATCTCTACTGAAAATACAAAAATTAGCTGGGCATGGTGGCACATGCCTGTAATTCCAGCTACTCTGGAGGCCGAGGCAGGAGAATTGCTTGGGCCTGGGGGGCAGAGGTTGCAATGAGCTGATATTGTGCCACTGCACTCGAGCCTCGGTGACAGAGCAAGATGCTGTCTCAAAAAAAAAAAAGAAAGTGCTCAACTTGACTCAAAAAAGAACTGCCTATTAAAATTACAACAAGATACCAATGTGAAAATAACACTGGGGAAACAGGTGCTTTCATATGTTGCTGGTAGGAGTGTAAATCAAGCACCTTCAATAAAAAAACATTTGGCAGTAGCTATGAAAATTTAGAGTGCACATCTTTTTGACCCAGAAATGTTGCTTTTAGGAATTTACCTGATAAGCCGGACAAGGTGGCTCACGCCTGTAATCCTAGCACTTTGGGAGGCTGAGATGGGTGGATCACCTGAGATCAGGAGTTCAAGACCAGCCTGGCCATCATGGTGAAACCCCATCTTTAAAAAAAAAAAAAAGGAATTTACCTGACAGATGTATTGACACATATACAAAAAGACATCTGCCAAAGGCATTGCGACACTGTTGGAATAGTAAAATAAGGGAAACAATCTAAAGGTCCATTCACAGGGCACTGTTCATTACATATGGTTCATTCCCACAGTGAAATACTCTATATCAATCAAAAGAGCGAGGCAGTCGTATTCGTACCAATGTGGAATTACCTCTAAGATGTACTGTCCAGCAAAAAAACAGGGTGATACAAAGTGCATGTTACCATTTATAAGAGAAAGTATGTCCCTATTCTTTTGTTTTTGTTTTGAGACAGGGTCTCAGTCTGTCATCTAGGCTGGAGTGTGGTGGCGTGATCTTGGCTCACTGCAACCTCCACTTCCTGGCTCCAATGATCTCCCACCTGAGCCTCCTGAGGAGCTGGGACCACAAGCCTGTGCCACCACACCCAGCTAATTTCTTGTATTTTTTGTAGAGACGGAGTTTTACTACCAGCCTGGTTATCACTACCAGGCTGGTCTCAAACTCCTGGGCTAGAAGTAATCCACTTCCAGAGTTCACAACACCTGGTCATCTATTCCTGTGTGTTAAATATTCCTGGAGAGATGTGCAAGAAACATATTTCTTGTTTCATGGGAACAGGCTGGGCACAGTGGCTCGTGGTTTATAATCCCAGCACTTTGGGAGACTGAGGCAGGAGGATTGCTTGAGCCTAGGAGTTTGAGACAAGCCTGGGCAACATAGCGAGACCCTATCTCTTAAAAAAAAATTTGTTTTAATTACCCAGGCATAGTGGTGTGCACCTGTAGTTCCAGTTACTTGGGACACTGAGGTGGGAAGATTGCTTGAGCCTGGGAGGTTGGGGCTGCAGTGAACTGTACCAACCCATTCTGACTGTGCCACTGCACTCCAGCCTGGACAACAAAGTGATACCCTATCTCTAACAAAAGAAAAGAAAAAAAGAAAAAGCAGAAACTGGGGACAGTGGCTGTCTCCAAGGAGAAGACCTAGTGGAGGAGGACAGTGAGAGAGACACAATTTTCACCCTTTGGGAATTTGTATCTTATGCATTTATTATCTATTCTCAAAATAAAGAAAACATTCATTTGAAAATAGCACTTGGCAGCCAGGCACGTTGGCTCACACCTGTAATCCCAGCACTTTGAGAGGCTGAGGCAGATGGATCACAAGGTCAGGAGTTCAAGACCAGCCTGGCCAAGATGGTGAAACCCCATCTCTACTAAAAAAATACAAAAAAATTACCCAGGCATGGTGGCAGATGCCTGTAATCCCAGCTACTTGGGAGGCTGAGGTAGAGAATTGCTTGAACCCAGGAGGTGGAGGTTGCAGTGACCTGAGATTGTACCACTGCACTCCAGCCTGTGCAACAGAGTAGGACTCCATCTCAAATAAACTAAACTAAACTAAAATAAAAATAGCACTTGGCCAGGCATGGTGGCTGATTTCTGTAATCCCAGCACTCTGGGAGGCTAAGGCAGGAGGACTGCTTGAGCCCAGGAGTTTGAGACCAGCATGGGCAATGTAGGGAGACCCCCCCGCCATACACACTGTCTCTACAGAAAATTTTAAAAATTAGCTGGCTGTGGTGGCGCATGCCTGTCGTCCCAGAAGGCTGAGGCAGGAGGATCACTTTAGCCCAGGAGTTCAAGGTTACGGTAAGCTATAACTACACCACTGCACTCCAGCCTAGGCAACAGAGTGAGACTCTGTCTCAATAATAATAAAGATAGTCCCACAAACACTTCTTTTCCTGCTGTCATTCTGAGTCCTTGCACTCTAAATTCCCCTGCCTTAGCCATGGCCTTGCCTCTCCATCACTCAGGTGTCTCCCAGGCTGCGCTCTATGCTGATGGCTCTGGAGTGAGCAGCTCTAGCCCCCCTCACCCAGCTTCAGAGCCATAAGCCACCTCCCTCCTGCTTCCTCCACCTGAGCACCCCCAGGCATCCGGAACTCAACATGTGCCAAACCCAGTTTATCCACCTTCTCCCCCATACCCCACCGGACACATGCGCCCCTCCTGCATATCCATCAAAAGCACAGCCACTCCAAGCCAATACCTAGAAGTTACCCCCTACTCGTACACTTCACCCCTCCCACTCCCACAGGCTTGCACCGTGGTTGAGAGCTTGCGTCTGAAGCCAGGGTGCCGGGTGTGAATCCAAGCTATGCCTCTTGGTAATGGTGTGACTTAAGCAAATGATGTCATCATTCTTGCTTTCAGCTTCCTGTCTGTAGACTGGGGAGAGCAACATATGTACTCCACAGATGTTGAAACATGGAAATGTTAGTGAGTGACCATGTCCAGTGCTTAGGACAGTGTCTGGAGCTTACTGAGAGCTCCTGAAATGCCAGCTGCTCATTATGATGACTGGTTTTACCCAGTGAAGCCCAGGTCAGGCCTCCTCCGCTTGGCAGATCCCTCTTCCTGTGCCCTCAGCTAGCTCCGTTCCTACCATCCGGTAGCACTTATTGAGCCCCAGCTGTGTGCACTGCTTTAGGGGAGGGGACCCATTAGCCTTTTGTGTCCCCTCCTGCCCCTGGTGGACAGGTTTCTCCAGTGCCCGATGCCTTGTTTGTCCTTGAGTGTGGGAGGAGCTGGGCTCGGGATTAACAGAGGACACTCACTGGTTAACAGAGGCCAAAGGGCCTGGCCTGGGGACAGAAAAACACCTCCTTGCGTCAATGTTTGATGTGTTTCAGAAATATTCCCTGAGGTGACCTGAGTACAGATAATGGTCTGAGGGTAAGATACTTATTAATGTGTTACTTAAGAGGGACGTAGCAGGGTGGAGCTGTGGCCAGGATCCAGGTGGCCCAGGGACTCGTGGCCCCTGCATGGAAGAAACCTAGCGTGGATGGTCATGTCACCCAGGACCTGGGAATGGGAGTTGCCCCTGACCACATCCCCCGACCCATTCTGACAGCTCGTTCACATGGACACAGACACCCTAACTCACTCAAAAGGGACTCTCCTTGGGATGAGCTTCACCCCCACCCCCAAACCCTAAGACATACCTGCCAGTGCCCCAGCCTCTGGGGCAGTGGGTGTCATCCTTGGTCAAGTCACCCTCCAAACAAGCTCAGGGCTGGATGGCATTGTCATCTCTTATGGTTCCGGGGCTGACTGGGCTCAGCCATTGGTTCTCCTTCAGGCTCTGTCGTGCAGTGATAGCTGTAGTCAGACAGAAGCTGGAGTCATCAAAGGCTTCCTCACTCATATGTCTGGTCACTGACGCTGACTGGCAGCTGGGCCGTTGGCTGTGCTGTTGGCCTAAACATGTACACACCTACACAGCCTGGAACCTGGGTTCAACCCTGGGCCAATCTAAGAGACGGAAAGTGGGGGCTTTCAGTCCCTTAAGGCCTGAGCCTGTGGAAACAGGACCTTGAGCGTGTACATAAAGCAGGGCTCCCATGAGGCCCTGGGCAAGAGACTACCCCTCTCCCCCAGGGCCCTGATTCCTCATTCATAAAGTGTGAGGAAGATGTACTAGAGCAGGGACTAGCAGACTTTTTCTTCAAAGGGCCAGAGAATCAATATTTTAACATTGTGGCCCATATCATCTTTGTTGTGACTCCTTAATGTCACCATCCCGGCACCAGAGCAGCCATAGACAACACATAAACAAAGGGTGCAGCCGGCTCCAATACAACTTCATTTACGGCCATTGAAATCTGAATTCCTGATGTCTTTTATTTATCACTAAATATTATTCTTTAGGATTTTTTTTTTTTTTTTTCTGAGAAGGACCTATTTTTAGCATGGGATTCATACAGGTGGTCCGATTTGACTTGTGGATGTCACTTGTCCCTAAGCCTCTGGACTTGGGCAGAGAATTGTCACTTTAACTTGAACAGGAATTACCTGGAGATCTTGTTAAATGCAGATTCTGATTCTGTGCATTCGGCGGAGGTCAGAGAACCTGCATTTCCTTTGAGCTCTCAGGAGCTGCTGCTGCTGCTGCTGCTCCATGGACCGCACTTGGAGAATTAGCCAGCTCAGCCCATCTCTCAGGTTCAAAGTGTAGCTTTGCACTGAAAGAACGCTCAGTCAGAAGCCTGGACACACTCAGGGGCCAGGCATTTTCTTTTTCAAAAAATGTTTTGAGACAGGGGTCTCACTCTGTTACCCAGGCTGGAGTGCCGTGGTGAAATCTCAGCTCACTGCAACTTCCACTTCCCAGTCTCAAGCGATCCTCTAACCTCAGTCTCCCAGATAGCTGGGACTACCGGTGTGCGCCACCACACCCGGCTAATTTTTTTATTTTTTGTAGAGGCGGGGTTTCACCATGTTGGCCAGGCAGGTCTCGAACTCCTGACGTCAAGCAATCCCGGGCTTGCATTTTTTTGTGTAATCTTCACCTCTGTCCCATGTTTTTCCTGCTTTGTTTATTTCCTTGTTTTTTTGTGTCTCCCGCCAGACCAGCCTCCCCCAGCTAGAACATAAGCTCATTGAGACTAGGGCCGTGTTACTAGGTTGTCCCACAGTCTGGCACTATGCAGGTGTTCAGTCAATATTCATTAAATAAACGAATGAGCAATGCTAGAAGTGCCTGGTTGGCCTTCCTTTTCGCCCATCCCCACGTGGACTTCGTCATTCTATCACCACCTAGTGGGCACTTTTGTGTACTGCGAGGTGGGGGAAAAAAATGTCCACGTTTGAGTCTGATCCAGGCAGAAGGGAGAGAGATGTGGGCAGAGATGTCCCTTCTGGTGCCCCTGTATCTATGTTCTTGTCTGCTGGCACAGAGCTCCTCGGAGAGCCTTCTTGGGGGATGCAGCATTTGAGCTGAGCAATGAAGACAATACGCTTTGGGATGGTAGGAATTTGAGAGGAAGAAAAGGCATTCCTGGCAGAACGAACAAGGACTGGAGGCTGGAGCACGCGGGCAACGCCAAAGCGAGAAGAAGTGGCAGCTGAGATGCGCAGTGGAAGGGGAGGCCAATCAGGGCATAAGGAGGCGGAGAGCGGCCCCAAGGGAAGGGCGCTTGTGCTGAGTGACTGATCCGTGCCAGGCACTTCACACATTAGTTCATTTAATCCCCACAAAGGCCAGTGAGGTTGATTTTAGAACTCCCAACTTACAAAGAAACTGAGGCTCAGATCAGTGGAGGGACTTGCCCATGGTCACACAGCTGGTAAGGAGCAGAACTGGGTTTGAATTGAGATCATCTGACCGACTCTCTCCTCTCTGAGGGGTCCCTGCCCCTGGTCTGTGCTTGGTGAGAGGTGGGGCAGGGCACATGCTGGAAGCCCATTATACAGATATGGAGACTGAAGCCCAGATGGGGAGAAAATTTTCTGAGGATGCACACCAAGGAAGGCTCTCATCCCGGCCCTGTCTGGGCTTACATCTGATGGCTGGAAGCTGATGTTCCCATACATAGGACATGAGCAACTGGACAGAGAGAGTAGCAGAGAGCCCAGGTAGGACCCCTTGGCCAGTCCAGGACCCTGGGAAATGTGCTGAGGTTTCGGTTCGCAATGAGGTGTGGCCTTGGGGGCAGGGTGAGTGTGCAGAGCAGCAGGCTGGGGGCCAGGCCTTCCTGAGGAAGGAAGGGGGGCGTAGCAGGACCTGCCCCTTACGCTGTTCAGAGGCCGGCCTCCCCAGGGCAGTGGGGGTGAGGAAGAAGGCCACCCAGTTCTCCCAGCTCAGGAGCAGACCTGGCTGCCCCCAGACTCAGCCTGCTGCAGCCTTGCACCCCACACAGAAAGCCACTGCCCCTTTCTTAGCTTCTCAGTCTGCTCTTCTGGGAAGCAGAGGGTCCCAGTCCGGGAGATTCAGAGGGGTGAAGGAACCACCTCCACTCAGACAGTATTGGGCTTCAAAATATATGATATTCACCCCCACAACAAGCCTTCAAGTGGGCACTGTTAGGATTCCCACTTTCAAGTCAAGAGAACTGAGGCTCGGAGAGCCTTCTGCCTGAAGGACTTGCCCAAGGTCACCAAATTTGAGCTGGACTCAAATCCAGGTAACTGCTGTGGTTTGAACATCCTCTCCAAAACTCACGTTGAAATTAAATTGCAGCTGGGCATGATGGCTTACACCTATAATCCCAGAACTTTGGGAGGCTGAGGAGGGTGGATTACCTACGGTCAGAAGTTCAAGAACAGCCTGGCCAACATGGCTAAACCCCTTCTCTACTAAAAATCAAAAATTAGCTGGGCATGGTGACCCACACCTGTAGTCCCAGCTACTCAGGAGACTGAGGCAGGAGAATTGCTTGAACCCAGAGCAGAGGTTGCAGTGAGCTAAGATTGCACCACTGCACTCCAGCCTGGGTTAAAGAGTGAAACTCCATCTTAAAAAAAAAAATGTAACTGCTATTGTGACAGTGTTGAGAAATGAGGCCTTTAGAGGTGATTGGGTCATCAGCTCTGCCCCATGAAGAGATTAATGCAGTTATTGTGGGAGCGAGTTACTGACAGCAAGAGTGAGCTCCTGATCAAAGGACAAGTTTGGCCCCATTTCTCTGTCTTGTGTGCATGCCAGCCATGTGATGCCTTCTGCCACGGGATGACCGTCTCCAGAAGCTGACACTAATTTTTGGACTTCCTAGCCTCCAGAAACATGTGCCAAATAAAGTTCTTTTCCTTATAAGTTACTCAGTCTGCAGTATTCTGTGATAACAGCAGGAAATAGATTAACCCAGTAACACTGAAGCATGTGACCAGAACTCTGATGGCTGCCCTGTCCTGACCTGCCAGCCAACCCCAGTGGCTCCTTCGGCCACATCTGCTTATTCATCCATAGCATCGAGGCATCACGGTTGCAGGCCTCCAGTTTTGTGCTCATGTGGCCCCCACATACATACCCCTTTTCTTCCTCTGATCCTTTCCTTTTACCTTCCCAGCTTCAAACCTGGGAGCAACAGAGGGAAAGGACAGGGTAGGGTCCAGGCCTTTTCATGGTTCCAGTGCCCAGCCTGGGTCCCCACAGGGAGAACACTCCATAGACATATTTTGTGTAAGTGAGTATATTCCTGTAAGTGGGGATACCATTCCCAGTTTTTAAGTGGAAAAGCTGAGGGTTAATAGGGGACAGTGGCCTGCCTGGGTCACCAGCAGGTTCAAGGCAGAACAGCAGCCTGTCCAGGCTTCTTGCCATCCAGCCTCAGATTCTCTCTATGGGGCGATGCAGCCTAACAAAGCTCCCTCAGCAGCTGCCACTACCCTAAGTCCTGCCCATGAATCAGAGAGCTGGCACCTTGGGCCACTTTTCTGCCAGGCATTGGCCAACCGCACAGATGCCCAGCTGGCCCCTCTGGCATGCAAACACCTGGAATGTGCTTCGGTTGGAGACCGCCAGGAGAAGATTACCATAGTCAGATTTCTAGGACTCCCTGGGAGGGAGTTTCTTTCTGTTGGGGATTTTTTACCAGAGCAGTTTCCTTAATCCTTCTCCGGGCATAGCTGGGGTTTAGTAATGAGCTGTAACAGCCAGAATGGTTGATTCTCTGAGCCAGGACCCAGCTGTTATTTTTGAACAAGCTGAGCTCCTCTTTTCCAGATGTGCTGGCTCAGCTACCGCAGGGTAAAGTAGGGAGCAGGAATCCAGAACCAGAGTCGTGTTACTGCTCACAGGGGCAGAGCCTATGCCCCCATTGTACAGATGGAGCAACGGAGGCCCAGAGAGGCTGTGAGGTGGGGGTGGAGTCAAGAGCCAAGGTGGGCAGAACAACTTTGTGTGCAGACTCAACTGTGGGTGGAGCTAAGAAGAGGGGCTACCTTCCAGGACCAGGAACAGGGCCCGCCAAGGTGTCATGGGACCTCAGGGCAGGACTGGCCCCCCTGGGAAGCTTCCCTGCAGAAGACAAGCTCTGAATTGCATTCTGTTTTATAGGGGCACAGTCAAGGAGGATCCGTCTAAGCTGAGAAACAGCAGGAGTGAACCCTGGAAACTGTGTCTTGGGTCGGATCCCCAGAAGCATTAATCCTCTGCTGAGAATGAATGAGCAAGCAATTTATTAAGGAAGTACTCCCAGAATAAACCAGGAAAGGAGTGGGAAGCAGGAGAGGGGAGGGAAGGAAGACAAACAGCTCCATGTCTGGCCAAGTCCAGCAGGGCGTTGCTCCACTCTGATCCTGAGGGCCACTCTGGAATGTAAGTTATATTTCAGGGTTATCAAAACCCCAGGCAAGGAAGCTGGGCTTCCATACTCCCCACACCCCATGAGTTAGCACCCTCCAAGGAGATCTGGGCAGAGTGCAGTTTCCTGGAGGAGGAGGCACAGGCCTTGCTGTGTGACCACAGAGCAAGGTGTGCAGGTTCGTTTGAGGGAAAGGGTTTGAGCAGAACCTGAGGGAGGAGCTCAGGCACGCTGCTTAAAGGCCAAGGTTGCCCTGGATGAGGACCATGGTCCCATCCCTGCTTTAGGACAGGCCAAGGAGGAGCAAGGGGATGGAGGCATGGGATGGCTCCCTGTGGGCCCAGCTGAAGTTCATGCTACCATTTCAGCAAAAGTCCCACAAACCACCTCAGGAAATCCCTCTGTCATCTGCTGCTGTTTGGGGCCAAAAGCTTGAACTATGATGAGTTTTGTGAAAGGTAGAACTGCCTCCTTCTGCCAAAGCCATTCAGCAGTGAGTCACTAGCCTGGAACAGGCCCCACAGAGCTGCGCCAGCTCAGGCCCCGTGTGGCTGCACCTGCAGGAACTCAGGCCCGGGCAAGGTGGACATCAGGCCTGAGCCCCAAGGCAGAGCCACGGCCAACAAGCAGCAGCCCAGGGAACAACTCCCCGCCCTTTAGGGGCTCTACTTGCCTTCCCTCCATTCCTTCCTGAACGCCCTGCCCGGACCTCTGTACCTCCAGCCTTGCCTCCTCCAACCTGATCTCCTGGGGTTGCCCAAGGGTCTCCTCTACAAAGCAAATCTGGTCCTGTCCCTTCCCTGCCTGCCACCTTCCATGGCTCCTCATTGCTCTGACAAAGACCAAAGCCCCTGCGTGCTCCCAAGTCCTCTCCTGATAATGAAGAGGCTTTCCCCATAGGGACCAAGAGCTACTCACTGCAGGCAGAAGCCAGGCATCCCGGCAGCCGCTGTGAGCCTGCAGGGCACCCCGGGCAGCTGCCCAGCTGGAGGAGCTGCCTCAGACCTGCTCCTAGGCCTGCCTCTCCCTGTAATTCATTTATGAAAAGCATCTAAATCAGGAGCCAGCCGGGCGCGGTGGCTCAAGCCTGTAATCCCGGCACTTTGGGAGGCCGAGGCGGGTGGATCACGAGGTCAAGAGATCGAGACCATCCTGGTCAACATGGTGAAACACCGTCTCTACTAAAAAAAATGCAAAAAAAATTAGCTGGGCATGGTGGGGTGTGCCTGTAATCCCAGCTACTCAGGAGGCTGAGGCAGGAGAATTGCCTGAACCCAGGAGGCGGAGGTTGCGGTGAGCCGAGATTGCGCCATTGCACTCCAGCCTGGGTAACAAGAGCGAAACTCTGTCCCCACCAAAAAAAAAAAAATCAGGAGCCAACCCTCCACCGGAGGGAGCAGCACTCTGGAGGTGGAAGAGGAGCTTTTCTTAGTCATTATATTTGGTTTTATTTCAGGAAAACAACAACAAAACGAAACACTTAGGGTCTTATTTTCACAATCGCCTGTGGAATGAGGAGGCTTCCAGACGGTATTTGGTGAGACTACTAGGAACCTTGTGGTCCTGGGAGGACATTCAGGAGTAGGGAGTCTAACCCATCCCCAAATCCTCATGGCTCCAACTTTAAACACACCTGGAAGCCAACTTCTTCCCCCAGCTCAGCTCTGCTGCCTGCACCTGGTCCAAGCTGAGGCCCCGCTGCCCCAGCCTCCTGGCCCCCTTCTGTGTCCACCCTGGACCTGCTTCAGTCTCTTCTCCTGGGCAGCCAAAGCCAAGCCGCTGCTCCTCTAAGGAAGCTCCCCAAAGGCTCCTGTCTCCCTTGGGGTAAGGTCAGGGTCCTAATCACGGCCCTTGGAGGCCAGCACCACTGCCTCTGACCTCCCTCTCTCTGTCTCCAGCTTTCCTGTGGTCTCGTGTGGGGCCCCCTCTGCCCAGCACCTGCTGTTCCCCTGCCTGGAACATTCCCTGCTCCCTCCATGTCTACAGGGTCTGAGCCTCATGTCCTGCTGATCCTACTCAAAAGGTGGCCCTTCTCTGGCATCCCTGATGGCATCACTTCCTGCCTACCCTCCCTCCGCCTCATCTAGCCCCTTGACAATCACCACCAACCTGATATATCTTTATTTCTCTGTTTATTGTCTAATTTTCCTCTCTTCCCTCGAGGATGTAAGCTTTGAGAGCAGGGGCTTTGTCTCATTCGCTGCCATAGCTCCAGTACCAAGAATAATGTCTAGCACCTCCTAGCAGGTGCTCAATAAAAATGTATTGAATGAATGAATAATTGAATGAATGATTGAATCATGTCTGTCATTTGACAGAGGAAAGTCTGGGCAACATAGTGGGACTCCATCTCTTTTTTTTTCTTTTTTATTTATTTTTATTTTATTTATTTATTTTATTATTATTTTTTAAGACAGGATTTCACCATATTGGTCAGGCAGGTCTTGAACTCCCGACCTCAGGTGATCCGCCCGCCTTGGCCTCCAAAGTGCTTGGATTACAGGCGTGAGCCACTAGGCCCGGCTGTGGGACTCCATCTCTACCAAAACTAAATAATTAGCCACATGTGGTGGTGCACGCCTATAATCCCAGCTACTCCAGGGGCTGAGACAGAAGGATTGTTTGGTGCCAGGAGGCAGAGGCCACAGTGAGCTGTGGTCACAATGCTGCACTCTGGCCTAGCGACAGAAGGAGACCCAGTCTAAAAAAAAAAAAAGAAAGAAAGAAAAGAAAATACAGAGGGGTGGGCAGATTTTCCCCAAGATGCTCTAAGAAGGTCCTTTCTGGGTGCAGGAGTCAGTCTGAGGTTACCGCCTCAGGGAAGTCTTCTGTCTAGTTTTTAAATGGAAGTTCTGGTTGCAGGCAGCAAGTCTCATCACTGAAAAGAACTGGTTTTCATTTGGTGCAAACACCACCTCTTCCAGAAAGCCCTCCCGGAACCCTTCCCAGCCCCTAGTGAAAGTGCTAGCCTGCCACTTTCTCTCTTGTGGTCCATTCTGGGTATCAGTGCTGGGCCAGCGAGCATCCCCAGTGGGTGCCTGAGTCATACCCAGAGCGCACCTGGAGAGCCCCTTTCTGTTCACAGTGTACAGGGCCCCGTGCTGGCCTCAGCCACATCTGTCTTCTCATTTAAGCCTCACAACAACCCTCTGAGATAGTCATCACCATCCCCATTTTACAGATAAAGAAACTGCGGTCAGAGGCCACGGAGGTGACTAAGAGTCCCACATCTGGTGTCACAGTGGAGTGGAGCCTGGCTCCTTGGCCCTAAGTTCAGCCCCATCACAGCTGCTGCATTCACAGTCAGTGCTCAACACGTGTTTGGAGGATTAACAAAAGGGCAAACCTGAGTTCTCGGGGCTCTGGAGCCAGCGTGAAGACAGTATAACCACAGCACAGGCAGGCAGGCCACTTGGCAATGGCCAGGCTCATGCTCTGCTGAGCCTTGGAGGTCACGACTCCCCTGCTGCTCTGTGTGGAGAAAGGAAAGGCAGTCAGCTCTGCCTTCCCTTGCAGGAACGTGAGACCCAGGGGGTCTGGCCTGCGGGATGTGAAGAAGCCACACACCCGGCCCTCAGCCGCTCCTTAGGGCAGAGTCAAGGCCCAGAAGGTTGAATGATGAGGTGGAAGCTGGCGACAGAGCCTGCAGCACTGCCTCTACCTCTTTCAGTCCTATTTTTCTCCTCTGACTCCTCCTGCGTTATACCAGAATGGTGCTCTCTCTCTCCCTCTCTCTCTGGAACCTGGACTTCAGTTTCCTTGTCTGTAATATGGGGGTAACTGGACCTACAGAAAAGGATCCAAGGATAAATGAGATCACACAAGTGCTTGGCACAGGGCTTGGGAGAAAGTAAATTCTTGTTTTTTTTTTAAGATGGAGTCTTGCCCTGTCGCCCAGGTTGGAGTGCAGTGGCGTGATCTCAGCTCACTGCAACCTCCCTCTCCAGGGTTCAAGCAATTCTCCTGCCTCAGCCTCCCAAGTAGCTGGGACTACAGGTGCATGCCACCATGCCCGGCTGATTTTTTGTATTTTTAGTAGAGAGGGGGTTTCATCATGTTAGCTAGGATGGTCTTGATTTCCTGACCTCATGATCCACCCACCTCGGCCTCCCAAAGTGCTGGGATTTCAGGCGTGAGCCACGGTGCCTGGCCGAAAGTAAATTCTCAATAAGCAGAACATGTAATTATTAGCTGGCACATATATTATATTGCTTCCTTCTTCCCTACTCTTACAAATGGATCTCAAGGCCCGGGGCTCCAAACTTGCTAGTTAGACGTCCTATTCGTTTAGGGTAAAAACCAAACAAAACCATAGTGCCCAGTGGTGCAAATGATGTGGCAGAAATGGCACAGTATCAGCCAGGCGCAGTGGCTTGTGCCTGTAATCCCAGCACTTTGCCAGGCTAAGGTAGGTGGATCACCTGAGGTCAGGAGTTTGAGACCAGCCTGGGCAACACGGCAAAACCCCATCTCTGCTAAAAATACAAAAATTAGCCAGGTGTGGTGGCGCAGGCCTATAGTCCCAGCTATGTGGGAGGCTGAGGTGGGAGGATTGCTTGAGCCCAGGGGGCTGAGGCTGCAGCAGGCTGTGATCATGCTACTGCACTCCAGCATAAGCAACAGAGCGAGATCCTGTCTCAAAATATAAATAAAATAAAATTAAAATAAGCACAACTAATAGCGTTTTATGAGCATTTTAAATATTCAAGGTATTTCATCAAATGTTAAATACTAATAAATTCTCATTTTGTCTCACCTCTCCTGACTTTTAAAATGTATGCCAAAAATAGGTCATTTCAAAGCTGTCCAGGTAAGTGAGCCGTTAACTGGATTTACAAGACTGCCAAGTAAGGCATTTCCTCAAACTGGCAAACTAATATAAATGCCTCCCCCTGTCTTTGGTCAGGTGTAGTCTTTTTTTCTTTTCAGACCTGGCGAGTAGGAAGTAGAGGATTGTTTTGAATTCAGCAGATTTTGAAGGATGTCAGATCAGGAGTGGATCTCCTGGGATAAGATGCAATGCTCCCACACACTTATATGTCACCAGAGCCAACTCTTTAGGAAACAGCCATTTGACGGAACACGTCAACAGCTTGTGAAAATAAGTAATTCACATTCAACCTGTTATCCAGAAAAAACTGGGGTTCATTTACCTGGTGAACCTCCAGTGGCTCTCCACAAGAACACAGGTTTGGATCAGCAGGAGTTTTATGACTCATTGCAGGTAAGAAGAGCCCTGGGAGGATTTTCCAAAGCGGTGATACCCTGAATGAAAGTGACCGGAGGGTTTTGTGCAGTGATGGCGGGGCGAGGGGTCCTGCCGGGACAGACGCAGGGCCTCACTGTGCTAGCCCACAGGTTGCGTGTGATGGTGATGAAGCTGTAGCTCCTCCTGAGGTGGAGACTTCAGCATGGTCATGAGGAATGTGTACTCAGGCTAATCTAGAACAGCGGTGTCCAATCTTTTGGCTTCCTTGGGCCACGCTGGAAGAATAATTGTCTTAGGCTGCACATAAAATACACTAATATTAATGATATCTAATGAACTAAAAAAAAAATCTCATTGTGTTTAAGGTTTATGGTTTGTGCTGGGCTGCATCCTGGGCCGCCCGTTGGACAAGCTTGATCTAGTAGTTGCCTGGATCAGCCAGGAGCTAGTGCCAGCAACTACGTGACCACATTCAACACAGGGTTTGGGGAAAAAAGCTGCAAAGCAGGGGGCTGTCAAACAGGCTGATTGCTCCAGTTGACTAAATGCCTATAGTCCCTGGAGACCCTCCCTGCCTGCTTATAAACCTGTTGGAATTTTATTTGGAGCCTTAAAGGAAATGAGACTGTGGGACCTGAGTCACATAACAGGCAGCTGAAATATCTGTTTCTCTGATTATAGATCAACTTTTTCCTTACCTACATTCTTCTGTAAAATGTAAAAGACTAAATGGCACTGGAGGAAAGACCCCTTTTTCTTAATTATTGACTCTCCTTATAAGTTAATCTCCTTCTTTCCTCTCTTGCACCTGACTCAGACCAGATAGCATAAAAGGCTCGATGACAATCAATTTACTCAAGATGGATTGTTGACTATACCTTTTCTGAAAAGGAACAAGCTGCAACCAATCAGATTGCTGTCATTCATAAACCAGTCTCGTATGGAAAAGGCTGCTAAACTTCTTGGTTTTTACCTATAAGGTAAAACCTTACCTTGTTCATTTCAAAGCACTGATTCCAGTCCTCTGGCGTCTGTGTTTCCTGGACTGTCATCCTTAAACTTTGCACTTGCATTAACTCTTTTTTTTTTTTTTTTTTGAGATGGCGTCTTACCCTATTGCCCAGGCTGGAGTGCAGTGGTGCAATCTCAGCTCACTGCAACCTCCATCTCCCAGGTTCAAGCAATTCTTCTGCCTCAGCCTTCCAAATAGCTGGAATTACAGATGTGTGCCGCCATGCCCAGCTAATTTCTATATTTTTAGTAGAAACAGGGTTTCACAATGCTGGCTGGGCTGGTCTTGAACTCCTGACCTCAGGTGATCCACCCACCTTGGCTTCCCAAAATGCTGAGATTACAGGCGTAAGCCACTGCACCTGGCCGAATTAACTCTTTAGAACAGGATGCTTATCCTTTAGATTATCAGGTTGATCAGCATTCATATACTTTGACGCATTATTTCTTTTGGGATTTATCCCAGTGAAATAATATTTTTTATAAAGCAAACCAAAAATGTACGTGTTAGCGTGCAGAAAATGATTCCCCAAAATACGGTGCTTGGGCATGCTGAGTGCTTTTGAAAACTGAAAGGCCTCAGAAATAAGCCTCAGCATCAAAGTCTCTGGAACCTTGTCTTGTTCTCTCCCTCTCACCCCTCAAGGGCTTGGGGGGACTCTGGAATTTCCTTATCGGACCTAGAAAGCATCTTGCCAAAAGAAACACATTTGCCTTTTATCCCGCCTGTTATCCCATTATCTACTGCAGAAAAGAAGCCGGAAGAAGGCAATCATACCTGGATGGGCTTTTCCGCAAGATAACACCTGCCTCTCAGGCTCATTCCGTTTACAAGTTAATTTCTGTCTCCCTGGTCCCTTCATTCTCTTTAATAATCTTTTTTTAAAATATAATCTTTTTTTTTTGAGACAGAGTTTCGCTCTGTCACCCAGGCTGGAGTGCAGTGGTGTGATCTCATCTCACTGCAACCTCTGCCTCTCGGGTTAAGCAATTCTCTGCCTCAGCCTCCCGAGTAGCTGGGATTACAGGTGTATGCCACCACGCCCAGCTAATTTTTGTATTTTTAGTAGAGACGGGGTTTCACCATTTTGGCCAGGCTGGTCTTGAACTCCTGACCTTGTGATCCACCCGCCTCGGCCTTTGTAGAGTGCTGGGATTATAGGCATGAGCCACCGTGCCTGCCCAATAATTACTGCTCCTTAAAAGAACGGCTTACACTCCCCATCTCTTGGCTCCCCTAGGAAAAAGGGTGCATAAGCTACTGTACCAAACTGTGGGGGCTGGGGTCATCTCACTGTAATTCTTTCCCATGAATGTTAATAAGTGTGTATGCGTTTTCTCCTACCAATCTGCCTTTTGTCAGTTGATTTTCAGTGAACCTTCAGAGGGTAAAGGGGAAGTTTTCCCTTCTCCCATATGCAGGCATGTAAAGATGTTCATTGCAGTGCTGTTTGTAGCAAAGAAAATGGCAAACACACTCAATCAAACAATAGGGAGATGGTTAAGAAAAAATGCAAAATTGCAGTTAGACTTTGGTCTCTACCCACAGGGAGGCTGGTAGAGACCAAAGTCTAACTGCGACTTTTTTCACCCTTTTTGATTCTCATAGCAGCCCGTGATGTAGACAAACAGTGTCCAAGTTTTTTCTCCTCATTATTGATGGGGGTAGGGGTCAGGATGGAGACTGAGTTGTGAGAAATTCTGGGCAGAGCTTCCAACAGGGAATCAGATTCTGAACTGGGAGAGCTCCCAGGTGTCCTAAAGCGAAACCCAGAGCTGACTCACAGCAGTGCATGTCTGATGGGGATCCAGCAGCAAGTCCCTACTCCTGGGTGAAGATGAAACCACCTTTGTGAAAATTAAGACAGTGGCTGGGTGTGGTGGCTCACACCTGTAATCCCAGCACTTTGGGAGCCCAAGGCTGGCAGATCATCTGAGGTCAGGAGTTCAAGACCAGCCTGGCCAACATGGTGAAACCCCATCTCTACTAAAATACAAAAACATTAGCTGGACGTGGTGGCAGATGCCTGTAATCCCAGCTACTGGGAGGTAGCAGAATCACTTGAACCTGGGAGGTGGAGGTTGCAGTGAGTCAAGATCGCACCAGTGCATTCCAGCCTGGGCAACAAGAGCAAAACTTCATCTCAACAAAGAAAACAAAAATGACAGTGAAAAAGATCTGACCTAACCAACTCCACCTTGCCTTTAACCTCTAAGCTGTCCTGTTCATTCCCAGGCATAGGTGGAACTTAGTTTATAGTTTAACTTTGATACAAGGCCAGGCGTGGTGGCTCAAGCCTGTAATCCCAGCACTTTGGGAGGCCGAGGTGGGTGGATCATGAGGTCAAGAGATCAAGACCATCCTGGTCAACATGGTGAAAACCCTGTCTCTACTAAAAATACAAAAATTAACCGGGTATGGTATTACATATCTGTAATCCCAGCTACTTGGGAGGCTGAGGCAGGAGAATTGCTTGAACCTGGAAGGCAGAGGCTGCAATGAGCTGAGATGGCGCCACCACACTCCACCCTGGGTGACAGAGGGAGATTTTGTCTCCAAAAAAAAGAGAATCCACTTCCACTCCATATGATTTCATCTTCAACCCAACCAATCCACACTCCCCACTCCCTGCCTCATACCCACTGAATTATCCTTAAAAGACCCATTTTTGCATTCTCAAGGGGCTGATTTAAATAATAATAAAGTTTCAGTCTCCTGTTTAACCAGCTCTACATGTATTAAACTCTTACTATTGCAATTCCCTGTTTTGATGAATCAGCTCTATCTGGGCAGTAGGCTAGGAGAACTTGTTGGGCTGTTAATAAGACAGTGTAAGACCAACCTTCATTCTGGCCTTCTCTCCCCATCTCATCCAGAAGAGGTGACCTCCTAGGCTGCCGCTTCCTCTCTTGATCTGATTGGGATTCCCCCGACTTAGGGAGCTTTGGAAGAACCCCCAGCCCCAGGCCCCACCTTGTTCTGAGCTGGGCTTCCAGGAAGCCCCTGTGCACACCTGTCCCATGAGGTCATGTGAAAACCCAGGGAGATTCCAACACCTGCTGCAGGTGCTTGTTGTTCCTTTTTTTTTTTTTTTTTAAAGCTGTGATGTAAAATTTCTCTACCGTGCAAAACTTGTCCATAATAATAAGACAAACATTTCCATCTCTATTGCCCTGCTTAGGAAATATAATCTTACAGGGACACTGGAAGACGCTTGGGTGCCCCTTCCTGATCCTGTTCCCCACCTCTGTCACCAGGGGTAACCCAAATCTCAACTGCGTGTTTATCCATTAATAGTAAGTGGTATTGCTTTGCATGGCTTTAAACTTTCAGTAGCTGTTTCTGTCATTTGTTCATTCACAAATTCAAAAACATATACTTATTAAGAACCCACTGTATGTGAGGCACCATCCTAAGCCCTGGGAATATCTGTAAACAACAGAGAGGATCACTTCTCTCATGGGATGCACATTCTGGTGGCGTGAGCCAAGCCATAAACAAAAGGTATGAAATTGAGATACATTATGTAATATGTTAGAATGTGAGATTACAGAGGGAAAAAACAAGGGAAGCTGGAGAGCCAGTGATGGAATATTGCAATTTTAAGTAGGATTGCAGTTCTTTTCTCTTGAGACAGGGTCTTGCTCTATCCCCCAGGCCAGAGTGCAGTGGTGCAATCATAGTTCACTGCAGACTCAAATTCCCCAGGCTCAAGGAACCCTCCCATGTCAGCCTCCTGAGTGGCCAGGACTACAGGCACATGCCATCATGCCCAATTTTTTTTTTTTTTAAGTAGAGACAAGGTCTCGAGATGTTACCCAGGCTGGTCTCGAACTCCTGAGCTCAAGTGATCCTCTTGCCTTAGCCTCCCAAATTGCTGGGATTACAGGTGTGAGCCAAATTGCCTCCTTCTATGTCTTGTGTATTTACTCAATATGTGTTTTGTATAACTGTTCCATCTTTATTCATTCAATTGTCAAAAAGGATTTATTATAGCTTTCTCTTTTATTTGTCATTATAAACAATGTTGCCATAAACATTCTTGTAAATTTTTTGTTTGTTTGTTTAGGTCAGGGTCTTGCTCTGTTACCCAGGCTAGAATACAGTAGCATGATCATAGTTCACTGTAACCTCAAACTCTTGGGCTCAAGTGATCCTCCTGCCTCAGCCTCCTAAGTGCTAAGACTACAGCCACATGCCTCCATGCCTGGCTAATTTTTAAATTTTTTGTAGAAACAGTGTCTTGCTATGTTGCCCAGGCTGGTCTCAAACTTCTTACCTCAAGTGATCCTTCTGCCTCGGCCTCTCAAAGCACTGGGATCACAGGCATCACTATCTTTTTGTGCACGCACGGGAGAGATGTTCTAGGGCATGTACCCTAACATAGAATTGTTGAGTCCAGAGTATCTCAACCTAGCTTAGCTAGATGGTACCGATGCCTTCTGCAAAAAAAAAAATTAAAAATTAAAAAATTGTCCAGGCATAGTGGCACACACCTGTAGTCCTAGCTACTTAGCGGGCTAAGGTGGGAGAATCACCTGAGCCTAGGAGTTTGAGGCTTCAGTGAGCTATGGTCACACCACTGCACTCCAGCCTGGGTGACAAAGTGAGACTCTGTCCTAAAAAAAAAAAAGAAAGAAATTTAAAAAATACTTTGTTTTAAAAAAACCTAGAATTGAAGAACACAAGTATCTGGCACAAAGAAAAGATCCTACAGTTTGCAGAGAAAAAGCAGATTTCATACAAAGGATCATGTATCCGAATGGCACTGGATTCTTGATGGATGCCAGAAAACAATGGAGGAATATGTTCAAAATTCTGAAGGAAAGAGTTTGTAGTTACATTAGCAATGGAAATTAGTAAACCAAGCCAATGGTAAAAGCAAGACAATTGGGCTGGGTGCAGTGGCTCGTACCTGTAATTCCAGCACTCTGGGAGGCCAACGCTATGGACCACCTGAGGTTAGGAGTTTGAGACCACATTGGCCAACATGGCAAAACCCCATCTCTACTAAAAGTACAAAAATTAGCTGGGCATGGTGGTGTGTGCCTGTAGTCTCAGCTACTCAGGAGGCTGAGGCAAAAGAATAACTTGAACTTGGGAGGTGGAAGCTTTAGTGAGTGAAGATTGTGCCACTGCACTCCTGTGAGACAGAGTAAGACTCTGTCTCAAAAAAAAAAAAAAAAAAAGGAAAGAAAATAAAATAAAAAGAAAAAAGGCAAGACAATTACAATTATTAACTCTAGAAGTCGTTTTTTTTTTTTGAGATGGAGTTTTGCTCTTGTTACCCAGGCTAGAGTGCAATGGCTCGATCTCAGCTCACTGCAACCTCTGCCTCCTGGGTTCAGGCAATTCTCCTGCCTCAGCCTCCCGAGTAGCTGGGATTACAGGCACGCGCCACCATGCCCAGCTAATTTTTTGTATTTTTAGTAGAGATGGGGTTTCACCATGTTGACCAGGATGGTCTCAATCTATTGACCTCGTGATCCACCCACCTCAGCCTCCCAAAGTGCTGGGATTACAGGCTTAAGCCACCATGCCCAGCCAACTCTAGGAATCTTGAAAATATATTTACAGTCACAATGAAGTAAATATCAAATATTGATCTGATCAGAATTACAAATAACTATATTGGGAGGCTGTGAGGTTGGGAAAACATGTATTCATACTTGTTTTGTTCCAGGGTTGGGGGGTATTGTGAGTGGTTGATGATAGCCAAATTCTCCCCTTCCATAATGACAAATCACTATATAATGTATAAACCTGAAAAATCAAGAAGTAGCAATATAAGCATGGTATTTAGAGAAAATACAGTAGATACTTAAAGGATTGAAATAGTTTTTCTGAGGCTGTGTGTGGTGGCTCATGCCTGTAATCTCAACCCTTTGGGAGGCCAAGGCAGGAGGACTGCTTGAGCCTAGGAGACCAGCCTGGCAATATAGGGAGATCTCCGGCTACAATAAATGATAAAAAGTAGCTGAGCATGGTGGCACATGCCTGTGGTTCCCGCTACTTAGGAGGCTGAGAAGGGAAAATCGCTTGTACCCCCAAGGTTGAGGCTGCAGGGAGCTGTGATCATGCCACTGCACTTCAGCCTGGGAGACAGAATGAGACCCTGTCTCAAAACAGAAAAAGAAAAAATTGTATCCCTGGGACTGAAAAAGCAGAGCAGGGCCATGACTTGGGCAGGGGTTCAGGGAATTGCTGATCTTCATAACAAATCTTGCAGACTTTTTTGACATTTGAAATCATGTGCATGTATAACTTGATACAAATTAAAGTTAATTAGCAGCTTTGCACATATGTCTTTTAGATCTCTTTATTTGTTTCCTTAGGATCCATTCCAGAGGTGGGACTGCTGGGTCAATAGGCGTAAGTGTTTCCAAGACCTTATCATCCACAGAGGTAAACAGGGCACCCATCTTTCCCTTTCCAGAGGTTTAATAGCCTTTACTTGCCAGTCTTTGCAAACACCATTATGAATTTTCACAACTCTGCCAATCTCATGGTGAAACATGGTATTACATGGTAGTTTTAATTTGTGCTTCTTTGACTACTAAATAGTTTTACATCATTAACATATTTAACCATTTTTAGTTCTTCTTTTATTAATTTCCTGTTATGTTCTTTATCCATTTTGTTCACTTTTTTCACTCTTGATTTGTGAGGTCTCTTTAAATAGCAAGCCTGCTCATTCTCTATCACACACTGCAAAGATTTTCCCCACAGTGGGCCCTTCTCCTTTCAGTGTTCTTTTTTGATATAAGGGATTTTTTTGTTTTTATGTAGTTAAGTCTTTCGTTTATGTTTTTGGCCTTTGGGGTTATGCCCGGAAAGCCCTGGCTCATCCATGGGCCTTTTACAAGCGCGGCCTCTCCTACAACTTCATCTACCATTCCTATTGAGTATTTCATCAATTGCAAGCTTTTCAAATTTTTAATCTCTTAAACTGGGATGGTGCTCAGGTAGTAGTCATTGCCTGCTGCACATCAGGATGTGCAGAAAACATCAGTGACTTGTCAACAAAAGTCCTAGAGACGATAGCGCAGTATTCTGTAAGAAATGCTGCAACAGGCCCGGCCCAGTGGCTCACGCCTATAATCCCAGCATTTTGGGAGGCCAAGGCAGTCAGGAGTTCAAGACTAGCCTGGCCAACATGGTGAAATCCCGTCTCTACTAAAAATACAAAATTAGCTGGGCATGGTGGCGGAAACCTGTAGAGGTGCTACTCTGGAGGGTGAGGCAGGAGAACCGGGAGGTACAGGTTGCAGTGAATCGAGATTCTACCATTGCACTCGAGCCTGGGTGACAAGAGCAAAAATCTGTCTCAAAAAAAAAAAAAAGAAAAAGAAACACTGCAACATCACCTGTTTCTTCTTTCTGCTGGGCACAGAAGGAGATAACATTTCTCAGCCTCCCTTGCAGTTAGGAGTGGCTGCGTGACCAGGTTCTAGTCTGTGGGTGGAGGTGACATCAGTGCCTTCTCTGGTTGGCCCATAAAACCTCCCACACAATCTACTACTGTCTTTCTTCCTGTCTGCTGTCAGAGGAGCTGGCAGTGGCTCTAGGGCATGGCAGAAGCAGCTGAGGGCCCTGAATGGCCACATGGGAGGCAGCTGGCTAACCAGGAATTCTCATTGCTCTTTGTGAAAATAAGTAATATACTTCCATTGTGTTCAGCCATTGAGGTTTGAAGTTATGTTCCTTATAGCAGCTAGCATTGCTGATACCTAACTGACACCTTTGTCTTCATTCTGACTTTAATCCAAATTCCTCTAGACTGGGTTTAGTGTTTTATCATTAGTATGATGTTGACTCTTGATTTTAGATAGATAGACTTTATCCTGTGCTCTTGTAACATCAAGTCTTAGTATTGGAGTTATGCAAAGTGCATAAAATTAATTGGAAAATTTTAAACTTTTTTCTAAGTTCTGGGAAAGGTTGAATGGCATAGAAATTAACTGTTGGCTGGGCATGGTGGCTCATGACTATAATCCCAGCACTTTGGGAGGCTGAGGTGGGTGGATCACGAGGTCAAGATATCGAGACCATCCTGGTCAACATGGTGAAACCCCATCTCTACCAAAAATACAAAAATTAGCCAGGCATAGTGGCGGGCACCTGTAGTCCTAGCTACTCGGGAGGCTGAGGCAGGAGAATTGCTTGAACCTAGGAGGCGGAGGTTGCGGTGAGCCAAGATCGTGCCATTGCACTCCAGCCTGGGTAGCAAGAGCAAAACTCCATCTCAAAAAAAAAAAAAAGAAAGAAAGAAAAGAAATTAACTGCTGGGTGAAACTGAGACAGAGTCTTGCTTTGTTGCCCAAGCTGGAGTGCAGTGGTACAATCTCAGCTCACTGCAGTGTCCACCCCATGGGTTCAAGCAATTCTCATGCCTCAGCCTCCTGAGTAGCTGGGACTACAGGTGCCCACAACCATGGCTGGCTAATTTTTTTTTTTTGGCATTTTTAGTAGAGATAGGGTTTCACCATGTTGGCCAGGCTGCTCTTGAACTCCTGACCTCAAGTGATCAGCCCACCCTGGCCTTCCAAAGTGCTGAGATTACAGGCATGAGCCACTGTGCCTGGCCTACTCTCTTTTTCTTTTTCAAACTAACTTTTGTTATAGACTAAATTGTGTTCCCCCACAATTCACAGGTTGAAGCCCTAAACCCCAATGTGACTGTGTATGGAAACAGGGTCTTTAAGGAGGTAATTAAGGTAAAATGAGGTCATAAGGGTTGGGCCTTCATGGAATATGACTGGTGTCCTTATAAGAAGAAAGACACCAGGGATATACATGCATGGGGCAAAGGCCTTGGGAAGACACAGCAAGAAGGCGGCTGTTGGCAAGCCAAGGAGAGAGGCCTCAGGAGCACCAAGCCTGCCAACACCTTGAACTTGGGTTTCCAGCCTCCAGAACTATCAGAAAATAAAATTCTATTGTTTAAGCCACCCAGTCCAGTCTGTGGTATTTTTTATGGTAGCCCTGGCAGGCAATTACAACTTTTGTTTTATTCGTTTTTCATTAAAAAAAGAAAATAGAAAAAGAAAGCCATCCATAATTCTACTACCCAGGAATAACCATTGGTGAAATTGTGGTAAATATCCTTGTAAATACCCACTGACATTTACATATTTACTCACATAAGTGGGGGCCATTCTCTGTATATAACAATTTGCAACCTGCTTTTTAAAAAATTTAATTTAATTACTTTTTTTTGTTGTTTAGAGATAAGGTCTTACTCTGTCTCCCAGGCTAGCATGCAGTAGTGTGATCATGGCTCACTGCAGCATTGGACTTCTGGGCTCAAGTGATTGTCTTGCCTCAGTCTCCAGAGTAGCTGGGACTACAGACACGTGCCATTATACTTGGCTAATTTTAAAATTTTTTGTAGATATCAATTCTTGCTATGTTGCCCAGGCTGGTCTCCAACTTCTGGCCCCAAATGATCCTCCCACCTTGGCCTCTCAAAGTGCTGGGATGACAGGTGTGCACTACTGTGCCTGGCTATGCAATCTGCTTTTTATACTTAATATCATACATATTTCCCACGTGGCCAGGCGCAGCGGATCACGCCTGTAATCCCAGCACTTTGGGAGGCCAAGGTGGGTAGATTACCTGATGTCAGGAGTTTGAGACCAGCTTAGTCAACATGCTGAAATCCCATCTCTACTAAAAATACAAAAAGTTAGCCGGGCGTGGTGGTGGGCTCCTGTAATTCCAGCTACTCAGGAGGCTGAGGCAGGAGAATCACTTGAATTGGGAGGCAGAGGTTGTACTGAACCGAGATCATGCCACTACACTCCAGCCTGGGCGACAGAGCAAGGCTCTGTCTCAAAAATAACAACAACAATTCCCATGATAGTATACATATTTTTTATATATATATATTTTTCAGATTCCAAAAGTAACAAATGCTCATTTTTAAAAGTTCAAATATTATAGGCCAGGCACAGTGGCTCACGTCTGTAATCCTAGCACTTTGGGAGGCCGAGGCAGGTGGACCACTTGATTCAGGAGTTTGAGGTCCAGCCTGGCCAACATGGTGAAACCCCATCTCTACTGAAAAAATACAAAAATTAGCCAGGTGTGGTGGCACATACCTGTAATCGCAGCCACTCAAGAGGCTGAGGCAGGAGAACTGCTTGAACCCAGGAGGCAGAGGTTCCAGTGAGCCAAGATCATGCCATTGCACTCCAGCCTGGGAGACAGAGCAAGACTGTGTCTCAAAAAAAAAAAAGTTCAAATATTATAGTAATACAGAAAGTGAAAGTTTTCCACTTTCTTCCATGATTTTTTTACGCTTTCAACTCCTTTTTGAATTGGTCTTAATATTTATTTTCATAGGAAATTATCTATTTTATACAATTTTCAAATCTACGTATCTAGAGTTACAGTCTTTAAAAAAAATCTCCACCATATTTTCTTTTTTTGCTAGTTACCCCTCACTTGGAGATATATACATATATATATTTGAGACTCAGTCTCACCCTGTCACCCACTGCAACCTCTGCCTCCCGAGTTCAAGCAATTCTCCTGCCTCAGCCTCCCAAGTAGCTGGGACTACAGGCACGCGCCACCATGCATGGCTAATTTTTTGCATTTTTAGTAAAGATGGGTTTCACTGTGTTAGCCAGGATGGTCTCGATCTCCTGACCTCATGATCTGCCCACCTCGGCCTCCCAAAGTGCTGGGATTACAGGCATAAGCCACCACACCCAGCAAATCTCCACCATATTTGAGATCTATCACTTTTCTTTGCATCCCACCCAAGGAGTTTGATATACATTTTCTGGCACTTTCTTCCCTTCCCAACATCGACCCGTCCTTCCAGGTTCTGCTAAAAGGCAGCCTCCTCCAAGGTACCTTCCAGGTCCTTGGACAGAACCACTCTCTCCCATCCCTGTTCCTACACACTCCTTCCTGCAGCGTCTGTACCTTTCCTCCCTACACTGAAACACCACGAGAGGCAGCTTGAGGTGGTAGAAAGAACAGGGACTGAGCTGGGCTTGAGTCTGAGCCTTGCCCCTTTTGTTTTGGACCTATTAACCTCTGTGAGCACTGATGCTCTCATCTGTAAAATGGGATGACGATTGTACCTACCTCCCAGGGTTGAGATGAGAATTAAATGAGGTACTGCATGAAAGGCCCCTTGTACTATTACATTTGATGTGAGCATGCAGTTCCCGGTCCACTGCTTCCTAAGGCAAAGCCCAGAGCCAGGTTCTCAGTAGCCCCAAGACATACTGACTAGAAATCCACAGGTGCCCTGAGAGGCTGTGCACAGTACCTGGACGGTGGGCAAGCCCTTCCCACACTTGGGTTTTGTTCTCTGTGACCCAGGAACCTCTGGGCAAGGGCTGGTTTCTTATCCTCTCATCTGATGCCTGGTGTGGCTTCCAGCCCGCAGGGTGGAAGCCAGAGTGGTAGTTAATGAAATAACACTTCTACTAAAAAAATTAAAAATGGAAACACTGCATAATCCAACATTTCCACTGTGGCTATATACGTACTCAAAAGAATTGAAAGCAGGATGTTAAAGTGGTATTTTTGTTCATAGCATTATTCACAATAGCCATAAGGTGGAAATAACCCAAGTGTCTACTGACAGATGAATGGATAAACAAAATATGGTGTGGACAGACAGTGGAATAAGAGGAAGCTTCAAAAGGGAAGGCAATTCTGACACATGCTACAATGTGGGTGAACCTGGTGGACATCATACTAAGTGAAATAAACCAGTCACCACATAAGTGGTGTGATTCCACTAATGTAAGGTACCTATAGTAGTAAAATTCACAGAGTCAGAAAGGAGAATGGTGGTTATTAGGTTGGGGGGAAGAGGGAGAAGGAAAATTATTATTTAATGGGCACAGAGTTTCAGTTAAGGTGAAACAGTTCTAGAGATGGATGGTGGTGGTGGTAATACAACAATGTGAATTACTTAATGCTACCGAACTGTCCACTTAAAAATGGTTAATATGGGCCAGTTCGGTGGCTCACACCTGTAATCCCAGCACTTTTGGAGGCCAAGGCGGGTGGATCACCTGAGGTCAGGAAATTGAGACCAGTCTGGCCAAAATGGTGAAACCCCATCACTACTAAAAATACAAAAAATTAGTCAGGAGTGGTGGGGGGTGCCTATAATCCCAGTTACTCGGGAGGCTGAGGCAGGAGAATCGCTTGAACCCAGAAGGTGGAGGTTGCAGTGAGCTGAGATTGAGTCACTGCACTCCAGCCTGGGCAACAAGAGTGAAACTCCATCTCAAAACAAACAAGCAAAACAAAACAGAACAAAAAGGTTAAGATGGTAGATTTTTTGTTATATGTACTTTAACACAATTAGAAAAAAACTGCTCTGAGGCTTTGTAGTTACCCAGGCTGGGGCACCACCTAGAGAATGGTGCCTACTGGGCATGGAGGGAATAGAGCCCTGACTGGTCTGCCCCAGCCGCCCCGTGGTGTCCTGGCTCATGCCTTCTCCTCTTTGGGTCTCACCTGTCAAACGCCAAATAGGGCCATGAAATGGAAGATGTCGAAGCTTCCTCCTGGCCCTGATGAGCTAAGATGAGAATTAGAACAAAAGCGTGTGCTTTTAAAAAAGTAGATGGAGAATTAACAATACAATTGAAAATCACATTCACTATACCAAGATTAAAAACATTCTTTAGAAACTGGGCTTATTGGATGACATACTTCCTACATCGGGTGGGAGGGGACGGGGCCAGGTCACCGGTGCTCTCCGTAGGGGGCAAGCAGGTGAAATGATTATGAAATATGTCAAGTAAATGGTCCTTTTTTCTCGCCAGGAGATAAGGAAAGGTAATTTGGTCTGTCAGTTGCACACACAGAAGACGTCATGGTCAACTGCATTAATACTGAATACTTTGTCCAGAGTCACAGAGCTCAAAGAAATTACAGAATCTTTCTCCTGTGAATTCTGGCATGACTCTCAGCAGACCTTTTCCCACCTGAATTCACAAGAGAGATTAATAATAAAAGGCAGGGCCGATGGTGGGACCAGAGCTGCTTTTCCCTTGCACCTGGGACCCCCTCCTCCAGCCACACATCCAGCCTCATCTCTCGACACACCCTTCCTGGTCCCGCTTTAGTCCAACCCAACCCCGGTCGTCCTGCTCTCCCCTCTTCCTACGGGCTCCTGTCCTGTAGATGCCAGTCAGAGCCCACCTGCCCAGGCTACCTCCTCCAGGACATCTCTCTCCAGTCCCAATCACCTTCCCTCCCCTCTGACTGGTGCCCCCTCTGCTCGTGTGGGGCTGGGAGGCACGTGGGAAGTGAGGCCCACAAACATATCAGAGATCTTGGCCTCAGGGAAGGTGGGACGGACATTGATCGAAGGACCAAAACCTTCTTTTTGCAGTTGTGAGGATTGTGTGTCCCTGTCTCCTTTCCCTAAACACCCCAGACCTCCCTGCAGGGCAGACTTGCCCAGCCAGCCTCCCCCACAGTGTCCAGCCTGGGGTCTGGCACTTAGCAGTAAAACGGGCAAGTTCGTGAGGCTGCTCCAAGCTTTCTCTCCTATCATCTAAGACAAGGGTATTGGTGGTAGATTCTTTCTTTTCTGTATTTTTTGACCTGGCAGGGGTGAAGATGTGTGGTTAGGGTTGGGAGTAGACATTAGGATCTCTCAAAACCCATTGTTAAGTTGTTAAATCGCAAGGAACCATCTTCCTCTCCACCCTCCATTCCCACAGGATAAACATGAAGCCGCACTCAGAGCCCTTGTTCCAGAGTGGGAAACACCTTCTTCTCTGGCTGCTTTTGGGGACTCCAGTCTCTGGAACAATTAAACCTCTTTCAAGGCAGTTATATTCCCTCATGTAATAAGTACTGCATTATTTTTTAGACTGTTTTACCCAATTAATTTTATTATCAGTTAATTATGTATTACCATCTTAAGAAAATGAATATTTGCCCAGTTGCTTAAGCTAAATCATTAAATATGTATGTATTCCCTTCTTTAAATGCACATCTGTTATCTCTTACAGATGGAGAAGAAGTGTTTGGAGCCTTCTGGGTCTCTGAAACAGACCCCCACGTCCCCACTCCACCTCGTACAAAAGTGCCTTCTTGGCCCTAGGAGAGGGCTCGTGTGGGGCTGGGAGGTACCTGGGAAGTGAGGCCCACAAACATGTAGAGATCTCAGCCTCAGGGTAGGTGGGAGGGCCACCGTCCTAAGGACCAGCTTGGCAGAATCTGGGGTGAGAGGAGGCAGGTACAGCCAAGAGCCAAATGCATGAAGGTGTGTGAATGTGGAACTGCCCCTGGAGGATAATAATTTAAGAAACAAACCTCAGGGCTGGCGTGGTGGCTCACATCTGTAATTCCAGCACTTTGGGGGGCCAAGGTGGGAGGCTCACTTGAGACCAGAAGTTTCAGACCAAGCTGGGCAACATAGTGAGACCCTGTCTCTGGAAAACAATACAAACAACAAAAATTAGCCAGGCTTGGTGGTGCACACCTGTAGTCCAAGTTACTCAGGAGGCTGAGGTGGGAGGATCCCTTGAGCCCAGGAGGTAGAGGCTGTAGTGAGCCAAGATGTGCCACTGTACACTGCACTCCAGCTTGGGCAACAGAGTGAAATTCTATCTCAATAAAAAAAGAAAAGAAACAAATCTCAATTGTGGTGGGCATGGTGGCTTACATCTGTAATCCCAGCACTTCGGGAGGCTAAAGTGGGAGGATCTCTTGAGCCCAAGAGTTTGAGACCAGCCTGGGCAATACAGTGAGACTCCATTTCTAATTAAAAAAATTAGCCAGGCATAATGGCACACACCTGTAGTGCTAGCTACTTGGAAGGCCGAGGTGGGAGGGTCTCTTGAGCTCAGAAGATTGAGACTGCAGTGACCTAAGATTGTGCCACTGCACTCTGGTCTCAGCAACAGAGTGAGACCCTGTCTCAAACAAAATAAAACAAAAAGGAAACTCCTCCTGCTGCCTCTGGGTGATTGGGTGCAAAGCTCCACAGTGGTCAGCGGGACCAGACTCACTGTGTGTGACCTGGGGCCAGTCAGCACACTTTAGCAGCCTCAGAGCCCTGGCCTGCCAAAGTTCGGGATTATAGGTATGAGCCACAGGGCCCAGTCAATCATTTTCTTTCTTTTTAAATTTTTTTTTATTTTTTAATTTTTGAGACAGGGTCTCAGTCTGTTGCCCAGGCTGGAGTGCAGTGATACTATCATCGCTCACTGAAACCTCGACCTCCTGGGCTCAAGCAATCTTCTCACCTCAGCCTCTAGAGTAGCTGTGACCACAGGTGCATGCCACCATACCCGGATAATTTTTTTTATTTTGTATTTTTAGTAGAGACAAGGTCTCCCTATTTTGCCAGGCTGGTCTCAAATTCCTGAGCTCAAGTGATCCTCCCACCTTGGCCTCCCAAAGTGTTGCGATTACAGGTGTGAGCCACCCCACCTAGGTAAGAATTTTTTCTTGTAGTGAGATTTGGTTATAATTCACTCGATAAACACTTAAGCACTTTTTTGGTTGGGTCCTGGGGAAACAGTGATAAATCAGATTTCCTCTCTACCTCAAGGATCTCCCACTCAGATGGAGAGATAGGCATGTGAATAAGAATATTCAATTTATATTCTTATAAATACATAGAGGGACTTGGGCTACAGCGTATATTTTTACAAGATTCCTGGAAGCACAGAGTAGGGAGTGACTGGCTCTGCATAGAGAAATCAAGGAAGGCTTCTGTGAGGAGGTGATGACTGAGCATTTTACTGCATTCTTCTGAAAAGCCTATGTACTGTGTAAGTGAAGGGATGTCACTGTATATGGCAGCCCTGTTGAGTGGGCATTAAAGGACTCTTGGTTGCAAGTGAGAGATACCTAACTCATTGTAGCTTAGGCAACCAAGGAATTCATTGGCTCCTGAAATGTGGAAGTCTAGGGGGAAACAGGTATAGCTGGATACAGCGGCTCAGGCAGTGTTGTCAGGACCTTCTCTCTCTCTCTTTTTCTCCCTCTTTCTCTCCCATCTCTTGGCTCTCTCCTTGGCTTTCTTCTATGAGTTAGGCAAGATGGTGGTGGGCAGCCAGATACAGAACCTCCCAGCAAGACAACTCTATCCAGGGAAGTCCTCCTTTCACCCAGGGACTAAAGTCACAATCCCAGAAAAGAATTCTGATTGGCATATTGAGTCACATGCCTGCCTCTGAACCAATCATGTGCTAAGGGGTGTGGCAGTGATCTTTGGGATCCTCAGAGGGCCTGGGTTGGAGGCAGAAGCCACCATGATTGACAGCCACATGCTGTGGGAAGAGTGACACTTGCAAACCAAATCATACATCCACTACAAAGAGCAGGAAAGACCTCTCCAGGCGACTCAGAAGGAGGGCTGTAACCAAAACATTGCCAAAAATGCTACTGCCAAGATCTAATACCTCTTCTCTAGGCTGTTAGCACTCAAAGGGTGCTTGGAGTCCACCATTTGTTCCATGGAGCTCTTTAAAAATAATAGCAAGAGCTCATGAGCTAGACTGCACACAACTTTCTTTTGAAATCTCCTTCGCTCAGCCACAACCCATGGGAATTAAATTTGTGTAGTGCATTTAACAGACAACGAACATTGAGCAAGGTCACAACTACATGTTGGGATTACAAGACAAGACACCAAACAGAGACCAGCCATCATCCTCAGCCTTGTTACGATAGCAGTCTCGTGTGCTGCCTGTGCCTGGATTCCCCAATCTGACATTGCACTCACAGGCGCCAGCTGGGCAGCCTCTCACACCGCACGCCCGGCTCCTACCATCACACAATTTCTAAAAGGTGGGCCACTGCTGAGCAGTTAGAATGATAGGGAACTGCTCTGTGTGTTTTTTAATGCATTTAAAAATACTTTCAGGCAGGGCACAGTGGCTCACGCCTGTAATCCCAGTACTTTGGAAGGCCAAGGCAGGCTGATTACTTGAAGTCAGGAGTTTGAGACCAGCCTGGCCAACATGGTGAAACCCTGTCTTTACTTAAATACAAAGAAATTTAGCCAGGAGTGGTGGTGCATGCCTGTAATCCCAGCTACTCAGGAGGCTGGGATGGGAGAATTGCTGGAACCCGGGAGGCAGAGGCTGCAGTGAGCCAAGATTGCACTGCTGCACTCTAGTCTGGGTGACAGAGCAAGACTGTCTCAAACAAACAAACAAACAAAAAAACAAACAAAAAAACACCTTTCGGGCCAGGCGTCATGGCTCATGCCTGTAATCCTAGCACTTTGGGAGGCCAAGGCAGAAACATTGCTTGAGCCAAGTAGTTCAAGACTGGGCAACATGGTCAAACCCCATCTCTGCAAATGCAGAAAAAAAAACAAAAGCCAAGTATGGTTGTGCTTGCTTATAGCCCCCGCTACTTGTAAGGCTGAGGTGGAAGGATTGCTTGACATCAGGGAGGTCGAGGCTGCAGTGAGCCATGATTGCGCCACTGCACTCCAGCCTGGGTGACAGAGTGAGACCCTGTCTCAAAATAAATAAATAGGCTGGGTGCGAGGGCTCACACCTGTAATCCCAGCACTTTGAGAGGCCAAGGCAGGAAAATACCTTGAGGTCAGGAGTTCAAGACGATCTCCACTAAAATACAAAAATTTAGCTGTGTATCATGGTGCGTGCCTGTAATCCCAGCTACTTGGGAGGCTGAGGCATGAGAACTGCTTGAACCTGGGAGGCAGAGGTTGCAGGGAACTGAGATCTTATCACTGTACTCCAGCATCGGTGACAGAGCAAGACTCTGTCTCGATCAGTAATCAATTAATCAATCAAAACACTTTCAAGAAGGGGGTCACTGGCATCTTTTTGGCTTTTAGACCAGAGTGACATCATTTGAGAAAGACTGTTGTAGTCCAACCCTGAAGTTTTATAGATGGAGAAACTAAGGCCCTTTCTCTCTCTGGGCCTCAGTTTGAAAATCACTTTTCCATACTGAAAGTGACTTCAGTAGCTGGATTCAGAGTTGGTCTGAGACTCCTGGTCTGACACCTTTGAATTCTGTCAGGTGAGGAACTCGGAAGGTCTGCAGGTGACGCTGCTTCTAAAAGGCCTTTGGGACCCTTGGGCTCAATTTTCTCACTTAACCTTGGGTTTCTGATTCAGAGTGGGAAACACTGCTTTTCCGTATCTCAAAGGTGAAGGCTCCACCAAAGTTGTTCACACAAATGTTATAAGAGAAAACATTTAAACAAACTAAAATGTGATACATCCATATTTAATAGTAATCTATGAAATGTACATCTATGAAAAACTCTTGCTATCAGAAATGGCAGCTATGAACTTAAGAGATTCGGCAGCTCAGATGATTTCTTCTTTCCCCCGTCCAGCTTCTCAGTTCGGCCTGGCTGAGGGTACACTGTGTGCCAGAGAAGCCTAAGGGGCGCTGCCACCATTGAGTAGAGGAAAGAATGCAGGACAGCAGGGCATGGCGGCTCACACCTGTTATCCCAGCACCATAGGAGGCACAGGTGACAATCGCTTGGGGTCAGGAGGTCAAGACCAGCCTGGACAACATAGTGAGACCCTGTCTCCAAAGAAAGGAAGGAAGGAAGGAAGGAAGGAGAGGAAGGAAGGAAGAAAGGAAGGAAGGAAGGAAGAAAGGGAGGGAGGGAGGGAGGGAGGAAGGGAGGGAGGGAGGAATGGAGGAAATGCAGTGTGGAAGTCAATTGAAACCAACAAAATGTCAGATTTCCACTCTGTGTGACTTGAGCAAATTACTTAGTCTCTCTGAGCCTTGGTTTCCTTGTCTGTAAGTGACAGGAGTCTTAGTTCTCAGGCTGTGGGAGGACTGCACGTCAGTGAAAACACAGCACACAGCACAGGGCACTCAGGATCAAATATCTGAAGCACTGGCCGCAAAAATTCACAGGAATTATTTGTTTGGACCACTTTGATCCTCATGTTTTCCCATGTAAATAACAATAGAAAGATTGGCAGGCAGGTTGTTTTTCTTTTTTGTGTCTTTGAGACACGCTCTGCTCTTGAACATCCCAGCAGCCTGGAATAAGATGTTCACAGCATCTCTGTCGGTGGGGAGGGGTTTGCCCAGATGTGCAACAGTAGAGAAGGCTGTGGAGGAAAGTAAGGAACTCCAGCTGCCTGCAGAGAATGTGACATTGCCAGAAGATCAGGAGAGTGGCGGGGCCCCTGTGAGGCTCCAGAACTCGGTACCTGCTCCCTCTTCCTGGCAGGGGAGAATCCCTGCCCCAGCAGCACACAGATCACACAGGAAGTGGGGCTTTTCCCTACGGAAAACCTGGCTTCAGACTTAGGTAGCTCTGGATGACCAGGACAGAAGCCCATCTGAGCTGGAACTCTCCCCATCTAACCCCACTGCTCCCCATACAGAGGGAACACTGAGGCCCAGAAGGGTATGACTGGTCCAGGGACACACAGCTGGCCCAGTACTCAGGCCCCGGCCTCTGTCTTGGGCCCTTCTCTGACCAGCTGCCTTTTCCACTACCTTGCAGCCATCGGGAGATGCCTCTTCCTTTTTCTGGAAAGAAGAAAGAGTGGCTGCAAACCAGGTCAGTGGTCCCACCCAGCCCATAGCGTCAGAGGTCCCCCTCGAAGGCCTTGGCTGGGCCATCCCTCCATGGGATGGAGAGACTGGCCTCTCCATCCTCACAGCAAGCATGCTAATAATATTCTCCTGTCACTGCTTCCTGTTCTTAGATGGGATAAACTGTTTGGCCTTTGGACAAGATTATTTTTGCACCAAACAGGATTGTTATCACTTAATTGAAAATAATTATCCAATGCAAATTGAGTTCAACTTATCTAGCTGGAAATAAAGAAGTGAGTATTTTGGGTGGTTTCACTGCTGCAAACACAGGTATTTTAAGCAAATGAAAGTAACGAGATGCAGGCTACACTTTCTGCAGGAAGCCCTGGGAAATCTGGGGGCCTTTCTTGAGTTAGCCTCTGAGGCCGGGAATTCTGGCTCACCCCCTCGTCCACATCAGGGGTTGTTTTAATGAGTCTGTTTTAATGAGTCTGTACTGGAGAAGCTCTGACAGAGCTGGAGGCCATGGGGGTGGCTGACTGTGGCAGGGTTGCCTGTAATCCCACACAGTTGTTCGGCTCCTACGGAGCTTATCCTGACAGACACAGGCCCTGGCATCCTTCAGAAACCAGAAGAAATGGTCGGTGGAAAGGAGAGAGTGCTTTTAGTGTAAGTCTAATGTGGGCTGCCACGTCTCTTCCTCTCTCCTCCACCACGTCCTCCACCGCAGGCAATGGGCCTTGAACCACCCAGGTACCTGAGCCAAACCAAGTTCTCTGAGGCTCTCTCAGTCTCACCCACTCACTCAATTGGCCACCAACTCCATTTGCTTTCTTAAGTATTTCTTGGCTTTGTTAATTTCTTACCACGCCCACTGTATCAGTAACCCACTGCCGCAGCAATACTGCATTACAAATAGCCCCAGAATCTCAGTGGTCTGCAACAACAGCCATTCCTTCTCAAGGCCTGCAGCTCTACTGACCTTGGCTGGGCTCACTCAGGGGTTGGCAAGCTGGTGAGCATCTCTGCTCTATGTGTCCCTCTTCCTCCTAGGGTCCACCGGCAAGCTGGACAGGTTCTTCTCATGGTGATGGCAGATGCATGAGAGGAAAAGTAGAGATACGTGAGGTCTCTTACGGTCAACTCTCAGCCCTGGTATCAAGACTTGTCTGCCCCATCCCATTGACCAAAGTAAGTCACAAGACCAAGCCCACAGTCTCATACAGCCAGAGTATGAATGCAGGGGGACAGAAGAATTGGGGCTGATATTCATACCTACTACTCCTGGCCACTGACCTCCCTGGGACCTCCCATCCTGACGTCCCCATGGGAGTCCTCACCTCTGGTCCCAAACCCTCTGATCTACTCTCCATAAAGTAGCTAGTTTGCTCCTTCTAAAATGCAGACCTGAGCATATTACATTTCAGATTAAAAATCCTTACAATCCTTCTTTCACATGGGGGTCTTCTTCCTGTTTTCTGAGAATAATTGAAATCCAATTATAAAATTACTCTTTTTAGCAATACCTCAAGGAGCCTACCAAAGATGCTGACAGTACAGCTGTCATGGTGGCATATCTAATTGAGTGGCTCTGGTTCTCCTGTTTCTAGGGGTAGCCCTAGCCGTGTGTGCTCACACACAGCAATGCCCAGGACATCTGCAACGTGGACAGGAACCGGAGCACCTGGGAGGGACATGAGGCAAACCCTCAAGAGTGCCGAGCAGCAGGCCCCAGCTGTGGGAGGGGCACCCTTTGAGCACTGTTGCACGGAAGGCCATGGCACAGTGCCAGGCTATGGCAGAGACTTTACTCTCTTTCAAACTCCAACTGTGAATCCAACCAGGTGTAAACCTTCCACAGTAAGCTAGTTGTGCCTACTGAAGCTCTGTAGACAAGGACTGCTCAAAGCGTCATCTGCAGACCCGCGCTGCTCTGCAAACTCTTGGCTAGGTGTCCATGAAGTGGAATAGGAAGCTCCCACCAGAATGTGCATTATTGCCACTCAGCAGGCTATTTAGGCCCGCTGACTTTTTCCATAGCAAGACTTTCTCAATAAAGGAAGCAGGGCACTGATTTACTCTCTGGGGCAAGCTGCTTAACTCATGGTAACAAGGTTTGTGGCCCAGCTACTTTCAGGCTGCTCATCTCTCCTCTGCTTCTGGGACACTAACCTGAGGCATCCAAACACCCATGAGTGGTTACCAAGGTAAAATTACGAAGGCATTAGGCAAAAGCTAGTAGTTTAAACAATCATAAATGCTGTAATAAAAAATGAGGTTACCTCAATATAACAAGAGCTAATTGGTTCAATAAATTATATATGTTCTCTTGATGTAGTTGATTAAGAGGTTGAGGACTTTATAACAGGATGAAAAAAGCTTAGGATATAACAGGAAGTTACAACAGAAGCATGATATAAAATGGTGTGAGCAGTCTACTGTGTAACATGCAAAGAAGAAATATGTGCATACACTCACATACTCGGAAGGAAATGCACGAAAATACAAACAAGGGATTCGATAGGGTGATGATGAAGTTTTCTTTTCTTCTTCTTTTTTTTTCATTTGACACAGAGTCTCACTCTGTCACCCAGCTGTCACCCAGGCTGGAATGCAGTGGTGCAATCTTGGCTCACTGCAACCTCCACCTCTCAGGTTCAAGCGATTCTCCTGCCTCAGCCTCTTGAGTAGCTGGGACTACAGGTATGTGCTACCACTCCTGGCTACTTTTTTCATATTTATAGTAGAGACCAGTTTCACCATGTCGGCCAGGCTGCTGGACTCAAACTCCTGACCTCAGGTGATCCACCTGCCTCAGCCTCCCAAAGTGCTGGGATTACAGGCATGAGCCACTGTACCCAGCCTATTTTTCATACTTTTGGAATACAGTTGTTACTTTATAATGAAAAAAATTGTAAACCTAGTAACAAAATATTTCCAAGATCTAGTTGGTACCCTGTTTTAGTGTTTCATTAGATTCCCACATTTACACAAATTCAGAGTTTATGATCACTCATACTCCTTCTTTCCCTTCATCCCTCCCTCCTCCTTTCCTCCCTTCATCCTTCCTTTTCTCCATCCTTTCCTTATTCCCTTCTTTCCTTCTCTCCTTCCAACTCTTCCCTCCCTCCCTCCTTCCTTCTTCACTCAATAAACCTTTATGGAGCACTTCCTAAGCACCGGGCCAGGCACTGCAAAAGCAGCAGTGAGGAGCCATCACTCCAGGGCCTCATTGGAGGCAACTGGGGCTTATCCTTGAGCTTTCTGTAATTCATCTCACAAACAGGTGCCCACTTTGCTCTGTGCCCCGGCCTAGACGACAGAGGCAGGTTCCCACTGCCTAACAAGAGAGAAGACAGATGCATATCCAAGACAGTTTTCTTCTTCAGAAACACTGGCTAAGAGCTTAAAAATACATTCCTGAAACAAATTCAAACACTACTTTGTATGAAAGCAAAACCAACTTCCCAGAGATAATCAAGAGGAACACTTTGGTGCGTATTCTTCCAGATTTCTTTCTATGAATATGCAAAGACATATTTCTTTATATAAACATTTATATTTTTATATTATGTAATATAGAATATATAAATACAGCCCGGGTGTGGTGGCTTATGCCTGTAATCCCAGCACTTTGGGAGGCTGAGGCAGGTGGATCACTTGAGGTCAGGAGTTTGAGACCAGCCTTGCCAACATGATAAAACCCTGCCTCTATTAAAAATACGAAAAATTAGCCAGGCATGGTGGTGCACCCCTGAAATCCTAGCTACTCGAGAGGCTGACGCATGAGAATCACTTGAACCTGGGAGGCGGAGGTTGCAGTGAGCTGAGATCACGCCATTGCACTATAGACTGGGCAACAGAGAGAGACTCCATCTCAAAAAAAAAAAATAATATATAAATATGAATTTATTTTTATGCACTCTATATATGCATACACACACGTTCTCAAACATCTATATATGTGTCTATATAAACCATGCATTTTTATTTTCACTTTTAAATAAAATTCTGCAACTTTAGTGTTTGTCGTTCTGAAGCAAAGCATACAAATGTGTGAAGTGCTGGGGACCACAGCAGACAGTGCTCGTGCCAGATGAGGTGGCCCTGAGGGTGGGGTAGGGTGACTGTGGCATCCTTACTGTGCCCCTCACTGGGATAGCAAGGTCTCCCCAAAGGCTTCACCAAGGTGGTGCTGGAGTTGGCTGCTGACCATGATAGGATGTGGCTGGGCAGAGATGGGAGAAAGGGGTCCTAGGGGGAAGACAGGTCAGAGTGAAGGCCTCGGATGGAGAGGCAGCCGTGCCCTCAGTGGTGCATCCTCCACATGGAAAGCTTCCTGGGTGGTGGATGGGCCAGTGGTGCCCAGACTCATGGCTTGATTGATGCAGATCCCTTCCTCCTGTCTGCCTTCAAAGGCCCCATGCAGTGGCCCCAGGTGTGCCCCCCAACAGCATCTGGAACCAGTGGTGGCCACATTGTGGGGAGAGGCCTGGCTTGCATTGCAGAAATAATTATTGAGGTTCCAATTCATCATGGAAACAAATGCTGTACTTGAACACTAACAAGGGAGTTGCACTTGCATAGCCCGTGTTGTTTATACCATGAGAAATTACTTCATAGGCTGAAGGGTGGGGCTGGATGGGGCCGGCTGGGCCTCAGTGTCCTCTGCCTATTCACTCTCTAGGGAGCAAGCCAGCCACATGCCCACTTCCACATTAACAGCTGGTTTCAGATGAGACGCCTTTCCATGTGGGAATTTACCTAATGCTAATCTGGATAATTAAGAAAAACCCAGCCAAAATACCCCACAAAGATTCAGATGGAACTACTGCTGATCTTCGTAGACACATCGGCACATTTCTGCATCTTATTCTGATGGCACTCCCAAAATAACTGGTCCAGGGATCTCCTGGGTGGCCAGTGGCAGGGGCAGATGCCTTATGAGGTCTTGGGCCTGACATCCCAGCCGCGGGCACAGGCTAGGCTGCAGACACCCTCAAACCCCTGCATGCTTTGTCTATGGAGATTAAGTCACAAACCCTTCCCTTATGATTCTCTTCCCTTCTGTGGTCTCAGTGTTGCCCTTTGTAAAATGAGGTGAGAGTGGGAAGGCAAGAAAAGGCCATTACAAAACAGATCATTAAGGAGAATAATCATCGAAGATCATTCCCAATCAGATCTTATTTAAAAGCAAAAAGCACACTCTAGTCCCAGCTACTTGGGAGGCTGAGGTGGGAGGATTGCTTGAGCCCAGGAATGCAAGGCCAGCCTGGGCAACATAGCAAGACCCCATTTCTTTCTTTTCTTTTTTTTGATTCTGAGTTTTGCTGTTGCCCAGGCTGAAGTGTGGTGGAACGATCTCAGCTCACTGCAACCTCTACCTCCCGGGTTCAAGCAATTATTCTGTCTCAGCCACCCAAGTAGCTGGGATTGCCCGCCACCATGCCCAACTAATTTTTTGTATTTTTAGCAGAGACGGGGTCATATTGGCCAGGCGGGTCTCAAACTTCTAACCTCAGATGATCCACCAACCTCAGCCTCCCAAAGTGCTCGGATTATAGGCATGATCCACTGTGCCTGGCCACAAGACCCCATTTCTAAACACATGCACTCACAAAACAAAACTAAACCAAACCCAACAGGAAACCAGATCAGCTAAGAACCCCTAACCTGGCCTAGGTTCCAAGCCTCAACTCGTGACCTTGTCCTGAGATCCCCTCACCCTATCCCAGGACACTGTGTCTACCTACCTGTGTATTTTACCTCCTCTTCTACACACACACACACACACACACACACACACACACACACACAGAGAGATCCACAGAGTCTTGAGCTCTCCAGCTTGTGCCTCAGTTTACCCATCCATAATCTCACATACAGTGAGTTGGGACCTCAACCACATCCTCTAGACTCTGGTACATCATATATTTTCCCTGGTACCCCAGAGCTGGCATGGCTAGCTGATCCCCCTTTGAGATCATCGACAGCACAGGCCACCCTTGGTCAGCCATGCTGGGATCATTCCTGGAATCAGACAACTTCATCTGTAGTTGGATGGCCTTGTCTCTGTCCTATCCATCTCCTCTCTCACCACAACCATGGTCCGACCCTGACCAGTGCTCTCTGCCTGGATGACTCCTCCACTGGCCTGCCTATGCACCTCTGAACAAGCCTGTTTGAGATGCTTTGCCCCCCATTCATTCTGCCTTCACCTTTAAGCCTTAGTTCAAGAGCCATCTCCTCCCTGCGGTTGGAAGATTTCATTCTTCCAACCCAAGTCAGAACTGAGCTGCCAGCCCCAGTTCTAACCAGTCTCACAGACACTGTACCAGCCTCAGCTGAATGCCATGGCCATCTGTGTACATATTAACACCCAACCCTTTTACAATGCATTTTAAAACACTTAAAAAACTGACATATAACTTATATAAAGTACAGTTACAACTCAATACATTTTTCTATATTTATACATCCTTGTATGGGTTTAGGATACAGATGGGTAGGTCAAGGCACGAACCAGGGTCCTAAAGACTCTCTGTGGGTGTCCCCATATGTGTTGGGGAGGTGGGACTACCTGTAGATAACCCAGACATTGGAGACAAAGAAAGGAGACGCATACTCAGTGTCCTGGCATGAGGTTATGAGGTCTCAGGAAGAGGGTCTTGATCTCCTAGATGAAGATATAAAATATTTTCAGCACCCCAGAAGGTTCCTTTGTGCCCTGTTCTGGTCTTGCCAGGGGAACTGCTATCCTGACTTCTAACAGCACAGATTATTTTTGACTATTTTGAATTTTAGAGAAGTGGAATCTTTTGTGTCTGACTTCTTTTCCTTGCAGCTCAATGTGTGCAAGATTCCTCCATGTTGTTGTAGGTGGTGTGGGATTCTGTTTTGTGAACACATCAGAACTTACCCATTGGCTTATTGAAGGGATTCTCAATGCGTTTTCACATAGGTGAAAACTTTCATGTTGAAAGTGCAACTTTAAAAATCTTTTTTTTTTTTGAGATGGAGTCATTCTGTTGCCCTGGCTGGAGTGCAGTGATGCAATCTCACTGCAACCTCCACTTCCCGGGTTCAAGTGATTCTCCTGCCTCAGCCTCCTGAGTATCTGAGACTACAGATGCACACCACCACATGTAGCTAATTTTTGCATTTTTAATAGAGAGGGGGTTTTACCATGTTGGCCAGGCTGGTCTCAAACTCCTGACCTCAGGTGATCTGCCCACCTCAGCCTCCCAAAGTGCTGAGATTACAGGCATGAGCCACTGTGCCAGGTCTTCTATCAAGATTTTTTAAGTTGGCTGGACGACGAGGCTCACGCCTGTAATGCCAGCACTTTGGGAAGCCGAAGTGGGCAGATCACGTGAGGTCAGGAGTTTGAGACCAGACTGGCCAACATAGTAAAACCTTGTCTCTACTAAAAAAAAAAAAAAAAAAAAATCAACTGGGCATGGTGGCACATGCCTGTAATCCCAGCTGAGGCAGGAGAAGTGCTTGAGTCGGAAGACATGTTGCAGTGAGCTGAGATCATGCCACTGCACTTCAGCCTGAATGACGGGAGTGAGACTCTGTCTCAAAAAGAAAAAAAGTCTTGGTAGAAGACAAAGGAAGAGGCTAAAAAAAATCTTGATAACTTAATGGCTTATTCATGCTCGATTGAACTGACTGCTATCACTTACTGCTCCATTCTCTCATTGTCAAACATTTCCATTACCCATAATTATCAGGAATATTCTGTGACCATCTTAGTGGATCAGTATTTAAGGGCATTAGTTCAAGGGCATTAGCTGTTAGGAAAGGGTCCTAGAAGTGGCCAAGGAGTAACCCTGTGAGAAAGACATAAGACCAAAGTGCTGAAATAAAGCTTGTGTTGTCTGCTAGAGCGGCCACACCAAAATAACACTGACTGGGGAATGTCATCAGCAGGTGTCCAAGACCAAAGCATTGGCAGGGCTGGGTTCTGCTAAGGCCTCCTCCTTGGCTTGCAGGTGGGTGCCCTCTCGCTGCCTCTTCACATGGTCCTTGTCACCCCTGGGTCTCTTTGTGTATCCTGGTTTCCTCTTCTTATGTATTAGAACACCAGTCAGATTGGATGGAAGCTCTCCTTAACCACCTCACTTTAACTTAATCACCCCTCTATAGGACCAGCTACAAATGCAGTTACATTCTCAGGTACTGGGGATTAGTACTTCAATATATAAACTTTGGGGGAACAAAATTGAGCCTGTAACACAACTCTTCCTCAGGAATTGGAAAGGTCGCTTGGTGTCACCAGGCTTGGCTGCAGCCCTCTTGGTTCTTTCCAAAGCAGAGCTATATTTTGGTGTGAAGACTTTCTCTGTCTTTTAGCCTCACCCCTATGTTCCTTTTTTCTTTTTTTGTGAGACACAATCTTGCTCTTTCACCAGGTGCCAGGCTGGAGTGCTGTGGCGAGATCTCGACTCACTGCAACCTCCGCCTCCCAGCTTCAAGCAATTCTCCTGCCTCAGCCTCTGGAGTAGCTGGGACTACAGGTGTGTGCTACCACACCCAGCTAATTTTTTTTTTTTGGTATTTTTAGTAGAGACAGGGTTTCACTATGTTGGCCAGGATGGTCTCAATCTCTTGACCTTGTGATCCTCCCACCTTGGCCTCCCAAAGTGTTGGGATTACAGGCATGAGCCACCGCGTCCAGCCTCCCCTATTTTCCTTGATCAGTTTCTCATAACTTCACTGTCAATCAATCTAGAGATTCTTGACTTTGGATGCACATTGGAATCACATGAGAGCTTAAGAGATAACTGTGGTGTCTGAGTCCCCACTCAAAAGATTCCGACGCTGTTGGTCTAGGGGTGCAGGCTGGGCACGGGAGGCTTTAAATTTCCTCAGGTGATACCAGTGGTACCAAAGTGAATACCTCCGGCCTTTGGTCTCTCTGTTCCTTGCCTTTCGCAAAACATGAGACAGGGCACAGGGGCTGTTTAATTACCATCTTCCAACGTCATTAAAGCTCAGTATTCCAAAGTCTGTCTTTAACTCCTCTAAACAAGTTCATTGTAAAGCTTGGTGGTAATTTGGCTCTTTTGTTAAAATTAAGTCCTTAAAGTAAAAATTAAAAGACAAAATGGAAAACCACTGGGCATAGAAAATCCACCCTGGGTTTAATAATAGAAAGTCTTAAGTTTTGGACTGGAGTGAGACTCTCACTGCTCAGTGGCGGTGGTGGGGGGGCTTGATATATATTGTGGTCCTTGAGGCTTATGTTCTGTAGAAGGAAGCTTTTGCAAGAAGAGGATAAAAGCTAATTTTCATGCTTCTGTGGTGGGGTGATTAGGAAACTATTGTGTTGAGTTTGGGCTCCTCCAAGTTACCGCCCCAATTTTCAACGTTTGAAACAAAGCTTTAGAATATTCTCCCCATGGTTGACTCTTACAGACTCACTGAGCTAAGGAAGCCAGAGACAAGAGCACACTTTTAATGATTCCATTTATAAGAAGTTCAAGAACAGGTGAGGCACTCCTGTGTCCTTGCACACTCTGCTCCTCCTGCCTGAGATGACCTTCCCAAACTTGCTCACCTGAAAAGTTGACTGTGCTTCATATCACAGCAGGAAAGCTGTTTCTCTACCTCCAGGATGGCCTCAGTCACACCCTTCACTTGTCACTATTGGTTTTCAGACAGGTTCTTGCCCTGTCACCCAGGATGGAGTGCAGTGGCATGATCATGGCTTACTGCAGCCTCAACCTTCCAGGCTCAAGAGATCCTTCCACCTCAATGTCTTGCACAGCTGGGACTACAGGCATAGGCCACAATGCCTGGCTAATTTTTTTTTAATAGATGGGGTCTATGTTGTGTGGGCTGGTCTCCAACTCTTGGGGAGCTCAAGTAGTGATCCTCCTGCCTTGGCCTCCCCAAGTGCTGATTACAGACGTGAACCACTGCACCCAGCCTGTTTGTTCATGTGTGTGGGTTTTCTATTAGACTATGGTGCTTTCTTGGGGGAGCTACTATCTCTGTATTTGCAATGTCTGGTGCAGTGCCAGGTACTGAGTAGGGCCTAAAACATGAGATTTGCCACTGAATTTTGTTAGTTTATTCCTTTTATTTAAAAACACTGAGAGAGGGGTTTCACTATGTTGCCCAGGTTGGTCTAGAACTCCTGGGCTCAAACAATCCTCCTATCTCAGCCTTCCAAAGTGCTGGGATTATAGTCGTGAGTCACTATGTCCAGCCAGAATTGTGTTGGAGTGGGAAATGGTGAGCTGTGACAAGACATTCTTCTGTTACAGCCATTCATTTGTTCATAATGATATTAAACAAGATAGATAAACGTGATTCAAATACCTCCTTGGGAAACATTCCCTTGTTTGGTATCTGCAGGCACAGGTAGGGATGGTCCCCAACTCCAGAGCAGACAGTAGAATGGCTCTACAAAACAGAGGGATGAGAATTTGGGACTGAAGTGGGGCAGTGCTGGAACAGCGGATGGAATTGACGGGGAGAAAACAGAGAGAGTGGGTAGGGGGAGCTGCAAGGACAGTGGGAAGCTATGTCCAGTGTCAGGTAACCTGTCCTAGCCCCCAAATCTTCAAACTCCTGAATCCCATAAAACATTTGATGGAGAGTATTTGTGTGTCTGTGCAAGTGTGAGCATGTGTTATGGTGTATGTATGTACCAGCATGTGTGGTGCAAGTGTGCATATGTGCATGTGTATATACATGTGTATAAGCATAAGTATCGAGTGTGTGTGATTACAGAACTGAGAAGGGTCTGTACTTCCTGCCTGGACTGTCTCAGGAGTGAAGCTGAGGCAGTATGCGGGTGTCGTGAGGAAGTAAGCCTTCGCATCTCAGAAATCCCACGGGGAGGGCTGGTGCCAAACCTCTGAGGGGCCAGAAGCCTCTAGCTGAGCTGAGTCACACGTTTCTGGAGCACTCCTTCCGGAACAGTAGTAGGGCTCCTTGGGAGGGCCGGTCCTGGCTGACAGGCAGGACTACCCGAGTTCAGAAACCTCAGTCTGAACAGTCCAAGGGGACATGTTCAGGACTGATTAGCAACATCTCCTCTGGGCTTTCCCGGTTTGCCCTTCTTGGCCTCTAATGGGTGTCAAGCAAAGCGCTGGGCTTTTGGGATACAGAGATGAATCAGATACTGCCCTCCAGGAGCTCCCAGGTTTCTGTGGGAGGCTAAGAATGTAAATAGACAATTACAAGCCAGTAGCTAAAGGCTAGGATAAGGTGGTACTCAGAGGCTGGGGGCAGAGCTGAGAGACACAGTGACAGTGCCTGCAGCAGAAGGAAAGGGTGTTTCCCTGTGGAATTTCTGACTGGGTTTGGGGAAGCAATACAAAGGGACATTTCCAGCAGGACCCACAGAATGAGCGAATTCTCACAGGATAAAAAGGTAGGGGTACCTTGCGGGCAGATCAAAAGGAGGCATGGCAGGAGATGAGTGGGACAGGAAATCTGGGGTGATTTGGAAGGGCTCTGAGTGCTGTCCCTAGGAGAGTAGTCCCTAATGGGGTCACCTCAGCCAGGTTACAAAGAAGGCCCTTTCTCATCCTGGCAGGCCCTTTGGAGGGCACACACCTAACAGGTGCAGCTCGGGCATCTCAGGACACCCCCTAGAGCTGGAGGGAGATGTTATCTGCCCCTGTTCTCCTTCTGTGTTTGGAGCTGGAAGCCCTGGGGCAGACTCTGCAGGACCCTGAGCCCTGTCTGATCCCTGGTGTTGTGTATGTTCTGAGCTGCTGCAGGTGCAGGACAAAAGGCCACAGATAATTTGCATGAGTTGGAGAACACATTTGCAGTTTCCTCCTCACAAATTGGAAATTTCACTTTCACAGCCTTTATTTCCTCATCATAGCTGCACTGGTTTCTTCACAGCACTGCAAGAGTCTGATGTCACAGAGAAATCCCAGCTTTCCGCTGTGGTGTTTCTGCCTCACTGGCCTCTAGGGCTCCTAAAAGTTCAACAGCCAGCCATAGATGCCTCCAGCTTCAGGCCTCCTCCAAACCCTGTCCTCATGCCTGATTCCCCACCTCATGGAGAGTCTCACAGTGGGGTCCAGCCTGGGCACTAGTCCCGGCTCTACCCCTAACTCAGTATGTGATGTGAGGCTCTCTCTGGGCCTCAGTTTCCCCATAGGTACCAAGAGGGTTCTAGACTTGATTATCTCTGAAAGTCCTCCAAGACAATAGTGACTTTCTGATCTTGAGACTTTCTTTCTCCTGGGAACCCGAAGATAATCTATAGCAAGTGCTGGTGCCTTGGCCCCTGGCTGCCTGGGAACTTGCTTCCTTCAGGTGTCTTTTCCATTTGCTCTGCTGCTGCTCCCGCTCCCTTCCCAGTTTTCTCCTAACCTCAGGTCTGATTCCTGCATCCCAGAGTTCAGTTGCTCCCTGGCCCCTCATGATAACTCCACGAGAGGTGTGACTTCAGAGATGCTCAGTCCACTGTGCTAGAGGAGGGGATGGGAGTTGGCCTCCTGGCCCAGGAAGGAGGCCTCTTCTCCCTCCAGCCCCTCACTCATATGCCGCAGCCCAGCTCATGCTGTGCCCAGAGATTCGTGCAAATAGCTGAAGGTGCCTGCAAGGAACAAGGCTGTTGAAGCTCAATATTTAAACACATTTTTCACTCACTCCTAACTTGATGAAGTTTGCAAATTGTTTTCTGTTGACAAAGTGCAGCAGAGAGAGAGAGAGGGGATCAAAGGGGCACCAAGGCCTAGGTCTGGCCATTATTCTGACTTACTATTTGACCACAGCAAGGCTTTTCTCAGTTCTTGCCTCAATTTCCCACCTGGGAAGTGAGGAGGAGAGGCGGTGAAGTCGGGTGGGCCAGAGTGGACTAGACAGTCCTTTGGCCCTTTGTAGCTCTGACACCCACCAGAACTTCATAAATCCTGTTGTGGCTGAGATCCCTTGCAAGATGTTGCTGTGTGCACAGCCTTGCTTGCTGATGGGAAGGGAAGGCTCGTGAGAAGACAAGAACCCTCTGGAGCATACAGGCAGGCTTCCATGGCCAGGTCTGTGGCGGGGAAACCAGTGTGACCCAGGAGGCCAAAGTTAATTGAGGCGATAAAACCAGAAAACTCCCCTGAGCAGCCAAGTGCAGGAAGGTTGTTAATGCAAATCAGCAGGAAGTGATGGTTAGTTGGGTGCAGGCACAGGAGAGAGGTAGCTGGTGACCCATGACTTGTCCAAGACGATGGTGGGTCCCCCAACCCCCTGAGGCATGGTGTGGAAGATGAGGCAGGGGTGTGAAAGGAGGCTGAGGTGGAGGCAACTTTGACAAGTTCTTCTTCCAGAAAGATTAACCAGGGGAGGCTGGCAGGCAAGAGGGGGCCTGTGGAGGAAGAGCAAGTGGGGCCTGCAGATGGTTTCCATCTCAGGGAGGTTACCCATTCCACTCCAATCTCTGTGAGCTCCCTGGTGGTAGGGAAGGGGTAGAGACAGGAGCAAGGACTTTTCTGAAGGATGCAGTTAACTTTGAGGGACATTTCTAGTATCTGGGGTTATCGAAATTCATAAAGGCTCGGGGGAGGCTCTTCTCAGGCCCTGGTCCACTCTGACCAGATGTTTGGATCTACTCCACAGCACCATGTTAAGTGGCTTAACTTTTTGTTGCTCGCCTCCAGGGACCAAGAGCTGCGTGTGTTCCAGGCAGCCTGCCCCACTGGTGGAAACTCCAGTCAGGAAGTTTCTTTGCACCAGGCCAAAGTCTGTCTCTACCTGTGGGCCTGACCTGACATCAGTCCTCTCTTTCCTCCCCAAAACAGAGTGGTTTGCTGCAGCATTTGACACAGTCTACCCATAGATACTCAGTCTGGTTGTCTATGGTAACTTTTATGTAAAAAGCAGAAACAGATTAATATAAAACTATAAGGCACAAAAATTACCTGGTAGGCCTGGTACCAGGTTCTAGGAATTTGAATTTGGTCAAGTTTCTGTGTCAGTTTGCCAGTCTTTGTCTCAACTTCCATATTTGAGATAAGACCACCATGATATCTAATTCTATATGTCAACTTGGCTAGGCTATGATGCTCAGTTGTTTAATCAAATGCTAGTCTACATGATGCTGGGAAGGTATTTTGTAGATGTGATTTATCAGCTGACTTCAAGTAATGGAGACTGCCCTTGATAATGTGGGTAGGCCTCATTCAATCAGATGAAGGCTTTAGGAGTAAAAGCTGAAGTTTCCCAAAGAAGGAATTCTGCCTTAAGACTAGCAGACAGAAATCGTTCCTGAGCTGCCGGCCCGCTGGCCTGCCCCAAAGATCTTAGACTGGCTAGCCTACACAACAGGGCAAGCTTGAATAAATCTCTACCATTGGTTCTCTTTCTTGAGAGAACCCTGAATGATGTAACCACCTACCATGTCTGTTCAAAGGCAGAGAAAGAACACCTAATTCTTTGGAAAGAAAAGCAATTTATGAGTACTAATATTAGAAAAGTGCTAATTTGTGCAGTGCTGTGTTAATCTAAAACACATCTCTAAGCAAGTGACTCATCTCTCCTAGTCAAAATCTTTGTTTTCTGCTGCTACCGCTGCCATTGTGTTAAGCCACATTTTAATAAAGCATTATGCAAAGTTAATGACTAATATATGCATATCTAATATATATACATCTAATACATAATCTTTTTTTTTGAGGTGGTCTCATTATGTTGCCTAGACTGGAGCACAGTGGTGCAATCACAGCTCACCACAGCCTTGCTCTCCTGGGCTCAAGTGATCCTCCCACCTCAGCCTCCTAAGCAGCTAGGACCAGAGGTGCACATCACCACTCCCAGCTAATATTTTTAGATTTTTTCTTTTTTGAGACGGAGTTTCGCTCTTGTTACCCAGGCTGGAGTGCAACGGCACGATCTCGGCTCAACGCAATCTCTGCCTCCTGGGTTCAAGCAATTCTCCTGCCTCAGCCTCCTAAGTAGCTGGGACTACAGGCACATGCCACCATGCCCAGGTAATTTTTGTATTTTTTGTAGAGACGGTGCTTCACCTTGTTGACTAGGATGGTCTCGATCTCTTGACCTTGTGATCCACCTGCCTCGGCCTCCCAAAGTGCTGGGATTCTAGGCGTTAGCCACTACGCCCGGCCCAATTTTTAGAATTTTTGTAGAAACCAGAGTCTTTCCTTGTTGCCCAGGTTGGTCAAAAAGGATCCTCCCACCTCAGCAAACCAAAAGTGCCAGAATTATAGCTGAGCCACTGTGCATGGCCTCACTTTAATTCTTGCAAGAGACAGAGTTATTATCTTCATTTTATAGATGAGGAAAATGAAACCACACTCCTTAGGCTGAAATTCAGAGTCTTCAGTGATCTTGTTCATTTATGTCCCTCTGCTACCCTCATGCGAACTACAGTCAAGGGAAATTATACTGGATCTTCTTACTTAAGTGTGTCCTAGGTTATCCTACATCCAGGCTGCTGCCTATACTTGTCTTTCTCCTCTTATCCTAATTATTAAAGTCTTCTTTATGCTTCAAGAGCTAATTCCAATGCCATCTCCTCTGTGAAGTTTTCCTGGGTCTCCACCACCAATGACACTGAAGTGACCTCTCGCCACACACATAGTCCCATATGAAGGCCTCGTTGTAACTTAAGTTACACTCATCTGTTTCAGGGCTTCTCTTTCCCATCTTAAAATGGAAGCTCTATGAAGGCAGGAAACAAGTCTGATAGATTATGACAGATGACAACACCAAAATCCATGTAGTTTCTTTCTAAAGTTTCAATTCAAAACACAACTAGACCTACTGGACTAAACTTTTTTTTTTTTTTGAGACAGGGTCTCGCTATGGTGCCCAGGCTGCAGTCAGTGGCATGATCCTGGCTCACTGCAACCTCTGCCTCCAAAGCTCAAGCAATTCTCCTGCCTCAACCTCCTGAGTGGCTGAGACTACAGGCATGTGCCACTACGCCAGGCTAATTTTTTTTTTGTAGGGATAGGGCTTCACCCTGGTATGAAACCTTATTTGAAAACAAGGTCTTTACACAGTAAGTAAGGATTTTGGGATAAAATTGCCCTAGATAATTTTAGTGTGGGCCAGAAAGCCAAGACACAGGGAGACACAGAGGAGAGCCCTATGTGAAGACAGAGGCAGACACTAGAGTTATAAAACCCAAGGAACGTCAAGGATTTTCCAGGCCCAACAAAAGCTAGGAGGGGCATGGAACGAATTATCTCAGCACCTCAAGAAGAAACCAACTCTGCTGATACCTTGATTTTGAATTTCTGGCCTCCAGAACTGTGAGAGAACAAGTTCCTGTTGTTCCAGACCACCACATTGTGGTATTTTGGGACAGTAGCTCCAGGAAACAAATACAGAGTGCACAGTGCATCCGTGCTGCTTCACAGCTCCATGCCTCACACACATGGTTCTCTCCCCTAGAGTGGCTCTTCCCCTTTTGTTAGGCGGCAACACTTATGATCTGTTACGAAGACCCATCAGGAGGTCCTCTCCAGTCTCCTCGACTCTCGCTATTAGGACCAATCCTGTTTCTTTGGTGTTACCAACACACCCATATCTCTCACTGCATTCCTCACCTCTAAGACAAAATACTGGTTTTCATGTTTGTCATTTGCTTGTTAGCTTTTGAGGTTTGAGATTTCTCCACAGCAAACACAGGCTATGGACTTTATGTCAGGTAGAATTCAAGCAAGAATACTACCTGGAGCAAAGAACATCCAGAGTCTGTTTTCTGAATAAATCACTCAGATGACAATAGAAACACCAAAGAGGAAAGGATTAGTATTGTCTGGGAGTGGCCATAAAAGTGGAAGAGGATATTTTGGGTATAGGCAATAGCACAGATAAAGGCATGGAAGAAAAGCATGACCTATTCAGGAACTACTCATTCATCCAGTGGGACTGGAAGAGTGAAGGGGTTAGGGCAGAAAGAATAGTGAGGAACTGCATAGGCCAGGCACGGTGGCTCACGCCTATAACCCCAGCACTTTAGGAGGCCGAGGCGGGTGGATCAAGAGGTCAAGAAATTGAGACCATCCTGGTCAACAAGGTGAAACCCCGTCTCTACTAAAAATACAAAAATTAGCTGGGCATGGTGGTGCGTGCCTGTAGTCCCAGCTACTAGGGAGGCTGAGGCAGAAGAATTGCTTGAACCCAGGAGGCGGAGGTTGCGGTGAGCCGAGATTGTGCCATTGCACTCCAGCATGGGTAACAACAGCAAAACTCTGTCTCAAAAACAAACAAACAAACAAAAAACTGCAGAAGATGAAGCATGAAAGGCTTTGAATTTTTGAAGTTAGACTTCAGCCTGTAGATAGTAGTTTCTGAATGTTGGTGCATACAGTTATCACCAGCATGCCTCTTAGATAAAGATCCTATTCACAGGCCTAAGAGGTCGGTGACCTCTCCCCTCAAGACCCCTACAGTGGATACTTGCCTTATGATCAGGTCTTCTTCACCCATATGTATAAAGTAGGAAGTAAAACTGAAGATGGCCTATGGACTACTGAGCCTACCTCAGGCAGTTTGGTAAGAATAGACCCAATTCAGTGAGAAAATATTAAAATAACTAGACTTTGACATACATATACACCTGCAAAACGATCGCCACAAGATAAAAAACATACAGTTGGTCTTTGGTATCTTAGGGTTCTACATCCATGGATTCAACCAACTGCAGATCCAAAAGATTTTAGTCAGAGTGCAGTGACTTATGCCTGTAATCCCAGCACTTTGTGAGAACAAGGCAGGCAAACTGTTTGAGCCCAGGAATTCGAGACCAGCCTGACCAACATGGTGAAACCCTGTCTCTACTAAAAATACAAAAAATTAGCCGGGTGTGGTGGCACACAGTGTGTGCTATGGCTGTAGCAAATGACATTGGTGGTTCATTCATATCTCCATGCCTCTATCAGGGGGCTGCCCAAACCCAATTTACCTGGCTTAAACAAAGACTAATTTAAAAAAATACACACACTATGGCTCCATTGCCCCTCATCAGGGCAACTTTGAGGTGTGGCCCACACTCTTTCTACTGTTCCCTGTGAGTCTGAAAGTTCCCCTTATGGGATGTGACTTGATAAGCATCCAGCTTGGCTTCCTTCTCTTTTCCCTGTCTCACTTCCCTCCCCACTCCTTTACGGGGTTTTTGTGGAATCATTTCCCAGGAAACCATTTTAAGAAATAACTTGGGCCAGGCCCAGAGGCTCACACCTGTAATCCCAGCACTTTGGGAGGCTGAGGCAGGTGGATCATGAGGTCAGGAGTTCGAGATCAGCCTGGCCAACAGAGTGAAACCCTGTCTCTCCTAAAAATACAAAACGTGTGATGGCACGCACTTGTAGTCCCAGCTACTTGGGAGGCTGGTGTGGGAGACTCGCTTGAACTGGGAGGCAGAGGTTGCAGTGAGCTGAGACCACACCACTGAACTCCAGCCTGGGTGACAGAGTGAGGCTCTGCCTCAAAGAAAAAGAAGTAACTTAAATGTTAAACGAATGGAAAAGCCTTTGGCTCATATCAGGCACCAACCAGCTCCATGCTGTTATTCACTACATGGCATGTGTAATAAATCAATCACCAAAATACTGGTGCTTCTTTGAAATGGAAAGTCCAACTGTAAGGCCTAAGGGCCTGTGTTGGACTTGGATCCTGGTGAGGGCTCCTACAGCCTAATGACATCTGACCCACTTAAATGTCCCACCAGATGAGCCTCCAACTCTTTCTTCCTCTCACTAGCTAACTCCCTTTGCTCATACCACAATTCCTTATTTATCTTGCTAGGGCTCACGCCATAGCCTGGTACTCTAGCGTTTGTTTCCATGATTCCTAAACTCTTCATTTCCTTCAGCTGACTGAGTCTCCAGTGGCCCTAGTCCTTCACAAAGTGGTCCAGACTGCACACCTTCATGCCATGGAGCTAGTGCTCCTTATTTCACATGAATGGCCATGTCCAGCCAATCTCTCAAACACTGGCAATACGATGAAATGCAAAGCCTTGTAAGACAAGGGCACATCCTGTCAGATGTGGAAGGCAGCCTGAACTCCCTCCCTAGTGAACCTAGGGGTTTCAACTAGGGTTTCTCAACCTCAGCACTACTGACATTTTGGGCTAGATTCATTGTGGGAAGCTACTTTGTGCACTGCAGGATATTTAGCAATATCTCTGGCTTTTACTCTTTAGATGCCAGCAGCATCCTCCTTTTGCATGGAAGCAAAGCATGGTAATATCAGGGGAACAGGACAGCTATAAATAAATGAAGGGCTCCCTTATTTTGTATGTAATTTTTTTTGTTGGCAGAAGAATTTTCAGTTGTTTCCTATGAGAAGCTTCTTTCTACGTCTTTTAAAAACAGATTTTCCCAATATTGCTAATCTTGTCCCTCCTTACGCAAACATATCCATATCAATCTTTTCACTGCAGCCTAATGAATAATGTTTCTTTGCTGCCCATCAGGCAAAGAGAAAAGGGAATGGCAATATTCCATGTGATTGTGGGAATGGGGAGATGAACACTCACAAAATGCCAGGGATGTATAAATGATTAGGAAAGAATCTGACTTGGGAATATGATTTGGTAACATGCTTTAAAACTTTCATGAAATATATGCATGCTCTCTGACCCTAAATTCCATTTTATCACAATTGAACAAATGGAGAAGAAATGATTTAGAATGGTTTTTCAAAAATAATAAAAATTAGAAACAAAATATTCAACAGGAAACTGACTAAATCATGGCACAGCTATATCATAGGATATTATGCAAAAACACAGACATATATTTGTTCTCAATATAAGTGAAAAAACAGGTTCAAAAACAATGTATATGTAGGTATAGAAAATAGTATGAAAAAATAGACACTAATAACTTTACATTTTTGAAAGAATCATGTATGATTTGTTTTTAACATTTTTTCCCTTACGATTACCTCTTTATATAACAGAAAAATAAAGAGCTACTAATAAGTACTGCAAATATCAAGGTCCATGAAAGCAAGACTTTCCATGGAGAAAAAGGGAGACTGGTTTCCTTGCTGTATTTTGAAAATGCTATACAAACCAAGGTAGAACCCAAGATAGGAGCCACTCAAGCTGTTTCATGCTTGGAAGTCTGCTTGAAACATTGCCGCTTGAAATCAAAAGTGTGGCCAGAGGTAAGATGTTTAGAATCTTCTCAATCCTACCTGTTTTGGACATTTGCTTTTCTTCCCTTGTATTTATCCATATAAAGTCTTATTTGATTAATTGAATCTACATATACTTTGAACTCCCCATTCTTGTATGAACAGTCTATGTTAATAAACTGACTGACTGACTCACTTTAACAACACTTGGTGTAAGAGCTGGGGGACAAGGGAAATGAAAAGGAAATGAAGCACAGGCTCCTCCATGTTTCTGTTCTTCTGTATCTTCATGCCCACAGGTGAAATAGCCCTGTGTCCTTTCCTATCTGAATGTAAATGCATGGACCCAATGGGTAAATTACACCCTAGAACAAAATGCTTGTAAGTTTTGGAAAAAAATAAGATAATGTACAGAGACAAAAAGAAAAAAAAAAAGTGCTTCCTTTCTGTCCTACTCCAAACATCTGCTATGTATAAGAGAACCTAAAGAATGGCAATCCCATTTCTGCCCTGAAAGGATGCCTTAGGATCAGAAGGAGCACTTGTTATACCATGCTTGCCCCAAGTCTTACCAGAGAATAATGCCAATTAGCTCAAGGCTTTCAACTTCTATGAAACTTTTACTTCCCAAAGAGTAAAATACAAGCTTAAAAACCTGACATTATAAAATTATCCTGTTTAACTGATTTCCTATCATTTTATTCTGGCAGAGAGCTTGAGCTTGGGCAACAATGGCATTTTTGACTCCAGTCTATGGGGATTTTATAACTTTATCCACCTGCCCAGCACAACTATGCTGAGGCTGGGAGTGACGGCTCACGCCTGTAATCCCAGCATTTTGGGAGGGTGAGGCAGGAGGATCACTTGAGCTCAGGAGACCAGCCCGGGCAATACAGTGAGAACTTGTCTCTACAACAAACAAACAAACCAAACACAACTAAGCCCTTTGTTACTCAAACTCTCTCATTCTCTTTCTACATAATAAACATATTTATTTATTCTGTTTCAGATATTTTATTTTTCTTATTCTGACATTAGGCTATGAGAAGTACAAAATATCCATAAGTAAAAAAACTTCTGTATAGCTTTGCAGTTAAAAAAATGCAAGAGAACAAAACATTTTTTGAGTAATATTCATCTCCACAGATCTGAGTGACAGTCCACTTGAAACACTGCTGTAAAAGTGGTAAAAAATGATTTCATTGTGATTAGGTTAAAATTTTTCATGTCTCTTTCACTGTTTTAGGAACTCTGTCTTATGACATTTATACTGGATGGATTCTTTACCTGTATTTTGCTGAAGCCCAATTCCCTGTCTCTTCAGGGCTTCAATAATGACAGTTTTATTTTATAGTCAGCTTGTGATATTTTGCCCAAAGGAAGATTCTGATAACTTCAGCAGCAAGAAAAGCTGGATATAAATGTATAGTTATTGTCCTTTCCAATGTAAAAAAAAAAAGTTGAAAAATATTGATGACTTTTTCTTAGTGTTAATTTCTCTTCCTGTAAGGATTTAATTTCATACTCATGTTGAGGATGAATTACCTTTGATGGGTTTTTTCTTTTTCCAAAGGATTTTTAAAAAGCTTTCTTGAAAAGATGAATTCTTCCTATCCCTAGGATTCTGAGTAAAGATGACATATTAGAACGAGAGAAGTCCAGGTTTATCTTTCCACTTTCTTACCTAATAACCCATTGGACATAGAGAATTGAGATCTCCATGGATGGTCACCAACTCTAGGGATGGCTGAAATTAAAAAAACAAAACCCAAACTCACTTTATTTAATCCAAGATAATAAAAACATTGCCAAAAGGTTATAGACACACAGGCCAAATGAACAATGGAAAGCCACATCAGAGGCTGCCTCAAAGCTTAAGACTTTTTTTTCCTCTGCTTAATAAGAAATAAATTATCATTGTCATCATCTTCCAAACACTTCTTTTTCTTCTGCTTGCCCCTCTTGCCCTCCTTGGGATACTTGTCTTCTCTTGATGTGTGGTAATGTGATGAACGATGAAAGGGCCTGGAAGATTTCTGGGTTTTAAAACTGCCAAGAGAAGAGTAGGTTTTGGGGCCCCTAGGATAATCTTCATTCACTTCACGATGTCTGTCAGCCTTCCTGTGCTTCCCCCAGTTTCTATTCTTGTTCTTCATTTCTTTTTGTGTATCTTTATTTTCTTGAGGCCACCTGTTGCTTTTCCTTGAGGCACAGCCCTTCCTTGTATCATGGTAGAGGTTCTCATTTGCTCCTTCTATGTAAGGTAGCATGGATGGCTCTGGGAAATCCCTGTTTTTCTTTAGTACTGAAAAATATAGAAGTATTTTTGCATATTCAGCAGCTAGACAGTCCATGCTTAGCTTTCCTAAGTGTGTAAATAACTTGGCAGACAGGGAAGCAAGACATTTACCTATGTTAACAATATGACATTACTCACTTAAATTTAACAGTTGAAGTTCTACATTTCTGATTGCTAAAAATGAAACACATTCAGAAATCCAATGATAGCTAATTATTCTTTTCAACAGTTTAACAAGGTTAAAATGGAGATGAGGACCAGTAAAAACAGTAATCATCTTAGCTTTGTGAAGAAAAGTCATGTCTGACCAATACAAGCTTCCCCAATGATAAAGAGACTACCTTTGAAAGTAAGGCAAAGCAAGATTTATAAAATGGCCTTTTTATGGTGTCATATGACATTTCAATTACCCTATAAAGATAAGGACCACATACTTTTACATGATGCCAAACTGCCCAAGAGATTATTCCTCCAGAGTAGAGATCACTGGCTTTGAGGAGTGTGAGTGCACGTGTGTTCAAGTATCTTAGAGGCTTTAGTAACAAAGCTAATGTGTTTTGTCAGAACTTGACACAATACGAGTGTCCGATGGTAGTCATTCTGATATGGGTAGGTGGGAGGTGAGGTTACAGTGAGAAATGAAAACTAGCAGGTGAACAGAATATTGAAAAATTTAAAAAGTGGCCAATAAAAACTTTTAGCATGAGACTTTTAGTATAAAAATTTCAGGGTCATAGTGAACACCTCAAAAAGGATTTATGCTACAGATGTCGATACAACTAGCTAAAAAGGAAAACAAATTGTGCCTAATTCTAAAATTTGTAACTACTCATTATAGAAAACTTGGAAAAAACTGAAAAGTATAAAGAACATAAAAAACAGCACACATAATCCCGTAGAGATGACATTTTCATGCATTTCTTTTTAATGCCTGTCTAATTTGGTTGCCTAAGCACAATCTTCAACTACTAGAATTTCTCCATACAGTTGACCCTTGCATAATGAGTTTGAACTGCATGGGTCTATTTATGTGTGGATTTCTTTAACCAAATGCGGATTCAAAATACAGCATTCCACAGATTAGAAACTTGTATATACGAACGGCTACCTTTTCCAATACTTGGGTTCTGCAGAGTTGACTATGGGATATAAGTAGGTGCAGATTTTGGTAAATGAGGAGGCTCCTGAAACTAGTATCCAGGAATAGCTGTAGATGACATGACATACATTTTACATTAAATGTGAATATGCAGGAGCTGGGAGAGTAATTCCTCTCCTTTCCTCAGAATTAGTACCTTCACTTTGGAAATGTCCTGAACTGAGAGTCCAGAAAAAAAAAAGGCCAAAAGAGTCAGAAAATAAGATATAGAACAAACTAAAAAATACAGAACTATTTTGTTTTTAAAACAAGAAAGATAACTTGGAAAACTACCTTCAAGTATGTAACAAGAAAGAACAGGGGTAGAGAAAATAAGCAAATGTTAAGATATTAATTTGGTGATAAAGAACTATGTTTGCAACAGTAAATACAGAAACCATAGAGGTAGATGTGAACTTGGAGCTCTGCTTGCAGTGGTGGCCTATAAGAAATGATTTTTTCAGCTGGGCGCAGTGGCTCCAGCACTTTGGGAGGCCCAGGTGGGTGAATCATGAGGTCAAGACATCGACACCATCCTGGCCAACATGGTGAAACTCCACCTCTACTAAAAATACAAAAATTATCTGGGCGTGGTGGCGCGTGCCTGTAGTCCCAGCTACTCAGGAGGCTGAGGCAGGAGAATCGCTTGAACCCAGGACACAGAGATTGCAGTGAGCTGAGGTCGTGCCACTGCACTTCAGACTGGTGACAGAGAGAGACTCTGTCTCAAAAAGAAGAAGAAGAAGAAGAAGAAATGACTTCTTTAGGGAAGCTCCAGGAATAACTTATCAGGAAAGCCTTTCTTTCCATAAAAAAATACTGAAGACATACACATGGAAAAAAAAAAATTACCTGTCAAACAGAAAAATCTCAATGGATTTTTCTTCTATCTGCATACATAGATGGATAGTAGTATTTTCTGGACATTTTCTAAAATAATCATTGTAAAAAAATGTTTATTGTGAAGAGATTAAAACATGGGATTATTTCTGAAGTGGGTGCTTGGTTTCTGGAGATCAAAGAAGTTCCAGTTTCTTTGGTAATTATTAAAAATACTTTGTATGCTAACCAATGACCCCCAAAGCAGGCAAAGACAGTACAAAGAAATTTAGAAACTACTACAAAAGTGATCTAACAAGAAGTCTAGCAACATACCTTTTATTTTTTGTTTTAGTCTCTTTTCTCTCTCCCGAATTTCATATTTGTCATCATAGTAGCAGATGAATGGAGATACTGGAGAGGGATCATACACTTCTCTTTCTGGACATTCCTACAAATTGTATTTAAAATTACGTCACATGGTCACACTGTTCAAAAACCTTTTTGCAAGATTCTGGAGCATGTTAATTAGAGATGAGCCCCATATCACTGGTACCTCACGTGGTGGCTGTAGGATATGGTCCTTGCTTGGGTGCTGGGATGGTCACCCAGCCCTAAACCCCACCGTGCTTGTGATATTCTTTCAAGCTTGAGTTTTCTTCCCTTACTTCATTACCTATGAAACCCTTCATATTTTTTTTCAGCCCTGTCTGTCTAACTCCTTTCACATTCTGAGGTAACAGCCTTGCCTCTGGTAGAGGGTTTATGTTAGTCGGCCTCATGTTAGTATTACTCCTTTATTTGTCCATCACTTCTAACATCAAGTGCTTTTCTATCTCTTCTTCCAATCCCCAAAATGTGGGTATAAGTTCTAAGCCCTTTGCTCTTTTTTTCTAGATAAAAATGGTTTGTAAGCTTATTTTAACACAATATTCACTGCTTATAGGGGTAGTGATTCTTATGGTGGGAGGTAGGTTGGTGGTAGGTTATGTCTAGCTTAAAATTGTTCCCAGGTAATTGAGAGATACCCCAAAGGAAAGTTTCTCTTCTTGCTTCCCCCATCCAAGTTGAAATCCCTACTCTTACCTTTTTTCACAGGACAGCTTCCTACTCTCATGACTCTGGCCTCTCGACAGGTAGTGCTTCCCAAATCCATAGCCTTTGGCCTGAACCACTCACTGCATAGCAGGCTTTTGTTTATCATGATCTGTGACACATATCCATTCAGCACGTTTGAAATCTTTTCTTTTGGAACTTTCCCCTTTCTGCCTCTGCCATCTTGCCTAAAAATTATTTTTGTATGTTCACTGTTTCTTAGCTAAGTAATGAAAAGCAATTAGAATATATTTAAAAGAGAAGTTGAAAAGTCCACATAAAATCTAATCAAGCCTGAACTTACACTTCTAAGATATCTGACCAAGCTAGTAGCCAAACATTTATGTATTTAATTTGTAAAGTTAAAAAATTATGAATCATTCTAAGTATACTTAAGCATAAAAATTAAAAACCGGCCGGGCGCGGTGGCTCAAGCCTGTAATCCCAGCACTTTGGGAGGCCGAGGCGGGTGGATCATATGGTCAAGAGATCGAGACCATCCTGTTCAACATGGTGAAACCCCGTCTCTACTAAAAATAAAAAAAAAAAAATTAGCTGGGCATGGTAGCGCGTGCCTGTAATCCCAGCTACTCAGGAGGCTGAGGCACGAGAATTGCCTGAACCCAGGAGGCGGAGGTTGCGGTGAGCCAAGATCGCGCCATTGCACTCCAGCCTGGGTAACAAGAGCGAAAGAAACTCCATCTAAAAAAAAAAAAAAAAATTAAAAACCTGCAGTGACCACTCATATAAAACCATAACATTTTACCTTAGTTGCCTTCTGTTTTTCCCCTAAGAATAAAGTGTTACTGATATAACTGAAGTCCTCTGTGTAAGTCCTATCCATTTTGGACTCATCTTTTAACTTTCCAGAAGTTACCACCATCAAGTTGAAGTCAGCCATTCTCATGTGTTTTTATACTCTTACTAATGAATATTCCAATAAACAATAATATAAGTTTTAATTTTCAGACTTTATGATTTTTATTTGCTTTTTATAGAGGCAAGGTCTTACTGTGTTGCCCAGGCTGGTCTCAAACTGGCAGCCTCAAGCAGTCCTTCCACCTCAGCCTCCCAAGTGCTGAGAATACAGTGTGAACCACAGCGCCTGACCTTTTTCAATGTCAATGTTTCAGCTGATTTGTATATATATTTTAGAGGTATTTGCATTTTCAGATTTAACTTTTAACTTTATGAAGTATTGTCTTATAATTTAAAAACATTTACATAGTATATTAAGTTACTTACACTTACCACTCATTGTTTATTAGTAACTTTTCTTTTAGTAGTTTTTCCAGAAGTTTTTCTTTTGTTTTGAAAAAAGTGTTTTCAGATAATAAGCTTTTGGTTTTGTTGATGCTATTCATTTTTCTATTTCAATAGGTTTGGTTCTAATCTTTTATCATTTAGATCCTTCTGCTATCCTTAGATTTATCATTGTGACTATCCGGATTGTTAGGTATTTTTTTTGCGGGGGTGGGGGGGTTCCTGGAGGTTATTTAGCAAACTTACAGGGTAATATAAAGAAACGCTTTTGGCTGGGTGTGCTGGCTCATGCCTATAATCTCAGCACTTTGGGAAGCCAAGGCAGATGGATCTTCTGAGGTCGGGAGTTTGAGACGAGCCTGGCTAACATGGTGAAACCCTGTCTCTACTAACAATACAAAAAAAAAAAAATTAGCTAGCATGCCGGCACATGCCTGTAATCCCAGCTACTAGGGAGGCTGAGGCGGGAGAACAGTTTGAACCTGGGGGGTAAGGTTGCATTGAGACAAGATTGCCCCTTTACCCTCCAGTCTGGGTAACAAGGGTGAAACTCCGTCTCAAAAAGAGCAAATTATGATTATACAAAGGTACTAGAGGTCTTAATACACTCAACCATTACTCATTTCAGCAGAATCTTTAACTCTCCCAACCCCTGCTCCCCCTTTTCACACCTCTTACAGTAATCTTTGTACAGTGACTACTGTTATCCTTGCTTCCCCAACTAGAGAGTGAGTGGAATTAGGGAAGGGCAATGTCATATTCACCTCAGATCTAGTCTTCCACATGAAGAATCCATTCAACAGTAGTATCTGTAAGGCTGGTTTTCTGACATTGAAAGGAAGGGGGTCCACAGACATCTTTAACCACCTGCCTAGTACCCTATTTGGGTCTTATATAGCCTAGACTGATGTGACTATACAGAGATATATAATACTACAAATGTTTTTCAAAGCTAAATGTAAATTTTATTTTGATTATCCACATCGCTGGTCTCCTCCATTAGCACAGACAATTGATAGTTGCCTATATAATTTATCTATTATTCTGGATTAGCCACACCAATGACCTTCTTCATTAGTGTAAATAATCCAGAGTTCCTCATCTATGGCAGTCATGAGGCTACCAAATTTGCTTTATTGTAAATTAAAAATTATCTAAATCTAGATTTTAGGGATCAATTCCACATGCTTTTAATATATTTCGTATCTGCCTTAACAGAAGTGACTAGTAAGCATCCAACTATAATTGTTTTTCTTTAATTGAACAAAAATAAATGCTAAAATTATACCCCTCTGCTGTAAAGAGGCAAGCAAGCATAAACTGTACATCTATGTGATTTGTATGATAATGGAAGGTTTACGTGAGTATGTTCCCTAAAAGGTGTTGACAACATCTGAACGTTCAGTGATGAGGAAGGTACAGAGCAGTAAAAGATCTAGAGATGATAATTCTGTAAAAGAAATCTCAGCTGGGCACGGTAGCTCACTTCTGTAATCTCAGCATTTTGGGAGGCTGAGGAGAGAGGATTGCTTGAGGCCACAAGTTTGAGACCAGCGTTGGCATCCTAATGAGACCTTGTCTCTACAAAAAATAAAGAAAATTAGCTGGGCATGGTGGTTTGTGCCTGTAATCCCAGCTACTTGAGAGGCTGAGGTGGGAGGAACATTTGAGCCTGGGAGGCTGAAGCTGCAGTGAGCTGAAACAGTGTCCACTACAGTCTGGACCCTGTCTCAAAATAAGTCTTCTCTACTTAGTGCTGAGAGATTTCCTGTACAACTTCTCTGCTTTAGAGATTAAGAAATGAGACCAAAGAAAAAATGTGGGTTGTTTGTGTCACATGGTTGAGTCAGTAGCAGAGAAAAAATTAGAACTGAGGCTCAGAGCCTCATCCTAGCTTTCATAAGCTATGTCTCACCCCCATAGTTGCTGCTGCCCCAATATGGAAGATAAACCTGATCTGTTTATGGATTCTGTTCAGCCCTTTTCTTCACACGTTGCCCTAAAATGTAGGGTTCCAGCTCCCAAGATCTGTACCAGTGATGTGTCACAGTTGGAATTCAAGTGGTAACCTGCACTATCATCCACCCCCCCATCCTACTGCTCATACTTCTCATTCTGAGAACTCCCAATACTTTCTGTCTCCTGACACCAGATTTGATTTACTATTAGTTTATCTTGGTTTCTAGGCTATTAGAAGCCTACCTGAAGACTGGGAATAATACATTCCTTTTTAATAATTTTGTACTTTCTGTGTCACTACCTTTCCTTCATTGCCTCAAGATTCCCAGAAGTATGGGCTCTGAGCCTATCTATTCTTATTACATCCTTTCTCTGAAATGAGTTGGTGCTGTTTCACACTTAATGTGGCCTCTGTCTAGTGGCCTCAAGCCCACCTCTCAGCAAGAAGCTTCTTCTGCTTTGACACTCCAGCATCTAGAATACACACAGTTTGGCTTTTTCAGTTGGGTTAAGGAATATGTTGGCTAGACAGGGAATCTGGCCATTTGTGGGGTAGGTGGGCAAGACCAGCCTGACCAATATGGTAAAACCCTGCCTCTACTAAAAATACAAAAATTAGCTGGGCATGGTGGCTGGTACCTGTAGTCCCAGCTACTTGGGAGGCTGAGGAAGGAGAATCACTTGAATACGGGAGGCGGAGGTTGCAGTAAGCTGAGATCACACCACTGCACTCTAGTCTGGGTGACAGAGCAAGACTCTGTCTAAAAAACAGAATAATAAAAAATAAAAGAAAAGGTCATGCTACTATGGCTGTGTCAATTGTGTTTATAAGAACTCATGAGAACCACTATCATACTGTCAACTATTATTATTTGACTGATTGATTTTATGAACGATATTAGTTTTATCCCAACCTGTTCATGTACATGTAACATGATTAGAGGAATATGCTCTGATAGCTTGTTACCCTAGCAAGGAGGGAAGGGGTAAATCAGTTGGAAATATATTAAGTCTTACCTCAGAATGTTTATTAAAAAGTAAGCATTTAGAGTTACATTCTTTTTGAGTTCATCTTTCAGAAAACACTCCCTGACAATAGAATGCTTTACAGCTGAATGCCACTCAAACTTACGTGTCCATAATGGCCTTTCTGCGCGCAGTGATAGCAATATGCTAAGGCTGATGGTCTTGAAGTGGTCTTCGGCTTTTTGGGTGGTCCAGGTTTGGTCTGCAACATGAATATTTGTGAGGGTTTGTTGATGTTAGAAGAAAATTAAAACCTCATTCTTTCCAAAAGAGCTTTATAGGTAAGGGATTCCTTAGAAGTACGGTCTCTTAGAGTTTAGTATGGAGACATGTATTCAGATGATTCCATATATTAAAATATATAACAAAGTAAGAACAATTCTTTTACTTTTAATGTCCATGTGTGCTTTCCTCTCCTTCCTCCCTCCTCATTCCATTCGGCATTGTGCAAAGTACTGTGTTTGGTGTCCAATACAGTATAATGGGCCAGTAGAATATGACAGACATATACATAATTACAAAACAATGTCAATACAGTGACAGTAGTATATACAAGGCATTAATGGAGTGGTGAGGGGACTCCCCCACCAGCAGATGGGGTTAAAGGGGGTCACAGATAGTTTTCCTGAAGGTGTAACATTTAAATTTACTCTAAAATTAGGTGTAAATCAAATGAAGAATCTTAGGCAGAGGGAAGAGCATGAACAATGACATAGAAAGAGCATACGTGCTGCCAAAACATCACATACATAGCCAGATAGAAATGGAAGACAAGGCTGGAGAAAGCAGGACACAAGAATGGAGGGCCTTGTAGTCAAGTAAAGGAGCATGAGCTTTATCCAATTTTAAGTGTCAAAGTTAGGATAGTTAGAGTTGTAGTTTGGAAAAACCATTTTGGCTTGTAGCTACAAGGAGGGCAAATATGAGCAGAAGAAGGTTAGATGCAGTGAAAAAGACTAATGAGGTGGCTGTTAGAAACTGCCAAGGAAGGGGATGAGGACCTAGACGGGGAAAGAGGAAGCGATGTGGGAAATGCATTAAGAAATAAAATTGGGTCGGGTGTAGTGGCTCACACCTGTAATCCCAGCACTTCAGGGGGCTGAGGTGGGCGGATCACAAAGTCAGGAGTTAGAGACCAGCCCGGCCAGCACGGTAAAACCCTGTCTCTACTAAAAATACAAAAATTAGCCAGGCATGGTGGTGTATGCCTGTAGTCCCAGCTACTCGGGAGGCTGAGGCAGGAGAATCACTTGAACCTGGAAGATGGAGGCCGCAGCGAGCTGAGATTGTGCCAACTGCACTCCAGCCTGGGTGCCAGAGCAAGACTCCATGTCAAAAAAAAAAAAAGACAAGACAAGACAAAAAACTGGTCATTGAAAAGGAGATGTGGGGAATGAGGGAAAGGAAAAATCAGGATGCCTCCAAATTTTGAACTTGGGTGAACTAGTAGGTGGTGGTGCCAATGATTGATTCAGAAAAAGAAAGAGGAGCGAGTTTAGAGGGAATAATGATGAAGACTGTCTTGAATATTGAGTATCTAGGTGGGGATCTTCAGGAGGCACTTTCTGTGTAGAGAGAGAGTTGAAGAGTCTGAGCTGAAGAGTAGATCTGAAAGTAATTGGCATAAGAGTGAAGGCTGAAATCACCAGAGTGGACAGGATCACCATGGACAGTATGAATAGCTGTGGGCTGAGGAAGGAACTCTGAACACATCAATGTTTAAGGAGCAGGCAGAGGAGCCTGTGAAATGGACATAGAAGGAAAGGTTAAAGGATGCAGAGACATAGGAGAATATAGTAACAGACCTTAGAGAGTGTTTCAAGAAGGATGAACTGATCTACATTGTCAACTATAGCAGAGAGGCCTAGTGAAATTAGGACTGAGAAACATCCATTCAAAGTGGCAACTGCTCACAGATAACCTTGTTGTGAAAATTCTGAGATATTATAGAAAGAGTACAAGGCAGCAGGACGAGCAGTAAAGAGATGCATACAAAGGTGGTAAAACTATAAAAAGAGCAAAGAAATCATTATTCATAAAAGCCAGGATTAGGAAACCTAACCTGGAATTTTTTTTTTCTTTAAAGCCAGATTACTTCCAGTGAGGAGAAACAGCACACAGGATTTTGGCACAGCTGAGATTTTCTGTTACTTCAACATGGTGATAGTTGACCTGGATGTGTGTTACATGACTAATTTATTCTTTTGAACATGTATTCTACATACTTTTTGGTATGTATATTAGGTTGGTACAAAGATAATTGCAGTTTCTGCCATTTAATAGCAAAAATCTCAATTACCTTTGCACCAACCTATTATTTCAGAATAAAAAATGTTTTAAAAAATTGAATGAAGTTCAATTTTTTGGAGAATATATAACTTTTCTCTCCTAAGAGAGAGAAGGGGCAGACTAAGATGAAAGCATGAAGGGGCAGACTAAGATGAAACAGAACCCAGGAAGGGGATTTGGTGGAGTCTATTTATAGGATGGGAAAGACAGTGGAGGTGGAGAAGTTGAAACCAGTGGAGGAAAGGAGATGACGGACACTGTAAGACCTCTGAGGAGGTGGTGGCTGTAAACAGGAGGAGAAAAACCAAATCCCTGCACAGCCCCACGCTTTGTGGAAGAAAAGTTAAGGATGGGCTTAAACTTTATTTCTTATGTTCTTTATTGCGACTCTTTAACAAAGAGTGCTAGTCTGCCAACTAATTGTTTTTTTGGGGTTTTTTTTTGGACAGGGTCTCCCTCTGTTGCCCCAGCTGGAGTACAGAGGCACAGTCATGGGTCACTGCTGCTTTGACCTCCCAGGTTCAAGCAATCCTCCCAGTTCAGCCTCCTGGGTAGCTGAGACCACAGGGTGCATCTCTATGCCTGGCTACTTCAATTTTCATATTATTATTATTATTATTATTATTATTATTATTTTGAGACGGAGTTTTGCTCTTGTTACCCAGGCTGGAGTGCAATGACGCGATCTTGGCTCACCGCAACCTCCACCTCCTGGGTTCAGGCAATTCTCCTGCCTCAGCTTCCTGAATAGCTGGGATTACAGGCACGCGCCACCATGCCCAGCTAATTTTTTGTATTTTTAGTAGAAACGGGGTTTCACCATGTTGACCAGGATGGTCTCGATCTCTTGACCTTGTGATCCACCCGCCTCGGCCTCCCAAAGTGCTGGGATTACAGGTGTAAGCCAATGTGCCCAGGCCCCTCAGTTTTGTTTTTAATGCTGCTAACAGGTGGTTTGTGAAGGTTTTATTTCCTTGACATAGGAAAATAATAAATAGGTCATAAAAATATTCTTCAGGCCGGGAGTGGTGGCTAACGCCTGTAATCCTACCACTTTGGGAGGCCGAGGCAGGTGGATCACCTGAGTTCGAGACCAGCCTCACCAAGATGGAGAAACCCTGTCTTTACTAAAAATACAAAATTAGCAGGGCATGGTGGTGGCCAGGGCTACCCCAAAAACAGACATCAAGGTAAGTGTTACGGCCTGTTGTGTGAACACCTGCGGGTCTTGCCATGTGCATTCCCTGTTCCTGAGGGCATATACCACTGGGAAAGTAAACTTTCTGGTGTCAAGGAGTCAGAAGCAAGATGTTTTATGATTTCAATATTTTTGATTAGAAAAATCAGAAGTTCTGCCAGGCGCAGTGGCTCACACCTATAATCCCAGCACTTTGGGAGGCCGAGACGGGCAGATCACCTGAGGTTGAGAGTTCAAGACCAGCCTGACCAACATGGAGAAACCCCGTCTCTACTAAAAATACAAAATAGCAGGGCACGCTGGCGCATGTCTGTATTCCCAGCTACTCGGTGGGCTGAGGCAGGAGAATCGCTTGAACCTGAGAGGCGGAGGTTGCAGTGAGCTGAGATTGCACCATTGCACTCCAGCCTGGGCAACAAGAGCAAAAATCTGTCTCAAAAACAGAACAAAACAAAACTGCTTCAAACAACTTTACTTTCAGATCTTATTTCCTAAAATGAAAAACTGTAGCAAAACAATAACCTCAACAATCTTTTCTACTGAAATAATAAAAGCTACAAAAAATAGAATTTACAACCTCAGCTATTATCAATTAGGATATAATAAAAATAACAAGTGTTTTATAATCGTCAATTAAAAATGGGGTTCATAAATTAGTACTAAGAGACATTAAACAGAGGTTTTTTTGTTTGTTTGCTTTTGAGATGGAGTCCTGCTCTGTCACCCAGGCTAGAACACAGTGGCACGATCTTGGCTTACTTGCAACCACTGCCTCCTGGGTTCAAGCAATTCTCCTGCCTCAGCCTTCAGAGTAACTGGGATTACAGGCACACACCACCATGCCCGGCTAATTTTTGTGTTTTTAGTCCCAGCTACTCTAAACTGATAATCTCTACTACTAATTGAGGACATGAGAAAAAGTTTCATGGAATTTCTCTGAATTTAGTTATTTTATCGCCTAAATCTGAGGAAACAACAGGTAGTTCTCATGTATTTATCCCTTAGTAGGAATTTTAAATTCAAAACAGTTGACTTCCTATTTTGTACAACACATTGTATCAGACACTGTGAGGAACACAGAGATAATAGATGAAAAAGCAAATATAGTAAATATTGTAAAAGATGAAAGCACTAAGGAGGCTGAGGCCTACAAAATAGAATTAAGTGTGCATCAGATGCATATTTTCTACTTAAAACTGAATCAGCATTTCTTCTGAGATGCTGTTAGGCCAGATTCTGAAAGAACAAATCATGTCTTGCTGCTATAGAATGAATCCTAAATGAATCTCTTCGATTTTAAAGCATTAAACACTTTACAATCAATAGCTTGCACATGGCATGCAATTCAAAAGACACTAAGAGGTATGGTGAAAAGTCTGCCTCTCACTTTTGTTCTCACTCAGTTTCCCTTTCCTCAATGGCAACTACTGTTACCAGATTCTTGTGTTCACTGAGACAGTACACGCATATACAACTGTATGGATACGCACGTGTACTATAAATGTACACACACATAACACAAAGATATATATTTGACTTATTCAAAGGAAAAGCACAGAAGAAAAGGATTTCAAGGGCTGGAAGCAATCAAGGGCAAATTTGGCAAACTCCTCCTAAGAGGATAAATAAAATTTACTTATCCAATGCATTTTGGTATTACGTTCTAATGTGGGCTCCACTATTTACTAGCTACATGACCTTAGTCAAGTTATTTACACGGTCTTTCCTTCATTTTACTCATCTGTAAAACGGGGATAATAATAATAATAGTGCTCCCTCATTAACACTGTTGAGGCATAAATGAAACATACTCATCTTACATAACCTATCAGTAAAACCTGACCAGGTGGCCACTTCATCTTGAAACAGATTCTTCACTTAGCTTCCCAGACAACATGCTCTCCTAGTTTTCTTCCACCTCATAGGCTGTTTCTTCTCCAGTCTCCTTTGTTGGTTTCTATCCATCTCTTTGTCCAATTACACTGCAGTGCCCCAGGGCTCAGTCCTTAGGCTCCTTTTCTTCTCTAATCTCCTCTCATCTGATAGTATAGCTTTACATGAACCTTTACCCTTGCCATTCTAAAATTCTGTCTTCAGCCTTGACTTCTGTTAACTCTACACTCACATATCTCTATTAGAATGCCTAAGAGGCACCTCAAATTTAGTTAGTTAAAGTCAAATCCTGTTCTTCCCCCAGCCCCACTATGTTCCTCCCACAATCTTTCCCATCTCATTGGCAACTTTATCCTTCCAGTTGTTTAGGCCAAAATGAACAACCTGACTTGTCTCTTGCTTATACCTCATATCCAGCCCATCAGCAAAGCTTGTTGGCTCTGCAAATACAGCCACTTCTTTCCACTGTCCCAGTACTATCCTGGTCCAAGTACTCATCTCTCCTTTGGATAATTACAAGAACTTCATAACTGGTCTCTCTGCTTCTATCCCTGCCCTCTACAGCCTACTGTCAACATAAGGTGATCCTTATAGCATGCAAATCAGAACATATCACTCTTCAGGTCAAAACTCTCTAACAGCTTCTCATCTCACTAAGAATAAAAGCCAAAAACTACAAAACCCTATAATTTGCCTCCTCCCATCTCTCTAACCTTCTCTCCTCACAGCAAGCCTGCCATGCTAGCCTTTTCACTGTTCTCTGAATACTCCAGACAAACTTACACCTCAAAGCTTTGCAACAGCTACTCAATCTGCCTGGATGACTCTTCTCCCAGATTTAACATGGTGTACTCCTTCATTTCTTTCAAGCCTTGGCTCAGATGTCATCTTAGTAAGGCCCTCCTGACCACCCCATTTAAAATGGCCAGCTCCCTCCAATCTGTACTTCCTATCCTGCTGCAATGCTGTTTTATTCTAAAAAGACCAACCCAACCAACCAATCAACCAACCAGCAAAACAAACAAACAAACAAAAACCCTCCACGGCACTTATCACACCTGACATACTGTATATTTTACTTATTTACCTATCCACTCCCAACCCCACTCCTAGGCTAGAAGAAAGTAAGTTCTGTGAGGGCAGGGAATTTTGTCTGTTTTGTTCAATGCTGTACTTCAGCTCCTGGAATAGGGCCAGGCATACAGTAGTAGTTCAGTAAATATTAATGAATAATGATGTAATGCATATATAAAGCATGTGGCCTACAGTAAGGATCCAATACATTTTAGCTATTGTTAATAAAAATTTGCATACTTTAGGAAACTATTAACTTTTTATGTCACTAAGGGAAAACCTATAAAATTATGCTTTAATATATATAAAGTTTGAATAAATTAATAATACAGCTTCCGTAGTGTCTCTTCTACTTCACAGTGAGAATGTGGTATATACCCTTGACAAAATCAGGAAAGAATTAGTAATGTAAAGTGAGTAGGAACTCAGTCTTATAGTACCAGGAACAAAGAGATCCTTCTTAATCAAGATTTTAAAAGCATGTTTCATGTTGACACTTACTTTATTTTGAAAGGAATCTCAAATTTAGCCCCTGAAAGAAACGTAAACATGTGGATGGTTCATTCATCTGAATAATGTCACTAGTTAAAAACTTCTATTATTACTAATAAAAATAGCAACAGTATATTGTGCTATGAAATTCTAAACTGTTTCACAATAATTAATTAGTAAATGACATGACAAACGCTATCTACATACTCTCATTTTAATAAACTATCATGTACTAGGGCTTAATAGGAATGAAATCAGCCTAGATCTTACCTAATTAGAGAACATTTTTGTATTAGGATACAGTATTGAAAACTCAATAGTGGTTTCCAATGGACAAGTTTTCATACTATGATCTAACAAAAATCTCTAAGCTACTTAAAGTGTTAGAAATATAAATTTGTGACTCAATACTTATGCCTTGGAGCATGTCTTTATTTTTAATTAACAGTAAAGGTCCAATTTAAAGCAGAATATGTCAACTGATTAGCTCTACGTTCAGGGTTTTGTCACACATGCCTGTACTGCTGACAAAAAGTTAAATGCAAGGCAATGAATGTAGTTTTTTTGAACTTTTTTTTAAGTCAAAAATTTAACAATTTTGACCCAATGGATACCAAATGAACTACTTATAAAAGCAGGTCTTTTGTATTTTTTTTTTTTTTTGGCTACAGACATTTAAATAATCTATATTTGTATGGTGATATCTTGGAGATTACTTTACTATCAATATATAGAAGTAATAACCTGGTAGATAGTATTACCTATGAAAGGTCCATCCCATCTGCTATTCTTGCTGAAAGCTTTTCATGCACCAGTAAACTCAGTAAATATCAGAAGATAAAGCATAAACCTACCATGCCACGGATTTACTCCTAATGTCTCCTCAAAGTGCAGCCCGATACAACGATTACAAATGATTTTCTTCTAATGTCATTTTACATAACCCTTTTTTCTGCATGAGTAGTTAGTGTGGAATGAATGAATGAGTGCCATTAAAACAGTTAATCATTATCTGGGACACTGGCCTTACTCCCTTCACTACTAGGAATCTCCATGACAAAGGCCAAGAGATCAAAATGCTATAGCTGCCTCAGTGTCCTATTTCTAAGGGTAATTTTTTATGCAAATGAGCCTGCTGGGCATCTCCCTCTGTGACCTTCAGCTGCCCTTATCTAAACTGACTTTGATCCAATAAGGGCTTGCATCTAACTGCAGCTCATTACTATATAGGATATGTAATCAATTTCACTAATTAAAGGGTATTTTCTACTCTGTGAATGCAAAATGGATTTATTTTTATAATCCCACATATGCTTAAAGACTACACTATGTGTTTTTATTAATCCAGTTTTCTATATGAATATATATTAAAAAGCAAATACATTAAATATTTGAGGTAAATGCATTCATAACCAAATGTAACACTGAGAAAAGTAGAGCTTGGCTCCAATCTTAGTGACTAAATCACATGGGCATATGCACCTCTTCAATCAATATGATTATCATGTTTGAGAACAATCTTATTCTTTCATATTTCCAAATCAGTGTATTCTTCCTATAAACTTACAAACAGGACAAGCTTTACCCCAATGCTCATGTATCTAAAAAAACTAACCAAAGTAATCAAATAGGATTTCTCAAGAAAATGTTACCCCAAACCAAAAGCTTGTCATCATATTCAAAGTCTATTAGTTGAGGTGATCTAATAGCACCATTTTGGAATTTAAGCAGAATAAAAGGTTAAATTTAAAATACACCTTTCTATTTCAAGATACTGCTTTCTTTCTTTTTTTTTTTCGAGATAAAGTCTCACTCTGCCGTCTAGGCTGGAGACCAGTGGTGCAATCTTGGCTCACTGCAACCTCCATTTCCTGGGATCAAGCAATTCTCCTGCCTCAGCATTCTGAGTAGCTGGGACTATAGGTGCCCACGACCACGCCTGGCTAATTTTTATATTTTTAATAGAGGTGGGGTTTCACCATGTTGGCCAGGCTGGTCTTGAACTCCTGATCTCAAGTGATATACCCCTCTCGGCCTCCCAAAGTGTTGGGATTACAGGCGTGAGCCACTGTGCCCGGCCAAGATACTGCTTTCCTGTGGTTACTCTAGAGATCAGATAGAGTTTTCTAAATATTTTATTCAGTTTTATAAAGAGTAGTCAGGGAAAGAATAATTGATACTTCCCTTTCTGTTGGCATTGTTTAAAATATGAACACCAACAGAATTGTAATTAGTATATATCCAAGTGGTAGGAGTGGGTCTGGAATATCTGGGGCCTAAAGGAATCAAATAAAGAAAGCTAAAAGTTAGGCAAACTGTTTTACAGTGAATGGAACCAAAGTGGAGGCTGTGAGACAACAAAGATGATGAAGCTGTATTACAAAAAAGCCAAAAACTGATTCCCTTTCCCCCACTTTAAGGTGTTTTCCTGAGGTAGATAGATCCTTATACCTGGGATCTGAACTCTAGGCCTACTTCAACTATGGTTTTGGACAAAACCTTCCATTTGTACACTGTTCTGGCAAATAGTCACAGTATTACTTCCCTTTCAGGAATATGAGGAAGAATTTTCTCCAAGCTAATGCTTTAGAATTATTTTTCAATAGTGCTTCCTCTATGAAGTTTTTAAAGCTTTGATTTTTTCTTAGTGAAAAAACAATTCCCCTGTATTCTAGTGGACATTGCTACTAATTTTCCTCACATTAAAAATGGCATTAAAAGTACCATATGTGATAATACATATATAGATAATATTTTTATGTGTTAAAAAGACTATGTCATGTACCCAACAGACTACCAATCCATTGGGTAATTCCTTAATTAGGCAGATTTTTGAAACGTGTATTATGTACACAACAGACCGGAACGTCTCCTTTGGAGCATTTTCTAGTCTATCGGGTGATTACATCATTAAGCCTCACATGCTACGTAGAAAAAAATCCTTATGAAAATTCATGAAAAAATGTACAGGACATCATTAGCATGCAGCAGACGTGTATGCTTTTGATATTTTCTCTGTTTTAAAAAAACAAACAAACCATGAAGTAATTAGTCCAGGCCATGAAAACATGAGAAAGGTACCAGACACCGGTGAAAATAAAAATAGTAAAAAAATGCATCTCTCATGGTTTATCTGAAGGTAATTTGCCTTACTGGAAAATAGATTCTTAAAGAGTGTTCATTTGAACTGCAGAATAACGTGTGTTGCTTTAGTTATTTGATATTTCCTGTATCTCTGTAACTTCCTCCCTACTTCTCTTTGGAATACACTGAAATTTTATATACCAATGGGTTGAAAAGTTGCAAATGACCAATCATTCAAGGCCTTGTACTACTTTATGTCTGTATACTTATGTCTTCATTTTATGTAGTCAAGAGTGTAAGGGATTTCATAATTCTTTTCCAGTAAATGAAAAGTACATTAAAGTAACATAAATAGGTATTAATTATTGGTATAACTTCCAATAGTGAAAAGGTTATATATTCAAAACATTAACCACTAGGCAAAAATCTAAAATATAATACATCTGAAGACTAAAAAGAAGCACAAGTTTTATAAAAATTAGCTATTAAGCTTATTAATTTATAACCTTTCTTTTTTTAAGTGGGACACTCCGCGTGCCAAAATAACCCCAACAACAAAAAGAAAACCTCAATAAGCAGAGAACAATGAACATATGCAACACAGTAAGGATCAGAGTAATTCACTTCCTGAATGCTCCAAATCTTCATGGCTTAAAAAGCATCCCAATTTTCTCTAAAGGTAGTAACATTTATTCATTGGGCCATAGCTAATTTTACATGGAATGCAAAAATGTTAGTTTAAGTTTAATTTACCACCCTATTTAAATATTTCCAATGTAGCTCTCAAACTGCAGAGCTATCCCTCCGTCTATTTTAATTTTAAAGTAAGTTAGCAGAGGCTTCCTTCTTAATCCCCAGAGACTACCTACATAGTGACACAAATGCACAAATTTATGACAGCAACATAAATGCTCTTCTGAAGTAATGTGCAACATTAAGTGAAAATCGTTTCCTGGAAAGATATTATAGGTATCTATATTTTATTTGCCATCTTAAACATATCTGAGTCTTTATGGCCTTATTTTAAAAATGTATTTCCTTTTTATATTTCCTGGTGCAAATGGACTGCATAAATAAGCAATGTGCTATGAGGCTTCAGACCAGCCGATAAAACCTTTCAATTTTCATGCCAGCTTCTTCTTTTGTAATTCAAATCTGCCTGGAAACTGGCAGCTCTGAAAACTGAAACAAGCACTGCCACAAATACCTTGTAATGCTATCGACCTTGTCTGCCCATGCAGTGAGAAAGGGGGATGCGTATGTGTCTGCAGCCATCCAGATAACACAACTCATTTTTTTTGGGGGGGGTCGGTGGGTGGGGTGGGGTGGGGTGGGGATAACAGAAGCCAGCCCCAGACTGTGCACCAAAAGCAGTCATTACCAGGCGCGCTGGAGAATAAGTCTCTTCAAAATACACAGTGCATTTAAAAACCATATATGAGACTGAGCCACTGCTGTCATTACCAATTTTAATTTAGCCCCTTCAGTTTGCCAGCCAGATAAACTCTTTAGTGCTGTTTTTTAATCTTTTTGCCACATTTTATGTTTAGTAATATGGAGAGGAGAAGGAATCACTTTTAGGGGAAATAAAGAAATAGATCCGCTTATCGGCACCCATCAGAAAGTTCATTAATCAGCCAGGCTTTGTGCCCTCTAAATTGAAAGGTTAAATAATCCTCTCAGGAATATTTCTCAGCTCCTCCGCCAATTGTCCGGAGAGGAGCTGCCATTCATAGCATGCGGGATCGGTGACAGGGTATCTTACCACTGTTTGGAACCCAAACAATGATGGACAAATGGCTTGGTTTACAAAGAAACCATTTAGTACACAGATGGAGAAGGACCAGAAGCTTTGATGCAGGATGGAGGGATGAAGGCATGGAGACAAGGTGCAGGGGGAAGGGACAGAAAAGAACACATAAATGTGTGAATCCATGGACATTTTATCTGAATATTTATTGGGCTAAACTATAAAACATAGAAATCACACTAAGATACATCTTCCAACCATATGAAATGCTTAATATACTCAAATCTGCTTCTATATTTTGCATATGATTGTACATGAACCTCAACAAAAAATTATAGAAAAATAGAAGCATAGCTCTATTATGTTTATTAGCTAATACATGGGGATCAAAATAAACCCCAAGATTTTCATTTTTACCGTGACTCTACATGACTTACAACACATGGCCCTCCCACCACCTGCCATCCTAACTCTGTTTATTCTACTCTAATACTCTTAACCATCAGTCACAAAGGCAGGGAATTCCACAGCTGCAAGGACCTGTTAGAAGGGGGAAGTAATGTTCTTCTGCTTTTACAGTATGTTCCATTTTAGCCTCTGTTCAAAAAAAGGAACAAACATGAAATAGGAATGCTCTCTGAAAGAATACAATCGCATGTACTGATAAAGCACTTAAGTTAGAGTTGCCTTTTTTGCTGGACCTATCTGAGAATACAGTTGGAAGTCTGCAGCACTAAATTTGCTATGAAATCAGGCTGGTTTCTGGCATTAGTCATACAAAGGCATAAAGTAGTTTTACTTGAAGTGCAAAAACTGATATGCTATTGTGCACTTCAGGTAAAACTACTTAATGTCTTTCTTATCTGATTAACATAAGCCCTCTACCCCTAGCAGAAAGTATTCTAATTGGGCTGTGTTTCTGTGTGGGTGAATTTTTCAATTTTGTATTATTCTCATTATTTGTACAGGGAGCATATATATAAAATTTCCTGAGACAGAGTCTTGCTCTGTCACCTAGGCTGGAGTGCAGTGGCACGATCTCAGGTCATTGCAACCTCTGCCTCCAGGGTTCAAGCGATTCTCATGCCTCAGCCTCCCAAGTAGATATTACAGGCATGCGCCACCATGCCCGGCTAATTTTTGTATTCTTAGTAGAGATAGGGTTTCACCATATTGACCAGGATGGTGTTGATCTCTTGACCTCGTGAAACACCTGCCTCGGCCTCCCAAAGTGCTGGGATTACAGGCTTGAGCCACTGTGCCTGGCAGGGAGCAAACATTTATATAATTTATTTGCTTATGATAGAGAACTATATTCAGATGCACTGAAGTTATCACTTGAGAATCGCACATTTATTAATATATATATTCAAAGTAAAATTGCATTTGTATGATACATATTTTATATGGTACTTTCATTAGAAAAGGAAGTAGCCTAAGTGGAAAAGAATAAGACAAGTATAAATAATTCAAAAATGAAAACTGAGGTAAATAATTCTATCAACGAAAGATTCACTTCAATAAATGTAAGCAGGAAACACTGTTAGGAGAGAGAGTAAAGAGGTCCTTATGAATCTCCTAATCTTGGGCAGAAGACATGATAATCATCTGAGTTTGAGATGTTAGTCTCCACAGGTGTGAGATGCCTTTGGGTTTGCCACAGTACGGCTTACACAGTGTTTAACATGCTCTATTTGTCAGGTATTGTGCTTTACATTTATCATCTCATCACATACTTACAAAAATCCCACAAGGCTTTATCCCCATTTTTCAAATGAAGAAACCGAGGATTTCTGAAGTTAAATATTTCAACTATGTTTGCACATTTAGTATACAGAAAAGAGCCAGACTCTGAACCACAGTCCAATTCCAAAGCTGGCATTCTTTTCCCTGTTATGATAAAAAACAAAAACAAAAACCAAACACTACCTAGTAATTTCCTCAGAAATTTGCTTGCCCATCTGGTCCAATTTTATAGCACAGTTTTCTAAGGACTTGGTAAAAGCAAGGAGGAAATGTACAACTGTAAACAAATGAAATGTGAGAGATCCAAGAAGACAAAATTGATATTATATAAACAAAGCTAAGAACCCAAAATTTAGTTCTCCTAACTGAATAAAAATGTGGGGTAACCCAGAAATCAATGTAAAAGAACATATTTATGTAAAATGGACACATTACAAAATTATAAAGATGATCTTATATCCAATGATTCAGTGCTATATGAAAAATGGAATAAAAATAATCTAGTAATTTTATTACCAGTTGATATGCACATGTGCATTCTTTTCACAAAGCTAATAAAAATTTCTAAATGCTGACTTTAAATAATTCTTGTTTTAAAATGTCATCTATCTATGTACTGGTGTACCAATTAAGGTGAAGTTCTAATTTAATCCCAAAGATTTTAAACGTATTTTTTTTCTTAAATGCTTTCTAAAGAGGTAGCATATTTCTTCATTTGTTTTTGGTATTTCTTAAACACCAGTGTTGTTGGTTTTGGAGGACCAGTGCACCAACCTCAAAATAGCTGGAAGAAAATACTTATATATGCACCAAAAAACCCCACATCAGACTCCCTTGAATTACAGATATAGAGAGATCAAATGACTAATAAAGTTTAAGTCTAAAATCTGACTGATTTTAACAATAATTCATTAACTTTTAGTCATTGAAAAGACTGTGCTTTTGAAAACTTAAGTTTATTACTGCAGCTTATAACAGAAAATATAACACTAGTTCAGAGAGATTGTTTATGTTAAAAAATCAAGGAGTCTTTCCCTTCAGATTATTCAAATAATCGATCGAAACCCTTAAAGGTTAAGGTTGATCATGATTGTGAGTAACTAATTGATTCCTAAATACTTAAGACCTTTAGGAATTACTGTAATCTACCATGTCATTCACATGCATGGCTACCAAAATCAATGTCTAATACAAATATCATTGGTCTAGTATATTTTATCTACATTTATTGTTGCACTGAAATGTTCAGAAAATACTATGGCAAGTTTAATCACTTGTAATATAATTAAGAAATGGCATTACTGGGTATATATCCAAAGGATTACAAATCACCCTACTATAAGGACACATGCACACAAATGTTCACTGCAGCACTGTTTACAACAGCAAAGACTTGGAACCAACCCAAATGCCCATTGATGATAGACTGGACAGGGAAAATATGGCACATATACACTATGGAATACTATGCAGCCATCAAAAACGATGAGTTCGTGTCCTTTGTAGGGACATGGATGAATCTGGAAACCATCATTCTCAGCAAACTGACACAAGAACAGAAAATCAAACACTGCATGTTCTCACTCATAGGTGGATGTTGAACAATGAGAAGACACGGACACAGGGAGGGAAGCATCACACACTGGGGTCTGTCGGGGGGAAATAGGGGAGGGACAGTAGGGGGTGGGGAGTTAGGGAGAGATAGCATGAGGAGAAATGCCAGATATAGGTGATGGGGAGGAAGGCAGCACATCACACTGCCATGTGTGTACCTATGCAACAATCTTGCATGTTCTTCACATGTACCCCAAAACCTAAAATGCAATTAAAAAAAAAAAAGAAATGGCATGAAACATCTGTTCAAAGCACATGAGAAATAATCACTTGAATATGCTAAAGTTATCTAAATAATACTTCTATACTCTTTATGTGTATGTAACATGACAAAAAATTGACATCACTCAACCCTTCAAATTTTAAAACTAATTTGTTATATAGTCAGATACTGCACAATGGTAAATTGCATGAATTTTGGAAAATCTAAGACTATTTGTTTATATTTAAATTCATTTTTGTTATAATAGAGTCACTCTTTCAAACTGCAGAGATGCAAGTAAATAGAAATGTAGTTTTGCCTCTGAGCAAGGATGACATGTAAATTTATGAAGTGTTCCATATTTTAATTAAAAAAAAAGGAATTGTAGTTTTCTTTGAGATTATATGAATACTGTGGGTTTTTAAAAAGATTTTTAAAGTGTGCTATATAAGTTAAAATAAGAACACTTAGAAATGAAATTTAATTACCACAGTGTTTAATCACCAAGAATAAACTGCCCCTACAATGACTATAATTCCTTTCGAAGTAATGCTGAACACACATGGCGAAGAGAGGAAAGGGTAATAAAAAACAGTCCAAATGTGATGTTCCATTTGTCATCCTCAGAATAAACATTTGTTAATAGATAAGAAAACAGATGACCACAACAAGTACTTCTTCACTTTTTAAAACAGAAGTAAAACTTGAACTCCATATGAGAAATCTTTTAAGTTCTAAATAGAATGGTCTTTGCCCCCAGCCACTAGGGGCAGGAAAAAAAAGCTCAGGGACTTTTTCTGTCAAATAAAGAAAGGAAGTCACTACTTACAGAACTTCTGATTCAATTATTTTATTATTGAATAATATCTAATATCTAAAAAAAAAAATGTGCCAAATTCATGATGACTAGTGATTAGGTCCTTAAAGATATTTAAAAGATGGCAAAAGCACCGCTGCTTCTATGCCAAAACATTTATAATAAATCTTTCCTAAATTGTGTGAAGGCAGCATACTTTTAATTGCTTTATTATCTGAAACACTTAAATCTACATTAGGATTACTATCATAAAGTACTTGATATTATCTAAATATATTAATGCAAGAAAAAAACTATGTAAAATATGCCGTATTGATTTACCATTTAAACCAAATTAGTATTTGCATTAAAATACTGAAAATCAAGTAACTTGAGAATTCAAGGAGTGAACACTTCAATATTTCTTTGTAAAGAAGAAAATACTAAGGTTCTCACAAGTGATCCAATAAATATAAATTACATCCAAACCTAAATAATCTTATTCTATCTCCATTCAAAAATAAATAAAAAATAAATATGCATACATACAATTTCTAAATATCTGAGAAAACATAATGGGAGGAAAAATAACGTATACATTTATAATTCACAACATTCATTTTTCCTCCTTTCCTTTACAGTAGCTTTAGAAAATTGCTTTTTGATGATTTGGCAAATTGTATTTATTTTTAAAAGAATCTCATTTATTGAGATTGATAATTCCAGGTTTCATTTGCTTTGAAATTGCATTTTTCAATGGTGAGTTCTGGCAAAATGTGGTTCAACATGCCAGTGAAATAAAGATTTAAAAAAAAAAATCAGTTGACTTACTCTGTAAATACAGTAATTATCTTTCCTACTAAATTCAAAATACAAAAAGACTGAAGTAAAAATTATTAGAATAATTTTAGCAGCAAATTATTTAAGAACAAGACTAATATTTAATATAAAACAATGCATTAAATTTTGCATTTGAAAAATCTTAAAGAATTTTGGTCATTCTCCAAATGCATTTTCTGTCTCTGTTATCAGAGATAGACTATTACAAGTCTTCGATGCTTCTTCATAAATAAATCTTGTTATTCAGACACCAAGTAACTCAAAAGATAAAACAGTCTGATTTATTTTGTAGTATTATAATGTAAAGATGGACCTGAAGCACTACAAAAGAGTCCTGTGCCTTCTGAATGATCACAGCCCAATCACGTTCACCTCAGAAGTAGTTTAGCATTAAGGGCATTTTAAATGAAAACTAAACCTCTGACAATTTGACAGAGATGTAATGTCTCAATAGCAACACTGGTCAATAAAAACATTTTAAAACAGCAATACCAGATACAGAGGGAAAAACCTAGAATTTATACAATATTATTTCTGCTTCTTGAAGTGGGCAAAGTGAGTTGAACTACCAAAACAAAAACTTCCAAAATGAACGTATAATGTGTTAGTTTGTGAAACTTATGTGCTAGGCCTCAAAAATGGTACCAATAAAAATGGTGCTTAGATGTTGTTTAGCATTTTATAAGACAATATGTAACCAGTTCTATTTTCTTAAAGACACCAAAGCATACAACCAGGAAAAAAGAAAGACCTATCACTTGGTATCTACTGTGTGGATGGGGTTATTGTGGGTTTTACAGATCTGCTTATGTAGCCAAGAACCTCTCAGAAAGGTATTTAGGAATCCCAACATATATCCAATTAACCAGAAAAAGAAAATATTCTGGCTGACTTTTTAAATCTCTTTATTTCACATTTTAAGTTATTTTAAAAGAAAAACATTCCGTATTAGCATTAGGCAATTAGAAAATTATCCTATCTTACATCGCCATCTCAGGATAAAGGCTTTTGTATAGCTATAGTCTCAGAATCAAAATTGCCTTCATATTCCTTCCTCTGGACTGTAAAACATAGTTCTAGAGTTAAATCCCAATTGGTTGACATTTAGGGGGGTACACACTCTGCGGTATGGCATAGAATGCTTTAGAGAATAACATTCTCACTCAGCATAAAACTCCAAACAGTGAAAACACAACAAAATATATTTCTAAATGGGTATTTCTAGGTAAGGACAGAAAACTAAGTGGCAAAATGAAATGTAATATTGTTACTTATGGTCTATAAACTATACTCTGACAAACTCTGGCCATAAGCCTTTCCTGGGCCAGAAAGGAAGGCAAGCAAACTTACTTCTCTACTCTTCTCCATTTCCCAGACAACAAATATTCTATTTTTTGAAGTGTGAATTCTAGGCATTCAAGACTTTATATATAAATAAACATTTAAGGTTTAATTCTTCTAAAACAGTTATATTTGCTTCCTGCTTAAAACTTCAGTTAAAATAAAAGGTAGCAGGGTTGAAATACATTTTCACAATGTACACAAAGAAATCAAGTGCAAAATTAAACATAAAAGATGCATTGTCCTTTTAGGTTCTTAACACATACAGCCCTCAAATAGCAAAGTCCTGGTTACTTTTTAAAGTAAGTAGATTAAAAACAAGATTAACCAAATGTCCAACTCATGTCAAATTATAGCCTCTACTAGTTAAAAATTCTGTTGGTTGTAAAACTCTGTTGGTGGCCATATTGGCCTAGGATTTTTAATATAAATGAGACTAGAAATGACAGGGGGGTGGGGGAAGGGACATTCCTTCTTGAATAGTGAAAGAGGGAAAATTTTATCTAGAATGTTATTTTAAAGATGAAAAAGAACATTAAAAGTCAGGCTCTACAAAAATCTGAAAATGTAGCAGAAATGAAAAGACAAGAGGTTATATTTTAGCTTTATTATTAAACATTTAAAAGCATTCTAAACATTTTTGAAGGAGGTAAAAATATTAACTATTTGAGGAAATTATGTAATTGTTAAATAAAAATTTTTCTCATGGTCTCCAAATTGATAAAGACATTAAATTATATGACATAATTTTATGATCACTAAAACAGAGAAAGATGGTGTCACCAGATGGTTGTTATTGTTTGTATATACGTAGTCTTTTTAGTTTTATTAGCATGTACTCTTTAGAATGATGGTCTTTAGCTTTTATTAATGTAGTCAAGTCTAGTTGATTAAAAGCTATTCTATTAATATACAAGTTGTTGAAGATATTTCATTTTTGATGAAATGAAATATCATTTTCATTTTATTTTTGATGAAATTGTTGAAAACAGTAACACTTCTCTTCTACAACTTTTTTCTTAGTTCTGAAAGTATTTTAAAGAATTTTTTTATTTGGAATATTTCAAAAGTCCACTCATAACAATCAATTATACCACCTTTCTTATGTGTTTGAGAAATAATATTGTTTAACCTATAGACTTTTTTGGTTTTTAAATAAAATGATTCCTGGATAAACATTAATTTACTGTTGTTAAAGTTTAAGTTGCTCAATAAATGACCTTCTAGTTGGGAGGCAGATAAAACCAACTGAAAAGTTCCCAAATATAAACATTTCCAAACTGGATACTAATCACCTTTCCCACCATTTGTAATAAGAAATATGACCATTTTGGTTAGAAAAAGTAATTAATCAATGCCTAAGTGTAGAAAGCTCCAGTTTTAAGAAGACTGATTTAAATGAATAAGCAGTAACAATTTTAACTGAGGCTTTATTACTTGGTCATTGGGCTGATTGACTCAATATTCATGTGTGAGGGCTACTAGGAGTCAATAGATGGCAGTCCATAGCCTAGTAAAAGAGCTGAAGATGACTAAAATCACCATGCATCTTGTTTTTATTCAAGATTGAGCATTGCTTCATTGCATAATTTGGATATTGTCCATAACTGATAATTTAAATAATTACTTGACTATTTTATTTTAGAGACACTGATACATGCACACGTGTTCATAAACATGCTAGTTTTATATTTATACTTGCATAAACATTATTAATTTCAACTTGATAATTTATAAACTGTGATGGCCACTTCAATATTATTTTAAAAAATTAACCAGGATTATAGATTGGAGCAAACAACATTTTCAAATTGAATTTGTTACACCTATAAATAGAATATATTGTAATTCCTTAAAAAGTAAATTTATTTTTTCATTTATTTTTTCCTAACGATTATTTCTAAAATTTATGTTTCTGGACAGCTAAAATATTAAGCAAACCTTCAAATATTTCTGTTAAACTGAAACTAATTTTTACCCTTTATAGTTATATAAAAGAACACAGGTGTAAATAATCAAAAAGAGCAGCTTTAAAACAATGCTTCCTATACTTCAGGATTGGAATGCTTTAAATTAGGAGAAAAGCTAAAATAAATGCAATGTCAAAACTATAAGGATATTACTTATACAGTTATAAAGAGTGGCTCTGTGATCTCGAAAAGTATAACACATATAATTAGATTATAATTAAGTTTAGGCTATAAGAATTTCAGCATATTATGTTAGGATTAAAAAATCTGTTGCATAAGCACAATGTATTTAGATGAATTATATCTCTAATATATATGTGTTACATACATGGGTATGTATATATTTTTGGGTATAACACTTAAGTTTTTAATAAACCCTAATTTAGGATTTGAGGAACAGTTGAGGAATTGCTTTCTACTGAAAATCTTTAAATAAATTAAATGGTAATCACAAAATATGAAAACAAACCACCTTGTATAATTTATGGCCTCTTGGGCCTGTGACAGACAGACAGATAGGTATTTTGAGTCTACTTGTTGGTTTACTTTTTTTTTTCCTCTAAGGAGAATAAGAAGAAAGTCATATTTTGAAAGAACTTTGCTTTGTATTTTTACAATCTGTCTTTGTGTAAACAAAACTTTTAAACATGCTAAACCTTAAGGAACATGTTTAACAACTTTTAATTAATATATGTTATATAACTGTAATAATTAAAAGAATAATGGTCTCTTGCTCAGCACAACATATTTAATACAGTAAAAGAAGTGAGTAGTAGGGCTATGGTGAATTATTGAAATGATTTAAGCTTAATATTAAAAGTACACCAACTTCATAATATTGAGCACCAATTAGCTTCTCTAGCAAACTATTTTCTACTTCTACTTAGCCTAAAATCACAGTAAAAGGAACCTAGGAATTGAATAACTTGAATGGTATTAAGCAAATATTTATACATTTTGAGTAAGTCAAGAAGGGCTTAAGGATATGACAGCTGAATTATTCTATATGAAATATACACTAAGCGTTTTCTAGGTTCATTGAAAAATATGAGTAACTGTTTCAGTAAAGGCAACTGATGATACTGTGGACTGAATGCTTGTGGACTGTGGATAATACAACATTTTAAAGACACTGGATTATTACTCTTTTTTATGGCTCCCAGTATACTTTTTCCCTTTAGTTTAATGAATCTAGTCTGAAAGACTAAGAGATACCATGATGTAATCATTAAATGATGTGAGTAATAAAAAAAATCAAATTCCTTTAAGAACAGGAAGATAGGGTAGGGGGCAGTGGAAAGAGAAAAAGTATATTATTGGTTTCTCAGTACAAAAACTCTTCAGATGTTTATTATCTTCCAGCAGAAGATGCTTGTCTATATTTTATGGTCAGCAGTTCAGAGAAGGGTAAATAGGCTAGGTCTTGGGGAAAATAAAAAAGGTGTTTCTACTCACTGTTAGGTGATACTGCCTCCAGATTTCTGTGCAAGCCTGGAAAATAAAAATATTGATCAGCTGGGAGCATGAAACAAGGTACTTTACAGCCTGTTGGTTTTGGCATAACCCAGCATCCACTGGTGTCGGTCACAGGAAAATAAGAAGCTTAACAGAAAGGGTCTGCATTTCAGCTTCAAAAACCTGGCTAGACAGTTTAATTGAATTTTACACTGGTTTAACACACTCTCTGCTATTGTCAGAAAGCCAGTAACAAAGTTTTCTCTCTCTTTTTTTCTTTTCAGGTTAGAAGTTTTGGGCACTAAGATGTGATAAAGAGCCACAATTCGGTTAAACTGATAAATGAACAGCAGTGGTCAAAATCAATAAAACTCAACAAGTACACCTTTTAAAACAACATTTTGAACTTCGGTAGTAAGACGGAAAACAATTTAATAGTAACTGCTTTAAGAAGATCTCACTGTTGTTATATTTGTGATATCTGTTGGCATCTTTTACCGAATCACTTGGTGCTAACTTTCAGTACTCTATAAGAAAGAGAAATAAAAACAAGAACAAAAACGTCTGCAAGTCCATGTTTCTTCCCTTAAATGTCGAATCTTTCCACATCCACATCTGTAGCAAAATAACCTTAAAAAACCCCAAAACCTCGATGATCTTGTAAAAGATATACTTATTGAAACCAGAATAGGTAACAACAAAAGAACCAACCAAACAAGCAAATATAAACAATAGCAGCAACAACAAAAACCAGTGATTAGGATATATTTTCTTACGAATACATACATAAATCTACTTATACCTAAATTATGACCTTTTTAAGGATACCTTTTCTAATCAAGCTACCTATGTATAGTTGATCGGTTTACCACCTTCTCAGGAGCAAAAAAATGTTGTTTGTAACTATATACATGACCTAAATAAGCAAAGGAAATGGTAATTCTTAAAGTGAATAGGAATTTATAGCTTTTGTTTATAGATGCATGTCTAAAATTAGAGTAAGACTTTTTGAAATCTTCCTAATTTTTGACATATACTTTGATTCCACTCCTTACTGATTTGTCCTTCCTCTTTCATTTATTTTTCAAACTACTGATAAGACTAACAAAGATAATTAATACAATCTGAAAATATCATGGGTATAATAACTTAAGAGAAAAATATTTAAATGCCATTTATATATTATACCACCATAAGTACTGATTATACTCTACTACTGATTATACCACCATAAGTGCTGAGACAAAATTGTAGATGTTTCAACTATGCTGAAAAATTTTATCCTTCATGCATTTTAAGATTAACTTTCCTGTGTAATTTCCTATAGAAAGCTGTGTAGACCGCTTTCCATAGGAAAGTCTGTTTAGTGGTCAGCTTTCCAGTTTTAATGTCGAATTCCTGGAAACTAAAGTGTCTTACAAAAAAAAAACCCCACTTATACCCAGTGATTTCTGGATGAACAACAGTGATGAAAAGACAACTATTAAAATTAAAAGGTTGATTCACAAGGCCAAGATCATGTTGGTGCCAAATGTAGCCACAAACTTGTAGGTCACAAAAGTTCTTAAGAATATATACAAAAAAGATCTATTTTTACAAACATGTATGCACACAAAGACCTAATGTATAATATATTCTTAAATATTCATTTCCTACCTTCTATCATAAGCTTTTTGCTGTATATATATAATTTGAGTTGGATTGTAGAAATAAGCAAGCAGTTATTTATACATTAGTTATGGATAGTTCCTGATTACCACAGTGTCCTCAGAATAATACGGTTGAAAAATCACAATCACTGAGTTGTCATACACTGGCAGAATGCCACTCTACCATGTGACCTTTTCTTGTGTTGCAGCAATTTAGTAATAAAAGAAAGAATTACTTGGTTTTTGAACAATCATCTGATTGCTCTGTACATGAAGATGATGCCCGATATAGAAAATTAGTAGTGAGAGACATGAAACTTCTTTTCATTTTTAGACAATAGTATTATAATTTTAAAAAACCTGACTTGACTGTATCATAAGTATTTTTACTCAACACTGTCATGCATAGTTTCATTTTGCTATTTATTTGTAATACCTATTTCTATTTGAGGTTAAAAAGTAAACAAATATTTTTTATTTCAAACTAGGTGTCACTATAGCACATACCTTTATTTGTAACTAGGTATCATCAATGAATTTTTAAAGCCTGAATTTTTCTTTTTGTTTGTTATGGCTTCAACTTTTATTTTTTTTTATCATTCCCTAGTCATTGCATGTATTTTTCTTTTTATCAAATAAAATGCCATGGCACCCAAATGTACACATCTATTGCATGGAAAATTAAATA